>NC_062548.1:99952723-102352723 GCF_016906955.1 Phacochoerus africanus | reverse complement strand
AAGCCTCATTTCCTCATCTGGAAAATGAGAGTAACAGAGGGGTTTGTGGAAAGCTGAGCTTGTGAGTGCCCCGTAGGAAGGGTTTCCAACACTTGACCCCAAAATTTTATAAATTGAAATGCCCTGTGGCCACTACTGGTCCTTGCAGTTTACTTATCGACTCTGCCTTGAAAAGCTCTTGCTCTGCTGTTCATTGCTATTTCCAGGTCTTTGTGTTTACACCAATTTATCTCTCAACATCTGCAGCATCAGTGGATGCTTTAAAGAATCAGCTTTTTGAATGGAAATGTAGTCTTCCAGTGTCGCTAATTTTATGTAAAGGAAAGATTCTAATGACTTTGCCTATTATACCCAATTACCTCTGGAGAAAGGAAAGCCACAGCTTTCAATAAACTGCCCTCAGAACCACCCCACCACACCGAGCCCATTCTTAAAGGTGAGTAACCAGTGAGGGACATGTCACCCCCCTCCCAAACCAAAGCCCTGGCCTTTTTATCTGCTCCACAACAATTTATGCTCTCCTGCAAGCAAAAGGAACACTGTCTTTAAAGCTTCAGCCTTGAGAGAGTCACTATGTAGTCTTTACAGAGAAGGCAAAATTTTACCTCTACCCTCTTAGGGTTTTTGACTGAGCTTGAGAATTAGATTGATGCAAGAGAGATAAACAAGAGAAAAACATGCAGGAAGTTCCCTTGTGATGCAGTGAGTTAAGAATCCCCAAGCTGTCACTGCAAGTGGCTCAGGTCATTGTTTCCATACCTGCCCTGGGAACTTCCACATGCCACGGCTACGGCCAAAAAAAGAAAAAGAGTAGCACTTTCCTCCTTTTTTTTTAATTAAAAAAAATTTTTTTTTACTTTCCTCCTTTTTAAGGAGGAAACTTTCATATGAGAGTTTTAGCTCCTTTTTTAGAAAGAAATAGGGGAGGGTTAGTGGAGGGGGTGTTGGCCACAGTGTACATCGGCTTGATAAAAGATCTCAGTTCCCAGACCAGAGACTGAACTCAGATCACAGTGGTCAAAGCGCCAAATCCTGACCACTAGACCACTAGGGAAGTTCCTAGAGCACCTTTCTTTCTTTTTTTCTTTTTCCTTTTTTTTTCTTTTTAAAGGTTTTGCTGAAGTGGAGTTCCCCATCGTGGTGCAGTGAAAACGAATCCGACTAGGAACCACAAGGTTTCGGATTCGATCCCTGGCCTTGTTCAGTGGGTTAAGGATCTGGCATTGCCATGAGCTGCGTGTAGTGTAGGTCGCAGGCGCAGCTCGGATCTGATGTTACTCTGGCTGTGGTGTAGGCCGGCAGCTGCAGCTCTGATTCCACCCCTAGCCTGGGAGCCTCCATATGCTGCAGGTGCGGGCGGCCCTAAAAAGCAAAAATAAAATAAAAATCAAAGTTTTACTGAAGTATAGTTGATTTACAATGTTGTGATGATTTCTGCTGTACAACAGTGATTCGGTTCTACATGTACACACATTTCATTCTTCTTCAGATTCTTTTCCCATATAGACCATCACAGAATATTGGGTAGAGTTCCCTGTGCTATACAGCAGATCCTCGCTGACCAGTCATTCCATATACCATATACCACTGTGTGCATAAGCCAGTCACAAACCGCCAGTCCATCCCTCCCCCCACCCCCTGTCCCCTTTGGTAATCATGCTTGCTTTCCAAGTCTGTGAGTCTGTTTCTGTTCTGTAACTAAGTTCATCTGTATCCTTTTTTTAAGATTCCACATATAAGGGATATCATGATGTTTGTCTTTCACCATCTACACTTAGTATGATAACCTCTAGGTCCATCCATGTTGCCGCAAATGGCATTATTTCATTCTTCTTTATGGCTGAGTCATATTCCACTGTATATATATATACCACATCTTCTTTATCTGTTCCTCTGTCAATGGACACTTAGAAGACTTCCATGCCTTGGCTATTGTACATAGCAGAGCAACTTATGTTTTTATAAGTGCCTTTAGCTCAAAATAATCCTTATGCCAAAGTAATGTATTTTGGGGTAGCATATTCTGCTACTCTTCTTCATTAACAGCAAAAACATTTTTGGTGCCATCACAATGGCCCCTCTCCAGTTTCATCCTCACTCCCATCTTGCTGCTATGTTGCATTATGATGCGATGACCCTTCCCATCACCATTTAGGGTCCCTTGCTCCTTACAGTGACTAAGAGCCCTTTCTGTGTGGCACCACAAGCTCAGCTTTCTACGAAAATGCTCTTATGATAATCCTCATTTTCCAGATGAGGAAATGAGGCTTCAAGAGGTTCAACTTGCTCAAAGACCCACAGTTCCTAATAAGTACCAGACCCACTACTGAAACCAAGGTCTCTGCAGGCTCTCTTGCCTCCCAAGCTGGCCCCCCACCAACTCTACTCTCTACCCAGTATCAAAAACCTCCGGGAAGGGAGGGAAGAGTCAGGTGAGACCAGAGGAAGCAATCTGACAAATCCTGAATGTGGGTCATTCTACAAGATAACTAATCATCCATAAGTCACTTTCATGTCCTGAAATATTTTATCAGGAGATGATAAAATGTCTGATATTTGATTTAAAATGATCAAGGGCAGGAGTTCCCATCGTGGCTCAGTGGTTAACGAATCTGACTAGCAACCATGAAGTTACGGGTTTGATCCCTGGCCTCGTTCAGTGGGTTAGGGATCCGGCATTGCCGTGAGCTGTGGTATAGGTCGCAGACGTGCCTCGGATCCTGTGTTGCTGTGGCTGTGGTGCAGGCTGGCAGCTGCAGCTCTGATTCGACTCCTAGCCTGGGAACTTCCATATACTGTGGGTGCTGCCCTAAAAAGACAAAAGAAAAAAAAAGATATATGAATATGTATTTGGATGTAGATGTAGATACATGATAAGATTTGTGAAAGGATGTGTAAGATACGGTTAGGGTGGTGATTTCTTGGTGAGGGAGTGGAAAGGTCAGGGTAGAAAAAAGACCTACTTGTTATTGGTTATCATAAACACTTTGTCTTTTTTTTTTTAACCCAATGCACAGATTATGTTTTCAGTGTTTTAAAAAATAGTATTTTTAAAAAGAAAGAAAAATCTCAGCACATGTCCTCCTACCAAATTCTCTTGGGCCCATTCTAGCTGTGTCCTGCTTCCGCCTCTGCTCAGTTCATCTGGGGCCATGCACCCTACCACTCCTGCTGCCCAGAACATTCTGGTCCAGAGCATTACATGGCCTATGCCTTTTTGTCAGTCAGGTCTCAGTTCAAATGTCACTTCCTCACAGAAGCCTTCCCTGACCACCATTCTAGCATAGCTTTTTTTTTTTTTTTTGTCTTTTTGCCATTTCTTGGGCCGCTCCCGTGGCATATGGAGGTTCCCAGGCTAGGGGTCCAATCGGAACTGTAGCCACTGGCCTAAGCCAGAGAAACGCGGGATCCGAGCCGCATCTGCAACCTATACCACAGCTCGTGACAACGCTGGATCGTTAACCCACTGAGCAAGGCCAGGGATCAAACCCGCAACCTCATGGTTCCTAGTCAGATTCGCTAACCACTGCGCCATGATGGGAACTCCTAGCATAGCATTTTTATTTCCTTATCACCGTAAAATAAAATTCCTCTTGGAATTCTCTGGTGGCCTAGTGGGTTGGGGATCCAGCATTGTCACTGCTGTAGCTTGAGTTTGATCCCTGCCCCAGGAACTTCCATGTGCCACAGACACAGCCAAACAAACAAACAAACAAATAAAACGTGCTCATCCTCCTGTTCCTTAGTTATCATCTGTCTCCCCACCAGACTCTGATCACTCCTTTTTTTGCTTTTGTTTTTTTGGGTTTTTTGGCCACACCTGAAGCATGCAGAAGTTCCCAGACCAGGGATCGAACTTGTGCCACAGCAACGACCCAAGCTACTGCGGAGACAATGCTGGATCCTTAACCCACTACATCGCAAGAGAATTCCTGCTTATTCCTTTTGAAAGCAGAGATCCTGGGTCTAATTCACAATGTTGTCCACAACTCCTGGAATAGTGGACACCATTCTAGGTGCCCAGGCTTCTTCTAGCTCCAGTCTTCTTGTTTGAGCTCAGTAACTATTTGTTGAAGGAAGGAATAAATGACCATTACTGTTAATTAAAATGCATGTTCTCTGAGCGCTGAACTGGCAGTATCAGTGTATGCATATAGTAAGGCTGAAATTGACCAACTTGAGAAATCCAGGCTCTTTTTGAAAAAAACCACTTCAATTTTGCTAAATGGTTGGCATGCTGGCAGAGATTTTGGCACTATTTTCTGCCTTGTACTGCAGTGTATGCCAGCTTCCCGCAGAAGCCCTACTCATTTAGCCAGTCCCATCCCTGGGTCAGTGGATGACCCTACTCCTTACCCAGCAGGTGCTTTAGTTAGAAAAGTTCTTGGAATCAGTTCTAATCGTGTCCGATGATTCATCCATACCTGTCCCTGACGGAAGGGAAGAGTGTGAAAGGAGCAGAGGGGCTGCAAGGAAAAAAGAACTGTCTGCCATTGAACTGAAAACTTCAAATGGACTAATTGAGAATTTGATCTCAATAAAATTGTTACCAAAAAATAAACTGTCCAGAAAGGACTGGATGTGGATCCAGGCAGTTCTGTGTGTCTTGGCTTACAAATTACAGGAAACAAAGAAATTTAAAAGACTGTTGCCCTGGGTGTTCCCTGGGTGGCTCAGCAGGTTAAGGGTCCAGCATTGTTTCTGCTATAGCCTAAGTTCAATCTCTGTCCCCAGGAACTTTTTTTTTTTTGTCTTTTTTTGCTATTTCTTGGGCCGCTGCCGCGGCATATGGAGGTTCCCAGGCTAAGGGTCAAATCGGAGCTGTAGCCCCTGGCCTACGCCAGAGCCACAGCAACTCGGGATCCGAGCCGTGTCTGCAACCTACACCACAGCTCACGGCAATGCCGGATCGTTAACCCACTGAGCAAGGGCAGGGACTGAACCCGCAACCTCATGGTTCCTAGTCGGATTCATTAACCACTGCGCCATGACAGGAACTCCCCCAGGAACTTCTATATGCCGTGGGCGCAGCCAAAAGAATAAAAAAATAAAATAAATAAAAGGATGTTGCCCTGGTAGTCAATGGACATCTCAGAGACCCAGCTGCCTGAACAGGTGCTCAAGATCAGGAGTGAAGCTTCCCAGCAAAGCAGGTCTTGAGCCCAGATGGCCAGGAAGTGGGAGCGCTAAGCAGAGAGGGATTCCCCGACTCTGCCCCTTATCACATCACAGGGCACCTTCAATCAGCCTGAGAGGAGTCTACTCACAAGAAAAATCAAAGACATTTTCAAAATGAATAGAAAGTTTCCTGCTGTGTTCTATCCATTCTGCAAAGAGGAGAACTGCCTTTATCAACATTAATGAACCAAAATTAACTGGTTTAGGAGTCAGCCTTCAAAAACACCTGCTGTTCTTATCCTTCTGTCCCCATAACAATCTGTTTCCCTGCCTCACAATCCCAGCCCTCCAACCCCCCATGCCCAGCGCTATTATTTCTGCCTCAGAGGAAATATTGGGGCTGGGGTTGACTGAAGCGGAGAGTACGACATTCCTGGAAATGATCTTCTCATTGTAAATGCAACCAAAATAGCATTGGCTCCACACTTAATAATTGATATACTCTTCAACAGCAATTGCATTTTTCTCCAAGGTACAGGATTTAAAATACAGACTATTTTCCTCCGGTTCTTAAATGGAGATAAAATAATCCAATTCTGGTGAGAGTGATCCCATTACCCTTCTATGGCAAAAAAAACTCCAGGCATTTGCCTTGGTTTTCCCTAAGATACATGTTCTCACACGTTAGCAAAAAAAAAAAGAGAGAGAGAAAGAAATGGCTCTTAGTGGAAAGCTAAGAGGTACAGCAATCTGGAAGATTTGCAGTTTCAAAAGAAGGTTTGGAGCTGATGCAATTAGGTTGGTATAAGCCTGTCTCCAGCCTGGGTCAGAGAATAGAGCCAATGGCTCAGCAGAAAATGCAGAAATAAGTGTCGTCTTTACCTCCATGTGCCTGTTGCAGATGTGCAACCTCAGATCCTGTCCCCATAGGACCTTCCTCTGCCTGCAAGGAACCTTGCCCTCTGCTTAAGATTTGTTAGTACCTTAAGTCTTCCAAGTAGGATTTGTCCTTTTTAGAGGAAAGTAATCACAAATAAAAATCTTTGTGACAAAAGACACTGAGAAGCTTTTTATACTCTTTCACTAGCTTCTATTGTGATGGATGAAACTGCAAGAACAATGGCAGTAGAGCAAACTGTCCACATAAATCTACAAAGAAAGAAGAAAATAGGCTTACTAGGTTTCCTTTGATGATGACAAGGCATTCTTTTCTCTAGATACAGTGTGCCTTTAACTTAGAGGATGTGGAAGTTTTAGCAAACACGCAACGACTGTAGCAGTGGTCTATGGCAATAGTGACAGGTACTTAAGGAAAAGGGATAAATTGTGAAGACAACTTCCACTGAATCAAATTAGTCAAGCCTTTTTTGTTTTGTTTTGTTTTGTCTTTTTGCCTTTTCTTGGGCCGCTCCCGCGGCATATGGAGGTTCCCAGGCTAGGGGTTGAATCGGAGCTGTAGCCACCGGCCTACGCCAGAGCCACAGCAACGCAGGATCCGAGCTGCATCTGCAACCTACACCACAGCTCACGAAAAGGCCGGATCGTTAACCCACTGAGCAAGGCCAGGGATCGAACCCGCAACCTCATGGTTCCTAGTCGGATTTGTTAAGCACTGCGCCACAACGGGAGCTCCAAGACTTTCAATTTATATAGCTCATTGTGATTTCACCCTAGTAACCAACTCAAGAGTGATATTTATATTCTGTATAGATTAAACATTACTGAGCCATCCCCTTACTCCGAGGACCCTTAAGAAAACTCTAGTTTTGGAGTTCCTGACGTGGCTCGGTGGAATCAAATCTGACTAGCATCCATGAGGACTCAGGTTCCTTAACCACTTAACTCAGTGGGTTAAGGATCAATGCTCCCAGATTGAGAAAATGTTAAGCCTGCAAATAATTGTGCCACTTTACTTGATTCAGTCACCGTAAGATCCCCTAGGAGAATGTTTACTCTGGGAATTGCAGTCATGACTCAGCTGTAACAAACCCAACTAGTATCCATGAGAACTTGGGTTCAATCCCTGGTTTTACTCAGTGGGTTAAGGATCCAGTGTTGCCGTGAGCTGTGGTATAGGTCATAGATGCCATTCGGATCCCAAGTTGCTGTGGCTGTGCTGTAGGCCAGCAGCTGTAGCTCTTATTCGGCACCTAGCCTGGGAACTTCCTATGCTGCTGGTGCAGCTCTAAAAAGACAAAAAAAAAAAAATTATTCTGCACTCACTTCTAACCTGCTAAATAATCAACTTGGCACACAGGAGAGGCTAGCACTTCCAGCTACACTTTCAGTGGACACCTCATTTCACCTCTACCTTAGCAAGCACCTTGTAAGACGTTTAAGGTATTTTTTGGATGTTAAACTGTAGTGATGTATATTTTAAAAGCTAACTGGGATTGGCGGGATTATAAGGGATAAAGTAAGAAGTGCTTGGAAGACTGGTCCCTATTCAGAATTTGACTGGGAGTTTCCTGGTGGCTCAGTGTGTTGAGGATCCAATGGGTTTGATCCCTGGCCCAGGAACTTCCATTTGCCTCATGAAGTCAAAAAAAAAAAAAAAAAAGAATTTGGCGTCTCATTGTGGCACAGTATAACAATCCCTGAGGATGAGGGTTTGATCCCTGGCCTAGCTAAGTGGGTTGAGGATCTGGCGTTGCCTTGAGCTGTAGTGTGGGTCACAGATGCACTCAGATCCTCTGTTGCTGTGGTTGTGGTGTAGGCTGGCACCTACAGCTCCAATTCAACTCCTAGTCTACAAACTATGCCGTGGATACAGCCCTAAAAAGCAGAAAAATTGACTGAGAAAGGATTTATAATCATTGAGCTTGAGTAGGTCAATCTTCTTGGTAAAACAATTATCATTAGAACTGAGCATTTCAGAGGCTAAAAGATGAACCTTCCTGAGAGGGCCACTAGGAGGCATAGGAAGGAAAGAGCAGTGACAGCATCCTGGAAAGGGGGTCGACTCCAAGTTAAGAAGGGAGCGGCCTCAGAGGTCACCCAGCCAATGATGACACTGAACCTAAAGATAGCCAGAGCCTTGGCTCCATGGAAGAGTCTAACCAGGCTTATGAGGACGCTGAGAAGCAGTCTATAGATAGCCATATAGGACAGAGAAAAGCAGAACCTCCAGGGCAGAGAAAGAGGGCTACCAGGAGGAACATCAGGAATATTAGACTATTAGGCCCTGCTGACTTGAAGCCCTGGAGTCAGTGGGCTGGGCACTAGGAGAAGCTGAGAGGGCCAGAGGAGTACCAAGAGAGCCAGGCAGCCCAGGCTGGTCCGAGGGGCAAATGGGGACTCATGCCCTGGAAGGCCCTGGAAGGATCTGACTGCCATCAGACCCAGCAGCGCTGCCCTCTTCCTCCACCTCAGGTTGAAAGGCAGAGTGAGAGCTTATGAAATCCCTGGTCGGCAATAATGACAATTGGGCATATCATGGTTATTTTAGAATAAGAAAGCTGCATTCCGTTAGCTCACTATTTCTTTTCTTTTTTTCTTTTCTTTTTTTTTTTTTTGCTATTTTTAGGGCCACACCCTTGGCATATGGAGGTTCCCAGGCTAGGGGTTGAATCCGAGGTGTAGTCGCCAGCCTATACCACAACCACTAGCTCACTATTTCTATATTATTTGTAAAAAAAATCTACACTTTTACATTTTCGTGTGTGTGCGCACGTGTGTTTTAAAAACCCGTTCTGGAGTTCCCATCATGGCACAGCAGAAACGAATCCAACTAGGAACCATGAGGTTACGGGTTCGATCCCCGGCCTTGTTCAGTGGGTTAAGGATCTGGCATTGCTGTGAGCTGTGGTGTAGTCCGGTAGCTACAGCTCCAATTGGACCCCTAGCCTGGGAACCTCCATATGCAGCAGGTGCAGCCCTAAAAATAAAAAAATAAAAAAATAATTTTTTTAATTAAAAATAAGAGCTCTCTCTGTAAAATCTGTCTGTGTTTGTTAAATTGAAGGGTGAGGGATATTTTGGCTATGCTTGGTTTTCAGGGTGGCAGCAGCAAAGATAAATTATTAAAAACACCATAAATACTGCTCCCCTTTCCTTCAGTCCAGGTGTTTTATTATTATTATTACTACTATTAAGCATGGAAAATACACATATCTTCATGAAACTCAATCCTTTTCTGGGGTAGGGTCCCCACCCAACCCAGTGCTCTAGGTATACAGATGACTCCTTCTCTCCTTCCCCAACAAAGATTTTATACAATCCTAATTTCTACAGGCTTACAAACTCAAGGCAAATGTAATAGTTTTATTTTACAAATGACAATGCCCTTTTCTTAGGAAGGAAGAAAATGGCTGCAGGAGCTTTTGTCTAGACTTGAAACAGTAAATGTGACTGAAAATCTAGTGGGCATCAGTCCAGCCAAAGCCCATTTAAGCGGCTTTAAAATATAGAGAGGAAGGAAATGAGAGAATGGAGAGCAAAGTAGACAAAGAAATTAGAAGTCAAATGGAAATAAAATTCGCCCTATGCACATGTATCATACACTTTACCTTAGGTCAGGAAATAGTAAAGGAGGAAAATATAGTTGAACCCACCTGGTGCCCAGAACTTGGTTTCTAATATGATTCTCCAGTAAAAGGAACCAGGACTCCATGGAAAAATGACTGATTCTAGGGCTGGGACAGAAAATATACACAATAAACCTAAAGTATCATATACTGCTAGAAAGTAAGGAAGGACTAAAAAAAACCCAGAAACTATCACAATGATGGTGGTATCTCAAAGCAACAGAAAAGTCAACTGAAAGAGCTTTCAATGGCCCAAGCTGGAGTCAAAAAAATAAAGTAGTATTAGATTATAACCTCAAGAGTGAAATAAACATCCATGAGTCCATACTAATGTAAATAAATGATGGATTAAATAAATAAATAAGGAGAAAAGACAAATCTCCCAATAATTTGTGTAGGTGCGTCATTCCCAAAGGAGGTAGAGCATAACTCCTCACTCCTTAACTGCAAGTTGTTCATGGTGAAATCCTTGCAAAGGGTGCGGTATAGAAAGGTGGGAAAAAAGAGTAACTTTTGGAGTTCCCCTCATGGCTCAGTGGTAAACGAACCCGACTAGTAACCATGAGGTTGCAGGTTTGATCCCTGGCCTCTCTTGTGGGTTAAGGATCCGGCATTGCTGTAAGCTGTGATGTAGGTCACAGACGAGGGTCAGATCCCAGGTTGCTGTGGCTGTGGCGTAGGCCGGTGGCTACAGCTCCGGTTAGACCCCTAGCCTGGGAACCTCCATGTGCCACGGGTGCGGCCCTAGAAAAGACAAAATAAATAAATAAAAAATTCGAAAAAGAAAAAAGAATAACTTTAGGTAGAAAAAACTGGCAAACTGCTCCAGCCAGATGATCAAGGTCAACATCACCAATGATACAAGGTGATGAGAATAGCACTTCACCTCCCAAAACCCACAACCCCAATCTAATCATGAGAAAAATATCAGACAAATTCCAATAGAGGGACATTCTAAGAAGACCCTACAAGTATCCCTCAAAACTGTCAAGGTCACCAAAAACCAGGAAAGTCTGAGACGCTGTCACAGCCAAGAGAGGTTAAGGAGACATGACAACGAAATGCAATGTGGTATCCTGGATGGGATCCAGGGACAGAAAAAAGGACATTAGGCTAAAAAACTAAGGAAATCTGAATAAGCTATGAACTTATAGTCAATAATAATGTATCATATTGGTTCATTAATTGTAACAAATGTACCAGGCAAGGCGTTAATAACAGGAGAAACTGATTGTGCAGTGTATGGGAAACTCTCTGTTCTTTCTCAAATTTTTCATACGTCTAAAACTGTTCTAAAAATAAAGTTTATTCTTTAATCAGGGCACTGGAGGGAATTCCCTGGTGGTCTAGCAGGTTAAAAATCCACCGTCATCACTGCTGTGGCTCAGGTCACTATGGTGGCATGGGTTCAGTCCCTGGCCCCGGATGTTTTGTGTGCTGTGGGTGCAGCAGCCAATAAATAAATAAATATGGTAGAGCTTCGAGAAAAATGCAAACACCGGTCAGGGTAGCGAGCTTATGACAGGTCTCAAAAAGGGAAGGTAAGGGTGTTAGAGACACTTTTAGTAGCAGTTCCCTCCTGGGAATGTTGCAAAGCATAAAATGGCAAGCTGGAACTCTGCCAAGATTACCACTGTCTAGGCGTGTTCCAAACGTGTACACAATCTCAAAACTACTTCCAAGGCTCAGCTACTTTGAATAGCCCTGTCCTATTCTTTGGTTTTTGCACCTCCCCTGCTGGGCATCAGCACTTAAACTTAAGCTTGTAAAGCTTCCTGAACCAGGGTACGACCAGGTATTTGGATAATAATTCCTGTGACAGTTTTCCCTTCTCTGGAAACAGGTTCAATATATGGGTGGCACCTAGGGGTCATTTCTGTGTCTCCTCCCTGCTCCTGGCTGGGGCGTGCTCATGAGGGTTGACAGCTGGTCCAGCCTGGGACAGTCACGTTCTCCTGCCTGTGAATCTGGAGCATTCAATGAATCAATATTAAGCCCGAGGGCTTGGGGAGCTGAATCCAGAGTACTGCCCTAGAGAAAGTGTCCGTGACCTCTGGCTGCCAAGGTCCCTGTAGCTATGCCAGAGCCTATTCTTTCTGATATCTGATTACTTAGCTCCTTCATATCTAGAGAAGCTTTCCACTAAATTCTCAATTTTTTCTTGCAATCAAAAGAACTTTAATTAACACAAACTTCAACATATATTTATCAGGTACTCTATGTAGTTACTGCGCTAGCCTCTGGGAATTTGGGGATGCAAAGATGAGTTTTTAATTACTCCTTACCCTAAAGGGATTCATAGTTGAATCTGTATTCCTTGAACCTGACTTCAAAATGCTAAATGTGCGCTGACCCAGGGTCTCCTCTTCCTCCTTGCTGCTGGAATCTAGACAAGACAAAGACCCCCATTTCAACCAGGGAGATAAGCCATAGGGGATGGAGGAACCACAAGAAGAAAGAACCTGACCCCTAAAAGACCATAACAAGCTGAGTTAGCTGCTGACCTAAACACTCATCTTTGATGTTATACAAGAGGGAAATCAGCTTCCTTGTTCTTTTAATTTTGTTTTGTTTTTTGGGTTTTATTGTTCTGGCCATGCCCACAGCATGTGGGATGGTGCTATGGTCTCTCTCTAAGAATCAGCAAGCGCTAAGACCCTAAAGCTTTATATTTTGGTAATGGTGGAAGAGAAAAACAAATGAATAACTATATGGTCATTATTATTAAAAAAAAAAGAAGAAGAAGAAGAAGTTCCCATTGTGGCTCAGCAGAAATGAATCTGACTAGTATCCAAGAGGATGCAGGTTTGATCCCTGGCCCCACTCAGTTGGTTCTGGCGTTGCCATGAGCTGAGGTGTCGGTCGCAGACATGTCTTGGACCTGGCATTGCTGTGGCTGTGGTGTAGACCAGCGGCTACAACTCTGACTCAACCCCTATCCTTAGAATCTCCAGCGGCTACAACTCTGATTCGACCCCTAGCCAAAGAACCTCCATATGCCACAGGTGTGCGCCTAAAAAGCAAAAAAAGAAGAAAAGAAAAAAGAAAAAAAAAAGAGGCAGCACCTGCACTAAGGCCACCTTCCAGGTCTAAAGGCTAACTTTCAACCTGAAGGCCCCTAACTCTATGACATGCAATTGAATTACCAAAGCCTGAACCCTCTTGGGTCTCTTAAGAGTAAGGCATGGCAGCATGGCAGGTGCATGAAGTCCTATTAGTTCTACATTTCAATGTCAATCCCTCCTTTACCACAGAGAAAGAACTGCCATATCAATCCAGGTTTTCCCAGCCCACCTGAGTTCCAGGACTCCAAATATCATCTAAAGAAGTCCACAGCCAGATAAACCTACCCGGACCTAGAAACCATTGCCCAGAACCAATGATAACACGAATGTGATACCCAGGTGTTCTATCACCCAGAGAAAGACAGGTGCAAAGGTGACTGCCAACCTCCATTGTTGGTTGGTTGTCGTTTTGGGTGAGGCCAGGATTCATGGCTCTGCCTATGACCCACAATTCTCTGGAGGCCTCCAGGGTCCTGCCAAGGTGACTAACGCATTCCTTGGAATGTCTCTTGGCTCTGCCAACACTCAGTGTGCTCTGCCATGTGAACCCAGACAAAGGACAGGCACCCTGAGGACAGGCACATTCACCCTCATCTCTGGGTACACTGAAGGTTGGCCTGGGGAGTTCCCTGGTGACACAGCAGGTTAAGTATGCGGGTTTTGTCACTGCAGTGGCTCAAGTTGCTGCTGTGGCACAAGTTGGATTCTTGGTCTGGGAACTTCTGCATGCCACGAGTGTGGCCCCCAAAAAAGGAAGAAAGGAAAGAAAGATGGCCTGTGCAAGAATTTGTTTCCAAACCCACACTGTGTCTGGATCATGATTTATTTTGTTCACTCCTTCATGTAACATTTATTGAGAAATTACTATGTGCTGGGCACTGTTCTGTTATCTGAAAGTACAATAAACAAAATGAAGTATATGTAGCTTGGGAGCTTTTGTTCTAGGGGAGAAAAGGAAATGATGTGTTCTTGCTGTGGCTTCAATCTTGTTTCCATGAAAATTTGGGTTAGATCCCTGGCCTTGCTCTTTGTTGCCACAAGCTGCAGTGTAAGTCACAGATACGGTTCAGCTTGGATCCCATGTTGCTGTGGCTGTGGCATAGGCCCCAGCTGCAGCTTCAATTTGGCCCCTAGCCTGGGAACTTCCGTATGCTCTAGGTCTAGCCATATTTTTTAAAAAAAGTAATTATATAAAATCCTGCCAGTAGTCAAAACTGTGGAGTTCGCCTCTGGTGCAGTGGGTTAAGGATCTGGCACTACTAGTGCAGAGGCTTGATTTGCTGCTGTGGCATGGGTTCGGTCCCTGACCTGGGAACTTCTGCATGCTGCCAGCATGGCCAAAAAAAAAAAATGTGAAATAAAATGTAATAATACTTTTCTTAAAATAAGTATATAGCATGTTAGACACTGATGAGGGCTATGAAGAAAAAGCAGGGTCAGTGTGCTGGCTTGCTCTTTTAGATAGAGTGGTCAAGGAAGGCTTCTGCATTCAGCAAAAACTTCAGTCATTGTTCCCATTGTGGTGCAGTGGAAATGAATCCAACTAGGAACCATGAGGTTGAGGGTTCGATCCCTGGCCCTGCTCCGTGAGTTAAGGATCTGGCGTTGCTTTGGCTGTAGTGTAGGCCAGCAGTTGTAGCTCCGATTAAACCCATAGCCTGGGAACCTCCATATGCTGCAGATGCGGCCCTAAAAAGCAAAACAAACAAACAAAAAACTTCAGTGAAGGAGGGGTGCAAAGGCCCTGAGGCAGCGACATGCTTAGTGTGTCAGAGGAACGCAGAGAAGCCCTGCCTAATTTTGTCTCCTGTGAGTCATTCCATCTACTCCCTCCCTTCCTGCCTGCCTCCCTTCTTCTCTCTGTCCTTCCTTTTCTTCCTTCCTTCTCTTTACTGAAAAAACATGTTTGAGTGTTTGGATTGGAAGGAGAACAGCTGGATGTTGTCCTGAGACTATGCTCACCTGCAGCTGTGAACGCTTTAAGGCGTAAGTCCTCTTGGCCTCCCAGGAGTTGCAGGTAGACAGACAGATAATAGAGGCTTAAAGAGCCCAGAGAATGTATGTTAACTCAAAGTTCAGTCTTATCACATATTACAAACAATTTTTCTTTTTCATAAAAAAGTGCTGGGTTTTGGGTTTCTTTTTCTTTTTATGGCCAAACCTGTGGCATATGGAAGTTCCCAGGCTAGGGGTTGAATCAGAGCTGTAGCTACAGGCCTACACCACAGCCACAACAGATCCCAGCCACATCTAACGCCAGATCCTCAACCCACTGAGCGAAGCCATGGATGGAACTTGCATCTTCATGGACACTATGTCGAGTTCTTAACCCACTGAGCCACAAAGGAAGTCCAAAAGTGCCATTTCTTGATAAATAAAATATCAGAATTCTCTTGTGAAGTCCCAAGTCTTCCTCTCCTCTTTTTTTTTTTTTTTTTTCTTTTTAAGCCCACACCCTTGGCATATGGAAGTTCCCAAGCTAAGGGTTAAATCAGAGCTGCAGTTGCCGGCCTATGCCACAGCTACAGCAATGTGGGATCCAAGCTGTCTATAACCTATACCACGGATTAAAGCAACACTGGATCCTTAACCCACCGAGTGAGGCCAGGGATCAAACCCACATCCCCATGGACACTAATCGGGTTCATAACCTGCTGAGCCACAATGGGAACTCCTGCTGTTTTTTCATTTGTTTTTGTGTTGTTTTGTTTTGGGGCTATGCTCACGGCATACAGAAGTCTGTAGGCCAGGGATTGAATTGAACCCTTGCTACAGCAGCGACCAGGTGACCAGAGCTACTACAGTGACAATGTCTGATCCTTAACCTGCTAAGCCATCAGGGCACTCCTCCTATACTAGTTAGTGAGTGCTTCATTCTCAGCAGGAGTTCATAACGCCTGAATACTATCACTATATGTTAAAAGATCCATCCTTCTGGAGTTCCCATCATGGCACAGTGGTTAATGAATCCAACTAGGAACCATGAGGTTGCGGGTTCGATCCCTGCCCTTGCTCAGTGGGTTAACGATCCGGCATTGCCCTGAGCTGTGGTGTAGGCTGCAGACGTGGCTCAGATCCCGCGCTGCTGTGGCTCTGGCGTACGCCGGCAGCTACAGCTCCAATTGGACCCCTAGCCTGGGAACCTTCATATGCCGCGGGAAGCGGCCCTAGAAAAAGCAAAAAGACAAAAAAAAAAAAAGATCCATCCTTCCTTGAAATAGCATGAGCTTTCATTACTCTCTAGGCAGCAAATGTCTTTACAGCCAGCCAAAGAAATTACCTATTTCTCTTGTAGAAGGATTAGCTTTAGGAGATAGATCTGGCCATTTGAATCCTAGCTTTATCAATCATTGGCTATATGATCTTAGGAAAATCACCTACCTTCTCTGAGCATGTTTTTTCATCTATTTTAGCTACTTTCAATCATTTTGTGTTTTTGGTTTGCTTTTTTTTTTTTTTCTCGCCACACCCATAGCATGGGGAAGTTCCTTGGCTAGAGCTCAAACCCGTGCAGTGACGACTCCAGATACTTAACCCTCTGCGTCACCAAGCAACTCACTAGGTAGTGGAGCCATTTAAAAAATGAAAGGCTCAAAAAAAAAAAAAAAAAAAAAGGAGTTCCCTTGTGGCATAGTAAGATAAGGCTCTGGCATTGTCATTGCAGCAGTTCAGGTCGCTGCTGTAGTGTGGGTTGGATCCCTGGCCTGGAGAATTTTACATGCTGAGGTATGGCCAAAAAAGAAGAAAAAGAAAGACAGTATAAAACTTTAATGTTTAAATAGATAAAAGAGGCCCTGTTCAGGTTGAAAAGAAGCTTGGAGTACTACCCTTTGCTCCCCCTGTATATTACTCCAGGCAGCCCTCAGAGGAGCTCCACAAACTGGAAACTTAATAGGACAGTTTGAAGGTTACTGCTCTACCCACAGGAATTATCACAACTTCATCAGCCTCATGCTTCAGGACCTCATCTATCTTTAGGTGCCAAGGGCTGTGTAATAACCTCCTGCCCTTGGCCACTGCGGGCCAAGAGAAAAGGCCCTTCTGCCTTTACCTTGCCTGTAGCCCAGTTTTTATTTCTAATTTGAGGACTTGCCAGTTTCCCAAGTGATTGACATCAAGAATAAACTCACTCCTTGGGTGTTTCTACCTCCCACTCTGTTTCTTGTTCAAGATTTTAACTCTTATGGAGTTCTTTTGTAGTGCCGTAGGTTAAGGATCCAGCATTGTCACTGCAGTGGCTTGGGTTGCTGCTGTCGCATGGGTTCAGTCCCTGGCCCAGGAACTTTCACATGCTGAGGGCTCGGCCAAAAGAAAAAAAAGATCTTAACTCTTTTTTTTCTTTTTTCTTTTTAGGGCCACAACCGCAGCATATAGAGGTTCCTAGGCTAGGGATCGAATCATAGCTACAGCTGCCAGCCTATACCGCAGCCACAGCAACGCAGGATCCGAGCTGCATTTGCAACCTACACCACAGCTCATGGCAACACCGGATCCTTAATTCACTGAAGGAAACCAGGGATCAAACCTGAGTCCTCAAGTATACTAGTCAGTTTTGTTACCGCTGAGCCACGACAGGAACTCCAAAAGATCTTAACTCTTAGCACCAGGTAACAGTAGTGAGAGACTGGCTATGTGAAGGATTGGCCAGGTATTTGGGAAGCATCTAGGGAACTTCACTCCTCTGAACTTCTCTTTCAAACAACTGGGCTCATTGAAACCAGGCAAAGAATGGATATGGGTTGGTCCATAACTACATGGACCATGAGGCAAAGGTCTAAAAGCTTTTAAAGCACTCCAAAAAATGCATCAATCCAAAGGATTCAGGCAAAGAGACAATAACCTCACAATGAGATTACAACCAGAGACAAGAATATGGAACTGGCTGGCTTAGGAGAGAATAGGCAGAGTCTGGGCTTGTTCTATGCAATATGGCACTTACATAGCCATATGGGACTGCTGAATACTTAAAATGTGGCTAGCTCATACTGAGATGCACTGTAACTATAAAATACACACTGGATTTCAAAGACATGGAACAAAAAAGGGAATGTAAACTATCTCAATTATTTTTACCTAGATTACATTCGATATAGTACAATATTTAATAATTCTGTTTATGTCGATTGCATTGCTTATGTTGAAAATGATATACTTTGTATATCCAGGTTAAGTAAACCATATTATTAAAATTGACCTTAGGGAGTTCCCGTTGTGGCACAGGGGAAACAAGTCTGACTAGTATCCATTAAAAAGGCAGGTTCGATCCCTGGCCTCGCTCAGTAGGTTAAGGATCTGGCATTGCCGTGAGCTGTGATGTACATTATGGATGGGGCTCGGATCTGGCATTGCTGTGGCTATGGTATAGGCCAGCAGCTGTAGCTCTGATTTGACCCCTAGCCTGGGAACTTCCATAAGCTGCAGGTATGACCCTCAAAAGCAAAACAAAACAAAAAAAATTGATTTTAACCTCTTTCTATTTTTGTTTATGCAGCTCCTAGAAATTTTTTTTTTCTTTTTTTCTTTTTTGGCCATGCTGGCACCATGTAGAAGATCCTGGGCCAAGGACTGAACTCACACCACAGCAGCTGCCCAAGCCGCTGCAGGGACAAGTAACAATGCTGGAATCTTAACCCACTGTGTCACAAGAGAACTCCTAGAAAAATTTTAATTGCATATGTGGCTCACATTATCGGGGAATGGTAGTCTAGACTAGACTCTAGGTGATCTCCTGAGATGGGGAAACAAACAGAAGAGCCTTTTTTTTTTTTTTTTTTTTTTTCCCCTAAGGCAGGCAAAATTTCCTGGATCAAACTGGCACCACAGCTGTAACCAGAGCCACAGCAGTGACACCACCAGATCTTTAACCCACTAAGCCATGAGGGAACTCCAAAGCATGGGCCTTTTTATAGGAAACCTGAAGCCTTGCCCTCAATGAAATGGCAAAGGTTAAGAGGAACACCTCTTTCAGAGACAGCTCAGATGAAGTCTCTCTACTCAATTTGCTTGGTGGAAGGACCTAGCAAGTTTGGGAGAACTCTGAAGGTGAGGAGCCAATTCCCATGGGGCAATACCCTTTACTCCAGTCAGCCTAGAAATGGACCCATCATAGACTCTAACTAATACACTCCAGTGTCCCCAAGTTCTTTTTTTTGGTGGGGGCGGTGGCGGGGGGAGGGGGGAGTAGTAGTGCAGGCCAGAGGCATGTGGAAGTTCCCCAGCCAGGGATTGAACCTTGCACCATAGCAGCAACCAGAGCCACAGCAATGACAATACCAGATCCTTAACCCGCTGAGCCACCAGGGATTTCCCACCTTAGGTTACTTGATGACGGATTAGGTCCAGTTGCATATAACACACAAAGCTCAAAATATCAGTAGCCCAGGGAGTTCCTTCGTGGTGCAGTGGGAAAAACCCAGTGTTGTCACTGTAGCAGCTCAGGCCACTGCTGTGGTGCAGGTTGGATCCCTGGCCCAAGAACTTCCACATGCGGGAGTGTGGCTAAATATATAATGTATACATATACTATTATATATATAACATATACATATACTATTATATATATAACGTATACATATACTATTATATATATAACGTATACATATACTATTATATATGATGTATATAAAACAGTAACATAAACAGAACATTTATATATATGTGTGTCTGTGTATATATATATATATAAATATAAAACAGTAGCACAAACAACAGAATTTCATTTATCCTTTTTTTTTTTTGTCTTTTTGCTATTTCTTGGGCCGCTCCTGCGGCATATGGAGGTTCCCAGGCTAGGGGTCCAATCGGAGCTGTAGCCACCAGCCTACGCCAGAGCCACAGCAACTCAGGATCCGAGCCGCGTCTGCAACCTACACCACAGCTCACGGCAACGCCGGATCGTTAACCCACTGAGCAAGGGCAGGGACTGAACCCGCAACCTCATGGTTCCTAGTCGGATTCGTTAACCACTGCGCCACAACAGGAACTCCTTCATTTATCTTTTAATGAAAAAAGTTGAGGTGAATTTTCTGGTGGCTCAGAAGGTTAAGGATCTGGTGTTGTCACTCCATGGGTTAAATCACTGCTGTGGCTTGGGTTCAATTCCTGACCTGGGAGCCTCCACATTTTGAAAGAAACTTTTATCTTGTTTGTGCATTGTTGGGGGTTTTGTTTTGTTTTCCCTTTGTCTATTATGTGCAACTGAACCTATCAGGAGGTGGAGAAGTGTTGCATGGATTTCTAACAGCCATCTCAGACCATGAGACAGTGAGCTAATGAAAGTGAACAGCAAGATAGAAGGAACCTAGGTCCTGGATGGCAGTGGAGTTATCATTGATTTATTGTCTCATAATTCAACAGGGCTATTAGAATTTCACATTCCAGGCAGAAAAAGGGGGGAGAGGGAGGGAATAAGACCTTCTCCTTCCTTTTAAGGAGACTCCCCAGAAGTACCAAAAAGATTTCTCCTTGCATGTCATTGGCCAGATTTTGGTCTAGCTTCAAGAAAGGACGGGAAATACCTTTTGGACAGGTGGATTGCTGCCTTGAATGAAATCAGGGTTCTCCCACTAAGAAGGGAGAGGAAAAGAAATGGCATAAGCAACATATTGGTACCTTCTGGGTACAGGGTGATTCCCTTCATCACTCTGAAAAGACTCTCCCAGTGTTCCTGCCACTTTCAACAGAGGCGTGTAGATAAAAGATAAGCCATGGGAGCACTGACCCTCCAAAGATCTCCCCCTGGGCCTCGTACAATGGAGGGGGCATAGAGTAAATCAAGTGCATAGGGGCAGGTGATAGACCAGCGCTAAGGCAATCCTGCCTCAGTGGCAACTGAATGATTAGGAATATATAGTGGGGAGTTCCCGTCGTGGCGCAGTGGTTAACGAATCCAACTAGGAACCATGAGGTTGCGGGTTCGGTCCCTGCCCTTACTCAGTGGGTTAACGATCCAGCACTGCTGTGAGCTGTGGTGTAGGTTGCAGACGCGGCTCGGATCCCGCGTTGCTGTGGCTCTGGCGTAGGCTGGTGGCTACAGCTCTGATTCGACCCCTAGCCTGGGAACCTCCATATGCCGCGGGAGCGGCCCAAGAAATAGCAAAAAGACAAAAAAAAAAAAGGAATATATAGTGGTTCTTTAAGCCCCATGTTCGAGCACAGCACGTGTCCCAACCAGAGTTTATTAGCTCATGTAACCAAACTGAGAGAAGTGCAAGGGCAGCTGGCCTCAGAGGCAACTCAGATGCCACTTTTTCTCTACATTATCTGCATCTTTGCTACCTGCTGAAGTGTGGCGTCTTCTGCTCAGCTGAATTTTTGTCTGCCAAGTCAGATTCCAAGCCTCACATCTACCCCCAGAAAAGAGCTGTACCTTCCTCCCTCTCTCTAGCTAAAAATGTTTAAATTCCATGAGAGGAATCTGACTGGTCTGGAGTGCCTCGCATGCCCTGTCCAGTCACCGGGGGGTGAGTCCAGAGAAGGAGGAAGGGGGCTCCAGCTGTGGATGGACAAAACAATGCCCATGACAGCCAATATTAGGTGTTAGCTTTGTAGAAATCTTAGCTCAAATGAGAGGTAAAGATGACATATATGTAGAAAAAGTTTTTTCCCTTTGTTGTGAATTTTTGGCCCCAATTTGATGGTTGTCTTTTAGTTTTAGTTGTTCAATAAACACTGCAAACACTCATTTTGTAGTAGACTCCTGTGTCCTTCAGTATTCTTTCTTTAGTCATGGTAACAGTTGATTAGGTTACAGCTTTCACACAAATCCATTTCAGTCCTAAGGATATATACTTCAGCCTTTTGATCGGATTTAAGTATTTCCCAAGTCTTCTCAGTAATAGCTATTCTAGCCACTTTTCCCATCGAGGCCCTTACCAGATGGCTACTGTCAATTAATGAGGGCTTCCTGCTTGTAAACAACAGAAGCCTGCTCAGGTCGTCTTAGCAAAAAGGAAGACAGAACTTAGGCATTTATAAAACTGGCCTTGGAGTTCCCACTGTGGTGCAGCAGGCTAAGGTCCTGGTATCTCTGTGGCAACTTGGGTTTAATCCCCAGGCCAGCACAGTGGGTTAAGAATAATATAGTGCTGCCGCAGCTATATTTGGATTTGATCCCTGGCCTGGGAACTTCTATGCCGATGATGTGGCCAAAAAACAACGAAATAAACTATCCTTAGGAGTTCCCTGGTGCTCAGCTGGTTAAGGACCTGGTGTTGTCACTGCTGTGATATGAGTTCCATCCCTAGCTCTGGAACTTCCACAAAAAAATAAAAACCTGGCCTTAGGAGGGAATGAAAGTGGGGGGCTGTGAGGTGCCAAGCCAGACACTTGGGGGGGGGTTTCAGTGTGTGTATCACTCTTTCTCTCGATGAGGCTACACTGATAGTTCCTGTTTTGTTGTTGTTGTTGTTGTTGTTGCTGTTTTTTGTCTTTTGTCTTTTTTGTTGTTGCTGTTGCTATTTCTTGGGCCACTCCCGCGGCATATGGAGGTTCCCAGGCTAGGGGTTGAATCGGAGCTGTAGCCACCGGCCTACGCCAGAGCCACAGCAACTCGGGATCCGAGCCGCGTCTGCAACCTACACCACAGCTCACAGCAACGCTGGATCGTTAACCCACTGAGCAAGGGCAGGGACCGAACCCGCAACCTCATGGTTCCTAGTCGGATTCGTTAACCACTGCGCCACAACAGGAACTCCCGATAGTTCCTGTTTTATTTTACTTTCTCTGCAGATGAACTTTCTCTGCGTCCATGAGGAAATTAGCTGCCCCCCACCCCGCCATTCCAAAATGTGTGTGTGCTTCTAGGTAAATTACACAGACTCCCAAGCACCCGTCCCACCCACAGATTCTTGAGTAACTGGCCCACTTGAATCAGGGACCTTCCCTTACTCCAGTCAACTATGGTCAGGGGAACAGAGTCCCAGATGATAAACATGGCCTTGGTCCCAGCTCTGTGTGGGGGCTGGGATTGTGGGTCGGTCCTCAGAGAATACAGATCTTGGGCTGACATCCTTAGAATCTTCCTGAAAACTTCTTTTCCAGACCCAAGTGTGAAGAGAGTGGCACTCAACACCAAGACCTCTCTGTCCATTTCTTGCTTGACTTCCTGTCAACAGCTGGGTTTTTGTTTTTGTTTTCTTTGGCTGTAATTGCTGCATGCAGAAATTCCTGGGCCAGAGATCAAACCCTCAGCAGTGACTTGAGCAGCTGCCAGTGATAACACCAAGTCCTTAACCTGTTGCACCACAAGGGAACTCCTGGCAACAGCTGGTATCCGACAACAGATATCTGACCTGGAAAGCCTCATTCTTTGATCAGCAGAATGGTTTGTTTAGGTCTCACAGAGATTTGAAGTCTCTACTATTCCAGGTCCAGTGAGGACAGCAAAAGAAAACAGCCTGGTCATTTGACCAACAAGAATCAAGATTTTAATCCTAGGAGTTCTTGCTGTGGCACAACAGGATCAGCCACATTTCAGGAGCCCTGGGACGCAGGTTCGATCCCTGGCCCAGCACAGTGGATTGCAACCATGGCTCAGATCTGATCCCTTGCCTGGGAACTCCATATGCACAGGACAGCCAAAAAAAAAAAAAAAAAAAAAAAAAAAGACAGAAGTTAAAATCCTAAAGAGCACCATCTTGGGAGTTCCTATGTGGTACTGTGTGTGTGTAAAGAACTTGACTACTATCCTTGAGGATCTGGGTTCGATCCCTGGCCTCGCTCAGTGGGTTAAGGATCCAGCACCAATGCAAGCTGCAGTACAGGTCACAGGTGCAGTTTGGACCCGGCGTTGCTGTGGCTGTGGCATAGGCAACAGCTGCAGCTCCACTTCAACCCCTAGCCCAGGAACTTCCATATGCTTTAGGTGTGGCCATAAAAAGAAAAAACAAAAAACTAAAGAGCACTGTTATTAAAGTGAATTCTCATTTGTATTAACTAACATTACTTGATTTATGATATAACAAGAAGAGACATATGTGGGGAGTTCCCTAGTAGCCTAGTGGTTAAGGACTCAGCATTGTCACTGCTGCGACTTGGGTTCGATCCCTGACCCAGGAACTTCCACATGCTGTGGGCAGGACAAAAGAAAGAAAGAGAGAGAAGAAAGAAAGGAAGGAAGGAAGAAAGAGAAAGAAAGAAAACAAAGAAGAGACTTGTGAAAAAATGCTAGCTTTTTATCTCACTCTACAATTTCCCCCTCAGTGAGCCTCTCCATTTGTGTGTGGTTTTAACTGTCATCTCCATAGAATCTATACCACTGCCCTCCCTTTTACATTCAGCTCTGGACATAATTTCTACTTGCACTGGATATTGCTATAAATATTCCAAATTTGTTATGACCAAAACAAAACTCTCTTTTTCCAGAAATTTGCTCTTACCACATTACCAAGCAAGCACTCAATGACATTTCCTTGTAACTACTGCCAAGCTGGGGCCTGGCTGTATCCTTTCCATCTGTCCTCTTTCTCCAAACCCAAAACTATCCCCTTTGGTTAAGTCCTCTTGTGTCTTATCTGGACAATTCCAATGGCCTCTTCACTCACTTCCCTACTTTCTCTCTCCATTCTCCAGTCCATTTTCCATGCTAGAATCAGATTATTTCATTAAAAACCTAAAACCCAATGTTGGAGTTGCTGCTGTGGCTCAGTGAGTTAAGAACCTGATTAATATCCATGAAGATGCAGGTTTGATCCCTGGCCTCGCTCACTGGGTTAAGGATCTGACATTGCCACAAGCTGCTATGTAGGTCGAAGATGCGGCTGGGATACTGAGTTGCTGTGGCTGAGGTGTAAGCGGGCAGCCACCGCTCTGATTCGATCCCTAAGCCTGGGAACTTCCATATGCCTCAAGTGTAGCTCTAAAAAAGGAAAGAAAAAAAAAAACATTAAAACTAAACCCAACGTTGCACCCTGCATAAAATCCTGATCACCTACTGAGTGAAACCCAAAGCTTCTTAGCAATCAAGACGTTTTAGCTTTTGCTCATCCAGCCTCATCTCCCATCAGGTGCCAGGCATCATACCTCACCTCCTCCTTACACCCTATTAATGTCAATTTCTTATCTTTCCTGAAACAAGCATTCTCCAACCTAGATGTCAGATGTAGATTCCAGGGGAGTTAACAGAAGTTACATTCTGTTCATGTGCCATAATGGAGCTTTGCATGAACTAAGGGACCCAGAAGAGGAGCAACCACCAGCCTGCATGCTTGGGGAAGAGGAACTTCTAATCAGGTGGGGTCAAGAGGGAGAAGATCAGCAGAAGATATTAAGATGGAAGGAAGATATTAAGAAGCAAGGGGTTTGCTTAGCATCTCTGCAGAGTAGCAGAGGTTGGGGTGGGGAGGGGAGACAGAAGCAAGGGAATGGATTGTTCCAGCCCAGCTAAACTGGGGAGAGGGCAGTGGAGCATATTAGGGGAGTGGCTTCAGACAATCTGCAGGACAAAGAGAACCCTCTGGGGAGCAGAAAAAAACCTAAGAAAATGCAAGGCTTTGTCTGTAATTCTGGAGAGAAATACTCTGGGTGAGATGAGAGCTAGGGCACTGAAGGCCAAGCTCCTGGGATACAGTGGGGAGCAGGGGTTCCCAGATAAAATTAATGCATTGGAGTTAATAAAAAAAATGGGGGGTATGAAGAAGGAGTTTGGCTTCCTGGATGCAAGATAAGAGTATAATAAAAAGCCTACCTCATTAGATAAAATGTGTCCAGCTTCCAGTTTTGTGCCTGGTGCTTGGCAGGTTTTCAAAAGGGTATAAAGTTGATAAATCATTTCCCAAAGACTGCATGATATGATTCTCAGAAGCGTAGGGTACAAGAGCAGTGAGCTTGCAGATGTGAAAATGGAGTCTCTGAGCTTCCAGCCCCCTCAAGTCAGTTCTGGGTGGGGTTGAGACTCCAGATCCAGATCCGGCCTTTGGCCTGAAGCCTCTATGCCTAGGGAAGTACTTTCAACTAGAAATTCTGGTTTTTGAAATTCTTTGAAGCAGGGAAATCTTGAACTTGCCTTCCCAGAAGGATTCCAAGATAGGAAAGGAAGGCTCGGGATGATGCTAATCACAATGACAATAGCACTACTTAAAGGAAGCCACCCCTGAAATGGTGATTGGATGTTTGGGAAATTCATTCCGTCGATACCCTGTTGGGGGAGAGGGGGAGAGCTGGAGGGCGCCTTAGAGTCTTAATAAAAAACTCTTAACTTCAGCTAATAGCAATGACAATAGAGGCAAGTGGTGATAGCTTTGGGCACTTAAATGGAAATAGCAATGGGAAGGCCTCTTGGCCGTCTCCATTGTTATATGCTAATGAAGTGGCTTCACACAAACAAAGGCCACCGGGAGATTAGCAAAGGGTGTGGCCTGGTCCCTCACTGAGTCAGAAGTCTGCAGCAGTCCTTTGCTCAGATTTAGAATGGCTTCCCCTTCCTCATACAGCTTTGGGACCAGCAGCAAGGCC
Organism: Phacochoerus africanus; assembly: GCF_016906955.1. NCBI lineage: Eukaryota > Metazoa > Chordata > Mammalia > Artiodactyla > Suidae > Phacochoerus > Phacochoerus africanus. The sequence continues at coordinate 102,326,562 of NC_062548.1, read as the reverse complement.
CTGCGCTTCCTGGACCACAGTGGGTTTGTTTTTTTTTTTTAAGAAAATGTATATAATCAACTCTAGGGGAGGGGCGGCTGCCGCCTACAGTCCAGCCTGGCAACCAGATTGTTGATTATATATTTTTTCCCTAGTCAAACCAAGAAGACTTGAAAATAATTATTTGTAGTTTCTCACATGCATTGCACTCCAGAAGTTTTCCCTGCTTTTTTTCCTTACGCCTAAGTCCTCAGGCACCCTCAAGCGTGGACTCTGTGGTCCCTGATGGGTTCCCTGCCATCGAAGGCTCGAGTTTGGATGGGAGGTAGGACATGTAGGAAGACAGGAGGCAGAATGTGATCAGGGAGGAACACATAGACAAGTAAGTACACATTATGGCAGAATAGGACACATGTCACGAGGACCCCACCGCAAGAGCTGCACAGAAGTGGGAGTGAAGGGCTCTGGAACCAGTGGGGTTCATTTGGGGAGGCTTTACAATGATGTCTCCTGTCACCAGAGAGTCTGTGTCCTGGGCTTAAAGTCCTCAGTTTTGTCTGGCCAAATAAAACATAATTCTTATCTTTTGGGCTGTGCATTTTTTTTCAGTTGACAGTTTGTGGGTTTTTTAATTATTTATTTTCTTTTTATTGCTGCACCTGAGGCATATGGAAGTTCCCAGGCTAGGTGTCGAATCAGAGCTGGAGCTGCCGGTCTACTCCACAGTCACAGCAACATGGGATCTGAGCCACATCTGTGAGCTACCTGCAGCAACACTGAACCCCCATCCTCACGGACACTGTGTTGGGTTCTTAACCCACTGAGCCACAACAGGAACTCATCAGTTGACAGTTTAATGAGCCACAGAGATCTCATCCCTTCTGAGTGATGACTACAGTCACTGGAGGACTTTAAAAAATACAGATTCTGGGAGTTCCCATTGTGGCGCAGTGGTTAACGAATCCGACTAGGAACCATGAGGTTTCGGGTTCAGTCCCTGCCCTTGCTCAGTGGGTTAACGATCCAGTGTTGCCGTGAGCTGTGGTGTAGGTTGCAGACGCGGCTCGGATCTTGCGTTGCTGTGGCTCTGGCGTAGGCTGGCGGCTACAGCTCCGATTCGATCCCTAGCCTGGGAACCTCCATGTGCCGCGGGAGCGGCCCAAGAAACAGCAAAAAAAAAAGACAAAATAAATAAATAAATAAATAAATAAAATTTAAAAAAAAATACAGATTCTCGGAGTTCCTGTTGTGGCTCAGCAGAAACCAATCTGACTAGTATCCATGAGGACGCAGGTTCCATCCCTGTCCTTGCACAGTGGGTAAAGGATCCGACGTTGCCGTGAGCTGTGGTGTAGGTTACAGATGTGACCCAGATCCCGAGTTGCTGTGACTGTGGTGTAGGCCAGAGGCTACAGCTCCAATTCGACCTCTAGCCTGGGAATTTCCATATGCTGTGGGTGCAGCCCTAAAAAAATTAAAAAAATAAAAATACAGATTCTCTGACCCCTCCCCCAGAGAATCAGATTTTGTAGTTCCAGGGTGGGTTCTGGGAGTCTAGTGAAAAACAGCAACACAACTATAATAAACCAAACTGCCTTGTGCTTTGATGATCAGCCAGGGTTGGAGCCCATGGTGTGGTGGAAGGACGGGCCCAAATGTTGTAACAGAATGGTGTGATAGGGCTCTAAGGGGGTCTAGGGAGAAGCTTATGTTTAAACTAAGAAGTTCACGAGTTCCCGTTGTGGCTCAGTGGTTAACAAATCCGACTAGGAACCATGAGGTTGTGGGTTCAATCCCTGGCCTTGCTCAGTGGGTTAAGGATCCGGCGTTGGCGTGAGCTGTGGTGTAGGTTGCAGACGCGGCTTGGATCCCGCGTTGCTGTGGCTCTGGTGTAGGCCGGTGACTACAGCTCCAATTCAACCCCTAGCCTGGGAATCTCCATATGCCGTGGGAGCTGCCTTAGAAAAGACAAAATAATAATAATAATAATAATAAACTAAGAAGTTCACCTAGTGAAGCAGAAAGAAGGGAAGGCCAGGTCTTGGAAACATGAGGCCAAGGCAAGCTCCTGCCGTGTTTCAGGAGCGGAGGGTGGTCCAAGCTGGTGGAGTACACGGGGAGAAGCGAAGTTGGGGCCAGATTGTAAAGGGTTAGCCTCAAATATTGTGCTAAGGAATCTGGACTTGATTGTGGAGAGACTGGAAAAGTGGAGAAGGTTGCTTTTGTGCACATTTGCTCTTTGATAGGATAGTGTAAGTTCTGTAGCCATTGTAAAAATTCAATTATTCTTTCCTTCTCTCTTGGATAAATGAATGAATGATTCAGAATGCAAGTGAATCTAAGTCAATCAGTATGTTTAGGGCAGAAATATAAAGCTGGTCTTACAACCATCTCTCACTTGTTCTACTGAAAAAGCTTTTTGTAACTGGACTCCTTGCTTCAGTCTTGCCCTTCTCAGATTGGTCCTCCTCTCTTGCTTCTAAGAGGTATCTCTCTAAAGTGCTTATCTCATCCTTGCTTAAAACTGTGGCCTCTACATTATAATAAAGTTTCATCTTAGCTCAGGGTACATAGGCACTCATGGACTGGTATCTTCTTATAATAGTTAGGGTTTTTTGTTTGTTTATTCTGGTTTATGTAAACAAATTTATGTTAATTTAAAAAAAAAAAGTAAGTTGATTTGGTGCAAGGAATATGGGTGCAGGCTGGACACCCAAGAGAAGTGACTGATCAACTTGACTTCAGAAAGTTGTGTTCCAGGGAGTTCGCTTCGTGACTCAGCAGTTAACAAATCTGACTAGGATCCATGAGGATGGGGGTTCAATCCCTGGCCTCGCTCAGTGGGTTAAGGATCTGGCATTGCCGTGAGCTGTGGTGTAGGTCGCAGACATGGGTTGGATCTGATGTTGCTGAGGCTGTGGTATAGGCTGGCAGCTGTAGCTCCGATTCGACCCCTCGCCTGGGAACTTCCTTATGTTGCAGGTGTGGCCCTAAAAAGCAAAAAAAAAAAAAAAAAAAGAAGAAGAAGAAAAAGAAAAAGATGATTTCCCATTGTGGTTCAGTGGTTAACGAATCCAACTAGGAACCAAGAGGTTGCAGGTTTGATCCCTGACCTCGCTCAGTGGGTTAAGGATGCGGCATTGCCATGAGCTGTGGTGTAGGTCACAGACTTGGCTTGGATCCTGCGTTGCTATGGCTCTAGTGTAGCCGGCTCCTACAGCTCTGATTAGACCCCTAGCCTGGAAACCTCCATATGCTGAGGGAGCAGCCCTAGAAAAGGCAAAAAGACCCCCCCCCAAAAAAAAGAAGAAGAAAGTTCTATTCTATAACTTTGTGCCCATGTCTTTGGTTTTTAAGTTCTTCCTTAATTAAAAAATGTATTTAGGAATTCCCACTGTGGTGCAGTGGGTTAAGGATTCGGTGTTGCTACAGCTGTGCCACATCTGCTGCTCTGATTCAATCCCTGACCTGGGAACTTCCATATGCCATGGGTGTGGCCAAAAAAAATGTATTTGATAAAATAGTAATACATTCTTATTGTGGAAAACTTCAAACAACATGTAAATCCAGAGAAGAAAGTTGAGTTAATTTTCACATGCCCCCCACTTCCACTCCCTAGAGGTAACTACAGTTGAGTGCAGCTCTTTCCTGCCTATCTTCTATACATCTATATATGTCTATATATTTACACTACAAATACCTAATTTTTGGTTTTTCCGAAATACAATTTTACCATATGTACTTTAATCCAGCTTGCTTTTATGTCACTTAATATTACATTTCTTAGGGTTTTTTTTTTTTGTAGGGGGATTGGGCACTTTTCTAAATTTCTTAGACATTTAAATTATTTTGGAAATGTCCAACTTCATCTCTGTGAACAAATACATTTTTCTTTCTCTTTTTGGCTGCTCCTGAGCCACGTGGAAGTATCCCGGCCAGGAGTTGAACCAGAGCCAAAGCATCAACCCAAGCTGCTATAGTGATAGCACCAGATCCCAAACCCACTGCACCACTAAAAAACTCCAAATAAATTTTAAAATGTGTGTTTCCATACTTGATTCAGGAAAGATGATCAGGGCCCCTCTACCTGGAGGTATAGACTAATCTGTCTTTAGTGCCCAGAGAGAGATGGCAGAGAGAGCACAGGGCAATATCCTTGGGACTGTTATAAATTTTGGTCAATCCTTAGCTAGTATTTCTTAAGTTGCTTAATAGTTACCCTTTTTTTTTTTTTTTTTTTTTAGAACCACACCCGTAGCATATGGAGGTTCCCAGGCTAGGGGTCCAATTGGAGCTACAGCTGCCAGCCTACACCGCAGCCACAGCAACACAGGATCTGAGCACCGTCTGCGACCTACAGCTCATGGCAACACCGGATCCTTAACCCACTGAGCAAGGCCAGGGATTGAACCCGCATCATCATGGATCCTAGTCGGGTTCCTTAACCACTGAACACGAACGGAACTCCATTAAGTTGCTTAATATTTACCTTTTAAAAAACTAGTTATCATCTGCCATCTGTTATCTCTTCAGTTAATTTTCCAAAGGCCTGGGCAAACTCAGTCCTCAGATTTTTCAAATTTGAATGATTTCTGGTGCCTAAACATATCCAAATTCTGGGACAAGCTGGATCATTAACCCACTGCGCCACAGCAGGAACTCCAGATCTCCACATTCCTATCATCTGAAGTCTCACAGGCCTGAACCTCCCTCAAGTTCTTAAACATCAATAATCGCTTCTCGGGAGTTCCCGTCATGGCTCAGCAGAAACGAATCTGACTAGCATCCATGAGGACGTAGGTTCGATTGGCAACTACAGCTCCGATTAGACCCCTGGGCTGGGAATCTCCTTATACCTTGGGTGTGGCCCTAAAACGACAAAATAATGACAATAATAATAATCTTCTCTCTTAGGAGCCCCCAAACCTTTATCTGCTTCTCCCTGACAAGAATTCTCTAGGGCATGTGTGACCTCATCTTCTAGGACTCCTCAGACCTCAGACCTTTGGGATTTCTAACGTGGGAGCCAATACACGCAAAGGGTCCTCAGGCATTAATGCCGATTCTCCTCCCATTTGGGTCATTTCTGCCTTTCCAAAGCTTCTTAAACAGGTTGTATTGCTCAAACTGAATACTGTAGACTAGAAACTTATAAACAACTGAAATTTATTCTTCACAGGTCTGGAAGCTGGAAGCCCAAGATCAGGGTGCCAGTAGGATTAGGTCCTGGTGAGGACCCTCTTCTGGCCTGCAGATTTTTTTCCTTTTTTAGGGCCACACCTTCGACATTTGTAAGTTCCCAGGCTAGGGGTGGAATCAGAGCTGCAGCTCCCAGCCTACAACACAGCCACAGCAACGCCTGATCTTAGCTGTGTCTGCTACCTACACCACAGCTCATGGCAGTGCCAGATCTTTAACCCAGTGAGTGAGGCCAGGAATTGAACCTGCATCCTCATGAATACTAGTCGGGTTCGTAACCCACTGAGCCATATCGGAAATTCGGGTTGCAGACTTCCTGGTACAACTTCACATGGCACGAAGAGGGCTAGAGAGCTCTCTGTGGTCTTTTTATAATCCCATCATGAATGTTCCACTCTTGTGACCTAATTAACTGTCAAAGACCCCCAGGTTCTAGGTTCTATCACCATCACATTGTGAGTTAGGATTACAGCATATGAATTTTGTGGGAACAAAAACATTCAGTCTATAACACCAAGATAAAAGAGAATGGAACTTAATACAACGAATTCTAATTTACCCTTTGTCTTTTCATATATGCCTCTGTTGAATTTAAAGAGAAATCTTGTAGGCAGCATGGCTGCCCATAGTCTATTGTCAGCTCTACAGGTCCAGAAACTTCATATATTTATGCCAACCTAGCTTATAGGAGACTGTTACAAAAATTAAGATGCCAGTATATTTAATTATTTTTTATGGCCACACCTGTAGCATATGTAAGTTCCTGGGCCAGAGACTATCTGAACTACAGCTGTGACTTATGCAGCAGCTGTGGCAACACTAGACCCTTTGTGCTGGGCTGAGGATCAAACCCATGCCTCCACTGCAACCTGAGCCACCACAGCGGGAACTCCTATCCTTCTTACTTAATACAAATATAGCCACGTTAGTGCCCCATTGCCTCTATGCCCTATAGCTTTAGGTCAAACTCCTTAGCCTGGCATTTAAGGCCTTTACAATCTGGCTTTGAACCAAGTTTCCAGTTGGTTCTCATGTGTCACACATGTACCTCCTATATGCTGCTCTCGCTGTGTGAAATGTCCTTTTTGACTCTACCAGGCCAAGATTTTTTTCTTTCTTAATTGATAGTCCAGATCAAATATCACTTTCTCTCAAAGGCTTCTCTTACCAGCCCTGCTCCTACAGCAGACCATATTAATTGCTACCAATTCAGGGTGATTATGGCTTTTATCTTATTAGATTATAACTCATCATATACAAATTGCCTGCCTCTTCCATTGGATAGTGAAGTCCTTGAGGATCAGAAATCTATTTCATCTATCGAGGTAACCCAGAGTATAGCACGAGTTTAATTGATACTAAGCACAGACTCTCAATAAATGTTGAACTGAATTGAACTTCTGCAGTTGTATTTTCTGCAGTTATTTCCTTTCCTAAGTTCTCATAAAAGTTAATTTTGAAAATGTCAGCCTGTCTCAGCTGTCTTTAGAGGAAAGGAGGAGAAGGGCGTTTGTTCAAGCAGAGTCTAGGGAAAAGCACATCCCTGGGGACCAGGAAATACTGCTGTGGAAATACAAGTGAGGGACCCCACCAAGAGGAAAAAAAACAGTGACAGAGGGGGCAGGCCAAATGACAACTCTGTCTTTTCACCGGGAAATTACCTTTTGAGATGTCTTCTTTCCGCAAATCTGGAGATTTCTGGATGTTGTAAAGGGAGGGCCCTGCTCCTCTGTGTCCTCTCTGGGTAGAGTCACCTCTGTGTTTGTGTGCAGCAGGTGGAGGACGGTTTCCTAATTGGGACCTGTCTCAGGTGGGATAAGAAGATGCAATAGGGAGTTCCCGTCATGGCTCAGAGGAAAGGAAACTGACTGGCATCCATGAGGACGCAGGTTCATTCCCCACCTTCACTCAGTGAGTTACGGATCCGGCGTTGCCATGAGCTGTGGTGTAGGTCGCAGACACAGCTCAGATCCCGTGTTGCTGTGGCTGTGGCATAGGCTGGCAGCTGTAGCTCTGATTTGACCCCCTAGCCTGGGAAGCTCCATATGCCTGAAGGTGCGGCCCTAAAAAAACAAAAGACAAAAAAAAATGCAATACAAGAGAGCTGGTTCATGATTGTCCAACATCCCAGCATCCCCCTTCCAGCTAATTAGAAGGTAAGTGAGATGTTGTGGGCAGATGCGATGCAACAGATCCCGTAAAACAGGGAAGAACAGATCTTGTGAGACAGGGAAGTGAGAAACGGCCACCAGAAGCATTCATCCAGCTGGAATTTGTTCTGGTGTTTCCTAATTTCATTCCCATGTGACTCTTAAACCTTTTCTTTGCTTGTCCAACACTCCTCTCCCCTCCTCTGAGTCTAAACTCCCTGCAAACCCTTCAGATCTTCGCTGGAGAGGGAACTGGGAGGGAACTGGGGGGCCCCCAGCTTTCCCTTAGAATCTGCGTGGTGTTTACCAAGGCCTCAGCCTTGAAGTCATTTGTGGCGCTCTCTGCTTTACTGAAGAAAAATGGATTTTGCGTCAATTCCTGATTCCTGTTTAAATATTTAGTTTAATCAGCACAGGCCCAAGTGCCTTTTCCATTTCCCCTGGTGCCTGGGAGCCATGCTGACACCAGCATCATAAATAATGCATCAGATCCCAGCAACATGCCAGTGGCTGAGAGTCACTCCATCCTTCCACTCTCAGGGCTTGCCCTCTGCTGTAGCTGCTTTGGAAGAAGCTGGGCTACAATGGAGATGTGAACTCTGAGCCTCGAAGGCTTCACCTTAAAGCTCCTCCTGGAGGCACTGATTGTGACGAGCAAGCTGTCTTCACTCCAGCCCAGGTCTGAGAGACCTCGTAGGGGTGTGAATGTGTGTATGTTGGTGGGGAGAGTGGGAGGAATAGGAAGAGATGGGAACAGCAACCCCACCAAAGTCTTCAAACTCAGCCTTGGAGGTTGTTCTGACCTGATGGGAGACTTCAGACCACCTCTAGAAAGGGTCTAACCTAGGTTCTGTGTGAGTGTGGAGCAGAGGCAAGGGACATCAGATAAAAGGAGGCAGCTGAATTCAAGGGCACTGTGAAATGCTGGAACCTTCTTTCCTGCTTCCATCTCTAGAATTCTGGCTTCTAATATGGGCTCCACCCTCTATTCCAAGAATACTAAACCAGAAGCCAGTGGGGGTGGGTGGGTAGAGGGGTGGTTGGAGGGGAATCAGCGTTTCCAGGGGACGGACACTTAGTCTCCTCTTATAGAAAAGCAACCCATTGGTTGCAATCCTGTAAGACAGGTCCTGGGTGTCTTTTTCCAAAACCTCAAAAAGGTTAAACTACCTCCAGGTGCCCTCTCTTTGGAGCCAGGTCCTCCGTGCTCTGATCTGCGCAATTAAATGGGAAACACTGTGTTAGTTGCCACTAATAATACGGTCCAGGCCTGGCATCGTAAAAGAAGCTCCTTGGGGCAGCTCTATGCTACTTGTGCTTTTTTCCTCCAAAACTTTGCAGAGATAAAAGGAAACATAAACAACTATTTATTTACCCAGGAGTTCAAAGTTTCGCTTTGAGCCCTCCAACATTTTCTGTCCTTTTTGAAATCAAGAGTGCAAATAAACTTCCCTCAGTCTCTTTTAGAAAGGGCAGCAGCAACAAACCTATGGATAAAGATAAAAGGAGCTGAAGAAAAGAGCAAACTCTAGTCTCCATCCCTCAGTCAGGTGAAGGGGGAGAGGTTGGGGCATTTCATGAGCCCCCCTCTCTGCTCTTGGAGTCATTTACACCTTAGAACATCTAAGGCAAGAACCCTACCAATTTGTTTCGAGTTGCCTAGGGTTTGGACAGTCAGGGTCCACCAAAAGAAAAGACGGCAGGGGAGTTCCCACTGTGACTCAGCAGGTTAAGAATCCTATTGAAGATGCAGTTTAGATCCCTGGCCTTGCTGTGGGTTAAGGATCCTGCATTGCTGCAAGCTGTGGTGTAGGTCACAGATACGGCTCAGATCTGGTGTTGCTGTGGCTGTGGTGTAGGCCTGCAGCTGCAGGTCCAATTCTACCCCTAGCCTGGGTACTTCCTTATGCTGCAGGTGCAGCTATTAAAAAAATAGGAGTTCCCATCGTGGCGCAGTGGTTAACGAATCTGACTAGGAACCATGAGGTTGTGGGTTCGGTCCCTGCCCTTGCTCAGTGGGTTAACGATCCGGCGTTGCCGTGAGCTGCGGTGTAGGTTGCAGACGCGACTCGGATCCCGAGTTGCTGTGGCTCTGGCGTAGGCCAGGGGCTACAGCTCCAATTCGACCCCTAGCCTGGGAACCTCCATATGCCACAGGAACAGCCCAAGAAATGGCAAAAAAAAAAAAAAAAAAAAAAAAGAAGAGGAAAGAAAGAGAAGGAAAAAAAGAAAAAAGAAAGGAAGGAAGGGAAAGAAAAGGCGGCAGGGGAGTTGAACTCTAAAGACCACCATCTTGGAATTCCTGTCCCTTGTGGTGCAGCTGAAACAAATCCGACTAGGAACAATGAGGTTGCAGGCCTCACTCAGTGGGTTAAGGAATCGGCATTGCAGTGAGCTGTGGTGTAGGTCGCAGACTTGACTCAGATCTTGCATTGCTGTGGCTGTGGTGTAGGCCAGCAACTGTAGCTCCAATTCAACCCTAGCCTGGGAACCTCCATATGCAGTGGGTGCGGCCCTAAAAAGAAAAATAAATAAAGGCCACCATCTTGCCAAATCCAGGGGTTGATTGGTAGCTCTGATTTGTCACAGTTGGACCTCTCCCTTTTTCACTTGGCTTTTGGGAGCTCTACCCCTCAGGTTTTTTTCCCTAGCTTCTTCATCACTTCCTCAGTCCCATTAAAATCACCTCAGGATTTTTTTTTTTTCAACTGAAAATCAGGATCTCTGAAGGTGGGGCCTGGGTATTATTACAGCAGTTTTCTTGGTGCAGCCAGGTGCAGAAACGACCTCTGCCCTCAATGCTGGCTTGGCCCAGGGCTCGGGCTTCTACCCACTTTTCCATATGCTCTCCCTATGATCTGACCAGTCCCCAGCTTCGTGGACTATCTATAGAGTGGGAACTCCCAGATTTGCATTTTTAGCCTGGGCCTCTCTGCTGAGCTCCAGACCTCAGATCCAGTTATCTATTTCACACCTCCAAACAAATACCTACAAGCATCTGGAAGCACTAATGTCCATTGATTTTTGTCCTCTCATCTCCTACATCCAATCCTTCAGAGCTATGGGCTCTATCTTAGAAGTATATCTCCATGGAGTTCCCATTGTGGCTTAGTGTGTTAAAAACCTGACTACGGAGTTCCCGTCATGGCGTGGTGGTTAACGAATCTGACTAGGAACCATGAGGTCTCGGGTTCGGTCCCTGCCCTTGCTCAGTGGGTTAAGGATCCGGCATTGCCGTGAGCTGTGAGCTGTGGTGTAGGTCGCAGACGCGGCTCAGATCCTTTGTTGCTGTAGCTCTGGTGTAGGCTGGCAGCTACAGCTCCGATAGCCTGGGAATCTCCATGTGCCGCAGAAGCAGCCCTAGAAATGGCAAAAAGACAAAAAGAAAAAAGAAAAAAAAAACCTGACTAGTATCCATGAGGATGCAGGTTAGATCCCTGGCCTCGCTCAGTTGGTTAAGGTTCTCATGTTGCCACAAGCTGCAGCACAGGTCACAGGCAAGGCTCAGATTTGTGTTGCCGTGGCTGTGCTGTAGGCCGGCTGCTACAGCTCTGATTCAACCTAGCCTGGGAAATTCCATATGCCGTGGGTACGGCCCTAAAAAGACCCCCCAAAAATTTTTGTACTGTCATTTTAGTCCAAGCCTTTGTCATCTCTCTATTTTTGAGGAACGTTAGCTTCCTAATAAGTCTCTGAGTTTACATTCCCCACAAGCCCATCCTCTGTACAGCAGCCCAAGTGATTTTTGGTGTTTTTCTTTTTTAAACTTTTAAGAGGCTTTATTTCAGACCCTGATATTATACACAGCATCACGTATAACCAGGAAACTTTGAGATGAAAAAATGCAGTAAGTGGCTCATATTCATGGAATTCACTGGTCTTACCCTATGACCAAGAGGTGGTTCACATGAAAGGTGAATGGGCTATGGAAAACCAAGTTACAGTATTAGGAGTGAGAGGGAACTATAGCTTACAAGGATGTTGTCTAATATGTTTTAGTACAGGATTTAAAAAGGTAGCCAGGGAGTTCCTGTCTTGGTACAGCAGAAACAAATCCGACTAGGAACCATGAGGTTGTAGGTTCAATCCCTGGCCTCGCTCAGTGGGTTAAGGATCCGGTATTGCCCTGAGCTGTGGTGTAGGCTGCAGATGCGGCTTGGTTCTGGCATTGCTGTGGTTGTCGTGTAGGCCGGTGGCTACAGCTCCGATTACGCCCCTAGTCTGGGATCCTCCATATGCCGCGGGTTCCTAAAAAGACAAAAAATAAATAAATAAAAATAGAAAGGTAGCCAGTCTATGCTGCCATTTTTCTCACAGACATTGCACACAAGTCTCAGAACCACAGTTTGAGTTGGAAAGAGTCTTTTCCACTATGACATCAAAAGAAACACAGGAGTTTTGGTTTTCTATCACAATAAACTTTGGATTGATGAGTTTTGAATTCCTTGTGCCCAGAGAACAGTCTTTTTTTTTTTTGTCTTTTTGTCTTTTCTAGGGCCCCACCCTGAGCATATGGAGGTTCCCAGGCTAGGGGTTGAATCAGAGCTGCAGCCGCCAGCATCTGCCAGAGCCACAGGAACTCCAGATCCAAGCCATGTCTGCGACCTATACCACAGCTCGTGGCAATGCCAGATCCTTAACCCACTGAGTGAGGCCAGGGGTCGAATCTGAAACATGGTTCTTAGTTGGAATCGTTTAGCTGTGACACGATGGGAACTCTCTAGGTGAAATTTTTTTTTTTTTTTTTTTGGCTGCATCCTCTGCATGTGGAAGTTCCTGAGCCAGGGATTGAACCTGTGTCACAGCTGTGATTTGAGCCACAGCAATGACAATACTGGACCCTTAACCCACTGCACCACCAGGGAACTCCAGGCTTATCTCCATTTGGGGAGTTTGTGCCTGCTGTTCTCTTGTCCTATATGTTGCTCCCCACATGTCCCAGGGTTCACTCCATCCTATCATTAGGTCTCTTTTTTCATTCTTTACTATGTCCAAGAGGCCTTCCCTGACCACCATCATCACTTTTTGTTTCCTTATTCTGATTTACTTTCTGTAGAACACTTATCATTGTGTACTAGCATATCTATCGATTGATTTACTTGCTCATTGTCTGTCTTCTCCACTGGAATACAAGCTCCAGGGGGACAGGTTCTTTGTCATTCTCCTTCACTGCTGTGTCCTCAATGCCTTTAACAGTGCTCATTACATATTTGTCGAATGAAAAGGGCATTTTTGTGAACAAGCCTTATACCCTTCATAGCCACCATTCCCCCACTTGCCCCCCTACCTCTCAAGAAGCATTGATTGGGATTTGAGGAGCCAGAGCCCTTCCTGACAAAGAAACCCAATTAAGGGGTTAATTGGTACATTACTTTATGGGCAATCTGCTGTTGCTCATGGGAATGTGTGATATCCCACAGGTGTGCTGGGGAAGCAAAAACTGGGGGATGCTTCCACTGGCCCTTAGCGGAGGGGCATAGCGTCTGGGTGTTCTTTTCACTTAGTGCTAAGTTAACCATGTCGGCAAGAAGGAGAGACAAACTGAGACGAGATAAACTGAGCTCTGCCTAAAGGGTTTGAGCAGGTCTTCGAAGGAGTGGTGTTGGGCCCCTTTCTCTCTGTGCTTCTCTCTTTAATCTTTTATGTTGCTTCCATGTCCCTTGTTCTCAGCCTATAGTGCTCACTGTTTTCTGGCTGAATCTATGTTTACGTGAAATCAAGGGGTGGTTACCATCTGTATTAGTTTCCTAGGGCTGCTGTAACAAATGACCACAACTTGGGTGGCTTCAAACAACAGAAGTTGCCCACAGTTCTGAAGGCCAGAAGCCAGAAACAAAGGTGCCAGTGAAGTTGATTGTTTCTGGGGCCATGCTTCCCCCCAGTGTCTGGTAGTTGCTGGCGATCTTCGGCATTGCTTGGACTATAGCTCCTGACAGCAATCTCTGTCTCTACCTCCACACGCCTTCTCCTCCGCACTCTGTGCCCTTTCTTCTGTCTCACACAAGGACAGTTGGAGGATGTAGGACCAACCCTAACTCAGGATGATCTTATCTCCATATCCTTAATTTCATCTGCAAATCCCCTTTTACTAAATAAGGTCACATTCACAGGTTCAAGGTGGACATATGTTTTGGGGGACCACCATTCAACCCACTCTACCACCTTAGAGACAAGAGGGTGAGGTAGGAAATAGGCAGATGTGCTTTTTTTCGGCTGTGTTCCTTCCCTTCTCCTGTTCTTTTCATCCCCCACTCCTTCCCCCCCCACCCCTCGCCCCAGCTGCTTTTTCCATGCTGGGAGCAGAACTCTCTATCTTTAGCTGAGAATTTTGCCTGTGGGATGGTCGGCGCTGGGCATTCCCCCCTTTGTCGTCACCATCTGTCTTGGTCAGTGACTTACGTGGCTCTCTGCCCATGCCCTGCCTGTTTGCATATTTGGACCTGGACTCTGATCTCCTGAACCCAGACCGGCTAAACCTGTTTTCTCCCAGGTTGAAGGACTCAGGGAACCTGCTTCTTCCCCTGAGGCCAGGGTTTGGTTTACTTCGCAGACAAGACAGACCAGGCTCTGCACTGATGGTGACACAGAATTGGGTCTTTCTAGCCCAGGTCTCTCCAACTCCAGGCCTGTTTCCCACCTCTTTCCCAAAGAGAATGCATATACCTGCATGTTTTCAAAGGCACCATGAATACAACCTGTCTACAACTGAACCAGTCAACCACCCCTCTCCCCCCAACTTGCCTCCCCTCCTGTACTTTCTACTCATTGAATCACACCTCTCTCCACCCAGCTGCTCAGAACTCGATGCTACCTTTTCACTCCAAGCTTCCCCAAAGGCACCTGATCCTGTGGCTCCCCCTCCCTAAGTCTCTCTCAAGCCCATCTACATTGCTCAGAGCCCACTGCCTCTACCCTAGGTCACATAATTCCTTTTTATCCACCTGCCAACTGATCTCGTGGCCTGGACTCTCCACCCTCTCCAATCCACTCTCTTTGCTGCTGCCTGAGTAATTCCTTCAAACACTTCCTCTTATATCCCTTCAACACTTCCCAATTGCCTCTTATGATTCTTTTTCCTGACCCCACATCCTAAACTGTTCAGCTACCTTCCATTCAAATCCACAGCGCTCTAGCACTCCATCTGCCAAAAAAGGGAAGGATTTAGATGAATTGGGTCACCCTTCCAGGGGCTGATCTCTGACCACATTGTGACTTCCCGTCCCTTTTCCGGTACCTGAAGGCAAAGTAGTCACTAGAGAAGGAACCTCTTTATGGATGCAACAAAATGTCTGGGTTGGCGCCCCTTCGAGGTCATGAGAGACCTGTGGAATCCTAAAACACACTTCCAAAAATCAAGACCTTCCAGGACTGGTCCTGGGTTACATGTTTTTAGCACAAGGCATCAATGGAAGGAGAAGCACCATGGCTGGAGAAGCTGAGAAACTCCGACTTGGGTTTCCTTTCCCTTAGGGGCTCCATTGCTTTGATTTTTGCAGTCACATGCTAATCTTCTCCTGGGATATAGTCACCTGCTTGTAAAACCCAGGACCACCTTGGAAGAGCTGAGACAGGTCTTTTTCCAGAAGAGCTTTGCTAAATAACCACATAAGGTAATGAAAGAAAAGGGGCAGAGAGCGCGCGCGCGAGAGAGAACAAATCAAAGAAAATACAAAGGACAAGACACCATACTTTATCCAAAGACCATCTGGTTTCGGATTAATTACATTCTAGACCCCCAGGCTTCTTTCTTGAGTTCAATATCACAAAGCTCTCAGACAGGCCAGGCTTATCTTTTTTTTTTTTTTTTTGGCATGTATAAAAACTCTATTCCGATGTTGAGACAAAACCTCTCTGTCTCTTCTATAGCTTTCTTGTAGCATCTCCTTTTTTTCAGCTATGCTGTGGGAAGCTGGGGATGACACAGCGAACATTCTGGGCCCTTTGGCAATCCCTTATCATGGTTCTTTAATCACAACAGCCATGCCAGGAAATTTTACACATGGGAAGGCTGGATTTTCTCTGGGATTTCTGGTATGATCTGAGGGACACTTCCTCCTTAAGAAGGAGGATGGCGACAATAGACAGGACCTAGTAAGTAAAGCTTAACACGTGCCCAACACTCTGTATAGTTCAGTTTCGCACAAGCCTTTGCCATAGGTGTTAATTACTAGTTATAATTTGTAGAGCTTGAGGATCAGAGGTGTTAAGCAACTTGCTTAAGGTCTTAAAGCTGAACAGACAAACTAGGAGTGAAGTTTGGGCTGGTTGATAACAAGGTTGTGACCTGAACCATGCAGCCCGAGGAGGTAGAAGTACTTTCATTTTATTTGGAAGTACAGACTTTTTCACTTTTCTGTTTGGTTGCTGTTGTTGTTTTTCAATCTGCATATATTTGCAGAACCTCCTTACATGCATACTTCTTTGATATTAGGAGGTCTAAACATTTCACAAAGTCCCTGCTTTCAACTCTGCAACTGGTTCTCTATTGGAGCCCATCATTCATGGGCACTTATGCTTTCAGATATTGAACACCTATTATGCAGCAGCTGGCGGTGAAAGAGGTTAAGTACACAGAATCTAGAAAAAGGAAAGAGTCTGGGTTCTGCCACCATTGTCGTTGTTACTTCCTGCTACTTACTCCTCCCCCCACACTCTCAAGTCTCTAGGCCTTTCACGGAGAATCTTGCTTCTAGACAAGGCTGTTTCTAATGGGAGCAGGTAAGTATGGATGGAGGAGGTTTTCTTCGCACTTTTTGCCCATTTATTATGGTTAATACCTAGTAGGGCACCCCAAACTGGGGGAATGAGACAGGCAGACACGGAACTAAGAGAAATACAGTAATATTTTGAAGAGGAAAAAATTGCTCATTTACTTAAAAAATTGGAGTTCCCTCATGGCTCAGTGGGTTAAGGATTCAGCATTGTCACTGCTGAGGTTCAGGTTGTTGCTGTGGCATGGGCTTTAATTGCTGGCCCTGGGAATTTCTGCATGGTGCAGCCAAAAAAAAAAAAAAAGAAAAAAGGGAAAACCCCTTATTAGAGGTTGCAGTCTATTATTCCTTTGCAGCTAATAGGTTCCAGGTGGCCTTTTCACGTGGCGAAATTCTTCCTGGTTTAGGAATTCTAGACCCAAGGAAAGGGCTGAATTATCCCAATACTGCTGCTAGTTTTATGGTTTGACTCCAGCTAAATTTTTCAACCTACTTATGTGTCAGCTCAGAGAGTGATTTCAGATAAGTCACAATATGTTTTCTGTGGCATCTCCAGTAAAAGGGTTATGATAAATAACAGCTATGCAGTGTGCACTACAAAACACTTTTGCTTTTTTTCTCTAGGTCAAAAGAGCTGACAGAGGATCACAATTTGACTCATGGTATATAACTTTTAGAAATCTGAAACTTCCTGGAGTTAAAAAAAAAAAAAAAAGCAGTGGACACCTGTTATGTGTATAGTGTTCTATGCTGAATGGTTTACAAAGCATTTTAAGATATTATCACAGCTGATCTTTACCCCACCTGTGAAATGGAATTAGGGTCCTCATTTTTGAAAAAACTTGGGTCACAGTCAATTAAGGTAATTCAGGCAAAGGTGCTTTATTTTTTATTCTATTTTTTACTTTCCCTCAGCCATTTAGAAAATTTTTTCACCTCAATAATTTGTGATAATGGACCATCACAACTCCCATCACCAGACAAACAAAACACAATCTTCTTTTCTGGGGACACTCCCCATCCCTGCCCAGACCCCAAATGGAGTTAACAACACACAGCTGTAAATCACCAGAAACTCTAAACAACCCACAACAGTAAGGGATCATCTTCATGTTTATTATACAACAATGTCTGGGAGTAGTTTGGAACCGATTGGCTTCTCTAAGGAAAGTTGTTTGTGTTCATTTGGGGGAGAGCCAGCTCAGCGTCAACTCTATTTGGTTCTTTGTTTCTGTGAAGGTATGAAGGCTGAGAAAACAAGGGGCTGTCTAGAGAATTCACATGGGAAAATAATAACTTGAAAAGCTTTAGGCACTAACTAGTTAACGATCCATCAACAGCAAACTGATAGGCCTACCTCTTCCTTTAGGGGGTCGTGGTGATGGTGAACTGTAGGACCCTGTTCCCTTAAGGGCAAAGGAAGCCCCCCTCATCTAATGGTCTCTTCTCTCAGCCCAGCAGCTCTGCTTATAGGGCCTGTCTAGAGGCAAGGCCTCCAAGTGTGGGGGAGTGGGTTCTTTTCAGCCTGGTTTTGGGGTCAGACCTGCCAGTGCAGTTAGGGTGGTCTTGGAAGGTGGACAATTTTTCTAGCCTTGTCCCCAGCTAGGTCTCTGCCCCAGAAGGTGCAGGCACCTGTGGTCCCTCTGGCTCCAGGGCCTGAGGGATCCAGGCCTGCCTTACTAACACCACGAGGAAGACGCCCTGCTGCGAGCACTTATTTGCATCCAAGTGTTTGCCCCGAGACTGGGGCTCACGTGCTCGAGGTCACACAGTCTGGGGCTCTGCAGGGACCCAAGCGGGGAGGAAGCCCCGTCTCGGGTGGGCAGGTGCCTGGGTACGCTGGCTGAGGCGGTAGGCGCTCTGGAGAGGCTGAGCCCTTGCCGCCACCACAACTCTCTCATAGCCCCTGGACCTCATTTGCGGGTGCAGGCCTCGGCTTGGGCCAGGACCCCTTCCCTAGGGCCCGTCTCTTGCAGCAAGGTCCCCAAACCGCCCCCTCCCCAATTCCCTGCTGGCCCCACAGCGCTCCGGCCTCCCCCGGCCCAGCCATCCGGCCTTGCTAGCCCGGCGCTGGGGGCGGGCACCTGCCCCCACCCCTCAGCGTCCCCTCCCCTTCACTTCCCCCTCCCCTTGTTCCCTCCCTCCCCTCCCCCCCCCCCCCCGCGGTGAGGCGGCGGCGGCGGCGGCGGCCGAGGCTGAGGCGGCGGCGGCGGCAGCGGCGGGCGGGGCTCGGCTCGGGCTCCGCGGGCGGGCGGGCGGACATGGCGGCCAACATGTACCGGGTCGGAGGTAGGAAGGCTCGGCCCGACCCGGCCCGTCTGGGAGCGGGCTCCGGGAGTGGGGGGGTCGGGGCGAGGTCATCCTCATCACTGGGAGTCACGGGCGCCCGGACGGAGGGTGCAGGGGGCGGGGGTCCGTAGAGGGGGCCGGGCTGCCCACCCCCGCCACCCTCCTCTCCCCCTCCCCCGCTTCGTGGCCCGCGAGGGACCAGGCCCACCCACACCCTCGCACCCCGCCCAGGGTTTTAGGGCCAGGCCTGTACTTGGGGGTATGAATTATCAGACGTCCCCCCCACCCCATGAAACCCCCTTGGGGGTAGGGGCCGTCGAGCTCCCTAAGAGGGTGGTCTTTCCCCGCGTGGCTTTTAGGCAGTGGGAGTTTGGAGAGGGTGGGGGGACATCCCCCCTCCTCCAGCCCTCCCCTTCATTGGGGGTGTGGGTGGGGGCGATGGGGGCCCAGCCAGGGGCACAGCTGGATAGGCCTGTTTGCGGGGACAGGGCCCCGCACCTCCCTTCGTCACTCTCCCTTCCGTTTCTCATCCCCCAAGAAAGGGGCTTAGAGAGGCCAGGGCACCGCAGGCAGGGGTGGGGAGTTGAGCTCTGCCTGGACGTTTGCTCTGCTGTCTGCCTCCTTCCCAGCCTTCTGCAGGAGAGAGAAATAAGGTCAAACAAACTTTCTCCCTACTCACGACGCCCTCCTCCCTCCTTCCTGGTAAAATAATAATTCAGATAAGTGGCGTGTTTGTGTGTGAGCCTTGCTCTTCTCTGCTCATTAGCCGAGCTCCTTGATGGATGGTGGAATGGTGGTGGGAATGGCCTGGCTAAATGAGGCCACTTTGCAGAATAGAGAAGGGAAAGAGGCACTAAGATAGATAATAGCAATGCAGCCCAGCCTCTCAAATAAACACACAGTGGGAAGTTTCCAGTGAGCCTATTAGATGAGAGGAAAAGCCCATTGGGGAATTTTTATCCTTTTTGTTGAAAGGCTGCAGCAATTTCCTTATAAGACCCTAATTGGATCAGAATTAAATATGGTAGTATGGTATTAAAAAGACTGATATCACCTCCGGAGATCTCTGCCTCTCAAAAAGTGACCCCTCTCCTTTTTCCTCCCTCATTTTCCTAGGTAGAGTTGTAAAAAAGTTTGTCAGTGTGCTTCTCTGCTCTGCTCACCTGTTTTCTTCTTTTTTTTTTTTAAGTTGGTGATTGAAATGTACTTTGGGCTGCTAAGCCTTTCAAGACGCTCTGAATTTGTCTTAGGTCAATAGTTTTATGTGAGAAGCATACTCCAGGGCAGATTGGATTGGAGTGAAAAAAATGTGGAAGCAGTTATAGTATGAAAGACACATGTTTAGTTATCGCTAACTACTCAATGATAAGAGGTGTCTTTTTGCTTATTATTAAAGAAATGACACGTGTAGGACAAAAGTCTAGGAGAACTTGAATAAAACGTTAATTTAAATGAAAATACCAGGAAAATAAGGGCCTTTGAATGGTAGGCACATGAGAGAATATTTTAAGTCTGCTTTTAGAATTACAGGAGTGCTTCATTTTGAATGTGAATTATCTAATATAAAAAGTCATAGATTGACAAATGTGAACTTTCTGTTGAAAACATTAAGCTCTTTACTTCTTTTAATTACAGATTATGTCTACTTTGAGAATTCCTCCAGCAATCCATACCTCATCAGAAGGATAGAAGAACTCAACAAGGTATATACTGAGTGTTCTTGATTCTAATATTAAGAAATATTTTTTCATTGAAAGATAGTTGTGTAAAGGGCATAAGAGGTGATTTTACTTTCAATCCCAGACTCTTTGAAAATAGAGATTTCAAATTAGAGAGTTATGCAGGATTCTGAATATTCTTTGCTTTTTATAATTATGTCCGCTATCAAACGTCGGTACTGAATATGTAATATCTGCAGATTTCTTCAAATTGCTTGGAGCTTTTCAGAGCAGGTCACTGCTGTAACTCAGTCCCTTTTTATACTGGAGTCATAATTTGTGTTTCTCCCTTTTTAGTGAATTAAGTTTTTCCTCTTTCAGCTTTAGAGGAAGGAGTTAGGCAATATAATACTGAAAGGAATTTATAAAATTCTAAACTGGGCTAACTAATAAGAACACAGTTTTGGTATAATGTAAAGTGGCTTTTTGCACCTTATGCCCAAGTAAATAAAACTTTTACATTAAGGTTTGTCCCTGATCATAGGTGTCCAGGACATCAGAAGCCTTATGACTGTTGGCAGTAGCTGAACTTTTACAATGGAGACACTCAAACAGTCATAAACAACATGGACCATAGAGTTCTGATGGTTCAGAGTGTTTGTGCAGCTAGTGAGAATTCATATTGTTAAAATGTTTGGGGCTGTCTAGTTAATACTTTTCTCCCAAAAACACCATCTGGAGGAGTTCCCTGGTGATGTAGCAGGTTGGGGATCCTGCATTGTCATTGCTGTGGCTAAGATCACTGGTGCAGCTTGGGTTCAACCCCTGGTCTGGGAAATTTTGTATGCTGCACGTGCAGCCAAAAAAAAAAAAAAGCCAACCCCTAAACAAACAAACAAAACAAACAAAAATCACCATCTGGAGACTGAGTCCCAGGAAGCCAGGTCTGGCCAAAGGCATGCCTGGCTTATGAGCCTCCAGATCTTGGTTTGCTTTTGGGGATACCCTGGGGACCTTGCATTTGAAAAACTTCCGTGGTGTTTGAGACCACTAACAAGTGAAGAGAATGGTTTTAGGATTAGATTGATCTGAGGGTGGGAACTGTTGAGGTGTTCTGATGTGCTTCTCTTTTATGTTATTGATGTAAAGTATAAGAATTTAGGCAACTCCTAACAGATAACAGTATCATTTTAGAGTTTAAAGGGAAATATTGGCCTATGAGACTTGTATTTTTTGTGTGTGTGTGTGTGTGTGTTTTTAGGGCCGCACCTGTGGCTTATGGAGGTTCCCAGGCTAGAGGTCTAATCGGGCTGTTGGCGCCAGCCTATGCCAGAGCCACAGCTATGCCAGATACGAGCCGTGTCTTCGACCTACAACAGAGCTCACGGCAACAACAGATCCTTAACCCACTGAGCGAGGCCAGGGATCAAACCCTCAATCTCATGATTCCTAGTCGGATTCGTTTCCACTGTGCCGGGATGGGAACTTCTATTCTCTGGCGGCTCTCTGCTTTGTTCATTGAGCTCTAAGTGCAGTAAAGTCTTTCTTGGCTCTTTATCACAAGTACCCACCTTAGGACTGTGTAATTGTTTCCAATCACCCATACCTTGCTTTTTTTTCCATATCATTTATCACCTTCAAATATGCTTAATGTATTTACAGGCATACTTCAGAGATGTGGGTTCAGTTCAGACCATTGCAATAAAGCACATATTCCAGTAAAGCTGGTCATATGAATTTCTTAGTTTCGCAGTGCATATGAAAGTTATATTTGTTCCCATACTGTAGTCGATTAAGCATTATGTCTAAAAAAAAGATATACATGCCTAATTAAAAATACTTTATTGGAGTTCCCGTCGTGGCGCAGTGGTTAACGAATCCGACTAGGAACCATGAGGTTGCAGGTTTGGTCCCTGCCCTTGCTCAGTGGGTTAAGGATCCGGCGTTGCCGTGAGCTGTGGTGTAGGTCGCAGACGGGGCTCGGATACTGTGTTGCTGTGGCTCTGGCGTAGGCCGGTGGCTATAGCTCCGGTTGGACCCCTAGCCTGGGAACCTCCATATGCCGCAGGAGCGGCCCAAGAAATAGCAAAAAGACAAAAAAAAAAAAAAACTTTATTACTAAAAAAGTGCTAACCATCATCTGAATCTTCAGCGAGTTGTAACACAACATCGTATATCACTGATCACAGGTCACCATAACAAATACTTGTTTTTGTTTTTTTTTGGCTTTTGGTTTTTTTTTTTTGGCTGCACCCACTGCATGCGGATATTCCTGGACCAGGGGTCGAAGCCATGCCACAGCAGTAACAACAGTGGATCCTTAACTGCTAGGCTATCAGGGAACTCCCAGGAAATAAAATAATAATGAAAAAGTTTGAAATATTGTGAAATTTACCAAAATGTAGTAGACACAAAGTGAGCAAATGCTGTTGGAATAATGGCACCCATAGACTTGCTTGACCCAGGGTTGTCATAAACCTTCATTTTCTAAAAAAAACTGCAGTATCTGTGAAGTGCAGTGAACCAAAGTGCAATATAATGAAGTGTGTCTGTATTTTCATTGCCTCTTTTCCCAAACTAGAGTGTAAGCTATGTGTGTAGTGATCTTTTCTGTTCACTAATGCATCTCAAGTGCCTTAGAACAGTGACTGCCACACAGTGAAGGCATTCAGTAAATATTTGTTGAATTAATGAATTTCTCAGGTACCTGATGTTAAAACTTGTACATGGCTTTACTCTTTACAAAGTACTTTGGTTCAGTCATCTTACAAATATTTCTAAGGATCTGCTTGCCATCTGCCAGGTAATTTTAGATATGCACTTTTAGGAATTGAAGGATGAACAAAATTAGATCTAGTAGTGGGGGAGACGCATGTCAACCAAATGATCGTACGAGCAAAAGGTAAATTGTTTCTGTGGAGTTCCTGTCATGGCTCAGTGGTTAATGAACCCAACTAGCATCTGTGAGGACAGGGGTTGGATCCCTGGCCTTGCTCAGTGGGTGAAGAATCTGGTGTTGCCAGGTTGCAGACGTGGCTCGGATCTTATGTTGCTGTGGCTGTGGCATAGACCAGAGGCCACAGTTCTCATTGGACCCCTAGGCTGGGAACCTCCATATGCCGCAAGCGCAGCCCTAGAAAGACCAATAAGTAAATAAAAAAAGAAAAGAAAATTGCATATGTGCTAAGTTTATAAATGTCAGAGCATGGTATTCTGGAAGGGTATAACCTGGGGATTCCCATTTGTTATCTCTTTTGAGCCTCACAATAACCTTAAACCTTTAAGGTAGATGCATCGAGGATTATTATCATGAAGCATATGGTGATTAAATAACTGAAATGACTGGGTTACACGTCTAGCTAGAACTTGGATCATTTGACACTCTTTTTTTTTTTTTTTGTCTTTTTGCTATTTCTTGGGCCGCTCCCGCTGCATATGGAGTTTCCCAGGCTAGGGGTCAAATCGGAGCTGTAGCTGCCGGCCTACGCCAGAGCCACAGCAATGCTGGATCCAAGCCACGTCTGCAACCTACACCACAGCTCACGGCAATGCTGGATCGTTAACCCACTGAGGAAGGGCAGGGACCAAACCCGCAACCTCATGGTTCCTAGTCAGATTCGTCAACCACTGCGCCACGACGGGAACTCCTGACACTCTTTTTTCTTTGTATTACCATTCACTTCAAAAGTTCCTCACCTTCCCTAGATCCTCCCCTTCTCCCTGCCCCTCTGCTTTCAGCAAAGAGTCATTAATAAACAGTCCTTAAGTGACTAGGGATGACTGAACTGTGAGAGAGGAGATTCTCTGTAATTTCAGAGAATGGCAGTTTGAATGGATGGAGTATTGGTAAAAAGGAACTGTGATTGACTAATCAGTACTATGTATTTTCATGGGACCTTTCTTTCTGAAGGGATGTGAAAGACATTTTATTTTTGTTTTTTTGGCCACACCTGCAGATATGGAAGTTCCCAGGCCAGGGATAGAACCTGCACCCGAGTCATTGCAGTGATAATGCCAAATCCTTAACTCACTATGCCACAGGGGAACTTTAAGAGATCTTTCTCTCTCTTTTTTTTTTAATGGCCAGCCATGGGGGATATAAAAGTTCTTGGGCCAGGGATTTAATCCAGGCCATAGCTGTGGCAATCCTGGATCCTTTAACCCACTGCACTGGGCCAGGGATCGAATCCGTGCTTCCACAGTGACCCAAGCCACTGCAGTTGATTCTTAACGCACTGTGCCATGGCAGGAATGATGAGAGATCTCATTGTATTTATTTATTTATGGCCACACCTGCGGCATGTGGAAGTTTACATGTGGAATTGAATCAGAGCTGAAGCTGAGGCCTAATCCACAGCCACAGCAACATCAGATCCAAGCCGCATCTGCGACCTGTGCTGCAGCTTGTGGCAGGCAATGTTGGATCCTTAACCCACTGAGCGAGGCTGGGGATTGGAAGTGCATCCTCAGAGACACTGTGTTGGGTCTTTAACCCACTGAGGCATAACGGGAACTCATTCTAAATAATTCATGAAACAAATATTTCTTGAGCACTTCCTGTATAACAGGCACTATGCTAGGCTCAGAGATACAGCAGTGACAAAATGGACATGGTCTCTGCCCACACGGAGTCCACATTCTCATGAGGGAGACACATGGAAGGTTAAGTTAACTGGTATAAAGAAAACAGTGATAGTGTTAACTTCTTGAAAGGAAATAAGCAAGAGCCTTGACGTAGAGAAAGAGTTCCCTTCCCTTGGATAGGGAGTGAGGGACTTTAAGGACATTGAAATTAAAGTTTGAAGGATGAAAAGGAGGGAGCCGGGGAAGAGGGGCCATGGAAGTTCCAGAAAGGCTCTCAGTGGGTCAGAGGTCAAGTTGGCTAAGTGGGGAAAGTTAACATGATTGGAAAATCTGAAAATTGAATTTAAGAGCCCTTCATATATTCGAATTGATAAGCCAAGAGAAGGGATATTAATCTATTTTATAAGTTTATGATTAGAAAATTGACTTTTACAGAATGATGGTGCTTTTTTTTTTTTTTTTTTAAAGATCCTATTTGAACTGTTACTTGCTCAGTTGGAAAGCAAGACTACTGTATTTCTTTTCCTTCATGTTTGTTTATTTTTTTTGCTTGTTGCTTTTAGGGCCATATGTGCAGCATGTGGAAGTTCTCAGGCTAGGGGTCAAATTGGAGCTGCAGCCACTGGCCTATGCTACAGCCACAACAACAACAGGATCTGAGCTGCGTCTGCAACCTACACCACAGCTCCCGGCAGGACAGACCCTTAACCCACTAAGCGAGGCCAGGGATTGAACCTGCATCCTCATGAATGCTAGTTGGGTTAATTATCACTGAGCCACAATGAGAACTCCTTCTTTTTTTTTTTAAGTGAAGAAATTTTTGCTCCTACTGTATGGCACAGGGAATTATGTCCAATCTCTTGGGGTAGAACATGATGGAAGATAGTATGACCCATCATATATATAAGATTGGGTCACTGCTGTACAGCAAAAATTGACACACTGTAAATCAACTATACTTTAATTAAACAAATATGGAGCAAAAAAAATAAATAAAGATAAATAAAGTTGCTTGAGCTAAAAATTTTTTTTCTATTAGTTTTTTCTCTTGAACTTTCTGCAAAACGAAATATATCGATGAACACAGTTCAACACTGTTTATCTTACATTCTCTCTTTTCCTCTCCCTAATTTGTGCTCTGACATAGTGAAGATGATCTTTTTGGAGGAAGGATCTCTTGCTTGGGAACTTCTGCATGCTGAGAGTGTGGCAAAAAAAAAAAAAAGAAAACATTTTGCTAAATTTTAGTCACTAAAATTGGTTGGGCGTTGCTCTTCTAAAGATTTAGCCTGCATGCATGTTGAAGGAAAGCTTTGTGTACATGATAATGAGGATACAGTCTCAGGAAGTTTAGGAAAAAAATGTGGATAAATTTAATATTATTCGCTTTTTTTTTTTGGCTTGTTATGTTGAGCACTTACTATGTCTTACATATTCTGTATGTCTTACTAGCCATCCACTGTGCTCTGAGATTCATTGTAATGTTTTGGGTCTTTTTTATTTTTATTTTTTTTATTTGCTGGGGAGAGGGGAGCCACTAACTTTTTGAGCACCTAATCCTGTCCTCTACCTGCAAACTCTATTTCCACACGTAATTTTGCACATAATTTGAGGAGACTCTTCAAAGCCCTTTTATGGATCCCAAGTTAAGACCCCTCCTGACCTGAAGATCTGTTGGGAATAAGGACAGAAATTGGGATGATTCCTTTCTATTTGTTCTTTTGTTTGAGCAAAACCATGGACTTTGCAAAATGTAAAGTGGTTTGTTTTGTTTTTTGATGGTATACTTTCTAAGTCTGGGATGGAAATGAACGTGAGTATGAGGTTGACTAAACGCCCCTTATTGCTGGAGGATGTTTTACTAAGCGTGTTTGACAGAATAGAGATTTAAGAGGCTGAAAGCTAAATGGAGAAAAGAACACAGGAAAGAACTTGCTGTTCATTGTAGGTTCTTCTCTACACCTCTCTCCACTTTCTCTACCTGTGGGTTTTGTTCAGGTCTTTCCTTTTTTCAGGCTACTTGGTCCTCCAGACTTCATCTGTTGGACTCCTTCTTTACTAGCCAACTAGGGACCCTGCCTCCCCTTTCCTCCTTGAAGCTTTTTCTGCCCTTCCCCCAGCAGGTGGTACTTACTGCCTCCATGAGTGAGAAGGGAAAGGAAGGAGTAAAGGAAAATACTGCTGGGGATTTGTCAGGAATGTTTTACCTTTATGCTTCAGTTTCGGGGAACTGGTGAAGGTTTCCAGATGAGGGGTACGATTACAACTGGGCTTTGGAAGGTTGGAGAGTTGATGACACGTGAACATGCATCCTTGTTGGAGTGGGGGCTCCAGGAGGGCAGTGCTTTGCAGGTGCTGGAGCAAATAGAGTGCAAAAGAAATTTGGTGAGTTGAAAGAATACCCAGACTTCATATATATATACAAAATGTTTAACCTAGGTCTTAGAGCTGTGCTTCTTAAACTATTCGTGGTGGAGAATTTTTAAGAATTTTCACTTAGACTGCTTTTGTAAAATTAAAAAGATAGTAGGAAAATGAAATTTAAAGTAGGATTAGGAGTTCTCCTGTGGCTCAGTGGGTTAAGGATCTGGTATTGTCACTGCTGTGGTGTGAGTTTTATCCTTGGCGTGGGAACTTCTGCATGCCACGGGTGTGGCCGAAGAAAAGGAAAAAGGAAAAAGTAGGATTATAAAAATACAAGCTCCGTTTTTCATTATTGGTTCAATAGATATAAAATTAACTCTCAAATACAATGACACTCGTTCTTTATTTCTGTACTCATTTCATTACACAGTAACAGGGTCCCAATTTCAGTAGCTCAGCTTTAGAGGAATGGTCTAGAGTGTGTGTGTGTGTGTGTGTGTGTGTGTGTGTGTGTGTGTGTAGTAGAAGAGGAATACTGTAGTTATAAGATACCTATTGGCTAAGTGTGTACATGGTTCAGAAAAGAATATTTATTTATTTTAGGGCCACTCTCGCTGCATATGGAGGTTCCCAGGCTAGGGGTCTAATCAGAGCTACAGCTGCCGGCCTACGCCACAGCCACAGATCCAAGCTGCATCTGCAACCTACATCACAGCTCACGGCTCCTTAACCCACTGAGTGAGGCCAGGAATCAAACCCACACCCTCATGGTTCCTAGTTGGATTTGTTTTTGCTGTGCCATGACGGGAACTCCTTGCTGTTTGTTTTTAACATGCTTTTGTCTCAAGAAGGCAAAAATGATAAAGCACCAAGAGTTCCCTCATGGTGCAGTGGGTTAATGATACATTGTTGTCACTGCTGTGGCATGGGTTCCTTCCCTGGTCCAGGAACTCCCACATGCCCAGGATGTGACCCCCCCAAAAAGGTAAAGCACTGATAATTGAAGTCATTGACAGATTTTATTTACATGGAAATATTGGCCTATTCATATAGCAGAATGCTAGGTGATTACTGTAGGAGGATGTATTTGGTCACGATATTGTGAAATACAGAAGCACTTTGGTTAGGATTTAATATCATTTCATTTTTAAGGGGCAATATTTCTACAAGATTATTTCTCACTTTCAAATACTGCCGCTGAACTTCATGAAATTGACACGTTCATTGCAGCACATATATATTCTTATTTTTGTCTGAATATATCTGTAAGCCCAGAGAAATTACAAAATTTTTTTCTCAAATATGTTTGAAATTGGAAATTACAATAGCATTTTATTGTAATCTGTGTATTTTTACAATGAATTTTGTAGTGAATGATTGATCTTGAAAGCTCTCAGAATTCAAAAAGAATAGAGAGCAGGAGTTTGGGCCCCAGCTGCAGTAAATTACAACCTAACTGAATATTGATTGTATTCTAGACTGTAGTCAAAAAGAAATAAGAGCCTCAATGTTCACAACAACTTAAGATTTTAATGCTTTCATATGTGAAGGTGAGCTAAGTACTACCAAGAATATTGACCATTATGGACTCATACTCCCTTGGGCTGAGGATGTCTTTCCAAGTTGTTTGGTCCACCCTGTGTGATGGCTGCACTACATCTGCAGAGCTTTGCCACCAGTCAAATGTGGGGTGTTTAGGAGAGGGCTGGGTGATTTTGCACTTAGCCTGTGCTTCTGGGAGTTGGTTTGGAGGACATTTGTTTAACCATCTTATTTCATTTTATTTTATTTTTTTGTCTTTTTAGGTCTGAACCTATGGCATATGTTCCCATGCTAGGGATCAAATCAGAGCTACAGCTTCTGGCTACACCTGCACAGTCTCAGCAATGCTGGATCTGAGCTGTGTCTGTGATTTACACTGTAGCTCACAGTAATGCTAGATCCTTAGCCCACTGAGCGGGACCAGGGATCGAGCCCACATCCTCATGGATACTAGTCGGGTTCATTACCACTGAGCCACAATGGGAACTCCGTTGTTTAACTGTCTTACTTTGTGGCTTTTTAAAATTTGGGAATTGGTTTCTTAAGCTTAATCAGATTTAACTATGTCTGGCATTAGTCATTAAAGCTGTCTGATCACTTTAGTTTAATTGGTACTAGTGAGTTATTTTATGTTTGACATTTCAGTTTCCCTTGGAACCTTTACAAATGTTGCTTGTCCTTATTTTATTTTATTTTTTGTCTTTTTGCCTTTTCTAGGGCCGCTCCTACGGCAAATGGAAATTCCCAGGCTAGGAGTCTAATCAGAGCTGTAGCCACTGGCCTCTACCAGGGCCATAGCAATGCGGGGTCCGAGCTGCATCTGCAACCTACACCACAGCTCACGGCAACGCCAGATCCTTAACCCACCGAGCAAGGCCAGTGATCGAACCCGCAACCTCATGGTTCCTAGTCAGATTCGTTAACCACTGTGCCACGATGGGAACTCTGCTTGTCCTTATTTGAATGTTTTAGCTCTCTGATTATCTTGGAGTTGTGGTTGGCACAGTGTAAATGAGAATGATCTTGTAATTGTGCTGTCTCTCGTTTTGTTTTTATAAACTATTTGAATCTAATGTTCAGTACAGATGACTTTTATTTTTCTTATTTCTTAGACTGCAACTGGCAACGTGGAAGCAAAAGTAGTGTGCTTTTATAGACGACGAGATATTTCCAACACGCTTATAATGCTTGCAGACAAGCATGCTAGTAAGTTAATTGTCTTTTTCTTGGAGAATTAAAACGTGTATTAAGTCTTTCATTTTCCATGATATGAGGAAAAGTATGTTTTGTTATCTTTAGCTTTTCGGTTTCCCATTTATTTTCTTCTTAGTTTAGATGGGAGTAGGTTTTTGGGTGGTGCTTGGATTTAGTCTATGTATTTTTAGGATGCATCGTATACGTATTAATTAGTCAAAATGTTGAAATAGAAATCTTTGCAGATAGGCTTTAGCAGACAGACAGGGCAGTGTTTTGCCATCTGTCATTTTCCATAGTGGTTTGAAGGTTCGAATGTGAGGAATTTAGACATCACTGGCTTTTCGGAGGAGTTTTTTATTGTTTTTTTTCTCCTCTCTAAAACAACTGGGTTATATTTATAGTTTCAAAATCCTGAGTATTTATTATATGTTTATAGTATATGGTATGTATGGAAAAAAATAAGTTTACCAGAGAAAGAAGTGGAAAGTGGTAGATATGGAAAATTTCCTGTAGGTAGCAATTCTGAGTGTTTCTTTGTAGTTTAACCTTTATCATGTGCTCCTCCCCTACCCCCAGCAATAGTTTTGACATATTGTAACCCTTTAGATTTTTTGTAAACAACAATCATAAAAAAAAGTGATTTAAATTTTAAGAAGGAGTATAAGTATTTTATTTTGAAAGCCATTTTCATCCTACAAAATAGGTAATGAGACTAGGACCATACGTATGTGTATTTTTCAGTTTTAACATTGTGATGTGTCAAACTTTGGTCTTGGGGATCCTGAAGCTTTTGAAGTATTTTGATTATTGGGGGAGGGAGATTGTGGTGTGCACAGGAATGACTTTCTTGCTGTGTCACCAGTTTAATCAAGCAGATTGGTTGTCTCATAAGTTAAATTCCTGCTATATTTTCTGCTGTAGTTCAGTGTTTTTCCATTTCTTGCTATTTTTGTAGAGAAAATGTTAGTTATGATATGGATTCTGTAATATTTACAAATTATATATTGACAGATTCAGGGCTATCGTATTTGTTCCTCATGTATGAGACGAAAATACTGCTTTTTAAAAAGACACTAGGAGTTCCCTTGTGGTGCAGGGGGTTAAGGATCCGGTGGTATCACTGCTGTGACTTGGCTCACTACTGTGGCTCAGGTTCAGTCCTGGGCCTGGGGACTTCCACATGCTGTGGGCATGGCCAAAAAATAAAAAATAAAATGGCACACTAATCAGTTGTTTTAGCTAAAGCCAAAATCTATAAATTAAATGTGTTTTTAATGTATCAATGCAAAATTATTTGGGTTTTATTCACCATTTACAATGTAAACTGAAAAAATGTCTCATTTGTATTCATGTACTTTTGGATTTTATTTAGCTTCTAAAGTTGTTTTTGGAAAGGTAGTAGGGTGTAAAGATTGTTAGGGGTTCTGCTGACTGTTCATGGAGGGTCTTTTGGTGCTGGGTCTTTTAGGCTTGGAGATGTAGAAAATCAGTGGTTGTTTTTTTTTCCGCCTTTTGTCCTTTTTTGTCTTTTGTCTTTTTGTCTTTTGTCATACGGGGGTTCCCAGGCTAGGGGTTGATTTGGAGCTGTAGCTGCGGGCCTACACCACAGCCACAGCAACTTGGATCTGAGCCGTGTCAGTGACCTACACCACAGCTCATAGCAATGCCAGATCCTTAACCCATTGAACAAGGCCAGGAATTGAACCTGCATCCTCATGGACCCTAGTCGGGTTTGTTAACCACTGAGCCATGATGGGAACTCCCAAAAATTAGTTTTTTCAGAAATAATTAGGCTCTCAGGATTGACTCATAAAAATGAAATTTTAAGAAACTTAAGAATCAATCAAATTCTATAATGGCAGTCATGTACTTTAAAGAAGGACCTGGGGTCAAGTTCTGGTTGGTTACTTGCTGTTTGCCTTGGGAAAATTTCTTAACTTTTCATTCTTCTGCTTTCTCCTCATTTCTAAAATGAAGTTGAAAACGATTACCTTGTTTTGTTTTATATATATTTTTACCACAAACAAACAAAAAAAAATTGAGGGAAAAATTATGCCAGTATTGATGTGAGGATTAAATGACCTAAGGAATGGCTCATAATGGTGCTTAATAAATGTCAGTTTTTCTGCCTCCTTATCCATTTGTAGATCATTGCTTTGGGTGGATTATTTCTGTCTACATTTACTGTTTTTCTTCCCCAATTATTGATTTTTACTCTTAAAGGTAACTCTTTATCTGTGTATGATGGAGTTAGAGGTATCATCTGTGTTTCTGTTGGTATTGACTAAAATTTCAGGTGGGGAGAATAAAATTGCCTCAGTGATTCATGCTTTATAAAGAGGTTTTGGGAATTCTCTTGTGGCGTAGTGGTTTAAAGATCTGGCGTTGTCACCACAGCAGCTTTGGTCACTGCTGCAGTGGCACGAGTTTGATCTCTGGCCCAGGAACGGACAAAAAAAGAAAAAAAAAAAGAAAAAGAGGTATTAAGGGAGGATTAATGGAGAGATACATATTACAAAGATTTCAAAAGTATAGTCCTGAATGTAAGTGCCACTTAATTTTCCTGAGCCTTAGTTTTTCCATCTGAAGAACTTTCATCTTTCCATCGTGGACTTCTTTAAAACTTCTTATTTCAGGAAATTTCATATGTACAAAAGTACAGGACTTCCCTGACAGTGCAGTGGATTGAGGATCCACAGTTGTCACTGCTATGACCCAAGGAACTGACTGGCCTGGGAACTTCCACAACCAAAAACCAGAAGCTTCTAAAAGAGACTAGTGTAAGGAGTTCCCGTCGTGGCACAGTGGTTAACGAATCTGACTAGGAACCATGAGGTTGTGGGTTCGATCCCTGCCCTTGCTCAGTGGGTTAAGGATCCGGCGTTGCCTGAGCTGTGGTGTAGATCGCAGACACAGCTCGGATCCTGCGTTGCTGTGGCTGCGGCGTAGGCAGGTGGCTACAGCACTGATTCGACCCTTAGCCGGGAACCTCCATATGCCTCGGGAGTGGCCCCAGAAATGGCAAAAAGACAAAAAAAAAAAAAAAGAGACTAGTGTAAGACACTTGATGTTCCCATTATTCTGCTTTAAGAGTTATTAATACATTAATACATGACCTTTTACTTCACCTAGGCCTCTAATTATCCCATTATTTTGAAGCTCATTAGAGAAATCTTAATATTCCATCTGTAAACATTTTGGTATGTATTTCTAAAAGATAGTGGCCTCATTCAAACTTAAAGAGCATGCCAAAAATACACAAGAAACTCCAGTATACCCCTTTACCCAGATTTAGCAATTAACATTTTATCATTCTTGATATACTTCTTTTTTTCCTCCTGAACCATTTGAAAGTTGGAGATGACTGTGTTTTTCCTAAATGTAAGGAAATTCTTTTTTTTTTTTTTTGTCTTTTTGCTGTTGTTGTTGCTATTTCTTGGGCCGCTCCCGAGGCATATGGAGGTTCCCAGGCTAGGGGTCAAATTGGAGCTGTAGCCACTGGCCTACACCAGAGCCACAGCAACGCGGGATCCGAGCCACGTCTGCGACCTACACCACAGCTCAGGCAACGCTGGATCGTTAACCCACTGAGCAAGGGCAGGGACCAAACCCGCAACCTCATGGTTCCTAGTCGGATTCGTTAACCACTGCGCCACGACGGGAACTCCAGGAAATTCTTCTACATAGCTGTAATAGAGTTTTTTTTTTTTTTTTTTTTTTTCTCTTTTGGCTGCCCCGTGGCCATATGGAATTCCTGGGCCAGGGATCAGATCTGGACACAGTTGCAACCTGTGTTGCAGGTGCAGCAACATCAGATCCTTTTTAACCCACTGTGCTGGGCTAGGGACGGAACCTGTGTCCTGGCACTGCAAAGACACTGCTGATCCGTTGCGCCACAGTGGGAACTCCATAACCACAATACAGTAAACATCTAAGGAAACCTAATATTTACACAAAACTGTTATCTCATTTACAGTCGTTATTCAAATTTTGTGTCTCAACAATGTTCTGCATAGTTGTATATGTTTTCTTAAAGGTAAAACTTAGGCACACACATTGTAAGTTATTGTTATGGTTCCTTCATAAGGAACCAGTTCCTCAGTCTTGTGTGTGTGTTTTTTTTTTTTTGGTCTTTTTGCCTTTTCTAGGGCTGCTCCCATGGCATATGGAGGTTCCCAGGCTAGGGGTCTAATCAGAGCGGCAGCCGCTGGCCTACGCCAGAGCCACAGCAACACAGGATCCGAGCCATGTCGGTGACCTACACCACCGCTCAAGGCAATGCGGGATCCTTAACCCACTGAGCAAGGCCAGCCATCGAACCTGCAACCTCATGGTTCCTAGTTGGATTCATTAATCACTGCGCCACGATGGGAACTCCCAGTCTTTGTGTTTTTTGAACTTAACATTTTTGAAGAAAACAGGCCAGTTATTTTGTTGAATATGACTTAACTTGATGTTTCCTCATAATTAGATGTTTCCTCATAATTAGATTCAGGTTGCATATTTTTTATAGGGATGCCATATAGGTGATGATGTTTTCTTCTCAGTATTAGGACAAACCCACGTAATTGGATTTGTCCTGATAATGGTAATGTTAGATTTGATGACTTGGTTAAGGTGGTGGTCCCTTGTATTTGGGGGTAGATACTTGGCAATCGTGTAAATAATATCTTCTTGGTCAAACTTTAACCCACTTGTTTTAGCATCCATTGATCACTTAGGATTCTGTAAACATTAGCGTTATCAAGCAGTTTACACATTTTTTCTTTTCCTGTCTTTTTAGGGCCACACCCTTGGCATATGGAGGTTCCCAGGCTAGGGGTCGAATCTGAACTGTAGCTGTTGGCCTACGCCATAGCCGTAGCAACAAGGGATCTGAGCTGTGTCTGCGACCTACACCACAGCTCATAGCAACGCCGGATCTTTAATCCACTGAGTGAGGCCAGGAATTGAACCTGCATCCTCATGGACTCGAGAACTTGTTACCCTTCTTCTTTTCTAAGGTAGTTTAGCTAAAAGCTGATATACATACTTTGTGTTTTAAAAAGCAATCTTGGAGTTCCTATTGTGGCTTAGTGGTAATGAACCCAAAGAACCTGAGTAGTATCCAGGAGGATGTGGGTTTGAGCCCTGGCCTTGCTCAGTGGGTTAAGGATCTGGCACTGCCCTGAGCGGCGGATGTGGCTTAGATCCTGCGTTGCTGTGGCTGTGGTGTAGGCTGGTAGCTGTGGCTCTGATTCAGCTGCTAGCTTGGGAATTTACATATGCCATGGGTGCAGCCATAAAAAGCAATACATAAATACATGAATGCATGCATGCATGCATGCATGCTATCTTGATTTCCTTAATCCATTAGAAATGGAATTTCACAGTAAAGGAGTAGTGCCAGTTTGGGATGGACATGGTTCTTGGGACTCATGGACTCTGAAAATGAAGAATTTCATTAGTACTTTTTATGGCCTTTCACATACTGTTGTTTTTGTTTTTGTCTTATCTTTTTGTCTTTTTAGGGCTCCACCCACGGCATATTCCCAGGCTAAGGGTCAAATTGGAGCTGCAGCTGCCAGCCTATGCCATAGCCACAGTAGCTTGGGTTCCGAGCTGTGCCTGCAACCTACACCACAGCTCACAGCAACACTGGATCCTTAACCCATTGAGTGGTGCCAGGGGTTGAACCTGTGTCCTCATGGGTACTAGTTGGGTTTGTTAACTGCTGAGCCATGATGGGAACTCCCTGGATGTTTTTGATATCTTTAGTACTTTAATATTGTAGTTCTTAAAATGTAAAGCTTTAGAAAATTAAATTTTGTATCACCTTCATTTTTAACCTGGTAGACAAAAGGGAAAATATTTCCTATACTTAGAGCTGTCTTCCTTAGAATTCTTTTCCCAATTTTTCAGTTGTGTCACTTACTCTGGGCTAAGGTTGGGACATCGGGAAAAATGGCACACATGAGAATAGTTCTTTTACTTACTGAAGCTCATTCTGCTTCCCTGTGCTTTTCCATTGCAACATGCACACTCTTGGAACTCTGAGGAAGAAGAAGAGAAAGACGATAGGAAGATTTATTTATTTATTTATTTTCAGAGACACACCCGCGGCATATGGAGGTTTCCAGGCTAGGAGTCAAATTGGAGCTTTAGCTGCCGGCCTACACCACAGCCACAGCAACATCAGATCTGAGCCGTGTCTGCAGCCTACACCATAGCTCATGGCAATGCCAGATCCTTAACCCACTGACCGAGGCCAGGGATCGAACCTGCAACCTCATGGTTCCTAGTTGGATTTGTTTCTGCTGTGCCACGACAGGAACTCCTGTTTTCACTCAGAATTATAAAAGCATAATTAGCTATTGTAGCAAACTGGGGAGAAGCTAATCCTGCCTATATCAAGACCTAGTCATGTAGTTTACCAATTTGTTGATGGTTCTGATGTTTTTTTTTTTTTCTCTTTTTGTCTTTTTTGTTGTTGTTGTTGTTGCTATTTCTTGGGCCGCTCCCGAGGCATATGGAGGTTCCCAGGCTAGGGGTTGAATCGGAGCTGTAGCCACCGGCCTACGCCAGAGCCACAGCAACGCGGGATCCGAGCCGCGTCTGCAACCTACACCACAGCTCAGGCAACGCCGGATCGTTAACCCACTGAGCAAGGGCAGGGACCGAACCCGCAACCTCATGGTTCCTAGTCGGATTCGTTAACCGCTGCGCTGCGACGGGAACTCCATGATGTTTTTGTATTATTATTTTAAGTAGAATCAGAAAGCACTGTTGACACTATTCTTAAAATTTGAAATCATAAGGGTTCCCTGGTGGCTCAGCAGGTTAAAGATCCAGCAGTGTCACTACTCTGGCTCTGGTTGCTGCTGTGGCACAGGTTCAGTCTCTGGCCCAGGAACTTCATATGCTGTGGGTGCGGCCAAAAAGCATTTTTTCAAAATAATGATGTAAACCAGCTATAATGGAAAAAATAAAAATCATTTAAAAGAAAATAATGAGATATTTCCGGATGTGGTATTATTAGACAATAAGGTTATGATTTGTTTTAGTTAAAAGGTGAGGTGATTTCTTATCATATCCTGGTCTGAGTCATTATGTTCTTACAAAATGGATTGGTGTCAAAGGGCATATTGGGAGCTTTATATTTTTCTCTCTCTCTTTTTTTTTTTTGCTTTTTAGGGCCACACCCACAAAAAGGAGGTTCCCAGGCTAGGGGTCAAATCGGAGCTGTAGCTGCCAGCCTACAACATGGCCATGGCAACACAGGATCTGAGCTGTATCTGCAACCTACACCACAGCTTGAACCTGCATCCTCATGGATGTTAGTCAGATTCATTAACCACTGAGCCATGAGGGGAACTCTGGAAGCTTTATATTTTAAGATTCATGCAGTAAACAATTCAGTATTTTATTTTATTTTTTTAATTTTTAAATTTTTTTTGTCTTTTTGCCTTTTCTAGGGCTGCTTCTTCGGCATATGGAGGTTCCCAGGCTGGGGGTCCAATCAGAGCTGTAGCCGCTGGCCTACGCCAGAGCCACAGCAATATGGATCCAAGCCATGTCTGCGACCTACACCACAGCTCACGGCAACACCAGATCCTTAACCCACTGAGCAAGGCCAGGGATCGAACCCACAACCTCATGGTTCCTAGTCAGATTCGTTAACCACTGAGCCACAATGGGAACTCCACAATTCAGCATTTTAAAAAGATATAGATTTTTTTTTGTCTTTTGTCTTTTTTGTTGTTGTTGTTGTTGTTGCTATTTCTTGGGCCGCTCCCGCGGCATATGGAGGTTCCCAGGCTAGGGGTTGAATCGGAGCTGTAGCCACCGGCCTACGCCAGAGCCACAGCAACGCGGGATCCGAGCCGCGTCTGCGGCCTACACCACAGCTCACGGCAACGCCGGATCGTTAACCCACTGAGCAAGGGCAGGGACCGAACCCGCAACCTCATGGTTCCTAGTCGGATTCGTTAACCACTGCGCCACGACGGGAACTCCCAAGATATAGATGTTTAGTGTTTTATAGGCTTTTTGGACTAAAAGATTTTATAAGAGTTGGCATCTTTCTTAAAAGATTTAGAACCAGTAATCACAATTGACTGTTGCTTCCAAGTACTGAAGTTGGATGTTTTGATCATATGTGTTATATCCTTTTCAGCTTCCTTTCCTGGCCTGAGCACATAGTTTGTACATTCTGAGTGCTCAGTGTTAAGTTATTTAATGTTGGGGACACAGTTTTGATCATCTTTTCAGCCTTAATGTGTCTTGTTCATTATAATGTCTCTGCAAATATTTGTAGCTTTAAATTTACCAGGGAAACACATTTGAGAAACAACTAGGCTACCAGTTGTTCTATTTCAGCATTTTTTTTTTTTCCTTTTACAGCTGTACCCATCGCCTATGGAATTTCTCAGGCTAGGGGTCAAATTGGAGCCGTAGCTGCTGGCCTATGCCACAGCCACAGCAATGCCAGATTCGAGCCTCGTCTGCAGCC
The DNA here is from genome assembly GCF_016906955.1 of Phacochoerus africanus. Lineage (NCBI taxonomy): Eukaryota > Metazoa > Chordata > Mammalia > Artiodactyla > Suidae > Phacochoerus > Phacochoerus africanus. Next base: position 102,288,398 of record NC_062548.1, on the reverse strand, counting down.
TACACTGCAGCTCACGGCAATGCTGGATCCTTAACCTACTGAGTGAGGCTAGGGATGGAACCCGAGTCTTCATAGATACTAGTTGGGTTGAACCACGACAGGGAACTCTGTTTTAGCATTTTGGTTGACTGAAAAAAATCTGTGGTGATTTTATTTTATTTTTTGTGTTAGTGGTTTTAAAACATGGTCCCCAAATTCTTTGACATTCTTTCCATTGATAGGTGGAGTCCACGTCTTCTCTCCTTTCATATGGGTGGGGTTGTGACCAGTACAGTATGGTGGAAGTAATGCTGTGTGATTCACAAGGCTAAGTCATAAAAGGCCATGTAGCTTTTTACCTGGTTTGCTTTGAGTGTTTACTCTCAGGATATTTCTGCTTGGAACTCATGTGTGATATGTGAGAAAACCAAGCTACATGGAGAGGCCATTAGTAGGTACTGTGGTTGACAGTCCTAGCTGAGTCCGGGTGACAGATATGTATCTGAAGGAGCCACCAGCTTCAGCCATTTGAGTTCCTCTTGAGGCCCCAATTATTGTCAAGCAAAGATAAGACTTGTGTGTTGTGCCTGTCAGAATTCCTTACCTACTGAACCTGTGAGCAAAATAAAATGTTTGTTTTGTGCTACTAAATTTTGGGGTGATTTATTAACTCAACAATAGATGTTGTAACTGGAACAGGACCATAATAGATTTTTTTTTGTTTGTTTTGGAGTATTTTCAGTGATAATTTAAAATCAATGTCTAGGATTTTGATTCCTTACTAAAAGTATTTAATGAACTATTTGTTGTTGTTGTTGTTGTTGGGGGGTGGGGGCACACACTTGGCTAGGGAATGTGGAAGTTCCTGGGCTAGGGAATGAACCTGAGCCATAGCAGCGACCCAAGCTGCTGCAGTGATAACACCAGATCCTTATTTAACCCACTGTGCCACAAGGGAACTCCCTTATTTTTCTTTAAGTAACCTTCATTTTCTTTTGACAGACTGACTAAATGAAGAGATTTTGCCCTGATACCTTACACTGAATGTTTTCCTTATAAATGATTTTTTGGCCATATCGAGCACAAGTCAGGAAAAAATGCCACTTTATTATTCTGAAGTGAAATTCATTGATAGTATAACTTATACGTGTAAAAACCCCCTAAAACTCAATAGTATGTTCTAACTGAAATATAAGGAAAAATTGATGAGGTTAATAAACTATTATAGAATATATGTTAGAATCACATGTACCGTATTTCAGTACGTGTAAATTCTGAGGCATAACAATACTACAAGGTGTAATGAAATTGTGAAATGTTTGCCTGTATGCATAGAATAACTAGCAGTACAGTAGTTATAAATTAGACTGATATGTTATATTAAGAACTCTAATATTTGCTGAGATTTTTTAAATGATACTGTTGGTAAGTTCTCAACAAAACACAATACAGTTTTTTCTATTTTTATATGATGGCTGCATTGCTCAAAAAGTCAGTTGTATAAATTTACACCCTAAATATTTTGTGTTCTCATACATAAAATGGAATTACCGCTAGTCCAGATAAAATAATCATTTTTTTATTGACATAAATAGCCAGAGGGACATTTAGAAGTCATGCGGGAGTTTCTTGTGGTGCAGTGGGCTAGGGATCTGGCATGGTCAGTGCAGTGGCTTGAGTCACTGCTTTAGTGTGGGTTTGATGCCTGGCCCGGGAACTTCCATATGCTGTGAGTGACCACCCACCAACCAAAAAAAAATTATCAGTTCTTTGGTACTGGACTGTCTTTTGCTATATACCTATATATCTATGGGATATCTAACATCTTTGTACATCTATGAAATGTTTATACTCTTTCCATTGTGGTAGTACTGCCCTCCACTTCACCCTTTCCAAAAGACCCCTTGGGGTGTGGACTAGTACCCATTCAAGAACCATGGTCCTAAACTTATAGTATAAAAACTATGTCTCTATTGTTGACTATTAAATTTACTAATATTGGGAGTTCCTGTAGTGGTGCAGCAGAAACAAATCTGACTAGGAACCATGAGGTTGTGGGTTCGATCCCTGGCCTCGCTCAGTGGGTTAAGGATCTGACATTGCCATGAACTGTGGTGTCGGTTGCAGACGCGACTTGGATCTGATGTGGCTGTGGCTGTGGCCCCTAGCTGTAGCTCCAATTAGACCTGGGAACCTCTGTATGCCGTGGGTGTGGCCCTAAAAAGAAAAAAAAAAAAAAAAAGCTAATATTCATTGTAATACTAAGAATATGGAAGTAATGCAGTGTGTACAAATTTTTAAAAACTCTAGGAGTTACCTAGTCACTCAGGAGGTTAAGGAGCTGGCATTGTCACTGCTATGGCTCAGGTTGTTGCTGTGGTACAGGTTTGATCCCTGGCCCGGGAACTTGTGTGTGATGCTGGTGCAGCCAATAAGAACCTCTTGAATTTTCTCTCATTCCTCCAAATTAGAGATTAAAGTTCCAAGTAATAAAAAATTTAAAATTATTTATATTCAGCTAGGATTCATACTGTCTTGATCTGGAATGTAAAAGAGAATTTGGAAGTACCTAGCAAATTAAAACTCAGTTTTTTGTTTATTTTGGCTGTACCTGTGGCATGCAAAAGTTCCCAGGCCAGGGATCAAACCTGTGCCTCAACAGCCACCCAAGCTACGGCAGTGACAATGCCAGATCACTAGCCTGCCACGTACAAAACGCCAAAACTCAGTTTTTTGTTTTTTGTTTTTTGCTTTTCAGGGCTGCATCTGCCACATATGGAGGTTCCCAGGCTAGTGTTAGAATTAGAGCTGCAGCTGCTATCCTATGCCACAGCCACAGCAACGCCAGATCCGAGCCACGTCTGTGACCTACACACAGCTCATGGCAAGGATGGATCCTTAATTCACTGAGCAGGGCCAGGGATCGAACCCACGTCCTCATGGATACTAGTTGGGATACTGGTTTGCTGAGCCAAAGGGAACTCCAAAACTCAGTATTTTTTGTTACTGAATACTAATTGTAGACAAGTGCCCTAGGAAAAGTGCATGTGTGATAACAATGAAACTCAGAGAAACCTACGTGTCCAGCAATATGAGTTCCCACTGAGGTTAAGAACCCCACATAGTGTCTGTGAGAATGCCCATTCAATCCCTGGCCTCACTCAGTGGGTTAAGGATCTGGCGTTGCCACAGCCTACAGCCTAGGTTGCAGATGCAGCTGGGATCTGGTGTGGCTGTGACGTAGGTCTGCAGCTCTGTTTTGACCCCTAGCATGGGAATATCCATATGCCACAGTTAAGGCTCTAAAAAAGGGGAAGAAAAAAAAAAAAAAGGAAGAAACTAAGTGTCCAGCAATATGCTATTGAACTGAACAAACTTTATGTTCTGGAATGTCTTATAGTCATTTAAATGAAAACAGATTTATGTATATCATCAAGACAGATGGCACAATATATAATTGAATTAAATAATTAGATAGGAATTGTCTTGTGGTTCAGTGCGTCAAGGATGCAGCATTGTCACTTCAGTGGCTTGGGCTGCTGCTGTTTCATCCCTGTCCTGGGAACTAGTGCACACTTAGGGTCTGGCCAAAGAAGAAAGAAAAAAATTAGAAAAGTGTGCAAGATATGACTGCAACTGTGAAACAAATATATTTAAAGTAAAATTTTATAGACATTTATGTGTGAATTTATATGTACATGTGTATGTGGCAAGCATACATGTATCAGTTCTATAGAACAACAACAGTTATAAAGAACAATCAGAATAGGGCAATGTTTTGAACAGTTAAAATGCTTATTGAAGTAAAATAATGAATTAAAGAGCTAAATGATAAAGACATTGATGGATTTAAGTTATAAAAATGAATGAGAGTAGTTCCCACTGTGCCACAGTGGGTTAAGGATCTGGCAGTTCCTGGCCTGGCACAGTGGGTTAAGGATCAGCCATTGCTGCAGCTGTGGCTCAGATTGGATCCCTGGCCTGGGAACTTCCATATGCCATGGGCGCGGCCAAAAAAAAGGAGAGAGAAGGGGAGGAATTACTAAAAAGAAGAAAATTTCCCCATAGATGAAGGATGAGAATCTTTAGATTAATTGGTAAAAAGATATACTCGATTTCAGAACACAAAGAAAAAACTGAAAATTTTAACATTTTAAGAGAGGTTATCAAGAAATGAGGATCAGATTTCTTAGACACATACTAGAAGAGCAGATTCTTTGAAGTTGAGAATTCAGGAGTTCCCGTCGTGGCGCAGTGGTTAATGAATCCGACTAGGAACCATGAGGTTGCGGGTTCAGTCCCTGCCCTTGCTCAGTGGGTTAACGATCCGGCGTTGCCTGAGCTGTGGTGTAGGTTGCAGACGCGGCTCGGATCCTGCGTTGCTGCGGCTGTGGTGTAGGCCTGTGGCTACAGCTCCGATTGGACCCCTAGCATGGGAACCTCCATATGCCATAGGAGTGGCCCAAGAAATGGCAAAAAGACAAAAAAAAAAAAAAAGTTGAGACTTCAGGAACGATATGATCACATAAAGGTATTTTTCAACATACAAGAATTTTGGCACTCCTTCAGTTGGTACTGTTCAATTTATTATGTTTATAGAAAGTTCATGTTACTTGTATCTCTCAGTTTAAGGATAACCAATGGAAAGATAAAGATAAATCATTTGATTTTACCTGATCTATATCACTAGTCTAATAGATGATTTTATAATTGTCTCAAAGAGACTCTAACTCATTAGAAAAGGGAAAAATAACAATAAGGTAAATATAAAATGACCAAAATAAGTCCAAACATATCAATGACAAAAAATGTGAATGGAATAAATTCTTCTGTTAAGAGGGAGAGTGTTAATTTATAATGTTCATCTATAAATGAGGCCTAAAGAAAATCTTAATAACCAAAAGCAGGAATAACACAAATAATATTCTGTCCACATGACAATGCAGTAAACAATAAAAGGAAAACCAGCAGTGTTGCTATCCAATTTGGAAATTAAAAAAACATGCTTCCAAGTAGTTTTTGTGGTGAAGGAGAAATAAAATCTGCGATTGTGAATGATTCCAGAAAGAGTGGTGGTAGAAGTGTTAATGTCAACCTGTGGGAGGAGGCCACAGTGATACTCATAAGAAAATTAAAAGCCTCCAGAGCAACCCTTGAAAAAAAATGACTACAAATAATTATTAAAAGTAGAAGAGCTAGGAGTTCCCGTCGTGGCGCAGTGGTTAACGAATCCGACTAGGAACCATGAGGTTGCGGGTTCGATCCCTGGCCTTGCTCAGTGGGTTAAGGATCCGGCCATGAGCTGTGGTGTAGGTTGCAGACGCAGCTCGGATCCTGCGTTGCTGTGGCTCTGGCGTAGGCCTGTGGCTATAGCTCTGATTGGACCCCTAGCCTGGGAACCTCCGTATGCCGAGGGAGCGGCCCAAGAAATAGCAAAAAGACAAAAAAAAAAAAAAAGGGTAGAAGAGCTAAATAAATTCAAAAGAAGGAATTAAATACAAAGGAAAAATCAATAAAATAGGGGAGAAATGTAGAAGTTGCAGAATCAGAAGCTGGTTCTTTAAAATAGTATTTAATATAGTAAAGGAGTTTGCTGCCAAATTAATCTGTAAATTTAATAAAATCCCGATCAAAATCCCAATTGGACTTACATATGGAACTTGGCAAGATGATTCTATCATATACTGGGAGTGAAAAATCAAATTCATTTGTCTTCTCTCTTGTTTACTAATGAATGCTTTTTAAAAATATGTATATTTTTTTACTTCAGCTTCACCTATGGAAGTTCCCTGGGCAGATGAAATCTTCATCACAGCAGTAACCAGAGCCACAACAGTGACAATGCCCAATCCTTAACCCACTGAGCCGTGAGGGAACTCCTCCAATAAATGCTTTTAGATTACATATTTTTCTTTGAGAACCTATGGTTCTTTCTCATAGATTTTCTGGTATTACAGAGCTTGGTTCACTTCTGAGTAGTCCAAGTTTTCCAACAGAAATGCAGAAGAGCACAGTGAACCCCCATTTAACTATCACTTAGCTTCAACAGTTAGTTAACATAGTCCTATTTTATTGACACACTGCTTTATCCTCCTCAGACCGTAAGTAAAATCTCAGTACATTGTAAATACATCTTTTACAAACTTAGTATTTGGAGTTCCCGTTGTGGTGCGGCAGAAACAAATCCGACCAGGAACTCTGAGGTTTCAGGTTGGATCCCTGGCCTTGCTCAGTGGGTTTAGGATCCAGCGTTGCCACGATGCCGCTTGGATCTGGCGATGCTGTGGCTGTGGCATAGGCCAGAGGCACAGCTCTGATTAGACCCCTAGCCTGGAAACCTCTGCATGCCGCAGGTGTGGCCCTAAAAAGGACAAAAAAAAAAAAAAACCAAAAACAAAAACCAAAAAAACCCGCAAAAAACCTAATATTTATTTACAGATAGGCTTAGTTTGTCTAAACTGTTGTTTACTAACCTTAATTACTTTATTGGTCTGTTTCTCCTTGCATTTCTAGCATGTTATGGTCTTCAGGATGTCAGGTGCATAAAGGTTGTTCTTCCTATAAATTCTCTTTAAAAACAGTAGAAAATATCTGTAATGATTTTCACTTTGAATTCTTTCTCTGATATTTTCTGATATTATTGCTGTTACCTTATTTATTAGCATTTGGCTAGTTTACATCCTTTTCATCCTTTAATATTTTAGGTTATTTATTTTCTTTCTTGACCACACCTGTGGCAGATGGACGTTCCTTGGACAGGGATTGAACATGAGCTGCAGCTGCTATAACACTGGATTCTTAACCTGCTGTACCATAGCAGAAACTTCTAGGTTGTTTGTTAGAATGTTATGTCTATTTAAACCACATATAGCTGGTTTTTTTGTTTTTGTTTCCTGGTCTATCTCTTTAGTTAAATAACTAAATATCTTTTTTGGCTGCCCTGCAGCATATGGAGTTCCCAGGCCAGGGATCAGATTCAAGCTGCAGTTGTGCCTGCAGGTGGGGCAATGCCAGATCCTTTAAACCACTGTGTGGGCCAGGGATTGAACCTATACCTGGCCTGCAGAGATGCTACCAATCCCATTGTGCCACAGTGGGAACTCCTCCTGTCTTTTTAAAACCTGTTCTGAAGTCTTTAACTTCAGTGATGATATTTAATTCTTTCATATTTGAGTATATTTTAATTTGTGTGTGTCTGTGTGTGTTTGTGTTTTCTCTTTCCTTTCTTTGATTTTCACCAAGTTTTCTATTTGAGAGGAAAATATTCATCCTATTTGTAGTCCTATAATGGTTACCTTCACATTTTTATTTATTTTACTTAATTATTATTATTTTTTGGTTGTGTACCCATGGCATGTGGAAGTTCCCAGGCCTCGGATAGAACCTGTGTGACAGCAGTGACTGAGCTGCTGCGGTGACAATGCCAGACCTTTAACCTGCTGCGCCACAAGGGAACTCCGGTTTTACTTATATTTTAATTTTGTTTTTAGAAAGGTAGTATTTGAAGATGAGTCAACATTTAAAAGTACAAAAGTATATTCAGTGTAAAAACTCCCCAATATTGGTCTCCAAAGATCCATTTCTCCCTGAGAAGTCATCATTGTTACTGCTTTCTAGTGTCTTTTCCAGAGAAAATCAGTGTACATAGAAGAAAATCATACATATGTATATAAACATTTTCTCCAATTTTTTTTATAAAAATGACGGCACAGTATAGTGGTTTTCATATTTTTTACTTTAGAATTCCCCTGATAATTTTCAAACCTTTTACTTCTTTATACATTTGAAAGTTGACATCTGAAGTTTTAAATAATTTCAAAAGATATCATATCTAGTGTATTGCAATTAGTGACATTTAAAAATAAATTGCTGGGAGTTCCTGTCGTGGCACATCGGAAACAAATCTGACTAGGAACCATGAGGTTGCAGGTTCAATTCCTGGCCTCGCTCAGTGGGTTAAGGATCCGGCAGGGCTGTGAGCTGTGGTGTAGGTCACAGATGCAGCTTGGACCTGGTGTTGCTGTGGCTGTGGTGGAGGCCAGCAGCTGTAGCTCTGATGGACTCCCAGCCTGGGAACGTCCGTATGCCTCAAGTGTGGCCCTGTAAAGCAAAAAAATAAAAAAATAAAAATAAATTGCTGGAGTTCCTGTTGTGGCTCAGTGGGTTACAAACCTGACTAGTATCCATGAGAACTTGGGTTCCATCCCTGGTCTTGCTTAGTGGGTTAAGGATCAGCATTGCCATGCCATGAGCTGTGGTGTAGGTCGCAGATGCTGCTTGGATCTGGCATTGTTGGGGCTGTGGTGTAGACCGGCAGCTATAGCTCTGATTCAATCCCTACCCTGGGAGCTTCCATATGCCTTCCATGTGGCCCTAAAAAGGTAGGTAAATAAATAAATAAACAAATAAATAAATGGCTATATACAGTGTTTTTTTTTTTGTTTTGTTTTTTTAAAGGGCTGCACCTGCAGCATATGGAGGTTCCCAGGCTAGGGGTCAGATTGGAGCCACATCTGTGACCTTACATCGCAGCTCACAGCAACACCAGCTCCTTAACCCACTCAGCCAGGGATTGAACCTCCATCCTCATGGATACTAGTCAGATTCGTTTCTGCTGAGCCACAACAGGAACTCTGCTATATACATTTTTAAGTATTCTGGTAGGAAAGAAATATTGTAACAATATGGCCACCATCACAGTTTAAAGAAAAAAAATGTGTATAACAAGCTCTTCTTTAACAGTTTGAAATTTTACATGATCTTTTTTTCTTCTTGAGCTTATTTCCAACAAAAATTATATGCAAATTAAAATTAAACAAAATTTTTAAAGTTGTGGTTAATTTACAATGTTCTGTCAATTTCTGCTCTACAGCAAAGTGACCTAGTCCTACTGTACATTAAAATTTAAAAACACTTTGTATTTCTTTTTTTTCTCTTTTTCTCTTTTTTTTTTTTTTTTTTGCTTTTTAGGACCACACCCACAGCCTATGGAGATTCCTAGGCTAGGAGTTGAATTGGAGCCAGCCTATACACCACAGCAATAGCAATGCAGGATCTGAGCCACATCTGCTACCTACACCATAGCTCACAGCAACACCAGATCTTTAACCCACTGAGCGAGGCCAGGGGTCGAACCTGTATCCTTATGGTTACTAGTTGGATTCGTTGTTGCTGAACCACAACGGTTACTCCTTTTTTCTTTTTGGCTGCACCCACAGCGAATGAAAGTTCCTAGGCCAGGGATTGAAGCTATGGTACAGCATACAGTGGAGCTGCTGTGGTGACAATACCAGATCCTTAACCCACTGCACCATAAGAGAACTCCCACTTTGTATATCTTTCTTTCCTTTTTTTGTTTTGTCTTTTTAGGGCTGCACCTCAGCATATGGAGATTCCCAGGCTAGGGGTGGAATTGAAGTTATAGCTGCTGGCCCACGCCACAGCCACAGCAACGCCAGATCTGAGTTTCGTCTGTGACCTACGCAATAGCTCACAGCAATGCCAGATCCTTAACCCAATGAGCAAGGCTAGGGATCGAACCTGTGTCCTCATGGATACTAGTTACCCACTGAGCCATAATGGGAACTCTCCACTTTGTATTTTTTGAGTTCATAAGGCTCAGAGTATTAATTTCTTTTGATTTGTTGTTGTTATAGTACAAACACTAAAAATTTTCATAATTACAATCCATAATACATTTTTACTGAAAAATCATCTCAACAATATGGGTAGGACTTCTTACCCCATTTAATGGATTCTTGCATTAATGTGACTCATTGCTAGAATGAGACAGGGTTTGGTATTGATTCTGTTCCTGATTTTTGTGTTTATAGATGTACTGACAAAATCTTTTTGTCTAAATAGTAAAGTTTGCCCATTTATTCATTTTTCAAATGTGTTTTGAGCTCTTACTATGTTGTGAACACTATTCTAAGCTCTGGTGATAAGCACTGAACAAAACAGCAGAAATCCCTGCCCTCAGAGTTTATAAGTATCTCTTTGTTCTTCTGAATTGTACGTGAAAAATCATATAGCAGTTTTTCATCAAAAATGGGGGAGCTCCCATTGTGGCACAGTGGAAAACAATCTGACTAGTTCCCATGAGGATGCAGGTTTGATCCCTGGCCTTGATCAGTGAGTTGATCAGCGTTGCCATGAGCTGTGGTGTACCTCACAGATGTAGCTTGGATTCCTAGTTGCTGTGGCTGTGGTATAGGCTGGCAGCTATAGCTCTAATTAGACCCCTAGCCTGGGAACTTCATGTGCCGCGAGTGTGACCCTAAAAAGACCAAAAAAAAAAACAGTGATTTTTGGATTTCCTTTGTGGTGCAGCAGGTTAAGGTTAAGGTTCTGACGTTTTCATTGCAGTGGCTCAGATTGCTGCTGTGGTGCACGTTAGATCCCTGGCCCAGGGACTTCCACTTGCCACAGGGGTGGCCCCCCAAAAAAGTGATTTTTAATGATTTAGCAGCTGGCAATTCAATTGTGTCTTCCTTCAGTCTGCTGAAAGGAGAGAATTTGAAACCAACAGATTTGGGAAAGGTTTGTTAACCAGGCATTAGTCATTCACAGTCTAGTTTTCAGAGAAGCACAGTAAAAAGACTTTGTCAAGACCCAACAAATAACTGTTAATTACATTCACCTATATAGATTGTATCACTTAGGGTCTTCCGGATAAACAACTAGTTGGAGATTTTTTGCTTCTATAAACCCATAATCTCCTATATGCATATATAATCTCCACTTGTTTTATATAAATATATGAAAAGAGTTATTGCAAGTAATTGGCTCGAACGATTGTGGGGTTGACCACATGGAATTTCTTCCTCACAGAAATTCCAGCTTTGCTCATGAGGCCTTTCCGTTGATTGGAGGGGCCCACCCAGATTATTGAGGATAATTCTTTTGTTTACAGTTAATTTTAATCTTATCTAAAAAATACTTTCATAGCAACATTTAGATTAGAATTTGTGTAACTAGGGATTTAGCCTAGACAATTTGACACACAAAATGAACGTCACAGTTATTTAAACCTATATACTCAGAATGGTTTGGAAAAGTTGAAATAATATTCATTTAATATACTTTTGCAGGCGTTGTCTTGTGGTGCAGCCAGTTAAGGATTTGGTGTTGTCACTGTAGTGGCTCTGGTTGCTGCTGTGGCACGAATTTGATCCCTGGCCCGGGAATTTAGACATGAAGTGGGCACGGCAAAAAAAAAAAAAAATATATATATATATATATATATATATCATACCTTTGCATTTTAAATTTAGGTCTGGTAAAATGTTTGGATCTTATACTGTGTACGTACTTAAATATTTAAATATGTATGACATGTAAATGGAAATATTTAAATAATACAAACCATTTAAATATTTTCATTAGATTGTTGGAACTGTGGATTTCATTTATTCAATGGGAAATGACTACTAGTAAAACTTTACTAGTGAAGCCAGCCCTTATTGACAAACCAGGCAGCTAATCACACTTTCTGTCAGTCTCTTTTTCCAATTTTTAAAAAAATTTAATTAATTAATTAATTTATTTTTTTGTCTTTTTGCCATTTCTTGGGCCGCTCCCGTGGCATATGGAGGTTCCCATGCTAGGGGTCCAATCGGAGCTGTAGCCACCGGCCTATGCCAGAGCCACAGCAACTCGGGATCCGAGCCGCGTCTGCAACCTACACCACAGCTCATGGCAACGCCGGATCGTTAACCCACTGAGCAAGGGCAGGGACTGAATCCGCAACCTCGTGGTTCCTAGTCGGATTCACTAACCACTGCGCCACGATGGGAACTCCCTCTTTTTCCAATTTTAATAAGTAATGTGCATTAACCATCTCCTTCTGCATTCTAAGATAGATTCCTGGATAACACCCAGAGACTTGGTGTGATGGACTGAGGGCTTCAGCATATTTTACAGACTATTGTTTGTTTTCTTGGGACTGTTTTCTCAGGAGTGGTAATTTGTTTTTTCTTTTTCTTTTTTGGCTGCCCCCATGGCAAAGATCTTGTGTCAGGGATCAAACCTGAGACATAGCAGTGATAAGGCTGAATCCTTAACCTGATGAGCCACTGGGAGCTCCAGGAGTAGTATATATTTTTTAAACTCATCATTCAGGGGTTGGACAAAGTGAAGTCTTTGAATGAAAATTGTTCATCTGTCTACCGATCAATCAACTGGTAGATATCTAATGCCGTAGTCTCAAATATTTCCGAATTCATAACATGCTAATAGTAGCCACAACATCCTAGTTCTGATACCCCATTCTCTGAAATTGAAGTACGCATAGGATATATACAACCCTATTTTGTGAATTTCTGCTATCTTGGCTAAAGAGGATCTACATTGTGTCTCCGTTTTGTCATCAGTGGTCTCTTTGTTGGTGCCCTGGAGGTTTTTATTCCCTTGGGCTGTGCTGCACTTTAAGATTTCAGAGTGGTGGAGGAGTTCCCACTGTGACAGAATGGGAGCCGTGGCACAGTGGGTTAAGGATCCAGTGTTGCCGTGGCTGCTGCTTAGGTCACAACTGCGGCTTGGATCTAATCCCTGGTCTGGGAATTTGATATGACACGCAGTGGCCAAAAAAGAAAAGAAAAAAAGAAAAAGAGATGGAGTGGTAGAGATGAGAAAAGAGGGATCCAGAGTTAGTTGTCAGGTTAATACATGTGGATTTAGATCTAAAAGTTGATCTTCCAGAGTTAGGAGATGGTGCAGTGGGTTAAGGATCCAGTGTTGCTACTGTGCCATAGGTTCGATTCCTGTCCCAGGAACTTTCACATGTTGCTAGCGTAGCAGAAAAAAAAGTTGATCTCCAAAAACCTGTTTCATTGTTCCCCTTAGGTTGTCTTCTGTACCCCTAGAGGGTTTCGTGCTCGCCTTTCAAAGACTTCTATGCCGTTTTAACTGGGCCTTGTTTTTCTCTTGCAGATCCTTCCATATTAGTGCACTTTTTTTTTTTAATGTCTGCTCCCACACATTTATGAAAATGTGGCTTTCTTATAAAAGCCACTTTTCTTTTTTCTGTGAACTCTTTATGTTATTTACCTTTTTTTTTTTTTTTTTTCCTTTGGCTGAGCCTGTGGCATATGGAAGTTCCTGGACCAAGGTTTGCATCTGAGCTGCAGCTGCAACCTACGCCACACGTCCTATATCCACTGTGCCAGGCTGGGGAACAAACCTTCGCTGCTGCAGAGACAATCCAGATCATTAATCCACAGTGGGAACTCCCAAGTGTTCACACTTCATGCTAGTTTGGCTATTCATAGAATTCTAGGTTCAAAACAGTTTTCTCTCAACTTTGGAGCAATTGTACCATTTTTTTCTGGAATCCAATGTTGTTGGTAATATGATTCTCATTATTTGTAGGTAACATGTTTTTCTCTCTGGACACTTTTCTCCTTTTCTCCTTTGTGAAATCTTGCCTGAATATGTCTACATGTTGGACTTACTTTAGTAAACCATTCTATGTGTTTTTGGTGAGTATGTTGGAGTGAGGGAGGATCTGTAATTTATTTTCAGCTAGGGATGTTTTCTTCTAAGATTTCTATTTCTTTGTTGTCTCTATTTCTTTTTATGGAATTCCTCGTAACAAAAGTTTGTGACTTCTGTTAACTGATGTCATTTGTTTCATTTCTTAGGCCTTTTGTTGTGTGGCTTACTGGGAGATTTCTTGGATGTAATATAATACTCCAACTCACTTATTTGATCAACAGCTGTATCTATTCTGAATTCATTCAGCCCAGTTGTTGAAATTGTAATACTTCCAAGAGGAATACTGAAGAGAGAAGGGAAAATACAACAACAGAAAGTCACCCTGGTATTTGAGGAACTTTTTTTGTTTCCAATTTTTGTGCTTTGACCGCAGATTTTATTAGCAGGGATAAAGCTAAACATTTGATTTCTAGATGTCTGTTGTATTTTCTTGTGAAGTTTGGCATTATGAGAACATAACCCATAGTTCTGTTGTTTCTTAGTGTATAAAATGTATACGTGCATAGACCTCAGTCTGATACTCTACTTTTTTGAATTGAGGTCCAAATGTGGCTAATCTGAGACACTGAATCCTAATTTTGCCCCTGGGGAGCCTTCTCAGTCTTTTCCAGGCAGCTACTACCAGCTGATTGGAGTTGGCACAAAGGTATATTTTCTGTCACTGCATTAAAAGTAGTAAACATTCATTTATGAGGACATTTTTCTCTTGCTATTTTATAATGTTTTTATTTTTATAAATGACATTTTATAATGAGCAGTTATGGCAAGTTTTTGTCTCATTAACTAGATTATTATCAACTGTAAATATTACAGAGGTTTATTATTTGACAAGTTAATTACATTTTATGGTACATATTTCTTATTGATCTGTTATTTTGAATGTTAATGGTTGTTATTATCTTTTTAAACAAAGCAGGTACTATAATAATACTTTAAAATTGATGTTACAAAAAACCTGATGTTACGTAGCTTATTGATTTGTGGGGGGGTGGGGTTGGAGACTCGTCTGTGGCATGTGAGAGTTCCCTACCCATGATCTAACCCATACCACAGCAGCATCCCAAGCTGCAGCAGTGACAATGCTGGATACTTAACCTGCTGCACCACTAAGAAAAACTCCTCTTAAGCTTTAAAGGTCTGAGTGTTCGCTTTACTTAATTTGTGGGCTTCAAGGTTATGACTTCAGGTTTTATATTTTCATGAATAGTTGAATGAGTATCATTTTTTTAAAATTTTTTTCGCTGTACAGCATGGGGACCAAGTTACACATACGTGTATACATACTTTTTCCTCCCATTGTTCTGTTGCAATGTAAGTATCTAGACATGGTTCTCAATGCTGCACAGCAGGATCTCATTGTAAATCCATTCCAAGAGCAATAGTTTGCATCTGTTAACCCCGAGCTCCAGCTCCCCATCCCTCCCACTCCCTCCCTCTCCCCCTGGCAGCCACAAGTCTATTCTCCAAGTCCATGATTTTCTTTTCTGTGGACAGGTTCATTTGTGCTGTATATTAGATTCCAGTTATATGTGATATCATATTGTATTTGTCTTTCTCTTTCTGACTTATTTCACTCAGTATGAGAGTCTCTAGTTCCATCCATGTTACTGCAAATGGCATTATGTCATTCTTTTTTATGGCTGAGTAGTATTCCATTGCGTATATATATCACATCTTCCTAATCCAATCATCTGTCGATGGACTTTGGGTTGTTTCCATGTCTTGGCTATTGTGAATAGTGCTGTAATGAAGTTGTGGGTACATGTGTCTTTTTTTTTTTGTCTTTTTTTTGCTATTTCTTGGGCTGCTCCCCCAGCATATGGAGATTCCCAGGCTAGGGGTCCAATCGGAGCTGTAGCCACCAGCCTACGTCAGAGCTACAGCAACGCGAGATCCGAGCCGCGTCTGCAACCTACACCACAGCTCACAGCAATGCCGGATCGTTAACCCACTGAGCAAGGGCAGGGACTGAACCCGCAACCTCATGGTTCCTAGTTGGATTCGTTAACCACTGCGCCACGATGGGAACTCCTGCATGTGTCTTTTTAAAGGAAAGTTTTGTCTGCATATATGCCCAAGAGTGGGATTGCTGGGTCATGTGGTAGTTCTATGTATACATTTCTAAGCTATCTCCATACTGTTCTCCATAGTGGCTGTACCAGCTTACATTCCCACCAACAGTGCAGGAGGGTTCCCTTTTTCTCCACACCCCCTCCAGCATTTGTTATTTGTGGACTTATTAATGATGGCCATTCTGACTGGTGTGAGGTGGTATCTCATGGCAGTTTTAATTGGCATTTCTCTAATAATCAGGGATGTTGAGCATTTTTTCATGTGCTTATTGGTCATCTATGTATCTTCCTTGGAGAATGGTCTATTCAGGTCTTTTGCCCATTTTTCACTTGGGTGGTTGGCTTTTTTGCTGTTGCAATGTATAAGTTGCTTGTATATCCTAGAGATTAAGTCCTTGTCCGTTGCATCGTTTGAAACTATTTTCTCCCATTCTGTAAGTTGTCTTTTTGTTTTCTTTTTGGTTTCCTTTGCTGTGCAAAAGCTTGTCAGTTTGATTAGGTCCCATTGGTTTATTTTTGCTCTTATTTCTGTTGCCTTGGGAGACTGACCTGAGAAAACATTTGTAAGGTTGATGTCATGAATGTTTGGCCTATGTTCTCTTCCAGGAGTTTGATGGTGTCTTGTCTTATATTTAAGTCTTTCAGCCATTAGGAGTTTATTTTTGTGTATGGTGTGAGGGTATGTTCTAGTTTCATTGCTTTGCATGCACTGTCCAGGTTTCCCAGCAATGCTTACTGAATAGACTTTCTTTTTCCCATTTGATGTTCTTGCCTCCCTTGTCAAAGATTACTTGACCATAGGTGTCAGGGTTTATTTCCGGGTTCTCTATTCTGTTCCATTGGTCTGTCTGTCTGTTTTGGTACCAGTACCACATTGTTTGGATGACTGTGGCTTTGTAATATTGCTTGAAGTCTGGGAGAGCCATGCCTCCTGCTTGGTTTTTGTTTCTCAGGATTGCTTTGGCAAGAGTATCTTTTTTTTTTTTGTCTTTTTGGCATTTCTTGGGCCGCTGCCAGCGCATTTGGAGATTCCCAGGCTAGGGGTCTAATCGGAGCTGTAGCCGCCAGCCTGCACCACAGCCACAGCAACGTGGGATCCGAGCTGCCTCTGCAACCTACACCACAGCTCACGGCAACGCTGGATCCTCAACCCACTGATCAAGGCCAGGGATCGAACCCACAACCTCATGGTTCCTAGTCAGATTCGTTAACCACTGCGCCATGACAGGAACTGCAAGAGTATCATTTTTGTAGTCATGTGGAAGTTCCTGGCCAGGGGTCAAATTGGAGCTGCAGCAATGCTGGATCCGAGCCACGTCTGCAACCTACACCACAGCTTGTGACAACGCTGGATCGTTAACGCACTGAGCAAGGTCAGGGACTGAACCCGCAACCTCATGGTTCCTAGTCGGAATCATTAACCACTGTGCCACGACAGGAACGCCTGATTGCTGTTTTTATATGCTTTGTATTATTTATCTCTAAAATTTATTTTGGAGGAGATAAATATAGCTGTACCCCGTTTTATGTTTGTCCAGTTGGGCACTGTGTAAAAATGAGTGTTTTAGTCAGATGTGTTTATTTTATTTTGTTTTATTTATTTATTTTTTTGCCTTTTAGGGCCACACCTCAGGCATATGGAAGTTCTCAGGCTAGGGGTCTGATCGGAGCTACAGCTGCTGGCCTACGCCACAGCAACACCAGATCTGAGCCGAGTCTGCAACCTATACCACAGCTCATGGCAATGCCGTATCCTTAACCCACTGAGTGAGGCCAGGGGTCGAAACCACAAACTCATGGCTCCTAGTCAGATTCTTTCCCTCTGAGCCATGATGGGAACTCCTGGATGTGTTTATTAATGCCAGTTCTACCACTTAGTAACCATGTGGCATTGGGCAGATTAATTAACCTTGCTGAGCCTTAGCTTTTGTACCTTGCCAAGGCTCTTGTTAATAACTTTTTACCCTCCCCCTCCTCTCACATTGAGAGTTGTTGTAGGCATTAAATGAATAAAGTATTTTGGTGTTTTATCTGGTCTTTTGTTAATAGGCCTTGCATTTCAGCAAATGTGATGATAACATATAGTATATCAAAAGAGATTTTAGGCGTTCCTGTTGTGGCTCAGAGGTTAACAAACCTGACTAGTATCCATGAGGACGTGGGTTTGATCCCTGGCCTTTTTTTTTTTTTTTTGGTCTTTTGTCGTTTTTAGGGCTGTACCCATGGCATATGGAGGTTCCCGGGCTAGGGGTCTAATCAGAGCTGTAGCTCCTGGCCTACTCCAGAGCTACAGCAATGCATGATCCGAGCCACGTCTGTGACCTACACCACAGCTCCTGGCAACGCTGGATCGTAACTCACCTACAAGGCCAGGGATCGAACCCACAACCTCATGGTTCCTAGTTGGATTTGTTTCTGCTGTGCCACAACAGGAGCTCTGGACTCCTGGCCTTGCTCAGTGGGTTATTTAGGTTATTATTAGCCCTATTTCCATTATTAGCTCTATTTCTGCAGTGGCACAAAGAGAAGTCAGTAACTTAGCAAAACTCATAGCAACTTTAAGTTGAATTAGAGCTCTTTTTTTTTTTGGTAACACAAATAACATTTTTAAAAAATTTTTCTTTTTGCCTTTTCTAGGGCCACTTCCCGTGGCATATGGGGGTTCCCAGGCTAGGGGTCTAATCAGAGCTGTGGCCGCCGGCCTATGCCAGAACCACAGCTACGCCAGATCCTAGCCGTGTCTGTGACCTACACCACAGCTCACGGCAATGCCGGATCCTTAACCCACTGAGCAAGGGTAGGGATTGAACCCGCAACCTCATGGTTCCTAGTCGGATTCCTTGACTACTGCACCATGACTGGAACTCCATTGGTAACACAAATAGCATTTGGAAGTTCCCAGGCCAGGGGTCCAACCTATGCCACAGCATAGACCTGAGCCGTAGCAGTGACAACGCCAAATCTTTAACCTGCTGAGCCGCCAGGGAACTCCCGAATATGAGCTCCTGATGGTAGTGACCCTGGTCTTTTATTCCTCTGTTGCCATTGTCTCCACTTACTGGGCCCTCAAATAATTGGTGAGAAATGTCTCAAAAGCCTCTGCCTTTCTAGTGCAGGAGGCTTTCACAGTCAGTTCAGCTATTGGTAATAACTTGGCAAAGAAATAAGATGCATAGCTTTGAATATGTTTATATCTCTTCCATCAGTTCATGTAAATGGCTGTTGGGCTTAAAATCTTCCTTTTCATGCTTACGTTCCCCTTTTCAGGGTCGTAGTATGTGGGTCCCATTATATCAGAAAATGCGCAAGAGAAAGTGGTATTGAGGAGTGTGTGCTATGAAGGTCAGCAGGGTTCCCTTTGTGTCTTTGGGAAGTGACTCCATGAGACTGGTTGTTGGCACTGCCAGGTGCATCACCCCTACACAGAACATTGTGTCCTCACCATGGTTCCTGGAGGATGTTTCTATTCCTCCATCATTACCTCCACCACCAGTACCCTCCTCCACCACCATCTCCAATCTGGCAAGGGTAAAGAGCTATGGGTGAGCTGGAAGAGATATTTTGCTCCATGTGAATAGCAGTTACTTGTAGAGATTAACAAATAGCAATTATGTGTTACACATTCCTAGTGAAGATGCTTCTGCTTAAGTGGAAGTTACGGTGTTTCATAAGCCCTCCTATTGCCTTGTTTCCTCCAGGTGGCTCCTTCCTTCCTTTCTGGAAAACCTTCTAACTGATGCTCATAATGATTGTTCTGAGCTTTGTGCTGCACCTTTTTTTTTGTTGTTGTTGTTATTGTTGTTGTTGTTGTTGTTGCTATTTCTTGGGCCGCTCCCGCAGCATATGGAGGTTCCCAGGCTAGGGGTTGAATCGGAGCTGTAGCCACCGGCCTACGCCAGAGCCACAGCAACGCGGGATCCGAGCCGCGTCTGCAACCTACACCACAGCTCACGGCAACGCCGGATCGTTAACCCACTGAGCAAGGGCAGGGACCGAACCCTCAACCTCATGGTTCCTAGTCGGATTCGTTAACCACTGCGCCACGACGGGAACTCCCTGTGCTGCACCTTTTTTAAAGGCCCCTTGTAAATGCTCTTTGGCAAACATTATTAATAGTTTTTTTTTTTTGGTCTTTTTGCTATTTCTTGGGCCGCTCCTGCGGCATATGGAGGTTCCCAGGCTAGGGGTCGAATCGGAGCTGTAGCCGCCGGCCTACAGCAGAGCCACAGCAGCTCGGGATCCGAGACAAGTCTGCAACCTACATCACAGCTCACGGCAACGCCGGATCATCAACCCACTGAGCAAGGGCAGGGACCGAACCCGCAACCTCATGGTTCCTAGTTGGATTCGTTAACCACTGCGCCACGACGGGAACTCCTATTAATAGTATTTTTTAACTTTCAACATTTCTTAGATGTAAACTTGTTTTGTAGTTTGAATCGTTTGGAAGGAGAAAAAGGCTGAAGTACTTAAACTGTAAAAATGTGTATTCCCAAGTTGTTTTTAGTGAAAGGAATTTATCCTGTCCTATCTCCTTTTGTCTTTTAATTGGTAAAAGAATGGAGAATAAAACCATTCCTGGACTCATTCTACTTAGGTAATAGAGGAATGTAATGAGCATTCAAATTCTGTAGAAATAGATTGATTAAAGTGAGCATGCCATGTAATATTTTTTCAGTGTTTTTTTGAATATACATTAGAATTTGCATTAATTTATGGCATTAATTTTTGAAACTTCCAAAAGTGTAAAATGTAAATGTAAAATGTAAAATATGTACTATATGTGTGTGCGTGTGTGTGTGTGTGTGTATATATATATATATATATATATGTATATATATATATATTTTTTTTTAAGATCTGCACCCATGGCCTATGGAGGTTCCCAGGCTAGGGTCTAGTCAGAGCTACAGCTACCGAACCTATGCCACAGCTCATGGCAATGCCAGATCCTTAACCCAGTGATTGAGGCCAGGGAATGAACCCGCAACCTCATGGTTCCTAGTTGGATTCATTTCCACTGTGTCACAATGGGAACTCCTGTACCATTTTTTTTTTCTTGTCTTTTTACTATTTCTTGGGCCACTCCTATGGCATATGGAGGTTCCCAGGCTAGGGGTCCAATCGGAGCTGTAGCCACCGGCCTACGCCAGAGCCACAGCAACGCGGGATCCGAGCCGCGTCTGCAACCTACACCACAGCTCACGGCAACGCCGGATCGTTAACCCACTGAGCAAGGGCAGGGACCGAACCCGCAACCTCATGGTTCTTAGTCGGATTCGTTAACCACTGCGCCACGACGGGAACTCCTGTACCATATTTTTACTGGTGGAAGATCTTGAACTTTTAGGGCTGGATTGGTATATGATTTGAAGGAAAATAATAGGCTTAGTTTGGACTGTTTACTTTTATTTTGTGTTTTCTTTGTCCTACATTTTATACAGAACATTAGATCAATTCTTGATTTTTTTTTTTTTTTTTTTTTGCGCCCACTGCATGTGGAAGTTCCTGGGCTAGGGATCGAACCTGTGCCACACAGTGACAATGCCAGATCCTTATCCCATTGCAAACTCCTTGAACAGGAGAATTCCTTGGTTTTTAATTTTTTTAATTCCCTTTAGTGAAAGAGAAGAAATTGCATCTTACCTGTAGGTCAAATAATAATAGTTATAGGAGTTCCCATCATGGCTCAATGGTAAACCTGATTAGTATTCATGAGGATATGGGTTCGATCCTTGGCCCCAATCAGTGGGTTAAGGATCTGGTGTTGCCGTGAGCTGTGGTGTAGGTTGCAGATGTGGCTCGTATTTGGCATTGCTGTGGCAATGGCATAGGCTGACAGCTGCAGCTCCGATTTGATCCCTAGCCTGGGAACTTCCATTTGTCAAGGGCGTGGGCCTAAAAAGACAAAAAAAAGAATAGTTATAATAGAGTTCTTACCTGGATTAAATGGTTACTTTCTTTCTTTTTTGCTTTTTTGCTTTTTAGGGTTACACCTGGGGCGTATGCAAGTTCCCAGGTTGCTGGCCTACACCACAGCCACAGCAATGCGGGATCTGAACAATGTCTGCCACTTACACCACAGCCCACAGCAATGCTGGGTCCCCTGACCCATAGGGTGAGGCCAGGGATCAAACCCACATCCCCATGGGTACTAGTCGGATTCATTTCCGCTGTGCCACAATGGGAACTCCTAAAGGATTTACTTTCCGTAGATTGTGCTTTATGAGCATGATAGCTTCCCTTCCCCCACCCCCAAAGTTTACTGGAATAATTCATTTTCTTCACAGCTAAACTAAACCTTTCTGTTGGCCAGTGTTTATAGACATTGGAATAAAGTATAGTTTCAGATACCATCTGATACAATATCTTGGTTCTAACAGCTTCGTTGCATAAAAAAATTATTTTTATAATTTCATCCTTCTTAATAGTTTTTTTTCCCCATGATCTCTTGCTTTGTCATGTTTTAGTTTTTTTTCCTCCTCCAGACCCAGTGTATAATACTTATAGTAGTTTTTAAAACCGCATGAATATTTTTACATTGTTGGGAATTGTGAGTCTTTGTGTGGCAAGGTTATAAAAATAGCTGGTTAGCCAAACTTGTTTCACATTTAAGAGTATTGGTATAATTCATGTGAGTGAAATTGCTGTTTCTGAGGGGAATGAATTTCAACCTGGTAGAAAATCATTGAAGATTAGGGCACTAAACACATCTCTTGAGATAACAAGTAAAATATTTTATTTCCTGTTTTTTTTGGGAGGGGGGTGTCTTTTTAGGGCCCAACTAGTGGCAAATGGAAGTTCCCAGGCCAGGGGTTGAATCAGCTGCATCTGCTGGCCCACACCTTAGCCACAGCAACACCAGATCTGAGCCGAATCTGCTATATACACCTCAGCTCATGGTAATGCTGGTTCTATAACCTACTATGTGAGGCCATGGATGGAACTCATTCCTCATGGATACTAGTCAGGTTTGTTACTGCTGAGCCACAATGGGAACTCTGATTTCCTGTTTTGTCTTGCTTTTTTTTTTTAAGGGCCAAACCTGTGGTATATGGAGGTTTCCAGGCTAGGGGGCAAATTGGAGCTGTAGCCACCGGCCTACGCCACAGCCACAGCAATGCCAGACCTGAGTGTTATCTTCAGCCTACACCGAAGCTCACAGCAATGCCAGATCCTGAATCCACTGAGCGAGGCCAGGGATTGAACCTACCTCCTCATGGATACTAGTCGGATTAGTTTCTGCTGAGCCACAAGAGTAGCTCTTGATTTCCTGTTTTTTTTTTTTTTTTTAAATCTTTTTGCTTTTAAATTGTAATATGGTTGACTCCTTTGTTGGGTTTTCATAGTTCAAGCAGCAAATCCGTTTCTTCTTTTGTTGCGGTTGTTTTCAGATTACTCAGTATTCTATCCTTTTTTTTTTTTTTTTTGGGTCTTTTTGCCTTTTCTAGGACCGCTCACGTGGCATATGGAGGTTCCCAGGCTAGGGGTCTAATTGGAGCAGTAGCACCGGCCTATACCGGAGCCATAGCAACTCGGGAGCTGCGTCTGTGACCCACACCACAGCTCACGGCAATGCCAGATCCTTAACCCACTGAGCAAGGCCAGGGATCGAACCCACAACCTCAGGGTTCCTAGTCAGATTCGTTAACCACTGCGCCACGACGGAAACTCCCAGGTTACTCAGTACTCTATACAGTTGGAGAAATATTTTCCATATTCTCCCCTATTTGAAAAGACTTTTATTTCTTTATTTTAAAATGATTTTTGAAAAGACTTTTAAAACACTTGTTTAGGATTATCTATCTTTTCATATTAATTGTTATAAATAGGACAGGAAAGGATGACAGAATTGTATGAAATTTTTAGAAATTATGAAGCTCATTAGTGAAAGGCCCCTAGAAGGAACTATTCTGCAGAAAATGTTTGTAAGAAGTGTAGTTGTAATCCTGTATTCTATGATTGATTCTTCTTTCTATTTTGTCCTGGCAAACTATAAATTTTCTGACCTTTGGTTTCCAGACTGTTTAAAGCTTTGAATAAGATTATATCCTATAGTATGAAGTGGCTCATATTTCTTATATTGGTGATTTGTATATCACATAATTCACAACTTTAAATAATGTGTAACATTGTAGAATTATTGCAGATTATTTAGCAGTCTACAGGGAAAAGGAGTAGAAAAATGCTTCAGTGATGATTCTAGTAGATATATTCTCATGAATTTATCTTTTTTGGTGGAATGATTAGATCGGAACACATGTATAATTTTTAGGGTCTTTTGTTTTTGGTCTTTTTAGTACCTGTGGCATATGGAAGTTTCCAGGCTAGTGGTTGAAATGGAGCTGTAGCTGCTGGCCTACACCACAGTCACGGCAGTGCCAGATCCGAGCCACATCTGCAACCTATACCACAGCTCATGGCAAAGCTGGATCCTTAACCCACTGAGCGAGGCTGGGAATTGAACCTGTGTCCTCACATATACTAGTCAGATTAGTGTCTGCTGAGCCACAACGGGAACTCCAGTTTGTAGTTTGTTAAAAGTCTAGAAATATCCATATCATATGATAAAGCCACTCCACCACAAAGCAAGAGAAAATACATGTATGTGTAAAGACATGTATGCAAATCTTCACAGCAGCTTTATCTGACATAGCCAAAAACTGTAAACAACTGAAATGTCTGTCAACAAATGAGCAGACAGGGAGTCCTGTCGGTAATGAACCCAACTAGTATCCATGAGGACTTGGGTTTGATCCCTGGCCTTGCTTAGAGGGTTAAGGATCCGGCATTGCCGTGAGCCGTGGTGTAGGTTGCAGATGCGGCTTGGATCTGGTGTTGCTGTGGCTCTGGTGTAGGCCGGCAGCTGTAGCTCTGATTAGACCCCTAGCCTGGGAACCTCATGTGCCTCAGGACCTGCCCTAAAAAGACCAAAAAAAAAAAAAAGAAAGAAAGAAAGAAACTATGAACGCTTTGCCAAGTGATTGTAGCATTTTACATTCCCACCTGCAGTGTAGGAGAGTTCTGGTTCCCTCACATCATTGCCAGTACTGCATGTGGTCAGTCGTTAAGTTTAGGCCTCCTGATAGATATGTAGCAGTCACTGTAAATTTTACT
This sequence comes from Phacochoerus africanus, assembly GCF_016906955.1. NCBI lineage: Eukaryota > Metazoa > Chordata > Mammalia > Artiodactyla > Suidae > Phacochoerus > Phacochoerus africanus. Next base: position 102,263,733 of record NC_062548.1, on the reverse strand, counting down.
TTTTTATGTCCTGGATATTTTTATATTTCTATAAATTTTCTTGAGCCTTTTTCTGGGATGCACTTAAGTTACTTGGAAACAAAATTGGTTGTTGCGTTGATAGCTTAATGTATATTTGTTAAGTGGGTACGGAGCAGTCAGTGCTCAGTCTAGGGCTTAATTGTTCCCCATTACTTCGGCACGACCTTTTTGTGTACTCTACCCAATACACCGTGAATTATGAGTTTTACCAGTGTGGTTGTTTGGGAACAAGCACTGTTCATGGCCCCGCGTGAGCCCTGGGCCCTGTTCCTGCTGATGCTTTCCCTGGTTTATGGCAGTTTCCTTTCGTGCTCACGGGTGGATGCTGTGTTCGAGGATTATCAGGTTTTCTCTGTGCTCTGGTCCTCTGTCTTCTCAACTCTGGTTGCTTTGGTCTCCCTAGACTCTTGCCATTTTCTCCTCGACTCCGGGCATCTGCCAGACTCTGCCTCAGTCTCCCCACCTTCATTGTTGCCTGGGAACTGTCACAGCAGTGAGGAGGACCAGTGCTTAGGACTCACCTCGCTTGTGTCCCGTTTCTCAGGGATCACTGTGCTTCATTGCCTGATGTGCCAGTGACCGCATGTTTTATGGGTTTTTTCTGCTTTTAAAATAATTTATTAATTTTTGATTTGGGGGAATAAATTTGTAAGAACCCCAAGTTTGTAAATTTTGGTTGTTTCAGATAGGAGGGTGGATCTGGTCCTTGGTATATCCTTTGTCTGATAGGAGAAATCCCAGTTCTTTTAAAAAATAGGTTAAAATCAAGATACGAAGATCTATAATAGGTAAGTGGGCTGGTCAGTAAATTTTCACACATGTATTCGTTTCTATTACTACCACTCAGATCAAGGTACATAACCTTTCTAATACCTCAGGAGGTTCTTTGTACCCATTCCTGGTCATCAGTACCCTCTTCCTCCCCAGGTAACCACTGTGATGTCTACTACCACCTGTTAGCTTGGCCTGGTCTCTGACTTCATCTCAGTGAAGCATTTATCCTTTTTGAGATGATCATATGATTTTTGACTTTTTTTTTTTTGTTAATGTGGTGTATGATGCTGATTGATTTGCGTATGTTGAACCATCTCTAATTTCTATTGCTTTGGGGAGACTGACCTGAGAAAATATTCATGATGTTGATGTCAGAGAGTGTTTTGCCTATGTTTTCTTCTAGGAGTTTGATGGTGTCCTGTCGTATATTTAAGTCTTTCAGCCATTTGGAGTTTATTTTTGTGCATGGTGTGAGGGTGTGTTCTAGTTTCATTGCTTTGCATGCAGCTGTCCAGGTTTCCCAGCAATGCTTGCTGAATAGACTTTCTTTTTCCCATTTGATGTTCTTGCCTCCCTTGTCAAAGATGAATTGACCATAGGTGTCAGGGTTTATTTCCGGGTTCTCTATTCTGTTCCATTGGTCTGTCTGTCTGTTTTGATACCAGTACCACACTGTTTGGATGACTGTGGCTTTGTAGTATTTCTGGAAGTCTGGGAGAGTTATGCCTCCTGCTTGGTTTTTGTTTCTCAGGATTGCTTTGGCGATTCTGGCTGGGTCTTTTGTGGTTCCATATAAATGTTTGGATTGTTTGTTCTAGTTCTGTGAAAAATGTCATGGGTAATTTGATAGGGATTGCATTGAATCTGTAGATTGCTTTGGGTAGTATGGCCATTTTTACAATATTGATTTTCCCAATCCAGGAACATGGAATATCTTTCCATTTCTTTACATCTTCTTTGATTTCTTTGATTAAAGTTTTATAGTTCTCGGCATATAGGTCCTTTACCTCCTTGGTCAGGTGTATTCCGAGGTATTTGATTTTGTGAGGGCATTTATCCTTTTTGCTTGACTTTTTTTGCTCAGCACAGTGTCTGTGGGATCCATCTATATTATTGCTTGTATCAGTTTTTTTTTTTTTTTTTTCCTGGCCCAGCAGTTTATCTGGTGGCTTGAGTGGTTTCCAGTTTTGGCTCCTGTTATATAGCTGCTGTGACATTCTTTTGATGTACCCAAACTCTCATCCCTTTTGGGTAGATACTGAGGATTGGAATTGTTGTATCATGGGGTGGGTATATAAATATAGCTTAGTAGATATTGCTGAACAGATTTCCACGGTGGTTGAACCAATTTTCACTTCCTCTGTCAATGTGTGTGAATTCTAGTCAGGCCACATTCTTGATGAGACTTGGCATTTTCCATTTTTTCAAGTTTAGCCATTATAGGACCAGAAGTTTTCTTTTAGTAGGCCCAAACGTAATTCTTAGGTTTAGTAATATGAGGGCTAGGGTGACCAGCCGTCCTGGTTTGCCTAGGACTAAGGGGTTCTCTGAACATAGGACTTTGGATTTTAAAACCAGGACAGTTCCAGTCACCTTAAGTGAGGCTCTCAGCTGATTTAGTCAGCAGGATGTGAAGGTAAAAGCAGGAAATTCACAAGGTTCAAGCCAAGCCCAAGTACAGATAAGGACCTGGGCCAGCCTTATCTGGTGGTTGTGAGCTCTAGTCAAAAGAGTGAGGGCCCCCTCACTTCTCCCTCTTTTATCCTTCAGGTCTCATCTTAAACTATGTTTCTTCAGAGAAAGCCCAGCTGGCCTCTCAGGCTGCATTAGTTTCCTCTGTAATATTTCTAGAGTACCCTATATACTCTTATAATTCTTACCACACTTGGAAGTATATATTCTTATCTGTAATTCTGGATCATCTGTAATCTTTATCAGGGCAGGACTTTTATGTCTTCCTCACAGATATCTCTAGAACACGTTGGCAGGCACATCAGTACATTTTCTTTTCTCCCCCCCGCCCCCCACCGGAGCGGAGTGTGGTTGTTGGGGGAAGTAGGTGAAACATATGGCAGGGCAGAACATTAGAAGATCTATAAACCATGAGGCTTTTTTTTTTCTTTTAATCAAAGCAAGGGAGAAATAAGTTGTGTTGTAGGAGAATGCTGGCTGCTTTGTCTGTAATGAATGGGAGAGAATGGTAGTCTTGTGGTGCTGGAAAATTCGGTTACTTCTAAATTCTTTTTTTTTTTTTTTAAGTTTTAAAATTGATAGCAAGTGGAAAAATGCATGGTGGCATGTTAAGGCTGCATAAAATTCCAGATGGACTTTGAATATATTATAAGATTGGGCAGCCTTTGCCAGATGCAGTGTTCTTGGAATAAATAAATGTAAAGCAGAAATAGCTTAAATTTCTGATGGGATCCTAACTTGCTGTAGAACAACTTATGAGTCATTGTATCTCACAATGTGAAGATAAAATTTCTGTGACAGGTTTCTGAAACTCAATAAATTAAAAAACCCTTGCTTCAGCCAGTTCTTGTGTTTCTTCTCAGGTTAGACTTTAATATTTCTTTTGTGTAAGTCAATTTTTCTTGTGGTGGAAGCAGTTTTCATGATAACGCTAAGCTGTCATTTGATTGTCCTTCTGATTCTCTCATGAGTATATAGTGGTTTTTCTAGCCTGTATGACATGCGATGACATCATCACTCATGATAATGCATTGTGTTTCTGATTTCCTGTGTTTTAAACATTTCTTGGAGTTCCCATCGTGGTGCAGCAGAAACAGATCCAACTAGTAACCGTGAGGTTGCGGGTTCGATCCCTGGCCTTGCTCAGCGGGTAAAGGATCTGGCATTGCTGTGAACTGTGGTGTTAAGTCAAAGACAAGGCTTGGATCTGTCGTTGCTGTGACTGTGGTGCAGGCCAGTGGCTACAGCTCCAATTAGACCTTTAGCCTGGGAACCTCCATAGGCTGCGGGTGTGGCTCTAACGAGACTAAATAAATTAAAATTTCTTCATTTTAATTGGTAGATGTAACCCATGTAAAACTAAACTTGATGGGATTGAAGAGTATAAAGGGCTCCTGAGATTAAAATGCTTGAGAACAGCTGGCACAAGTATTCTGCCAGAAAAATTTTTTTGTTGTTGTTTTTGTTTTGCTTTTTTTGTTTTGTTTTGCTTCCATACACCTGTGGCATATGGAAGTTCCCAGGCTAGAGGTCGAATTGGAGCTGGAGCTGCCAGCCTATGCTACAGCCACATCTAAGCCATGTATGCAATCTTCACTGCAGCTTTAGGCAACGCTGGATCCTTAAGCCACTAAGTAAGGCCAGGGATGGAACCCTCATCCTCACTGACTCTATGCCGGGTTCTTAACCTGCTGAGCCACAATGGGAAACTCCTCCGGTAAACTTTTGGTGGTTACTCTGTGGAGTGTTTGTCATCACTTTGTGAGTCTATCTTCACAGCAGCTGATTTGGGTGTTACTGATAAATTCTCAGCTGATTTACTGTGAGCATTTCTTGAGGGTCCACCACTTTTACCCCATGAGGAAAACAGCATTGATAGAAGAGAAATGACCCTTCTTTGTTTTCTTTTCTTTTCTTTTTTTGTCTTTTTAGGGCCACACCAGCAGCACATGGAGATTCTCAGGCTAGGGGTCCAATCAGAGCTGTACCCACCAGCCTACACCACAGCTCTCGGCAACACTGGATCCTTAACCCACTGAGCAAGGCCAGGGATCGAACCGTGTCCTCATGGATGCTAGTCAAGTTCGATAACCGCTGAGCCATGAGGGGAACTCCCTGACCCTTCTTTGTTTTCAAAGAATTCTGTGAGTCACATGATTGTAGTGCAGAGCGTACTGTGACAAGTACCTTAAACTTACGTGGGTGTTGCTTTGTAGCAAAGATTAGGGGACTCCTTCACCTGGAGGTTGGTGAGAATCTCATGGATTAGGTATCAAAATCTCAGAGACTCTTCAAATTTACATGTGATCATCTTTCTTCTAGTAACTTTTCATCCACTCCAGTATTCTCCCTATTTGTCTCATGTATTCCCTTATAGAAACATTGACTTTTAGTTCTTTCCTGTTTTGGATCTCCCAAGACGGGCCACTTTTCTCTTTTGTTTCCCTCCCTTTTTAAATCTTCAAACTCAAATTTTATTTGTATATTTATAATAATGTGTATTTATTTGTATATATTTCAGAAATTAATGTTATACGGAATGCCAGTTGAAATTTTTATTTTGGCAGTGTGATACAAAGATATGGAGAGAAGGAAGATATAGGTAAAAAAATGATTATCAACTCTGGTAGCTGTCTCATTAAGGAAAAATACAGTTTAACATGGAATAGAGTTTAGTTACAGGCAAAAGAAGTATTTTTCGGGAGTTCCCGTTGTGGTGCAACAGAAATGAGTCCAACTAGGAACCATGAGGTTTCAGGTTCGATCCCTAGCCTCTCTCAGTAGTTTAAGGATCTGGAGTTGCCTTGAGCTGTGGTGTAGGTCGCAGATGCGGCTTGGATCTGGTGTTACTGTGGCTGTGGTGTAGGCTGGCAGCTGTAGCTCAATTTGACCTCTAGCCTGGGAACTTTAATATGCTGTGGGCGCAGCCCAAAAAAAGAAAAAAAAAAGGAAAAAAATTTTTTTTTTCCATTGAGTTCTATTTGTGTTTTTTTTTTTTTTTGGTCTTTTTGCCATTTCTTGGGCCGCTCCTGCAGCATATGGAGGTTCCCAGGCTAGGGGTCACATCGGAGGAGCTGTAGCCATCGGCCTACGCCAGAGCCACAGCAACGCAAGATCCGAGCCGCATCTGCAACCTATACCACAGCTCACGGCAATGCCGGATCGTTAACCCACTGAGCAAGGGCAGGGATCGAACCCGCAACCTCATGGTTCCTAGTTGGATTCATTAACCACTGCGCCACGACGGGAACTCCCCTATTCATTTTTTATTTTGAAGTATTTAAGAAGCAGAAAAGAGAGAATAATGTAATTATGAACCTACCAGTCAACTTTGTCCTCCCTTATTATGATATACATATTTGCTTCAGATTCTTATAGTGTTCTGTGCATCTCTTCCCAACCCCACTGCCTTTCTGGTTTCCCTGTATGTGAATTACTGTCTCAACCTGGATGTGTTTTTTCTGTTCGTGTATTTATATTTTTTGCTATATAGATGTGTATTTATCTATATAGTTTTTTATAATAATGAATTTTATTACATTCATAGTTTTTGTTGTTTGTTTTTGTCTTTTTGCCTTTTCTAGGGCCGCTCCCGCGGCATATGGTGGTTCTCAGGCTAGGGGTCTAATTGGAGCTGTAAGCCACTGGCCTGTGCCAGAGCCACGGCAATGTGGGATCCGAGCTGAGTCTGCAACCTACACCACAGCTCATGGCAATGCCAGATCCTTAACCCACTGAGCAAGGTCAGGGATCGAACCCGCAACCTCATGGTTCCTAGTTGGATTCGTTAACCACTGCGCCACGATGGGAATGCCTACAGATTGTTTTCTTTATCAGTATCACGCTTTTGTGATCTATCCATGTTGGTATGTGGTTTCACACATTAATTTTTAGCTGCTGAATAGAATTCCATTACTTAGCTCTACTGAAATTTATCCATTCTTCTTTTGACCTTTTGCATTTCACTTGCCCCCCTTATTTCAGGTTTAGCTTGTCTTCTTTTTGATATAATTCAAAGGCCATATGTAATTTACCCCTTTAAAAGGCATACAGGAGTTCCCGTCGTGGCGCAGTGGTTAACGAATCTGACTAGGAACCATGAGGTTGCAGGTTCGATCCCTGGCCTTGCTCAGTGGGTTGAGGATCCAGCGTTGCCATGAGCTGTGGTGTAGGTTGCAGAGGCAGCTCGGATCCCACGTTGCTGTGGCTCTGGTGCAGGCTGGCAGCTACAGCTCCGATTAGACCCCTAGCCTGAAATCTCCACATGCGCTGGCAGCGGCCCAAGAAATGCCAAAAAGACAAAAAAAAAAAAAAGCATACAATTCAGTGGTTTTTAGAATATTCATAGATTTATGTAACGACCATTGCTATTTAATTCCAGGACCTTTTTTTTTGGTCTTTTTGCTATTTCTTGGGCCGCTCCCGCGGCATATGGAGGTTCCCAGGCTAGGGGTTGAATCGGAGCTGTAGCCACCGGCCTACGCCAGAGCCACAGCAACGCGGGATCCGAGCCGCGTCTGCAACCTACACCACAGTTCACGGCAACGCCGGATCGTCAACCCACTGAGCAAGGGCAGGAACCGACCCCGCAACCTCATGGTTCCTAGTCGGATTGGTCAACCACTGCGCCACGACAGGAACTCCTAATTCCAGGACATTTTTATCACTCTAAAAAGAAACCCTGTACCCATTAACAGTCACTCCTTTACTCCCCCTTCACTCATATGGCAGCCACCAGTTTACTTCCTGTCTGTGGATTTGCCTGTTCTGGGTTTTTCTTATAAATGGAATCATAAAATATTTGGCTTTGTGTTTTTCACTTTTGTAATGTTTCATTTAGTATAATATCTCCAAGTTCATCCATGTCGCAGCATGAATCAGCCCTTCATTCCTCTTTATGGCCAAATGATAAATATCCCATTATATGGATATACTACATTTGTTTATCCATTTGTCAGACATTTGGGTTGTTTCCACTTTTTGGCAGTTATAAATAATGCTACTATAAACATTTATTTATAAGTTTCATGTTGATATGTTTTCAGTTCTCTTGGGTATATACCTAAGAATGGACTGGCTTTTAGCAATTTGAGGAGCTGTTGAACTGTTTTACAATGCAGCTGTACAGTTTGACATTCCCAACAGTAATGCACAAAGATTACAATTTCTCGACATTTTTGCTTATTATCTTTTTGATTATAGTCATTCTAGTCAATGTAAAAAACCTTAGTATAGTTTTTTTACATTTTATATTTTATTCATTTATTTTATTGACGTAGAGTTGATTTACAATGTTGTGTTAGTTTCAAGTGCACAGCAAATATATTCATATATATATGAATATATATTCATATTATTTTTCAGATTTATCAGATTTTTTTCCATTATAGGTTATTACAAGATGATGAGTATAGTTCCCTGTTCCGTACAGTAGGTCCTTATATTTATTGTTTATATATAGCAGTGCTTGTCTATTTTATATGCTGCAGTATGTATCTGTTCATCCCAAACTCCTAATTTACCCTCCCCTGCCTTTCCCCTTTGGTAAACACAAATTTGTTTTCTGTGTGTGTGAGTCTGTTTCTCTTTTGCCAATAAGTTCATTTGAATCGTAGTTTAGATTCCACATATAAGTGATGTCATAGGATATTTGTCTTTCTCTTCATTGTAGTTTTGATTTGCATTTTCCTAGTGACTAATAATGTTGAACAGCTTTTCATGTACTTATTGCTTCTTTGTATGTCTTCTTGGAGAAATGTCTTTTTAAATCTTTTGCTCATTATTTAATTGAGTTGTCTTTTTGTTGTTGAGTTTTAAGAGTTTTTTATGTATTCTAGATACTAGACCCTCATGAGATACATGATTTGCAAATATGTTCTCCCTTTCTATGGGTTGTCTCTGCTTTCTTAAGAGTATCCTTTTAAGCACAAAAATTTTAATATTCTTAAAATTTTTTAATATAGTTGATTTATAATGTTCTATTGATTTCTGCTGTATGGCAAAGTGACCCAGATATGTATAAATACATATATGTATTCTTTTTTCACGTTATCCTCCATCCTGTTCCATCACAAGTGATTGGATATAGTTCCCTGTGCTATGCAGTAGGATCTCATTGCTTATCCACTCCAGATGCACTAGTTTGCATCTACTAACCCAATCTCCCAATCCATCCCACTTTCTCCCCCTACCTGGCAAACACAAGTCTGTCCTTCATGTCCATAATCTGTTTGTTTTGTAAATAGATCATTTGTGCCGTATTTTAGACTCCACATATAAGCGGTATCATATGGTATTTGTCTTTCTCTTTCTGACTCACTTCACTCAGTATGAGAGTCTCTAGTTCCATCCATGTTGTTGCAAATGGCATTATTTTGTCCTTTTTTATGGCTGAGTAGTTAATATTCTAATTTATCTATTTTTTTTCTTTGGTTGCTTCTGATTTCATTAGGGATGCCATAGTTGAAGAAACTGTTGCCCAGCCTAAGTCTCACGAAGAGTTACACCTGTGTTTTATTTATTTATTTAAAATTTTTTATTTCTTTGGTTGCACTCACAGCATGCAGAAGTACTTAGGCCAGGGATCGCACCTGAGCCATAGCAGTCACCTGAGCCACAGTAGTGACAACAATGGGTCCTTAGCTACTAGACCACCAGGGAACTCCTACACCTATATTTTATTCTAATCATTTTATTTAAGTTTTAGATCTGTGATCCATTTTGAATTGATTTTTGTACGTGGTGTGAGGGTCCAGCTTTATTCATCGCATGTGGATATCCAGTTCTTAGCAGCGTTTGTAGAAAAGTCTATTCATTCCCTAAATGAATTGTCTTGGCACCCTTATCCAGAATCATTTAATCATAAATGTATGGGCGTACTTCTCGACTCCCAGTTATATTCAATTAATCTATGCCTATCCTTAAGCCAGTGTCACATAGTCTTGCTTGTTGTAGGTTTTTTTTTTTTTTTTTTTTAATGGCCGCACCTGAGGCATATGGACGCTCCCCAGGCAAGGGATTAAGTCTGAGCTGCAACTGCAGCAGTGCTGGATCCTTTAACTCACTGTGCCAGGCCAGGGATCAAACCTTTGCCTCCAGATTGACGCCAGCCACTGCAGTTAGATTCTTAACCCACTGCACCACAGTGGGAACTCCTTGGTTTCTGTAGTTTTGATGTGAGCTTTGAAATCTGGAAATGTGAATCCTATCACATTAGTGCTTTTTCAAAATAATTCTGGCTATTCTGGTCGCTTACATGTCCATATGAATTTTAGGATTAATTTGCCAATTTTTGTGAAAAAGGCAGTTGGAAATTTGGTAGGGGTTGTATTAAATTCATAGATAAATTTAGGAAGCATTTCCATCTTAACGGTATTAAATCTTCTAATCTGTGAACATAGTTTTACCTTTAAGTCTTTAATTTTTTTGCAAAAAATGTCTTGTAGGTTTTAGTATACAAGTTTTATCATTTGTTAAATATATTCATCAGTATTTTTTCCTTTTGGTGCTATTGTAAATGAAATTTTCTTAGAGTTGAATTTTTCATTGCATTCACATTGTTCATTGCTATCATTGATGTTCATTTATCCATCATTTGCCTCTAGACTGACAAACTTTTTCTTTCTTTTCATTCAGATAGTTCCCTAAAATCACAATTGTCATTAAAATCCTTCTAATTTTTACTCAATTTACTTGTTCCTTTTCTGAGGGTTTTTTTTTTCTTACCAGGCAGACTTGAGTTGCATCAATGCTGAGCTATTTTCACTCCAGTAATATGCCTTCAAACATTTGGGTGCTAGTTAAATGCATCTATAGACAACTGTTTAACTACTTGCTTTTCTGTATGGTCTCTACCGTCTTACATCTTATCAGTGTTGGTTGATAGTTGATTAAAACAGAGACCTAAGTTTGTTTGAGAATAGCCTGTGGAGAACCCTCCTTCTGCCTGCTCTCCCCCCTCTATTCTACCTACCATGTAGAGATTATAATTTTGATCTCTTCTGAGAAATACCCAATTCAGGTCAAGTACCTACAATCAATAATGACTTTACCTTCCCTGGATTCTGTCTCTTGTTGCTCAGCTTCCTAAACCATCAGTTGCCTATTCTGGTCCAATTATATATCACATGCCCAATCTCTAAAGCTTTGCCTGAGTTCCTGGTTGTAACCTGCTGCTGAAACTGATCTTTATCCTATACCTGGATGCTCTAGTGTTTCGGATTACTCAGCTACTTTGAGTTCTTCTCTCAGCCCTGCTTCTTGGACAGCCTTACCCCATCCCCTCAGCCTGCATGGTAGTTAGCCTTTGCTGAGCTCTTGGGCCATGGATTCTTTCATCCTGTAGCCTAAAACTGAAATTTGTGAGAGTCTTGTTGGGTCATGCATTGAATGCCACATATTGCCAAAGCACATCTCAGTTAAGTATAGTGATGTTTATATTGCTCCTTAAAACTTCATGCAATCCCTTTGTAGAGCGTCCTTCTGTATTCTTTCTCCTGTTCATACCCCTAGTGACCTATTGCTAAAAAACTCAATCTCAAAGAAAGTGCAGTAAATAATTCTTCTATCACTGCACTATTTGTATGGGACTTCTGCTTCAATAACTTCTAGAAGGCAGCAAATTTGATGTTTCACCAAGTTTGGTTAAAAAAATCATAATGTAAATATATTACCATAATTTTTCCAATTATATATAAAATACAAAAGTATTAAATTCATAATATAAATATATTACCATGATTTTTGATGATGATAGTTATATTTGGTCTTTTTAAATTTTTCATTGTCTAATTGCCCGTTTTTGTCATTGTGGTTGTTTAACGTTTTCAGGATGTTAATGGCATGGGAATCACTCTTGTTCAGAAGCCAGTAAGGTTTATACAAATATTTAAATGAAATTTAACTTACAAACTTGAAAAAAAGAGTTTCAGGAGTTCCCGTCGTGGTTCAGTGGTTAATGAATCCAACTAGGAACCATGAGGTTGCGGGTTCCATCCCTGGTCTTGCTCAGTGGGTTAAGGATCTTGCATTGCCGTGAGCTGTGGTGTAGTCGCAGACGCAGCTCAGATCCTGTGTTGCTGTGGCTCTGGCGTAGGCTGGCAGCTACAGCTCCGATTAGACCCCTAGCCTAGGAACCTCCATATGCCACAAATGCAGCTCTAGAAAAGACAGAAAAAAAAAAGACAAAAAAGAAAAAAAGAGTTTCAGACACTATTATGATTTCTGTGTTTGATTGTGTTGAAATTCAGAGATTTTATTCCTTTTCACCTATATCAAGAGGTTGTACAAGAAAATAAGATTTGCTGTTGTTACCATTATTTGTAGAGCTTGTTGCTGTTAGCTCTATAGGGTACACATTAGAATTCAGCTAGCTGTGTTTTATGGAACAACAGTTTGTCAAATCCTAATTAGGTAAAGAGTACAATTTTGTATGTGATATTTGCTGGTGCTAATAGTGCCAATGCAGCAATAACTTCATTGATTTCCACTGGTGAAATGTTATTAGACTTGCAAGTAAATGGTTCTTTTAGTGCTGTATTTCACTTTGAGTATTTCATTATAAAGAACATTCAAGGAATTTTAAGTCACGTTCTGTTTTTGAGCTAGATGAGCTGTTTTCTAAATCAGTTTCTAATTTTTATGTTTTATTTATTTATTTATTTTTCTTTTTAGGGCTGTACCCGCGGCATATGGAGGTTCTCAGGCTAGGGGTTGAATCGGAGCTGCAGCTGCTGGCCTATACCACAGCCACAGCAACACAGGATCCAAGCCACATCTTCAACCTATACCACACACAGCTCATGGCAACACCGGGTCCTTAACCCACTGAGCAGGGTCAGGGATAGAACCCGCATCCTCATGGATATTAGTTGTGTTCATTACCGCTGAAGCACAATGGGAATTTCTCAGTTTCTAATTTTTACAGATTCATTTTCAATTCAGAATTTTAAAAGTTTGAAGGTAGAAAAGAGCTGACATTTAGCTCATTCATTGCCTTCATACAATTCAAAAGAACTACAACTAGGATGTCACATATGATAAAAGCTCTTTTGTGGTTTTGGTTCCATATGTAAGAAATTTGTAAGAATTATGAAGAATATAAATGTGTTGCTCTGTGTGCCTGAGTTGCCAGTCAATGTCCAAAAATTAAGACCTCTGAGGCCTAACCTTGGGCTTCATTTCCTGAGTGAGAAGCCAGCCACCTACCTCCTCCTTGACTCTGAGTTCTCAGTGCTCCTGCTGTTCCCACAGCTTCACAGTCTGATCTGGTTCAGGTAAGGCTGCAGAGGATCTGTGAGCCTCTGTAGGTATATTTATAAAAATTTTTTATCTAAAATGATTTGTCTTTTTTTTTGCCTTTTTGTTGTTGTTGTTGTTGTTGCTATTTCTTGGGCCACTCCCGTGGCATATGGAGGTTCCCAGGCTAGGGGTCTAATTGGAGCTGCAGCCACCGGCCTACGCCAGAGCCACAGCAACGAGGGATCCGAGCCGCGTCTGCAACCTACACCACACAGCTCACGGCAACGCCGGATCGTTAACCCACTGAGCAAGGGCAGGGACCGAACCCGCAACCTCATGGTTCCTAGTCGGATTCGTTAACCACTGCGCCACGACGGGAACTCCATCTAAAATGATTTGGAACTAGATCTGTAAGTGACATCCAGTCGTTTTTTTTCCCTTTAAAAAGAATACTAAGGAGTTCCCGTCGTGGCGCAGTGGTTAACGAATCCGACTAGGAACCATGAGGTTGCGGGTTCGGTCCCTGCCCTTGCTCAGTGGGTTAACGATCCGGCGTTGCCGTGAGCTGTGGTGTAGGTTGCAGACGCGGCTCGGATCCCGCGTTGCTGTGGCTCTGGCGTAGGCCGGTGGCTACAGCTCCGATTGGACCCCTAGCCTGGGAACCTCCATATGCCGAAGGAGCGGCCCAAGAAATAGCAACAACAACGACAACAAAAAAGTCAAAAGACAAAAAAAAAAGAAAAAAAAAAGAAAACTAAGTATAGTGTTTCGAAAAATTCTCAGGTAAAAGCCTTGTCTCCTTTTTTCTGGCCTTTCCTTCCAGTCCTGCTTCCCAAAGGCAGTTGCTTTGAATTGTTTCTTCTTAGTAGAAACTTCTTTGCTTACTGATTGCCTCCAGCACCTTGAGTAGTGCCTCTTTTGGGTGCCTAATACAGTTGTCCCTTGAGTAATTCAGGGGTTGGCGCCCTGACTTCCTGCACAGTTGGAAATCTGCATGTCCCCCAAAACTTAACTGATTGCCTACTATTGACTGGAAGCCTTTATCCATAGCATAGACAGTTGATTAACACATATTTTGTATGTTATATGGATTAGTAAGTAAGTTAGAGAAAAGAAAATATTGAAATCATAAGAGAAAATACATTTACAGTTTGATACCATAATTTTGTTATCTGATTATAAGTGAGTCATCTGTCACTACCTACATCAATATTGCCTTATACAATACAAAGCACTGTGGATGTTATCTGTATTACTAACATTAGACATTAAAAATGAAAAAAAATGTGGAAGTTCCCGTCATGGCTCAGTGGTTAACCAACCCTACTAGTATCCATGAGGACGTGGGTTCAATCACTGGCCTCACGCAGTGGGTTAAGGATCTGGCGCTGTGGTGTAGGTCACAGACACAGCTCGGATCCCAAGTTGCTGTGGCTGTGACCGGCAGCTGCAGCTCTGATTTGACCCCTAGCCTGGGAACCTCCATATGCCGCGGGAGCGGCCCAAGAAATAGCAAAAAAAAAAAAAAAAATTGTTGCATGCAGTTTTACAGTCATATTCATAATATACTATTGGAAACATTGTTACACTTTTAAAAAACCGCTTATCTCTGATTATAGGCTGATAAGCAGTTTTTTCAATTACAAGAGAGAGGCACTATAACATAATGAATGATAATGATAATGTAATTCTTGAAAGTAAAGTTATAAAACAGTAAGCAAATTAGCACGGGATTAATTTTTTTTATTAAAAATTACCCATGTAAGGATAGGCTAGTATCTGCATATATTTTATGAATTCATGGCATACCTTTTTTAGTTTCTCGGATATTTCTAAGCTACATGGTTCATCTGCAAATTTTTTCAAATTGTTTTAAACCTCCAAAAAAATTTTCCAATATACTATATTTATTGAAAAAAAGTCCACGTATAAGTGGACCTGTGAAGTTCAAACTCACATTGTTCAGGGAAGAACTATAAATCTTAACTCTACTTTCAGACTTGACAGTTTATGCACTTCTAGGTCGAATATGGTTTTTCCTCTTGAATGGCATTGCTCGACCGTCTTCGCACACAGTGTTGCTGTTCTTTTGTGATTCCACTCTGACTGTAGTTTCTTGGCCTGTGCCTAAACTTCCTGTAAACATTTATGATCTTCTCTTGCTATCACTTAAAAAGAATAAAGTGTGCTGGGAATTCTGTCTGGATGCTCAAGTCTCACTGGATACTTAGTAAAGGGAAATTTTCTTGAATCATTTTTTGATAGGTCTTCCCTCATCCTCCCTGCCCCCCCCAAAAGAGGTAAAAGAATCTGTTTTCTTCCTGGAACTTTTTTTAGAGGGATATTGGACCATGTTCATTGTTTAATTATTTAATTTTTTCGATTTTAGTTATCTTTTATTTCTGGGAGATTTCATTAGCATTATGTTCTAAGCCTTCTATTAATTTTTTATTTGTGTTATCAAATTTAAAATGTGTTATACTATTTCTTGTTTTCTGATTATATACTCTTTATATGGAGTATTCTGGGATTCTGTTACTATCTTATAGATAGACTTTCAACCCCTTCCTCCTTTTTTGCTCTCACCCCACTCTTCGTTCTCACAATACTTGGTATCTTCAAGGGCTAATTCAGTACATGCTCTGAGTCTGCCTTCTCCAGGGCATCCCTCTGTATGCATAGAGATTGTCATAGCCTTCCCTTGGATAGGTGTGCCATTTTTTTTTTTTTTAATTGTACACGTCTGCTAAAATTTTTGTTGTTGTTATTGAAGATCTTTTTTCCATTGTTGCTTCATTGTCATTGAGATGTTATTTTGGTGTGGTTTCATGGGGGAAGAGGAGATATTTGCATATGTTCAGCCATTTAAAAATTGAAGTTCTTTTTTTGTTTGTTTGTTTTGGTTTTTAGGGCATATGGAGGTTCCTAGGCTAAGGGTTGAATTGGAGCTGCAGCTGCTGGCCTACACCACAGCCACAGCGACACCACATCTGACCCACATCTGTGACTTAAACCATAACCCACAGCAATGATGGATCCTTAACCCACTGAGCGGGGATAGGGATTGAACCTGCGTCCTTGTGGATACTAGTCAGATTCGTTTCTGCTGTTTCACGATGGGAACTCCCTTCTTCTTTTGAGGCCTGGGTAGCTTTATGGTTGTAATTCAAATTAAATATGTAAATTTAAAATTAGTTGGAAGAAAATATTGAATGCAAGGGTGATTTAATCTACTTTAATAACCAAATAGAAAATGAACTTTGTAATGAATTTTTTGAATTTTATTTGTAGAAGAAGTTGAGGAAGAATCTGAAACAACGATTGAGGCTGACTTGACCGATAAACAGAAACATCAGTTGAAACATAGGGAACTCTTTTTGTCACGCCAATATGAATCTCTGCCTGCAACACATATCAGGTAAGAATCTTTTAGAAGTTGATTTGAAGTACTCAGTAATATTGTGCCTATTGGAAAAAAAGCAAACAAACCATCAGTTCCCATTGTGGTTCCAGCAGGTTAAGGACTTGTCTCTCTGTGAGGACGCAGGTTTGATCCCTGGCCTCGCTCAGTGGGTTCAGGATCCCATGTTGCCCCAAGCTGTGGTGTAGGTTGCAGGTAGTGTGGCTTGGATCCAGTACTGGTGTGGCTGTGACGTAGGCCTCAGCCGCAGCTCTGATTCAACCTCTAGCCCAAGAACTTCCATATGCTGTAGGTGCATGCTTGAAAAAAACGAAGCAAAGCTAAACTGGAACAATCCTCCCCACAGTCTTGCTCTTCATTATGTAAGCTTATCTTAGAAATGTATAGTTTGTATTAACATTTTAAAGCCCTGCAAATGTTCTGCAGTAAAGTAACCATGTTAGCTTTGGTTTAATCCAGATGCTTAATTTGTTTAAGTATCTGTTAACATCCCTCAGAAACAGTGCCTAGTAGACACCATTTGGGGAAATGCTGGTCTTCTCTAGATTCCTAGAAAATTATCTAGTCATTAGAATCCAAAAACTAGAGCTCAAGATCTGGTTCCCAGGCAGGTCTTTCAACCTTGTAGGATACAAAGCTTGTATTTGTCTTGTTTTGTTTTATCTTTTTAGGGCTGCACCCTCGGCATATGGAGGTTCCCAAGCTAGGCATCCAACTGGAGCTACAGCTGCCGGGCTACACCACAGACACAGCAATGCCAGATCTAAGCCATGTCTGCGACCTACATCACAGCAACACCGGATCCTTAACCCACTCAGTGAGGCCAGGGATTGGACTTGCAACTTCATGGTTCCAAGTCAGATTTGTTTCCGCTGAGCCACAATAGCAACTCCTAAAGCTTGTATTTTTTAATTTTTCGGTCGTGCCCATGGCATGTGCAAATTCCTAGACCAGGGATCGAACCCATGCCACAGTAGCAATCTGAGCTGCTGCCATGACAACACCAGATTCTTAACCTGCTGCACCACAAGGGAACTCTATAAGGCTTTGTATATTTGGAGGACCTCTGGAATGAAAACTGTATTCTTTGTAACTCACTCACTTGTATCTCTTATGTGTTAATAGATGTAAAAGAGGAATCTAGTCCCTGGTTTGTGGTTTTGGGAGCATGGTGGAGGTCTTTTATGATCTGGAAGGAGTAAGATTTAAGCACAGATATGTTTGAGCTCTTTCTCAGTGCTGTCTGTAATAGGTATAACAAAATGTTTGAACTCAAAGGGAAAACTGCAGAAGGAGTTGGCATTTACTCAGCCTTCAAGAGACTGGGGGGGTATGTTTCAGGTAAAGGGAACAGGTGAGCATAGATGTGTGTAGAGAGTAGCATGTGTCCAGGGTGGTGGGTATCGGGGATTCAGTGTTTTTGTCCCCTCACAAGAAAAATTACCCTTCAGGGAGATCTTGCTGTGGCGCAGGGGATTAATGATCTGGTTCGTCTCTGTGGTGGCACTGGTTCCATTCCTGGCCTGGTGCAGTGGGTTAAGAATCTGGCGTTGCTGCGATTGTGGCTCTGGCTCTGGCTCAGATTCGATCCCTGGCCTGGGAATTTACGCATGCCTCAGTTGCAGCTGAAAAAACAAAACAAAACAAATTCCTTCAGCTTTTGCTCACCATCTTTTTATAGTGTTTGTTTTTGCTTTTTAGGGCCACACCTGTGGCATATGGAGATTCCCAGTGTAGGGGTTGAATCAGAGCTGTAGCTGCTGGCCTACACCACAGCCACAGCAACTCAGGATCTGAGCTGCGTCTGTGACCTACACCACAGCTCATGGCAATACCAGATCCTTAACCCCCTTAGCGAGGCTAGACTCAAACCCCAGTCCTCATGGATACTAGTCGATTTTGTTACCACTCAGTCACAACAGGAACTCTAAGACTTTTTTTTTTTTATTTTTGGCTGCCCCGTGGCATATGGAGCTCCTGCATATCTGATCAGGGATCAGATCTGAGCTGCAGTCGTGACGTAAGCTGCAGTTGTGGCAGCACCACATCCACTGTGCCATGATGGGGATTGAACCTGCCTCTCAGTGCTCCCAAGACGATCCTGTTGTGCCACAGTGGGAGCTCCTGTTCACAATCTTTACTTCTTTTATTTGGCTATTTACTAGTCATGATTATCTTAAAAGCTATTTGTATATGGAAGTAAAACATACTAATTGTTTATTTGCAAAAATTGGCCCCTCTTCTTTAGCTCTGAATGTTGGTATTTAAGTCTGTCTTTTTTGGGCTCAGAAAGGTTTGGAGACTTCATAAAGCTCTGGTTTGGTCCTTATAACACACACACACTCCAACTCCTGGGACCTTTGTGCATACTTCTCTTTTCTGAAATGCACACAGAGGAGTTCCTGTCGTAGCTCATTGGTAAATAAACCTGACTAGTATCCACAAGGACACAGGTTTGATCCCTGGTCTTGCTCAGTGGGTTAAGGATCCGGTGTTGTGGAGAACTGTGGTGCAGGTCACAGACTCAGCTTGGATCCTGCCTGGCTGTGGCATAGGCCGGCAGCTACAGCTCCTCTTGTACCCCTAGCGTGGGAGTCTCCATGTGCTGTGGGTGCACCCTAAAAAAGACCAAAAAAGAAAAAAAGCAGAGAAGAAATGGAGACAGAGATCTTTGAAGGCAGGAAATGTATGACAGAGATACCATAATTCCTTTTTCTCCAAATATTTTCAGAGATAACTTGATCCTCCTCAATAGTTAACATCATGTCATTGCTTGATTTAGTTTTTTTAGGGGACACTGTTTGAATTGGCTCGAGTTAGTATGTTCTGTGTGACTTAGGTCCTTTGCTAGAAAAGATAAGCAGGCCAGTAATGTGGGAACAGTCATTTTAACAACAAATAAGGATATTTCAAGAAATATCATTGAGGAGGCTCAAGTTATCCCTGAAAAAATAGGGAAAAAAGAAATTCTGATATCTTTTTGCTCAAAGAGATGAAACATGAAAACATATTTTGTAATTTTCTTAAAGATGTATGTAACTAATAAATGCTAAAGAGCCACATGCATTTATTATTTAATTGGAAGAGGCTAGAATATAAAGATTCATTTTAAGCTCAAGAAGTTATGTGGCCAGTCATAAGACTCTTGCCAGAACAAGAATCTGACAAATGGTTTTAAAAATGTATCCAGAATACGCAAGTATATTTTTAATTTACCCTTCTGATAGCTTGGAATCTGTTTATAAGTAATGTTGGTTTCCTTTAACAGATTGCTTGGAATGGAAAAACTAGCAATGTATTTTTCATCTTCCATAAGGACTGAGAGAGTATATTGAAATGTAATTATCAAGACATCCCTTTGTTGAACATAGAAATCACATAGAATACATGATCATTCAATCACGTTGAACACATTTCCCAAGTATATTCTCAATTAGGGAGTTTACTAACTGCTTGTTAAATTCAGCAAGGCCCCCAGCTTGTAAACTTAAGAAGTTTGCCAGGTTGCAGTTCTTTTGAATTATGAGGAAGAGATGTAGACTGTTGAGGTTTTTATTTTTTGGGTTTTTGTTTTTTTTGTTGTTGTTGTTCTCCAAGTTGAGGGGGAGTAGTGCAGAGCCATATTTTCTCATCTGTGGCTCTCATTTTGAAACAGCTGAACGGAATTAGGGGCAAAATTCTTTGGCCAAAGCACGAAGCCGTGCTAACCAGCCCTCATGCTGCTGAGAACAAGTGCATGTTGGAGCGATCTTGACATTTTGCTAATGTTGAAGTTGTGCCCTATCTATTTGTGCTTTAACGGGAGAAAATTACTGAAGCCCCATTGTTCTTTGGCAGCAAAGAGGGGTAATTTGATAAATGCTGGCTTTTTATTCTCAGGGACTTTATCAAGTGCCCAGAATTTCACTGGTGATGTATGGAATAGAGGAGAAAACCTGACTGAGGCATCCCTGAGGTCCTTTGTAGTTTGTGAGCTATAATCTTTACTGGATGCTACAAACTTCTCAAAGTGGCAGGGAGGCAGCTCTTTCTTGTGATTCCACTGGGAAAGAACAAATATGACTGGTACAGTTCTGAGTAGAATCAGTGATTCACCTCTTATTTGTGAGATAGGTAGGATTTGAACATGAGAATTCCTTTGGAACATTTTTTTAGGGGGAAGAGGAGAAGAGTATGCTTCATGCATTGTGCTTTAGGCCATTAATAACAGATCATATGCTGCATGCACTGTAAAATTTATTATTATGCCAGCTGCTAGACCTGTCACAGTGTGTGTGTGTGTATTGTATATGTAAAATACTGTATTCAGTTATATAGAGCCAATGTTTATTGAACTTGGCTTTTAAAAATTGTGACATTTATTAAACCTCTGTGATAGGTGTTATTCCAATTTGCTCTACATGTAATTTATTTAATCTTTGTGATGTAGGTCCTGTTATTATCCCCATTTAACAGATGAGGAGACTGAAGCACAAACAGGTTAAATAATGTGTCAGTCTCACAGCTTTTAAATGGCAGGATTCAGAAATTGAATCCAGGGCGTTCCTGTCGTGGCTCAGCAAAAAGGAATCTGACTAGAATCCACGAAGACGTGGGTTTGATCCCTGGCCTTGCTCAGTGGGTTAAGGATCTGGCATTGTTGTGAGCTGTGGTGTGGGTTGCAGACTCGGCTTGGATCTGGTGTTGCTGTGGCTGTGGTGTAGGCCAGCAGCTGTACCTCTGATTAGACCCCTAGCCTGGGAACCTCCACATGCTTCAGGTGCAGCCCTAAAAAAAAGAAAAAAATTTGTATCCAAATTATGTGCCTGCAAATATACAAATTATGATATATACATGATTAAGTGTTAAAAGCCTCAGAGACAGGAAGCAAACTGTTCAGTAGCTTGTTGAATAGGTAGGTTCTTTGATTTTCTATTTTTTCTCCATCATTTTTCTATTTACTCAAGTCAAATGGGCAGAATGAAATTAATACTGACTTAAGCAGAGTTCCAGTTGTGATGCAGTGGAAACAAATCTGACTAGTATATGTGAGGATTGAGATTTGATCCCTGGCCTCACTCAGTGGGTTGCGGATCCAGCGTTGCCCTGAGCTGTGGTGTAGGTTGCGGACGATGCTCAGATCCCAAGCTCCTGTGACTGTGGCTTAGGCTGGCAGCTGTAGCTCCGATTCGACCCCTAGTCTGGGAATTCCATAAGCCACAGGTATGGCCCTAAAAAATGAAAACAACAACAAAAATGCCTGATTTAGGCATATAAACTATACTAATTATTACACAGTGTTGGAGATATAGGGAACTACCTACTTGATTGGGTGCCTAAGTTTATGGATGTGTTTTATATGTGGTCTAGTGTCATTTTTTCTCTCGTCTTGAACACAAAGAGCCTGGCTTTTTAAAAGCTGCTAATTACAGCCCTGTATGTGTAGTTGATTAATGCCTCTTCACAGCCTCTGGTGCAGCTAGTTAGTCATATTTAAACAGAGCCAATCTTTTCCTGCTTGCCAACCTTGGGATCTGGATCACAGCCTTTGAAGTTATGCTTCATTGTGTCTTAAAAGCATTTCCTCAGGTACCTGTTGATTGTTGGCCTCACTTTGTCCTACGGCAGTGGCATTTGGACTGAGTGGTTTGTTCTCCAAGTCTGGTTATGAGGAGTGAGTGGTTGTTGTTAGAACTCGCACTTGCTAAGGGCATCACCAGTGAGGATCCTGGTTCCTCATTGCTTACCCTTGACCATGCTTTTTAAAAAAGTCTGTTGAAACTCTTCTAGAACCAAAAAAAAAAAATTTTTTTTTTTTAAAATTCTATGGCCACGCCCATGGCACATGGAAGTTCTTGGGCCAGGGATTGAACCTGAGCCACAGGTACAGCAATGCTGGATCCTTAACCCACTGTGCTAGGTCAGATAACTCCCTCCTCTGCAGAGACCCATGCAGCTGCAGTTGGAGTCTTAACCCACTGTGCCATAGCGGGAACTCCTCCCAGAACCTAAATTTAATGTCAGTAGTAGAATAGGTCTTAAAGACATAGGTGGACATAGTGTTCAAGCAGTCTCTTAATGGCAGAGGGCTTCAGGTTGGTGTTCCAGATTGTAATCATCATCACCATAGTCACCATTACTGCTCCATGGAATGCTGCTTGCAGCTCTAGCTCACAGTGAACTTTTCTTGGTTTAAGTGATGCAGTGTTGCTTCTACATTGTCTCCTCACCTCCAAAATGAGGAGCTTTCTTCACTCAGAAGAGTTGAGCAGCTTATAAAAATCTTGGGTTTTGTGTTTAACTTATCTAGATTCTTCAGGTCAAACATCTAGAGTATAAGATTCTAGAAATTCAGTATCTTTTTTTTCTTTTTCCTGCCTGCTCTGGTACCCAAGGTAGTCAGAATTTGAAGCTTTTGTAGTTTTTGTATTATTTTTGTTCTTTAAGGAAACAAAAGTCAGCAATAGATAGTAGAATAATCTCCTCTCAATTATTGCTGACCTTAAATGAAGTTTGAGATTGAGAATTAAAGATTAATATATTGAGTTACAGGTTGCTTAGGACTCCGAGGGAGAATGACTTAGAGTCAACATCAAGGTTTTCCATTGAGGTCTAGGCTGCACAAAGGAAGTCTCTCTCTCTCTCTCTCTCTCTCTCTTTTTTTTTTTTGTCTTTTTGCCATTTCCAGGGCCGATCCTGTGGCATATGGAGGTTCCCAGGCTAGGGGTTGAATCAGAGCTGTAGCAGCCAGCCTACACCACAGCCACAGCAACGCTGGATCCTTAACCCAGCGGGATCTGAGCCGCGTCTGCAAACTACACCACAGCTCACGGCAACGCTGGATCCTTAACCCACTGAGCAAGGCCAGGGATCGAACCTGCAACCTCATGGTTCCTAGTCAGATTCATTAACCACTGAGCCATGATGGGAACTCCAGGAAGTCTCTTTTGTATACGTGTTATTCATCACCAAACACAATGAATTTATGAGCCATATACAGCAACCATGAGAAAGGGAGAAATGGAAGTGTTTAACCAACAAGAGGTATTTAGGGGACAGAATACTATAGTTGTTGTCTCCTTCCCTGCTCCTTTTTTTGGGCAATGGCTTGATGTGGGATCTCAGTCCCCAGACCAGAGGTTGAACCCAGGCTGCAGTGGTGAGTGTGCCAAATTCTAACCACAAGGCCACCAGGGAACTCCCACTATAGTTCTTAACACCCATTTTTTTTTTTTGTCTTTTTGCCATTTCTTGGGCCGCTCCCCGCGGCATATGGAGGTTCCCAGGCTAGGTGTCTAATCAGAGCTGCAGCCACCGTCCTACGCCAGAGCCACAGCAACGCGGGATCCGAGCTGCGTCTGCAACCTACACCACAGCTCACGGCAACGCCGGATCGTTAACCCACTGAGCAAGGGCAGGGACTGAACCCGCAACCTCATGGTTCCTAGTTGGATTCGTTAACCACTGTGCCACGACGGGAACTCCTTAACACCCATTGTTGATAAGGGTGGGGAAATAGAGAACTCATCAAAGATTCGAGTATTAGTATAATCAGAAAAATCAAATTTTAATGTGTGTGTATCCTTTGACCCAGCAATTCCACATTTTTTATTTTATCTTGTAGAGGTTCTCATACAAGTATGTAGAAATATGTATACTGATACGTTTATCGCAGAATTGTTTTATTTTTAGTTAATGATTTTTTTTGAGAGTAAATGAGATCATTTTCATTCATAAGGATTAATCTGCATCACAAAAGTTTTAATATCAGAATGTAAGCTTTCACTTTTCATTTTCATGGCTTTTCTATATTTCCATTTTTTCTGAAATGAAAACACATTAGATATATTGTAGAAAAATATTATTTAAAAATTTGCACATTTGGACATTAGAGAGGGAAAATGCTATTTTTCGTTCATTTTAATTACCC
Organism: Phacochoerus africanus; assembly: GCF_016906955.1. Lineage (NCBI taxonomy): Eukaryota > Metazoa > Chordata > Mammalia > Artiodactyla > Suidae > Phacochoerus > Phacochoerus africanus. The sequence continues at coordinate 102,239,677 of NC_062548.1, read as the reverse complement.
TGCCTTGCCTGACATCCTGGCTGGTTTTGATGAAGACAGAATAAATGGAAGTCTACTAAAAAGTGAACTCTTCTTTATTCTTCCTTCACCAGTAGTAGTTAAGTAGTAACATTAGCTACTATTACCATTTGACAGAAGACCTGTTTCCAATTTAGGGGTACATTTTTCAGATGTGTTTATTGCAAAAATGCCAGATTTCCTTCAAGAATTATTTTGTCAATTTCTATTCCCACTGCAATATATTATGAATATCTCCGTTTTGCTGTTTTGTTAACATCACTGCATATTAAAATTTAAAAAGAAACCTTTTGTTTATTTTCTGATGGTGAAATAATAGTATTTTATTGTTGAAATGAGGAAATTACAAAAAAAAGACACAGACACATACTCTTCGTCACACACACACACTCACTCCACCCAGCAGCACTGACATTTTGCTATGTGTTCAGTGTTTTTCTTTTCTAACCTTATATGCATTCATTGCATTGGGCCACGCATTGTTGGCATTTACTTGGAATGGCAGAGGAGCTATACTGCTATGTGCAGCTTCCTGTCTTATTAAGTAGTGCTTACTCTTCAGTGCCTCTGTTGTCATCTTTGCTCTTTCTAGGTTCATTGGCTTGTTTTTAAATATGTGAGAGTATGGTTGCAAAATGAATGATGGAACAGCAGGAGAAGGGGAGGAGGACAGTTCAAATAAAGTCTGGAAAAATTCCATTATTGAGACATTAACAGACATATATATATATACGAAGGAGCAGGATGAATCTAGAGGAAGAACACTTTGTTACTCAGACAGAGTGCTCATTCAGAAACCAGTCCCAGTGTCACTGTCTTGGAATGGGCGAAGATTCCAAGATCATGAAGATAGTCTGTGTTTTCTTGAAGTTTTAGTGTTTCACCTTTTGTATTGAAATCTGTGTTATGTATATGGTGTCAAGAGGGGTCAATTAGAAAACTAAAAAGATAGCATTTATACTATCATTAAAAAGTATCAGACATCTAGGAATAAATCTAAAAAAAGATATCTACAAAAGGGGGAAAGATGTGAAAAACTCTACACAAAAACTACCAGTATTGCTAGAGGAATTAAACACATAAACATGTAAATGCCTGACAATATGTCAGTTTTTCCCAAATTGATCCAAAGATTCAGTGTAATTACAAAGAAGAGCTTAGCAGGGTTCTCTCTCTCTCTCTCTCTCTAGTAAATAGAAAAGCTGATTCCAAAATTTATGGGAATGGAAAGGACTAAGATCAGTGAAAACAAGTTTTCAAAGCCTATTTTGTATACTCCTGAGTGTATCCCTAGACCCATTTAGAAGAAATCAAAACTATTTTCATAACAATGGTAAGTTCTTATTTGCCTTTTCCCTGTGTTGATTTTGCAAATGAAAAGTCATGTGCAAAATCAAGGTAGGTAAATGGCTGGCACCTTAGCAGGAGAAAAGTCAGTATCACTAACTTTTTAAAAATTAGTCGTATGCATTTGCACTTAAAAAGAGAAGGGGAAAGAGAGAAAAGGGGGGGGAAAGAGACAAATTCCACATAAGAATATTCTTGGCAAAACTGTACAATTTATTTCTTTTAATAAATCTCAACTGCCTTTCTTTTTAAAAGGAGGAATAACTCATACAATATCAAATTAACCATTGTATACAGGGTATAATTCAGTGGCATTCAGTATACTGAACATTGTGCAGCCCTCTCCTCTCCCTTGTGTCAGGAGGTTACACATCTTCATTTTATGATGTACTTAAGTCACATTGTTATGTCGTACCCCTTAAACTTATATAGCACTGTATGTCAATTATACCTCAATAAAACTGGAAGAAAAAAAAGAAATCACACATCTTTTTAATGTTTCTGTGTGCTGAAATGGGAAGTATGTGTAAATCTTTACTGTATATGGAATTGGGATGGTCATCTTGAGAAAAAGCTCACGGGCTCATTTGAAATGTGAACTGAACTGGCTACCTTTTTCATGGAACACCATTTTTACCTGAACTAACCACTGAGAGATGAACTGTGTTTGTTTATTGTCTTTTTAGGGCCACACCCATGGCATACGGAAGTTCCCAGGCTGGGGGTCAAATTAGAGCTATAGCCAATGGCCTACACCACAGCCACAGCAACTTGGGATCTGAGCCACGTCTGTGACCTACACCATAGCTCACGGCAATACCGGATCCATAACCCACTGAGTGAGGCCAAGGATCAAACCCACATCGTCATGGGTTCTGGTTGGGTTCCTTACTGCTAGGCTGTGAAGGGAACTCCGAACTATAGTTATTTATCTTAGAGAATGTTCCATGTGCACTTGAGAAGAATGTGTATTCTGTTGACTATAGTTATTTAGATGTATTTGATGGATGTTATTTGAAAATGAAGTAAACTGCTCATGTGAAAACCTAGTTGTCTACTAAGCCAGGCATTGAAGAGATTTGCAAAGATGTAAAACAATGCCACATTCTCATTTTTTGGTGGAAAATATAGTAATTATTCATAACAAATATTTGCTAATGTAAAATGTTTATTTTTATTTAAATTAATGTTAAATTTTTATTACTTTTAAAAATTAAAGTATAGTTGATTTATAGTGTTGTGCCAGTTTCTGCTGTACAGCAGTGATCTAGTCATACACTCATATGTGTTCCTTTTCTTATATTACCTTCCATCACGGTCTATTCCAAGAGATAAGTTTTTAAATCATTTTTCATTTCTAACATGGTAAATTTTTTTTTGTCTTTTTGCCTTTTCAAGGGCCACTTCCCCCGGCATATGGAGGTTCCCAGGCTAGGGGTCGAATTGGAGCTGTAGCCACCGGCCTACACCACAGCCACAGCAACGTGGTATCCAAGCCACGTCTGCGACCTACACCACAGCTCACGGCAACGCTGGATTGTTAACCCACTGAGCAAGGCCAGGGACCGAACCCGCAACCTTATGGTTCCTAGTCGGATTCGTTAACCACTGCGCCACGACGGGAACTCCCTAACATGGTAAATATTGATAGATATAATCAAGATCAGGGGATCTTGAAACCAAAAAGTTTGAAAACCATTGATAATATCAGTTTTGAAGAACAAAAATGTTAGAGGCATATATATATATATATAATTTGATATTAAGACACTTGTTCAGTTGTAATAATTAATGTAGGCAGTACTGGTGGGCGGATTGAGAAATAAACCAGTGGGACTGAGTAGAAAAGCCTGAACAGGCTCACATATATGGTACAGCTTGATAATTGATGAAGGCACTGTTGCGATGTAGTGGAGAAAGGGTGATCTTTTCAGTATGCGGTACCAAATCAATTGGATGGCCCTAGGGGAAAATAAATGAAGGCTTTCCTTTGTGTGTCTCTCTCCTCCCCCCCCCCCCTGCTATTTTTTGTTGCTGAATCAGGAGTTTCATTTCTCACAGTTTGGATTTTGCTGATTGTACCCCTGTGGTGTTCGTGTTCAACCATGTTCCCCTGTCCCTCATATTTCCTGTGAACTGGTGATAGAGGATGTGGTTTCCTTCTTCTCTTTCTCTCTTCTTCCCTTTGTGGGGAAGAGGGAAGTAGAAGAGAGGAAAACTTCACAGGTGGTGGTGTATATTAGGAAGTATATAATCTCTTGGATGTTACTGGCATTTGATGCTTATTGCCTGGAGTTCCATTAATCACAGTTGTTAGAGAGTGATGATATTCTAATTATAATGTTCCCTTTTCATATAGTAGTTGGAAGGCTTCCATGCTTTTGGGTCTGATTCTTAGTTTTAGGGGTTTTTTTTGGTCTTTTTTTTTTAAGGGCCGCACTTGCGACACATGGAAGTTCCCAGGCTAGGGGTTGAATTGGAGCTGCAGCTTCGGGCCTATGCCACAGCCACAGCAACGCCAGATGCAAGCTGCATCTTTGACATATGCTGTAGTTTGCAGCAGTGCTGGATCCTTAACCCACTGAGCGAGGCTAGGGATCTAACCTGTATCCTCATGAATACTAGTCAGATTCTTAACCTGCTGAGCTGCAGTGGAAACTCCTAATTTTAGTTTTATGTTTTTGTGTATAACAACTTACAGCAGAGGTCCTCAGCTTTATCAGACTCAACCTATCTTTTACATATTTAAAAAATACTTTTCTATGCTATTCTGGAATGAAATTAATAGATAATTTATTATTACACATGTAATACATAATTTCACTTACTAAACCCGTTGTCCTCAAACATCTGTTGTCATGGAAAGTAGTCTTATACATATAGATTCTCCATACTGTGCATATTAACCTGTTTCTTCCTTCTTTTAAATCTTAGAATTCTGTTACGCATTGTATCTTGAAATACTAGTAATGCTTCAATGTGAGGGTGTTTGTTAGACCATTTCAATTGGAAGATATCCATCTTCTTTTATAGCTGGCCATTTTTTTTCCTAATATTTCTTTCATTTTTTCTCTTTCTGAGTATTTTTGGTCTTTTTTTTTTTTTGTCTTTTTGTTGTTGTTATTGTTGTTGCTATTTCTTGGGCCGCTCCCGCGGCATATGGAGGTTCCCAGGCTAGGGGTTGAATCGGAGCTGTAGCCATCGGCCTACGCCAGAGCCACAGCAACACGGGATCCGAGCCGCGTCTGCAACCTACACCACAGCTCACGGCAACGCCGGATCGTTAACCCACTGAGCAAGGGCAGGGACCGAACCCTCAACCTCATGGTTCCTAGTCGGATTCGTTAACCACTGCGCTACGACGGGAACTCCTGGTCTTTTTTTTTAATGTAGTGTAGTGTTTTGGTTTGTTTTTGTTTTTTGGTCTTTTTGCCTTTTCTAGGGCCACTTCCCCCAGCACATGGAGGTTCCCAGGCTAGGGGTCCAGTGGGAGCTGTAGCCACCGGCCTACACCAGAGCCACAGCAATGTGGGATCTGAGCTGCATCTGCAATCTACACCACAGCTCACGGCAATGCTGGATCCTTAACCCACTGAGCAAGTCCAGGGATCGAACCCACAGCCTCATGGCTCCTAGTCGGATTCGTTAACCACTGTGCCACAACGGGAACTCCTAGTGCAGTTTTTAAAAAAATTTTTTGAGGTAACGCTGATGTCTAATATCATATAATGTTCATGTATACAATGTTATATTTCACCTTCAATATACACTACTGTGTGCTCACCCCAGGAAATTTAGTTTCCATCTGTCACCATATAGTTGGTTTCCTTTACCCATTTCACCCTCCTCTGGCCCTTTCCTCTCTGGTAACCACTATTTTGTTCTCTGTATCTGTGTGTTTGGTTTGTTCATTTATTTTGGTTTTTGTTTGTTTGATTCCACACATGACTGAAATTATACTGTATTTGTATTTCTCTAACTTACTCATTTAGCATAATACCTTTAAGGTCTATCCATGTTGTTGTAAATGGCAAGATTACATCATTTTTTATGACTAATATTTTATTGCCTATATATCCTACGTCTTTATCCATTCATCCATCGGTGGATACTTTGAGTATTGCTATGTTTTGACTATTGTCAATAATGTTGCAGTGAACAAAGCAGGGTACATGTATTTTTTTTGAATTAGTGTTTTCGTATTCTGTGGACAGCCACCCAGAAATGGAATAACTGGATTGTATGGTAATTCTATTCTTAACTTTTGGGGAATCCCCATACTATTTTACATAGTGGCTGCACCAGTTTAAATTCCCTTAAACTGTGTATGAAGTTTCCCTTTTCTCCACATCCTCACTGACAGTTTTTTTTTTTTTTTTTTTTTTTTTTGCCATTTCTTGGGCTGCTCCTGTGGCATATGGAGGTTCCCAGGCTAGGGGTCCAGTCGGAGCTGTAGCTGCCAGCCTACGCCACAGCAGCAGCAACGCCGGATCCTTAACCCACTGAGTTAGGCCAGGGATAGAACCCACAACCTCATGGTTCCTAGTTGGATTCATTAACCACTGCGCCACAACGGGAACTCCTCTTCTCCTTTTTGAAAATGGCCATTCTAATACATCTGAGGTGATAATCTCATTGTGGCTTTGATTTGCATTTGCCTATTAATTAGTGATATTGAACATCTTTTCATGTGTCTGTTGGCCATCTATATGTCTTCTTTGGAAAAATGTCTCTTTATCCCCTCTGCCGAGTTTTTACTTGTTTATTTTTATATTTGATTTATGTTTTATTAATTTCTGCTATACAGCAAAGTGATTCAGTTGCACATGTATATTCCTTTTCATGTTATTTTCCGTTGTGGTTTATCACAGGATATTGAATATAATTCCCTGGGCTATACAGTAGGACCTTGTTTCCATCCTACATATAATAATTTGTATCTGCTAATCCCAAACGCCCACTCCATCCCTCCCCCATCTCTGCCCAGTTTTTAATCAAGATTTTTTTTAATTGCCTTAATCCTAGCTCTTTTAGATTATCTGTCTGCTGTTTTTTTTTTGTTTTTTTTTTTGGTTTGGTTTGTTTGTTTTTGGTTTTGAGCTAAATCTTTGACTTTTATCTTCCAGTCCCTCTAGTGATTTAATTGTGCCAACCATATTTTAAAATTTCAGAGCCTCTTTTTTTGTCTTGATTGTTCTTTTTCAATGCATTCTATTTTTGTTTTATGAATGCACTGTTTTCACAAATCTTTTAGAAATTCTGATTGTATCTTCAAAGTTCTCTTTATTGCTTAAACCACCTGTGTTTCCTCTAGGTTCAGTTTTTCATTTTTTTTTAATCTATCTTTTGTGCTCTAATCTTTCCACAAATGTTAGATGATTCATAGCTGTCTGTAGTTTTTTAAAACTAAGGGAATAGAAAAGCTGACCAGGAAGTTACATTTATATGGACAGACTGCTGGTAAACTTCTTCTATTAGAATGTGGAGCAGGCTTTGCTTTGCTTTGCTTTTTAGGGCAGCATCCGTAGCACATGGAGATTCCCGCACTAGGGGTCATTATGGAGCTGCAGCTACCAGCCTACGCCACAGCCACAGCAGCGCTGGTTTCAAGTCACGTCTGCAACCTACACCACAGCTCTTGGCAATGCTGGATCCTTAACCCACTAAGTGAGGCCAGGGATCGGACCTGCATCTTCATGGATACTAGTCCAGTTCGTAACCCACTGAACCACAATGGGAACTCCAGGAGCAGACTTTTCTAGGTTCTGTTCTTAAGACTGGATTTTTTTTTTCCATCTCTCTGTCTCTGTTTCTCTCTTTTTTTTTTTGTCTTTTGTCTTTGTTGTTGTTGTTGTTGCTATTTCTTGGGCCGCTCCCGCGGCATATGGAGGTTCCCAGGCTAGGGGTTGAATCGGAGCTGTAGCCACCGGCCTACGCCAGAGCCACAGCAACGTGGGATCCGAGCCGCGTCTGCAACCTACACCACAGCTCACGGCAACGCCGGATCGTTCACCCACTGAGCAAGGGCAGGGACCGAACCCTCAACCTCATGGTTCCTAGTCGGATTCGTTAACCACTGCGCCACGACGGGAACTCCTGTTTCTCTTTTTAAAAAGCCTATAGCACAGGGTATTCCCAAGGCAATCTCCCATCTAAATACTAACTAGGTCCAATCCTGCTTAGCTTTTGAGATCAGATGAGATTGGGTATGTTCTGGATGGTATGGTCATAGACAAGACTGGAGTTTTATTAGGCCTCTGCTAGGTAGATCAGTTTCATGTTCTCTAGCATCAGCTCTCTTGATGCATGGTTTGGACTTTGTCTTAGAATTGTTTTCTCTTGTCTGATTGTATAAAGTAAAACCACCAGTACCATGTTTAATAGTGATGTATAAAGCGGGCATTTGTGCCTTATCCCTGATCTTAGTGGAAATGTCTCTAGTGTTTCCCTGTTAAGTGAACTGTTTGTTCATCCTAGAATTTGGTCTGCTGTGCTCAGCCTCTCTTATCTGTCTCTGTCTTCCAGAATTTTCTGAAATTTTATTTAATTCTGAATTCTTTCATGTGCTGATGGTTGTTTCATTTTAGTGATTTTAGGTTCTTTTGTTTCTAATGCTCTTGCTGTTAAGGCATCTTAAAAAAGAGGTGATAAACACCTGGGCCTTTGCCTGTCACTAATTCATTATTATTGCGTTGGAACTCTAAAAATCTTCCCCTGCCCCACCACTGAAATGCTGTTAAACGTCTTTAAGGTCACTGAATAAAAAAATACTTTACAATATTAGGATTTATCTCTCTGTGTCTCTTTGTAAAACTAAGTTATCAAATTATTTTGAAAATGTGTTATGACTCTAAGTTATTCAGCATTGAAAAAAACATTTCCATGCATTTCAGAAGGTATAATCTGGAAATTTTTTGGTTCATGCTTTACCTAGAGTTATTAATTTTTGAAGGTAGAATTTTTCTTTAGGTGGTCATATGTATCAGAAACTAATAAATGAACAGAACATGCCTAGCTTTATGTACACTTTTTTAAAAACAAAAATATGTTCCAGTCACTATGCTGTGCAGCAGAAATTGACACAACACTGTAAATCAGCTATACTCTTTAAAGAAAAAAAAATGTTCCAAAGGCTACCAAGCTATAGTTAGTAGATAGGAGTTGATGGGAATAATTGCCATTGTGAGTTTATGAGTTAACTCTGATTGGGAATGCTCTCCCTGGTTTGGATTAATGCTTGGAGTAACCTGGGATCCAAAAGCAGTGAATGATGGAGCAGTCCTTTTACTTGTCAGGATTATAGAAAACCTCTTAAAAATTTGAACATTTTGGGTGGCAGGGGGGAATATAAAATATTGACATAGTTCAGAAATCAAAATATGGAATAAGCAATAAAATGTCTTGCTCTTGTACAGTCCCATAGCCCATCAATGTTTCTAGAATCGTATATTTATTTCTAGAAACATTTTATCCATATAGAAGCAATGAGGCGTGTGTTTGGGTCTTTAAGTAAATTGTAGAGTAAATTATGATACTGTTATGTTGTGCTTTTTAAAAGAAATATCTTGGGTATAGCTCCATATCATATAAAGATCTGCATCATTCATTCCTATGGCTGTTTCATTTTTCTGATTTATTTAATCCTAGTTGATGGATATTTGCTTCATTTTACTCTTTTACTATTAGAAATAAATGCTACAAAGAACAAACTTGTGCATAGGTCATTTCGTACATGCATAATTGTGAGAATGTGTATAGAATAAATTGTAACAGGCAGAATAGTTGAAGTATCTTAGTATGCTTCCTGTAGTTTGCATTTCCTTCTTTGTATTTCTATACTGATCAAAGCAGGGAGATTGAACTGAAAGGATTCGTAACTTGTAACTTTAATTTATGGTGTCTGTCTTAAGGCCTTTTTTAAATCTTCAAAGAAAACAAATTTTTACGGTCTTATGTTTACTGATAAATAAGTGGTAATTCTAACTTTTAAGTATATAAGTAATAAAATGGAATTCCATGGATTTCCCTGGTGGCCTAGTGGTTAAGGATCTGGTGTTGTCAGTGCTGTGGCTTGGGTCACTGCTGTGGGAAGTTCATTCCCTAGTCTGAGAAATTCTACATGCCACAGGAGTGGCCAAAAAAAAAAAAAAAGTTCTCCACCGTGGATTAGCAGTCTGTCTCCAGTTTGGGTACTGATGTTAAAGAAACTTATTTCAAATCTTTAAAATGAAATTCAAATAAAGGCAATTTTCTTGCTATACATTTTATTGTGTTAATATTTTTAAGATGTTAGGTTTTTGCAATTTTCTTGATATCTGTAAACAAAATTTGAATTAGCCAAAAGAGTGCTATTGAGACTATGAACAGTGCTCCTTAAGAAATGAATGTAACATAACGAAGTTATTTATTTAGTGTACTTAGGCTCTTAGAATTGCTAGGAGAAGGAGAACTAGGGGAAAAATACAGTAACTAGAGAAAAGTCATACCATAATTTAACATTTTAACATCTGCATGTTTAACACACTTTTTCTTGAATGTTTTGTTTCTACTATATAATTTTTCCTTTGAAATGATCAGCTTATCCCCTGTGGGTTGAAGTGTTTTCTTTTCTCTTCTAGCCCAGATCATAATGCAGAAAAGCATTGGGCTATATCCACGGTATAGCCTACATATTGTCCCAGGTACTGTTGTGAGATTTCCCTGGTGATCAAAACAATATGTTTGTCATCCTATCTTAGAGAAGAGGGTCTTCCTAATCCTGGTGGTTTCTTTCGAACATTCCACTTTCTCCTAGCTATCAAAGGGAAAAGTGACATCAAGAGAGGATTTTTTCCCCTTGAATTCCTCTTTAACAGTGTCTTTCATGTTTGTAATCAAATCTCCAGAATCATGGATTAATACCTTGTTGCTTTGGTTCTCTCCACTTGCTGGAAATGGAAGGGGCTTTCCAGAAATTTCTTGTCATGTCTCTTTACGAAATCCATTGATGTAGCACATTAAGCTCAGACTTCTCTTGGCTCTTCATTCCTCTGTCTTACTTACTCACACACATGTTCCAGTTTTTGTTTTGTTTTGTTTTCTTGGGAGTCTCCTTTAAAGTTTTATTTGTTAACATCTGTTAAAGTAGTATTAACAACAGAAAATATATCTTTGTTTTTCACACCTGCACGGCATGTGGAAATTCTCTGGCCAGGGATATTACCCTGCTATAGCAGCGACCTGAGCCACAGCAGTGACAGTGCTGGATCGTTAAGCTGCTAGGCCACTAGGGAACTCCAGAAAATATATCTTTGTATAGAAATATTTGAAAATTTCCGGATTTCTTTCTGCTCTTTGACCTCCTCCTCTTTGTGTTATAAAGATGCATAAAGTTGAACTCTTTTGCTTATAGAAGCAGCCCTTAAATGTTTGTTGCTGAGATATAGTGAAGAAAACCATGGTTCATCAACTCTGTGGTATAGAGTACTGGTTCTCAATCAGGAGCAGTTTTGTCTCCCAGGGGACATTTGGTAAAGTCTAGAGAGTTTTGGTTGTTACAGCTGAGTATGGGACTACTACTGTTATCCAGTAGGTATAAGCCAGGGGTACTGCTAAACATCCTGTGTGCACAGGACAGCCCCCACAACAAAGGGTTGGTTACCTGGCTCTAACAGTCAGAAATGCCACGGTTGGGAGTTCCTGTGGTGGCGCAGTGGTTAACGAATCTGACTGGGAACCATGAGGTTGCAGGTTCAATCCCTGCCCTTGCTCAGTGGGTTAAGGATCCGGCGTTGCTGTGAGCTGTGGTGTAGGTCGCAGACCCTCGGCTTGGATCCTGCGCTGCTGTGGCTCTGGTGTAGGCCAGTGGCTATAGCTGCGATTCGACCCCTAGCCTGGGAACCTCCATATGCCGCGGGAGCGGCCCAAGAAAAGGCAAAAAGACAAAAAAAAAAAAGGAAATGCCACGGTTGAGAAAACCTGATGTAGTGTCATCATTAATAATTCTTGCTCTCTTGGTATATATAGTATTCATACAAGTTGATGCACTTTTATCTAATTAGGATCCCCCTTCACTTTAAATTTTAATTAAAAAAACCTTTTTTTTTGGCTCCACCCACCGCAGCATATGGAAGTTCCCCAGGGACCTGTGCCACAGCTGCAGCAACACTGGATACCTAACCCATTGTGCCAGGCTAGCTGTTGAACCCGTGCTGTTGCACAGACAACACTAGATCCTTTTTTTTTTTTTTTCTTCCAGTTTCATTGAGATCTAAGTGACATGCAGTTCTGTGTAAGTTTAAGGTGTGCAGCAACATAATGATTTGACTTACATACATGCATCCTCATATAAAAACAAAATTAAATAAGAAAAAATTTAGTTTTCCTTGTGATGAGAACTCAGGGTTTACTCTCAACTTTCGTATATAACCTTATAGTTAACATTAGTAGCGTTGTTGATTACATTTATCATATTGTATATTACATCCCTAGTACTTATTTATTTTATAACTGGAAGTTCATATGTTTTGACTGCTTTCATTTGATTCCCCCTTCCCGTCCACCACCCACCTCTGGTAACGACATATCTGATCTCTTTTTCTATGATTTTGATGGACAATGCTAGGCTAGATTCTTTTTTTTTTTTTAATTTTATTTTTGTTTTATTTTCCCACTGTACAGCAAGGGGATCAAGTTATCCTTACATGTATACATTACATTTTTCCCCCAGCCTTTCTTCTGTTGCAACATGAGTATCTAGACAAAGTTCTCAATGCTATTCAGCAGGATCTCCTTGTAAATCTATTCTAAGTTGTGTCTGATAAGCCCAAGCTCCCGATCCCTCCCACTCCCTCCCCCTCCCATCAGGCAGCCATAAGTCTCTTCTCCAAGTCCATGATTTTCTTTTCTGAGGAGGTGTTCATTTGTGCTGGATATTAGATTCCAGTTATAAGTGATATCATATGGTATTTGTCTTTGTCTTTCTGGCTTATTTCACTCAGTATGAGATTCTCTAGTTCCATCCATGTTGCTGCAAATGGCATTATGTCATTCTTTTTTATGGCTAAGTAGTATTCCATTGTGTATATATACCACCTCTTCCGAATCCAATCATCTGTCGATGGACATTTGGGTTGTTTCCATGTCCTGGCTATTGTGAATAGTGCTGCAATGAACATGTGGGTGCATGCGTCTCTTTTAAGTAGAGTTTTGTCTGGATATATTAGGCTAGATTCTTAACCCATTATGTTACAGTGGGAATTCCTATATTTTAATATTTTTAAAAGTCATATATATGCGTATAACTGTCTAATAATATTCAAGGCAGTCATGTGCCTGGTTCCCACTTTGCAATCATTTTCAACTTGTCTTACAGTGACTTTGGCATTTATACTACTTTTATAGTGCTACGATTAATCTTCATTATTAGAAGTGTCTCCTTACTTTCTCTTCTCTGTTCTGTTTCCTTTGTGTTTCCAGTGTATCATAATTTTATTAACTCAATAATCAGTCTTTATATTTTATGAATATGTAAATATTCCTCACATAATTCTTTCTTATGCAACCTTTTGTTTCCTTGGAGTTAATAATTGTTTTGCCCTTTCCTTTTGATTAGTCTTCTAAAATGTAAAAAATTTTAGTCCTTGCTTATCTGAAAATGTTTTTCACACTTGGCTAATATATGTTTAGGTATATAATCCTGGTTTGGAAATAATTTCTGTCAGGTTTTTTTTTTTTTGTCTTTTTGCCATTTCTTGGGCCGCTCCCTCGGCATATGGAGGTTCCCAGGCTAGGGGTCGAATTGGAGCTGTAGCCACCGGCCTACGCCAGAGCCACAGCAACTCGGGATCCGAGCTGCGTCTGCAACCTACACCACAGCTCACGGCAACGCCGGATCCGTAACCCACTGAGCAAGGGCAGGGACCGAACCCGCAACCTCATGGTTCCTAACCGGATTCGTTAACCACTGTGCCACGACGGGAACTCCCAGTTTTTTTTTTTTTTTTTTTTTTGTCTTTTTGCCACTTCTTGGGCGCTCCTGCAGCATATGGAGGTTCCCAGGCTAGGGGTCACATCGGAGCTCTAGCTGGCAGCATATGCCAGAGCCACAGAAACACCACATCCGAGCTGTGTCTGCAACCTACACCACCGCGCACGGCAATGTCGGATTGTTAACCCATTGAGCAAGGGCAGCGATTGAACCCGCAACCTCATGGTTCCTAGTCGGATTCGTTAACCACTGAGCCACGACGGGAACTCCCCCCGTCAGAATTTTGAATCTTCCCTTTTGTCCTGTCTTACAGTGATGCTGTTGAGAAATGTAATCTTCTGAAAGCATTTTGGATTTTTGAGCTTCATTGCTTTTAAAGAATTTGTTTATTGTATTCAACAGGTTAAATGCTATAGAAACCTGTTAGCTGAATTTCCAGTCACGATTCTTTATATTTTGAAACTAAAGAAGTTAAGAGCAGTTCTGTGATGCAGTGGATTAAGTATCTGGCATTGTCACTGCAGCAGCTTGGGTCAGTGCTATAGTTTGGGTTCAATCTCTGGCCCAGGAACTTCCACATGCTACAGGTGTGGCAAAAAAAAAAAAAAAAAAAATGTTGAGAATTCAGTTTGTGGCTGATAAAAGATTAATCAGACCAATGACACCAAGGCTCCCCCCCCCCCTTTTGGGGGGGTGTTAAAAAACCAACATTTTATTAGGGGATGTTCTTAGATTTACAAAGCTGCAAATATAGTACAGAGAGTTCCCACCTACTCTGCACTGTTTCCGCTAATGTTAACAGTTTGTATAGCCGTAACATCCTGATAAAAACTAAGAAATTAACATAGCTATATTGCTATTAACTAAACTCCAAACTTTATTCAGATTTTACCAGTCTTTCTCTGATGTCCTTTTTATGTTTCAGAATGCAACCTGACATGGCCTTTGATGGTATCGCAGTCTTTTCCTTGTTGCTAGTTTTGAAGGATAGTATGTACATATAATAATTTTGTTGAGATGTTTTGATGGTTAATTTTTTTTTTCTTTTTTAGGGCTGCACCCGTGGCATTTGGAAGTTCCCAGGCTAGGGGTCGAATCAGAGCTACAGCCTCTGGCCTACGCCGCAGCCACAGCACCGCGGGATCCAAGCTGCATCATCGACCTACACCACAGCTCACGGCAACGCCTGATGGTTGATGTACTGAGTTAGGCCAGGGATGGAACCATTGTCCTCATGGATACTAGTTGGGTTCATTTCCACTGCACTGCAACAGGAACTACGTGATGGTTAATTTTATGTGTGGACATGACTGGGCTACGTGATGCTCAGATATCTGCTTAAACATTATTCGGATGTGACCCTGAGGGTGTTTCTGGGAGAGATTATTTTAATCAGTAAACTGAGTAAAGCAGATTATCTTCCCCAGTGTGGGGGGACCCTCATCCAATCACTTGAAGGGCTGAAAAGAAGCAAAAAAGGAAGAGGAAGGGAGAATTCTCACACTCTGCCTGATTAAGCTGGGACATCAGTACTCCTGGACTCAAACCACACATTTTGTTCACCCATTCATCCTTTGATGGAAATTTGAATTGTTTCCACTTCTGGCTCTTACGAATTGTGCTTCGGTGAACATATGTGTATGAGTTTTGTATAGATGTATGTTTTCTTTTCCCATGGTATTGCTTTTAGGAGTGGAATTGACTGGGTCAGATGCCCACTCTGTTTAACATTTTGAGGAACTGCCAAACTGTTTTCCAAAGTGGCTGTAATATTTTACATCCTCACTAGCAAAGTATTGTTGTTCCAATTTCTCCATTCACTCATCCACACTTGTTATTGTCTGTGTTTTTCTTTTTAGCCATCCTTGTGGTTTTATGTGAAGTGTATCTTGCTGTGGTTTTGATTTTTGCATTTTCCTGTTGACTAAGAATGTTGAGAGCCTCCCTCACCCTGACAAATAGATTTTTTGCATATTTAAAAAATTGAAATATTGTTGACATACAACATTATGTTAGTTTCAGGTGTGACTACATAGTGATTTGACATTTGTGTATGTCGTGGAATGATTGCAGTGAGTCTAGTAACCATCTGTCACCATACAAATTGTTACTGTATTATTGACCATATTCCTTTTTTTTTTGGCCATGCCTAGGGCATGTTGGAGTTCCTGGTCCGGGAATGAACCCATGCCACTACTGTAACCAGAGCCACAGCAGTGATAACACAAGATCCTTAATCTACTGGGCCACAAGGGAACTCCTTGACCATCTTCCTAATGCTGTATATTATTACATCTCCATGGTTTATTTATTTTCTAACTAGATGTTTGTACCTCTTACTCCCCTCCACTCTCCGCATGTCCTCTGACAGTCACATCTTTGTTCTGTTTTCCTTTTGTTTGTTTTGGTTTTGAGATCCCATATGTAAGTGAGATAATACGGTATTTGTCTTTATTTGTCTGACTTCCTTCACTTAGCATAATACCCTCTAGAGCCATCCATATTGTCCCAAATGGCAAGATTTCCTTCTTTCTTTCCTTTTCTTTTTCTTTCTGTCTTTCTTTCTTTCTCTCCTTCTTTTTTTCCTCCTTTCCTTTCCTTTTCTATTCTTTTCTTTCTTTCTTAAATGGAAAAATGCCTTTCTTTAGTGAAGAAATAATGGCTTTTATTGAACAAGGAAAATTTAGAATTTAGGTTCAGTGTGCTTAAGGAGCATGCTTGTTAACCACGTAGATTCCTGGGTCCCTTCCCAAAATACTTGGATTCAGTAAGTCTAATGTGGCACCAAGAAATTTTCGTGTTTCCAAGCAGAGATGGTGGTCCTGAACTATTGTACAAGCTTCATTTGTATCAGAGTGAAGGAAAGTCTTCAGGTAGTGGGGAAATGATGCAAATTTAAACTTTCTTTTGCTTCATTTGTACAAATAGGTAACATCTTTAGATAAAAGAAGAAATAACTTGTGTGCACATTTATGGTTTTTGAGTCTGTGGGGATTAAACTGAATGTCTCTTTAAGCAAATAGCAGATTCTTGGCTGATCAGCACCTGCCATTAAACATGAGACTGTGTTGTGTTGTAATTATTCTTATTTCTCTCTGTAACAGAACTCTGCACAGCCTTTGAAATAGAGTATACTTTTAAAAACTTTTTGGATGATCTATGGGAAATCATGTTATCTCTGTAAAAATTCTGTGCTCCTGTGCCTGTTGAAAAGCAATATGAATGATTATGTGGGCCTGGAGTGGTCTTTCTGAATGTTATAGTCTTTGATATGTTTTTATACCCATTGCATTTGGGAAAGATTGTTCCTTTTTTTTTTTTTTTTTGGTCTTTTGTCTGCGACGTACACCACAGCCGATCCTTAAACCACTGAGCAAGGCCAGGAATCAAACCTGTGTGCTCATGGATGCTAGTACTATGGAAGAGTCACAGGTTTATTGCTTGGGGTTCAGAATAAAACAATTGGGTTCTCCATATTTAGAATTTGATAACTTGATAATAGTTTCTTTAGTGTGCAGTTAGCTGAAAATTTATCATGTTTTTTTCTCTATGAGCCAGGATTTGTCAAGCATAAAGGAAGCCAACACTTTAAATCTCATTTTAAACTACTTTCATCAACAACTCTTGGCGTGTTGGTACATGTGTTAATTACATATTCATATTTAATTCATAAAATAATTCTGACTCAACCTCTTACTTTGTTAGCTGTTAATATATGTACATGAAAATTTGTGTCAGATTTTCATTTTTAATTTAGGAAAAAGTACAATATAGCTACATTTAAAGAAAAATTAAAAACTGAAATCACCTATTAACCCTTTCATCTTTGCATACAATCTATAGTTCCAAAAATAATTTATATTTAATTTGATTGGAATATTCTTTTATTGGTTTTTGATCATATTGTGTCTCTCAAACAGTATAACCAATGTTTTCTTATCTCATGATATAATTATTAAAATAATGGTGTAGTGATTCAGTTTAAATTCTTTTGTCATTTGAGAGTCTGATGACAACTTTATGCTGTATTGTTTGTATGAATTCTCAGCGTCTGTTATCCCACGAAATTCGAATGGTGTTTCTTAAAATAACACAGCTTCTGCTCCTCCCCGTTAAAAGAAAAACTGACTTCAGCAAACTTAATTTTTTTTTCTAGGTGATTAAGTATTAAATGTTAGAAATAACTGCTTTGTCGGCTGTTATTTAGGCAAGGAAAGTAAATGAAGCTATTTTTGGAAATCCTATTTGTTACTTAAGCACTCGTGCATGTGTGAGCATATATTCACTGGTCACAGAAGCTCTTCTCTGGCAGCTGTAGATGTGCTAACAGCAATATAGCAGTTTCCCTGCTCATAATTCTGTCCTTTTTAAGAGCGTGTCAGGTAATTACTGACGCTGAGTGTTGTTATGTTCAATGAAGTAATAATGTTAATTTTTCGGCTTCAGTAATGTGTATGAATAAAATATATTAGAAAAACAGAAAACCTTTATAACTTTGGGTAACAAAATTAGAGATTTGACAGGCTAATATGGAAATACCACATGCTTTCAGACAAGTCTTTTGAAGTAATAGCAACCTAAGATAATTAACAGAAAGATATTTTTGGTTTTTTTGTTTTGTTTTGTTTTATAGCTGTGTCTGTGGCATGCAAGAATTCCTGGGCCAGGGAGTTTCCATCGTGGCTCAGTGGTTAACGAATCCGACTGGGAACCATGACGTTTCGGGTTCGATCCCTGGCCTAGCTCAGTGGGTTAAGGATCTGGCATTGCCGAGAGCTGTGGTGTAGGTCACAGATGTGGCTCGGGTCCCACATTGCTGTGGCTCTGGCGTAAGCTGGTGGCTGTAGCTCTCATTCAATCCCTAGCCTGGGAACCTCCATATGCCATGGGGGCGGTCCAAGAAATGGCAAAAAGACAAAAAGAAAAAAAAGAATTCCTGGGCCAGGCTTCAAACCCATACCACAGTTATAACCAGAGCCACAGCAGTGATACTGGATCCTTACTCTGCTGAGCCATGAAGAAACTTGAACAGAAAGATGTTTTGATGAGGGTAAATTTTTTTTTTTTTTTGATTTAATGAGTATATAGTTGGAAAGTATTTAGTAAAATGTAATTTTTGACCTACATGTTAATATTTTACTTTTGCTGTTGGTAATTTTTTTCCTTTGAATCATATTTCACTCTGAACCAACATCAAGTCTGTTTAGCTTCCTATGTAATGTATATGTCATTTATTTGTTTTTGCATGTTATTTAGTGGGGAGGAATTAGTGATTTTTGTTTAGAAGCTCAAATGACATTTTGACATTTAAAACATTTTTTGTGAGCCCTGACCAATATCTATAACCTGAATAGTTTATTAAAACTCTCTTGTCAAATTTGTAGCTATACTGAATTTTTTAAGCTGGTGAGGATCTTTTAAAAAGTCCTTGTAATAAATACCACTACCTGGATAACCTTAATTTTTCTCAGTTCCAGACAAGCCTTTTTAAATAGACATTTCATTTCCAAACTCATACCCAGCTATGAGCAAAGGTAAATGCCATCAGACTTCAAGGTCCATGAATCTGTAGGTCTTTATTTGCCCCTTGCTCTATGGAAGTTACTTGTGTTTAAATTTTAACTAGTCTTTAGAGTAATTTCAATAAAGGTAAGTTAGTTAATCCTGCTCTGAATGTGTATTATTTTTAGGTTCTCATATGCAGTGGCTGCTTAAATTTGAAGATTATTTTAGGTACTGGTTTGCACGGTGATATCTTTGAAGATCCCTGGTATATATAACATTACCTCATATTAATTCTTTACAGGTTCAGAAACTGATTCTTAGTTGAAGGTTTCATTGTACTCTTCTCTTTTTCTTGAAAATTTAGGAAATCGCTATAAAGTCTTTTATGTTATAAAGATTTACTGGCTAACACTGCTACTTCTCTGGGTTAGCCTCACAGTCAATGTCCTCAAAGGCAGTCTTATTTTTAAGGTTACACAACACCAAGATTGTAGAGAGAGTCCAACTATATATACATAGATAGATGTTTCTGCCATCTAGTTTCTTAATACCAACTTTACAATTTGAATATTCCTTATTTTATAAATCATTACTGTGAAGATGAGATGGCCTTTCTTATATTTATTCACTTTTTCCTCTTTCAACAGGGGGAAATGCAGTGTTGCCCTTCTGAATGAGACAGAGTCAGTATTGTCATATCTTGATAAAGAGGTAATTCACAATTAACACTTGTTTGTGTTTTCCCCTCTTTTTTTTTTCACATGAAGCCCATACTTTTGTACTATTTCCTCTTCTAACAAATTATTGCACTGTAATAGCAGTATTATTGTAAAAGACTAAAATGTATTTAGGTAACTTAATTTTTCTGGTTAACTGAGATAAAAGTTGGCAAAAACTCCTGTCTGTCTCTCTCGTTTTGTTTGGTCAAGAAAAGCTTATGTTGGCGTTCCCATCGTGGAGCAGCAGAAACGAATCCAACTAAGAACCAAGAGGTTTTGGTTTCCATCCCTGGCCTTGCTCAGTGGGTTAAGGATCCAGCATTGCTGTGAGCTGTGGTGTAGGTTGCAGATGAGGCTCGGATCTGGTGATGCTGTGGCTGTGGTGTAGGCCGGTGGCAACAGCTCTGATGAGACCCCTAGCCTGGGAACCTCCATATGCTGCGGGTGCGGCCCTAAAAAGACAAAAAAAAAAAAAAAAGCTTATAAAGTGTAGCACACAATTTAATTGGTAGCAGGAGAAATTTTTTTTTTTGTCTTTTGTCTTTGTTGTTGTTGTTGTTGCTATTTCTTGGGCCGCTCCCGTGGCATATGGAGGTTCCCAGGCTAGGGGTTGAATTGGAGCTGTAGCCACCGGCCTACGCCAGAGCCACAGCAACGCGGGATCCGAGCCTCGTCTGCAGCCTACACCACAGCTCACGGCAACGCCGGATCGTTCACCCACTGAGCAAGGGCAGGGACCGAACCCTCAACCTCATGGTTCCTAGTCGGATTCGTTAACCACTGTGCCACGACGGGAACTCCAGTTTTTGCCCTAATGAAATAAATGACTTAGGGGTACTTGGTCCTCCTCCCTGTTGTTTTTTGGGGTTTTTTGTTTTTTGTTTAAATAAATAGCTTTTCTTTTAGACTCTTTCCAGATGAGATTTTACCATTGGTGTCAGCTTTCTTTCCTAGAATCCTAATAAACTTTGTCAACTAGGAATATTTTTTCTGTAAACTTCAAGGAGAAACATTTTTAACAAGTTGAATTAGAATATGTGTTTCTTTGAAGAGAGGAAAGTCTTTAAGATTATTCCACATTTTGTAGTTTTATCATTTGTATTGAGGGGAAAATATTTCACTATTGATAATGTTTCAGTATTTAATCTTTATGGTTTCATAGTGTTTGTTTTCTCAAAATCTTTATCATATATATGTATTTTTTAAGAGGAATTAAAGGGGCATAGTTTCTTTTTCTTTTTTTTCTTTTTCTTTTTTTTTTTTTAGGACTGCACCCGTGGCACATAGAGTTTCCCAGGCTAGGGGTCAAATCAGAGCTACAGCTCAACAGCTAGGGGTCAAATCACAGCAACCACAGCAACGTAGCATCTGAGCCACATCTGTGACCTACACCACAGCTCACAAAACACTGGATCCTTAACACCTACTGACTACTGAGCGAGGCCAAGGATCGGACCCGCAACCTCATGGTTACTAGTCAGATTCATTTCTGCTGCACCACAATGGGAACTCTGCATATTTTCTTTTTAAAAAATATTTTAGTTTCAGGTGTATAGCAAATGAGCTTTTAATATGTTAAGATTAGCCCTTTGTATATAATCTCCAAATGTTAAAAAAAAAATTTACTGTGCACAAAAGTATCCTTCCCTTATCTCAAACATTGTAGCAAAAGATTAGTGCAAACATGTAGAACTACTGCACACTAGAAACCTGATAAAGAAACTAAAAGGAAAATAAATATTCAAGACAGAAAAAAAGGTTTATAGTTTTCATACTCATGAAATTTAGAAAAAGAAGCTGGAGTTTATTGTCTCTCCAACAGGATGATGAATAATCACATGGATAATGATGATGCTCAGAATTTAGCTTTTGCTCACAGATAAAATTAAAGAGGAAATATTCAGTATGTTTCAGTGAATTTTTTTTTGTATTTTTCTCTCTGTTAAGAGAGTGGAATCTTTTTTTTTCCTTTTTACACCCACACCTGTGGCATATGGAAGTTCCCAGGCTAGGGGTAGAATCAGAACTACAGCTGTGGCCTATGCCACAGCCACAGCCACACCAGATGCTAGCCGCCTCTGTGACCTATGCTGCAGCTGTTGCAACGCCGGATCCTTAACCCACTGAGCGAGGCCAGGAATCAAACCCACAACCTCATGGTTCCTAGTGTGATTTGTTTTCTTTGTGCAAGAATGAGAACTCCAAGGCTCTTAACCGGCTCAGCCAACAATGAAAACTCCAAGAGAGTCGAATTTTTTTTTTAAAGGAGATGTTTTTTGACTTCTAATTGGCTAGCAATTTGCATATGCTAAGGACTATAATAGAGAAAATTTGCAAAGCTCTTTAGTATTTTTTTTCCTATACACTTGCTTTTTAATACTTTATCAGTTTGTGTTGTTAGGGATAGGCCCTTCCAGGATAAAATACAGAAAGTCATGCTGTTGGTGACCTCAGAATCATAGTGGGGGTCAGGGATAAGACTCCTGGCTCACATTACCTCCAGTGGTTATGCAGGCTTCAGCCAAGGACTGGTGGCCTTGGGACCTTTGATCCATGAGGCCCAGTAACTAGGACATTTGCTCTTTAATGGACCATGGAAAGTTAGGTGGGTGTGTTGGTGGTGGTAGCATGTGTAGTTCTGATTATATGCCTATCTATATAAAGGTATGAGTGTTTCAGGATTTAAAGGAGGACTGCAGAATTATAGTGAATAGATAGTTCATTAAATGTGCACAATATGACATATTAATAATCTACATATAAACTAAGTTCTTCTAGTTTGTTTAATGTGAGATATGTGGGCATTTTAATATTTTTGATAAAATGTGGGATGGACACTCTAAAAGTAAGGAGTGCCAAGTGTTTGTGAAGGCATCCTTACTGTTTGGTGTGGGTTTTACAGCTTTAATTGATTACTTGATTTCAGATGTCTTCCTTTGACTTATATTTAACTTTGCTAGCTTTTAGCTTTAGAGCAGTTAATGGTTTTCTGTTAGACTAAAGCAAATAATAACAACACTTTATTATCCATCTTTATTGTAAGCTATTTATTTTGGTTTCACTTAATTTTACATTATTTACCTGATGATAGTAACATCATGCTCTTCTTAAAGATTTATGAATTTACTCACCAAAATGAAATTTTATACTCTGAAGTATTATGGTTTGACATTGGGTTTTATTGTTTTATAAAAAGTAGAAGGAATTA
Organism: Phacochoerus africanus; assembly: GCF_016906955.1. Lineage (NCBI taxonomy): Eukaryota > Metazoa > Chordata > Mammalia > Artiodactyla > Suidae > Phacochoerus > Phacochoerus africanus. Next base: position 102,216,912 of record NC_062548.1, on the reverse strand, counting down.
CATTTACCTAGATATTTTTTGTTACTTTTTTTCCCAGGATACCTTTTTCTACTCATTGGTGTATGATCCCTCAGTGAAAACACTATTAGCTGACAAAGGTGAAATCAGAGTGGGACCTAGATATCAAGCAGACATTCCAGAAATGCTCTTAGAAGGTATGTTTTTCTCTGTGTTCCAAGTCCTGTGAAAACAACCTTGAAACTCAAGATATTTTTTTCCTATGGAAGAAACAACTTTCAAGGGCAGTTTCAAAAATTACAACAAGGTCTTCCAATTTTAGAAATACAACAAGCAGCAGCTAAAAGTGATGTGTTTGATCAGTTATTGATTGATGGATTGATTGATTGATTGCTTTTTAGGGCTGCACCTGTGGCACATAGAAGATCCCAGCCTAGGGGTCAAATTGGAGCTGCAGCTGCCAGCCTACGCCAGCGCCACAGCAACACCAGGTCTAAGAATCGTCTGCGACCTACACAACAGCTCATGGCAACACTGGATCTTTAACCCACTGAGCAAGGCCAGGGATTGAACCCGCAGCCTCATGGATTCTGGTCGGGTTCATTACCACTGAGCCACAACTGTTAACTCCTGATCAGTTAGTTTTTAATTCATATTTTTGTAAGTTTTCTGCCTATGTTTTTCTTTTAAATACAACTTTAAGAATGTTTGTGTTGTGACATGCTCACTCCTTGAGATCCTGAATGCCTTCATGTCATCTATCTAAGGTAGCTGTGGAATTTAGTGAACAGTTAGATTTTGGTGGTAATATTGGCTGATCTGAGTAGTGTGTATAGTAGAGAGATTCAAAACTGCATTTTAAAAACGTATCTTCCTGGAGTTCCCGTCATGGCTCAGTGATTAACGAACCCCACTAGCATCCATGAGGACATGGGTTTGATCCCTGGCCTTGCTCAGCAGGTTGCCATGAGCTATGGTGTAGGTTGCAGATGTGGCTTGGATCCCTCGTTGCTGTGGCTGTGGCGTGTATCTCCGATTGGACCCCTAGCCTAGGAACCTCCATATGCAGTGGGTGCTGCCCTAAAAAAAAAAAAAAGACAAAAAAATAAATGAATAAAAACAGATCTTCCTAGAAAGGCTTAATTTTTCTTTTTCCTGTCATTACTTTATGTTTATTTATGTTTAAAACCTTTATTTTCTGAATTTCCACCATGGTGCAGTGGGTGAAGAAACTGATTGGAGTGGCTTGGGTTGCTGCAGAGACGCAAGTTTTATCTCCAGCCTGGTACAGTGGGTTAAAGTGTCCGGTGTGGCTAGCTACAGTGTAGGTCACAGTTGCAGCTTGGGTTCAACTCTTTGCCTGGGAACTTCCATATGCCCTGGATGTGGCCATAAAATTAAAAAACCAAAGCAAACTAAAAAAAACCCTTTATTTTTCTGATTTCAAAGTAAAACATTCTTACCATTAAACAATAACTCACAAAATAAGGATACATATAATGTAGAAAATGAACACTATCCCTTTGCCTTCATTCCAAACCCATATTTAATTACTATTACTGTTTAGGGTTGGGTTTTTTGGTACATGTTCTGGCTCAGAATCTCCATTCAGGAATTCTCTTTGTGCCGTGGCCAGTTGCGTATTACTCTGCAATTGCTTCTTTTAGTTAATAGTGTATTTCTAGCATCTTTCCCCATGAGTTAGAGTGATTTTATTCTTCTTGGTGACTATAGAGTTCTTAAGTCTACATGAATGCGCCATAATTTATTCCCTTTACTAGTACCCTATTGATAAACTTTTAGGTGTTTACATTTTTTGATATTACAATGATGCTGGTAGAAAAACCTGTTCATATATTTATGCTGCATAATTTTTGTTGTTGTTGTTGTTGTTGCTATTTCTTGGGCCACTCCCACAGCATATGGAGGTTCCCAGGCTAGGGGTTGAATCGGAGCTGTAGCCATCGGCCTACGCCAGAGCCACAGCAACACGGGATCCGAGCCGCGTCTGCAACCTACACCAGCTCACGGCAACGCCGGATCGTCAACCCACTGAGCAAGGGCAGGGACCGAACCCGCAACCTCTTGGTTCCTAGTCGGATTCGTTAACCACTGAGCCACGACGGGAACTCCTATGCTGCATAATTTTTAAGCACAGCTTCTTGCAAGATAGTGAAAATGCTTCTTTGCCCTTCAAAAAGGCTGCATATCATTTTTTCTTTCTTTTTTTTTTTGTCTTTTTGTCTTTTTGTCTCTTTAGGGCCGAAGCTGCTGCATATGGGAGGTTCCCAGGCTAAGGGTTGAATCTGAGCTGTAGCCGCTGGCCTATGCCACAGCCACAGCAACGCACGATCCGAGCTGGGTCTGAGACCTACACACATCACAGCTCACGGCAACACTGGATCCTTAACCCACTAAGCAAGGCCAGGGATCCAACCCACATCCTCATGGATGCTAGTTGGGTTCGATAACCGCTGAGCCATGACAGGAACTCCCTTCCAGTCATTTTTTTGTTTGTTTGTTTTTGTCTTTTTGCTATTTCTTTGGGCCGCTCCCACGGCATATGGAGGTTCCCGGGCTAGGGGTCGAATCGGAGCTGTAGTCACCAGCCTATGCCAGAGACACAGCAACTCGGGATCCGAGCCGCGTCTGCAGCCTACACCACAGCTCATGGCAACACCGGATCGTTAACCCACTGAGCAAGGGCAGGGACCGAACCCGCAACTTCATGGTTCCTAGTCGGATTCGTTAACCACTGAGCCACGACGGGAACTCTCCATCCAGTCATTTTTGAATGAAAGAACCAGATGCCTCCACCAATAGATTATTAGGGATTCCCCCCCCCCCATGTTGGTATAGTATTGTCTTTGTTTTTTGTTTTTTCATTGTTTTCACTGTTGTTTAATTTTCAAAAGTTGAGGGGTTTTTTTGTTTGGTTTGGTTTTTCTTTTTTTGGCCATACTCAGGGCATGCAGAAGCATCTGGGCCGGGGATCAAACCTGAGCCACTGCAGTGACATTGCCAGTTCCTTAACCCACTGTGCCACAAGAGAACTCCAAGATTATGCTTCCTTTAGTTATCTTTAGTCCTTCTGTAAATTTCTTGTGTATATTCTATATGTATTGCCAAGAGTGCTTTGCCTAGTAAAGATAAACCAATATAAAAGCATTTGGCCTTTGTCTATGAGCATTACACGTATTAAAAAGTGCTAATAATGATTTTAAATTTAAATGTTTTATTTTTGTTATATAAAAATTTAGAATTTGTCATACACAAGTTTAGCATTTATAAATATTTTCTCTTAGGGTTTTTGTTATTCACATTCTTTACCTTGCCTTACTTATAGGTGGTTATGTATGCACAAAAATTTAATCAACTCAGGATAGAGTTTGTGAACCATAATATTTTCAGTGGTGGGTAGATAGGGTGGCTGTGAATAAAACCAGACTGCAGACTTCTGCATTTTCATGAACCTAATACCAGGAAAGGTCACTCAGTAATGACTAGGCTTTGAGAACAGAATGCCATGTCTGTACTCAACTGTTTGGAAGTTTTTTTGGAAAGGATTGTAAGTAGTGAATCAGTTTATTATAGGCTGAGAGATGGCATTTATTGATATTCTGCTCTGTGCAAATCAGCTTGTCTTCCAGAAATAATTTTGGATGTTTATATAGTCCTTAACATTTGATTTTAGACCTGAATCACTGTACCTAAGTGTTCACTAAATGTTTTATTTTTAGAAACACTTGATTTTTAAATTTTACAAATAGTACTGCATTGAGTATCCCTTAAATAATAGATAATGTCGTACTCTGGATATAATTGGAAAATATGTTCCCAGAAGTGGAATTTCTAAGTCATAAGTCATGTGTGTTTGAAATTTTATGTAAAATTCCACTTGTCTTCCAAGTAATCATTTACAGGTATTTTTCCCCCTTGTTTTAATTAAAGTATAATTTATATGTAGCACATTTCACCCTCTTTTGTGTACAGTTCTATGAGTTTTTGACAAATGTACCTGTTCCTGGTGAGATAGTGCAGCCTGTCCATGTGTGCACAGGCCAGGAGCCAGGAGTGACCCTAGTGCTTGTGTGTGCACGGCACCCAGCCCAAGTTCTGCATCCCCAAGCAGCCCACTGTTACTCCTCCCTGAACTCTGATCTCTCCCTTTTTCAGACTGTCTAGACTGTGTCATTCATGTAATCTTTCATGCTATTTTTGTTATTTGACTTTTAAAATTTTGGACTCCCTGAGCCCTGAACTACTGATTGTGTTCTCTCTTGAGAACATAAAGCCTAGGTGTATAGAAGGCCTAGAAAAATTTTGTTTATTGCTCACGTAAATTTAAATGCTGAATCATGTAACAAAGGTGGGATGTTTCAAGTAACAAAGGGCAGAAAAATCACATCATGGACTCTCATGTGTTCCCTCATATCTGAAGAACTATTAACTATGATAGTGCCCCTGAAAATCATAGAGCTGGTAAGAGTTGTGTAATTATGAAAGCAAATCTACCTAGCTTAGAATTAAAAAAAATTTTTTAGGATACAAAATCACACATAAAATGCAATAATTTATTCTACAGTGCTTCTCCATAAGGATTTGAAGGCCTCTTTTTTTGTTTTGTTTTGTTTTGTTTTTTGTTTACAGCTGCACCTGTAGCATATGGAAGTTTATGGTCTGTGGGTTGAATTAGAGCTACAGCTCCCGGCCACAGCCACAGCCACACTGGATCCAAGCCACATCTGCAGCCTACACTGCAGCTTGTAGCAATGCTGGATCCTTAACCCTCTGAGCAAGGGCAGCAATCAAAGCCACATCTTCATGGATGGTATGTCAGGTCCTTAACCCACAGAGCCACAATGGGAACTCTGAATTTGAAGTCCTTGATGGAAGATCCTTGAGGTTCTTCTTCCAGGTAAAAGGAATGATTCTTAATAGCTTGGGGAGTAATACCAATTATCTGACAAAGGCATTCTTTGTATTTAGAATATGTAACTAAATATTTATTAATGTAATAGATTTCATTATTAAGTATTAATTTCCTTTAACATTCTGTTTCTCTTGGTTATCTTCTGGGTGAGTGATTTACAGATTCATTTAGGCAATAGAACTCTTTCTTTTTTTTTTTTTTGTCTTTTGTCCTTTTTTTTAGGGTGGCACCCATGGCATATGGAGGTTTCCAGGCTAGGGGTCTAATCGGAGCTGTTGTCACCGGCCTATGCCAGAACCACAGCAACACCAGATCCAAGCCACGTCTGCAACCTACGCCACAGCTCACGGCAATACCAGATCCATAACCCACTGAGTGAGGCCAGGGATCGAACCCACAACCTCATGGTTCCTCGTCAGATTTCATTTCCGCTGTGCTACAACAGGAACGCCCTCTTTCTTTCTTCCTCTTTTTTTTTTTTTAAGTGACTTTTATCTTTTCCATTATAGCTCATTTACAGTGTTCTGTCAATTTTCTCCTGTAAAGCAAGGTGACCCTGTCACACATGCATATATACATTCCTTTTCTTACATTATCATGCTCCATTGTAAGTGACTAGATATAGTTCCCAGTGCTATACAGCAGAATGTCATTGCTTATCCATTCCAAAGGCAATAGTTTGCATCTATTAACCTCCAATTCCCAGTTTATCCCCCCGCCCCCTGGCAACCACAAGTCTATTCTCCAAGTCCATGATTTTCTTTTCTGTGGAAAGGTTCATTTTGTGCTGTATATCAGATTCCAGATATAAGTAATATCACATAGTATTTGTCTTTCTGACTTATTTCACTCAGTATGCAAGTCTCTAGTTATATCTATGGTTGCTGCAAATGGCATTATTTTGCTCTTTTTTTATAGCTGAGTAGTATTCCATTTGTGTGTGTGTGTGTGTGTGTGTGCGTAAAATGTATTCTTAATCCATTCATCTGTCCATCTGTTGATGGACATTTAGGTTGTTTCCATGTCTTGGCTATTGTGTATAGTACTGCAGTGAACATGTGGGTGCATGTGTCTTTTTCAAGGAAAGTTTTGTCTGGATATTCGCCCAAGAGTGGGATTGCTGGGTCATATGGTAGTTCTGTACTTAGTTTTCTAAGCTTCCTCCATACTATTTTCCATAGTGGTTGTACCAATTTACATTCCCACCAACAGTGTAGGAGGGTTCCCTTTTCTCCATACCCCCTCCAGCATTTGTTATTTGTGGACTTATTAATGATGGCCATTCTGACAGGTGTGAAGTGGTACCTCATAGTGGTTTTGATTTGCATTTCTCTAATAATCAGTAATGTTGAGCATTTTTTCATGTGCTTGTTGGCCTTCTGTATACCTTCTTTGGAGAAATATCTAGTCAGGTCTTTTGCCTATTTTTCCATTGGGTTGTTGTTTTTTTTGCTGTTGAGTTGTATAAGTTGCTTGTATGTTTTAGAGATTAATCCCTTGTCAGTTGCTTCGTTTGAAACTATTTTCTCCCATTCCGTAGGTTGTCTTTTTTTTTTTTTTTTTTCCTCCTGTGGTTTCCTTTGCTGTACAAAAGCTTGTCAGTTTCATTAGGTCCCACTGGCTTATTTTTGTTTTTATTTCTGTTACCTTGGGAGACTGACCTGAGAAAACATGTGTAAGGTTGATGTCAGAGAATGTTTTGCCTATGTAGAACCCTTTCTTATTATAGAATATGACCTTAAATAAGAGAAGTCATGTTGTGGGTGAGGTGGAGGAGAAGGCCCCATTGAGTCTTTTGAGGTACCCTATGGAACCTGAGGATTCAGAAAAGGCTACTGGTCAGTATTCCACATCTCTTATAATCTCAACTCTTCATTGCACAGTCAGAATTCCCAAACAGTCTTTGCAGTTAGAAGTTGCTTATGATGAAGTTCCTTTGTAACATGGTATAACTCAGGCGCATATGGAAGTTTCCAGGCCAGGGAACAAACCTATAGCAACCCCAGCTGCTGCAAAGACAACACCGGATTTGTAAGCCACTGCTCCACAGCGGGAACTCCTTGTGAAATTTATTTTTAAGTTTATATCTTGGTAGCTTTATCTGTAGGTATTCAGCTTTACCAATGAAAAACACTATTTTCATTATAAATGAAAGTAACTTTGGACTGTTATTTCAACTTAAAGCATTTGGTATATACAAACTGTTTCTTTTCACTTGTGGTCAGCAACCAACTAATAAACACAAGATTTAAAGACTCCTTTTTTTTCTGATTAGAGTATTTTCTAAGGAGAAGGTGTAGGGTGGCAGAGAAATACACCAGAAGTTAAACCACACTTGTAAACCACAGACATTGCCGTCACGGAAACTTTCATACACGGCCAGGACGTGTTTGCAGGGAAATTACAGAGTAGAAAACCCCGTGTTCAAGAACAGATATTTACGACGATGCAGTCTGTGCTTACTACCCCTCTTGATACTCTTGAGTGGGTACGTGTAGACCAGTGGACAGATTCCAATTTGCATTGGCATGGGATGTAGAACTTGAATTAATATCCTAAGTAGGTGGAAGCATCAGCTCCTTGCCAGAATATATTCCAGGCTTGCCTTCTTTGTGAATATGTCCTGATGAATCCTAAGACATTGTTGTAGCATTTGTCTTGCTGGTGAATATTTCTTTTTTGTGGATTTACAATTTTAAAATTCATCTGTGGTCACCCCCCATCTAAAAAACTCTTGAGCTCTAGAAAGATGAGTGTGTAGCTTGCAAAGGAAGGTAAAGGTTTCTTTTGAGATTTCAAATCTTTATTGAGTTAGAATAAATTACCTAGAGAATTTTCCATAGAAAAAAATGTCATATGTAGTCGGTTTTGAATTATTTACCTGTGATGTAATACTGGAATTTTAAGAAAATTATTTATATAGTAAATTAAACTTTGTAGCTGTTGTAAAAGTATTATATAATTTAAATATGTATTATATATATTATAATTATATTATAATTTAAATTATTGAACTAAAGTGACTTTGGATTCTCAGTTTTGGATGAAATCTGGCTGTGCTATGTTTAGCTGAGTAAAGGAATAATAATGTATGTTCATACGTCATAGTGTTTTGATGATCAAGTGACGCAAGTCTTGTAAAGCATTTAGCACAGCACCCTGGTGCTCAGTGTCAGCCATTGCAGTTACTTCTCCCCTGTCCACCACTGTCTACCGCTGCTGATTAAGCAACTCTTGTCTGTATTGGGGAATTTAAGATGTATCTCTCTTTGAATGTTGAATAATTAAGTTAGTACACAGTCTCAAGCTACAGTACCTGCTTTTATTAAAACTTGAATTAGCTCATATGTAGTCACTGCATTGAAAAATGTCAGTGTAGTGTGGAAATTATGTCAGTTCATCTGAGGCTTTTCTAAGCAGTTATTCTCACAGATGAAGAGCCTTTAAGAGAAAATAAAGATGGAAATTCTATAGCAGTGCCTTCATCCAGTGCCAGTAGTGGCCTCAAAATCTGTGGCACTTTTCACTGTGTTGAAACTATATGGGGCATTTTAGAGTTACAGGGGAAGGGCTAAAAAAATATTTTCTCTAGTGTTAAAAAAAAAAAAAAACAACCCTGCACTCTAGATTTTATTTTTAATTTTGTTGAAACTGTACACAGTGAGTGACCCACATCTCAGTGGAAGAAGTATGAGTCCAGGGTTTAAGGAGATAAAGGATTGACTGACCTTTGTGCTTGGTGCAAATGTCAGTGGAGATTTAACTGTGTTGGTGTTTTTATGATGATTGCTACTTTTTTTTTTTTAAGTGCTATCTATGGTTACCAAATTCATAGGTTTTAAAAGTCTTGTCCTATTTTTCCATAAATGTTATTATTTTAGGTATGTAGTTTTGCAGATTCTGTTTTCTATAGTGTGGTGGATGTTAACTTAAAAATAGTAGACTATATAACAAGTAAGTCTAAGCAGGTATTGATTGCAACCATTTAAGATGTTCTTAACTCAGGGCAGTTTTGTCTTCCATGGGACATTAAACCATGTCTGTAGACATTTTTGGTTGTCACAGCTGGGGAAGGGGCAATGCTCCTGGCATCTAGTGAGTAGACACCATGGTTGCTGCTGGACATCCTGTAATGCACAGGACAGCTCCCACAACAAACAACTTGATTCAAAATGTCAACAGTGTGGACTATTACAGAGAAATCTTACTATAAAGGGGTTTTGGGACATAAGGAAACACTAAATGAATGGTAGTTAATATTTTACATAATTATAATATTTAAATTTTCAAATATGAATTATATGATCTGGTCTGTTACTCTGTTTTTGATACTATTTATTTTGTACAATGATGGTTTTTCTTTTCTTTTGTTTTCTTTTTAATTAGGGCCACATGTGTGGGAAATGCAAGTTCCCAGGCTAGGGGTTGAATCGAAGTTGCAGCTGCTGGCCTATGCCGCAGCCATAGCTGCACCAGATCCAAGCTGCATCTGTGACCTACACCACAGCTCACGGCAACACCAGATCCTTAACCCCCTGGGCAAGGCCAGGGATTGAACCCGCATCCTCATGGATAGTTGGGTTTGTTAACCACTGAGCACAACAGGAATTCCTGGGTTTCTTTTTTATATGTATAATTTTTATTGGAGTATAGTTGACTTATAAAATTGTGTTAGTTTCATGTGTACATCATAGTAAATCAGTTATACATATATCCATTCCTTTTCAGATTATTTTCCCATATAGGTTATTACACAGTTTTGAGTAGATTTCCCTTTGCTATACAGTAGGTCCTTGTTACATATAGTATTGTGTATATGTTAATTCCAACCCCCTAATTTTCCCTCCCCACTGTCCCCACATTTCTCTTTTGGTAAACATAAGTTTGGTTGTGAAATCCATTGGGTCTGTTTCTATTTCGTAAGTTCTTTTGTATAATTTATTAGATTCCACATAGTAGTGATCTCATATGATATTTATCTTTCTCTGTCTGACTTACTTCATTTAGTATGATAATTTCTAGGTCCATCCATGTTTCTGAAAATGGCATTATTTCTTTCTTTTTATTTGGCTTTTTAGGGCTGTACCCGCGGCATGTGGAGGCTCCCATGCTAAGGGTCTAATCAGAGCTATAGCTGCTGCAGCCATAGCCACAGCAACTCAGGATCCAAGCTGCACCACAGCTCAGAGCAGCGCCAGATCCTTAACCCACTGAGCAAGGCCAGAGATCGAACCTGCAACCTCATGGTTCCTAGTTCACTGTGCCACAACGGGAACTCCGTTTTTTTGTTTTTTTTTTTAATGGTTGAATACTACTCCATTTTATATATGTACCACATCTTTATCCAATCCTCTGTTAATGGACATTTAGGTTGCTTAATACAACACTGCTTACTATTAGTTACTATTAATTAGTTAATTGTTCATTGACTCTTCTTAATTAGTTAATTAATTACTATTAATTAGTTACTATTGCTGTGTATTGTAATCCAACCAGGTAATCCTTGCTTTTATTATTCCTTTAATAATATCTTTTGATTTGTAGAGATTAATATTTGAATTTTTCATTGGCTTTCAAAACTAAATTTTATTATATTCAACTTATTTAAAGTACTCCTGGAGTTCTCTTGTAGTGCAGTGTGTTAAGGATCCAGCATTGTCACTATAGCAGCTTGGATTGCTGCTGTGGTATGAGTTCATTTGCTGACACTGCGCAGGTTTGGCTAAAAATAAATACATACACACATACAGAAAGAAAGAAACTTGTTCAAAAATAATATCCTTAATATTTTAAAATCTTCTTTACTCTTCATTTACTCGTCATTTTATAGTCTCTGAAAAATTTATAATTTTATATAAAAATACTTCATTTCATTTCTTAGTATTTTATATTTTTGTTTCCACAATGCATGTGTTTGTTTTTTTGTTTGTTTTACATTTTCTGTTTACATCCTGTTTGCTTGGAATGTCATGAGTTTTATCCTTTTTTTTTTTTCTTTTTCTTTTTTGCTATGCCCATGGCATGCAGAAGTTCCCAGGCTAGGGATCCAACCCAAGCCACAGCAGTGACAACGCTTCTTTGCCTCCAAGGAACTCCTATATTTTCTTTTTTTGTTGTGCCTTTCTTGAAATTTCTTAAAATCTGTTTTTATTGAGATGTAATTGTCATATAACACTGTGTAAGTTTAATTTGTTGATTTGATACATTTATAGATTCCAATTTGATTACCACCATAGCAGTAGCTAATATCTCTATCATGTCATGTAAGTGTCATTTCTTTTTTGTAATGGGAACGATTAAGATCTAATCTCTTATCAACTTTGAAGTTTATAGTAACATTGTGGTCTGTAATCACTATGCTGTACATTAGATCTCCAGAACTTACTTAACTATTGCAAGTACGTATCCTTATAACATCTCCCCATTTTCCCCACCCTCCAGTCCCTGGTAACCACCATTCTACTTTGTTTTTATGAGTTTGGCATTTTAAGATTCCGTGTGTAAGTGATATCATACAGTATTTGTGTCTAGTAACTTATTATTCTTTTGATGCATGACTTAAAACATTGCCCAGAACTTTCAGAACATTAATAAAAATGGTGATAAATGGCATCCTTATGCGTTTCTGAATTAAATATAATCTAAAAAGTATAGTACTCGGTTGGTTGTTGCAAAGAAAATGAATTGTGTTTAGAACAAAGAATGTTTCTTCTTGGCCAGAAAAGGGTCTGTAGTATGACAGCTTCCTACAGCCTTAGTTCTTTAGTCTTTGGATGAAGAAGTATTTTGTCAATATTTTCTAGAGATCTTAAAATATAGCTGAAGGGTTAAGGGTAACACTTTTAAGATCATTACTGAATCTACATTTATTCAAAATTATGAAGAGAAACATATGAAGCAATTAATAGGATGCTGTATATAATCATATAATTAGTGGTTAAATACATTTTGTAGGAATTCACAGACTAGAAAGATCTTCATGGGCTAGTGTGGGACTAGAGGTGATTGGAATTGCCCAGATTATCATACACGGAGGAGGGAAGTGACATTTTGGCAATGGCTGGAATGAGCATGAGCAGAGCACAGAATTCATCTTGGTCCAGTCTCTGGCTCATACCACATTTCCCAAGACCATCCTACAGATTGCTGATAGTTTACTTGAGAATTTAGTTATACAGGCTCTAAATAAGTTTATTCAAGAGCTTCTTAACACTTTCCCCCGTGAAGAAGTGATCAGACTGTGACGTAAATGTAATTGTATGATGAATACAAAATGAGGAATTCTCTAGAGTGACTTTGAATAGAACATTTCTCTATTCTTTTTTTGCTCTTGTTATTTTTGTTCTCATCCCATGGTATTGTCCGTTTTAAGCATAAGTGAAAATGTATTCAGGAGTGTTTTATTATTGTTGATAGCAAATTTATTTAGAATTCTTATACCGAGTTCTTTTTTTTTTTTTGTCTTTTGCCATTTCTCGAGCCATTCCCACAGCATATGGAGGTTCCCAGGCTAGGGGTCGAATTGGAGCTGTAGCCACTGGCCTTTGCCACAGCAATGCAGGATCCAAGCCGCGTCTGAGACCCACACCACAGCTCACAGCAACGCCGGATCCTTAACCCACTGAGCAAGGCCAGGGAACGAACCCGCAACCTCACGGTTCCTAGTCGGAATCGTTAACCACTGCCCCACGACGGGAACTCCTTATACTGAGTTCTTAGTTTGAAAAGTGAGTATCAGTTTTACTCTTACGTTCTGGAGTAGGAGCTTAGTACTGAATAGCACCATCATTTTATCTTTTTTATTTAAAAATATAGATTTCAAATATAGATTTATTTTTACTCTACTATTATTATATTTATTTTTTTTTAAAACCATTACTATTTATCTTACTTAAAATGTATTTCTTGAAGATATAGGGCTGTATAATTGTGTTATTTTCCTTTCAAAAATTTCATGAAGTTACAAGCTTTTGGGTTCGTAACTGATTTTTAAAAATGAACTAGTTGAATGTTGACTATCTTGGCTCAGCATGCATTGTAAGAAAAAACAGTGAAAAATGAAATCCTTTCAAACACTTTAGATGTGTTTGGACTAGTCTTTGCTCTGGTCTACTTCTACTTCTTTATGTTGGGGCGTAGCAGTTAACTTTTTGGTTTCCTACCTGCCTTTAAACAAGGAGCAGGAGCAGTCACTGACAGCAGTGACTGACTTAGGAAACTGAAGGTAGGATGGTGGATTCTGCCCTCCCCGTCTGCTTTTGAGCCTTGATACCTGCTTGCTCCCATCCTAGGACTGACTACGTTAGAAGCCCATAGCCTGGGTTCATCAGTCCCTGGAGGACATTCATGCCTTTTGGTTCTTAGCAGAAATGCCACCTCCTGCATCACACTGTTCCCTAGCTAGACTGAAGTGATTTCTCGAATCTTAAGACTCTCACAATCATATCTATATGTCTCTATGACATCTGTTTCTTTCCATTCGTATCATGAGTTTTTATGTGTAAGTTCTATCTTAGTTTGAGCATCTTGCAGCAGGAGTGCTTTTTTGTCTTTATATTCCTTAGCGTGAGACTTAGTGTGTCGCATGTACAGATATTCAGGAAATACATGTTAGTGACTAAATGAAGACATCATGTGGCCGACTTGGTTGTGTTATCATCAGTGTTCCCTTACAGAATGTTCTACGTCTGCTCTCTGAAAGAATGTACCCAAACCATGAACATTTACCTTATATTTTTAATGCTGTGGTGACCACAGTCATCAATTATATATGACAATGTATGTTCCTTGTGAGTAACAAGACTCCATTTCCTTTGTTTTCGAACAGGAGAATCAGATGAGAGAGAACAGTCCAAATTGGAAGTGAAAGTCTGGGACCCAAATAGCCCACTTACAGATCGACAGATTGACCAGTTTTTAGTTGTAGCACGGTGAGTATGGCGCTGTTGGGTCAATAGATGTCTTTGCTTTTTATAGAAGAATTTATAGAACATTTATGCATTTTCCTTTCTTTATATTCTAACTTTTTTCATTGGTTCTATTTTTCTAATTGTGTGAGAAAGCCTAATATATATTATATTAATTCCTAAATAATATGCTTTATTATCATTAGTTTCTGTTTTAAAAATGAAAACAGATTTATTAGTTTTTACTCATTAAGAAATTAAAAATGGTCCTTGTAAAAATTTAAGCACAATGGAAAAGTATAAAGAAATTCAGGAGTTCTCTTGTGGCACAGCATGTTAAGGATCTGGCATGTCACCGTAGCACCTTGGGTCATTGTTGGGGTGTGGTTTTGCTCCCTGGCCTGGGAACTTCCACATGCCATAGGTGTTCCCCTTCCCAAAAAAAAGAAGAAGAAGAAATTCAACGCCTAAACATCCATATCTTTAATTATAGCAGTAAGCTCCTTTGCTCTAGATAGGGATCATTCAAGTGTCAATAATAACGTGTCCCTCTTATTGCAGCCACATGTGAGTAAGGTCTATTCCTAGGCAAAGGGCTGTCCTTCGAGAGTTCTAAGCCTGACTGTCTTGCTTACTTCCTGCAACACCCACTCCCCCTTTCCTTGAGAAAATGAATGAGGCAGAAGTTTATTTTTATTTTTTCAATTATAAAAGTATATGATGATTATGGGGGAATTGCTGAACAGCAGAAAGTAAATGAGATCATGGTAGTATTGTAAGAGCAGAAAAATTGGAAAAATGCTAAAAGTACAGTAGCAAGCTGTTGATGAATGAATTGAGGTATACTTAGTAATGGAATATTAGTTTAAAACAATTTAATGAATTAGGGCTATATGTAACAAAGAGATAAATCTCAAAACCAATGTTGAGTGAGGATACATAAACATAAAAAAATTTATAATGGGAGTTCCCATTGTGGCTCAGTGGGTTAAGAACCCAACTGGTATCTATGAGGATGCGAGTTCAATCCCTAACCTCACTCGGTGGGTTAAGGATCCAGTGTTGCCACAAACTGTGGCATAGGTCACAGATGTGGCTTGGATTTGGCATGGCTACGGTGTGGCGTGGCTGGCAGCTGCAGCTCTGATTCAACTCCTGGCCTGGGAACTTCCATACGCTGCAGGTGTGGCCCTAAAAAACAAAAATTTACGATGTACAGGTATTATCTTATTTCATTAATGGGCTTATGTATGCATATGCATTTTATATATGTATGAGTTCTGTAATATGTATGAGGTCTCTAACAACATTTATATTTCTTAAAAGTACCAAACATGGCAAAATATTATTATTACTTATTTAATCAAAATGTAATTGATTTTATAACATATTAGTTTTAGATGTATAACAGTGATTCAGTATTTTTGTAGATTATACTCCATTTAAAGTTATCACAAAATAATAACTATATTTCCTTGTTTCAAACATGGCAAAATATTAGAATGATTACAAGGGTCTTTGTTAAATTCTCTAATTTTCTTTTTTTTGTCTTTTTTACCTTTTCTAGGGCCGCTTCCATGGCGTATGGAGGTTCCCAGGCTAGGAGTCTAATCGGAGCTGCAGCCACCGGTCTATGCCAGAGCCACAGCAACGCGGGATCTGAGCCGCGTCTGCAACCTACACCACAGCTTACGGAAATGCCAGATCCTTAACCCACTGAGCAAGGCCAGGGATCGAACCCGCAACCTCATGGTTCCTAGTTGGATTCACTAACCACTGCGCCACGACGGGAAGTCCTAAATTCTCTAATTTTCTGTTGAAAGTAATATAAAGGGCAGAGGGGTCTTAGCCCCTCCTTGGATAACACTCTTCATAGTGCCAATCACCATGGAAAGTCATACATCATACTGCCTGGCATTCAGACTCAGAGTCAACATACCTAGCCATTGAGTGATTAGATGAAGAGACTTGATGTACATTGTTGGAGAGGAGCCAGTCAGTGGAATGAGGAGACTTAAGATGTGGGAGTAGAAGTGAACCATTGGTAGGTATTCTGGCCTAAGGATTCTAGACATATTACCTGGATTTTGGATTTTTTTAGTAAACCTTGCAGCTTTAGATTTGATTTTCAAGTTTTTTCATTTTCCTGGTTGCCAAGGGCCCTATGTTTTCTTTTTCCTTCAAGCCAGCATATGAGGCAACAAGGAGATGCACCTTGTGTCTTTTTAAATTTTTATTTAAAGAAAAAAACCTAAATACAAATTAAGACCACAGTCAAGTACCACTGCACATCCTACCAGAATGGATAAAATAAGAAAACTTGAAGAAACATTGTAAATCAGCTGTACTTTATTTAAAAAACGAATAAATAAAAAATAGAAATTGACATGCCAAGTGTTGGTGAAGACATGGAACAACCAGCACTCTAATATCCTGCTGGTTGTAGTGCAGATGATACAGCTATTTTGGAAGACTGTTTACTGCTATCTAATGCACACATCCCTTAAGTTTCACTTCTAAATATGTGTGCAGCAGAAATGTACACATCTGTGTGCCAAAAGATATGTATACAGATGACTACCCATGGTTGCCCCCAAATGGAAACAAATATCCATCAACATTAGAGTGGGGGTGGGAGTGAGACATCATACAGAATAATTCTCCATAGGAAGAAAGTGAACAGACACAGCTATAGCAGTTAGCATGAGTGAATCCACAAACATAAGTTTGAACAACAGAAACCAGACATGAAAAGAGTACATGGTGTGTGATTCTATGTAAGTTCTCAATTGACCAAAACTAATCTTTGGTGTTAGAATCTGGGATGGTGGTTCCCTTTGGGGGAAAGGGGGAAAACAGTGATGAGAAGGAACATGAGGAGTCTTCCGGTTGCTGTTTCTTGACCTGGATGCTGGTGACATGGATGCATTGACTTTGTGAGAACTAAGTAGCTGTACGATGCGTACTTTTTGCATGTGTGTTATATTTTAATTAAAACATTTAAAAAAACCCTCTTCCTTAGCTAACGTGTTTAAAATATAGACACCAGGGAGTTCTTGCTATGGTGTAGTGGTTTAAGAACCTGATTGCAGTGGTTCCAGTCAATGCAGAGGCACGGGTTTGTATCCTGGCCCGGCTCAGTGGGTTAAAGGATCTGGCATTGCCTCAGCTGTGGCATAGGTCATAGTTGCAGCTCGAATTCAGTCCCTGGTCCAGGAACGTCCATATGCCAAGAGTACAGCCATAAAAAAAATATATATATATAATATAATATAGACTGTGAGCAGCAAGTCTTTATTTCATGTTTTCTTTCTTTCTCTTTTTAAAATTTCTTTTTAGGGCTGCACCTGCAGCATATCAAAGTTCCCAGGCTAGGGGTGGAATCAGAGCTGCAGCTGCTGGCCTGTACAACAGCCACTCATGCTTTATTTCTTGAAGTTAGGGTCCTGTGTGTGTGGGAAGGCCTTCTAAACCATCAAACGAAAATCTTTGTTGTTGTAATTTTTTTTTTAAATGGAAGTCTATTATATATTGACTCCTCAAAGGAAGAGGTTGCTCTAGTTGATTATATCTCATTTCAAGGAAAAAAAAATACTACTGGAATGAAACAATTTGAGCTAAAACAGTGGTCAGAAATTGCTCTGCATTTATAATCAAACCCTGCATCTAATTTACTTCTTATTTTTTGAGTACCTTTGGATACCAAATTGTTTACTTCATGGCATTTCATTATAGATCTTTCCCTTCTTTATGCCACACAAGCCACTTTTTCTTTGTAGTTAACCCATATGTATAGTAAAGTGGTTTGTCAATTCTTAAATTATATAGAAAATATTTTTTATCTGATTATTTGCTTCTTAAACATCCAAGAATTTGACTTTTCCTTTATAATTGTTCATTTACTACCCATTTTTTTTGTCCACATATGGAAGTTCCTGGGCCAGGGATCAAATCCCAGCTGCAGCTGAAACCTATGCCGCAGCTGAGGCAATACTGGATCCTTATCCCACTGTATCGCATTGGGAACTCCTTTTTTTGTTTGTTTTTAAAAGATTTTTTTAAAAGTGCCTTTATCTTTCCTCTCTGTTTTTATGATTTATCCAGTGCTGTTGGGACATTCGCTCGAGCCCTTGACTGCAGCAGTTCTGTAAGGCAGCCTAGCTTGCATATGAGTGCAGCTGCAGCTTCTCGAGACATCACCCTGGTAAGATACCTTTTGAAATCTGGGGGATATTTTTTCTTCTGCTACTTGTTTAATTTAAAAGCCAGTATAGCAATGTTGTAGACATGAGAGCTTTCTAGCTCTAAGCCCTGCTGACTGCTAGGTTGATTTGGCTTGGCTGATTGGTTTACTGGGGTGTCTCATTCCTAAGTTACCCCCTCTGTTTGTGATCTGGGACAAGTAAGAATGACTGTTCATGGAGTGGGTACAAAATGGTAAAAAAAAAATACTTGGGGGAAACAGTTCATTCTGATTGATCTGTTTTCACTTTTGTGCTTTTTTGGTATATTCTACCTATGTACTACTACTAGTTGTAGCTCACACATAGTGCTTTACAGCTTTTTTAAGTGAAAATGACCATCTCTTGAAACCATTGTTATAGGAGTTATTCTCTTGTCATGTCATTATTCAATATCAATATTTAAACTTTTTGTATCTGTTCATTAGAAAAAGGTTCTGTTTTTTAAAATTATTTCCTGATGGTTGCTGTATTCTAAGAATATTTCCTTTTCCCCTTGGTGATCAAACGAGGCCTCCCATGTTCAGTGAAATTATACCGTTGATACCTCCTGTGGCCGGGCATCAGGCTTGCCCCTTGCTTCTTTCTTTGCACTCTCCAGCAAAGTAGACCTGTAGGCTTTTGCCTGTTGAAATTCCTTATTGTATTTAATTGCCAGTCCCTTTGAGATGGGCATGGTAGGATGCTCATTTCAGAACAAAACTGAGGTTTGGCAAGGCTTAAGTTGTTTGACTGACATTCTTTACATATAATAAAAGTTCCCATTTTATTTTCTGATGGAATGGAATACAATGATAGGTTTTTTTATTTTTTTATTTTTATTTATTTTTATTTTTTATTTTATTTTTATTTTTTATTTTTGTCTTTTTGCTATTTCTTTGGGCCGCTCCCACGGCATATGGAGGTTCCCTGGCTAGGGGTCGAATCGGAGCTGTAGCCATTGGCTTACGCCAGAGCCACAGCAACTCGGGATCCGAGCCACGTCTGCAACCTACACCACAGCTCACGGCAACGCCGGATCGTTAACCCACTGAGCAAAGGCAGGGATTGAACCCGCAACCTCATGGTTCCTAGTCGGATTGTTAACCACTGCGCCACGACGGGAACTCCCCACAATGATAGGTTTTATTGCTCTCTCATTATATTCCAGTTTGAAATGTTTTGTCACAATAATGTAAAACTTTCTATTGGAATGGCACAACAGATTTATTTCTTATAATGCTTTCTTGTATTTTTGTACAATTATAGATAGTAGTGAAAGCATTAATAGTCTGTAGCTATTAAGGAACCCCTTTCTCTGTCCTTTCTCCAAGCTAGAATGTTGTTTATAGGAGCAAGTTTTGTTCTCTCCGTTGGTTGATTAATATTTTATGTGGAAGTTTCGAGATTTCAAAATAGGTTTGTGTTTTGGTTGTTTGGGACTTTTAGAGTGCTTTTCTAACAGTGCAAGAATACATAATCAATTTATAACAACCTTAAATCCCATCAACAGATATTTATGTGAACCAGAACTACAAGGAGTCTAATCGCTACCTGTGTATTTTTTCCTATTCAAAATATTTTTCCCAGTTCTAAAATTAATGTATGCTTACTCAGAAGAAATTAAAAAATAGAGTATAGCATTAGCCAAAAAAATTTTTGTCTTCGTTATCCAGAATAGAATATTTTTACTATTTTGTTACGTTTCCTTTCAGCCACTTTTTATGCATTGTAAACAATAATAATAGCAAATTACATAATAGTACAGAGGATAGTATAATTAAACTCCATATAATGCCACCTAAAGCAAATGTTAATATTTTAATTCTTTGGGTTAAACAAGTATTCAACCGTTAATGTTGAGGTCTCTACTTTTCTCCCTTTAGTCCTATTCTCCATCCTCCATCTGTACCTCTGACCCCTTTGTCCCTGCCTTGAGGCAAGAAGCAGCGACTGTGACAATTTGCTGTATATCTAGTCTGTGTTTTTCTAGTTTTACTATGTTTTTATATATCCAAAACAGCATAAACATTGTTTTGCATATGCTTCAATTTACTCTGTAACATTTTGCCATTTGTTTATTAGTGAGATGTAGCCGTGTAAATAAATATGCACCTAGTTAACTTTTTTTTTTTTTTTGCTTTTTAGGGCTGTACCCATGGCATATGGAGACTCCCAGGCTAGGGGTCAAATCAAACTATAGCTGCCAGCCACAGCCACAGCCACAGCCATGCAGCATGCGAGCCACATTTGTGAACTACACCATAGCTCACAGCTACACCAGATGCTTAACCTGCTGAGAGAGGCCAGGGATTGAACCCACAACCTCATGGTCATTAGTCAGATTCGTTTCCACTCCGCCACAGCAGGAACTCCCTTAGTTAATTCATTTTAACTACTTAGAGGTATTTGTAGTGTTCTTTTATAGAATACTACACTACATTATTTACATGTTCTCTTATTGCGAATGAACATCTGGAGTACTTTAAAAACATTTTCTTTTGCTGTTACCCATAATGCTGCATTGAAAATTCTAACGCATGTTCTTTGTAAGCATGTGTGTGAGCTTTCTAGGCTATAACTAGAAGTGGAATAATTACTCATAGTGATTCATAGGGCAGTGCTCATTTTCAGTTTGACCACATGCAGCCACATTATTCTGCACATCATGCTAGACATTTATAATCCTATAAGCAGTTAATGACTGTTCTCCTTTCTTCACCCATTTCCTTACATTGTCTTCAACACTCGGTATTTTCAGACTAATATTTTTTACTATCCTGATGCTACCTCATTTTAATTTGTATTGCATTGATTACTTAATGAGACTAAGCATGTTTTCATATTGACTCTTCAGTCTTTTTCTCTTTGTTTTTTAATTTAATTTAATTTAATTTTTTGGCTGAACCTGTGTCATGCAGAAGTTCCCGGGCTAGGGATCAAACTTGTACCACAGCAGAGACCCGAGTCACTGCATTGACAATGCCAAATTCTTAACCTGTTGTGCCACAAGAAAACTCTATTTCTCTTTGTATTTTAGATTCATGTAGCCTTTGCCCATTTTTCACTTGTACTATTATTCAGTTTTTTCTAATATTTTTAAAGCTTTATTCACATTTAGGACTATAAATATACCTGGATTTTATTTTTCAGGGTAGAGTAAGGTGGAGATCTAATTTTGATTTTTCTCCATATGGAAAATTAATTATCCCAACTCCTTTTATTGAATATGTTGTTTCCTTATTTTGCAATTCCCCTTCTATTTTATTTCACAGTCTTAGATATGCTTAGGGTTCTTTACTTTCTCTTTTTCCACATTAGCAGACATTTGGAAGTTCTTAGGCCAGGGATGTAACCCGTGCCAGTGCCAGACCCTTAACCCACTGAGCCACAGGGAACTCCTGCTTAGGATTCTTAATCTGTACTCTTCTGTTTCTTTGATCTATTTGTCCGTGGGAAACACCACCTTGTAATAAATTATGATAGCCGGTAAGACAATTCCTACATGTACTTTATTTTTATCACATTGTTGAAGTCATTTAAAACAGAGTTTTGTATTTTGCCTCCCCTTTACCCCATGTTTTCCTTAATAATATAAACTTTCTCATATCATTGTAAGAGTCTACAGGTTTTTCTAATGTTTCTTGATCTTGTCTTGTATAGATACACTGTTCCTTATGCAGCCAGTCTCTGTTGTGATTTAACACTGTTCTTATGAGACAATGCTTCCCAGGTCATAAAGCGGGATGTTATCCTGTAGTAGTGCAGCAAATTCCCTCTATACTGAGGAGCAAGAGCGGAAATCCTGAGTAATTTGCACAGCATTGTAAATCAACTATACTTGAATTTTAAAAAATTAAATACAAAAAAAAAAAAAACAGAGTGGAAATCCTGTTCCGGAGATGGGACAGAGCTTTTGTGACAGTTGGGGCTGATTTGCCTGAAAATGGGTCTAATAGGTGAAGAGCAGATGTGTGTGGGCTCTAGGTTGCAGCTAGAGTGACTCTCTGGTTCCCACTGCTGGTAACTGGAGGGACAGTGGAGGCATTTCTTTTGGGAAAAGGGCAGAGTTTAAAGATTCAATATTTGTTTCTGTCAGTGAAGGCCATCATAAAAGAGAGCATACACCTATATACCTTAATTAGTTTAAGTATCCTTTCGTGTGTGTCTTTGGTAATACTTGGCTATTATGCTCCTTCTAGGCAGATACTTTCATACCCTCCAGTGTTTTCATCTCTTGTTTTATTTCCTTTAGTATTAGCAATCTGTAGGTCACTTTTTTTTTTCATACATGTACAAATTCTATTTTCTCATATTATCATGCTCCATCATAAGTGACTAGACACAGTTCCCAGTGCGGTCACTTTTTAATTATGTTAGTATCTTAAATAATTTATTATATTTATTATAGTTCTTTAAAGCAAAAGTATACTCAGACACTAGGAAATTACGTTCGTCTTGTTTATACAGCTGGTTTTCAGAGACAGGATTTGGATCTTGACTCCTTCTGAAGAGTTCTTTCCATCAGGTTTCCTCTTCTGTTTTATTCGTGTTCAAATGGCTTGGGTTTAAATATCATTGTTGGCTGTCTTGGATCAGGCAGCACTGAAGAGCTCCTTCTTTTGTCTGCAGGATTTGTGTGCCTTGGTTTCCTGCTCTGTCTCGTTGCAACTTTACTTGGACTCTTTCTATATGTTCTTGAGTTAAGATTATATTATTTTTGGTTGCATAAAATTGACATCTTTTAGAAGTCTTGAAAGCAGGAAGTCATTACCTTTTGTTGCTTCAGATGCCATGACCTACATGTTTATTTATTTACTTAATGCTTTTTTTTTTTTTTTTAAAATGACTGCATTTGTGGCATATGGATGTTTTCAGGCCAGGGATTGAATCCAGGCTGCGGCTGTGGCAACACCAGATCCTTTAACCCACTCTACTGGGCTGGGGATTGAAGCCATGCCTCAACAGCAACCCAGGCCACTGCATTCAGATTCTTAGTGCCATAGCGGGAACTCCAGTGACCTACACCTATAAATCCTGTTTGCCCGGGGATATTATGCCTTCTTCTTTGATGTTAAAATATAAGATTTCAAGGCACTTCTATAAAAGCCTGGAGTGGTTAAAAATTGATAGTATGTCGATAATGAGTTTTGCAGATTGTCTTCAGAACATATGAAAGGCTGCTAAGTTGTTTTGTGCCATTAAATGAAAATGGATTCATTCATCATTCAATTGAATTTGGAGAGTCAGGTTCTTATTTTTCTTTCAGTGTTTACAGGCCTATAAAGATGAGTTAGTACCTTTGTCTATCAGGTGAGCAGACCATGGATCTGGAGACCACAGAGAGGGCTGGGTTGTGGACCTGCTGGAGCCTGGGTAGCCTGTTCTAGGTGATTCTCCTTGTGGCTTGCCCTGTGAAGACTGCATTTAGCTTTCAGCATTCCTGCTCTGACACATCTGTTTAAGGCAATGTATGCCACTTGTCAAATCACCAGTAATATTTTGGGAGCAGGTAATTAAGCTGCCTGCAGGAGCGCTGGATCTAACTTCCTCATTTTGAGATCTGTTACAAACATACACTGGGCTATGAATTTCAAAATGTTGCTAGTCCTAAGACATGTAGTAAGATTTATAATTGTTAAAACATTGAAGCCAAGGTGGCTTCATAGATTTAACCCTTTTTTCACTAAAATGTAAAGTGTACTCTGTACGATACACACACACACACACACAAAACCCAAAAAAACCAAACAGTTTACAGTAATCCTTACACCTACCCACCCCACCCCTGCCCCTTGTGGAAACAAAATTCCTTAGAACAAAGTAAACCCTGAGGTGCTTAAGTTGTTATTGGTGGATGTTGTAGCCTGTTACTTCCTGTTTGTGATTGGAGGGGTGGAGTGCATTGTTAGGGAGCTATTGCTGGAATGAAGCCTCCTTCTCAGAGGACAGGTGATTGTATAGGTACTGGATTTCTCTTTTGCCTGGACTTTGAGGACTAAAACAAGTTGGAGGTTAGGATTTGAGGAAAAGCTTTTTGAGTTATTTGGGGCCTTGTATTAGAGATAATGTTTAAGTAACTCATGTAAGATTAGAAACTTAGGTTTCCTGATGCCAAGTGTAGTTCTGAGAGAGGTTAGGCTGTGTTGATTTAGTAGGGAGGAAACTGCATGCTGGAACGTCTATAGTTTGTGTATTTCAGTTGATCTTTTAAAAATGTTTCTCCTATTTTTTCTGTCTCCTATCTTGTATATATTTTAGTGGCTTTTAATTGCATTTAGGATAAAAACCCAGATCCTTAAAACAGCCCTTGGCAATAACCATTCTACTTTGCAGCTCTATGAATTTGACTACTCTAGGTGCATTATATAAGTGGAGCCATATAAAATTTGCCCTTGACTGGCCACTTAGCTTAATGTCTTCAGGGTTCATCCATGTTGTAGCATATTAGTCAGCATTTCCTTCTTTTTTCTTTTTTTCCCTTTTTACGGCTGCACCTGTGGTATATGGAAGTTCCCAGGCTAGGGGTTGAATTGGAGCTGCAGCTGCCGGCCTATACCAGCCACAGCAATGCCAGATCTGAGTCATATCTGTGACCTACACTGCAGTTTGGTGGCAGTGCTGGATCTGTAACCCACTGAGCGAAGCCAGGGGTCAAATCCGCGTCGTCACTGATACTAGTTGGGTTCCTAACCAACTGAGCTACAACAGTAATTCCAGCATTTCCTTCCTTTTAAAGGCTGAATAATAATCCTTTATATGTGCATATCAGATTTTGTTTATCCATTCATTTGTTTATCCATATCTATAGAAATTTGAGGTGCTTCTGCCTTTTCCTCTTGGTGAATAATCCTGCTTTGAACAGGTTTTACAAATGAATATACTTTTATGATTCTGTGATTTTTTTTTTTCTCCCTAGATTTATCGCTTAGGAGCTATATAGCCTTATATAAGTTATTGAATCTAGCTATGTCCAAGTTTCTTCATCTGCAAGGGAAAGTTATCTGCCCCGTTTCTGGAGGTTACGTATTGACAAGAAGAGGGTGTGCAGATACATCCCTTTAAGTTGCTGGTGTATGTAGCCAACCACGTAGGGCTTGATGGAAATGCAGAGGCTCTCCAGAGCATGCCTTGGGGCTGTTTTTTGTGGGCTCCTGGGTTCTCTGAGGGGCATAGAGCTCACTGTGCCATTGGGTATCTGGGTTGAGTGGATGGCAGCTAGTTTATTGCTATGTCACAAGTCTTTTTAAAATCCATCAATATCCCTGAAGAAATTTCATTCAGCAGTTGATGCACCTTCATTTAAAGTAATGCTCACAAATATTGGGCTCTTCTGATGCTGAGGTGTCATCCTCACTAGGAGAGAAAGCAAGTGTGCTTCAGTGTCCTTTTCCAGCCTCCAGAAAAGTCTGTCTCTGAGTTACTCTGTGGCATCAGCTTGAAGATTAAACGAGATAATACTTGCAAATCATTTAGAACAGTGTCTGAGACAATCTAAGAGCTCAATAAATATTAGTTGTTATTATTGAGCTGATGATAACAATGATGCATCATTGTTGAGTTTCATTTACTTTCCCCTGATTTTCTAGTATTATTGATCCTCTAAAAGGGGTTTTAGCATGCCATATTTACTGTCATTGTAGTAGTTTATCAGGTTTGAATGTGGTCATTATGCTGTGATTAACCATACATTTCAGTATATTGTTACAAGGAAATCACTATATAGTTTAAAATCTTCTCCTTAAAACAAGCTGTAATTTTTACAATAAAGTTTTTCACATCAGGATACTTACAAAAAATAATGAACTTGTTTTCCTGATAAGAGAAAGTTGATTTAAACCATTAATAGTTTTATTCTTCAGATAGTTTTTGTGACAGTGCTAGTTGCTAAATAACCATATACTTCATTCTCTTTATTTGTGAGTCCGGTTCAAATCATATGCTTCATTTAAGGCTTTGAGGGTACTGGGAATTGAGTATGGATTGGAAATAATAGTCATTACATCATTTAAAGAAATTATAATCAACAGAATATATAAATCTTTTGATTAATATTTTAGGCATCAACAGATATCAAAAATCTGGTCTTTAAAATGAATATACAATGATAATTCAATTGATAATACAATTGAGAATACAATTGAGAATTCATGTGATTTTTTTTTTCTTTTTCTTTAAGAAAACTCAGTTTGCTAAAACTTTTGAGTACTATCCCTGTTTCTAAGACTGTAAAATTAGAATTTGAACTAGTGGACTGCCACTGCAATAAAAAATAATGAAACATGAAATTTTTCCTTCCTTCTAAAATACAACTTTAAGGCAAAAATATTCCACATTAGGCATACTTCCTTTTTGTGTATCTATTGCAGATAAGATTTTTTTTTTTTTTCAGAGCCACACCCACAGCATATGGAAGTTCCCAGGCTAGGGGTCCAATCGGATCCAAGCTGCGTCTGTGGCCTACACCATAGCTCAAGGCAACGCTGGATCTTTAACCCATTGAGCGAGGCCAGGGATTGAACTTGCAACCTCATGGTTCCCAGTCGGATTCGTTCCTGCTGCACCACGACGGGAACTCCTATTGCAGATAAGAATTTCAAAATGATGTTAATTTAACCGTAGAGACAGTGCTAACTGTCCTAGGAGAATTGTTTGTATGTGTTAAGGTCTGTTTATCCATGGTTTCTTTTAAATTTGAGCTTAAATTTGTTTTTGTTTTTTTGTTGGGGCTATACATCGCCTTTTACTTTACTTTTTATCCCATGCTTGTGACACTAATATAAGAAGAACTAGAAAATCACTGTAGAATTGAACTATGGGGAAATATAATGAAATTTGTTTTAACTTCTTAATCTAGGGTTAATGGTGAAGAGATTTGGATTTACAAGTGTAAGTTAAGGCTTGTGGTTATAATTTCTTAAAACTTGTAATTTTTGTATTTTGAAATGATATAAAAATAGCATTAAGACTTCTTATATTCTCTTCACCCAGATTCCTCAAATATTAGCATTTACTACATTTCCTTTATCATTCCTTCTCGATACACATTATTTCTAAACAATTTGAGAGTAAGTTACAGAATGGAAGTCTCTCTCTCTCTTTTTTTTTTTTGTTTTTCTTTTTAGGCTGCAACTGCAGCATGTTCAAGTTCCCAGGCTAGGGGTTGAATTGGAGCTGCAGCTGCTGGCCTTTGCCACAGCCACAGCAACGCCAGATCCAAGCTGCACTTGCAACTTGCAAAGCAGCTTGTGGCAATGCCAGATCCTTAACCCACTGAGCGAGACCAGGAATCGAACCTGCATGCTCTCGGATGTATTTGAGGAGGAGGAGAAGGTATTCCTAAAAGAACAAGGAAATTTTCTTATGTACCCACAAGACAGTTGTCACATTCAGGAAATGAACATAGCTGTAGTACTATTATCTAATCTAGAGGCTTTAGTCAAGTTTGTCAGTTGTCTCAGCAGTGTCCTTTATAAGAAGGGAAAAACAGAACCTCCATATGCCACGGGTGCAGCCCTAAAAGGTCAAAAGACAAAAAATAATAATAGTAATAATAGAAAAACATTTTTTTCCTCATCAAAGATCTGCTAGAGAGTCACTTACTGCATTTAGTTGTTATTTCTCTTTAATTTCCTTCAGTCCCGAACAGTTCTTTGTTGTTTCTATCTTTTGTGATCATGGCATTTTGAAGAGTATAGGCCATTTCTTTATAGAATGTCCCTCCATTGGGTTGTGGTTATAATTTGATTAATAATTAGAACAAGTTTTTATTAATACTTAAGTCTTTTTTAGTAATGTCAGGAGATTTTCCATTTTTCCTTAGTTTAAAATTTTTTTCTTTTTCTTCTTTGTTTTAAATTGAAATAAGTTGATTTACAATGCTGTGATTCAGTTTTTTATACACACACACACACACCCATTCTTTTTTTTTTTTTTTTTGGCCGCACTTGTGTCATATGGAAATTTCAGGCCAGGGATTGAAACTGAGCTGCAGCTGTGGCAACACTGGATCCTCAAGCTGCTGTGTCACAGCAGGAACTCTCTATACATTTCTTTTTTTAATTCCTTTCCATCATGATTTATCATAGGACCTGTGCTATATAGAAAGACCTTGTTGCATATCCAGGTTTTCAAATTTAGCAGCATAATCTTTCATAGTATTTTGGGTGGGGGACTCCCACAGCATGTGGAAGTTCCCAGGCCAGGGATCAAACCAAACCTGTGTCACAGCAGTAAGTAACCCAAGCCACTGCAGTGACAACACCGGATCCTTAACCCTGTGGAAAACTCTTCATAGTTATTTTTAATTAAAAAAATGTTCTATGTAAGGCAAAAGCTTTTTATTTCTGTTTTTATGCGTCATTTCTCTCTCTCTCTCTCTTTTTTTTTTTTTGGTAGTTTTGCCAGAAATTTCTCTTGTAGTATCTAAAAAGAATGAGATTTTAGTTTAGTTGATTTTCCTTATTGTATGTTTGTTTTCTTTTCTTTTTTTGTCTTTTTGTCTTTTTGCCTTTTCTTGGGCCGCTCCCGTGGCATATGGAGGTTCCCAGGCTAGGGGTCTAATTGGAGCTGTAGCCGCCAGCCTACTCCACAGCCACAGCAACGCAGGATCCGAGCCGCGTCTGCGGCCTACACCACAGCTCACGGCAACGCCGGATCGTTAACCCACTGAGCAAGGGCAGGGATCGAACTCGCAACCTCATGATTCCTAGTCGGATTTCTTAACCACTGCGCCACGATGGGAACAACTGTATGTTTGTTTTCTATTTAATTTATTTATGCTCTTTATTATTTTCTTCCTTCTAATTTCTTTGGCTTTACCCTGATATTCCTTTCCCAGCTTTATAAGACCAGTTTTTGGCCCATTAATTTCATTTATCTACTTCTCTATTATTAGTAATTACAATTATAAATGTCCTGAAAAATAATTGTATGTGTGTACATATATGTATGTAAGACTGGATCACTTTGTTATACAGCAGAAATTGACAGAACATTGTAAATCAACTATAATTTTAAAAATGTTTTTAAAAGGTTTTAAATGTCCCTCTATATCTTATATATTTTATTTTATTTTTTCACTTTATTTTTGAATTACTTGTTTTTATGGCCACACCCATGGTCTCATACATTTTAATGTACAGTATTTTCATTATTATTTGGTTCTTGTTATTTCCTAATTTGCTTTAAAATTTTGCATTTATCTGGGAGTTAGTTTCCAAGGAAATGAGTTCATGTTTGGAGGTTGTGGTCAGAGACCATCTATAATACCAGTTATTTTAATATGTTGTGATTTCCTTTAAAAGGGCCTGGAATATAATCCTCCCAAGGATTTTGCGCACAGGTCTTAGCCACTTTCACCTCAGCTTAATAGGAAGCAAACTTTGCTTTTGGTCTGTTCTCTCTTGTAGCATAGAAAATAACCTCAGAGTAAAAGCTGGAGTCAGTGTGCAGGCTCACCTCTCATACTTCTTCCTGAAGTATCTTAGCCTCTCCTTGCCTGCATTACCTGTTCTCCAGTGTCCTTGCAGAGGTATATTCTATATATGTCTGGTTTGTGTCTAGAATTGCAGCCAGGGGGGAGGAACCCACAGTTATATTCATGATAAGATATATAATATTATTATAATTATATATAATATATAACATAAATATGCAAAATTATAATAATTATATAATATATATAATAGAATATATATTATATTCATGATAAGAGGGCCATGGGGTTACCTGATATTAGGGCTGCCTCCCCTGTAGCTTGCTGGTGGTAATAATCAGAAGCTATGAGTACACATAAGAACACGGGTCTGGGTATTTTATAGGTTGATTTGAGTGAAGGACCAGTAAATCTTAACAAATTTGATTAGGAATGGGGGATTTTGCTTGGGGTACTATGCATTGAAGCAAAAATCGACAGTGGATGGCATACTTATTTTATATAAACTTTTTTTTGCCTTGATCATGGTTTGAGATTTACTTATGAGAATTTAAATTTCTGCTTGAGAAAACATACACTCATTAATTTAATTTAATTTAATTTTATTTTATTTTTTTGTCTTTTTGCTATTTCTTTAGGCCACTCCTGCGGCATATGGAGGTTCCCAGGCTAGGGGTCCAATCGGAGCTGTAGCCACTGGCCTACGCCAGAGCCACAGCAACGCAGGATCTGAGCCGCGTCTGCAACCTACACCACAGCTCACGGCAACACCGGATCGTTAACCCACTGAGCAAGGGCAGGGACCAAACCCGCAACCTCATGGTTCCTAGTCGGATTCGGTAACCACCGCGCCACCACAGGAACTCCACACTCATTAATTTTAAAATAGATTTGTTGTTCCGAATGCTATAATTTGTGCTGGAGTTATACATATAAAGTTTTTATAGAATTCTGAGCAGGTCAGTAGTAGTGAGTATTTGTGCATATCAGTTAGCCATTGCCAAAATAATGTTACATGTTACAGGTTGGGTCCAGGGAAACAGATTCTGAGGTGGAGATTTACATGCTGGAAATTTACTAGAGAGTATCCTTGGGATCAACACCAGTGGAAGGGAAGGGAAGGAGGCAGGATTGGACAGAGGGAGAAGGGGGCTGTGACACTGTGTGAACAAAGGCCTCAGCCTTTACATTCATGCATCATCGGATGCAGGCTGCCCCCAAAAGAGGGCGTGACCTTGGGGGATGAATCTTTCTTAAATTGAGGACAGTCTAGAGAGGAGCAACAGCTGAAGGCTGTTCTAGCACTGGGTGAATAAGCTTGTAATTCTCAAAAAGGAAAACACAGTATCTGTTATACTGCCCAGAATTTCACTGGCTTATAACAACAAGCATTAATTTCTATAGATTGTCTAGGGTTCTATTAAACTATACTGGGCTGATTTAGGGGTGAAGCTGCAGGTTGGGTCCAAATCTCGTCTGTTTCTCTCTTGTCTTCTGTTGACAAAAGTCAATAGCACAAGTCCAGATGCACAAAATAATGTCCAGGCTCTGTAATGTCACACATCCAGTTGGCCACCCGAGTCACATGGCCAGTCACAATCTCTACGGAGTGGAAGAATACTCTCCCTCAGAAGTCCCGGGGAGGGAGTGAACACTTGCCGAACAATAGTCTAGTTCACCGTGGTGTAATTCTGCTTAGTGAACAAAAGATGAGAAGTCCACTGCCAAGATTTCATTGTCAGTCTTTCTCCTAAAATATTTCTGTTTGTCATCTCCATCTGTTTTGATGAGATGAAATGTGACAACACCTTCACCACTATTTGGCAGAAGGAACAGTTTGTGCTGAGTTCTTATGATTTTAAAAATTTAGATTTGAATGGATCTTGTGTGTATCTGTATTTCTATTGAAAAGATGGTATCTTTGCAAAGTATCTGGAGACTTTCATTTTCAAGTTCTTTATCTTATTTTAAATTGAGGTATACCTATAAGTAGGTGCACAGCTTTAAAATTTTTACGTTCATATAAACCATTGCTCAGACCTAGATGACAAACAAGATTCCCTCATCTTCCTTCCCAGTCAATGATACCCCCTTCTAAAACATTCATTATTTCTGACTTCTCTTATCATAAATTGTTACTTTTCTCAAAATTCATATAAAAATTCATGTTATCTTATATGTCTAGCTCTTTGAGGCTTTAATCTTAACTGATAAATAGTAAGTTGTTGGTTATAGGTCAGACTCCTATGTCTTTTCTTAGCCTATTTCTGTGAGTCTCCACTGGAGTCTTTCTGTTTTAGAAAGTATATTTTGTGTTTTACTTATGTAGCTTTTTACAGTAGGATTGGACTGTACAAAAGTTTGTTCAGAAGAATCTTCTATGTGTATTAGAGAGATGGAGTTAATACAGACTCCTTGCAAATAATGTGATCCTCTTTTGTGAAGGTGGTCATTGATTTTTAACAGAATTATTCCTTAGGCATTCCACAATGCCTGTGTCTAATGGGATTTTTATTTTCTACATACTAATCATTACTGCACTCTCCTCTAGGCTGTGGTAGTAAATGTGGGCTTTGGAGGTTTCATAGCCTGCACTCAGCCTAAGTCTGACCCATTCTTTCCATCTGATTTGTGACAGAACGCAGGAGTTAGTCTTCCAAAAGCAAATGCTTATTATTTCAGTGTTCAGCAACACAAACATACTCTGTAAAGAACAGAACTTTGAGGGAGTTCCCTGGTGGCTCAGCAGGTTAAAGTTCCAGCATTTTCACTGCTGTGGCTCAGATTGGATCCCTGGCCCCAGAACGTCTGCATGCCGCAGGTACAGCCAGAAGCAAACAACCACCCACCCACAACAGAACCTTTATTTATTTATTTCCATTTTTGTCTACACCCACAGCATATGGAAGTTCCTGGACCGGGGGTCACATCCAAGCCACAACTGCAACTACGTCACTATTGAAGCAACACCTGATCCTTAACCCACTGTGCCAGGCCAGGGATCAAACCGGCGCCACCACATCAACGCCATATCATTAATCCATTGCACCACAACAGAACTCCAGTAACAGAACCTTTAAAACAACCTGATCACTTTGGATTTTGGTCACAGTCACTTAATGAAGCCTGGGATACTACTTTGGTACTTTGAAGCCTTGTTAGTTAAAGCCCATCATCATTTTTAAAAGTGCCTGTAAGACATTTTTATTCATATAACATGAACAAAAGACTGAAAATCCATTCACACGTTGAGTGGTTGGTATAATATCCACTGAGAAAAAGCTCATTTAAACTTGTGATTTTTGATTTCAGAGCACATCTGCTAATTATAAAAATTACTTGTACCTCCTGAACAATCTCAGCAGCACAGTAAATTTGTATAATTGTTGATTTAGAATATCATTTAATTTTTTTAAGTTATCCACTATAATTTTAGGAGTTTTAAAAATAGTCATTTATGGAAATATATTATTAATTGAAGGGATCCCTAAGTGCTGTTGATCTTTACATTTTCATAGATCAGTTATCTAAATAGTTATTTAGTTTCAGGGATGATGGCGTAAGAGTGTATGACAGAACCTGTGAAGTGAGAGGTTAGCTAGAAAAGCGAAATTTAGTTGATTCTGAAGTTTGTAGAGCACAAGGGAAGAATAAAGATCAATTCTAACATTTTTGTGACCTCTGCTGCAGAAGAGTAAGAAGAAATTCACTTGAAAGTTGAAGTTATTCGTCCATGATTGTGACACATACAGCAAGAGACTACATGTGATCAGTGTAGTCCTAGCTGTGATTATAATTAGGAAATTGATTATGAAATTAGTTTGCTTTTGTTTTATGGAATCCAGTGATTTATTTTAGGTGAGATGTCAACCCTTGTTAAAGCCGTTAGTGAGTTACTGTTAATAAACTTGTCCCAAACCCTGCTTTTAGCTCTGTCAACAAATTCATATTCTGTACCCTTATTCAGCATCTTAATGTATCACAGTGTAAATATTTTAATATGTATTTTAGCTAATAAATTTTTCTCTTTAATAGAGTTTAGCTGATATCAGAGCTTATTTTATGCTTTTGTACCTGTAGGGAACTGTCCCCTGTCCCTATCAGATATTTAGGGATGGATAGCTTTTAAGCTAAATTTTTAAGCAACATTCTGTCACATAGATGGGACTCTAACCTCATTTATGAAATTTTAATAATTGTTAAAAGATACTTTGTGTAAAAGGTGTAAGACTTCACATGTTAGAAAATTTAAACAGAACTAATTCTCACTTGGCAAAATTTTCCCATCAACCAAAGTTGCCTCACACCAGATACTTACCCCAACACAGAGCTGACCATCCTGTTTTGCATGTTTCCTGCTACACATGCAAATGTGCATGCATATTATGAATGGATTTTTTAAAAAATAAGCTAGATCCAAGGTACTTTGTAAAAAGCCAGTTATATTATCCTAATCTATCTTTCCCCCTTTCAAATTACTCTTCGTATCACTCGCCCTTAAAATATTTATGTACCCCCACTGGCCTAGCCTATTCCAAGCAAGCCTAGTCATCTATTCTTGGTCTTAGAAAATTTAAGCCAAGTTACTATTTTTATGGGAATATGTAGTTTTGTTTCTTTTGTTATGTTTAGCATGGATGTGTAATTTTGTCTTAATCATCATTCTCAGTTTCATTGTTTTCTCATCTCTCCTTAGTGTATAATTCTCTTAATTCAACATGAGAATATTTTTTTTCTTACTCTTTGATATGTACTCATATTTTCCCCTTGTTAAGGAAGGCTATGCCAACCTTGTACAATAGCTGAAGTGAAGTAACTCTGGCTTTTTTTTTTTTTTTTGGTCTTTTTAGGGCCGCACCCATGACATATGGAAGTTCCTAGATTAAGGGTTGAATCAGAGCCATAGCCACTAGCCTATGCCACAGCCATAGCAACTCGGGATCCAAGCTGCATCCTCAACCTGTGCCACAACTTATGGCAATGCTGAATCTTTAACCCACTGAGCAGGGCCAGGGATCAAACCCCACATCCTCATGGATGCTAGTTGGGTTCTTAAAATGCCGAACCACAACGGGAACTCTGAATCTGATATTTTTAATCAAAAGGATAGTAAAACTTACTGGATTCTAATTTTAATAGCTGGAGGTCTTAGGTCTTCATGGCTGGGTTGCTATAACAAATAAATGCATTTTAAAAAATGCACACCTTGTTTCTTGGTGGCTCATTGTGTTAAGGACCCGGCATTGTCACTGCTGTGCCTCAGGTTGCTGCTGTAACATGGGTTGGATCCTTTGCCTGGGAAGTTTTGCATGCTGCAGGCATGGCAAAAACAAACAAAAAACACCCAAAAGACCTTAAAAGGTACAGATCAACATATTCCTAAAAGCAATAAATGGTATTTTAAGTAATTAAGTAATTTGTTGTTTAATTTTTTTCTTTTTTGTCTTTTGTCCTTTTTAGGGCTGCACCCAAGGCATATGGAGGTTCCCAGGCTAGGGGTCCAGTCGGAGCTGTTGCTGCCGGCCTAGGCCACAGCCACAGCAACACCAGATCCAAGCTGCATCTGCAACCTACACCACAACTCACGGCAATGCTGGATCCTTAGCCCACGGAGCAAGGCCAGGGATCGAACCCACAATCTCATGGTTCCTAGTTGGATTCATTTTCTCTATGCCATGATGGGAACTCCCTAATTTTTTTCTTAATTGTGTTACCTAAAATCAAATACTTAGTATATTGCTAATTTAGTGCATTATGCATTTTAGTATTTCTGTTCTTAAATAATTTAGCAAGTTTGCATTTCTGGCTGATCTTTTCTCTCCTCTTTTTTTGTAGTTTCATGCTATGGATACGTTGTATAGGCACAGCTATGATTTAAGCAGTGCAATTAGTGTCTTAGTACCACTTGGGGGACCTGTTTTATGCAGAGATGAAATGGAAGAATGGTCAGCCTCTGAAGCTAGTTTATTTGAAGAGGCACTGGAAAAATATGGCAAAGACTTCAATGACATACGTCAAGATTTTGTAAGTAGAAAATTGTGAATTAAATAAAGTGTTGGGGTGGGAATATTTTATCTGTTTTAAAAATTTAGTAAAGCTTACACTATTCGTCTAGCAAGCCTGTGACTTAGTAATTTTTATCTGCTCAACATAGAATGAAGGCCAGTCTTGTGGAGGGAGACATTGACATTTGTCCTGAGAAGTAATTGTGAGTAAGACCCAGGGTCAGGAGGCCCTGAGTTCTTGCCGTAAACCTTGGCAGTATGAGTTGCCTCTCTCTGAGTTCCAAGTTTAAAATATGCTCAGCTTTTCTAACCACTTGCACTAAATATTTCTGATCTCTGCTTTTTAAGCTTATTGTTCTCCTTTAGACCTTCAGGATTTTTCTAGTTATCTTACTAATCTTTGAGCCTGAATTGATGCAGACCTCTAATATAGAAACGACCTGTACCAAGCAGAGTAGGAGAATTTGTTTTATGGGTTTTCAGTCTTTGACTCTTCTTGATGATATGCAGGACCTTACTTGCATTTTAAATACTAGGTCATCTTGTCTACTATTATATGCTTCCTTTGTATTTATGGAGTCACTCTCCGTAATTAAGCTTACAATCTCTTTGAAATGAGAAAAAATTTCTATTTGAGAAGTAGCTTTCTAGAGCTGCCATTGCTATAAGAAATTATGAAAATAGACTCTTTATAGACTATGAAGTATCTAATGTGAGCTAATATCCTGCCTTTTATGTTGTTGCATCTTTTTCGAATTTTTTTCTGAAGGAAAATTTTACTTTTTTTTTTTTGGTCTTTTTGCCTTTTCTAAGGTCTCTCCCGTGGCATGTGGAAGTTCCCAGGCTAAGGGTCTAATAGGACCTGTAGCCACCAGCCTACGCGACAGCCATTGCTATGCCAGATCTGAGCTGCGTCTTCTATCTACACCACAGCTCATGGCAACGCTGCATCCCCAACTCACTGAGTGAGGCCGGGGATCAAACCCGCAACCTCATGGTTCCTGGTTGGATTTGTTAACCACTGAGCCACAATGGGAACTCCCAAAATTTTACTTATTAATACGTGTTGATATATTAAATGCCAAACATGATAATTAAAGCTATTAGTGTCACTGGCATTTGCTCTGGCAAAACGTCACTCATATCCAGATTGTTATATTTCATGGTGTCAATTTATAAGACATGCAGTTGAGAATTTTTTTTTTTTTTTTTGTCCTTTTGCTATTTTTTGGGCCACTCCCGCGGCATATGGAGGTTCCCAGGCTAGGGGTCGAATCGGAGCTGTGGCCACCGGCCTGCGCCAGAGCCACAGCAACTCGGGATCCGAGCCACGTCTGCAACCTACACCACAGCTCACAGCAACGCCAGATTGTTAACCCACTGAGCAAGCGCAGGGACCGAACCCGCAACCTCATGGTTCCTAGTCGGATTCGTTAACCACTGCGCCACGACGGGAACTCCCAGTTGAGAATTTAAAATGCATTGATAGCATTTAGCTTCAGGTGGTCAGAATATCACAGCAGCACAGTGTTATTGATATAGTGTAGCTCCACCACTAAATAGAAACTGCAAAAACACAACCCTCTAAAAAACAAAGTCTGTAGGTCTGATAAACCAGTAGAAGGTGAGAAATACTAAGGTGATACTACTTTTCCCTGCACTGAGTGTGACATGCTCATTTTATGTTCCAGTAATCATTTCGACTTGGTTCAATTCAACAAATGTTTATTAAGCACCTGCAACATACCAGGCCCTTAGGTTTGCACTCGGCATGCAACAGAAGTTTAATGTATCCTTATTTCATAATCAAGATCAAGAGATTGAAAGACATTCTTTCAAGTAAAAAATAATGTAATTATTTCTGTCAGTAATAAGAACAAGTTTTATGGAGGCGGTGGGAAGGGAACTATTAGTTGTGGTGATCAACCCAGGATTGTCTTCACAGAGTTAACTGGCATTGCAGCTGGACCTTTGATGGCAAAGGGAGAGAGCAGCAAATTGACCGGTATACACTGAAGTGTGGATCTTGTACACAGCACTCTGGGCACTTAATAAAGGACTAGGAAAAGCTGCACAGTACCTTGGTAGTAGCTGGCATTCATAGGAGGTAAAATAACTGTGGATATTGGTATAACAGCAGTAATGCTGTAGGATTATGATCTAACAAAATTCTTAGTAATTTGTAGCACAACGTATATTAGTTTTTTCTGAAGTTGTTTAGAGGGCTTGTTGATGAGCCAATCCACATTAGGTTTGTTGTGCTTTGAAGATTGGAATTCATCATTAGTGTCAAAAAGCTTAAAGAAGATAGAACATCAAGAGCCTAACTATTCCAAGGGTTTGTGTTTTTAAACTTTGGGTTTGGGGTGTTTTTAAACTTACATTTCCCCTCCTCCACCCATTGGTGAAAAGCAAGTACACAAAAAAGTGTTCAGCATCACTAATCATCAGGGAAATACAAATCAAAATTCAGTGAGACATTGCCTGATACCTGTTAGGATGGCTATTGTTTTTTTAAAATGTTGGTAAGAGTTAGCG
Organism: Phacochoerus africanus; assembly: GCF_016906955.1. NCBI lineage: Eukaryota > Metazoa > Chordata > Mammalia > Artiodactyla > Suidae > Phacochoerus > Phacochoerus africanus. The sequence goes on along the minus strand of NC_062548.1, from coordinate 102,178,915 downwards.
TTAATTCTTCTTTAAATCTTTGGTGAAGCCATCTGGTCCTGGGCTTTTCTTTGTTAGAAGGTTTTTGATTACTGATTCAGTATTCTACTCATATTTTCTGTTTCTTCATGATTCAGTCTGGATAGGTTGTTTATTGGAATTTATCCATTTATTTCTAGATTATCCAATTTGTTGGTGTTTAATTGTTCATAGTAATCTCCTATGATCCTTTGTGTTTCTGTGGTATCATTTGTAATGTCTCTTCTTTCAGTTCTGATTTTATTTATTTCAGTCTTCTCTCTTTTTTTTTCTTAGTTTAGCTAATGACTTGTCAATTTTGTTTGTCTTTTCAAAAAAACCAGCACTCAGTCCATAGATCTTTTCTGTTGATTTCCTTGTTTCCACTTCATTTATTTCTGTTCTGGTCTTTGTTGTTTCCTTTCTTTTGCTAAGTGGGATCACTGTCTTTTCATTACTTATTTATTTTTTTGGCTGCATCTGCCTCATGCCAAAGTTCCCAGGCTAGAGATTAAACCCATGCCACAGCAGTAACCCAAGCCACAGCAGTGACAACGCCAGACCCTTAACCCACTAGGCCACCAAGGAGCCCCTCTTTTCATTCTTTTTTTATTTTTTCCTCTGACAGGGTAATTTCTAATGACTTTTTTTTTTTTTTTTGGTCTTTTGCTTTTTAGGGCTGAACCTGCAGCATGTGGAGGGCCCCAGGCTAGGGGTGGAATCAGTGCTATAGCTGCCAGCCACAGCCACAGCCACAGCAATGCAGGATCCATGCCACGTCTGCAACCTGTACCACAGCTAACAGCACCGCCAGATCCTTAACCTGATGATCAAGACCAGGGATCGAACCTGAGTCTTCATGGATGTTAGTTGGGTTTGTTAACCACTGAGCCATGACAGGAACTCTTGACCTATCTTTTTTGTTATTGTTCTTTTTTTTTCTTTTTTGGCTGCCTCACAGTATATGGACTTCCTGGTCCAGGGATCAGATCCTAGCCACAGTTGCGACCCACACTGCAGTGTGGCAGTGCCAGATCCCTTAATCTACTGTGCCTGGCTGGGGACTGAACCTGTGTCCTGGTGCTACAGAAGCCACCAATTCTGTTGCATCACAGCGGGAACTCCTCTAATGACCTGTTGTTGAGTTCACAGATTTTTCTGCTTGATCAAGTCTGTTGCCGATGTTCTGTATTCTGTATTTCATTTAATTCATTGTATTCTTTAGCTTTAGAATTTGGGTTTTCTAAGTGATTTTTTTTCCTCTCTCTGTTGAACTTGTTTTGTTTGTATATTGTTTTCCTGATTTCATTGTCTATCTGCGTTTTCTTGTAGCTTACTCAACTTCTTTAAAACAATTCTTCTAAATTCTTTACCAGGCAAATCCTAGATCTCTATTTCTTTGGGGTCAGTTCCTGGAAAATTACTGTGTTCCTTTGAGGGTGTTATGTTTCTTAGTTTTTTATGTTTCTCATAGCCTTGTGTTGGTGTCTGTGCATTTGATTGAGCGCTCACTTCTATCAGACTTTACAGACTGCTTTTATCGGAGAAAGACCTTTACCTGCAAGTGGGTACAAGGGTGCCAGCTAAGTGGGGTGTGATGGTTGTAGCTCCTGGGAAGGCCCATTGGCTTTGCATGTTCAGCTGTATCAGCCAAAGCCAGTGTTGGTAAAGATTGCAGAGGTCTCCATGACCAGGGCTGCAGGGGTCTGCAGCAGCAGAGAGGACTTTTGGGATCTTCAGTGGCAAAGGCTGCTGGGGAACCTTCTGGATTCTTTTTCTCCCACAGCATTTGTCGTTGGTGAAGGGTCTCTTTTGTTGCTGGGTCTTGCTTTGAACTGCTCAGTTGGTGGCAGTGATGCCTGAGGTGTGGGTATGTGTGGATCAACCTTAAAGCCAGGAGGGAAGTGTGTGCGCTCAGAGGGTGACTGCAGCCTGTGATCTGTTGCCTGGGATGTGAGCGCTGTGGAGCAGCTAGGGCTCTGGGGTCCAGGTGTGCATGTCTTTTGGGAGCAGTGCAGCAGTATCTCCCTCCCTGGGAGGCCAGCAATAGCGATGGCTCTTGGTTACCTTGGTGGCAGAAGCTGCGGATTTCTTCTGCGGAGGAGGCTGCTGAGGTCCATGTCAACAAACACGACACAGTCCTCTACTGTGCAAGATGAAGGGATTCCACACTGTCTTGGGGGCTGCTGAAGTCATCAGTGACCAGAACTGCCAGGCTTCTCTGCAGAGCAGGCCACCGATGACCGCACTGGTGTCCACCATGTGGCTTATACTAATGGCCTCCCCCCTTCTCTCTTCTTAGTCATTCTCAGATGTCTCAGCTAATGCTCATCTCCTCAGTGATCGTTTCTGTACAGTTATCCTCCAGTTTTTTCTGCACTGTGTTGCTGTAAGTTCCTATTTGACTCTTGCAGTCCTCCCAGGGGAACTTTAATCTATTGATAGCTGTCTAATTATTGTTTCTTGTGGGGTTAAAAAATCTGGCTTGTCCTCCTTTATCTTGCTGGTGACACTGTCCATTTTGTCTAGGTTGTTGTCGTAAAGTTTTTTATAATCTCATTATCCTTTTAAGTTCTATGGGATGGAGCTATAGTGATGTCCCCTCTCACATTTCTAATACTGCTAATGTAGCTCTTCTTTTTGTCCTCATTAGTCTGGCTTGGGGTTTATCAATTTTATTGATCTTTGCAAAGAACCAATTTTTGATTTAATTGATTTTTTTGTTTTGTTTGCTTATTCATTGATTTCTGCTTTTATGTTTATTATTTATTTCCTTCAGCTTGTTTTGGGCTTATGTGCTTTGTCTTTTCCTAGTATTTTTTTAAGGTTGGCGTTCAGATCATTAATTTGAAACTTTACTTCAGGTGTCATCATTTATTGGTAATATACATTTGGCTGACAATGAATTCAGCTTTTGGCTGAGAATGACCTGTGTTTTTTGCCTGAAAAACTTTACTGCCCTCTTTGGAGAGATATTTCATTCTTATAGAATTGACGTAACAGTTTTCCCCCTTTCAGTATTCTACCAAGATGTCACTCTGTCTGGCTTATGTAGTGTCTGATGAGAAGTTCCTATGTATGTAAATGTTTCTTTTTCTTTGTGCTCAAGATTTCCTCTTTACTTTTGGTTGTTAGCGCTTATACTACTATAGTGTACTTTAGTAGGCTTTTCTTATCTTTCTTTCTTTTTTTTTTTCTGCACCCTGGGCACGTGGAGGTTCTCTGGCCAGGCCACTGTAGTGACAGCATCGAATTCTTAACCTGCTGTGCCACAAGGAAACGTCCCATAGGATTTTCTTTGTAATTATCTACTTGTAGTTCACTGAGTTTTCTAGGACTGTGATTTGTTGTTTGTGTGTTAATTTGTACAATTTGTATTTATCTTCTAGTATACTAATTCTTTTCTGGGCTATGTTCAGTAAACTGATAAACTTGTTAAAGGAATTCTTTAAATATGATAGCATTTTTTCTAACATTCATCTTTTATTTTTACGCTTTTTAAAAATGTACCATGTCTCCTTTTTTTTTTTTTTTTGTCTTTCTAGGGCCATACCCATGGTATATGGAGGTTCCCAGACTAGGGGTCAAATTGGAGCTGTAGCTGCCGGGCACAGCTACAGCCACAGCAACGTGGGATCTGAACCATGTCTGTGACCTACACCACAGCTCATGGGAACACCGGATCCTTAACCCACTGAGCGAGGCCAGGGATTGAACCCACGTCCTCATGAATACTACTCGGGTTCGTTAACCACTGAGCCACGACAGGAACTCCTATTTTTATGCTTTTACTTCTATTTAAGTTCCCTGTCTATTTGTGCGTGTCATCTGCCTGTTCAACTAGATCTTTTAGTATATTAATATGGTCTCTAGTTGGTCAGGTTTGGATTTCATTGTTCTGGCTACCTTCAGTGTACCACTGTATTGGAAGGCCTAATATTTCATGTATTGCCTTCAAAACTTTGAGCCTCACAGGACTGCAAAGGCTTAACTGAGTTTCCCTTTTTTTGCCAGATAAAATCCTTCACCCATCAGGAAAGGCTCCCCACTTGGCTAATTCGCCAAGCACCCCACCCAGTCTTCAACCTAACGAATTGCACTTCCCTGCCAGCACACAGTTTATTCACACAAGCCAATCACATCCTCCCATGGGAACCTTCTTCCAGAACCAGGGCACACCTTATCCTCTTGTTACACCAAGCTGCACTTCCACAGCCCCTACTGGGCTCACAATTCCCATGCACCACAGAGCCTCTCTCCACATTTTGCCCTTCCCCCTGTGATAGAATAGTGTGGCACGTCCATGGTGAGGGCACATGGGGGTTCTTATTTGTCCTGCTCCAGTCCAGTCTTAGGTAGGCTTTATGTGCCTGAGCCTAAGCATTGGAGCTCCCACAGCAGTTCTGGTCTGGGAAGAACTCTCTTGTCACAACCAGTCTCTGTCTTGTGTAGCCTTTGATCAGTAGGTTTCTTGAGTGTGAAAAATTTCCAGTCAGTCTCCACTGCCCTTTGCCCCTCCCCTCTCCTCCCCTCCTCTCCCTTTTTTTTTCTTGTCAGCCGCACCCATGGCATATGGAAGTTCCCAGGCTGAGGATCAAGCCTGCACCATAGCAGCAACCCAAGCCGCTGTAGTGACAGCACCAAATCCTTAACCCACTGTGCCACAAGGAAACTCTCCATATATTTTTCTCTTGTGAATTTCACTTTAATTCTGTTGTATTCAGAAAACATACTTTGTTTTTTTTAAAAAAAAAAAGACACAAATTTTACATTTTGAAGATTTGATTGGCGCTGACCCCAGTATATGGTTTGTTATGGCGAATGGGCCATGTACTCTTTAAAAGAACAGATTTTGCTGTTAGGTATAATGTTCTATAAATCCTGCTTGGGTCAAGTTTATTGATAGTGTTGTCTTCTGGAGCCTTACTGATTTTCTGTCCAGTTCTATTGTTGAGAGAGTGGTATTAAAAGTCTCTAGCTAGGACTTCCCTGGTGGCACAGCAGGTTAATGATCTGGCATTGTCACTGTGTTGTGAATTCAGTCCCTGGCCCAGGAATTTCCACGTGCTACAGGCATGGCTGAAAGAAAAAAGAACTTTAGCTATAATTGTAGATTTTTCTGTTTTTCTTCTCAATTATATTAGGTTTTTGCTTTAAATACATTGACTGTTATTAGGTACATACACATTTAGGATTAGTCGTGTTCTCATGATAAACCAACCCTTTTAATCTTTGTGTCACACTTATTTATGCAGCTTCCTTGTGGCAGAATCTAATTTTTTTCCTATTAATATAACTCCAACCCAGATTTATTTTATTGTTTACATGATATATCTTGTTTCCATCCTTTTATTATGTTCAGAATGGTCTTTTTATAGGCGGAATACAGTTGGATCTTCGTGTGCGTTTGTGTGTGCACGCGTGCACGTGCTTTTTAGGGCCATACCTGTGGCATATGGAAGTTCCCAGGCTAGAGTCGAATTAGAGCTGTAGCTGCTAGCGTACTCCACAGCCACAGCACTGCCAGGTTGAGCCGAGTCTGTTATCTACATCACATTTCATGGCAATGCCGGATCCTTAACCCATTGAGAGAGGCTAGGGATCAAACCTGTGTCCTCATGGATACTAGTCATGTTCTTTACTGCTGAGCCACAACAGGAACTTTGGATCTTTTTTTCTTTTTTTAAGACAGTCTGACAATCTCTGCCTTATACTTGGTGTATTTAGACCACTTATCTTTAATTATTTAACCGTATATTTCTCAGTTTAAATCCATTATCATCATGAATTTTCCATTTATCCCATTGTTCTTTGCCCTCCCTTTCTTTTTCCTTTTTCTTTTTGGAACCATACTCGCTACATATGGAAGTTCCCAGGCTTGGGGTTGAATTGGAGCTACAGCTGCCGGCCTGGACCACAGCCACAGCAACATGGGATCTGAGCCAAGCCTGCAACCTATACCACAGCTCACTGCAACACCAGATCCTTAACCCACTGAGCGAGGCCAGAGATCAAACCCTTGTCCTCATGGGTACTAGTCAGGTTCATTAACCACTGAGCCACAATGGGAACTCTTGTTCTTTGACCCTTTTGATCAATTTTTTTTATCTCTAGTAGTGGCTGACTAATTAAACTTGTTTTGTTTTGTTTCGTGATTTATGCTTTAACGTACCACAGTTTACCTTCAAATCTGATACCACTTAGATCACAAAGATTTTAAGAACCATGAAACAATATACTTGTAGTTCTCCCTGTTCTTGTACTTGCTTTTGTTGTCATACGTTTTATTTATGTCCATGTTCGAAATCCCACAGTGCAGTATTTTTACTTCTTGCTTTAGGCAATCAATGCTCTTTTAAAGATTGCGCCCCTCCCCCATATTTATTATTGTTAGTTTATTTATTTAAATTTTTTTCATTTCTGCCCTTCTTCATCTCTTTGTGTAAATTCAAGTTTTCATCGCCAGTGGGGGATTTCTCAGGTTTCCTGCTCTGGCTCAGTTCTTTCTGATGGAAACTTGTGGCAAATGTATTTGGATTCCCCTTATGTCTAGAACTTCCAGGGATCCTAAACAGTTTTCCCAGCCCACTGTTGGCCATTAATGATTTGGTAAATTTTTTGTTGTTACTGCCTTTATTTTACCTGTTTCTTCTATGCCCTGCCAAAGTAAAAGTAGTTAATGAGTCTTGTCTTTGCTTAGCAACTTAGGTATTTAGTTCATCTGGTTGTCTTGTAATCTTAGCTCTCTGATGTACTAAATAGTGGGTGTGGTTTTGTAAATTATCTGTTGTTGTGTCCCCCCCCCACCCCCCATTTTTAGAATGGGGATGACTTCTCTTGTGAATTTCTTCTTCCTAAGCAGGACCTGAAATATGCAGAGGAACCTGAAAAATCCAAAGTGTAAAATAGCAGTCTTTCTTCTCCCTTCATGCAATGGAGTCCTTTGCCATAGAAACTCCTTTCAGCAATGGTTATTTCCTGGCTGTTGTATCATTTAGACTTCAGTTGCAGGTAACAAAATTGTAGGAGCTATTTTAAACAGAATAGGGTTGAATTTTAGAAATTAGACGCTTAAAATCATTAATAGGGTTGGAGAAGTAGGCTCAAGCTGGACCTCAGAACAGTTCCACAGAAATGGTTCCACAATTGAACTCTTACCTCTGCACCATATGGAAACTGAGAAGGTGCTGGATTAACTTATGAGCCAGGATCATACTATTTTAGCCATGATTTTTAGATCAGGAAAACTCTAGCAGAGCCTTTGGCTCTAGGACAGTTTTGCACCTCCTACTTCTACTGCAGCAAAATGGATCCCTGGTGCACCATCAGCTCTACGCCTGCTTAATTCGCTTCTGAATTTAGGTCTTATACACATACATCTGGTTGGCAGAAATAAATCACAAGAGAGTCTTGGAAATAACAATGTTTGGATTTCTAGCCTTTGCAGTATAAGAAAGTAAACTAGGAGGAAGTTGGAAAGAATACTGAGCAAGGCATAATTAGAGACAACAGAATCCATTTTTGTGAACTAGGGGGAGGGTTTTTTTTTTGTTTTTGGCTCTGCCTACAGCATGTGGAAGTTCCTGGGTGGGGGAATCAGACCCAAGCCTCTGGAGTGACAACGCCAGATCCTTAACCTGGTGGAGTTGCCACAAGAGAACTCCCAGAGTGAGCTAGTTTGAAGAGGAAGAGAGTTCTAAAGTGTATCAGAAGACTCCAGACCTCCAGGAGGGCTGGGGATCCAAGTTTTGATGCTTCACAGCCAGGACTTGGGAAGCTGAGAACAGCAACTGACCCCAAAATGGCAGTACTCTGGCATACAAGTTCTGCTGTCTCTACCACAAATCTTGCTTGATTCTGTTCTACCCTGACTCTATCAGTAAGTGTCGTGTATTTAGGGTCTATTCTTAGAACACTCCACTTGTTACCAATTTTTGTCTTAGAGTACATTGGAGTATAAGTGAAAGAAACTTCACCTACTTTAGAATAAAGAATATTTGTTTTGGTTATATGTGTTAGGGTTCTTATTTGCTAAGTATGGAATTTACTATATCTAATTTAAGCCAAAGGCATGTAGGCTATTAGGTTCTCATAAAATCTGTGGTAAGACTAGAGAACCAGGCCTTTGGATGCCATAGAAACAGTGCAAACACCCATTCCCTCTGGTGCTTGGAATCCATGTCAAACGTGGGTGCCAGAACAGTCAGTGCATGGGCCCTCAGAACATGATATCTCTACCAGAGTTCTTGCCACACTGTCCAGATTCCCGTCTTGCAGCTTTATCCTGATGTTGCCCATTGTTTCTCTCTCTCCCCCCCCCCCCCCGACTTTCTTTCCTTTTTTTTTTTGTCTTTTTGTCTTTTTTGTTGTTGTTGTTGTTGCTATTTCTTGGGCCGCTCCCGCGGCATATGGAGGTTCCCAGGCTAGGGGTTGAATCGGAGCTGTAGCCACCGGCCTACGCCAGAGCCACAGCAACGCGGGATCCGAGCCGCGTCTGCAACCTACACCACAGCTCACGGCAACACCGGATCGTTAACCCACTGAGCAAGGGCAGGGACCGAACCCATAACCTCATGGTTCCTAGTCGGATTCGTTAACCACTGCGCCACGACGGGAACTCCCGACTTTCTTTCTTGATAATCAGAGTATAGTTGATTTATAATTATTAGTTTCTGGTGCACAGCAAAGTGATTCAGATATATGTATTTTATATATACATATAGAAAATCCGAATATACTTTTTCATGTTCTTTTCCATTATTATAGGGTATTGAATCTAGTTCCTTGTGCTATACGGTAGCACCTTGTTGTTCTGTTTTATGTATGATGATTTGTATCTGCTAATCCCAAACTCCTAATTTATCCCTCCTCCACTCCTTTTCCTCTTTGGTAACCGTAAGTTTGTTTTTTTTTTTTTTTTTTTTTTCCCAAAGTTAGTGAGTCTCTGTTTTGTAAATATGTTCACTTGTATCATATGTTAGATTCCACATATAAGTGATGTCATATGGTATTTGTCTTTCTCTTTCTGACTTCCTTCACTTGGTATGATAATCTCTAGGTCTATCCATGTGCTGCAAATGGCATTGTTGCATTCTTTTTTGTGACTAATAGTCCATTGTAGATATACACCACATTTTGTTTATCCATTCACCTGTCAGTGGACAATTAGGTTTCATCTATGTCTTGCCTATTGTAAATAGTGCTGCTGTGAACATTGGAGTGCATGTATCTTTTCAAATTAGAGTTTCTTCGGATATATGCCTAGGAGTGCGATTGCTGGATCACATGGCACTGATGTTGCTCACTTCTGTATCTAAATGTCATTCATGTTTGTCAGCCTGGATAAACCTGACCCATATGTCTGTGTCTTGTTTAAAAGGGTGTTTTGTTTTGTTTTATTTTTTGGAGGGGGTGGGGCAGGGAATGTGGTTAAAGCTTCAAGGAAGATAAGCTAGAAGTGGATTCAAAATGGGTGTATAGTTTCTGCCATCACCTGCTTCTTTGACTACTTAACATCTATCCTTGTTTTCTATACATGCTTCCTTTCCATATGTCAACCTTTAAACAGTAGTAACTACCCTGAATCATGAGAAAATATGGTACTCTTTCCTCAAATGGGGAGGCTTCAATTTAATATCACAGCATTTATTTCTAGTTGATATTTCTTCCTCTTTTGGTTTTAGTCAAAACCCTGTCTTTATAGCTTGTAACTTCTACATTAAGTTGTAAAGGTAAAAAAAAAAACCCACCACCAACAGACCTTGTATAAAAATAGAAAGTGAATTGGGTGCAGAAGAAAAATAGTTACACAGAGCAAGGAAGGAAGTATAGCTTCTTTAGTCTTCCTTTCTCCATTTGTGAAACTCCTCCTGAGGCCTCGCTTGTCATTCAAAACAGACCCCACCCTCACCCCCTTGGTATCTTAGATGATCGGAGTTTGTAGTCTGGTGGAGTGACCCAAACTTTTACTCCTTCTGAGCCCTGGGTTGGGTTAGAAGCAGTGTTCTGTGGAAATAAGTCATTCGTAAGTCTGTGTGTGGTATTGCTAGCCAATGCATTTCAGCCAGAAAAGGCAAATCATATTTAGAATAATTGTCTGTTCAATGAGAATAGATAGCTGCTATTCTGGGATGCTGAGAGTTTAGTCTAACTGACATGTTCCCAGGAAAGGTGCCATGATGGAGGCCCAGTGTACACTGTTCCTTGCAGATGAGACACTTGGGGTGATCAGACAAGATTTGTGAGGGGACATCCCTGTGGTGGCATCCACTTTATGTGTCCTTTGAGCAATCTTTAGGCGGCCAGGGGAAGAGGGTGGCTGATAGCCGTAGAGGAGACCATCTTAGGCAACTGATAAGTGAGAATCTCCTTTGCAGAGGCGCCTTTGTGGGCATGGGGGCACAGAAATTCTCACACCCAGGCCTACATTCAGGTGTTTGTCCCGCAGCTGCTTTTCTAAGACTCATTGTTACCAGTCCTTTCAAGTCCCTGGTAACTGTAACAAGTAAATAGCCATTGTCACTACATGGGTATGGTCAGTACCTCTGGCCATCTCTTCTGCAACTCAAACCCTAGTAGAAAACCACATGTCCGTTCTGATGTTCTGCCCTCTGAAAGGATCTCCCTTTGCTGTGTTTCAGAGTCACTCCTGCTTGGGGCTAAAATGCTGCAGCAGGATAATTTTGGTTGGTGCCAGTACAGCATGCAGAGCCATCTGCCACATTCAGATTTTTTCCTTCTCAATTGATGTGTCATAGGGAACTCCCATAAGGTCAGAGTGAGGATTGAGGGAGAAATGATACTGCATCAGGAGTGGGCACACTGAGACCTGACCTACACTTCTTGATGAGAGGCCAGGGGTATAGCTGATTAGGACTTTAGGGCTTAGATAAAATCTGGCTTATGAGGAAGCTTGGGTTACACGGTCACTTGGTTTTCTTTCTCAGGCTTCTAGGTAAATTGCATGCTAGGGGCTCTTTCCCAAAGGAATAATAGTCAGGCAATAAAGAGATCTTGGCCTGCTTAAAACCCTAAGAGACTGTGCCCCAGATGTCCTGTGAGGTCTTGCTGATTTCCTCACACTATCCCTCTGACACTTTCAGCTCCATTAGATTGCTTGTTAAATTGGAGAAAATTGTATTTACTTTAACTGCAGTCCAAATGCCAGCTGTGCCAATCTGTTCCTGTAAGGAGACTACATTTGTTGAAGTTGCCACCCAATTAAGTTTAAAATAATTTCTTTTTTCTAAACTCCATTTATTTTCTCTTTAAACCAAACAGGTGAGTTAAATGTGGAGGTGATGGGAATGGCATAGATTTTGTACATATGGGTCATAAACAGACCCCTAGCTGCCCTGGGGTCTGGGAAGTACTGTTTTAACTGCAGCCCCACTGGTGCATTAGGGCAGATCAGGTAGGAGTCAAAGAGTGCTGCTGAGTCACCTATCTGTAAAATTTGCCTCAATAGCTAAAAATCGTGAATATTATCAGCCACTATTTTGATCTGCCCTGATTTGCATCTTAGATGCCCAGCAGATCTCTTTCACAGAGGGAATGAATATATACTGTGGTTGTAGGTCTCGTAGGTAGAAGCTCTTTTGGTCATTTTTTGAATAATTATGAAATATAGCAGGCAAGCTTCCTATTTTTCTAATAGGTACCACACTTATGTTCTTTTTCAGATATTTAGGTTTTCATTTTATTTACAACAGAAAGATCAAAATAGTGCAGTTTTGAAAAGAATGAGAAATATTATGGCAGAGACCATATGACACTCAGTTGTAGGTGGCAACTTTGAAAGTTAAAGAACTCAGGCCAGATTGATTTAAATATCATTTCTAAAAATTGTACTTCAATTCTACCTATAGCCCAAGAAAAACTTCTATAAGTCATCAATTATAAGTCATAAGGTTTATAATTTTTAATGGGATGGCAGTTGAGAGATGGACTGTGTTGTATCAGCATCTCTAGCTGAATAGAACATGTTTGGGGACCCTTTGCTAAGAGTTAATGTCATTAATTTCAGTTTTCTCAAACATTTCTAGAATGCAGCTTCCATGTAGATATTTGCCTTGATATTTTAGAGAACTGGTTTTAAAGGAAAGCAGTTTCTCTCAGTAGCTTGTTTTCATTATCATATTAAATATTTTTTCAGCTCCCTTGGAAATCATTGACTAGCATCATTGAATATTATTACATGTGGAAAACTACTGACAGATACGTGCAGCAGGTAATTTTTTCATATTGCTGTCAATACAGTTTCATCAAAATGAACTTTCTATTTATACATTAATGTTTCTTAGAATATACTTAGTGTAAATTTTTTGTTTGCTTTATTTTTTCTAGACCATTTTAAACTACATGATTTCATATCTTTAACGTATAAAGATTTTAGTCTTAATATTTTCTTTACTTTAGAACCCATTAGGATAAATATTTTGGAAAGACAGCAGGGAAAGATGCCACTAGAGAGGTATTATTTTCTTTGCAGGTGCCTGGTGATTCATCTCTTTGTGAGTACGGTTGATGGGAATGACTTAGGATGTGTTAAAGGTCTTCCGAAACCTCCTGTGACATTTGTGGGGTTGTACCTCCTAAATCTTTGACTTTAACTGTAGTAGTTAATTAATTAATTTTTAAACTGAAGTATAGTTGATTTACAATGCTGTGTTAGTTTCTGGTGTACGGCAGAATGATTCAGTTTTATATTTTTTTTCCTTCTTTCATATTCTTTTCCGTTAAGGTTTATTACAAGATGTTGACTAGAGTTCCCTGGGCTGTACAGTAGGACCTTGTTGTTTATCCCTTCTATAGATAATAGTTTACATCTGCTTGTAGTAGTTAGTCTTTACTAATTTGATGCTTTGTACGTAGATACATAACCTTTTTCCCAAAATTATCTCTAAAAATAAGAAACCACTTATTTTTAAAAATCCTTCCCAAATGTCCCAAACTGAGGTAATCTCTCAATTAATCTATTTTGAGTAATATTACTTTTGGGGGGAAAGTACATTTTTCTCAAGTGACCTCAGTCAGTACTTGTTTTTGTATTTTTCTAGTCACATGTTAGAACTGGTAAAGAAAGTAAATATGCAAGTATATTTAACACAGACATTATTTTTCCTAAGTATGTGATCACCCAGTGGCAAGTGTTGGATGCTATAAAAATACAGTTTAAGGATCACTTTAAATATTAGCACATTGAGTTATTGAGATGGTGAATAGATATGAATAGATAGCCCATGGCTTGTTGAAAAATTTCCAGTGTCAACGTCATGTGTAATTCAGAAAGTGCTTGTTTCAAACCCTGGGCAAGACGGTTCTTTAGGACGTTAGTGCACCATCTCTCTTTTGATGGCTTTCAGAATAAAGTTGCTATTCCTGCCCACCCCCATCCCCCCCAAAGTGTTTGTTTCAAACAACTTAGGTAGATGTGAAGACCATGTGCTCTTGGAAAGCTGTGTTACTCGAAGTAAAAAGAGTCTCTGAAGAGAGTGGCGATGATGGCATTAATGAAGGTTGAAAACATGTTTGGATAAAATTATTTCCAAACTTTCAGCTCCTCCTTTAAAAGTTTTGTTTCCTTAAATGTTTTTGTTTCCTTCTCATTTAAGAAGGTGGGGGATTGCCTTGCATTCTCATGTCTTCATTTTGAGTATCTACCACTCATTATTTTCCCTCCCTATTTGCATCATTGTGTTGATCAGACTCTGTTTTTGATTATATAATCTTTCCCCCATTCCTTGCCCTGTATTTGGCTCCTCTTTGGTTCCTAAAAATGAGACATGAGTTCAGCCAAGTTTTAAAGTTCACTGGATATTTCCCAACATTTAAGGGTAAATGCTTATTTAGTTGGACTTAGAGTAGTTACTGTCTTTTTTTTGCATGGACTGTGGAAACGAATCATCTCTGAATCAAATTTTCTAAAAGCAAAGATTATATGCATTTTCTCCCAGAAAGGCAGAAAAGAAATAAAATAGAAGCTAAATTTGAAAAGTAAAAATGATTATAAGTTCTGTCTCTCATCTCATGGAGAAATGGGAAATGTTGTTCATGCTTTATTTTTTTAAATTTACGTATAAAATGTTATTAATACTTGTGCTATACCTCACAATCTAGTGACTTTTTCTTACAAATTACTGGAGTTTAAGAATATGTGCGTGAAATAAAAGCTCATCTTAAAAAGGCAGTTATTGAATTATGCTTTAATATTTTTGTTTTCTTGTGAATTTTTAAGATAAATGAAGTGGTAATAATTAGTGGACATTGTGTGTAAAATATCTTATCTGTCTTTTGAATTAGAAACGTCTAAAAGCAGCAGAAGCTGAGAGTAAACTGAAACAAGTGTATATCCCAACTTAGTAAGTAATGGAAATCTTTTCAGTTTTTGCCATGGTATTAATTCTGTCAAAAATAAAATATGTATATTTTGGTCAGTTTCAGTCAAATTTGAATTTCTTTGTACATCTTATTTTCTTCCACTACATAGCACAGTTTGCTTTCCATTATAAGGCTACTACAATGATTTTTTTTTTTTTTGGCCTCCAGGGCTAGGGAGGCATATGGAGTTCCAGGGCTAGGGACCAAATCCAAGGCGTAGTTGCATCTAAGCCACAGCTACAGCAATGCTGGTTCGTTAACCCATTGTGCCCGGCCAGGGATCGAACCTGTGTCCCAGGGCTCCAGAGACGCCACCGACCCCATTGCACAACAGTGAGAACTCCACAAGGATTTTTTAAGAAAGAAAAATAGTTGGTGGGAGAAAACCCCAAGTAACCGTAGGACCAGATGAAAAATGCCATGTACCATAATTTCTATCAAAGCTGAAGGAAAACTGTTAGAAAGCTAACCTATGAAAATGTTACTTGAAGCACATGTATTTCAGAAGGCTGACAAATTTTGAAACTTCTGTATTGTATAATTTTTGTTTGGGTAATGTACATTGCCATTTGTAGGTGTGTTGTTTATTTGTTGAGCATTTTACACTGGTTGCTTGGGGAAGGGGTTAGGAAAAGTAATTAAAGCCAAACTTTGAAATGTTGGATAAGAAATTAATAGGTTTTGATTGTTTCATATGCCTAGCATTCTATCATTATTATCCTTTGGGTTTCGATATCATTGTCATATCAAAATGAATGCCAGTTTTCTTTTCATTTGTTACATTTTAAATGAATTATCTTTTTTTACAGTCTTGAGTTTGACAGTTCATTTGTTTAGGAAAATTTAGTTTATTGAGCCCCGTGTATATAGAGCTATCCTAGCTTCTTTGGGGATAAAAATGAAATCTGCTACAAAATTCTGTGTATTAATTCAAGATTTTTCACTTTTTGATCTCAGTACAGTTGTTTTATACCTAGCCTTTTTGTTTACTGAATTTTGATATATTCATACATATTCTTATATATAGCAGGCCTTATTGACAATGAATTGTGATATTTCTTATTAATCTTTTATCTCAAGTGAGAGAGCATGTAATTTATAGGGTCCATAATTTTTATTCAGAGCTGAATTGTCCCTTCTGCAGAGTGATTTCTAATATTTTAGGAAATTATATATTTTATTTGACTAAATTTATAAAAGAGCAACTCCCCAAAGAAAACAGTGTTGTGATTCATGTGTCTTAGATTTTCAAAAGCAAGCAAAACAGCTTTCTTATACTTTGCATTGTTGTCACATCAAAGGAAAAACACATTTAACCAGTTTTCACCAAGTAACCCAGACAATTGTTTCTATTCTGTTTTGTATTGACTTTGGAGTCTTGATCTAAGTCAAAGACTAAATCAAAGACCAATCTGTGGGCTAGATCTGACCTGCCACCTGTTTTTATAAATAAACCATTACTGGAATACAGACATGTTCATTCATTTATATGTTGTGTACATCTGCTTTTGTGCTGCAGTGGCAGCGTTCAGTGGTTGTGACAGAAATTATAATACCCATGAAGCTTAAAATATTTACTCTGCCAACCCTTGATCCAAGTGAATGATTTTTGGAGATTAGGATAGAGTTTCTAATCATACTTTTACAAAATTTATATGAATCATATATGTAAATAGAAGTTTGAATCAGTATTGTTGAGTTGGGTAAGAATATGAGTTCTTTGAAGAATTTCCCAATTAACTCTGAAATGCTATTTTAAAATAATAGATTAAGAATTATTATATGCTGCTATCTTTTTGAGCCTGGCAGTCTCCTATATGCAAAGCACTCTGTTCACTACTAGAGGTAGATCAGTTAAGACATTCTAGAAAACTTCCTCCTAGACTCAAGCCCTTCATTAAAAAAAAAGAAAAACACTCTGGGAATTCCTGTTGTGGCTCAGTGGTAACAAACCCAACTAGTATCCATGAAGATGCAGGTTTGATTCCTGGCCTCACCCAGTGGGTTAAGGATCTGGTGTTGCTATGAGCTGTGGTGTAGGTCACAGATGCAGTTCAGACCTCATGTGGCTGTGGCTGTGGTGTAGGCTTGCAGATGTCACTCCAATTTGACCCCTAGCCTGGGAACTTGGATATGCTATGGATGCAGCCCTAAAAAGACATTCTGGAGCCCACCTTCTATTGTGTGGGAGAGAGGTGCCAAACAGCTAATCACCCAGTGGGATGAGTACTCTGATGGAGGAGAGTTTTCGTGAGAGTTTATACTGGGGGAGAGTTATCACACTCAGTTGATGCTGTCAGGAAAGATACATTGTGGCAGTGAGTATGAGTGAACTCTAGAGGAAGGGTTAACCGGGTGATGGAGGCTTTCCAGGCTAATGGGATGGTGAGATGGGATGGGGCAGAACATGGTTGAGGAGCATAGTTATGAGAGGCAGGCAATGTGGCTGCTGTGAGGAGAGAGTGGTGAGCTGTGGGAGGCCAGCATGGTGGGCGAGGGCCAAGAGTTACCCATCTGATGAACAGTGGAAATGGATTTTAAACCAGAAAGTATCATGATCAAGTTTGTGTGTACTTTCAGATTCCTGACTATATTTTGGAAAACGGTATCAGGAATTGGGGAATGGATGTAAGGGGACCAATTACGAAGTTCCTAGAGAAGAAAGATGATAGTAACTTGACCTAGAGTTGTGGCCTGGAAATGGTACACGACTTGGAGGCGGTTGACTTGTATGGAGGGGCAGAGGGAAGATTTAGATTGAGTCCCAGGTTTCTGGCTAGCACAGCTAACTAGGTGGATTGCTGGCTATTCACCATGGTGAGAAGCTGTGGCAGAGACCCAGGTTGGGTTATTTTGAGTTTGCTTTCTCCAAAAAGAAGTGTTAAATATACTGTCAAATATATTGGTCTTAAGCTCAGGGGAAAGTTCTGGGCTAGATGTACAAATTTGAGCTTCATCAGAATAGAGTGTTGTGTTTGAAACTATAAATGAGATTTCTTTTTTCTTTTTTTTTGTCTTTTTGCCTTTTATAGGGCCAGAATTTTTTTTTAATTGAAGAATAGTTGATTTACATTGTTGTGTTAAATTGTACAGCAAACTGATCCAATACACACACACACACACACACATTGTTTTTCTTAAAATATTCTCTCCCATTTTGGTTTATCATAAGATACTGAATATAGTTCCCTGTGCTATACAGTAAGATCTTGATGTTTATCATATAATGCAGCTTTGAAAACTTTAAAAAAATGTTTGTCTTAACAGTAAAAGTTTATTCAAATGGTCACTTTGACACCAACCATTTGTTTCCTGAGGATTAATCTGTAGGTATTTGGTTTTGCAAAACATATTTTAAGTGGTTCACTTGTCTGTATTCAGTCTTTGCACTCATTTTCCCACTCATTTTCCTTTTGTGATTATTATAATTAAGGCCAGTGGTTTATTCAGTCAAATAACATTCTAGATTAAGTTGAACAACTAAAGTTGTTTTTACTCTCTTTCTTTTTTTAGGCAGCTCAACTATAAATTTGTATTAGCTCTCTTTTAACACATATATTTGGCCCCTAGGTTAATTGTTAGAAATTTTCATATTTGGACAAGGCCTTCTGACATTGTCATCCATTTGACTTTAAGGAGCCATCGTTTCTGTTAGGAGATTTTTAAAAATCAAAAATATTTTTTACATACCCTTGGAAATCGTAGTCTTTCTGAATCACCACTTTTAATTTTGTGTGTTTCCAAATGAAAACTGTAAGAGGACCAGTACATTATCTCTGTTTTAAAATGTGCTTTTGAAGCCAATTTGGGAATTCCCTTCATGGCTCAGCAGTTGACAAACCTGACTAGGATCCATGAGGACAAAGGTTCAATCCCTGGCCTTGCTCAGTGGGTTCAGGATCTGGGATTGCTGTGAGCTGTGGTGTAGGTCGAAGATGTGGCTCAGATCCCGTGTTGCTGTGGCTGTGGTGTAGGCTGGCAGCAGCTGTAGTTCCGATTAGACCCCTAGCCTGGGATCCATATGCCATGGGTGCGGCCATTAAAAAAAAAAAAAAAAGCCTATTTGTCTTCAAAAAACATTGCTGGCACAGAATAGAAGTCTAAACAATAGTCCTGTTTATACAATAGGACCCTCAGTGCACAGTAATTTCTTCTGGTGTGATGAGTATCACCTTAGAATTACATTAACAGCACCAGAAAGAAATCTTATTTTGCAGTCAGGTCAAGTTTACATATTAGACTTCACTGGTAAGTGTAAGTGTGAGAATGAAAAACAGCAAAAATCAAACCCACGAGCCTACTCCATGCTGAAACTGCAAGCGTCCTGGTAGTTCTGAATTCTTGTTATTTCACTGGCCATGGGAAGATAGAATATGGTCTGCATTTAGTCATTTAGCATTCATTTCTAACAAATGCTTTACTAATTTACTTTGCTTAATCGTCTGCCCAAGAAACACACACGAAAGCTCCTCTAGGATGAAAACTGTTTAATGCTGGCACTTTTGTTTGCTAGGCACTGTATAAATATATGTTAAATGAATTAGTGTATTGAGGACATACTGTGTACACCTGTGCAGTGTTCTTGGACATGGCTGATAAGCAGGAGGGTTAGCCTACCCTAGAGGGGAAGAAGTTAGCCATATTTGCACAGTAAATACCAAGATAATCTGGGCTGCATGTTAGTGAGGAATTATGGCCTCTGGAAATCTGATAGATGTTACCTTTTTCCTCTTAAAAAGGAATACCTCAAAATGCATGTATTAATTTTTCTAATTTCAAGTGCTGTGTAATCTTCCTCATAAAAATTCATACGTAGTAGGAATTATGATTGGTCAGTCTCCTGAAGTGCTGACTGAGAGACCTGCCCTGTTGATATGCATGGTGTCACTGTTAAACATGTGGCTTTTGTGCAGTCCCCTTGAGAGTCAGTGCGTGGAGTCAACAGCTGTCACACCAGCAGCAAGAATGGGACCGTGGTTTTCTCTAAACAAATACAACCACATAGCCTTTGGCCTAATTTATCTGCTCTGAAAATTACTTTATTTTCTCAGGAGAATTTTATGATAAATGGTAAAGCTTAATAACTTGTATCTTTCAAAAGCATTAGAGGGTGTCCTAAGGAAATTTTGCTTGGGTGGAGAAGAGATAGGGCTGTATTTATTTTGTAAATGTCATGCTTAAGAGATTGGTTTTTACATAGATTTGGTTTGTAAAGATAAATGGTTTGGGTTCATTTTAACCCTTACTTTGACCAGTGTATTTCTTCTTCACCGAACATTCAAATGTTTATGTGTAGTTAAGATAAATCAGTAATGAAATGTAGAGGCTTTTGCCTTGTTAAACGAATCTTCACTTTATATTTCATTGAAAGCAGCAAACCAAATCCCAACCAAATATCCACCAGCAATGGCAAACCTGGCGCTGTGAATGGAGCCGTGGGAACCACGTTCCAGCCGCAGAATCCTCTCCTAGGGCGAGCCTGTGAGAGCTGCTATGGTAAGTTTTCTCCAGCAGGATGGCCTGTCGTTGGCGAAGGTGGGGATCTGTGCTGTCTCTGTGGGGTGGGAGGTATGGAGGTGAAGCAGGTTAGTAACCACGCAGAGTTCACAATAACGCAGTTTCAGAGTGAAAAGGTGCCCATGCTTCCCTTCTGCCTGGACAAAATTTAAGTAGTGGGTTTCCTTTGATTGGCTTCTATGGCGTCCTCTGTTGATTATTCCTCAGTAGTATGTGCCAGGCTGTGTGCAGAGCTATTACTAGCTTTGTGCAAACCAAGGTCCCATGGAAATAAACCAACCCCCTTTTGGGAGTTCCTCAGTATATTTTGATGCATTAAAGGCTAGAAATAATTCTGTAGGAAGGATCTATGTGTGGATAAACTGCTGTTTATAATCCTCATACCTGGTTCCCTTAGAGTACTGGTTTGGAAGGTAGTGTTTTATGATACTTTTGGCCTCAGGGGCCCAGTATGTTTACCAGCATTTATCCATATAAAAAATGTTTCCGATGCCAGCAGTATTATACTTGCCCTGGATGTTAAACTGGGTTGCTGAGATGAGCTGTTAGGTAGTCAATACACTTTTTTTGTATTTATTTAAAACCTGAAACAACAATGTAATCTCTTAAGTGGGGCATTGGTGACACACTCATCTGTTTCTTTCCAAGCAAAGTGGCCCCGGGTAGAAGAGGGAGGGACACTAATATTTATTAATAGTCTACTTGGTGCCCAGTTTTTCCCTCTTGGCAGCTCTTTGGGAGGTGGGGTAGGTAGCCTGCTGTACTTAGGACATTTGTGACTGTGCTCCATATCCCACACCAGGCTTTGGCTTTAGAAAAGGCTTTAAAACCAAATCATGTAATTATCTTTCCTGCAACCAAGGAAGATGTGAGCTAGACAGATTGCTATTTTCATAAAAATAGCACATGTCTAACCATTTTCTACCCTATGAGGAACAAAGGGAAACACTTTATGGAAAATTAGATTCTTTTGGTCGAAATTTTACATAGATTGTATAACTGTTTCTGAATTGGGAATTCTTAGATTTTGAATTTCATTTATATTTAAATGAAAATAAAAAGAATCCTGCAAGACAGGTGGTGGTGGTTTAATGTGTCTTATTTTTGCCTTACAAACCCCTTCACATTATATGTAGTCTCATAGATCCTTTTAAATAGTTATTCCATCATTTTTACATGTGCATGACAAGTGATTTTAATTTTATAGTATTTATTTTAGGTCCATATATTAAATAATCTATCATAAACTGTATCTTAATATACATAGAAAAATTATCTTTATAGAATGATTGAATTTGGTGTTTTCTATTTATCACTCTTTAATTGAATTTGAGTTAATTATATATAAGAGAAAGTCGTTTGGGAGTTCTCCTATGGCACAGCAGATTAAGGATCCAGTTTTGTCCCTGTAGTGGCTCGAGTTTGCTGCTGTAGTGTGGGTTTGTCCCTGGTCCAGGAACTTAACCTTCCACATGGAGAGTATGGCCAAAAACAAACAAAAAAACCTAAACTTTGAAAGAAAAAGAAAACTTAAAAAAAAAAGAGAGAGGGAGAGAGAGGAGTTCCTATTGTGGCTCAGCAGGTTAAGGACCTGATGTTGTCTCTCTGAGGACGGGGTTCGATCCCTGGCCTTGCTCAGTGGGTTCAGGATCCGATGTTGCCATGAGCTATGGCATAGACCTCAGATGCGGCTGAGTGTTCTATGGCTGTATCATAGGCCCCAGCTGCAGCTCCAATTCGATCCCTGACCCGGGAACTTCCACATGCCATAAGTGTGGCTGTAAAAAGAAAAAATAAAAGAGGCATTTGTTGACAAATTATTAAAATGATGTGTCATGACTAATTTGGGTAAAAATGTATATTTAAATATGAGTGAAATTTTATATTCAGAATCCAAAATATGTCCATGCCTAATATTTAGGATTCTTAAAATTGATGTTTAAAAATGAAATCATCTTGACTCATCATCTTTACTATATGTTTTAAATTACAAGAGGAAAGCTGTGATTTGCAAAGAGTTGTGTCTGTCCCATCTCCCCCCACCCCATAAGACATGATCGGTTCACAGTATTATTTTCAATAAACTAAGAAACAGTTTTATTATAATGATCACTATTTTGCCTCTTGACACTTGACAACTGGTTTGTGAAGTGTGTTGACACCTTGATGTGCTATTTGAACATCTTGACTTGAAGGTAATTTACAGATGGAGAGAAGAATATTCATTCCTAGGTATGCTCACAGATTCCAGTAATTTTTATGTACCTCATCAACTTAATGTTCATTGTCTGTGTTTTCTGTCTTAAACTTCAGATCAATTGTGGGAATACTTTAAATGTTACATAGCAGTAATTTAAACTGCAGAGTAAAATAACAGGTTTTAGTGTTTAAGGAATAAATCAACCAAGTTATCAGGTCTTAAGCATGCTGTCATCTCACTGTACATGCTCACTTGATAGGGACTTACAGTCTGGAACAGGATTCTGTTTTTAAAAGGAAAAATAGTAACATCATTATTTTATGAGTTCCTGCTGGGCATAGTGGGTTGATAAGGTCCTGGCATTGCCACAGCTGTGGTGTAGATCTAGGTTGCAGCTGGGGCTCAGATTCAGTCCCTGGCTTGGGAACTTCCATAGGCCATGGGTACAGCTGAAAAAGGGAAAAAATTTATTTTATCTATTGATTAAAATAAAGGAATGGAAAACAGGTACTATTTCTTTCAGACTTCTACTTTTATCAGTGAGATCCCATCTAAACACTTTAAACCCTGAAGGAGTTTCTGAACCATAAGTTTGGAAACCTGGAAATAGTTTTTTTTTTTTTGTCTTTTTGCCATTTCTTGGGCTGCTCCCGCGGCATATGGAGATTCCCAGGCTAGGGATCTAATCAGAGCTGTAGCCTACGCCAGAGCCACAGCAACGCAGGATCCGAGCCGCGTCTGCGACCTACACCACAGCTCACGGCAACGCCAGATCATTAACCCACTGAGCAAGGGCAGGGATCGAACCCGAAACCTCATGGTTCCTAGTCGGATTCGTTAACCACTGCACCACGACGGGAACTCCCCTGGAAATAGTTTAATAATACTGTTCTGATAACTTATTTCCACAAATATACACAATAGAGGATATTTTTAGCTAACAAAAACTTCTTCAGCAGCAGGACACATAATATAGGGCACTTCACCTAATAGCCCCTCTTAATAAATGAATACATGAATAAATGGTTTAATAGCCCCTCTTAATAAATGAATACATGAATAAATGGTTTAATGAATTCTGACTTGAAAAATCCATGTATATATTAGACTTTCATGTGTGCTGGGTAAATCAGGATAAGAAAAATACCATTGAAAACTAAAGATGGCTTTGGAATGTTTTTGAAATACTCGATTGTATGTATAATGATGTTATAATTGTATTGCATTTTTTGTTTTTTTCTTATTTTTTCTCCACCTTTAGCTACACAGTCTCATCAGTGGTATTCTTGGGGCCCACCCAATATGCAGTGTAGATTATGTGCAACCTGTTGGCTCTATTGGAAGAAGTATGGAGGCCTGAAAATGCCCACCCAATCAGAAGAGGAGAAGTTATCTCCCAGCCCAACTACAGAGGTACACAAGCAGTAATCTTTATAGTGCTGAGAAATGTCATGGTTTTCAGCGGCTGGATCACTCCTTGGAAACAGAAGTATAGTATAGGATAACTTAAAAACAAATAAAACTAATAGTACTGAAATGTCTAGGGTGGGTATGGAGAGGGTAGGGACAAATCCAATTTTTTCAGGTATTCAAAATATTGGTCAGGAGTCCCGGGCATGGCTCAGTGGTTAACAAACCCAACGAGTATCCATGAGGATGCAGGTTCCATCCCTGGCCTTGCTCAGTGGGTTAAGAATCCAGCTTTGGCCATGAGCTGTGGGGTAGGTCACAGACGCAGCCTGGATCCTGCATTGCTGTGGCTGTGGTGTAGGCTGGCAGCTGCAGCTCCAATTCGACCCCTGGCCTGGGAACCTCCTTCAAGTGCAGCCCTGAAAAGCCAAAATATATATATTGGCTTGTGAGATTACTCAGAAAAAAGAAGAACAATGTGTGTGGGGGGGGTGTCAGCATGAGTGGAGAGTTTACCAATTAAATGTTTAAATGGCTTTTGTGGAAACAGTTTGCAATAGTTAAGGTGTAATTTTGGTGACATTCTCACAGATGGCAAATATCAAGCACCTTTGTCTATGGGGGAGAGAACATTCTTTTGGAGAGCTAATAAGATTTAAGGACCCCCTTCAGAATTTTTTAAAAGTAATCTAATTAACCCCTGGCCATTTTTTTTTTTTTTAAACTATTGTGAATATGATTTTGGATTGTTAAGGTCAATTTAGAAGAAAAAAGTATAGGACCCCCCACTTCCACCCCATTTCCTTCTCTACTTCTCAAAAGTATTTACTTTTAAATTCTCTCCCACTGTATTAAGTTATAGACATTCCAGTGAAAGACATAAAAACTGCACTTTGACAGGAAGCAAGTTGTACTGTATTTGACAAGTTCTATTCTTCACATGTTTGCTGGTGTCTGATTTTGCAGGATCCTCGAGTTAGAAGTCACATGTCTCGCCAGGCCATGCAGGGGATGCCAGTCCGAAACACTGGGAGTCCAAAGTCTGCAGTGAAGACCCGCCAAGCTTTCTTCCTTCACACTACATATTTCACAAAATTTGCTCGTCAGGTCTGCAAAAATACCCTTCGGCTGCGGCAGGCAGCAAGACGGCCGTTTGTTCCTATTAATTATGCTGCCATTAGGGCAGAATGTAAGATGCTTTTAAATTCTTAACCTTCTATGTTGTGCTTCTGACCATTTTTTTTCTCTCTCTCTCTCTCTCTGTTTTTGTTTGCAATAAACATAAGTTCTTGTGTACAGCCTTTTATTTGGTTTATTTTTTTTTAACATTGTTTTGTCTGCTGCCATTTGTATCATACCAACTTGAAAACATTGAAACTTCTGCAGCCTTTATGAGAAAGCAGTGCTCAGCAAAAGATTGGTGGGAGGTGATTCTATACAGTGGGGTTTCGTGATGGAATTGGCCTAGAAGCCCTTATTGTGGAGCCACTTTTACCTATAAGGTAGAATAAAATTTGCCAGTGTACACTAATGAGAAATTGTATGTTGTTATAAACCTCTCAATTTCCCACAAATTTTTGACAATTATCATACCATATTCTGGAAATTCACAGTGTTTCATAACAAATTAGAAGATTTAGCAAATTACAAATGAACTTTTAAAGTCTTTTGGGTGAATTTTCTGAAAACACACATTTAATTTTTTCAAGCTAAATGTCTGAATTTGTGGTTGAGCATTCTTTCTATTTGTCCAATTTGGTTTCCATTTCATAATCATATACCATATATAATACCACACCATTTACATGACTTTATTACTCTCATTTTCAACACATTCAGTCTTGCTTATGTTTTGTTGTTATTGTTAGAACAAAGGTCACATGTACCAGTGAATTTCAGGCTGTTGTTATGAACAACCTAAATGTGTTTATAATTTGTGTGTGAGCTCTGATTCTAATCTTGCTACTTTTAGTTACATTCCTGGTTAGCATGTTAGAGCCGGGCAATCTTTCTTTCGCCTAAAGGATAAGAGAATTTGCTATCTGGTTTAACAGATAGGAAATCTTAAAGATACTCAGTAGACACTTTTCTGTGAGATAAGGAGTTTCTTATTATGCCATGTTTTGTTCCTAAAGATAATTTACCAGCAGAACAGTTGAAAGCCTTTAAAACCTACAGGTAAATGCTTTATAAGAAGAAAAGTGTTTTGTCAAGGGAGTAGAAATTGGAAGTAATCTCTGTGTCCTGTGGAGGGGAAATTTAGCTACACTAGACTCATGTGTATTTGAGAATTTAGGAATAGATTGAGGTTTTCTGCTAGCGTTTCTGAGTTGATGGGTTTATGTGGTTGTCACTTTCTTATAATTTTAAGGAACTGGAAAATATTTATATCCATCTAAACTGCCTAGCTGATTTAAGACACTTAAATTTCTTAAATATTAGAGAAGAATAAAATTAAGAAAATGAATGAAATTCTTCCATTAAAATTGGCCAGGATCCAGGATCATCTTTGTTCCTGTGAATGGAAAAGAAACCATCACTAACTAAATTGGCTTCTGAGGAAGCATCTGTTTCCATTAAGCATCTGTTAATTTCTTAATTTGCAGATTGTCTTTATTTTGATTATCTTTCAATGATGTATATTTTTGTAACCTCGTTTTAATTTTTCTCAGTTGAAAGGCTGTGCTACTAAAAAAATGGGTCAAGATTAAATTACCTGTATTTTATTTCTATAAACATACAGCTGTAATGATGATGATGATAGAAGAACAGAGTAATTTTTTGTGGTGAGATTAAAGGAGGATATTTTATATTTAACTTCATTCATCAAGCTAAACATATAATCAGATTTTCAGAATAATTTTACCTTGAAATTTAAAATTATAAAGTTTTAGCACCCTACCCAGTTCCCCCCCCCCCCCCCCCCCCCGCCACCGCCATACAAACAAACAATGAACTCTTTCCCTAGCATCTAATTGCTTCTTACATTATCTTCTCCCTTCTTATATACTTACCTTGTTACAGCCTCTTTAGCAAATTCCTTTATCTTGGCTTTTTAGCAAGAAGCTAGGTGTTAATAATCTGATGTCCATATTCAACTATGTTTGGTCCACTGGGAGGGTAAAGCTATATTTTCTTTCTTTCTTTTTTTTTTTTTTAAGTAAGCTTTCCTTGGTTTTTCAAAGGCGTTGGTGGCCCCGTACCTCCCCTGAAAAGTTAAGAATCACTATGATGCAGAATGAATGCACTTTCAGATCGGGTGAAAATTCCTAATTCTAAAGACATTGGTGGATCAAGAGCTCCAATGAATGCATTTAGAGTAACTCTTCATAGTATTGGAAGAGGGAAATAGTTTTTCCCTGTGAACTTGAGACTCATCCTCTTGTAAGAACAGTAGAAGTTGACCCCTTCCAAGGCTTCTGGCCTTGGCAGCACCATCACGTCCAATATCGTAGCCAAAGTTTGTGAGGTGCATGAGAGTGAAGGAGTGGGGAGCTGAGGAGGTAAATTCTTACACAGGGGAGAGCATAGTCAAAACTTTGAGTTCTTGCAAATTCTTGTTTAGAGGTTTTAATTTGTTATGGCAGCAGTTTGGTCTTTATTTTCATTAAGAAACTGGTGTTAAGGAATACAGTTTAGTGAGAAAGGGAGTCTTTGTTTGCATACTTATAAAGTATTCCAAGGGAAGTATAAGAAGTAGAATCTCTGGAAAGAGAAGCTGAGAGGCTGAGAGAAAGGAGTGGGGAAGATTTCACAATCTTCATCCTTTTAAACTTTTTCAATTTTGAGTCATGGGAATATGTTTCCTATTAAAAAGTAACTTAAGAAGTTCCCTGGTGGCTCAGCAGGTTAAGGATCCAGTGTTGTCTCTGCTGTGGCTAGGGTTGCTGCTGTGGTGTGGGTTTGATCCCCAGCCCCAAAATATGGGCATGCTGTGAGTGTGGCCAAAAAAAAAAAGTGATTTAAAAACTAAGATAAGTATGTAGTATGACCAACCTGTGTTAAAAACTATAATTATATATATATTATATATATATACACACACACACACTTATATGTCTACTTAGTTTTACCCCACTATATATGTACCAAATCTCAAAATACCTATTTATTTTAAAAATATCTTTATATGTGAATATATACGTCCATGCTAAAAATTGCTAACAGTACAGTGCCTGAGCTGGTTCTACCATGTAGATAGTGATTATTAATAATGGACTGCTAAACCAAAAAACCAAAACATTGCATAAAGAAAAGTCCTTGATAAGATTCGCAGACCAGTAGAATGGCTGTAACACAGCATCAAGTTTCAGACAGCCCATCTCTTCTCCCCCTTGACACCCCTCCCCTCAGTAAAACAAACAAACAAAAAACCATGATGCACTTGTTCTTGTCATCAGACATTACTGCTGAGTTACTGGATGACTCGTCAAAGATCTGTAAAATCGCCCATCTTTTCATGAGCACAGGGTTTCTGTGCTTAGGGACCAGAGACTGAGGTTAAATAGAAGTAGGTATACATTAACAGCATTGCATAGTTGAAGGAAATGTGCTTAGAGAAGTGGCCAAGCTACTTCTTCTGTTGCTTTCACGCAAAATTAAGCAGATTCTGAGTTGACAACACTCCAGACTTGAATCGCAGCACCCTTTCCCAGAATGAACTTCAAGAGGAACTTGGAGCCCCCTTTTCTGCTTTTTGTTTGTTTGTTTGTTTTGGCCTGGCAGCATGCTGGAATTCCCAGGTCAGGAATCAAACCTGCACCAGAGCAGTGACAACGTTTTAACCTGCTGAGGCACCAGGAACTCCCCTTTCTTCTGTTTGAAGATGCTAATTCAACTTCAGAAGCATCCCAAGGGCTCATATTCAAAAGAAACTTGTTATATATTTTATGAGGTTTTTCCAAAAGTTTCTCCACAGAAGTTACTTCTAATAATTGTATAAAATTTTGCAAACTTTTAAGTTCCAACATTAGGAGAGAAGTCTTAGCTTATTTTGGTAGTTTATTATTTTAATAATAAGTTGTCTTTGGATACTTTAAATTTTCCTAAAGGTACGAAAATGTTTACAGATCTTAACGCCATTCGTATTGTGTGCAACAAAAATCTTTGTACAGATATCATTTAAGACTAATGTGTGAGATGTGCATGTAGCTTACAGGATAGATTCCCTAAAAGTCAAACATCTGGGTCAAGTAACGTGCATTTTGAATTCTCATAGTCACTACCCAGTTGCGCTCAGAAAAACTATGATTTATACTCCCCCCAGTGTCTAGAGAGTGCCTATTTTTCTAGAACCTCACCGGCAATGTTATTCATCTCTGAAACCCTTAACTAGTTGACAGGTGACATGTGAATTATATCAGCTTTCATTTCTCATTTGAATGAAGTAGGAATTTTTGCATATGTTTGAAAAACGTTTGTATTGCCTTTTTTGTCTAATGTTTTTGCCCCTGGCATGTTTTCTATTAAAAGTCTTGCTGACTGGAGTTCCCATCGTGCCTCAGCACTTAGCAAACCCAACTAGCATCCATGAGGACATGAATTCAATCCCTGGCCTCGCACTCAGTGGGTTAAGAATCCGGTGTTGCCATGCGCTGTGGTGTAGGTTGCAGATGCTGCTGGCATTGATGTTGCTGTGGCTGTGGCATAGGCTAGAGCTACAGCTCCGATTGGACCCCTAGCTTGGGAACCTTCATATGCCACGGGTGTGGCCGTAAAAAGACAAAAAGACCAAAAAAAAAAAAAAAAAGTCTTACTGACTTGTTTAAACTTTTTAATTTTAAGGAAGTTAGGTTTGATTTCTAATGCAGATATTTCCCCCATTTTGTTTTAAATTCTGTTCATGTTGTATTTACCAAGCAGATTTTTTTAAGGAGTTGAATTTATCCTTTTTTTTTTTTTTTTTATGGCACATGAGTTTTGTGTCTTGTTTAGAAATGACTTTGTAATTCCCATAAGAAAATTCTATGGGAAGTTCCTTTGTGGCAGAGCAGGTTAAGGATCCACATTGCTGCAGCAATGGTGCAGGCTGCAGCTGCGGCACAGGTTCAGTCACTGGCCTGGGAACATCCACAAGCCGTGGGTGCAGCCAAAAAAAGAAAAAAAAATTCTATGGATGGTTCTCCTTTAATAGCAATTTTGAAGGCCCATGTGAGATATTTTTGTGAATTTTAATGTAGTGTGTACATTTTGCAAGTTTTCTGTTTTATTCCCCTAATATTTCCAAACTACTGTAGAAAGCTGGCCGATGAGTTGCAAAATAAATAAATAATAAGTTTTTCCAGATTTACCTCAAAGAGATACAGATCAATCATCCTCTAGGAAGTCAGGGAAATGTGTCTCATGCTCAGTCAGGTGACTGGAGTGAGATGAAAATGCTCTCCCTCTGGGTGGATTTTGATATATTCTGGTTTCTTTGGGCATTTCTCAGGTTGCTTTCTTTATCTGTGTGCTTTTAAATGCATACTAATTAATTATCTCTTTAAATAGAGTTAGATGAATAATTTGAAAACAAGGTACCACTGGCCTGGTCTTGAGTGCAGACCAAGATTCTTTTTAACCAACTGAAGTACAGACCTGCTCATCCTATGTTGATGACCATCCCCTAGGAACAGAAGCTATTTTTTTCTGTTTGTATTCAGTATAATCACTGAATGGATGCAGTTTTTATGTTAAACAGTGACGAGGTAGTCTTAACACCCACCTTTCATCCTAATTTATTCATAGTTGAGACTGATAATTCTTGCCACCAACTGCTTCCTTTAAAATATAATGAGGATTGATGAAACATGGATCCTTCTAAAGAGCTTTGATCTCCCACTCAAGTGCTCTGTAAATTGTCACTTGGAACATTGCATAATTAATCCTACTAATTTAGTGAGAAATTAAAAGCAGATTAGTATGGTAAAGTGAAATGTCTTTGGGTATTGTGTTGGTGACTCCTCTGATGGGTTTGTTGATTATCATCAAGGTGACAGTCACGTGGGAGTTCATCACTCGAAGTCACATTGGCACTTTTTCTTTGGGACTTATAGACTGGAACAAAGAACAGTTAAACTTATTACTAGTAATGTAGTAATGGATTTTGTCCAAAATATTGAGGAAACACTAAGATGGTTCATTCAAGCTTTATTTTATCAATAGGAAAGAAATTTTTTTCTCTTGTCCTCTTCCCAAATAGAACTTGAATTTTAGGTGAATTAGAAATATCAGGAGTTATTTAGTGTTAACTCACAGTGATGTGACAGGTGTTCGATCCTTACAGGGTTTGGGCTGCTTTTTAATGTTTGTTTAGATTACCCCTCTAAAATATGCTTATTCTATTTCTGCCAGTATCTTCACTATTATTCAACAACAGGTGAAAAGTTTCATAGCTTAGTAATTTTTTTTCCCCCGCAGAGGAAATCAGCTGAATAGGAAGAAAAGAAATTGGCCACTTATAGTTGCCAGTGGTTGCATTGTAATTAGCCAGTGCTTGGGATACATGTTCACATTCCAGGCTCTCTACTGTATGTGCTTTTGTCTATTTCAATATCTTAAAATGCTACTTTCCCATGTTTTTCTGTTTAATAGTTAATAGATGAGAATTTCCTTGATGAAAGGGCTAGAGCTTATGAAAAAGTTAATTTTTAATTTTAAATTATTTGAGGTTCCAGATTGAATTATACATTTTGACACTAAGAGCGCAGAGAATCCCTACTCATGTCAAAGGAAATTTCCTCTATGTAGCCTAGAAAAATGGTTTGAGCCACAGAGAATCTGTAGGACATTTTTGTCAAAAATTTGAAGGTGAAGAAAATGCATCAACTTAGCAGAATCATTTCTGCTAAAGCTATTCTGTTAAGATTTATGACAATATCTGCAAATTTAAAAAAACATTTCAATACACATGTTTTTGTTGTTGCTTCAAACTCTATAACTTAACTCTTTGGTAAGAGAGGCAGCCGTGTTCCACATCTATTCTTCCATCCTAATGACAGCTAATTAAAATGTGGATTGTGTTTGTGCTGTGTGCTTTATTTTTCTCTGTGTGAAATGTATATGGTAGGCTATGAGGAACATGATGTGAACTTTTAGGAACTAATACCCATCACAGTACTTTACTGTTCTGACTGTTGGATGAAGTACTCTTGTCTGCATACAGGTAACTAACCTCTTAAATCTCAGCACTGATGACATCATGACAGGATGCGAAGGGATACAAAACTAGTGATAAAACCAAACGGCCCATTTTCACCCTTGGGAAACTAATGGAATTGAGTTCAGTTAAGATAGATGAAGACTCCTCAGTAGAGACCCAATCCTAGTTCGGGGATGGTCAGCTGTGCTGCCTTTGTTGGCTGTCATTTTCATCTTCCATGCCAGATTTATCTTACATTGGGACTGCTTCCACCTCGTACTTTAAGGAAGTTTTTCTACTCTCATATAGAAATACCTTGGCTAGTAAAGAAGCATATTTCCGGTCTTACAGATAGGCACACACAGAGAGAAAGCACGTGTGTGTGAGATGTGTGTTAGCTACATTCATGAGGGACTTTAAAGTGAGACCTCTCCAGGTAAAACCCCATTGGGTAATTTGGAACCAGAACTGAAAACGTTTTTCTCAAGCTCCACAGGAAGTTATGGAGGCGTCTGGCAGATATTTTGCATTGTTTTCCACTTGCATATTTTATTTCTGCAGTGTGTGTGTGTGGCATAGGCAGAGAAATCAGCCTCACTGGATGTCTCCATGTTTCTCTCTCCTCAGATGCAGACAGACATGCGGAACTTTCTGGAAGTCCACTGAAAAGCAAAAGCACTAGGAAACCTTTGGCATGTATCATTGGGTATTTAGGTGGGTATTAATTTAGGAAAGACTCAACAATTTCTGTATCTTATAATTGGCTATTCAGAATTGACATGCCTGAGTTAACTGCAAGCCTTTCAAGTAGCTAAACTTGGGTAACTTCATATGTATAGTCAATTTTTTTATTTCAGAAACTTTTTATTACAAAAACATATACATGCAAAACATGCAGAGTTGGAGATATATTTACTTTTTTTCCAAAACATTGAATAAAAAGGTATATTAATGGATATAAATACAAGTTAAGCAGAAAGAGGAAAATAAGAGTCACTACATTATTAGCGGATGAATATTCTTTTTTTTTAATTGAAGTATAGTTGACTCACAATGTTATATTAATTTCAGGTGTACTGTGTAGTGATCAACATTTATAGACATTATGGGACGATCACCATAATAATTACCATCTCTCACCACTCTAAGTAATTAAAAAATTAAGGATGAATATTCTTAATATTTTCATTTAGATCCTCCTACTATTTCAAACCTATCTTACCCCTTCCCGTAGAGAAAAACTGGTTTATTTACTTTTTTTGAGTAAAAGAGATAAAACTCTTTAAAAAATAATTATAGTTTTGATGTGCCAATTAAGGTTACTTTGAAAGGGGAGCTTTAGTATTGCTTTCTGGTTTTTATCATGTTATTTAACTTGGAAGTCACCAAAAAATGGATAGTTCCATTTACATTTTGAACTATCATAATTAAAAAGTATAAAATTACTAGGCAATCACCTCTTTTTTTTTTTTGCAATGTTTCAGGATAAATAATTCACAAAATAATGCTTTCTAAAATGGTTCTTACTATACCTTGAAGCTATAATGGCATGTTTTTGTGCTTCTGATATTCTTGCCTTTTCATCTTCTCAGTAGAAGTGAAATATGTTCTCAGAGTTGCCTTGAACCTTATTACTCTGTCAGAAAGATATGTACTTATGAAGCGTTCAGACTTTAGACATCCAATCTTTTAAAAATCAAAGTATAGTCTTAAACGTGGTATATTATCTGCTCCTCATCAGAGCATCCTTGGAGTCAGAATCTCTTAGCTCCCTCTTTGATGTTACTTTGCCACCTTATTTCCTCTTTCAGTCCCAAGGGCCCCAAGAGTTGCTTTGATATCTCTGAAAATGGCACATGGTTAACACAGGCGTGACCTAGGTCACGGTGATCGTGTCCTTGAAGTTCGCTCTCTGTATTTCCTAGCAGAGGCTAATCCTTAAAGCCCCTCCGCCTTGCAAAGGATAGTTTCCGATCATAAAAGATAGAATGTAACACTGCACATTAGTCAGCATTTCCATAGGCAGTTATGTGCTCCTCCTGTGGGCAAATGGGTCCCTACCAGATAAGCCCAAAGCTGTGCGGTCCTTACTAACTGAACCACTTCCCTGTACAGCGTATTTCTGAGTATTTTCTATGTACAGGACACGACACTAAGTGATTTGGGGAACACCAAGATAAATATGACCTTGCCCTCAAAAATCTTAGTCTAGTGGGGAAGGTACACAGGTAAGATCAATTGAGCAAAGGATTAGGTTTTTATGAAAAAATTACAGGTAATAAGCCTTGGATACTTGGAGGAAGGGTAATTCTTTTTTTAACTTCTTATTTTAATTATTATTTATTATTGCTAGAGTTGAATGTCATCTTAAGCATCCATTATCCGTTTTTTGTTCGTTTGTTTTTTTGACTGCGCCCATGGCATGCAAAAGTTCCCAGGCCAGGGGCTGAACCTTTGCCACAGCAATGACAACACTGGATCCCTAATTCCTAGGCCACCAAGGAACTCCCATGGCGTAGTTATTTCTGATGGCAGGGCAATTAATATTTGATCTCAATACTGAAATACATGTACTGTTCAAATAGATAGAAATATAGGAAAAGAATCTTTTTCCCTCTATAAGGCCAAGAGAACTAGATGAACAAAGACTCCATGAGTCCAAGGACCTGAAAACAGGATTAGGGAAGGCAGTTTGTCTGCTCCTGATGGAGCATGGAGTGTGGAGGTTGTAATGAAATGTAAGGTGGCAAACCTTCGATACCATGTTGAAAAAAACAAAACAAAACCAGTACTATATTTTGGTTAGCACCTGATCCATTCCTAAATTCTGGCAAGTGTGAGGATGTTGATCAGACCAAGATGTAGTCACACTCCTAATTGCTCTTCTTAAATTTCAGTAAATAAGACTGCTCTCCTGGCCCTCATCAGGGAAGACAGCGGCTTGTGCATGGTCGACATCCTGGCTGCTGAATCAGAATCGGAACAGGTTTAGCTGTAGAGAAGAGATTGCCTAGTATTAGCAATAGACTGAGATTCTTAAATCCAGTTTCTACAGTGCTGCAATTTCTGTCTGTCTACCCCATCCAAAAAGCACAAATAGTTCTGGGCTTTGTGACTGACCACCACATACTTCACACAAACACACACACCACACTCTCATTACAGTTTTGTGATATGTCCTTGGTCAAAGCTTTTCTTCTGCCACCTCTTAATTCTAGTATTTGGGGTTTGGTGTCAGACTCCATCTGTATCAAACTGTTCTGGGCTGGGAGTGACTGACCCTGGTCCTATATCCTGGTTGCAGAGCTAGAGAAGGAATCCTGCTTCTTCAGAAAGCTCTCATATACCAGGTATCTGGCATGCTATATCTGGTGTGAGAGAGCAGAGTGGTAGTTTTCTCTGGGGCTCCCTCTCCAGATTTCTAATTCCCCGAAGAGTCAGATATCTTATTCCCTTAGTAAATCTCATCTTTAAGTGACCTTCGGAAGTGACTCCCCCCGGCCCCTTGTTCTCACAATATGAAGCTCAGAGCTCCAGCTAGCAGGGGGAAGAACCAGCTCCCTTTTGATAAATAAAGCCATGGTAACAGCACTTGAAGTTGATTCATTATGCAAGTCCTTGGGAAAACAGGCTGGTTCATAAGGAACTGGCCCTCAGCTCATTAAGAAATAAGATGTGTGCCTATTAGCCAATGTAAGTGCACACAGATTTTTTAATAGCATGTTCTGAGTTGAGAAACCTTTTTTCCCCCTGTCAGAGATCCATCCTTCGAAGAAACCTAATGTAATTCGATCTACACCAAGCATGCAAACCCCAGCTACCAAGCGGATGCTAACCACCCCGAATCACACGTCTCTGAGCATTTTGGGGAAAAGAAACTACAGTCATCACAATGGCCTGGATGGTATGTAAGCCCAGGAATTCTGGGGGCTGATCCCATAGGCCAGGGCCTCTCTGCCCTTGGCTGCTCCAGAGTGTCACCTGCCATGTCCAGGAGTATAACAAAGAGGTTCTCTACCCCCTGACTGAACTCACTGTGTGGAAAGGGGGATTCGAGGGAAGACTGCCATGTGCCACAGTGAAGACATTTTGCCAAGTGATTATCTCTGCATCTCCTCAGAAGGGACCTTTGTGCTGACATATCCCGTTAGGAGGCTTGTTTGGAAATGAAGTCTGTATTTAGCAGGTTGCCTCTGCTGGGTAATAATGCTCTTGCTGTGACGCGCACTCACTGCTCATTTATGTTTTCCTGAGCAAAGGCCTTACTTTGCCTTATGGCTGAGACAGCAGTGCTCTCTGGGGGTTCTTCAATGTTCTGTGGAGCATTTTGAATTTGGCAGTTGTCCCTTACCGCTTTTACCTTATAAATTTTCTTAATTGCTCAAGAGTACTACAAGTCATGAAAAGAATTGCCTGGGTGATGTCCTAAATACAGAAACGATAATTTGTTTGAAATGGAAAAACTGAGAAATATCACCTCTTATCCAAAGTACTTCTCTTGGGCTTGGCCATGTAATGACTCTTCAGGTTGAATTGAATCATCCTCCCACTCGGACTATAAACACAAGCATAATAAATCATCCAGGCAGTATATATTGTTCATTTCAATCGTCCTGGAGTTTGAAGCTGTCTTGATTGTTTAAATGCTGACATTTATTTATGAATAAAACTCTCTCCAGGCTTTTCATGTCTTATGGGACTCTAAGTTCCTTCAGTGACAGTAAATTATTTATAATGAGGCCCTAGAGCAAGGATGTGGAATAAACCTTCTAGTAATAATTTCCCATGGTTGTTTTCCTTCAGTGTGAATTTGATGGTCATAGTGATGTCAAAATTAATAAAAAATTGAGGGTGAAGAGTTTAGTTTGCATTTTTAGTACATCAGTGTTTTGTAGACATGGCTTTCAAGAATTTAGCTACACAATAGTCTTGCAGAAATGCTTCCTTGCTAATGAGAATATCGGCCATCCTTGCTGCAATATGCCTGATGTTTAGTCAGCAGAAGTGCAAGGAAGGATTGTGTCAAAATGTGGAGTTTGGATTTCTTGCCTATAACTTAGGGCCTTTAAATTTAGGCTTAAATGGAATCGGGAATCTCTTTTTCTTTGTATCACCTCCCTAGACTGTTTACGTGTATAGTCCTAATGCAAAAGTAGAAAGTAAGTTCCTATTCATTTGATATTTATATATTCTTTATGGTAAAAAGACTCTCATTGTCACTGATATTGGACTATCAACTTTATAGTATCTTTCTCTAGGCACACCCGATGGTCACGGTCATTCTGGGCCCCAGTCCTGCTCCCGCATTGCAGCTCCTGGTATTCTTTCCTTGCATTGCAGGTCCCTGTCTCTCTGGAATTCCTAAAACATGCCACTATGTAGAGTTCCCTCCCAAGGGCTGTCTGTCCTATTTCCCTCTAAACAAATGCTGCGTCAAGGTCATTACTTCTCTGCTCTGAACAGGAGGAATGGACAGAGCACACAGAGTCGCTGGTGTTATGTTGACTGAAACCTTCGGCCTTGTTTCATTTTCTGAAGAGATTTAGCTGTTACTCTTTTTTCTTCAAGACCCATTTGTCTCTGCTCTCCTGTCATGGTAGGGAGAGGAAGGCTGATGACATGTCCTTTCCCTGCATTATCTCATCTGATTCAGGTGATCAAAAGTTCCAGGTCAGGAGATTTAACTATTTTGTGTAACAGTGTATCTCTACTGCCTGGTACAGTGCCAGGGGCTTGGTAGGTTCTCAGTAAATGTTAGCTGAATAAATGAAAGGGATTGAGAAAGAGACCTAGACAGGTCTCTTTCCTTGTTCCAAAGTTACTAGGTACTGTATAAGTGGTTTCCATTCGGGTGTGACTGATTTCAGAGTCTGCTCTTTTAACTACTGTTATAAATGAAGTTGTGGCTCTCAAATACACTTTATTAGTTGGCAAAGTAGATACTACATAAGTTATTTTAATAGCTCATTTAATATAAGAAAACAATATGACAGATGTTGGAGGACAGAATAGGTAAAGGGGTGGGTGGGGGACAGGAAACAGCCACCATCACTAGAGCTGGGAGAGCAAAGGGAAGAAGTTGGGATAATCACAGCTAGAAGCCCAAGGAGCTAGACCTCAGACCCTTGAGGAAAAGGCGCTGCTCTTTTGGTGCTGGCATTTCTAGGGCAGTGTGATGAAGCTGGTTCTGGTAGTGAGAAGTAAATAGGAACTGAAAAAACCTGCTGCTGCTTCTTGGGGCGCCGCTGACAGGAACTGGAAGGAGCAAGTCTCTTGCCATCTTCCAGTCTTGCAGACGCCCTCTAGCACCCCCTGCTGGTGTAACAGGGAGCGAGATGGCAAAGGAGAAATGCGTTTGTAGAGTCCCAGCCCCACCCAGTGTCACAAAATTGATTTTAGGTGGATAGATGTGGAGCTGAGAGACAAGAGTATAACAGAAAATATTGTAGAAAGTGGCCCCATTTTTGTATTCCCAGTGGACCTTTCCTTGGGATAATGGTCTGTTTCTTATTTCCTCGGGATATGAAATCTTGAAGTAAATGGAGTTTCCAAGGTGAACCTAAAGTACAAGAAAAAATGTTAGGCTAATAGTGAGTTTTCAGGGGAGAATTAATGCCATTATACACTGGAATTGATAGATACAAATTCATGGAAAAGCCTTGCCATTTGTGATCCAATAATAAAGTTAATTAGCATTGCTACATAATTATCAGCATGTCAGACAGATGAGCACACCAAACAGGATGTTGATGGACAGAACTAATTTAACTGGAAACAAAACCTGATTGTCCTGAAATATCCAGGCCTCTCAGCTTTAAGGCTTCTTGTCCCCTGCTCAGCGCCACCCCCCGCCCCAACCCTGCTTCCGCCTCCACCTTCAGTTAGAAGTTCTTCATGATGGGAAAAGAGTCTCTGAATTTCTCCTGGAAGGAAGGATTTTATGTGACATTTAAAAAAGAAAAAAACAAAAAAATGAACAGTGTTTTATTACCTTCTGAAAGTCACTGTCTTTCACCTGGCCCTGGCCCTGGCCCTGGCCCTGGCCCTTTAAAGGCCCTGGTGTGACTGGTGGTTGGGAATCAATACTCTGTTTCTCTTAGTCCTGTGGCACCAGGCCATACGCAGGCCTCTGTGACTGTCCTAATGGAGCTTAAATTCCAAGGGTGAAAACAATCTGCTTATTACACAAAAAGCCTTACTTTTTGGAGTCTGCATCCATCCCTCTGCACTTCAGTCTTGCCCGTCAGGCAGTTGGTCCGGTGGTGCATGTGCCCTTGTGGTGCTTTCCAAAGCCTGGCTCCTTTTCTGACTTACAGGTACTGGGATAACATTCTTATTGCCAGCAAACCTCATAGCTACCACATTTGGCTGACTTGGTTAACCCCAAGTGGCTGTGAAGAGAGAAGGCCTGGAGATCAGTGGGGATAGAAGAGGCATTACTTTCTTTGTCTGTGAGCCCCAAAGGGAGGGCAGCAGGGAGGTGGAATTTGTCGGTGCCATGGAAAAAAGCACATCTGACTGTTTGGAGTCAGATGGGATTAATTGCTGACTTTTCTAGTTTTGGGTGAATCACTTGGTTTCTTTAACCTCCACCCCAGCCCCAGCGCCACCCCCCCCCCCCGCCCGAAAATTATAGATTTCATTTGCCGTAACAGAGTTGTTACAGTGATTAAAATCTTTCACCTACTTTATAACACTTGGTTTTCCACTTTATGAGGTAGGTGTTATAACCTACATTTTAATAATGAAAAAATCGAAGCTCAAAGAAGTGAAGGGATATGCCCAAAGTTACACTTGCTAGCAAGTAGCAGAAATGAAATTTAAACTCCGAATACAGGGTTGTTTCTACTGGGTGAATAAGGACCCCAGATCTGTGTGCTGAGTGCCGCATGTACCCAAGAGATGTTTCTGTTTTCTGTGTATTAGACATAGCTTTGTGTTTGTAAACATAGAGAGGAATGTAGAGGGTATTTTTCTTTGCTCAGACCATGAAGTATAAGCCATTTTGTCTAATGAAAGCCATCATCTCCATCTCCTGCCTCTGGGAAGCCCCTTGACCCATATCATATCCCCTCCGTTTTCTGGAACTTAGTACATGAGCTATGTTAGTGTCCGAGAAAGGGGAGAAGAGAGAGAGAAAAACCACAATCACCTAAAGGTGAGATATGTTTAACTAATATGATGTTTCCAGCTTTGACTCTTACCCATTGTAGGTGTTCTTTAAGTGTTAAAATTCCATCCCCTCCTTTAAAGAATAGCTATTATTAAAGTTTTATTTTGAAAATTATTGATATCAACCAAAGTTTTTGTAGCCCTGCATGAATTGTATGTAAATAAAATGTCAATATTTTCCTCATAACTACGTTTATTTCTTACCCAAAGGTATGGTTCTCAAAAAAAAAAAAAAAAAAAAGACTCATGGATTTGCTTGAAGGTAAATGAGTATGTTCCAGTATATATTTGCACATTAGAAGGGCCGAGTATCTATAAAGAGAAATTGCCCTTGTTTCAGTTATTTATAAGAGTGTTAAAGACAAAATTAGATTTGTAAAGAGGCCTCATTTAGCTTCCTGTAGGCCTGTGATTAGAGACCTTACAGCAAAGGGGACGGAACATCATCATCCTGGGACAGCAAAATCTTTTTCAAAGTGAAAGCTGAATCAGAAAAGACTCCAGGGAGGGGAGGAGCAGATGGGCTGTACAGGCCTCTCTCATCCTCTCCTGACCCCCTAAGAAGATGTCCTGGGATCCTCCCCCACCTCCCACCAAGTGTCAAATGCTTGAGTTTAGGTCAAGCAGCAGATCTTGCATTGCACTGCACAGGGACGAGGGGACTTCCTGCTATGTCTCCATCTTTATCCAGTGGGGACCCTTGAGAACAGCTGCTGCTATATGTTGATACATCCACTGGAGGTGCTCTTAACCTTTCTCTGAGATGACATGGCTTTTGTCCCAGGGGTACTCCTGAAGGTAGGACTCATTGTGTCGGGAAAACCAAAGCAGCAGGCTCAGAAGAGAGGTGAGTTTTCAGTGGGATGGAGTCATCTGAGCCGAGGAAATTGATGAATTGTACAATAAACTTCTGTTTAATCTGCTCTCCTCTGGCTTATTTCCCCTGGGTTATGTGAGTATACTGCAAATCTAGGTATTTTTCTTATTTGTTTTCTGCATGGAGTAATATCATTTCTCAGTGTCTTGATTCCAGGCAGAGGCTATCTAAAGTGGATCCCTCTAAGTATAATATTATGATCTGGAGTGTGAAGACTCTTCTTTTGATGACTTTTTTTTTTTCTGAATCAGTGATTCAACAGCTCCAACTGTTTGCATCCAACCCCGGGAAATGGGTGGTGGTGAGGGCCATTATACCAGTGGGAGAGCTCTGGGAATGCATCTGCTGTCTTCACAAATCCCAGTAAAAATAGACTGCCAAGAGCAGCTGATGGCAGTTCTAGGCATGCTTAGGCCCAGGCTGCCTTCTGTCAAAATTTTTATGTTATTTCAAAAGCCTATGGTTTTTGGTTTTGGTTTGTTTGTTTTTTTTTTTAATCTCCCAGAACATTTTTTTTGGAAGAACATTGAGTGTCCTGAGACTCACCTCTTGTCTCCTTGTCTCAAAGTGTAATGTTATAACCTGGTTAAGTATATCAAGTGCCTTCCAGGATTTTTTCTTTTTTCTTTTTTTCTTTTTTTCAGTTTTTAGAATGGATCGTGATGGCCCCAGAGATTGTTGAATGTGAAGCAGACCAAATGTGTCTGCAGAGCTTAAGGACTGTTGAAGCATTGGCTGAGGGTGGTGGAGATTCTCTCACACTGAAGCCATAGGAGTGGGGGCTGAAGAGGAATTAGGCCCAAAGTACATTAGGCATGAATAATCAACACCTTGGCGTTTTGGCATATTCTGGAAGGATGCCAAATTAGCCACCCCTGAGACCATGGCTAGGTGTACTAATAAATCTCACAGGTTCTCCCAGAGGGTACTTATATCCTGTCCCTGAGGAAAATACTAGGGCGCAAGCCTGTAAGAGGCATAATTTGAGACCCTCTTAGCAGTATGACGGTCTTAGAAGAGTGACTGAGGTCCAGGGTCCTCACTGTGAGAGCCTATTCCGGCCTCCTCAGTAAGTGTCTCTGTTTACTCGCAAGAGTCATTACAGGAAACCTTATTTACCAACCTATCCTCATGTACCTCTGTTCACAGTGACACAGAGAAGGTGAACCTCTGAGAAAGGAAGGGAACCTCTGACTTGAGAACTGGGCCCCAAGTTTTTTGGGGTGGAGGGTAGATGCTTGAGAAGGGAAAGGCAAGAAGACTGCAGAGGGAGGGAATTGGGTCTCTGAGGAACAACTCTTCCTCAGCAGAGATTTGACTCTTTCTTCCCAAGAGCAGGCACAGATACCTGAGAAAGCCCTGGGGACATCACTATTAGATCTGGATGCCCCAGGGAAGTCAAGACCCACTCCAGAAACCAACTGATTTAGGCTCCCCCTCCCCACATTCTCTGTGGATCCCAGTGAGGAAATGAGGTGATGTCTTCTGAATCTGCAGAGCCCCCTGGGCCATCGAAATGGAAGGATTTGTCACAGCCTAGTTGATCTGGGGACTCCCATTGGGTTCATTTTAAGCTTCCTAACCCTGCTCATTATTTTCATTCAGTGTTTCCTGTTTTCCCTTCCAGATGACTGAGTACTCTTTAAGCTCAGAAAACGAGGGAGTTATATTCTATTCATTCTTTTCCCTCAACCAAATATTTATCAGCGAGTTTTTACATATACCTGAATTATTAGACATATAAAACTGATGGAGTTCCCGCTGTGGCTCAGTGGTTAGGTATCGGATTTGATCCCTGGCCTTGCTCAGTGGGTTAGGGATCTGGCATTGCCGGGAGCTGTGGTGTGGGTCGCAGACACGGCTTGGATCCCGCCTTGCTGTGGCTGTGGTGTAGGCCAGAGGCTACAGCTCTGATTCGACTCCTAGCCTGGGAACCTCCATATGCTGCGGAAAGCGGCCCCAGAAAAGGCAAAAAAAAAAAAAACCCAAAAAACAAAACAAAACCCAAAAACTGAGGAGCAAGCTTGAAGGCAAAATTGCTAGATGGAGCTTCCTAAGAAAGATATCTGGGCAGACTCTTTCCAGGGTGGTCTGATGGAGCTTCACCTGGAGCTGCAGTTAGTGAGCTAGGCCAAGAGTGAGTCCTGGGGAAATAGGGCTGATTACATGTAAGGATTTGGGACCAGACAATCCACAGAAAAAGGGATCCAGGTGTTGAATAATGGACCTCCTGCACAGTTCCTCTATAATTTCCTTCTTATTTCTCTCCAGTTTTCTTTCCCTATATCTCTTTACTTTCTGGCAGACTTTTCTCAACTTTATGTTCCAACTAGATTTGTCTAATTTCTCCCTTTTGGTCTTACAACTTTTACTCCATGTAATTTTGAAATTCTGTCATTGGGTATATACGTAGTTTGAATTTTTAGGTCTTTTTGACCTTCTTATCACTATGAAACGATCCTTTTCATTTCTGTCAGTATTCAGCTATTTTGTCTGATGTTAATATGACCACACCACTTTTCCTTTCCTCTTGTTTTTAGGTTTTGTTTGTTTTGTATTTTTGTCTTTTTTTTTTTTTTTTCTGGGGCCGCTCCCATGGCATATGGAGATTCCCAGGCTAGGGGTCTAATTGGAGGTATAGCTGCCGGCCTACACCAGAGCCACAGCAACGCCAGATCCAAGCTGGGCCTGTGACCTACACCACAACTCATGGCAACACCAGATCCTTAACCCACTGAGCAAGGCCAGGGATTGAACCTGCAACCTCATGGTTCCTAGTTGGATTCGTTAATCACTGAGCTGTGATGGGAACTGTTTTTAGTTTTTTAAATGAATTTTTCCTAATTTTATAAAACTCAAAACAGAATGACTCTTATAGCATCTCCAAAGCCAGCATGTGGTGTTCCAGTACAGATTTCGAAAATCTTGTGAAGCTTTTTTCCATTATCGTTTGTTTTAAAAACAGCTTTATTGAGGCATAATTGACATTCTGGAAACTATACATATTTAAAATATGCAATTCGATAAGTTTAACATAGGTGTACACCAGGAAACCATACCATAACCAAAATAATGCACTTATCTTTCACCCTCAAAAATTTTCTTGCACCCCTCTATAATCCACCATCTTGTCACCCCTACCTCATCCCAAGTGACCACTGACCTGCTTTAGAGCACCATAAATTGTTACATTTTGGAGTTCCCATTGTGGCTCAGTGGAAACGAATCTGACTAGTATCCACGAGGATGCCAGTTCAATCCCTGCCCTCACTCAGTGGGTTAAGGATCCAGCATTGCCATGAGCGCTGGTGTAGGTGGCAGACAATGGCCTGGATCTAGCATTGCCGTGGCTGTGGCGTAGGCCGGCAGCTACAGCTCCGATTAGACCCCTAGCCTGGGAACCTCTATATGCTGTGGGTGCAGCCCTAAAAAAGACAAAACAAAACAAAAAAGGTTACATTTTCTAGAATTTTATATAAATGGAGTCATGCAGTATGTACTCTTTGTCAATTTGATAATCTTTAGATTTCTACAAGTCCACTGATTCTTTCTTCTGCAGTATTGAATCTGCTATTAATC
Organism: Phacochoerus africanus; assembly: GCF_016906955.1. Classification (NCBI taxonomy): domain Eukaryota; kingdom Metazoa; phylum Chordata; class Mammalia; order Artiodactyla; family Suidae; genus Phacochoerus; species Phacochoerus africanus. The sequence continues at coordinate 102,134,665 of NC_062548.1, read as the reverse complement.
CCATCCAATAAAATTTTCATTTCAGATATTGTATTTTTCAGTTTTAAAATCCTCATTTGGTTCTTTTATATTTCTCCTAAAATATACCATATAGTCCCCATTATGCACACCTTTTTCTCTATATTCTTTAATGTACTTAACAGTAAATATTTAAGCCCATATCTGCTAATTCTACCATCTGAATCATTTGCTAATCATCTTCTACTGACTATTTTTTCTGTTGATTGTAGATTGTATATTCCTATTTTCCAGGTCTCATAATTTTTAATGAATCCTGATCAGTGTGGATGATAAATTGTAGAGACACTCTGGATTCTGTTATTTTTCTCTGTACAGTGTTGAGTTTTGCTCTTGCAAGCAGTTAAATTGGTAGATCACGTGAGTTCTGTGGATATACTTTAAATATTTGTTAGGGCTGGTCTTTTTCAATTTTGCTCCTAGTTCCATGAGCTTTCAATGGAAAGGCTAAGTTGTTTGTCCATCCTTCTAACTTTGCAGAACTTGAATTCCAAACTCTTATCTTCCCAGCACTGGACAGCTGCTGAGGTTGCCACTTAGCCTTTTTTAATCTTTTAGTTGATGAGCTCCTTGGTTGGAGCTCATCATGGTTCCAAAATCAGCCAGTGATTTGAGGGGAGTATGTATGTAGATTTGGGAGCTCCCCCTTCCCAGGATCTCCTCCTCAATTTCCAGCTGCATGGGCAACCCTGAACTCTGATCGCTCTCTAATTCCTTAGCCCAGACTGCAGCTTTCTGCTTGAACTGTATTTCTCTTGTACTGCATGGAAGGGCACTCAGGGGTACCAATTAAGAGAGGATCTCATCTAGTCTCACCTTTTTTTAGAGTCATATCTCTTCCAGTTTTTGCCTAATTTTGGTTGGTCTCCAGTACCATCAAAAACTTGCTTTTTATATTTTATACAGAGTTGAATACTGTTTTTGGCTGGGGTGGGGGGGTTAGTCCGTGATAAATTATCCCACCATTATAGGAAGCAGAACTCTTTAATCCTTCTATGGGCTTTCTGCCAACTCCCTTGGTTATCTCAGTTTATTTTTTAATAGCATACTGTTTGTGTTTCATGGATACTGTATCTTTCTTTACTTCTCTGAGGATATTAATGAGTACTTTTTGTTTCTTGAGGTTTCTTCTCCATGAATAATCTCTTTCTTCCAGTTTGCATTCTTATTTATTTGTTTTGGTCTCCAACATTTGTGTTAGAGGTTTTCTTTTCCTGATGACCTTCGGTTGTGTAATAATATTTAAGAGTAGGAGACTAAAATCAGATGAAAGCTCTGTGCTGGAGCCTGTGGAGCACTTCACAGTGTGGTGATCAAGCTGGGATGTTTGTTGGGGGCACCAAATGCCAATATCTTTAAGTCTTTTCCCTTGGATGGTCGGATATCCCAGAAAAAATTCTTCCCACCTAAGTCCATTAGGCTGCTGTAACAAAATACTACAGATGGGTGGCTTATAAGCAACAGAAATTTGTCACAGTTCTAGAGGCAGGGAGTCTGAGATTGGGGTGGCTGGCATGATTGGGTCCCAATGAAGGCCATGTTTGCTGGAGAAGTTTGCAGACTGCTGTCTTCCTGCTGTGTCACCACATGGTGGAAGGGGTTAGGGAGCATGTGGGGTCTCTTTTATAAAAGCATTAATCCCATTCATGAGGGTTATAGCATATTGGGCATTAGGATTTCAGCATATGAATTTTGTGGGGACATAGACATTTAGACCACAGTGTAATTGCTTTTCCGGAGGATAAAGTTTTGGCTACCTGCTTTCTGGGAGCTCCAGGGGAAGAAGGCTGGAGGTGTCACCATTCAATAGGCATATGTCCACTCGATCTCTCAGTCTGGGGACTGGTAGCCCTGTTTTCAACTGTGCTTGGTGACCGTGTACCCTAGGCCTGAGACCCTCTGTTTAGTCCTCTTCAGAGAACAAACATCCAGACTTGTGGGAGGTGGGCAGTTGCCTAGGGGTATGGAGTCAGGAGGGCTTCTAGGAGAGCAGTAGCTTCTCGAACAGCTTTCAACTAATCTTTGCTTCAGTCTCCTTCCTCCACTTCCAGAAGTGTCTAGTGTCAATTCCTGAGCCATCTGAAGATCCTTTGTACAAATTGGATTCTCAGCTTTCACACTGCCAGCTTCAGGTTTGGCTTTCTTGAGCATATGGTCTATTATCACTCGTTTATCTGCTTTCCCGGCTCCCAAATCCTAACAGTGGTTTCTCCTCTGGGTTTCAGAAGGGAGGGAAATTAACTCAGACACCAGTAGCTGGAAACCATAAAAAAATTAGACTTCAGGGTCTCCAAGTCCAAGTACTTCTGAGTAGTCAAACCAAAAAACCAAAACAAAACAAACAAAAAAACAACCTCAAATCCCCAAAAAACCAAAACAAGTGCTTGTGAATCAGGGTTAGTATAGACAAAAGTAGCGAATGTAGACTGATGCATTTGAGAATTTATTTATAACCATAACGGAAAATGACTGGTACATTATCCAGGAAGGAGACCTGAGAATGGGAGTAGGCCTTTTCCTGGGGTCCTCTGCCATGCTGGGGGCCTCTGTGTCTGGGACCCTGCATGTGGCTTTGGTCCTCTGCTTCAAGGAGATACAGCAGAGCTGAGAAAGCTTTGAGCCAGGAAACAGGAAGGTGGTGCAAGGGCAGGGGGTGAGCACTGGGCTTCTTCAGGCTGGAATGCGGAAAGGAAATTCAAATGCAACTTAAAGCCATGGCCAGTGTGGGGAAGGCAGGTATGAACCTGGATGCCAGATTCCATGCTTCTGGGAGGAGAGGATTGCTTTTGAATCTGGAGCAGGTAAGTTTAGTGCAAATAGAAGGAAGCAAAACTTACTATGGCAGGTCTGAAACTTGGGAAACTATTTAGGATTCTGGCAGGTGGCGTGATTCCATGATGGGTTAGACAAATGAATGGCAGAGTGGTCCCTCCTAACCCCCAAAAGAGAGGCTTCTGAGAGATATTGGAGGTGCTGACACGCACACATAAGCCTCAACCTAGACACCGAAGAGGACGGTATGCTCTTACTGGGATGGATGGAGAAGGGGGCAGCTTGGCATAGTAGGAACTTTACCTGGATTAAGATCTGGGTTCAGATCCTGATTCCTCAGCTTACCCACCCTGAGCCGTTGAGCAAGTTCCTAACCTTTCTGACTCTCACAAGGTTCCGGTGAAAGTTAACTAAGACAGTCACATGACCTGCCAATAAAGCAAGTTACTAACCCAGCCCTCAAACGAATTGTCTGGGTTTTAATTTAACACGTATCTGCTGAGCCCTGTCAAACACCAGACTGTATGCATATATCTCCCCGATTCTAGAAAGGCTCATGAAGTGAAGGCGCAGCTCTGCTCTATCCCGCAGACCTTCCTCAGGATGGCGGGCAGCTGTCAAGGTGAGCGTGCCTGATCCTCTCCTGGGGGCAGAGCGGCGTGTGTGATGGGGGGAGTATCTGAGCACAGCCTCGGCCGGCCGAGCCCCTGATCCCAGCTTGGCAGGCAGCCCCCGCGTCCCTCCTAGCCACTGTCCTCATAACCGAGTGAAGTTTTCACAACCTACTGTGCAACACCAGTACTTTGCCAGCTACTTCTGCTTTTCATTTACTTGTTTCTCTCAGGAGTCTCTAGATGCCCAGCTCTGGGTCAGGGGAGTGGAAGTTTTGGGGGGGCAGTCAAGGGGGTGGAAATGAGGGACCCTGTGACACCGTGGGTGTTTGAGGTCCTGCAGAAAAGTGTGTCCCGGAGTTCCTGTCGTGGCTCAGTGGTTAATGAATCCGACTAGGAACCATGAGGTTGCAGGTTTGATCCCTGGCTTTGCTTGGTGGGTTAAGGATCCGGCATTGACGTGAGCTGTGATGTAGGTCACAGAAGCGGCTTGGATCTCCCATTGCTGTGACTCTGGCATAGACTGCTGGCTACAGCTCTGATTAGACCCCTAGTCTGGGAACCTCCATATGCTGAGGGTGCAGCCGCAAAAAGACAAAAAAAAGAGAAAAGTGTGTCCCTAGCCTCAGAGTGCTCACGTCTTTATGATGAGTTATAGTCCCCTCAGATCAAGCTGTGCCTCCTCCCAGCCAGTGATGTTCCCCATGCCTCAGCATCCGGTCAGAGATGCTGGGTGATGTTGCTCTGATAAGGGTCAGCATTTGCCAGTGACCACAAAACCTGCCAACTTTTAAGATACTTTGGTGTCATTCGCCCGTTTTCTTGGCCTCAATTAAACTTTCCTTTGTTCCAACCTTAAACTATATTGCAAGCCTTTTTTTGAATTAACTCCCGACCTCCTTTCCTTGAAGGTTGTGATGGTGGTGGTGGGAGGTCTGATCCATCCTTCCTCTCACTTTGCCTCCACCATGGGAACTCCTTTAACTTCGATCCTGTTTCTTTCCTTTTCCAGAACTCACATGCTGCGTGTCAGACTGAGCTCTCTCTGTTTAATCCTATAATCCAAGACTTGCTACACTGTCCTGCTGATGTTCACAGCCATGCCTGGGAAGGAGGCAGCCCCGTTCCCAGTGCTTTTCAGTGGGAGACCTCCGCGTGCGCCCCATGGAGACTCGATGGGGCGGGGGAAGAAACTGTAGGAGTGCACGTCCCCAAAGCTGCGTCTCCACGTGTGAATCAGTGTAACCTCGCTTTCCTCTCAGAGACCTCGCTGTCCCAGGGTGGGACCTGCCTGGGGAACCGAGGGGGTGGGGGAGCCACTCCGCATCACCCCCTCTCCAACGCTCTGCACCCCAGGCACCACGGCTGCTGTGGGCTCAGAGCCACTGCTGCCCTGCATGTGTCAGCTCCGCTCTGTCGTCAGCTGTATGAGTGTGTACACGAGGGACATGGCATCTTTCTGAATGGATTTTTCTTAAGCAATGTGGCAGTGTTTATGCAGTTCATGCTATTATCCCCCCCCCCCCCCCCGCCCCGTGCTGTCACTGTTACTCAGCTTTTTCTCAGTAGGCTCCATACTTATTTTTTTTAACGTGTAAATTTTGTCCTTCACCCCCTGCATCCTGTATTTGACCCCCCACCTCCACCCCTCCAAGGGACAGAATTACCCATGGTTCTGACAAAAGATAAGAAAGTTGTCTTTGGGAAACCTGTAAACTCTTCATAGCATCTGTATTTTGTCATTGGAGAGAGGCTGGCATTCTGCCTAGCTCTGCTTGGTCCCCTAGAGCTCCAGCAAGAGCAGGGCATGTGTGTCACTGTGACCAGCATCGTGTACCTGTTCCTTCACAGCCCCGCCAGCTGACAAGGAGCTGCAGCCAGGTTGGTCCTTCTGTGAGTCTCATTCACACAGGTTGATTTTAAGCAGATGGAGTCTGTTTGGCCTAGAAGGGTGAGGTGAGAGCATTGTGTTTGCAGGTGAGTTTGTGTACGACACCATGAGCCCTGCCACCCCTCCAGCCCACATTTCTGTGAGCACATGTGCCTCAGGGAACCTGCCTGTGACACCGTTTCCACTGGCCTGGGCTCCTCCTGTCCGCCCTCGACCCTTGCTGGCATCACAGGCAGGCTGCTCTGCCGCTCTGTGGACACAGCTGCAGGGATAGGAATAACTTATCCCCCCACCGGCTGCCCAAGCAGATGTGACTCTGGCCACTCCTCTGCCTCTGTTGGCAGGGCCAGGCTGCAGGGCACAGGGTCACGGCAGTGTGAAAGACAGAGTCTGGCCTCCCAGCCATCCCTGGAGCCTGCAGCCAGGAGGCAGCTGGGTGGCTGAGAGTAGGTGCCCTAAATGGCCAGGTGGTTGTGGGGCAGAGTGGCTGCAATTGAGTCGAACCCCCCCAACCCAGCAGAATGAGGTATCCCCAGAATGACGATGACACCCTTCGTGTCTACATCCTTGGAGACTGCAGAGAGCATGTGATGTGTGATGGCTGAAGGTGACGCTTGGGGCTTGAGCTGCCTTTTCCCTTTCCAGTTTGGCATCATCATAGCTTCTCTTCCCAGGAGGTATTGGTTCTCATCTTAGGCTCTTACGGGGTGACCCCAGGGACCTTCTCACCACTGCCAACTCTTGGAGCTCTTTCGGGTCTTGGCTTGGGGCCCCATGGGCGGGCCTGTGTCAGAGGTCCTGAGACGGGCAGGGTGGCAGGCATTGCCCTCAGGGTCCTGCAGAGAAGCTCCTGAAAATACCCAAGGAGAGAAGGGAACTGGCTCTCACATCACATGCCACGTGCCACGTTCTTCTCTAAAGAAAAAGACCCAGCAAAGCCGTTTCCCTGTGCCCTGCCCTGGATTTGCTGTGCACATGGGCCCAGAAGGTGGATTGGTGCCCTCGCCCTCTCTTCCCTCTCCTGACCCTCATGGTTATGGACCACAGTTATGGAAACAGCCACCTGCAACTCCAATGCCAGGAGACTTGGTGACTGGGGCCAGGCTGGGCATGAAGGGAGAACAGGGAGACCCAGCCCAGTTCCCGTGCACATCCAGCAGTGGGACAGGTGCAGCTTGTTTTGAGCCACGTGCACCCAGACAGCATTTGCTTCACTGGGTAGTAAAAGCTCCCGGGTCTGCAGGCCCATCCTCCTCCGGAGAGGATGCTGACAAAGATCTTATGCTCTCGCTTCACCTCTGCAAAGTCCCCAGCATCGAGGCTCCAGGGAAGGATGCCAAAGAGCTTCTTATGTTGGCCTTTGCCGTCTAAGCAGTTGGTGCCGAGAGGGCTTGCCAGTCACCCCCTTTCTTGGGGCCACTGTGTCACCATTGTGGGTGTCAGTGGTGTGTCACCACTGGGAGCAGGGAGCTTGTGGGGTGACACCCAGAGCCTGCACGCACAGCTCCCAAATCAGTGTCCAACCAGGAAAACAGATCCCGTCTGTGTATTTAAAACAGAGGGGTTTTAGTCTAGGGAATCATTTTACACAGAAACGAGAAGAGCTGAGATGCCAAACAGGGGAGCGAGGGGCAGTCTGGAGGTGGGGAACCGCAGCTGGTGGGACACAGGGGAGAGGCTGTGTTACCAGATCCTGGGGGTCAGGGCCACTGGGCGGGGCCTGGGACCACAAAGGGCCTCTGTGGCGGGAGCTGGAGCCATAAGGGGGCAAGGGCCTTGCCAGAAACATCTCCCAACGCTGGGGCAGAGAGGGGGCAGAACTAGCCAGGCTTCTCCCTTCCTCGTGCCTGCCAGATTCCTGCAGGTGCCTCTGGTTAGCTAAACCCAGCTGGAAGCCAGCCCACTTAGGAGCCTGAGACAGGCAGCCTGCAGCGATCAGCCCCCCACTATTCAGAGAAGAGCGGGGGAGGGCGAGGAGCGGGTCAGAAAGCAAGCAGCCGAGGAAATGCGTGGCCTTCATCTGCTGTGTCATGTCCAGTCCTGGCATTTTGGCCCCATGCTGGCCTAAGCCCCTGGTAAGGGTAGATGGAGGAGTTGCGCTCTTGGGTTTTTGAGGATTCCCTTTGGCTCTGCCTAGAGGAAAGTGCTTTGGGGAGGTGATGGTGAGAGGGCGGGGGTGGGGGGGTTATTCTGAACAGTTGTCCCAGTCTTCCTTTGGGGGATTTTACCCATTTAGCAGCCCCACCTTAGTGTTCCGCTCAGGAAAGCTGTGTCCCCATTTTCTGACCCCCCCCCCATACCTCTTCCCCCAGTCTCTGGTTTTCCCTGCCAGAGAGCACCAGCCCAGACCATGCATCCGTGCTCATGAGTGTTTCCCCAGGATAACTCATTCAGAGCGTGATATTACAGTGTGGACCGTCTGTCTGTAAGTAGATGCCCTCTACTAATCCATTTGTATCGTGTTCCCAATAAATTTCTGCAAATTCTGCCTGGTTTTATGCTGCCCTTGGCTGGGACCGTGGCTCAGCTGTAAGGCCGCGAGCAGGGGCATGCCCCCAGCCTCAGCCTCGGGGGCTTCCTCCCCCACCCCCCACTCCACAGCTCTGATGCCAGGCCGGTTCGTCTGATGTCCCCGCCAGCCACACAGAGATGCTCAGAGGGCTTTTCCTAGGGTCTGTGCTTTCTTCTGCTGCCTCATGTCACCTCCTGAGGACGTGAAGCCACACTGCTCCACTTTGTGGGTTTTGTTGTTGTTGTTGTCGTTTGTCTTTTGTCTTTTTTAGGGCCTCACAAAGCGTATGGAAGTTCCCAGGATAGGGGTCAAATCGGAGCTCTCACTGCTGGCCTACACCACAGCCACAGCAAATGCCAGATCTTTAACCCATTGATCGAGGCCAGGGATCGAGGCCAGGGATCGAACCCGCGTCCTGATGGATACTAGTCAGGTTTGTTAACCACTGAGCCACGGGAACTCCCACTTTGTGGTTTTTGATGCTGTGTCCCCTAGGCCTGGATCAACAGTCAGACCTTTCCCCATCCATCATTCTGGCACGGCTGTGCCTAAACTGGGTGGTGGGGATGTGTGCTGGGCCATACACACGGTGAGCCGAGGGTGTGTGTGTCTTTTTATTAAGATTTTTTAATCCTGACTCAAAACCTCTATCCTTCTGGAAGCTCACCTGCAGAGTGTTGAGTGCCCTGCCCCTCAGGGTGTAACAGCCTTAAGTTCTATTGCCAGGACAGGGTTTTTCTGGTTAGACTTCTTAAGAGGTATTTTCCTAATAAAGTTTTATCTTCCAGTTGTTCTGATCTTGCTCCTAGACTGCTGGGGGGTCACTGGAAGAAACCATTCAGTCTTCAGGGACTGCTGCTACCCCAGAGCTGTGAGTGCCCAGCCCCAGGCCTCTCTGGGCTGCTTGCTAATTGGCCCATTTATATGTCTTCAGGTGCTTGTTTTCTTATTCCCAGAACCTACTCTTCCAGTCCTTTGTCACCCCCTTGACAGCCAGGCCTTCTAAGAATCCCTTCATCTGTCTTCCCCTCTGCTCCAAAACCTTCCACCAGCCTGTGGCCTCTAGAGGACCCTCCTGGCACCCACAAGTTGGATCCATTCCTCCTCCAGCCCTGCTTAGGGCCTTGCAGGAGAGTGTCCTGACTCAATCCAAACTGCCACTTACCAGCTGGATGACCTTGGGCAAGTCATTCAACATGTCTGTGCCTGAGTTTTTCCTCTGTAAGATGGAAGCAGGACTAAATAAATTAGTGTGTGTAAGAGTGCTCAGCCAGGGGCCCAGGATGGGGTGTGTACTATCACTCTGTCATCATTCTCTCCCCTCTCCCCTCATCTGCATCCCCTCTCCCTTCTCCTCATACTGCTCCTTTTTTTTTTTTTTTTTTTTTTTGCTAACCCACAGCATCTAAAATTCCTGGGCCAGGGGTCAAACCTGAGCTGCTGCAGTGACACCAAACCCTTCACCCCTAGGCCACCAGGGAACTCCCATACTGCTACATTTAAATTTCTCCAGCCAGTCAACAAAACAGTCAGTTGACAAACCAGTCAAACCACCAACACATAAGTTCTGTACTTAGCATCATTCAAAGCTGTTGTCTTCTCTCCCTTTTCTAGCAAATTTGTTGGAAAAAGGAAGAATTGTCTCCATGCCTTGAAATGTCATTAATTCCTCAACCTGTTGTAGTACATTATGACTTCTATTCTGCCCCCACCCCAGCTACTCACTGTAACTGCCATTGATAAGGTCACCAGGGACCCCATTTACAATTTTTAGTATCCAGCTTTCCTGAGCATTTGATGCTGTTGTCCTCATGGTACTTTTCTTTGTCCTTTCCATTACATTGACCCCTCTCTTCTCCCCCCAGAGCAATGCTAAGTAACATTCAGATGTTACTCATAGTCATTCTTTCAGATTTTTTTTTTTTACAAAGATAAATTGCAGACATAGTGGTAGTCACATATGTACCCCTTCCCCTGCTCCTCCACTTCAGAAGCAAGCGCTTTCCTTAATTTGGTATTTCTCAGCCCAATGCATGATTTTGTACAGTTAGTACATATGTAGGAATCCATAACCAATATGGAACATGTTTTGCATACATATAATTAAATTTTACACAAATGACAGTTTATTACTTTTTTTTGGTCTTTTTTTTTTTTTTCCTAAGAATGTACCCGAGGCACATGGAGGTTCCCAGGCTAGGGGTCAAATTGGAACTATAGCCGCCAGCCTACGCCACAGCCACAGCAAAGCAGGATCCAAGCCACGTCTGCAACCTACACCACAGCTTACGACAACGCTGGATCCTTAATCCACTGAGCAAGGCCAGGGATCGAACCTGTGTCCTCGTGGATGTTAGATTCATTAACCACTGAGCCATGGTGGAAACCCCGACACTTTATCACTTATTGGAAAGCTATTTTTAATAGCACAGACCACGCAGCATTTACATGGGGTGTCAGTCCAGGATGCTTGACCAGACAGCGTCAGACACATATTTCAGTTCTCACATCAACTTTCTTCAGCATGCAATTAGGAATTTTGAAAATGCTTCATTCTTGCATGAGGCACTTTGCAGCCTGTCTGGGTATTTTATGTTTGGCTTTCACCCTCACAAAGATAGCTCTAGTCTATACTTAAAAATTTTTTTTTGTTACTTCTTTCATGATCCTTTTTAATGCTATATTCCTGGTTTTCTCCCTACTTAAAGGTTTCTTCTGGGCATTTCACTGGGTCTGCCTTTGTGTGTCCCTTACTTATGAGGATTTTTAAAAGGATGGTTCTTTGTCCTCTTCACTCTCCTCCCAGGTGACCCCATCCATACCCATAAGCTCTACTCCCATCAGTTTGAGGAAGACTCTGAAGTCCTGTCTCCAACCCTAGGTGTGCTATGTACCTGTTTACCTGCAGGTCCACCAAGCCCTGCAACTTGTCTTAACTCTGAATCTCCTCCTCTGAATCTGCTCCTCCATCTGTAACTTCAGTATGTCACTGTCCATCCATCATCCACAAAGTCACCCCTCTTCTTCAGCTGGGCTGTACCACTCTATCTGCACCTTTGCATTCTGCTGCCACCTTCATTCAAGCCCTTGCTTGGAATACAGACTGTTTCCTGCTCAGATTGTCTCCCACGCCCCTCATCAGTCTGTCCACCCTAGTGCCAGAATATACTGATCAAAACGTCAGACTGATCATCCTTGACTTCTTAAGAACCTCACACACACTCCCTTTCCCGCCATACTGGGTTGTCTGCAGGACCACCCCAGGCTCCTGAGCCTGCAGGGGCCTGCCTGTCTCCTAACTCTGTCCCTAGGCTTCTCCCTCTCTGGCCTCAGCGACTTCTTCAGCCTTCCCTTGCACACTGAGTCTTCTCAAAGCTCTGTGCCCTTGTTCATGCCCTTCCCTGTGCCAGGGATGCCGTTCCCATCACTACTTTACTTATCCTGCAAGATTTAGCATTCAGGCGTCACCACCCCCTCAGGGCAGAGTTAAGCTCTTCTGTACCCTGTGATTTCATCAGTGTGTCAGTACCTGAAAATCCTTAGATTATACTGGCTTGGGTTACATTTGATCCATTTGCAGATCTGTCTCTCCCAGGTGTGGCCTGGAGGGGCTCAAGGTCAGAGTTGTACTGTCCACCTTTGTGGCTTAGTGGCTATGGGCCTATCAGGCCAGCCATGCCTGCTTGTCCCCTGTACACAAGTCCCTGGGATAAAGTCATGGGGGCCATTTGTCCCTCAAGATGACAGCAGGTGAGTCATATAAGAAAGAGCAGAGAGAAGGTGCTGGCCAACATTTACACTGAGCAGGGCAAGCCTGCCCTAGGACAAACATGCTATTTATTTATTTTTAAATTGTTTTGTCTTTTTCTTTTTTTTTTCTTTTTTTTTAGAGCCGCACCTGTGGCATATGGAGGTTCCCAGGCTAGGGGTCGAATCAGAGATGTAGCTGCTGGCCTACACCACAGCCATAGCAACACCAGATCTCAGCCATGTCTGTGACCTACACCACAGCTCACAGCAGTGCCGGAGCCTTAAGCCACTGAGCAAGGCCAGGGATTGAACCCATATCCTCATGGATACCAGTTGGGTTTGTTAACCATTGAGCCACGATGGGAACTCCCAAAATGCTATTTAGAAATAGGGTCTTTACTCAGCCTGCCTCCTGCCTCTAGCTCACCTTATACCACCTCAGCCATTACCCTCCCATCTGTAGAAAACCCTGCACTTCAACGCAGTTTGCTCTGTCCCTGCCCCACTCTCACTCCTCCTCCCCGCCTCACCCCATCATAACTACTTTCCTTGCTCAGCGCTCTGGCATAGCTGTTAGTTCCACCTCCAACTCCTGGATGTGGACAAGGGCCAGGATCACTGTTCCCATTTCGCAGATGGAGAACTAAGTCTGGAGAGAGGTACAGTGGGTTAGGACCATGGGGGTCCCTCCAGGCAGGGGAGTGGAGGCAGCCCCAAGCCCTGCGTCCTTCCCATGAGGGGACACCCAGACCCCTTTTTGGAAAGTGCCTTGTCAGGGGGAAGAGCAGGCCTCAACTCCAAAGTGAAGGACAAGGAGGATCCAGGGCAGATTAGGAGCCAGTCCCTGTGACCAGCAATCTACCCCGGGACTCAAGGGGCAGAGACAGCCGTGCATACAGGTCACGTCTCTGACTCCAGTCGAGAGGATGAGGCCAGCAGCCGAGAGGGTGGGAGGATGTGGCGGTGGTGTTGAGGGGGAGGGTCCGGGGAGGAGAGGACCGAGGAAGTGGCACATGGAGCCCCATCTACCCCCAGAGCTGCTCTGAAGCCAGGCAAGTACAAACGTGGAGAGGGATGGTGCCTGGTGTTCCTTCAACACGCAACATGTTAGTGCCCCTCGGTGGGGGTGGGGGTCAGGGTCTCCATGAGAAAGGGCTCCATCCCCAGGTTCCAGGGGTGTTCAGGCCTCTAATTAAAATGTCTGACTTGGGAGTTCCTGTCGTGGCGCAGTGGTTAACGAATCCGACTAGGAACCATGAGGTTGCAGGTTCGGTCCCTGCCCTCGCTCAGTGGGTTAAGGATCCGGCGTTGCCGTGAGCTGTGGTGTAGGTTGCAGACGTGGCTCGGATCCCGCGTTGCTGTGGCTCTGGCGTAGGCCGGTGGCTACAGCTCCGATTAGACCTCTAGCCTGGGAGCCTCCATATGCCGCGGGAGTGGCCCAAAGAAATAGCAAAAAGACAAAAAGACAAAAAAAAAAAGTCTGACTTGGAGGAGTTCTCACTGTGGCTCAGCGGGTTACGAACCCACTGGTATCCATGAGGATATGGGTTCGATCCCTGGCCTTGCTCAGTGGGTTAAGGATCCGGCATTGCTGTGGCTGTGGTGTAGGCCCGCACCCGTAGCTCCAATTGGACTCCTAGCCCGGGAACCTCCACATGCTGCCGGTGCGGCCCTAAAAGAAAAGGAAAAAAATCCAAATCTCAGGCTGAGGTTGGGCTGGCCCTGTGGTGGCAGAGGTCGGGGAGGCGGGGAGTTCCCATGAGTGGCTCTGCAGGCGAGAAAAAGCAGCAGCAGAGCAGAGGAATGGAGCAGGGAGACACGAGGAGTCCCTGTGGGGGGGGAGGCAGCACGTCACGTAGCTTGGGTTCTGAGGTATCTCTGTGGTTTCTGACAGCAGCTTATGAGTTTTTGGAGAAGGGCAGAGGGCTGGAGACCCACAGGGAGATGGGTTTTAATTCCCCTCCAACTCGGTCCCCAGCCACCTCCCTCTGCCTGACACGTTCTGTTTCCACCCCAATGCGCACACGGCTCCTGGGATATGGGTCACTCTCCATTCCTGAGGACTCGTCACAGAGGGGGGCATCCCTGAGAGAGATGGACTAAGAGGATAGAAACGGCCAGGGAGAGGATGGGGTCCATCATCAGACCCTGTATCTGAGGCTGGGGCCACGAGTGGAGAACAGTCCCAGGCCCTCTGTCCCCCCAGGCAGGCAGGGGTGTGTGTGTCAGGGGGAGTTCATTCTCCTGAGGTGAGGTGGCCAGGGCTGGAGACAGAGGATTCAGGACGTGCAGATTTGGGGCTTTAGTGACCTTCATATAGCCCTTTGGAAGCCTTGAAGGCCATGTACCTCCCCCCGCATGACTTGCACAGTGGATAGTAGGGCCAACACCTCCCCCCATAAAGAAACCCCTAATTTATTCCAGGCACAAGCCTTGTACCTGGAAGCCCCAGGTCAACAGATAGGTTAGCCCAGGTGGTCTCAGACCCTGACCCAGGCATATGGAATAGGATAGAAAAGGGGAGAGGTGGGCAAATGGCTTTGGTCCTGGGGGAGGGTGGGGAGCTGGCTCATGTCATCCCAGAAGAGAGCAGGGCAAGGCCCTTGGGGCCTTGGGTAGGACTTGAGGGTTGCAGAGGGACCTGAAGCTGGAGAGGAGCAGGGCCTCCTGGGAACCAGGAGGGCCACCCAGCCCGCGAGCCCGAGGGCCTCTCCCAGGGAAGCGGTCTGACTTTAAGGACACACTGGGGCTGCGGGAACAATGTTGGAGGACAGCGCCCTGGACAGCTTCCCCACTCTGTCCCCAGCGTGTCCTTTCATCTTGGGGACTCACTTTGAACCTTACTGATGCCAGGGCCAGATGGACCCAAAAGCGTTTATTCAGTTTTCCTTAGAACAGCTGAGGGAGCCTTGCCTTTTCAAAAGGAAGTTTATTAGTGTTGAAAAAGACAAACTAGAGATTACAGAAGAAGCAACTGTCCAATTTCTAAAGCAAGACTTCTCTTCCCCCAGTGGTCAGGCTCTGGCCCAGGGCTGCGGTTAACTGGTTAACCCTGGCTGGGGGATTTTGTGTTTTCATGTATTTCTACATTTTCACTTCTGTTATTAAGGAGAAAAACCTTGATAGGTGCTATTTTTTTTTTTTTAAGTTACTTGAATAAGTGAGAAAGAGAGGCAGAGGGATGACCTCATCTGTGCCCCCAGGACAGACACAGGGGCACGCATGGAGGGGCCACACAGCATGAGTGCTTCTCTACAAACGGGGGTACCTCATAACAGGTCCCCCACACGTCCATGGTCACCAGTGCCCCAGACACCCCTCCCCCAACATATACACAGTCACGGGAACATTCGGTGTCTGCCATGGACCACAGCCTGTGTGTGTGCAGACCGGCAGGCGCTGGTCCACCAGGAAGCCTTTATGAAGAACCTTCTGGGCACAGGCAAGTGCTGAGCCTGTGGGGACAGAGGGATGGAGAGGCAGCGGGGCCTCGGGGAGCAGTCCACCTGGCAGGACCATGAGAGGCAGTGGGATGAGGGCTGTGATGGGGGAAGGGGAGCCTTGGTCCCCAGGAGCCTGGCATCCTGGCCAAGAGGGCAGGAGGAGGACGGATGACCGTGACGTCCAGGACCCAGCCCGGGGCACGCTGAGTCACTTGGCAGCAGCACACGTAGAAATGGTGGGGCTGGGAGAGTTATTTGGCAGGGGTGGCATTTGGACATACCCTGTGGCTGCTTTGGGCCCACAGTGCAAGGATCACCCCAGGGGCTTTTTGCGGGTGGGGTCCTGGGTCACAGACAGTGCAGCAGAACCTTGCCCTCGCTCCCAGCCATACCTGTGGATTCACAGGTGGGCAGTGGTCAGCCAAGCCTGGGATTCCAGCGAAACGAGGGCAGTCCCATAGCTGGGGGTAAACCGTCCCCCCCCCCCGCCCCGGTACTCACGCAGTCCCGGCTGGCACCAGGAGGCTGTCACCGGGGGTCAGGCTCAGGTGCTGTCCTTCCATTGTCACCACTGAGGAGCCCTCCTAGGAGAGAGGAGCAGGGGAAGCGAATGGATGCTCTTGGGCCTCAACACCTGCTCAAGGGTCCCTGGGTTGGCCTTGGTCAGGAGGCCTGGGAGCTGGTCCAGGCTGTGGGCATCCAAGGC
The DNA here is from genome assembly GCF_016906955.1 of Phacochoerus africanus. Lineage (NCBI taxonomy): Eukaryota > Metazoa > Chordata > Mammalia > Artiodactyla > Suidae > Phacochoerus > Phacochoerus africanus. The sequence continues at coordinate 102,118,962 of NC_062548.1, read as the reverse complement.
CCAGGAGCAGCCCAGTCTCCGTGGGCAGGCAGGGGGCTGTGCCACTCTCCCAGGACCCCACTTACCAGCTGCCACAGCCACACATCCACATCCTGTCTCGGGCCTTTGCTGCTGCCTTGTCCATGGACGATTACCTGGTGGGAAGTGACACAAATCTCTCTGGTGCATCCTGCCCCACACAGCAGATGGCCTTGAACCTGGCCCCCGACACCAGGCCTGTGTGGGACAGCCTCATTGCCATGTGCAGAGCAGAGACTAGGTCTGGGAGAAGAAGGCTGCCCAGGACACAGCCCCCCACCCCACACACACTCCGGCCACCTGTTATTCAGGATCACAGAGTGTACTCGGCCCCTCTGATGACCCATGAGGAGGGACACAGGCACGAGTGTGTGCACAGCACTGTGCAGACCCGTGCAGCACACACATTAACTCCCCCAGAGGATGCCCCCCTCCCTTCTTCCGTGAGATGGTAGGAGTCTGGCCTAAAGAGGGAGATGGGAGGGGATGAGGGAGAAGGGAGAGGGAGGCTGAGCGGCTCTGACCTGTGCCAGCCCAGAAGCCCACAGCTGTTATGCAGGCCACGCTTCCACAGGCCCAGAGCCTGTGGGACTCAGTAGATATTTCTGGAGTAAACGGAAGCAGGGAGGAGGAGGGGTGTGAAAAAAGAGGCAGGCAGGGCCATGGGGTGGGAGGGACTTGCTGAGTGGGTCCGCCAGCTCTCACAGCCCTGCGTAAGCTCTGGGGTGTGAGGGCCTCTTGGGGCAGGTCTGCATCCTGTGAGCACGCCTCCGTTGGGGCCTCTAACTCAAACTGCAAACTGCAGGTGAACTGAGCCCTGAGCGAGTCTCCTCATCACCACACTGGCCCTGGCCCTCCTAATCCAGTCCTCACATGGGCTACAGTGAGACACCACTCTAGCCTGGTCACTTGGGTGAAGCACTCCTGTCTTAAGGATAAGCCCTTGCACCTCATCCAGCCCAGGAGAGCTGCCAGTGCCTGGGCACTGTCTGCTACTATGGCCATCTAGCCATTGCCCCCACTGCCTCATTGCCCCTGTTCTGGTTTCCCAACCTCAGCTATTTGTATTGTCAGTCTGTTTCAAGCCTGTGGGCCTTTGCTCAGGCTTTTCCTTCACCTAAAATGCTTTCTCTCTCTTTCTTCCCTTTGCAAACTCCTACAAGAGCTTTAAAACTCAGCTCATACATCGCCTCTTCCAGGAAGCCTTCCCTGACTTTCCTCACAGCTGGGTTCCTCTATCCTCCAATGGCTTCCTATAGTTTCTCTACCAAAGAACATTATCACATGATTGTGGCAGCTGCTGATTAACTTGTCCATTTACCACACTGTACGTTCTGAGTCAGTGACTCTACCGTCTTTTGCTACCAAAGCCTGAAACATAATAGGCACTCACTAACTGGAATGAAAGGAGGCCAGCTTGTTTTGGGTCTCTGTGTGACTTTCCACCCAACCCTCACCCCCAAATATCTCTTTCTAAGGCTATGATTAGCCAAAGGCCCAAGAAGTCCTGGCAGGGGGGTGACTCCTAACCCCCAGGAACCTATCTGTGGATGGGGCAACCCCCACTCTGAAGGCAAAGAAAGATCGCTAGGGGCCAGGTAGCCTCCAGGGGCTTCCACTCACAGCAAAGCCATTCATTCTCTGAATCAGGGAGGAAATAGGAAGGCCTGTTCTTGTGTCTACAATCTCCAAAACTGGCGTGTGCGTGTGCGTGCGTGTATCTCCATGTGATTAGTTCCTGTGTGGCCCAGGGCTGCATTACCTGGGTCTCATAGGTGTCCCCAAACAGGCTGAGTGGTGTGCCAGCCTGCAGTTCCTTGCGGTGGCCAGCCAGCCAGGCCTCCAGGGACATGGGCTCCATGACGGACCGTGTGCTCAGGGGGAATGGCGGTTCCTTGAGCAGCTGGTCTGCACCCACAGCACAGCTGCCGTCAGTGTCCTCTGGCCCCGACCCCCAACCCCAGGGGGCCCAGTTCCCAGGGGTCCCAGCTCCCGATTGTGGAAATGGGCTCTGGGACTGAGCAGCCATGTGGGGGCACTATTTGGTGCCATCTTCTTGTGCCTTGAGTACTGGACAGAGGACTTCAAAGGAGACTCCTCGGTACCCTGGGCCAAGACCCACCCTTCTCTGGAAAAGAGGGAGGGAGAGGGAGGGTGGTTCCAGTGGCCTCACCAGGGTTGGGCTTTCCTGTTCTGTGCTGCTCAGAGCTGAAGAACCTACAGGGACAAATGGGGAGGAGGAGAGGCTAGTGAGGCACAAAGGAACACACACACACACACACACACACTCATATATTCTAGCCCATAACACACCCACAGGGTCCTCACAGGATTGGCTGTATATCTGCCAGCCTTTCCTTCCCAGGGGGCTTTTCAGCCCCCCTTCCCGCCCCCCCCCCCCAGAGTGGTAGACTTTCTCCCTTAATCCTGGGTGTGATGGCTTCGGGCTGGCAGCTGCTGCCTTGAAGCACTGCTGAGCTGGGTCTGCTCTCTGGGTCAGAGTGTGGCGCCTCAGGAAAGCAAGGGGTAGGGGCTGGGCTGGGGGCTCACTCTTGGATGATGGGGGCCAACTGTGTGCCGAGGTCCTCGCAGTAGAACCACTTCTCAAACAGGACATCCGTAGTGTCCCCGATGTAGTACCTGCCAGAACAAAGGACGAGCACCCAGCTCCCCACCTGGGCAGACTCAGGGCAGCCTCCCTCAGGCCTGGATGTGCTTGTGGATGTCAGGGCCCCTGCTGGCCCTGCACAGCTGACCCTTAGTGCAACCTAGTGGCCACTGCGTGCTTACCCACACCTGGCTCTCCCTGTGCCGCCCGATCGTGGGAGGGCAACCGACCCCATGCTTCCTGGTTCCCAAAGCTTGTAGCTAGAACTCTGAGGCTCAGAAAGAAGCTGGGCAGCTGGGCAGGGGTTACAACAGCCTGTAAGTGGCAGAAGCAGGACAGACCCGAGACAGTCTTAGAAGCATAGAGAGCATCAGTGACAAGTGTTTTTCCAAAAGAAGCAGCCGAGGCTAAGCCTGATCCAGACATGCAGCTGCACCTCCTCCTGCCTGCAGGAACTCCAGGCACACGGGACCAGAAGGAACCAACATGCAGAAGATAACAGAAGATACCCCCCACCCCCCAGATGAGGGAGTCAGTCTCCTTTTGGAATCATGGATGCCAGGCATTTCCATCATGGCTCAGCAGAAACGAATGTGACTAGCATCCATGAGGACGCAGGTTTGATCCTTGGCCTCATTCAGTGGGTTAAGGATCTGGCGTTGCCATGATCTGTGGTGTAGGTCAGACACAGCTTGGATCTGATGTTGCTGTGGCTGTAGTGTAGGCCAGTGGCTGCAGCTCCGATTTGACCCCTAGCCTTGGAACCTCCATATGCTGTGGATATGGCCCTAAAAAGCAAAAAAAAAAAAAAAAAAGGACCAAATCAGTGGGCCTCTCTTCTCCGTAGGAAGGTCCATATGACTGTACACATAACCTCTAGTAGACTCCCTGAAGCCCAGCCAGGCCCTCAGCTGGGCTCAGCCTGCAGCTCCACTGGCTTGAGGAGTGCCTGGCAGACTGGGGCCTGGCCTTGGGCCCCCATGCGGGCGACACTCTACTGACTGAATGCCTAATCCCCAGACTCAGCTCCCAAGCACCTGCTCTTCAGCACCTCTCCTGCAAAAAAAAGTGGTCCTACTTATGGTTTATTGACGCAGAGTGCACCCACCCCACCTGAGACCCTTCGTTCTGTGCTGGGATGGAGCTGGCCACCAGAAAACCTCACATCTGGAGGCTGATGTCCTCCAGGAATTGCCTTCAGAGTGGCATTTTAATGTTGAGCCCTTGGCTTTTATTAAAGGTCAAAAGCAGCCAGATGAAATCTGTTATTGAATTTGCTGTAAAAATGTTACTGAAGATGCGTCTTCTCCTCATATAAAGATCCCCATATAAATCCCCTTGAGAAAAATGTCTTTTAGAATTTAAGGCCATCTATTTCTACAACAGATTATTCTGCAGTAGATTAGTATGCAATCATTAACATTGTGGGGGATTTTTATCATTTAGTAGTATGAGAAATACTCATGAATTTTTAATATAAAAAAGCAAAACAAACCAATGCTTGCAATAAGACTGCAATGTGACAAGGTGTTGATACGCAAGAAAGAAGATGAGATGGAAATTTAAGTGCTTTGTTAGGTTTAATTGGGGGGTTGACTTTTTTGGGGGGTTTTCTATTTTTATTTTTTTATTGAGATACCATTTACGTACTATAAAATTTGCCCTTTTCTTGAAAAGCAATTTTAATCTTGTTCAATTTGCTATCTTGTTCTTTTCTAGCTTTCAAGACCAAATGTGTATGACTTTGGTAATAAGGAAAAAGGGAAGCTTTTTAAAAAAGTCCATTAAAACCCAAAATGTGGGGCCAAGTGTCCTGATTTCAACAGCGTATTGGGAAAGTAAAATTTTCTTAGTTAAAAAATACAAAAAACAAAAAACAAAAAAACCCCACCAAAACCATAGCTTTTGGAAAAATCTGTGGTCCCCTGAGCCACAGGCTGAGTTCTCCTCTCAGAGGATGATAATTGGTGGCTAGTGGGAACCAGATGGCAATTCAGCTATGGAGTCAGAACGCCCATCTCTGCACCATGTTTGTCCTCTCCCTGGTGCTGGCTCACGTTCCCATCTAGGCTGGCCTAGATAACTTCGTATTTCTCTCTAACACCCGCTCAGCGGCTTCTTAGCAAACTCAACTTCCCTGGGTCCAGCTTCTTCATCTGTAAAGTACAGATGATAACAAACAGTACCTACCCCGTAGGTCATTGTGAGGATTAAAGGACTAAACACACACAAAGGGTTTAGCCCGCCTGGTGCCGGCACACAGCAAATATTAGTGCTGGATGTGGAACGAGCTGCGGTGAGAAACAAGCAGACGGGTGCGCTGGTGGAGACTGACTGAACTCTGGGGTCGGTGATGGGGAAGCAGCAGTGTTTCAGCCGCCCTGGGCCAGGTGGGGCTGACTGTGGCATCTAACTCCGCACCCCCGCCCTTCCCCAGCAGACGTCATTGCGGAAAGCGCAGGTTCTGGTCTCTGCCAATCATCACCCCCCCGCCCCCCGCCAGCACCCCCACCCCCTCCCCATCAGCCCGCAAATGCAGGCTCTTCACGGCCGCCATCCCTCTCCCCAGTGGCTGAGTGGCTTTCTTGGGTCCACCTAGGATCCTTTCCTCTACTTCCTGCCCACCCCCCCATCTCTGCCCCAGACCTGGCCCATTTACCTGAGCCCATCTAGCTCGGTTTTCAGCCGCCTCCGCTCAATCACCAGCCCCACGGTGTTGGCAAACCTCTGTGGAGAGTGGGGGACGCCAGCAGGCAGGAGGAAGATCTGCAGGGGTGGGGACAAGGTGCCGGTAAGGCTGCAGTTCCCACGGAGACCTCGTGGGCCGACGTCCCCAGCTGACCCATGGTCCAGCCCAGCCCCCTCTCTGCCCAGCCTCTACCCCAGAACCCCAGGGCATGTGGGCTGTGCCGAGATGTGCAGCCTTGAAGAGGGGGCTGGGGAGGTCGGGCAGGCGCATGCTGGGAGGACAAGACCCCCACCAAAGCCAGGATGAGGGGACACGGTGGGTTCCCGTTCTCACCTCGCCCTGCCGAATGACCACATCGCGGTGTTCGCCTCGCTCCAGGACCCGGAGAAGCATGTCGCCCTCCAGCTGGTAAAACACCTGTGGAACGGGACAGGCTCAGGCTCGGGCCCCTCCCACTTCCTCCTCCAGGTCCTGGGCCTGCGTTCTGACCAGGAAACCTAAGAAACTTCCTGAAGGCCTAGGAGTTTATGAGCAGCTCCATCACTCTCACTCCTGCTCTGAGGCCCCAGCTTCCCCTGACACAGTGCTGGGGACACATGGGGATCACATCTTGACCCTAAAGTGATGACCAAAGTGCCCAGGACACAACAGTTCATGTCTGGCTTGGGGGCAGGAGGCTGGCTGAGACGCTCACTGGAGAATTCAGAGGCCCATCAGCCAGACAAGGAGAATCCCCCATTTACTGTGTCCCAAGGGCTCTGCAAGCACTTTCCTGTACAGACAGACCTTTGCTTCATGGTGCTTCCCAGATGTCATGGGTTTTTTTTTTTTTTTTTTTTAAACAAATTGAAGGTTTGTGGCAACCCTGCATCGGGCAAATCTATCAGTGCCATTTTTTCCAACAGTATTTTTTTTTTCTAAATTAAAGTACATACATTGCACACTTAATAGATTACAGTATAGAATAAATATAACTTTCGCAGCAGTGGGAAACCAAAACATTCATATGACTCTCACTTTATTGCGCTATTTGCTCCGTTTCAGTGGTCTGGAACTGAAACCTGCAATATCTCTGAGCTATGCCTACACATTAGCAGAAATCTTTATCGCAACCTCCAAAAACATTATTAGCCCCATTCTGCAGAAAAGAAAAAAGAAAACCGAGGCTCAGAGAATAAAGCAACTTGCCAAAGGTCACAGTTCTGGAGCAGCAGTTTGGACCTGCGTCTGTGTGTAGCTCTGGAGCCAGGGCTGGCTCCCCTGACCACACAGTGAGGCGCTTGTGTGGCGTGAGCTGTGCTGGTCCAAATCCCTCCATGAAAATGGCCAGGTGAATGGTAGACGCGATGCTGGAAGCTGGGATGAATTGGGGGCTTTGGGGATGGGAACACTTGCCTCCTGCTCTCTCCCTGAGGCAGGGGGTTGCGGGGCTCCTATTGCATTTTTCTGATTCCATCCTAAGTCCCTAATTAATGTGTTTACTGAGAGCACCCACAGCACTGGGAGGAGGAGGAGGCAGACACATTTTCCCCCTACCAGTCACACATTGCAAGGGTGTTAAAAGGACCAGCCAAATAGTTGAAGGGGTGTTATTAATAGTAATAATTATTATTATCATGTAAGGAGTTAGAAGAGATAGAGGTTCTTGTCACAGCATCTACTAGGAGACATCAAGCCAAGCGCAGGGAAACTGCAGATGTGTGTTACCGTCTGACACGAGGGGTAAGTGGACACGACAGCTCTGAAGGGCAAAGGGCAGGAAGAGCCTTCCCAGCTCACATCCCTGAGGGGTGGCCTGAGAGGTTTCTTGGGATGCAGGACCTTTGGTGCTGAAGTAGGGAAAATCCAGGGCAAACCAGGACAGCTGGCCACCTTACACCTTGATCTGGTCATTTCATTTCTAGGAAAGTGGCTTCAGAAAGGCCCCTGCCTCGTGGTAGACACACACAGCTGTTTTATCACGGGGCAAGGGAGTTAAAAGCCCAGCATCCAGCATCACTTGGCCCTCAGCTCAGCCAGGTTGCTGTGTGCCTTTGGGCACCTCAGCCCTTCTGTGCCTCCGTTTCCTCATCCAGAAAATGACAGTATCTACTGAGAAGGTTGCTGTGAAGTCTGCCTGGGATGCTGTACACAAATGTATCCAGCACCCAGTCAGCACTCTATAAGCCTCTGTTAATATTAGAGAAGGCAGGAGGAGCAGAAATGATGCTAATAACACTAGGGGAAAGGTAACTGTTTTGTGATGGAGTCAGAATAGGGGACACTAGGCAGCCATTAAAAACTGTGTCTTATGGAGTTCCCTGGTAGCCTAGGGGTTAAGGATTCAGTGTTGTCACTGTTTTGACTCAGGCTGATCCTTGGCCCCAGGAACCTCCAAAACTCCACATGCCTCAGGTGCAGCCAAAAAAAACAAAAAACAAAAAAACAAACAAAAAAACCCTCCCCAAACTGTTTTTGAATAGCTATTAATAAAATGGGAAAATGTTAAAGTTACGATGCTAAAGCAAGATTCAAAACTATACCCGGCAGGATTCTAATTATGTGAGACATGTATAAACCAGGCAGCGTTCACAGTGGCTCCCCTGAGTGGTGGGATTATGAATAAGGTATATATTTACATTTGTCTTTTGATATTCTGCACATTTTCTACAATAAACCATAGGTACTTTTACTATTAAAAGTAATTCATACAAGGAGTTCCTGTTGTGGTGTAGCAGAAACGAATCTGACTAGGAGCCATGAGGTTGTGGGTTTGATCCCTGGCCTCGCTCTGTGGGTTAAGGATCTGGCGTTGCCATGAACTGTGGTGTACGTCGAGGATGCAGTTTGGATCTGGTGTTGCTGTGGCTCTGGCGGAGGCTGGCGGCAACAGCTCGGATGGGACTCCCAGCCTGGGACCCTCCATAGGCCGCTGGTGTGGCCCTAAAAAGACAAATAAACAAAAGTAATTCCTGCAAGTTTACCAGGCCATCTTGGGGGGCAATTCTGCAACTCCCCCAACCCCCTTCTCAGCTGGGAGGAAGCCCCTGGTGTGTATGTGGGGGGTGCCCATGGTGAGAGGAGAGGATGAAGGGCCTAGAGAGTTCTAGGGAGGGGCCATAGCCCTTAGACGCTGTGAGTATCAGGGAAAGGTCAAGGGCTGGGTTGGAGTGATGGTCTGGGCCAAATTCAAGCCCTTTCTGGGGAGGCTGCAGGGTGTTAGTGGCCATTAAACAAAAGCTTAGAGAGGAAGTGGGATTTTAGAGGCCCACCCTATGAGGACGGACAGGCCTAGCTTGGAGCAGAGGTGCAGATCCTGAACAGCAGAAAATCCCAAACAGCCGTGGGCAATCCAAAAAGAATGATGCTCTGTTTGGAAGTAAGGAGGTTTGGGGCCCAGGGCTAACTAGAATATTAACTGTCCCCGCTCAGGCAGCTGTTGAATTGAATCTGGCCTCCGCAGCCTGGAAAGGCCTTGCAGGCAGGCAAGGTCAGAGCGGGGCCAGGGCTGCAGAGAACTCATGTGTGCTAAGCACCTAACCTCTGTGCCAGGCTCTGCCCACACACTCTGCCCACAGTGTATCTTTCTACAGGCGGGGGCTGCTGTCCCCCATGAGCTGCCAGGAAACAGGCTCAGAGAGGTAACATGATGGACCTTCCAAGATCACATGCTTGGTAAGAAGCTGGCAGCTGGAGCCTGGGCACCCGAAGGTGTTGCAGAGGCCTGAGCTCAGCAAGGAGGAAAAGTGGGCTCCGTCCACTCACCGGGGAGGAGCCTGGACAGAGAGGACGCTGACCCTCAGCCCTGTGGCTCCCAGGGCCTGTGGTTGGCACTCTCCCCTGCCTCAGGTGGGACCAGGCTGCCAGAAACCCACCTCTAGCCAAATTCCTCCTGGCCACTTGAGTGTCCCTCCAGAGTGGGGACACCTGCTCAAGCCAGCCCTCCTCACCTGCCAGTGACCCAGCTAAGTCAGGGCTTGGCTGGGCCCCTAAGTGAATAACCATCCACCAGAGCAGCTTGGGGAGACCCTGAGGTGGGGCTGGGACAGAGGTGGAGGGGGGCAGGAAGGGGGGGAGGAAGACCTGGGCTAACAGAGTGGAAGCCTCTAGAACACAAGGTGATGGGCCTGAAGCTGACTGAGACAGACAGGAAAGACCCTGTAACTGGCCTCATCTCTCCCACCGTGACCTCTCCCAATCTAATCTCATCCTTTCTCGGCAGTTTTGCATTTTCCCGCTGATTTTTTTCCACAAAGGAAAATGGTCTCCAGCGAGGTGTGTTGTGAGAAGTAGATGGCGGGAGCGGTGCGGGGCCTGGGACGTGGGAGAGGTGAGGGGTTGGCTGGTTCTGGCTCTGCTCTGCCCAGCCTGCCCCTGCGGCTCCGGGGTCCTCACCCCTCTGCCCCTGACACATTAGGTGCTCAATAAATGCTTGTTGAGTGAGTGACCGTCCTGTGTTCCCTCCCGTCCCCAGCTGTGGCAGAGACTTCAGTGGTGGGGGTGGAGGCTGGGGACCAAGCTGGACTCCGGACCTCGAACCCTAGCATCAGGACCCCCAGGATGATAGATGGGGCCCCATTCTGATCTTTTGCCACCAGAGACTCTGATAGCTGGGAACCCACTTGTGTCTCTCAAGGGGGCCCACCTTTTTTCTTTTAATTTTATTTTTTCTTTTTGCAGCCACACCTGTAGCATATGGAGGTGCCCAGGCTAGAAGTCAAATTGGAGCTACAGCTGCCAGCCTATGCCACAGCCACAGCAACGCAGGATCCAAGCCACATCTGAGACTTACGCCGCAGCTCACAGCTTAACCCACTGAGCAAGGCCAGGGATCGAACCTGCATCCACATAGATACTATGTTGGGTTCTTAACCTGCCGAGCCACAACAGGAACTCCTAATTTTACTTTTGTTTATTTACTTTGGGGTAAGTAGTGCAGAAATACAGTTCAAAATTCAAGGTACAAAAGGGATTAAGTACAAATTCCCCTCCCACCTGCCCGCCCTCCCACCGTCAAACAGCTCCTAGCAATGATGTGTCTTTTGCCCCCTAAATGAGGAGAGGGCCTCCCAGCCCAGTCTTTCACGGAGAACTTGGCTCCTGGGACCAGAGTGGAGCACCCAGGTCCCTCTCAGCCTTTGGGCCTCATTTTAGAGGCCAATCTCGCATATTCAGGTTTAGGGGCACGGGGAACAGGGCATGGCCCTGGAGCGGGGACGGCCCCTGTGTCCATGGACTGATGCCCAACCGCTGGAGCCTCTCACACCTGCAGGGGCTGGGCTCTTCCCCGGGGCTTCCCTGCAGGGTCCCTTCAAGGATGGCGCTGTCAAGGGTGTCACTGGGCTCCTGCAACTTCGGGCAGCAGTTTTGCCCTGTGGTTTCTGCTGTGCCCCCTTCATCCATCGCCCATCTGACCACCCCTCTCTCCTGCCCACAGGCTCCGGCTCTGGCCTGGGAAGTGTCCCCTTCCCCTGGGGCTGGTCAGGGCAGGCCTACCTCCTCGCCCTCCTCGATGTGGTAGTCCTTCCTGGTGTTGGGGCCTCCCACGAACATGATTTTGAGCTGCTTCTGGTGCCTGCAATGGATGGCAGGGGGGAGAGAGTCCTGAACCCGCTCCGAGGGCAGGAGAGGTGCAGGGGCCTGTGGGGGCCTGGAGGGAGCCTGGGGACAGTGGGGAGAGGGAAAGGGCTGTTTCTGAATCACAGTCCGTGTCAGTCGCCTTTCTCCTCCCAGGGTGCCCATGTGCAACCCAGAGAACGTGTGAGTGTCTGTGACTGCGTGTGCCTGGGCCCCTTCTCTGCTCAAAACCCTCTGGCAGCGTCACAGACACCCTCCACCTGCCTCAAATTCATGTGTTGAAGTCCTAACCCCAGGATCTCAGAAGAGGATCTAATCTGGACCTACGGTAGCTGCAGGTGTAATTAGTTAAGCCGTGAGGTGGTCATATTGGAGTAGGGTGGGCCTCTAATCCACTGGGACTGGTGTCCTTATTAAAAGGCGAGGTTTAGACACAGACATGCTCTCGGGGAGAAAGCCATGTGAGGATAAAGGCAGAGATTGGGGTGATGCAGCAGCGGCCTGCAAATGACAGCCCAACCACCAGGAGCTGGGAGAAGCCTGGAGAGCTCCTCTGTCACCGCCCCAGCAGGCTGGACCCCATGCTACCCTGTGGCCCCCTCATGCCCGCCCGCACCCCTCATTTGCTTATGTTTATTGGCATCCTCCTCCCACCAGAATGTCAGCTCCACCAGAAAGGACGCTGTCAGTTTGTTTCCTGTGTACCTCCAGGGTCCAGAATGGTGCCTGGCCATGGAGCAGGTGCTCAGTGAGTATCTGCTGAATGAGAAAAGGGAGGGCCTGCATTTTGTGGGTACTAATATTGGGGCAGTGCTGGAGGGCTGGACGGGGGGCCTGGAGGCAAGGCAGCCTGGAAGTGCCCACGGGGGATGGGGTGGAACCAGAGCCGTGGCCCTCGGGGCTGGAGAGGAGCAGTCGGATGTGAGACATAATCAGGGGGAAGGAGTGGAAGGCTGAGGGTGAGACTGTGGACGAGGATGAAGTGGAGGAAAGGTGGGGGCGACAAGAACAGTAGAAGAGACCAGGTTTTTTGGGGGGAACGCTGACCACTAGCCATGGTGGTATTGCGCAGTGACAAGAGTGTGGACTTTGGAGTCAAATTGCTGCATGAGCTTGGGTCTGGACCCTGGGACCCTGTCCTGCACTAGCTCTATGACTGTGGGCAAGTTACTTGTTAAAATCCCACCTCAGGGGCGACTGTGAGAATTATTTGAGATGATGTGAAAACACTTGGCAGTCCCGGGCTTGACAAGGTGTTAGTGACTGGAGCCCTGAGGTGGGAGCCTGGTTGGGGAGGTTCTGTGGGCACGGCAAACACAAGCCTGTGAACCCATGAGGCTTGGGGAGCCCATGAGGCCAGGCCACCCGGTGGGTGAAGGGGCCACCCGGGAGGGACTGAGAGGTGGGCTGGAGGAAGAGGGAGGCTGGTGCATGGTCAACCCTGCCGGGAGCTGTGGGCAGAGGCGCTAGGGGGGCGGGGTGGGAGTATGTGCTCGCCTTCGGAAAAGGGAGCCTGGGAAAAGAATCAAATCAAGACCCTCCTACGGGAGCTGATCTCTGACGTCTCCCTGGGCCTGCAGCTTCCTGGACAGAGTCGGGATGCGGGATTGGGGTTCCACTGCCATTCTGCGGTATCAATCCTGCCCTCCCCCCAATTTCTGAGAGTCAATGGGGGTTGAAGAGCTGTTTCTCAGCCCGGGGCGGGGTGGGGGGTAGGGTGGGGCGCAGAGCTGCGACCTGCCATCTGCATCTCTACTGGTCTCAGTCACCAAGCCATCCTCAAGGCCACAATCTCCAAGCAGTCACCAGAAAGAGGAACAGACGACGGCGGTGAAACCCGGAACAGCCCGCCCTCACCCTCCCCTGAATACCACGAGGATGACATCTCCCCTTTCTGCAAGCGTCTGGGTCAAGGAAGTCCGGGCTGGAGTTGAGGGGTGCAGATGGAGGAGGTGAGGACAGAGGGCAGGAGGATGGGGGCGTGCATAGGACTCACAGGAGCTTGTTGCAGACCGGGGGCAGGAAGGAGGCCCGGTTCTCCTCCACCCAAGCCTTCACTCTCACGGGGCGCTCCATGGAGCTGTGTCCTCCGCGCAGTTGGAGGGGCGCGGCTCCGCGCAGCCGCCTATTGGCCGCTTGGTTAATCAGTGTCCCGGGGGTTAAAGGGCGGGACAACGCCCCCGGACCCGCTGTGGCCTCTCTGGACTTCGGTCTAGAGCCCTCTGTCCTCCGGCCCGCCCAGTCTGCCCCTGCCAGGCCCCGTGGCCCATGCGCCCTGCTTCCCTGCCGCACGGACCCGGCGCCCTGCCCTCCCGCGCGGGAGTTGGGCGCCAGATCCAGGCGTAAGACACAGGATTCAGAACCTTCCTGGTCCCCTGTCTCCAGACTTCCGCCTGGCCCCAGAAAGATCCCAAAGAAAACCTGTAAGAGGGAGAAGGTGGGTTTGGAAACCCAAGCGCCAAAGTACAGGGGGATGGCGCTGGGTTGAGGCCTCAGTTTTCTCATCTGAAAACTGGGAGCGTCTACACAGCCATCTCAGGGTTGCATAGCGGCCACCATAGGCCCCGATTGATGTTAGTTCCCTTTCCTCTCACGAGGATCTGTCAAAGCCCGAAGATTTTTTAGGTGCCGCTCCCTCTGCTCTGCCTGTGACTAGTTTGGGAGAAGACGCAAGGAGCAGCAGTGGGAGCAAAGCTGGGAGCCTGGGGGATGCACAGTAGGGACCGGCCGGTCGGGCTGGAGGGCGCGGTCCCCACACCCACGCTCGCAAGTGGCAGGTGGAGCACCGACGAGGTGCCCGGCACTGTACTGATGTCCTTCCATGTCTTGGGGACAGACTCAAAGCACACGACAATTTATGATGAGTTTTACAGAGGAAGAACCGAACACTAGGACCTCAGGAGTCTGGAGTTCAGAGTGGGGAGGGCAAACAAACCTGAGCTATGATTCCAACCCAGGGTGAGAGGCCGTAATGGGGGAAAGGACCACAGACCCCTAAGTTCTTCTTCCCCTACTTTCTTCTTTCTTCCTGACTCACAATTCCTAGGAAAACTGTGTGCGTGTGTGTGCGTGTGCGTGTGTGTGAAGAGGGTGGAGTGTGGAGGTAGTAGGGGAGAGGCAGGGGAGAAGGAACAGAGCTCAGGCTCTGGCACCAGAATCCAGACGGCAGAGTTTGAGAAATTGGGGAGTTCCCTGTCATGGCTCAGCAGAAATGAATCTGACTAACAACCATGAGGACACAAGTTCCATCCTTGGCCTCCCTCTGTGGGTTAAGGATGCAGCATTGCCATGAGCTGTGGTGTAGGTCGCAGCCGAGGTTCAGATCTGGTGCTTCTATGGCTGTGGCTGTGGCTGTGGCTGTGGTGCAGGCTGGTGCTACAGCTCTGATTAGACCCCTAGCCTGGGAATCTCTATATGCTGGAGGACAGCCCTAAAAAGACCAAAAAAAAGAAAAATGGAAATTCCTCTGATCCTCGCTCTCATCTCATCTTGCCCCTCCCTGATGCCTGGGGTGGGTGGGGTGTCTCAGCACCCTCAGATACAGGGGCAAATCGACACCTCCCTCTGCTGCTGAGCCCGCTCTGTTTCCTCTCCACATGCACTTCCCTTTTTCTCCTCCTTTCTCCCTCCTTTTTTTCCTTTTTTCTTTTTTCTTTTTTTTTTTTGGAATAGCTATTTTCCCAATGCAATTTTTTTTTCCTGCTGTACAGCATGGTGACCCCCGTTACGCATACATGTACATATTCTATTTTCTCCCATTATCATGCTCCATCATAAGTGACTAGACATAGTTCCCAGTGCTACACAGAAGGATCCTTTTTTATTTTTTTTTGAGTTATTTATTTAGAACTTTTTTTTTTTTGGTTTGGCTATCATTTTGTTTTGGTTTTTATTTCTCATTTTATTGCATGGTGGTGAGTGAAGATGGTTTGCATATTATTTGGGGGGGGGTGTTACAATTTCCTTTGCAGCTTCGTCAATTTTTGTGAATGTATAGTCTCTGCTTTGAATGTAGTTCTATTTTATTTTTTTTCTTTTTAGGGCTGCACCTGCAGCATATGGAGGTTCCCAGGCTAGTGGTTGAATCCAAGCTGCAGCTGCCGGCCCACACCAGAGCCACAGCAAGGCCAGACCCATCCTCATGGATACTAGTTAGGTTTGTTACAGCTGAGTCGCAATGGGAACTCCTAGAATGTAGTTCTAAAGGTTTCTATTAGTTTAACCTGTTGTGTTATACAAGCATTCTCTCTTTCCTAGTTTATCTGGATGCTCATGGGTGCAAATAATAAAGACCCCAGTTAAACCAGTGGCTTAACCAGTTGAAAGTTAAAGGCATATGTGACTGGATACCCGGAGAGAGAATGAGCCCGTGACCTAGCGGTGTCATCATGGACCCTGGTTCTTTCCATTCTTCACATCTGCTCCCTGCAGCATCAGCTTCATCCCAAGTCTAGTGCCCCGAGGGGACAAGGGATGTAAACTAGCCACAGCTTTTCCTTTAGACTAGGGGTTCTCAAACCTTGGCGCCATTGACCCTTTGGGTGAATATCTGTTACGGGAATGGCCTTTGCATTGCAGGATGTTTAGCATATCTGTGGCTTCTCTCCACTAGATGCCATCAGCTCTCCCCTAGTTGGGACAACCAAAAATGTCTTCAGACATTGCCAAATGTCTCTAGGGGGAGCTGAATGGCCCCCAGGTGACAACCAGATGTGTTACTGGCAATACAAGGTTCAAATGCCCACCCCTGCAGCAGTTACTGGAATGAAGAGAGAGGGATACTCAGATTGATTTAGTCAAATTAAAGTCTGTATTTGAAGCTAGAGGTGGAGTTGGCTTCCCCCAAAGTGTGTGTTCATGGGGGAGGGGTGAGATAGTCACACAAAACTGGCTCATGACTGGGAGGCTGCAAATGATGCTTGGGAGGTAGTGAGCCAGGTCCACTACACCTGGCTTTTGACCAAGTTTTTTTGCTTTTTTTTTTTAAAGGGCTACACCTGAGGCATATGGAATTTCCCAGGCTAGGGGTCAAATCGGAGCTGCAGCCACTGGCCTGTGCCACAGCCACAGCAATGCAGGATCTGAGCCGTGTGTGCCACCTACACCACAGCTCACGGCAATGCGGATTCCTCAACCCACTGAGCAAGGCCAGGGATCAGACCTGCATCCTCATGGATGCCAGTCAGATTCGTTAGCCACTGAGCCATGACAAGAACTCCTTGACCAAGTTTTTTTGACCCATTTCTCACCTCTGCATTCTATATCTGTGTATCTAGTAGTTAGTCTTTAAATACACACATATATTTAGATTTATAGATTTCTAATAATGTGTCTTGTTAATCAGCACCTATATCCACCCCAAGACCAAGTCAAGAACAAAGGAATCTGGGCAAGACTGAATTCCCTACTCGCGACTCCTATGTCGATGTTGTTTAGATTATTATTTAAAAGTTTTATCCAGGCAATACCTAGATGTCTCAATGTGTTTCTGAACATATTAACCAGTTATTAAGTTGTTGTCTCTCAGCTCCTAACTCACTTTCTGTATTCTGCGTTGTGATGCAGGGGCTGGGATTCTGCAAACTTCATTAACGCTTTGCCAGATGGTTCCATCAGGCCTTGCAAAGTGGAGGTAACAGAGAGAGACTGCAGGGCTGAGAAGGGAGAAGGGACTTGCTCCTTCCTGTCTGTCCCCTGTCTCCCTTGGCTTCTGGGCTCATCACCTTGGCTCCTTCAAATCCAATTTGCAGTTTTTCCAGTTCCTGGCAGAATCCCCTTTAAAAGTGACCCCATCAGAGATACCAGTTCCAGCAGCTGGTGTGTCCTCTCAGAGGTCCGAGTTTCAGTTCTGCAGACGTGTTCCTCCGTCTTCCAGATTTTCGTAATTCAACTTTTTCAGTTCCCTCAGCCCTAGGTGGGCAGTAATTGCTTCTTACATTTACCGCTTCTGTGATACTACAGATTTTTTTTTTTTGGACTTTACTACAACTTTAAATGTAGTGAACAGTTCTCTGTTACATAATGGCTTGGTTTCTGTCTCCTGACTGATATGTTTTTATAAGCTTCATTCTCTTTATTAAGAGATTTCTTTGTGGTGGTGATTTGCAAGTCAAAGAGGGTTAGGTTCTAAACTTGGTCATCAAATAGTAAAAGGGGTTAACTCTCCAACATCCTGCCTCTTTAGTGCGATCCAAGTTGGCTGTTGGCCCTGGGATGTCCGCTTTTCAGGGCTCTCTGCAAATAGAGCTGGAAGTTTACGTCTCTCTGTCGTCTCACGGGGCAGAAAGTCCTTGGGGAGACATTCACAGACCAGCTCTGCTAGGAGCTTTCAGTTTGGGTTATATATCTGCTACATTTCCACTGTTCTGGCTGCAGGGCCGGGGGCTCTTCCACCTCCCTCTCCTCCCTCCTTCCTCCTGTAGAGATAATATTCTACAGATCACAGGTCTCTTTCCTCCCTTTGCTGGGGGCCACGAATGCTACCTCCCTTCAAATCACTCAGTGTTAGCCATCCCACTGCCCCTTCCCCCCAACATCCCATGGCCCATTCCCCCCATCATCCCACAGCATCCCCCTGATGGATCCCACATGCCCTGGATGGGCGTGGACATATGTAGGCATTTAAGAGTCCAGGGCACTGTGGACAGTGGCTGAGCTTAGCATTTCTTGTGGCCCAGGTATCATGGGGGAATTCATACTTGCTACTTATAGGTGAGGAAATTGAGGAATTATCAGCCACTTCTACAGCTTAATTTCAAGGATGATCAAAACCCAAAAGTCAAAAAAGGCAAAATGAACTGGAAAAAAACCCCAACAAAATGATTTGAACAAACATTTCACAAAGATTTTCAGAGTTCCTGTCGTGGCTCAGTGATAAACGAATCCGGCTAGGAACCATGAGGTTGTGGATTCGATCCCTGGCCTTGCTCAGTGGGTTAAGGTGGATCCTGTGTTGCCATGAGCTGTGGTGTAGGTTGCAGATGCGGCTCGGATCCCGCGTTGCTGTGGCTCTGGCGTAGGCCGGTGGCTACATCTCCAATTTGACCCCTAGCCTGGGAACCTCCATATGCCGCAGGAGCGGCCCTAGAAAAGACAAAAAAGAAAGAAAGAAAAAAAAAAGATTTACAAATAGCCAATAAGCACGTCAAAAAACGCTCAATACCATTAGTCATCAGGGATATACAAATTAAATCTACAGGGAGATACTATTACACACCCAGTAGAATGGCTAAAATGAAAAAGACTGCCAACACCAAGCGCTGACAAGGATGTAGAGTAATTGGAATGCTCAGTGTTGCTGGTGGGAGTATAAAATGGCACAACTACTTTGGAAATAAGGATCTGACAGTTCCTTGTAAAACTAAACATAGAAATTCATCACAATTAAAAACTTTTGTGCATCAAAGGACACTATCAAGGGAATGAAAAGGGAACCCACAAATGGATAGAACATTTGTAAATAATATATCTAGTAAGGGATTCATATTCAGAATATATAAAGAACACAAAACTCAACAACAAAAACCAAACAACCTAGTTAAAAATGGGCAAAGGATCTGAATAGACATTTCCCCAAAGAAGATACACAAATGGTCAATAAGCACATGAAAAGATGCTCAGCAGCACTAATAATTAAGGAAATGCAAAGTAAAACCACAATGAGATACTACTTCACACCCAATTGGATGACTATTACTAAAAAGAAACCCCCCAACAAACAGAAAATAAGTCTTGGTAAAGATGTGGAGAAATCGGAGTCCTTGTACACTACTTGTGGGAGTGTAAAAGATGTGTCGCTGCTGTGAAAGACGTAGGATAGTTCCTCAAAAAAGTAAACAGAATTACTACCTGATCCAGCAATTCCACTTTCAGATATATATTCAAAAGATGCAAAAGCAGGACGTTGAGCAGATATTTGTGCACTTGTCTTCATAGCAGTATAATGCCCAATAGCCAAAAGATGAAAGCAACCTAAGTGTCTACTGCTTGATGAGTGGATACGCAACATATGGTCTGTACATACAATGGAAAGGGAACGAAATTTTGACACAGGCTGTAACATTGAAACACTTGAAAACACTATGCTAAGTGAAATAAGCCAGACACAAGAGGACAAATGCTGTGGCGATTCCACTTATATGAGTTACCTAGAATAGTCAAACTTGTAGAGACAGAAAGCAGAATGGTTACCGGGGCCTAAAGGAAGGGCGATGGAGAGTTTATTGTTTAATCTGTACAGATTTTCATTTGGGATGACGAAACAGTTCTGGAGATGGATGGTGGTGACAGTTGCACAATAATGTAAATGAACCTCATGCCACTGAATTGTACATTTAAAATGGTGAATTTAACGGAAGTATATTTTACAATTAAAAAATGCTTTTAAAAAGCTATACAAAACCCTACCTTATGACCCAGGAATCCCGCTCCTGTATTGATTGAAAAGAAATGAAAACAGAGGACTTGTGCAAGGGTGCTCTCAGCAGCTTTGTTTCTAATAACTCTGAACATAACCCAAGACGTATTAACAGGGGAATGGCTAACCAACTGTGGTGTATACATGTAAAGAAATATTATTGAAGCCACTCAGTCAGTTGTTGGCTAAAGAGAGACATGAACAAAGGTTCCAGTTCATTATCTTCCTTCAGTCCCACAGGGTGTGTTTTCTTACTCCAAAATTTTGACCTAAGGACAGTCCTGAATGTTACTGGAACACCAGAGTTCCCTGGCTGCCTCTGCTAAGACTCTTCCTCCTTTCAAAGAGAAGAACCCCATCATTATCAGTGCTTCGTCTCTAAGACCTGCCATGCTGTACCTGGTCCAATAGGTTTGGATTCAGCTGTTGCCAGAACTGACAGAGGAACTACTGCATCTCAACACGAGGGTTTGGACATTTGTTTGTGTGCCCCAGCATACCTGGATCCTATTGTCATCTCTCTAGAGGTCCTTATTCTGTCCGATCTTTCCCATAGTTCAAGTTGGAACCCGTTGACCATCATCATGCAGTGTCTCTGTGAGCTGGGATCAGTGCCTCTCCTGAGGGTGACCCTTCACGGGTCTCCAGGGCCTGGACTCTTAAGTACCACAATCTATATTTGAATCCTGGCTCTACAACTTACTTGGGTAGTTGTGCCTCAGTTTCCTCATGTGTAGTAGAAAATATTACTACTGCTTACTCCATAGGGTGGGCATGAGGATTCAATTAGTCCATAAGGTGTAAAGTTCTTAGACCAGTGCCTGGCACAGGGTAAGCACTGTGTAAGTGTGTAATTCTTACTCACCTACTGCTATGTTCTCTATTCCTCGAAAGGTTTTGTTCTTATATGGCAAGTGAAAGAAAGACTTTGGATCCAGCCAGGATCGAGTCAGGAGGCAGAAACCACACCAGTAATTTGAACAAGGAAAATTCAATATAAAGAACAGCTAACTAGTACGTGGAGGCTAACTGTTAAGAGAGGTAAGTGGAACCCTAAAGGATACAGAAATAAGGGATAAAGGGAGCAGCAGCTACCTCCAGAGATGACAGAAGAACCCACGGAAGGATAAACTTGGAAAAGGCGCTCCCTCCCCGCCAAAGCTGAGGCTCGCAACTCATTGGTAGGGGCGTGGTGGGGGCTTGCTGGATGGCAGAGAGGTTTGCTGAGGTGCTGCAAGCTGGGGTTGGCAAGCAGGAGACTGTGCTGGGTGATGACAAAATCTGACTGGAAGCCGCCCACTGGCAGCTGTGCTGTACGAGCCACAAGAAAAGCGCAGCAGCGGGGAAGGCCCTGCAGTGTTCCTCCCGCCCCCTCCCCGGGGAGGCCAAAGCATGGCTCTGGCTGGCGGGGTCACAGAGCAGCGCAGAGTCGGTGTACGGAGAGCAGACCAGCACCAACAGCTGGCACACACCCCAGCGTCGTTCTCATAATTAAATAAGTTTTAACAGGGACTCGTTCCTATTTACGTATTTATGCACTTAGAGCAGAGCGCTACCAAGCGGGATGTGGTGAGGGCAGCCCTGTACTCCTGGTTGCCCGTGGATCCACTGTGACGAACAGCGCCCCCTTTCTCTCGCAAACACGTCCCTGTTCGGAGGATACAGTACGTGGTCACACTAACTCTTGACATCATTTTCTATCCAAATCCTCCCACCCATAGTAGCTAGAAACACAACAACACACAGGTCTGCTTGAAGGCAGGCCAGGTGTTGGGGGGCCAAGATTTGGGGAGAAGAGAAGTGCACTAAGACGAGCGAGGCAGCCTGAGCTGCTTCCTTCTTGAAGCGTTGGCCGGTTCGTAGGTGGGAGAAAGTAAGAGGCTGAAAAGCTGAGCTGAAAGCAGTAGTTCTCAAGAGCAACATATAATTTTAAAAATGTATGTCGGAGTCTATCTAAAAGAGCTCTTTTAACAAGTATAGAATAAAACGTCTGACATGAAAGCACACTTTTAAAATGCTGCACAAAATAATGATACATTTTACAGGTTAGAGCAACTTAGAGTTGATGAAATACTATATATTTGTTCACACACATGAGTGTCTCTATAGGAGATTCCTAGAAGTGGAACTGTTGGGTCAAATGACATATATTCGATAGATTCTGCTAAACTGTCTTCAAAACAAAACTGAACAAAACTGAACAATGTCCATTTCCTCACACGATTCCCTACATTGGGTGCGGCCGATCTTTAAAAATTTTTTCTCTTCTGACAGGCTCTCACCGTGTCTATATTTAAGCTTCAATTCAGAGTGAAGGGAGTCTGTGTTTCCCCAAATTATCATCAAGCTCCACGCTCATGTAGAATTGCTTCAAATCTGCATCACCCTTTCCTAGAGCTTTCTCCTCCGAAGGGAAAAACAGAGGGTCCTTTCTGGCGAGGGTCACGGACTCTTTGGATAGGAAGGGATCTTAGACGCTGCCACATCCTAGGGGTTCTGAAAGCTGTTCGAGATGGTCCTCACTGTTACAGGGGCAGAGGATCTTTTCACTTTCTGCTTAGAAGAAGAATAATTAAAATAGTTCTTCAGACAACCTCTTGCCCCATGAACATGGATCACTCTGGGAGCCTCTGAATGCCTGTTGCCCAGCACCTGCAGTGGTCCTTGAACACCAGAGGTGTGCGTACGACTCAGTTGCAGAGGTGGGTCCCAGGTGTGTTTTGACTCCTCTACAGTGACTTTTTAAAATCATATACTCCTTCATGTATAATCAAAATGGAACATTGGCTAAAAATAGGCAATATAAAAATTTTGCTGAAATAAAGTAAAAGAAGACCATAAATTGAAAATTCTACAAATTTGGCTCAAGATGATCTTCATTCACTAGATGTGCAAATTGCCTTCGGCTGATCAAAATGTTTATCTTCTATGTCAGAAACAAAAATCAAAAAGAGAAAATATAGTGATCATTATCTCCAATTTGGCCTTTTATTATTAGGAATAAAGACTAGCCATACCCACTTCATGTTATTTGCAGAATGGCACTTGCATAAAGCATTCAGAACCCTTCTGTTTTAGCTCATAATTTAGACACAAAACCATGAAAGTAGTAAAAATAAACCATTTTAAAGTGCAAAAAGCATAAATTCTAAACATTCATTTAGGAAAGCAGTTTGTGTCTATTTTTCATGCTACAATGAGTCATTAAATTTCATACATTTTAATATACATTTGTTTTACAACCAATATGATACAAGTTCTTTTAAAAGCCATTTGTTAGCAAAGCATGCTTTTCCTTGACATAATTAATTAAAGGGAAATTAAACATTTTGCATTGCACGGTAAATGGAAAAAGGTTAAGACAAGTCATACTATGTATATTATCCAAGATTATTCTAACATTAGACATATATCTAAAAGTTTTATTTTAAAAACCACTTCATTACAAATTAATAAATGATTAAATAGTTGCAGGGTGTTGTCAAGTGTATACATGGTAAAAGAAATTCTCCAGTCAGGATAAGCTAAAAAGTTCTTATCTGGTGTAGACCCCTCAGTTTATAAATGAGGCAACTTATGCCCAGAAAGAGTAAGAGACTTACTTAAGATCACACAGCCAGGGAGGGCCACAGCTCAGACTCTTAGTTCATTTCTATTCAGGGTTAGAATATATGAGGTTAAGTGATTTGAAGTTCTCAGGATACTTACTGGTTCTTGCTGAAAAATCTCTCTGGTAGCAGAGGGTCTGACACTGCCCTCTCTAGGTTTGGCGTTGCCCCCACTAGTTTCCTCCTTTAGAACCCCAATTTCCTTGGGGACTAAGGTATTTTAGCTCCCAAAGGCTGTGTCAGGTGCTGCCTTTCCCTCACCTTTATAGCCTGTTTCATATTTTGGGAGGCACTTATTTCAAAGGCTGACTCTCTGCTGCCTTTGATTTGCCCTGGACTTGCCAATGCATGCTCCAAGGAGCCCTACTCCTGGGAGTTCCCTTGTGGTGCAGGGGGTTGAGGACCTGGCATTGTCACTGCAGCGGCTTGGGTCGCTTGTGTGCTGTGGGTTTGATCCCTGGCCTAGAGGAAAAACAAAAGACTAATCCTGGCACGTTGTAAATAGTTCTGCATCCCACCACCTGCCTCCTGGGATCTTGCAGGGGTGCTGACCACTTCTTTTCTGAGCTCCTGCTCTGGATGTGCATCTCTCATAGTTTACAAAACCATCTGGAGAGGCTTACCTGACTCTGGGTGTATAACCCAGTCGCACATGGCATGGAACTTCCTAAAACACACCACCTTCAGGAGGCCTCTACCTTACAGAGAACCTATGCCTGTCTCTTCATCATCTGCCCAATCACTCTAATCCCTTCTGAATTTCAAGGCTTTCTACAGTCCTACTGCTCTGCACTCATCACCCTAACACAACCTGTTAAGGTGGGCAAGTCACCATAAAGGTAATTATGCTTCATTTTTATTCTGCCCTCATCATCTGCTGATGCTGGTTCCAAAAAACATAGTGTTCTGTTGTTGGCTCTTCTGGCTCTCCCAGAAAAGCAGAGGTCACCAAGCAGGGTGACCAGCATACCAACAGAGGCCCAAGAGACAATCCTGGCAACCCCAGAGGAAGAGAGGGAGGGGATGGTGGTTACTTTGTGGAGGTGGTTGCAGCTACCCTCCCTGAGGGATGCGGGTTGGCAGCAGAATTATCAAATGGGGACAGTAGGCACAGCGCCTAGGCACTGCAAAAATGTTTGCATTAAATTTTTTGTTTGTTTGTTTGTTTGTTTTTGGTCTTTTTCTATGGCCACACCCGTGGCACATGGAGGTTCCCAGGCTAGGGGTCTAATTGGAGCTACAGCTGCCGGCCTGTGACCTACACCACAGCTCACGTCAACACCAGATCCTTAGCCCACTGAGCAAGGCCAGGGATCGAACCCGCAACCTCATGGTTCCTAGTCAGATTCATTAACCACCAAGCCACGACGGGAACTCCAAAAATTTTTTTTTTGAAATCAGAAAAAAAAAACAAAACAAGAGATCCAAGCTGGATTATAGTTGTCTTTGTTTTGCAGTTGTAAAATATAGTTTAAAACATTGTTTTTTTCTTTTTGATGGAGGAAGCGGCCCACAAGGACAAAAGTGCCTAGGGTACTGGACAGTCATAATTGGGCCCTGGGTACAGTGTTTACCCTTTCTGGTTTTTAATAAAGGAATGTATTTCCAGATATTTGTATGGGACCTCTTGATTTTAAATGTTAGTAGCTCGCTTTAAAATTAAACAAAACATGCACACTGTGGCCCAACAAAACATGTGGAGCTTAGCCTGCAACCTGAGGAAGGCTTGGGCTATCATCGTGTTCCTGGAACGCCCATGGCTTGACACGATTTCGAGGACACGTCTTCAGCCTGAGTGCCCCAAGCACCCTGCTCAGGATGGAAGAAAGGGTAGCAGAAAGCCTTTGGGGCAGGACAAGGACATGATGGCTAACCGCCTGCCGGGTTTGGTGTTGGCAGCTCGGTCGCCACCTCGGCCCAGCGCTCCCTGGTCGCCCCACCCGCTGGCGCGGGCTTCGCTCATTCTGGGTTTTCCCGCTCCCGCCGACTTTCCCGCGCGGCGCGGAAGAGGGGAGGGGATCCCCCAGCTCACGGGTCATGCGAGGGTGCGGGGCAGGGGCGGCCGCCCCGGGCATCTGCGGTCTCTGAAGCCGAGGCCTCCCCGCTCGGTCCCACCCCTCACAACAAGGCCCACCGCCGGCCTCCGCCTGGCTCCTGGGCTAGGTCCGCTGCTCGCGGGGTCCGCTCTCGGGAGGCAAAGTTCCACACGGAGGATGCGGCGCTGGTTTCAGCCCGCAGCGTCCGAGGCTCCTCCTCCCGCGCAGCCGAGGGAGGCGGGCTGCGCTCTTTTCCGGGCCCTGCCACACAATGTTGCCTTCAGGGAGGGAGACCATCGCAGCCTTTCTGCATTCCCTCCCTCGGCCCGGGGGTGTCGGGCCGGAAGCTGCGGAGTCTCGGGTCGGGGTTTGCTCCCGCCGAGAGCCTTGAGCCGTTGGTGCGCATGCTCTGTGGAGGCCCGCACAGGCCCTGAGTGAACTCTGATAGAGCCTTCGCGAGGCGGGGTAAGCGGAGCTCCAGTGGCGCAATCGGTTAGCGCGCGGTACTTATACGGCAGTACATGCAGAGCGATGCCGAGGTTGTGAGTTCGAGCCTCACCTGGAGCACGACCCTTTTGTATACCCGCATCTCGCTTTTATCTCCTTGCTTAAGGAATCTCGTCAGTCTTTTCTTTAGTTTCCTCAGTTCCTGTCTCTGACTCGCTGCCTACCAGTCCTGCTTCTAGGCAGACAGGAAGCTTTGGCGCTTCTTCCTCTCTTTCCAAGCTACTTGTTGCCGCTCACCACCTAGCCGCTGGAACCAGACATTTGCATCCTGCTCCCTCGTCCTAGGCATGTCCTTTAACGGCCCCCAACTCTTGGTCACTGTACCGGTGATGCAGACAGGAGGTCCCGGGGCGCTGCACCGGTGATGGGGTCCTCCCTGGGCCTCGGTCACCGACGATCCCAGGCGCCCTCTCTATGGGTCGTGCCTGAGCTCCCGGCTCAGGTTCCCGGCCGCTGCCCGAGCCGGGCCACCTCTCCGGGGAGCTGGAGCCCGAGGCCCAGAGCAGGGGCTCAAGGCGAGCGGTCGCTCTCCTCGCTTTTAACTACTACTAACTCGTCATGGCCTCCTCCCTCCGACATGCAGAGCCGCTAGACCGCAGGCTCTTCTCCCCTATCCAGGCCCCAGGCATCCAAGCCTCCCTGGGCGGACTTGCAGAGCTTGGGAAAAGTGCCTGGGCCGCTCCCTCCCCCTCCCCTGCGCCCCTTCTCCCGCGTGTCAGTCAGGAGTGGTGGAATTTGCTGGCAGACCGGAGAACAGACGTTTTCTAGGGATATCCGAGCGGCGGGTGTCCTCTTATGCTTGCCACCGTCCCAGGTTCAGAAGTCCTCCCGGGGAGCAGGAAATCGGCCAGCACGCGAACACTCCTCGGAGGCGCGGGGGCTGCTTTGCCAAGGGGTGGGTGGGTACTCCACATCCCCAGGAGGCAGGGCCAAGCAGGGAACAAGCTTAGTAGGGATGAGAGGCCTCCTGGACGCGTGCTCCCGCAAGAGTGGTTTCAGCTGTTTTTTTGGACGTGCTAGTAGTTAACTCATGGGATAGAAATACTACCGGGAGTGGTGAGAAACAAGACCTAGAAAGCTCAGAGAAAAGCAGATGGAGAGTGGAGCTCTTGTCTGTCTTCTCGGCTCCTAACGGCAGCCCCAGATTCGAAATGAAGAGCCCCACGCCACATGAAATGTGAGCAAGTCCACCCACCTCATCTACCCTGGCGGCCAGTTCCTCGTTGGACCAGATCCCTTCTATCATAAGCTCCTCCTCAGCACATGGTGAGTGCTCCTTGCTAGAAATCTAGCCAGCCTGGAAGCAAGTATCTCTCTGCGCCCCCCTCCCCCAATTTGCTTAATTAAAAAAAAAAATCTTTAGGAAGATGTAATTCATATACCCTACAATTCACCCATTTAAAGTGTACATACAATTCAGTGGATTTCAGTTTATTTGCAGATAGGTGCAACCATCACCACAGTCATTTTTTGAACATTTTCATCAGCTCAGTAGGAAATCCTGTATCCTTTAGCCCTCGCCCCACCTCATCCCTAAATAGCCACTAATCTACTTTCTGTCTGCATTTTCCTATTCTAGACTTTCAAATGAATGAAATCATGTAAGATGTAGTCTTTTGTGACTGGCTTCTTTCAGTTAGCCTAACGTTTTCAGGATTCATCCATGTCCTACCCCCGTTGGTACTTCATTTCTTTTTTATGGCTGAATAGTATTCCACTGTATAGATTTCTTTCCAGCTTTGTACAATGGAGAAAACGTTGGCATTTTAAAAACATTTGCTGAAAGCTACTTTTTAAAAGGTAATCAATTTTAAAATGTTACAAAGCATAAAAATGGTCACACTTGCCAAATGTATGTTTTAACCTTCAGAGCGTATGTATCACTGCAAGAACTGGTCAGATACTTCAAAGAGCTCAGAAGAGAGCAGGTTCATCCCCCCCAACTCCCTATCCATGTTGGAATCCCCTCTACAAATCTCTAGTTCCCATTTGAAAAGTTCCAGCATCAAAATGTCATTTATTCAGAAGGCAATACATTCCATTTTCTGTCAACTCTTGTGGTTACACCATTCTTCTTCTTAAATATTATTTCTGTCCCTATAGGTTATTACTGGAATGCTGGTGGTTTGGGCAACTCTTTTTCTGGTGAGATGGTGCAGTGGGAAGGTAAGAAGCTAAATTTAGTTACCCTTGCTCTATTTAATCTAGAAATCACCAGATAGGTGGTTATTAGTGGATTACAAACAAACAAACAGACCCCTGGCAGATTGTAGAGCAATGTCATAATGTGATTTTGACAGAGTTTTTATAGGTTGGGATGAGTGATAAAGATCAAGTCAGAAAATTATTGGAAAATGCTATAAAAACCATAAATTACTACCTATATTATACTAGGGAGGTGGGACTCGTATCACCATAAAACTAGTGAGTTAGGCCTGTATGCAATGTTTTGGTGGCTTCAAAGTAGAAGATGGGTAAATAGGAAGTGGACAAACTCAGAAGGTAGCTCGAAGTTATAGGTGAACGGCTGTACATGTCTAGCAGGAGAGAAGGCTTACCCACCCACTGAAATCCATTGAACTGTACACATAGGTTGACATTAGCTTTATAGGTGGCTTGGTGAAGATAGGCTTATTAAAACTGTGCGTGATACAAAGCTGGAAGGGAGTCCAAATTCAGTAGACAATCCAGAGACACATGTTTCTGACAAATGACAAGATGCAATTTGATAGAGATAATTGTAGCCTGTGTTCAGTTCAGAGTTCAGTGTAGAGGAATGCCTGGCGTGACAGCTGTTTGCATGCAAAGGGGATCTGGGCATTTCAGATATGCACAACCCCAGTCGTCCTGGCCGTGTGACCCAGCTGCTGAGAATGTCAACCAATTATTAATGCATTGCTGTATAATGCATTACATATTGTGGTGTCAGAGATCACAAAACAGCAGTGCGTGGAACAAATCTAGCTTCAGACAGGTTTTGTGTGGCTTTCTAGTACTGCCTTGCAAAATATTTTTAAAAAATTAATTATTTGCCTATATATTGGGAGATTTTTACTGAAATGCTTAGATGTCAAGTTTCTAATGAAAAATTGGAAGACTTAGTTATCTCGGGCCCTTATTCCCACATGGCAATGTTGGCTGCCCCCTTTGGATGGGCAAATGATCTTCCCTTTGCCATGGTCCCACCACTCTGCATTAATCTCCCGCACAGAGGTGGGTTGCCACTGCTCCACTCGCTTGCTTTGCTGTTTTCTTAACCCTGGACTCATTTCTCTCCTTTGTGACCTACAGACATTGAGTGTGTGGCTTCCATATGGAGAAAGGGAGGGATACTGTTGAACCCTCAGTAGGTCAAAATACAGCCTGAGGGCTGTGATCTGTATGACCACAGCCCATTTAAAAGTCAACAAAACATAACCCCGATTCTTTAAAATGGAAAATTTCAAACATGTACAAAGTAGAGAAAATAGTCTATTTAACCGCCCTGTATCCATCCGTTGCTGCTTTCAAAAATTCTCAATGTTATTCCAGGAAAAACAAAACAAAATTGTCAACATTATTTCCTCTATCTATCTCATTCCCACAACATTCTCCCCTACCTTGGCATGGTCACCAAATATTTTAAAGGAAATCTCAGATATGATTTAATTTAACTTGTAAATGCCTCAGTGTGTATACCCAACAGGTAATCCCTTTTTAAAAGAGCATAACCACAGAATCATTTTTACACCTAACAAGATGAATAATAGTGACCCTGCATCACCACACATAATTCTGAAAGATATTTTTACAGTTAGTTTGTTGGGATCAAGATTCACCAAGGTCCACATACTGCATTTGGTCAAAATATCTTTTAAATCTCTTTTCATTTAGTACCAATTCCCTCTTTCCCTACTCCTTTTTATGATATTTATTTGTTCATCTGTAAAATTTCCCGCAGAATTTGGCTTATTGCTTCCTCAGGGCTCCCTTTCAAAAGTTCTTCAATTCCCCCTGACAATTAGATTAAGAAGCTTGATAATTTTTTTATTTTAAATGATTTTTATTTTTTCCATTATAGCTGGTTTATAGTGTTCTGTCAATTTTCTGCTGTACAGCGTGGTGACCCAGTCACACATACAAGTATACAATCATTTTTCTCACATTATCATGCTCCATCACAAGTGACCAGACATACTTCCCAGTGCTACCCAGCAGGATCTCATTGCTTATCCATTCCAAAAGCCATAGTTTGCATCTGTTAATCTCAAATTCCCAATCCATCCCACTCCCCTTCCCCCCCCCCCCCCCCCCCCCCCCCCGGCAACCACAAGTCTATTCTCATGATTTTCTTTTCTATGGAAAGGTTCATTTGTGCTGTACATTAGATTCCAGATATAAGTGATATCATAGAAGCTTGATAATATTGATTCCAGATATAAGTGATATCATAGAAGCTTGATAATATTGATTCAGGTTTTTTTTGTAAAAATATATTATAAGTGGTACTATATACTATTGTATCACAAGAGAGGAAGTACATAATGTCTGGTTGTTCTGCTTTTACTGATGTTAATTTTATTGGTGATGTCAGATGTGATGAGCCTGATCCATCCATTATAAAAGGCCACATCGGCCTCTAACCTAATGGTTTTAGTGGCTGTTGATGCTCTTGTCTAGATTTATTATTTTATTAAGGATTACTCAATAATGGTTTTCTCATTCTATTATTCTTCTGTATTTATGACTGTGGATTCTAAAGAAACCTCTTTTTTCCATTGACTATTTGGTTTTCCTAAAGCACAATTCACATAGAAAAGGCTAGATAATATTGCTGGACTCTCTTTTTCTACTAATCTTTAGAATAGTGAATTGATACTCTAACAACTCCCAAAGGTGACCAGGTTTTATATTAAGTTGGTTTATAGGATTTGTTCAAGACTTCTGTAACTTTGAGTTTTCTGCCCACTTGCTCTGTCATTGAGAGAAGGATATGAAAATAGTCAACTACAATGACATTTTTTCCCATTTCTCCTTTTAGTTCTATCTTTTTCTCCTTTGTTGTTGGAAGCTCTGTTATTGGTTGTATAAAAGTTTAGGGCTGTTATGATCTCTTGATTCAATGACCCTGTTACCATTTGCTCGATTTGTCCCATGTTTGGCCAGAGAAAGTCCCTTTAAATTGGCTGCTGGGTCTTTTTGATGTAATCTTAAATCTAAGCTATGATGTATTCCTGGCATGATGAGGTATTTCAGAATATGTTTTGTACTTGTCTTTGTTCAGTCCTAGAATTGGCCATTTCTCCCAAGAGCCTAGTTCTTTTTGTTGGGAAATGTTATCTAGGAGACCACAGTCTATGTGTTGGGAAATGTTATCTAGGAGACCACAGTCTATGTCCTAGAGTTGCTTAATGCTGCTCTGTGGTCATCATATTTTCATGCCTTTTCAGCAGACAGAACTAGGAAATGCAAATTTTTTAAAAAAGAGAAAAATAAAACCGGAGTATATAATGATATTTCCAATTCTAATGTAAGATTACAAAATGTATACCCTTTAATTTTATATTTGGATTTCTTTACAACTCTTACATAATTACTTAATTTTGGTGTCATCCTATGATACGCAACACAATAGTTTTAAAATAATATCAGTATTATTTGTAATAAGAAGATTATTGATTACAGTTTAAGATTTCTATGTGATTCCTTTCGTTCTTAGTTTACATCCAAAATGCAAAATATTGCGTTTTGGAGTTCCTGTCGTTGTGAAGCAGAAATGAATCAGACTAGGAACCATGAGGATTCAGGTTCGATCCCTGGCCTCGCTCAGTGGATTATGGATCTGGCATTGCCATGAGCTGTAGTGAGGTCAAAGACGTGGCTCAGATCTGGCGTTGCTGTGGCTCTGGCATAGGCCGGCAGCTACAGCTCCGATTAGACCCCTAGCCTGGGAACCTCCATATGCCATGGGTGCCGCCCTAAAAAGACAAAAGACAAAAAAAAATTGTGTTTTAAAGTCAAAGTAAGAGTTCCCTGGTGGCTCAGTGGGTTAAGGACCTGGCATCCTTAAGCATCTGATATTCTTAAGTCAAAGTAATATTTCTGTGTATGGCTATGTTATCAACTTGATACACAGTGAATGCCATTTGATTGAGTTTATTTTACATTTTTAGGAATTCCTTTTCTTCTTTTACCTTATTTATCTAAAATATTTACATGCTTCCAAAGTCAAAACTATACAAAAAGGTTTTTGCTGAGAAGTCTAGCTTCTATCTTTGTCCCCTAATCCTTTTTCCTCTTTCTCTGTGTAGGTAATAATTTTAAAATTACTTTTTTTTGGTCTTTTTTTGCTATTTCTTGGGCCGCTCCCTTGGCATATGGAAGTTCCCAGGCTAGGGGTCGAATCGGAGCCGTAGCCACCAGCCTACGCCAGAGCCACAGCAACGCGGGATCCGAGCCGCGTCTGCAACCTACACCACAGCTCACGGCAACGCCGGATGGTTAACCCACTGAGCAAGGGCAGGGACCGAACCCTCAACCTCATGGTTCCTAGTCAGATTCGTTAACCACTGCGCCACGATGGGAACTCCCTAAAATTACTTTTTTGATTTATCTTTCCATTATTTGATCTTAAAAACTATAAGCAAAAACACACTTATGTTTGTATTCCACTCCTCTCCTTTTTCAAAAGCTCTTCTATTCCATGCTAATTTCATTAACAGTATATCCTTATTATTTCAGAGTTGCAGATAGAACTCTTCTGCACTCCTTCTCACAGCTGAATAGTATTCTATCCCTGTGGATGTACCACTGTATATTCAGCCAGTCTTCTACTCTGGACGTTTCAGTTGTTTTCAGTAGTCTGGTTTTGTAGATGGTGCTGCAATGAATAGATGTGTTCACACTGTTTTGTATATTTTGCTATTATATCTTTGAGATAGATTCTGAATGTGGGATTGCTGGCCTGAGGGATGGCTATCTATCTCTAAAATATGGAGGTATATAATTATATATATAATTTTGTATATAGTCATTTATATTATATAAAATGTAATGTTATATATAACATATACATTAAATATAAAATGTATATAATAAATGTAAAAATTTCCAGATGTGCAAAATTATCTTTAAAGAGGGCTTCTGGGAGTTCTCTGGTGGCTCAGCAGGTTAAGGGTCCAGTGTTGTCACTGCTGTGGTTCAGGTTGCTGCTGTGGTGCAGGTTGGATCCCTGGCTCAGGAACCACCACGTGCCTCGGGGGCAGCCAAAAAAAAAGAGGGTCTTTGGAGTTCCCACTGTGACTCAGCCCAGGTTTTATACCTATTATCCATGAGGATGTGGGTTCCATCCCTGGCCTTGCTCAGTGGGTTAAGGATCTGGTGTTGCCGTGAACTGTGGTGTGGGTTGCAGACGTGGTTTGGATCCGTCGTGGCTGTGGTGTAGGCTGGCAGCTGCAGCTCTGATTCGACCCCTAGCCTGGGAACCTCTATATATCACAGGTGCGGTCCTAAAAAAGCTAAAAAGAAAAGAGGGTTTCTGCTGTGATAATCCATGAATGTGAGGCCTCTAGAATTCCCATCCTAAGAGCCATGGTTGAAGGGCCTGGGCCAACTGATGGGGCATGCCCCTTTCAGGGGAGGCACCACTGAATGCCTTTCCTCAATGGATATTTAAGGGAGGGGTACTTACTGGAGGCTCTGACAGAAGACACAGCTGGCCAGGGAGCTCAGCTCACAGGGGTGCCCTGAAGATAACCCAGGCTTAGAAAAGCCCATGAGATTTCACACTCAGCCTGCCTGGTGCTTCTGGCCTTGGACTCTGTCCTGCAGCCTTTAGCTTAACCCATTTCTATTTTATTTTATTTTTAATTTTTTAATTATAGTTGATATACAATGTTCTGTCAATTTCTGCTGTACAGCAAAGTGACTCAGTTATATATATTCTTTTTGTCATAATATCTTCCATCATGTGTCATCATAAGAGATTAGATAGAGTTCCCTGTGCTGTACAGCAGGACCTCATTGCTTATCCACTCCAAATGCAATAGTTTGCATCTACTAACACCAAACTAACACATTTCTATTTTATCTCTTAGTCTTTTTTTTTTTTTTTCCATGCTCATGGCATGCAGAGGCCAGGAATCCAACCCAGGCCACAGAAGTGATCATGTCAGATCCTAAATGACTGAGCCACCAGGGAATTCCTATATTTTAGTCTTAAAATGTTCACAGTCATTTAAAAAAATCTTTTGTATATGTATGGCTGGATCATTTTGCTGTACAGCAGAAATTGACAGAACATTGTAAATCAACAATAAGAAAAATTAAAAAAATTTTTATGTAACTGATTATCTATATATTTCCCAGTTATTCTTATTTAAAATTTTTTTTTGTTCTGTCTTAACTGTTTCATTCTTTTAAATACTCTTGTTAATGGATAGATTCCTTCTCTGAAGTTTTCATGATATCTTTCCCTCTGTGCCTAGTCTTTTCATTCATTTCCTTATAGCCTTCTTTCAACTTTTTCTTCTAAATTTGTTTTCATCTACTCCTTTTTTTCTTTTTCTTTTTTTTTGTCTTTTTTTTGTTGTTGTTGTTGTTGTTGCTATTTCTTGGGCCGCTCCCGTGGCACATGGAGGTTCCCAGGCTAGGGGCCGAATCGGAGCTGTAGCCACCGGCCTACGCCAGAGCCACAGCAATGCGGGATCCGAGCCGCGTCTGCAACCCACACCACAGCTCACGGCAACGCCGGATCGTCAACCCACTGAGCAAGGGCAGGGACCGAACCCGCAACCTCATGGTTCCCAGTTGGACCCGCCAACCACTGCGCCACGACGGGAACTCCTTTCTTTTTCTTTTTAACTTCACTTGCAAAACTGAATTCTCTGTCTCTCTCTCTCTCTCTTTTTTTTTTTTTTGCTTTTTAGGGCCACAGCCCTGGCATGTGGAAGTTCCCAGGCTAGGGGTCAAATTCGAGCTGCAGCTGCCAGCCTATGCCACAGCCACAGCAACGAGGGATCCTAGCTGCATCTGCAACCTACACCACAGCTCACGGCAACGCCAGATCCTTAATCCACTGAGCGAGGCCAGGGATAGAACCCACATCCTCTTGGATACTAGTTGGGTTCTTTACCGCTGAGCCACAAGGGGAACTCCCAAACCGAATTCTCTTTAAGTGTTTCTTTGCCCCCTGCTGGCTGGCGGGCCCCCAAGGAGCATAGGCAGACGTCTGGGTAGAGTTTGTTTGTGCTTTGAGCAAGTCTGGTAGGGTGAGGATCTTTCCTGCCTTTCTCTTGCTTCCCTGCCTTTCCCCACAAAGTCCTTGACCTGATCTTAATGATCCAGGGGACGAGGTGCCTCTCTCACTTCCCCTAATGATAAGCCATCCACGATGACTGCAGTTGAAACTCCAGGGAGTATGGATCCCAGAGAAGAGCAGGCTAAAGAAGAATATATGACCTGCTTTCAAATATACAGGAAAGGGGGAGTCATATTCAGTGTCGACCTAGAGGAAAGAACATGAACTTAGAACTACAGCCCATGGGTGATGACGACAAGGAAGACCATTTATTTTTAAAACAATTAGCACTGTTGAGAAGTGGGATGGGTTGACTGGTGAACGTGTTTCCTAGCTTTAAAAGAGACTGAGTGGGGGAGTTCCCGTCCTGGCGCAGCAGAAACGAATCTGACTAGTATCCATGAGGACTCTGGTTCAACCCATGGCCTCGCTCAGTGGGTTAAGGATGCAGTGTTGCCATGAGCTGTGGTGTAGGTCAGTGGCTGCAGTTACGATTCGACCCCTAGCCTGGGATCCTCCATATGCCGCTAGTGCAGCCCTAAAAAGCAAAAAAAGAAAAAAAAAAGTGATTGAGTGGAAGCTGGACTGTAGTAGAAGAGAAGCTGGCATTGGTGGGGGTTGATGGGACTTCTAAGATCTCGTTTAGCCCTAAGATTCTTAGTTCTGTTTTCAGAAAAGAGACATTGTACAGTAGATTGTGTTATTACCTTCCCTTCTCAGGGATGAACTTGTGACTCAACAGGAACCTATCAGAGTCATTCCATGGGATGTTTCTATCTTGAGCTAAGTGGAAAGAGTCTTTCATTCTGTCTAGAAACATAAAGGATAGTTCCCTTTGTAGCTCAGTGGTTAACGAACCTGACTAGGATCCATGAGGATGTGGGTTCAATCCCTGGCCTCTCTCAGTGGGTTAAGGATCCGGTGTTGCCATGAGCTGTGGTGTAGGTCACAGATGCGGCTTGAATCTGGTGTTGCTGTGGCTGTGGTGTAGACCAGCAGCTGCAGCTCTGATTCGACCCCTAGCCTGGGAACCTCCATATGCCGCAGGTGCCACCCTAAAAGGCAAAAAAGAAAAAGAAAAAGAAAAAAGAAAAAAGTGCCCCTTTGCATTGGCCAGTAAGACTTGGGTTTTCCACCTGTAACCAAAAGCAGTCTTGACTGGTGCAATTGTTATTGTACAAAACATCATTTTACATTGATGACTGATTTTTTCACATATCTTACTGAGAATTCCTTTCAGAAGGAAGAGGCAACGTCTAATCATTAAAACCATTGAACTGGCCTGGAGATTAAGTGAAGAGCTATTTCCTCATGCCTTTGTACAAAGTCGGGCCCTCCCAGTCAGCACACTTGCCATCTCCACATGAATGACTCATCCAAAGCACAACACCTGATTTTTTCCCCTCCCGCACCCGCTTCTCCTCTAGTCTTTCCCATCCCGCTGTCCATTCACCTGGATTCTAAGCAAAGAGCTTAGGTGGCGGCCTTCATGGCCCCTCTTTTGCTCCCCCCTCAGTCTAATCCATCAGCAAGTGCTGAGTCTCCCTCCAGTATGTATCCTGGACCCTGCCCTTCTCTCCATCCGCAGTTTCTGTCACCTCTCGGTTGGACTCCGCAGTAGCCTCTTCACTGACTCCCTGCCTCCACTCTCATCCCTCTCCTGTTCCTTCTCCACACAGAAGCCCAGATGGGACCTTAATAGCACAGATCAGATACTATCATTTCCTTGCTTAAAACCACTGACGGCTTTCCATCACATGCAGGATAAAATGCACAGGCCTCCATTGGCCCAGAAGGTCCCACGTGTCTGCACCAGCCCCTGCCCACCTCCCAACCTCAGCTCCTGTCACTCTGTCTCCACTTACTCTGCTCCAGCCACGCTAGTCTTTCTGTTCCTTGTTTCTGCCTCAGGGCCTTTGCAAGGGCTGTTCCTTCTCCTGGAAGACCTTTGCTCAAATCTTAGGGGGTTGGCTCCTTAACCTCCAGGGCTCAGTCACATGTCACCTCCTCAGAGATGCCTTTGAATATAGGATAGTGGTATTTACTATTATCTAAAATCATTGTGTTTATATAAGTGGGAATTGCTTTTCTCCCACAACTAGGATATTCCTCCTGTGCCAAGCTGATAGGAACTCAACAGATATTTAAGAATGAATGGGTGCAGCAGAAACGAGCCCAACTAGGAACCATGAGGTCGTGGGTTTGATCCCTGGTCTCGCTCAGTGGGTTAAGGATCCGGCGTTGCCATGAGCTGTGGTGTAGGCCAGCAGCTGTAGCTCCAATTAGACTCCTAGCCTGGGAACTTCCATATGCTGTGGGTGAGGCCCTGAAAAGGACAAAAAGACCAAAAAAAAAAAAAAAGAGTATGACTGGAAGATAATAGAGGAGCAGCACCTGGGTGCAAATGTTAAAGCTGAGTAGATAACATGGGTCCCATCGCTGTGGGTTTGCTTTGCAGATTCCAGGTCTGGAGCCTGGTTTTTAAAAAGTTCTTTGGAGTCTTTCCAAGGGGTTGTCCCTGAGTGTGTGCTGTGCCCCAGGTGACGCCCATCTGGTTGAAACGTATTGTTCCCACCAGAAGCTGATGAGAAGACACAGCGTGTGGGGGCAGTGACTGGGATGCACACTCCTGGGCTACAGCCCATGGTTCTGTGCAGCCCTAGAACTGGGATGTGAGGAAAGGACATCGGGATGGCCTGGGACAGCACCAAAGATCCTTCTCTTCTTGAAAATTCCCTCATTCAGTGTAAGCCAGGTGGGTTGGTCACCCTCAACACAAGGTGTTCAGAGAGAGGCAAATAGCTTGAAGTGGCTTCTTGGAGGAGCTGAGATGGAAACAGTTCCCATCCTAGACTTTGGGTGTTGACTGTCCCCTTGGCCCTGCCTTTGAGTAAGTCTGGGTTTCTCAGGCACCAAATCCAGACAGAAGGGTAAGGAAACCATTATTTCTTGAACACTTGCAATGAACTAGCTACTGCTGTAGGGACTTTTTTACCCAATTGATTCCTAATCTATGGAAGCCTTCTTATTGCTTCTCTTTTAGGAGTTCCCTGGTGGCCCAGTGGGTGAAGGCTCTGGTGTTGTCACTGCTGTGAAGCAGATTCGATCCCTGGCCCCAGGGAACTTCCATATGCTGAGGGCAAGGTCAAGAAAAAAAAGAAGCAATTGTATTTTCTTCTTATTCTTTTTTTTTAAATTGTTATTTCCCCAATACAATTTTTTTTCTACTATACAGCATGGTGACCCAGTTACACATACATGTATACATTCTTTTTTCTCCCATTATCATGCTCCATCATAAGTGACTAGATGTAGTTCCCAATGCTATACAGCAGGATCTCATTGCTAATCCACTCCAAAGGCAGTAGTTTGCATCTATTAACCCCAGGCTCCCAATCCACCCCACTCCCTCTCCCTCCCCCTTGGCAGCCACAAGTCTATTCTCCAAGTCCATGATTTTCTTTTCTGTGGAAAGGTTCAATTGTGTCATATATTAGATTCCAGATATAAGTGATATCATATGGTATTTGTCTTTCTCTTTCTGACTTCATTCAGTAAGAGAGTCTCTAGTTTCATCCATGTTGCTGCAAATGGCATTATTTTGTTCTTAAAAAAAAGAAGCGATTTTAGAGGCAGGACACTGAGGCTCACGAGGTTATGTAATTGCCTGAACTCAGACGTATATCAACCAGAGAAGGTAGGAGGGACCTAGTCCTCGTGACACAGAGTCCAGGCCCTTTCTAAGGGGTTTTGCTATGTGTATGGGGGTGTGTGTGTCAGAGATGTGACTGGGGACTTCAACTTTACAGTCGTCCCTCAGCCCTCAGGATGGGGCTCTCCTGGGATCTAGGGAGGACCCCCAGCAACTACTGAAATAGTTAAGAAAGGGGCACCCAGGAGGTATTTGTCTTTGTGCTGTCTCAGGCCTAGCTGCACAGTTGGCCCTTTACCACCAGGTGGCGCTGTGGCTCTGCCTTAGAGGGCTCCCCCTAGTAGAGGAGCCTGAGCAGTGCGGACCTTAGGGACCAGCCACTGACCTTATTTTATCTACAGCCTACAGGGCAACTGGGGGCCTGTCCAGAGCTTTCTGCCTTTCCTGGACTCTGGCAGGCCGAGGAGAGAGGGGGGCAGGAGGTCTGGAGAGGAAGCGGCTTGGGCCAACGCAGGGTGTTGGCAGTGAGGGTTGACTGTCCAGCAGTTGTCAGGAGGAGGGGCAGGGACTCTGTCCTGGGCTAATGGGACACTGGCCCAAATCATCTCCCAGTGGGAGCAAAACACGTTGGGAAAAGTGGACTTGCTCCCCAGTGGAAGGTGCAGGGGCTGGGGTTTGGGCAGAGAAAAGGTACTCTTCCTGCCCCACAGACTGTTTCATCCAGTGAAGGCCTGGATTGGGGGGAGGGATGGCCCTGGTCATCTGCCTGTTAGCCCTCTGCTGACCACAGGCAGAGCCTTAGCCAGGTCCCCATCCGTCCTCTGGTTGCCCCTGCCCTTTGGGAAAATGGCTCCGAGGATGCCGGCCCTTAGGAGCTGGATCTTTAATCACCTGTTTTGTATAGAAGGACTCATCCAAGGCTCTACCCCAGGGCTCAGGCCTTCGAAATTCTCATCAAAAAACAACACTGCGACAAACTTTTAACTCTTCTTCAAAGCCCACACCAGTTCCAGGTCGTGATTTGCTATGTATCAGCAGCTTAACAGTGGGCTTGGCCTGCAGTGTCAATGTCAGAACATAAAATAAGGGGTTCCGGGAGTTCCTGTCATGGTTCAGTGGTTAACGAATCCGACTAGGAACCATGAGGTTGCGGGTTCCATCCCTGGCCTTGCTCAGTGGGTTAAGGATCCAGCGTTGCCGTGAGCTGTGGTGTAGGTTGCAGATGCAGCTCGGATCCTGAGTTGCTGTGGCTCTGGTGTAGGCCGGCGACTACAGCTCCGATTAGATTCCCTAGCCTGGGAACCTCCATGTGCCAAAGGAGCGGCCCTAGAAAAGGCAAAAAGACAAAAAAAAAAAAAGACATAAGGAGGGGGGGTTCCTATTGTGGCTCAGCAGGTTAAGAACCCAATTAGTATCCATGAGGATGTGGGTTTGATTCCCTGGTCTTGCTCAGTGGGTCAAGTA
This sequence comes from Phacochoerus africanus, assembly GCF_016906955.1. Taxonomy (NCBI): domain Eukaryota; kingdom Metazoa; phylum Chordata; class Mammalia; order Artiodactyla; family Suidae; genus Phacochoerus; species Phacochoerus africanus. Next base: position 102,079,131 of record NC_062548.1, on the reverse strand, counting down.
TCTGGCATTGCCACAAGCTGTAGTGTAGGTTGCAAATGTGGCTCAGATCCTGCGTTGCTGTGGCTGTGGTGTAGGTTGTCAGCTGCAGCCCTGATTCAACTCCTAGCCTGGGAATTTCCATATGCTGTGGGTGCAGCCCTAAAAATAAAGAAAGGAAAAAAAAGAACATAAAAATAAGGTCCCATCTCAATAGCTCCAGTTTTCCTCCTGCTCCTTCATGCTTTTTCTGGTGGGCAGCCTGCCAGACCCTCAGCCCCTCAGCATGTGTGAGTTTAGCAAAGCCCATCAGAGAGCAGGTGGTGGGGGTGGGAAAGAAGGATAGGGAGTGTGTGTGGGGGGCTTTGGGAAAGAAAGGTGCTTGGAAGAGGGACAGGGGAGCAGAAAGCAGAGGATGGGTGCTGCTGGAGACACTTAGTCACTTTCTCTGCTTTCTGGGCTGAAGGTTGGGGCAGAAGTTCCCCTTAGGAATTTTTTTTAGTATTACATTTTCTTTAATAAACTGTTCACATAGAATCAATTAAAATATTTTTTGATTTATATTGAAAATGCCATCTTTTTCTTTTTTAGTCAATAGATAATATACTCAAAGATTCAAAATTCAAAGCATTCAAAATAAGCAAGCTTTTCTTGTTTAATATATAAGAGCACAACCTAATGTTCCCAACTAAAAATCATCAAGGGCATTAAAGGACATATGTGGAAAAAACACGTTAAGGCTGTCAAAAACTTCCACTGAGGGCCTGCTCGCCTTTTTATTTTGAGATTTTTTTTTTTTTTTGTCTTTTCGAGAGCCGCACCCACGACATGTGGAGGTTCTCAGGCTAGGGGTCCAATCGGAGCTACAGCTGCCGGCCTACGCCACAGCCACAGTAATGCCAGATCTCAGCTGCATCTGCGACCTACACCACAGCTCACGGCAATGCTGGATCCTTAACCCACTGAGCGAGGCCAGGGATCAAACCCACAACCTCACGGTTCCTAGTTGGATTCGTTTCCGCTGCGCCATGATGGGACTTGTGAGGTGTTTTTGATGTTCAGAAGTTTCAATGATTTGTTAAGCCATGTCTTTCCCTGTATGATCTCTTCACCTAGAAAGTCATTGCCTGTCCTGAGTTCAATTCAACAGTCTTTTTCTTCAATTGTGTTTTCATGGCTTCCTAATTTGCCCTCTAAGCCACATCAGAGAAGTTTCTGTTAGTGATGTGGTTATGAGATGGAGCTGAGGGCTGCTGTGGCTACCTGAGGGGGGTGCCTTTGAAAGCCATTGGGCTCAGACTCCAGCCCTAGCTCTGAACTGGCCATCGTCTCCCCACTTGACAGTTATTCACAGCAGAACAGGGACTGGGAAGGAGCCTGCATCCTTGCTGGAGAAGAGGGCCTGGAGGAACTGACCCTGCCGTGAGGACCTGGGACATGATGGGGCCAACTTTGGTATGGTCCAGGCACCCTTGTCAGCTGGTCTGAGGTGCAGGTATCCCAGGGCATAGGAGAGTCAGATGTAGGCGATTCTGGTAGATAGGCTGCGACTGGGGGAGTCCTGCCCAGCAGACTGCAGGGCAGGGCTGGGTTCCAGGTCCCGGGAGCTGGGGAACCAGAGAGGCCACAAGACAGAGAACTCTGAACAGGGACTGTGATGGGCCCAGGTGGAGTGGGCCCTCTGAGACATCGAGGGGCCCAGTTAGTTAGGACAGGTATTGGTCCCAGCAGCCAGCCTGCCCTTGAGGCATTTCAGAAAATGACGCCAGATTGACTGCAACGATCTCTATGGTAATGTGTATGTGAATCTGTTGAAAATAAAATCACTGCAGACATACATCAGGCCCAGAGCCACTACAGGGTTGTCATTAGCGCCCAGTGCCCTAGTCCCCACAGGAGGGTGTAGATGCCCCTCTTCTCCTCACACCATCTCCCTGGATGTTGGGACTGGCCCTCTCAGCCTTGTTCAGAAAGGGACCTCTCTCTTTTCCCCCACACACTAGTCTGAGTACCGAGCTGGGGACACAGCTCTAGGCTAGGAGGCTTTAAGCCCTCCTCATGTGACATCAGACAGCATTCTACTCTTTCTTGGGTATTAGTTTACTCATCATAAAATGGGATGAATGACATTGTCCCCAACCAGCAAACCAGATGACAAATGGGGTAATAGGTGAGACACTATTTTGAAGAAAAACAGCGAATCATTCCAGGGCAGGATTCTGAGGTGGTCCCCTACCCCTCCTCTGGTGAAACAAGGTTCCCTACTGGGCTGTCTCTCCCCCGAACTCCAGCAGGTGGCAGCATCGCCCTCTGCATGTCTGCTCTCCACCCCTGACCCCTCCTTCCCAGATACCTAGGGTGTAGGACCTTGGACCACTCTCAATTCACCTTCCACATTCCCACCTCCTTTCTTAAGCGGCCAGGGCCTGGAGCCCAAATGTCTTGGAAAGAGAATTAAGACCTTATTCTTTTAAAAAACCACAGATAGGGCAAGGGGAGGGGACCTGTTGTGTGTGATCCCAGGAAGGTTGACGTAAGCATTTGGGTGGAAGGGAAGCTTCATCCTACTCTGCCAGGACCTGTCCCACCACCTGGAGGAGGCCAGGACTTGTCCCCTCCTGGGATCATTGTCTTTAGTTGGACGGGCCAGCTGGCATTTCAGCAGAGGCAGGGGAGAGTCCTCTATTTTTGTGTGTGCAACAGGGTTGAAAATTTCACTCCCACTTCAGTTCATCTGTGCAGAAAAAAGAGTAATTTCTTTATTTGTTATATAACTAATCTGACCTTTCCCCTAACCCCTATCTGATGAAGAGTGAGAAAAACAGTGAAATGTTCAACTTGATTTAAATGTCCTGGGACCCAATAGTTTAGCCCGTCCTATTAGATTGTTTCTCTTAGAGAAAAGTGCTCAGTTTTCAGATTGCCTTCCTAATCTTCACCCACTAAGATGAGACTGAGGTGTGTGGACAGACAAGGGCAGCTCATGTGATATCTGGCAGGAGTGAGGTGTTGGGATCCTGGGGTTGGTGTCCTCTGGTTTTCCCCACAAGGTCCCTTGTCCCTGCTGGCCACGGATTGTGCTTGAAGCTGAGTTTGTATAACTCATGGTCTGGTCCCTCCTGGTCTGGCCAGAGCCTCTGTGGTGCCCCAGGTGACCAGCCCACTGCACCTGAGTTCTCCTGGCTGCCTCCCAGGGGGCCTCCACTGACCTGGTAGTGCCCCCTCCCACCCCGTGGCATCTCCTTGTTGTGCAGCTTGACCCCAGCCGACCTGCTGGCTCACAGTGTGGTTGCCTGGCCTGTGGGAACTGAAGTTGGCTGTGAAGCTGAACTTCTGAGGCTCCTCTGCTGTACCCTGGAGCCCTGGTGTTGGAGGCAGAGGATGGGTGGGTTCAGGGCAGCCTGGGAGACTGGGACAGAGGCCACACTGGGGTTCCTTCTCTAGAGCAAAGCAGATGGAACTTTCTCTTCTTGCCTCAGCATCCGTTACAAAAAAATGCCATGATCACACCTAGGGGGAGAAATGAAGGCATCCAGAAAACATGCTTTCAAGTGAATGGTCTGGTTTAGAAGACTCTTGACCTACTACATAATTGTATTTTGCCTGTCAGATGCCAAATATTACAGCATTTTTCTTCTGTGCTTTCAATGTCACAACTTCATCCTAGTCTCTCCTCAGGCAGAGACGGATGCCTCAAAGGTAGATGAAGGTCACGTATTCATAGAGGCAAGAAAAGCACATTCATAAATCTTCAAACATCCTTTTATGCTTGAAATGTTACCAATATTGGATAACGGAAGCAACGGACCACAACAGGTAAAATGGGAAGGCTTTCTCCACGAGGATAATTCAATATCTTGTTTGTGTTGGACTCTCTCCTTTCAGGGCGATACACAGTGAGTCAGAAGCAGATGTCACTCAGTGAAAAATGGCACACCCCATAAAAAGCTGGGCCAGTCCAGCGGGAACCCGCCCTGAGCTCCCTGGGGCCAGGGCAAGACCAAGACAGACGTAGGATGAAAGGAAGGCCATGATTGGTGGACTCCTCTCCAGGCTTCTCTCCTATTGGAGGAAAGCAGACACAGGCACTTCAAACTAACTGGGAAAGGGGGTGGGTGAGGGGTATAATTTACTGCCCCCACCCCCCACCGCTCCCCAGTGTTGTGGGCGTCCAGGCTGTGGTGGGGTTGGGTGGCGGGGGGCCGGGGGGGGTGTCTTCATCTCTTACACAGCTCGCTCAGGTTGGGGGTTTCTCCCTGCAGGACTGACAGGCCACCCTCACAGGAACTCACTGGCACATGTGTCAGAACACGTGCTCAGCCGTTTACATTCACGTGGGTTTCCACGTGAGTCCTCGTAGGACTCTTGGGGTAGTGCCTGACACCGCAGACATGAAACGGACACCAGCCCTTATTATCACTGGGCACAGAGGGTCTCCTGCACTTAGTCCCATAATAGAAAGACACAGTTACACAGATGTGTACATTCTTACACTCAAGAGATATACAGACACCATGAAACCTTTACAAAGAAGCTCATAAATCTATTTTTTTGGATATGGATATATAGTCAAACATAGTAGTTATAACCTACTGGAAATTTCCTATACAGTGGGCATTGTTCTAACACCATACAAGAGGATTAAGCAACTGAATCCTTATAACAACTGCATGAAGTAGGTATTGTTATTTACCCCAATTAACAGATGGGTGAATTGAGTCACACCGAGATGACAGCTTAAGGTCACAAAGCCAGTAATTGTTAAACCTGGGATTCAAGCCCAGGCAGTTAGGCCTCAGAGCCTGTACTGGTAACCACCAGCTATTTTGCTGTCTTCCTCACAGACACCCGCCGCCCATCACAGTCTTTCCTACAGATGTGAAGAAACCTCCTACAGGAGTTCCTGTTGTGGCTCAGTGGTAGTGAACCTGACTAGTATCCATGAGGATGTGGGTTCCATCCCTGGCCTTATTCAGAGGGTTGGGTATCCCGGTAGTTGTGGGCTGTGGTGTAGGTCACCGACGTGGCTCGGATCTGGCATTGCTGTGGCTGTGGTGTAGGCCGGCAGCTGCGGCTCCAATTCGAGCCCTGGAATTTCCCTATGCCGTAGGTGCAGCCCTAAAAAACAAAAAAACAAAAAACCCTCATACAAGTATATGCACTTCTACAAGACACATCACGAGGCGTGGAATCCCCACCACGTGCAGGCCGAAACTTGCAGAACATTCTAGCCTCCTGACTAACTGGCCTAATATGATAGTGTTTGTTCCTGGTGAGAGGACTCTCACGTGGCTCCTGTATTACGCCTGCTGTTGTAAATGTTGTTCACAGCCCCTGCTCTTGTGGGAGGGGTTCAGCATGGTTTTGGGGAAAGAGGCCAGATCTGACTTTATCTCTAGGAGCTAAATCAAACTTTGGTTTTGCCTGGGATCTCTGGACCCCTGGCCTCTTCCCCCCCTTGTCCTTTGTGAGTGCAAGATTGCCCCTGGGCAATGGACTTGATTTCTCTGGATTTGCCCAAGTGTGGCTCTTGTTCCTCACCTCCATCCCAGGGCCAGGCTTCCCCAGTTGGAGGCTTTGAGGTGAGCCCAACTGGGAAGTCCCCTGGGCTTCCTGGGATCTGGGAGGGGGGGTCTCTGCACAAAGGGAAGGGCAAGGTGGCTCAAGCAAGCCCAAGGGGCCACCTTGGTAGCCTTCCATGACTCCTGGCAGTGAACACTGCACCACATGTGGGCTTTGACCCAGGGTCAGGTGTGGGCGGGCAGTACAGAGTCATTGTCCTTGAATGTTAGAGTGAGCTGGGGGCTTTGAAATCATCTAGTCCAGCCCCTTCATTTTGTAGAAAAGTGAGTCTCTGAGATGGGATGGGATGTGTCTGAGGTCACCCCGTGAATCTTCAACCTCAAGTCTTAACTCTGACTCTGATGTTTAGTGTTTCACAGGATAAGACTCTGTGGGGGGAAGACTAAGGCTTCTGGTGTGTGCAGTTATGGACATTTGGGACAAACCAGACACAGGCATTCAAAGAGATAGCTCCTTGCTCTGGGTGGCTGGCTACAATTTTAATCCAGACCCAAGGACATTTTATTTTTTTTTTAAAGTTTTGAAAGTTTGATTTTTATTAGAAGTTTTATTGAAGCATAGTTAATTTACAAGGCTGTGATAATTCCTGCTATACAACAAAGCGACCCAGTCATACGTACATACATATCCATTCTGTCTGAATCTTCTCCCACATAGTTATCACAGAATACTGGGTAGAGTTCTCTGTGCTATGCAGCAGGTCCCCACTGACCAATCATTCCATATACCTCTTGGGCATATGCCAACCCCAAACCCCCAGTCCACCCCTCCCACCTCCACTCCTGTCCCATTTGCTAACTTTAAGTTTTTCAAAGTCTGTGAGTCTGTTTCTGTTCTGCAAATAAGCTCAAAGCTCATTAGTATCTTTTCTTTCTTTTTTTTTTGTTTCCATATGTAGGTGATATTGTATGATGCTTGTCTGTCACTTCACTTAGTATGATAGTTTCTAGATCCATCCATGCTGCCGCAAATGGCATTATTTCATTTTTTTTATGGCTAAGTAATATTCCGTCACATACATATACTGCATCTTCTTTATCCATTCCTCTGTTGTTGGACATATAGGTTGCTTCCATGTCTTGGCTATTGTAAATAGTGCTGCAGTGAACACTGGAGTAAACGTATCTTTTCGAATTAGGGTTTTCTCTGGATAGATGCCCAGGAGTAGGACAGCTGGATTGTATGGGAATTCTATTTTTAGTTTCTTGAGGAACTTCCATACTGTTTTCCACGGTGGGTGCACCAGTGCACATTCCCACTAACAGTGTAAAGGGGTTTCCTTTTCTCCACACCCTCTCCAGCATTTATTGTTTGTGCACTGTTTTTTTTTTTTTTTTGGTCTTTATGCCTTTTCTAGGGCCGCTCCCGAGGCATATGGAGGTTCCCAGGCTAGGGGTGGAATCGGAGCTATAGCCACTGGCCTAGGCCAGAGCCACAGCAACGCAGGATCCAAGCCTCGTCTGCAACCTACACCACAGCTCACCGCAACGCCGGATCCTTAACCCTGAGCAAGGGCAGGAATGGAACCTTCAACCTCATGGTTCCTAGTCGGATTCATTAACCACTGAGTCACGCTGGGAACTCCCTATTTGTACACTTTTTTTTGGTCTTTTTGCCATTTCTCGGGCTGCTCCCATGGCATGTGGAGGTTCCCAGCCTAGGAGTCGAACTGGAGCTGTAGCCACCGGCCTATGCTACAGCCACAGCTACGCGGGATCCGAGCCGAGTCTGCAACCTACACCACAGCTCACGGCAACGCCAGATCCTTAACCCACTGAGCAAGGCCAGGGATCGAACCTGAAACCTTATGGGATTCGTTAACCACTGAGCCATGATGGAAACTCCTATTTGTACACTTTTTGATGATGGCCATTCTGGTTGGTGTAAGTGGTAAGGACATCTTTTTAAAGAACTTAGGCTGTTGTGTGATTGTGACATGAGAGACACTTCTGCTCCCAGTCAGGGCCCCATCTCTGAGCCACAGGAAGAGTTCTGGCCTGAAAAGATGTAAACACCCCTCCTTGATGTATTTGCATTTGACTGAGAAACAACCCTCATGCAAATCTGCATTTACCCCATCTTTCTCCTGGACTGTTTTCTCTGTTGGTAACATTAACATAGGCACTTCCTGTGAGCCAGGCTCTGTTCTTAGCACTTAAGTAAAGTGTTACTCATTTAATCCTCCCAACAAATATTATCTTCAACATCATCATCATCATCATCCCTATTTTATCCATGAGGAGATTGAGGTGTAAAGGGGTTAAGTAATTTGCCCAAGGCCCCCAGGTTAGAAAGGGGCAGAGTGAGGCCCCAAACCTGGGCAGTGCCCCCTCCGCATCAGAGCCTGAGTCTGGACCTCCTGTTTGAAGGCCAGCTGTCATCCCCAGCTTCTCCCCTAGAAAGTTCTGAGAGTCTCACCCCCAGGGGCCGCCCTGGACCAGTAAGGAGAGAGCTCAGGCAGGCAGAGAGCGACACACGATCCCCAGACATGTGCCATCTTAGGATCCAGATCACCTGCCTGCAGAGCCTTGGGAACTGAGACACACCTGTGAGCCCTGGTCTCCCACATCCCGGCTTTCCTGGCCTTCAAGAAGCTGCGGCTGTGACCACTTCAACCCATCACCCTTTGTCTTCTCCCCACTCTGCACTTTTGTCTACATAAGGACAAATCCTTTTCACCTCCATTTTGCAAAGGAAAGATTAGGGCTTCCCAGAAATAATCCTTAGAAGAAAACTATGGGGGAAAGGAAGCTCGTTTGAAACTGTAGAAATGGGTGACTGTGGAAATAACAGACCTCAGGTACTCATCAGTAACGAGCCCTGACTCGGTTTGACTGCAGACCCCTCTTAGCCTAGCACTAGGCCCAGACCTGGGGCCTCTGGAGGATGTGATGCCTCCAGCGCGGGTCAGGTTTTAGGATGACTCTGGGGAGAGGCTTAGCTCTGTGGTGTCCCACACCTGGTCCTAGGCCAGGCCATGCCTGTCAGATTTGGCCAGTGGAGCAGTGATGGGGCAGGCGGTCCTCTCAGCATCCTCTCCCACCCGATGCTCCCCTCTGGTCTTTGTTGCTGTGGTCGCTCAGGGGTTCCTCCTGGCCCTGAAAATGCCCGGACTCTTCTGGCTGCTACAGGGCTTCCGGCTCCCACCTTGATCAGGCACCTATTCCGTGATATCCATTCCTGGGGAGGAGCAAAATGGGGACCCGCAGACCATAGGCCCACATATTAGTAAGTCAGACTAACAAACTGTTAATTAAAATATGTTCTGTCCTTCAACCTTGAGAAGTTTACCTTTCAAAATGGTAAAACCGGAAACAAATATATTATAGTTATGATTTTTTATATGATTGAATGTTTGTACAATATTGAAAAAAATGGAATTGAAGTATTCAGCACATCAGGGATTCTGTTGATGGGCCAGTGACGTTTGAATGAATAATAATATAAAGATATTTATATTATAGAGACATTTATGATTCATAAATTAATATATACTTATTCTTTAAAATTTATTTTCTGGACTTAATTTCAGCTTTAATAATAGAGAGCTCAATTTGTATTCCAGAGACAGTAATGATCTAAAGGATTAAAAATGAGATGCACTTGTATTCAGAGTAGTTTCGGTTACCTGTGGCTGCCTAACAAAACACTCCAAAGCTTGGTGATTTAAAATAGGCCATCTTTTATGGTTCTGTGGGTTGACTGGGCTCAGCTGAACATCTTTTCTGCTGCTTTGCTTGGGAATTCTCCTGTGCTTGTGCCTTGGTGCACAGCCTTGGGGCTAGACTCGTCAAGAGGCTCAACTGAGATACTGGGACAGCTGGTCCTTTGCTTCTTTCCATATCATCTCTGGGCCTCTCTCTCCACTTGGTTTTCTCCAGTAGGGTAACTGGACTTCCCAGATGGCAGCTCAGGACTCCCGGAGGGAGTATTTCAAAAAAGAGGAAGAGATGGGATTCCCATCATGGCGCAGGGGAAACGAATCCGACTAGGAACCATGAAGTTGTGGGTTTGATCCCTGACCTCACTCAGTGGCTTAAGGATCTGGCCTTGCCACGAGCTCTGGTGTAGGTCCCAGACGCGGCTTGGATCTGGCATTGCTATGGCTGTGGCGTAGGCCAGCAACAACAGCCCTGATTAGACCCCTAGCCTGGGAACCTCCATGTGACACAGGAGCAGCCCTAAAAAGACAAAAGACAAAAAAAAAAAAAAGAAAAAAGAAGGAAGCGGAAACTTCCAGTCCTCTTAAAGGCTACATCCAAAGCTTGTGCAATGTATGTCCAGTGCGTGCCATGTGTTAGCATGAGTCACAGGTCAGGCAAGATTCAGTGTGGGGAGGACCACACAGGGCATACATTCCAGGAGGTCTTGTTCATTGGGCCTTCCTTGGAGGCTAGGTACCTCAGTGCCATAAGGGAGTGATGTCACAAAAGCCCTAAAGCCTGTGGTTTGCTTGGGGAGAGCTGGAGGGCAGTAGCTGGGGAGTCTTGAGGAGTTCCTAAAGGCTTGGAACAGTAAGGAAACTGTTATTGAAGGCTGGAGAAGAGGGGACCTGAGATGGTCACTTAGAAGGATTCTCCCTATCGTCATGGGGAAGTAGCAAGGCAGCCTAATAAACCCATGATCTGAAGGAAGCCGTTCCCACCAGAAGGTCAAAAGTGCTCCTTGGCTTCTTCCAGCTGACTCTGATAAAACAGGAAAAGATAGAGATGACCTAAAGAAACTTCAGAGCAGAATGTAGGAAATCTAAGGAGCCCTGGTCTACTCTTCTAATCATAAAAGTCTGGAAAAGTAAGAAGTGGTCTCAAGGCAAAGATAAGGTCCAGGATGCTGGCAGCAAAACGTCTCTAGCATAGTCGTGGGTGTGCCTGTAAGACCCTTTAGAAATATTTAAGGGCATGCCCTCCCCCTTTTGGAGAGACAACAGGGCTGCTAAGAATGTTAAAGGTATGCTTCTTAGGTCCTCTCTGTTGGAGAATATGAGGCTTAAGGTGAGAAGGGCCTTTTGGGAAATAAATGGGGGTATTATGCCTTTTGTCTCGGAGTAGGTTATAGTTAGATATCTAAGAAGCCCCCAAATCTTTAAGAGAATTTTTTCAGCTTGGATTGAAAGGGTCAAAGACAATTCCAAATGAAGAGACCTTTTTTATGGGCAGGAAGTAGGCTGAGAAGTCAGTCTGGCTGCAAACACTGCCCATTTCTTCTGGAAAAGGAGGGATACCTCAGAACATGGAGCTCAGAGCTCTCTGGAGAACCACTCTCACAAAGCAGGACCTGGCTTGATTTCAGAATTGCTCCACACGGCTTTCTCCCCCTTTTTGAATGAGAGTGTAGGTAGCAGTCGTCCTGTGTCTATTCCCTTGCCGTGTGTTAGGTCTGGGGAGGAAGATAACTTGTCTCTTTAGTTCACGGGCCCTCACATTGAGAGGCAGCCTCCCTAAGCACCCACACCTGAGGGGCCTCCTCTGCAGTCACCTGAACTGGATGTTGAGGTCCTGGGTTTGGAGCCTAAGCCTGTGAATCTCATTCACGGATCAGACTTCGGGTGGGGCATCTCAGACAGTGAGTGTTTTTTGATCATGTGAGGGATGTGATTCATTAGGGGCCAGAGACTAATGGGGACAGTCTTCAAAGCTAGTCCCCAGTGAACCTCATCTTCTGGTATTCATGACCTCCTATGGTCCTCTGTCTTTTTCTGGACTGTCCCTGTGACTCACTTTTGGCCAATAGAAAGCAGCAACAGCGATGCTGTTTGATTTCTGAGGACAGGTCACAGGAAGCCTTTTGGCTTTGGCCTGGGTCTTTTAGAATGCTCCTTCTGGGATAAGCCAGCCATCATGTAAGAAGTCTGATGCCTCTGAGACTGCTGTGCTCTGAGGAGGCCAAGCTAGCCCTGTGGACAGGTGGCAGGAGAAAGCCGTGTAGTCAGCCAGACTCCACCTGTTCCAGCCGCCCCAGCCAAGTACTGGATATGAGAAGGCACACGCTGCCATCTTGAATATACCATCCAGCTGAACTTGCATTTGACGCTAGACCTTGTCACCATCTGACTGCAAGCACACAAGAGACGTCCCCTCTCCAAGTGACCACTGAGCCAGTCAATCCACAGAACTGTGAGAAACATTATTTATTTATCTGGCTGTGCCCCTGGCATGTGCAAGTTCCTGGGCCAGGGATAGAACCTGTGCCATAGCAGCGACAGTGCTGGTCCTCAACCCGCTGAGCCACCAGGGAATTCTTAAACATAATGTATTTTAAGCCACCAAGTTTGAGGATGTTTTTGTACAGCAATAGATAACTGAAACTGCTAAAAAATTATATGTATTTTAATAAAAATGAAAATCAGTTATAAAAGATCAGAGCTTCAAATTCCTTTTTGTGTAAGTTTTTAACTTTTTTTAATATTCAGATTTATCTCTTGGAGTTTCTGCTGTGGTGCAGGGTGAAGAATCCAACTGCAGCAGCTCAGGTTGCTGTGGAGATGCAGGTTTGATCCCTGGCCCAGCTTAGTGGGTTAAAGGATCTAGTGTTGCCACATTTGCAGCTGTGGCTCAATTTCAGTCCCTGGCCCGGGAACTTCCATATGCCATTGGGTGCAGCTATAAAATAAAAAAAAATTATTCTATTAAAATTAAAAGGCAAGTATAATGAAGAGTATAAGTATTACATTTTATCTGTACATGCAAACATTTTAATAAAATATTTAGGTAAAGCTGAATTTTCTTTTTTGTCTTTTTAGGGCTGCACCCATGGCATAAGGAGGTTCCCAGGCTAGGGGTCGAATAGGAGCTGTAGCCACTGGCCTACGCCACAGCCACAGCAATGTGGGATCTGAGCCGCATCTTCGACCTACACTAGAGCTCACAGCAATGCCAGATCCCTAACCCACTGAGCGAGACCAGGGATTGAACCCGCGTCCTCGTGGATACCAGTCAAATTAGTCTCTGCTGAGCTACGACAGGAACCCCTGAATTTTCTAAGACGTGAAGATTTAATTGAAGAAAAAAATTTTTTTCGCTGTACCTGCAGCATGTGTAAGTTCCTGGACGAGGCATCGAAACTACTGTAGCAGCAACGACACCAGATCCTTAACCTGCCGAGTCACCAGGGAACTCCAAAATTTAGTTAAATCTTAGCTTTTTTTTTTTAAATGGCCGCACAGTGGCATATGGAAGTTCCTGGGCCGGGGTCAAATCTAAGCTACAGCTGCAACCTAAGCCATAGCTGTGGCAATGCTGGATCCTTTAACCCACTGCACTGGGTCAGGGATCAAACCCTCGCCTCTGCAGCAACCTGAGCCGCTACAGTCAGATTCTTAACCACTGCACTGTGGTGGGAACTCCTTAGTAAATATTTTTATAAAAATAAAATCATTCACAGTTCTAGGATTGTTTTCATGTCTGTCTAGTTACCAATATAAAGAATTAGTATCACAATGAATGCCTGTTATGTCTTGACCTGGGTATGTACAAATATAGGAGAAGTATGAATAATTTGTACTGGAAAAATACTCCCCAGCTGTCACGTACAATTGTGACAACTACCGTGCTTTTTGAGTTCCTCTGGAACCATAAAGAGAAGCAAGAAAATGCATATTTGTCCCTATTGGGACACGCTCCTTCTACAGCATCCTGGCATCTGAGAGGGAGGGTTTGATAAATCAGTCTGACTTTTCTCCAACCTAAGTGCATCTACCATTTAATCCTCCTTACGCTCCAGAGCAGGGTCTATCCCAGATGTCGGTAGCACCACAACCCACCTTTTTTAAAAATAGCATTTAGACACAGTCTCCTTTTGATTCAAGGACTTAACACAAATGATGTGGAGAAGCATTTCCCTGAGGCCTGAATGGTGTTACCCAGGAGAGCAGATGTTCAGATGTTAGCGGTCACCTGTGCAAGGGCTGAGGGCTGGATCCTGAGAGACAGAGGCATCCGTGTGTTAACTGTATGCATTCGTGCCCCCAGCAGTCCTATGCAGGTCTGATGGAGGTGTGCCTCCCTCCTGAAGTTCTGCAGGACCTGTATCCTTGGAAGACCTATTCTCACTTTGATTTAGTTCTTTGGTTTGAAACATATTTCATAGTCAGTTATTAACCTGGCATAGCCATTGAGACATTGTCAACTGCAAGTGACAAAAGACCAATTGAACAGGAAATAATATATTGGCTCCCACAACTGGGAAGGCCGGGGACAGAGATATGGGGCTCCTACTTTGTTTTTAGGGATGGGGGTTGGGGAGCCCTGCAATTGACAGATGGCTCACCCACACTCCTCAAGTTAGGGCGCAGGGGAGGTGTGCGTGGTTGCCCCCCAAGGAAGGGAGGCAGTCAAAACGCAGCATGCCCTCTGCACCTGCCTAGACCCAGTTGCGAAATTCACTTTTTTGGTCTGTTGTGCCAGGCACCTGGGCCAGATTTCTCAAGCAGCCCAGGTAGTAGGCACTATCTTCCTGAAGCTGGTGGCTGCCCGAAGCAGATTCTTCACCCACTCTTCTTTCAAAGCTTTCAATCCTTGGCCAAACCCCTGGTGTAGGTGTGCCAGTCACCAGCAGAGCAGAAATGACGGAGCCCGCGAAGGCAGAAGGCTTTCTGGGTTTGGGCTGCCTTTTCCACTGGTCTCTATGAACCCTCAGGCCCATCTGGGTATTCACAGAGACCAGACTCACACCACCCCTCAGAACCGTACATCTGCAGTTATACACCCTAGAGACATCTCTGCAGTAAACATCAAAGACACCATGTCTCCCAGGCACAGAGGGGGTCGTCCCTCTCCCCCGGAGCCCCAGCGACAGGTTCTCAGTGGACACAGACTCTAGTGGACCGCGTCTCGTACTATTCTGCCTTACACAGCTCCTCCCCCACCTGGAATCCCCCAGAAGCTCAGCAGCCAGGACCCACAGGGGTCCCTCCCCAGTTCTCTCCTCCTTCGATTCATGTTCCACGGACCCTCCCAGCAGAACAGAGCTGCGACCCCTTCCTCCCCTCTCCCCAGTCAGCCCAGAGTCCCCAGTGTTTCCTGACACTCCCAAGGTTCCTCAGAGTCTGCTGAACACTGACCCCGGGAGGGAAGAAAGGAGGGGCTAGATGGCAGGCCTTGCAGGCCGCCTGCCTCCCGGCAGTGAGTCTGTGGATGTGTGGGGGCCACACCTTGGGCCAAGACATGCCTGACCCCCTCCTCTGGTGGGCTTCCTCCCCTCCTTCTTCTCTGTCTCCCTCTCTCCTTTCTCCTCCTCAGCCCTCTCCCTCCCTTCTCCCTCTGCTCTCTCCCTTCCACCCGAATGAGGTTGGTTAAAGAAACCTTAGCACATCCAGGCTATGAACCTTATAAGCCAGATTGTGCTTTTAAGACTGTTCATTGACATGAATCTACCTGTGATATATTGTGGAGGGAAGAGCGCTCACGAGGCATTACCGGCAGTATGAGCTCAGCTTTCTAAACAGCACCCTGCAAAAAAAACCAATGCAAATCACACAACACCGTCACATATACAGCACTGTAGTGTTTGCTTCCTTTCAACTCGGCCCTTTGGGGTCTAGGCCCTGTCCCTGGGCCAAGGTCCTTTGAAGACTCAAGAAATGGTAGGCCTAGCCAGAGCCAGGAATGCGTTTCAGAGGCTGGCCCAACCTTCCTCTCCCTGCCCCGCTATGCTTTGTCACTTCCTTTCTTTGGGAGCATCCAGAGGCCCCGGGCCAAGGGGAGAGATGAAGGCAGAATTATTGGATCAGGGTCCAAACACATAATAAAGGCATCTCCCTGCCCCACCTAAGGACGTGATAATGTGCATTTACCCCATACAAACACAGAGCAGTGGGCTGGCCCGCCGTAAACCTTCTCTTATTACAAAGCCGGAATCTTTTCCATCTGTGTTTAAGCTTCAGCCTATGAAATAATGTCTAGAAAAATAAGATTGGAAGTGAAAATATCAAATGCAATAAAATATGGCTACATAGTGTTCCCTCCTGAGGGATGTTCTGGCCAAAGAGCCTTCAATATTTCTATCTAGGGCTGTGCTTTGTATTTTCTCATAAAGCATTCCATTTGTTGATGGGAAGAAAGGGCTAGACAGCTGAGCTTGACTCAATAGAGCTATGGTGCTTGGCTGTCTGTACCTGCCTGGCATCTTAATTTCTCTTCCAAAGCAGCAACAGCTCTGCTTGCTGTGGAACTGCAAAATGAAAGCCAGAAGGAGGCTGCCTGGGGAACGATTTCTTGGCCAGTTTCCATCACTGCTGCCATCTCCCTCCTTACAGCCCCACCCACCATATCCCCACCACTGTCACCACCAAGACTCCAGACACCGTCATGACATCCTTCATGGATGCAACACCCCTACCATTTCCCAGGCATTGGCTAGGGTTTGAGAGGGAGGGAAACCTGGGAAATTAATATGACACAGAACTGAATCTTCAAAATCTCTAAAGGGGGAAGTTCCCATTGTGGCTCAGTGGTAACGAGCCTGACTAGTCTCCATGAGGGTGCAGGTTCGATCCCTGGCCTCGCTCAGTGGGTTAGGGGTCTGGCATTGCCATGAGCTGTGGTGTAGGTCACAGATGCAGCTCGGATCCTGGGTTGCTGCGGCTGTGGTGTAGGCCAGCAGCTGTAGCTCCAACTCGACCCCTAGTCTGGGAACCTTCATATGCCACAGGGTACAGCTCTAAAAAGAAAGAAAGAAAAAAAAGATCTAGAGGGATCGGCCAGATACACAAACACCTGAGAACAAGAAGGAAGGAAGGTCAACAACAAACTTCTGAAAAATTCTCCCAGAATTTAAAGGAGGGAGAGAGGAAGAGGTTTTGAATTGAATCTGGAAGGATGGGTTGGATCCAGACCTGCAGAAGTAGAAGGAAAAGGTCTTCTCGGAAGAGGGATTGATGTAAGGGAAAGCACAAAACTGTAACCCGTGGATGAAGAGGAGAGGAATGAATTCAGTTGAGCTGGACCCCAAGGTGCCTAAGGGGCAGGCAGTGAGGGAAATCAGCTTGAAGGTGGGTGGGAGGAGATCAAGAAATATGCTGGATAAAGGAAGAGGCCACTCTGCCCAAAGATCCTGGCCTTTTATAGGGTGGAAAGTGAAGGGCCAGTGGAGAGTAATTGAGTGGCAGGAGGATGGAGCTGGTTTGGAAGCTCATCATCTGTGATGTGATCTTGGGGCCAGTGAGCACTCTCTCCTTTCTCTTCCCTGAAAAGATCCCAACCCTTCTCCCCTCTTGGCTGATTCAAACACTTAACAAAAATGTTGAGTGTTAGGAGTTCCCATCGTGGCTCAGTGGTTAACGAATCTGACTAGGAACCGTGAGGTTGTGGGTTCCCTCCCTGGCCTTGCTCAGTGGGCTAAGGATCTGGCATTGCTGTGAGCTGTGGTGTAGATTGCAGATGTGGCTCAGATCCCGAGTTGCTGTGGCTCTGGTGTAGGCCGGTGTCTACAGCTCTGATTAGACCCCTAGCCTGGGAACCTCCATATGCCTCGGGAGTGGCCCAAGAAATGGCCAAAAAAAAAAAAAAAAAAAAGTTGAGTGTTAGCCATTTGCTTTAAATTCTACCACTTCATACTTTGTCCCTTTGCCTCAAGCATTTGTGACAGAGAGGAGGGAGAGAGGTGAGGGAAGGAAACAACAACAGCCATTGACTATTACTTGTACCTCGGGGCAAATAATGCACCAGACGCTTTCTAGAGAGTGGATTTTGCTTGGACAGCCGCACGTGCAAGGGTGTCAGGTTGGATTGGCAGGTACCACAGGAGAAGTAGAGGAACAGCCTTGGATTAGCTCCCATGACCTGCTTTGTCCTTCTTCATGGGGTCAGCTCAACGTGGCTTTGAGGCGTTCGACTCAGAGAAGAGAACTCTGGGGCCCGAGGCAAGGGCACCCCAGGAGCCAAGGGGAACAAGCCTAGGCTTCCCATGCCCTGGATGGCTGTGGCCTTTGTCTTTGCAGGGAGGGTGGCACTGCCCTTTTCCCACTTTCTCCTTGATTCTAATGGGAACCACTGGAGTTGTATCCAGGAGGCATTTCCAAGGCATTCTCTCTCTCTCTTTTTTTCTTTTTTGTATTTTTTTTAGGGTCGTACCCACAGCATATGGAGGTGCCCAGGCTAAGGGGTAGAATTGGAGCTGTAGCCACTGGCCTATACCACAGCCACTCGGGATCCCAGCCGTGTCTGCAACCTACACCACAGCTGACAGCAATGAATACCAGATCCTTAACCCACTGAGCAAAGCCAGGGATCGAACTTATGTGCTCATGGATGCTAGTCAGGTTCATTTCCTCTGAGCCATGACAGGAACTCCAAGGCATTGTCTTTTTTTTTGTCTTTTTGCCTTTTCTTGAGCTGCTCCCGGGGCATATGGAGGTTCCCAGGCTAGGGTCTAATTGGAGCTGTAGCAACTTGGGATCCGAGCCGCGTCTGCGACCCACACCACAGCTCACAGCAACCCTTAACCCACTGAGCAAGGCCAGGGAGGAAAGCCGCAACCAATGGTCAGATTCGTTAACCACTGCGCCACGACGGGAACTCCGGGGCACTGTCTTTTTAAACTCCTTACTTGGCTTCATTTAATTACACAGCCCCCCTGTTCAACAACATCCCCTCATCTGTCCTGTCCTAAGCAGAGGGAGGAAAGCGGACCTGTTGTCCTGTCGTGGCTGGGCCTCGACCCTCATTCTCTGGCCAACGTTCAGGATGGAGCTTGGATCCCTTCCTCCAACCCCCCGGGGCAGGAGCCTGGCCAGGGTGCTGGGACTCTGGGAGAAGAGGTGCCTGTGACCCTTCCCCCACCTCCCTCCCAGTTCTGCTCTGAGGACGGGGGAGAGGGCTCTTCCAGGCTGTGCTGGCAGCCAGGCCAGCGTTTGTGGTAGGCGGTGTTTATGTGAATGCACAAATGTTTATGTGAGATTGCCAACCGGTTATTTATGAGTCTCTCAGCCCTTCCCCAATAAAAGCTGTTCCTTCAATGTTCTGACAGGCCCCGCATCTGTAACTAATGTGTCACTCGCTCAGCTAATGCAGTTCACTTGTGTTTATTTTTGCACAAAAGCAATTTATCCAGTCGCTCTGGGAAAACACACACACACAACCAGCCCTGTCAAGGACCTTCTTTGGAGCAGAGTGTTTTTCCTCAAAAGAAACTCTAAGTGGCTCGAAGGGCAGGGCAGCCTCCTGGTGTGCGTGCCTGACGGTGTGAGTGGCTCAGTTCTGATTGTGGGGGAGTGTGTGGGGTGTGGGGTGTCTGGCGTGGGCCCCTCTGCTTTGTCTCTGAGTATATGGATGTGTGTCTTTTATTTTTTTTTTTTGCTTTTTAGGGCCACACCTGGGGCATATGGAGATTCCCAGGCTAGGGGTCAAATCAGAGCTACAGCTGCCAACCTATACCACAGCCACGCCAGATCCTTAACCCACTGAGCGAGGCCAGGGATCGAACCCACAACCTCATGATTCCTAGTTGCATTCGTTTCCCTTGTGCCACAAGAGGAACTCCTATGAATGTGTGTCTTTGTGCCTTTGTCTGTCTCAGATTGGGTGGGTTTGAGTGTTTACCTCTGAATCTAAGAGTTCTGCTGGCTGAGTGTAGGTTACTTTTAAAGAAAGTATGGGGGTGGCTCTGGATCTAACTTTGTATTCCCTCTGGTGGAGGTAAATCAAAGTTGGGAAAGTAAGTTGTTGGCAGCTAAAGTGCCTGGGGGAGGAGGTTTGAGGAAGGAGGGAAGGAGGGCGAAGGTTAAAAGGGAGGATGATTGGCTTTGGGGCAAAAGGAGCATTAACACTGGCCAGCCAAGGACTGTGACTGTAAAACAGCGGAGGAAGGCTGCCCAGGCCTTGGTCCCTTTCCCTGCGGTTGTGAATTTTATCATCCCCACTCTATTTTCTCTCAGTACTGGCAGTGAACCTTCACAGTGAAAAGATGCTCTGTGGGCTTGTTTGGGGGATGCTGGAAGAGGGAGGGAGTCTGAGAAGCCATTTCTTGCTACACAAGCAGATTTCTGGAAAAGGAACCCAACAGTGGGGGGAGGATGAGAGGGGCACACCTGCCAGGGTGGGGGTCGGGAGTCAGGCTGAGTGCTTGCGTCTGCTGGGAAGAAAAAGAGGTGCTGATTTGGGCTGGGGAGGGGCCTGGTGGTCTCTGTGGTCCCCAATCTCACTTCATAGAGTGTTTCCCTGACCCTGGCCAGAACCCATCGGGGTTGGACGGGAGAGTCCAGGAGGCTCCATGTAGACCCCTCCCACTGCTGGAAAAGCTTTAGAAGCCCATGGCCAGCGGGCCTGGAGGGGATGGCCCCGATGGTAGGTGTCTCTCATATCTGAACGACCCGGCAGTAGTAGTGGCCTGTTAGGACAGTGGGCCCAAAGTCTCATGCCTGAGGGATCTCTGCACTCATTACCCAAAACAGATGTCTTCTCACAGCTCAGACCAAATCTTGGCTGCCTTGTCCTGATCTGCCAGAAAATATCACGTTAACAGTTTGGCATTTTGCCCTCTTGAGTTTTCCTCCAGTAAGATTTCTTTAAATCTCTGGTGCCGGCTGAATGATAAGTCAGTGGCTCTTTGGATAAACATAGAGAAATAGACGACAGTGCTTTGCCTGAAAGCTTATATTTTATGGCTCTGGGTTGTTCCCATGGTGATTTTGTCTGGCCTTCAAAGCTGACCGTCAGTTGGGGTGGTCAAGGGAAGCTGTCCGTTTGTCTCTGGTTTCTGTGGCCAGGTGACATTCACGGTCGTCCCTTTGTCTCTCTGTGACCTGAGTGGATTTGGGGCCTGCTCTTCCTTTTGGCCAGGGAGTGTGGGTGTAGGAGGAAGGCGAGGAGCAGAAGGATGTCAGTCAACCCTGCCCCTGCCTGCAGCGCCTTGGGAGCACCTGGCTCCTGGCTCCCATCCTTCTGATCGCCCTGTGATGTTTAACTTGCAGTTGAATTCATCCCGAAGCTGGTGGCTGTCCCTTGGTGGTGGGTGCACCTCCCGGCCACCTGTCTTGGAAAGCTCTGGGGCAGGCTCAGTCCTCCTTTCCTTCTCTTGTGGGCCTGTGCCTCGGGAGGAGTGGGGAGCTGTGAGTCTGGGGGTGGGGACAGGAGGACCCAGGGGATAACCCTGTACTCTGGAAGGAGGCTTACTTTAGAATTTAAGAAGAACACCAGCTCCCAGCCCTCACCAGGTTCAACCAGACACTGCCTTCCTGGCTCAAACTACATAGCTGTCTAATTGTCAGGCTCAACAGCCTTTCCTCCTCGCTGCTTGGCTGTAGGCTATGTGGCCAAGCTGTCCCCTCTTGCTGTGGCCCTGGGGTTGCCTCCATACCAGGCTCCCTTTCCTGATTGGCGGCTCTCACCTCCCACCTTGGCTGCTGCAGGCCTGGGAAGGGCCCACTGAACACACGCATCGTGGAGCCGTATTTCCCCACCAGCAAAACTGTTCCCAGGTCCTAAATGAGGATTCACAAGCTCCACTGCCCACGGGGACTGGGGAGGTGGTGTAAGGGGAGGAGCCCCAGGCCCCAGGCAACGCAGTAGGAGCAGTGGGGAGCGGTGGGCAGCGGTGGGCACGGAGGCTCTTAAGAGCACTTTTCCAAGGCCTTCCATGTCTCTGAATATCTAGTTTGCCTTTTTTTCCCCCTAGGGCTGCACTCAGGGCCTATGGAAATTCCCAGGCTAGGGGTCTAATCGGAGCTACAGCTGCAGGCCTACAGCACAACCACAGCAACACGGGATCCGAGCTGCATCTGTGACCTACACCACAGCTCACAGCAACGCCGGATTCTTAACCCACTGAGCTAGGCCAGGGATTAACCTGCGTCCTCATGGATATTAGTTGGCTTAGTTACTGCTGAGCCAGGACGGGAACTCCATGATTGTTTAAAGTTTTCAAATGCAACCCTTTGGTGAAATCACAGGGAGCAGCTGGGCACTGGTGGGGCCAGGCTGGCATGTTGGAGAGTGAGCCTTCGGCTAGGACTAAGTGAGGCACCAGTTCTGCTGCTGGAGGCAGGGAAAGGGCAGGCCCAGGCCCCACCTCCTGGTTCTTGGAGGAGCAGGAGCAGGAGCAGGAGACGGCTGTACCCTGGGCCCTCTGGGTGGCCTTGGGGTTTGTGGCTGCAGCTGGGGCCCAGGTCTGGGTTCTTGGCCTGAACAGCTATACGGATGCTTTTCCTGTGAGGCCTGTGTGGACAGAGGGGAAAGTGTAGGGGTGGGAGGGTTGGGCTCTCTGGGGGAAATGGTTAATAGAATGACAGTGGGGCTCTGGGACCTTACGCAGGAGTCCTGGGGTGCATTTCCTCACTCCAGCCTTGAGCATACTGGGGACCTCACAGTTGCTTGCTATCAGCCCCATTGAGTGCCTGGGCCCCCCCTCGGGAGCAGCCAGACCTCTGTCCTGAAAGCCTCCCCGGCCCCTCCTGTCTTCCTCCCTGGGTGATATAGGGGCGAAGTGAGGGACCAGGTTTGGCTATGGATGTGTTTTCTTTCCCCACGGGTGTTGCTGGAGGTGACGCTAGAAATTTTTGTTTCATCCTCTACCCCCTTCAGGCCTTATTTTCCTGAAAATACCAGAATGAATCGTGCTATAGTGAACACCCTTGTAAGCACAAGCCAGTCTCAGAAATAAAATTACAAATCCAGCTGAAGGCATCCATGAGCGCCTTCCAAACCCACCTCCCTTCCCCCACCCCCTCCCCTTCTCCCCAAGAAGTAACTAGTATCTGGTATTTGGCATTTTTCATTCTCATAAATTTCTTTAACTTTTTGGTACATACGCATGTTTTTCTGAAATATTTACGGAGTTGTTTTGCCTGCTTTGAAACCTGTATAAATAATGTCGTTCTACTATGTATTCTTGTGTAATCAGTTTCTGCTTCTCAGTATGTTTAGGGATGCTAGCCCACAGACATACGTGACTCTAGCTCACTTATTTTCCATGCTGTGCAGGATTCCACTGCGTGCCTCCATCATCTCTCCAAGGAGGCCTCCTGCCAGTGCCCTGGGGGTGTGGCTCTGCTCCCTGGGGTACTTCCTTGTACAGAGAGCTCCAGCTCTGTGGACGCTCCCCTAGCCCATGTTAGGGTGCCAGGGCCCTTCCCTCCCTTCCGGAACCATTGCTTCACGGAAGAGGAATTTGAGTGGATTTCAGGCAACCTTGTGTTTCGCATAAATCAATGTTGAAAGTGAAACCTCAGCCCAATGGGGCTGCAATTGCAACCAGCTGAGTACAGCCGGGCTGGCTGGTTTGAACCTGGCTGGAAGGAGTTGTGCACTCCACATGGACAGAGTCTTTGACCGCGACGTGCTGGCCAGCCCATTCAGCAGAAAGGGGGGGACACTGGCCAGCCACAGCCGCTGGCTGAACCCCTGTGTTGAGTCCCGCCCTCCTCTCTGCCCTGACCACTCCTGCTTTTGCCCAGTGACCTCCAGGGTGGGTATTGTTGTACTTTGAGGAGGGGCAGTGAGGTTCTGGGACCTGCTGGGGGCAGCTCGTCCTGAGGCGCTTACATTTTAGACCCTTAAAATGAGAGAGACAGTGAATCCGCACGTGAATTCAGACCCCGATTCTTGACACGTGTAGCACCCAGAGCTCCTTTGCTTTTGTAGGATTCTTCCTCCTTAAAAAAGATTAAATTTATGCTTTCTTTTTAAAAAAAATTTTAAAAATTAAAAAGTTTATTTTATTAAAGTGTCATTGATGGACATTATTGTGCCAATTTCTGCTGTATAGCAAAGTGACCCGGTCATACATATATAAATTTATGCTTTTCTTAACATGCAAACTATTACATTTATATGGGTAAGCAATATACAGCACAGGGAACTATATCCAGGCACTTGTGATAGAACATGATGGACAATAATATGAGAAAAAGAATGTACATGCATGTGTGAAGAGGTCACTATGCTGTACAACAGAAATAGACACAACATTGTAAATCAACTATACTTTAATAAAAAATAAAATACATAGTATTTAGACTGCTAGTATAAAGGTGAGTATAATCAAGGCTGGATTTGTTATTATTGTTATTATTATTTTAGGGCTGTACCTGTGGCATATGGAAGTTCCCAGGCTAGGGGTGAATCAGAGCTGTAGCTGACTGCCTACACCACAGCCACGGCAATGCCAGATCCTTAACCCACAGAGGTCAGGAATCAAACCCGCATCCTCATGGATACTAGTTGGGTTCGTTCCTGCTGAACCACAACAGGAACTCCTAGATTCGTTATTATTGTATTTGGTTTTTTTCTGCTTTTTCTTTTTCTTTTTCTTTTTTGTCTTTTTAGGGCAGCACCTGTAGCATATGGAGGTTTCCAGGCTAGGGGTCTAATTGGAGCTGTTACTGCCGGCCTATGCCACAGCCACAGCAACGTGGGATCTGAGCGGCATCTACGACCTACACCACAGCTCACGGCAATGCCGGATCCTTAACCCCCTGAGCAAGGCCAGGGATCAAACCCGCAACCTCATGGTTCCTAGTTGGATTCATTAACCACTGAGCCATGACAGGAACTCCTTCCTGCTGATTTTAAAAGAAATGAAAACATTTTGGAGAACCCCCTAAAAGCATCACAGGCCCTGGGCCTGATGGCTGCTGTGGAGTCTCCAGCAGCTACCTTCTGTGGTGACTGGACCCCTCTCTCCTCCAGGACTCCTTCTCTGAGTGGTTGGAGGAGAGCGGGGCTTCTCTCGGCCCCAGCCTCCTCAGGCCTCTCCTCCCATCGTGGGGGGAGGGGGGGGCTCGGGTGCCACGTGAACAGGGGGCTTTGTGCGTGGCCTGCCTCATGGAGGAAGAGGGCAGCCTGAGTTTTCTCTATAGAGCCAAGGGGCAGATCCTTCCTTGTTGGTGCCTTTGTTTGGATCGCGCTGGGCTGGGATTGTGCAAGGACTGCTGCCTGTGGTGGGGCATCCACCCCAGGGCCTGTCCAAGGTGATACGTCTGTGCACAGGAGGAGGATGTGTAAGCCTGCATTGTCAGGGCCACTGGATGGTCCCCTCATCCCAAGGATTTATTTTGAAGGAAGCCCTGAGTCTGTTTTGGGAGTGGGGGAACGGGATTGGTACAGTAAGTAAGGGAGAGGAGCTATTAGTCAGCTCAGGCTGTGATAATGGCATACTACCAACTGGGTGGTTTGAACAACAGAAATGTATTTTCACATGGTTCCAGAGGCTGGAAGTCCACGATCAAGGTGTCAACAGGTTATGTTTCCACTGAGGCCTCTCTCCTTGTCATGCAGGTGGCCACCCTCTTGCTGCCTCATCACATGGCCTTTCCCTGTGCATGCACCTCTGGCATCCTGCTGTGTCTACAGATCTCTTTCTCTCATAAGGACACTAGTCAAATTGGATTAGGACCACCTAAGAGCCTTCCTTGTTTGAGCTTAATCAGCTCTTTAAAGTCATTTCCTGGAGGTTCCTGGTGGCCTGGTGCTGTGTCTCAGGTCACTGATGTGGTGCAGGTTCGACCCCTGCCCCAAGAATTTCCACATGCTGCAGGTGTGCCCCCCACCCCACCCCCAGGCCCTATCCCCAAATACAGTTACATTTTGAGGTACTGGGGGTTAGGGCTTCAACATAAGAGTTTAGAGAGGTCAATTCAGCCTATAACAGGCTGATGGAGACCACAAGCAAGGCTGCCACAAGATTGCACAAGGGCACCACCCCTAACGGCTCTATTTATGTCACTGACACTTCTATTATTTGGAAATTTTTTTTTATAATTTTATTGACTCCAAAGGTGGGCAATTTGTGTATTTCTTATGGCAGATGGTGCTTATTTTAACACTATCAGTATATTATGTTAATTTCCTCACTAATGGAAATAAAGCATCATTTTCTACACAGTCACCATATTTGGGACAGGCGGTGGCTGAGCCGTGTGACTGTTCAGGGCTCAGGGCTGGCTGGCTTGGTGACCTCGGTTAGCCATATTGAGCAAGTCTGAGCCGGGTCATGTGACCGTCATACTTTCATGGACTAAGTTTAAGAAGGGGGGTCACGTGACTCCAACAACCTTTTAGACTGGGCTGGTCATGTGACTGTGGCTTCTTTTGGTCTTGTGATGACCATATTCCTTCAAACATTGATAGAATCTATTCTGAAAGCCTCCCCAGCCTATAGAGGAAAATATGATTGGTGGCCTTGAATGATCCCTGTTCTTTTTTTTAAAATTATTATTTATTTTTCTTTTTTAGGAGCTTGAGTTACAGGAATTTTTTAATTTATTTTTTATTTTTTTATTTTTTTGCCTTTTAGGGTCACACTTGTGGTATATGGAAGTTCCTGGGCTAGGGATTAAATCAGAGCTACAGCCACAGCAACATGGGATCTGAGCCACAACTTTGACCTACACCACAGTTCACGGCACTGCCGGATCCCCGACCCACTGATCAAGGCCGGGGATGGAACCTGCATCCTCATGGATACTAGTCAGATTAGTTTCTGCTGAGCCACAATGGGAACTCTAAATGATCCCTGTTCTGGCCAGCCAGGAGCCGTCTGGGAGCCCTGAGGCCAAATCTGGCATAGCTCTGGAACCCACCTACCTCTAGAAAGCTCTGTTTCATTGCACATCTCACTGGCCTATGCACAGGGCTTCTGGTTCCCAATACCCCCAGTTCAGAAGCTGGCTTTGGGAGAAGGAAGGAAGAGATCAGTGAAGCCCAGAGTCATAGGGGGGCTAGTGGGGGCCAGGGCGGCTGGCTGGGGGCCGAGGGGAGGGGACCTCTCCCTTTCCTCCCAGAGCTGACCTGCAGCCCTTGGGTGAGTACTGGGAGCTTGGAGCACACGGTGTCTTCATGGCTTGTCTCTCCTCCTCTCTGTCTGTTTCCCCTGTGAGACCCTTAGGGGCTTCTGACAACAAGGCCTGTGGTGGGGAGACTAGAGGGGGCGAAGCTTCTTAGCCACCTCAGATTCTACCAGAGAGGTGCATGGATCACTTAGGATCCATGCCCCCGAAACAGACCGCCACTGCCCTGCAGTCTGTCCAGGCTGAGTTTTCAACTCCCAAGTCTTGGCTCCCCAAATGCCCAAGGTCTGACTCAATCAAATTCATCCTCAACTTGATTGAGGTTCAAATTCCCACCCCCACAGCCCCCTGTGAGGAGGTGGGGGGCTGCCCAAAGTCCCACAGCCAGGCAGTGGCAGAGCAAGACTGGCCATCTGACTGCCTGACTAAGCCAGAGGCTGTTTCCTGGCTCTGTGCCATGAGAGCCTGTACTCCTATTGCTGCAGCCCTGGTGCCCTGGCCCCTGGTTCCCCGTGGGGCTGTGGAGTATAGATGAGCACTGCCCCTGACTCCTGACTCCTGACTCCTCTGGTTCTGCCCCTCCCACTGCTCCAGGAGGCAGCACCCCTGTGCTCTCAGTTCCAAGACTGGCAGGCAGAGAGAACCCATGTATTGAGCAGGTCTTTCCGAGGGGACAGTGAGGTCCTTCCCACATGCTATCCAATGGGCAGATGTGAGCCGCAGTGGTCGCCGTGTTCCAGAAGCCTGGAGCTGTGTGGCACTGGCCTGTCCACTCTTTCCCTCCCTGTCTGGTGTGTTTCTGTCCCTACCCTTGGCCGTAGGTGGGGACAGGGGATTGGAATGCTTTTATTTTATCTTTGCTAAACAGTGTGCTCTTTCTTGGGGCTGAAGTTTTTGAAGGTGAGCTGCGAAAAATGATCTGGCCATGCTTCAAATCAGGTTTTGGTCCTTCCTGATGCTGCTCTGGGGTGAGGAGAGATGGGCTTTTTGCCAGAGATTCAGTCCCATTAGAGGTATCTGGGCCACCCAGCCCACCTCCGGGTTGTCGAGGTGGCAGCAGAGTATGTGTGTGTATATGAGTGTGTGCTTGTGTATGTGTCTGTGTGGGTCTGTATTTACACGTGTTTGTGTGTGCATGTCTATGTTTACACACATACTCCCGTCTGTGCCTATGTGTACATACATGGGTATTTGTGTGTGTGTGTGGGGGGGTATGTGTTGACATGTATGCCTGTGTCTGGGGCCGTGTACCTGCTCACCTGTGTATCTGTGTGTTTACACATGTGTGTGCTCGCCAGATGTATGGCAGGATGTATACTAGGCGGTAGGCAGCTGAGGGTAGAGTCTTAGGTCTGGATTCAGGTTTCCAAATGGCCCCAGATGTGATCTTTCCCCCTCCCCTGTGGCTGTTGAGGTCTCTGCCAGCCCCCTACTCCGAGACCAGGGAACTTTCCTTGGGAACCCAGTGGGCCTCCCTCCCTGGGGAGGGCGAAAAGCTACTTCCAAAGGCAAACAGGATCAATGTCATGCTGGGGAGCCTGGAGCCAGCAAGATCTTGTTTAATTCTGAAGGAATGCGTGCGAGTTCCTGCCCAGCAGAGCAGACTGTGGCCTGACTAGAGCACCGGCTGCAGTGGCTGCCTTTGGAGGAAGGAGCTTGGCTGGCCAGGGGCATACCTTCTAGAGACAGACAGTCAAAGTTGTGTGGCCAGAGTGGGTGGGGTGACAGCAGCCTGCTTGGGCTTGGGGGTGGGGTGGGGCAGGAGGAGTAGCACATGGTGCAGAGAGGAGACAGAGAAGAGGGGTCCCGGGGGACTGTGGTCATGAGGGTGGGCTTCTGGGGTGGGGAAGGGCAAGGCCTTCATAAAGTACTGAGACCGGTCCAGGGAGAGTTCGGGATGAGAGAAAAGGGAGCTAGAGCGCCTGTTCATGGAGAGGGCTTTGAATGCCAGCCAGAGTTCCTCCTTAGGCAGTGGGGAGCTATTGAAGATTCTGGAGGGAGGAGTGACCTGCTGAAAGACTGGCCAGATGATCAGGCCACATGGTAGGTGGGGATGGAGGCAGTGAGAGCAGAAAAGAGTGGAGGCAGGGGGTGTTTAGGGTGAAGAAGCCTGGGGCTGGGAGTCAGGTCAAAGGTGGCAGAACCGAATCCTCATCACCTTTTGTGACTCTTAGACACTCTTCAGGTCTTCTTTCTGTGTTTGGATCCCTTTGACCCAAGAACACTGTGCCAGCCTGGGACAACTCCTCCCTCACAGGCCAATGGAACCAAATGGGCCTTGGAGACAGAAGCTGGGCCCTGACCCAAGCTGGGCCCCGCCCCTCCTTCACCACCCTGCCCGCTGTGGCTCTGACCCCTGTAAGAGGCCTCTGGGTGTCTCAGCCCTTTGCACCAAAAAGTGATGTCTGTTGTTGTGGGCAGGTATCAGCCCAGGGGGCAGAGGCAGGAGACCAAGGGAGTCCTCGAGCATGAGCACGGCCAGTCGAGGCGAGCATGTGTGTGTGTCAGCGCAGCCCAGGCTGGGTGTGGACGTGAGTGTGCACTCCATCTAGTCCTTGGAGCGGGTGCGGGACACCGCCTAGCCCAGATTTGTAGATATGCAACCCAGCAGGAGTGTGCACACAGCCTGGTCTGCATGGGCCAGGGCCTAGCACTTAGTGGGTGCCTATGTTTGTTGAGTGAATAAATGTGAATATAGGCACAGCACAGATCCTTGGGGCAGACCGACCTCCAGAAAGAGCAGCTGAAATTGTCCTACCAGAGGCCTGCATCGACTCAAGTAGGGCTGCCTGGCCTCCTCAGTGGGTGGACACTGGCTCAGCTGTCCGTATTGCAGGGCAGGCTTGACGGTACCTGATCGGGCTGGAGCCACGGCTCCACTCTGTCCCTTTCTACTGTCCCCCTGCTTCCAGAGACTGGACCTCCAGCCACCTTCAGCCATACTGAGCCCAGTACTTCCTGTACTTATGAGGTAGAGAGAACATCCTGGAAACTGGCCCTGGCCAGGAGGTGAGGAAGCCCCTGTCCTTGGGAAGGTCCTGGAGCCGTGGGGGCAGGAGTCCAGTCTCTGCTCTGGTCTGGCTGAGCAGACACGGGCTTCCCTTCTGGAGACAAAGACGATTTGAGTCTTCAGGAGGCAGAGTCCTGGAGTTCCCATGGTGGCTTGGCGGTAATGAACCCGACTAATATTCACGAGGATGCGGTTTGATCCCTGGCCTCACTCGGTGGGTTAAGGATCTTGCGTTGCCGTGAGCTGTGGTGTAGGTCACAGATGTGGCTTGGATCCCGTGTTGCTGTGGCTGTGGTGTAGGTTGGCAGCTGCAGTTCCGATTCGACCCCTAGTCTGGGAATTTCTGTGTGCTGTGGGTGCAGCCCTTAAAATAAAGGGGGGGGGGCAGAGTTATGAGCTGGTTTGAATTTCTCCAAGCTGGGAGAAGTGAACCTCCCTGGCAGGCGTGATGACAGGACCCTTGCAGGGGCTGGCAGCCCACTGAACTATGTGGGCCAGGCACTGGGCTCCTGTCCTCCTGGGCCCTGGCCTAGCACATGGGCCAGACTGTAGGGGCTCCTAGGACCCTGACCTGATGACCTGCCCAGCCCTCTGTCAAGGGGTCTCCAGAGCTGCATGTTCTTTCCTAGAGGCCTCTTGGTGGCCCTAGAGAGATGGAGGTGGCATTGGCTTTAGACATGAGCACTCAGTGTCTTACTGGGCCCACAGCCTGAGTTATGCGGGCAGGCCTGAGCAGGCTCGGGGGGTGCTGCAGGGAGGACAGGCAGGCTGCTAGCCCTGTCTCCTGCTTCTCCTCCTCCCTGCGCCCTTCCTTGGTCTCAATTCTACCCCCCATCTCTCTGCCTTTCCCTCTCCCGCCGTGCATGGAAGCTGGAGTGTCTGGCCCTGGACTGGCCACTTTGCTTTCCCCGATTCTAGCTGCTCTGGGGGCTCTTTTCCTTCGTGGGTGCCACCGTGCAGACTGTTTAAGCCTCTGCAAAACTCATCTGGCTGGTTGCAGAATCTCCTTAAATCCATCCTGAGCCGCGTGTTCCCGTCCTCCTCTCGGCGCTTTGGAGAAGTTCTTTCCTGTTTGTGATCGTCTCAGCTTGATGTAGAGTCAACACAATGCTGGGCTCCATCGCGTTGGAACCTGAGGCAAAAGGAAAAATCAGTAACAGGGATCCTGTCTTTATTGAAATTTGGTACTTCATTCATCCGTCACAGATATTTTGCATTGGCTTTGGTTTTTAAAAGGATTGCATTAAAACATGATTTGTCTTGCCCACTGAATTTTTTGGTGTCCCTACAGTTTTGCACCTGAAGTGCAAAGAGAAAGGATTCCTTGGCCTGGGCCCTGGAACATCCTAGGATTGGAAGTTGACCAGAATTTTGCCTTTCCAGGAGTGGCTTGTGGAGCAGGGTGGGTGTGGGTGTGTGTGAGAAGGGGGGGTGGGAGGGAGAGAAAGACGGACAGATTTTAGAGCTTCTGCTAAGTGTTTCCATGGCGCTGGGGGGCAGGGCCTGGCAGGGGCGCCCAGCGCAGGGTTTGGCGAGCAGGAGAGTGGGTCTTGGCAGTGGAAAGAAAAGCAGGCAGCAGAGTTGGGATGGACACGGAAAAAGGCAGTCGGTGAAACAAAGTGAAAAGAATTCATTTCCACGGAGGTGGGTTGGAGGGGGCGAGATGGGAAGATGTAAAAGCGGGGAGGCCTTGAACGGCGGCGGATGACAGAGGCATGGGCGTCGTTAAGCCCTCGGTCACCCCGACCTTCACTGGGGTCCGCTTTAGACACGTTTAACTCGTGCGAGTGATGTCTAATGGGGTAAAGGAAGGGGGTGGACGCCGAGGGTCAAGCCTGTCCGTCTGGAAGTGAGGCCGAGAGCGTGGGGCAGGAGCGCCATCTGCCCCCGCAACCATTCAGTGGAAGCCAGTGCTGAGAGGCGACACAGTGTAGGGCTCTGGGCCGGTTCTCCTGGAATCTCCAAGGGCAGACACCTTGGCATGTGTGCCAGTCTGTGTCTTGCTTGAGGATTGTCAGCCCCCTGGCTTGCTGCCCACGTTGAGACCTTTGAACATTTTCTTTCTCATTAGCTCCTTCTCCAGGGGTCTGTGGCAGGGGCGGGGAGCCACAGGCTGTGGTCAGGGGCCAGGGCAGCTGGCTGGGGCCTCGGACAGGTGTGTGTGCTCTGCAGCCATTCCTGCCCCCTTGAGATCAGGGTGTGCTGGGCATCAACGCTGCCCACCTCTGCAGTCAACTCCCTCCTTGCAAATGAGCGGAGTCTCTCCTTGGAGAAGGTCCTCGGAACTGGGGGCCGCTCGCCAGCTCAGTAGGATTCATCTGCACTGGTCCTACAACAACTGAAGCTGGGTTAACAATGTAGAATTGTGGGGTCCTGACTCCCATCCCCGCTTGCTGGGGTCTGTGGCTGTATTCACCCGAGAAAGCAACCCTACCCCTTGCCCCGAGGTCTCCACCCTCTCCCGCCTTCCTGCTCAGCAGACCTGGAGGGAGAAGCCCCTTTCTCCCTCCACCCTGTACCCATCCTGCTTGTTGGGATTCGGCCACAAGGGCCTGTCTCTTGTAGGATGCGCATTTCTGCTAATTGTAGGAAATATGGAAGATTGGGAAAGCATGAAATAGAACATCTCAGTGGCTTAAGCCTGGCCCTTGGAGATGGACACTTTTGCCCACTTGGAAGGCCCACCATGTCTGAGTTCCCACTGGTTACAGGTGCCCTTTACCTGTTATAGCAATTTCCTGTCCTTGTCACATTTGATCTTCTTGCACAGCCTCATGAAAGGCCGTCAGCAGTCATGGTTTTCTCCTTTTCATAGCTGGGAAGCTGAGGCAGGCAGGCGAGACTTGTCCCCATGTGTGCCCCACCTTGTCCCCCCAGGCCTCCTGAGCACACGGTCCCACTGGCTTCTCGCGCCCTCTCACAAGTCTGAGCCAGGGACCACGAGCCCCTCTGCAAGGTGGGCACCCTTTCCAGCCCCTTGCCCACACCGCTCTTCCCACGGGGCTGGCTCTGAGCCTTGCCTACCGCCCTGGGGGACCATGGAGTAAACGTTCAGGCGGGAGGGAAGGGGGAAGCAGGGGGAGGGGGCAGATTTCAACGGCGTGCCCCTTGGAAACCACATCAAATGGTGCAGCTAGGAATTAATAAATAAATTTGGGAGACAAGTCAATTACCCTCCCTCTGTGCCCCTGTCCCTGGGGGCAAACAGCGGCATGTGGTTCTCAGCCTGAGCACGCCTTCCTGGGGGCAGGCCCAGCCAGCGCTGCAGCTGGCTTCTGTCAGATTAGCCGAGCGAGATGTGACAGGCCTCTGTCCTCTGGGGAAATGGCTCCCTTCCTGGGAGGCGGCAAGGACATTCCCAGGTTACTCTGTTCCTGCCCTCTCCCTGCGCCCCTCCCTGTCTCACTGCCTCACGGGCGTCCAAATGCCCCTCACCTCCCCAAACACAGTCTCCTGCTCAGTGAGTCGTAGCCCCAAGTCCCACCAGGCGAGGTCGCTGTGCCTGCAGAAGGTGCCCGTGAAATGCCTTTACTGAGCAGGCTGCCGTGTTAGCCTCTTCCAGACACATTAGCACCATGGTTATTATTTTAAAAACCGAACTAACTACTTGTTGCCTTTAGAAAGCATTTATTTGCTCAGCAAATATTTTAAAATGCTGCTTGTGGCAGAGCTTTTGCTATGTTGTGTAGATACCCTTACCCACTAGAAGCTGATAGTCCAGTGGGGAAGATTGCAGACAATGACCCTACAGGAAATTTTGGGAGGAAAAGTGGGAGTTCCTTGGTAGGTGATGCTCAGGCTGCATCCTGAGAGGTGAGTTGTTATTGAGGCTAGGTGAAGGGGAATGCTGTTCCAGGTGGAGGGAGTAGCATTTGCAAAGTCTCAGGCAGGAGAGGGCCTTGAGCTGCTCAGGGTGTGAGCAGAGCAGGCGCAAGAGGAAAGGAAGAGGCTGGCTTGTGTTCAGCCTTGTGAGATACACACACACACACACACACACACATCTGTTAATAGGGTTGCATGGGAGAGGGGTGGCATATAAACTTTAAAAGTGATTGGATTACAGCTTCTTATCAACTTTCTATGTGTTGAGTGAATGGGGTATTGTTTTCTTTTTTCTTTCTATTTAGAAACAACAACACAGCTGCATATAACCCACCAGGCTACAAAGAGAAAACAGCGGTTTTCTAAATATAAGAGCAGTATCATGGAAAAATGTGTTCCCCCTCTGACATTTGTTGCCACTAAATTTTCTATGGTTGCATTAAGTAGGCATGTTCTTTATATCAACGGTTCTCAAGTTACAGTATTCATGTGGTGTTTGGGATCTGTCCTGGAGATTCTGATTCAGTGGGGCCCAAGCAGTCTGCATTTTTAAGAGCTTCTGTGGTAAATCAGATGCAACATGCACATTCCTAGAACCTGAAATTAACTATTGCGCCTTGGGGAATTTGCTTGCAATTCAGGAGGCTGCCACCAGATGGCAGTGGTGCTTTGTGGTGGATCTAAGCACAGAGGCGTTCCCCACCATGGTTGGTTGGGACATAGTTCTTTATTATAAGAATGTATAGCCCTTAATTTTAAATTTAAATTTCAAACCTTAGAGCTGAACTTTCCAATATGGTGGCCACTGGACATGTGTGGCTTTTTGAGCATCTGCAATGTGGTTCAGCCTGAACTGAGAGGTGCCGAAGGTATAATAAATACACTGAATTCAAATATTAATAAAAAAAGGAATGTAAAATGTCTAGTTGGAATTCCCGTTGTGGCTCAGCAGGTTAAGAACCTGACAAAGTGTCCGTGAGGTTTGTGAATGTGGGTTTGATCCCTGGCCTTGCTCAGTGGATTAAGGATCTGGCATTGTCACTGCTGGGGCTTGAGTCGCTGCTGTGGCTCAGGGTCCATCCTTGACCCGGCATATTATGCATGCTGGGGCGTGGCCAAAAAAATTTTGTTTAAATCATGATTTCATATTGAACTTACAATATTTTGGGTTAAATAAAATTTTATTATTAAAATTAATCCCGTTATTTCTTCTTACTTTTAAAGAGATACTAGAAAGTGTAAAATTACATCTGTGGCATACATTCTATTTCAGTTGGACAGCAGTGCATTAGAAACCACTTAAGTCAACTTCTTCATTTTGAAAATGAGGGCGTTAAGGCCCAAAGTTTGATGGAAAATTTCCAGATCCGAAGTCAAAAGACCTCCACCTACATTCTAGACTAAATACTCACTGCACGCCCTTGGGCAAATCGTGTACCTTCACTTAGCCTCCGTTTCATCATCTGTAAAAAAGGCATAATTATAATAGCTCTACTCACTTAAAAGAGTTATTCAAAAGACCTGTGAGATAATGGGGCTGAAGGGGCTTGTGTAAACTCTAAGCATCACAAAGAGATCAAATTACTATTGTTGTGGTTACTGAGAACCACTAAAAGCCAGGTCCTATAGTCTCACATTTCATGAAAGCACTCCTGGCATGAAGGTCCCTGGATTGGCACTTCCAGACTCTTAGGAGTTTACAACTGAGTTAGTTACTGCATACACTTAGGAAATGTAAAATGACAAAAGAATAGTGACTCAAGTAAGTAATGGAAAACGTCACAAGGCACATATCATTAATAGTGAGAGATTCCTCCCTCCCTCCCTCCCTCATTCTTTCTTTTTTCTTCCTTCCTTCCTTTCATTCTCTCATTGATTTTTTGGCTGTGCCTACAGCATATGGATGTTCCTGGGCCAGGGATCGAACCCAAGCCACAGCAGTGACAACACTGGACCCTTAACCACTAGGCCACCCGGGAACTCCCTCTTTTCCTTTTTTGAAATTTGCATTTATTGAGCTGGGACAGTACCAAAAATGAATACCATTTTGTCTCTGTTTGCAAAGAGGTATATCCTCTTAGAGGGCAGAAAGAAGGCACAAATTAGACACCAACCTCAGAACCTCTCAGGAAAATGCTGGTATTAGGAATGAGTGACAGGGGCTGCCAGCTCCTGCAGTTCCTGACCAACTCTTCCCTCTCCTCGTCTTCCTGACTTTATTGCATCTGGACTCTGTGGGGTTGGCAGTTGGCCTAGCTAAAATACTGCATTTTTCAGCCTCCGTAAAGCTAGGGGGAGCCACATTATGCAGTGCTGGGCAATGAGATAGAAGCAGAAGTTGGATTGGGTTTCCATGAAAGCTCCTTACAAAGGGCGGAGGGCATTCAGCCTTTGACCCTCCCTCTTGCCACTAGGGTGGGTGTGATGGTGGTGACTCTGGCAACCACTTTGTGATCATGAATGTCAAAGTCACACCCTACAGTAGTAGAGGGGAATGCTGGAGGGAACCTGGGCCCAGGACAACATCGTGGGGATGCTAGACTGTCCTGACTCTCCAACCTTTGATGTTTTCATTATGCGCAAGAAACATGAGCCACTGTTTAAGTGGTTGAGCCACTGTTATTTGGGTTTTCTGTTCTATGCAGGCAACCCAATTCCTGAATGATTCCGAGCTCATTAGCGCCTGTGTCAAGTCTCTTGCATTCCATGTGTCTGTGGCAAGAAGACTCTAGAGGGTTTTATTGGGGCCTGGGGCCGGAAAGTCACATGGGATGGGTAGGGCCACTCTTTTTTTTTTTTTTTGTCTTTTTGCTATTTCTTTGGGCCACTCCTGTGGCATATGGAGATTCCCAGGCTAGGGGTCTAATCGGAGCTGTAGCCGCCGGCCTACGCCAGAGCCACAGCAACTCGGGATCCGAGCCGCGTCTGCAATCTACACCACAGCTCACAGCAACGCCAGATCATTAACCCACTGAGCAGGGGCAGGGATCGAACCCACAACCTCATGGTTCCTAGTCGGATTCATTAACCGCTGCGCCACGATGGGAACTCCGGGTAGGGCCACTCTTAAGCACTAGCAATACAGCAGGCTGGGTTATAGTGAAGTATCTTTCCTCTACTCTGAAGAGTGTGGACAGTTGAAGCTCTAAGAATCCCAAAGAAGGAGAAAACAGGACCACCATACAGAGTAGTGTTGAAGAGAAGTGGGGCCAGCACATCTTACTTTTATCTCCTCTGCATAAGGGTCTAGGTGATGTAAAGGGCAAAATTAATTGGCAAATTATATTGAGTTTGAACTGCTTTTTTTTTTTTTGTCTTTTTGTCTTTTTAGGGCTATACCCACAGCATATGAAGGTTCCCAGGCTAGGGGTCCAAGTGGAGCTGTAGCCGCCGGCGGCCTATGTCACAGCCACAGCAACTCGGGATCCAAGCTGTGTCTGCAACCTACACCAAAACTCACAGCAATGCCAAATTCTTAACCCACTGAGCGAGGCCAGGGATTGAACCTGCGTCCGCATGGATGCTAGTTGGGTTCTTTTTTTTTTTTTTTTTTTGGTCTTTTTGCCATTTCTTGGGCCGCTCCCGCGGCATATGGAGGTTCCCAGGCTAGGGGTCGAATCGGAGCTGTAGCCACCAGCCTACGCCAGAGCCACAGCAACGCGGGATCCGAGCCGCGTCTGCAACCTACACCACAGCTCACGGCAACGCCGGATCGTTCACCCACTGAGCAAGGGCAGGGACCGAACCCGCAACCTCATGGTTCCCAGTCGGATTCGTTAACCACTGCGCCACGACGGGAACTCCTAGTTGGGTTCTTTAACCGCTGAGCCACGACAGGAACTCCAGAACTGACTTCTTTTTTAAAAAATTGTGGTAAAAACATATAAAATTAACCATCCTAACCATTTGAAGTGATTTCTTTTTAATATTACCTTTTTTGGTCATAGTTTCTTACAGTTTCCACCTCACAAGATGAGCCATCAAAAACCACCTCAGGGAATCGCTGGGAGAGTGGTCATCTTTGGGCTCAAAGTCAGTGAGACAGTGATGTGGAAATCTAGGCTTTGTGGACACAGAGGGGTGGTTAACAGATCCTCCTTTATCATCTTCAGGTCAAGCTTGGTGGATTAGATAACAGAGTTCACCTCTCCCCAGGTGGGGAAGGCTCAGGTGAGGACCAGGAGGAAGGAAGAATCTCCTCCCAGGCCCAGGGATTGTGGAGGAAGCTTTGTAAGAGTGTGGCAGGAGGTGAGAGGTGTGTGCTCTGATTACTTCTACCCTGGCTCAGTTCTGGTCTGGCTGCGGGGATGCTAAGGGTAGAGGGGCATTACTCTTCCTCATGGAGGTGCCGGGGGGTGGGGTGGGGCAGTGGGGGTTAGAGGATGTCACCTTGAAGCTTGCTCCTGCACCAACCTGTGGATGACTGCATCAGAGTAAATATGGAGGCAGTGAGGTTGGGCAGAGTGAGGGCCTGAGGCAGTTGATGGGCACCAGAAATGTCCATGTGAGCCCAAATGACCCTGGAAATTAGCTGAAAGGGACTGGGAAGTTTACCCAGAGAGGTTGTGGCAAGAGGAGTCGAGTGTCCTATAATTGAGGGTCACAGGGCAGACCACCAGTGCTAGGCATCAGATGTGAGTCACAGTTGGACCTTAGGGGATCTGGGTGAGGGGAGGACTCTGTCCAAGACACAAAGCAGGGCAGGATTCTCTGGCCATGGACTTTATGCAAGTGGATGAGAGATATTAGTTTGGAGGATTTGGAGGAGGGCAAGGCCTTGTATCAGTCAGCTACGGCTAGGTACGCCCTCCATAACAAACAGCTCCCGTAACTCCACATCTTAAAACATTGAGTTTATTTCATATCCATGCTACTTGTCAGTGGCTGCAGTTGGCTGGGCTCTGTCCCACATGTCCTCTCAATTTAGGACTCTGCCTGAAGGAGCAGCTCCAACATGGGACATGCCTTTCTCAGGGCAGGGGAAAAGACTAAGAGGGTGGGCCGGGGGGAAGCAACATTGGTTCTTAACACATCTGCTTGGACATGGCACACGTCATCTGCCTTCACATGCTACTGGCCAAGACACATCACACGGTGGCCACATCAGTGGGGTGGGGAAGGATGGTCCTCCCTTAGGAGTTGTGGTGAGTCTCATGGCCACGAGCAGGCAGGTATCACCCTCTTTCAGGAAGGGAGAGAGAAGAGTGGAGGATAAGAAGAGAATCTACCCCAGGACCAGGCTGTTTTTCCATCCACGCAAGTTCCCACAGCCATCCCCTCCCCTTGCCTTGAGTCCCCTGACATCTGGAGAGGGTGGTGGGAGCTGAAAGATGGACAATTTTCCTGTAGAGGCTGAAAGGACGGCTTGGGTTACTGACCCAGGCTCTGTTTGCAGGGCTGGACGAGCGGTGGGGCGAGGTGCTTGTGAAGGTCAGATCCCCGGGGAGAAAAGCTGTGTGTCTTCCGTTGACCTTGGTGTGAGGGGCTGCATTCCTGCTCCAGCACTGAAGGTACAGGATGGAGAGCTGCCCTCAGACCCAGGTCTCTGTGTCCCCTTGGCCTCACCATCATCCGCCTCTCCCAGTGAGTGCAGGTGGATATTCACGGATGTCTTTTGCTGCAGGAGGTGTTTTCCCCAAGCTGATAGGATCAACCTGTTCTTTACCTCCAACCTGTTTTGAAAAGGACTTTCCTGGTTTTTTTTTTTCCTCTCCTTAATTGCAGAATATTTTTATAACATACTTTGAGCAAAATAAACAGACCTAGCAAAACAGTGATTAAAGAGCTATAAAATGGTTTCCTCACACTTGCCTTCTTTTATTTCTTCCTCTTTCAGATGGGTGGGGCTTGGTGAGGTCTCGGTGGATGAGCCTGAGTGAATGAGCTATGAATTAGTGAGGGGCCGTCCAACAAGGTGCCCACACCCATCCCACATCTAAAAGGGGCAGGGGTGCTCCTCCCCCAACTCTTGGGGCACATTCTTGTTCAGCCATGTTTTGTTGATTTCTAGGCTGCAGAGCACTCAATTCTCGGGTCCTGGGGCTACTGGGCTGTGCTGGTTTTACAACAAGTGCAGGTAGCCACACTCAATGGACGTGAAGGGGGTGGGAAGGCCTCTTTCCCATCCTTTTGTCTCACTCTGCTTTCAAGATGCCTAAAATCCTAACAGCAGAACCTTTGGGCTGGGCATCGATGTTGGGAAGGTCCCACATTAAGCCGAGAAGACCTTATATAGTGAGTCCCTTGTGACCACCAGAGCCAGGGTTGCAGGAAGGTATCGGGGACTCTGGGAAGAGAGGAGAGGTTCTTGGAGGTGGATTAGGGGTATAGAAAGGAGTTGCGGGGGCAGGGGGCGGCTGAGGGAGGGGGGCTCTGCTGGAGCTGGGAAACCCACCCTGCATGTTGCTTTGTCTCTAGCTGGCCTGAGCCACCCATTACAGTTGTAGCAGAAAAGGGTGCAGCCCAGAATGGGCACAGGCGTGCGTCTGTCTGGCTTGTGTCTCTGGGCAGATCGAGGACAGAAATGGGAGGACCTGGGGGGACGTCCTGGGTCTTCTTGCTCACAGCTGGGCTCCTGTGGAAGGGTAGGTCTGAGTGGTTGCACACTGCTCTGCCCCCCATAGGGTGTCCTTGCTGGGCTGGGGGTCAGAGAAGAGGACCCTGGTCCCAGGAACACTTCCTGCCCTGCTGAGGCCCCAGGCACTTCTGCGGGGGATTGTGTTAGCAGGGGTGAGGGTGTTGGGGAGGAGGAGAGCTCTTTCCTATCCTCAGTCTGCCCCTTTCTCAGAACCCTCAGAGCGCAGAACTGAAAAAAGCTTCCCAGGCCTGTGACCATCTCTTGGATTTTTTTTTTGTTTGTTTGTTTTGTTTTGTCTTTTTAGGGCCACACCCATGACATATGGAGGTTCCCAGGCTAGGGGTTGAATCAGAGCTGTAGCTGCCGTCCTACACCATAGCCATAGCAAGGTGGGATCTGGGTCGCATCTGCAACCTACACCACAGCTCATGGCAACGCCAGATCCTTAACCCACTGAGCGAGGCCAGAGATCAAACCTGCATTCTCATGGACGCTAGTCAGATTCATTTCCACTGAGCCACGACGGGAACTCCCATCTCCTGCTTTTATTCAGGTAGGCACTGGACGCCCTCTGCTCTAGCTCCTGCCCCCCTCCAAGCCCTGGGTGGCTGATAAACTCATTTCCTCTGTGAAACTCGTGACTGATAATGGTTGGAGATGCGTGCCTTTCCAGGTGGATCTGCCCTTTACTAAGAGGAAAGACTCACCAGAAGCTGAATGCCAATGAAGGAAGAAGGGCAGGGAGATAATTTGAGGTAGGGAGCCTTTCTGCTCGCTCCCATCATGAAGGTAGTACTACCTGTGTTGGTAGAATATGCTAGAACTTGCAAAGCCATTTCCCATAGGGTATCTTACTCAATCCTCTCATCAATGGATAGAGGTGGACACAGAAAGGACTGTTATCACCATCTGCAAATGAAGAAACTGGGGCCAGGAGGGAGCAGGAATATGCCTAAGACCACGCAGTCAGATGGTGGCAGGACTGGGGCAGGGC
This sequence comes from Phacochoerus africanus, assembly GCF_016906955.1. Lineage (NCBI taxonomy): Eukaryota > Metazoa > Chordata > Mammalia > Artiodactyla > Suidae > Phacochoerus > Phacochoerus africanus. The sequence goes on along the minus strand of NC_062548.1, from coordinate 102,038,450 downwards.
GTTGATTCTTATCACTCTCAGCGAGGTCTCGTCCGGGACGCTGGGCTGCAGAGCCTGGGCACGGGTGTGTGGATCGCCCCTGTCCAGAGGCACATGGGAGTGGGAATGAGGCAGGAGGTTTGCAGTCAGAGGGCCTGCCCTAGGATCTGAACTTCGGCTCTTTCTCAGCGGTTAGTTACCACCCCAGAGCTTCGGTTTCCTCACTAGTCAAGTGGGGGTAACAACCCCTTTCCACTCTCACCCACCAGGGTTACTGTGAGGCCCCCCAGTGAGATAAAGTCATCAAAGCATCGTTGCAAACTGCAGAAGCCTGCCCACATGCTCGATTCCAGGAAGCCAGGGCTGGACTCTTTTTGCACTGTTCACACCCTTCCTTTGGGGGAGGCAGAGGCTCAGAAATAGCCTTCGCTCTGTCCTCCCTGCTTCCCCCGGGATTGGGGTTGAGTGTTTTCTTCTTGGAAAAACAAAAAATCAAAGCAGTGGCAGAAAAACCAACAGCCTGTTTCTGCTTCCCCTCGGCTGCCCTTCTGGCCTCTGGGGCCAAGAGAGGATGTCGCCGGAGTCCAGGGTTTGGCTGCGGCCTTTCAGAGCCCTCACTGCCCTGCAAGGGCCAGCAGGAGAGGCCTGGATGGCGCTGGTCACGTGCTCAGAGGCCAATGCTGGTAGTGCTCTGAGGCGTGGGGTTCCGATCTTCCTTGGGAGACTGGGCAGGGAGGAGAGGAGCCCCGCTCTTTCAGGCCTGAGAGCACCCAGGAAGGGCTTGGACGTGCTAGAGAAGGGTATCCTGTCCTCTCAACCAGAAATAATTATTCATTTCAATGGACACCTTTCTGGCCATTTGCAAAATGAAATTCAGAATCCCGTGTCTCTTTTTTACCCCCTCTAATGAGCAGCAGATGAGTTTTCAGGGTGTGTTTATCTTTTTCTAGAAACAAGGAAAGGCCAGCTTAAGAGGATAAACAAAACCTACAAACTACATATTGCGTGGCACAGCCGGGCGACCCCAGATGGGAGTGGGCCGGGCCCTGGCCCTGGCCCCCTGCCCTGAGGTGTGGCTCTAACAGGGCTTCCCGCTCCAGACCCAGCGTCTTCACCTGAGATGGTTAGGTGGGCCCCCCTGTGTCTCCTACACTGTCGATGGGAGGTTTACACAGAACTTAGTAAGGGCAGCAAAAGGGACGTGTTGAGAAAAGCCTAACCTATAGTGCAGATGAACTGTATATGGTTTTCTGAACATTTAGGCTGTCACATCCACAGCAATCTCAGACAATATAGAGTATGCATCTGCTTTTAATTTCCATCCCTCCTCAACAAGAGATTGAGAAAGAAATGTTCCAGTCCATCCCTCTATGGTCTCAGGCAGTATCTGGGTTCTACTCTTTCTTCCAGTCCTCCTCTTATTCCAAACCATTTGGAGTCCCAGTTGGTTCCATGACAGCCACTCCCTTTCTTTTTAGGACTTGAAGCCTAAGAACTAGTTTTTCTAATTTCCCAAGACTTAGAATACAGCGTTCAGCAGGCCTGGTTTCATAGCACTGTCTCTTTGCTGTTTGCTCTACCACAGGCTTATTTGGAGACTGAAAGTAGTGGGTGGGGCTCTCAGCCAGTGTACATTCTGCTAATGAAGCTGGCCTTGCCAAGAACCTTCTTTCTGCCACTGCTGTGGTAGGTGTCGTTCTACTTGCAGCCTTGGGTTTTAATAGGATAGGAAAGGCACAACTTCTGAATATTGTATTAAAGAGTTCTCCTCGATTTGGACTAAAGACATTTTCTAAACTAATTGCTATATGGCTATCCACTATCCGCTCTCTGTAGACATGCCCACATGTGTTACTGCAACATACTCACCCAAAGGCCAGCCATGAAGTGAAATTAGAGGCTACAGGCTTCTGTCTTACTGTGTGTTATAAGGGTTGGGTAGAGGGCTACCAGGGAGGATCCAGGAATGCTGATCACATGGTTAAGGGGTTTTGTTTAAGGGGCAAAAAAATCGCTGCCCTCATAGGGCTGAATTTTTAGTGCTGTGATGTGACTTCATTCACTGGCTGTGGAGTTTAGGTGTCAAGGTCATAATCTCATCATTGTGGTTGGTTTTAAATGGCTCAGGTAGCATAGTCCCTTCCCCACCCCCTCCTTTTTTCCATCCTCCTCTACACAACCCTGGAGTTTTTATCCCGCTCTTCAGTGATCAGACCAAGTCACACCTTGGGAAAACCCAAGTTCTGGTGGCCACCATCCTAGGGTGACTCTCTTAGGGCTTCCCTTGGCTGGTATGAAGGCTCTGAGGTCAAAGAAGCAACCCTGCCTACCCACCTCCCAGATTTCTTCTTACCTCTTCCAGGGACATTGACTATTTGAAGAGCAAACAACCAAGATAAAATCTTAAAAGCAGGCAGAGAGAAAAGATACAGAAGACTCACACTGACTTCTCAAGTGAAACAATGGAAGCCAAAAGACAATAAAGTAATATCTTCAAAGCCCTGAAAGAGAATAACTACGAGTGGAAGTCTATGCAAGCACAGATATCCTTCCAAAATAAAGAGGAAATAAATACGCTTTTAGAAAAACAACGCTTGAGAAATCTCATCACCAGCTGACCTGCACAAAAGGAAATCCTAAAGGGTGTTCTTCAGGCAGAAGGAAAATAAACTCAAATGTAATCTGGGAGATGCAGGAAGGAATGAAGAACAATAGAAAAGGTAAATATGTGTGTGGAATGTAAATGAATATTGACCATATTTACAACAATGATGATATTTGGTGTGGTTTTAAATGTATGGTGAATTAAAATAACATATGGTAATAGCATATGTTGGAGGATGGTGGTAGATTTAAAGCAGTCTGAGGTCCTCGCATTATTCAAGACGTGATGGGAGTACTTAACTTATCAGACTTTGACGAGTCACAGATGTTGGAACCATATCACATTTAAAAAAACAGCAAAAACACGAAAGTGTATTACTCTCAAAAGAGTGAGTCAAAGGGCACTATAAAAACATTGAATCAGTCTAAAAGGAGGCAAGAAAGGATCATAGAAGAGTCAGCTTGAATATAAAGCAAATAAGATGGTAGATTACAACCCAATATAACAGTAATTACACGCAGAAGGATTAAACAATCCATTTAAAATATATATTTGTCAGAGCAAATAACAAAACATAACTATATCCTGCTTATAAGGAGCAGGTTTAAGTAAGACTATACAGAAAGATTGGAAGAAAAAAATTGATAAAATATACTGTACAAAGGGATTCGAGGTAGGTTTATTGATGTCAAATTAAATAGATTTTAAGGCCAAAAAAATCATTGCTAGAGTTGGTGATGCTTCACCATAATAAAAGTTTCAATTAACCAGGAAGCTGAGACAATTCTAAAGTGGTGTGAATATAATAATATTACCTAAAAGTAAACAAATATGACCAAACTAAAAAGAGAAATAGAAAATCCACAGTCATATATGTGAGAGACTATATATACCTTTTTCAGTGAGAGGGGTATAAATCAAAGAGAAAAAAATACCCAGTAAGGACGCAGAAGGTTCGAACAAAATGATATACAGAGGACATAGTTTCCAACAACTTCAAATACATCTTTTTGCAAATGCAGATGGAAGAGATATAAAAACTGATCCTTTGTGAGGCCTTAAAACACATCTCAACAAGTTGCAAAGGACTGAAATGAATATATTCACTGACTATATTGGAATTAAGCTTAAGACCAGCAACAGAAAAGACAATTAGAAACTCCTCAAATGTTTGGCAATTAAGCAATATTAAAAAAATAAATAAATAACCAATGGTCAAAGAGGAAATCTCAATAGAAATTAGAATTTTGAAGGGAGTGGTGATTAAAAAGACTAACTGCACCCTACATATTTTGCAATGTAAAACTAGACTTAGATTTATGGCCTCAAATGCTTGTATTAGAAAAGAAAGGCTGAAGAATCAATGATTTAAATATGCAGCTCAAGAAGTTAGAAAAATAAACTAAACCCAAAGCAAACCGAATCCAAAGCAAATAGGATGATAAAAATAATGAAGATGTGGGCATAAATTGGTGAAATTGAAAAGAAACAATAGACAGAATCTATAATCATAGGAAAAGACCTGTAAAATTAACAAGTCTCTGGTCAAATAATCAGGGGGTGGGTGAGAGAGAAACTAATTGACGTTAACAAAGAGAAGGGGAACTTTGATACAGAACCTACAGATTACACAATAGGAGACTTTGTGGACTTTGGGCATCAGGGGCTCCTGTCCTGACTGACTGACAGGTAAATCAGGGGATGGCCACTGAGCACTGGCTCCCTGCACCTCTGCTCTTTCCCTGACCTGCTTTTGGGGGCAGTGACTGCTCCCCACTCTCAAAGAACCCCAGGGCTCTCCCTGTGAGCAGAGGGAGGGCACCTCAACTTCAGGAAGGGCAGGAAGCAAGCTTAAAAAAAGCACATTCCTTGGCAGGTTAAAAAACATTTTCTTTTTTTTAAGTGTAAAGACTTAACCTTTGCTAGGAAATGGTTGCGGTATTTTCTTTAAATGAAAAGAGACCATTGTGAATCGAACTTTGGAAAATACACAACATCCTGGTGCTGTTCTCCAAGGCGGTCTCAGGCAGCCCTTGTCGGGCCGGCTCTGCCTTTCCTCCAGATGGTCTGTGCACGGGTGAAGGGGCTGGACCAGGGGCCTGGCCCTGGAAAAGTCATGAGAATGCTGAGCCTCTCCCCAGTAGGGCACCCCAGGCAGAAGGGGCTTCTTGTTTCTTGCAGTGGCCTCCATTTGGAACCAGCTCCATAATTTGTTGGCCCAGGGCAAAACGAACATGCCTTGGTTCCGAAACTAATAAGAATTTCAAGGTGGCGACTGCAGAGCTTTAAATCAAGCGTGGGGCCCCTCTGGGCACAGGCCCTTGTAAGTGAAGGAACCTGTGTGACCACACAGGTCCCAGGCCTGGCTGCCACAGATTCTGGCAGATAATTTCACACTCATTCTGCAGGCTAACTTGAGTTTGTGAAGCTTCTCTCTTGGGTGATACCTCCTGGGCTAGACACAGACCCCAGATGATATAGAGAAGAACTCAGGGCTTCCTTTTGGGGTCCCATCTCCATCCCTGGCTCCCACCTAGCACAGCTGGCAACAATGTCCCAACCCGGCTTTTCGCTCAGCTTTCTTTCCCGTCACATTCCGTAGACCATGCTCCTGGGTCGTGAAAACATTCTGGGTTTAATCTGCGCTTGCATGTAACCCGGGGGTCTGGGGTAATCGGGGAACGCAGACCAGCTGCATGGAGTGCCAGGCTCCTTGACGCTCCTCGAGTTGTTTACAAGCCTCCTTCGAGCTCCTACTGTAAATAGGAAAGTACAAACACATGCCGGTTTTGCAGCAAATGAAAACCATCCGCCGCTTTCCCTGAATCCTAACACATAGCGGTTTGTGTTTCGGCAGGAGTCCCCGCCTTGCCTGCTTCTCCCAGACTTGTGTAGCTCTCTGCCAAGCCAGACCTGAGCAGGTGTGCCCTTCAGGGTCCAGGAGGCCCACCATGTCGTAGAGCCGCGTTCCCAGGGTCAGCTTGACCTCCCAAGCCCAGATCCTCTCCAGAGCCTCGCTGTCCAATACAGCAGCCATCAGCCTTTTGTGGCTCGGGACCACTTGAGGCATAGCTGGACTGAGCTGAGAGGCTCATGGAGAATATACCCTGGACTTTGAAGGCTCAGCACAAAAGAGTGTGTGATCTCACTCATGATTTTCCTCATGGATTACATGTTGATGACAATACTACCTTATAGTGGATAAAATAATTTATTAAAGTTAATTTTACATTCTTTTTCCTTTTTTTATGTACAACTGAAGAATTTTAAATGATATATATGGCTTGTACCTGTGGCTTATGTCGTATTGCTTATGTCGTATTGCTGTTGGCCAGCACTGCACTAAAGCTCCTCCCTGTTATATTTCCATGTCCAAGCTTATGTAGATTTTACACACACACACACACACACACGCTGACACCTGAGCAATTGACAGAAACTTGGAAGGAAAACCAGGCCCAGTCAGCTTATGTGACTCGACCCTGAATGCCACCTTCTGGATGAGGACTCTGCAGAATGTCCCAGGGCCACTTGACACTACCAACCCAGGGGCCTTGGCTTGGCCATTGGTGATGTCAGAATGTGGGCTCCAGTGTCTCGATGACTGGATCATAGGCCTGGCTCTACCAGGTATGAGCTATGTGCCCTTGAATGAGTGACTTCCACTTCATACCTTGGTTTTCTCATCTGTAGAATGGGAATTATAGCCCCCTAGTGCAGAATCAGGATGGTGATCCAGGTGTCTGCCTACCAAGTGGGCTCGTTGTGAAGACTGATTAGGCCGAGGCACAGAAAGCCCTTAGTACGGAGGCATCTGCTGTCCCTTGAGCCTGCTGTAGACATCCGTGGGCCTGATCTGGCCTCTGGACTTTCACAGCAGCCTCTGAGGAAGGAAGGGGCAAGGGTGAGGGCACCAGATAAGGGTGGGGACCATGATTCTGGGAGGCTCGAAGAAGAGTGGGGAGACCTGTACTGGCCAGGACATGATGCCGGAGATTGGAGACCGGACAAGGTCCAGTCAGGAGGCTAAGTTGGAGGGCCTGGGATAGGTGGGGCTGGAGGGAGGCCAGACTGAGATAGGGGCCAGAAAATGAATGAGGAGTGGACAGTTCTGCTCCCAGGTGTTCGAACTCAAAGCATCCCCCCAACTGGGGCTGAAACACTGGCCAAGACTGAGGGGGTGGGCTCCGGTCTTGTCCCAAGTCATAAATGGGGTTTAGGTGGGCAGATCTGGGATGTCGAGCTCGTTTTCCCCTTGCTGTCTTGCTCCTCTGAGGCAAGTGAATTAGGGGAATGTCTGTTGATGAAGCAAATAAATCCCGGAATGTCAGTGGCTGAGCACAGCAGATGAATTCTTATTCATAACAGTTCAAGGTGGATGTTCCTGGCCAGCAGGAGGCCTTCTATGTGGTGATTCAGGGATCCAGGCTCCTTGCATCACGGCTCCACCTCGGAGTCCCCTGCATCCAGCGGGCAGACAGGGAAGAGGTGGAAAAGGTAACTCTCCTAAGCACTTTGACATGGATGCAACAGCTCACATTCCTGCTGTGAGGACCAGTCGCATGGTCCCAGGTGCAAGAGGGGCCGGGAGGCGATGACTGTGCCCATGGAAGGAGAGGGTTGGCTGGAGGGCAGGGATGACTTATCATCCGACCCAGGCCTTGGGCCCCCAACCAGGGCTTCTTATACACCTGGGGGCCCCTGGGGCGTATGTGAAAAAGGTTGGCTGGGCTGCAAGTTGGCCCCCGGGGAGGATGTGAAACAAGGCTGGCTGGGCTGCAAGTTGCTCATGATTATGTGGACAAGATGACCAGATGTCAGGACTTTTCTCTGATGCAGAGTCTGTGTCAGGCCCCTCAAAGAGGGGTCAAGGGTGAAGGCTAGAAGGGATCACATGAGCAAGTCAGCCCTTCCCTTTGAGGGCAATCAGGGAAGGCTTCCTGGCGGCTGAGGCATGAAGGAAGAAAGCCCTCTGAGGAGTTTCCGTTGTTACGCAGTGGTTAACGAATCCGAGTAGGAACCATGAGGTTGTGGGTTTGGTCCCTGCCCTTGCTCAGTGGGTTAGCGATCTGGCGTTGCCCCGAGCTGTGGTGTAGGTTGCAGACACAGCTCAGATCCCACGTTGCTGTGGCTCTGGCGTAGGCCGGTGGCTGCAGCTCCGATTGGACCCCTGGCCTGGGAACCTCCATATGCCGTGGGAGCGGCCCTAGAAATGGCAAAAAGACAAAAAAAAAAAAAAGAAAGAGAAAGAAAGCCCTCTGAGATTCCCAAAAGTGTTCTTGCGTATGTGGTACTTTGTCATTTCCGAAGCCAATGAGGCAGGCAAGGCAAAGAGGGAGGCAGGGACTGTCACCTCCATTTGATAGGGGAAGAAGGAGAGGACCAGAGTGGCCAAGCTCCTGGCCCAAGGCTGCACAGGAGTTTGGGAGGAGAACACAGATGTTGGCCTCACAGCTCTTGGCTCTTTGTATAAGCTTGATGAGCGTGCTTCTCCCTCGAGGCTGGTCAGGGCTGGGTCCCCAGGGTGGGCTGGGAAACTCTCGTCCAGGGGGGCAGGTCCTCCCTGGGGACTTCTCAGGGCTGGGTGCTCAGCCTTCTCTATAGAACATGTGTTTCCTGTTTTCCTTCCCCCTCTGGCTCAGGATGGAGAACAGGGTTTTCCTGAGCGGAAGAGCCTCAAAGACCTGGCCCACTACCAGCTAGTTCTGGCTGATCCGCCTGCCTGTGGCTCTTGCTACTCAGGATGAGGAACCCCTCACCCACTCACCCAAAGATCCTAGTGGCCATTATCTCTCCTCAAACTCCTGAGACCTGGAATTTGAACCCAGGGCTTTGACTCCCAACTTGGTCTTCTTTGAAAACCCTTTGCTGCTCAGCCAAGCTCCTTGGCAAAACCTGGGACTCGGTAGCCAGGGCTAAGGGGCCGGTCTCTGGGCTCCAGGGCCTGAGTGAGGCAAGCCAGGACTTTGGCCAACCTTGAAGCCCTGGGAGATTCCGAGCCCATCACCCCCATCATTTCCCACTTGTCCTGGGGTGGAGGCGGGAGCTGGCAGGTGACATCACCCCTCTCCAGCCTGTGTCATGTGAGGCCAGCGTGAGCTGGGGCTCGGTATGTAATTCTGCCCTGAACCACAGAGGCAGCATCTTGTCCTGCTGTCTGGCTCCTTGGGTGGGAGAGATACATGAAATGAAAGAAGAGGAAGGGCGGGGGGGGGGGGGCGGGGTGCATTCCAGTTCTGCAGAGCCTTGGACCTTGGCTCTGGCATGAGCAGTAAATAGGAAAGGCAGGATTTCATAGACGCAAGAACAGAATGGTGGTTGCCATTCTATTGGGGGCGGGGGGGAATGGGGTGAGGAATTTCAATGAGTACACACTTTCAGGTGTAAGAGAAGTTCTGGCGTTCCCGTTGTGGCTCAGAGGGTTAAAAATCCTCAGAGATGTGGGTTTGATCCCTGGGCTCGATCCCTGGGCTCGCTCAGTGGGTTAAGGATCTGGCATTGCTGCAAGCTGTGGTATCAGTCACAGATGTGGCTTAGATCAGGGCTGCAGCTCTGATCTGACCCCTAGTCTGGGAACTTCCATATGCTGCAGGTGCCCCCCTCGCATCCCCTGCAAAAAGGTAAGTCCTGAGGATCTATATACAGCATGGTGACTATAGTTCATACAGTAAATAGGGACTTGAATGTTGCAGAGAGTAAATCTTAAGCATTCTCACCACACACAGGAAAGAGTTACCTTATGTTATAGGTGGGGTGATGGATGTGTTATTAACCTTGATGTTAATGATTATTCCACAATGTATGTGTATATCAAATCATCACATCATGCACTTTAAATACATACACTTATGTGTCAGTTAGTCCTCAGTAAAGTTAAAAGAGAAGGTGGCAGCCAGTGACCGCACCCCCGCCACCCGCCAGGGGAGGAGGAGACCCCTGTCCTGGGCTTGGGAATGGCTCTTAGGGGTCTGTGTGTTCTGTCGGATGAGCTGCTGGGTACAAGAATGTTCTGGGGAAGGGGCAGCAGAGGCGTGTTAGGGTCCTGGAGTCTGTGTAGGTGCTCCTGTGTAAGCCGGGTGCTGGGTGCGTAAGAGGGGAGTTAGGGCCCTGCCCTGGCCCGAAGCCTGGGACAGGCCTAGGACCTGGGGCAGACAATCACCTCTGCTGACCCGGCCTGGGGCTTTGAAGTCCTCCTTCCTCCTGGAGGCTCCAGGCACAGGCAGCCCAGGTTTATTAGTTACAGGTTTATCTGGGGCTAATTTAACTTGTTAAGATAATTGTGCCAGCGGCCGCAGCCCGAGGCCCCCGCCTCGGTAATTACCCTTCTCCTCACCTCTTTCATCTGCGAGGGCTGCCCGCCTTTGCACAGCCCCACTGGGCCCCTTGCTTGCTTGGGTCCTTCCAAGGCTTTGGGAGAGGCCCTGGTGGTACTTTCACACGGTCTCATGTTTTTGGAAAAGCTTGCAAAAGTGCGTTATTTTGACCACAATCATCGAAGGCTGCTGTTTCTCTTCATCCTGACTGCCTCACATTTTCCCTCCTGTCAGGTGGGCTCGGAATAACTGTGAGCATTTTTGGGATCCAGCAAGGGAAACTTGAGTTGGGGATGCATTTAGCGTGGGTGAGTGGTGAGTATTGATGTGGGTTGCAGTGTGCGCAGATAGCATTTCATGAATGTGGCTCTTGGTCACTTGGGTGTCCCGTTACCATTATTAGGGGAGGAGAATTCCAGGAATTCTCCTGCTTCCCGTGGTGTTGACTCACCTGGGGTGATGCAGTGAGAATGCGTCCTATGGCTCTCGGGATGGGAAGCCATGGGAAGGGGTAGAGAAACAGGATTTGAAAGGTACAGAGCCAGAAGCTAGTCTGTGGAAAGTTCTTTCCATCTTCCAGCTCATATAGGAAACGTGTTAAGGATTTAACCCAACTGACGACAGTCTTAAAAGTTCACATGACATTGGTTGAGAAGCTGAAATAAACATTTTAAACTTCTGAGTAACAAAGTGCATAGTTCGATCAACAAGGTTGGAGGAGAGGCCATCCTCTATCCTCTATAGAGAAGACCATGTGATGAAATCACTGCCACATGATGAGGTGGTCATATGATGGAGATGCCTCTTAGGGGCGTCCACGTCATTGAGGAACCAGAAGGCTGCAGGGGGTAGGGGTGAGGGGAGAGGAGTGATGGAGGTGATGATGGTGGTAGAGGAAGGAGGAGGGGATTCAGTGACAAGGATGGTGAGAGAACTAGCGATTCTTGTAAAATCTGAACCCAAACCCGGAAACCACAAAGGACTTCGAGGCGTGGAAGAAGATGGCACCAGTCACGTGGCTGGAATGAATGAGATGAGACATGCCTGCCTCATGGAAGTTCAGGGATAGAAAGGGCCTCGAGGACTAGAGGCCACCTAAAATCCTGGGTTCTGTCCACAGGGGTCTTGGCCATCTTCCCCTCCCCCTAGCCCCATACTAATGTGTGTGAGTGTGTGTAGGGGGTGTGAGGGAGGAGGAAGCGCTCTGAGCCCTTGCATCCGCTTGGTTCAAGGACCCCTGCTTTTGCTGGTGTTCTGCATGCAGGTCCTTCAATAAAGGGTCCTGACAGTAGAAAAGATTCAGAAACCACCTATTTGAAACAAACCATTGCAGAGCCAGTTTTTATTAGTTTCTCTGGGTGGGATTTTAATGTATCACACACCAGTTGTTTCGTAGTGTAATACTATTAGTTCATATTTAAAAAAAAATCTAAAATCAGGGTAATTTGTCTTGAAACCACATGGAAAGTTCTATGCTACATTAAATTCCAAATAGTACAAAGGGACACTCATTTAGAAATTTTTTTTTTTTTTTTTTTACATTTCCATAATTCTCAGGAGAAAGAAAATGCTAAGCAATACAAGCAAAGTCTCTTCTGAAGCTCTAGTTTTACATCAAAGGACACAAGAGCATTGAAAGGGTTACAACTAATATTTTGAGTCTCCACCTATACCTGATGAGTGTAAAAGAGGCTTTTACTAGACAACAAACAAAAATGAATGCTTACTATCAAGAAAAAGGTCTCAGTCTCTGCCTACTTCTGACAGAGAAAAGCTTAAAAAGTTTTTAATAAATTAAAAATTAATATCTAATCACATGATGGAACATGATGGAATAACTATGTTAATTAAAAGAATGTATAAAAGTGTATAACTGGGCCACTTTGCTGTACAGCAGAAATTGACACAACATTGTAAATCAACTATAATTTAAAATTTTTTAAAAATTAATCGAGGTAGGTTTTTCCCCCCATTATGTTGGTATCTAAAGGAGAATTTGGTATTAGTTCATAACTATCCATACTCTTCCTTTGAATGGTGTTGCATCAGAGTGTTTAACTTGTTTTTCAGGATTGTATTAAAAATATCAAATAATATTAATTTTCATTTCTTGTTACCCTTCAAATAATAATTCATGTAATTATTTGAATAATTATTTATTTAAAAATGTTCATCTCCTGTTTGTTCTGATTTAATATTAAGTTTATATTTATATAAATGAATGTTTTACTTAATGTTTCATCTGTTTATTAATATTTTTAAAGTTTTATGGCCACGCCCACGGGATATGGAAGTCCTGAGCTGAAAATTGAATCTGAGCCACAGCTGTGGCAATGCCGGATCCTTTAACCTACTGAGCCCAGACAGGGATTCAAACCTGTACCTCTGAAGCGTGAACCCTGAGCTGCTGCATTCGGATTCTGAATCTACTGTGTCACAGTGGGAACTTGTATTTATTAATTTTAAAAATTAAAATAGGGATTTCCCTTGTGGTGCAGTGGGTTAAGGATCAGGTGTTGTCACTGCAGTAGCTAGGGTCACTGCTGTGGTGCAGGTTCATTTTCTGGCTTGGGAACTTCCACATGCCACGGATGTGGTAAAAAAAAAATTCAAATAAATTTAATGCTTAGTTTGACATTTAAACATGTATTAATAATTGTGAACACTTACTATGCATGTATTAAGTAATCCTATGTGTCAGTGTTATACAAAAACTAAGTACAGCCCATGTTGGCAATCACTATGAGGAAAAATGACCCTGTCCTGACACAAAGGACAAAGCTACCACTCAGAGAAGTCAAGGTGGCTTACCCCAAGGTCACATAGTTAGCGAATGGCAGAGGAAGGCATATAAATCTGGCTCTTCCTGTACTAAGTCTATAGCACGTATCCCCACCCTGCACTGCCTCCAGGCCCTCTGACCCAGGAACACAGTGTGGTGCCTCCCCAACTGTGTTTCGGTTACGTCCCTGTTAAAACCCCAGCACTCATGCAGGACTGCGAGGCTGTGTCCTGCTGCTCTTAGAGATGGTGAAACCACAGGACCCAAACCCCACACTCTCCGGCCCAACAACTCCCAGGGACCCAAAGGACCCCATGGATGGATCCCGGGGCCCAAGAAGAGAGAAGTGGGAATCGAGTCAATAAGTCAGAGAGGCAAGGTCTGATGTTGCCGGGTGGTTTCTGCTGTCTGTCTGCACATTGTGCTGCTGCGTGTCGTGGTGTCACACACTGTTGATTATGTGCTAAGCCTGTGCTGTATTCTCACTGTTGGGTGATGTGCTGCAGAGTGGGGGCCATTGCTTGCTGTCCAGTCCCTGGTGCATCACATGTATCATGGGAAGGCCCGGCTTGGAGCACTTTCCCAAAGAGACCCCGGGGCTGGTCCCGATGACCCTGATCTATCCCGTAGCTTCAGTCTAAGTCTGTTGCTCACAAACAGCTCCTCTCTCAGCTCCCAATTCACAAGCTGAAGGCCCCATTCCTGGGCAGGCCCAGCTGCGGACCGCTCTGCTAATTAATGACTGCTGATTGGCCCGAGAGGTGCACTCATTATGCCCAGTAGAGATCAAAGCCAGGCCCAATAATCTGCTAAACGAGATGTCAGATTAGGGCATTCTTCTGGGCTATTAGAAAGATTTTTCTCCCTGGGTAAAGGCCTGTCAGGGCATATGACCCTGTCACCCACCATGAGCTGAGCTGGAGGGGGGCTCCACAGCCTTTCTGCTCCTCTTACTTTGAATGCGACAGCCCCACCCTAGGGGGGCCTGCATGATGCCCAGGGAGGTCACAAAATGGGGAGGGAGCCCCCTAGGAAAGTCATGTTTGGGCGGAGTCACCTGTGCCTCTGTATCTTTGGGGTTGCCGGGTGTTGGGGCACTGTAGCCCTCCCCGGATCCCTGAACTTTCAGCTGTACCATGGGCATTCTCTCTCAGTCTACCTCTAGGGTTGGGGGTCAAGTTTAATGTTGATACCTCTTCCTCTTCTCAGGAACTAGCCCCAGTCTGACACTCATTTCAAACCGAAAGCCCCAGCCCAACTTTCTCACTCCAGGCTTGAGAATGGAGCCTCTGTTTTTAGCATTAGTACAAACAGCTATTCATGGCTACCACTGATCAAATGCAGAGGGTCAGGCACTGTGCTAAATTCTAATTTTATTTCTACTGTCTGAAAACACTACAAATTAGGCATTATTAACATCCACTATGACGCAGGAGGAAAGCTAGGCTCAGTAAATCGTCCAAGTCACTCAACTTAGCAGCAGTTCCAGTAGTGAGTCCTGACTGGCTGAAGTCAATCAGCATGTTGATTGGTCTAGAGACAGGCACATGACCTAATTTTGGCCAATGAGAGAGACTAAGCACTAGACTTTAGGAGAGGTGCTGGGAAAGGAACTCTCTCCCTGGATGGTGTGGACGAGAGGTCAGGAACTGCTGGAGCTATTTTTCTCTTACCAGAAAAGAGTCTGGAGCTGGAGGGTGGATAGCATGGAACCATGTGGGGCCAATATGGTGGGTCTTTGGAACTGTAGTTTAAGCTATTGAATTGAATTAAGCTAAATGAGAGACTACATTGTCTTTAATGTTTAAACCAGTTTGAGTCAGGCTTCCTGTGACTTGCAAGTAAAAGTCTGGTGCATGGCACCTGTCCCAGAGGAACCAGACCTGCCCAGTAGGTCTGAGCCCCCAGAGTTAGCCCAGGGGTGAGCCTGCCTGGAAAGCTAGGAGACTGTTGAAAGCAGGCATGGCAGTCTGCTATGTATTGTGGTCACCGCTTGTTCTGCTTGGCCACTGTCCCTGCTGCCACCTCAAATTAATTTGGCTATGACCTCACCTGCCACCTCTACTTGGCTTGACCACCTATGGTACAGGTTCTGCTATCTCCCACCAACCTCTATCCTGCCCAGCCTAGTTGGGATACCTGGAGCCAGCCCAGGCCTGGATCAGCCCTCTTTGTTTGTTAGGATTAGGTTTGACTTTGAGAAGCAGACACTCAAAATGACAATGGTGGAGTTCCCTCATGGCTCACTGGGTTAAGGAGCCTGCGTTGTCACTGCTGTGGCTCTGGATACAGCTGTGGTGTGGGTTTGGTCCCTAGCCCAGGAACTTCTGTGTGCTGTGGGTGTGCCCCACCCCCCAAAGACAGTGGCTTAAACAACATTGAAGACTATTTTAATAGAAAGTGCATAATATTCTGGAGATGAGGGCTCACGGTTGGTGTGGCAACCTGACTACACCAGTGTCCATTTATATCTTGACTCTTTTTACATTGATCAGCTTTGCTAGAAATTTGTCTACTTTATCAGTCTTTTCAAAGAGCCAGGTTTTGGTTTTGTTGGTACTATGCCGGTTTTCTATTTCATTAATCTCTTTTAATCTTTATTACTTCTTTCCTTCTACTTTATTCGGGTTTACTTTGTTGTTTCTCTCCTTCCTCACTTGAGTTGGACAATTTACTCTTTAAGTTGTAGCCTTTACTTTTTGTACAATAAGTGAAGGTGCAAATATTTTCTCTAACATCCCTGTAGCTGCATCAAGAAATTTAGAAATTTTATTGTAATTATTGTTAGGTTCTAAATATTTTCTCATTTCCATTTTAATTTCTTCTTTAACACTTGAGTTATTTAGGAATGTGTTTATCAATTTACAGAATAATGTCTTCAAAAGTTTTTTTGCTATCAATTTCTAATTTCTAGTTTGTGTATAATCCATGATCCGTTTTTAGAAATATTCCAAGAAAAATATCAATAACATAATGATGGCATGAAGTGGTCTATATTTGTTCATTAGAATAAGCTTATTAATTTAAATCATTTCTAATAGTGTTTTTTTGATCTTTCAGTTACAGAGAGATCTGCGATGATTGTGGAATTGTTGGTTTCCTTTTTGTAATTCTGCCAAACATTATATATTTTGAGGTTGTATTATTAGGTGTCTTCACATTAAAAAAAATTATATCTTACTAGGGAATTTCCTTTCATTATTACATATTGACCCTCTTTATTTCTAATGATGCTTTTTTCCTTAAAATCTATTTTGATATTCATATTACTATACCAGCTTGCTTTCAGAAGTCATTTTTTCTGTTATGTTTTATTTTATTTCTTTTTAGGGCTGCACCCATGGCATATGGAAGTTCCCAGGTTAGGGGTCAAATCAGAACTGGAGCTGCCAGCCTAGGCCATAGCCTCAGCAACTTAGGCTCCAAGCTGCATCTGTGACCTACACCACAGCTCACTGGCAACACTGGATCCTTAAGCCAGTGAGCGAGGCCAGGGATCAAATCCTCATGAATACTAATCAGTTTCATTACCACTGAGCCACAATCAGAACTTCCTTTTCTGTTATATTTTAATTTCATCTCCTTACTTCACACTTTCTCGGTCTGTATATTTTAATGTCTCTTATAAAGAGCATATAACTAGATTAAAAAAAATCCAATTTAAGAATCTCTGGCTAGATTGGCTCATGTACATTTATTGTGACTTCTGTTGTAGTTGTTTGTCTGGGAATGGGTTAATTTCTCCTTCATTTTTGAAGGATAATCCTGCTGGACATAAAATTCTTGGTTGACTGTCTCTTGTATACAATGAGTTTCCCCCTTGTTTCATTCAAGAGTCTCATCTTTTGACAGTTTGGCTACAATATGTCTAAGTATAGATAATATACTATGGCAAGTCTGGAAATCAGATTTTCCTTCCTTGAAGGAATAACAAGGGTTTGTTTTTGTTTTGTTGTTGTACTTTCGCTATTAGTTTGTTTAGTGACTTTGCTGGACTAATTCCGTAAAAGCCATATTTCCTGTATATACAGACAATGATGTCACTGCTGGGTCAGCCTAGAGGCCAACTAATGATTGGTCAGAGATTTCCTTAAATGCTTTGAACAAAATTTTCTAGGTTGTTCCATGCTAATACATGAAGCTCTAGAACATTCTCTTTAACCTTTGTATAGCATTCCATTACATGACTATACCTCCATTTACTCATCCATTTATCTGTTAGTGGACATGGGTCATTTCTAGTTTTTTGATATTACATAGAAAGTGGCATTGAATGTCTTTGTGTGTGTCTCCTCTCAACTCATATGTGGAGTCTTCCACCATGTATGCCTAGATGTGTAATTGCTGGGTGAGGGAATGTGTATCCTCAACCATAGGAGATATTGCCAAGTTGTTCTCCAAATTATTGTACTCTAGTAATAGTCACTTATGTGTCTTTTATCAGTATAGCTTGCTTTTTTGGTTTTATTTTAACTTAGCTTTAAAGCTGACCTTAAAAGCCTTCTCCTTCGAAAGGCCTCCTGTGGTTCTCCTGCCCCACTGTGGAATGCTGTTTATTTCTGTCCTATCCTATAAGATTCAATTTTCCTGGAAGATGAGGACCATGGCTTATTCATCAGAGAATCCTACCGAAAAAAAAAAAAAAAAAAAGAGTCAGATACACAGTAGTTACTGAATTGAATGAGTCACAATTTCAGTGCCTTCCTCCAGATCTGGTCCAGGTCTAGTCCCACAGGGAAGCCTTCAGCCTTCCCTCTTTCTCCCCTGAACATTTCAATGCAGCTGTGTTCACCCATAGCTATTGAGCACCTAAGTCTGAAGATACTTGCATTGAGATGCATTAGAGCTAGGATCAAGGCTGTCTCATGTGGAAATGCTGACTGAACTCCTCTTCCTGCTGTGAAATGCAAGCTTCCTCATGAGCTGCCAACTCCAGCAAACATCTTTGATTGTGGGGAGACGGTCATTTGAGGTTTGGAAGAATTTAGGTGTTGCTGGGAGGAATTTAACCTTTGCTTAGCTGACTTCCCTTCATAGAAGTACAAAAAGATAGTGAGAAAATGATGTTAAGAGAGACATTCAAACAAGACATTTAAAATCACATCTTTCCTATATAAACAACTGCTTTACTGGCTACAACTCATTCTTAGCTAGTCCTTGAAGCAGTTCTCCAAGGACCGCTCCTGGTCACACCTGGTTCCCATTACTGTATCTACTTAAAAGCAGTAAAACTGCCTTTCTTCAAAAATACTGTGAAGCATGAAAATTCACTCTGACCTGCCCCTAGGTTGTCCAGATGAGCTTGTCTGACAGTTTCATGTGATCAGTTATCCACAGCCCCTCATGAAGGCACATTCTGTCCAGACAGAAACAAACAATTGGCCTGCCAGTTTAAAATGCCAACAGGCTTCAGCACATACCTTGTTGGGCAGAGCCATCTGCCGTGCACACTTGGTTGGCAGTCTTGTCTCGTGCACCATTTCCTCTATGCAGGTACATTCGCCTTGTCTACATGGATCTGCCTGCAGTTGTCTGGCCCCGTGGATGGACATCCCCCAACCCTCAATCTATAGAAGAGGACAGGGAGAGCTGGGAGCAGTGGCCTTTTGGGGAGAGGGCAGCTCTCATAGAGAGGCTATTCTTCCCTTTCCAATGGAGGGGGAAAGGGAGACCTTTTTCTTTCTTAAAGCCAGGGAGGGGAAACCAAGAGATCCACTCGGTTTTGGGGGGTTTTTTTGGGCCGTACCCGCAGCATATGGAAATTTCTGGGGCAGGGATTTAATCTGAGCCCCACAGTTGCAACTTATACCACAATTGTGGCAACTGCTGGATCCGGGGAGGGGACTGAACCTACGTTCTTGCTGCTGCAGAGACACCTTCGATCTTCTTGCACCACACTAGGTAGTCTGAGACCCATTCTTAAAGGACCAATTATCCGTGTTTCCTGGATGGTTCAAAAATCATTTGCCTATATTTAAACCTCTTTTTCAGAAAGTTAAAAAAAAAACACCCATCTTTAGAGGTGCTTACAAAAGCCTTTTTATATTTTGAAGGGGCCCACGGAGTGAGAGAAGGGGCTTTCTGCTCTGCCCCTGTGTATGTCTGCAGGAAAGAGAATTCGAGAGAGTTGGCAGAGCAGAGAGGGAGCAGAGGCTCTCCTGCTACTGGGCAAGGCCGGGGTTCCTCGGCCGGGGTTCCTGAGTTTCCCATGGGTTAGTGGCTGCTGGCTAAGGCAGCTGGACTTGAGTCCTTTGCTGTCACCTCCTCCTGCCTTCCCCTTTCTCCCTTCCTCCTGTTCCTCCCCTCCCCCAAGCAGGCTGCCTGGTTGAATGAGAAATAACAGCAGCAAACAGCCCTTTGCTTCTTGCAGGGCCCTCTGAAGGGCCCAGACATGCATGCCATGGAGAGCCAGCTCCAGGATGCCTGCCCCACCGAGGGTGCTGAAGGTCCCTTGGCTTAACTAAGTAATCAGCAGAGGCAGCTAACCTGGAGGGAGCTCCAGCCCAAGTTAGGCGTGTGCCCTTTTTCTTCTCCTTTGCTGCCAGCCGTGGATAACGTTGGCCTCAGAGGAGGTTGGGGGCGTGTGTGAAGATCAGCTCAGCTCAGATCCCTTGTCCATCTCTAGTAACTGGGGCTATAACTCTGGCCTCTCCTGGGAAAAGGAAGAGAAGAAACAAGCCAATAAGCTGAACCGAGTCTTAAGAAACAGAACCAGATTGTCCTGGGAACGCAAGGAGGTTGAAATGTGTGGTTATAGTTAAGGGAGCCTTTAATCAATGAGAAACAGAATTTGTCACAGGATAGATAGGGTAGAAAATGTGGAACCATTTTTGTGTTTATTTTCTACTGCACTGAGACTCTTCAATAAACTGGTTATATTTGTGAACCCTTTAAGGATCAGTATACAGTTCTATAAATTCACAAGCTCTAGACTTGATAATGGAACTACAAAACATGAGATCATCATGAGGCATCAAGAACAGCTTAAGGCCAAGCTTGAAAGATTAACAAAACATCCAAAAACAGATTTACGTGTGGGAAAATGATTTCCTAACCAGGAAGCATGAGGACAATGAGACAGTTCACAGTGGGAATGCAAACAGAATCGTCATCATTCTAAAAAAGGGCTGGGAGTTCCTGTCGTGGCTCGGTGGTTAACAAATCTGACTAGGAACCATAAGGTTGCAGGTTTGATCCCTGGCTTTGCTCAGTGGGCTAAGGATCTGGCATTGCCGTGAGCTGTGGTGTAGGTTGCAGACGCGGCTTGGATCCCGAGTTTTTGTGGCTCTGGTGTAGGCTGGTGGTTACAGCTCCGATTAGACCCCTAGCCTGGGACTCTCCATATGCCGCGGGAGCGGCCTAAGAAAATAGCAAAAAGACATAAATAAATAAATAAATATAAAATAAAATAAAAAAGGGCTGAAGAGATGCTGCAGGTGGCCAGGGTGGGCTGAATGCTAGCCAGAGTCAGGATGGAGCAGAAACTAAAAGTGAGCAAGGCAGGTGGTGAGGACACAGGGGAACACCCCGCAGAGAAGGAGCAAAGGTGCGGTGAGAGGAGCCTGGGCTTTGCCTCACCTCAATCTCTGCTCCCTTGCCTTTCCTCCTCTCTCCTTACAAACGACATGCTTACAGATCTGTGACTCGTGTGGTCCAGCCTCAGTGGTGTTGGTTCAAGAGAACAAAGTTCAGAAGCCAAACATGATGTCGTCTGCATTTGAGTTCTGGCAGTTCCCGTTGTGGCTCAGCAGGTTACAAATCTGACTAGTATCCATGAGGGTGCAGGTTTGATCCCTGGCCTTGCTCACTGGGCTAAGGACCCGGTGTTACCGTGAACTGTGGTGTAGGTCGCAGGTGTGACTGTGGTGTAGGCTGGCAGCTGCAGCTCCGTTTCCACCCCTAGCTTAGGAACTTCCATATTCCCCAGGTGTGGTCCTAAACAGCAAGGGAAAAAGAAGAAGAATTTCAATTCTATCCTTGGATTTCTCAGTCTGGCCTCCCCAGGGCATAGCTCTTTCTCTTCTCCCCATGACTCCCCCTCAGAGCTACCCCAGTGCCTGTCGGATCCTCCTGTTCTTTTCCCTTCACTTCTGATCTTGTCAAAGGCTGAGAGACCAGCTTCCCCAGCAAGGATGTCTTCAAGGGTGGGGAGGTGAGGCGAGGAAGTGGTCCAGCCAGAGTCCCCTCAGCAGGAGAGAGGAGGGGACGTCTTGGAACAATCACTGCTTAGTGATTTTATGCCATCAAACAGGTAGCATGTAGGTTCTTAGCCGCCACACGACCCTGGCAAGGACACTGTGTGACTCAGAGTGAGTGATTTAACTTCTCTGAGCTGCAGGTTCTTTAGATTTAACTAGATGTGATGATTTCTGCTTCATGAGGGTAGCTGTGAGGGTTGACAAAAAGACCCATGAGAAGCACTGTGTCCCCTGGAGCCCAGTGGCTAGGCACCACTCTCTGTGGCCCCTGGGACATGGGTGTGCAGCTGCCTACAGCCCAGAGGTCCTTCGGACCCCCCCCCCCCCCCCCCCAGAATGAAGAGCTTCTCCTCAGCCCTTGAATCCAACTTCTCCGAGGCCAGAAACCTGCTCTCACCTGCTCTGGGCTTCCTCTGACTCTCTGTCTGAGGGCTTCTCCTACTTTTCTCAGATGCTGGAGGAAGCCCCATTTCATCTGATTCCTAGTTGGTTTGATGGGAAACGCCTTGACTGTGTGCCTGTGGTGCCAGGCCTTGCTGTGGGAGCCTCTGGCATTGGCCTTAGAGGTATCCAGGGGAGAGGGGTGGAGGTGGGGGGAGCTGGTTGGGAAATGTTCCCTCCTGAACTTCCAGGCAGAAGGGCTTCCCTGCTCCAGCCGGTGCCCCAACTCTCCAAGCAGGTGCCTTCTCTGGGCCCAGCATCTCTGCCCTTGCTCTGTCCCCTTTGCTGCTCTGACGGGATCAGGTCCCCTGGGTCCTTCCCTAAGACGGGGTTCCTGAGGCTGGCAGCGCCCCCCAGCCCACCCCACCCCCGTGACACAGCCCTGGGACTGTCTGGAAATGTGGCTTTGGGAATCAAAGGTGGAAATCTGAGGGACTGAAGGCAGGAAGGAAGGAAGGGAGGGAGTAAGTCGGTCACTGCTCTGTCACAGAACGGTGACGGCATATGCTCCTAGACGTCTATCTGTAAGGGGCAAGCGCCTTGTCCCACGTATGCGTAAGTGCTCCATGCAGACGTGTCAGGTGGTGAGTGATCTAATGTGTTGGCTTATTCATTTATGAGCGTCAAAAGGAGGGAAATACCTGCCACACTTGTTTCTTTTCTTTTTTTTTTTTTGTCTTTTTGTTGTTGTTATTGTTGCTATTTCTTGGGCCGCTCCCTCGGCATATGGAGGTTCCCAGGCTAGGGGTTGAATCGGAGCTGTAGCCACCGGCCTACGCCAGAGCCACAGCAACGCGGGATCCGAGCCACGTCTGCAACCTACACCACAGCTCAGGGCAACGACGGATCGTCAACCCACTGAGCAAGGGCAGGGACCGAACCCGCAACCTCATGGTTCCTAGTCGGATTCGTTAACCACTGCGCCACGACGGGAACTCCAACACACTTGTTTCTTTTTGCTCCACTTGTGCAAGGGCCAACACAACCAGCACATGGGATGAACAGTTGCCATTCAGGGACTCTGCTCACCAGGATGTTCCAATGCGGGCATGGGCTCACCTCACTGTCTGCGAACAAAGTGGGACGCAACAGGATGGGGAGGCCCAGGGAGTGGGAAGTGAGAAGCTGTTTAGCGAATCTGCTACTTAGAGACACAAACAAATAATGAATGTGCTAATTACGAATGATAACAAGGTTTGACCTTTTTCAACACACGTCAGTCACCTCTTTGGAGGTAGGGTGCACGTTCTTCCTGGATTTATGGATGTATGGATGAGGTGAGCAAGAGCCAGAGAGGTTCAGGAACTTGTGCAAGTTTGCGCAGTGGAGCCCAGATTCAAACCCCGGGCTGAGTGTCACTGCCACCCAGGCAGGCTGCCCTTTTCACCACCTTGTGGGCTGCTTCTGGGTGGCCCTCGGCCAGCAAGGAAGCTGGTGGTAACTCAGTGCGTTACCTTCTCCTGTTAAGCCAAAGGGTGACCTCTCTTAGCACCCACGGGAGGGGGGACCCACCCCAGGTCTCAGGCCCCGGAAGTCATTTTGCTGGTGGGCTGGGGGTGTGGTTGGGGCAGGAGCACTGGCCTTAGAGTGGGACAGTCCTGGGTTCCAAACCCAGACACATACAAGCTGTGACTTCAGGAAGGTCACCATCTGTGCCTGGGCCTCATTTCCTTCAGTACTGAGTGGGGAGCCAGGGAGCGGGGTGCACAATAATTACAGTTTCTTCGACTTGCTGCAAGTTTCTCATACTTGCCCAATAAATATTCTTTTATCTCTGTGGCCCCAGAAACTTCTCAAGGGCACCCAGGAAGAGGCTGTGTGGGGTGAGGAAAGCCCCATGAGGGCGGGCATGAGAAATGCTAAGGGTAGAGGGGGCACCAAGGAAGTAACTCAGAGTCTGCCCCAGACAGAGGCCCCTTGCACGAGTCTGTTGGTCTTTGCAGTTTTCCAAGTGCTTTGCACACTTAATCTAGGACAGTGGGGACCCCCTTGTGCAGTTGATGGAGCCTAGAGGAGAATGCTAGTGCGCTCCTGTTCTGTGCCCAGCTTGCCCTGGATACTCTGGCACTTTTTGCGCCTTTGTAGAGACCCAATGGTCTCAGTATGATGACACCCATTTGCTGCTGAGCGAACTGGGGCTCAGGAGGGAAATTTGCCCATAGACACCCGGCTATCAGAGGATGGAACTGAGATCAATACCCAGGGGCTCTGATGACAAAAATCTGTGCTTCGCTCACCACGAGACCAGTACGAGTGCTCAATGTCCACCTTTCTGGGCATTCAGTCCAGGGCTCTTTCCTTACCCCACGTTCCCCTTGTTCTGCTCTGAGACGTCAGAGGCTATGAAGCTGGGAGCTGATGGCTGTGCTTTTGCCTTCTCAGGTACATCCCACTTCCAGCGGGCTGTCCCTCGGTGCTGGCTTGGCTTCTTGGGAAAAGAGTGAAGAGTCAGAGCCTACACGCTGCTGCTGAGCTCCACAGCCTCCATCTTGCCTCCTCCTGTTTAGACGATGCGGGTCTAGTTCTGGGAAGCCCTTCCACCAGGTAAGTGATGGCAGGCTGGGCACTGCGCCCTTATCACACCGTAGCTCCTGGCCCACCAGGCCTGCCTGGGAGGCCGAGTGTCCCTCTGGGCCTGGGAGCCCCTTCCTCTGGGGCTCAGGTGTTCTTCCCTTGATGGTTTTGTCCAGGGCTCTTATTTCTGTGGCCTGGGATGCGAGGGTGGATGAGGGGGTGTGAAAGGGTTAACATAATTTTGGCCGTTATTCCTTTTTGGCATCTGCGAATCAGCTTAATAGGATCTCAGCTTTCCTGTTGCCTCACCAATGAAACAGAAACCAGACCACAAGGGGGTCTGGAGATGGTTAAACGGTGGTGCCTCGGGTGATGCCTCCCGGGGGGGGGGGGCGGCTGTGGGGCCTCCTCGGAGATCTCATTAGGAAATGCCGGCTAGAAATGCCACACGGGGCTCCCTTGTCACCAAGGTGGGGGAAAGGGCAGGGAACAGGGGGCTCCCCGGAAGGCCTGGCTCCCAGCAGAGGGAAAAGTAGGCAGGTGCAGTGTCCACAGATGTGTGCTGGGGTCCTGGCTCCATCACTTTTACAAAATCTGGGAGTTGCAGCTCACTGGGGTTCTTGCCTCTCTGGATTCGGTACATAAAAAAGGACTCAGCTTGACACAGAGCATGCCCAGCTCAATAACTGTCAGCCCTACCAAACTTCTGGTTTTTCTCTCTCCTGCTCCCTCACCCCCCCAGCCTTTGCAGTTCCTCTTCTCTCTTCCTAAGCACTGGTCCTTCTGTTCATTTCTTGGCCAGATCTTATTTCAGGTCTTAGTCGGAAGGTCACTTCCTCCAGGAAGCCCTCTGAAACTGGGCTGTGGGACCTCGCCGCATCCTGAACTGCCCCCCCACCCCCAGAGTCTTGTGCCTAGCCCTCCTGCCCCCATTCCGCATTCCCCACGGGGCAGGGGTCGGACGTGGCTCCTTCACCTTGGAGCCCTGGCAGCAGGCCCTGCAGAGGATCTGCACCATTCACAACCTTGAGAGGGAAAGAGGAGTGGTTGGGGGCAGGGAGAGGAAAAGGTCACTGGTGCTCTGACCCACCGAGGCCCGCAGGGAGCCAGGAGCCAGGGGATTTAGCCAATCCCGAGGTTGGGACTCTCCTGCCAGGATCGCTTTTTTCTCCACTGTGGTTTTCATTATTTTTCATTCCCAGACTATTTTGGAAGCTGGCTGCCATGGGAACTGAGTCTTTGGAAAGCCCCGGCCTCTTTTCCCCTCCTGCCCCCACCTCTCCTTCCATCTCCATTCCCTCTTAATTGGTTTTTCGTTCCCTGGCTTTCAGGCTGGTCTGTTTATTTTGATTGCAACTCGACAGAACAAATCTTTAATGAACCAGCTTGTGGGGAGAGCCATTAGCGGCCGCCTGCCTCCAGGGAGTGGGGGAGGTGCTGGGCCAGGGCCACCGCTAGCTCAGCCGGTAGTCCCAGGAGGAGGTGGTGGCCAGGCTTGGGGTGGCACTCTGTGGTTTGGGTCCAGTCTTCCTTTAGGTATAGTCTGGAGTTGGCACCGAGCTTGTCCTCCCCAAGCTGTCTGCAGCTCAGCCCAGAACACCCTAGGGCTCTTTAATCAACCCTTCACAGGGCTCCCCCAGTCCTCCCAAGGACCCTGAGGGTGTACATTCTACGGACGAGGGGAGTGGGGCTCAGAGATTGAGCGACCCAAGTCACCCAGCCAGTAAGCCTGTGCCTTAATGGTCTGGAGCCTTGCCGTCATACCTATGTCTTTTTTCCTTGTATCCCCAGTTTTCCAGGACGGTCACTCAGCCTTAGGCCAAATTGGCAGCCTATGGTCCAAGCGAGGCAATTCCAGACCTTGGCTTTGCTGGGTCAAGACCTCCATGTTTTGTGCCTCGGTTTCCCCACCTCTGTGGCTCGAGTGTAGACCCATCTGGTTCTTACACTACTTACAGGGCTGCTTCTTAGACTGGATGAGATCATGTGTACCTGCAAATAGGAGAAGGTTGTATGAAGGTGTGTCACGCAATGATGAGTGCAGACTACAGAATAATCCGTAGAGTTTTCTGGCCCTTTGGCCCTGTCCTCAGGGTGACCTCAGGGAATATGGGTCGTTTCCTCTTTCATGTTAACCCTCTTCTGCCAGAGTCAGTCATCTTAGAAGCTGAAACCCACAGAGTTGTTGGGGTAGGAAGCTGCCTCAGGGATCAAGCCCAGCGGCTTTCAAGCAGGTATTAAGAGCACCAGGGTTCTGTGCCTGGGACTCTGAGGACAGTCGGGGTGGGGCCAGCCTTCTCCTCATCCCTGACTTCATTCCAAGGGACTTTGTGTTTATCTGCCCTGCATCATGGAGTCATGTGGTATTTCTTTAGAGATCGAGGCTCCATTTCTGTACTGGTCAGGACTGTCTTCCCAACCTACGTTCATACTGGATGGTAATCCCACTTTCCTTTCCAATGATTGGTTGGAAACAGGCACTTTTGCGCCAGTGAGGGGTAGTTGGAAGTCTGATAGAGGCTTGTGGGAAAAGCTTCGTGCTCCTAAAAATGAAGCACAAGAAAAATGGATTTTAGGGGAGTTCCCGCTGTGGCACCTGAGTTAATGATCTGGCTTGTCTCTGTGGCAGTGCCAGTTCAATCCCTGGTCTGGCACAGTGGGTTGCTACAGCTGTGGCATATGTTCAACTCAGATTTAACCCCTGGCCTGGGAACTTCCATATGCCACGGGGGCAGCCAAAAAAGGCGGGGAAAAAGACTTAAAAAACCCCAGAGTTCCCTAGTGGCCTGGTGGTTAAAGAATCTGATGTTGTCACTCTTGTGGCTCAGGTCACTGCTGTGGTGTAGGTTCAGTCCCTGGCCCTGGAACTTCTGCATGCTGAGGGCACAGTACCCCCCCCCCCCCAAAAAAAAGATGGATTCTCTTCTTTCTTGCCTGGGGGTGGGCCTGGTTGTGATACCCAGTACTGTGATAGCTGTCCTGTATCCTTGAAGAAGTGAGAAAAAGGACAGAGCTAATCCCTGGAGAATTAGAGAGTGCCTGACGACATTGGTGGGCAGTTGATCAAACCAGCCGTGGAGTGGTCCTATCTCTGGACTTTATCAGATGATAACTTTCCTTATCGTTTAAGCCTATTTGAATACATTATCTTTTTTTTTTTTTTGGTCTTTTTGCCATTTCTTGGGCCACTCCTGCGGCATATGGAGGTTCCCAGGCTAGGGGTCTAATTGGAGCTGTAGCTGTCAGCCTACGCCAGAGCCACAGCAACGCAGGATCCAATCTTTTTGTTTTTGCTTTTCGTTGTTTGTGTGTTCGCGTGCTTTTATTATTTACAGTTAATTGCAAGCTAATTGACATATACTTTGAAAACCTGGCTTGATCCCACATTCCCAAGATGGGGTGACTGAGACTCAAAGGAAATAGGAATGATTGGGTCAAGGTCATGTCCTGATTAACAGCAGAGGTGATCTGGGATCCCAGGACTTCTGGCTGCTGGTCTAGGACTCTTGCCTGGGATTCACAGCTGGAGATCTGAAGTCCTAGGGTTGTCCCAGCTGACATTACCTCCTGGTCTCTGGAGGATGCAGGCAAGCTAGCGAGGCCCTGCAAGGCTAAGAGAGCTGGGACCAAGTGGGCAGCATAGACTGAGGGCCTCTTCCATGGCTGTTGTGGGCAGTTTTTGAAAAGCACATAGCAGATGCATAATCCATTCCTGTTCCAGGCTATGAGATCATGGAGAGAGGGAGAAAGTGAGGCATTCAGGGTAGCCATGTATATCAGTTAGGACTTACATTTGGCTGTGTAAGATAAACTTTAAACAAGTTAGACAGTTTTTTTATGTAATAGGATGTCTAGAAATAGGCAGTCCAGGTTGGTACAGTTGTTCAAAAGAGTCATTAAGAATCAAGATTCCTGCTATCTTCCTGCTCTACCATCCTTGACTTGTAGCTTGTATCCTCAGGATCACAAATGGATGCATGGATCACTTCTAGGCATCATGACTGAGTTCCAGGCTGGAAGAAGTGGGTGGGGAAAAATTTTGTGCTGTTTGGACCAATGTCTTTTTCAAGAAAACAAAACTTTTCCAGAAGCCCTACTATAAAATGCTTTCTATACCTCACTGACCAGAAATGTGGGCATCTTTGGCTAGATTTGAAGGAGGTGAATATTTTTAACAGGGAATTTTACTGCCCCAGACAAACTCAGTATTTTGTTAGAAAGGAGAGAAGAAGAAATGGATACTGGGGGGTAACCAGTCTTCCACAGCAGGATTTGCACAGTCTTACTCAGCAAAGCTGCTGAGCCAGGAATCAAACCCAAAGGGTGTGAGCCCCTCTGAAAGCTCTAAATCTGCTCAGGCCTCAGTTTGCTGCTTCCAGGGTCTCCTCCTTAATCACCTCCCTTACAGATGCCAATGTAATCTTCCCACGGCATCGGCTCTGTCACATTACTTCCTGCCCTGAAATGTCCCTTTGCATAGGATGCAGTCTAAATTCTTGGGCTGAGTATTTAAGGTCCTCTGACCAGGGTGCAAACCATGTGTCTGGGTCAGTTCATTTCCTATCTCCATCCTCTGCTTGCTCTTCCCCCATTTGGGCAGTGCCCCTCAACTTGATCTTGTGGGCCATCTCCTGTCCTTTTCTGCCTGATGGAATCCTACCACCTGTAAGGTCACCTCATCCCCAAAGCTGACTCAGCTGCTCTGGACCTTCCCTGTGGTTCCCTCAGGCAGGATAATTTGATCAAACATTTTTCCTGTGCCAACTACCCCAGAATTTAAGCTCCCTGAGGGGAGAAAATGGACCCCATCTTTATAGACCCAAGTCTTACACTTGCAAGATTCTCAATAAACATTCACTTTCCTTCAAAACAATTCATCTTGAACAACCTCAAGCCAGGGACTCTGGTGGTGTCCTTTGATTATTGATGGATTTCAAAGTGTGGAGGTGGGGATATGCTCTCAGTTATGCTCACAATGATTTAGAAAGTTGGGAAGTTGGAAAGTCTGTGTTCCCTTGAACTGACATTTGATAGGCAGAGATTCTGTCTGTTTTGTCTACCACTGTGTCCTCAGCACACAGTAGGGTACAGGGAACTCATAGGCATTGAACAAATATTGTTGACAATGATACAAGAAGGCCCTTGTGAACAACTCACAGTTGGCTCTAATATGCCTAGTTCCTCATCCTCCTCTGGGACTTTCCCTGCAGCCTGGAAAAACCTCTTTCATCTCTCAGCTCTCATGGAGGGAGCTGAGGAGCTCAGTGCCCCCATGCCCAAGTTCCTCAGGAGAGATCACCCAGGGCCTCTCTCTCCCTCCAATTCAATTGTCCAGAGTCAGGGTTCAAGGGTTGCTACAACAGTTTGCCAACCAAGAACACAAGTGCCCTCTCATGCTTCTGCCCTCCCATCTTCAGCATTTTGAAGGGTCATATGCCCTTGGTCTAGTGATCTGAGAGGCTAGGAAGTCCCACAACTAGGGTGCTCAGCTGCAGTGGGCAGCAGAGAGGTGGGGAGGCTTGATTTGGGGGTAGACAACAAACAGCATGTGCTACTGTTCTGTTTGCTACTTACCTGTCATGGGGCTTGGAGAGATGAAGGGATTTGCCTAAAGCCCCACAATAGGTAAGTAGTAGAGTTGGGAATCTATCTGATTCTAAAGCCCGGTGACTTCCAGGCTGTCACCTTCATGGTGCAAGACCAAGGTGTGTGCGGCAGTGTGTGTGTGTGCGGAGGTTGGGTGGGGTAGTCAGACCTGGGAACCTCAGTCCTAGGGACCGATGACTATGGATTTCAGACACAGGCTGTCTGGATTTGTAACTCCATTCTCTTGAAAGTGGAAATTATTGGGGGAGATGGATGGTGTGGCCTGGAAAGAAGAGGCTATAAGCCTTTTTTTTAAGCTCTTAGTTTTAAGTTTAATGTGTGTATATTATGAGTAGAGTTCAATTAATTTTCATATAGGGAATGTACTTGTGTTCAGTACCCAGATCAAGAAACAGAACATTACCAGTACCCCAGAAGCCTCTTATCTCCTTCCAGCCTTCATGTTCCCTGCTGCTGAGGGTAACCAATATCCTGATCAAAACAGTTTTGGTATTTCCTATAACTGAAACCATATGGTATATACTCTTGTGTGTAAAATCATTGTTCTGTATTATGTCTGAGATTCATCCATGTTGTTATGTGAGTTGCAGGTTTATTCATTTCTCATTCATTTTGTAAATATAGTATAATTTATTTATCCATTTTACTGTTGGTGGGTATTCCCAGTTTTTTTTTTAGCTAGCATGAATAGTACTACTCTGAGCATTTTGAACATGTGCCCAATTCTGTTGGATCTGTATCTGGGAAGGTATATATTTCGTTTTAGCAGACACTGTCAAACAATTTTAAAAGTTATGCCAATTTATGTTCCCACCATTATATGAGTTCCCGTTGCTCCATAGTCTTGTCAACACTTGGTATTATCCGTGCTTTTCACTTGAGCTATTTCGTCTGGTAGGAGTGTAATTGTATCTCATTTCAGTTTGGTTTCCATTTGCATTTTCTGTTTGACT
This sequence comes from Phacochoerus africanus, assembly GCF_016906955.1. Lineage (NCBI taxonomy): Eukaryota > Metazoa > Chordata > Mammalia > Artiodactyla > Suidae > Phacochoerus > Phacochoerus africanus. Next base: position 102,008,058 of record NC_062548.1, on the reverse strand, counting down.
AATGAGATTGAACACCCTTTAAATGATCATTATTTTACATGGATTTATCTTTTAACTTTGAGCAAGGAGGGAGAGAAATGGGAAGAGACCTTCTGAGTACAAAGGTGTATGACTGCTGTATATGGAAATTTTGAGAGGTGCATCTCTGTTACTTGAAGACCAAGTAGAGGGAAATCTGGGAATGAGGGCTACAGCGTTCATGGAGTCACACCCACAGGAGAGGCAGCGAGATACTGATGTGGGAGAAGACTTAGTATTGACTTGGGGGCTTCTAGCTGCTACATTTTGGGCCAGTGCCTCAATTTCCACCTCTGTCAAAAGGAAAGATGAATAATGCCGACTTGACGGTATTGTTGAGATTTAAATGAGATGGCATGTGGACAGTCTGGTACACGGTACACAGAGATAAATCATCTACATTGTCTGGCCTAATAAGAGACATCCATTATCACTGTAGAATGACTTGGAGTGAGAACCAGAAGTGCTCATCAGTTGTGCAACAACAATATCTGAAGACCTGGTGACTAGTTCAAGACTTCCTTTCTTTGCCTAGAGCCTTGCCTGTTATAACTTGACCCTTGCCTTAAAGAAATTAGCCAGTTTAAATGTGCGTCCTATTCTGATATCCTTCCTGCTCTAAGAACTTCTGAGCCTCACCATGAGGAGTAAAATAAACTACATTCATTTCTCCTAACAAGATGTTATTTAAGAAATGTCATTGTAGGTGTTCCCGTTGTGATGCCACGGAAACATATCTGACTAGTATCCATGAGGATGCAGGCTCCATCCCTGGCCTCATTCAGTGGGTTAAGGATCCGACATTGCCGTGAGCTGTGGTGTAGGTCACAGACGTGGCTTGGATCCCATGTTGCTGTGGCTGTGGTGTAGCCAGGCAGCTGTAGCTCTGATTTGACCCCTAGCCTGGGAACTTCCATATGCTGTGGGTGTGGCCCCCCCCAAAAAAAACCACCAAAGGAAAAAAAAAAAAGAAATGTCAGTGTAGTGTTCTCCCTTGACGCTCTAAATCAACAAAAGTCAGTTTTACTTCTATAAAAACAACTCTCTAATTGACCAGGGGTTTTCCACAATTTAGACTTTATTCATCTAATCTCACCTTTGTTTTGCCCTATGTTGTCATAAAATTTATTTGTCTATAAGGGGAAAAATGGCCATAGAATTGTTGGCAGATGAGCACCAGTAAGTCCATGGCCAAAACCAGCCCTAAGGACCAACACATTTAAGGTCTTGCTTGGTTGGTGACCTTCAGAGGATGAACTTTATCTTGGCTCTCCATCTGAAAGTATTACAGGCTCTGTTTTTCTCCATCCTGATTTTATGTCCCAGAGGGTAGATTTGGGAGGCAAAATGTCCCCAAGCCCCTTCTGCTGAGGACTGCAGCTGGAGGCAGCCACCCTCTGGTTGGCAGCCCAGGACAGGAGGTACAGAAGCAACTCATTTGGGCAACTGTTATTAACTTGCGTGGGGTCACCTCAGTCCAAGTCTACTTCTCTACCAGGCTGGAGACCCACTCTTTGTAGGATTTTCATTGTAACTCAAATTCTCATGCCTATTTTACAAAACAACACGGCTCCTCCAAGAACAGTCTGGAATTACAGTTGTTGGGTTGAGGAACTTACAATATGACCCAATGGCCCATCTTAATGGTGCCTTAGACCAGGAATCAACAGACTTTTTCTGTAAAGGGCCAAAGAGTCAATGTTTTAGGCTCAGTGGGATGCACAGTCTCTGTTGCAACTCTTCAGTTTTGCTGTTGGGGTGCAAAAGCAGTGATAGACAGTACATAAACAAATAGGCATGACTGTGTTCCAGCAGAACCTTATTTACAAAAAAAGTCCACGGGCCAGAATTGGCCTGTGGGCTATAGTTTACTGAACCCTGCTCTAGTGTATACTTTACCTGTCAACAACATAATCTTGGCAAAAAACAGTAAAGGTGGGACCTGGTTGGGAATCAAGACCTCAAGATCTATTTGAAAACTTCCAAATGAATGCAATTTAACTATGCCTTTTAAATGGAATTCGAATATGTTCTGCCGTTTTTGTTTTTGTTTGTTGTTGGCTCAGGGGGCATGCTCCTTTGCAGATTTGTTGAAACCTTTCCTTGTTGAAGAACATCAGAATAAGCCATTCGATTTTGTGTTTCCTACCAGAAAGGTCCCAATCTATTGCTCTAGTGATAAATATCCTCACGTTGCAGAGATGACCACTAAAGAGTTCTGCAAGACAATGCTGCCTACTCAAAATTCCTCTGTCACACCACTCCCAATCTTCAGGCAGAGTAGAAAGATGAATGGACTTTTCAAATTAAACTTAGCCCAGCTTTCAGAAACAACTGAATTTCCCTGGTCCAAAGTCCTGCCCTTGGCCTTCATGACAGTAAGATTAACTCCTTTGAGGGTATATCAACTCTTTCCTCATAAGCTGGTAACAGACCTCCCCAAGCATCTAGGAATATCATCTCCAATCCTCGACTCTGCCCTGTTAGGAGCAGCAATAGCCAAACACTGCAAGGGATCCATTCAATAGGCCAGTTTTGTTATTAACATCCTCATACTCCGTGCCTGCTCGACCTAGAACTTGGTTTTCTGGAAGACACATTATAGAAAGATTGATGGAAAAAGACATTATCAGTTACTACTAACACCTAGGAGAGCAGTAAAGCATCAGGGGTTTGGTTAGGGGATGTACGCTTCTCAATTAAAGAAACTCAAATCATCCCTGGAAACTGGAAGGCACTCCTGGACAGAAATTTCATAGTGAGGACACTTAAGAACCCCTCAGAAGCAGATCTTCAGAAGGGGATTCTACCCTGAGACCTTCATATTAGCAGATGAAAGCACGAAATAGACATGCTTTCAAGTCTTCAGAATAAGATCACCCAGCAGTTCCCATTGTGGCTCAGCAGTTAACAAAGCCGACAGGTATCCATGAGGACACAGGTTCGATCCCTGGCCTCACTCAGTGGGTTAGGGATCTGGTGTTGCCTTGAGCTGTGGTGTAGGTCACAGACGTGGCTTGGATCTGGTGTTGCTGTGGCTGTAGCATAAGCTGGCAGTTGTAGCTCTGATTTGACACCAGCCTGGGAACTTCCATATGTCCTGAATGCAGCCCTAAAAAAAAAAAAAAAAAAAAATGAATAAGATCACCCAGATGCCCGGAGCCGCAGATGAACACACTCTCCTTTGTCCAGCACTCTTCCTCTAATTTTTGCCTGTTTCTTTCCACTTTGCTATTTCGTGGTAATGATTTTTTGATAGTGCAGCTGCTGCTCCATAGCATAAGTTTTATTGAGGAAATCTTTTTTTTAATCACTTTCACATTTATTATTGTTATTGTTGTTGTTATTTTTATTATTATCATTATTTGGTTCTACCCAAAGGAGATGTCAAGAGATTTATCCACAGTGTTCCTATTGTGGCTCAGCAGGTTTAAGAGCCCAAGATAGTGTCTGTGAAGATGCAGGTTGGATCCCTGGCCTCACTCAGTGGGTTAAGGATCCCATGTTGCCACAAGCTGTGACTTAGGTCACAGATGTGGCTCCTGTCTGGTGTTACCGTGGCTGTGGTATAGGCTGGCAGCTGTAGCTCCAATTTGATCCCTAGCCTGGGAACTTCCATATGCTGCAGGTGCAGCCCTAAAAAGAAAAAAAGGATACTATCCCACTCTATCATTAAGCCCTCCATCCTCAACACAGTCTGTGCCCCACTAGGACTATTTTTTCTCCCCCCCCCCCTTTTTTTTTAGGGCTGCACCCATGGCATATGGAAGTTCCCAGGCTAAAGTTCGAATCAGAGCCACAGCTGCTGGACTACCCCACAGCCACAGCAACACAGGACCCAAGCCGAGTCTGTGACCTTCACCACAGCTCATGGCAATGCCAGATCCTTAACCCACTGAGCAAGGCCAGGGATTGAACCTGCATCCTCTTGGCTACTAGTTGGATATGTTTCTGCTGCACCACAATGGGAAGTCTAAGGACTATTTTTTTGATGTGGAAATCAAGCCTTAACTTTCTAGAAATGTTTAGGTATTTAAGATCACAGTACTCTCTGTGGGACATATCTTAAGGAGCATGCCTCCAGGAACTTATAAAATGAAGTCACATAGGCTATTCTAGAAATTTACCTGTAGGAAGTATTGATTTACCTTTTATTTGCACCATCCAAATGGTGATTTCTATGACAAAGGTTATATCATTGGCAAAGGATGACAGAAATGTGTTAGTAACCTTAACTGATGTTATAAATAATATTCCCTAGCTTTTGAGGTTCACTGGACAAATCCACATTCTTTGGCCCCATGGAAACGGACAATCAGATAGCTTTAGATTTTCTGTTAGCTAGTCAGGGCGTTATCTGTGCCACTGTCCACATTTTGTGTTATCTATTTTGAAACTGAAAGAGAGAGCCACCTTTCTCTCTAGATAAACTCAAATAGACTCTAGGACATGATTTTTAACCTGGGTTCGGTAGCATGGAATTCCACAAAGCCTAAACATCACCCTTTTGTCTTCATGTCCACAGCAGCTGCCAAGTATAGATCCTCCAGAGTCTTGACTGTACAAGTCTTGACTGTGGGTGTACAAGTATGATCACATCGTATGATCCATCGACGCATCACCTGATGAATGGGATAGGGAGGCCAGATCAGCCCGACTCCAAACTGTTGGATCTGGATGATAATGCCACCTAGAATCCTGACAGTGATGGAGAGGCTGCTTTTGTGGCTGATCGTTTGGTTTGGCCAGAGAATGGCCACAAAGGGGAGGTCCCAGAGGATAAGAACCAGTACCCACTCCCATCAGTTATGCCCTTATCACCACAGACTGTCTGGATTTCCATAACACTTTGTTCTTCACTCACCACCTCCCCTCGCTTGAATCAGTTTTTGTCTTAAGAAAATAATCGGTCCAGATACTGGTTCCGCTTCTGATACCTACCTCCTACTAGAACAAGGAAAACCATGGCCTCACGTCTCCTAATGAGACATCGTTTCAGGATCCTCTGTGTATGTTCCGCCTTGGTGCATTAGGTCAGAAAGCTCAATTTGCTTCTAGTCATCACAGGTCACATGTGGGGGAGGAGGCTTTTCATAGGAATTACGAGGGATCTGTTTTAATGTCTTACATATGTACCAATATCTAGTCTAGCATCTTCTGAAAAAAAGTAACATTAGGTGTTCTTTTTTTCAAATATTAACATTAGGTTTGTTTTTTTTTTTCAAAAAAAAAGTTTCTTTTTTGACAAGAGCCATTTGAATCCTGGAAGAGACCCGGCATGCATGCCTTAATGAGTGAATCCCCTTACTTATTCAACAACCATTTGGGGTGGTTGTTACATACGGGACCCTGTGGCAGGAACAGAGTGGTGGGAGAGGCAGGTGTGGTGCCGCCCTTGTGTAGCTCACAGAGGTGGTTCTTGGAAGCATGAGCAGTATTTGGCCTTCCTCATCAGTGCACCCAGCTCTGCCCCATCCATAGCCCATGGCTGGGAGATGTCCTGAAATTTTCCAGGGCAAAATAGTTTCTTAGCTATACAACTGCTGCAGTAGGTTTGTGTGCTCAGAATTCCCTTGATATCATAGAACTAAAGAGTCAAAAGGAAACTTGGACATTAGTTATTGACCTATTTAGTATGCACATTGTATAAATTATATTTATTTTATAAATTAGTAAACTGAGGTCCAGAGATACTGAGAAATATGTCCAGGATCACAGAGCAGGTGTGCTTGTTTGTGTGTGTGTGACAAAGGAGGCGCATAACAATCATAATTTTATTTATTTATTTTTTCTCTTTATGGCCATACCTGTAGCCACACCCAGGGCTCGGGGTAGAATCAGAGCTGCAGCTGCCAGCCTATGCCACAGCCACAGCAATGCCAGATCTGAGCCACATCTGTGACCTATACCACAGCTCACAGCAATGCTGGATCTTTAGCCCGCTGAACAAGGCCAGGAATCGAACCCACATCCTCATGGACACTATGTTGAGTTCTTAACCCACTGAGCCACAGTGGGAACTCCAAAATCATATATTTTAAGTAAAAGGAGAACCCCAATTGGTTATGAACTCCAAGGCTTTACTTTTAAAAGCAGAAGATTATTCAGTTTGCATATTGAAGCATCAATGTTTCCTCTGTTTTGGAACATTAGGTTTTTTTTAAAAAAACTTGGATTTAAAAAATATCATGTTAATTGTACCAAAACATCCTCCATTCTCTACCTAATGCTCACATTCCTGGCACTGTGGCGTCAATAGAAACAGCATGTTATAGCCCAAAGCTGCTATCTGGGGAGTGAGGGTCAGGGGTGGTAAGACCTTTGAGAGACATCAGGCCTCCTTCCCCCAGCAGACAGGCAGTTCTGAGACAGGAGGGGTCGCCCAGAGACAGACCCCTCTGCCCACCTCTCCTGTGTGGAATTAGACTCAGTCCTCCCAGACTCACTGACCCCTGAGTGACCCTTCCAAATCCAGATAATCCTGTAAGGGTCAACCCACCAGCCCATCACTAGTAGGCCCATCAGAGCCTGAAAAACATCCTAGGCTGGGATGGAGGGAAGCCGGGGCCCCTTGAGGCTGTCCCCGCTCCTGGCCAGTAGGGATGGTCTTTTAGGTCTGGTGGGAGTTCCAGCAGAGTTGTCCCAGGCCCCGGAGGCAGGAGGGGCTCATTTTTTCCCCAAAATGAGGTTCTTGAAGGAAGAAGGACTTCGCTTAGAACCAGCCTGGGCCAACATTTGCTTTGTTCTTTTGGGATCTGTTCTGCTTTGGAGAGGCTCTCAAAGGGATGGCTGAAAATGGCACAAGGGCAACACCAGGGACCAGAACCATATGAGGGAGGATAAACCCCAGAGCATCCGAAGGTGGTTCCCAGACAGGGAAGTCGACTCGAGGGGAGAGCAAGAGACAAACTTAATCCCTGTCCTCAGAGAGACCTGCCCACTGGGCTTTAGCAAAAGCCTCTGTGCTTTTTCTCAGTTCCTGGAGAATTTAGACAAAATAGCCTTGAGCCACATGAGGCAGGAGAGCAAAAGGCCCTCCCTGAGCTGGACTGGGGCCTTCATGGGTCTGATGAGTTCTGCGTCTGAGGGAACGGAGCAGGGCTGACAGTTGGGAACAGGGCCTGCTCAGGAAGGGAGGCTTCAGAGTGTCTTTGGGCCTGGGAAGAACCTTAGAGATTATTTCATCCAATCCCCTCAATCGACAGGGATGAATGCTGAGGAACAGAGGAGGCAAGACCTACCCATGTCACACAGGATCCATCGCGTTTCAAATGCAGAACTCCTGGGAGTTCCTCTGTGGCTCAGCAGGTTAAGGACCTGGCATTGTTACTGCTGCAGCTTTGGTCACTGCTGCAGCATTGGTTCGATCTCTGGCAGGGGGACCTTTCCATATGCCTCAGGCACAGCCAAAAAGAAAACAAAAACAGAAGCAAAAACAAACAGATGCAGAACTCCTGACTCCCAGTCAAACCCTCCTCCCAGATCCTCGGCCTGAGTTGCAGTTTAGTTTTTTGTTCCTTTATGTGTTTGTTCGTTCGTTCATTCATTCATTTTTTTCGTTCATGTGTTTCTTGAATAGCAGCTTTGTGCCTTACCTTGATAAGACTGGAAGAGTCAGAGGAAACTCACTTTGTACCTTAGGAACTTAAATTCTAAACATACACGTGCACAAACATGCACACCCACACACAAACACACATGCAAACACACATGTGTGCATAAGAACATGCATACAAACACACACACACAATTTAGCTGTGTGAGTGAGAGCAGTGTGTAGTCTCTTCCAAAATAACTTACGATCGCAGGAGATCGAACAGAAGGAACAGCGTGTGCTGGGGTGGAGGGCCCCTCTAACTCTCAGAGAGCACAGAGAGGGTCTATTTAACGTCTCCCCAGTTCCCCAGGTCCTGTCCTGCACAGTGCCAGAATTGTTGGGATGGAATTGAATTGATTTAAATTGAAATGGAACTTAGCTAAGTGTAGAGACAACTAATGACCCAGTGGTGAGTGCATCAAAAAGGCGGGTGGGGAGAAAAAGTGCATCACAAAGGTATAAGAAAGGGAAGAGCTTCCTGGGTTGAAGGAACAGCTAAAGGATAATGATATTAAGCCATCACTTATTGACCACCGAGTATGCATCAGACACTGTCATTTAAGTTTATATACATAGTCTCATTTAATCCTCGGGATAAACACATGTGGTGGTGCCATTGTTATCCCCAAATTATAGATGGGAACATAGGCACAGACAGAATAAGGACCTTGTCCGATTAGTAAATAGCCAAACTGGCATTCAAAGGCAGGCCTTCTAGTTTCAGAGCCCACTTGGCTCTGTGCTATGTGAGAGAGCTTCTCTGTGCTCAAATGGGACAGCACTGTTTGAATCAAAATGAGCATTGCTCTCAAGCGTGCAGGAGGAGAGGCCTGTGGAGGTATAAATTGGGATGCTCTTTTGGAAAAATGATGTGGCAGCATGTGTGGAAAGAGCATTAAGGGCGTGCCTACTCCTTGACCCAGTATTTTCATTTCTAGAAACGAATCCAAAGGAAATAGTCAGAAATGTGCAGTAAGGTGCACCATTGGAAATGACCTAAATGTTCTTCAGTGGGATTGGTTGAATAAATTGTAGCATAGTTCTACAGCACAATATTCTGCAGGCCTTAAAAATTAAAAAAGTCCTATTTGCTCCTCTTGGTTTGTGTCTTAGGGGTGCTTTGAAGATATAGGAGAGAAATCTGTGAAAAAGAAAGAGGCCTGGACCCCTCTGTCAGGACAGCAAGAAGCTGGAGTTGGGACCCCTGAGTAGTGCTGGGGGAGGCAGGGAGGCCAGGCAGAGGTGAGGCCGCAGAGGGCGAGTAAGACTCCACATAATCATGACCCCGGGAGGGGCTGCGGCCAGCCAGCAGTCAGCCTGGGCCCTGGCACTGGCTCCAGTCTCTGGGTTTAAAGAGCTTTAAAAGCTTATTAAAAAGGTTCCTTAGACATCAAATGGCTCTTAAAAATCAATATTTTGATGATTTAAGTGCAAGAGAATCAGAAACATATGGATCAAATTGCCCTCAAATTATACACACTTGAAAAAAAAATGTGTTGGTCTTTAGCAAGCCCCGAATATTTGAAAAACAGATAGAAACGTTTTCCTCATCTCCAGACAGAGCTCAGCTAGGTCAGCTCAAAGAGTCCAAAGAGGAGGTAAAATGGGAGTGGGCCAGGGCTCTGAGCGAGACATAAGGAAATTCCTCCAGCTGGAGCCTTCCCAGGTAGGCAGGGCTGTGGGTCAGCTGTGTGCGTGTACCAGCGTGTATGCATGTGTGTGCACATGGACATGTAGGAGCAAGCATGGGTTTACATTCTCCTCTGGGTCTGCCCAGGCCCTCCTGAGTCCACTTCCCACGGCCAGCCTCGTCTCTCTGTGTCCTGGCCCTACTTGTGCATCCAGCGCTGTACCCAAACTGAGCTTTGAGGGGTAAGTCCCTTTGGTTCATCTGTCTTGGTTCTGTCTGTCCTTTCTCCCCACGCAGCCTCCTACAGTCACTAGCATGCTGCCCATCCCTGGAAGCTTCGAGCTGGGATGGACACAGGCACCACCTAGCTCAGCGGTGAGCTCCTTCTGCAAATGAAATCTTGGGGATGAAACCCAGTGTATAGCTGATAAAACCAGAGTGGCCAGGACCCCAGTTCTTTCCTGTAGAATGCTTGGGTCCTGAGAGCAGAGTTGAAAAACCACAGATCTCATCCCAGATCCTCATTTGATAGGCACACCAGCAGAGCCAGAGGAAAAGCTGTCCACCACACCGGTTCAGCTGACCTCAATCCAAACCAGTAACTCTTTACTGCCCCTCCCCTTTTCTTCTGCCCCTGCACAAAATCCTGCCTAATGGGACCTTGGTGCCAGTCCCGTGATGATGAAAAGGTTTTGGAGATGACTCTGGCTGTGCAGGGCCTCGCCTGTGCATAATTCATCTCCGGGAGGAGGCAGTGGGGAGCTCCTGCTTTGAAATTTGCTGCTGGATCCTTAAGGAAGAGGAGGCAGGCCACACCTGGAGGTGTAGACAGCGTGGCTGAAGACAGAGTGGCTCCAGAGGAAGCAGGATGGGGGCCAGCTGGTTTCCCATCTCCAGCCTGTGTGGTTTAGACCCTTCATGGTCCCCCCAACCCAGTTGTCCAAGAGAGAGTCCTGAGTGAGAGACCATTACCTTAGAAGGGACGGAGGTGAATCAACAGGCCCCAGGCCCATCTGTGGGTCACCCCACTTCCTTGGGGTGGAAGTTGGCCCTCCCCACTGGGCCCCCTGAGCCTCCATTTCTTTCCCCTCAAGGAACCTGCCGGGTCCCAGGCCTTGTGATGCCTCCAGAGGACAAGGCACTAGATCTCTGTTCTGGCCCCAAGAATGGGAAGGACTGGTCTTTGTCGGGGATAGGGGCTGGGGGCACACGGGCCCATTAGGCAGGCTCTATTTGTCCCTCACCCCCACCAGCGTCGCCAAGGAGGCTTGTTAATTATTGCAATGATTTCCACCTGGATGGGCAGGTCTCATGGGCCAGAAATGAGGCTTGGGGCGCTCCCCCTACCCATGTACACTGGGACTGAGGAGCAGGCAGGGGGAAGGACCAGCAGAAGCAGGAATGAGGGAGAGATGGATGGGAAGGGGCAAGGGTACCAAAGAGGAGGGGCTGTCACAGGCATCTGAGGTCAGCTGGGTACAGGCTTGTGGGACTGGGTGGACCAATAGCGGTTGGCCTCTGTGACTTCGCCATCATTAGGAGAGCCCCGTGAGGAAAACTGGCCATGTCAGTGGCCATGGTGATTGTTTACAGCCCTGACCTCAGAGCCTTTTACAGGAGTGCCTGGCTGAAGTTGGGGAGACGAGGTAACAGTTTGCATTGGGGTCTGGGAGGAGAGAGGGACTGAGGAGCAAGCTGGGTCCCAGACCTCGCCTGACCTCTTAGAGTGACTCAGGGAGAGAAGCTGAGGGCTGGTGACAGATCCCCAAGGGCCATGACCCCCTTGTCTGGGATAAGCTAGTGTGCAGCCCATAAAATGCAGAGAGGAAAATGAGAAGGGAAGTAAAGTTCTGTCTTCGACACCACTGAAGGGACAGGGAGTGGAAAACGACTTGCTGCTCAAGGTCCCTATTTCTGGACCTGTGCTTCTCCCCGTCACCTCTGTGCCCGGCCCCTGAAGACTCCACGTGTAGAGAAACAAGAGACTGGAGAGCCAGCTCCCTGGGTTGGACAAGGCAGGCCCTGGGCTAACAGCCCCCAGAGGAAGGGCTGCCCCCCACAGCATCTGGCCCCTGCATCTGAGTGGGCTGAGGTCTGTACCCCCCGCCCCTCCAACAAAGGGAGTCATTCTGAGCCTCTGGCCCCCAGGACTCCCAATGGGCTGCTGAGCCTTGGCCAGGCCCAGGCTGGGGAGAGCCCTACGGTTCTGGAACGTGGCCCCTTACCCACCCTCTGCACTTCCCCACACCCTGCCACCGCCATCTAAGGCCCTCCGCCCATCCTAATCTCCCGCCCCTTGGGCTTGGTGCAAGTTCCCTCCCTCCCTGCGTGCTCTCTCTCACACATGGATGGGTTGGGAAGACAGGAAGGGGATCTCAGAAGGTGGGAAGGTTTGATTTGGCCGAGGGGGAGGGGCGGCTGTGCCTTTAGTTCTCCTCTGTCAGTCGGCTCAGTCCTCCTGCCTCATCCTCTCTGCCTGTGCATGGGTTCAGACAACTCCGGAGCTCCAGGCCAGCACGTTCCTCTCCAGACCCACATCCCTGACAGCGCCCAGCTATGCGGCCCCCACTCCCTGGCTTCCCGCCCCCTCCGCTCAGCTGGGCAGACCAGACAGCGCCCTTGCCCCCATCCCCTCATGTCACTGTGTCACAGGGCTCTCCCACATCCTCCTAAATGTCTTCCACATCTGCCCTCTCACTTCTAACCCCACAGCCCCAAGTCCAAGCGCTCAGTATTCACCTGGGTGACAGCCACAGACTCCCAATTTGTCCAGTCTCAATTCCACCAGGGCTTTTGCAAATTTCCTGGAGTGTGAGCTTTCTAAAATGCCAAGCTGGGGAGTTCCCGTCATGGCTCAGTGGTTAACAAATCTGACTAGGAACCATAAGGTTTCAGGTTTGATCCCTGGCCTCACTCAGTGGGTTAAGGATCCGGCATTGCCGTGAGCCGTGTTGTAGGTTGAAGACGCGGCTCGGATCCCACGTTGCTGTGGCTCTGGCGTAGGCCGGCAGCTACAGCTCCGATTAGACCCCTAGCCTGGGAACTTCCATATGCCACAGGTGCAGCCCTAGAAAAGACAAAAATAAATAAATAATAAATAAATAAATAAAAATTAAAGAAAATAAAATGCCAAGCTGGAAGTTTTCCTGTGGCAAAGCAGATTAAGGGTCCAGTGTTGTCACTACAGCAGATTGGGTTGCTACTGTGGTGTGACTCTGATCCCTGGCCTGGGAACTTTCATATGCTGCAGGCGCAGCCTAAATAGCTAAATAACTAACTGCCTGTGTCCTTTCCCCTTTTGAAGCCTTGGCGGGCTCCCCACTGCCTGCCCAAGTAAGCCCTGGCTCCTTGGGCTGGCAGACTTTGCCCCCAGTGACCATCCCTCCTCCAACCCCTTCCCTCCCAGAACTTTCTGACCCAGGCCCACTTTGGCCCCCCTTCCCTCTGTGCCTTTGCACATGCCGTTCCCTGTCCCTGGCACGCCCATCCTGGTCAGCCTCCTCTCAGCCCACACCTGACCTCCTTGTCCCTGATGTCCCCAGCAGAACCTTGGCTCCCAGAGCGGCTCCTAGGGTCTGAGCACAATTCACCAGTATTGTTCTTTGATCATCTTTCCAGAATGTCTGGGTGCGCTATGAGGGCAGGTACCGTGTGTGAGACCCCAGCTCAGCGCCTGGTCAGTGTCTGTGGGGCATTTGAGTGAAGAAGTGTGTCCAGGTGGAACCCATGGGGCAGCGCCCCCGCCCTCCCTTTGTGCCACGTCCCATAGGGCACAGGCTCCCAGGTACCCTATGCGCCAGGCATCTGGGCCTCAAAGAAGCAGCATGTAGCCCAGCTATGGAATCTGATTTTTTTTTTTTTCCCAAGTCTGGGCTGTTTTAGATCCAGTCCAGGGCTGGAATGGAGAGGCCCCAGCATCCTTCTCACCTTGTCATTTGGAGGGGAGTTCAATGGAGAAGAGAACATAAGTCTGAGAGGAGGCCTGGAAATTGGGAAGTTCCACCTACCCTAGCTATGTAGCTGCACATTTCCTTATTCATTCCACAAACATTTATTGTGCACCTGCTCTGTGCTCAGCACTATCCCAGGTCCTGGGATATATATGGTGAATAAAACGGACTCGAGGAAGTTCCCATTGTGGCTTAGCAGTGATGAGAACTAGTATCCATGAGGACTCAGGTTTGATCCCTGGCCTCGCTCCATGGGTTAAGGATCCAGTGTTGCCATGAGCTGTGGGGTAGGTCACAGATGCAGCTCAGATCTGGCATTGCTGTGGCTGTGGCGTAGGCTGGCAGCTGCAGCTCCGATTAGACCCCTAGCCTGGGAACCTCCATATGCTGCGAGTACAGCCCTAAAAAGCTCAAAAAACCCAAAAACAAAACAAGCGGACTCAAGCCTTTTGCTCCAGGAGGTAAGACACCTCAGATAAACATGAACGGGACCAGCATGTGTCTGAAAAGAAGGAAGCAGAGAGGCAACGCAGAGCAGACCTCTTCAGACGGGTCGTCACACAGGCCCTTGGGGAGGGACAGTGTTTAAGGTGAGGCCTCCAAGGAAGAACGAGCTAGGCCCTCACAGAACTGAGGAAGGAGGCAGCCTGCACAATGGCTTGAGGGAGGCCCAGGATCCCTCGTCACACCTCACTTTCCCCATTTGTGGTGGGGAGGCTGCCTCTTCACAGGGCTTGGTGAGGGATCCCAGGAGAAGGGCACGTCCAGTCAGACTCAGCAGCCTTTGGAACCTATTCCCGTGTTAATGACAAGATGGCTCCCCCCTCCTGTTCTTCCACAGGGAGACACCACCTTCTTTCATCCTCCTTCAAAAGTACACCAGCCTGGGAGCCTTCTCAGTCTGAATTGGATAATCAAACTCTATCAGACCAGATTTCCTAGAAAAGAGTGCTAGGAGCTGCGATAGAAATGGATAGAGGAGACCACTGAGGGGAAAATGAGAGACCAGGTCTTCCTGACAGGAACCCCTTGAGGTCACCCCAGTGCCTGGCACAGTGTCTGGAACAGAGCAGGGGCTCCATGTAGGTTTGCTGAGTGAATCGACAAACATTCCCCTCAGCCTCACTCGCAGAATGGAGACTTCTGGGCAATGAGAGTTTTCTGGGGTCCCCACTCCCTACCCTTTCCCCTTTCTTCCTTCAGTTCTTTCCAGTCGTTCCCCACTTTTCCTGTACTAGTTTCCTGGGACTTTCAGTGGTGCTAGTGTTCCCAGTTTCCCAGCAGACCTCTGGCTGGGCCAGCGGGATTGTGTGCATGTGTGCGGGCACGCGGGCTGTGAGGGGGCTGGAGACAAAGGCCCTGGAGTGAGATTCAGGGCACAGCTGAACTGCCCTGAACTTTCCTTTTTGTTTTCAAGGAAATGCATAATCCAAGAACCACCCACGGCCCTGGCGGCCCTGCTAAGCAGGGCTGGAATGTGCTGCCTTTCCCGTTAGTAATTGTTTTTTCGGGTTAGCCTGTAACCCTTCCCCTGCCATTCTCTGTCACTGGGGTGAGGCACTCCCTTGGGGGCATCAGCAGGGCGGACATCAGCAGGGCTGCCTTCTTCAAGGTTTCCCCAGCTCCCCCCACCCCCAGGGCGTGGCCAGTGGGGTTGAGGGCCTGACCTTGGCATTGCATCATGGACCATCTGCCTGCACAATGATTCCTTCTCGCTGCTGTCTGCCTCTTCTCCTGCCAGAGGTGCTGGGGGCTGCCAAGGACTCAGGGACCCCAGAAGGCTGCTTGGTCTTGCCGGGGGCCTGCTGGCCTCTGTTATAGTGGCTGTGTGTCTGACTGTGGCCATGGCTGTGATTGTGAATCATATCAGTAGGAGACTGTGCAGCCGTATGAATTCGTGTGGGTGGGTGTGATCTGGGCCACCAAGGGCCCACTTGTGGCCTCAGTGTGTGTGTGCGTGTGTGCGTGCGTGTGTGCGTGTGTGTCCTGGGAGGGAAAAGAAACTGAGCTGACTCAGCACTTCTCTTTCCCTCCCACCCACCCACCCAGCCAGTGAACGCCTGAGCCTTTCCCCAAGCAGGAGGCTACTCCTGGGCCTCTGGTGTTTCTGTCTTTGGCTGCCCCACCCCCACCAAACGGTCTTTGTCTTTGATCCTTAGGGACTCTAGAGGTCAGAGGTTTGCACTATTTCCTGACCCTCCCAGCCAGGCCCTGTGTTCTCTGGTCTTGGCAGAATAGTCTGGAGCCCTCTGGCTGAGTTCCCTGAAATGGCTGTAACTCAAGGCCGGTTTCTGCTCAGATGGAGGCAGCCTCTGTGGAAGAAGATGCACTGGGGTGTCCCTGGCTGTACCTCCACCCCTCTCCCCACAGTGACCACAGCTGCCTCATCCTCAGACGGGCCTGACGTTGAGTTCTGGTTCTTCGAGGGAGTGCTGCCGCCCCAGACAGGGAGTGGGCACCTGCGTGCACTGGTTTCCACCACCTCCAGGAAGTCTGCACCTCCCAAAGCAGGAGCTCAGGATCACAGAGGGGCCAGGAAGTCAGGGGGTGCAGAGAGCTGGGGTCTCGGGTTGCAGCCTGGGGTGGAGGCCTGCCTGTGCCCTGAGCAGCTGGTAGGAGAGGCAGTGCCAGATCTGGGTCCAGTGTGGCCACTGAACATTTGGTGCAAATCAGAGGCTTTTTCCAGCCAGGAGAGGAATGCTGCCGAGCGGGGTTTGGGAACGGGCCTGGCAGGGCAAACACTGCCCTAATTGAGGCCCTTCTAGACTTTTAATTACAAGCAGTGTTTTCCCAAGCTTCCTAAATTGACCATGGAGACCTGCTGGTGTTATTGCCCATGCCAGGGACAGGGGGAAAAAATAGTGTTGTTAAAGCTTTTTCAGCAAGGTTTATTTTCGCCGTATTTTGAGGTGGAAGAGCTCACACAAGTGGAAGCCGGAGCCCTTTTTCTCATAAGACCTCCTGCAGACACAGAGACCAACGCCCACAGGTGTGGGCAGACACTCACTTGGATAGACCACCAAACACAGAGACACCTGGAGAGAAAGACAGCGGTACAGACAGACGCGGTCACGGACGCGGCTGCAGATGCTGGAAACACCAGACTGGAAATCCAGCCCAAGGACCCAGAGTGTTTTAGAAACAAAAACATTGTTCCTGGCTCCGCCTGATCCACATCTCCACCTCCGTCTCCTCCCCCCTCTGCAGGCCGGCCGGCCGGGTCTGGGCCTGCTTTGGAACCCCTGGCCCCTTCGCGAGGCCTGTTTACAAGGAGAGACTGCAACCCCCCCCAGCTGGGTGTTCCTCATGCCAGAGAAGCTTTGTGCTGCTCTTGTCCCGGTCCCCAGGGGATGCGACTGTCTGGGAAGGAAGCCATGCTCTTGTCTGTGGAAAAGAGGAAACACAATCGGCACCCAGGTGAAACCTTGCAGCACCTTCCAAGAGAAACGTCCACAGGGTTCTGGAGGTCCAGGTTATAGACGCAGAAAACAAGGAGCCGCAGGACACCGGAGTGCTGAGCTCTGCTTTTTTTTTTTTTTTTTTTTTTTTTGTCTTTTCTAGGGCCACGGCATATGGAGGTTCCCAGGCTAGGGGTCTCATTGGAGCTGTAGCCGCTGGCCAACGCCAGAGCCACAGCAACTCGGGGTCCGAGCCACATCTACGACCTACACCACAGCTCACAGCAGCACCGGATCCTTAACCCACTGAGTGAGGCCAGGGATCAAACCTGAAACCTCATGGTTTCTGGTCAGATTCGTTAACCACTGCACCATGACGGGAACTCCCGAGCTCTGCTTTTGTACAAGCATCACCTGGACTGCAGGACTCCCTTCAGGCAACAAAATCCCTGTGGCTGGGGCCCAGGAGTCTGCATTTTATACCACTGCTCACCCTTGTAGCCTGAACACCGGAAGTGCTCAGTACACATTTGCAGAGTCGGTGAATGGTTAATGCTGGGCTCTGGAGCCCCTGACGGCTGTGAAGGACAGAGTAGGGTCCCCCCCCACATGGGTGCCCTGAGAGGGACGCTCCCAAGAGCCCTCCCACCCTTCTCTCCTCTTTCCCTGTCCCTCTTGCTCCATGCCTGTGGGTTTGGACACCCACGCAGACTCTAGAATCCCTTCCCAGTGTTCAGCTAGCTACCAGCCCAGGAAAGGCGCGTGGTAGAAATGGTCAGGGCGGGGGTGGGGGTGGGTCCCTGAGAGGGAGGGAGGCCAGAGACAACTGTCCCCCACCAGTCATTTCCCCAGGGGCCCCTTTGGGTCTGGTCAATGCCCGGACACAGGGCAGGAGGCCAGAGGCCAAGAGCAGAGGAAGGCCCTTTAACCAGGGCTTGGGCAGGGTGAGCCTCGGTGGCCGTTATAGGCCGTTGCTATCGTCCCTTATCTGGGGCTCCTGGCTCTTACACCACGTCCCCAACCACCCCTGGAGTCGGGGGCCCCTGCTGCTCCCTCCCCAAACAGACCGTTACTGGGTTTCCGTTGTTTGGGGAGGGGGTGAGGAGCTGTCTGCTTAATTAATCATTTTAGGCCACCCTGGGAAACTCATTAAGCCACCTCTCAGGGCTTAGATCAGGAACGCTGCTCTCAAAAGTTGGAACTTTCTGGTCTCCCCCATTGGAGTCCATTTTCTCTTCCACTCGTGTGCACACATATGCGTGAGAGTGTGCCTGTGTGTGTGTGCGTGTGAGAGAGAGAGAGCGCGCGCGCCAGTGGGCCCCTGGGTCCACGACTGCGTGTGTGTGTTTGTGTTTCCTAGATTCTGCAAGGAACTTCCCCTGATTCTTCTTAATTACCAGCCTAGAAGAAATTCAAGATGCTTAGAGCAAAGGTCAAACTCCACCTGTTTTCCCTGCACTTCATTTTCTGGCAGTTCCCACAATAGTACAGATAAGTAAAAGATTAAGGCAATCTTTTCTAATTAAAGTAATTAAAAAACAGCGATGATTGCACCTTTCATCTGAAAGGGAAAATATTTACTCATCCAAACTGCAGGCCCTTAAAAGCATTCAGAAGGTCTATTTTGACAAACAGATCCTCCTCCCCTCCCCCAGTCCATTCTCCCTCCTCCGGGACACACACACACAAAGGCAGGTTTATTTAACCAGAGGCGGCTTGACAGGGGCGCCCTGAGAGCTAGGCAGGAGGATGGGAGCCTGCGACAGGTTTTGAGCAAGTGGACTCTCCAGCCCATCCGTGCCGGGCCTTGTGGGGATTTCAAGGCCTGTGGGGATTTTGATTTGATCAATTGATGTTTGACTGTTGTTCCTTCTCCTACCCTCAGGGCCATCCGTCCAAGGGCCCCCTGCCTCCCTCTGACAGCTCCACTCTCTTTTATTATTATCATTTTTAAGAATTTGTTTATTTTAGGGCTGGCCGCACCCACAGCATATGGATGTTCCCAGACGAGGGGTCGAATCGGAGCTACAGCTGCTGGCCTCAGCAAAGCCGCAGCCACGCCAGACCTACACGACAGCCCACAGCAATGCCAGATTCTTGACCCACTGAGCAGGGCCAGGGATCCAACCCGCATCCTCATGGCTACTAGTTGCATTCATTACCGCTGAGCCATGTTGGGAACTCGCATGGTCCACTCTCTTTTGGCCTCTTCCCTCTGACTTGGTTGGCATGGAGAGCTCAAAACGGAAGGCTGGATATAGGCTGTCCGGCTGCCCGCCTTCCCATCCTTTTAACCAGCACCCACGTATTAAGTTGCTGGTGTGCTTGACGTCAACGCTGAAGGGGTGCTGTGGGGGCACGGGCATGGCTCTGCCTTCAGGAAGCACCATCTAAGGACCTTTTAAGCCGACTCATTTTATCTTCCTTGGGAGAAACCAGAGTGCAGGCTGTGGGATTGCACTCTGAAGTTTTTGAGGCAAGTCGTATCCCCCAGTTTCCTGGTGAGTAGGGTTTGATCTCACAAATCACGACTTTTCCTTAACTAGGGAGTGATTCCTGTGACATGGAACAGTAGGGACAGAGGTGCCCCTGACATCCCAGGACTGGGACTCTAGGGATGAGAGTCTTGGGTGGGGGGAGGTATCAAGGGATAGAAGTATGGGGTGCCCAGTCCCGTGACCCGGGGGTGACCTGTTCTCTGCCCCATCCACCCTCCTCTACATCCCCACCACCAGGAGATGGGACAGCCTTTGGAGCTGGTGCACCTAGAGTTTAAAGCAGCCCTCATGGGATAACCCCACTCAGAGGCTCTTCCCCCATCCTCAGAAAATGACATGAAGGAAAGTTCTGGGAACTAGCTGCAGGAACATCCGGGCCCAGCTGTCCCCCGAGAAGGGCCTGGTGGCCTCTGCTGTCCAAACAGGGCTAGAGCGTGTCCTCAGCATGACCCACAGCCCTCAGCTGTCCTCCCTGCAGGGCGGTGGCCTCAAAGAGCCAGCGTGGGCAGATCCGTTTCTGCAGGGAGCCTGCTGTCCAGGAGGGCTGGGGGAGGCAGTGGGATGGTGCCCGGGCACGCGTACACATGTGCGTGCTGTGGGTCCAGACTGTGTGTAGATGGTCTTCTTTGTACCTGGACCATCTCGTCAGAGACTAGGTCCAAGCCTGCAGGGATCCCCCTGTCCTACACAACCATCTTCGGACTCTGTACTGTGGCAAAACCACCTCAGAGCCTCCCTCTTTTCTGGTCTTGCCCCTCCAGTCACTACTTGGAGCGACAGCTCTCATTGTACCACTTCGCTGCCTGGTCACTCGTTGTGGCACCCGGGGAAACAG
The DNA here is from genome assembly GCF_016906955.1 of Phacochoerus africanus. NCBI lineage: Eukaryota > Metazoa > Chordata > Mammalia > Artiodactyla > Suidae > Phacochoerus > Phacochoerus africanus. Next base: position 101,988,132 of record NC_062548.1, on the reverse strand, counting down.
ATACAGCGGCAAACTGAAAGCATAGGGTCCCCCATGGCTCACCTCACATCTCAGGGGGATGGGTGCAGGCCTGACCCCAGTTGGACTCTCCCTGCTGGTCCCAAACACCCAGGGAGCCCGTGAGATGCTGTGAAAGCCTTCTCAGGAGTTCTGTTGACCTACACGTGTCCACCACACAACAGTGGGGACAGTTGCAGGGATCCTAGGTGCCTCAAAGCCCACACCGAGGGCCCAGGTTGAAAACTTTTGTTGCTCCCACAGGCCCAGCTGCTGGGCTTGTCTCCAGGCTACCCACACCCTGTCCCCCTTTCAACCTTAGTCCCAGGAAGTCATTGTGTCTGCCCATTGGCCCAGGGCCTGAGCCAGGCAGGTGGCCCTCAGTGGCCAGGCTCCTTCAGGTGGATTCAGTGAATTGTGTTTGACTAACTTATACATTTGGTGATTAACTTGCTCAGTGGAAACAGTCCCTGGGGGACTGGAATTCTTGTTGTAAAAATAAAGTTTCCCTCTAGACCTAGTTTTTCTAATCTTGCTTTCTCTGCATTCTGGTTTTTTTTTTTTCTTTTTCTTTTTCTTTTGTCTTTCTAGAATCCCAACCCCCTTTTATCTTCTTCCTTTCCTCCCACTGAGACCCAAACAAACTCTCAGGCCATGTTCTTAAAGAGACAGTGCATGCTTATTGCCCTCTGGACGCTCAGTCCTCCTCCCTTTGTAAGAGACCCAGGGCGCCATGCGCTGGGGGCCTCAAGGATCACTATGGGACACTCACAGGACGAAGCTGACTTTAAGAAGCTTACAAAAGAATTGCCCTGGGAGGCACCCCTCCTTTCCCACACCTCGATAGAAGATGCAGACCAGGAGGGGGTGGTTTGGAGTTTCACTGGAGCAAAGGTCTCCCTGTGTGGCCCTGGTGAGGTTTGACCAGGAGACTATGATTTTCTTTTGTCTATATGATCTGAAAAGGATTCCTTCCCTTTCAAACGTGGTTTAAAAAAAATGTATGTATTTTCATCTCGACCTCCTCATCCACCCCCACCAAGTGAACATGTGTCTTGGTCCTATCCAACGAAGGGAAAATGCAGACAGAGGGACAAATCTAGTTCGCACACAACTTGCTCCCTTGTGACTGGAGGAGGCACTGGTCTTCAGTGGCGTAGTTAGTGTATCGCTAGGTTGGAGCGCTGGAGTCACTGCGGGCTGTGTGGCGAGTGCGGACTTGTGTGTGCGTACGGGTGTGCGGGTGTCTACATGGTGCCAGCTCGTTGCCTTGAGGGTCTCTGCCTTGAGGAGAGGTCTCCTCAGCATGTGGACAAGCTAAGGACACTCATCACCTCCTGCCCGAGTTGTCTGGACTGAAGAGATGGCAATTCTTGGAGGAGGCGGACGTGACATTTCCGTCCTTCTAGCGGCCCGGCCCAGGGAGCGAGGTGTCTGCTCCACTGGCATCTGCTCTTATAACACACGCTCCCTGGCCGGGCTGAGTTGCCAGTCCCATATCTGAGTAGCAGGCCCAGAGAGGTGGCTGTGGTCCTGCAGGGCCCCCTGTACCCTTCCCTTGTCCCCTGCTTCCAGGACTGGCCTCCACCCGGCACAGGCACTGCCATCAAGGCCCAGCTCCTGACACTCCTATGCCATAGTTGTCTGTGGAACCAGCAAGACCTAATGAAGGGGGCTTTCCCCTTTAAGAGCGCACATTCCTCAGCGGGACAGTTGCCCCCAGGGCTCTCTCCCACTCCCACTTGGAAGCCAGGCAGAAAAATTGCCTGATGGGTAGGATTATGGGATTAGTCAACTTTCCCAAAACAGGCCTAGAGGCTCTGGGTCCGAAATGAGTTTTGGTCTGAGCCTTTCCCTGTGATTAGTGACAGATGTGTCAGGCCCACCCTCCTCCCTCTCCCAGCCTTGCCTCTTCCCTGAGTGCTAGGAACTCACGGTTACCATAATAAAACAGGCCCCAGAAATATGGGGGAAGGCATGTTTCAGTGAAAATAAGCCTCATCGTGCAGTGGCCCGGGGCCCAAGGAGAAAGGTATTTCCGATTGGACCGAGGGTCTGGCTTTGCCAGCTCCTCCCCATCCTCACCAGAGAGCAGCCCCTCTGAGGCCACCCTGTACGAGAGGGGCTGAGGGGGCCCATTAGGCCTGGAATCTGTCTCAGATTCCTGTCCGCACTCCCTGTGCCATCTCTTTCTGGACCCCCAGCTCCCAGGGTCCCCCTACACTCCCCTGGCCCTTCTGGACCCGGGCCTGCCTGCAGACTCAGTCGCTTTGTGAGCTGGCATGTCCCAGTTCCAGAACTGGTGTCTCCCTGGAAACCAGCTCCTCAAGACCACTCAGTTGAGGCCACCATGCTGGGACCCTCAGACTCCTGAAGATGTCTCTGCAGGACAGATCTAAGCCAGGGAGGAATGCCTCTTAATGCCCTGCATGGACTGAGTATTAAGTTCCTTGCAAAGAAACCATATGCTCACAGCGGGTGTCCCTATAGGGGGCGCTCTCCTTGAGGCTTTTTTCTCTCTATAAAGGCTGGCAGTGAGGCAGTAGAATTTGTTCCTTCCCAGGATGCCTGTGATCTCTAGAGCTAGCAGAGCCTTCGTTTTAGCTCTTTGCCTCCCCCCACATCTCCTGGTGGAGCTGGCCTGGTAATCTGTCTGGAAATGAGGTTCTGTTGCCATGTGACAGCCACTGGGGCTGCCTGAACTTGGCTCCTCTGGGCTGCTATATCCCAGGCCACACCCAGAATCCGGAGTCCGAGCCCAGGCCAGATCCCAGCGCACAACAGGACCAAGGTCTGAGTTCAGGCAGAGCCCAGAGCTCTGGTGATGCCAACTTCAGACCAGGCTGGAACTGAGGTCAAGGCTGAGCGCTGTCTCTCTCAAGGGAAGGGCTGGTCCTTCTTTCAGGGGTGTGATATAACCTGGGAAGTAGGTAGTTCTTTTGAGTAAAAGAAGTAAGACTCATTAAATATTAAAGCTGGACAGAAATGTACAGGTCTCCTAATTTTAGCTGGCATCAGAATCACCTGGAAGGCTTGTTAAAACAGATTTCTGGGTTCTGGGTTTAGGAGAGGATTTGCATTTCTTTCTTGTCCTTCCTTCCTTCCTTCCTTCCTTCCTTCCTTCCTTCCTTCCTTCCTTCCTTCCTTCCTTTCTTCCTTCCTCTCTCTTTCTTTTTTTGGTCTTTTTGGGATCACAGTTGCAGCATATGGAAGTTCCCAGGCTAGGGGTTGAATCAGAGCTATAGCTGCCAGTCCACATTGCGGCTCATGGCAATGCCGGATCTCCAACCCACTGAGCAAGGCCAGGTACAAACCCGCACCCTCATACATAGTAGTCGGGTTTGTTACCGCTGAGCCACTGCAGGGATTCCCAGGCTTTGTATTTCTAACAAGTTCTCAAATGATAATGGTGCTAAAGGGAACACACTTTGAGAAGCATGGCACTAGCCCTCCTCTCCCATTTCATAGATGTAGACACCAAGACCTGGTGGGAAGAAGCCTCTTGAGCAAGGTCAGTAGGGGGGCTGACAGGGCAGCTGGGAGGGCAGGACTCCCACCTCTCTGCCAAGGGACATTCTGCTGCCCAGCCCTGCCTCATGTCCTTAAGCCCAGGGTCACCCAGCTGGTAGCCAGCCCTCCCTGCTGCCTATCACGGCCCACTGAATGCAGTTTAGCTCTGGCTATGACTTAGGAAATGGGTTCGTAGCACCCAGTTGGCACTGGGAATGGAAGTGGCATGTTTTGGCACATCCTGGCTTCCTGGCTGAAAACTGTTTCTTTGGACGATTCAGAACACGACTTCGGCTGAACCACAAAATCAGACGGAAACCTTTATCTTGGGCGGCACACTCTTGGTTTCCTCCCATGCCCTTGCAGACTTGCGGAGTGGGGCCGCGTTGGACAGGGTGCAACTGGGAAAGATTCCAGGGGCCCTGGAGCGATCAGACAAGGGTGTCAGGAATGAGCCTTCTGGGTTGCCCTTTGTGCCGATCATGGGGTGGCAGTGGAGGGGACTGAAGAGGGGACTCAAGATCTTTCACTGGGGACACTAGGGCATCTGGGGTCCCTTGAGATGAGGTTGGGGTGTTTCCTGCAATTGGCCGTGAGACTTAGTATCTGCTGGGCCATCTTCCGCGACCCCGGAGATCACTGTCTCCACTAATCTCCTCATCCTCCTGCAGCCAGGAAGGCTTCCCTCAGCCATCCCCACTCCAGCACAGCAAAGGGCCCTGGGCGCTGGCACCACCTGGTCCGCCTTTAGTCCCTGCCCCTCTGGGTGTTCCTGGTAGGTAAGTCAGTCTCATAACCCTCCTTGACATTTAAGCTTCTCCCCAAACAAAACCCAAACCTCAGCCTCCCCCAGTGGCTCTGAGAGGAGCAGGCCCACCCCAGCCACAGCTGGTCATGGTCAGCTACCATGTTAAGTGGTGCTTGGGGGCTCTGTGTGGGATGTCAGCCTCCCTCCCTGAGCCACCCTCCCTCCCCCCTATAGCAGCAGTGCCCACTCTCATACCCTCTAGGATTCTACCTGGAGCCCACTGTGTCCCTGCAAACGCTGGCAGGACTTGTTCCTAGAACCTCATCTTTTATAGTCCTACATCTTATTCTGTTCCTAAATGGTTTGAGTTTGTCAATCTCATCTCTTAGGTTGCATGTTGTAAACTTTCTTGGGGTGGGAACTGGGTCTCCTGCCCATCACAGGCCCCCTTCACCACCAGCTCTGTTCCTATGACACACCTGGGGCCCGGGTTGGGGCTGAGGAGTGATATTGACAAGTGGCGAATGGCCCTTGTTCCGGGGTGTATGCATGAGGGCTGGTGGGTGGGGGCACTGACCTTTCTTTATGAGTCTCTATTTGCCTCAGCAGCCACCTTAGGATGCTGCCCTGCACACACCCTGGGGATGGGTGCTGGGGCAGAGGGCTGGGAGGCTGGAGGGTGACGTGTCCCTTTGGGAAGTGCCTTCTCGCACTCTGCCCACTGTGGATTCCAGCAAAGGGGGTGGCTGGCAGGCATCTCGAAGCAAACAGTCAGGTCCCCAATGGGTTTCTCCATCCTGGCTCCAGTCCCACTTTTTAATATAGAAGCACAGCAAAGAAAACGAGCCCACCGGGGGCTGAGCCAAGGGTAGAGGAAGTCAGCAAGTCCAGGGAGGTGAATGTCAGGCAAGAGCGTGAAGGAGTCTGCATTGTTTCCAAACTGGCCAATTGCTTCCATATTTGTAGAGATTGGTCAAGACAACGTGGCGTGGAAGTGGGATTATAATGAGAGAGAAGAGAAGAAATAGCAAAACACAGTGTAAACCTGGGCGGGTGACCCTGTTTGTTAATTCCCCTGGGAGGCCAGTGGCTCACAGAGGCAAGGACACCCCTGTGCTCCTGTCCCGGTCCCTCCAGAGTCTGCTGGTCCAGCCCTCCTGCCTCTACCTCCACCTGGGCAGCTTGGAGGTTCAGACTGTGAGCAGGTTCTTCGCGCTGGGCTGGGCCCTCACCACACCCCATTTCCTGGGGACCTTAGGAATCAGGGAGGGCTTCTTGAGTGTGGAGGCTGCCGCTGCGAGGTCAGGGAAGGAGGGATGGGGGATGAGGGCTGGCCCTCCCGGAAGAAGACAGACATGAGAGGAGGGGAAATGGCTTAGCAGTTCTTGTCCTGTAACCGCCCCCCCCCCCCCCCAGTAACCCCCCTCCTCTCATCATGCTTTGGGGGAAGAGCTCAGACTGCAGGGCTGGTTGGGAATGATAATCACGCTGGTTTGCCAATGTGTGCCATACCCCCAGGGCTCGTGCTTCACACAAGTTATTTCATTTAATCACCCAACACCCTCCCAAGGTGGGACTCGATCCCCTTCTGCAGAAGAGGAAACCTTTTCAGGCCAAGGAGCTTGCTCAATGTCTTAACCAGCAGAGCCAGGGCCTGATGGCAAAGCCTTGCTCTCCAGTCCCCTGTCAGCCCACTCGTCCATGACTCTCTGGTGGGTTCTGCCTGCTCAGTAAATGCCCGTCCAGGGCTGGCTGGAGCTGGGGACTATTGCGGGGCCTTGCTTGCTCTCTCCAGGGCTGGGTGGGATGGAGCAGCCCAGCTCTGAAGGCTGTCCTGGCTGCCTTTAGAGGCTGTGCTGCTCCCACAGAGCCCATCCCACACGCTAATCATCTGGGCAGGCCTGACTCCTCACCGGAGGTGTGAACATGCCTGGGTGTTGGGACCGGAATGAAGTACTTTCATGGACAAGTTGGAATTCGCTTGTGAGCAGTAAATTGCCCCAGTCCCTGGGGCCATTTTCCATCATAAATCTGAATGATTGGACTCTGTGCAGCCCTGGTGTTGGAGCCCTTTCCAGGGCAACAGGGAGGCTGGTGGGAGCGCTAACACGGCTGGGCCTGAAGGGAGCTGAAGCCTGGCCCCCCACTGGGGTGTGGAGAGGCAGCAGCTCTGGCCCACCTCCTGCTCTCCAACCCCCACATGCTTGGCACCCACCGAGTGCCCTGTCTTCCTCCTTGTGAGAGTGTTCTGGGCTTCCAGAGCACGCTTTCCTGACTATCCTCTGGCCATGGAGCTGGCTGATTCCTAGCTCCTTCTGACTCCTGATGCTGCTGCCTCCCGCCAGGTTCTAGTCAAGGGTCTCCCTCCTGGGGGTGTCATCTGTACCCACAGCTCCAGGAATCATGCTGCACATATGACCTTAGAGGTGCAGCTCCAGCCTAAGATGCTGCTGATCCCGTTGCACCACATAGAAGTTGACACTTCTGGCAGCACTCACCGCATTTGCCTGGTAACGGAGTTGGAATTCTTTGGTGGCAGTTGGGTGATTGTCAGAAACCCGGTGGGGCAAACCAGGGGATTTCTATCACAAGCCTCTGGTGGGTTTCTAGCACCCAAGGGTGGAAATGCTACAGCACCTTAGGGAGTCCTGGCATTAGCAGCTAGATACATTTCATGGGCCACATTTTCTCCAAGAACAAGTACTTCAAGTGCATTATATATTATATAGAGACACTTAAGCTTCGTCTTTGTAGACTGTCACCCTGAAGACTTGGCTGAATTCTGCTGCCCACCGTCCTGGAGGATAGAGGCCGCTACCCAACACAGCAAGATGCAATCCCTCTCCTGGTCCCAGTTCAGGAGCTCTGACCAGTCTCTCTTGGGGAAGGGCAGAGGGAGGGGTCATGTAATACAGGATTATTGCTAGGGGTCAACCAGGACCAGAGGGGAGGGAATTTATGGGGATCCATACTCCCAAAGACCTCAAATCAGCCCCCAGTATGTATTTCCTTACCTTTCTGAGTGAAAGAACTCCCAGCTTGGGCTGCCCTGAATAACAACTGTTTCCCTCCTTCCCTTGCAATCAGATATGACCGTGTGACTCAGGTCTGACCAAAATGTCATTAAAGGGCAGGGAATGCCCTTCTTAGCCTCTTCCTAGTAGCTGGACTCCGGAGCCAGACTGAGCTGAAATCCTCCTAGCTCTGCCACCTAGGGGTGTGACCTTGGGCTAGTTATGAACCCTCTGGTGCCACAGTTTTCTTAGTAGTAAAACAGGAGTAAAAATAATATTGCCGTAACAGGGCTATTGTGAAGATTCCATGATATTTGAAGAGTGATGGAATGGTCCCTGGCACGTAGTGTGCAGTGTGTGCCCTCTAAGTGTGGCTCTGGCGAGGAAGATGGTGATGAGGATGCAGAAGAGGATGACCAGGCTGGAGCTGGAATGACATTTTTGGTAATGGGGTAGAGCCATGTGTTGAAGGTGGCCCTTCACAGTTACTGAGCCACAAACGTCAGCCTGGACTGCTTATCCCTTGACTTTGATTATAGAAGGGAAAAATAAATTTTTACCTTGCTTCAGTCACCATCATTTGGGGTTTTTCCCAACCTAATCCTAAATGATGTGGGACCTTATAGGCCGAGCATGCACCCCTGTTCACTGCGTCATGCAGTTTTTCCTTGACACTGTGTCTTATCGTGCCTGCTTAGTTTTTATATTCCTTCAAGACAGGGTAGCTCTCCATGCTATTCTTTGTGTCTTTTATACTTTTTACAAAATCCTGCTTCTCGTAGGTGTTCAATAAGTAAGAATTGAATGATGAGGAGTTCCTGTTGTGGCTCCAGACACAATGAACCCGATGAATATCCATGAGAATGCAGGTTTGATCCCCGGCCCCGCTCAGTGGGTTAAGGATCTGGCTTTGCTGTGAGCTGTGGTGTAGGTCACAGACATGACTCGTATCCTGTGTTGCTATGGCTGTGGTATAGGCCGGCAGCTGTAGCTCTGATTCGACCCCTAGGCTGGGAATTTCCATATGCTGCAGGTGTGGCTCTAAAAAGACAAAAAAAAAAAAAAAAAAAAAAAAGGAACTGAATGATGGAAGAATGATGCAAAAATTGTCTGGGTGAGGTAGACTCTATCTTTGTTTTGAAACACCCAAACAGATTCTTTGTGCTGGCTGCTTGCAGAAAATCGGTGAGAATGTCAAGCACAAGGTTTATCAGTGTAATGCCTGGCATTCCAAGTACTTTAAGTACATTATATATTTCAAAACTCACGGTACTCTGTGATATAAGTACTCTCATCCGCCTCATATTGCAAATGAGGAAACGGCTTCACAGAGATGAACATCAAGATCCAGTTAGCACAGCCAGGACTCAAACTCAGCCAGCCTGACTCCTGTGCCCAGAAACTTAACAATTTTGCTGTGAAACTTTCTCAAGACTTTTCTCCCAGGGAGTTCCCGTCATGGCTCAGTGGTTAACGAATCCGACTAGGAACCGTGAGGTTGCGGGTTCGATCCCTGGCCTTGCTCAGTGGGTTAAGGATCCGGCGTTGCCGTGAGCTGTGGTGTAGGTCGCAGATGCGGCTTGGGTCCCACATTGCTGTGGCTCTGGCGTAGGCTGGCAGCAATAGCTCCGATTAGACCCCTAGCCTGGGAATTTCTATATGCCGCATGAGCGGCCCTAGAAAAGGCAAAAGGCAAAAAAAAAAAGCCTTTTCTCCCATGAACCCTTTGGAAAGGAGATTGTGGTCACACAGAAGCTGTTCAGGCCAACAAGAACACATTGCTTCTCTACACTTTGAGGTATGATTGGAGGGCTGAGCTTCAGGGAGGATGGTAGGAGAAAAGTCAGGGTTTTCCTAAGATCAATGGAGTAGGGACCCACATTGAGCCTGCCCCCTGGACCAAGCCTGTCCCTCTCCCCTCTGCACTGCCGTGGCAGCTTGGTGCTTGGTTAGCAGTAGAGCGAATTGGCTCATCGGTGGCAAAACTGGACAGAGTTTGTCTTTATTCATCTCCTCTCTGCCTGTTCTTTGTCACCATCTGAGGTCCTGTTAAGGACTTTACGTGTTATCTCAGCGAAGAAAGCTTCATTTTGAAAGATGAACATAAAGAATGAAAAAACTCTGTCCCACCCTCCCAAAATGAACACTTTGTGGTAAGATTTTAGGCAGCAGAGATTTTGGGGTTGGAGACCTTCCTGCGGCCTCTGGGTCACTATCGTTGACTTCTTTTCCTGCCCATTCCCTTCCTCCTCTTCCTTTTCCTCCTCCTCCTCTTCTTTTTAAAAAATCATTTTGCATCCCCCTCCCTTCTTCCCGCCCCCAGAGCCTGCATGTCATTCGAGGCCTACTTCCAGGCCTCTTGCCCAGGAGGCCTTCTCTAGACTTATACGCACGCACAGTGGCCAGCCCTGTCATGGGCCGTCCTGGCTCAGGGTTCCTTGGCCCTCACAGTTTGGGCTGTGTGCTTCAGGGTCTCTTCCTGGACTGGGCCAGTCCTCCATATGCTGCTTACAGATTCTTTGATTCTTTTTTTTTTTTTTTGCCTTTTTTAGGGCTGCTTCCATGGCATATGGAGGTTCCCAGGCTAGGGGTCTAATCAGAGCTGTAGCTGCTGGCCTACGCCACAGCCACAGCAATGCCAGATCCAAGCTGCGTCTGCGACCTACACCGCAGTTCACGACAACGCTGGATCCTTAATCCACTGAGCAAGGCCAGGGATCGAACCTGCAACCTCATGGTTCCTAGTCAGATTCGTTAACCACTGAGCCACGGCAGGAACTCCTGATTCTTTTAAACAGTTTGCTCTCAGAGCCCCAAGTCTACATGGAACTGCTCTGGGTGCTTTTGCAAGAATTTCTACTCTGAGAAGTCATTTTAAAGTGACCTCTTGGGCTGGGGGTTTGGGATTGGCATATGCACACTGAAGTATGTGGAATGACTGGCCAGTGGGGACCTGCTGTATAGCACAGAGAACTCTACCCAATATTCTGTGACAATATGTGTAGGGAAAGAATCTGAAGGAGAACAAATATGTGTAGATGTGTCATTGCATCGCTCTCGTACAGCAGAAGTTATCACAACATTGTAAATCACCTATGTTTCAATAAAACTTTAAAATAAATGAGGGGAAAAAACCAGAAACAAAAACAAAACACACCAAAGAAAGGAGAGAGATTTTATTTTTCTTGTTCACTTCTGTATCCCTGGCACTTAAAGTAGTGTCTGGAATGTAGGTAATATTCAATAATTGTTTGAATAAATGAATCAGTGGGAGAAAAAAACTAAAGTGCCCTCTTAAGGCTCTTCCTGTGCTGAGCTTTAAAGTTTTTCTGCCTTTCTTCTCATTTCCCGCACGGTGCCTGGTTCAGTGTTGGGGAGGATAGATGCTTAGGGAGGGATCATTGAACTGTTAAGGCTTCTTCTTTCCGGAAGCAAGTCTGAAAGCCCTTTGAGGCAATGGTGGCAAAATTCTGTTTTCAAAGATCTCCCACCAAAGAGGCCTCTCCAAGGCAGTGCACTGTCAGGGCTTGGGAAATCAGCCCTTTTCTGAGACTACCCTGCTACCTGTTTCTCGGCTGTGTGGACGCTTTAGCACCTTCTCTGGCTGGCTGGCTTGACGTTCCTCTGGGGCCAATCTCTGGGCCTATCTTCTGGCCTGGAAACCACAGCTGGCCCTTCTTGAAATGACTCAACATCCAAGTTGGGAGTTCCCCTTGTGGCTCAGTGGGTTAAAAACCTGACTAATGTCCCTGCGGATGTGGGTTCGATCCCTGGCCACACTCAGTGGGTTAAGGATCCGGCGTTGCTGCAAGCTGCGGTGGAGGTTGTGGATGCAGATTGGATCCTGTGTTGCTGTGGCTGTGGCATAGCTGGTGGTTGCAGCTCCAATTTGACCGCTAGCCTGGGAACTTCCATATGCTGCCTCAGGTGCAGCCCTAAAAAGAAAAGAAAAGAAAACAAAAGTCAAACTTGGGCTCAGCTCCAGCCCCTCTTCTTGGCTCCAGGCAGCCAGTCCCACAGGACCAGGCCAGGACCACAGAGGTCCCAGCTTTTCTCAGAAAGATCCCACTACTGACCAGGGAGAACCATGCCAGAAATTCTGCAAAATGCAAGCGCATAAGCACATTCAAGCCATAGGCTTTTGGTTTCTTGTCCCCATGGCTTCATTCCACCAAACTCCATGTTGCCCAGATGGAGGGAGGGAGTTCCTCTCTGACTGGAGCACGTGTTTTCCCTGTGACTTGCCCCAGGACTCATGTCTGCAGCCACCAGGAACCCACTGGGGCTGGGCCTGGAGGAGGGAGGCAGAGCCCCTGGGGTTGAGGCCAGAGTAGAGCCTCCTGCCCCCCCGGAGCCTGGACCCGGGACCCCAGCACCCCTGGAAAGTGTGGTCCCTCAGGGAACCCCCTCTAGACAAAGCCAGAGGAGGTGTTTGGATCTGGGTTTGAGTTTGCACTGTGACCTGATATTCAAAGGCCCTTTGGTACCCTAGGACACAGCACCTGTGTTCCCAGCATTCAACTCAGGACCTCCTGCCCGCCTCTCTCCCTCCCCAACACTCTAGCCACGGGATGGAATGAATGGAAGGGGCGGCTGAAGACACAGGTGGAAACAATCCTTCCTTCACATTTGCTTGAGACCCCAAGGCCTTTGCATCTTGCCGAGCCTGAGTTATTCTTCTCTTAGTGCATTGAATCCACTGCCTGGAAGCCTCAATGCCCTCACCCCATCCACATCCTCCCTGTTCTTCCGGGTGTGGCTCAGTGCCGGCTTTACCACCTCCCTCCCTACCCTGGAGCCCCCAGGGACTTCTTTTTCTCCTTTGAGCTCTTAACTCTTGACGTCTGCATCTTTCTCATGCGGCATTAATCCACATTCAACATTGTGACATTGTTCATTGTCTCTTGCATCTATGAAGTGTTTTGTGCGTTTATTTTCCATTCATTTTCCACACATTTTAAACCAGCTCTTCCCAAAAGTATGTAAGCTACATAAGTAACTAAAACATTTCCAGTTGTCACATAGACAAAGCACAAGGAAACAGGCAAAATTAGTATTTTATTTAACTCAATATATAAAAGATATGTGGAAACAATATAAAAATTATCAATGAGATATTTTACGTTTTGGGGGTACAAAGTCTTTAAAATCTGATATGTATTTTACACTTATAGGTCATGTCAGTTTGGCTGCTAAATTTTCATTGAAAACTATGAATCTGTATTTAATAATGACCTCTCCTTTTCTTATATATATGATAAATATTGGACCAGAGGAGTTCCCGTGGTGGCTCAGTGGCTAACGAATCAGACTAGGAACCATGAGGTTTCAGGTTTGGTCCCTGGCCTTGCTCAGTGGGTTAAGGATCTGACGTTGTCGTGAGCTGTGGTGTAGGTTGCAGATGTGGCTTGGATCCTGCGTTGCTGTGGCTGTGGTGTAGGCCGGCGGCTACAACTCCAATTTGACACCTAGCCTGGGAACCTCCATATGCTGAGGGAGCGGCCCTAGAAAAGGCAAAAAGACAAAAGAAAAAAAAAATTGGACCAGAGCTTCTCCTTGGTGTTTCCAAGATGGTACCATACAACCAAGGGGATTCTGGGAATCGTAGTTCTCAGCTCCTCTCAGTGCCACAGGGGAAACCTTAGAAAGGGGTGCTGGTGATGTTGAGCCGACAACAGATGATCAATCTGCCCTGTTATTCCATGAGCTGAGAGCTTCCAGGAGTAAGTGGGAGGAAACTGCCAGGTGTGAGGAGTAGCAGAAGCAGAGCACAGACAGGGAGGGAAGGCTGTAAGCTAAGCAGGGACTGGGTAAACCAAGAGGAGAGGAGTCTCTGGCTGTGGTAGGGGAAGTAGAGAAGGAAGAAGATGGAGGGAGAACAGCGGCTTTCTGTGGAGCCCCTAAATTGTTCTGGGCATCCAGATGCTCCAGTGTCAGGGGGTGGCCAGGTCTACATCTCAGTGGCACCCACATGGGGGAGGAGGGAGGGTGCTCACAGTTGTCCTTTTTCCTGACTTTAGGTGCTAAGATTTGCTGGGACGAGGTGGTTGTTCCTAAGGTTTCAGAAACGATGTGAACATAAAGGCCATAGAAATTCTACCTCTTCCAGGAAGGCTTCCTTGTCGACTCTCCCCTTAGCCTGACAGTTGCTCACACATGCAGTTGTTCACACGCGTACACTTGTTTTGGCCTGTTTGCTGCTTTGCATGTTTTGTGTCCCCCATTTAGCCCTTTGGCATCAGAGGCCCCAAATCCGACACAGTCGTGGAAGGTGCTCCATGTGACTGGGCTGCATGGAGCTGGGGCAAAGGCCAGAAGGAAGGTCACTGGCAGGCATCAGCAGAGCCACCTAGGCTGCTCCCACCACCTATGGGCCTGGCTCTGGTAGAAGGGACAGAGGTCCATCTAGAACCACTTCCCTTCATCCCCCAAGACAACCAACCCAAATGAGAATACTTTGCTGAGAGATATCAGAGATCAACTGGAATGAATCCTCAGACTTGAAAAGAGCAATGCAAGCAAAACACAGTGTGTGTGTGTTTGGGGGGGGGTGATGGTGGGGTGGGTGGGAGGGGGCTCCTTTTTGCCATGGCACTAAGGGCACTCCACACCCCTCAAAGCCAGAGGCAGCACAAGGCTCTAAGAAGGAATCTTGGTTAAACAGCCAAGTTCTCTCCTAGAGAGGAAAGTCCCCCTTCTCAGTACTGGGACAACTGCCTAGGAATGAGGAGACCCCCACCCGAGGACACCAGCTTCTGACCGGTGGGTGAGCCGCTTACCTCTCTGTCAAGATGCCAACTCCAGAAACTGGAGATACCCATGACCCTCTATTCCTTCTCAAGGACTTTGGAGCTGGGCCGCAAGTATAGGCTAGAGCCTGTCTGGTCCATTGCCATCCACCGTGTGGAAACCAAAGTGAATTCAAGGTCAGATTTGAATTCTGACCTTGAGACTAGTGTCCTTGCTCCCAAAGGCTTTTCCTTCTTGCCTTGGTCCTTCTTCTAGTCTCCCTTCATATATGCTCTCATTCTCTCTCAGGACTGGGGTCTTTTTTTTCTGATAGTTCATCTTCTGAAGAGGTACAGTTGCCTGGAGGTTTATGGACTTTAGCAGCATCAGAGCAAGCATTGAGTGCCTGGTGCATCTGAGGACCTTGTAAATGGTTAGTGAGATGGCACCTAGTGATGGGAGGGAAGCACACATGGGGCAGAAAATCAGACCCTATGGGCCTGTTGAGCCATCCAAACATCCAAAGTCAGACTGTGGTGTTTGAAGCAAGGAGATAGGGTTAATTTGACCATGCTTATTCCTGGAGTCTGTCTGTGTCCTCCACCCCCCACCCCCGCCCCCAACTTTGTGCTTGCAATTCAGATGTCTGGCACCAGATGGCAGTGTTGCTCTGTTAGGAATTTTAGACAACTGAGAAAGGTTTTAAATTTCACTTGTTCATTTATTCATTCATTCACTCATTCAACACACATTTCCTGAGTATTTACCATATTCTAAGCACTTGCTAGGTACTTGGGAAAGAGCAGTGAACTAAATACAAAAAGCTGTGCCCTCTTGGCGTTTATTTTCTTATGCATGGGGATGATGAATAAATGAGAAAAATATTTGGTACATCATGTGATAATAGGTGCTCTGGGAAAAAATAAAGAAAAGAAGGGAGAGAAGGAGGGCTTGGATTGGGAGAAGTCATGAAGTGAAAAGGGAGATCAGAGATGATAAGAGTATAGAAATTCGGAGCTGGGAGAGGCTATGGAGGCTTTAGGCAATGGGTGAATCATAGAAGCAAAAAATGTTTGCATAGGAGTTCCTGTCATGGCGCAGTGGGTTAAGAATCCAACTGCAGCAGCTAGGGTCCCTGTGGAGGTGTGGGTTCAATCCCCAGCAGGAATTTCCATGTGCTGCGGGTGTGGCCATAAAAAAACGTTTGTATAAGAAGGCATTTTAAAGGGAGTTATGTTTGATAGATGGGGAGACTGAGGCTCAGAAAGGGAGGGTGTCCTGCCCAAGGTGAAAAATCTGGAGGTCAGAGGCTGGCAAGCTTCAGTTCTAGCCTCACTCTACCCTGCCCTTTCCTACTGCCCCCACCTCCTCCCAAATGCCACCTTGTTTCTATGAGGGGCCCTCCCTCGACTTGGCAGAGACTATGAACTCACCAGATGCTGTGTACTTTTTTTCCTGGGCACATTTTCCAGTCCAGCTTGCAATTAGTGTGTGCAGTTACCAAGTTCTGGCCAATGGATGTTGGCCAGAGTGATATACACCAGTCCCAGGCCCGGCCCCTAAAAACGTCCTTAACAGTCTTCTGTGCACTCTTCCTTCCATCTCTGCAACTAGAAGTGCAGGACTCTAGAGCCCTGGAGGATGAGGAAGACACTAAAATGAGGGTCCCTGGAAGACTGCATGAAGAGTACCCCATCACCCTGCTTTGAATTGTGACATGAGTAAGTCTGGTGTGTTAAGCCATTGAAATTCGGGGGTTGTTTGTTACAGCAGCTAACTCACCCTAACTGATACACTCACTGTGATTGAACCTAACTGAATACATGTCCCACCAGCTTTAGCTCCCAACACCATGTGTAGGAAATGCCTGCCGTTTTTGTCTGACCGCGCAGCCCCCTTCACTCTTTGCTTGGCTCCCATTTTTATTAGAGGAGATACCCATTTTCTTGGTGAAGCTGTTTCTTATGGGGCCCCTTCACCACCAACCAGAGTGGGGCAGGTGATCCAAGCAGCCATTGGTGCATACCATCCTCCGGGCCAAGTGATTGGTTTAGGGGTAGAGACATAATACAATTAGTCTTGCTTAAGTTTCAGACTTTTTTTTTTTTCTTTTCTAGAGCCTCACCTGTGGCATATGGAGGTTCCCAGGCTAGGGGTCTAATTGGAGCTCTAGCCACCAGCCTACACCAGAGCCACAGCAACGCGGGATCTGAGCTGCGTCTGTGACCTACACCATAGCTCACAGCAACACCGGATCCTTAACCCACTGAGAGAGGCCAGGAATCGAACCTGCAACCTCATGGTTCCTAGTCAGATTTGTTAACCGCTGAGCCACTATGGGAACTCCCAAGTTTAGGACTTTGGATGCTGGAAAGAGAGTCTCTCCTCCTCTGAGCTAGTGATGAGGGCCAAGAGAGCCTGAAGGTGCTGGAGCCATTGTCCAAGGACACAAGGAGGAAGCTGTTGGCAGAATGAAGCCAACACTCAAAGGAAAGTAGGCCAAAGAGTCAGAGAGAGGATCCAAAGTTATACATCATTCCATCCTTGCCTGATGCCAGGCTTGCCTTCAGTTTTTAGTTACAAGAACCGATGATCTTTAAAAAAAAAAAAAAAAAAAAGTGATCCTGTCTGAATTTCTGTCACTTAGCGCTGAAAGAGTTCTGCTTAATAATTATTGAATCGATATGTATTAAGACCTATAGCTCATGTTATGAGCCTGAGACTGGAGTAAATGGGGAGCACATTAGACACCAGCTCCCAGGGGCTCCTGTCACCAACTAAATATATTTGGCAGGTGGGCCTGATGCCAATGTAAAGTAACAACACCCTGTTGAGAAATGGGATCTCATTTTCCTACTTTTAAGGCTGCTGTCTTATCAAGATAAAAGATGGGGTATGTGCCTTTTCCTTTACCCTTTTGGAAAGCCCAGCTTTGGGGTTCTTGAGGTTTGAGCTTTCCTTATCAGCATGGGGGAAATAACAGTCTTTGGTCTGTGTTTCCGGCCAAATGGAGAAGTTGCCAGGCTGGGGTGGGCTACCCTGTGATTTGGAGGGCCTGTGCCCATCAGGTGGTTAAATGGGGTGCCTGTCGGGAGGGCTAGGAGAGGGGCATGGCCTTCAGGGAGCGTGGGCCTTCTTGGACTGCCGAGGAGAAAAGTTGGAAGGTCTGTGGGGATGGGGGTGGGGACTCCAGAGATCAGCCCCCCAAAATTGGGGAGGTGTGGCCCTGGAGCAGGGCAGGGCTGCTCTGTGCCTATGGGGACTGGACCCCAGGAGCTGAGGCTCCAGAACCTTGAGAAAGGTCCACAGGTCAAGTCTGCCTCAGAGTCAAGGACCACGTGGGTGGCAGCAGGGACAAATACAGATTGACACTTAGTCCCTGCTCTCCATTTTCATGGGTCAAGCATAGCCTAGGGCCTTTCTATAATTTTCTTCATCAGCTTCCTATATCATGACAAGTGCAGTTTTATTTAGATGTAAGTTATTTGGGGAAATTAAAAAGTGCAACACTTTTGGGAATTCCCGTAGTGGTGCAGCAGAAACAAATCTGACTAGTATCCATGAGGACTCGGGTTTGATCCCTGGTCTCACTCAGTGGGTTAAGGATATGGCATCGCTGTGAGCTGTGGTGTAGGTTGCAGGCAAGGCTTGAATCCTGTGTTGCTGTGGCTGTGGCTGTGGCATAGACTGGCAGCTGTGGCTCCGATTAGACCCCTAGCCTGAGAACGTCCATATGCCATGGGTTCAGCCCTAAAAAACAAAAACAAAACAAACAAACAAACAAAAACCCAAAAGAACACTTCTCGGAGTTCCAGTTGTGGCTCAGTGGGTTAAGAACTTGACTAGCATCCATGAGGATGCGGGTTTGATCCCTGGCCTCACTCGGTGGGTTAGGGATCCCGTGTTGCGGCAGGCTGTGGTGTAGGTCACAGATGTGGCTTGGATCCCGTGTTGCTGTGGCTGTGGCATAGGTCAGCAGCTGCAGCTCCGATTTGACCCCTACCCTGGGAACTTCTATATGCCGCAAATGCGGCCCTGCAGAAAAAAAAAATACAACACTTCTAGCACCCTAAATTTTGCAGAATGATTAATATCTCTATACATTTAATTATGAATTATTCAAATTATGAAGGGAAATTACCGGGTTGCATGAATCCATATAACTGAACCTCATCAATTCCATGGGAATAAATGATAGTTTTTACTCGTTGAGGGAGTTGCTCTAGGAAACCTCCTCAGGTGCAGTTTAGTTTTAGGTTAAATGGAGTTTGGGGATTCTCACAGTTCCTGGAATTTGTTTTCTATGAAGACAAATGATAAAAATCACTTATTACATGCAAGAGCTTTGAGCTCTTGATCTTCCTTGCTCAGTATCTTGGAGGAAGAGAAACTCTCCAGCAGCCCTAAACCAAATCTTAAGCGAAATTCTGATTGGCACCACTGGGTTGCACCCACCCCTGAACAAATCAGTTGGTCAAGAGGATGCAAATTTGGAGTGGCCAGCCTAAGTAATTTTTTTTTTTTTTAAGGGCTGAACACATGGAGGTTCCCAGGCTAGGGGTCAAATAGGAGCTATAGCTGCCAACCTATGCCAGAGCCACAGAAACGCTGGATCCGAGCCGCGTCTGCGACTTACACCACAGCTCACGGCAATGCCGGATCCTTAACCCACTAAGCGAGGCCAGGAATTGAACCTGCAGCCTCATAGATGCTAGTCAGGTTTGTTAACTGATGAGCCACGAAGGGAACTCCTATAGGTAATCTTATTCCAGCCTCACCACAACCTTCTAACGTAATTATCATTATCTCCATTTTACAGAGGAGCAAACTGCTGTGGACACAGGTTAGTTTACTTGTTCAGAATTGTGGAGAGGACATTATTATTTCTCACCAACACCTAGTCCCCTCTTTTTCCAGGAACATGGGAGGATGGACTTCCCACCTCTCTTGAGGTTAGATGAAATCATGTGACTTTCTTTGGCCAAGGAAGGGTGAATGGACCTGACACTGGTCGCTTCCCAGCAGAAGCGCAGAATCGCTGGTGTCTGACCCCCAGTTTTCTCCCCCGTCCACAGTGATCAGGGAAGGCGGTGCCACCGGAAGGTGCACCCCTGGGTCTTCATACCGAAGGCAGCTGCCCAGAGCCACTCAGACATGTAACGAGCCTTTGTGTCAGCGAGCAGACTTTGCTGCTGGTGTTTGCTTTTGGATGTATAGTTGATTTACAATGTTGTGTTAATTTCTGGTACAGCAAGGTGATTCAGTTACATATATGTATATGGAGATATTCTTTTCCAGAATCTTTTCCATTGTAGATTATCACAAGGTATTGAATAGAGCTCCCTAGATCTTTGCTGTTTAAGCCACTGAGATTTGGGGGTGATTTGTTCCTGCAGCCTAACTTAGCCCATCCTGATTGGTGTAAACATCACTCAGCTAAATAAGCAGCAGAGCTAGAATTGGAACCCAAATGTGTCTGGCCCCAAAGCCTGTGTTCATAGCTATTTCTCTAGGTTAGCACCATTCTTTGGGAGGTATCTTTTGCAAAATTGGCAGTTCTTCTAACTCTAGCATTCCATGTAAGCTCTGTGAGTTTTGATCTCCAAGGAACGTAGCTTTCTCCTTCAGCTTTCATATACTTCCTGTGTAGCCACATTTCTCCTCAAATGAAGTTTGGCAAAAAAACAAGAGACTTGCCTTCGGAAGCAGCCAGCACACCTAACATGGGTGTGATCGGCTTCTCACTCCTGCTCTCCTCCAGCCAGCCTCTGCCTCTTGCTGTGATCCCCATCTGGGAGCCCTATTCCTGCTGGAGGCCCTTTGGGGAAGATCCAGTTGGGAGCCTAGGGTTATTCCCAGTGTTATGCCAGGGAAGGAAAAGCCTGGAGACTAGGCAGATTGTTGCTATGGCACCCGCTGGGGGGGACTTAGAAGGTAGGACAGCTGGCGGAGTGACAGAGAACCAAGCATCTCCAAGACCCTGAGGAGGTGGGGGGAGCTGAACCCTGAAAAGGGAAGCCCAGAGGAACATGGGAGGATGGTTCGGTATCACTGGTCTGAAGTGTGTAAAAATACGACACTTTATTTTTCAGAACAGTCCTAGATTTACATTACAATTGAGCATGTTCATAGCACAGGGAGCTCCTGTATATCCCATTGTCCCCTCCACAGTCTCTCTAGTACTAGCATCATACGTTAGTATGGTACATCCGTTACACGTTATGAACCAATATTGATAGACTATTACTAACCGAAATCCACGCTATATTCGAGGTCCCTTATTTATTATTATTATTATTATTATTTGTCTTTTTAGGGCCTCACCCACAGCATATGGAGGTTCCCAGGCTAGGGGTCAAATCGGAGCTATAGCTACCAGCCTACACCACAGCCACAGCAACGCAGGATCTGAGCCTCATGTGTGACCTACACCACAGCTCACAGTAACGCCAGATCCTTAATCCATTGATTGAGGCCAGGGATCAAATCCTCAACCTCATGAATGCTGGTTGGCTTTGTTAACCGCTGAGCCACGGCAGGAACTCCCCCTTCATTTTTATCAAACGTTCTTTTTCCATCCCAAGATCCCAGCCAGGAGACCATATGGCATTTAGTCCCTCAGAGACCTGGCAGTTTCTCTGACTTTCCTTGCTTTTGAGAACCTCGACAGTTTTGAAGAAGGCTGATCAGGGATATCACTGGATGCCTGTCTGTTGGAATTTGTCTGTTAGTTTCTCTCATGGTTAGACTAGGGGTTTGAGAGTTTTTTTTCAACAGGATATTTTGAAGAGCTTTTCCAGGTAATTCTAACTTGCAGCCAGTATTACCCAGATAATTAGCAAGCAAGGGACAGACAGGCTCTTGCCTCCCCCAGGGCTGGGCACACAGAGAGACCAGTACAGACTTGCTGATTGTCTGTGACAAGACTCAGGTCTCCCTTCTTGTCCTGGAATCATCCATGCAATTGACCCTGTGACTGCCCAGTTGAAAGCGTTGAGCCTGTTCTTGCACAGTTGTTATAGAGGGGGATGAATAGCCCCTAGGGAAGAAACGTCCCAGGGTGACCAGCCAGGGACAGAGCAGGGGCTCTGGGAGCTGATGAGTCCTTTTAGCAACAGGAAGAACACTTATGGCCGTTGTATCTGATATTCAGCTACCCTCTAAAACACCACACTAATTGACCAATGAGACTATTCTCAACCCCCATTGCCCCTGCCCTCTTCCGACCATAGAGGCTGAAAAAGTGACACTTCCCCAGTCTCTTTTGTGGCATGAATGGGTCACATAATCCAGTTCTGGCTAACAGGATATAAGAAAAATTTGCCTAGAGTTGTGGGGAATGGGGATGAAAAGCTTCTGAGAAAAAGTGTTCACCCCTGATCAGATAGGAAAAACACATGAAGAGGGCTCTTTTTACTTTGGCCATCACCCTGCATCCTGACTTTGGAGGAAGGCCTTAAGATGTGATATCTGGAGCTGTGGCAGCCATTTTATAACCATAAGGGAGAAGATGAGAGAATTTGGACCCTGACCCAGTGCTCTGGCATCTTGAAGTTGCAAAGCCAGCTTGATAACTGTCCACCTCTAGACTTCTTAGTAAGCAACTCTCCTTATACTCGAAGTCCCTGTTAGTCAGTTTCTATTACTTGCAGAAAAATGCACAGGCTCTGTTACTGGCATCATCCTTAGAGTACAGATGAGACCTGGAGAGGTTAGGGACTTGCCTGAGCTGTCCTGATGTGGAAAGACATGCTGTCTCAGGCGATGTTGAGCAAAGAGTGGTGGCATAGCTGTGGGGCAGGGGTGAGGCACTAGGAGCCCTAGGAGAGGAGCAGGGAGCCAATGCAGTTTTCTGAGCCCAAGGGAAAGGGTTCCAGCTACACAGAGAGAAGGTTTGGGGGACTATGGCCAGAAAGCACACTTGCAGGTGAAACAACAAAGGGCAGCCGCCATCCAGCAGAGGCTTCCTTATGGCTGTCTCCAGAGAGCCTGCAGGAAGGAAGGAAAGGCAGTGGCTGGGATTCAGTATAGACTAAAAGGACCTAAATTTAGATCAGACATGCCGGGAGATGCTAGGAAATCCATTCTCGATTCTCTCTCTCTGCAATGCTTTGGCCTACAGTGCACACCCGGCTATGGTTTCTAATATGACCCTCGCCCAGCAGTCCTCCTCGGTAGGCAGGGCTGAGAACTGTCCTTTGTAGGTGAGGCCACAGCAGCACCAAGCCACACGGTGGAGAAAGGCCAGAATCCTAGTGTCACGGGCCCTGGTCTCAGCCATTCTCCCTGGGAGGGGAGAAAAGTAGCCTGGATTTGTAGCATTTGCTGGTTTCCATGGTGTAAATGCTCCATGGCTGATTTTGCCAGCATTTAAACAACTTTCCTGCAAAATTGCTGGCATTTAAGAATTGGCTCTTATATCTTGTAGGAGCCTGTGCCAGCGCTCTGGTGTTTTTGACGCTGCCGACCACAGCCCCTGGCCCATGTCCGCCATGTTCTGAGTCCAGTCCCCTCCTTTCTGGTGGCAGGTCTGTCCCTCTCCCACCCCGACCCTGGTTGTGGGGTTTCATCAGCTCTTGGTCCCACAGCTCGATGCTGTCATGTGTGTCCCCACCGTAATCTCTGATTTGCTACCTCAGCTTTCCCTCAAGCCTGAGCCCAAATTCCTGCCCCTGGCCCCTCTTTTTTTTTTCTTTTTTCTTATCTTTTCTTTCTTTCTTTTTTTTCTCTTTAGGCCTGAAACCACAGCATATGGAGCTTCCCAGGCTAGGGATCAAATCAGAGCTGCAGCTGCCAGCCTACACCATAGCCACAGTAGCACCGGATCCTTAACCCACTGAGCAAGGCCAGGGATCAAACCCATGTCCTCATGGATGTGAGTCAGATTTGTTTCCACTGGGCCACACGGGAACTCCCCTGGCCCCTCTTGCTAACTGGATGGCTGGTTAGGTGACCCATTTCCTCTGCCTTGGCCACAGCTGCTCTTTGTCACTGCTTGCTTGCCTAGATCTGCCCTGGGGCCTCGTAGGATCATAACATTCCACCCCAGAACTTGGGATTGGGGTGTCTGGCTGGTGACAGAGGCAAAGGCCCTGTCTGAATTTCTTTCACTTTCCAAATGTCACACTCTTCCCTCCCAGCACTCTGAGACCACCTCAAAACCTGGATTCCCTCCCTTCTTCCTGAGTGCAGCCTTCTCGCCCGCCCTCATTCGCTCCCTGCTCCTTCACCGAGTGAAAAGATGTCTCAACCTGACTCACAGCACCTCCAGCTCTCCAGGACCCCTGTCCTTCCAACCCCCCCCCCCGCCCCCGATCCACCCATCTGGTGACTGCATCTTCTCTCCTGCCTTCAAAACCTACTTTTCCACGCCCCCCCACACGCCCTTATTAAGGTCTTATCACTGTTCCACGACCCAAATCCTAACCATTACTACGAAGGTTTACGTCAAACCCATTCCCACCCCTGAAGTCCCACTGCACTTCAGCTGAGCTCCTCCGTGTGGCTGAGCGCTGCTTCCTCCAGGAAGTCTTCTCTGTTTGCCTCTCCTCTTCTCTCTGCCTTCTGAGTGAATTGGATCGTCACACTCTTCTCACTGCGATATAGCCATTTATTTGCTGGTCTCTCCCATTGGGTTTTGGGGAGGAGGAACTGAGTCACTTTGCCTTGAAGCCTGGCACATGGTAGGTACTCCATAAACACGGTTTGCTTTGATGACGCCTGGGGCTAATGGTCATTTCTCTTGTGACACTCTAAAAGCACTTCCTGTTGGAATGCCTTCCAGCTCCTCTGCTAGACTGGAAGTTCCTTGAGGCCAAGAACCTGTCCTGTTCCTCTGGCACAATAGCTTCAGGCAGGTCCTGAAGCTGGGGTGCAGTGAATTCTTGGAGGAGGGTGGGCAGAATCAGGCGTGTGTCCCATATTTCTGCAGGCACACCTCACTGTTGACTGAAACAGCTCAAGAGGCCATTGAGTTTGAGATAGTTATTTACATGCTCACAAAGTCCTCACCCAGAGTACAAAGGCCCTTGGAGGGGCAGGGGGCCATGTGTCCAGTGCAGAGGCTGGGTGGCAGGACAGGCACTTGGACCAAAGGCAGGAGAGCTGGAAGCCAGGCAGGCCGGATCCCGAATGGCCCATCCCATCCTGGAGAGACCCGAGGAATTTTTGAATGTGTCTGAGGGGCTGGGGACCGCTTATGAGGGCGGGTGAGCCCTCTCCTCCAGCCCTCCACCCTTCTTAGCGGGGAACATGGGCTCTGGCTCCCAGCTGGACCCCACGAGCAGAAATGTTCTTTTGGTTTTCCTGTTGGAATCCCTCGAGCAGGAATGTTCTCGTGGTTTTCCTGTTGGAATCCTCGGGGCAGGAATGTTCTCGTGGGTTTCCTGTTGGAATTCCATGAAAAGCGCTTTCATTCTTCCAGCCTCATGCCCCTGAAGTTTCAGGGGCATGGGGTCCTGAGGGAGTGCCATGCCTGACCCCTCCCAGGCTCTGCCCACGGGCTCTGGGTATCTAATTAGTGTGCAAACCTCCTGCAGGAGGGACTCTTCAGCCCAGACGATGCTGCTGCTGCAATTGCTGAGCTAAGCTAGAGTGACTTCTGTTCTGCTGCTCTAAACAGGGTCCACTGGAAGTGGCCAGCCCTGGGCCAGGGTGACGAAGTAGGACGGGGTGGTGCTGAGTTGGAGCCACACTGCCTGGGTCTGGATCCGAGCTGCTCACCAGTTGGCTGTAGACATATCTGAAATGCTCTGAACCTCGGTTTCCTCATCTGAATGGTAATCGAATCTATGACATAGAATTGTTGGGGGGTGATAAGCAAGGTAGCTCCCCCTGTCTCCTTTCACTGAGCCCAGGACCAGGTCCCTCAAGACCCACCCTTGATGAGGTCCTGCCACCCTTGGCCATTGCTGGGCAGAATCAATCTCATCACAACTCCTTTCCCAGGGTTGCTTCCCACTGCCAGCACATCTGGCCAGGCATTAAGGGTCACATGCAGGTGCCCATGAGCCCTACCCATGGCCCCACCTCACCCGGAATGCTTGGCAGGACGAAGGGCCTCTTTTGGACCATGGGTGTTTGAGGAAAGAGGCCAGTGACTGAGGCCAGAGCAAAATGTGTCCAGCTGGCATGGCTGCTACTGAGGCTCAGCTCCTGGGACAATTGCTTAGTGATTCTCCCACTGGGTGCCTCCCATCCCTGCCCTCCTTCCTCCTCCTCCTCCTTACCCCAGCCTCCTTCTGCTTTTTGGGCCACTCGTGTATTCACCTTCTCTCTGAATCTGTACAAAACCCGAGTTAGGCAGGTGAGGTGTAGACCACCTTCCTCATTGAGGGAAGAAAGTGAAGCTCAGAGAGGCTAATCCTATCAGTAGCTCACGCTTTTCTGTTAATTAGAACTATTTTGGGGGAGTCCCATCCTGACTCAGCGGAAGTGAATCTGACCAGTATCATGAGGACAGAGGTTCAGTCCCTGGTCTTGCTCAGTGGGTTAAGGAGCCGGTGTTGCCATGAGCTGTAGTGTAGGTCGCAGACACGGCTCGGATCCTGAGTTGCTGTGGCTCTGGCGTAGGAGCGCAGCTGTAGCTCCGATTCCACCCCTAGCCTGGGAACTTCCGTATGCCACAGCTGCAGCCCTAAAAAGACAAAATATATATGGAGTTCCCATTGTGGCTCAATGTGTTAAGAACCCGACATAATGTCCATGAGGACATGGGTTTGATCCCTGGCCTCACTCAGTGGGCTAAGGATACGGTGTTACCATGAGCTGTGGTATAGGTTTCAGATGTGGCTCAGATCCTGCATTGCTGGGGCTGAAGCATAGCCTGGCAGCTGCAGCTCTGATTCGATCCCTGGCCTGGGAACTTCCATGTACTTTGGGTGCAGCCTAAAAAGAAAAAAAGGTGTTGGTTTTTTTTTTTTTGTAATAGTTAATTTGCCCACATGGTTGATGGATCAGAATTGTATGAAGTTGTGTAATCAAAAACTCTGCATCTCTCCTATCCCCTCTCAGCCTCTCAGCACAAGGTAAACGCATTTTCTAGCTTCTTAGGTATCCTTCCAGAATATCCTCCTAGGGCTTGTGGGCTGATTCTCCACTCCCCGCCCAGACGGTAGCATCCTACACGCTGTGATGTCCACTCACCAGACCCCTTGGCAGTCTCTCCCCATCAGTTCCTAGAAGGTGTCCCCCTTCCTTTACCATCACTGACCACTTGCATTGAGCATTTGTGCTGAAGGATCTGCGTGGATTACTTTATTTAATCATCGCATCAAATGCCTGGGGCACTCCTATCGTCCCCCTTTACAGTTGAGAAAATTGAGGTGTGGAGCGTTAACTTAGTCCAGGGGGACGTGCCATGGGGTTCCAGCGCCCTCACCCGCCCGTGCAGCCTCAAGATTCTGGAAGGACCAGCCTCTAGATTTAATCCACCTCCCAGTGAATAGTTTGCATGCAAACACCCAGCTCTGCCGAAAGCCACAGTCTTTAGGCTGCCAACTAACACACACCCAACCGCTCTTTTTCACCACCCACGAAGGAGCGGGTCAGAGTGTTATGTAAGTGGTGAGATATGTGCCATTGTCTCACCAAATGCCCACCATGTAAACATTATTATTCCCGTTTTCTGGGGGAGGCAAATGAAGCTCTGAAAGAGTGAGCCTCTTCTGTACAGGGAGCAAGCCAGGGTTACAACTCAGGTCTCCAGATTTCCCTCCCGTGGCCCTTAAAGTCTGACTCTGCTTCCTCTGCCTGCCTCCCGAGACCAGGGAGGTGTTGTCTGGGCCCCTCTCTGGGAGGGAGGTGGGGGCTGGGCCTGGGGCCCCAGATGGCAGCTGTGCGGGCAGAGCAGGCTCTGGGTCAGCTTGGGTGGTGGTGGTGGGGTGCTTCTTGGAGGCTGTCAAGAGGCTGAAGATCTGTCCCTTCCCCAGAACCTGGGCTTCCCAGGACAGAAGGACCAGACTCCCTCCAATAATGCCGGGCAGCTAAAGTGGCTGCTGGGCGCCCTTCTTCACATGGCACTGGCTTCTCTGATCAGCCAGGATGACAGACTCTGCTTGGTTTCTTGCACTTCCCGTAAATGCTTTGAGGGCTGGGATGGGCCCTGAGTCACCTGCCGACCTCTCAGGCTGCTGTTCTGCTCTTCTGGGGCCTGGGCTTTCCAAACTGTCCCACCAAAGGGCAGACATCCCCAGGGTGGGGTGTTGAGGGCTCCGTGTGAGGCTGACCTGAGCTCACGGTGTGGGGAACTGTGGAACCTGGGATGTGTGGCCATCAGTAGGAAGGCCCCGCTCCGTCACCCCCACCCCCTGGGTATCTGTGTTAGGGTCAGCACCAGGGGTGCCACAGGTGAGTCAGGGTGGTCTCAAGGCCCGTCCAGCTTTGGGGCATATGGTTCTGCTAACTCTGCATCGCCTTCCTCTGGCCCCTTCCCGCCAGGCTCCTTCCTCTGCCTCCCCCTCCCGCCTGCCCTCTGCTCTCTTTCCCAACATTCCCAGCCCCGCCTCTCCCCCGGGAATAGCAGCAATAACAGCCACCATTTATTGACCACATGCCACATGCATTAAAGCTGCTATTTATCAAGCCCTCACTGTGTGCCAGGCATGTGTGAAGCATTTACACACACGCACATGCACACACGTGCCTTGTCAAATTCATCCTCGAAACGCCCAAGGGAGGGAGGTACTATTATTATCTCCTTTTTGCAGATGAGAGAATTGAGAAATGAAGAGAACCGTTCAAGGTCGCAGGGCCAGTGCGTGTAGGGAAGGGCTGAGTGAGTGCGGGCCGGGCGGGGAAGTCAGCTTCCCGGTGGGTCATGGGGGCTGGTGCACAGGCAGTGAGCAGAGACCCCCAGGCTCCCACCCCACCTCTAGGCTGTGGGCCACAGGCTAGGTGGGGAAAGGAAGCGGTCCACTGTTCGCATCCCTCTAGTCTGGTCCTCGTGAGCGGTCACCCTTCTGTCTGTCCTGACAGCTGTGAGCTGGGGCTGGGGATCAACAAAGAAAAACCTCCTCCCTCTTCCCCACTTTTGGCTTTTCTGTCTCTCTGCATCTTCAGGCTTCTGTATTCTCTCTACTTCTCTGCCCCACCTGGGCCTCTCTCTACTTTCATCCATCTTTCTCCATCTCTTTGTCCTGGAAGAGGGCAGGGCGAGGCCTCTGGAGCCCAGGTGGGGTCGTGCCCTCATGGCAAAAACCTTTAGAAGCCCCAAGAACAGAGGGGCTCCTGTTATTACAGTTGGATTCTTTCAGCCCAGAGTTCAAGGGCTGCCTCAGCCTGGTAGGCCCACCGGGGGTACCCTCTTGGCCCCCAGACACATCCATTGCACAAAGCCCCCTGCCCCCAGTGGATTTGGGAGCTGGGTGACTAGCACAAAGCCATTTCCTCTGTGTGTGACCTCTCACCCTTTTCTCTTTGGGATGGTTGCCTGTCCCCCAGGGGAGGTGGTCGCCTGTCCCCCCATCACATGGGCCTCCCTCACAGATGGAGGACCCTACCCCTCTCCGATCCTACGGGTCTCTGCCCGTCTTGCTCCTTCCTGATTCACCGGATCTCCTGGGTGCTGTCTGAGCCTTTATTCTGTTTCCTGGGCCCTGCCCAGCACACGCCAGTGGGGGGGCTGCCTTCCCAGACACACCTGAGCGAGCCCTTCCGTGGGGCAGGAGGGCAGGCCCGGGAAGGGGTCACCCTTGGAAAGTGTGGCCTTTTTAGCTTTTCTGAAAGTTGCAAAAATGTGGCTTTGTCTGAGCAAGTTAAAAAAGAAATCAGTGCCACCTCCCACAAATGATACCATTTCTCAGGCTTGCAGAGCCGCGGTGGGTCGGCAACTAGGACATTAAAAATAGCCTTGTGTTTCCCAATCTTACGGCCTCTTGGGGGCTGCAGGGAGAGGCCTTGGCTGAGCTGGGTTTTCTGGCCCATTGTCTGCCCACGCTGGGTTAGGGGTGGGCGTGGGGGCTGTTTGTAGGCTCAGTACTTCCCGGTCGGAGAAGGGAGGAGAGAGAGTTCGTGGCTAGGATGAGCCAGATAACGCACACTTGAATGGAGTCGCTCTTTGGGGTTTATTTTTCCTTTCCCAGGCTAAGAAATAGAGCATGCTCCATTTTGAACTTCAGTTTCCACCAACTGTTTTTTTTTTTATTTTTTTTAAAATTTTTTCCCCCTCTGCTTTTTCTTTTTTTTCAAAAGTGTGCGGGGGAGACTGAGATACAAGGTCTTATTTCCATCTGGGCTCTGGCCCAACAGCCTCGACCAAAAAGTTACTTAAGTCATATTTCCATCATCTGCAGATGGCTGTGTATTTATTTCTCACCAAAGTAAAATCCCAAATGGACTGCAGATATTTGCACGAGTCAAAACTGCTTCCTCCTGGCAGGGTTGGGATGGGGCTTTGATCCTTCTGAGAAAACAGAAATGTTGGCCCCAGCCCGGCAACAATGGCGCCTTTGGGATTTCGTAGAACTGCCCGAGAGCTAGGCCTTGAGGGGGTGGGATGGGGGTCCCAGGTTCCAGGGGGACCATATCCTGGAGCCAGGTGTGGGGGTTTTGAGAGGCAAAGCCGAATGAGTGATGGGGGCAGAAATCAAAGCAGGTAGGGTCACTGAGCAGGTGACTGGCCCAGAATAACCCTCTGGAGGATGGCAGCCACCATATGAGTTCTGTGAACACGATTCTGTGCAGAGGGAAAGGCAAACTGTGGAAAATTACTCAGGGAGAAACTGCCACTCCTGGACACAGAGCCCCGCTGTTAGGCCAGTGTTGTCTGGCCCCCATCTCTTTCTTTGCTTCCTCACCCCCAGGGCACTGAGCCTGGCACAGGGAGGTGGCCCCAGGCCTGAGCCCGGCAGGTTCAGCCCTGGGTCAGGAGGGGCAGCCCAGGTGGCCACTGAGACAGGGCCCCTCTCTGACACCAGGGGGCACTCTCGCCCCCCCAGGGTGGAAATCCTCAGGGTGACTCTGGCCCCCTTTCCAGGACCCCACCTCCAGCTTCCAGGAGGAGAGGGTGGGAGGGAGGGAGGGGATGGGGAGAGCTCTCAAGCTATGGAGGCCCCAAGTCAGGGCTGAGGCGAATGAACATAAGGAACCAGAGGAACAAAAACGGGAAGAGACAGGATGCCAAAACCTTGTGTTCCCACTTTTCTTCCCTCTGCCGTTTCCTGTTTCTCATTTTCAGTGATGTCCAGTGTGCATTTACATCGTTCCCTCTGTCTCTACGCTTTTGTTGTCCTGATTTTCTGGCTTCAGGTCCCTTGCGACCGTGCTGATTTTTGTACAGAGTCCTAGGCTGTCACTGCCGTCCGTTATAAAATCACAGATGCACCCTCACAGTCGTGGAGGGTGGGCCTGCGAGCCTCCAGTTGGGAGTTGAAGGCCCTGCAGGGGAACAGAGCTTACCCATGAAGGAGGCAGAAAACTACGAGTGCCTTTGTACCACTTCCAGAACCTTCTCGGCCTCCTCAGGCTGCCCTTTGCCCAGCCCCGTATGATTCCTCTTAGCCCAGGCCCTCTTGGCATCACAGGCGGCAGGGCCTGCGTAGGCCCCTGTGCCCTCGGGGCTGCCTTTCTGGGTGGAGGCCCCGCTGTGGCTCCAGCACCCAGTGCAGGGAGCTGGGTCTCTGGCTTGGTTTCTCCCTGGCTCCTCTCAATCTGGGTCAGTCAGCAGGCCCGTTCCCCCACCCCAGGCCCGCCCTCTCTCCCCCACATCTTGGCTCAGGGCTCTGTTTTGCTTTGAGACTTTCTTTCAGCGGGGCGCAGAGTTGGCCACCAGTGTCTCTGGCCTGGCCCACCTCGAAGCCTGACCCTGACTCACGGCCCTGGGTCCTGACAGGACGTGGTTCACACCGGTTTAAAAACCTCTGGACGGCAAAGTCACAAACCATCTGCACCCGCTTCTTCCGCTCGAGACATTATTTATGTGTGCGGCTTTGTACTCGGTGCTAAATGCGGCCTGTGTGAAGGCTGTTAATTAACCCTTTGAGAAATGAGCTTCCCATCAGGGCAGGGACAGGAACCAGGAATGTGTTTGTAATCAGGTAGTTAAATGCCAATGATTTATCCTGCTTCAGATTAGCAGCTTAATGAAGCCAGAGGAAGGGGCAGAGGAGATGCCCTCCGAAGCGGTTTAAATAAAGCCCGTTTTGTGCACACAGATTGTCAGAAGGGCAGGAAATTCTAAATCAACGGTGCTCCTGGGCCTTGGGGAGGAGGCAGGAGGTGTTCGTGGGAGGGAGTGGGGGTGGCAGGCCGCCAGAGCCTGCCTGTGGGAGGTGCAGGGGCAGAGGAGGGCACTCAGGAGATGGTATAGGCCGCGCTCCTGGGCATGAGTTGTGTGGCCCCTTCCTCCTTTGGCCATCTGTGAAATGGGACCATGCCTGGCCCTGCCTTCCTCAGAGGGCGACTGTGGAGGGAGAGGAAAAAGTCTGAGGTGCAGCCATCCAAAGGGTGATGACGCTGCGGAGACATTGGGGTGGAGTGGGAGGTGACAGAGTAGGAGGTGAGACTTTCATTCCCCGTTGGGAGGAGGGGCTGCGGAGAGGACATTAAGAAGTTTTCCAGGAGTTTCTGTGGTGGCTCAGCGGGTTATGAACCCAACGAGTATCCATGAGGACATGGGTTCAATCCCTGGCCTTGCTCAATGGGTTAAGGATCCGGCGTTGCCATGAGCTCTGGTGTAGATCACCGATGCAGCTCAGATCTGGTGTTGCTGTGGCTGTGGTGTAGGCTGGCAGCTGCAGCTCCGATCCGACCCCTAGCCTGGGAATTTCCATATGCTGTGAGTGTGGCCCTAAAAAGCAAAAAAAAAAAAATGTTTTCCAGAGGGGCCTCTCTTCCCTCACCTGCGAATGCAGATGCTTCTAAAACCTTCACAGGTGGCTCTGTGATTATAGTTTCCCTGGTGCTGGAAACAGTCCTCCTGAAATGAGAGGCCCCCTTTTGGGTTTTCCTCAGCCTTGGTTTCCCAGCCCAGGATGCATGGTCCCCCACCCTTCCCAGATGCGTGGAGGGTGGTGCTGGCTGGGGGGGTGGGGAGGGCAGGCGGGAAGTCCCACCATTCCTGGCTGGGCGTGGGGCTCAGGGACTGAGTGGGCCACCAAGGCCTGCCCCGACTTTGAATGGCGACTCTTTACATTCTGTAAGGCGTGCCTAAAAAGCACCATTGAGAGCGAGGGCTCAGACGCCTGCACTCAGCCAAGCTTCCTGTCAAAGCCGAATGAGCCCAGAAGACAAAAAAATGCATTCACAGCTCTGAGCCTTCCCTGCTTCCCAGGCTGATTTCATCTGAAAATATGCCGAGTTGGAGAGAGGGGAGGAAAAAGAAACGGAGGCCAGCCTGATCCCTCGGTGACCCTGCGTCTGCTGGGGGTGGGGGGGTGGGGGGCTGTGTAACCTCTCAGAGCCACACACTTGCCAACTTAGAAGGGCGTTGTGAGGGGCAGATGAGATAATGCCCAGGAAGAACTGCTTCAGCAGGAGAGGCACCGAGAGTGCTCTCGCCCCCTCCTCCCCCTCCCCCGACTCCCTTCTCTCCTCCCCGCTCTGCTCTCTCCTGAGGTCTCTCCATCACCCCTCTGTGCCATCCCTTTACAACAGGCCCGAGTTCAACCAACCACAAAATCTTTCCGTGATTTACTCCGTCCGCCAAACAAGAACAAACTCGCAGGTGACCAGAACCGGACCATTTGCAGTTCAGCCTGACTCATCAGCAAAGTGACAGTCTATGTGTTTGGGGTTTTTGCTTAGTTCGCAGTACTTTAGCAAGCTGCCAGGTGATGCTGCTGCAGACTGAAGCTTGAGAACCACTATTCTAGTGCATGTGAGGGTTCCCCAAGCCTAGAGGTGAGGCAGGAAGGAGTGATGACTTTTCTCACTTGGAAATGGCCCCCGGAGCCCTCTGCTCAGAAGGACCCCTCTTGGACCACCTCCTTCTTCTCTGGGGCCTCTAGCCGTTCAATGGGGACCCAGAAATCTGCTCTCCACCCCAGGAGTGGGGAGCTGAAGCTGCCTTTGGAGAGTTTCTGTGCCCTTTGGAGGCTGACTCCTACCTCCCCCTTATGGCGGGCCCATCTCCTCACTCCTGAGGTCGGTAGACAACCGAGAGCATTTCTCAAACGTGTCCCACCCACAACCCTCAGCTCGTACCCCCACCTGGGGTCAGTAAAACCACCAGCATTCCCAGCGCCGTGGTTTTCCCACCTGGCGGACACATCTCAAGAGAACTTTCTCTGTTAATGAAAATGGCCCATATCTGTGCCATCCAATATGGCAGCCACAAGCCACAGGTTGCAATTGAATCCTTGAAATGTGGCCAGAGTGGCTGAGGAACTGAAATGTAAATTTCTTTCTTTTAAATTAGTTTAAATTCAAAGAGCCACCTGTGGCGCGTGGTGGCTACTGTACTGGATAGTGACATTCTAGAATGTCCCCCAATGCCTTTGTCTCTGGGGTCTACCTTCCCTGCACCCTTGGCATCTGCTCCTGCCTTACTGGGATCCCGGCCCACTGCATGGAGGGGAAACTGGGACCTGAGAGAGAGTTCCCTGGGATGGCTAGGAAGCTGGGGGGACTGGGACCCACCCTCTACCCCCATTCTGCCTTCCAGCCCAGGCCTCAGGCCAGGGGCCCCATCGGACCCTGGCCTCTGGCCGAGGTGTGGGAAGTTGAATGTGATGAAACCCAAGCCCCCTTGGCTGGGGCCCAGCTGTGGTTTCACACTTGAGCTGTGGAGTTGGGCGGAGGCGGCTGGAGAGGACCGTCAGAGGATGGGAATTCGGGTGGCCCGGCCAGCAGGCCCTGTGAGCAGGAGCTGTCCCCAAGGGGGTTTCCAGGCCGAGCAGGCTGCCAGATTCCGTGGGTGCCTCCTGGCGGCCGAGGGCTCCGTGTGGCCCAGGCCCTGCTGTAGGGAGTGACAAAGAAGGGACAGAGGAGGTGGTGAATGAGTGTGTGTGATTGCGTGTGGTGACTGGGGGACTGGGGAGGGGCATCGGCTTCCCTAGGGAGGAAACCAGACAGCTCACTCTACCTGCACCACCACCATCCCACCCAACTACATAATTTGCAGGGCCCAGTGCAAAAGAAAAACTCAGGGCCCCTTGTCAAAAATTATTAGAGACTGCAAGAAGGTGACAGAGTGTGAACCCAAATGCCGGGCCTTCTGAGTGTGGGGTCCTCGGCGGCTGACGGGTTGCAAACTCAGGGAGCTGGTCCTGCCCCCAGTACCTGAGATAGACCTGGGGGAGTCTCGAAAGGACAGAGGACCTGTCTTCTGGCCCATTCCTCTGTCCTCAGCCACTGGGGGTGCCTGGAGGCAGACAAAGGTTTTGAGTCTCTTCCGGGACGTCTACCCCAAGTCCTCTCTCAGGTGGGAAGATGCCTTCACCCTGGGGAGGGAGGATTCAGAGACCTGCCCTGAGCCCTCTCCAGCCTCAAAGGTGAGGGGACGGGGGGGGGGGGGGGCAGGGGCAGGAGACAAAATATAGCATGAGGTCACAAAAGCAATGCATGTTTCTTGAGTGCTTACTTCACGCCAGATGCCAAGTGTCTTGCCAGTGTCGTTACCTCATTCGATCTTCCTAACATGGCAGGAGACAGGTCTCTTGTTTGCCCCTTGTAGAGGTGGGCAAACCGAGCCCAGAAGGAGGGGCTTTCTGCAGTGAGGCAAGTTCTGTATCTCGATTGTGGGGGTTGTTACATGCACGGATATGTTCGTCAAAATGCATTAAGCTGTGCACTTAATCTGTGAGTTTTTTGCATGTACATTATCCCGCAATAAACTTGATTTATTAAAAAGTATATATTGAACCAAGGCACAGAAACTTTGAGAACTTACCCAAGGTCACATTCCTAGTAAGTGACGGAACTAGAAATTGTAACTTAGGTGCCCAACTAGTGCCAAGCTGGTGCAAAGAGCACCAGAACCAGAAAGGTTGCAGACTTATTGCCTTTTTTTTTTTTTTTTTTTAGCAGATTGCAGAGCCTCTCTGAACTTCAGGCTCCTCATCTATAAAATGGACCTCCCAAGGTGGTGGTTTAGTGCTGTCAGGGACATGTTGGCAGGGTAAGGACCCCACAGTGTCCCCAGGAGCTGCACACAGTGCCCTTGTCCTGGTATTTGTGTCTGTGCATGGGAAGCAAAGCTGAAGGGCAGTTTCTCCCACCAGTACCCCCTTGTCCTCCACCAGCCCCCTGTGGCTTTCAGCTTAGGTGCTGCCCAACCACCGGGAAGCAGGGGGCATGGTGGGGCATGGCAAGGGTGGCTGAGTGACACCAGGCAGGGGTGGTGGGGACCTCCCTTTGTGGAGTCACTGACAAGCTGCCACAGAGGGAAGTGACATGGGATTTAACGTGGAGGATGGGAGTTGTCTGGGGGACGCTTGCTAAGGTCCTTATCTTTGTTGGAAGGAGGGTAGAGTTTGCTGTAGATTTTATTAGAAAAAAAAAATCAAGTTAAGAATGTCTTAAAAATTAAGGGTCTCCACTGAAAGACTAGAAGTCCAGCCTCTGGCTTCACTCCATCCATAGCCTCCTCCACTCTGCTGTGTTGGACTGTATTTATTTATTTACTTATAAGGCCCCTCACAGGGAGCTTATTATTATTTTTTTTAATCACTTTGGTCTCCCAACCCCTGCCCAGGGCCTGACACATCCTAGGTGCTTAATAAATGCTGCTAGACAAACAACTGAGAACTGGGGTTAGCCTGCAGCACAAGGACTTAGGCCCCAACTCTACCGAACTACCAAGGGGAGGGCCTAACCCATTGCTCACATAGGAGAGCGGCTCCGGGTCCCCACCAGTTTCCTGCCGTGGGCCAGCTCCAATGCTTCTGCTTTCAGGCCAATTCCTTCTCAGTTCTGTTTTTGGGGAAATTCTGTTGTTTTTATCCCCAAAGAACCACCCTGGTCCCCAAGTCCTAATAATACCTCCATTAGTAGAGTAACCCATGTGTTACCATGAGAAAGCTGGGGCTCAGAGAGGTTAGAAACTACCCCAAGGACACACAGCAAGGTCTTGACAGAGCCACCCTCAAGCACTCTGGCCTCCTGGCCCCCATCCAGCTCCACAATACGACCGTTGCCTCTAATGCTCTCAGCCTCCACCCCCCACCCCAGTAATGGAACCCAGCTGGGTGGGGTTGGCCGCTGAGAGGCTCCAGGCTTGGCTTGGGCCAGCGACTCATGGAAATTGGGCCATTTTCCTGGGACGGAAATGAGAAGCAGATGTGGTCCGGGAGCTGGGGTGCAGACTCATGCCGTGTCAGGGGGCTCAGGTTACACAGAGGAACACGTGACCGTGGTTACAAAAACAGCCTGAAACCCCCAAGGCCTACGTCGTCGTCGTCGGGAGGTCCATCCCAGGGCCTGGGGATCCAAGCCTTCCCCCCACCCCTTACTGCCTGGGCTGGCCCTGAGATCCCGGCAGGAACGGGAGACAGGAGGGGCCGGCGGAGAGCAGGGCCCCAGATGCCCTACCTTCTCGCTCCCACTCTCGCTATGGGGGGTTTCGTTTTGGCTCCTCAAACCAGGGCTAAGCCCAGCATGAAGTCCCTGTCCTCAGGAGCATACCAAGGAAGGCCAAGGCACCCTGTACAGGCCCCTGTGCTTTTGTGGCCTCATATCACACCTGGTGTTTCACCGCTTTGCTCCAATCCTTTGGTTAAGGGACTGTCCCAGGCTGCAGTGCATAACCTTTCCAGAAAAGCCTCCGATCTTTGGCAGTATGCAGGCGGGCTTACCTGAATGCAGAGTAACGGATCAACTCATTCTAACAAACAGCCAGCGGGGCAGGGACCCAAGGGAAAAGAGCTAAGGCGGGATTCTGGAGGAAGATGTTGGCGATCCTGGCACAGGAGGAGCCCAGGAACCAACGGACAGTGGTATCATTTGTGTGGACTGTCTGCTCAGGCCCTTGCTTTTCTTCCTCAGGCAAAAGGGCAGGGCCCCCTTCATTCATTCATTCATCCATTCATTCATTCATTCATTCACTGGTTCTTGTACACCCATGGTGGCCAGGGCAGTGGGCTAAGCCCTGAGGATCCAGAGGTGACTGAGCATGGACTCCACCTCTAGGATTTCACTGACTTCTGAGGGAGCCCACCAAGAAATAGCTTTGATTGACTGCTTACTTGCTTGCTTGATTGCTTCAGTTATTATTGAGTGTATACCACATGTCTGCACTATTCTAGGCTCATAGGATCTCTCCGTAAACAAAATAGTTTTGGAAGAGCAGACAGGCTATAAAAATAAAAAAATAAGTTCTCGTTGTGGCTCAGTGGTTCACAAATCCGACTAGGAATGATGAGGTTGTGGGTTTGATCCCTGGCCTCGCTCAGTGGGTCAAGGATCCGGCGTTGCCGTGAGCTGTGGTATAGGTCACAGACACGGCTCCGATCCTGTGTTGCTGTGGTGTAGGCCGGCGGCTACAGCTCTGATTAGACCCCTAGCCTGGAACCTCCATATGCCATGGGTGTGGCCCTAGAAAAGACAAAAAGACAAAAAAAAAAAAATCAGGTGAATAATATGTTTAGAAAGTGAAAAGTGTTATAAGAAAGGAAAGTGGAGCAGGTGAGGAGGATCAGGAGGTGTGGGTTGGTCGCTGTGTTCACAGGGCCCAGGAGGTCAGGCTTCCCTGAGAAGGTGAGACAGGAACAAAGAATTGAAGGTGATAGCAGAGATGAGAATGGTTTTTTGGGGGACGTGCAAAGGCCCAGGGGCAGGAGGGGGACTGGGATATTCAGGAGCAGCAAGGAAGCCAGTGAGTCTGGGGTAGAGAGGGAAAGAGAAGCAGGAATGAGGGTCCAGAGATAAGGAGGACCAGGCCAGGAGGATCTGAGAGGCTGCTATAGGGTTTTAGCTTTTATGGTGAGATGGGAGGTGCTGGAGGGTTTTGAGCAGAGAGATGTGTGTTAACTGTTTGGTTTTTTTTTTGTTTTTTTTGTTTTTGTTTTTTCAGAGGACCGTGTGGGCTGTTGTGTCCACAGTAGCCTGGAAAGGGTGAGGGCAAAGGGCTGGGGGACCAGTCAGAAGGCACCTACCACAGTCCAGGTGGGAGGTGACAGTGCTCAGGCTGCACGGCGAAGGATGGGAGGGGTCCCCGGAGAAACCTGAATCAGGTATCACAGTAACAGGGAACGTGGAGGAGGGCGTGATTCACTCCAAGGCCGCTTTCCCAGGGGATGTGACTCAGGCAGGATTTTGAAAAATGAGCAGTTCAGCAGGCACTCAAGAGGGTGAGAACATTCCAACACCGGTGTGCTGGGGCCCCATTGAGAGGGAGCCAGGCCTGTTTGGGGACCTATGAAGCAGCATCACATCAGAGCAGAAGGGTCAGGGGAGGCCAGATGGGGAAGGAGCTCGCCGCTCTGCCAAGGGTTTTGTCCTCTGGGCGCCGGGGAGTTCAGGAAGGATTTTAAGCCTGGGGGGCGGTGGTGCTTAAGACCTAAAACTTGCTATTAAGAAAAGTCCCGTGGTCACCATGAACGGCCTGGGGGGAGGTGGCAGGGAAAACCCAGAGGGGAAGCAGAAAATGAGGGCTGACCCCGGGGCAGTGGGAGAGAGGGAAGGAGGCATGAGAACCGTTTAGGGAGAAGAGAGGACCAGGACCGTGTGGGTTTGGGGAAAGAGGAGCAGGCTGTTTTGAGGAAGAGAATGAGTCATGTGGGGGCCGGCTGAACTGGAGGATTCGCTGGGGGATCAGACAGCCAAGCCCCAGAGCAGCCGATGTTAGAGTCTGGAGCTCAGCGGAGGGGACTTGGGTCCAGAAGCCTCAAGGGACAGGTGGCATTTAAGCTGTGGAAGGCCACCAGCTAAAAGGCATCTCCAGATTTTTACCTTTAGTAAGATCTGAATAGAGGTATATTTCCCTCCTCTTTGCCTCTTTCCCAAGGCCTTTGAGAGATACAGTGAGAAAAACATTCTTGAGGGTAAAGAGGAGGGATCCAGGAGGGGACCCTCCTAGGGCAGCACGGAGGAATCCCTGGGCCGGTCCCACTTTACCCCAGGGTGTCTGTGGGCAGAGGGGCCTGGATAGGCAGGGCTCTTGGTATCCATTGTCCGTGGGTCTCTGCATGCAGATATGTAAAGTTATGTGTTTTCATCTCCCCATGATTCCTGTTTTCCTGCAGCCCTTGCTGCTGAGGCGTATTGCCCAATAAAGTGGAGGGGTGAATTTGAAGCAAGACCTCAAGCAGGGGGTGCAGCGGACATGATGTAGAGAAGCTGCTGCTGATGGCAATGGGACCAGAAAAGGGGGGCCTAAGGAAGAGAGAACATGAGAAGCAAAAAGGGCAGCCCTTTAATCTTCAACCTCAGAGGCTCGTGTGGGAGAAACCCAGTCAGGTCTGAGGGGAGATCTCACAGCAAGGGGGTGGGTGGGACTTGACTCAGATTGCAGTGGGGAGAAATTTTAATGACACCCCCTCCCTAGCAAACCAGCGATGCAAGATGGTGCCAGTCAGGAGGTGGTTTGGAATGGCTGAGGAAGGGAGTCTGGGAAGTGGCTTCATGCAACGCTGCTTGTTCTAGTGAGAATGCAGCCAGGTAGTCCTAGGTCCCAGGGGCCGCAGAGCCAAGATCTGCCTCACCAGCTATGTGCAGGGACCACGCACTTTGGCTTCACCTCTTCCTGCCCCTACCCAACCAGCGAGCCCCAGGGACCAGGCAGGACCATCTCTGTCCTGCGTGTGTGTGTGTGTGTGTGTGTGTGTGTGTGTGTGTGTGTGTGTGTGTGTAAGAATGCAGGGGACTCCACTCAGACCTTCAACTCTCTTGTCCCACCACCGTGAGGCCCATGAACATCTCTCTGCACCAGGAAATTATCTTGGCTGGGAGAAGGCGGAAGGGTGAGAAAACCTTGGAATACTGAGCAATTTTACTCAAAAGAGACTGAGTTAATCATACAGAAATGGAGATATGTCTAAGGGGCAATTTAATGGTTTCTTTTTGTTTGTTTTCTTTTTGCCCATCAGTAGTAGGAATTTCCAGATCACGATGAGAAGAGTATAAGAAAAAGTAAGAACAATACTGGTTTGACCCATCTGGGTAGGTGTGTGTGTGTGATCTTTAGCCCTCCCACAATTATGTCTGTACACGTTTGCTGGGCAGCTGTATATTTTCAATTCCAGTAGTCAGACCTTTCCTTGAAGCTCACGGTGTGTTTTGATCTGGCCAGGAATTGGGAATCATAAAATAATTAAATCTGTATTAATTACCTATTGCTGCATAGTAAGTTAATCCAAAATTTAGCTGAAATAAATATGTATTATCTCACACGCTTCCTGTGGATCTGGAATTTGGAAACAGCTTAGCAGGGGGGTTTCTGGCTCAGGGTCTGTCTGAGGTTAACAGTCAAGATGTTGGCCTGGGGTGTGTTCATCTGAAGGTGCGACCGGGACTGGCAGATCTGATTCCCAGACCTGCCTGCCAAGGTGCTGGCTACTGGCAGAGGGTCTCAGTTCCTCACTTTATGGATCTCTTTCTAGGGCTGCTTGATTATCCTCATGACATGAGGGTGGCTTCCTCCAGAGGAAGTCATCTGAAAGAACAATGTCTTTTATGACAAACTTGCCTCAGAGATCGCACTTTTCCATGTGGTCCCTGCTCTCAAAAATGTTAGCAGTATTGCAGGGTAGATGAAATGTGCCTACTGCAAAGCCCGATGGCTGAAGTCCAAGGGAAGTGATGTGGGCTGTGGGCCGAGGACAAAGGGAGCTGCTCAGTCAGGCAGCAAGAGGCTTCCTGGGAGTGGGCAGAAAACCCCTGCCCCCTTGTCCTGCTCTAAGTGGCCTCTTCCTTGTGGAAGGAGGCCTGGTACCTGTGGACTGGTCAGATGGGGAAAGCCGTAGGGGCCTGGCCAAGTAAGGGGACTGATTATCCTGCTCACTGGACCACCAGGGGTGAGTGGAGGGGGGCACTCTGAGATTGGAGAGAGGCTGCGGGGCCGGGGCGGGGGCAGGGGTTGCTGGGAGCAAGGCAGGGTAGGGCACAGAGGGACATAGGAATGAGACAAGGAAGGGGGTTGTTTTGGGGGGTTGGGGCTTTTTTTGTTTGTTTTTGGCTTTTTAGGGCCGAACCTGTGACACATGGAAGTTCCCAGGCTAGGAACCGAATTGGAAATACCATTGCCAGCCTATGCCAGAGCCACAGCAACGCAGGATCTGAGCCACGTCTGTGACCTATACCACAGCTCACAGCAACACTGGATCCCCAACCCACTGAACAGAAGGGGGTTGTTAAATCAGGGACGGTGCTCAGAGAGTAGGGCAGGGCAGGAAGCTCAGAGGCACGTGGTCCTCCACTGGTCAGCATGCCATCGTGTGGCTGTCATCCCTAGCCACAGAGTCATTCATTCACTCATTCATTCGTTCCTGCATGCTTGCTTGCTACACAGCCCAGGTCCCTGTCCTCGGTGAGCTCGGTGTTTGTATATGAGGATCGTATCTTCCCAGGGAGGGTCAGGGGAGGGTCAGGAAAGGTTTCTCATGGGAGGTGAGATCTGAGCTGCTTCTGGAAGGGGAGGAGGGATAAGCCAACCCATGGGAGGGTGTTCTAAGCTGGGAAGCCAGTGAATTCACATTCCCAGGTGTGGCAGAGCACGAGGCTTCCCTGGCTCGGCTGTAGTGGGACGGACCACTGGAGGGTGTTGAGAGATGAAGCAGGAGGAATCAGAGGGGTGTGGCCCTGCCCGCGGGGTGGGGCGCTTTGGATTAATTCCAGACGACGGACAGGGAGGTGATGTAGGAATTTAAGCAGAGACATGAAGGGATCCCACTTGGAAATTTGGGAAGATGGTCCAGGCAGTAGGGATGATCTAGAGGGGGAGAATCCGGGAGGAGGAGGCACTCACCGGGCCCTGCATGCAGGAGGGAAGCAGGCGTGGAGAGGAGAGAAAGCCCCAGAGGCCTTTGGAAGGCTGAGCAGCCTCCACTCAGGCCTAGAGACTGAGTGACAGCTTGGACCACGTCTCAGTTCATCTCAGAGAAACTGTCTAATTTGGGTCTTGCGAGAACCCAGCCCTCTGCTTTAGAAGGTCTCGTGGCCCCAGCAGCCTGGCACCACACAGCACCAGCCAATCTCCTACCCAAGTCTGCTGCCATCCTCCCAGGGGGAGCTCAGTCTGGTTGAATCCAGCTGGCCTTTAGCGGGAAGGTGGTGAGAAGCTGATGGTGGTCTGAGAGCTGGGAAATGCTGGGGTGGGGAGGCTGCTCAGGGGCTGTGGCCACAGGGCAGCCCGAGGAAAGGAGGCACCAGGCTGGGGTCAGTGAGTCAGGAAAGGTCCAGCAAAAGATGAGAGACCTGGGCAGGGTTCCAGCCCCATCTGGATGGGCCTGAGTAACAGTGTGGGGACCTGGAAAGTGAGGAGAGGGAATCTGGCCACATGAGAGGTGCCTGGGATGATGGAAGATGACCCCACACAGAAGGCTGTTTCCTAGAGCCCAGGACAGAGGCTGCCATCTAAGATGGGAGTTACCCCTCACCCCAAATTCTCAAACCCCTTAACAGAGGAAGCTGTGCTGCTCCTTCCTCACAGCAGATGGCGCCATGGGGCTGGGATTGGTGACAGAGGTGCCACAGGAGCTGGCAGGAAACGCTGCCTGGGAGTGAGGGTGTGGGGCAGGAGCCTGAGCTGGGGGAGGGGGGAACCCCAGTCCTGCCTCCCTCTCCAAGGGCCTGCTACTCCCTGGGCTTCTCACTTCGTACCTACCTGCTCCATTCCCTCTTCCACCCCAACCGCCTCCTGCCTCTTCGGTCTTCCCTTCCCTTGCTGTTGCCCACCGCCCCTCCGCTTCTGCTTCCAGCTGGAGTCCAAGGCCAGTGTCTGTGAACTGGTTCACTTCGAGGTACCATCACAAGATAAGGGAACTCCTGGCCCGGCCCAATGGCAATGTCATCAGGGGGTCTTCCCGAGCTGGCTCACATGCTATGTCCTCAGAAGGCACTCAGTGCCCCTAAATAGGAGGGTGCTCCAGGAGGCTCCCAGGAATGTTTAGCAGTGGCAGGAGGAGCGGGGTTCTACCCCTGGGGGGGAGGGTTTGCTCTGCACGAATGAAGGACACATAAACTAGAGCAGCTTTCAGTATGGTGAGGAATGGTGAGGAACCGTCCACTGATGGACGTGCCTTGTATCTCCTAATCTCTAGGCCTTAAGTCAACAAGGAAAACCTGAAGAGCCCCTTCTCTCCCCTTCTTCCTTTCCTGTGGGGCAACCCATTGGTGGGGAAGAGTGGGTGACGGCTGGTGCTGGTGGTGCACGGAGTTGGGGGTGGGCCCAGGAG
Organism: Phacochoerus africanus; assembly: GCF_016906955.1. Taxonomy (NCBI): domain Eukaryota; kingdom Metazoa; phylum Chordata; class Mammalia; order Artiodactyla; family Suidae; genus Phacochoerus; species Phacochoerus africanus. The sequence continues at coordinate 101,944,867 of NC_062548.1, read as the reverse complement.
GGCAGTGGGACAGGGAAGCAAAGATGCCTGTGGCAGAAGGACCGAGGAGAGTTCTCCAGGGAAACTTTCAAAGGGCCCTCAGAGGCCCCAGCACAGGGCTTTAGGGGCACAAGGGTCCCTGGGGAAAAGAGGGTAAGAGCTGTGTGTGTTGGCTTATCCCCACCAGGGACACACAGCTCCCCACCGGCCACTCCCTCAACCCTGGATTCCTTAAGGATGGTGGCCATGTTTTTCAGCCTCTACACTGGTGTCCCTGGTGTGGTAAGAATGACACTTCTGAGACAATAGGGCAGAATATTTTAGAGAAGGGCTGACTAGTAGCCAGAGGTGCCCACTCCTCTGCACCCAGCTTGGACATGGCCAGTCCCCAGGCCGTCTCCCATGGCCTTACCTCAGCTGGAGGTAGAGGGAGCACTGTGAGTCCCTACAGACCGGGTCTACTTCAGCCTTAAATAAAAAGTGAGTTTGTCACCCTCAGTCTTGCTAAGGATGGGCCGCCTCTCTCTAATATCTTCTGGCTCACCCTGAACTTTTTGGTGGTCCATGTAGTGTAGGCAGTGGTGAGAGTGTGTGTCGCATGTGAACTGTTTGACTGTGCACCCCACAGGGGCAGTTGTGTTGGTGCTGAGGGGGCCGGGAGGGAGGAAGCGTGAACAGAGGGCAGAGATGAGAGGGTATCAGAGAAAGAGCGGCAAAGCCAGCCAGGCAAGGAGAGGATGGTGCTGGTGACTGCTCTGTCCCTGCTCCAGAAAGGATGCCCATGGCACCTGGTTAGTGGGTGTGGGGCTGCTGCGGGGAGGAAGGGGCCTAAAGGCGGCAGCTGGGCCTGGGCTTAGGGCTGGATCCGCGGGCAGCTGTAAGTGTCAGCCAGGGGTGTCCTCGTCTGTTCCCGAACCAAAGAGCTTACTGGCTGGGCTGGGAGTGAGGGAGGAAGGGGATGACGGTAAAGAGAGCTCTCAGACATCTTGGGCAGCCAGCTGAGGGGGGTCTGGGTGGGCAGGGCTGACTTTGGGACTCTGCTATGTATCTGGAATTTTCTGACCAACGTAAATGGTGACTTCTGAGTTACTGTTCTTCAAGAAAGTAACTTGGGAGTTCCCCGTCGTGGCACAGCGGAAACGAATCTGCCTAGGAACCATGATGTTGCGGGTTCAATCCCTGGCCTCGCTCAGTGGGTTAAGGATCCAGCATTGCCATGAGCTGTGGTGTAGGTCACAGATGCGGCTTGGATCTGACGTTGCTGTGGCTCTGGCCTAGGCCATAGGCTATAGCTCCAATTAGACCCCTAGCTTGGGAACCTCCATGTGGCCCTAAAAAGACAGAAAAAAAAAAATAAAAGAAAGTAACTTCTTGCTGGACTGGTGGCTGGGGGTGGCATTGCTGATAAACCTACTAACGGTGCTCATTGCCCATGGCAGAGCGGGGATGGGGGAGTCATGGCTCCCAGCCACCAAGGAGCTCACCGTGCAGCTGGGGAGGTGGCCCACGTACCGTGAGAAGAGCTTTGGGGTGGGAGGCATCAGGGGATTGGGTCAGGGTGGGCTCAGGGAGGATGTCTTGGGGGAGGAAGGAGATTCCGAGGGAGAAAGAGGAAGGGTTTCCAGGATCATGGGAAAGCATGAGCAAAGGCACGGGGAAGGAGCGGAAGTTGGGGGATGGGAGGAGCGCGACTCGGGGGACACTAAGGAGGGAGCTGGCACACAGAAGACACTCAACAGACTTGCTAAGGAAGGCAGAGGGGGTGGGAGGAAGGAGGGAGAAAGGATGGGGCTGAGAGCTGCTCTCAAGGTGGGTCACCACCCCCAGTGGTGGCAGGCAGTGGCAGAAGTGCCCCACCTGGGGAGCCCCGCGGCGGTCCTCCTCTCTCCGGCCCCCATCCCAGGCTTGCTCACAAACCTGAAGCTGAGGCTTAAACCCAGGCCTGTGGCCAAACCCCACCCCATCGCCTGCTTCTTCCAGAGCCTCTCTCCACCCAAGTCCTTGTGGAGTGGCAGCCACTCCAGGGCCCTGCCAGAGGCAGGGGTGTTGCCACCATGGGGTGACTGACCGGCCAGTAACCCTCCCCCCACCCCAAGATGGCAGCTGAGGGAGACAGCAGGGCCTTTGTCTGGACCTGACCCTGCTGGAAGGCCCGCTGGCCTGAGTTTGCTCAGTGTTAATAATTGACCAGGTACCCGGGGACAGGGCCCCTCCAGCCAGCTGGATGGAGGGTGCTCAGGGCTGGGGCCTTGGCCTCCCACTGCCTCAGGTGGGGCACACCTGGGGCCAGGGAGGAGAGAGAGAATCCTGGCTTTGGCTGAGGATCAAAGGAGCCCAATGTGTCCCCCTCTGCTCCTCGAGCGCAGAATTGATTGAGGTGTGGAAAGGGCCCTGGGCAGGGTGGCTGGAAACCTCCTCGTCTGACCCTCCACAGGGTCGGAGAGGAGCAGCAGTAACACCTTGCTCCCCAAAGCAAAGACACGGAGGATGGAGAGAAGGCCCGGGGATGCAGGTGTGAGGTTCCCTGAGGCGCACAGAGCTGGACTCTTGAGTCCCAGTCGCCTTATCCCAAACAGCATGGGGCCACACACCCGCTCCTCAGTCCTTCTGATGGAAAACGCCAGCCAAAGGGAAGGTTCGCGTGACCCTGGGACAGAGGGAAGAGGGATAGGGATCCCCAGCCCGGGTCAGACCACCTGGGGTCTCTAGCCCTGGAGGAGCCCAGCTCTGTCCACTCCAAAGCCTCGTGAGAGAGGCCTCAGCCAGGAGCAAGAAGGCAGGTCTCCAACCCCAGGACCCGGAGGAGGAGAGAAGAGAGCGAACAGAGGGGGAGTGTTGCTGTTTACGGCAGCACCAGCTCCCGGAGTTTCTTAGAAGCAGAAGTGATCTCAGTCATCCTGTGGGCAGGGTGTGACCCCCGTTTGACAGTGCAGGAACCTGAGGTTCAGGTCGGTCCCCCGTCCAGGTCCCAGAGTTGGGAAACAGCAGAGCAGAAACAGCCCAGGGACCTGTGCCCCTCCCTCATCTGCTGGGGACAGGGCAGTGTGAGGAGAGCAGGCAGGGGAACAGGCCCCCTGCAGCCATTGAAGGGGCTGCCCAGGGGTGCTTTTGAGGTGGAAGAGGCTGGGGATCCAGCTTCCTCAGCTACTGCAGCCTGATCACTCAAGATCCTCCTTAGGGAAGGGGACCTGGTGGTCTGGGCTCTGGGTGTCCAGCAAGTGTGTCTCAGGCCTTGAGAGGGAGGGGTGGCGAGCCTCACACCCCATCCCCCAACCTCCCTGTCCCCTTTGGCTTCACCTGTGAGAAGTCAATATTGAGGTTTTATGACCCAAGATAAACACACATTTTTTTTTTCCTCCCATAGAGGGGTTATCTGGTCTGGAGGGTTAATCAGTGACCACTGGGGGTGGGGGAAGCCTTCAGGAAGAAAGCAGCTATTGAATTCTGTCCCCTCGGCCCAGCCTCTCCCCTTCCCCCTCCTCTCACCCACAGTTCCCACTTCCCCCACCCCTGCCAGCAGGTGGGGACAAGATATTTGGGAGTCTGAGCCTGGAGCCCGAATGGGTGTGTTTGGGGGACTGTTGAGTGGGTGCATCCAAGGAGAGCATCCTAAGTGCAGTTTGCCGTGTGCACAGTTTTCACCACAACCACCATTTCATTTGGTTGGCAGGACAGGTGGGCCCAGCTTGGCCAGAGGTCTGGGAGAAAGAGGGAGCACTGTCCCTTGGAGCCATACACAGAGGAGATGAGACTCAGGTCACAAAGCACACGAGATGGGGGTTCCCATCGTGGCTCAGCAGTAAGGAACCTGATCAGTATCCATGAGGTTGTGGGTTTGATCCATGGCCTCCCTCAGTGGGTTAAGGATCTGGTGTTGCCGTGAGCTGTGGTGTAAGTCACAGACTTGGCTTGGATCTGGCATTGCTGTGGCTGTGATGTAGGCTGGCAGCTGTAGCTCTGATTCGACCCCTAGCCTAGGAACTTCCACATGCCATAAGTGTGGCCCTAAAAAGCAAAAAGCCAAAAACAAACAAAAAAAACAACCCATGAGATGACCCAAGATAAATGTCAGCTGCTTCCCAGGCAGGGGCATTGGAACCCAAAGCATGGGCCAGCCCTGCCCCTCGCCCGCTGTGTGGCCTTTGGACGATGGCTTAACACCTTTGGGCCTCAGGTGCCTCACCTCTCCTTGCGGGGGGCGGGGGGGGGGGTCTGATGAGATCTTGTGCTTAGAGTGAGGAAGGGACAAAGTGACTATTTACCATTCAAATGGATTATAGCCACCTCTGCCTTCTTCAGAAAGGACGTAATTCACCTCTGGGTTGATGGACTTTTTTTTTTTTTTTTTTTTTGGTCTTTTGAGGACCGCACCCACGGCATATGGAGGTTCCCAGGCTAGGGGTCTAATCAGAGCTGTTGCCGCCAGCCTACACCAGAGCCACAGCAACGCGGGATCCGAGTCTCAGCTGTGAACTATACTGCAGCTCAAGGCAACGCCAGATCCTTAACACACTGAGCAAGGTCAGGGATCGAACCTGCAACCTCATGGTTCCTAGTCAGATTCATTAACCACTGAGCCACAATGGGAACTCCGATGGCCCTTTTACTTAGGGGAACAGTGATGGGTCTTTGGGGTTTAGGAGTGAGCACACCCTGGAGGGGTGAGGCTGAGCTGAAGCAGGAGGGGGAATTGTGACGCTATGAGGACCGTGCCCCGGAATAGGTGAGAACTTAGTGAGGTCCAGGGGCATCAGGAGAGAAGGCTTGAAAAGTTCCACATGAGGCAGGCAGAGGAGAGACCAACAGAGGAAGAGGGCCAAGGGGAAGTTCCCCGGGTGGGGCAGGACCAACACATTCTAAACAACTAGTGTATGACAATGAAGTCATTTTGTCCCCTATGCTCAAATCGCTATCCACGAATCCCGAAAGCAACTAAACATCTGCCACACACGTGAGCCTTGGGTTCTTGGTAAATCAGGAGGGAGGGAGGAGTCTGGCATCAGCTTAACAAGAGGCAGTTCGGAAAGGGGACGCCAGGCACAGGACTGAGGACCGCAACGGGAAGCACAGACCTCATGGTGGGTCAGGAGGAACGAATGGCCCACCTAAGAAAGCCCTCGGGAATACTGGGCACAAGAGGTGACTCCACAAGGCTGGAGAGCTAGGGGTGCCTGGGTTACATCCCCAAAGAGATATATATATCCCTGGCCACACCTGTAGCATATGTAAGTTCCCAGGACAGGGAATCAAACCTGCACTACGGCAGCCATCTGAGCCACAGCAGTGACAACACAGGATCCTTAACTGCTACGCCATCAGGGAACTCCAGAAGATGCCATTTAAACAGGATCATGCCACAGAAGTCTGCCATGTTGGGATTGGCAATGGTCTGGGAAAACCGAGGTTGAATGCATATAGTCACTGACCCGGTGCAGGGCATTTGGCTGGGCCTACGACTGATGATGAGGCCCCTGCCCCTCCAAGAGGTTTTTCAAGAGGATTCAGGCTGTGGCAGAGATGACTAATGGTCCCCTACATCACTCCCTCCCTTCCTCTCTCATCGTGACAGAACCCCTGGGTTTTCAACTGGGCACACGGCAGCCCAGAATAAAGCTGCATTTCACAGCCGCCCTTGTCACCAAGTGTGGCCATGTGACCAGCAGGACATGAACAGGAGTGGTGTGTCCAGCTTCTGAATTGCATACTCCCTCTTATTCACTGGGATGAAGAATCAGGGGTGAACCATGTTGGACCATGTGGATGGGGACCACCTTCCTGGGATGGGGAAGCGACAAGGCAAAAGAAGCTCAGAATCCTGATGATGTCACAGAGCAGAATCATCAGACCAGCTTGGATTCTCTCATGAGAGAAAAATAAACTTCCATCTTGTTTAAGCTACTGTTAGGTTTGGTCTCCCAGTCAGAGCTACCAGAACCTTTTCCAGATTTGATTTAGACCACCTGGAAGTAGAAGACTGTCCATTTATCATACTCACATACTCGGCCTGGACTTCACAGCCAGGTGGGGGGATGCAGATGTGCAGACTGGGAAGTTGGTGACCCTGGGAGCTCCTATTGTGGCTCCTGTCGCTCCTGTGGTAATGAACCCGCGTGGTATCCATGGGGATGTGGGTTTGATCCCTGGCCTGGACCAGTGAATTAAGGATCCAGGGTTGCCATGAGGTTCCCTGTGGGTCACAGATGCGGCTCGGATCCCACGTTGATGGAGCTGTGGCGTAGGCCGGCAGCCATAGCTCCCATTAGACCCCCAGCCTGGAAACTTCCATGTGACACAGGTGCAGCCCAAAAAAGAAAAAAAAGTTGGTGACTCTTGTTATGCTCTTGCAGAAGATTTAGTGAAACGGTCATCTGTGATGATACCTTGACAGGAAAACCCCATGCTCTCTGAGCCTATAATTCTAGGAGAACTTGAAAACTGGGGAGACCTGACTGCTTCTTGGTGCCTTCAGCATGTTCCTAGAAAAGAGAGAACTCAGGGGAGACCGGGCCAGTCTGCAAGCAGAGATGGAAGGGAATCGAGTTTTGCTAAGGGGACCCCTGTGCCTGCTGCCTGCAATCTAAGTTGACTGAGAGTCTGGAAATTTGGATCTTGAAGAGTTGTAAACGCCAATGGCTTCCATACCCACAATGGAGGGAGTGACCTAAGTTGGCTCTGAACAGACAGCCTTAGTAGGAGTTGACTGTGGCCCGGAGCTTTCTCAAGCTTTCCCCATTGAGAATTCTCTGCCAGACGATGGGAGCCAGCCCAGCAGCCAGGATCAGATTAAGGGTGTTCCCTTTCCAGCCTAGCCTGTTGTCTCAGATGGCCTGAAGAGAACAACCACTAAGCTGAAAGAGGGGTCTGGGCAGAGCGCATAAACCAGTAAAAACACTGCCAGTTTTGAACCTGACAAACTGTCAGGACAAGACCTTTGGCTGAGTTAGCTGTGCATGGAACTGACTAGAAGCAAGTAGTCCTGAAGCCTGAGAGAGACGTGTTCTTCAATGCCCTGATGTGGTCGTGGAGGCTACTCACCAGAAAGAGCCTCCCAGAGGGCAAAGCCAGGAGCCAAGGATGGATCTGGCAGCTTGGATCTGGTATTGCTGTGGCTGCAGTGTAGGCCAGTAGCTATAGCTGCAATTCAGCCCCTAGCCTGGGAACCTCCACATGCCTGGGGTGTGGCCCTAAAAAGACAAAAGACAGAAAAAAAAAAGAAGAAAAAAAGAATTGTTTTCAGAATGTGGTATGTGGTTCTTGTTCCATCACTGTGTGTTGGAGAAGGGTGGGTGTGGGGTGCAGGACAGATAACCTGTCTTTTAGGTGTGTTGGTCTCTAGGCCACAGGAAACTGCATCCAGATGTGACTGAGATGTTGGGTACAGGATGGCTGGTGTTTAAGGTTGTTAGTCTTGGAAGGCAGTGTTAGTGTCAGTGTTTTATAGTGATCATAGCGAGTTAAGCTGGCTCCAGGGGTGGACCATGGCAGAGATTGCTAATTTGCCTATGATCCATTTTTCCCTTGCTTCTCTAGTAAACTAACGCCTGACATATATATAGTGAGACAAGTGGCCACCCAGGATAACACTGCATTTTCCTGACCCCTTCGAAGTCGTATGTGGCTGTAACTAAGTTCTGGCCAGTGGCATGTGAGGAAAGGGATGGTACAAGTTCTGGATCATACCATAGAAAGGCTCCCGTCCTCTCTCCCTGACCTGATGGCTGGAAGGTAGATGTAGTGGAGAGACTTGTTGGTCCACGCATGTGAATGCAAACTCTTAAGATGGTGGAGCAACAAGATAGAAGAAGCCTGGGTTCCACCGCTGCAGAGCTGAGCTAGCATGCCAGTTGGGACTTTTAAGTGAGACAGAAATAAACTTGCTCAAATCTTTGGTATGTGGGGGTTTTGTTTGTTTTTGTTATAGCATCTGAGCCTCTAACCTAAGTAATACAGATACACCTCAGTTACTGCAGTACAATGGAATAAATGCTCTAGTAGACATATGGGTAAGGTGCTATGGGTATGAAGTGATAGTGGTTAATTCTGTTTGGGGGAAATCTTGGAAGGCTCCCAGGAGGAGGTGATATTTGAAAAACATCTTGAAGATGTTTTCCAGATGCACAAGTAAGGTGAAAGGGAAGACATGCTTGACAGTTGGACAGTAAAAACAAAGTCTCAAAGTGGTGAAAACACTTGACAAATAGCTCAGATGCGTAAAGGGGGAGGCAATTCTGGGAGACAGAACTGGTGACATTGGATGGGACCAGTTGGGAAGGACCTTAAATGTCACGCTATACAGTTTAGACTTCATCGTTTGGAACCACTGAGGGGTTTAGCAGGCAAGCAACATTACCTAATTTGGGGGTTTTAAAATTTTTTTTTTAAAAAGTCTGGCTACAATGTCTTAGATGGATTTGAGAAGAGAGAGGTTGTAGGCAGAGGGAAGGAACTATTTAAATGTAATGCAAGTCAATTCTGATTTTCCCACAGAAACAATGTTGTAATAGAGGTTTATGCTCCTGGCCATGGACCTGATACACCAAATTTTATAGAACTGACCACAAAACCAAACTCAAATAGCTATAATGGTATACTCATGATCTCTACATTATAAAGTTTCCAAATAGTATATGAATAATTAAATGGGGCCCCATAGTAACTAACCACAAAAAGATATATGTATAATATAATACAATGAATTTAGCCTCCTATTTCTGCCCTTTAAGAAATGTCGCAAAAGTAATCTGTTTATTTTTAATAGCTTTATTGAAATATAATTGACCTATAGTGAACTGCACAAAGTCTACAATGTGATAATTTTTGACATATTTATACACCCTCAAAACCATCACCACAAACAAGAAAATGAACATTTCCATCATCATAAAAGTTTCCTCCTGTACAATTCCTTTCTCCTACCCCTTCTCCATCTACCCATCCCCAGACATTCACTGATCTGATTTTTTGAATGTTCTAGAATTTTACGTAAATAGAATCATAACATGTACTGTTTTCAGTCTGACTTCTTTTTCTCAGAGGAATTATTTTTGAGATGCATCCATGCTGCAGCATGTATGAACAGCTGATTCCTTTTTAATGCTGAGTAATATTCCATTGTACAGACATATCAGTTTGTATATCCATTCACCTGTTGATGGATCTTTGGATTGTTTCCAGTATTTGGTTATTACAAATAAAGCTGCTATGTGCATTCATGAATAGGTCTTTGTAGGAACATATGCTTGCATTTCTCTGGGTAAATACCTCAGAGTAGAATGGCTAGATCGCATGATAGGTGGATGTTTAACTTTTTAAGAAACTGCCAAAAAGTTTTCCAAAGTGGTTGGTGGCTGTACCGTTTTACATTTTCACCAACTCTGTATGTAAGATCCAGTTCCTCCCTATCATTGCCAGAACTTGATAGGTCAGCCTTTTTATTTTAGCCGTGCTAATAGGTTTTTAGTGGTATCTCAACTCTTTTATGCTATTGATTAGATTTTTTCTTGCTATTATGTTTTGAGAGTTCTTGATATATTCTGGATCCAAGTCCTTTATGAGATACATGATTTGCAAATACTTTGTCCAAGTCTGTAGTTCCTCTTTTCATTCTCTTAATAGCATCTGATAAAAAGCATCTTTTATGGGTCATGTTTTTGGTGCTTTATCTAGGAAATTTTTGCCTACCCCGTGGTCACAAAGGTTTTCTTCTACATGTTTTCCTGTTTCAGTTTTACATTTAAATCTATAGTCCATTTGAGTTACGTTTTGTATATGGTGCAAAGTACAGAGAGAGGGTTACCTTTTTTGCTCATTGGTGTGTAATTGTTCCAGCAGCAGTTATTAAAAACTCCATCTTTTTTGCTCTGCATTGTCCTTGTGCCTTTGTGGAAAATCACTTGTCCATATAAGTATGGGATAATACTTATAGGTCAATTTCATCTCAACAAAGCTATTTTTAAGAAAAGTATAGGGTCTACTTCTGGCCTCTTGATTCTGCTCCATTGATGCCTATCTTTATGCCAACATCACACTGTCTTGATTTACTTGAGCCTTGAAATACATTTTGAAATCAAGTAATGTTTTCCAACTTTGTTCTTCAAAATTTGCATTGATGGGGAGTTCCTGTTGTGGCTCAGCAGTAATGAACCTGACTGGTAACCATGAGGATGTGGGTTTGATCCCTGGCCTGACTCAGTGGGTTAAGGATCCGACATTGCCATGAGCTGTGGTGTAGGTCGAAGACAAGGCTCAGATCCCTTGTTGCTGTGGCTGTGATTTGACCCCTAGCCTGGGAACTTCCATGTACCACCGGTGCAGCTATAAAAAAAAAAAAAAAGAAAAAAAAGAAAAAAAATTTGTTTTGGTGATTCTAGATCCTTGGCACTTCCCTGTGAATGTAAGAATTCGTTTTCAAACTTCTGCCTACTTTTCTATACAGAAATCATGAAGAAGAAAGTAAACATTACAATAATCTTACCACTTAGAAATTATCCCTGATAATATTTTCATTGTACGCTTCTAGACCTTTTCTATAATTTAAAACATTTGCTTTATTAAATGTTTAAGTAGCATTATGTGTTAAGCACTGTATGTCTTTTTAACATTAGGCTTATCAAAACATAGTTTATGTGTGTTAAAATTCACTTTTCAAGTGTATAGTTTGATGAGTTTTGACAAACATACAGAGGCATGTCACCATCACAGCCAAGATGTAAAATATTTTTGGGAACTTCCCTGATACCCTCGCAGTTAAAGATTTGCATTGTCACTGCTGTGGCTCCAGTTCAATCCCTGGCCTGGAAACTTCCACAGCTATGGGCTCAGCCGAAAAAAAAAAAAAAAGATGTAGAATATTTTCATCACCCCGAAAACTTCCCTTATGCCCCTTTGTGGTCACTCCCCTCTTCCAACCCCCAGGAATGACTGGTCTGATTTATTTCCCTATACTTTTGCTTTTTTCCCAGAATGTCACATAAGCAGAATCACACGATGCAATCTTTCATGTCTGGCTTTTTTTCACTTAGCATATTGCTTTTGGATTTCATCCATGTTGTGTGTATGAGTAATTTGTTCTTTTCATTGCTAAGTATTTTTCCATTGTATAGACATACCACAGTTCATTTATCCATTCACCTGTTGATGGACATTTGGTTTTTTCCCAGTTTGGGACAGTCGTGAATAAAGCTGCTATAAACATTTGCATACAGGTATTTGTGTGTACATGCTTTCATTTCTCTTGAGTAAATACCTAGAAGTAAGATTGCTGAATCATTTGCCAGGTGAATGTTTAACTTTATACATTTTGAGTCTTGGTGTTCAAAGTGGCCGTGGTTGTAAGAGATACCTCACCAAACAATGGGCATGCATCATTCGCTGTGTCCATTAAATCATGACATTTGTATTTCATTCTCATCCGTCCACTGTGCATTTTAATTTGATATTTAGCCAGCAGAGTTCTACCTTTCCTGGTTTCAAACAGTTATTCTTGCAAAATAATTGGAAGGTTTTGGGTTTTCACATTTTTTAGCAAACAGATTCAAAATTCTCTGAAGCTTAGGAGCTCCCATTGTGGCGCAGCCGAAATGAACCTGACTAGTATCCATGAGGGTGTGGGTTTGATCTCTGGCCTCCATCAGTGGGTTAAGGATCCCTCACTGCTGGGGCTGTGGTGTAGGCTGGCAGCTACAACTCCAGTTTGACCCCTAGCTTAGGAACCTCCATATGCCGCTGGTGCTGCCATAAGGAGAAAAAAAAAAAAATTCTCTGAAACTCTTTGTTTGGAAAATTGTCCAAGCTTATTTCTTTAACTGTGGATATAGAATTGTAATAGGTGAAATATTTACATAGTTTTTAGTAATAACATCACCTTGATGGAAGCATTTCCAAATAACCATTTTCAAAATGTTTTCTCCTTAGCATGCATTTTATTTGAAAAGATGTCTCTCACTTATTGCTAGAATCTTCGCTATAGGTCGATAGGAAGAACTGGTTCTTCTGAAATATTGGCTTGGGTCACACATGACCACTGGGCACTTGCCATAGTAGATAAAGGTCAGAGACCCTAGAATACACTTGTCTTTCCGTAAAAGAAAAATGCACAAATTGTCCTTAAATTTGATTCCCAGAAGACCTACATGCTTAGGAAAAGCTTCCTGTTATACCCTTCTCATTCACAAAGTGTGAAAATATTCTTCTGTTTAGGGCATTGTTTTTACAAAACCAACCACACTGCTGACACGCTGGGAGCACTTAGTAACTGTTTGCTGAAAATGAGCCAAAGTGAGACGGTCCCCCCTAAACACCCCACACGGAGGTGCTGGCCCTCACCCCCAGGATTCCCAGAGAACCTTCCAAGACTCAGGATAATGTGAAACTGCGACTGAGGAAGGCCACAATGTCAACCCACTTATTAAATATTGGGTAAGTCTTAAATTGCTTTTTTTTTTTTTGTCTTTTTGCTATTTCTTGGGCCGCTCCCGCGGCATATTGAGGTTTCCAGGCTAGGGGTTGAATAGGAGCTGTAGCCACTAGCCTACACCAGAGCCACAGCAACTCGGGATCCGAGCCGCATCTGCAACCTACACCACAGCTCACGGCAACGCTGGATCATTAACCCACTGAGCAAGGGCAGGGACCGAACCCACAACCTCATGGTTCCTAGTTGGATTCGTTAACCACTGCACCATGATGGGAACTCCTCTTTTATTTTCTTTTTTGGCCACCCTATGACAAAGGAAGTTGCCAGGCCAGGGATCAGACCTGAGCCGCAGTCACAACCTAAGCCATGGCTGCGGGAATGCCAGATCCTTAACTCACTGTGCCAGGCCTGGGATTGAACCTGTGTCTCAGGGCTCCCTAGAGGCCACCAATCCCGTTGCACCGCAGCAGGAAATTCTTAAATTTCTAGATTTAAAAAAAAAAGCTGACTCAACACTGTTATGCCTCACCGGAAGGATCGTATTGCATCTTTCCCTTTGGAGACAGAGATAGAGGGAGGAAATTCCAGGGAACAAGCTGGAACTGTGAAGCCTGGATGCCCCTTTGGGGGAGTAAGAGTTTTTCCTTCTCATCACAAAGAAAGCCCAGGCTCCCTAGCTCCTCAGCTCTTGGCACCATCTCCCAAAGGGGGCGGGAGACTGCCTCTCCTCTGCTACCTACTCCCCTGGCTACCCCTCAGAGGGGTCCTTTGATACTGGAGGGTGGGAAGCGGGCCCCCTGGAGGTGGGAGGGGACCACCAGTGCCATGGGCCTTGTTTCTGGGAAGCTTCTGGGTGCACCCTCACCAGGCAGGGCCTCCATCAGTGGCCAGTGGAGGGGATGGGACCTGGGCTGCAGGCAGCAGCTGTGGGTGTGGTAGGGAGCAAACCCCCTTATCGCCTTGAACCCAGAGTCATCTGGGAGGCAGGCCCTGGCAAAGGACCTCTCCCCACTGCTCCCAGCTTTACAGAGCCTTGTGCCTGGAAGCTCCTCTGTAAATATTTGTTGGATTTAGTTGAATGGAGTTGAAATCTCATTTCCTGATTCCAGCAGGGTTGGAAGGGCAGGCTGGGTGGGCTGGGCTGCGGTGCCTGGGGAAGGGAGGTGGTGGGAGGAGGCAAAGCCAAACTGGGCAGCTCAGTCCGTGGGGGGACCATTCTGAACCTGGAAGAGCTTCTCACTCTTATCCTCCCACCTGCTACTTGGCTGAGGGTTCCCATCCCAGGTGAGGGTTCCTGTTGGTCCAGGGTATGGGGAAGCAGCAGGAGGGAGAGGCCAGGATGGGCAGGGAGGGGCCAGATGAAGGGGGCAGCCAAGCCCAGAGCCCCAGGGAGTGTATGTGCAGAACACCAGTTCCTTTGTTGCTTGCTTGCTTGCTTTTTAGGGCCCCACTTGCGGCATATGGAAGTTCCCAGTCTAGGAGTCAAATCTGAGCCGCAGCTGCCGGCCTACACCGCAACCACAGGTACAAGCCACATCTACGACCTACACCCCAGGTCATGGCAATGCCAGATCCTTAACCCACTGAGAGAGGCCAGGGATTGAATCTACATCCTCATGGATACTAGTTGGGTTTGTTACCTCTGAGCCATGACGGGAACTCCAAGAACACTGGTTTCAATTGGGCAGAATCTCAGTCCCCATCTTCTAGTACTTCGCTTCCTAAGGAAGCTTCGCAGCCCATCCTGCCCTTCTTGGCCTGGTGCTTGGGAAAGTCTCCCGCTTTTGGCAGCGGTGAAGACCTAGGCACGCAGGCCCCCACGTGCTCAGAGGCGTTACCTTCCTCGGTGCACACACTCAGACTCACATGTGTATGTCCTTGCAGATTCGCCCAGCCAGCCCCAGGCACACGCGTGTCCCTGCATGCCGACAGCCTGGCCTGCCCTCGATAAGACCTTCTGGCATGAACACACATATATGCCCCCCTAGAGACAGCCAGTGTCCCCCCAGACACGGGCTGTCCCTCAGGCACAGAGAGCCAGCCCACAGGTCCCACCCGGAGGGACGTGAGACAGATGGGGTCCTCCAGGCTGCATGCTTCTCCCAGGCTGGTGTCCCCCAGAGTCAGAGCCACATAGAGCAGCTGGTGTGACACAGGCTCCCTTTGTGCTGCCAGGCCCAGGGGACAAAGGGGGCCTCTTTCCTCCCTCTCCCCACAAGAGCGCCTGGCAGCCTGGGGCCTGGGGGCCTGGGGGCCTGGCTGCTGATTGCAGAGGGTCAGGGAGACTCCCCAAGAGGCCCTGTTCTGCATGAGGAGCTCTTGTGGAACCCCAGCCTGAGGAGGCTTGTAACTCCCGCCTCAGGAACCCCAGGGGGAGCCCCGCTGCTCTGCGGGTGGGGAGCAGAGAACCGGGGCCTGCACTGGCCTTGCCCGAGGTGGGCAGAGACCCTACAGTGTCTGCGAGGAGAGTTTCTGTTCCTCATTAAATCAGGAGGTGGCCACTCTGCCAGTCTCAATTGTGAGGGTGCGGGGGCTGCAGCTGCTGGTCACTTGACCCCCTTGAAGGCCTCCACGACCACAGCACTGTCATCATCATGCCCTCTGGGTTTGCTTTGTCATCGTCACTGCTTTTCTGGCATTTACCGCCACCCCCGCCCACACGTATTCATTCAGTCCGTCCCTCCATCGCTGCTGGTGGAGTGCCTGCGAGGTACGGGTGTGCCCGGCTCCTCTCATTTCACCGTGACAGATTTGTACCAGCGCCAAGTTCCAGGCAAACTGATTTTTCTCATTTTCTTCCCAATACAATGCCTGTTCCTTTCTCTGTACTTGTTTGCTCATTCACATAGTAAGAAATACAGTAAACACTCAGCATAGGGTCACCAGACACAATAATGCAGTATTTTTATTCATTATTAGTAGGATTAATTGTTTATCTGAACCTCAAATCTAACTGGGCATTCTGAATTTTTATTTGCTAACTGTGAGGACCTAACTGAACACCTACTGTGAGTTGTGCTTAGGATATACAGTGATGACAGACCCGGTGTCTGCCCTCAGGGAGCTTCCAGTGTAGGCGGGGAGACTGACAAGGAAATCTATATCCCTACCACGAGGAAGGGTAGGGCTCTTGCAGGGGGATTTCAGGGTGCCCAGGGAAGAGAAACCCACTCTGGACTTGGGAGAGCAGAAAAGGTTGCAGGGAGAGAGGATGCTGAGTTAGGACTTGACTGAGTCTGTTCAGGCTGCTATAACAGAATACCATAGATGGGGTGGCTTATGTTATTTGTTTCTCACAGTTCTGGAGGTTGGAAGTCCAAGGTCAAGGCACCAGCCTTGTCTGGTAAGAGCCCTAATTCATAGATGGCCATCTTCTTGCTGTGTCCTCACATGGCGGAAGGGGTGAGAGAGCTCTCTGGAATCTCATTTATAAGGGTGCTAATCCCATTTCTGAGGGCTCCATCCTTGTGACTTAACTACCTCCAAAGGCACCCCACCTCCAA
Source organism: Phacochoerus africanus (assembly GCF_016906955.1). Classification (NCBI taxonomy): domain Eukaryota; kingdom Metazoa; phylum Chordata; class Mammalia; order Artiodactyla; family Suidae; genus Phacochoerus; species Phacochoerus africanus. Next base: position 101,928,970 of record NC_062548.1, on the reverse strand, counting down.
ATACTCTCACATCCCAGTTAGAATTCCTTCCTTCCCCCCTTCCTTCCCTCCTTCCTTCCTTCCCTCCTTCCTATCCTTCTCTCTTTCTTTGCCTCACCCAGAGAAAGCATAAGTTCTTGGGCCAGGGGTCAAATCTGTGCCACAGCAGTGACCAGAGCCACAGCAGTGACAACGCTGGATCCTTAACCAGAGAACGCCCTGGGGTTAGAATTTCAGCATACAAACTTTGGGGGCACACAAACATTCAGTACAGGAGTTCCCATCGTGGCTCAGTGGTTAACAAACCTGACTAGCAACCATGAGGTTTCAGGTTCGATCCCTGGCCTTGCTCAGTGGGTTAAGGATCCGTCATTGCCCTGAGCTGTGGTGTAGGTTGCAGACTCAACTCAGATCTGGTATTGCCGTGACTGTGGCATAGGCCAGGGGCTGCAGCTCTGATTTGACTGACCCCTGGCCTGTGAACTTCCATATGCCATGAGAGTGGCCTTAAAAAGACAAAAAAAAAAAAAAATTCTCTACACAGTGACTTTTAAAAAGTAAATGGGGGGAAAGCCACAGTGAACACTGGGATGGGAGAGACGGGGTCCAGTTCTGTGCATTGGCTTCGAGAGCCCCACATTTAAAAGGTTCTCTAGGAGTTCCCGTCGTGGCGCAGTGGTTAACAAATCCGACTAGGAACCATGAGGTTGCGGGTTCGGTTCCTGCCCTTGCTCAGTGGGTTACCGATCCGGCGTTGCCGTGAGCTATGGTGTAGGTTGCAGACACGGCTCAGATCCTGCGTTGCTGTGGCTCTGGCGAAGGCCAGTGGCTACAGCTCCGATTCAACCCCTAGCCTGGGAACCTCCATATGCCGTGGGAGCGGCCCAAAGAAATAGCAAAAAGACAAAAAAAAAAATGTTCTCTAGTGTGTGGGGTCAACTGGGACAGGATGAAGGCATTTGGAGGAGACACAGTCCAGGCTAGCATGCAAGACCAGGCAGATAGAGACAAAGGAAACTCAATTTGTGCGGTAGCCTCTGCTTTCTATAAAAGGCTGAGGCAAAGAAGGACCCATGATTACAGATTGAATGCTTGGCCCTCAGAAGGGGAAAGCAGGTGCCACCTTGACCTTGTGTCAGGAACCACCTTGACAGCCTCCCTTCCGCCCACCTGGGACTTAGGTAGCCAACCCATGACTGGATGTGAGGGAGGGGGCTATGGCCAGGCACGAACTTGAGTCTACATGCATGTGAACATGTATGGCTGGGTGCCTCAGTGCGTGCCATCTGTTATCATCTCATGGGTTTGGGGTTTGAAAGCCTAAGTGCAGCAAAGAATGTGAAGAACATTGGTATCAGCTTTAGAAAAACCAGAGTTCAAATCTTGACTCTATATCACTTACTAGCTGCTTAGTCTCCACTGAGTTACGTAACCTCTCTGAGCTTCAGTTCTCCGCTTCACAAAATGGGGAAAATACCACCTGGCCTTACCTTAAAACAGTCAAGCCAACAAATTAGTGAGACCAATGCTAATTTTACAGGATCGTTAGGAGGGTTAAATGAGATGATGTCAGTAAAATAACAGGCACATAATAGGCTCCATGAAGTTTTATTTTTCTTTCCCTGCAAGCACCACACCTGCTATTCACACAGCAGTCATCACATGAATAACAAAAGCAACACCATTTGTATAATGTGAACCAACCAGTTAAGATTTTCTAAGGTATTCGTAATTAAGAGACGGAACAGCATGCTCTTTTAATATCCCAGTGAGATTTCCTGTGTCTACAACCTTTCCTAAGGTTGTACATAAAGACTTGTTACGCACCAATGTTAAGATTGAAAGAAAAGCTAATATCTGGGTCTAGTCAGGTATTTCCATCATTAAGTTTCCACTGGTGGCAAATGATTGTAGAAACTGTTTTCCTTATTCCAATTTAAGAATTTCTCTAGGGAGTTCTCATGGTGGCCCAGCAGTAATGAACCTGACTCATATCCGTGAGGATGTGGATTCAATCCCTGGCCTCGCTCAGTGGGTTAACGATCTGGCGTTGCTGTGAGCTGTGGTGTAGGTTGCAGATGAGGCTCAGATCCAGCATTGCTGTGGCTATGGCGTAGGCTGGCAGCTGTAGCAACGATTCTACTACCCCTAGCCTTGGAACTTCCCTATGCCACAGGTGCAGCCCTAAAAAGACAAAGAAAAAAAATTCTCAGGGAGGGGTTCTCCAAGCTCCCAGGGGGTGATGGGCCAGCTGTGCCTCTGCCTGTGCTGTCAGCATGAATTGTCCCCAGTGGAAGACTAAGTCTGTGACCCGTTCTGCTAATCCCAGGGAAAACCATATTTCCTAGCACACTACCTTCTCTTGTTTCTGCTTTGCACGCTAAAGATCTCTGTTAGGCACTAAATGTTTCCCCCCTCCCGACCCCCATTTATCTATTGAAGCCCTCATCACCCAGTATGACTGTATTTGAAAATGGGGCCTTGAAGGAGATAATGAGGGTTAAATGAGGTCTAAGTGTAGTAGTGCCCAAATCCCATAGGACCAATGTCCTCAGAAGAAGAGGAAGAGATGGGAGAGATTTCCTTCCCTCTGCACCTGTCAAGAGGAAAGTCCATGTGAGAACAGAGAGAGAAGGCAGCTGTCCACCAGCCACAAGGAGAACCCTCACCAGGCAGCAAACCGCTGGCACCTTAAGCTTGGACTTCCAGTCTCCAGAGCTATGAGAAATACACATCTCATGAGACCACCCAGTCTGCGGCAGCCCAAGAGAAGAAACAAGCCTCTCCGTTCCTCCCGTGCCTTGTTTGCTCACAGCAGCTCGGTCTCAGACCCACACCATTGCATGGCACAGGCGCGCAGGACAGGAGGCCACCTGCACCCTGGCCCCTTTCTACTCAACAAGCTTCCCCAGCCACCAACTTTCCATGCAGCCCCATCCCTTTCCTCTTCATCACTGTCTCATCTTCACTGAATGGGCTTCTTTGTTTGCTGCCTTGGGGGCAGCAAATTCTACAGGTCTTTTCAGGACCACACCCGCAGCATATGGAGGTTCCCAGGCTAAGGGTCCAATCGGAGCTGTGGCCGCCAGCCTACAACACAGCCACAGCAACGAGGGATCTCAGTCGCATCTGTGACCTACAACACAGCTCACGGCAACGCCGGATCCTTAACCCACTGAGCAAGGCCAGGGATCGAACCTGCAACCTCATGGTTCCTAGTCGGATTCATTTCCATTGTGCCATGATGGGAACTCCGGGTCTTGTCATCTTTAAAGTGCTCTTTTTTTCCCTCACATTTACTTCTTAAAGCACGCTCAAATAGCACAGCTGGGTTTTTCATGGTAATCCCCCTTTTTTTTTCCTTCCTTTTTAGGGCCACACCTGCGGCATATGGAGGTTCCCAGGCCAGGGGTGGAATCAGAGCTATAGCTGCCGGCCTACAGCACAGCCCCAGCAACTCAGGATCCGAGCCACATCTGCGACCTACACCGCAGCTCATGGCAATGCTGGAGCCTTAACCTGCTGAGCAAGGCCAGGGATCAAACCCACAACTTCATGATTACTCGTCAGATTCGTTTCTGCTGCACCACGATGGGAACTCCTCGTGGTGATCCCTTTGAGTGACCATTCTTGGAGTGCTCCCTCTGTGGTTCTGGTGGGGGGGGGGCAGGTGATGGTAGATGAATGGCCCCACCCCCACCCCCACCTCCACCATGGGTGGGGCTGGGCTCCTTTGGGTGCTCTTCCTTTGCTTCTGCCCCTCCTGACCTCAGAGCTGCTTTTGCCATTCCTCGCCAACTAACCCGGTCCCAGCCCAGCACCCTGGCTTGGGCCCCCTCCACCACCTTTCCCAGGTCTTCCCTTTTTAGACCGTCAGCCCCTGCAGGTGGTGGCTGCATCTCACTCACCTTGTGACCCTGATTGACCAAGGGCCTACCATCATTTGCCACCGTGCTCCCTGCCTACCTCTTCCATTCTCAGTGTTCATTCCCTTGGGTGGTTTCTCTTATCATCTTCACTTTACAGAGAAAGAAACTGTGGCTCATGGAGACAAGGTTCCTTGCCTGGAATCAGCCAAGCAGGGGAAGGAGCTAGGATTCACACCAGGCGTCCTGGTAACCTGCTCCCTCAGCCCTCAGCCCAGGCCCAGCCCTCAGTGCCTTTCCTGACCCGCCACCTCAGCGCCACGGCTCCCTTCCCTTTGTCTGAGGTCCTGGTCTCCAGGACTCTTTATTTTCGGGTACATTCCACTAGAACACCAGGCCCAGAAACCCCCAACACCTGCAAACAGAGCCTGCACATGGTGGGCTCGTGGCTATACTGGGTGAAGAAACGAACTCTGGTTTCCTCACCAGATTTCAAGTCCTAAGTGGCAGAACCCACCTGCTGGGCTTCCATCCCTAGCACAGGGCTGGGTACGCTGGGGTCTCCTCCCCCACCCTCGGGACACTCCTGACTGTCCCACCCCTGCCTCCATCTGCTCATTATAAAAACCCCAACCCAGCACCAGTAATCCTCACTCTGCCGCTGGAACCGACTTTCACCATGAGCGTTAATATGCCTTTCCTTTTTCTCTGAATCAACATTAGCTTTGCTGGATCCCTTCCCTTGGCCTGATAAGGATGGGGTAACGGCATCTGTACGAACTTGGGCTGTGCTTTTCTTGCCTTGTCAGACCAGCAGCTCCTATCTGGCCAGTGATGGGCTGGGAGCCAGCCCCCAACAATGGAGGCCTTGTGAGCCGCCTCGGGGGTGTGCTGGGAGCCCGCAATTCACACACACACAACCCTTCCGGGTGCCACCTTCTTATCTGCTGCCACCGAGCCCTTGCCGGTGTTGGGGCTGTAACCCAACCCCTGTAATTGCCTGTCCCACTAGAGCATTGCTGGGCTTGGGCCACCGTGGAACATTGAGTTAGGGTGCTGGGGGCAGGCACCAAAGACTGTGGGGTACTCCTAATTGGGGGAGCCTCTGGCTGGGTGTCCCCCACCCTCCTCCCAGTGGTCTGAGGCTGACTGAGAAAGCCACAGCACAGGGCAGGTGGTCCCAGCGCCCTCTGAATCTGTGCGTTGGCAGATCCACCCCTGAACCAGCCCATTCAAAAAGAATGGTTCCTCTTTCTTCTGCAAACCCCCACCCCCGGCCTGCAGTCCCTAGCCTCCCCTTTCTCTAGATGCCTCCATCCCTCTCATCCTGCATGTCCCTCTTACCTTCTGCCTGCTCCTCCCTCCTTTCCTAGGCTCTCCCCACCCTTCACCCAGCGTCTCTGCCCATCTTTGTCTTTCTCCCTGGGTCTTCTCTCCTGTGCGGGAGGCTCTGCTCTCTCCGCCCCATCCCAGGAACATGACCTCTCTGGAAAATCCAAGGTGCTGTGGGGGAAGCAGTTGGCTTCAAGACTTCCTCCCACTCATCCCAAGAACACCATCCCAGCATCACCATGTCCCCAGGGCTGTGTGCTCCAAACAGTGCCTGGGGCACGGTGGAATATGGGATTGGCAAGACCCCTGCCCTCCTAGAATTTCCAGTCTAGGGGAGGAAATAGGTACCAAACAAGTCTTCAGGTGGCGAGTGCTGTGGTGAGTGACCGTGAACTCTAATCTGGGACTTCCCCAGGGGAAAATAAGGATCGGGTTCTATGCACCGGTGCCCATTTGTTCCAGGTACACCCCTCATCATCATGTTATATCCTGTCTCATTTGCATGTTTGGAGATGATGCCTCCGGTTGCCATGTAAACAAGAGCAACAAGAGAGAGAGCATGTGGAGACAGGGGAGTCCGTTGGAATAGAAGGGGAGAAATGATGGAGGCTGGGCAACATGTTGGCGAAGGAGGAAATGAGGGAAGGGGCTGATTTAAGAGCATCTGGGTGCTGGAATCTGTAAGCAAGCGTTGGCAGGTATAAAGGCATAGAGGGTGGGGGTATAAAGACGGCTCCCAGTTCTCTTGCCGAAGCAGCAAGGTAGATGGAGCTGCCCTTTACCACATGGAAGAGTGGAGCCAACACATATTTGGGCCTGAGGGGTGGGGAACGAAGGGTTCAGCTGTAGCTATATTAAGTTTGAGGTTCCTAGGAGCTAACGTATGCTAATCCCTTCCCTCTTAGCAACAGAACCCCACTGCCTGGCCCCTCCAGCAAGTGCTTTCGGTTGGGCCATCACTTGCATGGCCTCGCTCCCCTAAGCACACAGAAGGGCATGCCTCAGGCTGGCCAATTAGAGCACTCATCCCCTGGACACAGAGACCGGTCTAGGGGTGAGCACCCACCCACTTGGAAGGACACTGAAGAAGAGAGGGTTGCCCTCTTCTCTGGGCTTGTGGGCTGTAGGGAAATGTGCAGTCGGCACTGTCAGTGACATCACTCAGCCAGAGGAAAGCCGAATCAGGACATGGAGAGAGACCGAGTTCTGGCAACATCGTTTGAATCCCTGGGTCCATCTGTGCCTAAAACTAGATCCTCTCTTTGATCCAATACATGACCTCATAAAATCCTTTTCTCCTCTAGGAGAATCCTTTAGCCTATGACTGAAAGAGACACTCCAATAAGACTAACACAGCATCCAAAAGCTGTCATGGGGGTCTTTTGGAGCAAAGACAGATGCAAAAGTAGAGGAAGCTGGGTTCTAGGAGGCATGGACAGATGAGACAATGGCCGGAGATGGACATGGAATCAGGGGACATGTGGCAGAGACTCCCACATGACTCCAACATTCACTTTTGCGTTTTTCCCCATTTTTACCTTCCAGGTAGGTGCGACCATGTGGCTGAGTCTGGTTAAAGCGATGTAAGTGGAAGTATTGTGGGGACTTTCCATTTCCCCCTGGATGGGTACACCTGGTGGTCAGAGTCACCAGAGCTCTCGTGGACAGTAGGGCATTGGCCATCAGTGGACACTCCCTGATGCCCCCTTCAAAACTGAGGCCCTCCTTCCCCCACCTGCCAAGAGTATTGTCCACTCACAGCTCTGCTGAGTCTTTTGCGAGAAACAGCCTTGCTCAAAGTTATGCTTTCTCTCCAGGAGTATCAAAAGGGGGCCTGAATCCAAGGATGTGTGGGATAACCAGCCTAGCTTCTTGCCTTAACTGGAACAAATTTGAAGCCCCGCCCCCAGCTCCAGAGCTCCTCAGGGATTGGCTGGGTCCTCTCCTGGGACCAAATCACAGCTCAGCTCTGCCCTTTACCCCGCCCTGCCTCATCATCTCCTCCCAGCAGGGTGCATCCCTAACAAAACTGGTGGCTGCAAATGTCTCCTTCTGAGTCTGTTTTCTGAGTGACAGCCTATGATAGTAGCTGTCTTTAGACTGTGCGATAGAAGCAACGTGTTGAAAATAGTGAGGTAAAATGATACAAGAAACCTAAGTCCTCCAAAACAGCTAAACCCCTGTATCAGCCCTGAACCGTCAAGTTACATGATAGAAAAACAAAAACAAACAAACAAAACCCTTCTATTTTGTTTAAGCCATTGGAGTTTGAGGTCTTTGTTACAGCAGTGTAAAGCATATTCCGATTAACACAGAATTTGATACCCAGAAGTGAAAGGTTGGATGTGGCAAAATTTTAAATATGAGGCATTGTACTATTGTCAGACCGTGAGCAGATATTTCAGGTTGGAAAGCTCATGACCCATGTTATGCAAAACAGTCGGTAACACCATCTCCCCTGATACCTTGGAAGAAGTTCCATGTCCACGTAGCCTCTAGTTCTAGAGGAAGTGGTCAGAAGGTGCAAACGCTGGTGGGTATAGTCTTCTCCCTACATTTAGCAAGGTCCTGGAAGAGAGAAAAACTCAAAATAGAGACAGCAGTTTGCAAGCAGAGATGAAAAAAAACAAAACAAAACAAAACAAAAAACAGAACTCTGTTTGTGGAAATTCTTCCTGCCTGTGGCCAGTCTTGCAAATTGACTGAGAATCTAGTGTTTGGAGCCTCCCCATACTGAGAAGGCCAACTGCTTTTATACCCCCAGCTGAGGAAGTGACATGAAAGGGCCCTAAAATCTCTGGGGACTTACACTTTTTCCCCAATTGTGGATTGCGTAGATGTATTCATATTGTTTTACTTAGCTCTGGCTCATTTATTTAACCTGCTCTGTAACAGTCCACTGTATGAATATCCCAGTTTATTCACTCCCAAACCATGAACTCTACACTGGGAAGGGAGAGAAGAAGTGAAAGCAGGAGGGGGCTGTTGGACAAAGGAAGTGAAGGAATAAATGGACTGAAGAGTTCTATGAGATCAAAAAGCCATTGCAAGAGCACCTGGGCCAGGGAGCAGAAAGACTTGGAGGTGATGGATGGATGGATAGCAGAAAGTAAGGAGTTCTTTTTTCTTTCTTTCTTTCTTTTTTTAAGAGCTGCACCTGCAGTATATGGAAGTTCCCAGGCTAGGGGTCAAATTGGAGCTGCAACTGTCAGCCTAGACTCCAGCCATGGCAACAGGAGATCCGAGCCGTGTCTGCGACCTACATGGCAGCTCACAGTGATGCCAGATCCTTAACCCACTGAACAAGGCCAGGAATCGAACCCTCATCCTCGTGGATACTGGTTGGGTTCTTAACCTTCTGAGCCATCGTGGGAACTCCTACTGATTTTCAGAAGTAGTAAGGCTTTGGGTGAGTCTAAGGTCTTCAGGGATAAGCGTGGAAATGGACAGCTAAGGCGGGAATTATTACAGATGTAGGTGATGGAAGCGAGAGGTCAGAGGGTGGGTACAGGTGGTTCTATTCGTCTGGGAGAGCAGCGGGGGGCTGGGTAAAGGAGAAGACGATGAGGCTGGAGCTGGGGTCCTCAGAGAGGGAGGGAGCAGGCCTGGGAGGCTGGGAGATGACAGGGATGAGGAGGGAGAATGGCATAACCGAAACAGGAGTGTCAGTGGTCCAGGCTTTACACGAGGATGAGAATAATGGGCAGGAAGTGACTATGAGGAGTAATAAGAACAAACTCTACCTTCCAGCCTTGATGTGTGGAGACTGTGAGAATCCAGTCTGTTGAGAAACCACTTCTGCTTGGGATGAGGCCTGGGGGGCTACAGGGAGGTGGTGGCTCAGGGTGAGAAGAGGTGGGGGGGACATTCCAAGAGGCTGAAGATATAGGCAAGTGCACTGCCTGTGGTGCAGAAACTCCAGAGAGCCTTGTGCCAGGGTGGAGGGGAGGTTCCAGCAGGAGAGGTGAGGCGAGCAGGCTGCCAGGACTCTGCCAAGGATGCGGCGGGGGTATGTGTCATGGATGGCCAGCCTTGGCTCTCCTCACAGGCTAGGAGTGCAGCATGCTCCTTGCTGTGGCATGTGTGTGGAAGGGTCATCGCTCAGCATCTCGCTGTGTCACCAGCGCTTGGGGTTGGTGCACCTCCTGTGCAGGGAGCCTGGAAGTCAATACTCTTCCCTTGATCCCGTGCTGGTGTCAGGGGAAACCAGGGTAGAAAACTGCCCTAGAGAAGCCGGGCCGAGGTTCTTGCCTCCACCTCTGCGGGGGTCCAGGGATGCAGTCTGGACACCTAATGTCACCTTCCTTTGGCGTCAGTGGGGCCTGTGGCTCCCATGGCCTTGGGCTAGTCCAACTTGCTTCAGGGTAGAGACTCCATGTAGGCTCTTAGGGAGGCCTCTGTGAGTTGGTGGGCACTGGGGGGAGGTTTGGAGGAAAAGAAGAGGTGAAGCCAGCCTCTCGGGGGCCAAGGAAGGGTCTAAGAAAGACGTGGGCCTGCACGCCATTGTTCTGAAACACCATCAGTCCAGAGAGAAAGGAAGAGCCCTGCCCCACCCAGCCTGGGTCTCTGTGGTCCAAGGTAAGGTTTCCTTCTGGATTTTCCACCTGGGATTCACTCGATTATCCTTCTTCAACTATGCAAACTTGGGATGACGATCTGGGTGCATTAGACGCAAAGTCTGATTATTTTCTCTGTCTTGTCTCCTACACTGACCTGAGGTATGACCAGCCCCTGCCTCTCCCCATCCCGGAAGCCCAGGACCTACCCCACTGGTGCTTTCTTGTCCCTCCCTCAGGACCATGGAAGATCTCAGTAGAAGCCCGGGCATGGAACAGTCCCAGGTGGCAGGAGAAAGGGCAGGTATCCGTGGTGTCTCCTGAGTTCTCCACTGCTCAGCTCTCAGTAACTCTGTGCCCCCAGCTCCCTGCATCAAGGGCAGATGGGCCATCGGCTGTGCTGGTCTTACCCTCAGGAGCAGGGCACAGCTAGTATCCCAGGGGTAGGGAGGGGAACTGGCTTTACATTTCTCCATGGTCCTGTCCTCAGGAGCCCTGGTCTGATGGGGAAGCCATGACCTTCACTCTATAGGAGCCCCGGGCTGATGCAGAGTCAGGTCTAACCCACATGGAAACACATTGGAATATGCCCAGTGAGATGAAGTCAGGATGTAGGGAGAAATGAAAATAAGATCTTGGATCAGAGGGAGCAGATCTGGCTCTGTGATGTGTCATCACACTCTCAGCAAAGGGTGGGCTGGTCACAGGGAGGACTTTCCGGGGCTTGGATGGAGGTATACATGGTCAGAAAATAAATTTGGTCCTGGACATGAGAGCATTTTCAGCCCACATCAGTGGGTACCCAGAGAAGGTACCAAGATGTATTACTTAGGATACAGATTTGACTGATGTAACAGAGACCCAAAATAAGAGTGGCTCAGACAAGACAGATGTTTATTTCCCTTTGTGTAACAGTCTAGGCACAATTTGGGGCCAAAATGGCATCCGGGACTCAAGCTTCTTGTAACTAACTTGCTAACCGTGCCATGCCTATGGTCGCATTCTCACCCATAGGATCCAAAGTGGCTCACCATCCCAGAGGCCTCCAGGATGCATGAAGTGGGGGAAGGAGGGTCAAGAGGGGCTGCTTCTCATCTGGAAGTTGCATATCTGGCTTTGCTCACTTCCCATTGTTCAGAACATTTAGCCACCTGATGATCCTTCGCTGCCAGGGAACCTGGAAAATGTAGTTTTTAATCCAGGCAGCCATGCATCTGATAAGCACCTCATTCTGTGAGAGAAAAGGGGAGGTTGTTCCCGGGGAACAACTAGCCGTTCTGCCTCATGAGACCCCAAGTACACAGTAAGAAAGAAGCTTCTTTTATTGTATGTGTCTGTCCTGGACCTCATTCTCGCAGGGTTGGGCAAGTGATGGTCTGGGCAAACCACATTAACATGTCCCTCTGGCCACAGCAATTGGTCCAGAACTGAGCACATGACTCCAGATGAGCCAATCAGAGTTCTTCCTTGGGACTTTTTCCTAACCAAGTCTGGGGACAAATGGTGCAGTTTCCTTTCTGATCATGACACTATGAGAAGGTAATCCTGAACTGACTGTGGTCATGTTCCCTGCCAAAGCAGGCCCCTGAAGGAGCAGAGAGAAGGGAGTCCAGCAGGGTGAGTGGGCCTCCGTCCAGGCCTCCCTGTGGTCTGCTCCATCCTTCCCCAGATTGAACCAGTTAATCAACACCCCTTTTTCATCAAATCGATTAAAGTTGAGTTGCCATTTGCAACCCAGAGTCTTGACTCACACTGCACTGAATGTGACTTTTTTTTCCTGGGGGAATCGGAGGTGGGAGGGAGGGGACACAGCTGAGATTGAAAACCTGGATGAAAAGAATGTGGGCTCCAGCCATGCTGCATCTTTCTCGTGCACATTTGTCCGGAGGCATTTTAAAGTTCTCACATAGCATCTCACTGTAGAAGCTGTTCAATTTCTTTGCAGTCAAGGAAGACTGTTTTCTGCAAGGAAGCCCTCCTCCCAGGCCTGCTGTAGCTGGCCCAGCTGTGAGGAGGGGGCCTAAGGAGGGGCCACCTTCACAAAGGGCTCATTCTCAGCTGGTCCAGGACTCTTATCAGCCAAACCTAAACTCTGAATCACCTGCATCCGTGGGCAGCCTCATAGGTGGGGGCGGCTTGATTCCCCTCTGGGCTTCCCTGTGTCAGGACCTGTGAGTGGGGGCGGATTTTCAATAAAGGTTCATTGTTTTCTGTCCCCTCACGCTATCAAAGTTATGTCCCAGGCCTTCCTGAGCCCCCCTTCCTCTTCTTTTCACTCACCGCACCCTTGCATCCATCCCCATTCTGCCTAGTGTACCAGCATAAAGTCCGCAGGGCAGATGGGATGGGGGCTGGAGAAGGAAGGCTAGGTGCATGAACCGTCTCTCTCCAACCAGTCAGAACAATGGAACCTGAGAACGTTCTGTCCTGGGCTTCCAAACCTGTGACTCCCCGACTCCCCCACTCCCCTGGAGCCTCCCAAGACCCCCTCTACAGGACACAGCTGCAACCAAGCTGCCCTGGGCCTCTGATGTCACCTAGCGGCCAGCCTTGGAACTGCCCAGCTCCCAACCTTTTGTTTCTTTTGCAGTTGGATTGGGCTGATGGGATCACGGAGTACCATAATGTCCCTTTTCTCTCTCTTTTTGTTCCTTGTTTTTTACCACAATCAGTTCAGTTGGGCTCAGTCTTCCTCCAGCCATCTTTTTTTTCCCTTTCTTTTTCAGGGACACCCACGGTATGTGGACGTTCTCAGGCCAGGGATCGAATCTGAGCCGAAGCTGCAACCTACATGGCAGCTGTGGCAATGCTGGATCTTTAACCCACTGTGCCCCGCCAGAGATCAAAACAGCACTGCCACAGAGACAAGCCAGATCATTAACCCACTGTGCCACAGGGGAACTCCCTTCCTCAAGCCATCTTTAAAATCTAAATGACACACCCTTGAATCTCCTTTCACCTCCTTTACAACAACCCTACCCTGGTTACCTCCAGAGTTCCTTTCCTTAGTTTATTCTTTTTTTTTTTTTCATCTTTTTGCCTTTTCTAGGGCCGCTCCCGCGGCATATGGAGGTTCCCAGGCTAGGGATCTAATCAGAGCTGTAGCCACCGGCCTATGCCAGAGCCACAGCAACATGGGATCCGAGCCGAGTCTGCAACGCTGGGTCCCCAACCCACTGAGCAAGGCCAGGGATCGAACCCGAAACCTCATGGTTCCTAGTTGGATTCATTAACCACTGCGCTATGACGGGAACTCCTCCTTAGTTTATTCTTTCAACCCAAATAATCCTGGCTGACTGAGTATCAGGGTGCAGCCAGGACTGCCCCTGTGCCAAGAAAAAGGCAGACTGAACGTCAGAAAGATTCATTAGAATAATGAAGAACAAAAGCTTCCAGCCTCTGAAGCCCTTGAAAGCACCTGGAAGTTTCCTTTAGATCATCCCCCTGCCATCTCTTCACACTCCTGTTAAGAAACCTGCTTTCCCTTAAGCACCAGCTTTCAAGAAAAAATGAACAGACTTTCCTGGATCTGTGTTTTTTTTTTTTTTTTTTTTTTTCCCATTTCAACCTACAGGTCTTGCAACATTAGAGTTTTCTTTTTTCCCCACGTGGGTGTGTAGCAGCCCAGCTTTGTGATGCGTTAAACGAGCATTTGTGGCTCAACCTGGAAAACTGAGCCCCATTCATAACCCTGAGTCCTTGATTTTCTATTGGCTTATTGTCTGGAACCCCAATCCACTTCCCAGAAACCAAGGTTTGCAATATCACTCATTGGTAAACTGGGACTGCCTGATTGTAGACATTTAAGGTAAGGAGAAGCTTTCCGGGGAGAGATGGTGGCTGCTTGGTGTCATTTTAAACAGGATGATGTGTAAGAGCTATCTCATTTCCCCAGAAATGGAAAAGTCTTGAGGTTTGCAGGATGGGCTGGACCAGCGTGCTAGGGTTGGGGGGAAGGGGTGTGGTGATGCTTTAGACTCAAGGACCAGGCAGAGAGGATACAAGAAGGGCTGGGCTGAGTGGAGGGGCCTGGGGACAAGTCTTAGGACTGGAGAGACAGATTCAACTAACATTTATCAAGAACCTTCCATGTGTCAGGAAGGGCCCAGTGGGGTAGCGAGTGGGTCCCCCAGGCCAGCTAATCATTTTATGTCCCATCGAACTATCAGCACATCTTTATCTTTTAAATTTATTCATTTAGTTAGTTAGTTAGTTAGTTAGTTAGTTATGTCTTTTTCAGGCCACACCAGCAGCATGTGGAGGTTCCCAGGCTAGGGGTCGAATCAGAGGTGTAGCTGCCAGCCTACACCACAGCAACTGGGGATCCGAGCTGCGTCCGCAACCTAAACCATAGCTCACGGCAACGCCAGATCCTTAACCCAATGAGCGAGTCCAGGGATCAAACCTGCGTCCTCTTAGATACAAGTCAGATTCGTTTCTGCTGAACCATGATGGGAACTCTTATCAGTTCATGTTTAATGTAGTGGAACTGGTCTCTGCTTGGGGAAAGGGGGGGGGCGTGTGTGGTGGGCAGGGGACAGCATCCCTCATCCCTCATCCCTCCCGGCAACACTCCATCTTCTCTGAGCAATTCAGCTCTGACCCCAAACTCCCATGCTGCAATTAGACAAACAAAAACTCCGTAGAGACCTTGCTCCACCCTCCTTAGGGAATAGCTTAGAGACCAACTATTGTTATGCCGACCTGTTCTTTTGGGGTCCTCCCACCCGTAAGCCACCCTATTGCAAGTAATTTATTAAAGCAGAACATCCGACTGCCCTTAAAAGAGTTCCAGACATGATTTTCTTCGTCTCCTTCTTATATTTCCAGTGATGTCTGCGTGCTTTGTAAAGAGTGCCCCTCAGCCAGCTGCCCGGCTGGTCACCCCTTCAACCAGCTCTGGTACCGAGCACTGAAAGTGTTCTCACCCTGCCGTGTAAGTAGCATGATCTCCATTCTCCCTGGTAAAGCTGAGGCCGAGGGCAGTGAGGCGAGTGGCCCAAGAGGCCCACAGCTGGTGAGTAAATCCCACCTTTGAGCTGAGATCTGAAGTCAGGTTTATGCGTCTTATTGCAAAGCCCAGATCTTCTTCAGTTCCTCGCCCTCCCCCAGGAGAAAATGGAAAGGAAAAGCCGTTGAGAGCAGGAGGGTGATTCCTACGAGGAGGTACAGGAGGTGGAGGTTTGAAGCGGGAGCTGCAACAAGCAGAGTCAGAGACCCAGTGGGTGGCTAGGAGGCTGGGTGCTGGCAGTACTGCCACACGGCTCAGGTTGGGTGAGGGGAGTAGGGTGGTGCCCGCTTGGGCTCCTGGATGTGGGAGGGTAAAGCCGCCTGGTCCTGGAGAGGGGGGCTGTGTGTGTGATGCTGGGGCTCCCTCCTCTATATGCAGCCACACCAGCAGTGCCCGTGGAAAGGGTGGCTGTGCCTGGAGTCTGGCAGAGAGGCTGGGGCCCAAGAGGAGTCTTTGCAGGAGAAATCTCTCCTTCAGCCCTAGATTGGAGGCTGCAGAAAGTCATTTGGACCAAGTGGGGGCAGGATGCAGAGGGCCAAGGAGCTGGCTCCCGTTGGTCCCCTTTCTTTCCTCATCTCCCTTCCCTCTGAACCCCAGTCCAGGGCCCAGGAGGGCCTGGCAGCCTGTTCCTGGCCTCCCCAGCAGAGGGCTCCAGAGCAGAGCTCAGGACGGCCATGGGGAGGGAGCGGCAGAAAGCACTGGACAGTCCGCCCTGCTCACAGGTGTCCAAGTCACAGGTGCTCTTTACTGGTGCACAGGTGTGTCTGTCTATGTGTGCACCGTGTGGGTGTGTGCAAGTGTGTACAGTAGACGTATGTTGTTGTGTGGGCATGTCAATGTCAGCACACGGGCACGACTGCCTGCTTGTGTGTTGGGTGGTATCTATTCACATGTGTTTGCTCATTTTCTCTTTGCACACGCCAGCACTACTGTGGTCCTTGTGCATAGTTGTGTGCATGCAGGTGTCTGTATGCTTTGTGCATGGGTGTCTCTGGTTGGCCTTGTGCGGAGAAAGCCGAAAAATTACTGACAAGGTGTGCTGTGGAATCTCATCATTCTCGAGGACAAGGATGAGGGACCCCCTGCTCCCTCTGTGCCATCTGACATTCACACCCTGACCCAGCCGCCTGACTCCTGCCCTCAATCAGCACAGCCCCTGAATTTGTTTGTTAAAACCTCATTTACAGCAGGTGTAGTTGACATCCAGTTCCCAGGAAGCAAGTACTTCCAGAGCTGTGTGTGTGTGTGTGTTCTGGTTCCCTCATTTGCAGCTCGAAAATGTTTCTTTTCCAGCATTTCCATTGTGGCTCAGAGAGTTAAGAACCCAACTAGTATCCATGAAGATGTGAGTTCGATCCCTGCCCTTGCTCATTGGGTTAAGGATCCGGTGTTGCTACAAGCTGCAGCATAGATCACAGAGGAAGCTCGGATCTGGCTTTGCTGTGACCGTGCTATAGGCCAGCAGCTGCAGCTCCCATTCAGCCCCTAGCCTGGGAACCTCCGTATGGTGCAGGTGCGGTCCTGAAAAGCAGAAACAGAAAATGCTGTTCTTCTTGTTGGGAATGAGGAGCAGAGTCCCAGAGAATGCGGGGAAGGTAGAGGGCTGCAGTGGAGAAACAGCAGGCTGGTGGCTGGTTCATCCACAGCCGAAGGGAGGCAGCGGCCATGGGGGCAAGGTCTTGGCCCAGAAGTCTGGGGGGCCCAGCTCTGCTACCAGCTGGAGGCCCTGGCTGATGGGAAGCAGCCCCTCCTGTGGTGGTGGTCTGTGCTGCTGTTCAGCCAGGGCCATTGGGGAGAACAAATGGGGTACTCCCCTCAAGTGGAAAAGGCATTTGTCGAAGGGAGTGTGGCTGAGGATGGCGCCCACCACCGGATGGGAGGCTGTATTGGTTTCCTGTCGCTCCTCCGACAGCTCACCACGAACTTAGTGGTTTAAAATAATCCGCATTTATTTTACAGTCCTGGGGACCACAAGTCCAAAATCAGCCTCCCCAAGCTAAAGTCAAGGGATTGGCAGTGCTGTGTGCCTTTTGGAGGCTCTAGGGGAAATGGGTCTCCTTGCCTTTTCCAGATTCTAGAAGCTGCCTGCATCCCTTGGCTTGGGGCCCCTTCCTCCTTTGTGCTGTCACATCACCTTTCTATTGCTCTGGCTTCTTGCCTCCCTCTGGGAAGGACCCCGGTGATTACCCTGGACCCTCCCAGATAATCCAGGACAGTCTCCTCATCTCAAGCTCCTTGACATGATCACATCTGCCAAGTCCTTTTGGCTGTGAGGTTAACATTTGTTCACAGGTTCTGGGGAGTAGATATGTGGGCCTCTTTTGGGGCCACTGTTTTGTCTGCTACCTAGAGAAATCACAGACAAGCTGGCCAAAGTGGGTAACAGTCTTTTTAAATTTTTTATTGGAATATGGCTGACTTACAAAATTGTGTTAATTTCAGGTGTACGACAAAGTAAATCAATTACACATATACATATATCCGTTCCTTTTGACATTCCTTTTTTTTTTTCTTCTTTTTTAGGGCAGCCCCTGGGGCATATGGACGTGCCCAGGTTACTGGTTGAATCAGAGCTATAGCTGCTGGCCTACACCATAACCACAGCAACGTGGGATCCGAGCTGCCTCTGTGGCATACACCGCAGCTTGTGGCCACGCAGGATCCTTAACCCGCTGAGCAAGGCGCAGGGATGGAACCTGTGTCCTCACGGATACTATTTGGGCTCTTAACCCTCTGTGCCACAACGGGAACTCCCCCTTTGGATATTCTTGATCCTCCTGCGGTTTCACTGAGGCACCAGTGGGACCCTCACTCCTGCGGAGGAGCCATCTGGTCCTGACGTCTCATCTGGCAGATTGAGCCCCAGGAACCAGGGTGCGCTGGCTGCCTAAAGGGCCTTTCCTTTCTGCCTGCCTTCCCGGCAGCCCCTGGCCAGGCACCAGCTATGACCTCAGCCCACACTGACCCTTCGGTTCCCCCCTCACCCCCTCCCAGCCTGCTCCAGATCCAGCCTCCGGCCCTGTCCATGCTCCCAGAACACCCCTCGTGACTCGGTTCCTGTTCTGTCACGGCCCCTACTCCCTGCCCCAGAGGCACCCTGGGCTCCAGGCTGCCCACCCGCCACCCAGCCCTCTCCACACGTGTGAAAACCACACGCATGGGCTCTCTGCAGCTCCCCACAGGAAAGCCCAGCCGCAAGACCCAGAGCGGAGGAGAGGGGACATGCACAAGCGTGCAGGCCAGTGCCAGGGTTTGGGGGTGGGGGGCGGGGATCCAATGGAACGACGGGCCTCCCAGATGCTGTATCAAGCCAAACTCCCCAGCAGAGTCAGCACCACATCTGGAATTAAGCTGGAAATTCCAATTGCTCTCTGCTGCTAAAAAAAAAATGTGTCAAATCTTCCCAGAGATTTTGTGGAAGTGGGAAGTGCTGCGGGGCGGTGGAGGGGAGGGGGGAGCGCTCCCTCCACAGGACCCGTGAGCTTTGGGGAAATCCAGATGTCACAATGTGTCCACATCCCTCTGGCTGATGGCTCCCCCAGCCTCCCTCATCTGTGCTCCCTGCCCCGTGAAAATTAAAAACGCCTAGAGCAGGGGAGGGGCTGTTTCGCTTCTCCCAAGGACCCACACGTCCGTTCATGTAAGTGCATGTGAGACTGTGACTTTTTTTGATAGGGATTGAGTTATTTTTTCCTGGAGAGGAAAACGTTGACATGCCTTTGGTGGATCGTCCGCCCAGAAATTTCCAATGCATGAAGAAGCTGTGCTCTTCCCTTTGCTCTAACACACACACACACACACACACACACACACACACACACACACACATGCACACACACCTTCCAAAGGCCCAGAACTCACTGGGCCTCGCTGCACTGCTAGCCCAGCCCCAACCAGTGCGGGATGGGGATTCCATAGAGCTGGGTCTGCAGGGCCAGGGGAGCTTGGACCACTTGCTCGTTCTCAATCTCTAGGCAAGTGGATGAATTTCCTGTTACTGCTGTAACAAATCACCACAAGCTGAGTGACTTAAACAACACAAATATATTCTCTTACAATTCTGGAAGTCGGAAGTCCAAAATCAGCCTTGCTGGGCTAACGTCAAAGCATCTCCAGGGGAAAATCCATTTCCTTGTCTTTTTTCACATCTAGAGGCTAACTCTATTCCTTGGCTTATGGCCCCTCCCTTCTACAGCAAGCATCCCTCTCGGGTCCTTACCCAGAGCATCAGAGGGTCTGTCTCCCCAGGCCCCTTCCCGTTCTGATACTAACATCCTAGGTCTCTGAGACCTTGGAGGAAACGGGCCCGGCCCCTCGCCTCTCTCCTCTTTGCTGAGTCTCTGGGGCTCATATTGTCTCTTATTTTTGTCAGAGGGGAAATCTGTCTCCTCTTCCTCCAGCCCAGGAGTCTGACATCCCAGGCTGGGGCTTTTGCCCCTCAGTTTCATTCTCAACAAGTGAAGAATTCATCCCAGCCCCAACTTAGTTTAGGATCTGAATTATACTTTTCTCCAAGGCAGGGCTCTCGACTGCCCAGCTGTCATGCGGGGGCCAAGGATCCTGGTCCCGATTCAAGGATGTTGGGTGGGTATCCAAGATGTCCAAATGGAGGGGCAGGCATGCGGGTACCCTTCCTGGCAGTGGTCCTTACCGGCCTGACCTCCCAGAGCTCAGGCCACCCGGTCACAGCGTGACGTTGAAAGTCCCTCGCCAGGGAGAGAAGGACGAGGCTGACCCAGCCTGGGTAGTCCCATGGGACCCAATAGTACAGACTGGTGTCCTTGGTGGCCTCCCGAGTAAAGAGCCTCTTTGAGCCAGACCTTCCTTCTTCCTTTTCTTTCTTCCTTTCCCTCCCTTCCTTTTTGTCTGACCCAGTGCCTGGTCCTTTGTCAGGCACAAGATAAGAGCTGGAAGGGCTCGGCCCCCCAGCCTGTGAGAAGCACTGCCCATAGCCCCTCCCAAGCAGTGAGAGTTCCCAAGTGTGGAAGCCAAATGGGGCTGCCCGAGGTGCCAGGAGGGCTTCCTGGGGCTGGTGGTGCTGCATTTTCCACCCTCAAACACACTAAAACACTGAGCCACCCGCACACGCCATGTGAGGGGAGGCAGCCACGCTTCGGCTCGTGCTCTTCCCACTGCTCGACATCTTTCCACTTGCCTCTCCTGGATAGCTCTGGCTCAGGTGCCACCTCTTCCAGGAAGCCTTCCCTGAAGTCTGAGGAGGTTGAATCTCCTCCTTGATTCTCCTAGCGCCCCACAGAGAGGCTCCTCGTGTCCAAGCCAGAAACTGATTTTATGCTGCAGTCAAGAGAAAGCCTCGGCCTTGGAGGGGCCTAGAGTAGGAGGGGGACAGTGTCTGGTGAAATGGCACTGGGCTCTGCTGAGCCTGCTTTTTTTCGAGCCAATGGGCCCTTACAGATCCCCCAGTCCATCCTCCTTTCCGGATAGTGGTGCTGGGACCAGAAAACCCCTCTCCTGGTTTTAGCCCTCTGCCCTTCCCGTGACCCATCCCATCTTGATGGGGGCTGTGTCCTGACCACCTCAGTGTCCGTGAGTGCTTGGTGAACCAACATGCGGGGGTGCTTACGGGGGACCTGAACCCGCCAGAGACAAGTGTTTCGGAGGCACATGGCATTGATGCCATTATTTGGTCACATGCTGTCCTAACTCTCAAAGTGGAGCCTAGGTTTCACATTATCCCTCTATGGCAGAGATGCTAAGAGAAAGATATGGGTCTGAGTTCCAGCTCGGCCTCTTCTGAGCTATGTGACCTCTTTGAGCTCCCATGTCCTCATCAGCAAAACGGGGACCCGCACTGGACAGACCTTTGTTTTGATGATTAAATAAGATAACATATGCCAAGTTCCCATTGTGGCGCAGCGGAAACGAAGCTGACTAGTGACCATGGGGTTGCAGGTTTGATCCCTGGCCTTGCTCAGTGGGTTGAGGATCTGGCGTTGCCATGAGCTTTGATGTAGGTTGCAGACGCGGCTAGGAGCCAGTGTGGCTGTGGCTGTGCTGTAGGCCGGCAGCTGTAGCTCTGATTCGACTCCTAGCCTTGGAACTTCATGTGCCGAGGATATGGCTGGCCCTAAAAAGCAGTAAAGAAATAAGTAAGATAACGTATGAGAAGTCAGCAATTCTCTGGCACATAGATATGCATCCGAATAGTGGCTAAATATTCTCCTTCTTCACAATTTCATTCTAGGGGCTCAACTTTCTGGAATCAGGAAAATTGTCTGATTAAGTGGATTCATGCTGATTCCAGCCTCAGCTCTATGCAAAGGGATTCTGATTCCCTAAGTCTGGGAAGAGTTCCCAAACTCATTATTTTATTTGTCTTTATTTTTAAATAAACATCCTGGGTGATCCTGATGCTTAGCCAGATTTGGAAGCCACTGGAATAAGTGATGATGGGGTTTTATGTTCATAAAGACCAACTTGTGTCCTCAAAAGTAGGGTTTTAGCTTAGAGGTACCTTCCCACGGCCCCTGGAACCACAGCAGGTGGGACCCTCTCTCTCCCCATGGGGGGAGGGGGTGGCATCCCTCCAGAGCAGCCCCACAGGAAGGGATGGGGGCCACACCAGCTGTGTCCCCTCCTGCAGCTGTTTCAGTGCCATAGCCCCGTGGAAACCACTGTGAAATTCATTCTCCACATCTCCCGAAGTTGGGCCAGGTGGCTACTGGCTGGGGCGGCTGATCCTACCGACAAGAGGCCTGCGAGCCAGGGAAATACAACCACCCACCTCCACTCAGCACAGGGCCCCCCCGTCCCACCCTCTCGGGCTAGCAAGTGCTTTTTGTCCCAGATCAACTCAAATCCTCCCCCGGGAAGACTTTTCTTTCCTCAGGAAGCGCCCAGCTCTTGCCTTGCTGCAGGTTCTCCCAGGGCTGTCTGGCTCTGGAACCTGGTCAGGACTGGATCCCGCCTCCCAGGGACCCCTGAGGCCTGGGGCCAAGCTGGCTGCTCTGGGAAAATGTGAGCGGAGGAGGTGGGAAGCTGCAGATTCCACTCATCCGCCCGAGAATGGCAGCGGGCCGGAGCTCTCCCTGCAGCAGGGAGCTGAGCTTTTTATGAGCTGCACGGAGCTACAGAAGCAGGGGTTTGGCTGAGGAAGAAGGGAAAGGCCCAGAATGAGAGCACTGTCCTCTGTCAAGGACACAGGACTGTTGACGTGGGAGAGATGGGCGCAGCCTCTGGATCAAGTCCACGGGGAGGAGGAAATGGTTTTCACTGAAAAACAAAGTTGAAAAACAGTTTACTGAAGGGACGAGAAGGAGGAAAGGGGGTGGGGAACCACCTCAAACTGTCTGATCATCAAAATCACCTAGTCAGTTAAAAATACAGATTCCAGTCCTCGTTCCAAGTCAATAAAATATTATTCTTGGTAGCTCTGGCTTTTTTTTTTTTTTTTTCCTTGTGGTTTAAAAGTGTAGATCCCTTGTCAATTGTATCTCAGTAAAATTAAGGGGAAAATTAAGATATATGTAAAATTAGTGGAAGAATGAAAGTCAGTTGCACAAAAAGAAAAATTGCTTAGAAGACAGCGAGTGGATATGGAGGTTGAGGGATGTAGATTAAACCATTACCTTCCTAAGATAGACATTAATATCTGAACTTGAAATGTTAATAATATAATAAGCTTCGTTTTTTAATTAAGGAGAACGTGTCACTGGAAATAAAATGATAATCTTTTTAAAATGCAGATTTTGGAGTTCCTGTTGTGGCTCAGCAGATTATGAACCCAACTAGCATCCATGAGGATGTGGGTTTGATCCCTGGCCTTGCTCAGTAGGTTAAAGATCTGGCCTTGCTGTGGCTGTGGTGTAGGCTGGCAGCTGCAGCTCTGATTGGACCCCTAGCCTGGGAACTTCCATATACCATGGGTGCAGCCCTAAAAAGCAAAAAAAAAAAAAAAAATCTTAAAATAAAAATACAGTTCTCTGGTTGCTCAGAGGGCTAAGAATCTGGTGTTGTCACTGCTGTGGCGCAGGTTCAGCTTCTGACCCCGGAACTTCTGCATGCCATGGGCACAGCCAAAAATAAATTTTAAAAAATAAAAGCAGATTTCAGCTCACATAGCTTGGAACACCCCTGGGTGGGTGGATATCATGAGTCAGGGGAAGCAGTAATTTACGGAATCAACAACATGGGCTGTGTTTCTAAATTTTCAATTAGGCTACAGGAAGGAGGGAGAAGAGATACAACAGGAAAAAAAAAAAATCGCAAAGCCACCTCTCTGTAGCCAGGCTGGGTCTTCCTCTGGATGACCACCCCACCCCCCTCCTTCCTTTCTCAGTTGTTTCCGGGTGAACTCTCTCCACTCACCTCCTCCGTTCCCTCTTCTTTTCCACCATCAGCCCCTGCCACCTGAATAGTGGAAGGCTGAATAGTGCCTCCCACCCCCGCAAAATGTTCATGTCCCAGTCCCTGGAATCTGTCCATGTCACTTTATGTAGGACTTTGCAGGTGTAATTAAATGAAGAATCACGAGGTGGGGAGATTAACTTGGGTTATTGGTGTTGGTCTAATGTCATCACAGGGGTCCTAGAAGAGGAAGGCGGGAGATCAAAGCATCGAAGGCGAGGGGATGACAGAGGCAGAGATTAGTTAGAGTGGATGAGAGCGATGCCCTTTGCAGATGGAGGAAGGGGCCACAAGCTGAAGAAGAGAGGCGGCCACTGAGGCTGAAGAAGGCAAGGACATGGGTCCTTCCCTGGGGCCTCCGGGCCCGGCTAACACCTTGGCTTTAGCCCAGAGAGACCGATTTTGGACTTTGGGCCTCTAGAGCTGTAGGAGAATAAAGTTGTATTGTTTAAGTTACTCTGGTGATTTGTTGCACAGCAATAAGAAAGTCATATACTTCCTGACCTCTGCCCTGAGCACCCCACCGCCCAACCCTCGTCGAGGTCTCCAGGGACCAAACTCTTGCCAACTCTTTGGCCCTCTCAGCACGCCTCTCTCTTGCCCTCTTGGCAATATTTCTATTTTCCACATTGCGCTGTCTTAAATCCTGTGTCGGCCCACACGCCTGGTGGTCCTCCTGCCTCTCGGCTCCTCTTCCTCAGCCTCCTCCCAGCGCTCTCCTACCCCACCGCCAACACAGCTGTGTGCCCCCCCCCCCCCCAGCTTCTCCCAGGGATGACCCCAGATCAAGGCCATGTGCTCCAGACCCTAACATCCACCCGCCACAGGGGCCTCTGGCTCCCTCCTCACCAAACCAGAATCTCCATCTGAAGTGCAATTTCCACCTTCCTCACCTGCTGAAATCTGGCTCACCTGCTCTTTCCTCAAGGTCCAGCTCAGATGTCACTTCCTCCAGGAAGTCTTCCCTGTCTGTCACGCCATATGCTTATCTTTAAATTTTTTTTGAATTTATAAACTTTATTTTTTAGAGCAGTTTCAGGTTCACAGAAAAGTTGAACAGAAGGTACAAAAAGTTCCTGAGCATTTTTCATAGGCTATTGTGTGACCTGCTCTTATTATTATCTTATTTATTTTACTCCATAAGTCTATGTGTTAGGGATGGATCTTTTTTTCTTTCTTTTTCTCTTTTTGTCTTTCTTTCTTTCTCAGTTTTATTGACGTATAACTGACACATTAAACTTGTGCCTGTTTAAGGAGTACACCATAATGTTTTGATATATGCATATACTGTGAAATGATTACCAAGCTAATAGCACATCTATCACTTCGTATATTATGTTTTTTCCTCTGTGAAAACACTTAACAGCTACCCCTGTAGCCAATTTCAAGTATATAATATTAACTATAGTCTAGTGCTAGCCAAAAAAAAAAAATTTTTTTTTTTTGTCTTTTCTAGGGCCGCTCCTGCAGCATATGGAGGTTCCCAGGCTAGGGGTCTAATCAGAGCTGTAGCCGCTGGCCTACACCACAGACACAGCAACGCGGGATCCGAGCCGCGTCTGCAACCTACACCATAGCTCTCGGCAACGCCGGGTCCTTAACCCACTGAGCAAGGGCAGGGAGTGAACCCACTTCCTCATGGTTCCTAGTCGGATTCATTAACTACTGCGCCATAAGGAGAACTCCTAGCCAGAATTTATTCATAACTGCATGTCTGAAATTTTGAATCCTTTGACCAACATCTCCCCGTTTCTCCCAGCTCCCAGTCCCTGGCAACCACCATTCTACTCTCCACTCCCATGAGCTGGGCTTCTGGAAATTCCACGTGTAGGTGAGATGGTGCAGTATTTGTCTTTCTGGGTCCGGTGGATTTCACTTAGCATCATGTCCTCCAGGTTCCTCCATGTTGTCACAGATGACAGGACTTCCTTGCCATATGCTTGTTTGCTCTGTCCATCTATTGGCCCCAAGGGACTGTGAGACCCTTAGAAGCAGAGTCGTGGCCTGATCAACCTCGGACACTCAACACCCAGCACAGTGGGGTGGCTGGAGCTCTAGAATACTCTCCCTCTCCACAGCCTCAGTATCAACACCTAACCAGGCGGTAAAACCCTCCCCAGGCCCTCTGCCATTCTCTTGTCTTCTGTCCCAGAGCAAGCCACCCCAGCAGGGTCCCCTAACCTTAAAGATTTATGACAACAGATATCAAGTGTCCTATATGGCACCCATGGCCCAGTGGGGGCCCAAGAATGGTAGCCTGCCTCCTCTGATGGGGACGCCACTGGCCCTGTGACCTTATTCCCTACACTCTCCACTTGTTCACTCTGTTCCTGCCACACTGGCCTCCTGACTTCCACTCAAACCTGCCAGTCTTGCTCCTGCCTCAGGACCTTTGCACTTGCTGTTCCCTTTGCCTCAGGGGGCTTCCTCCTGATTCACACAGGTCTCACTCCTTCGTTTCCTTTAGATCTTTGCTCAAATATCAACCTAGAGGAATTCGCATTGTGGCTCAGTAGTAATGAACCCTGCTAGTATCCAAGAGGTTGCAGATTCGATCCCTGGCCCTGCTCAGTGAGTTAAGGACTGGCATTGCTGTGAGCTGTGTAGGTCGAAGACACAACTTAGATCCCTCATTGCTGTAGCTGTGGTGTAGGGCAGCTGTAGCTCCTATTCAGCCACTAGCCTGGGAACTTCCATGTTTCGAGTATGGCCCTAAAAAGGAAAAAAAAAAAATCAACGTAGAGAGACCTTCCTGGATTATCCCATCTAAAAGTTACCCACCCTTCCATATCACTTCCCACCCACTTTGCCCTGTTTTGGTTTCTTCACGGCTCTGAACAAACACCATTGGACATGTTTTGGGGTGCTTGTCATCTGTTTCCCTCACTAGAATCTTCCTTCCTTCCTTTCTTTCTTCCTCTCTTTCTTTCTTTCTCTCTCTCTTTTCTTTTTTGGCCTGTGGCCTAAGGAAATCCTGGGCCAGGGATCAGATCCAAGCTGATTTTCGACCTACCCTGCAGCTGTGCCAATGCTGGATCCTTTAACCCACAGCCCTGGGCTTGGGATCGACCTGCGTCCCAGCACTCACAAGACACTGCTGATCCCTTCGTGCCACAGTGGGGACTCCTAGAATGTTGTTTCTTGAGAGCAGGAGCTCTGCCTCTTTGAGCCACCTCTCTCTCCTCAGTGACGGGCGCATAGTAGGCGCTGAATAAATATTTGTGGAAAATGACAGACATGAGCCCAGACTCCTCTCAGGGCCTTTGCCTGGGGTTGTGTGGGTCCACTTTCCTGCCTCCTCTGTGCTTTGCCAGGGCCTGCTGGTGGAGAGAGAACTAGAGTCCTGTCTTGGGGTCCCAGGTCCTGTCTTGCCTCTCTTTCCTTACTGGCCTCAGGCAAGCCTCTCTACCCCTCTGAGCCTCAGACTGTGTCTGTGAAGGAGAGGGTGGTCCGTTCCCTGAATCCTCCCGGGAGTCCCGAAGCTGGGCTGGAAGGAAATCTCCGTGGAGGAGCTTTTGAGAAGAATTGGTGCCCCTACTCCAAGCACTGGGAGTCCCCAGCGGGGCCTGAACAGATTGCACAGTGAGCACCAAGCCCAGGACAGTAACCGCCCCTCCCTGACTTCCCTCTCCTCGGGGGGACCACACACCCCCACCCTGGACTCTGGGGCGTTTCTGAGGAGCTGAGGGAGGCAGCTGCGCAGTAGCAGCAGGGGGCCAGGCCCAGCTCAGGAGGACAGAGGGGGCTGCTGGCTTCAGCCTCCAGCCAGGTTTCAAAAGGCAGTCACCTAGGGTGGGTGCAGGGGTGCACCTGAATCCCAGAACTTTCTGTGGGTCTCAGAATGTGCAGCAACGATGACAAAGCACTGCTCTGGGGCCTCCAGCTACTTTTTTCTAATTCATACAATTTCACGAGTATGCGTTGGTAAGAGACAGCAAAAACTTTGCAGGCATTCACATCCATTGACTTGGTAATTCCGTTGCTAGGAATATATCCTAGAAAAGTCATCAGAGATGTATGCAAAGATGTGTGTGCCAGGATGTTTCTTAAGTTATTATTTATGATGGCAAACAATTTGGAAATTGCTCAAATGTCTAATAACAGAAGATTGGTTTAATAATTAGTGTGCCAGACAATGGAATACTATGAAGCCATTTAAAATTATATTTTCGAAGACTATTTTAATGACCGAGAAAAATTCTTGTGATGTAACTTTCATTGGGAAAAAAAAGCCCAGAATTTTATATATGCATGTGTGTGAATAATTTTATATTCATATATAAAATCGGGATTTTATGTGTGTGTATATACACACACACTTACAAGCATTATCCTGATTTTGTTTAAAAGCGAATATGTGTGGGAGTTCCTGTTGTGGTTCAGTGGTTAACGAATCTGACTAGGTACCATGAGGTTGCGGGTTCGATCCCTGGCCTTGCTCAATGGGTTAAGGATCCAGCGTTGCCATGAGCCGTGGTATAGGTAGGACGCGGCTCAGATCCCGCGTTGCTGTGGCTCTGGCGTAGGCCGGTGGCTACAACTCCGATTCGACCCCTAGCCTGGGAATCTCCATGTGCTGCAGAAGCGGCCCTAGAAATGGCAAAAAGACAAAAAAAAAAAAGTGTATTTGTGTGTACGAATGCCAATAGTGTTTTCTCCTTTTGTGTAATGATTATAAAACATTTTTATTTTACTCTTTATACTTTTCTAGATTTTAAAATATTTTTATGATGAATCTATATTCATATTACAATTTCTAACTGCTATTAGTTTTGGGGTTTTTTGGTCTTTTTTAGGGCCATACCTGTGGCATATTCCCAGGCTGGGGATTGAATCAGAGCTGCAGCTTTGGGACCATGATACAGCCACAGCAACACAGAATCCAAGCTGTGTCTGTGACCTACACCACAGCTCGCGGCAACTCCAGATCCTTAGGATTCTTAACCCACTGAGTAAGGCCAGGGATCGAACCTGCATCCTCATGGATCTGAGTCGGGTTCAGTACCACTGAGCCACAAAGGGAACTCAATTTTTTTTTTTTTTTTTGATGGGGGAAAATAATTCACTGATTTTCCGTCGTGGCTTCATTGATGCAGAATGTAGGTAGAGTGGTGTTAAGAAGAGGGGATATTAAGCAATCCATTTACTCTTCACTCTGGATGTTTTTTGAGTCCTGCGTCTTTGTGTGTGTACAGGGTGGAAGTCCTCTGCAGTGAGTGCCATGGTTTGGTGGTGCCCTGGGATATCTCTAACAGGAGGCTGGACTGAGCTCTAGTGCCCTCATATGATGATGGGTCCCTCCTGAGAAGGGAGGTCATTCCCAAGAGCTGGTACCTGAGGAAGAAAGGGTCTTTCAGAGGGGAATGAGAACCTGAGAAGCAGACACTAAAGATTGAGATGAGATGGAGGACTCTGGGTGTACAGCCTCTGTCCCCTCATGGATGGTCACACAGGATCGGCAGGACCTGGGCGGCTCTGGAGGAAGTCTGGTTGGCTTTACGGTCCTTCTGGATACTGCCTTTCTGTTCCTATTGTCTTCCCATAGGGCTTATTAACGCCCCCTAGTATCATTGTCCCAGGTTTTTTAGCTACGCTCTGCTAAAAGAAGCCAAAGACTGGGTTTCTAGCTCTGCTTGGTCCAGAGAACTGAAAGGACAGTGGCATCCTGGGGGAGTACCAGGGGGAGACAGTGGGGATAAAGAAAATGACCCGAAGAGGAGAGTGAGCAGAGGGACACAGAGTTGGGGCTATTTAATCCAGCTGTCCCTCCCACTCGGAAATTCTCCTTCTTGAGCTAAATCCTGGAAATTCTGATTTGTAAAATAATAACACAAATAATACTTTTAATAATTTTTGTCCTTTGTCTATAAATACCGGCATGGCAATTCTAGAAAATGTTAAAAATTCAGATAAGCTAAGCCCAAATAAAACAAGAGAAAAAGAAGAAATCTAAAAATCACACTTCATCTCGCAGCCAGTCAATGCTTTGGTATATATTCTTCCAACATATTTAATGAAATCATATTTTCAAAATCAGCTATTTTACATAGTTGTCAGATTTTAATTTTTCTGTTTATGATGCTTTACACTTATTTCTAGGTCATTAACTGTTCTTCTCCAGCATCCTCTTTTTTTTTTTTTTTCCACCTTTTCTAGGGCTGCTCCCGCAGCATATGGAGGTTCCCACGCTAGGGTCTAATTGGAGCTATAGCTGCCAGCCTATGCCAGAGCCACAGCAATGCTGGAATCCGAGCCGCATCTTCGACCTATACCACAGCTCACAGCAATGCCGGATCCTTAACTCCCTGAGCAAGGCCAGGGATCGAACCTGCAACGTTATGGTTCCTAGTCAGATTTGTTAACCTCACTGTGCCACGAAGGGAACTCCTCCAGCATCATCTTTTAAAGGCTGCATTGCATTTTATTTTCTGGATGGTTCATAATTTATTGAACCAATCCCCTCTTGGACATTCAGGTTGCTTCCAGTTTTTGTTTTTGTTTTTTTTGCCTTTTTGCCTTTCCTAGGGCCGCTCCCACAGCATATGGAGATTCCCAGGCTAGGGGTCTAATCGGTGCTGTAGCCACCGGCCTACACCAGAGCCACAGCAACTCGGGATCTGAGCCGCGTCCTACCTATACCACGGCTCACGGCAACGCTGGGTCCACTGAGCAAGGCCAGGGATTGAACCTGCAACCTCATGGTTCCTAGTCGGATTCGTTAACCATTGCACCATGACGGGAACTCCAGGTTGCTTCCAATTTTTCAGGCTTATGAATAACACAGTGAAGAACAACCCCGTAGCTAAGTCTTTACACCACTCAAATTCCCCCAGAATAAGTCTCAGAAACAAACTTCCTGAATGAAAGGGTGTTAGGTTTTGTTTCCATCTCTGAGCAGGCTCCAAGGAAGGCTGGGTGTTTCTTTTTATTTTCGTGTATTTATTTTGTCTTTTTAGGGCTCTCCCTGCAGCCTATGGAAGTTCCCAGGCTAGGGGTCACATTGGAGCTGTCGCTGCCAGCCTACACCACAGCCACAGCCATGTGGGATCCAAGCCGCAGCTGTGACCTATACCACAGTTCATGGCAATGCCCAAACCTTAACCCGCTGAGGGAGGCCAAGGATGGAATCCATGTCTTTATGAATACCAGCCAGGTTCATTACCTCTGAGCCACGGCAGGAACTCCCAGGCTGGGTTTTTCTGGAGGTCTTGACCCTGAGCCTTGCAAGCTGAGCTCCAGGGCCCACGCCTGCATGTTCCTCGTGCTCCAAACCATCCTCTTCCTCTTCCCAACCTCGCCCTCAGGCTGTGGGCTCACCTGAGAGAATGAATTATACCTCCCAGCCGGACGGGAGGCCATTTGTCTTCTGCTCTGGAATCCTGATGAGATAAAATCTGGACAGAGCACATTTATTTATTTAATGTCTTCCTGGGCGGGCAGGCCCCAGCCGTCCGGAGCTCACCTTCCCCCAGATCGGGGTTAAGAGTTTGCAGGGAGAAGAGGCAAGGTCACGGGGTGCGGAGCCATCACCTCCAGGGCTCACCCCAAGAGGGCCAGAGGGGTTCCCACTCTCCCCCACCCGCAGGCCCACCCCAGTCCCAAATCCCGCCTCCCTCTCAAGCTGGCGCAGGAAACGTCACGGGTCCTTCCCGCAGCGGAGCTGACAGCAAGGCTCCTGCTCTTCAGAGAAGGCGCGGCGTTCAGTGGTCCCGATCTCTCCTTCCTGCTGGGAGAAGCAGAGTCTCCTGACCCCCATTCCAGGGCAGCCCACCCCTTTGCAGCCCCCCACCCCCCGCCCCAGCACAGGTTTCTGGAGTCCTGCCCAGGCCTCTGGTTTGGCTGAGCTCATACAGTGACCCTCTCTCTGGGGCTTTATCCTTCTTTTAGGCTCAAACTCTGCGAAAGCCCCCTGACACCCTTCGAAGATCCAGGGGTCCCTTGTGCTCAGACAACCAGGACACCCCCCTCCGCCCCAAACCCCACCTGCCGCCTGTCCCATGTGTCCCATCTTTGATTCTGTTCAAGGTTGGGGGAGCTGCTGTAAATATGCAGGGCCCAGGACCTCTCCCCCAAGACACCAGCTCTGCTGGGCTGGAGGGGGCCCCGGAGTCTGCGTCGTCACATGGGGTGGTCCTCCTGGCTCTTCCCACAGAGCTGTCTCCTTGTCCCTCATCTCCACTGAGGTGGGAGGACAGGGTGTTTGGCTCTGGGTCAGTGAGAAACAGATGGGCTGCAAGGCCGCTTCCTCAGGTAACCTAAGTTCAGGAGCTTCGGCAGCCAAACGGGCCTCTCCTGGCAGGGGACTTGGCCAGGGGCACACTGAGAGCTGCACAAAGCATCCTCACAGGTTCTCTGGCCCTGAGTCCCCAGGCGCTGGCTTGCCCGGGATGCACAGGAATGCCTCTGTCAGCAGGGCCTGCGGGGGTTTGTGGCCGGGGAAGCAAAGTAGCCGTCCACAGCTCCCGCGGACTCTTCCCCCAGAAGGCCCTGGAAACAGCACGCTGGGTGTGAGGAGAAATAGCCTCTGTGGGTCAGAGGTGGGTCTCTGCAGACAGAGGCCCACACACCACCCCTCCTGTTCTAATGCCACCCCCTGCCTGGGCCCAGGTCCCCTGTGTCAGCTCAGATGACTCGGGTAGGTCAACCCCCTTCAGCTGCTACTCCTCCTCCACCAGAGGCAGACTGGTAGGCCTCCTTCTTTCTCCACCAGGGCCTCTTGGGACCCTCAGGACTGTGGTGGGTGGTGTGATGAGACAGAGATTCCTGTGGGTGGTAGGGCCCCCACAGATGCCCTGCTTAGCTCCAGCCATCCTGATTTCTGGACTTTTGACCATAAAAGCCATTTGTTAAATGCTCAACGAAAATCATTCTCTATCTCAGTTAATGGCAACTTCATCCCTTCAGTTGCACCGGCCAAAACCTTGGAGTTGACCTTGAGTCTTTTCTTGAGATCTCATAGTCAGTCCAAGAATCCCATCAGCTGGATTCCAACTTATTCCAGAACCCAATCACCTCATCCCATGTCTGCTCTGGCATCTCTTGCCCAAGTAATTTCCACAGCCTTCTACCTGCTGTCGCTGCCCCACAGAGCAGCCAGGGCATGAGGTGGCTGGTGATGGAGGCTCTGCCACTGACCCCCACATGTGCTCAGGACGCTCCTGTTCAGATTTGATCTCATCTTGGCTGGTCCAACACGAAGAGCGGATCATTCGTCACATGCAAATTGAGACTCCTTATGGATACCTTTACAAAGTATCACACATCCCCCGGATTCTTCAGATCTCACATCCTAATTTGGGGTTTGTGTAATGTACTGTCCTTACAGGGGCTCCTCCCCAGCATGAAGACTTTGAGCTGTGAGCCAGATTGAGAAACAGCAATCCGGGGGCCCCTCCAACATGCTGAGACCAGGGCCTGCGGAGCCCCAGGACCACACTGGAATCTGCTGTGGGATGATTCTGCAACAGATGTGGTGATGCAACAGCTGTGCATGAATGACATGGGAAAGCTGGGCCTCTACCCCCCAGGGGACCCTTCCACCATGCCCTCTTAGCAAGAGACAGCTCCTCCTGGGAGCTTAGATCAGGACTCATCTTTCTGTGGGACCCCAGGCCCCATGCCGGGTGATGTGGGCAGAAACAGGTCTTTGCTGGGACTCTGGAGCGTGAGGCTGGGGACCCGTGTGTGATGATGCGCCCCGCCCCTCACCTCATACAGCTCTTCCAACCTGGAGGCGACGGTGACCAGGCTCAGCCTCCCCTGCTGGCCCCCCTACCCCAGCCCTATCTCCCTTCAAGGCCGAGCCCTGCAGTGGGCCTCAGAGGGCAGCTCTCTTGGGCTTGCTTTTGCCGAGTCTTGTTTTCCAAGCCACTGCCAATGGACCGGACACCCTGGCTGCAGCTGAGTAGCCCCATATCAGGGCTCGGAGGAGCCAGGCCGTCTTGCCCAACTGAAGACTGGAGGCTGAGAGGAGGCGGCCCTGAGCCCGTTGTCGCCCAGCAGGTCCACAGCAGAAGGGAGATCAGAAGCCAGGTCTGGAGTTCCCGTCGTGGTGCAGTGGTTAACGAATCTGACTAGGAACCCTGAGGTTGTGGGTTCGGTCCCTGCCCTTGCTCAGTGGATTAAGGACCCGGTGTTGCCGAGAGCTGTGGTGTAGGTTGCAGACGCGGCTCGGATCCTGCGTTGCTGTGGCTCTGGCGTAGGCCGGTGGCTACAGCTCCGATTAGACCCCTAGCCTGGGAACCTCCATATGCCTCGGGAGCAGCCCAAGAAATAGCAAAAAGACAAAAAAAAAAAAAAAAAGAAGCCAGGTCTGTGTTTCAGTGCAGGCCAGGCCTGCTGGGAAAGGCATCTGGCAGGGAGGGAAGGGAGCACGGGTGGCTCTCAGGCTGGGGCGCCAGGGCCAGCAGCTCTCCTCAGCCCCAACTTAGCCTTAAGCCTGCCCTGGTCCACTCCCTGCCAGCCACCAGCCATGCCTCCTGTCTTCATGGCCCCTGCCAGAGGCTTCCTGCTTCTGCAGCCTTGCATTCCCCCAACTCTTGGCTGCTGCCTTTACTGGCTCCAGGCAGGAGAAGCAGAGCTGGAGGGGAGACGAGGTCTGCGCCGACTCGGCCAGTCTCACTTCCAGTCAGCCCGGCTACCCTCCCCTTGACAGACTTCCTAGAAGTCACCCCCACCCCCTTCCCCACCCCCACCCCTGCTTCCCCCACCCTGACTCAGCCCATAAATTTCCCGGGGAGGGTCGCTGACTCAGCCAGGAAGCCCAGAGCCCACCCTACCCCCGACCCCAGGCCTCAACCCCACAGCTGGCTCTCATTCCAGAGTGCTTGGTCCCCTCCCCTCAGGAAATTCCTGGAAAATATCAGGCTTCTTCGAGGGGCGATCTCCTGACCACGGCCGCAGCAGGGAAGGGAGCCGCTGCAGCCTCATCCATCGCCCAGCCGTGTGTCTGTGTGGAGGTGTTGGTCACCACAAAGTGACAGCACCTGGTCTTGGAGGGACAGCAGGGGGTGGAGGAAAGGCCAGTGTCACGTGGGTCACTCAGGCCAGGCGGCTGGGAGGTGCGACTAGTCCTGGGTCGGGAAGGATGCTAAGTGGAGAGAAGGGAGGGCGCTCCAGGCCCGGGAAGAGCGTGAGCAAAGGCACAGAGGTGGAAGCAGCCCAGTGTGCATGTGGGGTGGGAAGGGAGCTGGGCGCACTGGGCTGCTTCCATCTCTGTGCCTTCGGCTGGAGGGGTGGCCACAGCGCCAGGCTGAGGAAATTGCAGTGGATCTCCAAGTCCCAGGCCCCAGAACCTTGTGGGGGGCGGGGGGAGTGCTCTGGAGCATGGGAGGGGATGGGGTAGCCCAGCGATGACTGAGAAGAGAGCCACAGAGGTGACTCTTGACCAGCTGGCCGCAAGAAACACTGGGCTCTGCAACACCCATCCAGGGCCCTCCTTGGGCTCCCAGGGCCGGCTCAGACCTGGGGGTGGGGCAGGGCCCCTGGGTCCTCACACTCTAGTCAGATGGCAGAGGCAGTCAAGGAAGCCAGCCTGAGGGCATCGAGAGAGCTGCCAGTCTATACACGAGAGGGACAGACATTCCAGGCCCTTGTTCTTCCTCTGGACCCAAGTGCCCTGTGAATCCCTTCCTTGGGAACTCCATTAGTTTGGGAGGAAAAGCCAGTTCCAGTCTGCAGATAAAACACCCCTTTTTTCTTTTCTTTCCTTCTTTTTTTTTTCTTTTTCTTTTTTTTTTTTTTTTTCGGTCTGCTTCCCCTCAGACAATAACAACTTTTTAAAGCACAAAAATTCCTGCCCAGCTTCCCCTCAGGAAGGATGGCTGGGTGATGTGGCTGTAGCTATAGCAACAGAGTCGCCGAGGAGAGAAACAAAGTCAGCTAGTGGACCCAGGGGGTGCGGCGATGGGGAAGCGGTCCTGAGGCCCTCAGCCCCCCAAGCCAGGGAGCTGTGGGAAGGGGGTCTGCTGAATTTCTAGGATTTATTTACCTTTCCTGGCAATAACAAGTCTGCAGGGCATGGCAGGGAGTCAGGGAGATGTGGGGTCTGAGACAGAGAGGGGAAGGTGGGCTGGAGCCAGCCAGGGGAGCCAGAAAAAAAGAGGGAAGGATAGGGAGAGGCAGAGTGACACAGAGAGGAAATTCCTTGAAAGCAAGGACTGAGTCTCACTCAGTTCGGGGATCCTCAGCCCCAAAGCTGGGGAAATGCCACTTCACAAGCCACGTCATCACCCCCTCCGGATCCTTATCCAGCCCGAAGTGCGTGCTTCTGCGGTGCATCCGTCTGTCAAAGCCTAAGACATCCTATTAGCATTCCTTGTTTTTCCTTTTTGCCTGTGCCCACGGCAGGTGGAAGTGCCCCAGCCAGGGATGAAGCCACACCACATTGGTGACAATGCCAGATCCTTAGCTACTAGGCCACCCAAGAACTCCTATTAGCATTCTTGAGTTGCCTGTTGGACCATCCCACCCCACTTTGGACCCCCAGCCTTGGTCACTCTTGCATCACAGCCCCTGGGGCAGGGGCAGCCCCTCCTCTCACTGTCTGTCCAAGGGATGAAAGGAAGAGGGAAAGGCTGGGGGCAGGAGGGGACCCCACAGATCTACCATGGGGTGTGGCCCCTTGGGAGAGGGTTCAGGGCACCTGGTCCTCTTTTCTGGCCTTGCTGCCGGAGTCTGTTCTGTTCCTGGAGCCTGAGGTGGGGAAGGGCAGCCAGGGAGGGGCTGGCCTGGCCCTCTCCTGCCCCTGCAGAGCCACCAACAAGCTGGAGAGGGTTCCCTACGGGGGCCCCAGCTCCTGAGAGGCGATGAGTCTGCTGGCAGGGCTGGCGTGGGCAGGGCAGGGGGCAGGGGAGGGGGGCATCCTGCCTCATTGTCACTGGCCCAGCCGCATTTCCAGAAATTCTTTCCTCCATTAAGAAGAGGAAAGAGAAGCCTAGATAGCCTCTCGGGCTGCCGGGAAGGGATGGGCAAGTGGGAACCAGGGTTCCCAGAGCTCTCACGGGCCAGGCTGGAGCCCTGGGGCCTCTCGCCTGGGCCGAAGGGCCAGTTCAGCCCTGAGACAGAGGCTGGGCCTCAGCCAGAGTTGTCAGAAGAACTGACCAGTGGAACTGCACCTCGCCATGTCCGTGCCGACCAGGCCGTGTCTGTGGCTGCAGAACAGAGGCAGGAAGCATGACGGCCTGAAAGTCACTGGGCTTCCCACAGGCCCTTTTAGATTCTGGGACTGGGGGAGACCAAAGCTTACATTCACTTTGGAATAGTTATCGCCTCCCCTCCCATTTCAGTGTTTAGCCCTAGGCTAGATCGGAATGGGGAGACCTCGGAAAAATTATCATTGTTGTAATTGTTATTATTCTCCAGCACTGTCCTTCTCTAGTGTCTTCTGCGCGGCACCAGCCTACAGAGTAATCCCCGATAAAAAAGGTAGGTTTGCAAAACTCTGGTACTCTGTGTCAGACTCCTGGTACACAATGCAAATATTAAAGTCTCAAAAAAAAAAAAATCCTGAAAAGACCCAGTTAATTGGTTAATCCAGTGTTTCTCCAGTTTATTTGACCACAGAACTCTTTTTTTTTTTTCATGCAACACCCTGAAGCAGATTTCCCAGACATGCATTTTCCCATTTCCTATTTTATTTGATGAAAGGGCTCTGTTGCTAAAACAAAGCTTGAAAGCGATTGTTTTGTGGTTCTTCATGAGTATACGAAGTAAGAGAATGAAATAGCAGAATGGAAGAGGGTGGTTATCTAGAAATAAAAATAGTGAAATGGTATCTCATGGTAGTTTTGATTTGCATTTCTCTAATAATCAGGGATGTTGAGAATTTTTTCATGTGCTTGTTGGCCATCTGTATATCTTCCTTGGGAAAATGTCTCCTCAGGTCTTTTGCCCATTTTTCCATTGGGTTGTTAGTATTTTTGCTGTTGAATTGTATAAGTTGTTTGTATATTTTAGAGATGAAGCCCTTGTGGAAATAACAATAAAAGAATAAAATAAAATAAAATAATAGTGAAATGTAAAAGGCAATGGATTAAACAGAACAGGAACTCGGTGTCTGAGGAAATCACATAGCATGTAAATCTCAGAGTGTTCGGACCACGTAGTTCTCATTCCATTTTAGAAATGAAGAAAGTGGAACAGGAGGAGTTGAGCTACCTGTCCGGGTCCCTAAGCCGACCTCTGCCGGGGGAATTTGCCATCCTTTCCCAGGTCTGGGGGCTGGGGAGGCTCCCACGCTCAGGGAGCTCCCAGGTTTATGGAGAAGGCAAAATTTGCTCACCAAAGAATGACAAACGGAGACTGTCTAAGATCCAGTGCAGAAGCCAAGGTCCTGTGGTGAGGGCTGAGGCGGTCAGAAGGGAGGGGTTTTAGGAGCGAGGGGATCCCGGAGCCGTCTCTTTGAGATCTGGAATTGCACCATGATGGCCCAGATCCTGCTATGATTCTACCATGTGAAAACTCATATCTGTCTTCAGTTCTAGAATTTCTGAGCTACTGTTCCTCTGAAGATTACCTCTTGTTCCTTCCAGCCTCTCTTTCTTTTTTTTGGTCTTTTTTTTTGTCTTTTTTTTTGTCTTTTTGCCATTTCTTGGGCTGCTCCCACTGCATATGGAGGTTCCCAGGCTAGGGGTCTAATCAGAGCTGTCGCCGCTGGCCTACACCAGATCCACAGCAATGCCAGATCTGAGCTGTATCTGCAACCTACACCACAGCTCACGGCAACACCAGATTGTTAACCTACTGAGCAAGGCCAGGGATCGAACCCACAACCTCATGGTTCCTAGTCGGATTCATTAACCACTGTGCCACTATGGGAACTCCCAGTCTCTCTTTCTGAAATTCTGCGTGGCAGCGTTTGGACGCTCTCGATCTATTCTCCATAACTCTCGCTCTTCCCTATTTTCCACTTAGTGACTTCTTTCTGCTGCACTTTGGCTGAATTCTCACCTCTCCTTTTCCAGCTCTGTTTCTCTCACTGAGTATGAAATTTCAATGATTATTCTTTTTATTCTAGAAGTTGCACCGTCTGGCTTTTGAAACTCAAAATCCAAGAATTCTAGCCTATTCTCTAAGCCACCAAAGCTAGAGTGGTCAGTGGGAGTTCCGCTGTGGCTCAGCAGGTTAAGAACCCAACTAGTATCCATGAGGATATGAGTTTGATCCCTGGCCTTGCTCAGTGGGTTAAGGATCTGAAGTTGCCACAGCTGCAATGTAGGTTGCGGATGCAGCTTGGATCTGGTGTTGCTGTGGCTGTGGTTTAGGTCAGCAGCTGCAGCTCTGATTCCACCCCTAGCCTGGGAATATCCATATGCCACAGGTGCGGCCCTAAAAAGAAAAAAAAAAAAATCCCGATGTGGTCAAGTCTCCAGTTCAGGCTGCCCACCTAGCATCCTAGGGCTGAGGCCTCCAGCCCCCAGCAGCCTCCCTAGGTCCCCTCAGTCACACCAGGGGCCTCACAAACACTCATATTCTCCTGTGCACCTCAAAGGAAACTAGCTACAGGAAGTGGGCGGAACTAAGGAATGCAAGAAAACACTGGGGGGAAAGACTAGCTAATATTTAAAAATACATTATCCCACCATATGATCTACCACGGTAGATACTACTATTAGCATAATTACGGTAATCATGATTTTTCTACCGCCTTTCCACCTAACCTTAGGAATGCCCGATCCTTCTCTAAACCTTGGTTTCCTCAGCTGAGACTGCACTAATCAGGGGCATTTGAGATTTGATTCTTTTCTGCCTCAGTTTCTGACGCTCCCCTTCCCCACAGCCTGCCTGCTCCTGTTCCTGGTCCAGAGAAGCATCTAGGCTGGCAGAGGCCTGGGTCTGATAACAGCTGAACAATGACAGCAGAAGCCCCCCGAGCGAGGGTGTGGGAACCAGCTGAGCTTATGGGGAGAGGGACCGGAAAAGGGGAGGGGAAAGCCGACAGCTGGTCAGGCAGGCACGTCCGCCCCAGCCTTGCCCTGGAAGCTCTGCTTGGCGGTGGGTGGAAACCAGCCTGTTTCTCTTGGATGGTCCCTCCTGGGCCATTCATTCATTCAATGGCTATTTACTGGACACCTACTAGGTAGCAGGCCCTGTGCCAGGAACCACCTTGCCCCTTGGGACTGTCCCTTCAACTCGGCAAAAATATTCACATCTGTGGCTTCTGGGCTCACACCACAGTCCTGTATAGCAAGAAGGGCTCCAATGGACAATGCTTCTTGACAAATCAGAGGCTCAAGAAGGTGCCATGAGTTCTGCAAGGGTACAGAGCCGAGGGGCCTCCACTTCCCTTCTGCCCCCTGGCCTGGGAGAACGAAGTCTTCCAGCGGTCTTGCCTGAAGGCAGAGAAAAGGGATGGATTTGCCACATTTTGTGGCCACTAATGTGCTGGGGGAAACAACTCTTACTGCGAACACTTGTGCTGGGAGCTCTGGCTGTCTGGCAACCATCTTCCCTACCACAGAGTCATTTTTGTTCAAAGTGTGCCCCAAATCCATCACAGAAAGTGCTCGACTTCCCAGTAATAAGCTGCTGGGAACATTTTCCACCTTCGCCAAAGTAGAGAAAAGGTCTGAAAAGTTGGATGAGCAATTTTTCATGCAAATGGCAAGCCATAAGCCTTTTAATCGCCTTCATGAGCCGGCAGCTGGGTTTCCACCAGATCCAGTCTTTTTCTGCTTGTCTGGACATGACAGGGTGTGGAAAGCAGACCCCGGAAGCTCCCAATTTCTTCTTGGAAGAGCAAGCCCCGAAAAAGATGCAGGGCTTTTTGCTCTCAAGCTCTGATGATACTTGACGTCATTGCCAGGACTTGCTCAAGGCCAGTGCATCACGGGGCAAGGACACCACGTGCCTACCCGAAATGCTCACGTCACAGGTCACACGTACATGATGCACACACATCCTGCACACATACACATCACACTGACTTTTTTATTTTTTGTCTTTTGTCGTTTTAGGGCTGCACCCACGACACATGGAGGTTCCCAGGCTAGGGGTCCAATCGGAGCTACAGCTGCCGACCTACACCACAGCCACAGCAATGCAGGACCTGAGCTGTGTCTGTGACCTATACCACAGCTCCCAGCAATGCTGGATCCTTAACCCACTGAGCCAGGCCAGGGATCGAACCTGTGTCCTCATGGAAAGTAGTCAGGTTCATTAACCACTGAGCCATGAAGGGAACTCCAACACATTGACCTATTTTGATGTCCATTATATCCAACAGGCACACTGCACACCACTGACGTGGAACCAAACTACCTCCACATCTACTGTGTAGCACACACTAAATCAACACATGCTTGTGCTGCACGAACATGCCTCGTGCATCAACGTGCATTATACACACCCAGCAGAGTCACCGACACACAGTATTCACAAATACACACATACTGACATACACACAAATACACATGCATTTCATGAACATACTCTATTTTTCTGATTAAAGTTCTCAAGATTTTAGTTTCCATTTAAACCCAATTATATAACTCATCAACTCATCCACTTCCTTTGGCCTGCCCTTTTCTTTTTTTTTCTTTTTCTTTTTTTTTTTTGACTTTTTGCCTTTTCTAGGGCCACTTCCCGCGGCATATGAAGGTTCCCAGGCTAGGGGTCTAATCAGAGCTGTAGCCGCAGGCCTACACCAGAGCCACAGCAACACAGGATCTGAGCTGCGTCTGCAACCTACACCACAGCTCGTGGCAATGCCGAATCCTTAACCCACTGAGCAAGGCCAGGGATTGAACCCGCAACCTCATGGTTCCTAGTCGGATTCGTTAACCACTGTGCCACGATGGGAACTCCTGGCCTGTCCTTTCTTTCTTGGCAATTGTTACGGCTTTTTTCCTCTTCAGCGAAAAATGAACAAAACAACAACAAAACTTCCCCTCTTATGAGCTATAGATAAACGCAGCTGGGCATACATTCTTCAAAATGCCGGAAAGACAAATGGACCAAGACCTCAGATGTGGGGATATTTACTCTCCTTCTTTTTCCTCACGAATCTCTGGCTATGCCTTGGTTTATAAAAGCCAAGTGATGGATGCTCAGAAACACCTGCCTTCCATCTAGATATCGGCCTTGGGAGAATACATGGAAGACTGGTCCCAGGCATTGGGAACCTCTCTTCACAGAGAGGTTAGGTGAAGACTAGGGATAGGAGGCATGCGTGCCACTCCCCACTCTGGAAAGCCACAGCAGACATCACTAGTGGATCACAGCATCTGTTCCTCCCAGCCTGGACTTGGTGTCAGAATCTTCCACCCCACCTTACCAGCTAGTCAGGGCTGGCAGGTGACATGGGAGCTATTTGAGATCCCACGGAGCCCAACCCCCGTGGTTTATGGGGGAGGACACTGAGGCCCAAAGAAGCTGAGTGACCTATGTGAGGTCACATAGCCCCATTCAAGCTACTGAGCTCTATGCTCCATAGGTATGTCCAATACGGAGGCAAGGGCCTTCCTGCGGGTGAAGGAGAGGAACCAGAGGGAGGCCAGGCTAGGCTGGGGCTCCCTAGATGCACTGAGCCCCTGTTTCACTGCTCTAAGCCCTGCCCACCCCTCAGTGGGACAAGCTGAGGGTCCCTGCTCTTCCTCAGAGACAGTGTCCTGGCCCTCCATCCCCAGGCCTCTGGCTTTCAAGATCAAGGTGGGGGAGTTCCCATTGTGTCTTACCAGGTTAAGAACCTGACATAGTGTCATGAGGCTGTGGGTTCAATCTCTGGCCTCGCTCAGTGGGTTAAGGATCTGGTGTTGCCACCAGCTATGATGTAGGTTGTAAATGCGACTCAGATTCAGTGTTGCTGTGGCTGTGGCTGTGGCCGTAGGCCAGCAGCTGCAGCTCCAGTTCCACCCCTAGCCCAGGAACTTCCATATGCCACAGGTGTGGCTGTAAAAAGAAAAAAAAAAAAAAAGCCACGATGGGGAGCAGAGGGCCTTCCAGGTTCATGGATGTCATCTGCCTGCTGTACTCCTCCCTCCTCCCTGAGGTCTTCTCGGCCCCACCAGGTCTCATCGAGTGTCTCTCCCCTGAATTGCCCCACCTCACAGCCAGATGTTTGTCCACACACTGGCACCTACGCATCTCTAACTGGGCACCGGGTTTGGCCCCACCTCTGAGCCCAAAGTCCCCCTCCCGATTGTCACCCCTTTGCCACTGCGGTGTCTCTGCTTCCCACCCATCCTTTGATGCTCATTGTAGATGTCACATTGCCTTCCCCGAAGCACACATGAGCCTGGCTCAAAATCACCAAAATGGTGTTTCTGGGCTTTTCTCACCATCCTGATCAGATTGCTTGTTGTTGTCATGAGAAAGAATGAATGGTGTCTGGGTTTCACTCCCTCAAGGCAGTGGGATTTGGATTTCTAATAACTGCAGTGCTCCTTTCCCAGAAGCAGTCCCCTCCCTCCAGGGCAACCCCTGGACAGCTCAGGCCTCGGGTGGGAACTTCTGCTCACCCCGACCCTGCACGGACGGCCCCTGGCCAGGCCCCAGCTCCTGGAGACGGATCTGCTGATGGGACAACAGGGAGGCAAATATGACAGGG
Source organism: Phacochoerus africanus (assembly GCF_016906955.1). Lineage (NCBI taxonomy): Eukaryota > Metazoa > Chordata > Mammalia > Artiodactyla > Suidae > Phacochoerus > Phacochoerus africanus. The sequence goes on along the minus strand of NC_062548.1, from coordinate 101,886,313 downwards.
CCCTGCCCTCCAGGGACTCCTGGCCAACCAGGCTGGGCACAGGGGGGTCCCGTGGATGGGTCGCCCAGCCTCCAAGCAGTCCGGTCCCTCAGGGCAACAGCTGCAGCAGGCAGCACTGATGGGGAGGTTGGAGGGGCGGCTCCCCCCGGGGCGGCGCTGTCACAGGGCCAGCTGGACACAGCGCCCCCACCTGTGCTGCCCTTCTAGCCTGGGGAGGGCATTGTGGCTGCCAGGGACATTCCTTCCCTGGGGGCAGGATACAGCTGCTCAAGAGCTGCAGGGTGAGGGGAGAGGGCGGGGGAGGCTGAGGGAGTGTGAGCCTCGGCATCTGAGTCACGTCACACCCAGACAGACAGATGCTGACACAGACAGACAGATGTGGCATCACGCGTGCTCATCCCACACCCACACAGATACCCCCCTGCCCCATTACAAACCGCATGTGGTACGGCCACCTCGACCAGGAAGTCTGGGCAAAACCAATGCTGGGAGAGGCTGAAATGGTTTCAGCCAAGGAAAGAAGAAAATACGGCCACCAAAGACAGGAAAACCTCTGACTTTACCTGTGGGAAAAGCCTCAGATCCCATGGCTTCCAGGTCAACTCAAACACGGGCGTTTAAGGACTGTCTTTATCATCTCTCAACCCCAGAGCCCCAAGTCCAGCCTGGTGAGCCCACCAGCTCTCCCCACCGGAGCACATGGTGGAAGCACGTTGGATTGGGACCGAGAAAGTCTGGGTCTCCAGGCTCAGCCAGGACCAGCTGGGCGACCTTGGATGATTCCCTTGACTTACCCGCTTCCTGGCCTCGGTGCACAGGGCAGCTCCAGTGTCCTTTCAGCTTAGAAATGTTATAAAAGGGGGATGGGGCAGAGTGAGACGAGGGGACGGTGGGGATGGAAGCTCAGAAAGGGGGACTCTCTGTCAAGTCCGGGAATGTGGAGCACATCCCAGGTTGCCCCTTGAAACCTTCCTAGAGAAAGGAGAGGACCAGGCCCTCCCTCCACTGGGCTAAGACGCCGCTTCCTATAGGGCAAGCCTTCCCAGCCCCCACCCTCACAAGCCCGGTCTGGGCGAGCGCCCCGTCACTGCCTCTGCCTGAGAACCAGGTCTGAGGCCTGTGATGAGGTTCACGTGTGCCCCCAGCACGGCAAGCTTGGCAACCCTCATCAGTGGCTCCCTACACTTTGTTAGTGCACAGCTTTCTGGTATTTCCAGGGACTTGTCTGTCCCATCCAAGGCTGAGATTTCTTGAGATGAGGATGGCATCTCTTTCATCCATTGCTCTGCCTCAAATGCTGCAGAGCTGGGCACGCAGTAGGTGGCAGATGGAATTTTCCTCAGGGGATGGGGAAGATGTGCTTTGGGGGAGGGTCCTCCAGGCCCCTGGCCTCTTCCTTAGCCCCTTCTGTGCTCAGCTTCCCGTCCGGGGTCCTCCCATCTCATGACTCACCAGTCCCTGTCGCACACCTCGTGGGCAAGGCAGGGATGATGGGACCTCTCCTGGACCAGTCCCCCCCAGGCCCTGAGCTGGGGTTCAGGCTCTGTGCTTGGTTCCAGAGACCCTCCTGGCACCCCGGCCCTACAGGAGCCTCGACCTCGGTGAAATGCCATTGATGGGCACCATCCTCTCAGGACCCAAGCACATCGGGGTGAGGCTTGGTGGCTCCGGTGGACTCATTGCAGAGCCAAGACCAGTGTGGGGGCAGCAGAGTGGCAAGAGTGGCCATTATTCCCACCCTGGAGGGGAGAGACAAGCTCCCACCCTCAGACAGAGAGCGTCCAGTTGGCTCCATGTTTCTACCCCCGGGGATTCCATGCTGTAATTTGGGAAACGCCAACAGGATATGGGGATCTGAGAGCAGCTCGTGGCCATCTGCTTGCTGCTGCTTTGTTTCCCGAGAATTTCCTCCATCCAGACTCTCGCTACACTACTTGTTTTACAAATGTGATCTCCTTCAGCATCCTGGCCAGCTCTGTGTTCGAGACACTGTCTTCAATCTGTGTTTTAAAGACAACCTGCCAAGGCTCATAAAGGCTAAACCCCATGCCCGAGGCCACACAGTAAGCGATGTCCTTGGGACTTGAACCCAGGACCACCCGACATGAAAGTCTCTTCTGTGCCTCCTCCACCTTGGCAAGGACCATCCTACTTTAGAGGTTTGGGGTTCTTTGCCAATTATTGCCATGTCTTCAATCCTTTGCTGCCTTGGTCCTGCCAGCCGTCCAGCCCGACAGGCATTATCCCCATTTGACAGCTGATGAAACTGAGGCTTAGAGGGAACAAGCGAGTATCGCAAGGTCAGCCTTCCAGGAAGTGGCAGCATCAGAACGAGTATCCTAGTCTGAGTTTAAATCACTTATTTCTTCCCTTTACCAAGATTCTCAGCCACAGAAGAGAGAATCAGAGGCTTCCCTGCTAGAACTGGCTGGAGGATGAGGAAAAGGAGCAAGAGAAGAGGAAGAAGAAGAGTTCCCCTGTGGCTCAGTGGATTAAGGATCTGGCATTGTCACACACAGCTGGTTGCTCCTGTGGTGTGAGTTCGATCCCTGGCCCAAGAACTTCCTTGGGTGCAGCCTTTAAAAAAAAAAAAAAAAATGAAGGAGGAGGAAGTGAGGAAGAAAACGAAGGAAAAAGATACTCCAAATTTCTCTGTTTCCTTTTTATATAATTTACAGATATTCCTTCCTTCAGGGCCCATATTCATGGCCCAGTGGACACAGGATATGTTTTCAGTCCTTCAAAATGTGGTACTTGGTTTCCTCATCAGTGTACAATTGAGTTATTTATTATGTCTATACAATGCTGCCTGTGCTCTTTCAATCCTTTTCAAAAACTGTTATTCAATACTTTTTTGTCTTTTTGTTAAGCCCACCCACAGCATATGGAGGTTCCCAGGCTAGGGGTCAAATCGGAGCTGTAGCCACTGGCCTACGCCACAGCCAGAGCAACAAAGGATCTGAGCCTATTTCTGTGACCTACACCATAGCTCATGGCAACACTAGATCCGTAACCCCCTGAGCGAGGCCAGGGATTGAACCCACATCCTTATGGATGCTAGTCAGATTTGTTTCTGTTAAGATAGGACGGGAACTCCATTATTCAATATTTTACGTTAGCTTAAAATGAGATCCACTAGACTTTCACCAAGGAAATGTTTATGAATGAAGCCCCAAATGTCCACAGAATTTTGCAACCAGATTTTTATGGTTAATATATTTTAAACATAATTCTATGTTAATCAACATAGATCTGCAATATTTTCTTTCTTTTTTGGCAAACTATTTTTTAAAGTTCAATACAAGTATATTAGAGACAACAAAATGCAAAATTATTCAGCTTGATAAGATTTTACATAGACATCCACTTATTTAACCACCATCCAGATCAAGGTATGGAACATTTCCAACACTCGGAAGCTTCCCTCGTCTCTTCCCTAGGGCTTCCCCACCCTCATAGAAAATTGTTCTGACTGCTCTCATTTTAGATGGTTTTGCCTGCTTGGGATTTGCATCTAAATAGAGTCACACAGTACGTATACTCTCCTGTGTTTGGCTTCTTCCTCTCTGAGGCCATGTTTTTTGGAGGTACATCGATGTCATCACATGACTCAGTAGTTCATTCTTTTTCACTGCTGTGTAATTTTCCAGCTTACAAATATACTACAATGTGTTTATCCATTTTCCTGTTGACATATATTCAGAAATGCAGATGAAAACCACAAGGCGACACCTTTACACATTTCCTAGAAAAACCAAAATGAAACAGGCTGGCAATCCATGTGAAGATGGTGGAGCAAATGAAGCTCCACCTGGTGGGGGCAGGGGTGTTGGAACAGTCCCCCTTCAGCACCATTGGCTCAAGTTGCACATACATCGCTCTTTGACCCAGAAATTCCATCTTGGGTACATACCCAAGAGAAAGGCGTGTTTATGCCTGCCAAAACACATGTACCAGAATGTTCACGGCCGCTTTATTGATAATTCCATCACCATGTAAATGGCTGCCAAGTTCTCCATTGTGTGAACGTTCCAGTCTCCCATTGCCCGGAATCAGTTCTAAATCAGGCTAGATAAGCGACTTTATACACACACCTTGTGTGAACTTACAATTGTTTCCTTAGGATCAATTCCCAGGCGTGGATTGCTGAGTCAGAAGCTACAAACATCTTTAACTAAGCTGCCCCCAAAAAGTCTACATTGGTTCCCCCAACACTGATCACACGTGTGTAACTCTGAGGTTTTCACAAACCCCACAGTTTAAACGTGCACAGTCCCCACCCTGGAGCCCACAGAGCCGAGGCTTTCCTGGCTCCCAGCGGTGAAAGGAAGGAAGGTTGAGGATAAACAGGCTACAAGCACAATGGCCACAGCCCCCAGGGCCAGGCGCTGGGACACGACCCTCCTTCCACCTGCTGCGGCCAGAGTGTCCTCTGGTGCCGGTGGCCTCCCACAGGCTGAGCACATAAGGGACCAGCTGCACAAGCCCAGGAGTGCTGATGCAGGCCAGTCGGACATGGGACATCAGCGGGTGAGCAGAACACCCAGCAGTTCCTCCTCCTCAGCCCGTCAGCTGGGCGCTGATTCCCTTCCAGATTTTGCTCCCGCAGTGCCCCCAGGCTGTCATGCCAGGCAAGCAGGCAGCTGTGAGTGCAGAGCCGCGGGGGAGCACGGCAGAAAGACCCAAGCGTCAAAGGCCCTTCCCTCTTCTTTGAGATCAGGCCCGGTCTACATGATGCGATGTGAAGAGCCCCAAGCAGGCCCCACCTAGGCCAACGACAGTGCCCAAAATGCTTCGTATTCCTGCCTTTGTGCTCGACGCTGCCCCACCTGCCCATCCACCCAGGGAGCAGCAGAGTCAGCACGAGGGAGGGAAGTTATGAGACTCCTTCCTCCTAGTGGGAAAGGGGAAGGAAGTTTGCAGGAAGCCTGCTTCCCCAAATTCACAATTCAGCTGCCAGCTGTGTGGGTCAGGCCAGCTGCTCCCACCACCAGTCAACCCCTTTCTCCACGCCACAGGAAGACCCGGTACTCAATCTCCCCAGGTTCTTTCCTGCCGAGGGTCTGGCTTCTGTCACACACACACAAGCACACGCACACGCATGCACACACATGCACATGGGGCCGGGACAAGGTGTCTGCAGAGGCCCTCGGTTCCATGGGACACTGAGGCCCTGAGAAGAGTGACTCTCTGTCCTCAGTGGCCACATGGAGAAGGCAGGACAAATAATGTGTGGCTCCCAGAGGCCAGGCTCAGGGTGGGGGCTGAGGAACGGGAGGACAGAGGCTGAGCAGCCCCGACCCTGGCCTTCCTTCTCTGCCCAGACTGGAGCCCCCAGCTCAGGCTCCAACCTCCCCCATCCTCTGTCTGCTCTGAGCCGCCGCAGAAAATGACCGCTTCCTCCTTGCCCCATAGCCACACACGTCTGGAGCCAGGGGCCCTCAGAGTTCTTGTAGGCCAAACCTGTGCCTCAGGTTAGGTTCCGAGAAGCAGAGCCTGAAGGGGTGATCCCTGTGAGAATGCTGAACTGGGGGAGTGCCCGGGGAGCAAGGCAGTGAGGGAAGCAGGGTGGACAGAGGAGGACCGCAGCAAGGATGTGGTGGCCTCCGGCTCCAGCCTGATCCCGGGGGCTCTGGAGACGACTTATACACAGCCCTGGCCCAGCCTGCGAGGTTCTGCGTCGATCACCCACTACAGGCTGGGGGCAGGGGGTGGGGGTGCCTGGGAGGTGCCAGGACAATTCTCCAGAGAAGGGGGTGCAGTGAGCCTTAGCGGCAAGTCTCACAGCTGCCTGGGAAGAAAGAGCCCTGTCTCTGGATGAGCACAGTGGGGGGCCCAGGAAGCAGGCGAGGAAAGAGCAGCAGAGGCAGGGCCAGAGCCTCAGCCAAGAGCCCGTATTTCTGGAGCAGGGGTCTCTACCTGGGGGGGCGGTTCATAGACCTGTGCCGCCCCCTGCAATGTCACGCTGGCTGTGGTACGTGTATAAGCAGGTGTTTGGGAGAGGAAATCCAAAGAGTCGTGGCATCTCAAAAGCAAGGAAGATAAGTGTGATTGTCAGTCCTCTCCTGGTTGTTCCCACAGACACATTGCTGACCAGGGTGGGTATGATAGGGACTCTGGGCTTAGGAAACGCCTGGAGAGCCCAAGACACTTTCCACACAGCCATGTGCTCAGCCCTCTCCTCCTGGGTTTGGTGGGGCTGCTGGGCTGGCCTTGACTTTGGAGAAGAAGATGCTTCTTCTCTTCACGGTGGGGTGGGGCTGGGCTGGAGTCCTAGGGCTGAACCCGCAAGCTACCAGAAGGCAGAACCCAGGCCAGGCCACCCTTTACACCCACAGCCCCTTTCTGCGTGTCAGAAAAGGCAGTCTCAATTGACAGAACACTGTAAACCAGCTGTAATGGAGAAAATAAAAGCCATTATAAAATTTGTTTAAAGAGGCACTCTCACAGGGAGAGGCAAGCTACAAAAAAAAAAAAAAACAAAACAGCCCCCTCTAAGTCAGTGGACCTGAGAAAGGGTCCCTTCTTCAGGGTGGGCTGCCCGGGCCTTCCCCACAGCTGCATGGTCCAGCTGGCTCTATCCTACCTCAACCAGTCAGCACTAGGGGACAGGCCCCCACCCGACCTGGGCCCCCAGAAGTTGAGACAGGGAGCAGGGGGAAGCCCGGGTGGGTGCCGAGGGCTCTGAAAGCTGAACTAGGGCAGAGCTGGGGCAGCATCTCAATGAAGCTGCCGACAGATTCTGGGACTCCAGCCAGCTACACACCAGACCTGTGAGGGGGACCCTGGCCGTGCCAGGCTGGCGACGCTGCTAAGGTCAGGGCCAGCGCACACACAGTGGCTGCCCAGCCACCATGGCTGTGAAGGCGCCCCAAAGGCAGCGGAGGCTGAGGAACGCAAGGGCCCTGGGAGGCAGGAGCCTGAGCCTCCATTCAATGCAGTGACCTTCTCCACTGAGCCCTGCCAGGCGCTGGAGACATCTAGATGTGCGTCCAAGGGGGTCAGCATCTTGTGTCTGTGGGGAAAGGGAGGCGTGTCTGTGGGTCTTCCATTAAATCCAATGCCATGGACCTCAATCCCTCGATCCTACCTGCTGGTGAGAATCATCTGCGCCTTAAAGCGCTACAGCCTCTGGGCCCCACGAGGATTCCATGACTCTGAAGTAAGGTCATGCCGTATTTATTCATTTATGTTTAGGCTCTGGGATATTCTGCTGTGCAGCCAGCCAGGGCAAAGGACTATTGAATTGATCATTCCCTCCAAGAGAGGCTCCTATTTCCAGAAAGGGGCTGGGAGACCAATTAGGTTTGGGAAATACCTTCTCTTCTAGCTCCTCTTCTTAATGTCACAGGACCAGCTGACAGATCAAAGAACTTTCCAAGCCAAAAAACTTTGCTCTGGAAATGCGTTGTTCTTGGCGGCGATGGAGGTGGCGTGTGCGCCTGTGCGCCTGTGCCATATCATCTCCATTTTGGAAATGAGATTCCAAGAGGTTAAGGAATTTCTGTGATGCGGTCACTGTGGTCAGATGCAGGGCTCTCTCTTCTTGACACATTGTTCCCACTCAACACCCCCTAAACACCTCCAGAAACGGACCTCTCAGCAGCTCCCCCTGGGAGTCAGGTGGCCTTGGGGGCGGGGGTGGGGAGGGCGGTGGCAAAAGGCTCACCCAGCCCCCCGACCCCCGGTCCCAGCGGGACTCCTGTCTCTCCCTGCAGTCAGGCCCCAGTCCCCCTGGAGGCCAGGATGCTCCTTCATCCTGTCCGGCCCCTCGTGGAGCAGATGTGACAGAACCCGTCCTCCCTGAGGGGGTGCTCGTGTCTTCCATGTGCCCAGCCCTTGCGGTCAGGTTTGGTGCAGATTTTCCATCCTGCCAGCTGTCCGTCTCCTCAGAGGGTGGGGAGGAAGGCTGACAGTTTCCAAATTCTGTTCCTGGGGGTCCATATCATGAACATGGCTTCCCCACACTAAGCAGGTCATGCTTCCAGGCAGATGGTGGGGTTGAAGGCGCCAGGGAAGGCTCAGGGAAGGGTTGCCAGAGGTTACATGATCATCTTTATTTTTATTGATTTATTTTTTATTTTTGCTTTTTAGGGCTGCACCCACGGCATGCGGGTGAGGGGTGGAATTGGAGCTACAGCCACAGCCCACACCAGATCTGAGCTGCATCTGTGACCTACACCACAGGTCACAGCAACGACAGATGCTTAACCCACTGAGCAAGGCCAGGGATCAAACCCAAGTCCTCATGGATCCTAGTCAGGTTCTGAGCCACAGCGGGAACTCCACGTGACCATCTTTAAATAGGGCTTGAGGCCCCACAAGTTTCAAAACTCAGGCTGCTCTTCTGATACCTTAGGCTGGGCATCAGTCCCCCTTCCAAAGGAATTTCAACACCCCCCTCCCTGTGGCCCAGGTTGCTGCATTCCTTCAGCAAAAGGGCGCTCCTAGAGCTGATGAAACCTGGGTCCTGGGATGCAGGCTGGCCCAGAAGCACAGCTGAGCTCTCAGAAGCTGCACAAAGACGCGTGTGGGAAAGTCTTAGAGCATGTTGGTTTCTCTCTGGCTAAATCTAATTAAGATGAAATGTTAGCTTCCTTGGGAGTCTGCCTCGCCCACTGCGCAGTTCCTGGGGCCTGTGAAAACTCTCTGGCTTCCCCATAGCAAGACTCACCCAAAATGTGTCCGGTTCTTCCTGAACTCTGATTTTAGCAACAAATCCTTGTCTTCCTGTGAGATGTGTGGAGGATAAACTTCTGTTTCCCAGGGAAGTTTATGAACGAAAGATCTAGCCCATCGGTGGGGGACTCTACAGCCACCTAACAAATCTTTCTTATTCCCTGAACAGCCCCAGCTGAAAGCAAGTAAAACAGGCAGTCAGAATCAGGGAGGTGTAGGAAGAGACCAGGGGACGAAGTGCTGTGACAGTGACCAAGGCACAGGCAATAACTCGTGGTCCAGAGAGACAGGCTGGTGGCATCTGGAAGTCAGCTTGGGGAGCCTAGGGGCTGAGCAAGCATAGGTCCTCCAAGGTGGGCCCACTGGCTAGCATCCCAGCACCCGGGAGGGCTGACGGCTTGACTTGAGCAGGCAGAGTAATTGCGTACACGCAGGTGCCTCTCGATGGAAATTATGTTTTTTAGTTTATTTAATCTTCCCAACAATTCTGTAATGTTCCCACTATACAGGTGAAGTGCCAGGGAGAGTGGGTAACTTGCCTAGAGCTATGGATGTAGGGTCAGGATTTGAACCAGGCAGTCTGGCTTCAGAGTCTATGCACTAAACCACCACACCACAACTCCTATATAGAGAAGAGACTCTCGTTACCAGATGTTCAGGTGTCTATGGCTGTGTGACCCCAAAACCTAGTGGCTTAAGACATCATCAGTTGCCTCTTCAGCTCATGAATCTACAGCCTGGCAGGACAGGATGGGAAAGATTAGGTTCTGTTCTACAAGGTGGTGGCTGGGGCAGCTCATCTGAGAACAGGAGGACCCACGGGCAAGACGGCTCATTCACAAGGTTAGCAAGTGAGAACCAGCTGCTGGCTGGACTGAGAGCCGAGGACGGTGCTCCCCACATGGGCTTTCCACGGGCTGCTTGGGCTTCCTCACGCCATGGCAGCTGGGTTCCAAGAGTGAGAATCTCAACAGACCGGAAATGGAAAGTGACAGTTTCTTGAAGCCTAGACTCAGAAACTGGCCTGGCATCACTTTTGCCGTATTCTACTGGTTGAAGCAGTCACGTATCCCAGGTTCAAGGGGAAGAGATCTAAACCTCACCCAATGGAAGGAGTGTCAGAACTGGGGCCCGTGTTTTGCAACTGCCACATTGGGCCTGGGACTAGAAGAACTGGATCTCAAGAATAAAGGAAAAGCAACTGACTGTTAGCTCTTGCTCAGGGCTGAACAGAGGGAAGGAAGTCTCCAGAGCATGCCAGGTCTTAGCCTCAGGGGCACTGGATGCAAGTTTTCCCACCACTTTGTATAGATGAGCATTTTGAGGCTCAGAGAGGGAGTTAGCCTTATCCGAGGTCACACAGCTGCTAAGTGGCAGAGCCTTTCTGATTCCAGGGCCGAGTCCTGAATTCCCCTTGTGAGCTGCCCACAGATGAGGAGCAGGGCTGGCCCTGGCGGGCTGACAAAGTTGTCCAGGAAGAGGTAGGTGGGCAAGGAGCCGGGCTATCACTCCCTACCTGCTCTAGAAGCTCTCCCTGATCAAGGCTTCCTTTCCCTCCGGCGCCTCCTCTCAGGCCGGGGCTTGTGCAGACTTCCTCCCTGGCTGTGCTTCTCAGCCCTAAGCAGTTTCTGAAATCCTCTCCATACTGCCTTGAAACCTTTCCAAAGGCATTCCCCCAATTCCACTTGGCTCAGCCGTGAGCTGCAGCTAATTACCAGCATAAGGCTTTCGATTCTTTAAATAAAGTTTTTTTACAGAATAGTTTAGATTCACAGAACAATTGGGCTGAGAGTAACAGAGAGCTCCCATATTCTTCACACCCAATTTCCCCTACTAATAGCACTTAACATTAGTAGGCTACATTTGTCACAATGAACAAACCAATATAGATAATTATTATTGGCCTTATGATATTATTAGCATGGCATAATTGTAATTACAGTGTAAGTCCATACTTTCCTCAGATTTCCTTCTTTTTGTTTTGTTTTGTTTTTGTTTTTAGGGCTGCACCATATGGAGGTTCCCAGGCCAAGGGTCAAATTGGAGCTGTAGCTGCCAGCCTACACCACAGCCACAGCAACACAGGATCCAAACCGTGTCTACGAGTTCCACCACAGCCACAGCAACACCAGATCCCTGACCCACTGAGTGAGGCCAGAGATCAAACCCACATCCTCATGGATACTCATCGGATTTGTTTCCGCTGTGCCACTACGGGAACTCCCCAGATTTCCTTCATTTTTTACCTAATGTCCTTTTCTCTTCCAGGTACCATTGCATTCAGTTGTCGTGTCTCCTTCGGTTCCTCTTGGCTGCAACGGTTTCTCAGATTTTCCTTGTCTTTGATCATCTTGACAGTTTTGAGGAGTACTGGTCAAGAATTTTGTAGACTACTCCTCCCTTGGGACTTGTCCGATGCTTTTTTGCTTGTGGTTAAACTGGAATTATGAATTTGGAGAGGAAGGTCTCAGAGGGGAAGTGGCATTCTCGTCGTATCACAGCAAGGGTACATGTGACCAACATAATTTATCACTCTCGATGCTGACCGTGACCATCTGGCTGAGGTTTCACCACGACCAAGTTACTCTCTTGTCCCCTTTTCCACACAGCACTGTTTGGAAGGACGTCACTATGTGCAGCCTACATTTAAGGAGTAGGAAGCTAGGTTCCTCCGTGAGGATGAAGTGACGACGTAAATCACTGGGAAGTCTCCTGCACCGAGGTTTAGTCTCTCCTCCCTCATTTATTTGTTTTATTTAGTAACTTAATTATTTAGCTAATTGTTAAAGCATTTATTGATGTACGTCTAGACTCATGATTATGAATTTTATACTTTAGGTAAAAATGCAATACAATGATTTTCTTGCTCAAATTATTCAAGCTCTGGTCACTGCAGCTCTTTCAGTTGGCTCCTATTCCCTCTGACATACTCTCATCAATTTTTTTTAGCCCTTCTTTACTTTTTGGAACTACGAAACGCTCCAACCTCATCTTGAGTATTTCCCACCTCCCGTCCTGGAATCAGCCATTTCTCCAAGCAGCTCTGGTTCTTTTTATTGGAGAATGGTATTAGAAACCAAGATCTGAGTGCTAAGTGTGCTCATTGCTATTGGGGTATCACTGCTTCTAGGACCTCTCAGGTGATAGAACAAGGAAATGTGTGTGTATACTAACCTGTGGGTCTATTAAACTAACCAAACATACACAAATCTACAAATATTTCTATACGTAACCATCTGTATCTATATTAAGGTAAACTTGAGTCCATCCTAATGTTTATAACTTTAATCCATTATCTCAAGGGTCATACTAGCCTTCTTCCTTTGCTTGTCTGTACCCTTCCACCCCCCACTCCCACAATGAGAAACCTGGCTCCCACCATCCACCATCCATTTACATGTATAGGGGTTCAGTTCCAATATACATGTATAGGGGTTTCAGCATAATTAACTCATGGGAAACTGCTTCATCAACTAGTGTACAGAGTTTATGCAGTTTCTTTTGCTTTTAGTCTTACAGACTCTACTCATTTCCAAGGTTATTTAAATCAAAACCTTCCCCTCACCCCACCCAGGGCTCCCTCTACCTTCTTCAGTGAGGTCATTTCATGCATTTGTAATACAGGTAGGTTTGTCACAGTCTGCATTCCATCCTGGGACTTCCCGGCCTCCTAAATTATTTTTTTAAATGCATACATTAAGATTCACTCTTCATGCTGCAAAGTTCTATGGGTGTCAACAAATGCAGTGTCATGAATCTATCTTTAAAATATAATACGGAACAATTTCACCCTCCTAAAAATCACCCTGGACTTCTCCCACTCAACCTTTCCTCCACCCTCAAGGTCCAATGGGTCACAACCTGCAATTTTTTAAAAAGTAGAATGAAATAGAGTGAAACATATCAATGCATTCAACATAATACGTGTAAACCTTTGTTTTGATGATATATGCTGGTGATGGGTCAAAATGTAAAATTTATTGGTCAGAAAAGCCTAAAGCTGTTGGCTGACAACACATTCTACATCCTTATCTCATTTTATCCTTCCTATAACCCTGTGAGGAGGGATTATTATTGTCATCCCTATTTTCCCATGAGGAAACAAGCTCAGGAAAGTCCAATGGTGCCCTCGAGAGCTCCTAGTTAGTGAGAGGCAGGTTATAAAGAAATCTCCTGGCTCCCAGACCCAGCTATAGTTTCCTGCCTTTGACCCCAGACAAAACTGTGGCACTTGTCTGCTTCACAAAGTCAGTCCCGGGCAGCACAGCCCTCTGGGAAGGAGGTCCAAGTTGGAGGGTGTCTGGACCCCTAAACATGGTGGGTCTCCCTGGGGCTTGGCAGGATAAAGGACATCCCAGCTGGGTCCCACCAGGGCCCCTCCCAGAAGCCCACTCAGTGGGAGTTAAGCTAGGACCCAGGATGGGCAATTATGGGGGGGCGGTGAGCTGATGGGAGAGGCTGGGAAAGGCCACGTGGTCCTCTTCCCTCCATCCAGATGCCAAACACACCACACTTAGCAAATGCACTCATAAAAACACACTCTGGCTGGGGCTCCAGACTCCCTCAGGGCCCCAAACCCCCACCTAGAGTGACTGTGGGGCCTCTGTCCTCCCTCTGTTCCTCCAGGCCTTCTGCCTAGACTGACATGAGCCCACCAGGGGTATATTCTGCCTTTTCTTCTTTCTTGTCCCCTTGATCTGAACACCGCAACGACACTGTGTTGCCTTGTGACTTACGAGCTCACAAAACTCACTAATACTTTTTCCTCAATTACCTCGAGGTAAAGAAGCCCTTGGTTTCTCTGCAGACAAGAGGGCCCTACTGTCTCCCTCAAACACAGACCACCAGGCCCTGATCAGGACCCCTCCCCAGGGGCTGTGTGGTTTTTTCGTGATCTGTTCATTGAAAGGTCGCCATTGTTGGGAAATCCTTGACACTAATGGTGAGGAAAAGGCCAGAAAAAAGAGGGACGGGAAGAGTTTTCCCACAGCCCAAGTCTCCTGGCCAGCCCCTTTCTGGCCACTGTCCCTTGGTGAGCTGGGTGCCTCCACCAGGCCTCAGCGCCCCCCAGTGACTGGGGATCGAGAGCACCCAGAACAGCCTCCTGGCAGCTGTGGCGGGAACTTGCCAGCAAGCCCAGGGTCCCCCCGGAAAGAAAGCACTTGACCTCACTTCAGGTCTCTGCTCAAGTGTCACCAACCAGGAGAGGCCTCCTGTGAGGCTTCCTCCCCTCACCCAGCTCCTTCCTTCCTGGTTTTGCATTTTTCCACAGAGCTTCCTACCGTCTGACAGCTGGTTTCCTTATTTTCCAGAAGCCTCTCTCTCACTAGAATGTAACACAGGATCTTTGCTTTTTTTTTTTTTCTTTTTTCTTTTTTTTCCTTTTCAGGGCCACACACACACGGCACATGGAGGTTCCCAGGCTAGGGGTCTAATTGGAGCTACAGCTGCTGGCCTATACCACAGCCACAGTAACGCTGGATCCTTAACCCACCGTGCGAGGCAGGGATCGAACCTGCGTCATCACGGACACTAGTCAGATTCGTTTCCGCTGCGCCCCAATGGGAACTCCGAGGATCTTCGCTCTGTTTACGGCCTTCTCCCTTATGGCCCAGGACAGTTTCCAGCACATAGTAAACATTCAATACATATTTGTTGAATGAATGAATGAATGTCTTGGGCCAAAGTGGCCAAAAAGACCCCCATTCCGTGGTTCTGCCCAAACCCTTCAGCTATATACCCCCAATGAATTCTAGAAGAGCGGTTGTCTAGACTCACTGGTGGTTGGTCTAGACACACACCAAGGATAACCCAGACCCAGACCCAGACCCTCCCCTTGGCCCAACTCTGTTGGGGCTGGTGGCCGCCCGCAAGCCTGGGACTGCTTCAGCGTTGCTCCCCTTTCTGGCCTGGTTCTTACGCTGCTATAGGGACCCCAGCACACCTTCCTGGGCCCAGCATTGGACATCTCAAGCATTCCCTGTCTCACGGCTGCCCTCCGCCAGCGAGAACACAGAGCTGTCCCCAAACCCTGCAAGAGACGTGCCTTGGGCCCCAAGCATCCTTGGTTTCTTTACACTTAGAAGAAGCCGGGACCCTGGGGTCCCCAGGAAGGAGAGAAGGGAAAGCCTGAGGTCCTCTGAGCCCCCGAATGAATCCATAGGTGAGCAGGCAAGTGGAACCTTGATCATAGGAGAGATACAGGGAATAGAGAAAAATCTTGGTGCGGACAGGCAGGGAGAGGGGGAAGGGGACAGAAGACAGGGAGGGACACACGGACAGGAGCAGAGAGAAGAGGCATCGGAGAGAGAAACAGTTGGAGAGGCAGCCCCGGAGACCCACAGGCAGAGAGACACAGAGGACAAGAGAGCAGAAGACGCAGAAAGGGGCGGCCGAGGGGCTCGCGGGGCGGGCGCTGCTGAATCGCGGCTCTGTTCTCGGCGCCGCACTGAGGGGCTTTCTTCGCGGCCGTGGGAAAGTGGTGGGCGAGCGCGCGCCCCGCCGCCATGTGGACGGTAATTAGCCGGATTAGGGCGGGAGCCGCGCGGGCCGGCCGGGAACAAAAGGCCCCTCTTTGCCCGCGCAAACGGCGGGGTCGCGAGGTCACCAGGCAGGGTCCCCCAGGAGCGGGCGAGGGGACGCGCGGCCGGAGAATGGGGCCTCTGTGCACCTGGCGGGGCCCGGCTTCGGGGTGCAGACTTGGGGGTGCAGGAGGCGAGCAGGGAGGAAGAGGAGAGCGGGCAGAGGCAGCAGACACCATCCAGTGCCCGCAGGCATCTGAACGGTTTTCTTAGTAATAGCATGGGCTTATTAGTAATAGCGCAGGTACCATCTAATGAGCGCCTGCTGTGTACCAGCACCACGCCAAGATATGCATCATCTTGTTTAATCCTCATGACAATCTTTCCGGGCGGATCCTGTAATGTCCAGATTTTACAGATAAGAGAAGTGGGTGCATGGATTGTGACTTGCCCAAGCTCCTGAAGTAGGAAGTGGTGCCTAAACACATTCGCTGACCCTGAGTGGGCACTTAACAATTATCTCTTGAATGAATGAATGAAAAAGTTAGCCCTGACCTCACCCCCTGGTCCATGCATGACCTGGGAGATTAAGGAAGAGAGGACTCCTAGCCTGACAGAGTGGTCCACAACCTTCAAGAAAGCTGTTCTGGCAGATTCAGGCAGGTGTTTGTTGCTACTAAAACCCCCACCCACCCAGGCATCACAGGGGACTCCACTAAGGTCTGGGGTTCAAGGGATAGGAAATGTGTCTGTTTGGCTTCCTTTCTGGCAGCCTCAGAAGAACTGTACCTCCCTCCAGGCTCTACCTGCAGCTCCCCGGGCTTGGGGGGCTCTCCCACCCCCATCAGCATCATGAAGGTGACCCATGGGGCCGGGAAGAGGAGGACCTGGGACTTTCTCCTGCCACCCAGTTCTCACTAGCCACTCCAGAGGGTCCAACTACTCCGATTTTCTTTCTTTTTCTTCTCTTTCTTTTTGGTCCACACCTGCGGCATGTGGAAGTTCCCAGGCCAGGGATCCAACACACCACTGCTGTGACCCGAGCCACAGCAGTGACAATGCTGGATCCTTAACCCACTGAGCCACCAGGGAACTCCTACAATACTCCAATTTTAAAAGAAGAGCATTCTCTGGGCTGTGGGTGTCACCCTCCTCAGAGGCAGTGTCGTCAGAGCACATACCCCTTGCCCACAGTAGCCGCAGGGGATAGGAATGAGAGACATGGGCAGGGCATCTGGTGTGAGGCATCAGGGATGGCAGAGACTGTGGCAAAGTCGTTAGTAAACGTGGCAGCGATGGCTCGCTCTGGCCCATTAGTGCCTTATGGGGCCATACTAGCCAAGCTTGAGCTTTTCAAGAGCCTTAAATCAAATTCAGGCTTTTCAGTTGGATTTCCCAATTTTAAACTGGGCTACCCTCACATGGGCAAGGTCCAGATTCGGCCCACAGTTTGGCCGTTCACAGCCCTCTTTCCTAGGCGCAGTGCTGGAAATGTTCCCGGTACCCTGAGCCTCAGGAAGAGGAAACACCCATCCCTTGCCCCAAGCCCTTCTCCCTCCAGCTTCTCTAGGGTCAGCGAGTGAGGAAGGAGTTAGGGATGGTGTTGGAAGATGCCCCACCCCTGCCCAGATCCCCGTGCCCTGCATCAGGCTGCCCCCAGGAGGGAGAGGGCTCAGGAAGGAAGCTTCTAGTTCACTGAGGGGCACGGCCAGAAGCCAGAGGTTGTCACACCCAGCTCGACGTGGAGAAGCCTAGTGAACCAGAACGGGAGAGTTTTCTCCTGGGACGGCAGCGCTGGAGCGTAGGAGCTGCTAGCACAGGAGAAGGAAATGCCGCCTTCCACCCAGTTCTTCCTTCCACCCAGTTCTTCCTCACACCCCACCTCCATCACCCTCATAAACTGCTCAAGTGTAATCCCACTCTCACATGAAGAAACTGAGGTACAGAGGGCTGGAGGGTTTTTTTGGGGGGGGCACACTTGAGGCATATGGAGGTTCCCAGGCTAGGGGTCTAAACGGAGCCATAGCCACCGGCCGACGCCAGAGCCACAGCAACACCGGATCCAAGCAACGTCCGCGAACTACACCACAGCTCACAGCAATGCCGGATCCTTAACCCACTGAGCGGGGCCAGGAATCGAACCCACAACCTAATGGTTCCTAGTCGGATTTGTTAACCACTGAGCCACGACGGGAACTCCCAGAAGGCTGGGATATTTGTCTGAAGGGAGTAGAGAGTGAGCATCTAGAGGCATAGCTCTAAGTCTGAAATGTGTTTGAAATGTGTTTTCTCAAGAATTGATGTGGGAGCTCCCTCTGTGGCACAGCTGGATTGGCACCATCTTGGGAGTGCTGGGACACAGGTTTGATCCCTGGCCCGGCACAGTGGGTTAAGGAACTGGCATTGCCACAGTAGTGGCTTAGGTCACAGCTGCATCTTGGATCTGATCCCTGGCCCGGGAACAATATATGCTGTGGGACAGCCAAAAAAAAAGGAAAAAAAAAATTGATGTGAATTTTGCTTTTGACTTCATAACATAGACATGGCTATTTTGATATAAAAATAATGGTAACTTTCCCTCCCATAATCTAGTAAACCTGACCTTGGAAGGATGAGGTCCTGTGGCATCTCAAACCTCTGACACTTCACTGTGAAGCCACAGTGGTCCCCAGCCACGAGGGAACAAAACCTAGGCCGGGGGTCCAGCCCCCTCAAAGTCAGCTCAGGACAAAGTAGACCCGTATCCAAGGCTCTGACCCTCTCAAGGGGCAAATGATGGGCATAAAGGAGCCTTGTTGCTGCTCAGGTCTCTCCTTGGTTCCTCGTTTCTGCCTCATGGGAAATTCAGGCGGGACTTCTGTTGCCTCCGCGAGGCAGGCACAGCGGTGGATCACAGCTGAGACCCTGAGGGGCTGCTCATGCAGTTGGAGGTCCCAACAGCCGCCAGGCCAGGACACAGCCTCTTCTTTACCCCTCTCTCTTTTACAGACAAAACTCTGCCACTGCAGCTGCTGCCTCTAGCTCCTGAGAGGGGCAGGCCTGGGTGGCAAAGGACACCAGCCCCTGAAATGTGCTGAGAGGAGGTCCTTAAACCCTGGGGAATGGCTAAGTGGCAGTCGTAGAAACAGGGGGCCGGCCAGTCTCCTGGCCCCTAAGAGAGCACAAGTCAGGGTCCCCTCGGCCTCAGGGGTGGGCGCTTCCGAACCTGAGAAGCAGGTAGATCTTTCTCCTCTCCCAGGATTACCCATCTCTGGACCTCACCAGCCCAGTGGGGTGCTTGGGGGTCCTGGGGGTGCCCTCCCACCTCTCCTCCAACATGTGGCCACTCTGCCTTTCCGGCAGCTGAGGGGGTTTTAGAAACCATCAGGCCAGAATCCCTAAAGCACAGTAAATGCATGCTTCCTGTCCCCACCCCACCCTGTTAGAGTGGGAGACATGCTCAGGGGGAAGGATTATGCCAAAGAAACCCAAGTTCTGGTGAGAAAGCCCCCTGAAAAATGGAGGAAACGAGCTGTTACAGTCCCCGATCAGATTTCTGAGTCCTGCGTTCCCAGCCGCGCCAGAACATTTAAGTTGCAGCATCACCCCCTTCGCCTCTTTCCCCACTTTGCACATAACCAGCACAAGGCTCAAGTTCCAGCTCAGGAAGCAGGAGGCTCAGCCCAGCCCCTTCCACCAGGGGAAAGGGGGAATCTCATTCCCAGGCTTCGTGCTAATTACATTGACCACTTAGTCAAGCCTCTTCATGTCCTGGAGGAAAACCAAATTCCCACAAGTGTCTCCTTGACTCCAGCTCTCCATCCGCCGCAGCTCATCTTCTAGGTCACAAATATGGACATAGGTCTCCAGCCTAGAGCGCTAAAATGGACGTATGTGGAGTTCCCATCGTGGCTCAGTGGCTAATGAATCCGACTAGGAACCATGAGGTTGTGGGTTCGATCCCTGGCCTTGCTCAGTGGGTTAAGGATCTGGCGTTGCCGTGAGCTGTGGTGTAGGTTGCAGACACAGCTCAGATCCCACGTTGCTGTGGCTCTGGCATAGGCCGGTGGCTACAGCTCTGATTTGACCCCTAGCCTGGGAACTTCCATATGCCGCGGGAGCGGCCCAAGAAATGGCAAAAGGACCAAAAAAAAAAAAAAAAAGATATGTGTGTGTGTGTGTGTGTGTGTGTGTGTGTGTATACACATATATAAAATATACATATGTGTATTGGAGTTCCCATTGTGACTCAGCAGTCACAAACCTGACTGGTATCCATGAGGACGTGGTTCGATCCCTGGCCTCACTCAGTGGATTAAGGATCCAGCACCATTGCTGTGGGCTGTGGTACAGGTGGAAGACACAGCTTGGATCCAGCATTGCTGTGGCTGTGGTGTAGGCCAGCAGCTGCAGCTCCGATTCGACCCCTAGCCTGGGAACTTGCATATGCCGAGGGTGCAGCCCTTAAAAGCAAAAAGCAAAAGGGAAATTAAAAAAAAAATAAAATGGATAAGCAATGAGGTCCTACTGTATAGCACAGGGAACTATATCTAGTCTCTTGAGATAGAGCCTGATGGAAGATAATTTAACAAAGGGGATGTATATATGTATGACTGGGTCACTTTGCTGTGCAGCAGAAAATGGCACAACATTGTAAATCAACTATAATTTAAAAGGAAGAAAAAAAGAAAAACCTTTTGGGCAAGTTAAAAAATCAGAGTTCCAGACCCACCCAGATTGCTCACTCAGGCTCTATAAGGATGGGCCCCCAGAAGATACATTTTCAACCACCTCCCCGGTGCTTTTTGAGAATGTTTTCAGCTCTGTCTTCCTCTTGAGTCCATGCTGGGCCCGCCTGCCAAGACTGTCCTACCTCTTCGCAGAGTTAGTCATGGATGCCCTGCCCAGCAAAACGTCCTTTGGCCCTAGAAATTCCACTGGCGGAGCTTTGCTCCTTTGGGTTAAGACCCTGTCCCTACAAATGGCCTTGTCAGTGACGGTTTTAAAAGATGAAGACAGCTGGCTTATAGCAAAATTGTGGTGGGGGCACTAGACAGGGACACAGGCCGAACTTCCCAGACAAAGAGTAAGACTTCATCACGCTGCCACTGGGCCTGGATCCAGCTCGGCCCGAAGCCGTGGAGAGACTGAGAAATAAGCCATTTGTTGCTCACTGGCGTGGGAAGTGCTCAGGCTTTGGAGAAACAGCCTGACCTGAGTGAAAATCCCGCTCAGGCCCTCAGCAGCTGTGTGACCCTGAACACTGGCTTCAGCGTCTCCGAGGCTCAGGTTTCCTCTCTGAGATGTTGACCCATCTCTCACCCTGCTGTTGGGAGGCGTCGCTGAATGGCATGCACGGTGGTACGTAGGTAAAACCCCCGGAGACTTTGGCATGCAGTAGGTGCTCAGTGTTGCTTGTTAAATGCATGCCGTGGTAAAGGCATGAGTATATGGTAGATGGACGGATGGGCAGGTGGCTCCTGTGAATTCCTCTTTTTTACTTGCAGGTAATCAGCCTCTGCCTCTCCATTGATTCTCCATAGTTTCCCCACCGCAGGGCCCTTTCCTGACATCTCGCAGATGTCTTGATTTGGGGTCCGAGTTGTTCCTCCTGGGAGAAGCTTCTCTCCGTTCCCCTCCCCTCCCCCGAACGCCCTTCTTCCAGCCTCTGCCAAGGCATGGACATGGCATCCCCTCTGCCCTGGGGTCTCACATTCAGCGCAGGGCCAGATCTTTCACAGCTTCCCCAATACAGGCCGGGAGCAGGTTTCTGACTCCAGCGCAGGTCACCTTTCCGGCCAGCCCCCTGGGGAGAGCCCATCTTTAGGCTGCCTGGGACTTGTGGTGGAAAATCAGCTGCACGGGCACAAACCCGGCCCTCCTGGAACTTGGAGCCGTTAGAAGGTGGGAACTGCAGAACATGAGAAAGCGCTCCAGGGGGCAAAATTAGAAAAGACGTCGAGAAGGGGGTGACATGGGGATCTTACAGGATGGAAAAACTGGAACATGCGGAGTTGGGGGAAAAGCATTCCCAGGAGAGGGAGCAGAGAGGACAGAGTAGGGGGCGGTTCTGTCTGGCAGGAGCACAGGTGAGGGGGAGGTGGACGAGGAGAAGAGGCTATGGCATTGCCTGGGGCAGGTGCTGCACAAGACCGTGAATGCCAAGCCAAGGCGTTGACTCCCCCACTGTGGTCTGGGTGCAGCCCACCCCCTCCCTTCAAGGATCTTTCTGTACCCCGCCCCCGCCATGGGCGCCCCCAGGAGGCATCTGTGAACTCCAGCCTGGGAGTTCATGGAAGCCTAATGGGCCACCCCTTTGAAGCCATCTGTGTTTCCAAAACTGCACCTACTCTGCCCATTCCCGCTCCCAAAGGAGTGAAAGGAGGGAGTTCAGGCCTTGTGCAGGCTGTTGGGGGGGCATCTGCTGATAGAAGGGTGAAGGGCTTAGCCCCAGGCATGCGCAGCTGCCCCCAGGGTTGGAGGTCACCCCCACTGCCCCTGCCACCCCCCTGCAGCCTGCAAGTGGCGGGTCTCACCCCTGCACTTTCCCCAGCTAATCCAAGCCACACAGAGAGCAGCCAGCCCGCCAGCGGGTCTTGTTTCACTGGAATGTTGGCATCCAACTTGAGATCGGAAATGAACTCATTATCTGATTATTTTTATTTATGAAAATGTAACTGTTCTGGGAGAGGTCTTTCTTGAATAGTCTTCTCAGTGGATGAGTAATGCTCTCCCCTTTATAGACACACACGCTCAGACACACATGTTCAGGCACATACACGCACATACTCAGATATTCCGAACCCCACCCACTTGAGACATGCACACACACACACACACACACACACACACATGCCACAAACACATTACACACATAATACACACACAGGGAGCCGTAAGTTCCAGTAGATACCTACTTTCAGGTACACACACAGTCACATGGAGACATATGTTCTGGATCTAATAAGCTCCTTTGAGGGCAGGGACTTTGTCTCTTTTATTCACTGCAGAGTCCCTAGTGGTACATAATAGGCCATCAGGAAATATTTGCAGAATGAATGGCTAAGCAATAGATGAACACACACACACACACACACACACACACACACGCATGCATGCATGCCTGCACAGCTTCTCTCCTTTCCTAGAGAACCACAAAGTCAGAGAATCATTGATTCCACAGCCCGAAGTCTTGACACAATGAACCACACCTAGTATTAGTGGAGAACACACCATCCAGAACCTTCCAAGGGAGATGTCCATCACCAGTTCCCAGGAGGCTAAGGCAGCTCTTCCCCTGACCTGCTAAGGCCTCACCAGATGTGTAAAGCCATCTTATCCTCCCGGCCTGGCCAGTCTGGATCTAAAGCAATGTTCTATTGAGAAAGGCTGAGGTGCTGATGCAGGGCAAACTGTTTTCCAGGAATGTTCTCTGGAAACACTCGCTACACTCACTCACTCACCCACCCATGCTGGCTCAGGGGCAGGCCCCGGCACGGGGTCTTGGGCAATGCCAGCCCCCAGGCTCTGTCTCTCTCTTTCTCCCTCTCTCTCTTTTTCCTTCAGCCATGGCCATGACTCAGGCTGTCCAAAGCCTGTGAATGTCTCCCTGGGAGGAGACTTGGCCAGAGACAGGGCTGCTGGCCAGGCAGGGGGTGGCCTGGAGTCTGAGCTCAGGGTGGAGCACTCTGCAGGACCCTGACCCTGACCTCCTTGTCCCTAAAGGCCTCCTCCATAGAGAGGGCAGCCTGCACAATCAAAGGAGTGCTGGGCTGGAATGAGGCTTGCCTGAGCTGACCATTCTGCTGGCCCCATACTGGCCATGTGACTTTGAACAGGTCATTAACCCTGGAGCAAAAGGTCCACCAGCATCGTAGGCAATTACAACCTTCCAGCCTCGCTGCCCTGGGCCTCACCCTCCCCTGACCTCCCTTCCCGCCCTGGACACATTGAGATGCAGCCACATAATGGATACATATATTCACATACATAGTGACCAAACACAGCAAGAGTGGAGTTCCCTGGTGGATCTGTGGGTTAAGGACCTAGCATCACTGCTGTGGCTCGGGTTTACTCCCTTGCTCAGGAACTTCCGCATCCCATGAGTGCGGCCAAAAAAGAAAAAAAAAAAAAACCCCTCAACTCCTTCTGGAGCCATTCAGGCCTCTTCAAGGGACTCTGTCAAAGTGCAGGGCCCTCCGGGGTGGGTCGGCCCGTTCCTCACACCCTGCAGTGTGCAGGAGCTGCCTACCCTTCTCTAGAAGCTGCACCTGGGAGGTGGGAGGACACTGAGAGGAAGGGACAACTTGTTTTGCTAACATTGCTGTGTCCAAAGGCCTAGCCAGTGAGAAAGAAGGACTGTGATCTCTTAAAACTCTGAGCCCCCCAGCAATGCCACTCCTAGTTATACACCGAGGAGAATCAAATGCCCAAGTCTATGAAGATGTGTGTACACTAATCCTCTATGCACAGTACCTCAAACGGAAACAACCCGAATGTCCATCAATAGGAGAAGGGTAAACACACTGAGATGCATCCACATACTGGATACATACATTCACATGCATAGCGACCAAACCCAGCAAGAGTGGAGCTCCCTGATGGCTCTGTGGCTTAAGGATCTGGCATCACTGCTGCAGCTCGGGTTTGCTCCCTGGCTCAGGAACTTCCCCATCCCATGAGTGTGGCCAAAAAAAAAAAAAAAAAAAAGGCAGAAAACAAATAAACCAAAAAAAACCCACAAGAACTTCTGCGACACAAAAAACAGCATGGATGAATCTCCCAGATGGGATGTTGAGGAAAAGAAGCTAGAGACCATTTGTAGAAAGTCAAGAACCGTCGAAATGAAACGATGGCGACAGAAGTGAGACCCCTGGTGACTCTAGGGATGGTGTTTACTGGGAAGGGGCCCGGGAGACCTTCCAAGACACCAAAATGTTCCGTCTCTTCGTCTGGTGGTCACGTGGGCACAGCTATACACTTGAGCTCTGTTAACTCTATTGTATGTAAGTTTTACTAGAGGAGAGACCCAAGTCACAAAGGGTCTAACCTCATGCAGAAAGGGGTTCTAGAAGGAACTTATAGGATTTAAGGGTCAAAAGTCAGGGAACAGGAAGCGTGAAGCCCATAGCAGAAAAGAAAAGGCCCAGAGCTTTCTTCCCAGAGAGGCTGAGTGACTTGGCCAGGGACGGGTTGCCATGAAGGATGGGGTAGGGGCCTGACTGTCCCGCTGACGCCACCTGTCCAGGTCAGGCTGCCCTTCCGTGGGTGTCCTGCACAGGGCTGGGCTGTGGGGTTGGGACTCAGGAGGGAGGCCAATCTCAGACCATCGTCTCCCTCCTTTCTTCCCTGCCACAGTTTTGGGGCAAAGAATAGTCTGAATCTCAAACCTCTCTTTCCGTTAATAAACTTAATCTGCCCAATATGCTTAAATAGAAAGTGTAAAGGAGGGAGCCAGTTCATTCTGCCTTGCTTTCTCCTAAACTCCTGGATGCAATTTCTCCTAAGAAAGAATGTTCCAGAAAGCTGCCTGGTAGCCCGCCACTCTCAGCCTCTTGATCATAGTCAGTGGCCTGTGAGTGGGCAGGAACATATGTCTAGATATGTGGCTGCCTCTGAGTCTTATTTCTTTACAATGGGGTCCTCTGGCTTTATCTTTACATACTCAGCCCCCTCATTCTGCTCTCTTGCCCCTGTTCAGCACCCTCTGCCTCTCTTCCAGAGATATTTCCATTTGCCTGCCTTGACAGTGGGATCTGATTAGCTTTTCACAATGATGTGGAGAGACTAAGTCTTTTTTTTTTTTTTTTTTTTTTTTGCCAAGCCTACAGCATGAAAAGTTCTTGGGCCAGGAATGGAATCCATGCCACAGTAACAACCCAAGCAGAGCAGTGACAATGCCAGATCCTTAACCCTCTGAGCCCCCAGGGAACTCCAAAATTAAATCTTCATCCTTCTTGGACATTGCCTAAGGAACCCAGAGAAGGCAAAATTTAATCTTAAGGGATTGGTTTCAAGTGCCATGAAAAGCAATGCAAAATCTCACCTCACTATAGGACTCAAAGGCTAATCATGGGTACGTGGTGGCATTTTGAGCACCTGGGTCTCAAAGGCAGAGCCCCCCCACCCCACCCCATCCCTGGAGCCCCAGCATCTCATGGGTGACCAAGTGGGTTCAGCGAAGAAAGGCTGCCAAACCTTGGGCAGCTGTGGACACATCCGCTGCATCTGCCTCTAAAATGACGGAGGTAACCAGGAGCCAATAGCCCCAGCACTGGGGTCCCTTCCCCAGCCGGGCCTTGTCCCTTCTCCTTTCTGGGCACCCGGCTCCAGTCAGCCTGATCTCCTCACAACACCCACAGCCCACAGCAGGCTGTCCTCATTCCTCTTTCCTCAGTCCCCACCCAATGGCAGACTCATGGTGCACATTGACTGCAGAGCCAAGCGGGCACTGTGCAAAGTGAGTCAGGTGTCTATGAGGCAGGTGTTATTACATTTACTCCACGGGGGAGGAACCCTTGATTGAGAAATCAAGTGGTTTCCCTGAAGTCACACATCTGGTAATCACTGGAGCCAGGATTTGAACCCAGGCGGTCCGACTCCAGAGCCCGGCCCTGCTAACCCCTGCCTGTTAACTCCCCTCTCCCCCAGCGTCCAGTCCAGCTCATCCCTTCACAAGAGGCTGTGGAGTGTGAGGGTCAAGGGCACAGGCTGAGGAGTCAGGCTGCCTGGTTCATGTCCCAGCTCCCTCTCTCCCTGGGTGGTCCTGGGGCATATTACCCAGCCCCCCTGTACCTCACTCCCCTCACCCCTGTCATCTGGGTGGGGATCAGACTGGTTAAGGCAGTCCCTCCTGCCTGTCAGAGCTCTCACGTCCAGCATCTCTCTGAAGGCTGTCTTTGGTTCTGGCCCCACACTTGGGCTGTTCTGTCCGGGCCGAGAGCAGATCAATGGTAGGACACAAGGCAAATGTTTGTAGGGCCTACTGCAGAGAGGGCCATGGGACTCAGAACTGAGTAAGAGAATCGGCCCTCTGGGTGTCACAGACCCCTCTCCAGCACAGTGGCTAGCATGCACAAAGCCCTGTGCCAGGGATGCCGAAGCTCGCTGCCTGTGCCCTTCCGGCCCACACAGAGCTCCCAGCCCTCCTCTGCCCCAGCACCCCCACCATCTGCAGAACTGCACGCTGGAGTGTATCCATCGAATACTTGTCCAAAGATCCCGCCTTGAATGTAGTTTCCCCGGCTAGGCTGTGAGCACCCCAAGAACAAGGGCTCTATTTTCCCTGTCCTCCATCTCCCTGATGGCCCAGAGAGAAGCCCGTGCAGACACCAGGTCCTCCAAACCCACTTGAAATGGACAGCCTTGGGTCGGAGGCTTAGAGAGTACAACTCTGGAGTTGCTGGTTAAATATTTTGTCTTATTCGAGGTGGAAAAGGGAACAGTGGCCAGTGGGGTGGACGTGGACTTGGATGCAAATGAATGCAAATAACTGTGCTGTGATGTGCAGATGTGCAGATGGCCGTATGGGAAGGAGTACCCCGGCCTCAGAAGCCTGGTCCTGGAGTTCCCGTCGTGGCGCAGTGGTTAACGAATCCGAATAGGAACCATGAGGTTGCGGGTTCTGTCCCTACCCTTGCTCAGTGAGTTAAAGACCCGGTGTTGCCGTGAGCTGTGGTGTAGGTTGCAGACGCAGCTCGGATCCCACATTGCTGTGGCTCTGGCGTAGGCTGGTGGCTACAGCTCCGATTCAACCCCTAGCCTGGGAACCTCCATGTGCCGCGGGAGCGGCCCAAAGAAATAGCAAAAAGACAAAAAAAAAAAAAAAAAAAGAAGCCTGGTCCTGCAGGCTCTGACCCTGCGTGAAGCAGGGACCAGCCATGGAGAAACACTGGCGGGGTGGCCAGAGCTGGGGATGCCTGGGTTCTGGGCACACAGCTCTAGGGGAGTACAGAAAGCTGGATCAGGAAGGAAAAGACCACCCCTGGGGTCATTGTCAGGGTTTCAAACTTGGTCCCAGCTCTGCTGTGACCACCAGCCGGAGCCGCTGGCTGCCTGCCACGCCAAAACTGCTCACTGTGCACCCACCAGCCTGTACCCCCGGTGCAGGCCTTGGTAACCGGAGGAGCTGGGTGCCCCCACACTGATGAGCACTCTTTTATCGCAATCAAAGAAGCCAAGGCTCAGAGAGGGGAGTGGCCCCGACCCACACAGTAGGTCAGGCAGAAACAGATCGGAACCCAGGTCTGCAGATTTTGGGAGGGGGGCACCATGATGGCCTGAACAGATGGGGGCTCCACATGGCAACCCAACCCCAGAGGGCCTGTCAGGTAAGTCATAGCAAGGGGGCTGACTGGGGAGGGAGTGAGGACAGGGCCAGAGAGGTGGTATGAAGAGAGCCAGGTGTCTGGGAATCTTCAGGGGGTTTGCAAGGCCTCCTGAACCCGGGTTCCCACAGCAGCAGGTGGGCACCCAGCAGGCCAGGCCGAACAGGGCTGGCACCAACTCCAGCGGGGTTGGAGGTGCCAGATCTCACCCGCCAGCCGGCCTGCCAGCTGGGGAAGCTTAATTAGAATTCCTCAGCCCTCCAACCCATTTCCTCCCTGGTGAACAGGATAGCTAATGGCCCCTGCTGCCTGCTGCCGGGGTGAGGTGGCCAGGCTGGCAGCTTCAAGCCGGGCTGGGGGGTGGGGGGATATAACAAGCTCAGGAAGGACACCTCTCCACTGCCTGGGGGTAGGGAGCAGCCCCCAGCATGACCCTAAATTTCCCCAAGTCAGTGACCATCTGCCTGGCTGTCTGTCTATCCATCCCCCAAGAACCCAGGGGGCTGGTGAGTGCGGACAGATAGACACAGGCTGTGGGAAGCTTCGGTGATTAATGGGTGATGAAAACCAGACTCCATCAGGATGGGGGCGGGAACAGAGAGGCGGGGAGAGGCCGTTTCATACTTGGCTCAGCGTTGAGCCCACAGCCCCGGGGAGGAGGGCGGAGGTGCCTGGCCCCGGCCTTGACACCCCAGCCCGGCAGCAGAGCCAGCCTACCTGGCACCTCCTTCAGCCTCTGCCCGGGAAGACAGGCCCACGGTGAACCAGCTTTGCTCCCAACACCCAGGGACTTGCAGGGGCCCTGAAATACCCCTCCCTCCCAGAATATCCTGAGGTCTCCCACTTCTTGGAGGAGAAGGCCAGAGATCCTCCCCACCTCCAGCCCTCATCTTCCTCCCGGCCCTGGGGCTGATGTCCCCGGGCCCAGACCCTGGGGCTCTTTTTGCCTCCCACCCCCCTCAAAAACACATGACAACCCCGTCCTCTGTCTTCAGGACCCGCTCAGCTCAGCCCTCGCCGTGGAAACTTTGAAAAGTTGAAATTGAGCTGATTTCCCCCCAGATTCCTTGACAGCAAAACCTCCAACCTAAGAGGATTAGAGCAAACCTCCAAACATGCAGTTGAGAGAAATCAAGCAGGAAGGGACCTCACTCACACAACCATGTCACATGGTCCCCACCAGACAGATCCCCAGAAGGACCTCGAAACCCCCCACCTGCTAGAAATACACCCCCTCCCAGCCCCCACCCCACCATGATCACCATGACGCCCCACCCTCCTCCCTCACCCCCGCCCACCCCCACTCCTACTCACCCCCATTCCTACCCCCACCCCTCTTACCCCCCCCCAACCCCTCTACCCCATCCCCTCCAGCCTGCCTGCCCCAAGCCTTGGATGCCACCATTCAGTCCCCAGGGGGCAGTTCTGCCCTCCCTCCCCAACACTCAACTGTGAGAGGTTTTCAGAGGCTTCTCAGCGTGTCCACCCCCAGGGCCCTGGGATGGAGCCAGGCTGGGCCTGAAAGGAGGAAATGGGACACAGAGAGAGGAAGAGGCTTTGAGAAGGTGGAGCACAAAGGTAACCTGCTAACTGAAGAGTTTTGCTGCTGGCCGGCCAGGCCCGCCTGTCACCAGAATGAAAATTCTTGTCAGGCTGTCAAAAATACACACATTTCCAAGGTAGCTGTTGTGCAGGGGCGAGGCGGGGGATAAGGAAAACAGTATTTATTCCTTCCTTCTTACCCACCAGGCTTATGTCCTACGGGAAGAAACTGAGGCTTGGGAGGGTGCCCAGCCCCCACTGCCCCCAGAGGGTTAAGTGACAGAGCTGAGATCTCAGGTCCATGGGACACAGAGCCCTCCTGTGTTTGGAAGCCCCACCCTGCCAGGGGCTGCGGGGACAGAGCTAGACACCATCTGGGAAGAATCAGAGACGATTTTGAGAAAAGGCCTCACGCGGCAATGCGAGAAACTTCGTTGGGGCTTTTTCATCAGTAAAGCAGAAACATAACCTTCCTCCTTGCAAACATTTCCGCACTCTCAAGGGTACCTGACTCTGTGTCCAACAAATTAGTCAGGAAGCAAGTATAAAATTTAAAAATCCCCGTTCCAACCCGTCAGAGAATGCTTTTCACGGGGGTGGGGAAGGGTGCCGCTGAAGTTTATAACTCCATGCATCCCAGCTCCTGCCTCCTGCCCTGACAGAGCCCAGACTTGTCATCTGAGAAGCGGGGGGAAGGGCGAGGTCACTGCCCTTCTCTGGTTTCCGCCCAGAGCTCTGCTCTTCTGCAGGGAACACGGGGCTAGGAGAGCTGGCAGCTGACAGTCTACAGAGGGAGCTGCTGGCTGGTTCTTAGAAAGGGGGGTGTAAGATGCAGGCCTCCCCTCTCCTTCCTGAGCAGGAAGACAAGACACCCTCGGCTGAGGCCCAGGGCCTGCCATTCATGTGTGGCGGTTCCACTGGGCCCAGGTCTGAGCCCCGGCCGGGACCCGTGCATCCAGCCTGCCCTGCCTGTAGAGAAGGAGGCAGCAGAGCCGCCTCAGGACCTTCTCCGAAGAAACAAAAAAGTGGAAACGTATTTGCTCTCGGCTGCTGGATAACCAAGTACCACAAAGTTAACACAACCCTGGTTAATTATCTCAGTTCTGTAGGTCAGAAGTCCAGGTGGGTTCAGCTGGATACTCTGCTGAAGCTTTGCAAGGCCAAAATCGAGGTGTGAGCTGGGTGGGCTGGTGTCCAGACGTGCTAGGAAAGAATCTGCTCCCCAGTTCATTTTGACGTAGCAGAACTTTGTTCCTGCGGCTGTAGGACTAAGATGTTCTTCTCCTGCCGGTTGTCAGCCGCGGGTCCCTCTCAGCGCCTAGAAGCTGCTCTCTCTTAGGCTCCTTCCATGCAGTTCCCTCCACCTTTGAGTCATTAAAGGGACATGGAACCCGCTTCCATACTTCAAATCCATGACTTCCTTTCCAGCCACCAGCCAGAGAAAACTCTCTGCTTTTAAAGGGCTTGTGTGGGAGTTCTCGTCGTGGTGCAGTGGTTAATGAATCCGACTAGGAACGATGAGGTTGCGGGTTCGGTCCCTGCCCTTGCTCAGTGGGTTAAGGATCTGGCATTGCCATGAGCTGTGGTGTAGGTTGCAGACACAGCTTGGATCCCGCGTTGCTGTGGCTCTGGCGTAGGCCGGTGGCTGCAGCTCCAATTGGACCCCTAGCCTGGGAACCTCCATATGCCGCGGGAGCGGCCCAAGAAATGGCAAAAAGACAAAAAAAAATTTTTTTTTAAAGTGCTTGTGTGAATAGATTAGGAACACCTACTAGATAGTCCTGCCCCCATTATATTATTACTATTGTTATTGTTGTTGTTGCTTTTTAGGATCGAACCTGTGGCGTATGGAGGTCTTCAAGCTAGGGGTAGAATTGGAGCTGTAGCTGCCAGCCTACACCACAGCCACAGCAACATGAGATCCAAGCCGAGTCTGCGACCTACCCCACAGCTCACGGCAACGGCAGATCCTCGATCCACTGAGTGAGGCCAGGGATTGAACCCGCATCCTCATGGATACTAGTCGGATTCATTTCCGCTGCTTCACAACAGGAACTCCTAACCTCCCTTTTCATTAACTCAAAGTTGACTGATTCTAAACCGTTACTGGGTTTTTAAAATCCTTTTGCCATCTAATGTAACAGAATCAGAGGCTCAATAGCTCATCATATTTGAGGATTAGGATGAGAAATCTCAGGGGGCCATATTTTGAATTCTGTCTACATCCAGGGTGCAAAAACATGGCATTTTTGTCTAAATGCGGGACGAGACTCTTAGTACAGAACTTCCTTCCCTCTGCCCAGGCGCTCAGAGGAAAGGGTAGCACTGGGCTGCATGGTTGACTAGGAACCCCTGCTTTTCTCTCGTCCTCCTCGTGGAACAGGTTCTGGGGCTTTTTGCGACCCGAGGGGGATAGTCCTGCTTCAGGACCACTGAGGCTCTGCTCGTGTTAATCACCCTCCCCCTTCCAGAGCCTCAGCCGCCCCCACCCAGTCTCTGCTGGGCTCTGCCCTGCTTTTCACACACCCTGTGCGCCGCAGCAGCGACCTGATCTCTGGCGGCCCTGTACACACGCCTCCTCTCTGCCCACCACAGCCTGGGCTCCACAGGCCCTGGCTTCTTTAATCTGCTCCCTCCTCCTTATCCCAGTGGATGCCTTCCAGGCCCTATTTCCCAGCCCTAATGCAAGTACAGAGATGGATTCCATCTTGCACCTTGCGGTGCTGCCAACACCCGGCCCCGTGCCAGGAATGTAGCAGACACTCTGCAAACATTTATCGTAGTTTCATGGCGTTCCCGTCGTGGCGCATCAGAAACGAATCCGACTAGGAACCATGAGGTTGTGAGTTCGATCCCTGCCCTTGCTCAGTGGGTTAAGGATCTGGCATTGCCGTGAGCTGTGGTGTAGGTCGCAGATGTGGCTTGGATCTGGCGTGGCTGTGGCTGTGGTATAGGCCAGCAGCTACAGCTCCGATTAGACCCCTAGCCTGGGAACCTCCATATGCCGCGGGTCCGGCCCTAAAAAGACAAAAAAGACAAAAAACAAAACAAAAAAAAACAAAAAAAAATTCATTGTAGTTTCTTTGGTTTCATATATCTGTGGGGTCCTTTAGCTAAAGTGCTTCTCCCTCTGCCCCAAATCTCAACATATGTCTGCACCCTTCCCAGAAGCCAGGGAGGCCCTTGTCACATTCTCCTTGGCCTGAGGGCAAAGCGAAGGGCTGAGCATGGGGGGGTCCCTCAGGATGAAATGCTGCACTAACTTAGTTCTGTCTCACACCACACACACACACACACACACACACACACACCCCCAGAGACTGAGTTCCAGGGGCCCCTGGCTGGGGAGGCAAGAGTCGCCAGCCCCCTGCTCCCACCCCTTGCCCAACGCGGGCCTCAGCTCAGCCATCTCTCTAGGAGTTTACTTGTGCCGGCCTTAATCTTTTTTCATTCCATCTCTGAATTGGGGCCCATGTTCTCATCCCCCAGGGACCCACCCACTTCCTCTTGGGAGTCCAGCCGAGGACAGTGTGGTTTGAAGAACGTTCTAATCCCAGCCCCAAAGCTCTAAGAGAAAAAAATGACTAAAAGCCCTGGAATGTGGAGCCTGCTGCTTCCTGCAAAGCATTTTGAATGAAACACGTAACCAACAGCTGCAGCTCAGAGAATGGAAACTCTGAGGGACGTCATGGCTCCAGGTCCTCAAATAGAAGGCTTGTGAGCAGAACAAGCTCTTTATTGCAGCCCAGCCCGGACGCCTTTGGCGCCCACCCCTCCCGGCTCTCCTTCCAGGAACCCGGCCCGCCACGCCAGGCACCTACCCCTGTGGCTCACTTATTCCAAGCACTCTGCAGCCTCCTCAATCCCCCAATTCTCTGTTGGAATGGGAGGTGGTACATCTCCCTTCCCACTCATGAGCCCCCAGGGGCATCTAAGACCCCACAGCAGCTTGCCCAGCAATCCCGAAGCAGGAACCCCCCGCCTCCAGCTCAGGTGTTAGAAAGCCCCAGAGCCTGTCCCAAGAACAGAAAGTCAGCACACCTCCCAGCACAGCCCCCACCCTGGGATCGGCCCCAGGCCAAACCTGGCAGGGGAGCCGGCTGATACCAAGCTCTAGAGGAGGGTGATTGAGGCTGCTCTCAGGATGGACTGGGGCCGGGGCCGGGGATGTTTGGGGAGCAGGGAAGGATAGACAGCCCCCCGGGAGCAAAAGACCTAAGAGTCAGGAAATTCCTAAAGATCACTCCTGAACGAAGGGAAGACATTGGTCAACTTCTTTATTAAGACGTAGCAGACATGGAGGACATACACGTGCATTGATCTTAAATGGTATGCTTGATGAATTTGATATATGCATACCTCCCCGGATCAAAAGAGAGAACATTTCAAATACTCCAGAAGTTTCCCGGGAGCCCCTTCACAGTCCATACCCATCCTCTCAGTGGTAACCACCCTGAGACATTTCTTTCTCTTCCTGTCAATTAATTTTGCCCATTTGGGGAACTTGGTTTAACTTTGTTTAACAAATAAGTAGCATGGGCTCCGGCTGTAGGCGCATTTTGTGCCGCATTGGGTCTGGGATTTGGATGCCCTCGCAGCAATAGGGCCCCTACCGTGCTCCAGGCGCTGCACAGAGGATGGCATGCCGACTTTTTGCACTGAAGCCTTGATCTTGAGCCTGTTTTGCTGAATCAGCAGTTCACCGCCACACTGTCAGGACATGGAGGAGCAGGAAATCCAACCCAGGCAGATGGACTCTAAAGCCCATTCTCTCCTCCCTCCTCTTTACAGATATAGATGACCTGCTCCCACTGAACCAAGGGGTGAGAAAACACTGTCTTAGGGAGCCACATGCTGGGATTTCCTCACAAAGAAAATTTTCATTTCAGGCTTTTGTGCCCAAGAGCGCATGAGGAGTTCCCCCCCCCCTTTTTTTTTGTCTTTTTGCTATTTCTTGGGCCACTCCCGCGGCATATGGAGGTTCCCAGGCTAGGGGTCGAATCGGAGCTGTAGCCGCCAGCGTATGCCAGAGCCACAGAAACACCACATCCGAGCTGCGTCTGCAACCTACACCACAGCTCACAGCAACGCTGGATCGTTAACCCACTGAGCAAGGGCAGGGATCGAACCCACAACATCATGGTTCCTAGTCGGATTCGTTAACCACTGCACCACAACGGGAACTCCAAGAGCCCCCTTTTTACTTTAGTCCCTGAGCAATAAGATAAGGCAGAGACAGAGGGGTGAGCAGTGGGCTGGGAAGCATCTCAGAGCACCAGGCCCAAGAAGAGAAGGTTTGAAAGGAGAAGAGCCAAGAGGTTCATTTGCTTAGTCAGCAGTATTTATTGAGCACCTACTGCATGCCAGACACTGTCCCGGGTCCTCACTTTTTGGTTATCTGCTGCTAGGTAACAAACTACTCTAAAGTGGAGTGACATAAAAGGAACAACAGGGAGTTCCCATTGTGGCGCAGTGGTTAACGACTCCAACTAGGAACCATGAGGTTGGGGGTTCGGTCCCTGCC
Source organism: Phacochoerus africanus (assembly GCF_016906955.1). NCBI lineage: Eukaryota > Metazoa > Chordata > Mammalia > Artiodactyla > Suidae > Phacochoerus > Phacochoerus africanus. The sequence continues at coordinate 101,851,742 of NC_062548.1, read as the reverse complement.
CTTGCTCAGTGGGTTAACGATCCGGCGTTGCCGTGAGCTGTGGTGTAGGTTGCAGACGTGGCTCGGATCCTGCATTGCTGTGGCTCTGACGTAGGCCAGTGGCTACAGCTCTGATTAGACCCCTAGCCTGGAAACCTCCATATGCCGTGGGAGCGGCCCAAGAAATAGCAAAAAAAAAAAAAGAACAACAAATGCTTTTTATCTCTCACTATTTTATCAGTCGACTGGACAGTTCTTCTGCGGATCTCACTGGGGTCTCTCATGCTGCTACAGCCAGATGGCAGTAGGGACTGCAGTCATCTGGGCACGTGATGGGACTGGATGAGTCAAGATGGCAGAAACTGGTACCCTGGCAGGGACCCTGGAAGGCTGGGCTCAGCTGGGACTCCAGGATGGCTGGATTCCCCCTTTCTATCTACCCAGAGTCTCCCCCTCTCCGTGTGGTCTTCCCAGGTCTCTTCTCCACGTGGATTTCTCCAGCTGGGTACCAGACTTCTTAAGGCCAGATTCAGCATGGGAGGTTAACTCTACAAGACAGTGAATATAAGGAACTGCCATCTTTGGAGACCAGCTCCTACATCCCTAAAGCTTCTTTCTTGTTCTTCTTTTTCATTTATTCAGTGAATGGTCACTGTCAGGCAAGCAGTTCCTTCTTCAATGGAGTAAATTGAAACCAAATATCACTTTTGTTTGATTTGGTTATCACTCGGGATAGCAACCACTGAGAAGCTCTCTGAAGGCGAAGTAACATTCATGGGGTCTTAGGGTCACACCACATCCCCACTTAGTGCTGCACAAAGGCTAACTCTGTTACTTCTTTTTTTTTTTTGGTCTTTTTTTGCCATTTCTTGGGCCACTCCCCACGGCACATGGAGGTTCCCAGGCTAGGGGTCGAATCGGAACTGTAGACACCGGCCTACGCCACAGCCACAGCAACGTGGGATCCGAGCCGCATCTGCAACCTACACCACAGCTCATGGCAACTCCGGATCCTTAACCCACTGAGCAAGGCCAGGGATTGAACCCGAAACCTCATAGTTCCTAGTCGGATTCGTTAACCACTGAACCATGACGGGAATTCCTAACTCTTTTACTTCTTATCCATTTACTTTCCTTTGAGATCGGTGTTATCCTTAGCCCTGTTTATAGGTTTCCGGTGCATCCTGTTGAGGTTCATGCCATTCGTCAAAAGCTGTACACACCTCATCAAGATCAGCTCTTCTCCATCTAGAAGATTTTGCTAAGGCTGTCAGAGGATCATCCCCTTAAGGTTCTTAGAAGCCCTGTCGTTTAGTGAAGAGAATCTGTGAAACACACTCTTGAAACACTTAGGGGGGCTTTGTCTATCAGAATTGGCAAAGCCTCCTCTCAAGGCATTTTCTCCTCCCTGAGACCCTTTTCTTCTCCATGGCCATTGGTGTCCTGGTTGTAGCTTCCATGTCACTCTCCTTACAGCCCGAGACAATTTCTTGTCAACTCACTCCTATGCACTTGCTCTCATCTTCTCACCAGGTGTGTGGACATGGGGGAAAGGTGTGTCTGTTGACGTTTCAAGAATGTCTGCCAGACCATTTGGTGGAAAGCGTCCTCTAAAGCCTTCAGATTATTCATCAGACGATGAGGCTTTTTTTTTTTTTTTTTTTTAACAAGGCCGTGCAGTTTTCCTGAATTTCCCCTTAAAGCTGGACTTTCATCAGATTTCAAAAATTAGAAGTTACATCTTTGTCATGAGCATTAAAGTCCTAAATAGGGCTCACATGATAGACCAACATTTCTAGTAAATCTTCTTTTTCTTTTTTCTTTTTTTTGGTTGCCCTGCAGCATAGGGAGTCCCCAGGCCAGGGATCAGATCCAAGCCACAGTTGCCCCCTGTGTCACCACTGCAGCAACATGGAATTCTTTAACCCTCTGTGCCGGGCTGAGGATCGAACTTACGTCCTGGTGCTGCAGAGATGCCTCCAATCCCATAGAGCCACAGCAGGAACTCCTCTAGTAAATCTTGTCTGGAATGATGTTTCGTATTCAGAATGGCATCTTGAAGCCAGAGGACACATCAGCCAGGCAGGGTCACCATGAGCGGTGATGTGGTTTATGCCCTGTACAAAGGGGCCTGGCCAAGGAAATGAGTGGAATAGGGCCTGAAACCCAACCCCACATTCCACCGGCCAAACCTTCCAGTCGGGTAAGGGACTGTGTCTGCCTGGAGAAAAAAAAAGAGCATTTTCTAATTTGTCCACCCAGAGGGGCACCTTTTCCTAACTCAGAGACACCACATGTACTACCAGGAGCACAGGGCAAGGCTAGAAGATATAATAAAACATGATATTTACCTATTCCACAGGACAAGTAACAGAAATCAACACTGGCAATAATAATAATAAATTTATTCAATTTCAAGAAAGGATTGAACAACTGAGCCTCCGTAAAGGCCAGAGGCAGGGCAGTTGCAAGAACTTGAGCATCTGGAGTCAATGAATCTCTTCCTCAGAACACGTCCATTAAAGCCGCCCCCAAATTCCAGGATCTTGAAAGAAATAATCTGATGGGCCCAGCTTGGTTCAGCAGTTCCCTCCATACCCATCAGCTATTGTGGGGGAGCAGGGGGAGAAGAGACATCTAATGTTGAACCCACACCATAGATTCAACTGCTGGGCCCTTTGGCATGAGGATCAGTGTGATGCTCAGAGCCTAGGCCCTGTTGTGAGCTGTACAGTCCTCTAAGAGTGGCCTACAACCATCTAGTATTTGTCTTCCCCAGGAAAGCTGACAGCTATTCAATGATCTTTCCATTAAATCCTCAGAGGCTGGTCCTATCCAACCAGGGAAAGATTCCTGTGGCTGCTCGGCCAATTGATTTCACTCTGTCCTCAGCAGGCAATGACATTTTCCATTCACTGAAGATCTTATTTCTGAGCGCTTTCAGCATCAATGGAAAGTCGACTCTTTCTATTCTGCTCCTTGATGGGACTTGTGTCCCTGACAGACTAGCAGTCATTCAGCTCCATAAACTACTCGGAGGCCAATCTATAACCGGAAATGAATTCTGGCAACAGCCACAAAATTAGTTTGCAGTGTCTTGATGGGCAACCTCTCAAAATATTTTTAAAATTTGTGATATATTTAAAAATAATCAAACAAAACCCCATGTAGCCACTCCCCAGATTCACTAGATGTTAAATTTGCAATTTTGTTTCAGATTTCCTTATCCTTTAAAAAAAATGTTTTATTAAGGTAGAATTGATTTACAACCTTGTGCCAATTTCTGCTGTATCCTTATCGTTTTTAAAGAAATAAAACATTACAGCCACAGCTGCATCCCTGCCCCACAGGCTTCCTCCCCTCTGCCTGCAGAGATGAGTGCCATCCTAAAGTCGACAGTATCTTTAATTTTGTGTCTATATGAGAAGATGTTTGTTCACCAAGCTTATTGTGATAATCATTTCATGGCGTATGTAAGTCAAATCATTGTGGTATACTTATGTGTAAACTTAAGCAGTGCCGCGTGTCAATTATATCTCAATAAAATTGAAAGAACAAAAAGAAAGAAATGGAGGAAAATAACCAAACTCAAGACATCTGTCCTCAGAAAATGATCTGTCACAAACATGAGTTCCCTTCAGTCAAACGTTTCTGTGGAACTCTTCTTTTTTTTTTTTTTTTTTTTTGTCTTTTCTAGGGCCGTTCCCACAGCATATGGAGGTTCCCAGGCCAGGGGTCCAATCAGAGCTGTAGCCGCTGGCCTACGCCAGAGCCACAGCAACACCAGATCCAAGCCACATCTGCCACAGCAACATGGGATCGGAGCCGTGTCTGCAGCCTACACCACAGCTCACAGCAACGCCAGATCCTTAACCCACTGAGCAAGGCCAGGGATCGAACCCGCAACCTCATGTTTCCTAGTCGGATTCGTTAACCACTGAGCCATGACGAGAACTCCTCCGTGGAACTCTTCTTATCAGTTGAATATGACAAGGCCACACATTTATTTTGGTTAAAATACTCTTTGGAGAGTTTCCCTTGTGACTCAACAGTAACGAACCCGACTAGTATCCATGAGGATATGGATTTGAAACCTAGCCCCACTCAATAGGTTAAGGCTCCCGTGTTGCCATGAGCTGTGCTGTAGGTCACAGATGCAGCTCGGATCTGGCGTGGCTGTGGCTTTGGTGTAGACCAGCAGCTATAGCTCCAATTCAACCCTTTAGCTTGGGAATTTTCATGTGCCATGGGTGCAGCTCTGAAAAGAAAGAAAGAAAGAAAGAAAGAAAGAAAGAAAGAAAGAAAGAAAGAAAGAAAGAAAGAAAGAAAGAAGAAGGAAGGAAGGAAGGAAGGAAGGAAGGAAGGAAGGAAGGAAGGAAGGAAGGAAGGAAGGAAGGAAGAAAGAAAATTAAGTTGATAGCATCATTTCCAAGAGAGATTTGATTTTGATTTTGATTTCTGTCTAGACCTCAGGTGCAGAAGTTGAGTCAGTTAGTCTCAATGGCACGTCCATCACTGTATCTCCATGCAAGGCCCCCCTTTGTTTTATTTATTTATACCTCTGATCTTTGTTCACCACCACGGTCCCCCCAGCCCCAGGCTGGGCTCCTAGGGAAAGTATCCCAAAAGAAAGAGTCAGGAGGAAGTTATAGCCTTTTTATGACTTAGCACCCGAAATCATCGCTTCTGCTAAACTCTATTGGCCAGAGCAATCACAAGCCCCTGCCCACATTCAATGAGAAGAATGTAGACCCCCACCTCTGTGCGGGAAGAGTGTCAATTACACTGCAAGAGGAGCATGTGGGATGGGACCTCTATTTTGGTGAGGCCATCTTTAGACGATGCAATCCCCACAGAGTATCTTGAAAGGTAGGGGAAAGAGACAGCAATGGATAGACAGGCATCCATTACCCCTGGAGTACAACACACATGACGGCAGCAGCCACATACAAGGCCACAAGTGTTCTGGAGGGTCTTAAAAACCCATTCAGAGAATGTTTACAGGCAAAGGAGGACTTTGGAAGCCCCAGGACACTTGCCCCCTCATTTCCATCACCCAGCACCACCTCTGTCCTTGATGAGAAAATATCTAAGGCCCTCCCTCTATGGGTGGCTCAAAAGAAGGACTCTCAGAATTGGTCTGTGCCCTCTGAGTAAGAGTCAAGGGGAGCCAGCCCTGAGCCCCTACCCTTGTCGCTGTGTGTACATGTGTCCCTGCCTACCTGGTCAAGCCCAATCTCACGACCCCACCCCTGCTTGGGTGGCAGGCAGGGACTCTTCAAAAGTGCCCTTCCAGGTCCACTCTGAATGGGCCTGGGTGGAGCAAAATCCACACATCATGCACACGCGCACACACACACACACACACACACACACACACACACACATGATATGCAGCAGTATCATGTCAAGGATGTCAAGGAGAAAGCACTTGTTTGACGGTCAGGAGTCCTGCGTTCTCATCCCATCTCTGTCTAATCAGCTGTGGGCCTTGGGGAGATCAGGAGATCATTTACTCTAGACCTTGAAGGCAAAGGCAAGAACTGGACTAGGCAGGAGTTTTCTCCAAGTACAGTCATTGGAGCTCAGCTATTAAAAGCACCTGGCTGGAGTTCCCGTCATGGCACAGTGGTTAACGAATCCAACTAGGAACCATGAGGTTGCGGGTTTGGTCCCTGGCCTTGCTCAGTGGGTTAAACGATCCGGCGTTGCCGTGAGCTGTGGTGTAGGTTGCAGACGCGGCTCGGATCCCGCGTTGCTGTGGCTCTGGCGTAGGCTGGCAGCTACAGCTCTGATTCGACCCCTAGCCTGGGAACCTCCATATGCCGCGGGAGCAGCCCAAGAAATAGCCAAAAAAAAAAGCACCTGGCTGGAAAACTACAGGGAGATACCACCTCACACCCACCAGAGTGGCTAAAATCAAAAAGACTGACAGTACCAAGTGCCGACAAAGAAGATGAACTGGAACTCTCATGCACTGCTGGTGGGGATGCAGGATTGTATACCCACTTCAGAAAAGTTTGGCAGTACCTACTAAAGCTAAATATCTTCCTTATGAGCCAGCCATCTCCCTCCTAAAAGACATTAAAATACATGTCCACAAACCAGACTTGTCTGAAATGATCACAGCAGCTTTATTTACAACAGCCAAAAGCTGGAAACTGTCCAGATGTCCACCAACAGGTGGACAAAGCATTGAATAAAAAGAAAATCTACTGCTAACACAGGTAGATCTCTAATGCATCATGCTGAATGAAAGAAATCAGAAACAAAAGAGTGGATACTATAAGAATCCATTTATGATGAAGACCAAAAACAAGTGAAACTTAACAGATGATGACAGAAGTCAGAACTCTGGTTGCCTGGGGGCTGGAGGGTGGAGTAGGGAGACTGCAAAGAAGACCCATGAAACCTTCTGGAATGACCGAGGTGTTCTATATCTTGAAGGAAAGGAGGTAACACAGATGTATGCATTTGTCAAAACACATGGAGCTGTGCACTTAACATTTATGCATGTTCAACACTATCATACTACAGCTTTTGTTTTGTTTTGTTTGTTTTTGTCTTTTTAGAGCAGCACCCCGGGCATAAGGAGGTACCCAGGCTACAGGCTGAATCCAAACTGTAGCTGCTGGCCTACACCACAGCCACAGCCACAGCAACACCAGATCTGAGTCGTGTCTGCAGCCTACACCACAGCTCCCAGCAACGCCAGATCATTAACCCACTTAGCAAGGCCAGGGGTGGAACCTGTGTCCTCATGGATATTAGTCAGATCCGTTTCCCCTGAGCCACGCCATGATGGGAATTCCCATTATGCTACGGTTTTATAAAATATATTGTTTTTTAAAAAAAATGTGTTTCACAGTCATAATTTAATAAAAAATAAAATAAAATAAAATCATCTGGACTGCCTTTTAAAATACAGCTTCCTGGATGCCCCAGACCTACTGAGTCAATGGGTCCTCTAGAGCGGGGCCCTGGAATCTGCATCCTGAACAGGCTCTCGCTTTGGCAAGAGCATGCGACTGGGGACCCACGTTCCCAGGAGCGATACCCACAGGCGCGGCCCCTGCCCCACGTCCCCACCGCACAGGATCCCATCGGGCACTTGGCGCCTCCCCGCTCTCCCCGAGCCCCCCAGTCCTCTCTCTGCCCAGTCGCCCCTGGTAACCAAGAAAGGGCTGGAAAACCCTCAAAGTGCAGCCGCCCGGGGAGGGGCCGTCCACAGTGTCAGCGAGACAAGGGCAAATACAGAATGCGGGGTAATTGGCGGTTTTCTAATTCGCGGCCCTTTGTGCGGCGGCGCGGAGCCGGCGGCCGCGCTCCCAAGCCCGGACCTTTCAGCCGCCGGGGGCCGGGCCGCCCGCTCCCCGCGCTCCGCAGCGCATAATTAATCGGGCTTCACAGGGCCCCGGACAAAGGCGCCCATTCACCCCGCCGCTCCTTCCCCCCCCACACACCCCACCCCGGGATATTGTTATTTCTAAAAACTGCAGCCAGCTGGGCCGCAGAGAAACGTCAGCTCTGTGGGAGAATGAGCGGCCAGGCCGCCGAGGAGAGAGGGAGCTCTGTGTCCGCGCTCGAGCGGGATTAGAGGGCCGGCAGGCCCGGGGTGGGCGGGGGGCCCGGGGTCTTTTCTGAAGTCTACACGGCTCCTCAGAAAGCCTCGTGATTTCCATGGGGCCCTGGAGGCGAGTGCCATGGAGATGGAAATGGGGGCCATTGAGGCTGGTTCTTAAGGAGAGCAGGGGAGGCATTCAGGCGGCGTGTGGGAGCGGCTGGTGGACTCTCAGGTGGGGAGGTCAGTGTCCCCCACCTGTATCCCGCTCTGCTGGACACCAGGGAAAATGCCTGCAAGGATAAGGCCTGAGTCTGGATCCCTGCCGCCGGCATTTGAGTCAGGGGCTGCAGAAGCAAAGACCTCCTTGTCACCTGGCTTCTGCTCCAAGGACCTAGGCCTCACCCCTAAAGAACGTGCTCCCAAAATCTGGGCTGGGGCCTAGGCGTAAGCTCTCCAAGCAGCTTGAAGCCCACTGATGTTGCTGGATTTTCTCTCAGCCCCCACTGCCCCAAGGAGATGGCTCAGGGGACCCCCTTCCTATTTCACAGACCAGGAAACAGGCTCAAGGACATAGATCGATCTTCCCAAGGTGACAGAACAGAACTGGAACCTGCCCTGGGGTGGTGGTGTGCAAGGGCAGAAGAGAGGGAGAAACTGCTCAAACGGAGGATTCTCCTCCTCCCCGGAGCGTTTCTTGACTGCTCAGCCCTGCCCTGAGTGCTCCCTTCCCATCTTTCTTTGCCCAAGATTGATCTGCCTCGTTAAATGCCTCCAGCATGTTCTGTCCCGTGGATTCACTGGGGCTTCTCCTACCCGCTCCATCAGAGGTACCCTTGAGTGCAGCCCAGAGATCACTTTGGGTTTGTGTCCAGGCCAGTGCTGGGAGAGCTCCAGCCAAGGCTCATTGGATGTGAACAGCATCTCATGATTTCAAGGTCCAGTTCTCTGGGCTGTGCTCCCCTTCAAAGCCCCGGGCCCTCCCCAGGTCCAGCAGAGGGCCTCGTCCTGGGTCAGCAGAACTGGGCTTCTCCTTTGCCATGGAACCCAAGGAAATGGGCACCCATTCATTCCTCCTCCCAAAGCTGGGAGCAGTCATGAAAAGCCACCATGGATTTCCAAAACCTCAGCATCCTGAACACCTCCCAGAACAAGCAGGGACCTTTCCAAAACCCTGCCCATTCCAGCCCATCTCGTGGAGACATTCTGTCCCTCAGCTGTACTCTGGAAAATGTTCCTCCAGCCTAAGACTGCCAGTCCCGAGCAGAACCCCAGGCCTCGGAGCCAGACCACGCCATAGCGCCTCGCTCCTCCTGCAAATCAGGGAAAGGAAGCTTCTTGTCTTTTCAGAGGAACCCGGGCTGGCCGCCAGAGCCCAGAGAGGGTGTCCAAACCAGCTCACTCCGCTTCCATCAGGCTATGCTGGACACCGGAAAGCCAACATCATGCGATATTCATGTCTGTGGGTGGGAGAATGTGCAGAAAACTCCAGAACAAAGTGGAGGGAAAGGGAGCGGAGAGTTCAGCCAAGGCCTGGCCAGGCCTCTAAGGGGCAGATTGGCTGGTTACAAGCCAACTCAGGCACAGCCATTGAAGCCGGCAGAATTTCCCAGGGGGACCCTGTAAGCCCTGCAGGACCCAGCAGCCCCCAAAGGCCAGGCCACTAGCATGGCACCAAGCAGAAAAACAAGCTATCTGTCTCCCATTAAATAAGCTTTCTTTAGGGTATAGAATGATCCAATACTGTCTGAAAATGAGCAGAAGGCTCAACTATAAGAAAGCCAGACTCCATAAAAAATGTCCTTGAAATACACACTGACGTGTTTAAGGGTAAAAGCAAAATGTCTCTAACTTGTTCTCAAACGATTCCACAAAATGTAAATAATTGGTGGATCGCAGACAAGGGCTTACAGAAATTACCTGTAATATTCTTATAATTTTTCTGAAATTTGAGATTAAAAAGCGGTAGGCAGCACACGCGCGTGTGCACATACCACACAAAATCAATATTTCAAATCCTGGAGTTCCCACTGTGGCTCAGCGGTTAACAAACCCAACTAGCATCCATGAGGTTGCGGATTTGACCCCTGGCCTTGCTCAGTGGGTTAAGGATCCGGCGTTGCCGTGAGCTGGAGTGTAGGCCACAGACACGGCTCGTACCTGGTATTTCTGTGGCTGTGGCGTAGGCCAGCGACTATAGCTCCAATTGGACCCCTAGCCTTGGAACCTCCATATGCCAGAGGGGTGGCCCTAAAAAAAGACAAAAAGACAAAAAAAAAATTTCAAATCCTATACCAGGGAATGGGATTTAACTTTCCTGTTGTCTGCCTCGCCCCACATATACATCTTCCACTAACTCCTATTACAGCAATTTTTGAACACGAGTTGGTTTGAGGTCCTTAAGCAGAAGGCTCGTGTTGTTTGTCTCTATAATCCTATTGCAGCTAGCACTGTGCTTTGTAAACAGTAGACATTCAACCAAACCTGGCATCCAGTCATAGGCCAGGGAAGGTTTCCAGCTCTGAGGGAGACGAAGGAAGTAGGAGAAGGATCAAAGGGAAGAAGGAATCACGAAAGATGGTAGAAACCGTGCAGATTTTCCAGTCCAACACACTTATGGCAGAACTGACGATTATTTTTTTCAAGGTTAATAGACCCACCTAATCCGATTCTTCCAAGGAGATTGGAAAGTAACTCCAGCCCAGTGGGGCTGCCCCATCAGGTCCACCCAGAGTATTTACAGACCTATGCAGCCTGAACCTGGTTGTGGGCATGTCAGCATGTGGTTACCAGAATTGAGAATGTGTCTATATAAATATCACCTCTTTCTCTGAGTGATTCATGTATGTGCACCTTGTCTCCCTGGTGAGATGACAGGGGTAAGGGCCTTGCCTCCTCCCACCCCTGGCTCCAGGGCCATCCATCTATGGGAGACAGACACACGATGAGCCCTCAGGCACTCTCCTCTTCACCCCCAGCCCTTAGCTCGGCCGTTGGCACATAGTGGGTGCTCAGCAAAGACATCGAGTAACAGAGTGAGTGGGAGGCTTGTTCGTTGAGTTGGGTTGAGTTGCCTTCTTTGCCAGGGCACACGGAGCGGACTCATTGAGAGATGCTCGGAGGCTCAGCCATGGAGGCAGAAGCAGCGCCTCTGCCCCCCCGCCCCTCCTCAGAGTGGGTCTCTCTGGATGCTGATTCCACCATGTCTCTGAGAAAGATAGCCGCACCGTCTCTGCGACCAGGGTGGCATGGTCAGTGTCGGGACAGATGGGCCCTGCCTCTTAGAGTCTCTTCTCATGCTCCTCTGGGGGTGGGACCGCCTTGGAAAGAGAAGTTCTACTCGGCACACTTCTGCTGGAGGCGCGATCTTCTGGGAGAGGCTCCGGGTCAAAGTTACGGTCCCCCCACCTCTGCCCCCTCACCCTACCCCCACATACAGGGGCATGGACAAGGCTCGGCTTGGGGGCAGCGGAGTTCACCCTACAGGGGCCTGACGCTTATCGAGAGCAGTGGGCTTGGCAGGGGCAGGGAGGTGTGATCACATGGTCACCAGGCGCACCCTTGTCTTCCTTGGTGCTTGGGGCCTGGATAGTGGTTACAGGACAGTGAGACTGCTCCTCCCAGGTGCTGACAGGAGGAGGAGACTGAGGCCTGGGGCTCTTTAGTCAGGCCAGCTGGAGTGTTCTTCCTGCTGCTGCCCTGGATTCTGGACCCCTGCTTGGTCCCCGAGGGGTTGGATGCCTTCCTGGCCTTAAAGGATGGGACATTTCAGGCCGCCCAGAGAAATCTCTGTGACCTTGAGGGGAGGGGAAATGTCCCCCTTTAATAGGCCCCTGTCGTGGGCTGTGCTGTTTTTTTGTTTTGTTTTGTTTTGTTGCTTTTTAGGGCCGCACCCATGGTATATGGAGGTTCCCAGGCTAGGGGTGGAATTGGAGCTACAGCCGCCAGCCTACACCACAGCCACAGCAACTCGGGATCTGAGCCATGTCTGCAACCTACACCACAGCTCACAGCAACACCGGATCCTTAATCCACTGAGCAAGGCCAGGGATTGAACCTACAACCTCATGGATCCTAGTTGGGTTCATTACCGCTGAGCCACAACAGGAACTCCTGGGCTGTGCCATCTTGACGAAGCTCCTCCCTCTCACCATGTCCCTGTGCCCCTCAGAGGAAACCATTGGCTGGGCCTTTGGGCCAGAGCTGGGCAGGTTCCCAGCACCCTTGATGTTTGCTTCCAATCCAAGAAAAAGCTAGGCTCCCCAGCTGGGAACTCCTGCCTTCTCCCTTCTCCTTTTCTTTTCTCCCCCCTCCCCCACCCTTGCATTTTCCCCCAGCACCCCCCCCCAACCCCAAGAAGTTTCCACAGTGACCACATGTGGGCCCAAATCAAACCCTTGTCCTCAGGCCTCTGCTGGCATTTCTCCCAGATCACCCACCTTCCTCCTCCAGCTCCACAGCCCGGCCACCCTCCTCACCCCTGCCCCCACCATTCCTCTTTGTGGACAACTTTCTAAATGCAGCCAAACTTCCCCTTTCAGTCCACAGCCCCCAGAAAACAGCTGCAAAAAGTCAGCAGCTCGGCAAGTTCTCTTGCAAAGTTTGGCCGAGAGCAACGGCCACTCGTTCTAGCCATTGCCACCCTCTCCCAGGCTCAGAAGGCCAGTCTCCCCCTCCAGGAGACAGTGAGAAGCCCCCGCTCCAGTACTGCTCCCGGGGTCACAGTCTCCCCAGCAATCTAATCTAGAGAGAACTCCTGAAAGGGGCCTGGCTGAGGGTAGCCGGGGGAAGTTGACCGCCCGAAGCCTGGATGGGTTTCCTGACCTTGCCCAAGCCCTCTGTGACCCTGGGCACCTCACTTACTCCTCCCACCACTGCCCCCCCACCCCCACCCAGGCACAGGCCTTGTTCTCCAAAGGAGTTTGGAGAACAAGGGGTGGATACATTGGTTGATTTTCCAGGCCCCTTCCAAGTCTGAAATTCCACACATGGGTCGTTTCTCCCTAGGGTACCCAGGGATGGGAGAGAGAGAAGCTGGGCCCAGGGACACCCGTCTCACTGAGGGTGGTCTGACCAGGCCTCCGAAAATGCATTCCTCATCCTCTCGGTGACAGTCGGCCCCCTGTAAAAGAGAGGCTCTCACGCCCGAGTCTGATCAGAATCACCTGGGAAAACTACACCATCTCCAACCCCAGCTACACTCCAGACCAAAGAAACCAGAATCTCAGCTCAGGGCCTGGTCCTCAGTCTGTTTGGAAAGTTACCCAGGTGATTCTGAATGAGCAGAAAGAGTTCAGAACCATTGTGGAAAAGGCATCTAGAAACGAAAGAGGAAGCTGTAAGCCAGAGATGCCACATCTGGGTGCCACCTTCTCTGCTGAGAAGCTCTTGAGGCCAGTGGGATGGACTCCGTGAGCAGCGAGGCTTGTCTGTCATGGATGAGTGGGGAGGGCTGTGGACTGCCCCTGGGGCTGCCCCGCCGCACCCCCACCCTGGCAGGATACTGGGTTCAGGGCCAGCCACTGGGTGCTGGCTCACTGGCTTGCCTGCTCCCTACCAGGCCCCCAAGGCCTCCCTATGCCCCTCCAAGGCAGATGGCCCCAGGACTGTGGTCCGGGCCCTGGAAACCAACCTCACAAGAGGCAGGAGGCCCCAGGGCAGCTCGAGCCCTCTGAGGGCTTTGTGTGGATTGAGAAAAGGAAAATAGAGAAGGGAAACCAAAGCAGGGCCGAAGGCAGTGAAGGAGAAAAAGACAAGAGAAAGGGGAAGGACTCTGAGGTCAGAGAGTCATGTGAATGGCATTTAGGGAACAAAGCCCCCACTGCCCTGCCCCCTGCTCCCCCTTCATCAATCATCCTCTGGGCCTGGTAAGAAGCACTCTTCTGCCAGGGCCCTGGGCGCAGAAAGCATTGCTGCGCACACAGAAAGCCCAGATCCAGAAATCTGCCAGTTCTGAGTCTGTGAGCCCTGTCCATCCTCCCTCTGGGCAGAGCTAGCAAAGCCCTCCCTACCTGGCACTCTCAGATCCCCGCCTCCTTGGCTCACGGCAGCCAGGGTCTCTCATCAGACATTGGCCATCAAATCTGGCCGCTCCCAGACCAAAGTAAAAGCTCAATCCAACTCCCAAGACATTTGGCATCGTACCAAGGAGATCCAGGTAATGCTGGTGACTAGCTGTGACCTTGAGCAAACCACCTCCTTCCCCTCCCCAGGCCTCAAGTGCCTGATCTTGTCTGCCTTTCTCTGATGGCACATTTGGAAGGAAGGCATGTCACTGTATCCCCAGGGGTCAAGAGCCTGGGCTCTGAAGACAGAGACCTGGGCTCATCTCTTGGCTCTGCCACTTGCTGGAGTTTTAATCTCTGTGCCTCCATGTCCTCACTTGGAAGGTGACAGTTAATAGATGAATGGCAGAACATGAGAAGACATCACAGGTCCAAACCAACATGGGTCCCATTTCTAGAATAGCTTTGTCCTTTTTTTTTTTTCTTTTTTTTTTCGTTTTTGGCCACCCCATGACATATGGAGTTCCTGGGCCAGGGATCACATCTGAGCTGCAGTTGCAACTTAAGCCACAGTGGCGGCAACGATGGATCCTTAACCCACTGTGCTGGGCTGGGGATCGAACCTGCATCCTAACACTCCAGAGATGCCACAGATCCCATTGTACCATAGTGGAAATTCCAAAAACCACCCTTCGCAAAGCCAAAGAAGGAGATGGCAGACTGAATGGAAAACTGAGCAAAGGATACAAGCAGGCAGTTAACAGCTGCAAGAACCAACGCGAACAGGGTACCAGGTTAATGTATCAGAGAGGGAGGTACAAGTGACGAATGGGACAGAAGGGATGGTGATTCCCACCCTAGGGGTGATTTTGCCCCCCCCCCCCGCCCTGCCACCACCAGGGATGTTTGGCAATGTCTGGAGACTTTTTCTGTTGTCATAAGGTGGGGGTTCTATTGGCATTTAGTGGCTAGAGACCAGGGATGCTGCTGAACACTCCATAATGCCCAGAACAGCCCCCGTAACAAAGAAATATCTGACCCCAAATGTCAATGGAGTTGAAGCTGAGAGGATGGATAAACAGACAGGTGAAGGGGCCTGGCTAGGACAGTGAGCTGCTGAAGCATATGACTCATGAAAATAAATCCACTCAAAGGGCAATGATAATGGTCCCTAAGTGTTTGGCAGACAGTAGCAGTTTCGATTCATGTTCGATACTCTGCTGCTACGCTTTCTGTGAGGGGTCTGGACTCCTCAGCCCTCTTCTGATGCTCCAGCAGCAAAGCTGTGGACCTCAGGCTGGAGAGGGTGAGCAGTCACGGTGGGCAGCACAGCTCTCGCCCCTGTGCCCCAGAGGTGGGATGGGCGGGGTGGGGGGGGAGCGGGAGCTATAGAAGGGCAGAGAAGGAAAAAGGAAAAGAGGGGAGGGGTGCCTGGGCTGAGGAGCGAAGAGGAAGAGAAAGGAGACACTGCAAGCTTCAGAGTTTCACAACATCACAAAAACACCCAGAAAGCTGGGGGGGGGGGGGGCACAGGGAGAAGTTCAAGTTGAGCAACAGCTGTGGTTGTCTTCACCAATTCATGGAAAATCCTCTTTTCACCCTCTACGGGTGAGTGACGCTAGACCCTTAACCAAACCCGAAGTGGCCTAGAAAGGGTCTCGTCCCACCGCACCAGGTCTCACACCGTCTCCTTCCCTCGCCTCCCCCTCCTCCTTTTCCACTTGCCCTGGCCGGTCCTCCATCCCTGTTTTCCAGGATGGACACTCCCACTCCAGTCCCACTGGAGCCCTAAAGCAGTTGACGAGGTACACACATCATCGTCATCACCATCTTAGCTGTTAGAAATCAGCATCTGGGAAGAAATCATCTGCTCTATGCAACAGGCCAAGAGATGCTCTAGGATCCTTAGAGTGGAGCCCCACCTTTGGCTCTGAGTTTTCTGGTAGCCCAAGTGACATGAGAATTGGAGCCAGTTTCATGAGTCACGTGGCCCATAATCGGAAGCCCACCGGTTCCTCTGAGGATGCAGAGCTTTGCCGGGAACTGGAACCTGAAATATATTCTTCTAGCCAGCGCTGGCTGAGGCAGTGGCAGCTAGCGACAGCAGCCTCCCAAAATAAATGTGACAGAGGGACTCTGCTGGCCATTTTCCAGAAAGGCCCACCATGAGGGAGGGCATAAGAAAGACTCTGTGGTGTCTAAATAACGTGGTCCAAGAGCCACTCGGCTCCATGAGAGGCTGACTCGGTTCAGGGATAAGTCTCATCTGGAAGAATGGATGGAATGCATGGCCTTTAAATAACCCCCATGAACTTTTTCTCTCAACTGAGCTTTTGATAAAACTGGGGCAGCGGGAGGCAGTTGGAGGTTGTAACCGCTGACAAGGGTCTGGCGGGCAGAGCGCTGGCACTGGGTGAGGGTGGGGCCGTGGGGCCCTGGCACCTGCAGAGGCATCATTCATGGATTCAGCTGTTCTCAGTCTCCCCCGAAGGCTCAGCACACGCAGAGCTTTCTCATCTGGCTCTGGCCTGAAGTGGAACTTGCCCGAGAGGCTGGTGGAAGCAGGAGCGGGCTCGGAGCCGGCCGGGCTGCTGGCCTGCACTGAGAGCCCTGCCTCTCTTTGGGGTTGCTATTAAGGGTAATAATAATCTGCATTCAGGAAGTTCCCATCATGGCTCAGTGGAAACAAATCTGACTAGCATCCATGAGGACCCAAGTTCGATCCCTGGCCTCGCTCAGTGGGTTAAGGATCCCAAGGCGTTGCCGTGAGTTGTGGTGTAGGTCACAGATGCGGCTCAGACCCTGCACTGCTGTGGCTCTGGTGTAGGCCGGCAGCTACGGCTCTAATTTGACCCCTGGCCTGGGAACCTCCATATGCCGTGGGTGCAGCCCTAAAAAGACAAACAAACAAACCAAAAAAAAACTGCATTCATTGTGGTTCTAGGCGTTTTGTCACTTCCTCAATTTAATCTTCACAATCGAGCTCTTAGGTCGTTACAATGACTGTCCTCATTTTACAGATGAACAAACTGAGGCTCAGAGGGCTTTGCTCCTGTGACCATTCGTAAGGGGAGAAGCTACGACACGGCTCCAATCTGTCTGATTCCAGAGTTCACACGCTTGTAACCACCACCCCTTCATGGCTGCCACAAGAATGAGTGAAAACCTGTGGGAAAAGTGCAAAGGCAGTTAATTTGTGGCGTGAGAGCACAGGAAACTCAGCTCTCAGAACGGGCTTCAGGAGAAGGCCGGAAGCCTGCAGCAACGTTTTGAATTGAAGGCCGGGGGCTCTGAGACACCCAGAGCCTGAGACGCTGGAAACAGCAGCTGCCCCCAGGGGTCTGTAAAAGCTCAGGGTGAGGGGTGTTGTGGGAAAGGTGTCTCAGGACAGTGGGTAAAGGGCACCCCGGGGACCAAGCTCGAGAGGCCCCTCAGAGGCCGCTGGGGGTCCATCCACACACCAAGGAAGGCGCAGGGCAAGGCAAGCTTCCACACCGAGCCGGGGTCTCTCCTGGCACAGCTGTCAGTGCCTCCGGTCACTTCCTGCACCCAGCAGGTGGGCACATCCAAGACCCTGTGAAGCACCTGTGACGTCGTCTTCCCAGCAGGAGTCCCCATGATGCCCTCACAACTCTGAGCCCCATCTCCTTCGTCCGCATCCCCCGACCTCCTGTGGGAGGTCTTTTCAGAGTCGGGGTGGGGGTGGCCGGGCCCCAGGAAAGCCTTCCAGGTCACTGAGCAGTATGCTGACCAGCAGGGCCGGGGCTCAGCCCCGGGAAACTGATGACTCAGGGGGATGTACCTTCGCTCCGTGGACACGTTAGAGACATTGGCCTTGGGCCCTCCCGGTGCCAGGCGTGAGGGCGAGGAGAGCAGTCAGGCCCGGTCCTTGCCCTCATGGGGTTTACCCTCCAGAAAAGGGCATAGAAGTAGACAGGCCTCAGTGTGTCTTCTTTCATCCCTTCTAGAAAACTGAGAAAGGAGGGAAGCAAGGAAAGGAGGGATCTGCCTACAGATGGATTCAGAGCCTCATCACTTCTCCCCGCGCCCCACGCGCTGGTACTGCCACCATCTCTGCCTGGATTGTTTACATCAGGGTCCTGGAATTCCCTTGTGGCACAGCAGGTTGAGGATCCAGCATTGTCACTGCAGCAGCCCAGGTTGCTGCTGTGGCGTGGGTTCGATCTCTGGCCTGGGAACTTCCTAATGCCATCGGTGAGGCAATTTAAAAAAAAAAACACAATTCAGCCCTGAACGCGGCGGGCCAGCTCTACCACAGGATCTTTGTACCTGCTGCTCCCTTTGCCCTTCCACAAGTGTCCTCATATGTCAGCATCTGTCTTTGCTCAAATGTCCCTTCTCAGCAAGGCTTGGCACTAAACTCATTGTCTCCTCTTCCTAGGCACCCGTTTGGAGGATGTTTCCAGCTCCTTTGCCATTGAGCTGGTAGAGCATGAGAAGAAGCAACCTGTCTCTCTTCTGAGCTGAGGATGTTGAGAAGCAGATGTGCCCCATCCACCTCTCCGCCCCCTGCCTTGACCTCGTGATCTAGAAGATGGCACAGCCGCAGATGGAAGGAGCCAGGGGGCCTCTCCACCCAGAGGCAGGTCGCCTGCCAATCAGAGCGCCCACCCTGGACTTTGTGTGAATGAAAAACAAACTTTGTGAGGACACTACATTTTGGAAGTTGGCTGTTTAGTATTTCTCTTCCTGCCCTTCTAAGGACTCGGGGCCTACCCTCACGCCAACACGCCTCTGTCCCCTCCCCCAACTGCATTTCCCGCCAGAACTTTGTCCCCTCTTCCCATCTCGCACCAGGCCTGTGATGGTGACTGAGCAGCTGATAAATGGATCATGGCAGCTCTCAGGATCTGCAAGCCGATGTTCAGGGCAGCCTGGCAGAAAGGCAATGTCCTTCCCACGACCTCTCTGTGAGCCTGCTTCCAACAATGTGGGACTCTGGATGAGACTCAGCTTCCGCATCCTTAAAATGGGGACAGTAAGGGAATGGATAAGCAAGGGGATCCTGCTGCATAGCACTGGGAACTATGGTCCCTTGTGATGGAGCATGATAATGTGAGACAAAAGAATGCATACATGTATGTGTGACAGGGTCACCTGGCTGTGCAGCAAAAAGTTGACAGAACACTGTAAATCAGCAAAAATGGAAAAAATAAAAATCATAAAAATAAATAAATAAAAGCTAGGGATACAGTCTGGAGGTAATAGTGAACAGTCATGCTGCCACCCATGAGGGAGACGTGTGGATTACTGAATCCATATTCTTCACCACTGCTGATCTAACTAACCAAAGCTCATGCCCTAAGGATGGTAGATTGTCCAGGATGTGGAGCTAGTTCTTTGTTCCCCCTTACCAACTATTAAAGGTTTTACGTATATAAAAAAAGTAAATTAAAAAATAAGTAAATAAAAAATTAAAAATGCAAATTATCAAAAATAATAATAAAATAAAATGGGGACAGTAGCATCCGTTCAATCCACCGCCTAGAGGGAAAGGCAGGGGCCTAGATACACAGGAGCCCCTGCTCTGAGTCAGACTCTGCAGACATCATGTCACCCATAGCACGTGGTAGGGAACCACGGCACGCAGAGGTTGAAACGTGCCTGCCACGTTCACCCAGTCCGTAAGTGGCTGCCCCCCTCCCTGACCTGGTCCTTCCCATCTTCTCTCCCTCACTGGGTGGCCCCACCATCCCAGGTGCTCCATTCAAGGACTTGAGGTCATCCCTAACTCCTCCCCAGCCTCACCTCCCATACACACTGCAGCACCAAAGGCCAGCTGTTTTACCTTAATACATAGCCCTCCAGTCTAGCCCTTCCCTCCACCTCGTTGCTACCACTCTGGCCCAACCCCCAGCACATCTCCCCCGGACCCCGCAACAGCCTCCATGTTGGTCTCCGTTGGCCCCAGGCCAGTCAACGCCACTCTGACCAGGACAGCTCCCAGCTGAAGACAGCTCAGTGGCTTTCTGCCGCTCGTACGATAAAGTCATGCAGAGGTCTTCCCAGCATGAGGCACCCACCTGATTCCCCACCCTGCCTCTCTCCACTCTAGAAAGACAGGGTGGCCTTCTCCTGGTTCCCAGGACACCCTCCAATTCCCTCCTTGGTGGAAGCACTCTTTGCACATGCTGTTCCTTTTGCATGGAACAGCATTCCTTTTCTTCTCCACCTAATTTACTCCTAATCGCCCTTCATCTCTCAGGTCTGGTGTCACTTCTCCAAGATCCCTCCCTGACCTTCCTGACTAGGGGACCTCCCCCCATAGCACTCATCGCTGTTATGATTTTATGTCTTGTGAGTTATTAACTGATGAAGGTCATCTCCCTCACATGACTTTAAACTCCACAAGGACGAGTTCCCGTCGTGGCGCAGAGGAAACAAATCTGACTAGGAACCACGAGGATGCAGGTTCCATCCCTGGCCTCGCTCAGTGGGTTAAGGATCTGGCATTGCCGAGAGCTGAGGTGTAGGTCACAGACAGGCTTGGATCTGGTGTTGCTGTGGCTCTGGCATAGGCCAGCAGCTACAGCTCCGATTGGACCTCTAGCCTGGGAACCTCCACATGCTGCAGGTGCGGCCCTAAAAAGCAAAATAATAATAATAATAATAAATAAAATAAAAATAATCTCCACAAGGACAGGAACTGTGACCGTGTTGCTTGCCACTGAAACCCAGAGTCTAACAGTGTCTGACACATAGTCGAACTTAAATATAGGCTGAGTAATTGGATCACTGAATGCAACAACTCAACTCCAAGCCTGCATGAGCCGCTCACTCATCAATTGTTGTGGGGAATTGCATTTGTCTGTTCAGGCTGCCATAACAAAATATCATAGACTGAGAACTTTAAACAACAGAAATGTATTTTCTCATAGTTCTTGAGGCTGGAAGATCAAGATCAAGATCAAGCTGCCGACCAGTTTGGTTTCTGCTGACACTCCCTCCTCTGCTGGCAGATGCACCTTCTTGGCCTTTTCTCTGTGTACATGAGGACAGAGAGAGCTCTCTGGTGTCTCTTATAAAGATGTCAGTACTGCTGGATTAGGGCCCCACCCTTATGACCTCATGTAACTTTTTTTTTTTTTTTTAGGGCTACTCCCACGGCATATGGAGGTTCCCAAGCTAAGGGTCAAATTGGAGCCGTAGCCGCCAGCCCACGCCACAGCCACGCCAGATCCAAGCCGCGTCTGTGACCTACACCACAGCTCATGGCAACGCCAGATCCTTAACTGACTGAGTGAAGCCAGGGATCAAACCCGCAACCTCATGGTTCCTAATTGGATTCTCGTTTCTGTTGCGCCACGACGGGAACTCCCCCATTTAACCTTAAGGACTTTTTTAAAAATATTTTTAAAATATTACAGCTGATTTATAGTGTTGTACCAATTTCTGCTGTACAGCAGTGACCCAGGCATACATATCCATACATTGCTTTTCTCATACTATCTTCCATCCTGTTCTGCACTAAGAGATTGGACATAGTTCCCTGTGCTGTACAGTAGGACCCCCTTGCTTATTCATTCCACATGTTCACATCTAGTGATTCTTTTTTAAAGGTCCCATCTCCAAATGCCGTCACGTGGGGCGTTGGGGCTGCAACATGTACATTTGGGGGACACAATTCCGTCCATAACATTCTGCCATCTAGCTCCCCCAAATTCACATTCTTCTCATTTGCGAAATACATTCACCTCATCCCAACATCTCCAAAAGGCTCAACCCATTCCAGCATCAATTCCAAGTCCAAAGTCTAGCTAAATGTTATCTAAATCAGATACTGGTGAGAGTCAAGGTGTGATTCTTTTTTTTTTTTTGGTCTTTTTTTTTTTGTCTTTTTGCCATTTCTTGGGCCGCTTCCTCGGCATATGGAGGTTCCCAGGCTAGGGGTCTAATCGGAGCTGTAACCACCAGCCTACACCACAGCCACAGCAACAAGGGATCCGAGCCGCGTCTGCAACCTACGCCACAGCTCATGGCAACGCAGGATCCTTAACCCACTGAGCAAGGCCAGGGAACGAACCCACAACCTCATGGTTCCTAGTCAGATTCGTTAACCACTGAGCCACAATAGGAACTCCTGATTCATCTTGAGCCAAGATTCCTCTCCAGCTGTGAACCTTTGAAACCAGGCAAGCTAGGTACTTCCAACCAAAACGCGAGGGTGGGACAGGCCTAGAACAGACATTCCCATTTCAAACGAGAAAAAGTGGAAAGAAGGAAGGGGTTACAGGTTCCAAGCCAGGCCACAACTAGCCAGGCAAATTCCACTTGATCTTCAGGCTCCAGAGTGATCCTCCTGAGGTCAGGGTCCCACCCCCATGCTCACTGGGGCAGTAGCATCACCCCATGACCCTAGGCAGTGGCCCTGCCCCCGCAGCTCTGCTGGCAGCCTTGCCCCTGCAGCACTGAATGGTGGCCTCCTGGCCCTCTGAAACCGAGGGGGTGGCCCTGCCCTGTGAAACAGCCTTGTCTCCTGGGCCTGCGGTGGGAGTGGTAGCCTCCATGATCCCTCAATCAAATTCATGGTCATTTTTTCCCTTTTCTCGAAGGATAAGCACATCTGAGGCTGGATACTCTACGGCGCTGTCAATTCCAGAAATCTGACAGCCTTCCTTCTTTCCCTTTTCTCTCCCCTTGAGTCCCTGCTGGCAGAGATTCTGCTAGTATGATCCCACCTCTAGTCCTGGCTTCCGCTGAGATGGCTGACAAAATATGTGGGTAATCCCTTTATGGAGTGATCATCCAGCTGCACCCTTGGTCTTTTCTCCCAATGATGCTTTTGAAAAATGGAGAGGCTGAGAATATTCCAAATCTTCGAATTCTGGTTCCATTTTGCTTCCCAGTTCCTTAAATGTATCTCTCCCCACCCACATTTGACTCTGAGTGGTAAGGAGAAGCCAGTCCACATTTTCAACATTTCGCTTAGCAGTCTCCTCCGCTAAATATCCAAGGTTGTCACACACGAGTTCTGCCTTCCACAAAACACAGGGACACAAGTGAGCCAAGGTCTTTGCTAATTTATAACAAGGATCGCCTTACCTCCCAGCTTCCAGTACTGTGTTCCTCCTGAGATCCCACCAGAAGCTGTGTTAGTGTTTATGTTCCAGCCTCATTTTCTTCAGGATGATATATCTACATCTTTCTCTACAGCTCTCTCTTTTTCTTTCTAAGTCTTCACCAGAATCGTCTTTAATGTTCATATTTCCACCCACAGTCCCTCAGAGCAATCTAGGATTTTTCCAGCAGGCACCTAAGAACTCTTCTAACCTCTACACATTACCCAGTTCAAAAGTCACGTCCATGTTTTAAATGTTTGTTATATGAGAGTTCCCTGGTGGCTTAGTGAGTTAGGATCCAGCATTGTCACTGCTAGGACTCAAGTCACTGCTGTGGCTCACCGCTGTGGTGAGGGTTCAGTCCCTGATCTGGGAACTTGCCCATGCTGCAGGTGTGGCCAATAAATAAAAAGATAAAGGTTCATTTATAGCAGCACCTGCCTCTCAGTACTCTACTCTGTATTATTCAGCATTCTCCAAAGAAACAAACAAATAGCATATAACTAGAGATCTAGAATTTCTAGATCTACAGATAAGGAAATTTATTATAAGGAATTGGCTAATGCAGTTGTGGAGGCTGTTAAGTCCAAATCGGCAGAGCCAATCAATATTCCAGTTCAAGTCCGAAGGCTGGCAGGTTGCCGTAGAAACAGGAAAAGTCATCCCCACTTGAAAGCTGTCAGGCAGGAGAATTCTCTCTTGCTCAGGAGAGGGTTAGCCTTTTGTTCTATTCAACCACCCAGCTGAGCTATTCAGGCCTTCAACTGATTGGATGAGGCCCATTCACTTTGTGGAGGTCAATTTACTTTATTGGTCTACCATTTTAAATGCTAATCTCATTCAAAAATCGCATCAGAGAAACACCCAGAACATGTTTGACCAATTATCCAGGCACTCCTGTGGCTTAGTCAAGTCGACACATAAAATTAACCATCACAAGAATCACAGCAGAAAATATATGTGATCATGGCTTAAGGAGTATCCAGGACCAGTGTAAGCAAGGGAATAGCCCCATAGCTGGAGCTGTGATTTGCCTCCCACCCATTGCTCACACATTTATTACAGCCTACTATCTATTGCTCTGTAACAAACTATCCCAAAACTTAGTAGCTCAAAACAGCAACAGTTGGTTCTTTTTCATGATTTTGTGGATCGGGAATTTGGGCAGAGCTCAGCTGGGTGGTTCTTCTGCTCTGGGTGATATCAGCTCATGCCACTCACTCAGCTGGGCTAGACTAGAAAGTCCAAGAAGACCTCACTAAGGTATTTGGTGCCTCAGCTCCTCCTCGTGGCCTCACAATCTCCCAGTGCTGCTGTCTTGTCATTCACTTGTCTGCCCACACTTCTTTACAGCTTGGTGGCTGTCTTCCTCAAGAGGACAAGCTCCAAGAGGAGAAGCAAGCACTCATCGGATCTAGGCTTGGCATCCAGAGCCAGTCACATGCCCAGTCCCACATGTGGGAGAGGACTATACGAGAGCATAAAGACCAGAACACGTGTGGATCCCTGGGGACCCCCAATGTAGCAGTCCACCAACTATGAGGGACACCAGTCCTGACTCTTGTCCTCAAGGATCTCACAGTCCAATACGGCATTTCCCAATGTATCAGACCACAGCATCTCAGCATCGGTCCTGCAATGCACAAGCCCCAGTGTGAGTTCCAGCCATCTTTGGATAGAACATCCTATGTTGCAAAGGTGGATTATCACATAACAATCCACGTGCGCACATACTCGTCACTTTCCATACACATATTTTCCAAAATAAATTTTAAAGGAAAATATTGCTACTTTTGCACATCTGTGGGAGGACACAGTTGGCCTTTGAACAACATGGGTTTGAACTGTGCAGATCTATTTACACTCTGGTTTTTTTTCCGTGGTAAACACCATAATACAACGCAATCCGCGATTGGTTGAATTGCGGATGCCGAGACAGAGGGATGACTAGAAGTTATACAAAGATTTTCGACTGAGCAAGGGTTGGCACCCCTAACCTCCATGTTGTTCAAGGGTCAAAGGTACTTTATTACATTTCATGACGTGCTCAGAAGACAGTATGAGGAATGCTGGCCTGGCAACTCCTGGTAGGTGGAGTCACCTACCAGGTTGGTGGAATATAAAGGTTGGTGGGAAAAGGTTTTTTTGACTCCAAGGACCACAGACATGGGACCCATCCCTATGGGGTGGGAGTAGGGGAGGGACACCAACCCTGGAGTGTGACCCTAGGTGATATCCACCTCAGGCAGGACGCAGGTGGACAGCAGCTCGAGATGTGAGAAGCTTCACATGCCAAATGGACTTTTTCTTTTCTTTCTTTTCTTTTCTTTTCTTTTTCTTCTTTTTTTTTTGTCTTTTTGCCTTTTCTAGGGCTGCACCTACACCACAGCTCACGGCAACACCGGATCCTTAACCCCCTGAGTGAGGCCAGGGATCGAACCTACAACCTCATGGTTCCTAGTCGGATTCGTTAACCACTGAGCCACAACAGGAACTCCAGACTTTTTATTTTCAGACGCTCGAGATACATACATTTCTCTTTCAACTTCAGAGACCAATTTGCCTCTATAAGTTTCCCTCACAGAACCATCCCCAAAGATTAAATCTGTTTTGAGTTGTTGAAGAAAAGAGGAAATAGGATCCTGGTTCTGGATGGGAGGAGGGTAAGGAGAAGGAAAGTTCAGAAAGGAGGCAAAAGGCCCAGATTTCTAGAAACTTCCTCATGGTTTCCTCCCTCCTGCATCTTACCCTGTGCTGTCTTACCCCACCAGGCAAAACCCAGGCTGGATACACCCTCCTTCCTGCTCCCCTCCCCCCACCTCCCTTCCCCTCATTCCAAAGGTGCCTGCAGTCTCCTCAGGACCAGGGCCTCTCGAAATAAGTCAAGAGTGTGATCTCGGGGAGTTCCCGTTGTGGCGCAGTGGTTAACGAATCCGACTAGGAACCATGATGTTGAGGGTTCGATCCCTGGCCTCGCTCAGTGGGTCAAGGATCCGGCGTTGCCGTGAGCTGTGGCGTAGGTCGCAGACGCGGCTCGGATCCCGTGTTGCTGTGGCTGTGGTGTAGGCCGGCGGCTACAGCTCCGATTCGACCCCTAACCTGGGAACCTCCGTGGGTGTGGCCCTAGAAAAAGACGAAAAAGATCAAAAAAAAAAAAATTTACACAATGTTATATGCCAGTTATATCTCAAATAGCCTTGAAAAAAGAAAAAAAAAAAAATTTAAAGGCATTGATCCACAGTGAGTTCAAGATTAATTCCAGTGTCAAATATTTGGAATGCAGATAATCTGGATTAGCAGCTTAATGCTTTAACAAGCAGTCATCCTGGGGTTAGAGTTGACACCTGTGAGAGGACATTATTTATGAATTCCTCATTATAATGTCCTCATTCCTGTGACAATATGCTTATAAGTTGCTTATGGATGTTCACATCGGCATTTGTGTTTGTATTGTGTGAGTCCTTCTACCACTTAAAAAACAAAAATAAAAATAAAAAACCAGGGCTTCCTTCTCACCAGGTTACCAGCTCTGCCTGAGGCCCTCCCCTCAGAGCCTTCTCTCCAGACCCGCGCCCCCCACCCCCCGTGCCTTTTTTTAAATAGTGAAAAATGTTATGTTTAGGAGTAGCCAGCTAGACTCAGTTTTCTTTTTTTCTGACCATACCTGCAGCATACAGAAGTTCCCAGGACAGGGATCGAACCCATGCCCCAGGAGTAACCAGAGCCATGGCAGTGACAACCCCAGATCCTAAATCCACTGAGCCACCGGGGAACTCCTGGACTCAGTTTAGATGATCCCAATTGTGTTGACAACATCCAAAGCATCATAGTCAGGAGTCTTCTTCCCTCCATCAGGCCTGATCAGGGTGTTGACCTTAGCCATGTCAAGGTCATTGAGCTTCCTCACAGCCGGTTGGAGCTAGTGCTTGTTGGCCTTGACTGCCACAGTGAACATAGGTGTGCTGTTGTCTTCTATCCTCTTCATGGCTGACTCAGTGGTCAGGGGGAACTTGACAATGGCATAAAAGTCAAGGAGTACTTGACAACAGAATAAAGTTCAAGCTTGTTTTTCCCACAGGTGCTCTTCTGAGGATATTTGGGCTGTCCTTGGAAGGTGGGTGACGTTCAGATCGTGTGTGTGTGTGTGTGTGTGTGTGTGTGTGTGTGTGAGAGAGAGAGAGAGAGAGAGACAGACAGACAGACAGACAGACAGAGGACACAGCAGGCAATGCTTAACCCGAGAACTACAAGGCTGGCTCAGGCAGTGCAAGTGGGAGCAACCTTAGGGTCTTCCCAGGGGTCCCACGGGTAGACACAGGCCATCTACACACTGACACACACCCTCAGGCTGCTCATAATGTTTCTGTCTAATTTCTCCCAGTTTCTGAGCATGAGTGACTCTCGCCTGTGCTCTATTCGAAGTCCCTCTTGCGGGCTTTCCCTCTAGAGCAGGTGCCTTTAACCTAAGGACCATAAACACCCCCAGCCCAAAGAGGTCTGTAGATAGAATTCAGGAATGCATGACTTTGGATGGGAAAAACCTATATATTTTTCACTAGCCTCTGAGAGTGAGCATTTCCTTCCATTGTGCATGCAGGGAAAAATCTACAGCAGTTATTTGCAGAAATTGTGACTTTGTCACCAATAGAAATCACAGACATTTTGAGATCACATTAGAATTGTGGCCAATCTTTGGAAATATCTACCCATCATCACTTTAAAATGATCGCCACCAAAGCGTCAATAAAGAAGCATGTCTATCTATTACTCATTCATAAGGCTGTTTCCCTTATGTTTTGATATCTGTATTTCTGTACCACTGGTTTCTTTTGCAGTTTTGTGGGTTTGATTTTATATATTTGAAACCTTTACAAGAAAAAGTCCATAGGCTTCACCAGATGTCCATTGGGTCCACAGTCTATGAAAGGTCAAATCCTAGAGTCCTCAATCTTAATAGTCCTCAGATTTCTTCCAGTATGAAAACCCCAGAGCGTCCTTCTCCCCTAGTAATTACTTTTGGTATTTTTCTTGAGAAAAAGCCTTAAGAGCCAAAAGCTATTATGTAATGCTTGCCTTTAAACAAATGTGCATTTTATTCATCACAATGCTATCTCTCTTGACTTTTGGAAAATGGTGGCCACATCTGCAGGAGAGCTCCTGTTGACCAGTTTGGTTTCCAGACCCGGGGCAGTGACCTTGCTCCAACACCCAGGCCCACTGAGCTGGAGCATGTGGGCCTTCAGGCAGAGCCATGGGTCTCCAAGCATGTCACCCTCACTGCTCCTGGCACAAGGCTGGCCCCAGGAAACACTCAACAGGTAGAAGCTGACTTGGGTGGACCTGGGGTAGCTGTCCCTGGGTGGAACGTGGCTGAATCCTCCCCACTTCTTCACCAGCCCCCAGTCCCCTGGCCCTGAAATAGAGTTGCAAATAAAATCATAGGATGCTCAGTTAACTCTGAATTTCAGACCAATGTGAATCTTTTTGTTTTTTTTAAGGCCACACCTACAGCCTTTGGAGGGTCCCAGGCTAGGGGTCCAATCAGAGCGGCAGCTACTGGCCTACACCTCAGCCACAGCAACACTGGATCTGAGCCACAGCTACAAACTACACTACAACTTGCAGCAACGCCGGATTCTTAACCCACTGAGCAAGGCCAGGGATCAAACCCACATCCTCATAGATACTATGTCAGGTTTTTTAACACGCTGAGCCACAACGAGAACTCTGCAAATCATTTTTTTTACATCTACATTTTTTCATTTTTAAGTGAGACTTGCGACGTTTATTTATTTGTTTATTTATTTTGCTTTTTAGGGCCGCACCTGTGGCATATGGAGGTTCCCAGGCTTGGGGTCAAATTGGAGACACATCTGCCAGCCTACGCCACAGCTCACAGCCACGCCAGACCCTTAACCCACTGAGCTAGGCCAGGGATGGAACCCTCACGTTTCCTAAGTGGATTTGTTTCGCTGCACCACAACAGGAACTCCTGCAAATCATTTTTAATATAAGCATGTCCCATGCAATATTTGGGACACTAAAAAATAAAGATGCATTGTTTATTGGGGGAACCCTATCCCCTCCAAGAGCCTGTTCCCAGAAAAGGCCCTGCCCAGGCCCAGCTGAAAGTCCAGCCCAGGTTCCCAGCTGAGATTCCTACCTCTGCCTGAGGCCTGGTCCTGGAAATGGACCATTTGGGGAAGGGAGTGAGGCCCAGGAGATGCCTGGCAGCAGCCCACAGCCCTAGCAGTGCACACCTCCACCCTCCTAGTCACTGCTGGTCTCAGGACTCCCCCTCCCCAGTCAGTAAAATGAAAGAACTGGTCCAGGGAAGAGCTCTAAGCTCCCTCTCTGCTCAGAGTTAGATTTAGTTAAGTACCATTTACTTTAGGCAAGAAGAATCTTTAACCTCTGCTTGCATGAGAAGGACGTGTCCAAACCCAACATGGCTTCCAAACCCAGCCCTCCCCAGGAAGCGGCCTGTCCCCCTCCATCCCCCTCAGCCCTGAGGCCCCTCACTCAACTGCGGCTCCCACAGATCAAGCCTACAGGGACACCAGTGAAAAGGACCCAAAGACCAGGTACCCACAAAAACACACACGGCAGCAAAACCAAGGAGAGGTGCACAGACATGTGCCTTTAAGAACTGGTGAGGCACCATTAACAATGAATTGATAAAGATATTATATAATATATGTATATATATTTGTGACAACATAGATGGACCTTGGGGGTAACATGCTAAGTGAAATAAGTCATACGGAGAAAGACAAATACCAAATGATTTCACTCCTATGTGGAATCTAAAAACAAACAAAAACCAAAATAAAGGAACAAACCCAAATGTAAACTAGCACTTAGATTCAGAGAACAGAGTAGCAGTTACCACGGGGGAAGGAGTAGGGGGTGGGGAGGACGAAAGGGGTAAAAGGGAGCGACTATATGGTGACAGACGAAGGCTGTATTTTCCGTTGTGAGCACACTGTGTGGTATACTGAGGTAGAAAAACAATGTTGTACACGTGAAACCAATGTTACAAACCAATGCTACCTCGATAAAAAAAAAAATTAAATTTAAAAACAAAAGAAAGGGGGAGAGAGAGAGGAGAAAGAGAGAGAAAGGTAGAGAGATAGATAGGTGGAAACAGTGAGGCACATAAACCCAGAGAAAGCCTCACGGGCTCACAGGCCGGGGAAAAGCTCCCATTTAGTAAACACAACCCAGCACCCTCCCAACACCCAGAGTACATAACACCGCCGGGCCACACACCCAAACTGAGCACAAATCACACATGCTCCCAAAGCAGCAGGAACACAGCCAATTTCAGCCGCATCCCCAGCCCTCCACATCTGGGACGTCATACTGAACCCCCAATGTCCAAGGCACTCTGGGGCTAAAGCTTCTCCCAGCCATACCTCCTCCAGATGCTTTTTAAAAAAACGCCCTGAAAGTGCTTTGTTTTTCACACCAGGCTGAAGCAATAGATTACCTAGAAACTGGAATCTGGAAAGATGGTACCCCACGATGGTGATAACAGCAACCACAATTGCCCTTTGTACTGGGCACCAGCTCTATACCCCAGGCACAGGGCTTTGCACATGGTACTGCATGGAACCCTAGCGACAACCTGTGAGGGAGGAACAGCTATTAGGCTCATTCGCAGATGAGGAAACTGAGGAATTAAACAAACGTCTCGGCAGAGATTCCAGCACTTGGCCCCAGCACTAACTCCAAATGACACCCTTAACCCCACGGCCACAATGGGAGACCCGTGGCCGCAGCACGTGTACACGTGTGCACGCATGCACATGCGCACACCCCACCCCATAGGAGGAGCTGTGGGGCCGTGTTTTCATCGTGGAAAGTCGTGGAGGGGCTCTGGCTGGCAGAGAGGTTTTATGCTAGTTCTGTCTCCTGCTTGTTCTCCTCAAAGACCAAGCTGTTTCCAGGCAGGCTTGGCCCCTGAGTGAGGCAGGTCTGGGAGCCCCAGGAAGACTTCACTCGGGTCCCCTAACGGGAGCCTCAGGGACCCCCAGGGGTTAAGGGGGCTGGCTCCCCCACTGCCCTCCTCGTAGACCCCTGCCCCAGGGGAGTCAGAGCCACTGTGAAAGAGCTCTTCACAACAGGAGAGGGCTGCTCTGCTCGGTGCTGAGAGCGCTGCTCACCCGAGCCACCCAGGGAGGACGCAGAGAAGGGCCTCGAGGCTCCCCTAGGCAACCTGCCTCAGGGACATTCTTAACCCCAGCCAAAGAGGGGGCACCCTTCATAGCCTCCACCTCTGCATTGGGGCCTCACAGCTGTTCTCAGCTAGAGGCTCTTACTGCCCCCCCCCCACCAGTCAGCCCCCAGGGGACGTGGAGGCAGCTTTGATGAAGCCTATCAAAGGGTTCTTGTTCTTCCAGCAGTTTCCTAGGAGGGCAAGTGGAGCCACAATAACCCCCACATCTGTTCAAGGGGCTGAGGGCTGGGACTCCAGCCTCAGCGCTTCAGGAGGGCTCCAGCCCATCAGCAGGGGGGAAATGACTGACCATTCCAGCCGGAAGGCGGCACCCATCCCCATTTCACAGATAGCATAAATGAGGCACCCCCTGCTCCCAAAGGGCTCCCCACACAAGGCCCACTTCCCCAGGAATTCTCTAGGCACTGGCTCCTCTTCCTCTGGGTCAGGTCGCCTCCACTTACACAAGACACCACTGGCCCACAAAGGGGTGTGGGAGGCATGTGGGGGGAAGTTGGTGTCTGGTCTGAGACGCCTGCACTGCCTCTTTCCCCTGCGTGAGCCACTGCCTCTATTTTGGCCATTATTTTAATCCTTAATCTGTGGATTTGTTTAAATCAAAGTTTCTCAACCGTGACAGTCTTGACATTGGGGGCTGGATATTTCTTTGTTGTGGAGGCTGTCCTGGGCCCTGGAACATGTTCAGCAGCATCTCTCATGTCTACTAGATGCCAGCGATGCCACCTCCCACCTGTGACAACCAAAATTATCTCCAGCCAAATGCTCCCTGGGGGCAAAACTGTGTCCAGCTGAGAAGCACTGAGGTAAAGGGATCATGTATGGATGGTCCCATGACTTACCAGGGAAGGAGGTGGTGCAGGTATTCCCTCCTGAGGCCTGGAGCTACTGTCAGGGAGATAGGACAATAAATGTACCCAGGACCCAGCAGTGTGTGCCAGGAGATCCTGGAAAAGACTGAATTTGGGCAAATCATTGAGGCTGAGATCCACCCAGGAAGACTTCCTGGAAGAGGAGGATTGTGATCTGGTCCTTTTATAAACTTTCCAGGAAGGATGCAGTTTGAAAGGAAAGTTTCAAAGACAGTGAGCAGAGCTCAGGGTTGGGAGGTGAGCGGAGACTTTCCAGGGAGGGGGCAGGAGGGTGCTCACAGCTGGCTGGATTTTAATCTGGGGTGTTAAGGCTGCCTTCCTCCAAAGCAAGTCCTGGAGCCAGGAGCCGGAAAGATACTGGGGATGAGTGGGAAGACAGTGGGGTGGGGGTGGGGGGAGCTCCTGGGGGTGGCAGAGAGGGTTCTTAGGGGCTTGTTGTTCCCTGAATCCCCAGCACCCAGCACAGAATCAGGCTGAGGAAATGCTGAGATGATGAAGCTGTGGCTGGTGGGAGACAAGTCCTGAAAAGGAGAAGGTGGGCCTGGGCTCTGGAGGGCTGAGAGGACCATCGCCACGTGGCGAGGGTGCTGTTGAGGGGGCCCAGCCTGATTTCTCAGCATCTGCCCACACCTCATGTCTCCCCCATGGTCCCTGCAGGGTAGAGGTGGGGGGAGTGGGAGGTGGCCCTAATCAAGGGGTAGCTGCTAGGCTTGGAGCACACCACCCAGCTTCCTACCAGGCTACAGATCTTTCTCTCTGGAAGAGATTTCAGCAGGTTCACGAGAGGAAAATGCTGGACCCCTTAGCCTAGGAAGCGCCCTTCTCAGATAGAAACCCTGGCTCCCACCCCTAATTTGGGCTTCCGGAGCCATGGGTGCACGTTTACCCTCAGACTCAGCTCCCTAAGGGCAGAGGCAACACCTTCCCAGTGGTCACTGAAGGGAAAGAAGCTTGGGGCTGGTGCTGCCCACAGGGAGCTTCTGGGTGACCTGCCAGCAGGGGGCACTGTGGACTCAGGCACAGGACTTGGGCCGCTAGAAGGGTGGAGGCTGGACGGGCCTCCCTCACCTCTTGTTTATCGCCTTATAGCCTTCACCCCAGCCAGGCTTGCCTGCCTTGGACCTGGCAAGGTCTCCACCTCCCATCCTGACCCCATTTTTGCCTCTCCTCTGGACGAAGGAGAAGGAATTTTTATGCCCATTGTGCAGATGAGGAGACTGAATCATATAGATGCAAAAAAGACCAGAAGGGACAGCCACGTGGCAGAAAGGATAGAGTCTTGGCTTTGGAGCCAGAACACCTGGGTTTGCCAGCACGCTGGTTCAGCACCTCACCCCCTGTGTGGTTGGGGGCACACTTTGGGGCCTTATTGAGCAAACCACTGCAGTGGCCATAAGGGAGATGAGCGTGGCAGCCCACACTGCTCGCAAGCCGAAAACAGTTCTGACACTGGCTGTCACAGCCCCATGTGACAGCACTGGGTCCTGGGAGACAAGGAAGCCTAGCCCATGCCCCTATCTAGGTGGTGAGAGCAGGCAGCCAGAAAGGGGATGCACTGAGAGCCTTGAATAAGGGCAGAGGGGGCGAAGGGGCCGCGTTGCTTGTGCCAGAGAGTCTCGGGAGCGGAAGGGCTGAGGTGTCAGCTGTGCTGACTTATCTGCACTTTCTCCCAGGTCTTAGTAATTAATAACAAGAGTGGAAACCATGAGAGCTATCTGCTACCCTCTCATGCTGTGCCAGGCTCTGTGCCAAGCACTTGACTGGCTCAATTACCCATCCTGGGAAGTAGGTAGTGATAGTACCCCATTTGATAGATGAGAATGCAAATGCTCAGAGAGAAAGTAACTTGTCTGAGGTCCCCTAGCAGGGAAGGGGCAAAACTGGATCCCGTGCTTTTGGTGGGCTGGGGGACCAGGTAGAGAGAGGACGAAGGCTGAGGTTATGTCTTGGGGACGCACCACAGGGCAGTTCAAACTCAGCATAGAACGGACAGAGTGGAGCGGGGCGCTGAGGAAGGAGTGACCCACCTAAGACATCCAGTCGGAGGCCTGCCTCCTGGAGGAGGGGGACGCTCTGCAGGCTGACGGGGAGGGAAGGGCTGTCCCAGCAGCCTGAGCGGACGTAAGGAAGCCGTTCTAGCCTGGCCGTCTCCAGCAGGCCCGCGGGCTGTTCTCGTCCTGCTGTGCTGCGACATGAGGGCAGAGAGGCAGGCGGGAGCCACCTGGAGGGGCGGGTGCCATCATATCAGCTGTTTGGAGGACGGCCCAGGAGATCCAGTTGGTTCTCCTGGGCTTTCTTAAGAGATGAGGCTCTCAACTATTACAAAAACTGGAGGGCAGGAGGCATGGGGAAGAGGGGATGAAGACTCAAGATACCAGTGTTAGAATCCGCCAGATGAGATGGCTCATCAGATGAGGTGGACAGAAGGCTGTGGTCAAGGATGACTCAGCCTCTGGCTTCAGGGGTGGGGAGTCTTACCACGAACTAAGATCTTAGCACCCAAGGGAAGGAAGGGACTCGTGAGAGAAAGATAGCAGGTTCCGTCTGGGATAAAGGCGTTTGAGGTAAGTGTGTGCTCTGTTAAGTGTAGGTGAGTTGGGGGCTCAGGGGTAGAGGGGAAAAGAGGTCAAACCACAGCCAAAATCAGGCTACACTCTGAGGAAAGCAGGCAGGGTTGACTAGAATTTGAGCTTAGTCTGCAGCCAAGAAGGGAAGTACTGCAGCAGAACACCCACTAGACTAAGCCTAGGACCCTGGGTTCTCAAACTTGAAAAAGGATCCAGGGGTCTGAGCAGACACAAGCTGAGTCTGCTTCAGCAATGGCACCCTTCATTCTCAAGGTGTGCACATCGCTGAGAGCATTAATAAGAAAATTTGGGGTCAAAAAGGAACCGAAGGAGTTCTGGTTGTGGCTCAGCGGAAATGAAACCGACTAGTATCTGCGAGGATGCAGGTTCAATCCCTAGCCTCGCTCAGTGGGTCAGGAATCCGGTGTTGGTTGCAGACAAGGCTTGAATCCCCAGTTGCTGTGGCTGTGATGTAGGCCTGCAGCTGCAGCTCCAATTTCACCCCTCGCCTGGGAACTTCCATATGCTGTGGGTGCGGCCCTAAAAAGCCGAAGGGGGAAGAAAAAAAAAAAAAGGGAAAGGAAAAAAGAAAAGGAACCTAAAAGATTCTAAGAGCAGATGTAGTCAACTGATTTCATGTTCTAAATTGCTGCGGTGTAATCTCTTCTCGGAAAACCTCCCTAACTCCCTTTTCCCTTCTCTCCAGGACCCCAGCCTGAAGGCTGGCTAGTGGTCACTGCCAAGCACTTTCACACAGTTTAACATCTCAAGGGTTCCTCAATGGGTCCCCTTATGTGGGGAAGCAGAGACCCAGCAAGACTGGAGTGTGTGGGGCTAAGCCCAGGCCTGCTCCTCTAGGCCTCCCCCTGGGCCCACCCCTCCTTACTTGGAACGGCCTTCTAGAACCTTCCAGGATGCCAAGGCAGCAGCTGGGGTTTGGGTGCAGGGTAGCCAGGCGGCGAGATTGTGTGCAGGGGGTGAGGGCTGGGGGAGAGCCCTGGCCCAGGTACGTTATCTGCTCGCAGGATCTTTCCCTCAGCTGCTGGGGTAATAGAAGTGACCTCAGTGGTGGGTTTTTTGGTTTTTTGTTTGTTGTTGTTTTTTTCTTCTTCTTCTTCCTTCTAAGAACAATTCGTTTTGGTCAAATAACTAGAGTAAAAGTGACTGGTGTTAAGAAACCTCCTCTTCCCCCTTCCCTGGCCCAGGGCAGCGACATTTGAGGCGCTGTCTCCTGGGGCCACAGAGGCTGCTCTTGGGGCAGTTCAAAGGGTTGGCTCTTCTCCCCACCCTCCCCACCCACTTCCCTCACCGCCTCCCTGGCAGGCCAGGCTCAGGCAGCCTCCCATCACAGACCAGGTCCTGAGCCTCTCTCCTGGCGCCTGAGCTTCGCCCCCCTGTTGTCCGTCTCTAAAGGGAGGAACAGCACAGTCTCTGGTCACCCCTGTCACTCACCACTCTGCTGACCCCATAGCATCCTCCGTGTGCCACTGACCACATTGGATCAGCACTGGAACAGTGACACTGAGGGGAAGAGAGAGGGAATGCTGGGCTACGGAGGGAAGGGACAGGCTTGGGCTCCCAGGAGGCTGCCTCGAGAGGGGGGGGTGGCAGAGGAAGGAGTTGGAGGACCTCTGAAGGAGCAGTATCCCCGGGCGGGGTGGCTGGACAGGGAGGCAGCGCAGTCAGAGGCAGGGCTTGCACAAGATGGAATTGAGGAGCGAAGGCTTGAGCCAGCGGAGGGCTGGACTCGGGGACTGGACCCCAGGGTCTGGACACACTGCCCAGGAGAGCAGCTTGGCCCACATCTGAACAGGAGGGAGGGGACAGGTACGGGGCAGGGGTGGGACGGTGTCTCTCAGACCTGACTCCAGACGGCATTTCCTGGGAGGTGAACCCAGGCCCGTGTGCAGCAAGGAACTAAGCCAAGCGCCCGGAGGCTAAAGGCCAAAGAGCTGAGGGTCCTAATTTACCCGCCCTGGTAGCTCCTGGCAAGAGCCCTGCACCGCCTTCTCTTCCAGGATGCGCCAGGCTGCAGGCTGCAGTGCCGAGAAGGAAAGGATGGAGGCGGTGGTGATGTCAACCAGGGAATTAAGTGAGCAGAAGCGCTGATAACATCTCCCAGCAAGGCCCGCTGTGGGCAAGGTGACTCATCGAAGCCGGGCCCCACCACCACAGGCTGATTGTTGTTGTGCCCAGCCTGTGGGGCTGGGGGGGGGGGGAGGCCGAGACCGGTGGCTCAGCCAGCCCTCTGCTCAGTGGAGACGTCTCGGAACACAGTGTCCTCCGCCTCCAGAGCTGCCTCAGGAAACAGCCCTCCCTCCAGCTGTCTCAATTATCTTCGTCCACCGCGTTTGGTGTTGGTGGGGTGTGTCAAGGTGGTTTCCCCACCCGCGTCCCGCTGGGCACTCCAGGCACCAGAGATTGCTAACAGCATAACAGTTGCTCCCCCTGGTTGGACCACTGTCTGTGGTGACAACGCCACCGGATGGCAAACTGCTAACCACGACCACGTGGCGTCCTCGTGGAAGGTACAGCCTGTTCCTCCAGCTGCAGGCACCTGCAGAGCTGCCTCCGCTCATCCCCGCTGAGGGGCCCAAGACTGTCGGGTTCTTCCCCATCCCCTGGGGTGCCAGGTACTGTTGTACGAGTTGAGAACTGTACAACTGGCGGGGGGCGGGGACCACTCACTTTATGGTCTGTGTACCAGACCGCATGGCTGTACGTGGCCTCTTCCCTTTTCTAAATTATTGCTCATTCCCCTCCTCCACCTAGAAGGATCTATTTAGCTTGCCATTAAGAAGTTTGTCTTCACACCAAACTTGCCCCGTAAGCATCAGCTTCATCCTTTACCTACTGACTCCTCTCATTCGGTCATTCATTCATTCCACAAAACACTGCTGAGTGTGTGTCAGGTACCAGTGTAAGCAAGGGAACAAGACAGGAGTCATGGTGCTCACATTCTAGTCTCAGGGAAGGCGGGAGACAATAAACAAATCACTGGACACATAAAACTGCAAGTGACAGTATAAGTGCCATGAAAGAAAATAAAGCGGGGCCAGGAGATGAGGGTGACAGGGCTCTCCTTCTACTGGAACTGCCCCGAAAAGCTTCTCTCTGTGGAGGTAGCCTCTGAGCAGAGACCCAGAGGCAGTAAAGGAAGGAGACTTCCCGGCAGAGCCCCTCCTATCAGGCAGGCAGTGCCAAAAGAAAGTTCTCTAATCCTGCCTGGTTCTGCCAGGAGCCTGTGGCATGGCCTGGGGCACTCACTCCCAGTGCTGGGTGTCCATTTCCTCCTCAACAAACAAGAGGGCCGGCTGCTCCGGCTCCCTGAGGGCACCTCCACCATGAATCCACCTGCCCACAGGTGGCGGGAGGAACTCCATGTCGGGGGGCCTGCGTTGGAAGGCCAGCTGGGCCACCTCCAAGCTGTGCAACCTCAGGCAGGTTACTGAACCTCTCTGAGATGGTCTCCTTATCTGTAAAATGCAGGTGTTTAATAGACTCTAGGGTCACACCTGGGAGAGGTGAGCCCATGGGGTGAGATGAAGAGGTGCTCTTTTCATTCAGGGAGAGGGCAATGCTGACCTAAAGACACAAGGGACCACTAGCCACCCACCTGTGCAGAGACGAGCCGGGGGAGGCCCCAGGCTGGGACCCTGCCTCACAGACCCAGAGCCAGTGGGGTGGGGTGCCGGGGTCCTGCACTTCCCACTGACGTCAGCAGGTGCGGGTGGAGTGGAGCGCTGTGGTGCAGGGCCCTTGAACTGTCACACCACAGCCCTGGCTTTCAACTTCCTCTGGGGCCCAGGGTGTGCTCGGCTCGCCCTCCCTTCCTTCCTCCCTCATTCAGGCCGCTTTGGGGAAGCACCAGCCACCCTCCGGCTCCAGTCACTGTGCTCCCTCTCAGCTCCCAGAGTTCATCCCAGGTCACTGTGCTCCCTCTCAGCTCCCAGAGTTCATCCCAGCCCCCCTCCATCAACAGGTCTTTCCCTCTTCCCTTCGGGGACTCCAGCATGGCAGGCGGGACCCACCAGGCCTGGGGTGCAGCCAGTAGCAATACTCAGCCCTGACTGGCTGCCTCGGTGGTGCACTGCTCATCCTTGACCTCCCTGGATGTGGGTGTTTTTATTCCCTTTCTTCTTGAGGAACTGAGGCTCTAGGAAATAGGAGCTGTGGGCACTCAGGTGGCAGAGTTGACAGGCATTCTTCCTGCAGGAGCCTTGCAAGGCAGAGAGGCCTTGGCAAGGCCAGAAGACAGAGGATGCAGGTGGTGGACCAGTCTGAGGCTGGGATGGGGGCTTAGGGGACTCCCACCCCACAAATGGCTACAGGCCACAGTGTGCAGGCCCCTCCCCCCACCTGCTGCTTTAGCACCCCCAGGGGGCCTGGCACTCTGAGTCTCCAGCCAGCTTCCAGGTGGCCTGGAAGCTGCTGGCTCAGTCTGAAAGGCCAGAGCTGAGAGCTGAGCCACAAGCCCCATTGGAAGACATTTCTCAGGTCCTTTCTGGCAGGAAACAGACATCCTTTCCAGCTATCATTTATTGACAACTTTCTTGCAGAGCAGGTGCTGTGCTAAATGCTTTGCATATATAAACCTATGTAATTCTCACAACAGCTCTGTGAGGCAGGACACTGGGGCACAGCGAGGTTAAGCAACTTGCCTGAGGTCACACAGAACTGGCATTCAAACCAGGATGCCTGGCTCCAGAGGGCACCCTCACCTCCCCTCAAAGTGGAGATCCCTGGAGCAGGGGAGGCCCAGGACCAGGGGTTTGGGTTGGACCTGGCGGGCACTGGGGAGCCATGGCAGGGTTCTGAGCCAGGGATCAGCATGCTCCCAGGACTGGCTGGACAACTGGACCCCACTGAGGGCTGAATACACCACCCCTCCCACAGGGATGTGGTTTGGACAGAAGAAGGCAGAACAAGACTTCCCCCAAAGGAAAGACCTGATGAGGTTGGCAGGCCATGTGCTGGGCATGAAGCTGTGAAGGTGGGAGCTCAGGCACAGGGAAGGGAGCCAGCAGCTCCCTGCCCGCAGTGGGTCTGCTACAGACAGCTGCGCAGTTCCTGTGCCTGGGGCCTAAGAGCTGCCAGCCTGCGGGGGCCACCCGGTGTCCATCTGTCTGCGTGCACATGTGTGTAAGAAGGCAGGGAGAAGGGGCCTTTGCGTGTGCCTGTTTGCAGGGGAACCTGTCCCCCACCCCCACCTGCTGCCACAGCCACAGAGAACAGGATGCCCTGACTCCAATCTGCACCTCTGAGGCCTTGAAACCACAGCCACCACGTCAAGGGCGAGTGCACAAGGGCTGGCGGGAGGTGGGGCCCTGGGTGCAGGGTCTGCAGGTGTGAGCCAACAGACGTGTGCAAGGCTGCCCGGGGGGTGTGGTTCCAGGGAGGGGGGCAGGTGGGGTGGAAGGGAGCTGGTCCTCCCCTGGGAGGGGGCACAGCGTCCATCCCCTCTGACCACAGGTCGGGGGGGTCCGACAGCTAGCCCCCACCTGGCCCCTCAGAGGACCAGCCTTTGCATGTGCAGCTGCTCTCCTCCAGGTGACAGTCCTAACAACACTGTACAAAGGTCTGTAGAGCATCTAAAATGGCCCAACAGTTCCAGGCACTTGGGAAACATCCATGAGCAAAACAAAGATCCCTGCCCTCGTGGGGTCAACATTCTTATTGGGGAGACACAGTAGACAGAGCAAGTGAAGTCAGGTATGTCAGTAGGTGGCAGGTGACACAGGGGAAGAGAGGAGATGGAGCCACGCTGAGAGCTGTAATGTGCTTGGGGGGTGAGGGGGAGGGGCTGTGCTGGGGCGGGTGACAAGAGGGGTGTGTGCCCATGTGTACACAGGTCACAGTATTAAACTGGGCGGTCCACGGAGGCCCTACTGAAAAGGTGACATTTCAACAAAAGCTTGGAGAAGGAGCCAAGCAAGGTCTGGGAGAAAACATTCCAGACAGAGGAAACAGCTAGAACAAGGGCCCTGAGGCAGAGGCATGCCTGGCCAGGACTGAGGGAAGGACAACCTGGCCTGCTGGTGGACCGACGTGGCCCCACGCCTCCCGGCATCTGCTCACCTTGCCAAGAGTGAAGGCTGACGCCCCGTGGGTTAAAGAAAATGGACCTTCTGGTACCTACAGCAAAAGTGAAAGGGCTCCCCGAGGAACCAGTGTCATGGGAAGTAGGGGACAGAGAGGGACAAAGGGTTTAGACAAGAAGGAGCCTACCACCCCTTGGGGGCCTGAGCTCAGGGAGAAGGCCCTAGACTGAGGGCCTCTAGGGGGAGGGTGGGGGAAGTCTCTGGGGTCCCCAGGCTCCCCGACCAGCCTGTGCCTGGGAGCTCACTGAGAGAGTGCAGTGAGGAGCTGCATCCTGCTGCCTGGGGGCCGGCTGGCCACTCGGGGGGCAGGGAGCCTGCCACCACCTGCCTCTGCTGAGGCTGCCAGCTCCTTCTGCATTCAAGCACCCCATGGTGGTTGGGCGGGGGGCAGTTGGCCTCAGGAGAGGGAAGCTGATGGCTGATCAGGGAACGGGATGTGTCTACAGCCCCACCCAGCCCTGCAGTTTGTGGGAGATGGCGTTCTAGAAGGCAGATCCCCTCTAAGCCAGCCAGACCACCACCAAAGGATGGGGGGTAGCAATGACTGAGAGAGGGGACGGCGGGAGGTTAGGAACTAGAAAAAAGGGAGGAGGCTTGACCTGGACCTTTTAGGATGAGAGCAAATCTGAATGGGTGGAGAGGAGAAAGGACAAGTCCATGCATTCACACACTGGCACACACAGGTGACGCCACACACACACACACACACTCGGTCCCTTAAGCTTCGCCACCCTCCCCCAAAACACACAGGTTTTCATAGCCGGAGATATCCACTACACCTCACAGATGCCAAAGTAACACTCAGACACACATGCACTGGGGACATTCACACTCACATAAGACATGCCAGCACCAGGGCACACACAGAGTCACACACCCTCAGAGACCTAGAGTGGGTCCCCTGGGCACCAGAAGCACATTGACTCCTTAGAAATGGACTTGGGAGAAGATGATGATGTGTCTGCAATGCATAACAGAACAGAGGCTGGAAAGTAGGGCAGAGGGGGACAGATGGAGATGGGGTGACAGATAGACCCAGAGAAAGGAACGTCGCAGCCACACCCACCTGCAGATGGCACACGCCTACGTACTCGTCACCCTCCCTGCCCGTGAGAGATACCACTCAGCCACCCTATGACGTTGCAAAGTCACTCAGCCTTTTCTCCAAGTTTTTCTTGGATGAAATGAGAATCTGGTAACATCTGCTTTCCAAATTTCAACCGCGAGTCGACAGGTAGATCCTGTTTGCTTTGCCTCCCAAAACACTGTTCAGAGTCCAGCCACTTTTCCCTCCTCCAGGGAACCCCCCTGGCCAGGCCACCATCCACCGGCTTCCCTGCCTCTCCTCTTGCTCCCTGAAGCAGTCAGTGGTCCACTTGCAGCCACTGACCCTCTCCTCCCAACCTGCTGGTGTGTTTCCATCTCATCCACCGCATAGAGGAAAATCCTTGCGATGGTCCCAGGGGAGCTGCCCACCCCTCCCTTTTCTCCTTTCTGGCTTCAACTCCAGCCATGCTGGGCCCTGGCTTCCACAAACACCCAGGCCTCCCCTCTCAGAGCCTTTGCACCTGCTGTTCCCTCTGCCTGGAGGGGCCTCAGGACTCTGCCTTCAGGATTTAGTCAAATACATCCTCTCACTGAGGCCTCCCTGGCTGTATCAGCTAACACTGCGGCCCCCAGCTGAGTGCTCTCTACGCCCCCCCCCACACACCCCTGCTTTTTTCTTCTTAGCATCTTTCCTCACCAAACATACCACATATTTGATCATATTTTTTTATCTGTCTCTCTTATCAAAGTGTAAATTTCACAAGGCAGGGATTTCTGTTTTATTCTATCCTGTGATCCCTGCTTCCTAAAACAGTACCTGGGTCACAGGACTCAATAAATTGAGTGAGTGAGTGAATGAATGAATGAATGAATGAGATAGCAAATAGGTAAGCATTTGAAAAGCAAGATTAAAGAACAGGAGGGACCAGAGTTCCTGTGTGGCTCAGCAGGTTATGAACCAGACTAGCATCCATGAGGATGCGGGTTCTATCCCTGGCCTCGCTCAGTGGGTTAAGGATCCAGCATTGCCACAGACAAGGCTCAGATCTGGTGTTTGCTGTGGCTGTGATGCAGGCTGGCAGCTGCAGCTCCTATTCGACCCCTAGTCTGGGAACTTCCATATGCCGCAGGTATGGCTCTAAAAGGAAAAAGAAAAAAGACCAAAAAAAAAAAAAAAACAAAACAGGAGGGACCATCCCTGAGTGAGCCATCACTGTATTCCAGGAATTGCAACCACAACCCTTTTTTCTCAACCCTGGGAAGTAAATAGAATTGTTCCCGTTTTACAGATGAGAAGCCTGAAAACCAGAAAGGTTAAGACATATGACCTCAAAAATGGTCACCCATAATTCCTCCCATCTCTGTGTCAAATGCTGCTCTTCTCATCAAGATTCTAGTCTGTTTCCCTGCCCCCTTGACTCCAGGCTGGTCTTGTGACAAGCTTTGACCAAAAGAATGAGGCAAAAGTGATGCTGTGTCAGTTTGGGTCTAGGCCTTAAGAAAATTGGCCCCTGGACCAGCTACATAATTTGTAGTGTCTAAAGAAGATGAAAATGTGGGTCCCCCTGTTCAAAAAGCAAGAAAAAATGCCCTTATTGGTACTGATATATAGAGCTCTCTTTTCTTCCAAAGTCTCTCAAGTCTTCATGGTGCTTTTTGCTGCTTAATGTTATTCTAAGGAAAAAAATTAAATATTAGCGTGGGAGTTCCTGTCATGGCTCAGCGGAAACGAATCTGACTAGCATCCATGAGGAGGCAGGTTCGATCCCTAGCCTCACTCAAGGATCTGGCATTGCCAGGAGCTATGGTGTAGGTCGCAGATGCGGCTCAGATCCTGCGTTGCTGTGGCTGTGGCTTAGGCCAGCAGCTACAGCTCCAATTCAGCCCCTAGCCTGGGAACCTCCATATGCCACGGGTGTGGCCCTAAAAAAGATAAATAAATAAATATTAGTATAGCTTTTACTGTTCAACTTTATATTATTCTATGCAGTTTTAAATGCATATAAGAACACCTAACTCTCATATGGGATAACCAAAATCACGCAATTCCGATTTCGTAGCTCAGGCAGGCACGTGTATTTCATTCTTACCAGAAAAGTGGAAACATGGACAGAATATTGCACAAAATGAACTCAACTTTTATTTCTCGTTTTTTCTGTTTTTGCTTTTATTTGCATTTATTTTATGCTGAATATATTCCCAGGCCACTTTTTTTTTGTTTTTTCAGTTTCTTCCAGGATATCTTTTTCTTCTGTGCCACCTCCTCTTCTGTTTTAGGAGCAATCTGCTCATTTTCAAGAATGATCATCTCAGGAGTTCCTATCGCGGCGCAGAAGAAACGAATCCAGCTAGGAACCATGAGGCTGCAGGTTCGATGCCTGGCCTTCTTCAGTGGGTTAAGGATCTGGTGTTGCCATGAGCTGTGGTGTAGGTTACAGACGTGGCTCGGATCTGGCATTGCTGTGGCTGTGGTGTAGGCCAGCAGCTGTAGCTCTGATTCGACCCCTAGCCTGGGAATCCCCATATGCCACCGCATGTGGCCCTTAAAAAGCAAAAAAAAAAAAAAAGAATGATCATCTCAATGTGGCAGGGTGAACTCACATGGGCTTCATTGGACAGGAGCTCTGCAAGTTTGGCTGCACATCCTGGGGCCTTTGTTCACCCAGATGTGCTCAATTACCCAACAATCTGTATCCAAACCCTTCGGTTCAGTAGAACTTCCTGCATTTTCAAGCACATGAATCAAAAACTCAACACTCTCTTTGGGCCACCGGACCCTGTGCCAAACCCCCGCTGTTTGGCTGGCACACACCTACCAGCTCCACCATTGTCAAGACAGAATGACACACACTGTTTCTGGAAAGAGACATCTTTCAGATCCTTGACAGCCCAGGCAGTTTCACGGGTGCCCTTAAAGTGAACGTGAAGATTTGAACCTCTTGATTTGCATGATCTTGTGGAGTTTTTTGAATCAAGTGAAACCATCTTGGAACCATTTTCTGAGACAACTTCAGGCCACTTGTGAAAAGAGCCTCTTTCTCTCTCTCTCTTTTTTTTTTTCCACTTTTTAGGGCCACACCCATGGCATATGGAAGTTCCCAGGCCAGGGGTTGAATCTGAACTGCAGCTGCTGGCCTATGCCACAGCCACAGCAATGTGGGATCCAAGCTACATCTGTGACCTCCACCAGAGCTCACGGCAATGCCAG
Source organism: Phacochoerus africanus (assembly GCF_016906955.1). Classification (NCBI taxonomy): domain Eukaryota; kingdom Metazoa; phylum Chordata; class Mammalia; order Artiodactyla; family Suidae; genus Phacochoerus; species Phacochoerus africanus. Next base: position 101,807,083 of record NC_062548.1, on the reverse strand, counting down.
ATCCTTAACCCACTGAGCGAGGCCAGGGATTGAATATGTGTCCTCATGGATTCTAGTTGGGTTCATGACTGCTGAGCCACAACAGGAACTCCAGCTTCTCCTTTTCTTTTTTTTTTTTTTTTTGTCTTTTTGCCATTTCTTGGGCCGATCCCGCAGCATATGGAGGTTTCCAGTTTCCAGGCTAGGGGTCTAATCGGAGTTTTAGCCGCCAGCCTACCCCAGAGCCACAGCAACGTGGGATCCGAGCTGCGTCTGCAACCTACACCACAGCTCACGGCAATGCTGGGTCCTTAACCCACTGAACAAGGCCAGGGATCGAACCTGCAACCTCATGGTTCCTAGTCAGATTCATTAGCCCCTGAGCCACGACGGGAACTCCAGCTTCTCTTGATATGCACACATTCTACAGACATTCTCTGCCTTCAGTTTACTGATGAGGAAGGAAGGACTGAGAAGAAAAAGAACTATCTCTGCGGGAACAGGAAAGCAATGAGCTGGCTGGGCCCAGAGGTGATGCTGATCTCTGCTCACACCCGTGCTCCATTGACCCATCTGACTTCACTTACCAAACACAACACAATGAGAATGAATGAGCTGTCCCACCAAGCCCCACCCAAACTTTAGATCCATGAGCAAATGAACAGTCGCTGGTTTTGAGCCACTGACTTTTGTGGTGGCTTGTTACACAGCAATTCATGACTGATACAAGGGTTGAAATCACTCAGTTAATATGAGACCAGGCTGCAGCTGAACCCACGTTGCTCTGCTTCCCAAGTTCACATTCCTCTCTGCCCCACCCGGGGTTCCTTACAAATGTTTCATAGCATTGCTTCCATACTCCTTGGAGAGTTAGCGAGTCAAGGGTTGAGTTGGGAGGGGTATAGTTTATTTAGCTGCAACAAATCAAAATTATTATTAGAGCTTGGAAGAAGCCACATCTGGACTCGATATGGGGAACAAGAGGTTGGTGGGCGGGTCAGGGCTGAGAACAGGCCCGGCCTCTGTCCAGGGTGAGCCCGGGCCCAGCGGGGTGCTTAGACATCTGTTTTCCATCCTGACTCAGTAAATAAAGCTGCTTTCCTCTGCTGACCCTACAGGAAATAGGAGTCAGAAGTTCGGCTGGCCAGGAGCAGACCTCTCCTCTGATAGGAGGCCTCCCACATGCGTGGACGAGATGCAGAGTGCAGGGCCTCAGGCTGCCACACTCTCTCCCCACTGAACCAGCAGAGAAAGGACTTTTCAGTGCCTCCCTTGGTCAAGGAATCTGGTTTTCCCCTTTAACCAATGCTGTTGCTCCAGCTGTCAGCATATCACATTAGCACATTGGGTGTACATTCTTTTGAACCCGTGGCTTATACATCGGTAAAGGTCTTTTCAGTGGCCAGAAACAGAGAACTTCTTTCAGGTGGCTTAGACAATAAGGAAAGTGTCTTATCTCAGAGAACAAGAAGTCCAGAGGAACAATAGCTTCAGAAGAGGTTAATCCTGCAGCTCAACATCATCATGAGTGACCCAGACTTCCTCTTTTCCTTCCCTTCTGCCATTCTCAGCACGTCGCCTCGTCCTTGGCTAGCTCGCCTCACAGTTGCAAGATGGTTGCGCCCACCCCAGACATCACATCACCACACAATGTGCACAGCAGCAAAATAAATAAATAAATAAATCCCCAGAAAACATCTCATCATTGTGTCCCATTTTAAGATCAAGGAAAGTTTTTCTCAGAAGCCCCCTATAAACAAATAGGAATCTATTCTTCACTGCTCATTGGCCAGAATTGAGTCGCATCGCATGCTTGAATCTATCCCAAGCAAGGGGGGTAATGTCACTATTAATGCCACAGTACTAACCCTGGTCCCAGAAGGATAAGCATGAACACTTAAAAGCAACCTAGGTGGGTGCTGAGAGAAGGGGAGTGGAAGGGCCACGGGGTGGGTAACCAACTGTCTGTATTGGTGCTCATTTGACTGGACCCCGGTAGGGGAAGAGGATGAAAGAATTGGTATTTACAAAGTGAACCAGGCCCCCAGATTCTATTACTCAACTGCATTGCCTCACAAAGTACTTACAGGGAGAATATTTTACTTAAAGGACTCATTGGAAGTATATAAAAACTCAGGGACTGAGGCAGAGACTTTGTTCCCTCATCTGAGCATCTGTTTAGGTTCTTAAGAGCATCAGCATAGCAGTTAGACCCAGGTTTGAATTTTGGTCCCTGATTTTCTGATTTTGTACAAGCTGTTTCACTTCTCTGTATCACCCTTTCTTTACATGTAAGACGGGGATAACAATACCCATCCCCAAACTGTTTTATTAACCAGTACACTGCCTGGTGTATAACAAAGCATCAGGCAATATTTGAGGCAGAGGGAATCACATCACCCAGATTGGTTCCTGTTACAAAGCGCTCTTTCTCCCCCAGGCCCCCAGCTGCCTTGAGTTCATCTCCCTCCTTCCCGCCTCATCCTCCAGCTCCAGGATCTCTCCTCTCACATCCCTCCTACTCCTCACTTCCTGTCTGGGATACACCACCTAGCACCTAGGCAGGATATCCCATCCAGATTCCAGATAAGGAAACTAGATTCCTTCACAGCTGCCCACCCCATAGAAGCACTACTCACCAAGTCCAGACACGTCCACTTCAGGATCCAGCTCCTCTCCATTCCCATAGTGGCGACTTCTCTGTATTAACACTGCTTGGTCGCAAGTGACAGAATGCTCAGACTCCTCAGGCTGGCTCAGGAACCAAGGAGCACCAGACTGCAGCCAGAACCCCAGCCCAAATTACACCTCAGGCTCCACTATCCCTGAAAATTCCTCCTGCTGCTGCCGCCGGACCACTCTGTCAGATACATCCCATCTCTGCTCATTTGTATCACCTGCTTAAGAAGCAGAGTTACCGAGTGGCTGCATCTGATTGGCTGAGCAGGTCACATGACCGCACTGCAGCCGCAAAGGAGGCTGGGAAAGTGAGGTCTGGTTTTTAGGGTAGGAAGAGGGCTCCGCCTCCCTGGCAGACCAACAAGGTAGGAGATGCTCCAAATACATGCTGGAGATCCAGGAAAAGTATAAAGGTTCTCTGCAAGGTGAGAGACCATTTGCTCCCGGATCTGCAGAATCTGTGGCTGCCTGTCTCATCCTCCTGCTCCCAGCATTAGGAAAATGCCTCTCCAATAGGCTTCAGGAAGGTCTATGGTGAACTGACTCACCTGGAATCAGACAACACTGGCGCTGGGGAACCACACCGGGGGAATCCCTGCAAGAGAAATTTGAAGACTAACATAAGATCGCCCACTTTTTATTTTGCCAAGAATTTCTCTTTCTCTCTCTTTTTGTTTTTGTTTTTTGTTTTTCAGGGCCACACCTGTGGCATATGGAGATTCCCAGGCTAGGGGTTGAATCAGAGCTGTAGCTGCTGGTCTATACCACAGCCACAGCAACACCAGATCCAAGCTGCGTCTGCGACCTACACGGCAGCTCATGGCAACACCAGATCCTTGACCCACTGAGAGAGGCCAGAGCTCAAACCTGCCTCCTCATGGATGCCAGACAGATTTGTTTCTGCTGAGCCATGATAGGAACTCCTTTTTTTTTTTTTCTTTTTTCCGCCAAGAATTTCAAAAGCAAATAACAAATAAACCACGTTCTACTCTCACCATCATTTTATAAAAGAGGGGACATCTTAAACACCAAAAAGACAAACAAAAAAAACAGGACAAGGAAGAATTTTACAATAAGCACAATCCTTACAATTAAATACATATTAGCTATAAGAAAAACTCCATATATCCGGACTTTTCTGCTTTCACTGGAAACCTATGTAAAGGTCCTGACAGAGTGACTCTGAACTGGACTGGGAGCGACATAATGTTATTGTATCAATGCTAAGTTTCCTGATTTTGTTAACTGCAGGGGTTGTGTAAGTCTTACAAGATAAGAGAATGTCCTTATTCTTAGGAAATACACCCTGAAACATTTAGAGGTAAAAGGGCACCTGTCTCAATTTACTCTCAAATAGTTTGGAAGAAAATTATACATACGTACACGGAGAACGAGAATGTAAAAGGGACAATATGTAAATAATTGCTAAATCTGAATAAAAACTGTACCAGAATCTTTGTACTATTCTTGCCACTTCTTTTGTAATTTTTTTCTTTTTTTTTCTCTTTAGGGCCACACCCGAAGCACATGAAAGTTCCCAGGCTAGGGGTCAAATTGGAGCTGGAGCTGCTGGCCTGCACCACAGCCACAGCAACACAGGAACCAAACCGCGTCTGCGACCTACACCACAGCTCACAGAAATGCCAGATCCTTAACCCACGGAACGAGGCCAGGGATCAAACCCGCAACCCCATGGTTCCTAGTCAGATTCACCTCCGCTGCACCAGGATGGGAACTCCAGGAATTCTCTTTGTAAATTTGATATTGTATCAGAAGTAAAAGTTACCCCCCATAGTCCCCCCCCCAAAGATTAGCAGTGAGTTGGCAGTGATTCTCAAGTACTGAATCTCCCTTGGTATATCACCTACCTGGGTACCATTTGAACTTTCATGAACATATGCGATGGTTTCTTTGTTTTGTTTTTATTTTTCGGCCCCACCTGCAGCATGCAGAAGTCCCGGAGTCAGGGATGCAACCCGAAGCCCAGCAGTGACCCTAGCCACAGCAGTGACAATGCCAGATCCTTAACCTGCTGAGCTACCAGGAAACTCTAGAAATATGTGATGTTCAAAATCAGAAAGAATAAAACAAAAATTATAGAAATTAGAAAAGGAAAAGGCCATGATAGGCTCAGTCTAATACTCACGGACCTGGCCTAAGTGCCCGTTCTACAGAGGAGGAAGCCAAGGCCCAGGCAGGGCTGTAGCTTACTCAGTAGCACACAGCAGTTATCCTCAGAGTTAGGACTCAACCAGGGCTCCTGTTCCCCACACAATTTCCTTCCATTCCAGGATGCTGCCCCCTGAACTGAGTTGAGGGCCCAAGGTCATGGAGGGCCCGGCAGAACTGGGCAGGCTGGGGGCATTTGTCCCCTCCAAGAATGCCACAGCCTGAAAGGATGCCTTCCTTTAAGATTGCATCCCCATAAAGTCCTGTCAAGCCAAGGAAAATCATCAAGAATTGCTCCCAGAGTTCCCGTCGTGGCGCAGTGGTTAGCGAATCCGACTAGAAACCATGAGGTTGCAGGTTCGATCCCTGGCCTTGCTCAGTGGGTTAAGGATCCGGCGTTGCCATGAGCTGTGGTGTAGGTTGCAGACGCAGCTCAGATCCCGTGTTGCTGTGGCTCTGGCGTAGGCTGGCAGCTACAGCTCCGATTTGACCCCTAGCCTGGGAACTTCCATATGCCGCAGGAGCAGCCCAAGAAATGGCAAAGACAAAAAAAAAAATTGCTCCCTTATTATATATAATTTAGATAAGTAACAATGATTTACCATGTAGCACAGGGAGCTATATTCAATATCTTATAATAACTATATGAGAAATAATCTGAAAAAAATATATAGATATAACTGAATCACTTTGCTAAACATCTGAAATGAACACAATATTGTAAATAAGCTATATGTCAATACTTTAAAAAAAGAATTGCTCCTTACACATTTATTTATTTCTGAGATGGGGAAAGTGAAACCCAGAGAGGTTCTAGGACTTGCCCAAGATCATACAAGTCCCAAACTCTGTAGTCAGGGAACAGAGTAATTGGTCAGCTTTGGCTGACTTACCTCAAGCCCAAACCAAAAAGGAACAAAGGAAGTGGCCTTAGGAATGAGAAATGGAAAGCGAGGGGGAGGCCTGCGAGGTCTGGATAGTGAGAGTCCCTTCCCAGACCCCTCTCACTCTTGATATGGCTTCAGTTCCCCTAAGCTTGAAAGAAGAAACTGGAGTTCCCATTGTGGCGCAGCGGAAATGAATCCAACTAGGAACCTGAACCTTCGGGTTCGATCCCTGGCCTCGATCCGTGGGTTAAGGATCCAGCATTGCCATGAGCTGTGGTGTAGGTTGCAGACGCGGCTTGGATCACATGTTGCTGTGGCTGTGGCACAGGCTGGCAGCAACAGCTCCAATTAGACCCCTAGCCTGGGAACCTCCATATGCCGCGGGTGCGGCCCTAAAAAGACCAAAAAAAGAAAAAGAAGAAGAAGAAACTGCTTTGCAGGTGCACCAACTCCCACAGCTTCAGGAGGCATCACTTACATGCCAGTTTATGAAAATGGCACCTCTTGGAGTTGTGCAGGAGACACACGGCACAGCTGTCCATGGCAGCCCTGATGGAGTCATTTGTTGTTGTTGTTCAGTGGTGGGGAGGTGTTTAGGGAAGGGACAAGAGTGACTAACATTGCAGCCTGGATTAACCAGTGACTGATTCCATCCATTCAGTCAACCACTATTTATTGCCACAGATTATATGCCAGGCATCATGCTAGGGGCTGGGACTTTCCAGGCTAGAAATAGAATGTACACCCTAGGGAGGAGCCGGGGGTAAGGCAGGGATGGAGGGGCAAGCCTCCCAGGACACAACCCCACCAAGCATTCCCCACCACTCCTTCCCGCCCCCTCCCAGCCTTCTCCATCCTTCAGGCCCTCCTGGAGGAAGCCTCCAGAATCCTCCCCTCCCCTCCTCCCACAGTCAGCTGGACCATTGAGCTTTCTGTATTTTCTGTGATCTCCTTTAGCAGGTGGCAAGAACACCTTGCAGCAATTCCCTCCTCCATGTGGCACTTAGGGTTCCTTCATGCATGCATGCATGCATGCATTTTGCTTCTTTTATTCCACAGGCAAATTTTATTCACAGGTTAATTTATTAACTAGATGTTAGATTTTTTTTCATGAAAAAAGAGATAGGTACTGATGGCTGATAAGCAATAAACACAGCAAAAGCAAGAAATTTTCTCCTCCATCCTCCCAGTGTCCCTCCTCTCAGGGACAACTGTTCTTCCCAGTTTCTAAGTCTCCTTCCAATTCTTTCCAGGCATTTCCTAATTTCCCAGTATATAAATATAAATACATGTCTGTACATGTATATTGTTTTCTTTTCTTTTTTTTTCTTTCTTTCTTTTTTTTTTTTTTGTCTTTTTCAGGACTGCACTTGTGGCATATGGGGATTCCCAGGCTAGGGCTCTAATCGGAGCTGGAGCTGCTGGCCTACACCACAGCCACAGCAACATGGGATCCAAGCCGTGTCTGCAACCTACACCACAGCTCACGGCAACGCCGGATCCTTAACCCACTGAGTGAGGCCAGGGATCGAACCCACAACCTCATGGTTCCTAGTCAGATTCGTTGACCACTGCGCCACAACGGGAACCCCTGTTTTTTTTTTTTAACCAAGGAAAGAATGCATTATGCATTCTTCTTTTTTTTTTTCATGCATTACACATTGTTTTGCACCTCAATTTTTTTTCACTCAACACTGTATCAAGGCATTTGTTCCAGATCATCACACTCTTCCACTGCTCTGTACTATTCCAGTGCAAGCAGGTCCCACCACTCATGTCAGTCCTAACTTGTCGACATCTAGTCTATTCCCGTTGTCGTGGCCATGAAAGTTTCTCTCTATGGATCTTTATACATTTACAGGAGCCTAGATTCCTTGAAGAGTAATTTCTGAGGCAAAGGGAATATGTGCTTTGCATTTTGATAGATGTCATCCAATAGTCCTCTAAAAAATTCTACCAGGTTGGACCAAAAGCCACTTTCAGGTCTTTGCCCATCTAAAGGATAAAAAATAGTATCTCACTGTAATTTACATTTTTAATTATGAGAGATGTTAGCATATTTTTCCTGTTTCCAAATCATTGTATTTCTTTTTCCCTTACCTCTCTTCAACAGTGTTTAAGGAGCCCTCGTACAGCCACATAGGCAAAGTATCTGGGACCTGTGGAATTTTCAAGAGCCTGTAAAAAAAGTTTGAGACCTGGGGTGGGGGTGGGGGTGGGGGATGTATTGGCTTGCAAATATTTTTAAAAGACTAAAAAACTGAACCCAAAATGGTATAATGTAATCTCAACCAAACATAATCTTACGGCAAGCTCATTAACTGGAAACTGGAATTCATGAACATTTCATTACATTTTAAAGCAATCTGTTGGTTTAGATGTTCTCCTTTCAAAAAAAATCCCAAGAATGCATGATGCTTTTCAAGAAATTCAAGTCCATTTTCATTTAAACGCATTAACTGTAGTTGAATAATTTCACAATCATAATTAATTGAAAACGCTTTTTAAAAATTTATCATAACGTGGGAGTTCCCTGGTGACTGGTTCAGTGGTTAAAGGATCCAGCGTTGTCACTGCTGTGGTCAGGTCACTGCTGAGGGGCAGATTCAATCCCTGGCCTGCCCTGGAACTTCCGCATGCCGCAGGTGCAGCCAAAAAAAATAAAGAATCATAAAATAACATTCAATGTGGAATCTGAGTGCATTTTAATATGTTTCATGTGATTTGGACGGGGCCTCCCAAATTAAGTGCATCAAGGGCCAAAAGTGGTTTTATTTAAAAGGCCTGTAAACCTCCCAACCAGACAGACAAGGTCTCAGTCTCAGGAAATTTCTAATCAAAGAACACGCTGACCTTCTCAGCAAAAGTAGGAACGAGTAAAGTGGATCAGATCTGAGTCTGGAGCTCGCTGAGGACCCCTGGCTTCTCTCCCAACCCCCTAACTGTTACAGAGAAAAAACTCTCTCCTGTGTCACACCCATCCCCAGCCTGGTGACTCAGCGCTGGACATGGGGATTTTGGAAAGTTCAGTGGGGTGATGGAGCGGGGAAAGACGGGGTAGAGGTTGATGCTCTCTCTGCTCTCAGGACCAGCCTGGGGTGGGGGTAGGGAGCAGCAGGACAGACATAGGGAGGGAAAGAGACAAATTGTCCCCAGATGACATTTTGAGACAGCAGAACAAAATGTGTTTTGCTCTTCCCTACCCTCTCCCTCTTTTAAAGAGAAATAGGACTCAGCCCTTGAAAGGGACCATCTGGGCGTCTAAGTCACAGGTGCGAAGGTTTTAGGACTGGGAGGTGAGCAATTCAGCACCTCCCCCCTCCTCCCCGTCTGCCTCCCCTCCCCATCCAGCAGAGGAAAGGCAGGGAGGACCTGGGGGAAGCGGCGCTGGAATCTCGTGCGTGCCCGCGCGTGCCCGCTCCCCTAGTACTGTCTCTATTCCCAGCCACTGGGGTGGGATTTGGCACAATGACACGCCATAAAGTCCAATCTATCGAACCCAATTGAATTGAAAGGCACGGTGGAGTCAGATGAGGGGTCTGATTCCCTCCCCCTCATGTTTGTTCTCAGCCCGCTGTGTGGCCTTGAGCGACGGCTGCCGCCTCTGAGCTGTTTCCGCTTTTGTACCAGAGAGCACCAGAAAACTTGGTCTGCGGGACACTGTGCAGACCCAGTGAACTGAAATCGGCAAGGCATTTAGCTCTGGGCCGGGCCTTTTTAATTCTTACCCTTTGGCTGCACTGGTGGGAAAGCAAATGTTTGCCGGGTAGGGGGAGGTGGGTGGAGCTGATAGTGGCTCCTCGCCAGCCAGAGAGGACTTTGAGCTTGCCCCGGAGTGCCAGGAGGGAGCCACTGAAGGTTCTGCAGCGAGGGAGGGGCCAGACCCCGGGAGGGGCCGGGATCCACGGCCCTCACCCAGATCCAAAACCCCGCCTCTGATGTTCTCTCTTCCTCCAATGCACCCCCTCCCACAGCCCAGGGCCACAGCTCTGCTCCCACCAAGACCACATCTGGGAGAACAGCAGAGTGAGCCCCAGGACAAAGCCTAACTAAGGCTATGCCTGAGCCCGGGCTTGAACCCCTACTCCGAGCCCCCCTCACTGGGTGTTTTGGATTCCTCTGGGCCTCAGCCTTCTCCCTGTAAAGTGGGGCGACCACAGCGACCTCACGGGGTGGTGGGGATGGTTAGTTGAGATAATATGTAAAAGCACCTGGCGGCATGCCCGCTGTACAGGTGGAGTTCAGTGCACGGTGCCATTAACTGAGAAAGCGGACGTGAGATCCAAAGGGAGAGAATGAGGATCAGAGGCGGGGAAGAATGACACACAGGCCCTTTGCCTCTCTGGATGGTCCAACCTGCAGCCAAGGAAAAAGCCCTTTGGGAGGAGGGGGTGATTGGGGGGGCAGCTATTGGGTAAGAGAGGAGGTCATCCCTGGCCCGCTTCCCTCCTCTACTTCTACCTCCCGCCCAGCTTGGTCACCCAGCTTAGGGTGACAGGGCTCGGCATGGTGGACAAGCAGCAATCCTCCAGATTCCAGAACTGGGCCTCCTGCAAAAGGTGGGTGAGGGTGTAGGGTGCTTCCAGGTGATAAGAGAGCTGCAGGTGTCGGGCCATGGGAGCTGGGATTCCCCATCCATCACCCATCAGGGCCCCAAGCCCAGCCCACCAGGCTTAACTGGAAGCCCAAGGCTGCTCCATTTGCAGTGTGGGTCTGCGTGCAAGAAAGCTGGTAACACTGGCTGAGACCAGTTCACTCTTACCCACAGGCCAGTTGGGCCCTCCCCAGTGGCTGGGCACCTGAGCAGGTGTGTGTGTGGGGGGGGGGGACCTACAAGCTGTCACTTCTAAATATAGAGCCTGGCAGCCTGGGAGTCAGCCAGGTGCGGCTGCCACATGGCCCCCCAAACTGGCTGATACGCATGTGCCCGCCAGTTCTGGGCCTGCACAGACACACATCAAAACTGCCTCGCACAGACCCCCAGGGACCCATGGATACCCCCAAAGACACACACTCAGCTTGGCATGTACACGTCCCTGTTCTTGTTGAGGCCCCTTATCCACACACACCGTCTCCCCACACTTATACTCTGCAACGCGCACTGACACCGACCGGGCAGCCCCTGCTTGAACAACAGACTCCCGAGGGCGGCATCCCCTGTTCTTATCCACTGCTGTCTCCTCTGCCTGTAACCGTGTCCAGCACACACCAGGTGCCCAGAAACGTTTGCTCTCTGAATGAATGCATACACACGCTCACACACACACACACATTCTATAATAATTACCCCCACTCTCACCCGATCCCTGCCCCCATGTGCTAGGTCTACTAGGCCCTGCCGAGGACAAGACCAGAAGGCCTGTCCTCCTCTGGCCTGGCCAATCCCCCACAGCCAGAGTCCAAGCCAGGCTGAGGACCTGAGCGGGAGGGTGGAGAGGGCAGCCCAGGGAAAGAAGTAGCTTCCAACCCCTGTTTAGGAGGATGTGGGAATCATTGTTTGCTACAGGACAAACCTCCCTGGAGGAGCCACCGCACCACGCTGAAGTTCTGGGTTGGGCCACATCCCCAGAAATCCCCCAGGGGAGGGGAACACGTGACCCCTATAAGGCCCTCCCCAGCCCCCTCCTCTGAAGGAGTGCCCCATTTTAGGTGATACCACCCCATCTAGGAGCCCTCAGCTCTGCCCCCATAGTGCTTGGGCTGGGCTTCCCACAGCCTGCACATGGCTGTAACAGAGTGACACTTCAGGGGGAGTTCCCGTTGTAGCTCTGTAGGTTAAGAACCTGATTAGTATCCATGAGGGTACAGGTTCAATCCCCAGCCTCGCTCAGTTCACAGATGTGGCTTGGATCCGGCGTTACTCTGGCTGTGGCTGGCAGGTGCAGCTCCGATTCAACCCCTAGGCTGGAAATTTCCATATGCTAAGGTGTGCCCTAAAAAGAAAAAAAAGAAAAAAAGAAGAAGCAAAAAAAAAAGGAAAAAAATAAAAAAGAGTGATGCCTGGGGACACAGGAGCAGAGGGGGGTGGTGGTCAGGGAGGACTCCCTGGAGGAGAGGAGCCTTGTACAGTGAGAGACAGGAGGGCCTTTTGGGAAGATGGCTGGAAGAGGCATCTGAGCATCTCTGACTCCAGGACTGCTGAGGGAGCACCGTGACTGTGCTGGGACCTCACAATTCCCATGAGATGAAGCGGAGGCTGATTGGGCAGGCTGAGCACCAGGGATGAGGAGGGGATGCTGTGACCCCAGAGCAACTGCAGGTCGGGTGACATTTATAGTCAGAGCCTGCATCAGTAGACTGGAGAAAAAGGTGACTGGGGGGGGCAAGCTGATAAAGGGGAGGACTAGGGACAGGACTAAGGACAGATGAGTGGCCAATGGATGGACATATGCATAGACTAGCAGATGGACTGAAAGACACAGGAGCATGAATAGACAAATGGAAAGACAGAAGTGGGTGGCTGGACACTGGGGTCACTCTCTGAAGCCCCACAAGAGCCTAAAGACCCAGCTACTTCCCCTGCAGACCACTCCCACCCCAGCTCCATTCCCTGTCTCCTTTCCCAGACCAGGTTCCCAGGGAGGCAGACACCTGCTTGGCCTGATGCCCAGAGATGCACTTTCCAGCCAAGTACAAGCCCAGATATGGAATCACCTCCTGGTGTTCTTACCTGTGCAGGTGTGCATAGGATGGGGTGGGGTCAGCGCCATATCTATGGGCTAATACCTCCAAAAATAGCCTCCCAGCGACTGGGGAGTACCCCAATCATGGCTCACGTGCACACACACACACATAGCCGCTGGAGAATCAACCCTGTAGACACTTGATGCACACACAGGTGCGTTCACTGACACACTGGCACCCAAACACCAGTCCCCCAAACACCACAACTACCAAACTGCATAGCAACAGAATGAGCCAACCACATGGTCTACAATGTATGAGGCCATACATATCTGGCCCCTCAGATACACCCCAACACCATGCTGTCATAAATCTACAAATGTGCATTGAACAGCTTCTGGACCCAACCCTATGGGATTTCGGAGCACCTTCAACAGCTCTTCCCAGAGAAAGCTGGACCCACAGGGTCCTTCATGCTTCACCCTCCAACCCTGCCTCCTACCCCAGCACCTCACATTTGCCCTCCGTCCAGCAACATCTGACACCTTAGAGGGGTTCTCTCCTTCTCATATGCTTGGATCCACATTATTCCTGCAACTAGGAACCCTTTCCCCATTTCACTCCTGAACCACATACCAGACCTATCATTCAAGACAGATCTCTGCACACCTAAAGTTTAACAGTGGGACACACAACAGGGCCTAAATGTTTGTGGACTGACTGACCAACTGACCAGCTGGGTGAAATCATTAGGAATATAAATCAGCTAAGAATAGTGCATAATTAAAGTTCCCATCATGGCTCGGTGGTTAACGAACCCGACTAGTAGCCATGAAGACACGGGTTCAATCCCTGGTCTTGCTCAGTGGGTTAAAGATCCTGCGTTGCTGTGAGCAGTGGTGTAGCTCACGGACATGGCTCGGATCCCTAGTAGTTGTGGCTGTGGTGCAGGCCGGCAGCTGTAGCTCCAATTCGACCCCTTAGCCTGGGAACTTCCATATGCTGCAGGTATGATGCTAAAAAGACAAAAAGACAAAAAAAAAAAAATGCCTAATAGGCAGGTGCGGACTAGCTGCTGTGGAATTCTAATCAGAGCAGGGGAGCAACTCTGGGCTGGGGGCTTTGAATCCCCACAAGCACACATTTGTCTCAGCCATCCCCATAGAGGGAGGGAGCCCTGCACCCTTGAGCTTCCACTTGCCATAGAAAAGATGCACAACTGACCTGTCAGCCAGGCCCAGCCCTCCAACAAGGGCAAGGGAGATTATCAGGCCACAGAAGGAGACCTCAAGCTAAAGCCAGGGTCTCCTAACCCCCTGTTCCCTCCACCTACCAACACCTTGGGAAACCCAGGCACTTTTCTAGGGTTTTATTTAGGGCTGGACATTCCCAGGGCAGACCCTCTGCCAACTCAGCAGGTCTGGGGACTTGGGATATGCTAACGCTGGCAGCCCTTCCACGCCCCATTTGGGCTCCGTTGGCCATATCTCACCCTGGCCTGGGCCTGGGCTGGCACTGATTGATTGATTGACATGGAGTTTCATTCCTTTAGCAAGGGCCAGTCACACCCAGACAGGGTTCACCGAGTCAGGCTCTTTTCTCAGCACTTTATTTGTAATCCCCACAGGGACCCTACAAGGTAGATACTATTCTGATGCCCACTTTACAGGGGTGGAAACCAAGGCACAGAGATAGAGGAACCAATATACTAAAATCACAGCAGCCAGGAGTGGCTTGAGGAATCCAGATTCAAACCCAGACTGGTTCCAGAGCCCACACTTTTAACCACTATACCATACTATGTTTCTTTTTATAGTTGTTTTTTTTTTTTAAGTAAACATGAGATTACTTGGTCCTGGTTGCCTTTGGCACCAGAGGCATGGACATGTGACATTCCAGGTCATTCCCAGCCCCGCCTCTCTCTCTGGCACACACTGGCACACACACACACACACACACACACACACACAGAGTCTGCCTCATCCTGGTGCTGCCAGGCACATCGGTGACCTCCTGGTTCCTCCACAGCCAGGCATCAGGCCTGTGGGAACACAGTGCTCTCGTATTTGGATCCAAGTCTATTCTGGAACATACCACCCTATGCCTCTCCCCTCGGCTGCCACCCTAGTTCCGCCCCTGGGGCCAGCATTCCTGGAAAGCTCCAAGACAGCTTCTTTCAGGGGAGATTTTTCCACGGGGCCTGTGCAGCCAGAATTGGCATAAGCTGAGGAGGGTCCTACCCACAGTCCCATGGAAGCTGTGTCTTGGGGCCAGGAAGCTTGGAGCATCCCTGGGGTCTCAGGGCCGTTCCTCTTCTCCATGGCAGAGGCCTTGGCAAATGGGATACTCGCAGCTCCTTCCCCATCCTGGTGTGTCCTCTTGGCCTCAGAGGAGTTCAGGTCTCCAGCACTCTTGTTTCAGCTCTGCTCAGTCCCACCCCATGACCAGGGAGTGTGTTCCTGCGGGCCCAGCCCTGTGCTGGGTGCTGTGGACCTGCCCCTGGAGGCTCACCACTCTGCACAGACAGACGTGCAGCCTGCCCGTGAGCTGCCAGCAACACAGCGCTGCAGCAAATCCCCAAAGACCTTCCTGGACCTGGGCTCAGGCACCAGGACCTCGTCCTCCTGCTCAGGGACCCCAAGAGCTCGTCCTATCCTGCGTGGTGACCCCTGGCCCCAGCCCCGGCTGTTGTTTCGGTGGCAGGAAAGCCTCTCGCCCGAAGCTCAATGTCCTGCCTGCCGATCAGCAGATGACTAACCTGCCCCTCCTTGGCCTGGCACTTCCAGCCCCTCCTTCTGGCTCCGCCTGAGTCAGAGGCCCGTCAGCTTCTGATGCCCCCGAGGCCCAGCAGATTTGGGTGGGAAGGCTGTGTCCTATGCCAAGGGCCTGAGGAGACGGGCCAGGCCCTCACTCCTCACTGGCCTGGCCTTTTAGCAGGAACTTCTAAAGCATTCTTTGATCTCAAAATGCCACATGTGCGTACACGCGCACACACATGCACGCACGCACGCACGCACCCCCATTCACATTCAGCCACACTCTTACTAGAGATGAAATAGTGCAGGTGCCAGGCTGAACCAGAACAGTCTTGTGGGGTGTGGCCTCCTGGCCTCTCCTGCAGAGGCCCCAACACCTCCTGGTACCAAAGAGCAGGACCAGAGGCCTGGGAAAGGGGTCTGTGCCTCTGGCTCCTTCCCTAGAACAGGCACAGATACTGGCTGCTGAGGGGACTCGATCCTTCGAATATGCCTCAGCACTACAGTCCTCTCTCTCTTGCACACAAACACATACCCCTAGACTCCTCCTCTGCAGCGCTTCAAAGCCTCCCCCCACTACACTAG
This sequence comes from Phacochoerus africanus, assembly GCF_016906955.1. Taxonomy (NCBI): domain Eukaryota; kingdom Metazoa; phylum Chordata; class Mammalia; order Artiodactyla; family Suidae; genus Phacochoerus; species Phacochoerus africanus. The sequence continues at coordinate 101,791,404 of NC_062548.1, read as the reverse complement.
CCTCACAATAAAAGTAGCCAAAGAGTTCCCGTTGTGGCTCAGTGGTTAACGAATCCGACTAGGATCCATGAGGAAGCGGGTTCAATCCCTGGCCTCACTCAGTGGGTTAAGGATCCGGCGTTGCCGTGAGCTGTGGTGTAGGTTGCAGACGCAGCTCAGATCTTGCATTGCTGTGGCTGTGGTGTAGGCTGGCAGCTACAGCTCCAATTCAAACCCTAGCCTGGGAACCTCCATATGCAAAACCTTGACCCCTGACTCAATCTTGGGAAGCCATGGTCAAGCCCTGAGGATTTCTGCTCCTGGTTCTGCCCTAATGGGCCCCCTCTCTGGCTGGACTTGGCGGTGGCTGCGTGGCCAGCCCCGCATCTTCCCGAAGCCAGTTCCCGCCCCAGCACACAGAGGCACGAGCTGGGCTCCACGCTGCTTTCCGGGATCAGTCTGAGGGCTTAGGTTCGGGGTGTTTCATTTTCTTCTGTCTTTACCTTCATGTATACCCCAGTGGCTCTGCCCGAAAAACGCCCTCCCTCCCACCTCCCTGAGTCAGCTCTCAGCATCTGAGCACTACTAGCCAGCCTTCTTCAGATGAGGAAACTGCAGCTGAGCGAGGCTACACACAGAGGGACGGAGGGATGCGTTTCTATCCATATTTCAACATTCACTTGGGTACCACCTTCCTGGGACTCCCCCGTTCTTGAGTGCCCCCACCCTCGCCCTGGCCAGTGCCCCCCTCCCCCGGGGACAGGACAAGCAGACCTCCAGCCTAGAGCCCCTGCCCCCTGGAGTGAGTTCTGTTGAGCTTGTTACTTCAGCCCCGGGGCACTGATGTGTGCCCTTCTCCTGTGTCACTGGCCCCGTGAGAGCAGGTGGGCGGGCCCAGGTCTGAGTCACTGCCCAGCACTGAGCCCTGGCAAGCTAACCGTGCAGGTAACCCTTTGCTGCCTGGGGAAGCTGGCCAGAGGAAGGACGGTCTGGGCCCTCGTCCCACTTTCTGGCCACGTCTCCCCCCTGCACCCCATCCCTTCATTTCTCCCTGCCCAGCTCTTTTCCCAGGAAGAGAGTGGCAAGCCCCTGCCCTGCTCTCAGGATGGGCCTTGCTGATGGGAGGCAGAATCTGTGCCGGGCTGAACATGCAACAGGGGTGGTGCTGGTCCCCCCAGGAGCTCCTCTGGCTTGAGTGGGCCCAGCGTGCACCTGAAGACAGGGAGCCCTGGCTCAGCACCCTGGGTCACATCTCGGTGGCCACTTCAGTTTGTGCGTCCACTTGGGGGGGAGGGGACTCAGCCATCAGCCCGATGCCATGTTTATTTAAGGGGCACCGAGTTAAAAATAGCCTCTGAGTGCCCCAAGAGCAGGCAGCAGGCCTGGTGACCTCTGGCTCAGACAGAGAGAGGGATTCCAGGAGCTCTGAGACCTGTCCTCGCCTCCGAGCCCTCTGTCGGCTCCCCCTCCCGCAGATAGACTTGTGCCTCTGTCAAGTGTCACACACACCCCAGCGTGGCGGGATGGCACCAGCGACATGTTTCGTGCGCTTCACAGATTGCAGGGTTTTGCGGCAGAGAAGCCTGAACTTTAGACCTGGCAGGGACCCCAAGGGGGGATTACTCTACAACAGCCCCATCGACACCCCCCATTTTGTGGCAGTTGGGGGAGTGGGGTGGCTGGAGTTCGCAGCGTAACGATGGGCTCAAGGTCGTGCAGAGCAAGTCGACAGTCCGGGACTCTTGGCTCCCAGTTCGGGTCGCTGTCCGCTGCGTTACATCACGCCCATCATGTTTTATTACACAACGTTCGAATGTATTTTGTTCTTTCGTCTTACGTTATGTAATGCCAGGTAGGCAGGAATGGGGGTGGGGAGGGGCGTGGGGAAGTCCTTGGATGGAGGAGGTGACAAAAAGGCCATTAAGACAAAAGTACAGCAGTGAGCCTTTATCTTCCCCCACCCAGATCAGGCCCTGGCTCCCCACCTGAGCCCACTCCCCTCTGTCAGGTGTAGTGGGTGCGGCTCAGCACCCAGTGCCCTAATTAGCACCTGTTGACAGTTTCTGGTTTGTGTGTTATCACCTTGGGTCCTCTTATCTTTATCAGAGCCAAAGGTTGATTGGAGCATTCTGGCTCAAGCTCAAAGCAACTTCACTCTGATTCCACGAAGCATTTATAACCGCTGTGAATAACAGCCCTCTTTCCTCAAGATAGCAGCCGGACCTGTCCGAGAGATGCCCTATGGAGTCTTTGGGGGGGGGGGGGGTTGTTTGTTTGTTTTGCTTTTTAGGGCCGCAGCCACGGCACACGGAGGTTCCCAAGCTAGGGACCGAATCAGAGTTGTAGCCGCCAGCCTATGCCACAGCCACAGCAACGAAGGATCCAAGCCTCATCTGCGACCCACACCACAGCTCACAGCAACGCCGGATCCTTAACCCACTGAGCGAGGCCAGGGATCGAACCTACCACCTCATGGTTCCTAGTTGGTTTCATTTCTGCTGCACGACAACGGGAACTCATGGAGTCTTTGGTTTGATCCCCACCATGTCCACTGAGACGGGAGTGCAGAGCCCTCCCCACAGCTGGGAGAGGACGTGATGCCAGTCCTGACCCCCAGTCTCGGGCACCCCACAGTGATGCCCCAGGCACCGGAACCTGCCAGAACCCCCTACCAGGGGCTACAGCCCCTACTCCTCCAGCCTGTCTGCCAGGACAAAGTTCCTGGGCCTTATCAGCCCAAGAGGTAGAACATTAATCTGGCCATCTCTGCCCCAGCCCTGCCCCCTCACAGCCAGCCTCCCCACTACAGGTGGGCAGGGTGTATACCCACAAGGACAGGGTAAGAAGGCTGTGGGAAGGGACCTACATGTGGCCCACGGCCATGTGAGAGAAATGGCTTCTTGGTGTCTTCCTGATATTAACCTCAAGGCCAGGCCCTCAGGTCCCTCCCAGCTCCCTCTGTCCTGGGGGAGATGTTTTCTCTGAGGAGTGACCCAAACCTTTCCTGACACCTGACGTTCCCACCTGGACGCCCTGGGTCTGGTGCTGCCAGAGAGGCCCAGGGTCCTACTCCCAGCTCTGCCACTGGGCGCGTCGCTGTGCATCAGACCTCAACTGCCTTACCTGTAAAATGGGAATCTTTGACTTGCCCTAGAATACCCACCTTCCCACTGAGACTTGGTACCTAAGGCTGGGTGACCACCCCACCCCCTTGCCTAGACCCACCTGGAACAGGATCCAGGGCCCTGGAGGTAGCTCTTTTGTGTCTTGAACCTCACTGAGTCCCATTTTCGGCCACCCAAACCCCTTTAGCTCCTGAACCAAGGCTCCAGGGACCACCTAGGGGAGAAGGAGATGACTTTTGAGGATGTCCCCAGAGATCTCAGACAGGGATTGGTCCCTGCCAGCAGCCGTGTGTGTGTGTGTGTGTGTGTGTGTGTGTGTACACTCACCCTCCTGACGCATTGTCTGGAGGGGGCATTGTCCAGAGGGCCGGGCGGTTGCCTTTATGGCAAGGCATAAAAGGTAATCATTGACCGCATCAATGCCGCCCTGCGTGTCAGTGCCCGCCCAGCCTCGACCCTGCCAGGCCCTGGATTACTTTACAGTCACATAAAAGAAGCCTCCAGACTGGCCCCTTGGGGACTTTGGCCCCCAAGCGGGGAACGGGAGGGAGCCGTTCCCTGGAGACAGCCTTTTCTTATAATATTTACTGAACAGAAAAGAGCTCCTGCCTTCTATCAAACACCACTGGGACTGTCTCAGCCCGACCTGCCCAAGCCCCAGAGTCCCCATCAATAGGGGCCACCCTTCTCCCCTCTTTCCTCCACCTCTGCCATCGGGACCCACCAGCAGCCCGGATGTCCTCAAGCTGGGTCTCAGGACGCATCTTTCAGGCCTCGTTTCCTTTACAGTTTTATTTCATCCAGCCTGCACAACCCCATGGGGTAGGAAGGGAGATCATTTCCATTTTACAAATAGGAACACTTGGACTCAGAGAGGTCTAGCACCTTTCCTGAGTCACACAGCCAGTAAAGGGCAAACCTCTCCTGCATGCAGTAGTCTATAAGGCTATATATCTATAAGTCTCCAGACTTGCTTGATTAAATGCTGCTATCGGTAAAAAAAAAAAAAAAACACGTGTCAGCACAAACCCTTAATATATTTATACGTATTCATAAATCATATACATGTACTACTGAAAATCTACTTATCAAATATTAGCAAATATCCACACTCTAATGGAAGCATCTTTTCCTGTCCTGTCATTCAAACCAGATCACATCAACCCCAGGGACCCTCCCCAGGGCTCATTTTCCGCAGGGACGCCAGGGCTGGAGGGAGAAGGTCTGGGGAAGGGTAAGCCTCAGGCAGGCAGGGGGACACACTGGGAAAGGACATTCCAGACAAATGCTTGAGCAAAATCCAAGAGGCAGGAAATGGCAGGAAACAGTCAGGCACAGCCGAGAAGCCTGGGAACGTGAATGGGTGAATGGCTATAGCCAGAGACAATGCTGGAAAGTTTCGGGTGGGGCTCAAAGGAGTGGGCCAGACCACGGGACCTCGAGGAGAGCGCAGCAGGGAGCCGCGGCGGGTTGGGGAGCAGCGGCATGACTTTCCCAGAGCCCTGTTTTGGAAACGTTTCCCAGGCCACAGAGTGGAGGATGGTGACGACAACAACGTTCTTAGGTTGATCGCCCTGGGGTCATGTCACATGGCCCTTTGGGAGGCTGGAGACGGAAGGCCCGTCAGGAGTTGCCACACCTCTGTATCTGTGCACACACGCTGCCTGCCATTTACCCGCTGCCTGGCTGGCCTTGGTTTTCTCATCCATAAAATGGGCATAACAAGAGCACACAGCATGGATGCGGTCGTTACTCTGACACTTGGGGAGGACTGGCTCAAGGGCTGGACTCAGTGCCCAGCAAGTAGCAGATAGTGAATGGCAACTGCCCTCACTCTTCATTAGACCACACCATTCCCTTCCTTCCATCTGAAGAAATCAAACCAGCCCCTCAAAAACTGAGTTCAGACTTGACCTGTGAGGACCTCAAGAGACTGATCACTTCCTCCCCTGGGCTTCCCTAGCTCTGGGCTCAAACAGGTAATGCAGCATGAACACATCCTGTGACCGTTACTTGCATATCTGTCTGCCCTCCACGCATCCCTGTGCTCCTGAGCCAGACATGAAGCAGGCCTGAGTCAATTTTTGTGACTTGGCTCAAAGTTGCATAAAAAGTGAAATAACATCAGAAAGAGGAGGAAGAAGAAGAAAAGGAAGTGGCATATTTAGGGGCACTTAGCTAAGCTCTTCGAATGCATTATAAATTCTTTCATCCACCCTCTAAGGTAGGCGTGGCTAGGATCAGGTAGGATAGGCTAGTTTATGCCACAGTAACAAACATCCCGACATCTTGATGGTTTAAAACAGTAAAGATGTATTTCTCTCACATGCCACATGAGCACTGCAAGTCACCTGGAGGTTTCTGAGCTATGCTGTCCTCACTCAGGGATCCAGGCTGAAGGAAGCTTCTAGCGACATCATTGTTCACAACCATCATGGCAGCCGGAAGGGGATTTGAGGGTTAACACCTTTGCTCTCATCGTGGCCACCTGGAAGTGGCATGTATCAATCCTATTCACAGGTCATTGGCCAAAGCAAGTCACTCGGCCACACTCATTTGAAGCAGGTAGTGAAGTGTCATCCTACCAAGTCTGTGTTCCTAATTCTACGTCATGAAGGTCACACAGAGTGAGTCAGGTCCATCCCAGGTATGCTAACAGCCACTCCCAGCTGGGTCACTCAAATCCCCCTTGGCAAAGAATTCACCTCTCCTCCATCCAAACGGTGTCCATCTCTCGCCTCCCCTGGAAACCCGGTCTCTTCCATAGCATCAACACACAGGAATCTGGGTCAGTCTTTATCTTCCAGCAAAACTGCCCTCATCGAGGAATCAGCCTTGACTTTGGTTAGACATGAAAATCACAACCATATTTCATATTCGACACCGAGACATTGTGGGCCTGGCAAGGAGCACAGGAAAGAGGGGGAAAAGCAGGGACAACTGGCTTGGGGCTGGAATGAGATTTATTACCAAATAATTACATGCTATCTGCGGGCTGGGCTCACACCCTAGAGTTTGTACCACAAGGAGAGTCTGCCCCATGCATTTCCCAGAGCCCATTATCTGTTTTTTCCATCATCATTGGCAATGGGGATTGTGTAGGCTCTGAAGGCAAGGCGGCAGTGGTGTGTGTGTGTGTGTGTGTGTGTGTGTGTGTGTGTGTGTGAGAGAGAGAGAGACAGCGAGCCAGAAAGAAGGCTGCGGGCCAACTGGTAACATTTAGTGAGCACAGTGCTGCTGGTGCCCAGGAACGGCAATGCCGGAGCAAGGCCAGGGATCGAACTCGCATCCTCATGGATACCAGTCTGGTTCATTACCGCTGAGCCACAAATTGCCCTTAACCACAGGTGGACTTCATTCTGCCCCAGGGGCCCGTTAAAGGAAACATTGTCAGGCAAAGGGTGAGGGTAGGAACAAAGAGGCAGAGTTTCAGGCCAGGCAAAGCAGAGTGAAAGTTCAAGGTCGGAGACCACGGAGAGTCAGAGGGCAAACCTGGAAAGAGAAGCAAAGCTGCTGAGGGGCCAGATGGTCCCATGGGGTGTGGGGGGCGGCAGGGCACAGGCTTTGGGGCTCCGCCGCTTACCAGCTGGGTGGCCTGGGCAATTCTCCTGCCTCTCGAAGCCTCAGTTTCCTCAAGCGTAAACTGAGGCACATAAGCAACACCTGGTCACAAGGCTACTGTGGGGTAAGTGAGCTCAGCACAGGATTGGCTTCTGGTTAGTGCAGTAGACAAGGCCCTGCCTAGCTCTGGCTCTCAGGGCCCTGGTGTGGGTGGGGCCTCGTGGGAAACCCTCCCTCTGCTGAATGGGGAGGGGCCCTGTCCAGGAGAGTCAAGTCCAGTGACCTAGCGAGCAAAGGCCCAAGAAGAAGCTCTTCTTGCCTTTTCTGTTCTTCTCATCCCTTCCTAGTCATCTCTCAAAACCTTGCTGGGCACTAGCTCATTTCCAAGGCTCTGCTGGGAGGAGGGGGAGGGAGTTCTAGAGACAGAAGGAATTCTAGGGAGCTCCCCTTGAGGCTCAGCAGGTTGTGAACCTGACTAGTATCCATGAGGACACGGGTTCGATCCCTGGCCTCACTCCATGGGTTAAGGATCCGGTGCTGCCATGAGCTGTAGTGTAGGTCGAAGATGCAGATCGAATCTGGCGTGGCTGTGGTGAAGGCCGACACTTGCAGCTCCAAATCGAGCCCTAGCCTGGGAATCGCCATATGCCTTGAGTGCGGCCCTAAAAAGACAACAATGACAACAACAACAAAGAAATTCTAGAGCCTACCCTTTAGAGCCAATAGTCTAGGTGAGAGGGGGTAAGGGGTGGCTCACTATCCAGAAAATAAGGAACAGAAACCATGGTTGGGGCAGGAAGGACTCAGGGCCAGGAGGCAGTGTCAGAGAAGGGGCTGGAGCCTGAAGGACCAAGAGGACAAGGGTGGGGGAGTGAGGAGCACACAGGCAGCAGGCACAGCTGGAAGAGATTCCTGCAGGGGTTCCAGGGGGGCTTCAGGCTCCTAGAGATAGGGGTCCCGGGCTGGGCTGTGCCTGGTGGGGCCGTCGGACCTGGAGAATTCTGCTGAGGATAAACGGAGGGCACCCCAGTTTTGTTTGGTCAGAGGTGGAAGCACAGCCATACCATCTAGAAATAGTGCCCCCCAGACAAGACAGACGTTGGGGAACCTGGGATACTGAGATCATACCCCCAAGGGCAGATGGGGGGCGGGGAGGGCAAGGCTCTCTGGATGGGGTCCCCCCTTCCGGACCGGACCGTCCTTCAGCCAGGCCCTGGCTGTTGACAGGCGTTCCCCTCCCCCGGCGCAGGGCTGAGATGTGGCATTGTTCAGCTGGAAGTGAGTCACCGAGCTTTTCCTTCCTTCTCTTCCTCTCCACTCTGCTCACCCGACACCTTGCACATTCTCTCTCTCTCTCTTTCTCACGCGCGCACACACACACACACACACAAGCAACCCCACGCCTGCAACCACACCAACGTACCTTTCAGAACCCACGAAGTATAAATAAGCGGTTATCGTCATAAGGATTGCGACCTGGCGAGCGGGCGAGGCGTGGGGGGGGGGGAGGGCACGTGGCCCCAGGGGCTGGGACGCACAGACGCAAACGCAGCCGTGTGCGCAGCCGTGGCTGGGTGCGTGCGCACGCAGGGGTTCTATAGTCTCAGAAGGGCTGAGTCTGAATTTGTGGGTTCATCTGTGTGGTTGAGATCGGGAGGGGGTGCCTGTGAAGGGAGCTGTGGCCGGTACGGGCCTGACAGGTGGTGGTGGGAGGAAAGTGGGGGGCGCTGTGCTTCCTCGCTGTGGGGGGCCGACCGCGTGCATGTGTTGTGGGTCTGTACCACAGGGGCCAGGCGTGGGAGCCCGGAGAGCATCGGCGTGGGATCCGTGCTGTGGAGGAGGCGGGTGCCGGGCACGGAGGAAGTGTTTGTGTCTGCCACTGTGCCTGGACGGCAAACCTTGCCCCTGGCTCTGCAAGATGTGCAAGAACCTGGGTTTGTGACTAAGGCCCGTGACGCATCCTCCAGTCGCAGCTCCCTCAGCCTAGCCAGAGGGTCAGAGAGGATCAGAGAGAAACCGCTATGGTCTGAACCGGGGGGGGGGGGGGGGGGGGCAATCACATTCACAGGGGGTCTTTGGGGGTTAGGGAGGCTCATCAGACCCAGCACCTGGCCTAGGAAAGGAATGAAAGCAAGGCCTTGTTTCCTCCCTCCCGCCACCCCCCCCCCCCCCATCAGGCAGAGCCCTGCAGAGATGGGGCATCAGGAGCATAGGGCCCACCAGGCCACCCGTAGGCAGGACTCATTTCAGGCGCCGGGTGATCCTCCACGGGCTCACAGCCCCACATCTGATGCTGCTCCCAGCTAGACTGCAAATCCCAAAAGGCTGGGCCTCTTCTCCTGTATGCCCACATGAAAAAGGAGGAGAGGAATCATTACAGAAAGGGGTTACCTGCACCCCATCTGAGCCTGGAGTCATGGCCACCATATCACGCTGCCTTCCTGCCCCACCTCCCAGGCCTCCAGAGAAACAGTTCAGTGGGATCCTCCCTTTGGGGCGGGGTGCAGGTCCTCTGGCCATCTCTAGGGGGCACCGACAGGCAGAGGCAGCCCGGGGCCTGCACCTGTCAAAGGATAAACCAGGCAAAAGGCCTGGGGGAGGGGGGAGACGATGGGCATGAGCGGCTATGTGAATGGGGGACAGAAGTTCAGTGGGACCTGATGGGAGGGTTTGTCTGTGCGATGCGTGACTTCTGTCGCCCCCTGGCCAGAGGAAGAGGACTGGGGGCCCCTCTGAGAAGTCAATCCCAGGCAGGCTGGGCTCCATGGTGGGGTTTCTGGATGCTTGATGAAGGCCCCACTCCTCCCAGGATGCAGGAGGGAGGGTGATGCAGGATAACTGGGGTCTGCCTGCTTTCCTCTCTCCTCTACAGGCCTCGCCAAGGCAATGCCCTCCGCCTAGAACCCCTCAAGCAGATGAAAGTTCCCCCTGTCTGCCCTCGGAGGCAGCAGCCAGGGTGAGGGGACCACTCCCCAGCACAGGTCCTGGAGGGTAGGGTCACTTGGAGGACGCTGGCCTTCTAAACCTGGCTGCCTCCTCCTGGGAGTCACCCCTATAACTGGGGCCCCCCCCGGGGCCAAGCCTTGCCCCTCCTGCTCCATCCCATGTGGCCAGGCTCCCTGCCTGGTGCCTGCCTGTGTTGCCAGGAGAGAGGAGGCTCTGGGCCACTTCTGAATTCTGGGGGGTGGTCCCTGTCCCCAGAGGTGCTGCTTCCTCTAGCACTGCCCATCCATAAAGGGCATTTGTGCCCAGGCAACACCGCCCACCTGGGGCTGGGGGGCAGGGGCTGCTGTGAACACAGCGCCACAGTGAAAGCGGGACAAACGCGCCTGTGTGCGCCCTGGCCGAGGTGCGGGAGGAAGTGCGGTCGGGCCCAAGTGTTAATGGGCCTCCTTCCTGCCAGGCCCATGCCAGCTCCCGGGCTCATCCCCTCTCCCCTGAAATGCCCGCTTCCGCTCAAGTCCCAGAACACTCCTGCCATGTCCCTGGCTGCAGATCTGTCCTGTTTGACAAACATCCCTCTCAACCTTCGAGTTTATGGCTTTTCCGTGTGCCTTCCTTCATGTGGTTGGGAACCAACGCTCTGTTCCCCGGAGCAGAGGCTGGGCCTGGGGTGGAGGAGGTGCGGGGCTAGGTCCAGCCAAGCAACGGGAGATAGGGGAGGAGGGACATGCTCAGAGATCTGTCCTGGAGGACAGGTGAGAGGAGGCCCAGGCGACCAGACTACTCCCCAGGGGGTTAGGACATGCCCATGTGATGGCAAGCAGCAACTGCAAGAAAGCAAGCAGGGGTACTTGTGGATTTGGTTGTGGGTTTTTTTTTTGTTTTGTTTTGTTTTTTGCTTTTTAGGGGTGCACTCATGGCGTATGGAGGTTCCCAGGCTAGGGGTCTCATCGGAGCTGTTGCCGCCAGCCTACACCACAGCCACAGCCACACAGGACCTGAGCCGTGTCTATGACCTACACCACAGCTCACAGCAGTGCCAGATCCTTAACCCACTGAGCAAGGCCAGGGATCAAACCCGCAACCTCATGGTTCCTAGTCGGATTTATTAACCACTGCGCCAAGACAGGAACTCCATGGATTTATTTTTTAAAATAGAGCATTTATTAAGCACTGAGTGTGTGCCCTGTGCCAAGTAAGTCTCATGAGTTCATTATCTCATTTAATCCTCGCAAAAACCCATTAGCACCTCACCTCTATTTAACGGATGACAGAACTGGGGCCCAGAGAGGTACCATGTGCCCCAGTGACAGAGCTTGGTTAGGGGCAGAGCAAGGATTCAAGCCCAGGCAGTACCCACGTGCTGAAGAAAAGCCACTACCCTATTTGCATTCTTGTCAGTCACTGTCGGGTTTCTGTACCAGGGCCTGGGACAGCCCCTTAGGGTGCCCCGGAGTCCCTGGGTCAGCCCCAGGAGGGCCAAGGAGAAGTCGTTCAATCCCAAGCTCCCTTAGGTACCAACATCATCGACAAGCTGACATCTCCCACATCAGGGGACACATTCTCCCACGTAGGTAGGAGCTGTTGGATAAACACACATTGATTTAGACGTGTCGCTGAAGGCGGATTTGCTTATGCTCCTTTGTCTTTTTTTTTTTTTCCCCCCTCAAAGGGTATTAAAAGTACGACTGCTATCACATGAAGCAGGGAGCGGGTCTGCAAAATGTTTCGATTCTATAAAAGACTATTTGTGTTTTTAAAAAGTTCAGAAACCACTTTACAGACCAAAACACGGATGCCCCGAGAGCCAGCATGCTCTGGCCAAGTTTCAGAGCAAGCTGGGGCCCAGAAGTTAGGGGGCGGGGGAGGGTCCCTTTCTGTCTGGTCGGAACAGCCCCCCCTGCCACCAACATCTCAAAAAAGGGGCCTGCAGGGGTGGATCTGGGGGCCACCACCCGGTAGGGCATGAAGCTGGAAGGACTGTGGGACTCGGACAAATTCAGGGGCCTCACCTGTCTCCCACAGAGTAGAGACAATTCCAGAACCAAAAAAGAGCCCCAACCTTACCTGTTATTTCTCCTCAGAGCCTTTCCCAAGGCCTGCACTGCAGGTCCTGCTGAGGCAGAAGGCAGCTTCACACAGACCAGCAGGAAGATGGGAGGGGGCTTTCAGTGGGGAAGTTCCCCCCACCGCCACACAACCAGGCCAAAGGGAGAGACCGACCGACTGACCGACCCCCTTCCCCAAAGGAAGGAAGCAAAAGAAAGACATTTCTGGAGCATTTGCTGTGGGCCAGTCCCTGTGTTTTTACAGGTTAGTATTTTCTTTTGTTTTGAACCTCAACAATCCTGTCAAGCCGATCTGACAACTCCCATTTTCACAGATGCACCTCAGAGCGGTCCAAAGCTATTAAAAGGCAGAGCCCGCACCTAACCTTGACCCCACACTGTGGGGCCTGGTCTGTGTTCTGGGGTAGGAGGGGGGTGGAGCTGCTGGAGAGAAGGGGAGGGGGAGGGGAAGGGGAGGCCCAGCCCCCACATCCCCTGCCCCAGCGAACATCCTCTCTGCCTGCCTTTGTTCACAAAACCGAAAAAGTGATGATGGTTTTCCTTCCTCTCTTTAAGAAAACAACAGAATCAAAACAAACAGAGAAGGGGAACTCCCTCCTGTAGCTTTTGCCAGAATCAAAAGGAAGAAATAGTCCCAGTTCAGCCCTGGGCCGCCAGCTACTGGGACAAGGTGTGCCAGGGGAGGGGAGAGCATCCCTCGCAAAAACCCAGCTTCCAGCGTCCCCCTCCTCCTGGTCCTGAGCCAACCCTTCCCCCTCGGGCCACCTCATTCCCCAAGAAGAGACACACGTGCATACACACGCCCAGAGCTGAGGCAGCTGAAACTTCCCAGAGGGCCTTAGTAAATCCTAAGGAAGGGCAAAAAGGAAACGAGAATGCCTCTCCCCCCTAGACAAAACACAAACGAGCACCGGCCACCTCCCACGGCTGGTTCCCACTCAGGACTGCCAGGTCCTGCCCCATTTCTCACTTCTGAGCTACCCGCACTGAAGTCTCCTGAGGGCAGTGGTACCTCACAGGGTCCCTTTCTTCCCAGAGTCAGGCTCGCCTGTACCTTAGCGGCTACAACCATCCAAGTCTGGAGTAGCCTTAGGTGCATGGTACTGCAGGACACCTGTCCTTACCATGGCCAGAGCCCTCCCATTCATCCCCTAGTTCAGTGTGCACTTCCAGATGTCTTGTGCTGATTGGCTCATTTGGGGTGACTGACAGCTTCAGAGATCCGCCCCTTGCATACAGGGAGGAGGCCTTAAAGGCTCAGCAGTGTCCTTCTAACCAAAGGTCTTGGTCCCATGAAACTGGGACACTCCTCTGCGATCCCCCTACCCCTATCAACGTCACTCTTTGACGGGGACTCTGGGGCCAAGAACACCTTTTGAAAACTGCCTGGATAAAGGAATCTGTGGTCCGGGTTCAAGGTCAGACTATAGCTCAAGATTAGTCCCCCCTTCCCCAATTGAGACTAATTAGCCCCCACAAGTACTCAATGAGTAGTTAGTTTTGAACTCAGTGCTAGACTTGGTCCTGTGGGAAATGCAAGAAGACAGATGTGTCTCAGAATCTTTGAGGGACTTGGGAGAGATGGTGGCAAGGAGAGGGCTGTGCCAAAGCAATTGGAGGGGTGGCTAAAAAGAAAGTCGGCTCCTCTTGGACACGTGGGAGGTCAGAGGGAGAAAGAGCACAGGGGATGCTGCTAACTGTTGGGAGAATAACTGCTCTGCAGCATCCTGCTCTCCCTCTTGCTTCCTCAGGCTGACAGGTCCTACATTTAGCAGGTGTTCCACTGGTATTTGTGGGACAAACAGCCACTGTCTAGGCTTCACTGGCAGCAGAGGGTTAGAGGTCAAGCAAAGACAACTCTCCCGAGGAGGAGGCCAGGGCAGGGCTGGGATCAGACCTTCCACCTCTGCGACCAATCCCTTTTCCTTAGCCTCTCCAGTGCCCCCCCGGCCTTCATCTTTCTCCCCGAGAAACCTTGGCCAGCTCCCCAAATAAAGTCTATGACAGCTGTGACTCTACCCCCAACTGGAGTGAATGCAGTGGCTGGGGGCTCAGGCTCCACAGTCAACCCCTGAGTTAAGATTCTGTCTCCACTCCTTACTTGTCCTTGACCCAGGACAAGTTCCTGATCTTTCCCAAACCTCTGTTTCCTCTCTGTAGGCTGGGGATGCTAAGAGTATCCGCTTGTAGAGGTGCGGTGAGGGTTAAATGAGATGGATGCCCCAGAGATACACAGTGGAGCCCCCCGCACTTGATCTCATTCCTCTGCAACAAGGACTGTTTTGTCTTCCCACTGGCCCAGGAAGCCTCTTGAGGGCGAGCCCCATGAGCTCATGGTCCTGTCTCCTCTCCCAGGTCCCAGCTCAATGTGGCGCCATTGAAGGAGCTCAGTAATGCTTGTAGACCAGGGAGTAGAATTTAGGAAGTTGGCCTGGAGTAGGCGGATTTGATTTCTCCCTGGCCCAGGACACCCTCCTCTGCCATTCCCACCCCCAGCACACTCCTACACAGTCTTTTTATTTATTTTTTCCTTTTTTGGGCACCCCTTGGCACATGGAGGTCCCTGGTCGGGGATCAGCTCCGAGCCACAGTTGTGATCCAAGCCACAGCTACTGCAACACCAGATCCTTTAACTCACTGTGCCAGGCTGGGGATTGGACCTGTGTCCCCACACCCCAGAGTTGCCACCTATCCCGTTGTACCACAGTGCAAACTCCATTTTTTCATGTTGTTGTTCTTCTTCTTCAGTCTTTAAGACTTTGCTCTATCTGCCTCCTCCAGGAAGCCTTCTCTGGTTCTCAGGTTGGGTCAGGCCCCTCCATGTCCCTGCTGCATGCATGGCAGACAAGTCTTGAGCCATGCACTATTACAGAGTGGCCCTTGGTTTAGGCAACTGGTACCCAAGAGGCTATGCCTCATCTCACTCCTCTGCCAAGTCTGGCTCAGCAGCAGCTTCAAGTTTTGATGAATGAATTCATGAATTTGTTCTGTGACCATGAGCAAATTCCCTCTGTCACCTTCTAACAAGAGGAAAACACGGATCTTTCTTGAATAAGTGGGAGGGAGTGGCCCAGAGGTGGAGGGGGCAGGGCCAGGGGAGACATGGAGAGGCTTCTGGCCAAACCGGGTCCTTCCGGGGCAACCAAATTGGCTCATCAAGTGAGGGTCCAGTGGAAAAAACTGCCCCACACCTGACGTGCCCCTGGTGGCGGGGGCTCTTCCCACATGAGGAAGGAAGGTCATGGTCCCTTGGCAAGGCCAGTTGAAAAAAAGGAGGTTGGCGTTCCCATCGTGGCTCAGCAATTAGCAACCAGCATCCATGAGGACACAGGTTCAATCCCTGGCCTCGTTCAGTGGGTTAAGGAGCTGGGGTTGCTGTGGCTCTGGAAAGGCTGGTGGCTACAGCTGATTCGACCTCTAGCCTGGGAACCCCCACATGCCGTGGGCGCGGCCCTAAAAAGACAAAAATACCAAAAAAAAAAAGAAAGAATAACAGGAGTTTTATGTATCCAGGCTCTATCCAGTAACCTGGTCCCCAAGACCTTCCCACGGTGCTGGCTGTCAGCACCGTTGTGTCCTTGAACCGGTCACCACTCATCCCTGGACTTCCAAGTTCTCTCTCCTGACCAGAGCTTAAGGTGCCACCATGGGCCGGTGCCCGGGAAGGGAAGGAGGCCAGGGATGGACTCCTGGCTGGCTGACCACCCCCAGTGGGGGGCTGGCCTGAGCAGGCAGGTTTCAGCTTTCAGCTTTCAGCTTTCAGCGTGTTTTCCTGTCTAAGGCACTTTCTATTTTTCAATACTTTTCCTAACTCCGCCAAATAACGAAAAAGGAAATTGGTGCACCTTCAAAGAGCTGGGAGAGTGGGGGTGGGCAGAACCCAGCCTGGCTGGGCCAGAGGGGCCCCCCATTTCCCCAGCCCTCCCTCTCCCCTCCCTGCCAGGCTGACTCATTGTTTTGCAACAAACAGCAGGCGGCCAGGCTCTGGCAGTTTCTCCAAGTCCGGCCCCAAAGCAGGCTGGGTTCAATCCCGGCCCTCCCCACGGCCCTCGAGGCCCGGAATGATTGGGTTATCTCCGCCTGCATTCCCTTTGTTTGAGGCGGCCACTTGCTCACTCGAGGTAAACAGACTCTGGGCAATGAAGAAACATGAAGGGACCCATTATCTCTGGAGACCAGAGCATCCCTCTCCTCCTGACTGGTTCCCCTGCGAAGAGGAGGGGTTTCAGAGCTGAGCATCCAGAGACTGGTGCCTGGGTTCAATCCCGGCCCTGCCGCTCCCTGCAGGTGACCTTGGGCAAGTCCCCGAGCCTGCCTGCTTCCACCTTCCAGTCCACAGAATGTCGGGATAATAGTACCTTCCTCAGAGCCATTCTGGGCACTGATGAGTTAGTTCATGTTTATGATGGGCTAGTTTTTAAAAAGAGCTCCATATAAGTCGTGTTAAATTGGGGTGGGGGAAGGTCTAGAATAATGTTAAAAATAATAAACCCAGAGTTCCCGTTCAGCGGCATCTTGGGGGCACTGGTACGCAGATGCGATCCCCAGCCTGGCACAAGTGGGTTAAGGATCCAGCGTTGCCTCTGCTGCAACCTAGGTCATAACACGGCTTGGATGTGACCCCTGGCCTGGGAACTCCATATGCCTTTGGGAGACCCAAAAAAGGGGGAAAAAAATTAATAAACCCGTCACCTGGAGTTCCCATCATGGCTCAGCAGAAATGAATCTGACTAGCATCCATAAGGATGCAGGTTCAATCCCTGGCCTTGCTCAGTGGGTTAAGGATCCGTCATTGCCATGAGCTGTGGTGTAGGCCGCAGACACGGCTCGGGTCTGGCATTGCTGTGGCTGTGGTGTAGGCCAGTGGCTACAGCTTCCATTTGACCTCTAGCCTGGGAATCTCCATGTGCCATGGTGCGACCCTAAAAAGACAAAAGCAAAACAAAACAAAACAAAAAAACAACCAACACCCAAGGCCAGGTTCGGAGCGGCTTTCCCAGTCCCCCATCCCCCATCAGCTGCTCCACTTTGCATCCCTGAGTTGAGGGCATTGATGGCCCACAGCAGGTAGGCACCGAGGCCCCAAGCTCCTTTTCAAATGGAAGTTGTGCAGGGGAAATCCTCGGGGGAGGTAGGCGCCAGCCTGGGAGGGTCTGGCCACCTGAAGGGTTGCACAGAGAGGCTTTTTGGTTCCTGCAATGAGCTTTTGGAATTTCAAAAAGACATCCCCAGGAATGGACAGCCCACAGGGGTGAAGTGACGAAGGGCAGGCGGCGAGCTCTCCCTGAAGTCCAATCCGGGGGCCATTCCTGCCATTTTCTTTTTCTGGATGGGTTTCCCCCCAAAACCTCAAGTTCCAGATCCAAATCTTGGTTCTGACACTTACTGGCTGAGAGACTCTAGGCAAGTTCCTTACTCTCTCTAAAAGCTCCATTTCCTAGTCTGTAACAAGAGATAATAATCCTGCCTTGCAGGGCTGGCGGGGGATTAAATGATGCAACACAGGCAAAGCTCTTGGTGTGGGGCCACCAGGGGCAGGACCAGAGCTCCATCAGTGGGTGCTCTCCAATCTATGCCCACCCCCTGTCCTCACCAGAGACCAGGGAATCTGCTCACCTCCAGCCTGACTGCATGTGCCAGTAGATTGCTATCCCACTTCACTGCTTCCTGCATCCTTTCTGATGAGTCCAAGGGCCTGGGGTTGGCTTCTAAGCCCCTTCGCTCCTGGTTCCCCCAATGGTGCCGATATTGCACAGAAGTTAACAGGGTGCACTTCAGAGCCCAGGAGATTGGGGTTGACGTCCAGCTCCCCAATCACTAGCAGTGAGTCTTGGGTCACAAGCCTCTGTCACTTAGTCATTCATTCAGCAAATATGTCTGAGCACCTGATCTATGCCTGACACTACAGGGTGCCACAGGTACAATGAAGAATACAGATCAGAGAATCATAGTCTAGCAAGGAAGACAAACAGTAAATGTGTATTCAAACACATAATTGTTGAGCGCTACAGAGAGTGATGGGTGCTGTGGGATATTTCCTGGAAAGCATAGGAGAAGGTATTTCTTCCTTTTCTTCTTCTTTTTTTTTTTTTTTTTTGCTTTTTAGGGCCGTACCTACCACACATGGAAGTTCTACCACAGCCACAGCAATGCCAGATCCAAGCTGCATCTGTGACCTACACCACAGCTGATGGCAACGCCAGATGCTTGACCCACTGAGTGAGGCCAGGGATCAAAATAGCATCTTCAGGAATACTAGTCAGATTCATACTGCTGAGCTACAATGGGAACACCAAGAGAAGGTATTTCTGAGCTTTAAGCCAGGACCTGAAGGATATCTAAGAATGAATTACAGAAACAACATGTCCAAAGGCCCTGAGGTTAGGAGAGTTTGGTACTCATACTGAAGGGAACCTATGGTGAGCAAAAGAGAGACTCAAGTTGAGGTTGAAGAAGAGGCTAGATCTGGTGGGACCACATAGACTTTGGGAAAGACTTTGGGCCAGAAGCACTGAATAGTTTTAAGGAATGGGGAATACGGTTAGAGCACTTTGAAAAATGTCTGCAGCACCTGAATGGATAATGGCTTGGAATGGATTCAGGGAAACCAAGGATCAGACTATCTTTCAAGGGAGAGGAGACTGGTTGGGCGAGGGAAAACAGGGCTAGAGAGAAGTAGGCAAAGCCAAGACATGCTTAGGGAGTGGGTACAATGGGACCTAGTTACAGGGTAGGTATAGAGGTCAAAGGAGAAGCTATCAAATAAAACTTTCAGGTTTTGACCTGGGAAACTGGGTGGAGGGCACAGCTAGTTACTGAGAGGTGAAGCCCCAGAGGAGGGGCAGATTTGATGGGAGGGGGGAGGTAGAAGTTTAGCGATTGATGTTTAAAATATCTTTATCAAGTAGGCAGCTGGAGGAGTTCTCTTGTGGTGCAGCTTGTTAAAGATCTGATACTGTCACTGCAGCTGATGGGGTCACTGCTGTGGTCCGGGCTTGATCCCTGGCCTGGGAACTTCCAAACTTCCATATGCTGTGGGTACAGCCAAAAAGAGAGAGAGAGAGAGAAGAAAAAGTAGGCAGATGGATATACCAGACTTGAGTTTAAAAAGAGAGGTGTAGGGAGTTCCCTGGTGGCTCAGCAGGTTAAGGATCTGACATTGTCACTGCTGTGGCTTGGGTTTGATCCCTGGCCCAGGGAACTTCCACGTGCTGTGGGTGTGGCCATAAATAAATAAATAAAATACACAAAAGAGAGGTCTAGATTGAGAATTGGAAACTATAGGGAGTTCCCGTTGTGACTCAGTAGCTAACAAATCCGACTAGGAACCATGAGGTTTTGGGTTCGATCCCTGGCCTCGCTCAGTGGGTTAAGGATCCGGCGTTGCCGTGAGCTGTGGTGTAGGTTGCAGACGCGGCTGGGATCCCACGTTGCTGTGGCTCTGGGGTAGGCCGGCGGCTACAGCTCCGATCGGACCCCTAGCCTCGGAACCTCCATATGCCGCAGAAGCAGCAAAAAGACAAAAACAAAAAACAAAAAAAAAGAGAGAGAGAGAGACTGAGAATTGGAAACTATAGAAAGGGAATTAACATAGGAAAAGACTGCCAGGGAGAGAGTAACCTGGGCTAGTCAAAGAGGACCAGGCCTAAGGCCTGAGGGGCACCCCATTTAAGTGTCAGGTGAAATGGAGCCCCAGTTTTATCATCTCCAAAGGGGAGGATAATAGTACCCATAGCTCACAGCATAACTGAGGATTATATGAAGTAGTCAATGTCAGGCAATTTACAGGACGCCTAGCACACAGCTGCTGCACAACAAATGGGTAGAAGGGTGCATTTGGTTGGTAATTCTCTTCATTTGCAAGTGATAGAAACTCAACCTAGTTTTAGAAAGAGTTCTTTCAAAGGGTTCAGGATCTCCTACAATCAGGGGAAGGACTGAATCACTAAGGCACCGCACAAAAGGGCAGGACCGAGGTCCTCGGAGGGACTGCCTCTCAACTCTGCCTCCCGATGGGATCAGCTTCTCTCCCCGATTCTCCGACGTCTGCCCTGCGAAGGGGCACACGGCTGCTCCTGGCCGGGTCTGGGTTTCAAGTCTTGATGTTCTCTGGGAGAGAACATCCTATTCTCTCTGAACCCAAGTTAACAAAAGCCCAGAGAAAGAATCTCCATGGCTCCCCTTTATTTGGGACCTTCCCCCTGCCCCACTCAGTGTGGGGGAAGCAAAGGGACTGGCGACTTCAAAAACATGGCACTGCCATAATGGGGGATGGGGGTGCCTGGGTGGGGGGAGGGCTGCTAGGTCAGCAAAAGCAGTAGGGGGATCCCTCAAATTCCTAACCTGGAAATGCACTTGCAGTCAGGAAAGGGGGCTAATTAGTACCTGCAGGAGGTTAAAAACAAACACAACACTTCCTGATAAACCTCCCAACACCGCCAGTAACTCACAGGTAACCTCATCACCTGCCTACTTTGTCTCCCTCTCATGCTACTTCCTCCTTCCTTGCAGATGGGCCTCCCCTTGGCCCCCCTTTGAAGGAATCCCTTTTCGGACCCTTCACTGGCCTTCCCAGACCCTAGGATTGAGGCCAATTCCTTTTTTTATTTATTTACTTTTGATTTATTTATTTTTCCTTTTTTAGGGCTGCCCCTGCAGTATATGGAGGTTCCCAGGCTAGGGTCCAATCGGAGCTACAGCTACAGCAACGCCAGATCCCAGCTGCATCTGTGTCCTACACCATGGCTCATGGCAATGCTGGATCCTTAACCCACTGAGTGAGGCCAGGAATCCAACCCACATCCTCAAGGATACTAGTCGGGTTTGTTTCTGCTGAAGCATGACAGGAACTCCACAATTCCTTTTTTTAAATACATATGTTCTTTTTTTTTTGGTCTATTTTTGCCTTTTCTAGGGCTGCTCCTGCGGCATGTGGAGGTTCCCAGGCTAGGGGTCTAATTGGAGCTGTAGCCGCCGGCCTACACCACAGCCACAGCAACATGGGATCCAAGCCGCGTCTGCAACCTACACCACAGCTCATGGCAATGCCAGATCCTCAACCCACTGAGCGAGGCCAGGGATCGAACCCGCAACCTCATGGTTCCCAGTCAGATTTGTTAACCACTGCGCCACGACGGGAACTCCTTTTTAATTTTTTTTTATTTTTATTTTTTGCATATATTCTTTTTCATATTATTTTCCGCTACGGTTTATTACAGGATATTGAGTATAGTTCCCTGTGCTATACAGTAGGACTTTGTTGTGTATCCATGTTATATATTATCTCAAACTCCTAATTTCTCCCTCCCTCATCCCCTTTCCCCTTTGGTTACTGTAAGTTTGTTTCCTGTCTGTGAATTTGTTTCTGTTTGGTAAACAGGTTCATTTGTGTCATATTTTAGATCCTACAAATAAGTGATATCAATAGTATTTCTTTCTCTTTCTGACTTACTTCACTTAGTATGATAATGTCTAGGTCCACTCATGTTGCTACAAATATATTATGTGATATATACAGATATATTACATCTTCTCTGTCCAGTCCCCTGTTGGTGGACATGGAGGTTGCGTCCATGTCTTGGCTATTGTAAATAGTGCTGCAGTGAACATTGAGATGCAGGTATCATTTTGAATTAGCATTTTCTGGATATATGCCCAGGAGTGGGATTGCTAGATCCTATGGCAACGTTATTTTTAGTGTTTTAAGGAACCCTCCGTCCTGTTCTCTATAGTGGCCACACTAATTTACATTCCTGCCCAGCAGTGTAGAAGGATTGCCTTTTCTCCCCACCCTCTTCAGCATTTGTTTGTAGACTTTTTAATGACGTTAAGGCGAATTTCTTTGGCCTGACCTCTCCACCTTTCCCCTCCTCTATCGCTGCACCTCTCAAGGCACTCAAGGCCCAACCTACCCCAGACTTCCTCCCTCCCGGAAGGGTCTCCTGACCTCTCCAGCCTCATAGCCCGCTCGCACTGACCTCCAACCAGCCTCCTGCAAAGCTCTAGGCTCACATTTAGGGCGTGCCTGCCTCCTGTCAGTCACCAAGGCTGGTAAGTGCTCCCACATGCCCACTCCCTGAAAGACAGACGAGGCCAACCCCATTGAAAGGGAAGACAGGCTCAGCGAGGTTCCGAAACGTCCCCCAGATTACCCGGCTGGTTAGTGAAATAACCGAGACAAATCCAAGACTGACAACCGACCTCAAAACCTTTGCTCTAAACCAGGAGCCAGCAAACTATATGGGCCTGAAGGCCAAATTCTGCCCACTATCTGTTTTTCTACAGCTTGAGAGCTAAAAATGGTTTTCACATGACCGGGGGGGGGGGGGGGGGGGGATCGAAAGAAACATAAGATTTTGGCACAGGTGAAAATCACAGGAAACTAACATTTCAGTGTCCATTAATAACGTTTTATTGGACATGGTGGTGTGGTGGTTGTTTTCATCATGGCATACAGCAGCTTGATGTGGGATCTCAGTTCCCAGACCAGGGATTGAACCCAGGCTGCAGCGGTAAAAGCACTGAGTCCTAACCACTAGACCACCAGGCTACTCCCTTAATAAAGTTTTCTTGGCGCACACCAACACCCATTCATTTAAATCTCTTTGATGGCTTTTTTTTTGAACTACAGTGGCAGAGCTGAGTCGTAGTGACAGGGACCAGCCTACAAGGGTTCCCATTTGGCCCTTCACAGAAGACCTTTGCCGACCTCTGCTCGGAAAGGCACCATTGATGAGCCACAGCTCCACGGAGTTCTGAACACCCTGCCTGCCTTGACAGGCTGCTGTCTTTCTCTGGGTGCTGAGCCCACTGTAGGATCTCAGAGGGAAAGCAAAATAGGTTTTAGCCCCCTTTGGACTTCCAGGTACTAAAGATGTGCACCAGAAGTTCCCGTCGTGGCACAGCGGAAACGACCCCAACTAGGAACCATGAGGTTGTGGGTTTGATCCCTGGCCTTGTTCAGTGGGTTAAGGATCCACTGTTGCGGTGAGCTGTGGTTGTAGGTCACAGGCGCAGCTCGGATCTTGCATTGCTGTGGCTGTGGCATAAGCTGGCAGCTGCAGCTCCGATTGGACCCCTAGCCTGGGAACCTCCATATGTCACTGGTGCAGCCTTAAAAAGACAAAAAACCAAAAAAAAAAAAAAAAAGATTTGCCCCAGATGGGACTGAAGTTTCAACACCTGAGAAGGACGAAAAAATTCTAAACCAACCCCTCCTGGCGTCCCCCAGGCTGAGCCAGGCTGTTCACCCAGGGGGGGCAGTGGGAGACCTTTGTCCAGACAGGCTCTGACTCATCTGGAGTGCGCTCTGCCTCTTGTTTGGTTTTCAAGGAACCAGCTTCAAGGAAAGAAGCAGAAGAATTGGGTCTTATCCAGAAGAATAAGACTGAGAGCTGTCCTGGCGACTAAGTGGGATCTAGAAAGAAAGCACTGAGCCTGAATGAAGGCTGGCACGTAGTAGGTGCTTGATGACCTGCAGCTTTTGTGAGGAGGAGGAGGAAGAGGAGGTGGAGGGAAAATGGGGAATTCTGGAAGCTCCAGGCTTTTGCTTGCCTGAATGGGGCTTCTGTGTGACAGAAAAAGGCTCCCCTTCCTCCAGCGCCCACCAGGACACCCTTAGGGAGTGGAGTGGGAACTCTTTCTCAGCCCCCACTCCCACCCCCAGGGTTGGGTGCTTTTGCACAGTGCATGCACCTCACAGCTTCACAGCTGCAGATGGCAGCCCCGCTGGACCTGAGAGGAGGGAGGGAGACATGAGTGGGGTTTCCTGAGTTTCCCCCTCTAACTCCGCAGCTATCGCAGGCCAGTCCACAAACCTTCCTGCACTTCAGTTTCCTTGTCTGTATAATGGGGATGCTTGTCTCCCTCTGGCAGTTCTGAGGATGAAATGAGGGAGCAGATGTGGAAATCAGGGGGGAGGGGGCTTTTCGTGTTTTTTGTCTTTTTAGGGCCACACCTGTGGCATATGGAGGTTCCCAGGAGAGGGAGTCGAATCGGAGCTACAGCTGCCGGCCTACACCACAGCCACAGCAACGCAGGATCCAAGCCATGCCTGCGACCTACACCACAGCTCACGGCAACACTGGATCCTTAACCCACTGAGTGAGGCCAGGGATCGAACCCGCAACCTCATGGTTCCTAGTCGGATTCGTTTCCTCTGCGCCACGACGGGCGGGAGCTCCGGCGGGGAGGGGGGGTAGGTTTTGATGTTAACCAAACGACCAAATGGAAGCCTGCCATTCAGGGTCGTCCAGAAGCTGCTATTTACAGAAAGGGCTTTGCTGTTCACTTTTTAGAAATGATATGCTATAGAGGGTTTAGCAAGCAGAGAGTTATGTTATCCATAATTTATTATGGCTAATGTTACTTCTACACTAATCTTGCCTTTTTTTGTTGAGGGGAAGTGGGAGAGGAGACGCCGAGAGGAGGAGAAATACTTGAAGTGCTACAGCAGTAGTTCTCAGACTTCGCCTCCCGGGTCAGGGTTGGGGCCTGAGAATCTGCATTTCTCACAGAGTCCCAGGCGGCACCCCTCTGAGGACTCCACTCTGTCACAAGGCCTAGAAGACCGCAGAGCAGCTAGAGGAGGTGGGGCCAGGGCTTCCTTGCCTGAGGGGGGCAGGGGGAGCAGGGAAAGTTCTTACTGTCCCAACAGACCCGTTTCTTGAAGGAAGGGACAGGCTCCCAGGACCCCAGGGATCAGCCTGGTTGGCCCCAGACCCGGAATGTATGGGGGTGAAGGCCTAGTCAAAGGCTCCCCCCACCCCACCCCCCTCAGAGAGGGGACTGAGGCTGGAAAGGCGGGGAAGGGCTGGGTTTCCCCAGATCAAAGCTGGTTCCCCAGCCTTTGATTCACAAACAAGCAGACTCTTTAGAGGCTGGCCCGGAGTTTGGGGCTGGCTGGCCTTGGGGCCTGGGGTGAGTGGTCAGAGGCCCCCAGCCCGCTCTCTTTTTGCATAACAGCTTGGCTGTCTAACAAAAGGACAGTCCTTGAAAGGCCGTATGGGGCTGTTAAAAGCTTCCGGCAATGGTTTAATTGGGGGCGATTAAAGTGTCCACCCCAGGAAGGCCTGCCCTTCAAAGGCCAACCAGGCCTGGCTCTCCTGCCCTCAGCACCTCTCCCCTCGGCCACGCCCCTGGTGGTAGCCCTGCCCCCAGCCTCTCCCCTCCCGCCCCCTCGGCTACCCTGTGGCTCCCTGCCGACTGAGGAAGTCAGGGACAGGGACCCTTTGGCCAGCCTGTCTGGGGGGATTCCGTCCTGGCCCCTGGACCATCAGGACCATTTGTTCACACAGTTTGGTCTCGTGGCTGAGTCAGTGTGGGAGGTGGGGAAGGCTGAGTCGGAGACAGAAAGGGCCCCAGACTGGTCCACCCGGCTCACTCTGGCTGCCTCAGGACACCTAGCCTGCCTGGTCTCTGGCCCCTCCTTGAGCTCCCTTACCAGCCCCTCTCCCCAAGGCCCTGGCCCATCTGCAACTTCATGGTCACCGTTGGGGGTCCCACACATTAATCTTCCAGACATGACCTGAGAGGTGTTGGGGACTCAGAGTTGACCAGACAGGAACCATGACTCATGAAGGTGCTGGATAAGTGAACAGGCAGAAGCAACAGGGCACGATATAGGTAAAATGAGGTGAGCTATAAGCAGGGCCCCTGCCTCTGGTAGGGCTCAGGGAGCGGAGGGGCAAGCAACATGACCTTCTGGAAGCAACAGAACCTACAGTGAGAACAGGGCCACTCAGTCTGGCCCATTTGCCAACCATGATGGGAAGAGCTACACCACAGCTGGTTTCACTAAAAGACCTGACCCACCCAACCAGTTGGAGGATCCTTGGAAGGGGAAGTGGGTAGAGATTCCATCAAGTCTCGAAATCATTGTTCTGTGGGTATCTGGCTCAGACAACTCCCCAGAGCCCAGGCAGTGTCTAAGAATCTTCTTTGGCTGAGCCAACCCACAGGGAGCTGTCTTAGGGGATGAATCAGGAGCCACTTTCCTTTCCCATCCCTTTAGGCCCATTTCCCAAGAGAGAGTCCAAAGCCTCTTTCTTCTGGGTGCTCTCTTTTCTCCTCCAGGCCCTGTTCTCATCAACCCCACCAGGCTTTGGTCTGACACTGACCATCCAGCGCCACTCAGAGGATGGAGGTGCTGGGGCCAAGGGGCACGGGGATTTCCAAGTCCCAAGGAAGGACAGGCCAAGCTTTTTACAGGGTGAGTGTGGGATAAAACCAATCCCCGAAGCTGGGAGGCAAGGAGGCCAAAGTCTGAACTGCAGGCAGCAAAAAGCCTCCATTCGGGGATCTCTGTCCCGTTCTGAGTCCTCTTTGGGGGGAACCCCTGACTATCCCCCCACGTACCTGACAGCCTTCCTGTCCTGTCCCCAGGCTCTGCTTTGGTCCTCAGAAGCCCACCCAGGGCAGGGTCAAGCAAGGAGGGCCTAAGAGGGGGAAAGGAGCAGAGGTTCTGAGCAGAGCATTGAAACTGGACCCCAAAAGCCAGGCAAGCATCCCGACTTTGAGTAGAGATCTGGCTGCTGCTTACATCAGTGGAATTGTAGCATCTCACTAACCAGAGCAGCAAGCTGTGAGGCACACAACCCATCCTAAGCCCCATCTCTATCTCTGAAGGCTCCTGGAAGGCAGAGCAGCCAACATGCATGATTCTCCCATGAACTCTCCAGCCCTCCCAGCCTCCGCCTGGCAAAGAAGCCCTCTAGTGAAGCAACTCCAGACTTCCAGATTCGTCCACTGGAGATAAAACCAGAGCAGTTCTCTCACGCAGGGCATGGACCAAGGATAAGTAGCCGTAGTTAAGAATCAGGGCTACGGGGATTCTCGCTGTGGCAGAACAGAAACAAATGCGACTGGTATCCATGAGGATGTGGGTTCGATCCCTGGCCTCGCTCAGTGGATCACAGATATTCAGTGTTGCCATGAGCTGTGGTATAGGTCACAGACACAGCTCGGATCTGGCGTTGCTGTGGCTGTGGCATAGGCTGGCAGCTGAAGCTCCGATTCAGCCCCTAGCCTAGGAACGTCCATGTGCCTCAGGTGCAGCCCTAAAAAGCAAAAAAAGAATCGAGGCTATGGAAAGAAAAAACAAGTGTTGGTAAGAATGTGGAGAATGTAAATACACTCACAGACTGTTGGTGGGAATGTAAATTGGTACAGCCACAATGGGAAAACAATATGGAGGTTCCTCAAAAAACTAAGAATAGAACTATCACATGACCCAGCAATCCCACTTTGTTATCTAGCCAAAGAATACGAAAACACCAATTCGAAAAGATATATGCACCCCTATGTCCACTGTGGCATTATTCACAATAGTCAAGACATGGAAACAACCTAAGCGTCTATCAACAGATGAATGGATAAAGAAGAGGTCATGCATATGTAAGCAGTGGAATACTAGTCAGCTCTCAACAAGACAAAATCTTGCCGTTTGTGACAATCTCATGGACTTCGAGGGTATTATGCTAAGTGAAATAAGTCGCTCAGAGAAAGACAAATGCCATGATTTCACTCACATGTGGAATATAAAAATAAAAAAAAATAAATGAAAAACCAAACTATAATAAACATGTGGATACAGAGGAGTTCCCACTGTGGCCTAGTGGGTTAAGGGCCTGACTGCAACAGCTCAAATCTCTGTGGCAGCAAGAGTGTAAGCCATGGCCCAGGAACTTCCATATGCCACAGATATGGCCAAAAAAAAAAAAAAGTGGATACAGAGAACAGCGTGGTGGTTACCAAAGGGGAGGGGGGGGGAGAGTGAAATGAGGGAAAGGTGATGGATGGAACCTAAATTGCTGGTGGTGAGCACACTGTAGTATATACAGAAGTAGAAATATAATGTTATAAACCAATATTACCTCAGTAAAAAATAAATTAAAACCAAAAGCTTCAGGGCTATGGAAGCTTGCCAAAGAGCCGGCTGCTACCCCCTCCTAGTCACTCTGCCCCCAGACTTACTCCTTTACTCCCCGAGTGACCAACAGACTCGGTTTCCCTGGGACTGAGGGGGTTTCCGGAACAAGGGATTTTGGGTTTTAAAATCTGGATGGGAGTTCCCGTTGTGGCGCAGTGGTTAACAAATCCAACTAGGAACTATGAGGTTGCGGGTTCGATCCCTGCCCTTGCTCAGTGGGTTAATGATACCGCGTTGCTGTGAGCTGTGGTGTAGGTCGCAGACGCAGCTCGGATCCCGCGTTGCTGTGGCTCTGGCGTAGGCCGGCGGCTGCAGCTCCAATTGGACCCCTAGCCTGGGAACCTCCATACGCCCCGGGAGTGGCCCAAGAAATGGCAAAAAGACAAAAAAAAAAAAATCTGGATGGTCCCAGGCAAACCATCGTGATTTACTCAAGCCTGAGGGGTGTCCCAGGACCAGCTTTCAGCGTAAAAACTGGGAAGGACAAGTGGCCCCCCTCCCTTCCTCTCCTGGTCCAGCCTCTGCTCCCATCCGTCCCCTGAGACAGTGTGTAAAGGCCACCAACAACCTTCAAAGGCCAGTCGCTGAGGCCTCTTCTCCTTCCTCTTGCCCACGGCGGGGGTGGGGCTGGGGCAGGGGTGTGGCAGGAACCGCAGAAGCCTCAGGCTATACCCGGCTGGCCTGGAGGGTGCATGGAGGGTGGGGCGAGGGGGTCAGGGAAGTGACAGCCTT
The DNA here is from genome assembly GCF_016906955.1 of Phacochoerus africanus. NCBI lineage: Eukaryota > Metazoa > Chordata > Mammalia > Artiodactyla > Suidae > Phacochoerus > Phacochoerus africanus. Next base: position 101,763,067 of record NC_062548.1, on the reverse strand, counting down.
GCTGTCCCACCCTCTCTACGTCGGTTTCTGGGCCTGTGCGCTTTATCACCCTCTCGCACTATCTGGTCGCCTGAAGGAGTATCTCCCCCTCGTCCACCCCAGCCCTGCCCTGACTCAGATAAGCTGAGGGGCCATCCTCACAAGACAGACGTGAAGCTGTGGCCTGGGTCCTTGGCTGCCCCAAACCTCCCTGTCTGACCCTTGGCCTTGGCCAGAAAAGCAACAGGGCATCCCCTTGGGGCTTCCACATCCCAGGGGCACGGGACTTCCTACACCCACTTGACAGATGGGGAAATGGAAGCAGGACAAATGATGTGACTACCCAGGGCTGCCAGGCCAGACCCACAGAAGCAGCATAGGGGGTGGAAGGGCAGGAGAGCACACCCAAAGGCTCCGGGATGGAGCTTCTGGGAGGATTTTGAGTATAACTGGAGTGAAAGACCCACAGTTGAAGATTCAGTACCTCTACCTCCCCCCACACACACACCCGCTGCCCTGCACGCCCGCCCCAACCATCTCAGGCCAGCCTCCCAAACCACCCAAGCCCAGAGCCTCAAGACCGCCTCCTGCAGGGCTCCTGTCCCCCAGGAGGCCTTCTGCCTGGGTTTCTCCCCACCTGAAACCTGATCTTTGCTGCCAAAAGTCAGCCTGAGTGTTATCAGGGTTCACTCACAAGCCTCCCCGTGTCCCCGTTGCTCCAGGATAGCCAGATGTTGCAAACGTTCCCTGACTAATCCCGAGCCCAACCATCGCCCCCACGTCCATCCTGCGGGCAGTGGGTGTGGCCACACGAAAATCCTCATAGTCCCCAGATACGCCATGTCTTTTCTTGCTTCTGCTCACCCTGGCCCCTCCACCGAGAAAGGACACCTTCCCATCATCCAGATCAGTGGAATCCCTGCTGGTCCCTCAAGGGCCTGTTTACATGTCTCCTCCTCCAGGAAGCCTCCCAGAACATGCAAGTCAGAAACATATTCTCCTTCTTGAAATGGCTTTAGCACTTACTCTGTGCCAGGCATTAGAGTGGGCCCTGTGTCTCATTTAACCCTCATAACAACCACAAGCATCAACTGCTTTACTATTATTGTCTGCATGTGATAGACAAGAAGCTGAGGCCCAGAGTGGTCAGGTAACAGGCCCAAGGTCACACAGCTGGAAATGGACGGAGGCAGGATTTAGGCTCTAGCTGCTTGAATTCTGAGATCCAAACCACTGATGGCTGCCCCTAGGGGTGTCTGTACCTCTGTTAGGGCCCCCTCCCACACTGGGTGCAGGCAACATGGAGCAGGACTGGCTTCTTAAAGGAGTCTTCATATTTGCTCCGAGAGCCCAAAGGACCTTTACCCCAGGCTCCTCTAGGCCCTAGAGGGAAGGACATGTTCTATTTCTAGTCCCCCTCAGGCCAATCTCTGAGCAGTCTCTGCCTGGCTTCTTTCTGGCTGTGGGGACTTGATCCCAGCCTGAGCATGGGATGTAGATGGGTCAGCCAGAGGGGAGCCAAGACCTTGGCTCCTGGGGTCCCCAGTGGCCCCCCAGGAACTCTCTCTGCCCCTTCAACCCCTCTCTCCTAAAGGCCACTCCACACCCACCTCCTCTAAGCTGTGGCTGCTGCCCCCAGACCAGCCTCTGCCTGGTCTCTTTGTCCCCTTTCTGCCTGTCTCCAGTCCCAGCTGGGGGATGTGTCTGGGTCCCTGTGCGGACTCTAAGCTCTCTTGCTGCAGCTCCCTCACACTCACATGAGACCCTAGCCACAGCTCTTTAAAAAAAAAAAAAAAAAATTTTGTTTGAAATTGATTCCCACTGTGAAGTGGCCTTGTATAGAAAGATAACAGAACTTGTTACCATGTACAGAAATATTGGTTATAACCTGCACATGATGAAGTGTTTCAAACATACACATATTAAGTTTCCTGCTAAACATGTAATCCCCACAATTTAATTTGTATTTATTTTATTTTATTTGTCTTTTTGCCTTTTCTAGGGCCACTCCCGCAGCAAATGGAGGTTCCCAAGCTAGGGGTCCAATTGGAGCTGTGGCCACTGGCCTACACCAGAGCCACAGCAACACAGGGTCCAAGCCGCGTCTGCGATCTACACCTCACGGTTCCTAGTCGGATTTGTTAACCACTGTGCCACGACCACGACGGGAGCCCCTTTAATTTGTATTTTTAATGTAAAAATATAATGATGCACTCTTAACAAGATTGGTAATTTTGCATATTTTGTCTTTAGATAAGTGATGAAGTTCAGCCTTACACATTTAGCTGGAGGAGGGAAACAGAGGCAAAGTAACTCTGCTTTGGGATGAACTACTCCCTGGCTTTTGGATGTACCGTGAAGGCTTCAGTCCTCGGCAGGTGTCGGCCAGGCTCAGATGCACTGAAGGACCCAGACCGCTCTAGGGGCTACGGCTGGGGTTGGGAGAGGAGGCGCGTGCATGCCCAAGGGAGTGTGTGTGTGTGTGTGTGTGTGTGTGTTACACGCCTTGTGTGTGTACGTGTGTGTACGTGCCTTGCATGCACGTAGTCACAAGTGGGTGACTGTGTTCATCCATTTGTGAGTGTATGTGTGTGTGTGTGTGTGTGTGTGTGTGATTATCGTACACCCCCGCTCAGTCTGCTTATGTGCCTGAATGCTCCGGGTAGGTGCAACCATGTGTTCAGGAGTCCTCCCTCCCCTTCACACCCAACTCCTCCACAGCCCTCAGGACGCTCCCCCGCCCCGCCTCACCCCTGAAGCCTGCTCTGACCCTCCAGCTCACACTGTCCTCCCTCTGACCCTCCCTGCTCACCCTGCAGCCCTGACCTGCTGACCCACATCGCAAACACTGTTTGTCTTGTTCTGGTTCAGGCCTGGAGCTTGGTCACCCTTGTTCCCTGAGGGTGGAGGCTGACGCCTTTCAAATTACCCCAAAGCCCAGCTTAGGTCTGGGGACACAGCCTTGCATAATACACACACTCATAACCTGAATTAAAGCCAACGGCATTGAAAGGAACTGCATTTACGTGACCAGAAACCAGAGCAGGCGAGCTTTCCTCTTTCAGCTTTGAACTCATTTACTTGGCATCTTTCTGTCTGTTCTTTTTTGCTGTCTCAATCTTCAGCTTACAAAGTACTTCCCTGTACATCCATATCTCATTCAAATCGCATGACCATCCTTTAAGATAAGAGGACTTATCCTCATTGCACAGATGAGGAAACTGAGGCTCCAGGAAGCTACGTCGTGACTCACCAAGGTCACTTCAGCCTGGAAGCAGGGCCTGGAATCCTCACGCCTGAATGGACGTGGTCCCCACGGCCCCTCCCCAGCAGTAAGCACCTGGGGTTAGAGGGCAATCCCCGGCTTGGAGGGGGTGCTTCCTCACCTCCCCAGCCCCGCTCCAAGTCCTGAAGTCACCACGGGAAAGAGATGAACCAGGCCCCCCCCCCCCCCCCCCCCCCCCCGGCCAGGGACAACCCCACCCAGCTGCGGGAGGGGCAACAAGATCAGTGGACATTGTTCCCAGCCTGTGGTTACTGATTTGACAACAGGACTGTTCCTCTCCAGCCAGCCAGGGAGTTAATGATTAAGGAAGGGATTAAATATTAACCACCTGTCGGGCCATGGCGTAATGTCTCAGTCTGCACCTGAGCCTACCTAAAAATACCTCCCCCCTGCTGTGGGCCAGCCTCACACAGGGCCTCTAAGCCCCTTGCTCTGGCTATTACCTCCCCATGCAGCCAGTCTGGCCCTGATCCCGGCTCACTACTTCCCACCCATGTCCACCACATCAGACGCTCATACCCACAGCACAGACCCAAGAAGTTTCCCTGTTGCTTGGCAGCTACAAGCCACACTGCTGGAAGCACACCTGGTGGACTTTCTGGAAGAGGAGGAGGATTTGCCTAGAGCTAACTGCTGTGTGTTCCTGGAGCTTGGAGGGTCAGTAGGTTGCATTCCTATGTGTGATCCAGTTTAGCAGTGTTCTTATCTCCTTGCCCAAGTCCTTCCTCCACCTAGAGACCCCTCTGAATATACACAGACCAGGTCCCAACACCCTGGGCTACAAAACCCTGGGCTTCACTAAAGAAATCACCAAAGAACAGCATGCTCCCCAACAGAGCTATTATTTTCTTGCTTCTAGCAGTAAGGATCTGGGGGCTAGCTGCCTCCAGGAAGCCTCTGAGGCTAACCTAGTCCTGGACCCTCCTGGACCTTGCTCCCCCAGCTTTCCTCAGCCCTGGGGTAATTCAGGCTGGCATGGGTGTGGGCTGTTGCACAGGTGCAGGAAACTGGCTGCATCTGTTAGAATGGTCCTTTGAAGTTCAACCGTGCAGCCCATGTGGTCTTCCAAAGGCTGGGGGCGGGGACAGTTCTATCACACCCAAGCCCGTGGTCAGCCTCCCCACGGCAGGAACCACAGACCGTATGTCATGGGGCTCACTCAAGCCTTTTCTAGAAAAACTGAATTCTCTACTCAAGTAACAACTCTCCAGAGAAGCTCTGTTTCTGCTCAGGGGAAAGCCCGCAGTCTGCCCACTAAACACCCACATGAGCTTGTACTACCCTGCAGAACTGCAAGCCTGGGGACACCTTTATCATCCCCATTTTACAGGTGAGGAAACTGAGGCTGGATGAAGTTATACAGCTAGAAAGTGGCAGAGTCTGGCCTGCCTGACCTGAAAGACATACACCACTTTTTTTTGTCTTCTGTCTTTTTAGGGCCGCACTCATGGCATATGGAGGTTCCCAGGCTAGAGGCTGAATCGGAGCTACAGTTGCTGGCCTACACCACAGCCACAGCAACTCGGGATCCGAGCCGCGTCTGTGACCTACACCACAGCTCACGGCAGCACCAGATCCTTAACCCACTGAGTGAGGGCAGGGATTGAACCTGCATCCTCATGGATCCTAGTCAGATTCGTTACCTCTGAGACACGAAGGGAACTCCTGCCAAACACGATTTTAAAGAACTTAGCATCGGTTGCTCTTCCCATAGCGGTCTGAACCCCCAGTTCAGCTCTTCAGACCAGTTACCGACTGCATCTTTCCTTCTTCCATTTAACTTTCTCTCACCTACAGTGATACTTGCACTCTTAATCCCATAGGGCCTCCCCTGCGTGGGACCCTTCCCAGCAAAGGTCCTCCTTGTCTTCTGCGTCCCAAGCATGTGACCCCAGGAGACTCCACAGGGAGACTCAAGAACTTTGGACAAGGATTTCCAAGTCCTTCCTAAAATAGGGCTCGTCCCTTGAAGACACGGTGTGAAGCTTCTCGCAGAGACTTCTAGAAAGACCTATCACCTTCCTTCTTTCTACATAAGGGTTGTAAATCATCTTACCGGACCCAGACTGCTTAGAATCAGCATTGCAGTGGTTTCCTCACACCATCGCCTGTGTTTTCCAATGAGGAAACCAAGGGCCCCGGAGGTCAAGTACGTTGCTGGCCAGGTGCCTCCCACATGAGCTCCCAGGGCAGCGGTGGCACTGAGTGAGGGCTGCACTGGGCGTGGCCCCAACGGGCGCTTCCAGGCCTGGGAAGGTTTCCCCTGGGGGCTTCAGGCCTTTCCCCCCAGCTCACCCTGACACCCTGGCAGCCTCGCCCTGCTGCTCTCTGCCCCAGCCCCCTCACTAGGCCACCACCCCTCAGAGTCTTGCCCTTCCCCACTCTTGACAATGACACCCCCCCCGCCCCCCCCCCCCCCCCCCCCCCCCGAGAAAGCCCAGGAAACTTCTCAGCTAAGTACAATGTTTCAACTCCCAGCACACCACACACCCTTTGCGGCAGGCCTCCCGGGGCAGAGGGAAGGGCAGCCCAGGCCCCGCCCCTTCACCCGGGCACAGAGGCCCCGGTCTCCGCCCTATCCTTGGGCTGCGTTTCTGCTCTGACTTTCTCACAGTCACTAACACTTACAAATTTAGGTGAATTTGGCAGAGCAGGAAGGAGGGAAGCAACCACCCAAGAGACGATTTTCAAAGGGTGAATCCCTGGGAGTTCCTGTCCTGGCTCAGCGGTAACGAACCCCACTAGTATCCATGAGGACGTCGATCCCTGGCGTTGCTCAGCGGGTTAGGGATCCAGGGTTGCTGGGAGCTGTGTTGTAGGTCGCAGACTGTGGCTCAGGTCCAGCATTGCTGTGGCTGTGGTGTAGGGCAGCTCTGATTCGACCCCTAGCCTGTTTGCATCTCATTTGCATATATTTGCAAGGTGGCTTTGGAAGCTCTCCTTTTTGGCAAAGAATATGGAGAAGTAACGGATTGGGGGCTTCTGGGGGCACTGAAGCCTCAGGGAGGTTTCCAAATGCCTTGGGTGGGTCTTAGGGTGGGGGGGTCCTGGAGCACAGAAAGAAGTATGGGGGACAGAGCACCAAGTTGAATGGGGGGAGGGGCAGGGTGCAGAAAGTTGGGGTGAGGGGAGTAGCTGCTCCTGGGCCAGGGCTCAGAGGAAGTTCCTGGGCCTTAGCTGCCTTCCTGTGGCAGGGACCCCTGCTCTGGGCACCGTTCCCTTGTGGGCCACCGCCTGGCCAGGAGGGTACGGGTAGGGGGCGTGGTGAGGCACAGCTTTGCGGGGCCAACATGGCAGGTAATAGAAAAGCATGAGGATGGACAAGGAACGGGGAACACAAGAGACACAGAGGCAGCGCCAGAGGAAAGGGACACCCAGAACAGTCCTGACTGAGGGTTCTGGGGAAGGTAGGTCCTGCCCTTTAGGTGGACCGAACCTGGGAGGCCCAGCACAATCTGCCCTCCCACCCCACACATCAGTTCTCAGTTTATTCCCCACAGAACCCGAAACAAGACCCAGGCAGCTAGAGCTTAGCCTGGCTCTGTACCCCTGTCTGGGTGACCTTGGGCAAGTCTCTGTCCCTCTCTGGGCTTTAGTTTCCTCTTCCGTCAATCATCTAGAGAGGAATTGATTTCTATGGACCCACTCCTGTTCCAGCTTGGCCCATGGAAGCCTCCTGGTTCCCTGGGGCTCAGAAACTTTAGTGTTTACCTCCAGGATCAAGTTCCAATTTGAGTGGTCAGGATCCTTCTGGATCTGGTACCAACCTACCTACTCAAGCCTCATCTTTCCCTCTTTGCAACAGTCCAGGAGCCTAGATCCTCCCCGGCCCTTGGGTCTGTGTGCCAGCCTCTTCCCCTCTCTCCATGAAGTGCCCCCACTTGAGGAACCAGCCCCTCCTGCAGGGCTGGCGTTATGGACATGTGACCCATGCAGTTAGCCAAGGCCCCGTGCTTAGAAAGACCCTGGGCTTGGTTTCATACTTCAGGGGCCATCCTGTAATTAAAAAGTTTAGGGGCACGATCTTTAAGGTATTAGCCTGCTGAAGAAATAAAGGTTTTTTTTTTATATTTACCCCCCCAAAAAATTTGAACAAGGGGCCCTAAATTTCCACTTTGTGCTGGGCTCCCCAAATTATGCCCCAGACCTGCCTTCCTCCCCTCTCATCACGCCCTCCTTAGCCCCACCTCCCTGTGGCCAGAACTGGCAGCCCATGTGACAGAAGCAGAGACCTTCTGGACATCAGAGGCCCAGGACTGATGTCACCTGAGTAAAATGGCTCAGGGACTGCCAGGGGATGTGGAGAACAGAAGAGGCAGAGACCCTGACTGTGTCTTAGAAGGAAAGCTGGCTTCTGTCCCTAAAGTCCCTGAGTCTGATGAGGAGACAAAGCAACTGGCCCGGGAAGGTCCCAGTCTCCTGAGGGCACAGTTGTGGTGGGAGAAATCGAATCTCAATTTCCTCCTCTCTTTGACCCTTGCTGAGGACAATGAGAGGAGAGGTGGCTGCTTCTGGAGCTGGAGAAGTACAAGCCGGGGACCCCCTCTGCCCCTAATCCTTAACCTGCAGAGCTCTTGCTCCGAAAGCATCTCTTCAAGCATCTCCAAAGATGCTGCCTACCTACACATCTCAGTAAGGGACCTGAGGTAGTGGCTTCCCTCCTGGCAAATGGCCTCACCGGCTAGAGAGGACAGGCCCCTCTGGCGGCAGCCCCTGCAGCCCCCTTCCGGTCAGGGGCCTGGCTAAGGCTGCCTTCCCTTCTCTCTGCTCCCTGGCCCTGAGGGTGTGTGGTCTGGCCTCCCTGGGGCCTGGTGAGTCAGGCCCCACACCCACTCTGGAGCCACAAAGCAGAGCAGTGGCCTGAGCCTCTCCTCACCTGGAGGAGCCTGATAGTCCTGTATGCCGGGGCTGAGATCCTACTGAGACCCCAGGGCAATGACTTTGGGCCAGTCCTAGGCCCCAGGAACGGGAGGAGGGGAAGTGGGAGGGGTGGCTGGCCTGTCCCCACCGGCTTCTGGCTTCCCCTGGCAGCACCTTCGTTAACCACAGCCTTGCCCACAGCACTGCCTGCGTCTGGGCCTCTGCTAACGGACCCACCAACTCCAGTCATCACTGAAGATCTGACTTCAGCGTCTCCATCTCCAGGAAGACTTCCTTCAACTTCAGGGTGTCTCAAGTGTCCCCCTGGCCTTTCCCATGCTGCTCCCTTGGGAAGCACTCGCTCATGTGTGCCTCTGGCCCCATCAGCTCAGGTCTTTCTGAGGGCAAGTCTGTGTCGTCTGTGTCCTTGACCCCTGGCAGGTCTGCCGCTGTGAATGAAGCTCTCAGGTGTGGTGGGACAGCCAGGCTGGGGCAGGTGGGAGGGGGGACAAGTCGGGGTTTCTTCCCTTCAGATGTGGGCAGAGTGTCTCCCATCTGCCATAAGAATTAGAGCTGTTCATGTAAACCCACGTACCTGCAGAGTCATAGTCACAGGTGACGAAGCTGGGGCTCATCGGGACAAAGTGGCTCCAATCACACTGGCCACTAAGGTCTGCCTCCGGGGGCTGCTTTGTCTGAGACTCAGCTGCCCGGCCCAGGTATGTTCTGCTCTGAGGCAGGGGACTGAACAAGCTGACCTCTCATGGGCCTCCAGGTCAGGAGGGGAGCCTTCCAGTGACACAAGCTGAGGCTCCAACCAGGTCTCGGCCCCCTGACCTGCTCACCCACAAGGCAAGTGCCAGTCCTCCCACCAGCCCAACCGGCTCCCAGTTCAGCTGCAGAAACGGCCAAACGTCTCTCTGGAACCAAAACAGGAAGCTGGGGAGAAGGGGGCCAACGGCCGGGACCTCTAAGGCTCCTCCAGGAAACATGTGGGGAGGGAGATGGGTGGCCGGGGCAAGGTCAGGCCTGCTCACCCCATAACCCCCACCCCAGGAGCCCCCCCGCAAGCACTGAGAATCCCCACCTCATCTCCCTGCTGGCAGGGGACCTGGGAGGGCCTGGGGAAAACAGTTGTCCTCTTACGGAAGACGCTAGGGGGAGGGTTAGCTTTCAGAACCATCACTCCCAGGTGAATTTTTTTCCATATATTTTATTTTTTGCTTTTTTAGGGCTGCACCTGTGGCATAGGGAAGTTCCCAAGCTAGGGGTTGAATCACAGCAACAGCTGCCAGCCTACACCACAGCCACAGCAACTCGGGATCCTTAACACACTGAGTGAGGCCAGGGATGTAACCCACGTCCTCATGGATCCTAGTTGGGCTCGTTACCTCTGAGCCATGATGGGAACTCTCCATAGATTTTATTTTTTTGTATTATTTATTTATTTCCTGGCCGTCCCCTTGACACACGGAAGTTCCCAGGCCAGGGATCAAACCCACGCCACAGCAGTGACCAAACCACTGCAGTGACAACACCAGATCCTTAACCCACTGTGCCACAAGGGAATCTTCCTTTTTTTTTTTTTTTTTAAAGAACAGTTTTAGATTCACAGCAAAACTGAGCAGAAAATACAGAGTACCCATATACCCCCTGCCCCACACACGCCTAGACTCCCCCACGATCAACATCCCCCCCCAGTGTGGTACGTTTTTTTCCAACTGATGAACCTACATGAAACATCATTATCACCCAAGGCCCATTAGGGTTCACTGTTGGTGTTGGACATTCCATGGGTTTGGACAAATGTATGACGACAGGTATCCACCGTTAGAGGATTATCCAGACTATTGTCACTACCCTAAAAGTCCTCTGAGCTCTGCTTCTGTGCTCACCCTACTCCCCAGCCCAGCCCTGGCAACCTTTAATCTTTGTACTGCCTGCAGAGTTTGACCATTTCCAGAATGTCATAGTTGGAATCATAGAGTCTGTAGCCTTTTTCAGATGGGCTTCTTTCACTTAGTAACAGTGCATTTCCTCCTTGTCTTTTTATAGTTTGTTGTTCATTCACTTTAGCACTGAATAACATCCCATTGTCTGGATGTATCGGAGTTTATGTCTCCATTTACCTACTGAAGAACATCTTGGCTGCTTTCAGGTTGTGGCAGTTGCCAATAAAGCTGCTATAAGCATCTGTGTGCAGGTTTTTCTGTCGACATACGTGTTCAACTCATTTAGGTAAATATCAAGATCGTGATTGCTACATTATAAATAGCACGTTTAGTTTAAGAAAAAAAAAAAAAAAAAACCTGCCAAACTGCCGTCCCAAGTGCTATACCATTTTGCATTCTCACCAGCAATAATGAGAGTTCCTAACGCTCCGTATCCTGGTCAGCATTTGGTGGTATCAGTGTCCCAGCTTTTGGCCATTCTAAGAGGTAGGTAGTGGAATCTCGTTTTAACTCATATTTCCACAATGCCATATGCTGTTGAGTTGGGTCAACAGGTTTTTTGCTTTTTTTAAAATTTTTTTTTAAATTTAAAAAAAAATTTTTTTTTTATAGGGCCACATCTGCGGCATATGGAAGTTCCCAGGCAAAGTGTCGAATTGGAGTTAACAGCTGCTGGCCTACACCACAGCCACAGTAACACCGGATCTGGGCTGCATCTGTAAACTACACCACAGCTCCCAGCAATGCTGGATCCCTAACTTACTGAGCGAGGCCAGGGATCATACCTGCCTTACGGATACTAGTGGAGTTCATTACCACTGAGCTGCAATGGGAATGCCTCAACAGATTTTTAAGGCAGATTTTTCTTCAAATAATCCTGAGATCATATTAACTTCATTTCTTGGTCAGTCCACCCTTAGGGTCGAGTACCCAGGATGGAGAAATGCCTGGATCTTAGCTACTGTTCTGTCACTGGCTCACTGCCATTGGCCTTGACAAGTCACCTACCAACCTGGACTTCAGTTTCTTAGCCTGAAAGCCTATAAAGGAGCTCGCAGCACTCTTCCCACTTGAGGGTGGGGGGGTGTCTCTGTTCACAAGGATGTGGGTGATGGCTTGGCATGGCGGTCAGTGGTGAGCAAAGCCAGGGACCACAGGCTGCCTCACCTGGTGCTGGACCAGCAACGACAGCAAACAAGGGAGCCCCATGGGCCAGGACTGAGGAGAGAGTCAGGGGGTCATCTTCCTGAAACTGAAGCCCCCAGCAGACCCCCAGGCCCTCCAGGACTGGCCAGCGGGCCGTGGCATCTGCCACAGGGCTATAGGAGGCTCCAGTGAGAGGACAGGACGGCAGGACTTGGCAGAGAGAATCTGGCTGCAGGGAAGCCTGGGACCAGAGGCTCAGAAAGCAGGACAGCCAGTGGTGGGTCATGCAAATTACAGGCAAACTTCAGGCAAACAGACAAGAGTCCTGGTTCTTGTCTTCATAGGAAAGGAGCCTGTGCTTTGAAAGGTTTGGCTCAAATGGGAGAAAGGATTCCAAAGGCTTGAGGGCTGGCCTGGGTCCCTCAAAGTCCTCCTGAACCAGCGGTGGGGATGGGGCAGAGGGGGCAGGAAGAATCAGCAGGCAGGACCCCTTCCCCCCTCCCCCTTCTGAGGTCCCCAGGCCCTTTAGCCTCTGGTTCCCAGCCAGGCCCTCGCCCTCCATAGCAAGACTCCCCAAAACCATACCATCTCCCACCAAATTTCATTACATCTCTCTTTTTTGACACCACAGAAAAAGAGCAGAATGGCTCTTAATTCCAAGTGCTCAGATAAGATCAGCCTTTTAAAAATAAAGGCATACCTTGTTTTATTGTGTTTCGCTTTATTGTGCTTCTCAGATATTGGCTTTTTTTTTTTTTTTAACAAATCTGAGGGTTTGTGGCAATGCTACATGGTCAGATGATGGTTAGCATTTTTTAGCAAATAAAGAGTTTTGTTTTTCTTTTTTGGCTGCCCCGAGGCATATGGAGTTTCTGGGGCCAGGGATCAGATCCCAGCTGAAGTTGCCACCTACGCTGCAGCTATGGCAACATCGGATCCTTTAACCCACTGTGCAGGGCCATGGGGATCAAACCTTCATCCTGTCACTGCAGAGATACCATTGATCTCATTGTGTCACAACGAGAACTCCAAGAATTTTTAAATTAAGATATGTACATTTTTTTTTAGACATAGTTTTTCGGACATTTTAAGTGTGTTATGCACACTTAATATATACTGTAAATATAAATTTTATATGCGCTAGGAAACCAAAAAGAAAAAAGAAAAAGACCGTGATTTGAATATACCGTGATTTGCTTTAGACTTTTTTTTTTGTCTTTTTAGGGGGGCACCTGTGGCATATGGAGGTTCCCAGGCTAGGGGTCAAATTGGAGCTATAGCTGCTGGCCTACACCACAGCCCCAGCAATGCCGGATCCTTAACCCACTGAGTGAGGCCAGGAATCGAACCCTCATCCTCATGGATACTAATCCGGTTCGTTACCGCGGAGCCACGATGGGAATTCCTGATTTGCTTTATTGCAATATTTACTTTACTGCCGTGGTCTGGAACCAAACCTGCAGTATCACTGAGGTCTGCCTGTAATAATATATGTGCATGGTAGGAAAATTAAACAAAAGAGAAGGGTTCAAAATAAAACATCCCCCCCCCCGCCCCACCTCTTGGTTTCAACCTTTCCCAACCTCTGTCTAAAGGTAACCAGGTACCAGTTTCTCATGCCGCCTGCCGGAAAAAAAATTTAGGCCCACATGAGCATATGATGCAGGCACGGGTGTCTGTTAAGCAGAATGTCCAGGAAAAGAGGCTGTGCTGTAACACACAGATCCTCCCTTGCTCTTGTAAGCCCACAGCTTAGACAGCCCTCTGACCAGCACCTGCAGAGCCAGCCCACACTCAGGCCATGTGGAATCTACCATCTCACAGACGCGCCGTGGTGGGGCTGGTCCCCTGCAAACAGGCCTTTACATGATGTCCAGGTTCTTGTCAGAGCATTTTAAATGCTCCCTCACCTCTTTGCTAATTACCCCCGGTCACCCTTGGGTCGGAATCTCTTGGGCCCATCTCAGAGCCCAGAAATCTGAGCTGCAATTAAGCCAATGCAGGTAGAGAGAGCTCCTGGAGGCAGGTGCGCCTGGTGGCCTTGGGCGAGGCATGAGCTTTCTGTGAACCTCAGTTTCCACCTCTGTAATATGGGGTCATTCTCTCTTAGAGCGGAGGCAGAGGTTTTTAAATGGCAGTGTAGTCTAATCAATGGGCTTTCTCTACCCTTCTGGAACTTGAAGGCTATTTGATGAAATAAAACTTCCCCTTGGACCTCCAGGGAACAGAGGAATCCAAAATGAGGAAACAGAGGCACAGAGAGATGGAGGAACTCGCCCAAGGTCGCACAGCTGATAAGTGGGAAGGCTGGGATGGAACCAGTCAGTCTGGCTCCAGAGTCTGTGCTCTGGAAAACCAGGTGAACGGCAATGGCTGCATCCCTGGAGGCCCTCTGTGGACTCCTGACCTCACGAGGAGTGACCACAGGAAGGTTGCAGGGTTGGTGACCCAGCAGGGAAAAGAGGGAGGCTCTAACATTCTCTAGCATCACAGTGTGCCAGGCGTGGCGTAGTTTATGTCATTTAATCTCTTTTTCTCTTTCTTCGGTCTTTTTAGGGCTGTGCCCTTGGCATATGAAGTTCCCAGGCTAGGGGTTGAATCGGAGCCCCAGCTGCTGGTCTATACCACAGTCACAGCAACGCCAGATCTGACCTGCATCTTCGACCTACACCACAGCTCACAGCGACACAGGATCCTTAACCCACTGAGCGAAGCCAGGGATCAAACCCAGATCCTCATGGATACTAGTCAGGTTCTTGCTGAACCACAACAGCAACTCCTCTCATTTAATCCTTGTACAGAGGACAATTTTACTGCTGGGGGAGGCTAGCCATTCTGGTTCATGGACCAGCCACTACCCCGGAGCATGAGTGCCTGCCATGGGCCCAGTGCAGCAGGGGAGCACAGGGAAGAAGTTGAGGTGCTTCCAGGCCCCCAGGCCCATACAGGCTGGGAGGAGCAGGCAGGATGCTTCCCCTGGAGGGGGCGGGAGAGCCAGAGAGCCAGCCTGGGCCACCTCTCCCTCTCCCCTTCCCCCCTTCCTTCCTGCTACCCTGCCCCATCTGACTTCGGCCAGGCCCACAGCTGCCTCCTGAGTCATCTTTGCTTTCTAGCTTTCTGGTTTTCACTCACCTGTCTCCTTAGTTTGGGTTTCTACCTTGGTGAGAATTCTCTTTCCCTCCCTCCTGTACACCCATTGTTGTCTCAGTCACAATTCCAAGGGACTCTCAGGAAAGGACCTTAAGGTCAAAGGGACCCTGAACCTCCCAGCCCCCTGGAAGCTCCCAGGGCGAGCCTTGGCTGCAGGGTCTCTGGGTCAGAGTCTGGCTTTCCTGGGGCTGAACCGCCCACCCATGCTCTGTGGCACCTTTGGCTTCAATCATGCGCACCCTTGCCACGTACTAGCAGTGAGAAAGCCACCTTCTAGGGCTAGTGCAAAGATGACATGCAACAACGAGGGCCCCTCAAGGGACAGGGTTTGGGGGAGAATATGCTGCAAAAACTGTGGCTGTTATTATTAGAATGACTAACTGGAGAAGGGACCCCTGTGTGTGGCCAGATGTCAGTTTATGGGTCTGGAGGCACCTCAGAGGCTCAGAGCAGGGAGAGCGGACTCCAGCGCAGGACAGTCAGGGCAGGCTTCCTGGAAGAGAAGGCCTAAGGTGCGGTGCTGAGCAAGTGGCTAGGAACTGACCGGAAGGCAGGCATCTGGGCTGGGGGTGAGGTGTGGGGGCAGGGAGGAGGTGCACCTTTGTGGGGATGTGAGAGAGAGGCACAGACAGCTGGCAGATGAGTGGTGAGTCCACACTGGCTCAGGGCCAGGCAGGGGTGTCTGGGACACGGGGACTCCCAGAAAGCTTTGAAGAGAGAGGAAGACCGCACCCCTCATTTGCAGGGGCTCCGTGGCCTCCGGCGGACCCAGGAAAAGCCCAGGTAGACCTTGCGCAGCTCTCCTCCCCGTCCCGTCCCTTGGGCCCAGGTCAAGAGCTGTGGATGTCCACTCCCGGTACAGCTCTGTGACCCGCGGCTTTGGCCTCCTTGGCCTTCACCATTGCCCCTCCCAGGCCAGCCCCCGGGGCGTGGGGCGGGCATGGAGGGCCGGAGGGCTGCGCTGTCCAGGGCCTGCCTGTGGCGGGTGAGGGACCGACGCAGCAGGCTGCTTACGTTGTCCCTCCTTTCCTCCCAGTGGCCCTGCCAACTGGCGGTTACACCACTGCGGTTTGTTGGCCCCAGAGAGCGCCTCCGTTACATAACCCCTGACACAACGGCCCCTAAAACACACACGCACACTGGCATGCGTGCAGACACAGGCTTCTGCACATATGCACACTCTCGCACGGGCTCTCCCTGAGATGCACCACCATGCTCTCCCATCCTCAGTGGCAGCACTCTTGTCTCTCTTGTCTCAGTGCTGCCCCCACCCACAGTCACACAGATGGGGGCCTTCCCCCGCCCCCTGGTTTCGGGGGAAGAATCTTCTGACCCCCTTGCCCTCAAGCCCCGGGTGCCCCGAGCTCAGTGAGATGGACCCAGGGCTGCCTGGGGCTCCCAGGTGACAGCCTCTGTCTTTGGCTCCAGCTCGGGGGGGGGGGGGCATTACATATCAGCAAGCTGCCCCCCAAGAGTGTGGAGGTGTGGGGGAGTTGGGGTTCAGCATGGAAGAAACTGAAGATGGGACAGGGAGACAGAGAAAGACCAGAGCCCAGGGGACAGCCCCTGTTAGGTAGATTCCAGAAACTCAGCAGGCAGGGAGCAAAACAGGGGCATAAATGGCCTCAGAGGCATGGGGGGGGGCGAATTAGTGCAATATTTTTGGAGGGTTACTGTCATGGCCGGTCTCAAGGTTTTAAATGCCTATAACCCTCCCCAGAAACATGTGAGCCGCCTGGTCACTCAGCCATGCTGCCTTCATGGGTTCATCAGAGGCAAATCCTCACCCAAAGATCTGTGAACAACAATGTTCATGCTGCATTGCTCATAAAAGTGAAATGGTGCAGCACCTGGGAGGCCACCAGCTGGCCCTCCTCCTGTGGGTACCGTGCCACTGTCAAAGAAGGTGCTGGCACGTGGGCAGGGTGGACAGCATGCTCCCACTCTGCCAATTGAAGGTGTGTGTGAGTAGGTACAGAGACAGCTGCCATGTACAAATCTCCGGAGCTCCTCGCACAAAGCGGGTCCCATGCGATCAGCTTTGCCGAGTGGGGCTGAGGAGGGACACGCTGGAATGTACTGCCTGCTGTTGGGATGCTCAAAACCAGCGGGCATGAGTTTGGAATGAGAGAGAAAACCCTACAGGACGTCATGCCTACCAAGGAGCCGTGCATTTCTCCCTGTTCTGCATAGTCAGGCATTCTCGTCTCAAGGGGAGTAGGGGGTGGGGGAGGTGGGGAGGGGTGGAGGTGAGAGTGGGGAGAGACACCATGGCCACACCACTCAGGAGCTGGGAGACCCTGGGCAGGGGTCTTCACCTCTCTCTGAGTTGCATGCTCTTCATCTGTTGAATGGATCGGACAGTACCATTCTCGTGGGGATGGGGGGGGGCTGGTTTTTGTTGCACAGTTATTGAGGCCCTTCTAGAGGCCGGGCTGGGATGGGGGGAGGTACCAGGAGGAAGAAGAAGTTCCTTCTTCCTCTGAAAGAACTTACAGGCTACAGAGGAAGACAGAGCTGCAAGCGGCTGGTGTAGGGCAATGCACTCTGTGCACCCACAAAGGCCTATAGGATGGGGCCCTGGGGGGCCAGGGCTGGGGTAGGTGGAGGGGCTACATCTGAGCTTGCGATTCAGCTGAGGCAGAGGAAGCAGGGCACATCAGGGGCATGTCCCAGGCAGGGGCATGGGGACAGCAGAGGCCCAGGATTGTGACGAGCAGGAGGCATCACTGCGGTGGGTGCCCCAGGGCAAGGAGGGAGCACTGAGGTTCCAGGCAGAACCTCAAAGAGCACGTTTGGAAGCTTGGGCTTGAGTTGGGGGCAAGGATACTGGTCAGGGTCCTAGGGCAGGAGGGGCATGATCACCCATGTGTTTTAGAAGCTGGCTCTGGGGCAGGTGGCTGGGAGGAGGAGCAGCTGGGGGCTCCTGGATCCCCTGCTGTCTGGGGGAGATGGAGCCTGGGTTGCTGAGTCTTCCCCGGGGAGGTGCACAGGCGGGCTAGAAAGCTGCCTTTGGTTCAGGGAGCCTGAGGGACAGGGTAGAGGGAAGTGAGAGAAGACTCAGGGAAGACCCTAGGTTCAGGCACAGGGGGCTGGAGGGAAATGGTGTCACAGCTGTAGAAACAGGGACAATGGGAGGGGTGCGTGTGAAGGGCCATGTCTCTGGGGCGACTGAGAGGAGGGGGTCCCAGGCTGCTGGGTGGGGCTGTGCGGTGCCACCATGTGGTGGGTAGTCCCTTCTCCTCTCCTCCACTGGCACTTCCAGTCTACCTGACAGAGGAACAGTTTGGAACTCTTTTGGACTCTCTTGGCTTGCGGAGGGAGGGGGACCCACGAAGGCTGCCACGGGTGTGTCCCAGGACTTGCTTTGGAGAAGGACAACCCTTCAAGGGTTAGGTGACAGATGTGTCCTTCCTTACAGTGGTTTGCATGTTAAGAGAACTCTCCAGAATGACAGTGCCGTCCAACAGAACTTTCTGCCATGACGGAAACATGCAGGGCAGTGGCTTCTAGCAACAGAGGAGCACTTGCAGTGTGGCTAGTGGCTGGTGAGGAAGGAAGTGTTGAATTTCGTTTAAGTTCAATGCACATCGTGTCACGCGCCTCGTGCCTACCACACTGGACCGTGCAGAGCTATCTAGAATTTCTAAAGGAAAGCGACTGTCACTCATGTGGTTGGGGCAGTTTGGTGGGGGCAGACTTCCTCAACCTCCTTAGCTTGGGCGTCTATTAATTAGGTGTGAAAAAAACCCAAGAAAGCAGTCCTAAACTGTTACATCCTACTGCCTGTGTGTCTGCTCTGTTCGCACTAAGTGGGTTGACGGCTTCTCAGAAGCTTCCTGATGGTCCAAGGTGACAGGCCTGACATACTACAGATGGAGACATCAAGCCACTGGCTCATGGTCTCGCAGCCGGCAGTAGCAGAGCTAGGCTTTGGCTCGGCAGCCTTGGCAGCTACCCATTGTGCCAGCCTGTGCAGGGCAGTTCCATCTGGGGGACCCTGAGCTGGGCTCTCTCCTAGTCATGTCACCCATGATATCATATTTTGACCCTCATGGGGACTTTGTGTAGCAGGAATGGCATCATCGCCCCCATTTCACAGATAAGGAAACTGAGGCTCAGAGGTGCGTTCAGGATCACACAGGTAGGGAGTGGCCATGAAGTGAGACCTGAAGCCAGGTCTGTGGGAGCCTCTGCCTGTAAGCCCTGCAGACCAGGCCCCTCACACGGCAGCGGTGACACTTGCCTGGAGTCCTCTCATGCTCCAGCCCCTGCGGCAGCTCTAGGCTCCCCAGGCTGTGCTTTGTGAGCCACTGGCCTGTCTGTTCCATGGACCTTCCAGAACCTCCCTAAGAAGCCAGATGGACAGAACCTTCAGAAACTTGCTGCTCTGAGCCTCTCAGCTAAGAGGGCTTTAGGTCTGCTTGGTGAGAATTGATATTCAGCGTTTTTACCCACAGCCCTAGGACAGCTCACACCTAAGGCGGACAGTGTCTTGGGTGATCTCTTTACCCAGGGCTCATGGAGGAATCCGGAAATTGGGAATTCTCCAAGGGGGACTTCCTATTCTCGCTGAGCCTTCGTTTTCTCATCTAAGGAGTGAAAGGGCTACACTAGGTCATGGTTTTTAAAAACTTTTTTAGCATGAAAATAGTTTTTATAAGGAATCATTTTTTTTTCTCCAATCTAGTTTCTACACAACTTAAACCATTTAAAATCTTGAGCGCGGCTGTCTTTTTCCTCAGCTTAAAGTCCTTCAATGGCTTCCTCCTGCCCTCAGGAGGCTTAGAGTCTAAGAAGGAAGGATGATGTGTACACAAAAAAGGCATTTAAAATATGTCAAAGGGGAGTTCCCGACGTGGCGCAGTGGTTAACGAATCCGACTAGGAACCATGAGGTTGCGGGTTCGGTCCCTGCCCTTGCTCAGTGGGTTAACGATCCGGCGTTGCCGTGAGCTGTGGTGTAGGTTGCAGACGTGGCTCGGATCTGGCATTGCTGTGGCTCTGGTGTAGGCTGGCAGTTGTAGCTCTGACTAGACCCCTAGCCTGGGAACCTCCATATGCCGTGGGTGTAGCCCTAAAAAGACAAAAGACAAAATTAAAAAACAAAACAAAACAAAACAAGAACCCTACTCGTATCCATGAGGATGCCGGTTCAGTCCCTGGCCTCGCTCAGGGGGTTAAGGATCCCACATTGTTGAGAGCTGAAATGCAGAATTAAAGGTGCGACTCGGAGCCAGTGTGGCTGTGGCTGTGACGCAGGCCTGCAGTGGCAGCTCCAATTTGACCCCTACCCTGGGAACTTCCAAATGCTGAGGGTACGGCCCTGAAAAAAAAGGGAAAAAAAGTCAGAGGATGACAAATGCTAGGGGAAAAATAAAGCAGGATGAGAGATGCCAGATGGGGCTGTTGTCTTAAAGAGGGTGGTCTGGGTGGCCCCCTGTAAAGGCAACCGGAGCAAATGAGCCATGTGGAAGAGCATGACAGGGAATAGCAACTGCAAAGGTCCTGAGACAGGGAGTAGGCCCACCATGAATACAAACCAGCAGGGAGAGCTGAGTGGCTGGAGCAGGAAGAGGGAAGGGAGAGTCAGGGTCAGAAGAGAAAGAGGCTAGTGAGTGGGAGGGAAAGATAATGCTGGACCTTGTAAGCCTTGGGAAGAGTTTAGATTTTTATTCGGAGTGAGGATTTTGAGCTGAAGGGTAACTTGTGTTTTAAAAGCACAGGTGAAATTATCACAACATTGTAAATCAACTATACTTCAATAAGACCTTAAAAAAAAAAAAGAAAAAGAAAAAAAAAGAGGAGATCCCATTGTGGTGCCTTGGAAACAAATCTGACTCGTATCCATGAGGACGCAGGTTCAATCCCTGGCTCTGCTCAGTGGGTTAAGGATCCGGCATTGCCATGAGCTGTGGTGTAGGTTGTTGATGCAGCTTGGATCTGGTGTTGCTGTGGCTGTGGTGTAGGCTGGCAGCTACAGCTCCAATTTGATCCCTGGCCTGGGAGCTTCCATATGCCATAGGTGTGGCCCTAAAAAGCAAAATAAAATAAAATAAAATAAAATAAAATAAAATAAAATAAAATAAAAAATCAGCCAAGTTCTACCTGGCAAGAAACCCTGGAAGGCTTCTTGGAAATCGCCATTTCCAGACAGTGTGGGAGGAAAGCAGGAGAACGAGAGGCAGCCTAGGGCGATTTGAAGGAGCCACTGCTTAGCTTCCTTTGAATTCAGCTTCTGCCTTTTTCCTAGCTGCTTGGCCTCGGGCCTATGACAGCTCTGAGCTCAGTTTCCTCATCTTTGAAATGGGGATAGGGGACTACTTCAGTCTTGGGTAAGAGAGAAGGACTGTTTTAACTTGAGGACATAATAAGTGCTCCATAAATGTAGCTATTAGACCCTATAAGGCATTTGACCAGGGAACCTGTGGGCAGGAGCTGGGGGAGCAGGGGGAGCCAGAGATAATGAAGCTGAAGATGACGAAGCGCTACGGAGGTAATAATAATAACAGCCAGCGAATTCTTTGGTTGAATACTTTCCACCTCCAGGCATCTCACATATAGTATCTCAATCCTTACCTCAAATGCAAGGACAATGCATTAACCCATTTTTCACACAAAGAAACCGAGGCTTAAAGAGACCATGAATGGTGCTCAGGGTCATACCGTGGGTCATGGGCAGCACCTGGGACTCATTCCTCACCTCTGACTTGAGTCACAGTTCTTTCCATGGGTGCTAACGTGCTGGGCTCTGGGGCGAAAAAATCCAAATAGAATCCCCCCCTCAAGGGGTATTTACATTTTTAGGGGGGCGCTCTGAGGGCAATTTTTTTTTAATTGAAAAAGTTAATTGAACACATTTCACTAAAATATAGAAAAGTTCAAAGGATAATATGAAAAACCATGAGTGTAGAACTCACTGAACTAAAATTCTGATGCTCTAATAGCAGAATTGGTGGGGGACAGAGAGCAAGCGAGAGATCTAGAGGGCCGAGCCCACTGCCCCAGCCCCACCCTGTGCCATAGTGCTCCAGCCCCAGGCACCTTTTCCTTTTCTTTCTTTTGTGGAACCATGTTCCCTCTAACCACCGGCCCTTTGCACTAGCTGCTCCTTCTAGTTGGAAAGCTTTTTCACGAGTCCTTTGCCTTATTAAGTAAGCCCTTTGCCCTTGTTACTTCTTCAAGGGCTTCCAGGACCCTACGTTAGACCAATTTCCCTGACAGAGGCTCCCTTAGTGCCCTGCCCTTCCCTTTTGTAGCTGGATTTCAGCTTGTGACTATGCATTTTTAAAAATCAAGATATAATTCACACACAATAAAAGTCACCAGATTAAAGCAAAGAAGTGTACCCATTTTAATATATTTTTAAAAATCAAGATATAATTCACACACAATAAAAGTCACCAGATTAAAGCAAAGAAGTGTACCCATTTTAATATATGTTCAATCAGCACCACCATGGAATCCAGAATATTTTCATCAACCCCCAAAGAATCAGTGTCTCCATCAGCAATCATTTGTCTTTCCTTCCCCAGTGCCTGGCAACCACTAATCTTTTTGTCTCTATGGATTTGCCTATTTTGGACACTTCATATAAGAGGAGTCATATAATAGGCGGTCTTTTGTATCTGGCTTCTTTCACTTACAGAGTTATCAGTTCTTCATTCCTTTTTTTTTGCCTGCACCTGCGGCAGCGTGTGGAAGTTCCCAGGCCAGGGATCAAACCCACATCACAGAAGCTACCTGAG
The DNA here is from genome assembly GCF_016906955.1 of Phacochoerus africanus. Taxonomy (NCBI): domain Eukaryota; kingdom Metazoa; phylum Chordata; class Mammalia; order Artiodactyla; family Suidae; genus Phacochoerus; species Phacochoerus africanus. Next base: position 101,740,947 of record NC_062548.1, on the reverse strand, counting down.
CCACTGCAGGGACAATGCCAGATACTTAACCCACTGAGCCAGACGGTAATTCCCTTCAGTCTTGTCTTTGTCTGAATACCGTTCTGTTGTGTGGACATGCCACTTTTTGTTCATCTGTTGATGGTCATCTGGGTTGTTTCCACTTTTTGGCTGTTATGAACAAGGGTACAAGTTTTTGGTGGTGGTTGTTGTGGTGGTGGTGGTCTTTTTTTTTGTTTTTTTGTTTTTTTTGGTGGTCTTTTTTTTGTTTGTTTGTTTTTGTGTGGCCATCAAGGAACATGCATGCAAAGTAGGGGAAACAGACATTAATAAAACTGTTATGTGTCACTTTGGAAAATAGTACAGCCGTTCTTCAAAAACTTAAATGTAGGAGTTCCCGTCTTGGATCAGTGGTTAACGAACCCCACTAGGAACCATGAGGTTTCGGGTTCGATCCCTGGCCTCGCTCAGTGGGATAAGGATCCGGTGTTGTCATGAGCCGTGGTGTAAGTCGAAGATGCGGCTCGGATCCCACGTTGCTGTGGCTCTGGTGTAAGCCAGTGGCTACAGCTCCGATTGGACCCCTAGCCTGGGAACCTCTATAAGCTGTGGGGGCGGCCTAAGAAAAGGCAAAAAAACAAAAACAAAAACAAAAACTTAAATGTAGAATTACCATACGATCTGGCCTTTCTATTTCTAGGTATAGAACCAAAAGAACTGAAAACATATGTTCATGCAAAAACGTGTACACATGGATGTCATAGCAACGTGATTCAACAGCCAAAAGATTAAAAAAAATAAAAAGCAAAAGCAAAACAAACTAACCAACCCCCGCCCCCACAGCCAAAAGGTGGCAACTCCAACATCTATCAACTGATGAATGAAAAACAAAACACGGTCCATGCATGCAAAGGAATATTATCTCGCCACACCAAGGAGGGAAGGCGGCTTCACGCTGCCACATGAATGAACCTTGAAAACACATGCACTCCAGAAAGGTAAGGATGGCACCTGTCCACTCACCTCTGTCCTGTGGTGCTGGCATGTCCCAGACGATCAGGAGCTGCCTGTGGGATGGATGCAAGGTCTTAGGCAGCAGTTCCAGCATTGCCGCCCCCCTCCCCGCCCCATGTCTGGACAGGACCCCAGGGCAGTGGAAGGGAAGCTGCCAGCACACGAGGAATCACACCAGCCCTGGCCCTCGGCGGCCTGTGCCTCCTGCCCTGCAGCATCTCTGATTTCCATCTTCACAACATGTCACCTTGGGAGTCTGGACGTCTTGTAGGTGCTCGAAAGAGCCCAGGAACACTGGCCTCTCTGGACCTGTAGCTTCAACAGGAGCCGGGCCAGGGAGAGACAACCAGGCAGCCCAGGACCACCTGCCATATACCTCGGCCAAGTTCCTCTCCCCTGGAGGGCAGCCCTTCTCCCCTCAGTGAAGCAGAGGAACGAGCAGCAGGCCACCAAGGTCCCCCAGCCCCTCTCCAGTGGTTGTAGCGCTCAAAGACGGCCCAAGAGCAGCCTCTCACCCCAGTCACTCCCCGGGTGGTGGGATTTGGTAACACAAGGCCCTGGGCCTGCCTTTCAAGGGGTCTCCCCATAATACCAGAACCAGGCCCAGTGCAGGGGTCACAGGCCACCCCACAGTCTGGCCGGGCCTCCTCCAGGGTCACTGGGAAGTCCATGCATGTCTCATCACATATTGGTGGGCCATGGAGATGTATTTGAAAATAATTTTAATTAGCCGGAAACTAGGAGTTTAATAAATGGAAAACAGAGAACTTTCCAAGGCCACAGCTGGGAAATGCTCGCTTTTTAAAAAATTCCGCCTGGCTTCCCAGGCCAGCTAAACGCCCCGACACAAGGGCCTGATTGCCACAGGAATCCACAAGGAAAACAAAGCTTATTTTTAGAGAAATATTTTAAACTCGGTTTCAGTGAGCTCAGGAGTTTTCTCGTGTGTCTAAAATCCTTAATATCTTTCCTTCTATTTCAGAGCTGCCTCCCACCCGAGAGAGCACAAGAACTCCTATCAGACGTGAGCTATTTCTGCAACAGATGAAAATAAAAGGGCCCTCTCTCCCTCCCACCAGAGAATGAATTGTTTCTAAATGTGTCCCCGCAGTCAGGCCCAGGAGGCCTTGGCAGGTGTGACCAGCAATAAAATGGGTCTGGGGTCCCTCGGGCCTGAAGGCCTGCCTGCCCCCCCCAGCCCTGTTCTGCCCACCGCCCTGCAGGAAGTGGGTGACAGCCTGGCCGCCATTTCCGGGTTTTGAAAACAGGGTTTAACTCGAAAGAGGCCTGCTCAAAAGGGGTGCTTTTCCTCCAAAGGTGTTGTTAATACTCCACCTCAACAGAGACACCCCCCCCTCCCCAAAACATCCAGACCCAAACATACAGCAACTCTCACAGCTCTTTCCTCACATCCCACAGACCTACACACCTACCCACACGGCAACAGCAACAGTAACAGCCACACCTACCCACAGCAACAGGAGCACCCAAGCCCATATGTGTGCACACACACACACACACACACACACACACACACACACACACAGAGAGCAATAGCCACACCTACCCACAGCAACAGGACACCCAAGCCCGCACATGCGCGCGTGCGTGCGCGCACACACACACACACATGCACACACGGCAACAGCAACAGTCACACCTACCCACAGCAACAGGAGCACCCAAGCCCACATGCGCATGTGCACGTGCACACACACACACACACACGCACAGCAACAGACATAATGAAACCTGCATCCACACACATATACACACACATACCTAGACACACACATATAGAGCAAAACACAAATCTACACCCACACTCACACACAGCAAGAGACATTGAAACCTATACCTCCATAGATAGATACACAGAGCAACAGACACACCCAAACTCACACACAGATACACACACACACCCCTCTACACACAGAGTAACAGACATCTTCAAACCCACCTGTACACACACACACACACACAAATCCATAACCACATTCACAGATCCATATACACACAAAGCTATACATACACACAGAGAGCAACACACGCTCAAACTCACACAGATACACACACACACCCTCTACACACAGAGTAACAGATAGCTTCAAACCCACCTGCACATTCACACTCACACACACAACAGACAAACCCAATTCCATAACCACATTCACATGGATCCATACACACACAAAGCTACACACACACACAGAGCAACACATGACCAAACTCACACCTATGCTTGTACACAGATCCCCACATACACCGACACAGACACACCACACACACAGAGCAACAGACCCACCCAAACCCACACTCACAGATTTTCATACCCACTCCCCAAATCTCACACCCTACGGACACACATGCCCCCCCACATATCAACAGCCACACTTCCATACACCCCCCAGCCCCAGCCCCAGTATTCTCCTGCAGCAACCCCCCCCTCCACAGACCCCAGCCATGGCAACACAACACGTGTGTGCACATTCACCCAGATGGATGAGGACACAGATACACCCTTCATGTAAATGCCCCACCAGCCCTCCCTCCACACCCGCAAAAACACCCTCGGACACACGCATGCACACCCATACATTTTCCAGGTCCAGCAAACACTGTCAGGAGAGGTTGGGAGATGCCACCTAGGCAGGGCTGGGCCTGTAGGGGCTGTAGCTTCCTGCTCCCCGGCCCCCCTTCCCGCAGGGCTCCTCCTGGGCAAGCCTGTCCAGCCGCCAGGCCCTGGCCCCTCCCTGCCCCTCCCTCTTTTCCTCCCTCCCTCCTGGGCCTTGCCAGCGGCACAAACTGGAACTGCCCTGGATGGCCACACGTCTGCACATCCCAGAGAACGAACAAGAAAAAATAAACAGCATCCATGAGGTAACAACGATGGAGAGTGGTTACAGGCCCCTGGTGGCAGGTGAGCCGGGCCGCTTACCAGGGGCGGGCCTCATTGGCTCCCATTAACTCACAAGGCCAGGGAAGGCCCAGAGGCCCAACTTCCAACTTTCAAGATGGAGCCAGAGGCACATCTGCCCTCACCCTTGTCACCACCACAAGCACAACTGAAAGAGAGCAAATGCCCGGAGACGGTTCTCTTCCAGGTTCAAATGCTCCCTAGTGGGCCTCCCCGTCTCCACACACAGCCAGCCCCTGGGGTTTCTGAGAGCCCCACCCCCCAGGCAGAGTTCCCCACTGAGCATCCCAGTGCGGGGCCAGAGCTGCAGCAAAGAGCTTTGCCTGTTTGTCCAGCCTGCATTGAGCCCTCCAGGGCCTGGCCCTTGCATCCGGGTTCCTGAGCCGCTCCCGGGCTCACAATCCCCCATCTATTCCCAAGGGGGGGTGCAGAGCTCTGGCCTTCTCAATAGTTTGTGTGTGTGTGGTTTTTTCCCCTCGTTTTATACACTCAGCAGTGGATTCAGACAGAGTGAAGGGTGGAAACTAGCTACACGCATGCACCCCTTCTCCGAAATAATGTAGAAGGTGGTACACACGAACCGGGCCGCTTCAAAGATACCTTCGTTTGCCAATGGCTGGTGGAAATGCCCTGGTGAAGACATCCTAAACATCATCACATTCCGGGCTCATTCTCACAACGGACAACCAAAGAATTTTCTAGAATGTAACGCAGGAGTCAGTTTTAGTTCCGCTCCCCAGCCCGTGATAGGAATCCTGGCTTGTTCTTACTTGCAGTTTTTACTTCTAGTTCCCTTAATTTACAAGAAAACTCTGCTCAGGGTGACCAAGCGTGTGGTGTGCTGTTAATTCCAGGCGCTGCAGAAAGACAATGACCTACATACCCTCCATTGATCTGTGGCAAGAGGAAATTTCTGAATGATCGCCCCCCCCCCCCCCCCGCCCCGGCCCCCCGCCCCGCTTTCCACGCTCCACTGGGTCTTAAATCCAAAACATCAACTCCTAGCAGTTGGGCTTTCAAACAAACCAACTTTTCAAAAATGAAGGCGGCTTACCCCAAAAAGAAGTCGACCATTCCAGCTGATCCAAAGTACTTGTTCAGAAAAATCAGTTTGGGAATGAGGTGGAAACAAGGCCTTTGAAATGCAGTTTGGCCTAAATAGCACCACACTTTAGACTTTTCCTGCCCATTGCACATTCTTTGTGGTGCAGAGGCCTGGGAGCCTGCGGGGTCCAGGCCGGCCGAGCCCTCCTTGGCCTCAGGCTTCCCTCCCCCACCGCCGAGGCCCTCAGCCGGGGGCCGGGCAGCTGGGAGAACTTCGAAACTGTTCCTCGGCTCCTTTGGCGGCGATCGCCCAGCACCCAGACGCTCCAGTGAACACCAGTGCGATCGTCCTTAACATGAAACAGCTGCCTGAGGCCTGGCGGACTCCACCGACGCCCCCACCCTGCCGGGCTCAGCAATGAGGCCCCCGGAGACCCGCGAACACAGGCCTGCGGAGGTTGCAACTTCAGCTGATAAAGCCCAGCTGTTGTAGGTGAGAAAACAACTTTTGCTGAGTCTCTTACCTACTTTGGAAAAAGTGTCTGAAGTGTGTGTTGCAGGGTGGAGTGGGGGGGGGGGAATGGAGAAGGAAAAACAGGAATTGATTTATGAACCATTTTTGTTTTAAAGTGTAAGAAAGGACCATACTAAGGTTTCAGCTCAGTTGTGAGAATCAGCAGACAGATTGGTGCTTTTATTTTTTTCCTTTCCTTTTCCAGAGACCTGGGTTAAATGTGCTTTCTGGCCGCTTTCAACCGTCTCAAACACAGACACTAATCCTTTTGCATAAATAACGTGTGTGCTCACTCCCACAGGAAGCCGTCCGCATAAACAAACATTACCCAGATATAAGTTTAACCTGTTTAATCTTCCTTCTCTTTCCGTCCTCTGCGGACAAGGACACAACCAGGCTTTCCAAAGTCCAGGCAAAACCCTGGTTCTCCAGCCCAGGAAAGGTTGGGCCTCACCCCCCCACCCCCAGCTCAGCCAAGGGTTGGCAAGACCCTCCTCACCCAAGCAGTTCCCTGGGCGTCTCAGCGGTGGGGGGGTGGAGGGGGGGAAGTCAGACCTTCAGCTGCCACTGCAGACACGTGACCACTTGGTGACTCACAGGCGGGCCACACCCCTTCAGGCCTTCCAGCCAGGCCCTGCCACCAGCCAACCCAGGGATGCATCTTATTACCAAGGGGAACAGCTAACTAATGCCCTTGACAGTCCAAATTACTTTCTTCCAGCTAAAAGAACTTGCTATAAAACATGCGGGGGGGACAAGCTCTTCTGAACTCTGGGCTCTACCAGCTAAATCCTAGCCCTCAACCCCTCTGACCTGGGCAATCAATGCCTGAGAGGGGTGTGGGAAGCTAGGGAAAAAAAAAAAAAAGCAAGCTATCTTACACATTAATATTTTTTTCCCAAAATTTTTATTGGGGGAAAACTACAGAACATTTACAGTACAATGTTTACAGTCACAATTTGTAGTGAACTGATTCCCCAAAATATATTACAACTCAAGTTGACTTATCTCGTTACATTCAAATACCTACTTCTGTCAAAGTAGTCCCGAGTACATACAAATATAGTGCTCCAACTGTACCTACGTACAAACTAAAACGACTACTCATTCATCCGCTGTCCAGGAAAGATTCCTGCCTTTCTACATGGAAAAAAAAAAATAGTACAAGTTTTGGAATTTTCTGTAATTAAACAAGTCATATTCATGTACTACATATACCATTTTAGCACTAAGAGGTGGCCTCTTCAGTTTATATCTATATATAAAAAAGTGGTAAAAATCTTTTCCTTTTGTGCAGTTGAACCCATCCTACATTCAAATTCTCTCAAGCACTAATAGACAAAATACTTATTTGGTTGAGGAAGATTTAAGGCAAGTTCTGGCCCTTCCAAAGGCACTGAGACTACCCCCCCCCCTTATTGCTACATGTCTTTATACGCAGTTATGTCACAGTAGAACTGGTGGGATAAGCAAACAAAACACATTTCTTTTTTGCTAGTTTTTAAAGTTGGAATGAGAAAAGCATGCCACATTTATGCCTGATTACAAAGTATGTGGTCACTTTTTTCTTTTAAAGTTGGATGGGCTACAACCATTATACATTCTAAGAAAAACTCATAAGATATTCCTCAAACTACTTCCACAGCCTCAAGATAGATTTCTGTAAAGAAATCATGCAATCTTTTCAAAATTGACGTAAACAAAGAAAGAAATTAATGAAATAAATATTACATACAATCTCTTAAATTAAGATTTTTTTTTACTCATTTACAATAAAATAACCAAGTGAAGTTACAAAAGGCATATATTACTGTGAAAAGAACATACACTCCACATTTTGCCGATTAATAATGGCAATCATAATTTAACATAATAAAAGAATATATATCTATTGCTTTTCATCATACTTGATAAATACAGTATGAACAAAAATTTCAATGTATACTTTTCACAAGATAATAAATAAGTTAAATAGTTTTTTCATATTGAGTTGTGGTGCAGTGGTGCGAATCAACTCAAAACAGCTAAAAATTCAGCAGTTATTCCCCAACAATTACAAACTAAACTCTGCCCAAAGCTTCCAGAAAAGAGCAGACAAAATGATTCTAAATTAAACATCCACTAAGTGGTGGCAATGAAACCAGTAACCGGTATGAAACTTTGGAATGCAAGTTTTTTTTTTCCAGACATATTTAACTTTGTTAAAAAAACAAAAAACACCTATGGAGCTGAGGTCTGCTATCAAGGCATATTCTTGGTAGGATATTGGATTCTAAAAGCTTAAAGGTTTAGCAAGGTGATGGCTGGCTGGTTTGTTTACACTGGTCTGAGACAAACAATTAGGAACTCCACTCAAGAGTCCCCGCATCTGGACTGTTAACTAATGCTTTTCAAGTGAAGATATGGAATGGTGGTTGGTAGCTGCTGGTGCTGGGTTGATTTTTCCTAAAGTCCCACACTCAGAGACCTAAAAAAGTTTTTAGGTGTTTGTCTTTTTTTTTTGTTTTTTTGTTCAATTCGCATAACAACTGCCCCGTTGTGAATATTTTGTTCACCAATACAAAAAGTTCGTTGGCTTTTTTTTTTTTTTGCTCAACAAGAATGAAACTTCGTAATAATAATAAAAATAATAATAAAAAAAAAAAAAAACAAGAGGAAACCGAAGAGGGAGGGGTGGGGGCCCCTCCCGGCACACAAGTTCGAGTCCAAGTGCTCGGTGCGGCCTGAAGTCTGCTTGTGGCCGGTATCATTCCCCCCTACACATCCCCGTGCTCCCCTGCCCCTAGCAGAGGCGAGACCGCCGGGGCGCCCTCCAACACCCCCAGAACTGCCTTCCCTTCCTCCTCCTCACTGGCGCCCTCTTGCCTCAGTCGTCGGAGATGGAGAGGCGGCTGAAGATGGGCAGGCGGCGGCCAGGGTCGAGGCTGGGGGACTCAGAGCCGCTGAGGCTGCCCGAGCTCAGGGAGCCGCTCAAGTAGCTGTCGCGGTCCGACAGCGAGTCCGGGGGGCTAGGGGGAGCGTCGAACACGGGGGACTCGGACAGGCGGCGCGGCAGCTGGAAGCTGAAGGGCGGTGAGGGCGGCGCGGTGGCGCTGGTAGGGAGGGGCGCGCTGGGCGGTGCCGGGGGCTGCGCAGGGGGCACCAGGCCCTGCTGCTGCTGCTGCTGGCTGCGATAGTAGGCGGCGGCAGCCACCGTGGCGAAGTTGTGGGTCTGGATGGCGAGCGGCGTGATGAGGCTGCTCAGCTCCGGGCCGAAGGCGAAGGCGTTGTTGGCGCACGAGGCCGACGAGCAGGCGGCGCAGGGCGCGCCCGGAGCGAGCAGGTCTTCGGCGCCCCCAGTGCCGTACAGCAGAGCCGCCGCAGCCGCGGCCGCCGCAGAGGCACAGCACGTCGGGGCGCCCGAGGGCGTGGAGGCTGCCGAGGCCGACGAACAGGAAGAAGCGGACGAGGAGCAGGACGAGGCGGAGGAACAGGAGGGCGGCGGCGGGGTGCGCGACGTGGGGCTGTCGAGCAGCAGGGGCGACTCCAGGCCCCCCGGGGGCTGGTGGTGGCCCGACGGGAAGCCCGAGAAGCTGAGGCTGTGGTGCAGCTTGGGCCGCGGCTCCCGAGGGAAGCCCAGGTGCAGCGCGTCTCGGGCACTGAAGGTGCGCAGGTCCCCGGAGGCACCCCCCGATGGCGCAGGCCGCCGCTCATCGGCGTTGTGGATGAAGTGGCAGCGCGGCCCGTAGGGGCAGAAGCCGATGGTGTGGAAGGTGCGGCACAGCTCCGTCTTGTACTTCGGATGGCGAGTCAGGCTGCGCAGCTCGTGGAACCCGTGCGCGAACTGGCACTTCTCGCCGTATTTGCACGTGCCGCTCTCCTCGAAGGGTCGGCACAGCTCAGTTTTGTAGCGCGTTGAGTTGATCTGGGAGCCGCCGCCCCCCTTCTGCTGCTGCTGCAGGTGCAGGAGGTGCTGGCTGCGATCGCCGTTCTCACTGAACGAGCGGTCCCGGAATTTGTTCTCCTTGTTCAGCAGGGCCGTGCCGCCGCCCCCCGACGGCTCCTTGAGGGTGCCGTAGGAGGCCGGGCCGCTGGCCGCCGCGCTGCCGCAGCTGCTGCCGTTAGCCGCGCCCGGGAACTTGGGCGAGCAGCTGCCGGGGCTAGGCGCTGGGTGGGCGAGCGCGTGCAGGTTGCTGGCCGAGTGCCGTCGGAGGAAGCCCGGGGTGAAGCCCGAGCTGGGGGCAGCGGCCACAGGCGTCCCCACCGCCTTCTTGTCCAGCATGTTGTTCAGATTGAGGTTGGCCAGGGATTTCTCCGTCTGCCAAAAGGAGGGTAGCGGGGAAGGGGTGAAAAGTGGAAAAGGAAGGGAAGAGTTGGAGGAGTTGCAGAGTAACAACCACTTGCAGCTCTCCGATTCTTTTCCCTTTTTTCGGATTCTGACTCGGCCCCCAACCGCCACCCTTACAAGAGCACAAGAATCAAGTTCGAGTTGGGAGGAGCCGAACTCTCCCACCCTAGGCCGCGCCGGCTTGCAACATGTGATCTTCAGCCGTGGGCCGCCGGCCTGGGCGGCGCAAACCCCGTCCGGGAAGCCCCGGGCAGCGTGGCTGTGGTCGGCTGGGGAGAAACTAAACAGCTACAGCTACTCCCTCCGGCCCTTCCTCTCTTCTCCTTCTCTCCGCCCACAAGGCGCGAGAACACACACTGCAAACTCCAGGATTTTTCCCGAACCCAAAAGTCAAGGCGAGGAAAGGACTCCCAAAGCCGAGGGCAGAGGGCCAAGTCTGAAATCTCGAAGGGCTTCCTTCTTGCCTCTCCTCCTCCTCCCTCCTTCCTTTCCCCGCCCGCGTACCTTGCACAAGAAGTCGATATCGTAGAAGGCGGACAGAAGTGTGGTCGACATGTTTCTGGATCCTGTAATGGTCGGAGCTGCAGGCAGGGAGGTCCGGAGGAACCCTCGCGGCGACGCGGCCGGGCTCGAGCCACGACGAATAACGGGCGAGGGGCGGGGGAGGGATCGAAAGTTTGCTGGGGGGCGAGAAAAGAAGGAACGGAGGCAGCAGCGTGGACTGGTTTTGAGGGTGCCCAGGAGTGCGGAGTGGGGGGAAAGAAAGAGTGAAGCTAGAGCGCTCCTCCGCGCCCCGGGGTGCCCGGCCCGCCCCCCCGCGCGGAGCCGACGGCAGCTCTCGGACTGCTGGAACTCAGCGGCCTGCGAGCGCGCGCCCTATATACTGTCCCGCAGCGCGGCAGAGGCTGGAGGGGCGTGCCGGGGGAGGGGACAGAACGCTGACCCCCGCCGGGGTCTCCAGGCAACGCCGCCCGCCGGCTCGCGGACGTCAGGCGCCTTCCCGGCCTCCCATTGGCCGCCGCCAATTTTTTTTTTCTCTGGGGGAGGGGGGCGGGGAGGCCTCGGGGCGGGGCTGGGCGCTGGGGCGCCCGGGGCAGCGTGGAGAGCTCGGCCTAGATGGGTGCTGCTAGGTGGCGGCGGGAAGATTCTGCTCCCCTCCTCTGGGGCTGCACTGTTGGAAATCCCCAGCACGTTTAAGCTGGCCGGGGTTCTGCAGTCCTGGACGTGTCTCTCCCCGCCCGATCCTGCTACGCGAAATTGCGGAGTTTTTATCTCCCACCCTCGGTCTTATACTGGGCGCGGGAATTGCAAAATGCAAGAATACTGCAACCGTCCGCGCGGCCCGACTGGGTTGCAAAGGGTGCTCCGGCCGGGAGGGCGGGGGGCGAGGGCTTGAGTCGGATGGGTGGTGGCTCCATCCCGACTGCACGTGGAGTGCGGTGGGGGTGGGGGCGGGAGCGGCCACGCGGGCGGCTGCCGGGGTAGTCCTGCCCGGAGGAGCCTGGGCCCGTTTCTCCGCCCCCCTTCCCGCCCAGGCTGCAGTAAACAGGGCTTGAGCGCCGGGGCCTGCCGGGCAGGGCTGAGTGTCTGAGGACAAGGCGCTGGCTTTGCTAATCACATCACAAGACCTTGAGCCAGGGCCAAAGGCGCGGAGTGGCGCGGGGCGTCCCGGGCGGGGGAGCCGGCTGGGAGGACAGGAGGAAAGGCCGGGAGAGCAGTGCAGGCATGGAGGCCACTTCCCGCCACCTTGTCTGTCTGCCGGTCGGTTCGGTCTTCCCCAGCCCTCCCGGGGGTGGTGGCAAGCTGCCAGCCGAGGCTCCCGCCCTCCGCAGCCTTGGCCAGGCGCGCCCTCCTAGCCCTTTCCCTCCGGCCGTTGAGGGCGCCGCGCCCCGCCTTAACTGTGAGCAGAACCTGTGGGCTGCAGGCTCTGGCTGAGGCCGACCCGCAGCCAGGCAGGGCTGGGCACCGAGGACGCGTCTGGTGGGCTCGCCCGGGTTTCCTCCCACACCCCCAAAAACTCGCGTTGGGAAATGCTCTGCCAACGGGTGCCCTGTGGGTATGGGGCAGACGCCCCCCCTAGCGCCCAGGGAGGCTAAAGCCGCTGTCGCCCCTACTTGAGCAGATCTGGTCCGGGACTCCTCGCTCCGCGTCTTGGCATATGCTGCCAAAAAGCTGGAGCGGGGCCCATGATTTCGCACACCTGACAGCCTAGGCTGTAACTGGGCCTAAGTTGAAAGGTCCAGTAAGCGCAAGGCCAAGAAGCTACCCACGCCCCCTTCCCCAGCTGATCTTGTTTTGTTTCCTGATGCTCACTTCCATTCTGCAGCGCTCATTCTTTATCTCAGTGAACCTGGGAGGGAATGAGTCAGGCCTGTCACTCAAGAAACCGACTCCTTAGAGTTCAGCTTGCATTCAGTGTCCACTGCTGTATTCTCCACCCGCCGCCCATCCAGGGAGCTAGAGCAGGGCTGTGAGCACTTCAGGATGGGAAGCATAGGGCTAGAGTTCGGGCCCTGTCCCTTATAAACCCTGTGATTTTAGGCAAATCACATAATCACTTAGGCACCTGGAGTTCCTTGTAAAAGTAAGGTAATTCCTGTTTTCACTCCTCTCTCACCTATGTCAAAGTGCAAACGAGTTATTTGTTAAGGTGATTAAAAGATAAACAAGTATAATCTCTCTTATTTATTAAAACACATTGACAAACATAGAAATGGAGGAAGCCAGGCCTCTGGGGTATGGCCAGATAGGTGGAGGGCCTCTGTGAACACAGAGCTGAGGAGGCATCAAATACCGGACCCTCAAGCTAGGAGCCAAGGACAGTGACCTCAGAAGAGGTCACTGCTTCCCTCTTACCTCTCCAGCCTACACTGGCCCTTAGACAAGGCTGGGCAACTGTGTCTGACACCTGTAGCCTAGAATACCCAAGAACCCTGACTCTGTTTTGTTCTTTGTTTAAATGATCCCCAACACAAGAGTTGGAGGGCCGGCCCTAACAATGGGGTATTATGAGTTTCCCTTGGGAAAGCATCAAGAAAGTGTGAAACAACAATTTCTCCTGCATTGGGAGGTCAGTAACAAGATTTCAGATACAGAACCAGTGGAAACATCTGTCTCTCCTGTCCTCCCAGGCTGGCCAGAGGCAGCCAAGATCAGAACCTGGGGTAATTCCCAGTCAACAGCTTTGAGAACACCCACTTTGTGGGCTTGGTAGAAGGACTTTGGAGCAGAGTACCTGCTGGTAGAAAATATTTTTATTATTATGTAACTGCTTTATTTCATTTTAAATGGAGAAAAAAAGGAATGCTGGCCTTTTCAAATGAGCTGGGCTTTGCTGGAGCCAATTTCATAATTATTCTACCATGGTTATCATCACGCTATGCCAACAATTCTCTGACTTCTCACCAGCCAGGCCTTCTCAGAACAAAAAGAAATGTTAGGTTGGCAACTTTCCATCAAGTGTGGGCTAGAGATGCCTAACCAGGTAATTAATCCAGGCTCACAAAAAAGCACATTTTGAGCTGAATAATGCAGAACCACTCCAGGAATTCCCTGCTCTCTATGGGACAAAACTTTTGTTAACTTCTTTCCTCACCTCTTCCTGTACAGCCCTTTCTCCACACTTCCAGTGGGCTCTACTTTGAGTAATTGGGTGGTTTTCTTTCAAAGATAAACAAATTATATTTGCAATATAGGCTTTTTTACAGTAGGAAATGATCATTTCAAACTCTTCTCTAAACTGCCCCTTTAGACCCTTACACATCAGTAAAATAATTCTGATTGCTCACCTGAGAAGTATTTAAAAATATTTACAGATCCTAAAAGCAGGACCAAGTGCATATATGATTACTGAAATCATTTTTTCAGATAACTAGGATGAAAAATGAACATGGATGAGGCTATGACCCGCCCAAGGTGTGAATTTCAATATAACTGTCTTTGGATGACACTTACTCAGAAATTATAAATCAGGAATGGCAAGCCAATTAAAAAACAAAACAAAAAAAAAACAAAACAAAAAAAAAAACCAGAACCAGCAGAAAAATGTGTGCAAGAGCGACACCTGCTGGGTGTCTGAGGAAGCAGGGCAGGCTGGATTTAGACAAGCCGAAAATCCTTAAGGTCTAGATTAAATCACTGAAATGGATAAATGTTTTCTGGCATCTTAAATGAGAATCTTCGTGTTACTGCCACCAAGAAAATGATAGTAAACAGTGTTAGTAGCAAACAAGTCATTTATTTTGACTCTCCTTTCCCCAGGTTCCTTGTAACAGCCAAGAGTCTATGGTTTCACCGGGTGGTGAAATCCGGTTTCCTAATAATGGGGGGTGGGGGGTTGGAGCTCTTAATGGGTCTTTTGTTAATTAGGATTGCATACGTAGGTCACTGAAGGACTTAAACATGCAGACAGTAAAAAAATTACTTGTATGAAGCTGATCCTTAATCTCCCAGGACCCAACGTTTGGAATATATATTCTTGCCTTAGCTAAAAATGGAATAAAATTTGGAATGCTGACCAAATGGGCTGTTTGCCAACTAAATCAGCTTCTACGTCCAGCCAAAAAAAAAGGGGGTGGTGATGGGGAATCATGTCTTAAAACCCAATTCTGTGTAATCAACTCAGAGAAAATGCAGGCTGGCTATGGTTGGATAGTGGAGGTCCTGGGGGATGAGAAAGCCTAAGTCAGGCCTGCAGGTGGCCTGCACCTGGGAACAGAGTAAATACTCCACGTGGTAGCCTCACTTCCTACAGTAGCTGCAATAAACGAGGCTGCCTTGAATGACGGAACTGAAGAAAAATTCCTCTGTAGGAAAGGAGACTAGATTCACAGAGGTGGGGGAGGTGTGACGGGGAGAAGATTCTCGAATTTATGTTTAACGAACTTCCTGCAGACTTAGTGGGGGAATACCTCAGCCCCCCCCGCCCCCAACAAGTCTTCTTTCTTCAACAAGCCCTTTCTGTTCTTGGAAGGGTTAACGGATTCGCTGCTGCTGCAGGAGAGTCCAAAGCATCCAGAATTAGGACGCCTTCCCCGTCCTTTTCTTCCAGAAAGGCCAGCAGCCTCAGGCAAGCCAGAGTCCTTTCCTCCAGGATGCGCAGCCTCGTAAACTCTGCCGTCTTCAAAAACTCAGCCGTTGGTGGCAGCTCTCTGAAGAGCTGGGAGAGGAGGTGGCACTGCTCGGACGCTGTCCTCTGAAGACGATGGAGCCACTCGGGGCGCAGGGGATACCAGCTGGACGTGGAGAGGAGGCGGGAGAGGTGCTTGTAGAGGTATTTCACGAAGATCAGGGTCTCAGCCCAAAAGTTGACTTCCGTTTTTTCAAACAGGTGGTCTTCTTCCACCTAGAATCAGAAGAAAAGGCCAAAAGCCAACCTCAGAGGGGATGCTGAGCAGAGTCCCGCGGCCGCAGAAGCAGTGTGGCCCCTCCCCCACCCGACAGAGGGCCCGCTCTCGCCTGTCAACACCCCTGGACACACACCACTTGCAGCCTTGAAGGTCACCTTCTATTTTCACTTGTTGTACTTCTCCACCGGAGAAGAATTTTCTTCCCCCAGACTTAACATGACCTTTGATAAAGATGTGTTTGTGGTTCTCAGCCAAGATATTTTGGGGGCCTGGTGCTGAAAAGGAGACCTCAGCACAGGAGTGGGCCTAGGCCTGAAGGTGTCTCCAGAAACCAGAGGGGGTGGGGGTGGGGGGAAGAGGAATCTGAGCAGCAGAACAAAGGGCAAAGAACTGTCCAACACAAGACTCGAGTCTCTCGAGTATGAAACCAAATTTCTACACCGTTGGGGATTTTCAAGGTCATTTTATCACAGACATTTTATCTTGTCTCCAAATTTCCCATAAACAGGCTGTTTGCTGAACTCTTGGCCTCTTGCGGATGCCAGGAAGGCCAGCTGAGTCAGACACGGGTGGAGTGGAGTTTTAGTTCTCAAGAAGCTCTTGCTGTTTATCTTGGTCCTCAGTTTCCCCATCTGTGGACTGCTCCCCTACCCGGAGGAAGCGAATAATTTTCTTCAAGCAGCAAAGATCCTGGAAGGAACCTGATTCTCTGGAAGTGTTTCGCCTTCAGACCCAACTATGGGGAGCCCACAGGTACTCCAGTGTCACCCATAAGCTTTCTCGGTAATTAAACTCAACTGCCCAGGGGCCCCTTTTAAAGTCCCCTCCCCACACTGATCTGAAGGCCTGCCACTGGAACCCGGAAGGCCAGCATGAGAGCTGCCCCAGTGCCCCGAGCAGCCCCCAGTGAACTGCTGGGGTCACTTGGAGCCTGTCCTGGTTGGTTATTGCTCAGTATCTGAGCATCCAGAAGCACACTTTCAGCGGGCACGATAAGCCCGCGTAAGCCTGTAAGTGCTGCACCCAGTGGGTGTTGGACACTCCCACCTGCCTCCACTGCCCTGAGGCCCTGGGGTTACCTGATGCGCGCTCTCCACACAGACCACGCGGTCATCACCCTCTCCCAACAGCCATCCCAGCAGGACTGGGAGTCCAGGGGCCAGCTGGTCCCACTGCTGGAGCAGGTCACACAGCACAGCCAGGGCCAGATCCAGTGCAATGCAGGCATCCACCTGGCAGAAGGCAAATTCTGTGGGGACGAGAGAGGCGAGTGATGAATGGGCTGCTCAGGGCTGACCAGGGAGGCTGTGCAGGACTCTGGGAACTTGAATGGCCTCAGGTAAAATCACTGCCATCAGCCTGGTAGGGAAGCTGGAGGGACTGGCTCTCTAAGGGTTATTAATCCACTACTGAATCCTGCTGTCTACACAGCTAGACGGAGGCATATGCCTGAATCCCACCATTTCCATGCCATGCTATCCCGGTGTAAACAAAAGCAGCCCTAGCTGCACAGCTGAAACGAATCCGACTAGGAACCATGAGGACACAGGTTCCATCTCTGGCCTCGCTCAGTGGGTTAAGGATCCGGCATTGCCGTGAGCTGTGGTGTAGGTTGCAGACGCGGCTTGGATCTGGCGTTGCTATGGCTGTGGTGTAGGCCGGCAGCTACAGCTCCGATTCGACCCCTAGCCTGGGAACCTCCATACGCCTTGGGTGTGGCCCTAAAAAGCAAAAGAAAAAAAGCGGCCCTGTCTGCAGAACTAGACAATTCCACCCTCTGCCCTTCTAACTGGAAGGATATTGGGAAAGTTTCTCAGTCAGCATCTCCTCTGCAGGCCTGCCCACATGCCTGAGTTCCCTTGCTTTGCCCCTTCCTCTGAAGGCAAATCCCGTTGAGCACATAGCACAGTAAATCTCTAGCATCCATCTTTTTATTTTTTAACTTTTTTGTTTTCCTTTTTAGGGCCGCACCTGCAACCTATGGAAGTTCCCAGGCTAGGGGTCAAATCAGAGCTGCAGCTGCTGGCCTACGCCACAGCCACAGCAACACCAGATCCAAGCTGCATCTGCGAGCTACATCGCAGCTTGTGGCAACTTGGGATCCTTATTAAGCCACTGAGTGAGGCCAGTGCATCCTCATAGATACCTGTCAGGTTCCTAACCCGTTGAGCCACAATGGGAACTCCAGCAAGCTTCTTTTTAAAGGGACAGAAGGTAAATATTTTAGTTTTTGGGAGTCTTATGGTCTCTGTCACAACTGTTCAACTCAGCTGAAAGCAGTCATAGACAATATGTAAACAAATGGTTGTGGTGATACGGTTCCAATAAAACTTTATGTTTCAATAAAATTTGAATTTCATGTAATTTTTTTGTGTCACAAACTATTATTCTTCTTTTGATTTTTTCCAACCATCTACAAATGTGAAAACGGGTTTTTCTGGTGGTGCAGTGTGTTAAGGATGCAGCACTGTCACTGCTGTGACTCGGGAACGGCTGTGGTGTTGGTTGATCCCTGGCCAGGGAACTACTTGCTGTGGGCGTGGCCGATTTAAAAATTACAAAAACCATTCATAGTTCACCGGGCCCTACAGCGACAGTTAGGGGGCTGGAGTTAGCTCATACTCTGCCACCCTTTGTGCTGCAGTGAATTCGTTTTCAGAGACTCATCCTCCTGGCTGGCTGGGGGAAGGATGCTGAAAGAGGAGAAGGGGGTGCAGAAAGAGGAAGTGGGTGCCTGGGGAAACCATTGCTTACTTCACCATTTTGCCTTAGACAATCCTAAATATGGGTTTGAGGGGAGGCTTGGGGCATTGACACTTTTGCTAACAACCCCAGACACCCCTCCCACCCCCAACCGGGAGGAGGCTTGAAATGTGGGATTGAAGTTCCACCACACAGGCAATAAATCCGTACGGATCAGTTCATGCACTGTGCTTGCTTTTCAATGCCCGGCTTCTACTGAGTCCTTGTCTTTCCCAAATCTCCATCTCTTAACTCCAGCCCGCAGACCTGTGCCTGATCCTTTGGCCTCTAAAGAGACTTACTCAGCACACAGGGAGAAGCCTCGGCATCTGGAAAGGAAAGCTGGGTTCCCTAGGGTGTTGCACCAGGCTCAACGGACCTATTAAGGGCCAGTCCCTAACTAAGTCCTTTCTCTCCAGTCCTTCAACATCCTTTGGGTTGAGTCTTACCACACTTCAGAGATGAGGAATCCAGGGCTCAGACAGGTTAACTCACGTGCACACAGAGAGCTTTAAATGTCTGTCAAGAAACTGGAATTGCCAACAAGTGTCATGGTGCATGCAGAGCACAGCTTCGGACAAGAATTAGCGACAACATTCCAGAGACATAAGTCTTCATGGTGAGATAAGCAGAGTTGGTGACCACTCCCTCAGGGCTAGCACTACAGAGAGCCCAGGAAGCGGAGCCGAGACTCACAGAAGCAGCCAAAAGACCAATGTTACCACCCTCAGAGCCCCAGATCTATCCCCCAGGACACCTGCTCCTTAGGTTCTGCACCTTGGAACGAGGCTTCAAACTGGGGAACAGAAAAAGTCAGGCGAAAGCGTGAAGATGCATTTTAGCTGTAGGTCGGAGCCGTGTGTTGGTCCAACCTTCATTTATAATACAATCTCTATTTTTATCTCTGACTCTTCTGTGCAGTTCTCAACTAGTTTAGAGTCTTTATGCGGGAGGGTGCCATTAACTGGCCTCTTTCGAACCTCAGAGAATTGAAAATACACATGAAGACTAGTACAGGATTAAACATACAGCAGATGCTCAAAACACTCCAGTTTATGGCTCTGGAGATGACGAAAACTTTTTCTTTACCCTATTTGATTTAGTTTGAATAGTAATATAGGGACTGCCACAAGGAAAGCATCCAATAGGTTGATAACAACGAACACTTTCCTATTTGAACCCTTCGTGGGAGTTCCTGCTGTCATGCAGTGGGTTAAGAGTCTGACTGCAGTGGCTCAGGTTGCTGTGGAGGCACAGGTTCAATCCCCAGCTTGACACAATGGGTTAAAAGACCCAGCTCGGTCGCAGCTGTGGCTGGATTCCGTCCCTGGCCCAGGAATTTCCATATGCTGTGGGTGTGGCCATTAAAAAAAAAATTCCTTATTGCTCCCTTACTAACAAAAGAGGAAGCTGTCTCACAGAAATCGGGTCCAAGTTCACACGGTTCACAGTGAAGGCACTGAGCTCAGTCTCCCCCAGGCACTGGCCTCCCCTCACCCTGCAGGGAGGCCATGAAGAATCATTCCTGGGACTCCAGAGAGATGACAAGTCACACTCGGTTTTATTACTTTTCCTCATTAATGAGAGCTCCTAGCCGGGGGCCATATTTTGGGAAAAGGTCAAAGCTGTAAGTCCTCAGTATTATGGTACCAGTAGCAGGTCAGCCTCTCCTGAAACCTTCCAGAAAAATCTGCCCTCTGATTCACCCCTTTCCCCCGCTACACCTCTTTTGGTCTTCTTAAGACAAGGACGGAAAGCCCTACAAGGAAGAAAAAGTTTCATCCATCAGCAAAATTGGTGCCTGCAGTGCAGGCAACATTTCTGCTGGGCCCATAAAGAACACTTGGAGGGGACCAGAGATGCCACCAGGCAGCTGGACTGTGACACCTGCCCCACCTGACAAGACAGATATGCCCCAGCCTGCACCATCTGCTGTGCCTCATGCTTAGGACGTGGCAGGAAAGTGACAAGAATGACAGAGGCACCAGGGGAGAGCTAGTATGTTGGCTCCGAGTGGATCTAACAGAATTACAACCAAACACTGACGCTGGGATGGGGGCAAGGGGAGGATCAGTTGGATTTTTATCTCCTACTTGAGGGGCCAGATGCACCTACCTTGCCCTGGATGAAGACAGCTCAGCCACAACAGCTCAGATCTCCACTGGCCACAGGCCCAGTGAAGGGGGGGCCGAGGAGCAGGGAGAAGACACTTTTCGCCTAGCCAGGCAGGCCAGCCAGGCTCTCACAGGCTCACAGTCCATTAAGGAGACAAGAAAGCAAGTGACCAAGCAACATGTGTGTCAGGAGAATCTGCTGTGTGTGCGGAACAGCCAAAACAATCTGGAAAAAGCCAACAAAACTGGAGGACTGACACTTCCTGATTTCAAAACTGGCATAAAGATAGACATAATATAGATCAGTGGGCTAGAACTGAGCATCCAGAAGTAAATCCTCACGTTTACAATCAATTGGCCGAGGATGTTAAAACAACTGCCCAGGGTCAAGAACAGTCCTTTCAACCAATGAAGCTGAGCCAACTGAATACTCACATGCAAAAGAATGAAGCTGGACCCCTACCTCACAACATACACAAAAATTAACTCAAAATGTAGCAAAGGCTGAAATTTAGGAGGTAAAAGTATAAAACTCATAGAAAAAAAAAAAAACACAAGAAAACCTTTTATACTTCAAAGGACTTCATTAAAGTGAAAAGTGAAAAGACAACTCACAGAATTGTGAGAAAATACTTGCAAATCTTATATCTGACAAAGGATTTGTATCTAAAATACATAAACTCTTAAACACAATAATAAAAAGACAAATAAGTCAGTTAAAACATGTGCAAAGGATCTGGAGTTCCCACTGTGGTTCAGCGGTAATGAACCTGACTAGTAACCATGAGGATAAAGGTTCCATCCCTGGCCTTGCTCAGTGGGTTGGGGATCTGGTATTGCCATGAGCTGTGGTGTGGGTCACAGACGAGGCTCGGATCTGGTGTTGCTGTGGCTCTGGCGTAGGCCGGCGGCTACAGCTCCCATTCGACCCCTAGCCTGGGAACTTCCATATGCCGTGGGTGGGGCTGTAGAAAAGACAACAAACAAACAAATAAAAACCACATGCAAAGGATCTGAATAGACATTTCTCCAGAAAAGATATGTAAATGACCAATAAGCACATGAAAAGATGCTTAGATCATTGACTATCAGGGAAATACAACTCAACACCATAATGAGAAGCCACTTCCTAAGTACTGGATTAACTTTAATCAAAAAGATGGACACAAAGTTTTGGTAAAGATTCGAAGGAACTGGAACTCATACATTGCTAGTAGGAATGTAAAATAGTGCAACCACTTTGGAAAACAGTCTCAAAGTCTTTCCTACTCTTAGGAGTACTTTACTTCTCTTATATACCTAAGAGAAGTAAAAAAACATATGTGTACATGAATGTTCATAGAAGCATTATTCATCACAGGCAATATGTGGAAACAACTGATGAATGGATATATAAAATGTGGTACATCCATACAGTGGAATATTACTCAGCCATAAAAGGAATGAAGTACCAATACATGCTACAATGCAGATGAACCTTGAAAACATTATGTAAAGTGAAACAAGCCAGACACACAAGACCCAGACTGTATTATTCCACTCATATAAAATGTCCAGAACATGCAAATGTTTGCCTAGAGACAAAAAGTAGAATAGTGGTTGCCAAGAGTCAGAAAATCAAGAGATCAGGAATGACTGCTGATAAGTAGTGTTTATTTTTTATTTTAGTTTTTTGCTTTTTAGAGCCACACTTGCAGCATATGGAAGTTCCTAGGCTACGGGTCCAATTGGAGCTGCAGCTGCTGACCTATACCAGAGCCACAGCAACACCAGATCCAAGCCATGTCTGCGACCTACACCACAGCTCACGGCAACGCCGGATCCCTAACCCACTGAGCAAGGCCAGGGATCAAACCTGCATCCTCATGGATGCTAGTCGGATTCGCTTCTGCTGCGCGGAATAAACGACGGGAACTCCGAGTGTTTATTTTTGACTTGATGAAAATTTCTGGAATCAGAGCGTGGTGATGGGTATACAACCTTATGGGAGGGTCAGGCTCACACTCAGGCGACAGTGAGGACCTCAGTGGAGTCATCTGGACTCCAAGAGCTGTAGGAATCAGGGGAGGGGAGAGGTCAGTGTGGGAGACTTTGCCCCCCACTGGCTACACAGCCAGAGCAAGAGTGAAATATCCCTTCCAGCCCTCTGGGAGCACTTCCAGTGGGAAAGGAGTGCTGGGACACACCCCCACGGGGAGGCCTACACAAGGCAGACTGGCTTAACACCCAGTCCTGCGGAGGCGAGCTGGAAATCCAACAAATGAGCACTTGGAACTGGTTAATCCTGTGCTTTCCATTCTTGTGAACCGTTAACTCACTTGGATTGAGTTGGGGGGCAGCAGACAAGAGCCTGCAGGGCCGCTGCAGTGCAGACTTCCTCCTGATACTGCTGCAGCCGCAGCGGGGCGGCCCTGCCCAGGCAGACGCCTGGGGATCACAAACTCTTCTTGCTCCCTGTCTTTCCCAGCTCCATGAAGAGGCCCCGCCTAGGCCTAGGAGCTGAAGATTCAGCCTCTACATGGTGTGTTGGATCCACTAGAGGTCCCAGACTGTGTCATTCAATTCTACGCAGGTAGACAAGCGAGTCATAGGTGTTGAGGTCATTTTCACCTGTTCTGATTAAAATGAAAATGCTATGGAGTTACCGTTTGTGGCTCAGTGGTAATGAACCCAACTAGTATCCATGAGGTTGTGGGTTCGATCCCTGACTTTGCTCAGTGGGTCAAGGCTCGGGCGTTGCTGTGAGCTGTGGTGGAGGTCACAGATGTGGCTCAGATCTGGTGTTGCTGTGGCTGTGGCTGTGGCCAGAGGCTACAGCTCTGATTTGACCCCTAGCCTGGGAACCTCCACATGCTGCGGGTGTGGCCCTAAAAAGACAAAAAAAAAAAAAGAAAAAAAAAGAAAAAGAAAATGTCGATATGGATTTCTTCCATGTTGCCAACCTTGAAAACCTATTTAGACCATGGATTAGAAACCTACTGTCTGATGCTAAAGTATCCCAGGAGAGATGCTTTCTAGGCGGGGGGCCAGTGGTCAAGCCTCCTTCCCTGTTCTTCCAAGGGAGGTTAAGCCAGCCCGGGAAATGCTGAGTAAAAGCTTGGATTCTCCCGGCCCCAGCTCTCCAGTATCCTGCTCCAGGCTTTTGTGGAAACTCCCTCAATCCTGCCATCCAACCAAGTCTCCGCTCACCCACCCATTTTTACCCATCAATTCCAGCTTTTATCTCCCCACAAGTATTTAGCGATCATCAGATAGGGGGCTGGGGAGGGGGAGGGGGTACCGTGAGAAACACGAGGAAAATCCCAGGCCCTTGTCTCAGAGAGCAAATAATTTAGTCAGAGGCAAGCTGACACATATGAAGTGTCGGGAAATAGTCCAAGATGGTATATGACGGGGACTAATTATACCATCGCTAGCAGGGATGAAAAGATAGAAAAGGAAAAAAAGCAGAGAGAGGGAGGAGGGAGAGCTTCATGGAGGGGAACCTTGGGCAGGCAGAGGTTCAGCGGCCAGGCACTGCTGGGATGAAAGGGAGGAGCAGGGAGATTATGAAGTTGAAGACGGGGGCTAGGGGTGGGGGACTGGAGGTGAAGATGGAGGGGCAGAGGCAGTGTCTGACTGAGTGAGGACTACTGTGCTTGCTTTCTTCCCTTCTCTTTCCTTCTTCTTCTTCTTTTTTTTTTTTTTTGGCTGTGCCCATACCATGCAGAAGTTCCTGGGGCCAGGGATAGAACTAGTGCCTCAACAGCAACCTGAGCTGCCGCAGTGACAACACCGGCTCCTTAACCTCCTGGGCCGCAAGGGAGCTCACTGTGCTTTCTTTTTTGTGAGTGAAACTATTTTAAGGTTTCCCTAGGCTGGTTCCGGACATTTCACTATTTCCAGTCTTCTCTGTAGATTTCTTCACGTCCTCTCAGCAGGGCAAGAGCCTGTATCTGAACTTGTCATGAGAAACAAGTGTGGAACCAAGGCTTGGTTCAGCTGCTGACTCTGCTATTCAATGCTTGCAGGGCTGTCAGGAGCCTCGCTGCCCCTGCCTCTCCTAGAGCCCAGGTTCTCTGCTCTGACCAGGGCTCGGAAGTGGGGTCTCCAGGTACGGCAGTCAGTGACAGGACTTCCTGGCTAAACCATCAAAGGTCATCATCTCAGACTTTACCACTAAACAGAGCTCCCAGATGATCTTGACCTGAGACAGACGGTCCAGGGGAAGGTCTGTCCTAAGGAATGAGAGATGTGGCACGCCCAGCAGGTCTGAAGAACCAGCAGGAAGTCTGGGTCGGGGAATATGGGTATTTGTGGTATTGGTCCCTGTTCTTTATCTGAACACTTTGTAAATTTCATCAAAGAAGCAGCGAATGTACTGGTTGGCGGCTCCCAAGGGCAGCCCCAGCAGACACGGAGATGGCTGCCCACGCACTCGTGCCCTGGATCTTAAATGGTAAGTGGCAACCATCATTCTATCTACATGTGCGACGGGCTTCTTGCAATCTTGGGAGTTTTCCCACTGGGGAAACTCCACAAGTCCTAAGTCAATTCCTTAACTATAAGACTCTAACCAAGTGCCAAGTGGCTGGCATCTGCTCTGTGCCCAGTGCTATTTTATAAGTGACCCTGGGGCAGGTGAGAAGGAGCTCACCTCCTTATCCCTGTTTTCCAGACGGCAATCCCTAGGCTCATGCCCTCCCCACCAGCTCTCTGGGTAGAGAGTGGCAACAGGTGGAAAGTTGCCACTAAAGATAAACAGCCTGTTACAGAGCCCCTTCTGTCTGGAAGTGGAAACATTTTCTAGTTCTGAAGGGAAAGGATAAAAATACCATCATTTGAAATTCTAAAAATACTTAGGGAAAAAACCTTTCAAATATTAGTAATTTGATTTTTCTTAATTTTCTAGCTATTTTCATATGGAACAAACAGCCTGGCTTCCCAAAAGTTCCTGTAGACCAGCTCCCACATATTGAGGTTCCCACAGATATTGTCATGTGCCTGATGCAACATTTTTTTTTTCTGGTGACCTAGCATGAAACCAGAAATACTGTAGCAAATCCTTTGGTTCTCTTCTGTTAGATTCGATTCTACTCTATTCTTAGGGCCACACCTGTGGCATATGGAAGTTACTGGGCTAGGAGTCAAATCAGAGCTGTAGCTGCTGGCCTATACCACAGCCACAGTAATGCAGGATCCAAGCTGCATCTGTGACCTACACTGCAGCTTGCAGCAATGCCAGATCCTTAATCCAGTGAGCGAAGCCAGGGATTGAACCTGCATCCTCACAGACACTATGTGAGGTGTCGTGAGTAGTTCTTAATCTACCGAGCCACATCAGGAACTCCTATTTTAATTCTTTTTTAAATTAAAAACAATTTTTTTTTGGGCCATGCCCGCGGCTTGCGGATGTTCCTGGGCCAGGGATTGAACCTGTGCCGCAGCAGCGACCCGAGCCACAGCTGTGACCCGGCTAGATCTGTAACCCACTGTACTACCAGGGAATTCCTTACCCTTACTTTTAAAGTTAAAAAAACTATAAATTAAAAAAGTAGGGCCCAACTCAAATCACTGGGTAAATATATATGCATATGCCATCCTCCCCATCCCGATTTTAAAAATGGATACAGCCAACATGAATGAAAGTAAATAAGCATTTCGTAAAAGAATGCCCTTCTTATTCAGTAGGGCCAGACTTCACCAAAAAGGGATCGATAAATTAAATTACGGCTGGCTAACAGTGCACTCGGCTTAAAGTTTATAAAAATACTTTTTTTTGGGTTCACTTCGAACCGCATCAAACAAGAAGAAATGGATTCAAACAAATATCACCCTCAGGCAACAACGCTGTGGAAAAGACCTGTTTCATCCTGGGGGCCTGCCTCCTTTCCACCTTTCCAGGGACTGCAGTTATACCCAGTTTTGCGGGCAACACCCTGTCCTGTTTCTGGTGGCAACGTCCCAAGGTCAGCGGGGATGAGTAAGGCACCCATGGGCTTTGTCTGTGGCTGTTCCAGAGCCAGATAACCAGGGTGTGTCCCCGGGGCCCTGGTGTGTGAAGGAGTCTCAGGGTGAGGCGTGGGTTGGGGTGAGACCAGAGACGCTCTGGACTGAACGTCTGGCCCACACTTGGCATTCCTCATTCCAGCAAGGATAAGTGGCACGCGGCCCTCCCTTCCCGTGCCCCTGGTCCCCAGGTGAGCCAGGCCCACTCCAGCACTTCGCTGCACTCCGTGGAGTCTCCCTGTGGGCAATCACCTCCAGCTCTTGGTGGAAGGGGAGCGCCTCGTGTGCTCTACCCCTCTCTCCTCCATGGCCTTCACCCCAGAGCGCTTCTCCTGTAGGGGGCAGTCTGACGCCCTCTCTCCAGGCCCCTGCCCAGTGAGCCAGGGAGGGCGGGGAGGAGAAGCGCTGCTGGAGGTGGGATTCGGCAAGGATGCCTACGGACTGGGAAGCCCTCTTGGGGGGAGCGGGGAGGGCTGGGCAGCCTGAGATGCTTCCTGGGGGGGCTTCCCTTCCTCAGCCTCCCCTGCTGGGTGGCCCAGGCAGAGTTCTGGGGCTCTTCAGGCACTGTCCGCATTCCTCACTCACCACCTTCGAGCCTGCCATCTCTCTTTTCCCTTTCCTTGCAATCACTCTGGTCTTCTTGAGTTTATTTCACTCCTGGAATTTCTTTCTCTTACAGAGAATTTCTTCTCAGCCTGAGCTCTTAGGACTGACTGGCTCCCTCTGAGTCCTTTAAGAAGCTTCCCTGGCCCTTGGCACCACCCCGTCATACTCCTCCCTGGTTCCCCACTCCTCCCTTCAATGCTTTCAGCTTATTCAGCGCTTGAGGTGGGAGAAGGGAAGAAACCAAACGACTGATTCATTTCAGCAAAGCTGTCACGGGCACGGGGTGCTCTGCCAGGAACCAGTGCTCCCCTGAAGATGCGTCCGGTCCAAGCCCTGGGGAGCAGCACAGAGCTCAAGATGGGGTGCTGCTTAGCTCCCCCAACACACTGGTGGGATATGGAAGGCAGTGGATGAGGATGGTCTGGAAGTGTGTCTGAAGACTAGAAGTCTGAAATCAGAAACACTCAGGATGGTCATGTTTCTCTCCTGAGAACTTTCCCACTATCACTGCTCAGCCTCATCCTGAATCCAGAAAGCTCCCTTGTGGCCCCCTCCTCACTCCCAGGCTTTCAGAGTTCTAAAACAGAGCAAAGATGACCCAAGAGTTCCCGCTGTGAGGCAGAGGGTTAAGAATCCCACTGCAGCAGTTTGGGTAGCTGTGGCGATGTGGGTTCGATCGGTGACCTGGCGCAGCGGGTTAAAGGATCCAGCACTGCCACAGCTGCAGCTCAGCTTCAATCCCTGGCCCAGGAACTTCCATAAGCTGCAGGTGTGGCCATGACAGAAAAAAAAAAAAAAAAAGGAGTTTCCGTCGTGGCTCAGTGGTTAACGAATCCGATTAGGAACCATGAGGTTGCAGGTTTGATTCCTGGCCTCACTCAGTGGGTTAAGGATCCAGTGCTGCCATGAGCTGTGGTGTAGGTTGCAGACGCGGCTCGGATTCTGTGTTGCTGTGGCTGTGGCGTAGGCTGGCAGCTACAGCTCCGATTTGACCCCTAGCCTGGGAACCTCTATATGCCACGGGAGTGGCTCAAGAAAAGGCAAAAAGACGGAAAAAAAAAAAAAAGAACAGAGGTAGTCCATGGTAATAAAAGTAGCAAATCAAGGTAGAAATGACTCCCAAACTCACGAAGTGATTTTAAGATTTATAAACAGTGCTCAAAATCTAACTGCCTGTGACCTCAAAGTTCCTACGGATTTTGTGTCTTGAAATTGAGTTCAGGAGTCCCTTTGTGGCTCAGTGGTTCACGAACCTGACTGGGATCCATGACGTTGTGGGTTCGATCCCTGGCCATCGCTCAGTGACTTAGGGATCTAGTGTTGCCATGAACTGTGGTGTAGGTCACAGATGTGGCTTGAATCCTGCATTGCTGTGGCTGTGGTGTAGGCCAGCGGCTACAGCTCCGATTCAACCCCTAGCCTGGGAATTTCCATATGCCACAGGTATGGCCCTAAAAAGCAAAAAAAAAAAAAAAAAAAGAAAGAAAGAAAAGAAATTGAGTACACTCCCAGGTGACCCAGCGCCTTTCCTATCTGTGACCAACATTCCCCAGTAGCCTCCCTGGAACTGTGGCCTGCCTCCCAAAGACATTGGAAACTGCCTGCTGCCATGACCCTGGGCTGGGGGACGTGGGGGGGGGCGCTGAGCTTAGAGAAGCCTGGGGGAGGGAGGGGAAGGGAGAGGCTCAAAATAAGCCAGGAAAGAGATGACCAGAGAACAGAGAGCAGTGAGGCTCTGAGTTTTTAGCAACTAAAAGGGAGAAAATATCAAATTTGGAGTTTCTGTTGTGGCTCAACGGTTAGGAACCCAATTAGTATCCATGAGGATGTGGGTTCGAGCCCTGGCCTCCATCAGTGGGCTAAGGATCCGGTGTTGCCATGAGCTGTGGTGTAGGTTGCAGATGCAGCTTGGATCCTGTGTTGCTGGGGCTGTGGTGTACTTCCACATGCCGCAGGTACGGCCTTAAAAAGACCAAAAAAAAAAAAAAATCAAACTTGTGGCTGGCTGGATTTAAATGAGCTGCCCGGAGAGCATCTGGGTGTTAAGGGTTTTGAGGCCCTGGAGTCCCCTGCCCAGAACAGCTCCTTTGCTTTCAGTATCAGCCCTCTGGAGAGTGGGGAGGTGGGGGAGGAGAGATTCAGATGAAGAGGAAATCTGGGAAGAAGCAGGTTGTTTTTGACCTTGAGGATGTTTTGATCTCCCCATGAATGTTGCTGGTGAAAACAATCAACATAAAACTAGACTGACGATGGCTGAATAGCACATGATAAAATTTATGACAACTGGCCAAAGATGTCATTTTGTGACACTGAAAACTGCAAATAATAACAATAACAACTGGAGGGAAAATGTGACCTGGTGGAAATAAATATCCAAACACAAACAAATAAACGCAACCCCTGGAGTTCTTCTGTGGCACCGTGGGTTAAGGATCTGGCATTGTCCCTCCAGCGGCCCCCAAACCCCTTCCAAACCCAAACTGACAAAATCTAAAACCAGCTATGGTAAAACTCGTATTGAGTAAAATTATTGACCAAAAAGTAAATCTTCATTGTTAAGTTTATAGGTAAAAGAATTAAAACTTAAGAAAATAAGGCAGAACATTAGAAAATTTTAACTTTTCTATGTGGAAGATGGATGAAGGAATTAAATTGGTCTGATAGAGTTATGGTGAAAAATAATTTATTGTTTTTTTTTTGTCTTTTGCCTTTTTTTTTTTAATTAGGGCAGTACCCACAGCATATGGAGGTTCCCAGGCTAGGGGTCGAATCAGAGCTACAGCTGCCAGCCTACACCACAGCCACAGCAATGCAAGATCCGAGCTGCATCTGCAACCTACACCACAGCTCATGGCAATGCTGGATCCTTAAACTGCTGATTGAGGCCAGGGATGGAATCCACAATCTCATGGTTCCTAGTTGGATTCGTTTCCGCTGAGCCAAGACAGGAACTCCAGAAAATAATTTCTTGATGAAAACTGATCAATGTTAGTATAATTCAGATTAAAAATCTGTATTTACATGAGTTGCCATGTCCTCCAGGTCAAAATGGTGAGGCCAAAATACACTGAACTCGTTTTGAGATTTCTATGGGCTTGAAGGGACAGAAAGGAAGCGAGTCTCCTCTAAATTTCATCTTCAGAGTTCCTTTCTTGTCCGTGGCATCCCGCCTCTGGTCCTCACCTCTGTATCCATAGTCACCTGTCCTGACAACTGCACCTGTCCAGCCCCACTGCTGCTCTGAGGTTCACCCTCACACGTCCTCCTTTGGAACAAGGGCAACCTTCCAACCTGCCTCCTTGCCTCCAGTCTTGTCTTCATTGTCTCCAAGCCATCCTCCTCTACCCTGTGGTCCGGGCAATCTTTCTAACCCTTTGTTTTAAAGGTCTCCAGTGAGAGTTCCCTGGTGGTCTAGTGCTTAGGATTTAGCACGTTCGCTGCTATGGCCCAGGTTCAATCCCTGGTCTGAGAACCGAGATCCCACATCAAGTACTGTACGCTGCTGAGGCCAAAAAAAAAAAAAGCTTTTCAGTGGCTCCTTGAAGCCAGAGTGTCTTAACTCCTTAGCATGAAGGGTTCATTCTGCCTGGCTCCCCTGCCCCCATAGTTATGGGAATAAGTAAGTTCCCGGCCCTCCTTTATCACGCCCCATCACGAGTGCATGGGCCATACCAGCCATGCAGGTATTAGCTTCCCACCTTCCTTCACTTCAGGCTGTTGAGCCCCTATCTTACTAAGTTCTTGCCTTGCCTGAGTCCAGCCTTTTCAGTACCTCTTTAGTGACCTCTTCATTTCCAGAAAGACTCCTGCTTCCTCTGGCTTATTCCTTCAGTTTCTCTCTAGATCTAGCAGGATGAGGTCAATGTGTCTTAGAGGGTGAGGAAGGGGTGGTCTACCCCTGTTATTCCTCGTCAGAGCAGACCTAGGAGACTCTGTCAAGAAAGGACCGCCAGTTTCTCAAAGTTAAACACAGAACTGCCATATAATCCAGCAACTCTAGCCCTAGGTGTACATCCAGAAGAACTGAAAACAAGTACTCAAACAACCGCTTGTGCATGAATGTTCACAGCAGCGTTATTCACAGTAGCCAAAAGACGGAAACAACCCAAGTATCCATCACTGGATGAAAGGATAAACAAAATATGGTACATCCATACTATACATTATTACTTGAGCATAAAAATAAATGAAGCACTGCTACATGCTACGATATGGATGACGCTTATAAACACTCTGCCTAGTGAAAAGAGCCAGGCAGGAAAGGTCATACATTATACGATTCCATTTCTATGAAATAGCCGACATAGAGAAATTCAGAGACTCAGAAAGCAGATTGGTGGCTGCAAGGGACTGGGAGGGGAGGGGAGAATAGGGAGTGACTGCTTCATGGATACGGGATTTTTTTGGAGGGTGATGAAAATATTCTGGACCTACAGGGTGGTGATGGTTGCACAATATTATGAATTACCAAATGCCACCGTGTGGTATACTTTAAAATGGTTAATTGCATGTTACATGAATTTCACCTTAATAAAAAAAAATACAGAAAGAAAAGATCTCCTTGGGGATGGAGCCAGAGGGTGTGCCAAGAATAGAGGATGGTGGGAAATTCAATTTTATACCCTTGTGTCTTTAAATTAAAGGGGGTGGGGTTAAGAAAAGGGCTCCTCAGTGAGTATTGCTCCCCGGGACACATATCCCAAAGACTAGCCCTGAGCAGAGGTGGGAGGGGTGGACAGATGGAGGGGTACATAGGGCTCGAAAGAGGCGAAGAGGGGCCAGCCCTCCCTCCCTGCTGCTGGTTGGCTCACCCAAGGACAGAGGTTTAGACTCAGAGGACTGGAAAGGGGGCAGGCCGAGGAGGGTGGTCTGAACAGCCACTGCGGAGGGAACCCTTGTTTTCCTACACCTCATCACGTTTGCTAAGAAAGCAAGACATTTTATGTCTAGAAGCACCTGCAAGGTAAGACTCATATGTAAGTGGATCCTGTGAAATAGACTTTTATGCAGAGAGCAGAGATCGGATCACAAAGCCATAAGGAGAAATCTCTTTACCCGAATTACACAGACCCACTCGTCTGGTTTCCATTTCATTGCCTGAGTCTGTTTTATAGTTGTGCTTTTTCATGAAAGCTTTTAAGGGAGGCTATTCCCTGATGTCATGCAAAAAAAATGTCTGAATACAATTACATTATGGAGCAGCACTCTTGGAAGAGAACACAGACACGAAGCTCGCTGGTGTCCTGTTTCCTTCCCCTTAAAAGCTATTTGTCTGTTCTGTAAAAACAGAAGCCCCAAAATCCGGCTTCCCAGGACCCTCTATCTGTCACAATGCCCAGCAGCACTGACTTGGGAAACGCACGCAGAACTGGGGACCCCCGGGGAGGTGGGAGGGCTGTCAGGGAGCCGTGTCCAGCTCTGGTGACCAGCACACAGTCCTGAGCCACCTTGTCTCAGGTCACACATTTTACAATCAAGGGGAGGGAACAGAGCCCCCTGCTATGGGCTTTCTCAGGAATCGCCTATAAAACCTCCTCTCATTTCCTCCCTATCCTCATGCTTTATTCAGATGCGCCCCAAGGCTTGGGGAATGGGTTTCCTTAAAAGCTACTAGGAAAGGTGCTCTTAATCCAAATCTGCTCTACTGTGAGCACACTCCCCATGTTTTTCACCCTTTCCCTAGCTTTCTGGTCCTGGCAGAAGCTGCCATACTCCTCACTTTCCAGTAGAGGCTGTTCCTTCTTTGCTTCATCTCTGACTCAGGCCGATCAGCAAACGCCTTCTACCTCTACACAATCCCCCTTCCCACTCAACCATCTCTTTGAAGTCCCTACTATGAAAATTCAGAGACTCTGAAAGCAGATTGGTGGCTGCAAGGGACTGGGAAGGCAGGAGAGAATAGGGAGTGACTGCTTCATGGATACGGGGTTTTTTTGGAGGGTGATGAAAATATTCTGGACCTACAGGGTGGTGCCTCCTAACTGAACCGCTGTATAAACTGTCCCAACCTTCTCCCTGTCCCTATATCTTTACTCCCTTAACCACTCATTCTTCCAGATAATCTTGTCTTCTACAAAAGACATTCAGCATAAGCTCAAACTTCTGTCCTCCCCCACTTGAAAACGTCTCTAATGATTCTTTTGAAACATTAGCTTGAAAGCAGAGCAGGGTCTGGGAAACGCAGTTTTAGGACAAGGGAGTCAGGTCACCATTTACAGGAGAGAGAGCCTGGAGAGGGAGGAGGAGAGCCTGCAGACATGGGAGAAAAGGGCGCCGTGGCTGGAGGAAGGTCCTGGGGATGGAATGAGCTGCTGCACAAAGGATTCATGGACATGAAGGAGCATTTTTTTGCTGAGTTTGAAGGGGGCCGGATAAGAAGATTGATGAATGTTACAGAGTGGCCTCCTCCTTACTTTTAAACTCCTTGAAGCTGGCTTCTGACCTTCCCACTACTGGACCTTCTCTCTCAACTCTCACTTAGGACATTTCCTCCATCCTTATACTCTTTGACCAGATCTTTTGATGGTGAGCGGCATGGCTGACCAACTCTGTCCTTGCTCATTTTTCCTTAGGTGAGTTCATGACAATGGAACCTCTTGGTCTTCTTGATGGGTCTTGGTTACTTCCTTGGCTAGCTCCTCTCCCAAACTATTACCAGAGCCTTCTACAAATGCTCCCTTACCTTTAATTTCTCTCTCTCCCCACCCCTAATCCATCCATTTATCTCCCTCTTTCAATATATAGTTACTGATCCCCTACCATGTGCCAAGCACATGGCAGCTATTAAACTGTAGCTGAATTAATCTTAATGTATAGCTCTGATCATGTTACTTATTTGTTCAAAAGTTTTTACTGGTTTTCTGGTGCAAATGATATCCAGATTCACGGCCGTGGCTCTCCCAGTTTCCGTGGACATCTGCTGTTTTTGTGGGCTTGGCTTCCATTTGCCTTCTCTGGATGGCTGTGCCCCAGTCTTCTCCTGGAGAATCAGCCCTTCCACAATTTTGGCCCATGTGGTTTGGGTGTGGTTATCCTGCCCCCCCGCCCCAAGCATGAGCACCTACCCCAGGTCTAAGCCACTCAGGGCATCATCATCATCCTTGCCTCAGAGATTAGTTCCGGGATGGGCCTGGAACCCAACTACAGTCATTAAAAAAAGCCTTTAAAAGAGATTTGAGTGACACAGGCCTCGAATAAACCAAGACGGAAAGGCTAGAGCTGCTGCTGCATCTTAGAACTTCCAGGGGAGTGAGAGCTTATCTGAAAACAGAACCAACCTAAGGACAGAGTAAGAACATGGCAAGAAACCAGGTCCTTGGGACACTGTCTGAGCCCTTGCATCATGCCACATCTGAAGCCAGCCCCGGCCCCAGAACTCTCAGTCATGGGAGCCAATATGCTCCCTCCACCCAGTGCTGGAGCGGGTTGGATCAGAGAAAGAGTCTTGCTTGATCCAAAGGTCCTCTGCTGCATCCCAGCTTCCTTTCACCTCATCCTCTGTGCGTATGAAGACTTGCCTACTAATTTATTCCTTTCCTGAACATGCCTCACACTTGGCCAACCCTGTCTTTCTGGAATGCTCCCCATCGTTGCCGTCTTCTCTCACTCAAATTATATCTAACCTTTAAGCTTCAGTTCTAATGAGCTGTCCTCCAAGAAGCCATTCGTCTCCCATTTCCCCCAATTACAAATGTTTGTTGAATAAATGATGAACTGAACAAACAATGACACAGAGAAACAGGGTCCAAGGAGCGGGTTCACCAAATTGCTGTACAGCCCTGGGTTCCAGCAACCCTGTTCATCACCCATCTTCTCACTAAATCCCTGCTTCCTATCCTCTTTGGCCATCATTTCCCAAAAAGTTTCCCTTGAGATGCTGGGAATGTTGACAGATACTTTTTTGGGTACATAACATATATGCTTTAAACATATAAATGATAACATACTCTTTCTAAGATTCTCTTCCCTTACAAGTTGTTACAAAATATTAAGTAGAGGTCCCTCTGCTATACAGTAGGTGCCAGTGGATTATCTATTTTAATGATTTTTATTTTTTTCCATTATAGCTGGTCAATGTTCGTAGATACTTAAAACAGAAAACTCTCAACTCCAAAAACCAACCAAAGTGGGGGTGGGGGATCTATTAAATAAGTCTGGAAAATGCTGGATTAAACAAATACTTTTGTTTTTAATGCACGAAGGTGGGGATGGAGGCAGGCTACACTCTCCAATTTACTCATAAAACAGGTACCAGTACAGAGGGAAGTGCCACATTCTTCCCTGCAGACACGCTTTGGTTTAAGGTAGTGCGGGTTATTTTATATACACATATAAATATCCTACCCTTTGTTCAAGGTGCCTATTTGCTCTGCACAGCGACTATTCTGAACACAGAAAACCGTTCATTGTTAAACATGGCATGTAAGTGGTTTTGCTTTCTGGCAAATCTCCAAACCATAATTATTAAGGGACTCCGAGCTGCTGAGGAATTCTTGGGTTACAGAGGCTTTGATCTGCCCCTGCCTTCTCTCCCCAGCATGAATTTCCATGGGTGTGGCTGATTTTCATTGTTTCCCCAGAGGTGGGGCGGCTTCGAAGGTGAGGACGTGAACAGCCCTGCAAGGTGAGCAGGGTAACTGCGGCGCCCAGGCCCCGCACGGCTGTAACCAAGGGGACTGACCAGCTCTGTCCAAGTATCAGAGTCGGAATGCTGTGGCCTCGAATCTTCCGCTTCCCACGCGCTCTGGGAAGCCTGAGGTCTTGCCCCCCACCCCCCACCCTCAGGATCTGGCTTCCAGCTGGGGGAGGCTTTGCCGTCTTATTCCCATGAAAGCTGAGCGATCCGGCCCAGGAGTCTTTGGGTAGCTCCAGCCATCTGGCCTGTGCTGACCTCAAACTCAGGTAGCTGCCTCCCCCGCAAAGTGAAGAGATACCTCAACTCGGTCACGAACTGTGAGGCCAAGCTTTTGGCAGAGGCCACACTCCCTTCTACGGAAACATAGGCTGGGATGTCAAGGAGGACAGGGATACTCCTTCATCCTCCTTCGGGTTCTCCCTGCCAGAAAAGAGAGATGGGGCAGAACACCCAGCTGTTCATGGATCTCCTGTAGAAGGAGTTAAAAGAGGCCTGTAAGACCAAGCGGGAAGGTTCTCTAAGCCAGGGGCATGAAAAGGACTCTACGACAAAGAGCAAGTTTCTTTCTTTTTTTTTTTTTTATCTTTTCTAGGACCGCTCCCGTGGCATATGGAGGTTCCCAGGCTAGGGGTCTAATTGGAGCCGTAACCACCAGTCTACGCCACAGCCACAGCAACGCCAGATCCGAGCCGCGTCTGCAACCTACACCACAGCTCATGGCCATGCCAGATCCTTAACCCACTTAGCAAGGCCAGGGATCGAATCCGAAACCTCATGGTTCCTAACCACTGTGCCACGACGGGAACTCCTGTTTTCGTTGATATTTTAATGCAGCTGCGAGGCAGGTGAGACGGGTGATCATCCCCACTGTACAGATGACAACACTGAGGCCAAGAGAAGAGGGCCAACTAGTTCAGGAGGGAGGTGGCTCTGCAATGCCCAGATCCCTGCTCGCTCTCAAGTTGGAACTGCCCGTCAAAGGGCTCCTTCGCCGATGGGGAAGCAGCTCCTCCGTGGGTGGGCAGACAACAGGGACGGAGAAAGAAAGGCAGGGGGAGAATGAGTGAGAAGAAATCAGAGTCTCAGGGCAGCAGGTAGAAACCAGGGGTTCTAATGCAGAGGGGGTACAGAGAACGTCCAGAGCCCACTTGTACCGGGGAGGGAGCCAGAATGGTTTCCTTCAAGTGTCAGCTCCCACTGGGAGAGGCAGAGAATGGAAGCAGAAGGCCAGGGGGGAACCCTAGCAATTAGCCCCAGCCATGCCCTTCACTGTGTTGGAGGCTGGGGAAGAGTCAGGTGATCATCCCAAAGAGGAGAGAGGGGTACCCCACCCTGGGCCGCTGGGCCCGACCCCAAAAGGCTCGCTGTGGGCAGTATGGGACATTTCTGAGCCTCCTCCCGGGAATGGGTCGACCTCGCAGGATCCCCTTTTTGTCCCCCCATTTCGATCTATTCTATCTCCTCCTTCTTGTTTGCATCGGTCTCAGGAAGATGCAGATGAGCTCATTCCGGAAACGGGAGACCTTTCTTCCCACCCAAGGTGAAGGTCAATGAGTCACGTAGCTAAAAATACATGCAAGACTACCTATCAATAAAAGGAAAATGAAACACACAAGAAGTTAAATTCCCCTGCTATTTAAAATACAGCAAGGAACGTAAAACCTTATTTAGTAAGTACAACCGACACTCAAATATGTAAACTTTAATTACATGTTCTGGACCAGTGAGAGCCGAGTAAGGGAACAGGAGGAGGAGAGGTGAGGGCAGGGGAAAGCCACAGACTCAAGGAGAGGAAGATCGGGGGGAGGAAGTGAGGCCTAAGCTCAGAAGCACGTGCGACAAGGGAGGAGGCACAGAAAGGGGAGCGTTCAGAAGGTTCTGGGGTGAGGTGACTTGCAGGGCTCTGGGCAATGCGTATCAGTCAGTAAGTATTACTTATGACACCTGGATCTTTTTTGTTGTTGTTGCCTTTTTAGGGCCACACCTGCGGCATATGGAGTTTCCCAGGCTAGGGGTCGAATCGGAGCTGTACCTCGGGCCGACGCCACAGCTACAGCAACGCAGGATCCAAGCCACATCTGTGACCTACACCAACGCCGAATCCTTAACCCACTGAGCGAGGCCAGGGATCGAACCTGTGTCCTCATGGATCCCAGTCAGATTCGTATCCGCTGAGCCACAATGGGAACTCCTCCTTACTGATCTTTATCCTTAAACTTTCAGATGCCCCCCCTTGGAATGGGGACTCACAGGAGCCCATGAGAGAAAAAGTGTTGAATTAAACCGAGGATGCCCAATTAAATTAGAATTTTAGGTGAACAATGAATGCCGTTGTAGGATACATACGTCCCAAACAGTGCATGGGGCATACTTCCACAAAGACGTTATTCGTGGTTTATCTGAAATTCAAATTTAACTGGGTGTCCTGTATTTTTCTTCGCTAAATCTGGCAGCCTTGCGCTGGAGGCCAAACCATTCTTTGAACCAGAACGCAGTGACCAGGCCAGTATTTACACTGAGGGTGGGGGGTGGAATCAAGTGGATGGTCACTTTTGGAAATGGGAGGTGAAGCAGCACAGAGACTTGTGAGGAGGCAGGATGCTAATCAGCAACTGGGGGATATCGAGCTTCACGTTCTCTCCTCCTTGAGGGGTCGGCTTCCTGCTCCTCTCCCTGAGAACGGCTGAGACTGCTGGCCCCTCTCCCAGCCAAGGGTCAGAGAGAGAAAGAGTTGACTACAGAGTTATATTGGGATTGTGGGTAACCTGGCCTGTGTAGGGCTCCTGAAGATTCTGGAAGATTCTGGAGGATCTGACGTGGAGAGCAAGCTTGCAGAACACTAAGGAACAAGTAAAGCCAAGATGGAACATGGTCCATGATCTAGGGTGCTAAAGGAATGCTGACCTCCACTGCTTTTTTATTTTTATTTTATTTTACTTTTGTCTTTTGGTTTTTTTAGGGCCACACCCTCAGCATATGGAGGTTCCCAGGCTAGGGGTCGAATCGGAGCTACAGCTGCTGGCCTACACCACAGCCACAGCAACGGCAGATTTGAGCCGTGGCTGCGACCTACACCACAGCTTATGGCAGCGGGTGTGGCCCTAAAAAGCAAACATAGATAAATAACTAAAAAATTTAAAAAGTACCAATTTACAGTTTCACCAGCTATATCATGTCTGTTCCTTCACAGCCTTAGCAATCCTGGGTGAGAGCCATCTTTTTATCCTTTGTCAGTAAGATATCTGGAAAATGCCAGGGTACTTGTCGCTCTAGTTGGCATTTCTTTATTATAAGTCAGCATGAGCATTTTTTTTTTCCATATGTGTACTGTTCATGGCTATTTTTTTCTTTTCTTTTCTTTTGTCTTTTTGTCTTTTTAGGGCTGGCACCCGAGGCATACGGAGGTTCCCAGTCTAGGGGTCGAATCGGAGCTATAGTTGCTGGCCTATACCACAGCCACAGCAATGCAGGATCCGAGCCTCGTCTGTAACCTACACCACAGCTCACGGCACTGCTGGATCCTTAACCCACTGAGCAAGGCCAGAGATCGAACACAAAACCTCATGGTTCCTAGTCGGATTCATTTCTGCTGAGCCACAACGGGAACTCCCTCTTTTCTTTTTTTCTTTCTTTCTTTCTTTTTTTTTTGCTTTTTAGGGCTGCACCCAAAGCATATGAAGTTCCTAGGCTAGGGGTCGAATCAGAGCTACAGCTGCCAGCCTACACCACAGTCACAGCAACTGGGGATCTGAGCAGCATCTGTGACCTAAACCACAGCTCATGGCAATGCCAGATCCTTACTGAGCAAGGCCAGGGATCGAACCTGCATCCTCATGAATACTAGTCAGATTCATTTCTGTTGCATCACAACGGGAACTCCCATGGCTATTTTTTAATTTCACAAAGTGCTTGATTTTTATCTTTTGCCTCTTTTCCTATGATCTTCACTTACTGATTTTTAAAGAATCCATCATATGCTATGGATCAAAATTTAACTGTCTAAAGTACTGCAAAGTATTTCCCCTGAGGAGAGGTTCATCTACTAAAATCTTGGTAGTGTTTTCATCTGTTTGGGCCTCAAAGGAGTTTTGAAAAATTCTTTTTTCTTTTTTTTTGGCCATGTCCACGGCCTGCAGAAGTTCCAGGGCCAGGGATCGAACCCATGTCACAGCAGTGACCTGAGCCACAGCAGTGACAACACTGGATCCTTAACCTGCTGAGCCGCCAGGGAAATCCCTGAGTTTAAATTTTTTATTCTGTCATTGGCATAACTTATTTAAAATTTAAGGGTGCATAAATATCTAAGTGGTATTTTGTTGTTACAAATTTCTAGTTTGCTAGCAATTTGGTCAGAATGTGGCCTAGAAGGATTCCTACTTTATGGAATTGACATTTTCTTGATGACTCAAAATACAATCAATTTTGTAAATGTTATGTAGCTATTTGGAATGGATGCTTACTTTCTGACTGCAGAATACAAGGTTACCCATATCCAAGCTTTTAAATATAGCATTCAAATCCTTCATAATCTTATTTATATTTAATCTGCTTGACCTTATAAATTTTGCGAAAGGCAGCTTAAAGTATCATACTTTGGTTATAATTTTAAGAATTTTTTCCGTAATAGTTCTTTTTTTTTGGCTTTTTAGGGCTACACCCACGGCATATGGAAGTTCCCAGGCTAGGGGTCAAATCAGAGCTGTAGCCACCAGCCTATGCCACAGCCACAGCAACGTGGGATCCAAGCCTTGTCTGCAACCTCCACCGCAGCTCACAGCAACGCCAGATCCTTAATCCACTGAGTGAGGCTAGGGATCGAACCCATGTCCTCATGGATGCTAGTCAGGTTCACTACTGCTGAGCCACAACAGGAACTCCTCCCTAATACTTCTGATAGTGTGTCTTTCTTGGGGGAGGGGTATATTTGATGCTATTTTGCCTGATATGTAAAGGTTTATGCCTGTATATCTTCTTTGTGGATTATACCTTTTATTATTATCCAACATGTCCTTTTCTATCTATCCTCCTACTTTTTGCTGAAATTTTGCCTAGTATTGTGACTGCCACCTCTGCTTTCTTTTTGTTGTCATTTGCCTGAAATAGTTTTGTTCATCCCTCTATCTTTGGCTGTCCCAAGTCAGTCCGATATCTCCTATATCAGAGGGACAGAGTTAGAGGCACTCCCTTCTTCTGAGGATAGACAGCTCTGAGTAACATGCGGAGGCCGAAAAAAACACACTTCTGCGCACGTCCTGCAGTTAAACACGGCCACAGTATCAAGCTGGAGCCAACGAGAGGTACACAGGAGCGTTTTACGGGACTTAGGGACGGGGTCCCGAAAAGGGAGCGGGCGGGAGCTCTTTATTGCTCTTCTTTCTTTGCTTTTGTCTCATCAGCCTCGAGGATGGGATGGCTGAGGCTTCCAGCAGCCATCTGGGACCAAGAGGTGACCTTGAGGATAGAAGTCACATGCCAGGAGAGGGAAGCAGAGCCAGAAGCAGCCTGGGGTCTGCGACCCTCATGACTGCGAGCTGCCAGTCAGCGGGACCCCTCCTCAGGGATCACTTTAAGCCGAGAGAGGGAGGGAAAATGCCACTGTGCTCAAACCATGGTTTGTTTGGCTTTTCTGTTACAGGCAGACATAGGGAGTCCTGAAAAATACATCAGATCTTGCCCTTCTTTTTGGTGGGGGACACGATCTAAGAGTAACGAGATTCGATGATTCGAGTCTTAATTCCTGTTTCGGGTTATATTAGTGGTTATGTTAAAATGCTTAACAGACACATCTGGACGTTTGTTTTTAAGAGCTATCCCTCGGGTCTTGCAGCTCTAAGTACGGTCTCTTGAGCCGCATCCACGTCCCCTGGGAATTGGTGAGAAATGTGGAAGCTCATGCCCTCCCTAGACCTACTGAATCGGAAGCGAATTTTCACAAGCTCCTCAGGTGATCTGGGCACACAGTGCAGGGTGAATGCCACTGACTTAGAGGGCAAAAGGTGCCCCTCTCCTCTTCTGAGTAATGTTACCGATGGCCTCAATTCTCTACTTAGACCCTGGGAAGGCGCCCATAGAGTCAAGCCATCAGCGGGCATCGTCGGCCTTTGAAGGTCTGGCCCTCACCTCTCCGGTTTCAGTTCTTGTTCTTCTCCCATCGCTGCCAGAGTCTCGTTTCTCACGCTGGGCTAGGGTGTCAGGGTCTTCACCTAGAGCCCACCCAACAGCCAGCCCTTTCCTCCAATGCTGTTGTGGGAGGCGAGGCATCCGGCTCCAGGTGACGTGCCCAGCTCATCTCATTCTCCTTTGCATGACTCTTCCTCGCCCAGCCTCCCTTGGTAGCTAAGCTGGCCTGCACCCAGAACTCACCAAGGGGACAAGTGTCTGCTGGGGGTGGGGACATCTTTTCCTTCCTGGATTAAAAAGAACCGTGTGATAAGAACACTGTGTGTTTGTGTGCCTTCCTTCCTACCTAGAATGTGGAGGGGACATCTGAAGGTGCAAACACCATCTTGTAACCATGGGAATAAGCATGAGGTCAAAAGCCAACAGGCTGGGGATGACAAAGCAGAAAGACAGAGCCAGGCCTTTGACTGGGACTCTGTTGCCCTGCCTCCATGCCTCCTTCCTCCCTTTTCTTCCCTTCTGCTCTGAAGTCACTCTCCCTTCACCTCTCCTTTAGCTGGTATAACATGGAAGTGAAGTATATTCTAGCCCCTCAGCTGTGTTATACTAGATCCCCTATTTGTAATTTAGAGTCACGGCTAAATTAAGCCTTTCATTATAAACATCACCTATCTCCCCAAACCTCCCCACCCATCAAATCCACCACTCTGAAGTAAGAAGGGTGGGTTTTTCATTCTCTGAGAATCTGAAGCTATGTTCCTTTGGGGGTTAGAGCTGGCCAGCTCCAATCTAGGCAAACCCTCGCTCTCCCACCACCACCCCCCACCTCCCCCAGGCCCAGGTGGCTGGCCCTGGTTCCAGCAGGCTATGTCACGAAGCACTTAGCCTACTGAGATTGATTTTTTTTAAAAAAATTTCTGTGGTTTCTGGGGAGTGGATGTTGTAAACTGGAGGGCAAAGAAATTGAAGTTGGAAATTTGGTGAACTTCTCCCTGCCCCCTTACACGTGAATAATGACTTGCTGATAGAAGCGGCTTTTTC
The DNA here is from genome assembly GCF_016906955.1 of Phacochoerus africanus. Classification (NCBI taxonomy): domain Eukaryota; kingdom Metazoa; phylum Chordata; class Mammalia; order Artiodactyla; family Suidae; genus Phacochoerus; species Phacochoerus africanus. The sequence continues at coordinate 101,698,558 of NC_062548.1, read as the reverse complement.
AAAGATGAAAAACAATCTAAGATTTATGGACAAGTCTGCTCAAAAAAGACCCAGCGCTGCTCGGAGCCAAAGCTGGAAACAACGTCAGGAGATTCCTAGATCTTTTCTGGTTGGAGGAAGGGGCAGGCAGGGAGGACCTCGGGGGAAACGAGATGGCACGCGGATGGAGGGAGGGGGTGGGATGGGCTGGAGCAGAACGCGGGAAGGTCAGCACTTGGGAAGATTTCTCGTGCCCAGTCTCTGAGTTCTAGAGTGCCGTGAACGTGACAACCACTTCCAGGAAACGGCGGTGAACAAAAAACAAACAAGGCTGCTTTGCTGGTGTTGTTTTTACCTAAGCGCCCAGCTGCACGCACCACCTGTATGGATGGCGAGGAAGACGGGGGCTGGGAGAACCATACGCATGGACGTGAACGAACCTTTTGTCTGAACCTGGGACTTCTGCTTCTCAGGGGCGCTGCCCCTCCATGTGTGTTTGGGGAGCCACCAGAAAAATATTCCTGCCAATTTCTCAGAGTCAAATCGAAAATGCTTGGCCAGAATTCTAACTCATGGTTGGATCCATCTCTTACCGGCCACCGCTGCCCCCCACCCCGAGGTCCCTCCCTGAAAGGCCAGCGGCGGGGGGGTGAGGTGAGGGGTGGGAGCAGCCCTGGTCCCTGCGTCTGGGCAGCCTCCTGGGTCTTGTGGGTGCAAAGCCAACATTTCTGAGTGTATATTTTATAACCACCGCTTCAAAGTATAAAAATAGAGTGTGAAAAATAAAAACAGGGCTCACAATCAGAGCCTCAATCACCCTGCTGGTTAGAGAGGCTGGAGAAATAATAAAATTAGAGCAGCCAAAGTGAGCACTGGAAGAGCGCTCACCAGCCTTGGCAGGGAGAGGTGCAGGGCCAGACTTATGTGGGACCTTTCCTAAGTGCTTAAGGCAGTTCAGCTCCCACTTAAAGTCTGTTATCACTCCTGTCTCCCCCGGGGGAGTTATTTATGAAGGAAGGTCTGCCCCACCCCCCGCCCCAAGCCTGCCAAGCAAGGCCTCCTGCACAGGGGCCGGCTGGGGCAGGAGAAGCTGCATGAAAAGCCTGCAAAGGTTGTGGGGTCGAGGTGCCGCTCAATTTTGCTGCTTCAGACGCACCCGAGCTGTAACTCAAAACCTGAAAACAACCTGAATCCGTTTGCAAACACAGACCGAATCTTTTATGTCAGGTTCCATATATTTTCCTAACTCCATTCCCCAGCCCAGCCCCACTCCACAGCAGAAACCAATTTGCTTAACAGAGTAGGTTCTGGGAGTTTTCCTCCTCGAAGCTCTCATTTGGAACAGATTAAGGAGGAGGAAGAGAGGGCAAGAATCTAATTTTTTTCATTTACTTCTGAAAAACATGAATACACTTGTGTCTCTGATGCAGAACAACTATGTGCTACAACTGGCTTTCACAAAGATGGAGACACTTTCGTTTGCTGGGATGATGGGGCTGGCTTGCTTCGGGAGTCCCTGCCAGCCCATCCCCATCTAAAGGCCCAGCTCAAGATCGTCGGGAACCCTTGGGTTTGCTGTGTGGCTGGGCAGAGAACTCCGACCCGAGGGGGAGGCCCACCTCACACCTTACATTCACGTTTCTCTATCAAAAACCCAGGCTTCAGGACAACATGTGAGCTACTCGAGAATTTCAATGCCCGACTTTGCTGGGATGGGGGCTTCTGCCCTTATAAAGCTTCCAGTGTGAGTAGGGTTACAACCAAGAAACAAGAAAGACCTTAACAGGGTGGGCCTGACAAAAGGAAAGCGCACCCCAAGGCCTGGAGGCTTTGTGGGAAAGGGGGCCTGGAAGAAGCAGTACCGTTGACGTCTGTGGCGGCAGAAGAGGACACACGAGCCACCAGACCAGAAAGGGCCAAAGCACAGGGGAACGGACGGGGTGAATATAAAGAGATGGCACCGGGACTCTCTCCTCTGCTTCCCTATTCTTGAGTCTCTTCTAAGTGCCGTCTCCCCATTAAAGAGATCTCTTTCTAGTAAGTTCTAGCTACGGGGAATGCCATTGCAGGCTTGCAGGTCTTGTTTCCTAATACAGTTTGTTTGCAGTTTGGGTGATGTGTGTTTCTAAGAAATGTAGCAGAGATAAGCAACTAAACTTCTCAAGTCAGTGAGAAGATTTAGATCAAAATTCTTATTGTTGATTTTTGATTGCCTCCTTTTTTAAAAAATAAAATTACCTCCTTTAAAAAAAAATAAAATTGGCCATATGAGCTGCAAAAAGAATAATGTGGGTGCAAATAAAGGGAAATCTGTTGATTTTAGGGAGAACACCACCTGCGAGGGTAGACTCCCAACAGCTCGAGGCCAGAAGCTCTATCTTAATTACGCCTGTGTCCCTAGCTGTTAGCAAGCAGCCACAACTTTCCAGGAACTCAGGAATGAGTACCTGGGTGAAAACAAGAAGAGGGGAAATGGCGGGATGTGAAAGTCCCATCTCCCCAAATCAATTCTTCCTTCCTGACCTAGAAACAGATGCGCCAGCTGCGCACAGGTCACATTTGATGCTGAGCCTCTGGTGCCGAGCTGTGTGGCGCACGAAGTCCCGGCCGATGAGACGCCCCTGGAAGTGGTGCATGTAACTTCTAGGGGGGCCCTTCCCCTCCCGCCCCCTGCTCTCTGGCTCGAGGATGTGGCTGTGCTGCTACCCTGGACTCTGCACCAGGAGAGAGACAGTGTCTTTGGAAAAGGCAGAGCCCCAAGAAAGGAGGGGTGGGTCCCTGATGATCATGGAGCGTCACAGGAGGCCACTGAGCCTCTATGTGAGAAATAAGCCTCTAACTTCTTCAGGCCACTTTCCACTTGGGTCTGTTACGGGCGCCAAATCTCTACCCCACCTAAACCCCAGCTGTCTCATGTGTGACACTCCAAGAAAATGCTTCAGAAAGTCCATTTCAAGAAACGCCCCAAACTAAGATCCTTAATTGTGTTCCAGTAACTTGAGCACCTCAGCTGGAGGTGGGGGGAGTGGGAGGGGGGAGAGAGAGAGAGAGGGAGGGAGAGAGAGGGAGAGAGAGAGAAGGAAAGGGAGAGAGAGAGAGGGACAGAGACTCAGTGAGCTGCTGGCAAGGCCAATCTTTGTCTGAGTCTCACCTGAGCTCTCCACCTCCACTCCTGCGCACAAGCCTCAAAAGAAATCACTCTCTCTCTCTCTCTCTCTTTTTTTTTCTTTTCTTCCCGCTTTTTCAGTTGTATCCAGGGCATACGGAGGTTCCCAGGCCAGGGGTCGAATGTGAGTTACAACTGCTGGCCTACACCACAGCCACAGCAATGCCAGATCCGAGCCACATCTGTGACCTACACCACAGCTCATAGCAATGCTGGATCCCTGACCCACTGAGTGAGGGCAGGGATCGAACCTGCATCTCATGGATACTAGTCGGATTCATTTCTGCTGCACCACAATGGAAACTCCTAGAAATCACTCCTGAAAAGCTGAATCATTGAACTACAGTGAAAGTTCCTCACCTAAGACATCTGGGGGGAACAAGTCTTACTTTTGCTGATCTACACACATCAGGAAACAGGGCATGTCTCCTAAAATCCCACTCTTCCCAGATACACATTCACATCCAAACTGCTTCTGGGCACTCTCTCCAAAGAGCTGCCATGAAAAGCCTAAAGATTTATAACACACCTACACATTATCTAAACACACCCCCCCCATGCACACAGATAGATGCACACAGATAAAAATACTCCCTGTGATGCCCTGTCACCCCCAGAGCCACCTCCCACTCTATTCCCTATTAGCCACTGCTATGTGGATTCTTGTAGTCAAAAAGGAGCAGCAGGAAGGAGCAGGCTCCGCCTGTCACCCTGAGACTTGAGAACAGAGCTGGAGGGTTCTGTGGGCAAGATGAGGGCTTTACTGGCCTCTGACCTCACCCTGCCTGCCTGATGGGGTAAGAGCAGGATGCTGAAGAACAAGGGGCTTCTATGGCGGCCAGACATGGTTTCTCAGGCAGTAGCTGTGTTGTAACGGGTCCAATCTGACAATCATTTGGTTGCTGGGATGGGAGGAAGATCAGTCCTCTGGCAAGTCTGTACGTGACTGCACTCGCGGTGGGGGGGACATAGGCCCGTGCCGATGACAGGTGTGGATGGAGGGAGCGTGAAGAGCAGGCCTGCAGCTGGGGTGCGGGCTCGTGGGAGTGCTGCTGGCCTCAGTCCCCCTAAGCAGCCCAGGGCGAAGGGGCACAGGGGCCCATCTCTGGTCATCCTTGACAGAGAAGTGACCTCAATTCTCAAAACTGGCCAAGGTTCAAACAGGAAGACCGCTTGCCTTGGCGCAAAGGGGAATCCTGCACCCTGATGCGCCCTGCTGAGGAAAGTGGAGGCTCCTGCGGTCGGAAAGGAAAGCACAAAAGAGCAGAGTTGGGGCCACGAGCAGGAGAAGAAGGCTTGCCGGGGACAGGGCTCACCCCGACTGAGAGGGAAGATGAAACCCCGCAGCTACGTCAGCACCAGATGGCCTGAGCCCCAGACTCCGGGCTCATCGTCACCCACGGGGCCGTCACCTTGGGTCCAGGGAGCTTGCTTTCAGAAGCAGCCACGGTGGCGGCAAAATGATGCAAAGATGACCCTCATTTCCTGGAGAGGAGCCTGCTGTTGTCTCTCGGAGGCTTAGCCACCGGGAGGCCGTGGAAATAATCCCATCACCCTAGCAACCAGGCCCCGCCAGGGCGCTCCGTGCCGGTGGCAACCTGCTCCCAGACTTAAGACAGGAGCTTCAGTTTGCACCTGCTCCTGCGCATCAGGTGGGCCGGCTGCCTGTGACGCACTTGCTGAGACGCAGGTGAACGTCAGGGGCCCAGGCTTCCAGGGATGGCAACAGACGGGAAAGGCAACTGGGTTCATGGTAACTGGGGCTCGGCTGGAAGGGTCCCCTGGAGCTGGAGTGGGGCTCCTGTCTTGATCAAGCACCCTAGTTTGGAAGGAAGAAATGAGAAACGAGAACTACTTCCTGCTCGGCTACCCTCACCAGCCACTTCCCCTCGCCCTCGGCCAGGGCAATGCCAGGGTCTGCTCGGGAAATTTCTAATTTCTTGTGTTCCCTCGGCTGGGACCCTACTGACAATACAGATGAGCATCCAGATGGCTCTGGGCGAGGGCCCAGGAGGGAGCAAGCCTGCGGACTCTCGGGGCTGACTGCAGGGTGTGGTTTTATTGCTGGGAGATGCCTGATTTCAGAGAACAGTCTGTCCGTCCCACCCCAGTGATGCTGGAGTTCCTCCAGGCCTTCGGAGGAAGCTTCCTTTTCCCCTGCCTCGCCCCCAGCACTGGTCTCACCAACTGAAGCGTCAGGATTATTCTCAGCGGTCAGCCTACGACATTTCCGTCACTTCTTTTCCATAAACCAAGGCCTGGGGTGCAGCAGAGAGCAGTGCTGGTCTGTCTCAGGGGGTCTGTGTTTTAGGCCACATTCCCTCCCTCATTATGTGACATCTTAAAAAGGTAAAAATCATTTACCTTTCCTGAGCTTCTGTTCCCTGTCTGTAAAGTAGAAGCTCTAAAACCTCAGGTTGGAGTTCCTGTCGTGGCTCAGCAGTAACAAGGCCGACGAGTACCCATGAGGATGTGAGTTCGGCCCCTGGCCTCGCTCAGTGGGTTAAGGATCTGGCGTTGCCGTGAGCTGTGGCATAGGTTGCAGATGAGGCTTGGATCCTGCGTTGCGGTGGCTGTAGTGTAGGCCGGTGGCTATAGCTCTGATTAGACCCCTAGCCTGGGGACTTCCATATGCTGTAGGTGTGGCCCTAAAAGGCCCCCAAATAAATAAATAAAAATAAAACCCCGGGTTGTGTGATTTCCCTTCTCTAGGGAGGACTGGAAAAGGGGGATATACTGAACCTTCACAAAGGGCCTCCTGCAGGCACCCTGGCCATCTCAGTTCCTGTTGCCTTCCTTGGGATAAGCTCTATGCGTCTGGGCTCTTGGGTCCCCAGCCCATTTTCCTGGGTCATGATTCTCTTGTCTTCCTTTTAAGCAGAGCAGTGAATTTAGATCTTCAATGTCCTTTTTGTTAACTCTTTGGTTCCAGACCTAGAGGCTGGGTTTGAAGCCCTTTTCCTGTCCTAGAAGGGGCATCAAAGTGCAAAGGTTTTGTCACCACAGGGCCCTGAGCTCCATGACTCCAAGTCTGAATTTCAGGGTACCCACCTTTAAAATGGAGGAGGTAGTACAATATCTGATAGAGTGGCTGCGAGGACCAAAAGAGGTAAATGAAAGTAGGGGCCTCCAGAGGGAAAGGTTCACTGCCCCCCTCCCACCCCAGGCTACACAGAGTGGGTAAGAGACAGCTGGACAAGGGCCCGGGAGGAAGGGGCCTCCATTCTCAGAGCTGCGGCTTCTAGATGATTCAGTCGGCACTGGTCCCAACCCCCTGACCAGGGCCTGATGATGAACTGAAAGGTCTTCCTTATCTGGGCGCCTCCCGGGCCAGCCCCATGCTAGACCCCAGAGCCCCCATGGATGAAACTCTTGCTCAAGAAATCCCACCCAGGCTCAGTGGTTAACGAATCTGAATAAGAACCATGACGTTGCGGGTTCGATCCCTGGCCTTGCTCAGTGGGTTAAGGATCCGGCGTTGCCGTGAGCTGTGGTGTAGGTCGCAGACACGGCTCGGATTTCGAGTTGCTGTGGCTCTGGTGTAGGCTGGCAGCAATAGCTCCAATTCAACCCCTAGCCTGGGAACCTCCATATGCCACGGGAGCAGCCCAAGAAATGGCAGAAAAAAGAAAAAAAACCCACCCAGCAGGGACAGGACGGAATAGGAGGGAAAGGTAGGAATGGTCCAGGACCCACCACTGTGGCCTTACCTAAGCAGAGGATCAATGGGTTCCTGGTTGAATTAAGGTCAACCAGGTGGCCTAAGGGTGCGGATTTAAACCACCATACCAAGGATCCACCGTGTCAGGGCAATTTCACCAGAGAGAATCCACATAGCTCCACTCCCTGGGGGCATTTCTAGAAACTCTACCTCTACTTGGCTTAGCTACTGTGACACGTTCACCCCTTCCTACCTTCAACTCATCATCCCATAGGGGTTTTTGTTGAGCATCAATCATGTACCAGGTTCTGGGGATACAGGAACACGTAAAGCAGACAAAAATCCTGCATCCCTGGAATTTTTCATCTGGTGAGGGAGGTAAATAGTACAATATCAGATAATCAGAGGACTCTGTGGAGAATTTAACCAGCAGGGTGAAGTACTAGCAAAAGATGGAGCAAGTACCATATACTCTAAACTAACTGAGTGTTCAAGGTGTCTCTGTGGACAGGACGCTGAAGCTGAGACTGAAATGCCAAGAGGGAGTCAGCCACGTGAGACCAGGGGAGACCATTTAGCCCCGGGTCCAGCTAGTGCAAAGACCCCGAGGCTGCAATGGGCTCAGCGAGGTGGGGCACCTCACAGAAGGCTGCAGAGGAGAGAGGGAAGGAGACGGCGGCGCAGGGGATGAGGTGGAGAGAGAGGTGGTGGGGGGGTCAGGAGGCCTTCTGTTTGTTACTGCGGGAGTGGGGTTTTATTCTGGGAAAGGAGGGAAGCCAAGGGAGGGTTCTGGGCCGGAGAGCCACATCATCCGTCCTTGTCCCTAAGAAGGGCCCTCCGAAGGCCACAGGGACAGTAGCTTGCAGGCAGATAAGAGCAGAGGCAGAAAGACCAGGCTAGAGGTTTTCACAGACGTGCAGGTGAGAGATGCCGGGGGGCCTGGACTAGCACGTGAAACAAGCCTTGTGGACAGGTGCTCCGAAAATATCTGCTGAATTAATGAATGAATATGCAGCAACGCCAGCATCACTTTTTGCCTCCTACTTAAATAGTAAAAGGAAAAGCTGTGGTTTATCTAGGTAGGAGTGATAGGAGTGAGAAAACAATTTAGAATTCAAAAATAGGCACGAAGAAACGAGAGAGGCAAATAAGTCTGGCTTGGCCCCAGGGACATTTAGGTCAGGCTTGGAAGCAGGCATGGGGGGACATTCTGGTGTGCTGGTCACTCTTCTCCAAAAAGGGTACGTGGTACAAACGTAGGAGATGACACCCAGGGAGCATAACGTCTGTCTGAAATGGAAGCTGGGCCCAGGCTCTGGTACCTCAGAGCAGAGAAGACACTCCAGAGACAGGGTACCTGTGTCGATTAGGAAGGAAGCTCCTGGAAGGCAGAGGGAAGCCACCCTGGCAGGACCTGAGCCTGTCAACCTGCAGGAACTGGGAAAGTGCAGGGCTGCCCGCTGGGCACATGGCTGGGGGGCAGGAGGGCTCGGTGGGCAGCTCTAGAGGTTCCGGGGGCAGAACCGTCTGGTCTGTGACTCAGCACGAAGCCCCACAGGCCTGGGGCTTTGCTGACCAGGCAGTCACCGTGGAGCCACTGTGTAATGTCACGGTGACCCGCCCTCCCTCCCTGCCTGCTCAAGGGCTGGAGCCTCTGAGCTGTGTTCATGCTCTCATGCTGTCCCTCGGACACAGTGTGGTGACAATGGGGCGGGTGTGTGTCTGTGTGCGAAGGGTGAGATGTGCGGGGGGAGGAAAATATCCTGGGGAAACTGACCAGGCGTTGGCTCTTGGCTTCTTCACCTTGCCCCGGATTCTTTCTTTCTTTTTTTGGTCTTTTTTGTCTTTTCTAGGGCCGCACCTGCGGCAAATGGAAGTTCCCAGGCTAGAGGTCCAATCGGAGCCTACACCAGAGCCGAGCCACATCTGCGACCTACACCACAGCTCACGGCAACACCGGATCCATAACCCACTGAGCGAGGCCAGGGTTCGAACCCGTAACCTCATGGTTCCTAGTCGGATTTGTTAACCACTGTGCCACGATGAGAACTCCTATACGACTGTTTCAACTTAGCCCCACGATGCCACGGGTCTCCTGCCCTTTGGTTCTCTAACCTCTGAGTCTCATTTATTTTACACCCCGATCCTGCTTCCACTTTCTGCCCCTCTGCTAAGCTCCGTCATTATTCCAGAGCCTGAGCCCCAAGGCTCCCATGGTGTTCCTGGCTAACCGGGGGCCACCACCTGCGGCCCAGGCTGGCTCCCTGGCCCTGCTGTGAGACTCAGGCCTGAGAGGCAGGAGTGCGGAAGGAAGGGCCAGAGAGTGCGGCGGGGCTGCCAGCTCTTGTCCCACAAGCCCCAGACGGTGAGTCACTCAGAAGGACCGCCTGCCTCTCCAGCTTGTCAGGAGCAATGAATACCACTGGCCCTCGGGCCAGTTCTAGCAGAGAGACTCCATCCGTTGGGCCTGTTTGGGAGCTTTCTTGCTTCAAAGGGCACCTCATCTCCTTAGGGAACTCGGGACCGTCCAGACAGTTACTACTGTTGTGGAAGATCAGCCCATCAACACCAATTGAGCACCCACTGTGTACCTCACAGAAGATAATCTCAAAGCTCATGGGCTTCTTGGGAATATAAAAGTAAATAAACTATATGGAAGAGAAAAATAACAGAGTAGAAAACCCAGGGTTGGAGTCCCTGTCGTGGCGCAGCGGAAACGAATCCCACTAGGAACCATGAGGTTGTGGGTTTGATCCCTGGCCTCACTCAGTGGGTTAAGGATCTGGCATTACTATGAGCTGTGGTGTAGGTTGCAGATGTGGCTTGGATCTGGTGTTGCTGTGGCTGTGGTGTAGGCCGGCAGCTGTAGCTTCCATTGGACCCCTAGCCTGGGAACCTCCATATGCCGTGGGGGGGGGGGGGTGCTAAAAAGACAAAAGACCGAAAAAAAAAAAAGAAAGAAAGAAATAGAAAACCCAGTGCTATGTATAACCAAAGGTCTGTAGGATTTCAAAGAGGAGGTCTTAGAGGGAGGAGGTATTGTAGAGAAGGTGGGACTTTGTGTCACCATTAAACATTTATATTTGGCAGAACGAGCAGAAGTTTTACAATTTTCTGAGGGTGAGGGGTGTGGTGGGTGGGAGCGATGGGAACTCCTTACTGCCAGTGCTCCAAGGAGAAGAGCACCCATCACTCAGTGCGTGAGGACACGTGTACTCGCTTCTCTGTCCCACTGAATCTTTCTCTTAAGTCTTTTACATTCTCTTCATAAGTCAGTTTCTGACTTTTATGTTGATTATAGCTAAAAAAAAGTTTCTAATAAGAAGTCATCCTTCTTGAACCTAAACACTGACAATGTATTTCATCTGGAGCCTCTTTTTTTCCTTTTTGTCTTTTTAGGGCTGCTCCTGTAGCATATGGAGGTTCCCAGGCTAGGAGTCTAATCAGAGCTGCCGCTGCCGCCGGCCTACACCACAGCCACAGCAACGTGGGATCCGAGCCGTGTCTGGGACCCACACCACAGCTCACGGCAACGCTGGATCCTTGACCCGCTGAGTGAGGCCAAGGATCGAACCTGCATCCTCATGCATACCAGTCGGGTTCGCTACCGCTGAGCCACAACGGGAACTCCTAGAGCCTTTTAACATTTCTTGTTAACTGGCTTCTCTTTCTTATCCTGCACCAACTAAAGCGACTGTTGGGTCTCAGAAACATTTTTTTAAATCTAATAAACGGAAACAGACAGAGGAGGCCATCGGAATCAGGCGCAAACCCTGGCTGAAGAGGAGGGGTGGGGAGCTCGCAGCGGAGGGGGCAGGGAGCCGGGAAGGGGCTCCAGAAGGCCACCCCCCACCCGCCTCCGCCCCAGCCCCAGCCCCTCCCACGAGATGGGGAGGAAGGGTGAGCGTGTAGGGTTCCACCCTCGGGCCTCCACATCTCGTCATCTTTGAGGGACCCCTCAGGCCTGTGCCATCCGTCCTCTTGTGCCCGAGGCCTCCAGTCTAAGCTAGTAGATGACGTCAGACCCTCTCTCAGCGACAAAGGGCTCCGCGGAAAAGAAAGGCGAAGGGGTAACCCCCACTTGCTGAATTCTGGCATCTTCTATTACTCTGGGTTGGTTTTGGTTTTCTGTTCTCCTCCTACAGCAGCTGTTAATGTTTGTACCTTCACAGGTGCCCCTTTGCTTTCCCCACAGCGCTCGCTGTCTGCCTCACTTGAGAATCGCCCAAATCTCGTGATTTACACTTAAACATTGCCCAGCTTGGGATTTTTGGCCTCACGTGGAAGCCCTCGTTTAAATGCGCGTGGTTGTGAAATCCTGGCACATGAGTGTGTAAGGCAGGCCTAGGAGGAAGTCGAGCTGCTTGGAAGGACTTCAGCCTTGGGGTCTCCTGCTCTTGACCGAGAGCTCTTTCCAGAGCATTTCACGGCTGGGGGTCGCCAGACAGCAGGGGCAGGAGGGCGGTGGAGCCCCACCTGGAGTGCTGCCTGTACACGTTCTCTTCCTAGTTGCCCCGACTCCCATCCCCACCTCTTGAGTCCGAGATGTGCCGTTTCTCTGCAACTGGCTGGAGGAGTGGGAAGGGAAGGGGGCGGGGCCTTCCTCAAGCTCCCCCAGCTGGGGGGGCCTCGGGAGGTGCTCAGAGGCTGTGAAGAGGCTGGGTGCCACCTTCCAGGTGACTATGTGGGTGAAGCACATGCAGGAGGACAGCAGGGGAACTCAAGGGTGAAGTTCAACCAAAAGGATGAAGGACAAATCCATCCTCTCGAGGGCTCTCTGAACACGGACTTATTTAACCCTGGGCCTTGCAGAATCAGGAACAAATTTCCACCACAAATCTCAACCTAACGCCAGTGATGGGCAGCGCGGCTGGTTGCACGGTTGCCTCTTTTTGGGTGGTTTCTAGCTGGTGCTATGGGCACAGCTGCTGCCCTGCTAAGGAGTGCGGGGGGGGGGGGGTGCCCAGCAGAGCTGCATGGGGTGCTGGAGAGGGCAGGCCAGAGCCGCAGGGCTCACTCTGTTCCTCCAGCAAATAAAGGGCCCCCTTTGCCCTCTCACTTTTAAGTGCGGATCTCCCCAAGGCCTCAGGAATACTCTGTCCCAGACCACAGTGACTTGTGGCCTCTCAGGGCCTTTCCCCATTCCTGGCACTTTCCCTTCCCAGAACATGATAGCCTGACCGTGCAGTCAGTGCCAGAGGCACGTCCAGGTGCTTCGCCTGGACACCTCATAGATTTGAAACCCTGAAGTCATCTCTGCCTTCCTGCCTCTCCCACCTCCCACAAGCACCAGCTCCCCAAACCCCCACATCCTCCTGAGTGTACACTCTCTCCATTCTATCACTGCTGATAGCAGCGCCTGAGGGCGCTCCCAGCTCCTAGCTGACTTGCCCCCAGCTCTGAGCCATCTCACTGGGCTGCCAGAAAGATCCCCTCACATCCACGTCCCTGGCAACACTACCCCTCTGTCTGAAACCTTTTCCAGCCTCCCTTCGCCTACAGGAGGAGGTCCTTGGCTTGGGACTCAAAGCCATCCAGGTCTGGCATCTGCCTTTCTAGCTCTGTCTCCCATCCTGCTCCCCTGGCCTCAGCCTGTGTTCTGGCCACACAAGTCCACTTGCTGCTGCCTAGTCAGCTCCTGAGCTACCCCCGACTCCAAGCTTGGCTCTGGCTTTTCCTTCCATGTTGAAATGCTCTCATTCGTGTGCCATTTGCCCTGCCCTTTTGGCCAGCTCCACTCTCAGGAACTCCCGAGACCCCACAACCAAAATGCAGGCCAAGGGAATTCCCATGTGACTCAGTGGGTGACCGATCTGGCATTATCACTGCAGTAGCCCATGTCACTGCTAAAGTGTGGGTTCAATCCCTGCCCTAAGGATTTGTGCATGCTATGGGCACAGCGCCCTCCCAAGAAAGAATAAACAAAGGTGAAAATAAATAAATGCATATTAAAAAAATGCACTTCTAACTTCCCCATCTCCCCAGTAGGCTATTAGTATGAGTGCAAAGCCCTTTCTTTTCCCATCTAGACCTCGTTTATAGGATTAGATCTCAGAGGCAAGGCGTCCTCATGTTTAATTTCTTTCTGAAGGGGAAAAGTAAGAATTAATTTAACAATATTTAGCCTTCTCAAAGAAGACATTGAATATGAACATAATTTAATAATATCATTGTACTGCAGCACTTATTAAACCACTGACTTGGGGGCAAAATTAATGACACGTATTTTCAAGGTATGCAAGACTCAGTAGTCATAATGAACTTGGAACACCAAAGAGCAAACCATTAGTGGGGTATGTTACAAAAGCGATGTGCGCTCAAGGAATGTGAAGACTCACCATCAGCTGCATGGTGTCCTTGAGAGAAGTCAAAACAAGACACTATTGTTCTGATGAATCAGCTGCTAAACTTGTCTGACTAAAGCGAAAAATCAGGGGTGACGCTCAGTCCTCAGCTGCTTTTCAGTCTAAAGCGGAAAGATGTGTATTTTTTGCTTAAGTCAATGACGTTGCATTACGGAGGTTCTCTGTTGCTATCAGAAGGAACAGAGAACACACGGGGACGTGCTGAACGAGTGTCCCCACAAAGTGACGCCAGGCTGCTGAGATCTTTGAATTTTAGGAGTCTGGCTTGACTTTGATTTTTCTATGCAAAAATTCACTCAGAATGAGTTATAAAGTGGGGGGAGTGCAAGAATGGTTTCATATAATTTCAGGGAAAGGAATCACACTGGGGAGAGGGGAGAGGATAAACCAGCCAGGTGGTCTATCACCATCTACTGTGTTAGTCTTCTTTTTGTGGAATTGGATTTTTTAAAAAGCACTTTCTTTTGAAATAATTTTAAACATACAGAAAAGAGGCAAGTATAGCAACGACCTGTGTTTACTATTTTTTCTGGCTGTGCTCACGACATGCAGAAGTGTCTGGGCCAGGAATTGAACCTGCACCACAGGCGTGACCTGAGTCATAGCAATGACTTCGCCGGATCCTTAACCTGATGAGCCACCAGGGAACGTCTGTGTTTACTATTTATTTATTTATTTTGTCTTTTTAGGGCTACACCCGCGGCATATGGAGGTTCCCAGGGTAGGGGTTGAATTGGAGCTGTAGCCCCGCAGCCTACACCACAGCCACAGCAATGTGGGATCTGGCCAAGCCTGCAACCTACACCACAGCTCATGGCAACGCTGGATTCTTAACCCACTGAGTGGGGCCAAGGATCGAACCTGTGTCCTCATGGATACTTGTTGGATTTGTTTCTGCTAAGCCATGAGGGGAACTCCCCATGTTTACTATTTATATGTGCATATAGTTTTTTTTTTCTGAACCATTTGAGAGTAAATTACAGGCACTGTGGCTCTTTCCCCCTTCATATTTCAGTTGAGTATTTCCTAAGAATAAAAATATTCTCTTACAAAACCACAGTTCAGTTATCAAATTCAGGAAATTTAATATTGATTTTAATCTACAAACAACATTTCAATGTTGTCAGCTATTCTAATAATTTCCCGTATGGCTTTTCACCCCTCCAGTACAGGATCTGGTCCAAGGTAACAGAATACATTTAGCTATTACAGAATTCTTGTCTTTCTCACACTTCAAATCTTTTGCAGACCAAGGTGGGGAATAGAAAGATAGACAAGTAGGCTTTTACATCAATTATGCCCTGAGGCTTTCACTCATGGAATTTTACACACAAAAGGCACTCAATTCTGATCTTCCTTCCTTCCTCTCTCCCTTCCTTCCTTTTATGGCTGTGCCCATGGCACATGGAAGTTCTCAGGCCAGGGATCAAACTCTAGCTAAATCAGCAACCCGAGCCTCAGCAGTGACAATGCCAGATCCTTAACTGGCTGAGCCATTAGGGAACTCTTTGATTTCTACTTCTTTCTTTTCTTTTTGCTTTTTAGGACCAAACCCACGGCATATGGAGATTCCCAGGCTAGGGGTCTAATTGGAGCTACAGCTGCCAGCCTACACCACAGCCATAGCAACGCCGGATCCTTAACCCACTGAGCGAGGCCAGGGAGCGAACCTGCAGCCTCATGGTTCCTAGTTGGATTTCCTTCCGCTGCGCCACAACGGGAACTCCTTTGACTTCTATTTCTTAAGAAAAAATTCAAACCAGGAGGAGGGAGAACATGGTAATGTTCTTTACTATAAATGAACTTGGAAAAATTCTGAAAGAAATAAAAGTAGTAGGGAGTTCCCATCGTGGCACAGTGGAAAAGAATCTGACTAGGAATCATGAGGTTGCAGGTTCGATCCCTGGCCTGGCTCAGTGGGTTAAGGATCCAGCATTGCTGTGAGCTGTGGTGTAGGTCGCAGACGCAGCTTGGATCTGGTGTTGCTGAGGCTCTGGTGTAGGCTGGCGGCTGTAAGTCCAATTAGGCCCCTAGCCTGGGAACTTCCATATGCTGTGAGTGCAGCCCAAAAAGACCAAAAAAAAAAAAAAAAAAGACAAAAAAAGTGAAATAAAAGTAGTAGGGTAAAAACTAAAGTTTAGCAGGGAAGAAGTCCACTTATGAATTCCACCATGAAATGATCTTTCTTGTCTTTGGTAGAGGTCCCAGTAGAAATCTAGTGTTATATCCCACCAAATGCATACTGAGCACTTGCTGGGTGCTCTGTGCATCCTTCCAAGGAAAATACACAACTGAAAAAAGGGATGAATCACTCATGGCAGAACCTCAGGTCTGAGGCGCTCTGACAGCCTGGGACAGGGTGGGGAGGAGGCTGCCTGTCCACCACTCGCAGTGCCAATCTGAATGCTTTCCTGCTGAGAGGCAAAGCTGACCCTGGCTACACCTGTTCTGGGGCAGCATCCCCGGGAGATTATTGAAACCAGCCTCCCCCACATACATGCAGAGAAACGTACCCAGCCCATGGCAGCAGAGGACGCAGGTACAGGGAAGCTCACACATTCCAGGACCTTGCAGGCCCACGGCCCCAGCCATGGGGAAAAGAGGCACTGAGTCAGTTACAGACACTGTCTGGCTCTTCCCCGTCCCTTCTGCTGTCCATTCGGGTGGACTTCTTAGCTCAGCCCGTGACTGCTTGTCTCAAAATGGTGTTCTTGGAGTTCTCATCGTGGTGCAGCAGAAACGAATCCGACTAGGAACCATGAGGTTGCGGGTTCAACCCCTGGCCTCGCTCAGTGGGTTGAGGATTCAGTGTTGCCATGAGCTGTGGTGTAGGCTCTGATCTGGTGTTGCTGTGGCTGTTGCATAGGCTGATGGCTGTAGGTCTAATTAGACCCCTAGCCTGGGAACCTCCATACACCATAGGTGTGGCCCTAAAAAGCAAAAAACCAAAAAAACCAACCAGTCAAACAAAAATGGTGTTCTGACTTGTCTGGGGGATGGCTGACCTGGAGATCTTTGGTGACACCTGGCCCCAAGTACAGGGAATGCACGTCACCCTCCCAGATGGCCATTTGTCCAGAGGTGTGACCTTGCTTCTGCTCCACTGAGCCCCCTCCCTACAGCAGCCCATTTCCACTTGCAGCCAGGAGGTGCCTTTGTCTCCCTCACCCTTTGCAACCACATACACATAACCGAGGCCCAGGGCTGTAACGGCTCACATCATGGGCTGAGTGGCTCTGAGCTCAGGACACCCCCGCTGGGCTGCTCCTCTTTCCACTCGCCTCCTGGGTTAACATCGCCACCGAGCGAGGGGCCAAGGCACAAAGGAGAAACTTGACTTATATTCAACTGTTTCTGTCACGTGTAGAAACTCGCAGGGGAACAAAACAATGGATCTATGACTCCTGCATTGTGTAGCCACACAGATAATCAAGACTCGGCCTTATTTGAAAAGGATGGCAATGTAACTAACAAATGGCACAACTTATTAGAGTTTTACCTTTGAAAGCAATTTTTCTCTATGAAAATCTAGAACAGGGGTTGGACATTGGCTAGCAGGTCAAATCTGGATATCCGCCTGCTTTTGTAAATAAAGTTTTAGGGGAACACTGTCAGGTCTGCTTGTTTACCTCCTGTTTATGGCTGCTTTCCCATTAAAATGGCAGAGTTGGAACAGACCAAGTGACCAATTAAGCCTAAAATGTTCACTCCCTGGCCCTTTACAGAAAATGTGTGCCAATCTCTGTCCAAGAGCAACAAGGCATCAACGGATGAAAATGAGGTACCTGTTGACAGGCAGGTGTTTTCCTGGGACACGGCGGTCATCACGGTTTCCGTGGCTGCATCTCGGATGACTTGCTCCTCACTCTGCAGGAGGGTGAGGACACATCTCCAGAGGGCAAGTGTATCCTGCAGTCCTAAGAAGGCCCAAAAGAATCTGAATCACCTAGGATGCGATTTACAAGCGGGTACAAACACTGCTTCAAATCCAGTATTTAATGAGCAACAGTTACTCCTTTTTTGGTGGGTATTGCAAGAAAGGGAGACCTGAGAGTTAGACACACGCTGGAAGAGAGGGGCCCCAAGGGGGAAGGTTTGGAAACACCCTTTTGAGTCGAAAGGCTTCTGGAGGCAACCAGACTTAGGCAAGGCTGCCTAGAAGGTATGGCCTGGCTGACTAAGGCCCAGCTGTCCACAATGACTCATGCTTCTCAGGAATGAAACTTTATGCATCAAGAGTGCTCTGGGAAACCAGCCCAGTGTTGATTTGAGTGGCTGTGTGAGCTTATAAATTCTGAAAGCAAAGTTTCAATCAAGATTTTGCTTTGGGGGGACAGGAACTGAAAATAAAGCCAAGAACCACAATAAAGGCACTGGCCTGGGCCACGTCTACATGGGGTCCACGATCTGACCGATGTTTCCCGGGGCAGGGAGCCTGCCGAGTCCCTGTGTTTGGTGCTGCTGGGGACCGCGGAAGAGGAATAGAGTCTGCCCCTGAGCAAATGAGGGGGACATCAAGGTGAGAACACGAGGCAAGGAGCAGGCAGGGCTGGGACCCACCACAGGAAGGACCCCAGAGGCAGACCGGGTGAGGGGAGGGAGGGGGCAGGGTTCAAGAAAGGACACGGGCTGTCTCTGGGGCGGTGGGTGGGTCGTCATGGAAGACCATCACGCATCAACCCTCGTCTTCTGAAGAGGAACTGAGCCCATCCTGAGAACCCTCCTGAGCCTCCCTGCTCCCTCATCCATCCACAGAGAACTGATAACAGCCACCAACGCTTCAGTCATACTAAGAACAGCCTGGCTCCTGCTGGGGTTTGTGCTCCCCTGTCTGTTATAAATTTGGCTTTAATTTTTACTCGGTCTTTCAGAATCTATTCATTCTACTCGATCTCTAGGGTTTCAAAATTTCCTTTCTTTTTTCTTTTTGTCTTTTCTAAGGCTGCTCCCGCGGGATATGGAGGTTTCCAGGCTAGGGGTCGAATCGGAGCTGTAGCCACCAGCCTACACCAGAGCCACAGCAACACGGGATCCGAGCTGCGTCTGCGACCTATACCACAGCTCACAGCAACGCCGGATCCTTAACCCACTGAACAAGGCCAGGGGTCGAACCCGCAACTTCATGGTTCCTAGTCGGATTTGTTAACCACTGTGCCACGACAGGAACTCCCAAACTTTCCTTTCTTAATATTTTCTTAGACCCCTATGATCCTCAACTTGTCCCCCTTAGTCCATTTCAACTTTTCTTCTTCCCCCTTAAATGACTTTGGTCTGTCCTTGACTTGTCCCCATGTAATTCTCTACCCTCTGTCTCTCAGTCCCACACCTATTTTTCAGGTTCTTGATGGCCATCCGCCAGCTCTGACCTCCTCCTCACTGCCTGTAATGCTCTAACCAGCTCCAGCAATTCAGGATGAACCGATGGCTTCTGCTCAGGACTCAGTTTCACTCAGGAACTGCACGTTACTCCACACACGTCTGCCCAATGTGAGCCGGGGATGGAGCAGCCCAAGTCACCCAGAAAATGTGCTGCAGACTGATATTATCCTCCCCGAAGAAGCTTCACCCAAGTTTGGCGGGGTTTTTTTGCTTTTTAGGGTCGCACCCGCGGCACATGGAGGTTCCCAGGCTAGGGGTCGAATTGGAGCTAGAGCGGCCAGCCTACACCACAGCCACAGCAATGCAGGAACTGAGTCGTGTCTGTGACCTACACCACAGCTCATAGCAATGCCAGATCCTTAACCCACTGAGTGAGGCCAGGGATCAAATCCGAAGCCTTACGGTTCCTAGTCGGATTCGTTTCCGCTGCGCCATGAGAGGAACTCCCAACTTCACTGAAGTTGATCAACCTTTGCTCTTATTCCTATGGGTCCAATGATTATATCACAATTGTAACAGGCCCCCTTCCAGTCCTCCATTGGATGTGAAAAAATGCCTAAAAGTCACTTAAGAAGAAAGATCGAAGAGGATACCAAAGATCTTTGTTTCAGAGGGATCCAGGGACACGAGAAGCTTGATTGGTCTGAACTCTGATAACACTCAGAATTTGAATCTCACCATCTAAAAAAGCAATTATTTCCTTTCTTATGTAAATCCCTGCTCCACAACTACACTGAAAGCTCCCTGGATGCAGGGACCACGGTTTATTCTCCTGGGCTGGAAACGGAAGAGAGCAAAAAAAGCCTTCTAGTATTGGATAGAAGAGAATCCCTGCCCGGTAACACAAGGGTAAGACGGCAGCAGAGGCCAAGGCCAGGGCTTGGGTCTTGGGTTTCCCTTTTATTTAACCCTATGCTTAAAACAAAACCCTATAATTAAAAAAAATGTTTTTAAGTTAAAACAAAACAACAACCCCTATGCTTTTTCAATTCCTTCAGACTTCCTAAAGCTTGGTTTTCTCGAACACCACTGATGTGATGCTCAGGGGGTGGCAGTGAGGAAAGAGACATGAAGGTGGAGGATATGATTAGACCTGTATATCTCTTTGATTTCCAAATATCTCTACCTTTATTTTCCAAAGATGTCTTAACTTCGAACTAATGTCAGTGAAAGGAACCAGCAGACTTTCCAGTCTTAAATTTAAGCCAGAGCCGGGAAGCCATCCTTGAATGTTCCCTTTATATTAGCCTCAACACCAAGTCCTGTTGATTCTACTTCCTAAATGCCTTTCAGCCTGGCCTTTCTTCCTCCTCAAGGCCATGCTTCACACTGACCCATTCATTTCTCACTGCAACAGGCTTCCTGGAAGAGGTGATGGTTAGACTGAGTCTTGAAAGACAAACAAAAGTCAGTCAAGCAGCAGTTTGTTTAGAGAACTGTTCCCCACTGATGACGCATGGGGAGTGGTGGCTGATGAGGAGGGAGAGGTGGGCAGGGCACAGAGAGGAAGGGCCTCATGAGCCACGCTAAAGAGCCTTTAGATTTATCCTGAAGGCAAGAGGCACCCACTCGAAGGCTTTAAGCAGTGGAGGGAAATGTTCAGACCTGTATTTCAGAAAGACTACGGAAGTTTTTTGGAAGCACAAGGAGGAAGGAGCGCTTAGGGGACAAGACTGAAAGAAAAGAGGCCAGTTAGGAGGTTGGTGGTGAAAAGTGATTTGAGTAGGAACTGAGTGTGTGAATATCTGTGAAAAGTGAAAGAGGTAACGGTACAGGGCACACCACCATCTTTTAGCTCCCTTTCCTAACCTAGAGCATCTATTCACGCTGGCAGCGCGTTTGGTGAGATGGACCGTCCGCCTCCCCGCCCCTTCTCCACGCACTTACCGAGGATGGGTCGGGGGTTGGTGAGGAAAAATGGTGCAGTGCTGGTGAGAACTTCAGCAGCGGCCAGCCTGGACTCTGTGGGAAGACGATCTCCACAGCAAGAGATGACCAACTGAACCCACTGCTTCAGGGTGGGGGCCGCCAAGTCCCCAGTCTAAAAGCACAAAGGGTACACACTGCAGTTCAGAAGATGGGCTGGCATGGAATTAGGGCTGAGCTACGTACACCACCCTGGATCTGCAAGTTAGCTCTAAGTGCAACAGGAAGGAAGGAAGGTGGGTTTATTTGTTGCTTTTCCATCCCAACTAGGGAGAAATGAACAAGCCCAGGGAAGAAAATCTGACTTCGCTTTCAGGAATATGGAGCCACTGTAACTGGAGGGCAAGTTCTCTGCGTCTTTTCTGATGCACTTCAGGTTAACAGAACATTGGTGGATTTTATAGCTTCCGTAAAGACAAAACTTGAGGGGCAAGGCTGTGGCAGCAAATGATATCTGTTGTCTCTAATAACCAGATACTTCTGTCTTTTGTAACAGAACCCCAGATTTTTGCCTGGGCCTTCGGGTACTCAGCTAAAGACTACATTTCCCAGGCTCCCTTGCACTGGGGAGTAGCATATGATTAAGTTCCATGGGGTGTCATTAAAAGTGGTATCTGGAGTTCTCTGGTGGTGCAGTGACAATCCAGCATTGTCACTGCTGTGGCTCAGGCCACTGCTATATCGTGGGTTTGATCTCTGGCCTGGGAACTTCCGGAGGCCATGGGAAAACCTCCCCCCCCAAGTGATATCTATGCACTCTCAGGTCCTACATTAGGAAACAGGTATGACCTGCAGTCCCTAGATTTCTTTCCTGCTAGTTGTGAACAAGGACAAGATGCTGGGAGCTGGAACAACCCTCTGGGACCATCTGATGGAAGCCATATTAAGGGACAGCAGCTCAAGGCAGAAGAGCCCGGGGGCCCAAGTGTCAGGCCACTCTCTGCTGTGGATGCTTCTTTCTAGTTGAAGCCACTGTACGTGTGAGTGTCTGTGACAGCATTTAGAGCAGCATCCTCACGTCATTGTTTAATCAAAGCCCTATCTTTTTTGTCACAATAACAATTTTATTGAGGTATAATTCATATACCATATAATTCAGTCACTTAAATATGTACTTCAATGATTTTTAGGATATTCACTGTAATGGGTGTACAACCAATCACCATAGTCAATTTTAAAAAGTTTTCATCATCAAAAAGCGAAGCCCCGCCCTCTCTAGCTATCATCCCCAACCTGTTAGCTCCCTCTCCCCCAGACCTAAACCATTCATTTACTTTCTTTTTTTTCCTTTTTTAGGGCCACACCTGCAGCATATGGAAGTTCCCAGGCTAGGGGTCGAATGGGCGTTACAGCTGCCAGCCTATACCACAACCATAGCAACATGGGATCCCAACCACATCTGCGGCCTACACTGCAGTTTGCGGCAGCGCCAGATCCTTAACCCACTGAGTGAGGCCAGGGAGAGAACCCGCATCCTCATGGATACTAGTCAGGTTCTTAGCCCACTGTGCCACAACAGGAACTCCCATTCATCTACTTTCTGACTTTATGGCTTTGTCTATTCTGAACATTTCATATAAACTGAATCATACAATATGTGGTCTTTTGTGACTGGTTTCTTTCACTCAGGCATGTTTTCAAGGTTCATCCATGCTGAGGGATATATCAGGCTTCATTACTTTTTCTGACTGAATAATATTCAACTATATAGACATACCATATTTTGTTCACCCATTCAGCAGCTGATGGCTGGGTTATTTCTATGTCTTAAACTCCTTTTTTTACTTTTTCTAGGAAGGGGATTACTGTTCCAAGTATGTTTTACTCCTCCTATCAACTAAGCCTCTTTAAATGTTCAAAATGAGATTACTGGCTCCTCTGATTATTTAAAGGCATCTATGGAACAACACTGATCAGCATCTTAGACCTGGAGGAAGCTGCTGACTCTTAAGGCACAAAAAAACCCAGGTTTTCTTGGCAACTTCTTATAGGTATTTCTCTACAGTTTGGGTAATTTTTCTCTCCCATGAAAACTCTCAATTTTTTTCAAATATCACTTCATCCAAGTACCAAACAGTGCTTCTGAGATGCACATGACAATTGATTAAAAGTGGTTTTGGATGAGAGCGCTGTCTTTTGGCAAACCTGTTAGGCTGCTCTGTAGACTGCTTTCCCAGAACTTATGTTCCCCGCTCTGAGCTGTAGTTTTTTTGTTTTGTTTTGTTTTGTCTTTTTAGGGCCACACCTATGGCATATGGAGGTCCCCAGGCTAGGGTTCAAATAGGAGTTATAGCCACTGGCCTACGCCACAGCCACAACCACAACAATGTCAGATCTGAGCTGCATTTGCAACCTACACCACAGCTCACGGCAACGCTGAATCCTTAACCCACTGAGCGAGGCCAGAGATCGAACCTGCATCCTCATGGATACTAGTCAGATTTGTTCCCACTGCGCCACGTTGGGAACTCCTGGGCTGTAGTTTTTTAGCAAATCTTTCCCTTCCTACAAACTCTCCCCCCATCCTCCCCAACACACACACACATGACCGTTTTCTTTTTTTGGCTTTTTGTATTTCCTAGTGACTTCCGGCTTTGGCCTCTGAATGACACACCCAAGGAATTGTATCTACTTAATTATCACCTTCTGGTCTACTCTATGCTCAGCCTCAGGCTCTGGAAGCTTAATTTCTTCTGCAAAGCCTTCCTCGGCTCTGCAAACACCCCCTCCTCTGGATCCCCTCCTCCCCGCCAGGGCATTTAAAGACCTAAGGCTCCTTTTCTCTCCTTAGACTGCTCTCCAGTCTCGTTCATCTTCGTATCCCCAGTACCTCTCCCAGCGCTGCTGCAGTGTAAGGAGCTGGAGCCCGTGATGTTCTGGCCCCACTACCACAGTGTGCTGATGTGCAACCAAGGTCTTTGGGTCATTTGACTGGGGTACGGCCTGCCTTCTACCTATAATGATTCTCTGACGGTGGCATCTTTCTCATACGTCCTACGTATGTACATATGTGTCTCATCAAGGCATCTTCCCAGGAAGCTGTTTTTTTTTGTTTTGTTTTGTTTTAATTGGAGCATAGTTGATTTAGAATGTTATATTAGTCTTAGGTATATCGCAAAGTGATTCACATAGATGTATATATATTTTTTTCAGATTTTCCATTATAGGTTGTCATAAGACATTTAATATAGTTCCCTGTGCTATATTAAATCCTTGTGGCTTCTCTATTTTACGTATAGTTGTTTATATCTTTTAATCCCAAACTCCTAATTTATCCATCCTCTCTCCTTTCCCCTTTGGTAACCATGAGTTTGTTTTTTATATCTGTGAGTCTGTTTCCATTTTGGATATAGATTCACTGTATTATTTTTTAGACATCACATATATGTGATATCACATAATATTTGTCTTTTTCAGTCTCACTTAACTTCACTTAGTATGATACCCTCTATGTTCATCTGTAATTGCTGCAAATGGCAATATTTTGTTCTTTTTTTATGGCTGAGGAACATTTCATTTTCTTAAGCCAATCATCTGTGGATGGGCATTGAGGTTGTTTCCGTGTCTTGGCTATTATAAACAGTGCTGCTGTGAACCCTGAGGTGCATGGATCTTTTCAGATTAGAGTTTTCAACGTTTCTGGATATACGCCCAGCAGTGGGCTTGCTGATCATGCGGTAGCTCTATTTTCAGTTTTTTAAAGGACCCTCCATACTGTTTTCCATAGTGGCTGCACCGATTTACATTCCCACCAACAGTGTAGGAGGGTTCCCCTTTCTCCCCCAGGAAGCTGTTTTGATTACTTTAGTTCCATCTCATCCCAAAGACATGTAAGACAGGTGGGGCACATCTGGGCCTCCACGCTGAGCCAGGTGGGTCACGTTTGGGGGAATATTTAACCCTTAGTGATATATTTTCATGCTTAGTTGACTAGAATGCAATCCCAGCAACTTGCAGTCCTTGGAATTGATTTGCTCATTCCCTCTTCAAATAAAGAGTCTAGCTAAAAATAGGAAATAGCCATTGTGGCTCAGCAGTAATGAATCTGAGGACGTTACTATTATCCAGGAGGATGCAGGTTTGATCCCTGGCCTCATTCAGTGGGTTAAAGATCCGGTGTTGTTGTGAGCTACAGTGTAGGTCGCAGAGGCGACTTGGATCCTGCAAGGCTGTGGCTGTGGTGTAGGCTGGCAGCTACAGCTCCAATTCAACCCCTAGCCTGGGAACCTCCATATGCTGTAGGTGTGGCCCTAAAAAAAGACCAAAAAACCAAAAAAAAAAAAAAGGGAAAAAACAGGAGTTTGGGCATAGGTGTGTGTATATGTTGGGGGGGAGGGAGAGGCTGTGTTACCCTCATGGACTCAAATCAAATGTGCCCAGAACAAGAGAAATGTCAAAGATGATGCTCCGAAAATTCTCCACAAGTTATAACCAAAGTGAAAGTCAACGTGAGCAAATATTTTTGTTGAAGCTACATGCATGTGCCACGGGGATTCTATACTGCCTGTAGGATGGTTTGATTTTACTGACACCTTCCAGGGAAATCAGAGCACAGAAACCTAGGCCCCAGAACAGAGGGAATCAGCCTCACCTCCTCACGCCTCTGCATGTGATGGGCAATCACTTTGGAGGCAAGTCTCAGAGCTTCACTTTGAATTTCTGACCTAGAAAAGTGAGCCAAAAAAACACACAGAACATAAAATCATCTTGAAACGGATACACTATTATAAGCGAATTATACATCAATAAGTAAAATCAAACATATTTTATACACAGATGGTTTTTGCAGACAGTTTGTAATCTGCGTGGCTGCGACTACTGGAATCCTCTACCTCATGCTGTACACAAACCTTCACAGCAATTACCTTTTGGTAATCAATGGGAAACTCTGACCTCATTCTATTGCTTGGGCTTAGAGAACAGGCTGAGACTTACAGAGAGACAGGATTGGAGTCCTTAGGCCAGGACTGTGTTCAAGTTCATTACATAAATGACTGATGGGACCACGTGTTGTACCAAGTTTACACAGGCAGCACTGAGGGCAAACCTTTCATTGGAAGCAATATCCAGCGTCCAGATCAGGAATTCCTTTGGGGTTAGATGGATGCAGCGCTCTGTCTGAGGAAGCCACTCACTGGGGTCCATGCAGTGGAGGATTCTCAGTATCTGCGTGAGCCAGATCCATGGAAAACAAACACAAACACCTCAGAAAAAGGTCCCCAGAACCTAAATAATAATCATTTGCATGGATACGGGAGTCTATCTTTGAAAAAGTTCCCACTGGAGTTCCCGTCGTGGCACAGCAGAAACAAATCTGACTAGGTACCATGAGGTTGAGGATTTGATCCCCGGCCTCACTCAGTGGGTTGAGGATCCTGCGTTGCTGTGGCTGTGGCATAGGTCACAGACTCAGCTTGGATCCTGAGTTGCTGTGGCTGTGGTGTTGGCCGGTGGCTACAGCTCCAAATGGACCCCTAGCCTGGGAACCTCCACATGCTGCGAGTGTGGCCCTAAAAAGAAAAAAAAAGAGAGAGAAAGAAAAGCTCTCCACTGACTTTTTTTGTCTTTTTAGGCCGCTCCCTCGGCACATGGAGGTTCCCAAGCTAGGGGTCTAATTGGGGCTGTAGCCACTGGCCTACGCCACAGCCACAGCAATGCAGGATCTGAGCCGAATCTGCAACCTACACCACAGCTCACGGCAACGCCGGATCCTCAATCCACTGAGCGAGGCTACGGATCGAACCTGCAACCTCATGGTTCCTAGTTGGATATGTTTCCACTGGGCCACAATGGGAACTCCTCCCATTGACTTCTTTTTCCCCCTTAATACCTTTAGGAGATAAAATGGGGCGGGGAGGGGTGGACGTGGGGAGGGCAATGGCATACTGGGATCGGACTCTAAAAGCCCAGATTCCTAGATCAGTGCCCTCCTTTCCTTTTGATCATGCTTTCCATGTGGGCATCTGCCCCAAAGAGCCACACTGGCAAAAACTACCATCTGGCGCATTCTCCCACCAGTTTTCAATGCTCTGTCTCCTTGAGCATCGAGTGGCTTACTCTCCCAATCTTTGCCTTTGGTCAATCTCTGTCATCCACACCATTACCATCAAACACTTTTCTTAGTGTCCTTTCATGCATGAAGCCATGCCAAGCTCCCTATGAAGAGAGTCCCTGCCCTCTGGACGCTGACTCTCCTCCCTCTTTGCTCCTGCAGATGCCAAACCCAATCCTGCCTCATGACCTTATCACTGCAGGGCTCGCTGGAGCGTGGGGAGTGGAAAGGGGTGGCCAGTCCACCAGAGGCCTCACCTTGCAGAGGCATTCTGGGTGATTTTCCTTCACGGCCAATGTCAAGAATGTGCCTCCCAGATTCCACAGCAAGGGTGACAGTCCCTTCTGTCCTAGTCCAGAGGTTGCTGCTGAGAACCTTTCCAACAGGGCTTCCAGGGTCAGCAGGCGCACTTCAGGGAAGGAAGACTCTACCAGCTGAGAGAAGGAGATGGGAAGGTCCCTTGTCTGCTCTCCAGCCTGGGCCGCTACCGCCCACACCGCAGCGATGGCCAGCTTGGTGAGGCTCTGGAGGTACTGGGGCAGGCCGGGCACCGTGAAGGTATAGCGGAATCCCGTTATCAGCTCTGATTCTGAGACGATCCTTCTGACTTCCTCCCAGAGGCCCACATGCTCCAGAACTAAAAGGCAAAAAAAACAAAGGAAAAGAGGTACTCGCTTTATTCCACGTTTCACACAAGGGCACAGGAGAAGGCGCAAGGCTCTGGATACATCGGATGGGACTACCCGACATCCTTGCAGAGTGGATTTCACACGAACCATATAATAAGTGACCAGCCCACCGAGATTCAGACCTCTGGCCCAGAAGCACTTCCTATTCAGTTAGTTCATAAGTTCCTCCTGGGGTGACAACGGGCATTCCTATTAGAAGATGTGCTCCTGGCACTCCTTCCTAATATTCAAGCCACCTCTTGGATCACCAATCCCTCACGGCTGAGCAGGATAAAAGGACACTTAGTTCAAGCATCCTCAGGGGCTGAGACCGCCCCGAGGCTCTGGGTGAAATCCTACAGTGACTTGGAGCTCACGAGAATGACTGTCCCACTGTTAGTAGATCTCATTTCACAAGGTTCTTTTTGGAGTTTCCACTCAGTGGCCCCATTTGGCCTTTTGAGCTTCCCCAGGAGCCCTTAGGGCATCTGAGTACAGTTATTATACCCCCTTTGTCTTCTTGAGACAAAATACCCTACTTCCCTTAACTATTCCCCAGACAATGGATGCACCCTCTCTCACTATTCTAAGCTGCCTTCCGACCGACAGGGCTCACCCGCTTCAGGGCTGGCCCCCCAGAGGGCACACGACTCTGCCTCGTGGTCTGACCAGCACGGCTGTTACTTTCTCTGTTCTGACATGAGGTTCCTGGGGTTGCATCACACTGTTGACTCACGCGGAGCATCAGGTCAACTGAAAACCACAGGCCTTTCTTTTTTTACATGGTCTACTGATGATGGCGAGTCATCCACCTCCCACTTTGTACTCAGGACTTAGATCAAGACTCGTTAAGCAGAGCCCTGTTAAATTTTGCCACTCTGTTAAGTTTCATGATCTGCCTTTTTGATTGCTGAGATCTTTTGTATGCTCAGTTCTGGTCAAAAATACTTGTTGCCCGCTTGCTGTGTGCTGGGTGATAAGTGAAATAAGAACGTTGTCTTTAGGGAGTTTATAATCTAGTCCGAGAAAGAGAAATGAATGACTAGGTGATTCCAGTACAGTGATGAAAGTGATCATCTGAGTCTCAAGCATGAAGAGAGAGGAGATGCTGCTGGAACCACCAAAGGCAGAGCACAGGTTTAAGGGCATAGAACCGAATGGACCATGTGGGGAACTAGAGGCAGGCTGATCTCAGCACAGAATTTGGGGTGGGGAACAGGAGGAGCAAGGCTAGAGAAGCATTGTGGCTGGGACATGAACTTCCTGGGCCACGAAGAGGAGCTTGGACACGCTTCTGCAGGCAAGGGGATGCCACAGAGTGGTGATTTTAAGCAACAACATCAGGTGAACATGCTCGAGGAAGTATTCTTATTGCGGAGAGGGCAATATTGGAGGCAGGGAGGCCTCTTGTTTCTCCTCTACACTACTGCAGGAGTATTAAAATGAATACTGCAGTAGTGTAGGAGAGAAATGAAGAGGGCCTAAATTAGGAAGAGATAGAAGATGTGTTTGAGAAACACTGAAGGAATAAAATTGGCAGCACTGGGGGACTGACTATGGGAGGAGTCCTGGGTACCTCCTGGAACCCAGATTCTTTTTTTTTTTTTTTTGTCTTTTCTAGGGCCACACCCACAGCATATGGAGGTTCCCAGGCTAGGGGGCTAATTAGAGCTGTAGCCACCGGCCTACACCAGAACCACAGCAACGCAGGATCCGAGCCGCGTCTGCAACCTACACCACAGCTCAGGGCAACGCCAGATCCTTAACCCACTGAGTGAGGCCAGGGATTGAACCCGCAACCTCATGGTTCCTAGTCGGACTCCTTAACCACTGAGCCACGACGGGAACTCCACAGGCCTTGCTGATATACCTCATAACTCAATGAACACTACTGATGCCTAGAAAACTATCAAACATAATAGAAATGTAAAAGATTAAGGTAATAGTTGGGAAAAACTGAATTGAAATTGAAAAACTGCATAGGTTTGCTATAGTCCAGGAGTTATTAATAAAAAATAAAAACACAGACTATTCCTGTTACATACCAAATTGTTTCAAAAAGAAGTCTGCCCCAAGAGGCAAAACAGGGCCCAGGTTTCTACATGACTGTGACTGGTGGAGGCCACCCCCCGCCCCCCACACCTGCTAACTGCGGCTGTAGACATCCGCTCTTAACCCAGACTCTGCTGAAGTCCATGTTCAAACAGGAGGGCAGCCATCTTTGCAAAGCAGCAGGGAAACCCCAGGTGGTCAGGATCCTCAACCTTTGTGTCATCATCTCTATTTTCTTCCTTCCTCCCTCCCTCCTTTTCTGTTTTTATGGCTGCACCTGCGGCATACGGAAGTTCCCAGGCAGGGTTGAATCGAAGCTGCAGCTGCCAGCCATGCCACTGCCATGGCAACACCGGATCTGAGCTGCATCTGTGACCTACGCCACAGCTTGCAGCAATGCTGGATCCTTGACCCATTGAGTGAGGCCAGGGACCAAACCCGCATCCTCATGGAGACAGTGTTGGGTCCTTAACCCGCTGATCCATGACAGGAACTCCATCATCTCTATTTTCAATGCCTAAAAACTTAATTCAAATTTAGAAATGAGAAGACCACACTCCCGAGGTTTCCAGGTGCCACTTTCCTAGTCTTCCCACCCACTGTTGCCCGAGGACAACACTGCATTAAAAAGGAATTTCAGCTATAATGAAAAGAAAATAAAAATCATTATATAAGAAAAAAGAAAAAAGAAAATAAATAAATAAAAAGGAATTTCGTTGGTTTGGTAAGGAGCCAGAAACATGGCTCAGAGATCTGCTCTTTAAAACCTAATTAAATATAGGAAGAACTGTCTAATTCTGGATAATTTTCAGATGAGCCTGTTCTCTGAAAGAGAGGTATTCCAGGAAGAGCGTATAATCCGCTACCCTCAAGAGCTGGACATCCAGACCCACTTGCTTCCTTTAAGACCTTGAGAAAGGATGACATCATCGGGAGGCCTGGGACTGAAGGCACAACACCCAAAGACAGAGGACACGGGGTTCCTGCTCAGGAAAGGCTCCTTTGGGACTTCCTGGCCTACACTGCCTCGGGAGTTCAGTGTAACTCTGTAAGCACACATTGAGCATAGAGTAGGTACTCTGGGAGACACAGAGATATGAAGAGCTTTGAAACTGATGCAATGAGATCCTGCTGTACAGCACAGGGAACTATATCTAGTTAGTCACTGATGATGGAATATGACGGAGGATGAAGTGAGAAAAAGAATGTATACATATGTGTGACTGGGTCACTTTGCCGTACAGTAGAAATTGACAGAACACTGTAAACCAGTTATAACGGAAAAAATAAAAATCATTAAAAAAATTTGTCACCCTCCCCCTCCAAAAAAAAAAAAAAACTGATGGGAGGAGAAAGACAACTACTAAAATTGCAATATGCTTAGTGCCCCAAAATCATTAGCGAGAAATGACAATTGCTAAGGATTTATGTGCCATATGATCTACCTGTTATTTCATGCTATGAATGATAATTACTTTTAGAATTGACAGTTGCTGAATTTTAGTCTAAGTACTTCAACAAATACTTAGACTAAATTTAATGAAGTAGGCACTGCTATTATTGTTTTTTTAAAATTTATTCTTTAAAATTTATTCTTCTTTTTAAAAATTGCCTGTTATTTTTACAGATGAGGCAAGAGAGGTTAAGTTACTTGCCCAAGGTCACACAGAAAACAGTAAGTAAAGGGAATACAAAAGCCGTAAGAATGACCAAAACGAATGCAATGTGCACTTATTTTCCATTGGAAGAAGTTTTGCTTTTGTTTTGTTTTGCCTTTTAGGGCCACACCCACGGCAGATGGAAGTTTCCAGGCTAGGGGTTGAATTGGAGCTACACCCAACTCAACCCCTAGCCGCCTACACCATAGCTCACGGCAACGCCGGATCCTTAACCCACTGAGCAAGGCCAGGGATTGAACCCCCAACCTCATGGTTACTAATCAGATTCATTTCCGCTGCACCACGACGGGAACTCCTGGAAGAAGTTTTTAAAAAGGGCTTTCGGGAGGGAACAAAATGTAAGATGGGCACCGAGGCTGCCCAGAGGTGCCTGACCAGGAGAGGAAGGCAAAAGCTCCAAGGAGTGGGAGAGAGAAAATAAGGAGAGACCTGTGCCTCAACAGAGGAGCAGCAGGGGCCATCAGGTCAGAGCCACAAGCTAGGAAACTATCAGATCACATTCACGTAGGCACCTTCTCCAAACACCTACTTTGGAAATAATGTTGTTTGTTGTGCAGCAAGACCCAATGAGGTGTCCTAAAGCAGTTTCTCAAACTTGAGTGAGCATCAGGACCACTTGGAGAGCTTGTAAAAGCACCGGCCTGCTGCCTGGCCTCACCCCCAAAGTTTCTGCTGCAGGAGAGCTGGGGCAGCCGAGAATCTGCATTTCTTTCTTTTTTTTTTTTTTTTTTTTTTGCCATTTCTTGGGCCGCTCCTGCGGCATATGGAGGTTCCTGGGCTAGGGGTCGAATCGGAGCTGTAGCCATCGGCCTATGCCAGAGCCACAGCAACGCAGAATCCGAGCTGCGTCTGCAACCTACACCACAGCTCACGGCAACGCCGGAACCTTGACCCACCGAGCAAGGGCAGGGATCGAACCCGCAACCTCATGGTTCCTAGTCGGATTTGCTAACCACTGAGCCACGAGGGGAACTCCAGAATCTGCATTTACAACCAGCGCCTAGGTGATGCTGCTGCTGCTGCTGCTGCAGGGCCAGGTACTTTGAAAACCGCTGCCCTCAGGTGATGGCTCCTCACTGGAGGTTGTTAAAGCCACACAGGCCCGAACGCCACTCTTGCAGATTCTCTTCTGTCGGTTTTGAGTTGGGCGCAGACATCTGGAGCCTTCAGAAGCCAACAGGTAATTCTGTTACGTGCCCCGGCTGAGAACCACACGCCTCAGCTACAACTATCATAGGGCTGCGTGGGGTTCTGGGTGGATGGGTAAGGGCTGCAGTTCCAAAGAGCCCAGCTGATTCTAGCCCCGTACTTCACCTCGTGAAAAACTAGAAAATTCACCGCCCCCCCCCCCCTTTCTCTTACAAATAAACACACCAAGGGCGGGGAAATCCCCAAGAATTCAAAAGAATGAACCCGCTCCATAAAGGCCCCTCGCAGGCAGAGGCTGGCTCACTATGCAAAAAACCCACCTATGTCTCTTTGAGGTCTAGGATGTAGCAGTGAATTAAAAAGATCAGGCTCTGCTCTCCTGAAGCGCTCATGCAGGGGGAGACCACAGAACACCCTCTCCCCCAGGGCCAGGGTGAGGGGATCTCCGGGTGGAACGGCAGATGGAGGTGAGAGAGACATACCCAATCCTTGAATACACACAGCAGCAATGACTGAAAAGGACACACTGCTTTCCTCTCCAGCACAGCGGTTTCTCAGCCCACGAGGTATATTAAGTTTATCTGGAGGGCTTTAAAAAAAAACCCATCTAGGTTGGGGGACACTTGACCGCATCTCTGGGGGCAAGGCTGGTTTCAAAATGACCCAGGTGATTCCTCTGTGCAGCTGGGGTCACAGCTACTGTGGGACTCTGCACCCCATGGCTGGCCGAGCTCACCGAATGGTTCTCACAATAAGGATTTCTTCCTGGTGAAGCACCATCTGGCATCCTGCCCTACCAGAGTCTAGATCAACACGGAGTACTTGTTCCCATTTCTGTGACGGCCTGCTGTCCTCAGGACACAACAAACTGATGGCAGTTAGCTCTGCAGCCTGAGGTCTGGCAACCCCCTTCCCTAGAAGCCAACTTTTCTACTTGCATTTTCAGTTTTGATGGCTTTGGGTGGCTTCCTTTCTACGTTTCTTGGAAAGCCAAGTGTTCCAATGAAAGAATCAAGTCCCTCCCTTTCTGATGGCTCCAGCTTGGTTTTCATTAAATTAGATGATTTTTGTAAACTCTTCTTAGTTGGAGTTTTTTTCCCCATCCTTCCCTGTTAGGAATATCTTTGGATTTTCCCAACGGTATAGTCATTTTAGTTACCCAAATATGTGTGACTGATTCCAAACATCCAATCAGAGTTCACTTTTGAAATTAACTTTTTTTTTTTTCTTCTCCAGAGCAAGAATAGCCTTTAAAGAAATGGCTTAAAGGCTGGATCCACTTGGAAGGACAATACCTCCTGCCATGCCATGTCCTGGTTCAAAAGAGAAATAATTCCCAAGTTTGGAATTCAAGGACTAATCAAATATCAAAACAATGACAGGCTGGTATAAGTTGCTAACATTTTATTTTGTAAAGAGAGGATGTTAGAAATCTACCATCTATTATCATTTCATGAAAGAAAGGCTATGTGAACACCAAAAAAGTAGTAATTTCATAGTCACATATGAAAAAGATCAATTACAATTAAAAAGGACAATTAAAAAGGACAATTATATATTTATTTTTCTTTTGGCTGCACCCTTGGCATGTGGAAGTTCTCGGGCCAGGGATCGAACCCATGCCAGAGCATGGTAGCGACAGTGCCAGATCCAAAACCCACTGTGCCAGAAGGGAGCTCCATAAAGGACAATTCTTTCTAAGAAAAAAAAAAATGCTATAGTGTCATTTTACTGTCGTTTTATTGCGAACATATCACCAGGGAGCAGCATTAGGAAACTGCCGCTTTGGAGAAGTTGAAGGAAGTTTCCTGAGGTTGATCTGTTTGGAGAGCATGAGGTGCCTGAACAGAGATTTCCTAGAGAGGGATGGAGGGACTTTGCCGAGTCCTGCAGGACAGCAAGTGGAGTGTCTGTGTGAAGAAGCACAGTGGCCCATTCACACAATTCCCTCTGGGAATCTCAGATGTGTTATTTTAGCAGTTTCGGTTCTCGGTTCTCTGGCGAGCTGCAGATTTCAGTGTTATGTCTATGACCTGAACTGTGATTGCTTAATCAACTGGATTTCAAAGCTGCCATTCCCCAAGCAACCAAGGGAGGGCGCTAACATCGACTCCGGTGGCTGAGGGAGGATTTAAAAGCAGCACTACCTTGAGCAAGCAAGGTCTGAGGTCCTGTTTTATTGTTTAGGGAAGTCTGCCTCCTCCCTAGAGGAGGAGCACAGCCCCAAAGGGCAGGCCCGTGGGTCAGTTATCTTTGATTTTCACAGCTATTCATACCAGTTTGATTTTCAAAAAGTCAACATAATCTGAAAAGATGCATATTAATCTAAATAGCCTTAATAAGGGCACTCTGGAAAACAATGTGGATGATATCATTACCACATAATTATGGATACAGTGGCGTTTCACCACAAGAGCATTTAGGTGAATTTAACTCTACTCAGCAAACAGAGAGAAAGGGATTGAAAAATAACAATTAAAAGAGCAAGGGCAGTTTCATCTGACATTCCAAGCACTGAGCATATCCCCAGAGGGTGGCTGTGTGGTTACCTCAGACCAGTGGTTCTCAAAGGCTGGTGCACTCACCTCCAGAGCTCCTGGCTCAGGATGTCTAGGGCAGGGCCCCCCAACCACATCTCTAGCCAATTCTGGGGCGATGCTGATGTGCTGATGCAGGGACCACACTTCTCAGACCACCTGAGATCATCCGTGCTTCTTGGAGTGTAAACAGCTTGCTGTGCTGAACGTGTCTAATTCTAGTGCTGAACGGTGTTTGTTTTTGTGTATCAGGGCTCCTCATCATGTCAACCCCTTCATCTAGGGCTCAACCAAGAGGCTCCTGAATAGTATACAGTTCCTAGCCTTCGCTGGTTATGTCACAAACCAAGATAGCCTCATTGCTTTGTGCTGAACTGGCCAAAATTAATGGGGCCAGAGGGAGTTCGTGTACAGGCCCCGAGGGACAGTGTTTTCTTGGCCCCCGAAGAGACGGTTATGGGAGAAGCTAAAACCCCAGTAATCACGGCAAACTTGTTCTACTTAGAAAGAGGCCAATCAAACAGAAAAAAATAGTTTCACTGCCACTTATTGGGGATGCTGTATAAATGGCCAGGATATGGACCGTGCCACTCTGGTGGTCGCTTGCCATTGAGCCTCAGAGGCAGGTTCTTGATTCTGCCTTTCCTGTGCTGTCTCCTTGAATGATTGAGTGAACAAATGAATGAATTTCTCTCTTGTATATGGTAATGACTCAGAATTCTCTGATCCTGCTAGATCAGGAAACGTCTGTAGAAGTTTCGGACAAATGAATGAATGAATGAATTTCTCTCTCATATATGGTAATGACTTGGAATTCTCCGATCCCGCTCGATCAGGAAACGGCTGTAGAAGCCCCCCCACCCCCACCCCTTTACTCTCCTTAAAAAAAGTGAGAGAATACGAAGTGGATTTTACTTTTAAGGCACAGTGAGACGGTCAGCTTTTTCTATTTCAAAGAACTGGAGCTCTGGTCAGAGAGATCTGGTAATCAGACCCAACAAATGTTCTTATCTGGACCAGTTGATAAACTGGTTCTAAAAATAATCAGAGATGCTAGTTTGTACACTCTGTGACTGTTAATGGTCTGTTATGCAATTTCTCAGTATAAAAAAAAAAACACAATTATGTTTGGAGAGGAGAGGAAACCATAGGAACTACAACAACAACACCACCACAAATCGAGTGATTTAATACATCTTGGCTTCTTATCGAAGGGAAATTCCAATTCTTCTACTTAATCCTCTGCTCCTCCTGGTGAACAGTAATCCTGACCTGAAGGGCCCTTCCAGTTACAGACAAGGAGAAGGACCTGGCGGAAGCGTTTGGAGACTCGCTCCGTCTCGAGAAGCACCCTGAATGGGTGCCGGCTGTTTACTTCTTGCCTACTTTCTGGGTCTCTGAACCTCTTCCTGCCCTGCGTACGGGCATGGCCCCTGACACACACATCCCTCTGAAAACACTCCCTCCTTCCCCTGCCCCAGCAGAGTCTCCAAGTACTTTTTTAGGCACCAAACGCCTTATCTGCTCTTGAGGAAGGAGGATGAGCTTCTGAAAATACTATTTGAAGACTACTTGGTCAACCCAAAAAATAACAAGAGTCCCTGTGGCTTGGGAGATGGAGTCCGAAGAGTTCTGAAGGGATTTGGGTAGGCTAAAAATGAGCTCACCAGGCCCTGGGTGGGACCAGCAGTTTTCACTTCTTGCCTCCACCCACCATCCCATCCTTGCCTCTGCCCAACACAGGGAGGAAGTCAGGAAATACTTGTGGATAAACACATGACAACCCGAAGACACAAACATAAAATTACTTCTAAGCATACACTGCTTTGGTTCTTTGTCAGCGAATTGCTCCCAAGGACAAGATTGAGAAATCAGCAACTTCTGTATCATCACAGCTTAGACACCCCCCATTTCATTTAACCTTTTCCCCACAAAGGATCTGGGGCTTCCCTTCTGCCCTTAGGCAATGAGATACGGTGTGAAACCTTTTTGAGAGTCTCAGTGGCTGGGAAGATTCTTTCAAATAAGTGGGGCTTACCTCTGCCGACGCACCTGTAATGAGTGGCTAGGACTGCTGATCTCAGTGTCTTGCCAGCGCTACAGTTTATAGTTCTGGAAGAAACAGTCTCTAAGACTGAAGTGGTTTCTGGTGCCACTGGCCTACATCAATGTGGGAATGACGCCACAAGGTACAATCTACAGCTGGCAAATCCAACAGAATCAGGTTGCACTGGCATGCGGTTTAGTGTGCCATCAAGTACATTCTGCCAGATGGGCACTGGAGGAGAGCCTGGGAGTAAGCGTAGCTGGCCATGGGACCAGCAGAAGTTCTGATGAGATGACCGACCATTCGTTTTGGTACCAATTTTACTTCCTAATACCTGCTTGTCTTCCTATGCTAGATTTTTTCTTTCTTATAATGTTACTTTCCATGGGGTTTTCACAGTTTTTTTTTTTCTTTCTTTCTTTCAGGTGACCTTTACCCCAATGCTCTGAGGGTACCATCCCCACTTTACAACTGAGGAACCAAGAAGTTTCAAAGCAAAGTGATGAAGGTGATAGTTCTTTTAGCCCATGCAAGTTTAACCACTATAGGAATTGCCCTTTGCCATAAACAACTAACAGCTATAAACTAGACAAACGTGTGAAATTATTGTTTTTAAACATCAGACATGGGCAGTCCAGGACCATGGCCCCTGAGAGAAGAAAGCAACACATAAGGTGAGCCTTCTAGTTGCCCCAGACTACTAGGCAGGGGCACCTTCCCTCCCCGGCACAGACAGGGAGAACCCAGAGCCCAGAGGTCTTGCTGAGTCAGAACGATTGGATATTCATATGAAAAAATAATAAAAAGAACTTCAGGAGTTCCCGTTGTGGCTCAGTGGAAATGAATCTGACTAGCATCCCTTAGGACGCAAGTTTAACAAGTTTAATCCTTGGCCTTGCTCAGTAGGTTAAGGATCCGGTGTTGCCGAGAGCTGTGGTGTAGGTCGCAGATGTGGCTCAGATCCTGCGTTGCTGTGGCTGTGGCGTAGGCTGGCAGCTGCAGCTCCAATCCGACCCTTAGCCTAGGAACCTCCATATGCCATGGGTGAGGCCCTAAAAAGACAAAAAAAAAAGAAAAAAGAAAAACTTCAACCTTATCTCATGACATACATGAATATTAGCCCAAAGTGGATCACAGATCTAAACATAAAACTTTAAAAATCAAACTTCAGAAGAAAACCTGAGAGACTGTCTTTGTGACCTTGGGATAGGCAAAGACTTCTTTACTAGGGCAAAAGGCATAAAACAGGAGTTCTCTGGTGGCCTAGTGGTTGAAGGATCTGGCGTTGTCATTGCTGTGGCACAGGTTTGACCCTGGCCCAGAAACTTCCACATGCCTCAGGCGCAGCCAAAAAAAAAAAAAAGAAAAGAAAAGAAAAGGAAAAAAAATCATAAAAGACAAAGGAAAAACTGATAAATCGGACTTCATCAAAATTAAAAACATTTGCTCTTCAAAAGACATTGTTAAGAAAAAAGACCTGCTGTGTAGCACTGAAAACTACGTCTAGATACTTACAATGGAGCACAACAATGGGAGAAAAAACTATGTGTACGTGTGTGTAACTGGGTCCCCATGCTGTACAGTGGAAAAAAAAAAGTGAGTTGGGGGAAATAACAATAAAAAATAAAGAAAAGAAAAAAGACAAGCAACAGATAGGTAAAAAATATTTAATGACTTTTTATCTGTATAAAATATTTGTATCCAGAACAAAAAACTTTTACAACTCAATAATTAAAAACACCCAATTAAAAAGAAAACGTGCAAGAAATCTGAACACTTTACTAAAAAAAGATATGCATATTGCAACCATGGCACATGAAAAGATACTCAATACAACTGGTCACTAGAGAAATGAAAATTTAAATCATAATAACACACCACTACACATCTACCAGGATGGCTATAATCAACAAGAGGGGCAATTCCAAGTTTCAATGAGGATGCAGGATAACTGGACCTCTCATATACTGCTGGTGGGAATGCTAAGTGGTAAGGCCCTTTGGAAAACAGTTTGGCAATTTCCTACAACTTAAACAATCCTTATCATATGACCTAGTAATCTCTTTCCTAGGTTTTACTTAGGAGGGATAAAAACATATAGCCACATAAACATATCTATGCTCAGAGCTGCATTATTCACAATTTCCCAAAGGTGGAAGTGCCAAAATGTATTTCAACTTGTGAATTAATATAAACAACCCATGCCCATAATGGAATACTATTCATCAAGAAAAAGACAAGACCTGCATCATGTTCATAAAGGATGAAAACCACACAGTCATCTCAATAGATGCAGAAGAAGAAATGACAGGACCCAATACCCTTTCAGGCTCAAAACACTCAACAAGGAAGAAATAGAAGGACATGTCTCCAACTTGATAACAAGCATCTATGGAAAACCCACAGCTGACACTGTACTTAATGGTAAAAGACTAAAAGCTCTTCTCCTAAGATCAGGGACAAGACACTTCTATTTGGCCTTATATTAGAGGTTCTAACCAGGGCAAGAAGGCAAGAAAAATAAAAGTCATTTAGACTGGAGAGAAAGAAGTAAAAACCTATTTCTATTGCCCATAACATGATCTCATAGATGGAATGTTCAAAGAAGTCCATAAAAACAAACAAATAAATGAAAAACCTATTTGAGACAGTATATAAGTTCAGTAAGGTTGTGGATAAAAGATTAATATACAAATATCAACTATAGTTTTGTATAGTAGCAGTGAACAATCCAGAATTGAAATTAAGAAAATAATTCCATTTACAACAGCATCAAAAATAATAAAACAGGAATAAAATCATTTCTTTTTTTTTGTCTCTTGCCTTTTCTAGGGCTGCGCCTGTGGTATATGGAGGTTCCAAGGCTAGTGGTCTAATCAGAGCTGCAGCCACTGGCCTACGCCACAGCCACAGCAACTTGGGATCCAAGCCGTATCTGTGACCTACACTACAGCTCATGGCAATGCTGGATCCTTAACTCACTGAGTGAGGCCAGGGATTCCTAGTCAGATTCATTAACCACTGAGCCACGACGGGAACTCCCGGAATAAAATCACTTAACAGAAGGTGTTCATGACGTGTACGCTGAAAACTACAAGACATCACTGAAGGAAACTGAAGACCTAAATTCATGGAAGGACACCCCGTGTTCTGATCTATCTGAAGATGTAATATTGTTACAGTGGCAATACTCCTCAAACTGAACTACAGATTTTAACATAATACTTATCAAAATCCTAGTTGTCTTTTGCTTTTGCAGAACTTAATACGCTGATCCTAAAATTTGTAAGAAAATGCAAGGGACTCAGCGGCCAAAACCACACTGAAAATAAAGAACAAAGGTGGAAGACTCACGTCCTGATTTCAACTTATTATAAAGCAACGATAGTCAAGACAGTGTGGTCCTGGTATAAGGACAGACATATGGATCAATGGACTAGAAACCAGAGTCCAGAATAAATCCATATATTTATGGCCACTTGTTTTTTTGTTTTTTGCTTTTTAGGGCCACACTGGCGGCATATGGAGGTTCCCAGGCTAGGGGTTGAATCAGAGCTACAGCTGCTGGCCTACACCACAGCCACAGCAACATCAGATCCAAGCCACGTCTTTGACCTACACCACAGCTCATGGCAACGCTGGATCCTTAACCTACTGAGTGAGGCCAGAGATCAAACCTGCAACCCCATGGTTCCTGGTCAGATTCATTTCCGCTGCACCAGGACAGGAATTCCGGTCACTTGATTTTTTGACTAAGCAAAGTGCCAAGCCAATTCAATGGGAAAAAGGAGGGGTCCTTTTATTTATCTATCTATTTATTTATTTATTTTTTGGTCATGGTCTGCAGCAGCCTGACATGGGATCTCAGCTCCCAGGCCAGGGACTGAACTTGGGCCACAGTGGTGACAGTGCCAAATCCTAACTACTAGACCACTAGGGAGTTCCCAAAGAAGTCTTTTAAATGAGAAGTGCTGGGATAAATGGATAGCCACAGGCAAAAGGATGCAGCTGGACCTATACCTCACACCAAACACAAAACTTATCTCCGAATGGTTCAGAAACCTAAAAGTTAAGAGACAAAACTATTAAATTCTTTTTTTTTTTTCTTTTTAGGGCTGCACCAGTGGCATATGGAAGTTCAGGCTAGGGGTCGAAATGGAGCTGCAGCTGCTGGCCTACACTGTAGACACAGCAACGCCAGATCAAGCCGCACCTTTGACCCACACCACAGCTCACATCGATGGCAATGAGGGATCCTTTAATCCACTGAGCGAGGCTAGGGATCAAGTCTGCATTCTCATGGATACTAGTCAGGTTCGTTACTGCTGAGCCACAAAGCGGACTCCAAAAACGATTAAGTTCTTAAGAAGAAAATGGATACAAATCTTTGTGACGCTGGATTAGGCAATAGTTTCTAAGACATGACATCAAGAGCATAAGCAACAAAAGAAAAAACAGATAAGTTGAATTTCATCAAAACTAAAAATGTCTGTACATTAAAGGACATGATCCCAAAAGGGAAAAGTCAATGCACAGAGTGGGAGAAAATACTTACAAATCGTTTATCTGATAAGGGGTTAATATCCAGAATATACAAAGAACTCTTACAACTCAAGAATGAAAAGACAAATAACCCAAAGGATCAGAACAGATATTTCTCTAAAGAAAGTGTACATACAAACAGTTCGTTAGCATTAGAAAAGATTCTCCACATCATTAGCCATCAGGGACATGCAAATCAAAAGCACGGTGAAGCCCCATCTCACACCCACGAGGATGGCTATTATCCTAAAGTGGGCAACGAGTATTGTCCAGGATGTGGAGAAACTGGAAACCTCATACACGGCCAGTGGGAATGTAAACGGTGCAGTCTCTGGGGGAGAAGTTTGGCAATTCCTTAAAGCCAAACCTAGAATTGGCAGATAGCCCGGCAGTTCTACTCTTAGGCAAATACCCAAGAGAACTGAAAGCATATGTCCCTGCAAAAAAAGACATCCATGAATCTTCGCAGCAGCACTACTTCTAACAGCCAAAAGGTATGACCAATCCAAGTGTCCATCAACTGAGGAAACGAAACTTGTTACATCTGACGATGGAATGTCATTCAATCAGAAAAGAGAAGAGGGTGTCAATTCATGGTACGACATGGAAGAACCCCTGAAAACATTAAGTGAAAGAATCCATACACAAAAGTCCGCATGCTGTACAATTCTCTTTATGTGAAATGTCTAGAATAAGTTTTCGAAAACATCTTGCTTGGAGCTCCTGTCGAGGTGCAGTGGAAACGAATTGTGGGTTCAATCCTTGGCCTCGCTCAGTGGGTAAGGATCTGGTGTTGCTGTGGCTATGGTGTAGGCTGGTGGCTACAGTTCCAACTGGCCCCCTAGCCTGGGAACCTCCATATGCTGCGGGTTCGGCCCTAAAAAGCAAAACCAAAAACCAAAAACCACCCAACTTGCTTTTAACTAACTTAATTGACATGGGCATCTAGTTTCAGCTTATCGGTGATGAGGGCGTTAAGGATCCAGACAATTTCATGATATGGTTTGGTTAACAATCCAGAGACTTGGTCAACTCAACACTATTCACTCTGGACACAGAGATGGGTGACCACAGTTAATAGTGGAACCAGGAAAGCTTGACTTTTTCACTAACCAGCTGTGTGACCTTGGGTAAGTCACTTAATTGCTACAGTTTCCACTCTACCTTTTGATTACATGATCTCTAAACTCTAAAATTCTAAGAATTGTGGGCCAGTGTACTCAGCACGGGGCTTGGAAGGAACCAAGGGGTCAACACCACATGAAACCAGCCATCTAATGACACATCTTGTGTGATGCTGACTTCCGAAAGGCAGCTAGAACTCATCCGCTTATTTCAGGAGCTCACCGTTCTCTGTGAAAGATACTTTTGGCAAAAGCAACAGCTCAGATGACAGTCCCAGTGTTTTGGAGAAAAGCAATTAATTTATTGACAATAAAGCCTTTTTTTTTTTTTTTTAAGTTTAGAGCTGCAGGCCCAGAAATACAAAGTCCCCAGAAGACTCTAAAAATATGTTCTCAATTCCCTTTTATCTTCCGCCCAGAGCTGAGAAGTAATAGCACCAACTGTGTCATGTTAAACACATCTGCATCCAACACTGATAGAAGTGCATGACCACGGGAAGAGATAAGAATTGTTTTCAATTTGTTCAGATGGGATTGGTTAAATGTAACCTAATTAGGCCAAGTAATCAAAGCAGGTGTTTGGAAGTTGCTCATGTTTTTAGTCTCTGTAATTGTTTGGCTATAGTTCCCCGGAACTTAGGTAAAGGAAGGTAGTATGTCATAAAAATCATTGACCTTATATTTATTCATGTCACACATAGATTATTCATGTTCTAGGCAGTACAAATACAAGGTGTCACTGCATACTTCTCACAGATTTTACCACTTAACCATCAGCAACATCTAAGCTGGCCTTTGAGAGGGCTTACATGACTGAACTGCCGTTGTATAAATACAAGCAGTCTAAAATGAGAGCCTGTCTTCTCGTCTTATACGGATCTACAAAGCACATTAACCTGGTGTTTCGACTCTTTAGGGATTCTGACTTCACGCTCACAAGCTGGTCACCTTTGAGGCATTTAGAAGAAGAATAGTAACAAAAATAAAAGTTACATTCCAGTTAAAACACAATGTTTATTGCACTTGGCAGAAGGATGAGATCCGAACTATAAATGCCAACTAACAAAGAAACCACAAAATGCAGTCCCCAGCAGCCGGTATTGGGAAGTCTTTCGGGCAGTGGCCGTGGGACCACTTTCAAAGGGAAAAAAGCAGGTGGCTGCCTGGGAGAAGCCAGCTTCCTCTTTCTAGTAACTGCTCCAGTCGCGAGTACATTCTCCTATTATTCCACACACCCAGGGGATGGGAGACAGCGCCGCAGGCAAGAAAGACCTGTGAAAGCATGCGACCTGGAAGCTACCAGAAAGGGGATCCCTCTCTGAGGCCCCGGGATTCTGCAGGAGGGGCAGGAGCCTGGGCAGCTGAATGCACAGAGGGGTCCCCGGCACCCCTCCCTGAGACAGGGTGTGGTTTCCCTGACCTGGGCGTGACTGTGCTGTGGGGCCACAGTGTGGTCTCCAGTGGCTGGAAAGCTCAGGCTCTGTTCTCTCACTATACACGTGACATCCGGCAGGCCTCTCTGTGCCTCAGTTTCCTCATATCTAAAGTGAAGGACCACAAGTACCTCCTTCATTAATGCATGAAAAATGCTTGGCATAGAGTTAAGGGCCCAATAAATGTTGGTCATAATTATTATGATCTCTACAAGGAAGACGATATAAAATAATGATTTTTTCCTGAAAATGAGAGTATAATAGACATCCTATATACATTCCAGGGGTAGAGAAACAGTCTTTTGAGATCACTTACATGATGTGGGTAGGATGGACAAATCCTTTTCCACCTAAAATATTTTTTGGAAACTGTTATTATGTCATTTCTTCTTTTGGGATTAACTAATCCTCTTCAAGATTTGACTTTTTTTTTTTTTCTTGGGGGGGGGGTCGCACTCTGAGGCATATGGAAGTTCCCAAGCTAGGGGTCAAACTGCAGCTGCCGGCCTACACCACAGCCACAGCCATGCCAGATCTGTGCCACGTTTGGGACCACGCCACAGCTCTCAGCAACGCTAGTCGGGTTCTTAACCTGCTGAGCCACAACAGAAACTTCCCAAGATTTGAATTTTAATACA
This sequence comes from Phacochoerus africanus, assembly GCF_016906955.1. Taxonomy (NCBI): domain Eukaryota; kingdom Metazoa; phylum Chordata; class Mammalia; order Artiodactyla; family Suidae; genus Phacochoerus; species Phacochoerus africanus. The sequence goes on along the minus strand of NC_062548.1, from coordinate 101,654,161 downwards.
TTAAACATACATATAATTGCAAAAGAAAGAACCAGGTTACATTAAAATTAGCAAAATGGAGACTAGGAAAGGGGAAACCCACTCATACACCCACCAAGAGAACTTAAAGTCAGACAGTGCAAATAGGTAAGATATTTGTTTAAACAGTTGGTAAAAGAAAATGTTCAATTCAGGAACTACGAAAAACACAATTTAAGGGGTGTGGGCATAGGAAAGAAATAGAAGTCCACCTCGCAGAATAAAGGGAGTAAATATTTAGGCAAGTCTCAGAGAGGATTTCAGCAAATAGATATTGCAATGGAAAATTTCCAACCTGAGAGCAAATAAGTTAAGATGGGTTTAAGATGCAAATGAAAGCTCTCTATTTCCCTGTCCCTGCCCAGGCCTGTAACCCAGCCTCTGCGTCCTCGCAGCAGTTAGGCTCTTTCTTCCTCATCCTCCAACTCCCACTGGAGACTATAATTTTCTTTCCAGCAGGAAACTGATATATACTAATGATGACAGCTGGATTCAGAAGAGGAAAAAGAATACAGGGGACAGAGAGTCCTTGTGGGTTTAAATCACTTTAAAACTCAAAACAAAAGCCCCAGATTTGGAATTTTTAAAACCTAGTTAATGGCTAAGGAAACCTCAAATGATTGGGAAGTACTAAGATAAAAGTTTGAATTACACAAAACACATCATTATCTTAAGCTGTTCTAATCATCTTCTCTGCCTCTCCCCGTCACTGGTTTTCTCATTGTTTATGCCCCCAGCCCTTCAATGTGGTTCCAGGACATTTTAGAGGTAGGAATAGCCTTCCAAGGTCACGTACAGAATAGTATTTGAGAGGAGATGGGCAGACTCGTCTCTATCCAAAAAGTTTCCCGGAAATTGATCTTACTGCATTTCTTTCGAAAGAATTAATCTCCTTTAAGATTCATATCTAGATATAGTTACTGTTGAAATACATGTATACACATATGAATAAAACAGAATTACGTTATGTAAAATTGGTGAAATGGGAAATTAGAGGAAGAAATCCCTTTATAATAGCACGGTTCTAAAATGACTCTTTTTAGCATTGTGCTGCCTTGAACTCTACTCTTCCACTTCCTACCCCCCCAAGCCCCCAATAATGGTTATCAAGATGCCTGGACATTCCATGAATGCATTTTTGGTTACATTCTTCTTCTGTGACAAAGGAACTTGGCTCCATAAGGGTCCTAAGAATTCTTTAAGGACGTGGATAGAGAAAATGTCACTTTGTCTTAAAAACTACATGACCCTACTCCCTGTCTCATATCCTCCAATAATCTCCTTTATCTACAAGGTCAAGTTCAAGCTACTTAGACGCAGGCCCATGAAGCTGTCCTTGACTGAGTTCCTGCCTCCCCAGCCTCACTTCTAGTCACATCTTGCTGTCCTTGAACCCAGCACTGCTACTATCGCACTGTCCTACTTCTTTGAAAGCTGTGCTGGTTTGTGCCTCTGTGACTTTCGACGAGCTCCTTTCCCCGTCCATAATACCTCCACTTTGCCCATCTGGAGACTTTCTCCTCATCCTCAAAACTCTGTTCAACCACCACCTGCTCTACGAAGCCTTTCATGTCCCCCCAAGTAAAAATGACCTTTCACTCTTTCGTGCTTCAAATGTATCCCATACATATTCCCTTTACAGCATCTGTGATCCCTTATTGGACCTGCTTATAAGTCCACAATATATCACGTGTATCTCCAGATGTATGTGCCCAACATACGTCTGATGAATGAAAAAATAAATGAACGACAACAAAATGAGCTTTTTCTGCATCAGTCAGAGGGGGAGGAGCATCTCTAAGCAAGTGGATTCCAAAGCAGATTCTCTCTCTCTCTCTCTTTTTTTTTTTTTGGTCTTTTTAGGGCCACACTGGCAGTGTATGGAAGTTCCCAGGCTATGGGTCAAATCGGAGCTGTAGCCACTGGCCTATGCCACAGCCACAGCCATGCCAGATCTGAGCTGCATCTGCGACCTACACCATGGCTCAAGGCAATGCCAGATCCTTAACCCACTGAGTGAGGCCAGGGATTGAACCCGAGTCCTCATGGATACTAGTCGGGTTCATTAACCACTGAGCCACGACAAGAACTCGCAAAGCACATTCTTTATATAGGACTTTACATGTATTAGTTGACAATGGCTCTAAGACATATATCCTATTATATCCTCACTTACAATTGAGAAAAAGTATCTCAAAGAGGTTAAATGACTTGCCTACGGTCACAAAAGCTAGTAAATGGCAGACTTGGCATTCAAACCTAGGGATCTACCTTCAGTGTCTGGGCTCTGTGAGCTTTGGAGGTAGACAGACACATATTTACATATATACATGACATAAAATTTGATTTGAGGAGTTCCCTTGTGGTGCAGCGGGCTATGGATTTGGCATTGTCACTGTAGTGGCCTGGGCCACTGCTGTGACTTGGGTCCGATCCCTGGCTCGGGAACTTCCACGTGCTGCAAGCATGGCCAAAAATAAAAATTCGATTTGAATTTGGACAATGAATTTACATCTGACTGATGCATAAGTTTAAATAAGATTCGTACCTTGAGGACACCTGTTATTATTCTAAAAACTGAGGAAAATTCTGTATTTCAATCAATCAGTTAATAACAAATCCATTTAGCCAGGCCTGCTATTTGCTGAGCCAGGGGACATGGAATGTAAGACATGATCCATTCTTTCAAGGCATTTACAAGGTAAAACTATGGCTTGGCTACATTTTGAAATCACACTGAAATCTACACATCCAGGTAAGTGATCACCTTGTTTGGTGATATACTTAGTTACTGCTCAAACTGCCTTTGGAAATAATTTGTGAAACATATAAGATTAGATTTAATTACTTTAAATTTACAGATTATTTTTACCCTAAACAATGCTATCCATTCTAATCTCCATTTTATTTGACATTTAGTTCATTTTAAAAACTGAATTCAGGGAGTTCCCGCTATATCACAGCAGGTTAAGTATCTGGTATTGTCTCTGGTAGCATGGGTTTGATCCCCAGCCCAGTGCAGAGGGTTAAGGATCCAGTGTTGCAGTAGCTGTGGTGTAGGTCATGGCCATGGCTCAGATTCGATCCCTGGCCCAGGAACTTCCATACACCTCAGGTGCAGTCAAAAAAAAAAAGAAAAAAAATCGAACTCATCCTCAAAGGAGGAAGGTTTGCTACCACTACTTGTGTGGATATAGTGTATGAATATATACATTCATATAGAAGAAAGATACATACATACGAATATATCCTATGGTTTATGAGGGCAGTTCCCAGAGGACTGGGAAAAAAAAATCAGTGCTTGTCCAATAGAAATACATGAGCCATATACGTAATTTTTGATTTTCTAATAGTCACATTTTAAAAAATAAAAAGAAGGAGTTCCTGCTGTGGCTCAGTGGGTCATGAACCTGACTAGTATCCACAAGGAAGCAGGTTTGATCCCTAGCCTCGCTCAGTGGGTTAAAGATCCAGTGTTACTATGAGCTGTGGTGTAGGTCGCAGACATGGCTTGGATCCTTCATTGCTGTGGCTGTGGCGGAGGCCAGCAGCTGTAGCTCTGAGTCGACCCCTAGCCTGGGAACTTTTATATGTCACAAGTGTGGCCCTAAAAAGCAAAAAAATAAATAAATAAATAAATAAAATAAAAAAAAATAAATAAAAAAGTAAAAAGAGATGAGATTAATAATACCTTTTTTTTTTGGTCTTTTTTAAGGCCACACCCAAGGCATATGGTAGTTCCCAGGCCAGGGTCAAATTGGAGCTGTAGCTGTCAGCCTACACCATGGCCACAGCAGTGCAGGATCCAAGCCACATCTGCGATCTACTCCATAGCTCTGGCAATGCCAGATCCTTTAACCCACTGAGCGAGGCCAGGGATCGAACTCGCATCTCCCTGGATACAAGTCGGTTTCGTTACCGCTGAGCCACGATGGGAACTCCTGGACAAGGCTCTTTAGACATTAAGCAGATGAGTATTCTAAAGCTCTATGCAATTTGGAACTGAAAATACAAAAATGGTAGAAACTCCAAACGATTCACATGGCAATAGCTGATTCATAATCTGTTTATAATCTCTGGACCCAGTTACCTCAAGGGCAAAATAAAGTCAATGCAATCCTGAGGTCCCGTACAGCTAGGGTGACCTGTGACTTACTGTGCAAACCTGGACACTTTCAGGAGTAAAAGGGGTACTACTACTAATTATGCTGGGGTTAGAGGTATAAACTAGGACTGTTTCACAGCCATAAAACTATATGATCCTAGTCTATCAAACGGATGCAACAGCTACCCCTGTGCAGGGACGTGAAGCTGATGAAAGTCCAGGCGTGTTCTTATTACCTCTGTGTGGCCACAGGGGCTTTGTGGCCTAATATACATTGATCCCAGAGAGGCAGTTTCGCACCTCCCCCCGCCCCCAGCATTTTAAATTGGTTTGAATTGGGGAACAGGGTTCCATATGGACAGAGCTGGACTCCGACAGCCTGAATATATTTACTGAAGACAACAAATCATTGACAGACTAAATGTAACAGAGGAAAGGTCTGGCCTGCTTGTACTCAGAATCTGACTTTGTAATTGTAGCCTCCTTTAGACAGGCCTAATCAATTAGAAGAGGCTGATTTTAACCAGTTGCAGGCTCATTACCCTGCATTCCAGTTTGTGTTGATGAAAATCAGCTTCAGTCTGTGGCCTGGAACTCATGTACGGCACTTCCTGCAGCCTCTTACATAAACACATCAAAAAAAAATTTTTTTTTTATTTGGAGTTGCCCCTCTCCCTTTCGAGAACACTTTGTGAATCGTGATGAAAACAGAACAATTGTGTGTGGATCTGGGGCCCATACCGGGAAACACACATGACACCAAGGAACATATACAAAGTCAGAGCGTAGGGGAGTGAGGGGTGGATTTGAGACTGAGCCTCGAATATCCAGTCCAAGCTCCAGCCTCAAATGAGTCCACTCAGTTATCTCCACAGAATGGAACACAGTGAACTCGGAGTTACTGAAAATGACGACCTTTCAAAGAAAATGCATGAAACGGGAAAGAGCCAAGGTCTCAGAAATACAGAGAGTATCTGAGTGGAGTCCAGACTCTTCCCTGAATGACCAAATAGGAAATAAACCTGCAACTAAAGAAGGACAGGCTTTCTCGGGAAGCGTCTATGAGGGAACCGTATGACACTATGTTTAATTTTGATATGTGGTTAGTCTGACAAAAGTAGAAGGTGGGGGAGTGTGTGGTAGAGCCACTCAAAACCCCACCTACATTTCAAAGACCTGTAATCACTCCAAAATATGATATAACTCTGAATCATACCTGGCTGGTTGCCTTTTGCGGGTTTGTCAAGGCAGCGAGTCAACAGGAAGAGAATATCAATACACACAGCTCTGGTCACCAAACATGGATTTTGCCTAGAAAAGTAAAGAACAGAAAATAAATCGATATTTTCTCTCCCTGAGGCCTGGGTGACAGAAGAGTGAAAGTGGGTATTTTCCACCAGGCATGTCATGAGGCTTAGGGAGTTGTAATGCATGCTAAAAATGATGGACAGTCACCGAGGGCAAGAACACAGGAGCAAGTCAGGGGAGAAAATGAAATCCTAGCCCATATGGTGGGGGCTGGGCTGTGCGTGTGCAAAATGTATAAAACTCTATGCTCTGGCTCCAAATAAAATTAACTGAAAACAAACACAAACCAACATCCTATCTCAGTTACTTGAAAACAAGGGGGAGGCAGGGAATTCGACATCATGTTCTATCGTCTTCCTCTTAAGCGAACAAATTTAGGGGAAAAATCATGGGTTATGAATATCACTGATGTAGCATTTTGGAGAAGAACTGCATTCACATATGACAAGCCATATTTACGGACTTAATCAGCTGAAAAAAACAAACATATGAACACACTGACAAACACGGCAACAGACCTTTCTTTGCTGATAAATGAGATTTTTTTTTTTCTCCTTTCAATAAATGGAGCAGCTCTTTTTGCTCTTTGAACCACATCCTGGGAATAATATCTGGGCTTGGATTTAGGGGTCTAAATAAAAAAGAAAGAATGGAGACTTCCTTTTGAGAACAGCACTGAAGGTCCTGGGCTCTGAGGGACCATGAAAAGAGCCCAAACCTCCTCAGTGTATAGAGTTCAGCACAAGCAGTAAAAACTGCAGGGACGGATGTGGGTTTGAATCCTGACTTTGGCACTTAGTATCTCTGTGACCTGGATCAGATTCCCGACCTGTACGATGAAACCCTAATCATCACACTGTGAGTCATCGTGAGCACTGGATGGGCAAACCCAGAGCGCTTGCCTCAGTGCCTCGCCCCGGCAGAAGCTCTGCAAGCGTCCGTTCCCTGCCCTGCTCCTCCGCCTCCAATCTAGGATGTGGGACAAGTTCTGGCTACGCTCTTTCCATCTGGCTTGATCCCTCAATCCATCCTTCTCACTCCCTATAAATGATCAGTTTGACCACGTCCCTAAGGTTCATTCCCACTCTATCCTGAGCTGCTCATATCCTCTGAATGTGCATGGATTTATAGGAAAAGCTAGTCAGCTCTTTTAATTTAAAACAAAACTGTTTTGGGAGTCCTCTTGTGGTGGTCAAGGATCCAGTGTGGTCACTGCAGTGGCTTGGGTCACTGCTGTGGCATGGGTTTGATCCTTGCAACTCCTGCGCGCTGCAGGCATGGAGACAAAACCAGAAAACAAAACCCCCTGTCATTTCAATGTCTCCCTGGGGCTGACCAGCCTCACGTCTGTGCCTCTGACTTGCTTCCCCTCCAGGATCTGCTTGCTCCCTGGCTCTCACCCGAGCAGAGCGACATGTTTACATGTACACTGCACATCTGGCCTCATTTCATACCTACGCCTGGCTATTTTTAAAAATTAGCTTTTAAAAGCAGGTAACAACACATGCACACGGTATAAAAATAATTCAAACAGTACAAAAGGGGATGCAGTAAAAATTAAGCTCCTTTTCCATGCCTCCACCCTCTATCCACATGTTCTGCTCCCCTGAGGCAGCCGCCATTACTACTTGCCACAGTATATCCTTCCAGGCACATTCTATTCATTTACAAGCATCTATCTATAGCTACTCACTTGTTTAGTTTTATGTGAGTAGTGGTTTACTACATACTAAGTTTTGAGCACTACTTTTTTCACTCATATATTTTAAGTATCATTCTATTCAAAACAGAGATTTGCCTCATTCATTAAATGGTTGTGAACTGATCCATTTCATGGAGGTACCTGTCCCCTACTGAAATAACTCAGACTGTTTAAGATACTTTGTTTGAAAACAATGCTGTAATAAATACAAACATATATACATACATTAGTTTTGTGCATAGGCCTGAATACCCAAAAGAGAGATTCCTGGAAGCTGAATTGTGGGATCAAGATATTTGCACATGTGGAGCTCCTGCTGTGGCACAGTGGGTTAAGGACCTGGTGTTGCCACAGCTGTGGTGTGGGTTGCAGCTGTGGCTTGGATTTAATCTCTGGCCAGGGAACTTCCAAATGCTGTGGGTATGGCCAAAAAATAACACCAAAACAAAACAAAAGATATTTTCACTTTTAAAATTCTGCTTGATTTTGATAAGATGCTTTCCAAAGAGATTTTATCAATTTATTCTTTCATCAACAGTGTATAAGAGCCCCACCTCTGCAACAACCTGACCAACACAGTGATTTAACTTTTGACCTTTGCCAAGATGATAAGTTAAAAACAGATCTCATTGGATTTAAATCACAATTATTTCCAGTGGCCATCCCTTCATATGTTTTTCAAAAATGATATCTGAATTCCCTTTTCTGTGATTGTACTAAAATCTCCTATTTTGTTTTCATTTTTTCTTTATTGATTTGTTGGAGCTCTTTGTATATTAAGGAAATCTGCCCTTTGTCACGTGATGCAAATATGTTTTTGCAGTTTATCATTTGTCCTTTAACCTTATAATTTTTTTTCAATTCAAAAATGTTTAGCTGTATGTAGTCAAATATATTTTTATTTATGTCTTCTGAGTTTTATGTCATGCTTACAAAGTCTAACCCTTCTCCAAGATAGAGATTTTTTAATTTTCCCATATTTTCTTTTAGTCCTTTACAGTTCCATTTTTAAAGTATTTATTTAGGAGTTGGGAGAATAGACTTGCGGTTGCCAAGGGGGAGGGTGAGGGAGTGGGATGGATAGGGGATTTGGAGTTAATAGATGCAAACTATTGCCTTTGGAATGGATTAGCAATGAGATCCTGCTGTGTAGCACTGGGAACTACATCTGGTCGCTTATGATGCAGCATAATAATGTGAGAAAAAAGGATGTATATATGTATGTGTAACTGGATCACCATGCTGTACAGTGGAAAATTGACAGAACGCTATAAACCAGTTATATAAATGGAAAAAAATCATTATATATATATATAAAAGAAACAGCACTGACATATATTCACTGAGTATGTATCTCAAAACCCAATGAAACAATTTCATTTTGGCAAGCATCCAAAAATGCTAATAAATTTTCAGTCACTACCAAAAAAAAAAAAAAAAAAGGAGTTCCCATAGTGGTTCCGTGGAAATGAATCTGACTAGCACCCATGAGGACAAAGGTTCAATCCCTAGCCTCGCTCAGTGGGTTAAGGATTCAGCGTTGCCATGAGCTGTGATATAGGCTGCACATGAGGCCTGGATCCCGTGTTGCTGTGGCTGTGGTGTAGGCCAGAGTGTACAGCTCCGATTTGACCTCTAGTCTGGGAACCTCTATATGCCATGGGTGTGGCCTTAAAAAGACAAAAAATATATATATATTTAATTTTTTAAATTAAAATTTTAGTTGATTTACAATGTTGTGTCGATTTCTGCTGTATGGCAAAGTGACACAGTCATAGACACATATACATTTTTTCTTATACTATCTTCCATTATGATTTATCCCAAGAGACTGGATCGAGTTCCCTGTGCTATAAAGTGGACCTCATTGCTTATCCATTCTAAATGTAATAGTTTGCATCTACTAACCCCAAACTCTCAGTCCATCCCACTCCCTCCCACCTCCGCCTTGGCAACCACAAGAACAGAACAACCACTGTTCTTTATGTTACAGTTCCAACTTCTTTTTTCTTTCTTGGCCGCCCCATGGCATATGGAATTCCTGAGCCAGGGATCAGATCCGACTGCAGTTGCAACCTAAGCCACAGGCGCAGCAGTGACGGATCCTTCACCCACTGTGCTGGGTCAGGGATCGAACCTGTGTCCCGGCGCTCCCAAGATGCTGCCAATCCTGTTGTGTCACAATGGGAACTCCTACAGTTCCAATTTTTGTTGTTGTTAATACTTTGATCTATTTGGAAAATTTCCCCCTGAATCTGACCCTCATCTTTTGTCTCTATCCAGCTTCCCCCTGATCAGTCATAACTTGGTCTGTGAAGTTGAAAAGCTTACAGTCTATGAAAACTTCTTTAATGATAGCATTCCCAGTTCTGGCACTTCCACTGTTTAGGAAGTGGGATGTTTCCCTCCCCTCCACCCCCTGCCTCCCAAAGAAAGGGTCACTCAAGAAAGCAAGCAAGAAAACCTACTGCAATGGGTTAATAAATTATTGGACATGAAGCACAGGGCTGCATAAATAAATGGCCTGCAGAGAGCAGGTAGAATGCCTCCTGATCGTCCAGCTTTGAGCTAGGTGCTGGGAAGAGAGGCTTTCTGATTTGGGAAGCAGAGAATTTTGTCTAGTTAGGGATACAAGAATAAAGACAAACTCTGGAACAGGATGTAAGGAGTTAAGGAAAAGAACATATTAGGGTGGACTGGAGAAATGGAAAAGGTTTATGAAGTTGTAGTTTCAACTGGGCCATGAGAGATGGGAAGAATTTAGACACAGTTGACAAGGAAAGGCACTCTGAGAGGGGGCAACAGATGTGGGAAGAAATTAGTCTGCCCTGTTCAGGGACCTGGTGAGACCAGGTTGGGGTCCAGAGACACTAGAGAATGTATCGAGAAGGTGGAAATAAGCAAGGAAAGCCAGACTTGCAGGCGATGGGATACTCTGTGCTAACCGGTGCTCCTTAGTGTAAAAATGTACTGCCTCCTCCCATCTGGCCTCACACTCTTAGCATCTCACCCCAGATGTTTTTCTGCTGGAGCCATACAGAATGTTTTTGGGAAATCGGTTTGACTTTCAAGTCTGGTGAGAAGCCTAGTTTCCATGAGATTTTTTTTTTTTTTTTTTTAGCCCATATATTTTTAAAAATCTCTAAATGAATAGAGGAAAGGTTATGATCTTTAGAGCCCCCAGCCAGGCTGAAGTGTTCTGCACCCTCTCTTGGCCTGGCACAGGCTGCCAACCTTGCTGGCGTCCTTGGACATGGCAGGGACCACTCTGACTGCACCCATAGCTATGAGGGGCTCAGCCAAGTCTGATGTAGTCAAGGAGATCACGGGAGGCTCCCTCACACGGGGCTGCTTTTGATTCCAAGAAACAGAGAGGATCTGGGGCCACAAACGAGTCCATCCATGGCCTCGCCTTCGAGACTGGCCCAGAGAGAAATTCTGGCCTGGAGCCCACCGTTCAAGGCTCCAACCTCGAGAACAGCCACAGCCACGGCCACGGCCTCATAACATCTCTGTCTGGAATCAAAGTTGGGCTTCACTCTGACCTGGCTCCTAAGTCAGGAAATAATTTTTTTTTCTTTTTCTTTTTCTCTCCCTCTTACTTGGTGTTTGTTCTGACTTGGAAATGGTACACTGAGAGTTCAGGGTGAGCCAGAGGTTTGTTCTCGGTCTGTCAGGCCACTTTGATGATGGGAATAAAATCCTGGGAAAGAGCAAGCCAGCTGGACAGGAAACCAAGCCACAGGGTTTTGGTGGGCTTGGGGATTTTTTTTTCTTCCCCCAAATGGAAAAATCCTGGCATAGGGTATGGTATAATAAAGATTGAGAGTGTTTGAAAAAAGTCAGGCGTGGTCAGGGTCTAACAGATGGGCTGAAAAGCAGCATAAGAGTGGCTTCAGAAGGAAGAGCAGACCTCAGGTACTATGAGGACTCAGTTTACACATATAACATGAAATGAAGGGCTTGTTAAAAATGCTTTCTTCCACTCTTTTTATCATTTGTCCCTTGACTAACACCCACCCGAGACCCTGATCTCTGAACTTCATTAAATCTCCTGGAAGCTGGGGGAGGCAGAAGGCAGGACTTCCCAGACACGTCCACAATGGCTCTAGTGTCTAGGGGACAGCAGGAGCTCTCGGGGAGTCTGTGATCAATTATTCACTTCTCCTGTCCCTTCCGGAATCCCAGGGGCTGCAGAGCTTTTTAACTGAAGCCCATTCATTTAGAAAACATTTACTAAGAGGCCACTGGGAGCCAGGAATCATGCCAGGGAATGGAAACATAAAGCTGAAATGATTCAGTGACACTGGTCACTGCCCTCAAGGAACTTAGAGTCCTGAACAGCCTTTTTTCTTTTACATTTTCTTTTTTCTTTTTCTTTTTTGCCTTTTAGGGCCATATACGTGCAGCTCATGGCAACATCAGATCCTCAACCCACTGAGCAAGGCCAGGGATTGAACCTGCAACCTCACGGTTCTTAGTCGGATTTGTTAACCACTGCGCCACGACAGGAACTCCAATATCTATGGAATTTCTATAAAATCCTTGCCCAGAATGAACTTTGAATCAATTACCTTTGACATAAGATATAAATAATTCATAAAATGTAATAATTTGAGGTAAAGATATTATTGATTCAGTCTAACGTCTTTTTCTTTTCTGGGTACTAAGTATAATAATACTGGAGGACATCCATGGGGTCAGGCCCAATATCCAAGATGATGGTGAATATGTTGAAAGCTAATGTTCCTGAAATTAAATAGGCTAAATCTTGAGTAAATTCCCTCTCTGTTGCATTTCTTGCAAACTGTTCATCTCTTATATAGACGGTAAAATTTCAAACTATGCAAAATTTCATAGGTGTGGGTGCATATGTATACATACATACCTACACTCAGTACAAAGATACATATTAAGTAATCTGTAAAATGTATTTCTTCTTGTGAATGGCTGTCAAAAAACTTGAAATCCACTAGTTTAGCAAGAGAAACACACAACCAATCATATGTTATAATGGGTGCTTGAGAGAGGGGTTGATAGGGAGTTCCCTTCGTGGCTCAGTGGAAAGAAATCTGACCAGCATCCATGAAGACGCAGGTTCGATCCCTGGCCTCACTCAGGGGGTTAAGGATCTGGTGTTGCTGTGAACTGTGGTGTAGGTCACAGACATGGCTTGGATCCTGCATTGCTGTGGCTGTGGCGGAGGCCGGCAGCTGTAGCTCTGATTCGACCCCTAGCCTGGGAACCTCCATATGCCTCAGGTGTGGCCCTTAAAAGGGGAAAAAAAAAAAAAAAAGAGAGAGGGGTTGCCAGAGTGCAAGTTCAGGGTGGGGAAGGGGGAACTGCCCAGGTGAGTCAGGAAGTGCCTCAGCAGAGCTGGGGGATGAGGAGGAGCCTGGGAGACACTGCCAGCAGAGGAAGCAGCATGTCCAAAGACTATGGCATAATAACAAGAAGTGCAAAGGGGATGTGGAAGAGGAGGGACAGCAGGAAGTGACAGCGGATGGGTGACACGCCCCAAATGGAGGCACTTAGGAGTAGCCTTTAAGAGCTCCAAAAGCTTCAAAGGGTTGAAGCCCTAGAGGGACCCCATCAGTCAAAGCCATCCTGGGAGTCTGGGAGTCCTGCTCCTTAGTGTGAGAAACAGACGGTTTACTTTGGACATAGGAAACTCTTCCAAAGAATCCACTGCCATCTTCAGAGGGCTGAAGACAACCATTCTGGCTTGACGCTGTTAGTGAGTGTTAAGGTCTCTAAGTCATGAGATCCTATCTGGACTTCAAGAGTCAGGGTCTAAGGTCACTCCAGTTCCTAGAGAAAAATTACTTCCCCAGAATCCTGATTAGACTCATGGCTTAACTTTATTCATCTAGAAAGCTTTACGAAGCACCATGGGAGATATCCTCCTTGGAACAGAAGTGGAAGGGACAAGGTTCTGGCCTTGAAGAGCTTAGTGTGTGTGTGTGTGTGTGTGTGTGTGTGTATGTGTGTATGTGTGTGTGTGTGTGTGTGTGTGTGTGTGTGTGTGTGTGTGTGTCGGTGTTGGGGGTATACATGGAGAAAACCAAAACATTGACAAAACGATCTGAGCGAATATCACGGAGGAGGGGTCTGGAGATGGGGAAGGAACTGACTGGTGCATGAAAAGAAGGAACTTCAGGCAGGAGGGTTCACTGGAGCAAAGATACAACGGTGGGAACATGCCTGCCACCGGCCAGAAACTCAAACAGGTACAGCAGACAAGCTTGACGGCTTAGGATGACTCTGGCTCTTGGGTCCTGGCAGGGGCTGGGCCCAGGACAGCCCACCGAGGGCTCCTCCTCTAAGCAGGGCTCCCACGGGCTCGCTGCAACTCAGGCGGCTTCTGTTCTCCAGCGCAGTGAGTATGAAGCACTGGCAGCCCCTCACCATAGCGTCAGCAGTCAGTTAATGAAGCATCAGCCTGGGGACCGCCACCAGGCCCGAAATAGGCCGGACAGAAGAAAAGCAGAGAGGAAACAAAGATGCGGAATATGGCAGAGAAGGCAGGTGAGAGGCAGGGCTGGGGTGGGGAGAAGAAAAGAATAATGAGTGCGGGGCGGGGGGGCCCCCCTGCCTGACACATGTCCAGCCACACCGTGTCCTGTATTTAAAACGGACTTCAAAGCCTGCCCTCTAGGAAACCGGCCCTGACTAACCATCAGAGAAGAGCCGCTGAGGACAGTCTGAACAGCTGACTTGACGGGCTGCTGCCTTGACCTTCCTCTGGTCCCCCAGAGCTCCTGCGGGCCCCCTCTGTCGTCCCTGGCAGTTGGAGACTCTGCAAGAGGAGCGGTCGGCCGACCAGACGCTGCCTCTCCTTATGTTTGGTTATAAAAGGAAGAGCTGCTGTGGTTAGGAGCCAGGAGGTACTCCTTTGATGCAGGCCACATGAAGTCATATAAATGTGGAAGTGTAAATTAAATAAAAAAGAACCCCCTCTCCCCTCTGATTTCCATTTTTACCACAGCCCCCAGCCAAGCAACCATCATATGGCATTCTCAGTGAAACAATAGGGGATCTGTTTAAACCGAGATGCCAAACGGTCATGAATTGCAGAATATATATTTTTAAACAAGTTATTTTCCCCCGTGGTAACATCTAGAGTCCAGATCTACACCCGAGGCCAGCTGGCAGCAGCATGCAGGGCCTGGCTGGCGAGCCAGGACTGCTCGTTTACCTTGCCCGCCACCGCGGGAGGGGAGGCGGGTGCCGGCAGAGCTGCATTTTTAGGGTATGTTCCAACTTCCATCCAGCCTTTCTTGGTCTGGAGCTTTGCAAGTGTTTATACTCACACCCACACGTATAAGCTGCCCCGCAGCCCTCCTGCTGCGATTTTCCTTTTAAAGTGAAGCCATCTTCGTGCCCTTCTCTGGTGGTTGACCAGGTTGCAGGGAGTCCTTACCAAGACGTCATGCACACAGCAAGACACCATGAGCTGTGAGTCTGTCCAGAAAGGGACCAAATGTCCCAGCCACGTGCTACAGAACACTTGGGGCTGCCCTTGGGAAGACAGCTTTTGTTCCCGGGGTATGGAGTGTGTGAAGACAGAGGGCCTTCACCACTTTACCAGGGTTCTGGGTAGGCACTCAGCAAAGGTCCAGGCAGTCTGCCCAAGGCCCTGAGGCCCTTCTTAGGTCAAGGTCGAGGCCACAGCCGCCTCTGCTTCCCTGGGGGTGCCGCTGCTCCGAGAGGAAGTCTGTAAGCTCAGTACCACGGCTTTGCCTTTCCCTCCCTGAAGGCTCACCTGCCTTTTCAGAGGCCCCCCAAGGGAGCCTCCCACACCCCCAGAGGCCCTCATATTTTTCCCTCTTTCTATTAGGCATCTTTTTCTCATTGATGTACTAACACTCAAGTTATGTATAGAGAATGAGGAAAAAGAGACCTTGTGTGGGGCTTGGGGTTTGTTCAAAGCCTGAAGAAACTGTTTTAGAGGGTGTATGTTTTTTATTCCTTTTATGAGAGATGCATGTTTCCCCCCCTCTGTGACTTGTTTAAAAGTAAAGTTTAATATGCTGCCAGAGAAATTGCTGGTTAATAACTTAATAAGCAATGTGCTAGGAATTATGGGAGAAAAGTAGTATCCAAGAAAACTTTTATTGTACAGTTTGGGGCTTGGCGGATATATAGCTTCAGTTATTATATAAAACGCTAACAGAAGTCTCCTTTCTTTTCAGACCTCACCTTCTCCCTAGAATTCTTTTAAAAAGGGTACATACGTGAGGTGAATGGAAACTTCTAGAAGCTGCGTGAGAAATCTGCATGTAGATCACAGGTGAGAACTTCTAACAGCACCGACAACAGAATTGTGCTGATGGGAGCACAGCAACGCATGCACTTGGAAATGAGTCCTGGCAATGATCCATTGTAGTAAAAGTTTTATTTTCAAAAAGTATCCTTGCTTTGTAAGATTCTTAAGAGAGAAGAAAAACAGGCATCACTATTCCCATTTTTAGAAATCAACAGAGTAGCTCGCATCGCTCAGGTGACCTACCCAAGATCAGGGCAAAAACCAAGAAGGGAGTCAAGGTTTTCTAGACGAACTGTGTCTATGTGTCCCCAACACAATCGGATGAAAAGCATGACGCAACGGCGAACAAGGAGAGTATCTGGGTTTGCAGCTGCAAGCTCCGGTCTTGTGTCCTGGGGGCCAGTCTGGTGGAGAGCAAGGCTCCAAGCATAGCTGTTTCTGTGAGGGCCAACCTAGGGGCCTGTCGGCATGGCCGACTCAAATATCTGACAATAAACACTCCCTCTATTTGCTTAGCTCTTTTGAACTCACACACCCATTGCTCACCGTGTCTTTCCCCACCCTCATCTATTTCACATTCTAGAGCTTCCAACTTTACGGATAAAAACCGAGACCCAAAGAAGTTAAGGTCCACACATCACTGGTTAGTACTAAGCAGGGGCCAGAACCCAGACCTGCCACCTTCGAGTGACCCTGCCTCCCCTCGACCCCAGGGAGGTGCGTTCACACCTAGAGGCTTTTCCGTTTACCCAGTGCCTCTCCAAGTGGCCCTGCCTGTGGTCACCTGGGAACACAGGGCCTCTGGGCCCGGGAAGGCCCCTTCCAGTTCAAGCAGGGAATAAGGTCCAGAGTGTGTGTGGGAAGCTACCTCCAGAGGCCTGCAGGCCAGTCCAATGGCTGAGGAAGCCTGGGCATCACTGACAGCCAAGGGGGAGGAGGGCGATGAGGCTTTGGGGGTCTCTCTCAAAGCGGCTCCCTTGGCCCATGGACGTAAAACCTGCTCACGTGCCCACAAGCCCCCCTGGGGTCAGCGTGAAGCCTAACCATGGAGGATGAAGTGCCAGGGCTGAGCCAGCTCAATGTGAGCACAAAGACGCAGGAAGCTAAGCGAGGCCTAACGCAGTGCTCCTGCCAGGTGTGCATGGTGCTTGAAAGCCTGTCCTCAAGTTACTGACTTCGGTTAAAGGAGCTGCCTCTGGAAGATCATGAGCAAACGACAGTGGTACGACCCATAAGAATCAACTTCTTGACATTTAGCACTGAGTAACATGCCCGTGTGATTTCTTGGTCATAGCAAGTGGCAGTCAGCAAGTTGAGAGTGGATTTCTGCGGAAAGGGGATCCAGAACCGTTCTCTTTTGACAGCAAGAAGGTCCAGGGCGTGGGTCATGTCCAAGGAGGGCAGCTCCCGAGAGAGGCCCTTGGACAGCCCAAGGGCCTGGGGTTGCAGCATATTCTAGGAGGATGATCAGGCTGCGGTGGATCCAGAGGCCAGAAAACAAATGTGCTCTCCACATCCCCAATTTGGGCCACCTTCGGAGCCAGACTCATCTGTCAAGTAGGAAGAAGTCACCTGCTCCTTGTGTCTGTTTTTCCACCTACGGGTATTGGTTTGGATGAGATCCCTGTTTGGGAAGAGGGAGTCCGGTGCACTTCTGAGTCCCTTTTGGGGCTCCCAGGGGCTGAGAAGCCATGTGGGTGGGCTGCGAGGCCCCCAGCTCAACTTGCACTGTATTTGCCATCTGGATTACCTTGAACGTCTTGAACTTCCACTTAAGCTTCTGTTTGAAGCGAGGATTCCACTGGATTAAGTGATCTCTAAACTCCCTTTCTTGCTATAAACTTGTGGTGCTACAGTCCTCTTAGCAACACTGAGCAGACGAGAGCCACCTAGTCTGAAATGCACACAAGCGGCATCTCTATTCCTATCACTAGCTGCCCAGGCAGGCTAGAGGGGCTTCCAAGGGCCAGATACGGCCAGGGGATTGCTACTAGAGAGCTTCTGTTAACCTCCAGGAGGGGCTGGAACATCTGTTGACCATTGAGAGAGGCTGGAAGATTTAACACCCTCCTCAGTGTATCTCATGAGCATGGAGACAGCAGCCTCCTTAGCCATGTAAGCCTGAGCTTACTGACTTCCTCTCGACTCTTGGGATAGATTCAGATTCCTCTAGCTGACATTTAAGGCCTGCCACAACTGGTCTCTCACCAAATCTTGCACTGCTCTCCGAACACACCGTGTCTTCTGCAGCTCTGTCCCACAACACAGCACCTGCGTTCCCCACAGGGCGCGGCTGCCCCAGGGTGACCTGCTCTTTTCCTGCCACTTTTGGGGTTTCCAAATCACATCCAGGTTCCAAGAGGCAGCTCAAATACCTAGCTCCCCTAGAAAGCCCTGCCTGGCTATCCCGGGCCACATTCTTTTGTGAACGCTTGTGCTTGTTATGTGTACTACAGGATTCGAATTCTATATGAATGTCATTGTCAGCGTCACATGGCTACGTCTTGTCAACTGGACTGGCTCTTAACCAAACTCTGACAAGAGACGTCATTAAATATGCCTAAAGTGGTCCCCGCAATGCTGAGCGCGGTACTGAGATTCCTTCCTTTGTACTTGGGCAATGAGACCGTCACAACTTACTTACCAACACAGGCTCTATACGAGTGTAACCTCACTCATTCTCTGATCCATGAAGATGAATCTCATCTAAACAACTACATCTCGCCTTGCCTTTAGAGACTTCTCCCTTCTCTTGGAAGACTTCCTTGGCATTCCAACTCCCACTAACTGCCTCCTGTCATCCACTTGGACCCTATTCCAGCATTTACCAAATTCTCACTTGTTTAGTTAATTAAATCCATACCTGCCTTAGTCACTAGGTTTTTGAAATGGGGACAATATCCTTCATCTCTATATGCCCCACTGTGCCTAAGACACTGCTCTGTACCATTTGCAAATATGAATTGGCTTAGATTCATTGGGAATATGGCTCAGTAAAGGTAATCATGGTGTTGATTTACCCTAAAGATGGAATATATCACATGCTAAGGATGACAACGACAACAACAACCACCACCACCACCCCTATGTTAGAGTTTTACATAATATCATAAAAATGTGTTGAGGCCATTTAAAGCCTGCATCTCTTGGGAGCCGGGCAACGACAACACCGCCCAAATCTTCCAACAGCAATATTCCAAGAAACCAACAGCCACAAATGGAGCAAAATGGATATTTCTGAGCCCTTTATCAAACTAATTACTACTCCTAGGTTAGGTCTGAAGATTTCTATATTTAAAAAGTAGAAAGTTGGGTGCTGAACCCTTGATGTGCAGTTGCATAAAGGAACTATTTTTATTGCTCACGGCAATATGAAGAAGCTTTGATCTCGGGCAACTTGTACAAAGGTTCAGTTTGGTATACTGATCACTTCTGACTGCTTTTACCTAACTGGTTTCCATAAGCTCAGCCTGTCAACAAGAAATGCCTCATATAGTCTCAAGTTTCATTTCTTAAACAGCTTATTCCTTTAAAAGGAATATCTAATGAAGAAACTGTTTTGCACCTTGTCCATTGCTTTGGGTTGAAATGTGCAAACTTAATGTTTCTCTCTGTTTTCAAAAAATACAAACAGGATCTCCTCTTGAGATATCATGACCTTGAACATTCCTGAGAAGTCTGAAAGGGAAGCGAACAAATGTCAACAAGCTTGGGTCTAAAATACACCAACTTCATTTCTCTCATCGTTCAAATATGCGTGAGGCTCAAAGAGACTTTGAATAGGCTGAGCTGGGGGATTAAAGAGGGGTCCTGATGGGAATCTCCCTCCCCCCCAAAAATCTGGGGTTTGAAAGAAAAGCAATTAAAAAGGGGGTAGGGGAGTACTGGGAAGCCTTTTATTTTAAAAAAAGAAAGAGGAGAGAGGAAACAAACCAAAAGCAAACCCAACCCCCAGCAATGCCTGGAAACTTGCTATGTAAGTAACCACCCCTGTTAAGACTTGCTTCCCTTAAAGTTTTGGCAGGGACCACAAATGATAGCCTTAACATGCCACATGATCATCTGAATATTTTAACAACCCATCTCGACTGGATTCATTCCAGCAGCATGGGAGTGAAACTGTGCATGGGAGTGTAGCTGTGGCAAAGGGCCGAGGCCCCTCTGAGGACTTCTGAGAGAAGGACCTCTTCCTCGGTGAGGGGACCGGTCCAGAAGGCACGAGGGATTTGGGAAGGGCCAAGGGACAGTGGGAAAGTGGAATCAGACCTAAATCCCAGGATTTCTGCCTGGGAAGTGTAGTCTCTCGTGTGAATAAATCTGGTGGTTAGAAAATAACTGCTGTCTTCAGCTGTAAAGCAAAACAGAACCCTAAGCCAGGACTTCTGCAGCTGGCCACAGACCCCCCCCCCCCCGGGGGGGGGGGGGCAGAACTGGCATTGCCACACAAAAGCCAGCCCTAGCTTTGTCCCCATAAGCATATTTTCCTTACACATTTAAATCCCAGGCCTTCAAGAAGCATGCCACCTCAGCTGAGTGGGGACCCATTAAGAACTAGAGAAAATGGGGGGAAGGCAGAGGAGAGTCTGGAAAAGGGGGTGGACGGGGGAGGAGATGCTGAAGTGACTTGGGAGTTTAAGGGGTAGGGAGGTGGACAAGCACAGGAGAGACAAGGGTGGGGGGGGGTCAGGAGACTGAGAGGGAAGCTGGACAGGGAGGGGGATGGGTCATACAGGTGATGCTTTTTGCACATGAGAACTAACTCGGGGTCAGAAATCCTGAGGTCAAGCGCAGAGAGCAGGTCTTCAACAAACATAAGCTTCTGCCATCACCTCTTCCCCACATCGGCACTGTTTTATTCAAAAATGTATTTCCCGAAGTTCCTTTCCTAAGTCACCCTGGGACCTGTTCTTGTATTTCTGAGAGCCTGTTTTTCTCACCAGAATATCAGGCTGTTATTTTTCAAAATGATAAATATTCGCTGCATGCCAACAAAGTCTGGGTCCTACCCCAGGCACCGAGGCCACTGGGATGGCTGCCCGGACAAGGGAGTGTGGACGCCCCATCACGAGCTCTGGGGCCATGCGATCTCTCAGTGCAGGTCATCCCAGGTGGGCGGCAAAGAATTCTAGACTGACCCCATCAAGAGCCTCAGCCCCCTCCTACGGCTCCAAGCTCCAGCCACCAGCCTGAGAATGAGGGCGGAGGATGGGAATATTCAAAGAGGGGGGCTGGATGATCACAGTGGCTGACTCTCTGATCCTCGGCCCTCAAAATAGGTACTGTCTCTCAGAACCAGCCGTGCCAGAATCACCGTGGAGCTTATCAGAAAAGCAGGATCTCAGGCTCCAGCCCAGACTACTGCAGGAGTCTTGTTAAGTTACCACCATTCGAAGTCCAGATATGCCAACACTGGATAGATGGAGGCCATGTGGCCCAGCAGAAAGAGCCCGAAGAGAAGCATGGAGTTAGGCCCTCCCCAAGTGTTAGTTGTCAACAGGTGGTTGTTACAGCCTGGTGGGCTGTGTGAAAATGGGTAAATCCCTTGACTTCTGAGCTGTGTTTTCTCATAGGCAGGGGGATGGGAGTGGGCCTCAATGAACTTTATGATTCTTTCCAGTTCTTAAGTTCTAGGTCTACAATTCTAGTTGGCAAGATGGTTTTGTTGCCCTCTCTACACTAAAGCAGAGGTTTTAATAAGTACTTGCTCTGTTTAATATAGTCTGGCACATAGCAGGGTTTAATAAATAATTTACTGAATGAAGTGAAACCAGTGTAGCTATTCTATTTAAGTCTCATCTCCAAAAATGAAAATATGCCATAAGCTTCCAGGTCAACCAAATGAGTATCAGATTTTTTTTTTTTTTTTTTGTCTGTTTTAGGGCTGCACCATGGCATATGGAGGTTTCCAGGCTAGGGGTCGAATCGCAGCTGTAGCTGCTGGCCTACACCACAGCCACAGCAACACAGGATCTGAGCCACATCTGTAACCTACACCTCAGCTCACAGCAACGCCAGATCTTTAACCCACTGGGCGATACCAGGGATCAAACCTGCTTACTCACAGATGCTAGTCAGATTCGTTTCTATTGAGCCGCGATGGGAACTTCGAGTATCTGGTTTAAATAGCACTTCTGAAAGCAATCGACATATCTTGCTAAGACAGCTTTTAAGTGACCAGGCCTAGAAGTTTGCTCACATATGAAACTACACAATGGCCAGGTGCCTCACACTGGCACACCTGTGGAGCTGAAGTGTTAAGGGCAGCAGGCAGAAGCCGAGTCATTCTATCTTTTTTGAGTCAATCTCTGGCTTTAGAAGAAAAACACAAGTGCCCTCTAGCACTTATCCGCTGCCTCAGGGAGGGAGGCACAGAACACACAAGAAAACATCAGTGGTTCTCAGTGTGATGGCATTCTAGAATCTCCTGGAGAGTCATAAAACCACCAGCGACTAGGACACACCTTCAACCAAAAAATCAGATATTCTGGAGGTGGGGCCTGGTCCTGGTAGGTTTTAAAGCCCCTCCAGAGGATGCTACTACGGAGCCATCAGCATTAAGAACTGCTGCCTGGAGCAAAAACTCACTGCCAGCCTATGTGGTACTTAATAAATGCCAGTGCCAAGAGTCACAGACTCCTCCTCTTGTGGGAGCTGAGCAGGTCACCTAACGAGAGAGATGGCTGGGCGGGGACAGCAGTGACATACAGACAGCTGCACTGCCAAGAGAGGGCAGCCCATTTGCAGCTCTGGCCTGTTGTAGCTGTGTGGGAATTTGGGCCTGGTGGGGCCAGATCTTCCAGTTTGCTAAAAGAAGCTAGGAACCCTAATTTACTATGGAATTTCCCGAGTTTTAAATGCCAGCAGTGATTTTTAAATATATATATTTAAACTCTGCTCAAGTCAAACAAAACACTCCTATGGCCAATTTGATCCCAATGCATTGTTGTCCAATCCTCTGGCTGAGAATGCAGAGTATACCTAGGCCCGAGCAGCAGCCCACAGAGAGCCGAGGGGAAGATTCTTTATCAAGCCAATTTGATAAAACACTAAAGTATGGCAACTTCCATGCCAAAATGTAGGAAGCGAAAATTGAAAAAAAAATTATACTCTTTTATCTCTTAACTCTTGCTAAGGTGAAATGCTAACTTAATTGGGTGTCTTATACACAGGGTTTGTCTCTGCAGTTGTTTTCACTGTAGAAAAGCAGATTTGGAGTTCCCATTGTGGCTCAGCAGGTTAAGGACCCGACATTGTTTCTGTGAGGATGTGGGTTGATCCCTGGCCTTGCTCAGTGGGTTAAAGATCCGGTGTTGCCACAGCTGTGGCTTGTATCTAGTGTTGTGGTAGCTGTGATGTAGGCTTGCAGCTGTTCGACCCCTGGCCCGGGAACTTCCATATGTTGCAGGTGTGGCTGTAAAAAACAATTAAAAAAGAAAGAAAAAGACAAAAGCAGATTTGCTTATATTAAGGGAGATTTGAGAAAAGTTAATGAAATAATATTTATAAATCTCCTAATACAGAGGTTGGCACACAGAAGGCATCTAAAAAGCAAAAATTTCCTTCACCTAATTTTTATTTTTATTCATTTATTTAAAAAAAATATATATATATTTTGTCTTTTGCCTTTTTTTAGGGCCGCACCTGGGACATATGGAGGTTCTCAGGCTAGGGGTTGAATCGGAGCTGCAACTGCCACAGCACAGCACAGCCACAGCAACGCAGGATCCGAGCCGCGTCTGCAACCTACACCTCAGCTCACGGCAATGCCGAATCCTTAACCCACTGAGCAAGGCCAGGGATCGAACCGAAACCTCATGCCTTTGCCTAATTTTTAAAATCTTAGTTAAAATTTTGGTGGAGGTCTCCTGTGCCCTGGAAGATGAACTGACACATCTCTCCTGGAAATCAATATGGCAGTATATATCAAGGCTTTTAAAATACGAAAAATCAAAATTTTTTCATATCCTTTTAAAAAATGATTATTTTTTTCCATTATAGTTGCTTTATAGTGTTCTGTCAATTTTCTGCTGTACAGCAAAGTGACCCAGTCACACACACATTCTTTTTCTGATTATCCTCCATCATGTTCCATCACAAGTGACTAGATATAGTTCCCTGTGCTCTACAGCAGGGTCTCATTGCTTATCCACTCCAAATGCAATAGTTTGCACCCATTAACCCCCAAGCTCCCAGTCCACCCCTCCCCCTCGGCAACCACAAGTCTGTTCATATCCTCTTAATTTATTCTATGTCTAGAAATCACATTTAAGGCAATAACCCACAATCACATACAACCTCTCTCTCTCACACACGTACATACTAAGATTTTTACTGGAATGTTATGACATTAAAAAAATAAGAAATACGGAGTTCCCGTTGTGGTGTAGCAGAAATGAATCCAACGAGGAACCACAAGGTTGCGGGTTCAATCCCTGGCCTCACTCAATGGATTAAGGATCTGGCATTGCTGTGAGCCGTGGTGTAGGTTGCAGGCACAGCTTGGATATGACATTTCTCTGGCTGTGGTGTTGGCCAGTGGCTACAGCTCCGATTCAGTCCCTAGCCTGGGAATCTCCATATGCTGTAGGTGCAGCCCTAGAAGGACCAAAAAAAAAAAAAAAAAAAAAAAGGAGGAAATAAACCAAATGGCCAGTAATGGAACAATGGTAAGGTAACTCAATGAATGATTATTCAGGTGACAAAAATATGCTACCTTTAACAAACAGTGTTTTCAAAGATTTTTTTTTCTTAATTCAAAAACAGGCAAAAGCAATTATCATAAAAAGCTAGGATAATAACCTCAGAGGAATAATAGAGTACCAAGAGTTTTGTTTGTTTTTTAATGGTTTGTCATTAAAATTGTTTTGTGTGGATAAAGAAGATGTGGTACATATACACAATGGAATATTACTCAGCCATTAAAAGGAAAGAAATAATGGCATTTGCAGCAACATGGATGGACCTAGAAATTATCATGCTAAGTGAAGTAAGTCAGACAATGAGACACCAACATCAAATGCTAACACTTACAGGTGGAATCTGAAAAAAGGACACAGTGAGTTTCTTTGCAGAACAGATACTGACTCACAGACTTTGAAAAACTTATTGTTTCCAAAGGAGACAGGCTGGGGGTTTGGGATGGAAATGCTATAAAATTCAGTTGTGATGATTGTTGCACAACTAAAAAAAAATTGTTTTAGTGTGGTAAAGTTTACATAATATAAAATTTACCATCTTAACTATTTTAAGAATACAGTTCAGGAGTGTAAAGCACACTCACTGTTGTAGCACCAATCTCCAGACCTCTTCCATCTTGCAAAACGAAACCTCTATTAGTTGAACACTAATTCACCTTCCCGCAGCCCCTAACTACCATTCTACTTTCTGTCTCTATGAATCTGGCAACTCTAGGAGCCTCATGTAAGTGGAACAATAGAGTATATTTATCTTTCCGTGATTGGCTTAGTTCACTTAGCATAACATCTTCAAGGTTCAGCCATGTGGCAGTGTGTGTTAGAATTTCCTTTATTTTATTTTAGTTTATTTTCCACTTTTTCGGACCTCACTCACGGCATATGGAGGTTCCCAGGCTAGGGGTTGAATCGGAGCCACCCTACACCACAGCCATAACAACGCTGGATCCTAGCCGCGTCTTCGACCTAACACCACGGCTCACGGCAACGCCAGATCCTCAAGCCACTGAGCACGGCCAGGGATCGAACCCACAACCTCATGGTTCCTAGTCGGATTCGTTTCCACTGTGCCACAATGGGAACTCCAGAATTTCCTTTATTTTTAAGGCTCAATAACATTCCAGTGTCCAGAGGTGCCTTATTTTGTCCATCTACTCATCCATCAATGGACCCTTGGATTACTTCTACCTTCTGGCTACTGTGAATAATGCAACTAGAACAGGTACAAATGTCTCTTCAAGACTCTTTCAATTCATTTGACACTATACCCAGAAGTGGAAGTGCTAGTTCATATGGTAATTCTACTTTGAATGTTTTTTGAAGAAACATCATACTATTCTCCACAGCAATGATACCATAAAGAGTTCTCAATAATAAGGACACCTATTTCCATGATACTGTTAGATGGAAAAAGTAAGCTATCACTTACATACATACAGCATAATCTCAACTACATTAAAAAAAGATAGGAAGAAAGATGAAGTAGCTATGTGTGTAAAACTGCTAACGACTTCCCCCAAATATTAGCCAATGATAGTGGATTCCACTGTATATTGGTAAAAGTAGACTTATATTCCCTTCTTTCCCTTAATTTTCTATGATAAGCATACACTATGCTGACAGTCAAGGAAAAAAAATGTGAAAAAAATTTAGTGGGACATGTTCTTTTTCCCAGTCATGACATCATCTATCACATGGATTCTGAGAGTCCATTTAGTTTACCATATTTACTAAAAGGACACACACACAAACACACACACACACACATACACACACACAGAGTTTTTTCCTTTTGTAACCAAAGGAGACACTAGATGACCAAATTGATTTCTGAAAAATTTTAAGCCCAAATAACAGTAATTCCAACTCTCAATCAAAGTAAATATATCTTTTCTCGGAGTTCCCGTCGTGGCGCAGTGGTTAACGAATCCGACTAGGAACCATGAGGTTGCGGGTTCGGTCCTTGCCCTTGCTCAGTGGGTTAAGGATCCGGCGTTGCCGTGAGCTGTGGTGTAGGTTGCAGACGCGGCTCGGATCCCACGTTGCTGTGGCTCTGGCGTAGGCCGGTGGCTACAGCTCCGATTCAACCCCTAGCCTGGGAACCTCCATATGTCGCGGGAGCGGCCCAAGAAATAGCAACAACAACAACAACAAAAAAGACAAAAGACAAATAAATAAATAAATAAATATATCTTTTCTCCTCTTACTCTTACTTGACAGGGCTTTTTAACCCAAGTCTTTATTCAGGCAGGGCCTGTGATCCAGCTGGGACAGCAGAGCTGGAACCTGCACATGGTGAGGGCAGCATATGGCCGCGAGCGGGCTGCGCCAACTTCCTCTTCTGCGGTGCCCACAGCCAGGCTCGCCAGGCCAACGGCTGACCCTATTCTCACTCAGTTTCTGGCCCAGGTCAACTTGGTGTTCCTTCAGGAGTGGTGCCTTTGCACCAGGAGAGAGACAATAAACTGGATTGAGGAGAGAGGGATGGAGGAAAAAGGGGAAGGAAGGGACTTGAAGGATTAACGAGCTGATTTCCATAAAGGCTTTGACATCTTGGAATGAAAAGCGGCCTGTAAGAGCAGAAGCCCAGTCCTCTACTTAGGCCATGTTGCCAGCTGGCCATTCATCACCAAAAATTCCCCAACAAATCCATGGCTATTGCTTAATCACCTCATATAAAGCCCTATTGATTTTGCAAAGTTAAAACACAAATATATGACAAAAGTCTTTATTTTATGTGCCTTCAATTTTAGAGTCAAAATTTTAAAAACTGAATTGGTTGTCCAATGGCTCCAATGAACTTTGTTGTTGTTGTTGTTGTTAAAAACCCTCTTTGGGGAAATAAACAAATAAATGATAACCTCACTAATGTTTCTGAGCTTATTAGACTGAATAAAACGCAAGCTAATGATCGAATACATTGAAGTTGGTGCTAATAAATTTAGTTGGTACTAAAATTTAAAGAGACTTTTTTTTTTTTTTTTGCAATCACATTCATGTTTCAAGCTATACTCAAAAGATACAGAAAATCGTTAGTAGGCACAAAAGAACATTTATTCCTCTTTCTTCGTAAACTGCCAGGGACATAAAGAAGCCTTTTCAGCATTGGGATTTGGAATACCTTGCACTGTAACACCTTTCAGAGGAAAAGCAGGTGAGAATGTAAGTTGGGGGGGGGGGCAGTCAGCTCTGAGAAAGGCCTGCTAGGACCCAGGAGGGGCTCATTTGGGCAGACAAACACCTCCTGGGCAACACTCTCAAAGGACCCCAAGGACCAGCAAGGGTGTGACAGGCTGAGATCCGTTTTATACTCTCCTGGACAGGCACTTGAAGGTTATCCTGGCAGTGACGCGGGTAATCCAGAAAAACTGACATGTGGCTTTGGGAAACACTGTGCTCTGGCCATGTGTTTTCCTCCTAAACTCTCTTCCAGGCTCGGAACACATCCTGATTAATATGGTGAAAGTGTGCTGGGGAGCAAGAGGAAGCCTGGTGTTACAGACCACCCATGAAGTGTAAAGTTCATGCTTGGATAATAAAGCGTTGACTGTACTGGAGACATAAAAGTGGCTTTCCTGGACTCTGGGCAAGGGAGGTGGAAATGCAGTGAAGCGAATTTCAGTGATTCATGCCTTTGTTTTCTAGGGCTGGGAAATCATGGAGGAAAATCAGAGAAGGGGACAGTAGGGGGGCAGGCGATGATGAAAAGACTGATTAGGAAATCACGATAGGGACCACAAGGAAGGCCAGGCGGGCTTCTTCAGTGGAAGAGGAGGCTGCTGGCAGCTTTGCCATCCGCCTTCAGCATTGCACAACATGAAGGTCCATTCAGACGGCTGGCCTGTTATTCCAATTCCTCCTTCCCATCCAACAAGCAGGAATTGACTTAGGAAGCCAGAAGATGATGAATTTTCAGGAGACCCATCAAAAGGCAGTAAACAAAGGGGACAGAAATTCCCTCCTTAGAGAACTTTAAGAATAGGAGATTCAGATTCTGTCTTGGGAAGCAGGGGTTTCATTAGGAAGGTTTCCAGAGAGCCCCGACTTCCTGATCCCGGGAAATAACAGCAAGGAGCATCAGGTAAACAGAGGAGAGCACAAATATGATTGCCATGCCCTGTTTGCCTGGAAAAGGCAGCTTGGGAAGTTGTCTAAAGGCTACACAGAAGGCAAATGATACTTGGCTTAGGGAAGCGGTTTATGGTCAATCAACTCCTACTCTCTAAATAAAAGAGATCAAACAAAAACTGAACTAAAAATGAGACGCTAATCATTTGTTTATTGGCATTTCCTATCCTAGAGAATTTTCCCACCAATATCCCTGGCCAAAGCTATAGGTGCTTAAACGTGGAGACTCGCATCCCCATTCGCTGAATTTCCCTTTTGCCTAAAGGTTTCCTTTTGGAAATTTCACTGTGTATTTCCTCAGCTCTGTATTCTGCCACATGTACCTAGAATTAGAGGACATAGCAGGGGGCAGGAGGCCCCTGCAGCAACACCATCCTACCACTATCAAGATCTGAGACACAGATTTATTTATTTATTTATTTGTCTTTCTAATGGCAGCACTGAGGCATATGGAAGTTCCTGGGCCAGGGATTGAATCCAAGCCGCAGCTGTGACGTACACCGCAGCTAAGGCAAAGCCAGATCTTTTAAGCCTCTGTGCTGGGCCTGGGCTTGAACTGAGCCACTGCGGTAGGATTCTTAACCCACTGCAACACAGTGCGAACTCCTCTGAGACACAGATTTTGAACACAGTGTTACAGAGAGGACTCCCTGTGTATTTGAGAGAAACTGAGAAATTCTTTTTGCTTCATCTTTCACCTGGTAAATGTTCTCCATTCCAGAAAAAAACTAACGATGGCAAGGATGAAAAAAAAAATGTACATACCTTCCTTTGCCTTGCTTCTTCATGCTACTCTGCTCCCTACCTAAAAAGAGGCAACTTCGATGTCTTTTTCTAAGGTACCCCCTCTGGGCCTGCACCAGTCTCTTCCTGTCTGAGTTGCCATGGCACCTAATAGTTTGTACCACATGATTTAGTCAATTACTGCCTCTCCTTGGGACAATATCTAACACAGGGCTGGGCACAGAGCAGGGATTCATAAATACCAGCTGATTGGTGGACAGATAAAAAACCATATTACATGCCCCCTAGCTCCACAGCAGTTTAGAAAAATTCTCAAGAAAATATTTTTCTTTCTTGACCACAACCCAAAGTTCAAAAAAGATAAATAGTCCAATAAGTTTAGAAAACGCATGTCAGTGACTTTTAAAACTCCCACAACTAGAAACAGCATTTCTCCAATGTATTCCTAACCCTCGATAGCTCCGAGCTCATGTGGGGTTTTAACATACCTCGTGGCCAGCCAGAGTTTGGCTTTGGTACAAACGGCGACGTCAGCCAGCTCCTGTTGAAAGTATGTATTCAGTCTGCATTTGGAGTCTGAGAAGGCTTGTAACAAATGAAAAACCTAAACCAGAAAAAGAGAAAAAGCCATATCCTGCTGTGAAAATATATTTGTCCCAAATGTTCAGTTCCTCCCTTTTAGATTGCCTCAAAATATTCCCCTCAAAGAAAACAGACACCTGCAAAATGTGGCTTTGGTCTCTTTGTTGGTTTTGGAGGAAGAGCAAGTGGTGAGAAACTTTCATCTTTCATCCATACCTGTTCTCTGGGTTCCCTACGCAAGTCTGAAAAAAAGGTGACTGCTCTGTGACCAGTTATCAGATGCAAGAGCTTATTAGTTACGAACAACCTGTAAATTGATTTTATTAAGGAAAAGCAAACCCCTTTCTCTATCTCAGCAGTCTCATATGGAGAAAAAACAAACAAACAAACCACTTTTAACAAATACTATTTTCTTTTCTTTTCCCTTCCCTTCTTTTCTCTTCTCTTCTCTTTTAGGGTTGCACCCACAGCATATGGAGGTTCCCAGGCTAGGGGTCGAATCAGAGCTACAGCTGCAACCTACACCACAGCTCAGAGCAAGGCTGGATCCTTAACCCACTGAGCAAGGCCAGGGATCAAACCTGCGTCCTCATGGATGTTAGTCAGGTTCATTACCACTGAGCCACGACGGGAACTCCCTTAACGAGTATTTTTAGAAGTCAAAATCTTAACTACCTAGGAAAAATCAATTGCCTGTTAGTCTAATCTGGTTTACACGTTGTGGTTCATCAGAAGAGGCTTGGCTAAAGAAGCAGGCCACAGTGATGCCTGCCTTTTCAAATGCTGACAGTGACGTTTGTAAACTATTCAGATTTTTTTAGACCTTTGCCGAGATGTCATACCCTACTCTCTTACTCTGACATGAGGTTACACATTAGAGTTAAGCAGAGAAAGATAAACCCTGCTGCATCTCTCGAGCTGCCTACGTTTAGAATGAAGGACACACTTCCAGCAAACTCATGGCACAGGCTGTGCACATGCATGTGTCTTGGATTCACTCAGTGACGGCATCAACAAGGCCTTTGTGAGAAGTACAAACCTGCAGCAGAGAACCGCAGTGGACAAGGGCATAAACGAGATCCTCTAACCTTAGCGAGTGTCAAGGGCAAAAACATGTCAGAGAAATCCTTCTGTCCCTTTATCTAAATCGAGGAGAGAAATTATCACGCTAAGTGAAGTCAGCCATACAATGAGACACCAACATCAAATGCTTTCATTGACCTGTGGAATCTGAAAAAAGGACAGAATGAACTTCTTTGCAGAACAGATACTGACTCACAGACTTTGAAAAACAGTTTGGGGGGGGGATGTGCTGGGGTTGTGGGATGGAAATCCTATAAAACTGGATTGTGATGATCATTGTACAACTATAAATGTAATAAATTCATTGATTACTCAAAAAAAAAATCAAGGACAGGAGGAGGGTGGCGCAAAGCAAGACAGATAAGCACCGTGAGAACTTGGAAAGTCTATTTTAATAATCTGTTTTCATCCCCATTGTATCCTTCACCGGAGCTGCAGGTGATTCTTCCTAAGCACCAAGACTTAACTACTTCTTCTCTTTCCCTCCTGTCAATGAAGGGCAACCTCTGAGAGTTAGATAGGGAAGGAAGCAATGAGAAAAAGCAAGAGGCCAAGAGGAAAGAGATCCAGAGCCATCGGACCCTAAATGGGTATGAGCTGGCAGGTTTCCCTGCGTCAAACATCTGCAATTGCCAAGAATATAAGCTAGGCACCTTTGGTTTAGAGAGTCAAAATACATTTTGACGACTTTATCGTCTGGAACTGCTTTCAAACAATTTTTTCCCTCAACAGAAGTAACTGTGCAGGAGAAGGCACACAAGTCCCCCTGTGGGGACTGAAAATGCTTTCCCTAATAATGGGTCTGTTATTTCAGAAGCAACAGATCAAATATCACTACTTCACCACACCCCCGCAGGGACCCAAACCGCCCGTCGTGAAGTCTGGAGAAATGGGTCTGGCCGGGCCTTCTGGTCTCATGTGGTGACTGCCAGAGTGAACAAATTACCTCCCTCTGCCCGAATCCCCACCATCCCGAAAGAATTGGCAAAGGCACCGGGCCCCGCTTTACTTTTCTCTGCAGCTGCACAAAACCAACCACCAGGCCTTTTTCATGGTGTCACAGGATTGTAATTAATCAGCAGACACCAGCAAAATACATGACTCTGGAATTGACTTGTAAAGAAAGCTGTGAGATTTTCAAATGCCTCTCACTTAGAGGCAATCACTTCAAAAATAACTCCTGATGGATGTTTAAACTTAGTCCTATATTTGCTCACCTTCCTTGGCAAAAACAAGACTGTTTTTGAAACGCTTGGTAGCTCTGGTTTATGAAAATCGGCCTCCAGACCCATCAATTCTGTCACCTTGGGCACAAACCAGACACAATTGTGATTCTGGTTATTCACCAGGAACAGAGAGCGACTCATTTACATGGGACGAGTGGAGGGGGCGGGACACGTAGGAGGACCTGGTGGAAATAAGCACGTAGGAGAGACAGAGCAATCCACGTGCAAGACAGGGTCAGAGAAGACAAGGAAAACAGGGGCGGGGAGGAGGGAGAAGAGAAGACGGGGTGGGGTGGGGTGGGGCTGGGGGGGTCCTGTAAGCAGCTGTCTGAAGCAGGCGACTATGTTTGAGATAACTTTTCCCTTTAAGATAATGAATGAAAATCCTGGAGCACATGACTACCATCACAGGACGTTTAAAGTGCTGGGTTCAACTCTCTGAAGCAAAGAGGAGGCTATCCTTTGCCTCAGTTTTTCCTAAAGTCCAGAACTGAGGCCCAGCCTCTGGAATTCTGGTCCAGGGTCTGGTCCTGGACTTCCAGGCAGGTCCTGGGAAGGATGGTTTGTCCATCAGTTCTGAAAAGGGATGGCGGGGATGAGGCAACTCCTCCTCCCTCTCCCCTTTCCTAAAGTTCTGGCCCAGAAGAACTTCCGGGCAAGCCCAGGCTCAGGACAAGGTGCAATCAGCTGATAACACAGGGCTGCACGGCACCAAACACAGAGACCCCGAAGCTGCCCGACCTGAGGATGATTGCCAACTGCACACACAGGAGAACCCCGAGAAGTTTAGCATCACTTCGCATGTCCCAAACACGCAACAGAATTGCAACCTACAGTACAAAAATATTCATTAAACTACGAAACAGCTATCATTATTAGCAGTCACTGTCCCGGGGTCTGCAGCAGAGAACAGAGAATCCCTGCCTCTCTGCGGTCGACGCTCTTGTCGTGGATGAACAAAACACCACTCGTTTCCCTGACTCTGCCTGGTTGGGAGTCATAACTCGCAGGACAGCATCTCCACCATGTTGCTCCTACGGGTGACCTCACCCTCCACCACGACCGTACAGAGCGGGGAGTCAACAAGCATTTGCTGACTTGATGGCAGTATCTGGTGCCTCTTCTTATATTAACTCTGCCTTTAGGACACAGGCCCCAGGGCCTGGTGAGCTATGGTAGGTGCCAACCTGGTGTTAGGAGTGGAGACAGAGCTGAAAAATGTGCGGTCCTCCCTCCAGTGGATTCCTAATCCAGTGGGGAAAACAGGGAGGCTGCTTTAGTAGTAAGAATGCAGCCCTGTGGGAGGGAGTCAGGGGGTGGGGGGGGGTGGGCAGAGACTGGAGCCAGGCAGACCTGGGTGGAAACCCAGTTCCGAGCTGTGGGGCTTTGGGCAACTGGTTAACCTCGGCTTCCTCACAGCAAAGAGGATAATATCTATCTGCTAGGATTGTAGAAAGAGTTCAAAGACTATATATATACTTGGCACATGCTAGGCACCTGATCAAAATGTTAGTTCTCTTTCTTTTTCCATCTCCTCCCTCCCTTCCAGCCCCCATTCCAAAAATAAACAGAGATGGTTTTGCAGGAAGAGTGATAGTCATACTTGGCCTTGAAAAGAATCTTGCCAGAACTGGGGGGCGAATGTGCAAGCAGAGGAAACTGAGTTGTTAAAAAGTGTTCAATAGTGTTAAAATATCGAGATTGCCAACCAAAAAAGTGAACTACAGACCTCAGTAATAATGTGTCAATATTGGTTCATAAATTTATCAAACACACCACTCTAATGTATGATATTAATAACAGGAGAAAACTGGAGACAGGAGGTGGGAAAGAGAGGAATGTATGGGAACTCTTTGTCGTCATGTTTTCTGCAAATCTAAAATTGTTATTAAAAACCCATTAAGTAAGAGGAAAGTATTGGGCCTGCTCAGGGGACAGCAAAGAGCTGCGTGTAACAAGAGCACAGGCAGGGTGTGTGCAGGGTGGCAGGACACGGGGAGGGAGGGGTCAGGGCAGATGGGGAAGGATCTTAGGGGCAGCATCAAGGAACACGTCCTCTGCTCCGCAGACAGCAACGACCTCTCCAGAGAGAGCACTTAGGTGATGAGATCTGCAATCTGGAAAGGAAAGGCCAGGGGCAGCGCAGAGGCTGGACTAGAAGGGGCAGGATAAGCGAGACTACTGCCAAGCTAGACAAAAGTGGGTGACGGTGGAAGCCAGAGCCTGAAAACCAAGAAGAGCCCGGCGACCGAAAGTGGCTGCAGATGTCTTATTTGACCTACAACAGTATTTTAAGATCGTCGTTTATGAACTGGAAGATTTCACATCAAAAACACCCTGATATCTAAACTCTTGAAAGATGAGAGGATCTGACACTCGTGGGCCCACACACCTTCTGGGCCATGGTCACCTGCTAGGGCTGGCCCCTGAGATGAGATGTGCACACTCTGGTTCACCACTGTCCCCACAACTGCCCAGTACTCACTGGCACTAAGTCGGTGTCATTTATCACAGCTCTCATGCCTTTTTTCCCCAAACTTATGGAGAATTAAAAGAAAGATGGGAGTTCCCGTCGTGGCTCAGTGGCTAATGAATCCGACTAGGAACCATGAGGTTGTGGGTTTGATCCCTGGCCTTGCTCAGTGGGTTAAGGATCCAGCGTTGCCATGAGCTGCGGTGTGGGTCTCAGACGTGGCTCAGATCCCATGTTGCTGTGGCTCTGGTGTAGACCGGTGGTTACAGCTCCAATTAGACCCCTAGCCTGGGAACCTCCATATGCTGCGGGTGAGGCCCTAGAAAAGACAAAAAGACAAGAAAAAAAAAACACCAAAAAACAAAAAGGAAGATGAACTATTTAATGAATCCAAATCTCTATCAAGTTCGAAAACAGGGGATGGTCATTCGTGCTGCCCCTGCGTTCGCTTACCTGCCTGACCCGGCAGAACGCTGATTTTGGGACACCCCAAACCTGAATGGTGGCGGCAGTGGACATGGAGAGAAAAGGATACACTCGAGAGATGTTTTGGAGGCTGAAGAAGCAGGACTTGGCAGCTGCTTTAGGTCTGGAGCTGGGGATCAGGAATGAGACCTCACCTTGAGTAGCTGGGGATGGAGAACCACGATTCAAGACAAGGATCACGAGAGGACGCAGCAGGGTTGGGAACGAGGGAGGGCACGCTAATGAGTCTGGGCAGGAATACCCATGTGAAGCTTGCTCCGGTGAAGGCAACTGATCTTGCAAACCAGGAATTCTTTTGAGAGCTGAAAATGAGCTCTGCTAATAATCATGCTGGGACAGACTGAGACAGTCGGTGACCCTCCAGCTATCGCAGGCCCTTTGAAGAAAGGTTAGAGTGGACCTCAGGGGTGTCTTCAGAAAAAAATACAAGAAAACCACCAGGAGAAAGTTTTATTGACCTAAGATAGTTGTGACCCGGAGTTCGCGTCATGGCACAGTGGTTAACGAATCCGACTAGGAACCATGAGGTTGGGGGTTCGATCCCTGGCCTTGCTCAGTGGGTTGGAGATCCAGAATTGCCGTGAGCTGTGGTGTAGGTTGTAGACGTGGCTTGGATCTCGCGTTGCTGTGGCTCTGGCGTAGGCCGGTGGCTACAACTCTGATTGGACCTCTGGCCTGGGAACTCCATATGCCGCGAGAACGGTCCAATAAATGGCAAAAAAGACAAAAAAAAAAAAAAGATAGTTGTGACTTGATGAGAAAACGAGACAAAAAGCACACAAAAGCAACGGAGTGCCAACCAACGTCATCACCCATGCCTGTCACAGGCCTGGGGCTGCCCGGAGACGAGGTCAGGCCCTGCCCTGAGGAAGGGATGGTCAGGAAGCAGCTAGAGTGGGCTAAGATTTCTGGCCCTTGAGATGCAGGCCTCAAGGAAACTCCGCGAGGATCTAAAAAAAGCCTGGAGAACACATACCCTCTGCGCCGCTGCCCCCGCCCCCAACCCAGAGAGACCCAGGGGAGCCCCAGAGCATCTGTGTAAAGCATGGGGTCCATTCTGGCAGCTTTGAACCTTAAAAGAGACTCCACGGAGCAAATGTGATGCTCTGGGAATAAATGCCACAGGCCTAAAAAGAGTCATGAGGCAGAGCCCTGAAAAAAATTTGCACTGCCCCCGTGAAATATGTCTGGTTTATGCTGCTGGACTAAAATAGTGACTTGTGTTAGACAAGATCAAGATGATATATGGCTGTTTGGGAATGCAACGCTGAGATGGGTTTTCCTCTCCACCAAGCATGGCTTCCAGGCAATTTTCCCCCTTATAAAATCAACAGCAGCTGAGCTCCAGAAACCAGCAGGATCCAACCACAACAGCATCAGGTGAGGCGGGCCATGAAAAAGGACAACTCCAGTGAGAAGAGAGGTGTTCACTTCAGAGGTCAGATATAAATGAGGTGCGGGTATCGTGATCATGAATAATCCTGAACTCTGAAGATCAACAAATCTCTCCCCCTTTGCAACTGTTTTTCCTTAAAAACAGCCTGCTCTTCTTCTGCAGGGTGCAGACGGGGGGCGGGGAGGTGGGGGGACACGTCTGCCCCTATCACATTCGGCCAAGGATACACTTGCTCTATCTGCTGTCCTGCCTCCAGGCCTTCTCCCCGAGCTGCCCCAACCCCCCACGGCTAAGTCCGAGCCACATTTTTCCAAGCTCAGTGTTTACACAGGATTTTATTTCGGCTGGTAAAACATCTGTATTTTTTCAGGGACTTAAATAAATGATCTATGCCGGGAATGTACAGTATAGGGTGATGTCAGGCCCCCTTTTCTTCTCGACTCACTGGGCAGAACAGGCAAACATTGTTTCAGCCTGTAGTTGGGAATGTGAATATTTATCCTGTCGACTTAATTCATACAAACAGAACGAAAGGCAGGCAGGCAGAAGTATTTTATGGCTTTAAGTCAGACTAAAAGGAGGTGGGGTGAGAAGGGGGATGGCTGAAGAAGGAATCCAAGCTTTCTAATTCACAGAAACACGTCTAATCATATAACTGCTGGGAAAAGGATGCAGCAAAGAAGGATTTAAAAGGCAGATTGTGTTTATATGTATGTATATATGTGTGTGTGGGGAGGGTGTGCGCGTGCGTGCGTGCATGTGTGTGTGTGTGTGTTGGGAGTAGAGTTGGGAAAGTGAGAGAGAGGAGAGTTTTCTAACTTACATGCCATTTCTAATCATTGCCCTGTGATTGAGGATTTAATTTCCTGCTTCAGACTTAGTAATCTATCCTCAACTAGACCACAGGCTTCTGAGGAGCAGCCCTTCTGCTCCTGCCTCCCATGGCGCCCAGATCAGTGCTTGCTGAGGGCCCGCCCCTGCCCATGTCATCCGTACAGAGAGCTCAACATCCTCTTCTTTGTTACCAGCCTTGGAGGGTCACAGGGTGGACTGGTCATTCCTGCAAGCAAGGGCCCAGTGGGCATGTGCCACCCACGGCCACCCAAGCAACCTAACTCGAGGCTGGAGGGTGGGCCACGAAGCACTTCAAGTGGTTACTGTCCCAAACCACAACCTGTTTATCAGATGAGGACAGATCCTTAGAAAGGTGTTGGTGAATTCCCAAAAGGTGACACTTGGACATGTTGTGTTGTTGCTGCCAGGAAAAGGATGCTAATTACAAACTGTAATGACTTCCGCACTGACTCTGGCTTGGGAAAGAGGCCATGAATATCTTCAAGGTCTATAGGGCCCTGGACATTCACTTTACGTCTCAAATGTATTCTCTTCTTTCGAGTAACATTTGACCTGTTCTAGTTCAGGAACAAAAAGACCTTACTCCTAGAGAATGAAAACAAGTTATTTTACACATGGCTGCAGAGAATGCTTCTTAAAGCCAAGCCCTGAGTGTATCACTTCCAAATTCAAAAGCTTTCGATGATTCACCACGTCCTAAAGTAACTGGCTGGGCACTGAACGCTCGACCTATCTTTCTAAGTTTACCTCTTACTTCCTCCACTTCTGAATCCACAAGGGATGATTCCTAAGACTATTTTCGAACAGGATGTCCCTTCCATTTCTCCCTGCATCCTCTTCCAGCTCTGCCTACTGAATTTCCGTTCATACTGTAAGGCCCAGCTTAAACACCACCTCCCCCATCAAGCCTTCCTCAGCTTTCATCAACCACCCCATTCCTACCCTAAGACTTGTCTACTCCGTGCCCAACACCTCATTTCATTTGATCTCCTTCTCTAACTTTTAAAATCCTATTATCATAGTTATCAATCTGTAATTGCCCTTCCCTGGAGCGCACTGAAGAAAAGGACTGTGTCTTCGCTGCCCCTGGGCCCCAAGGATATATGCCTTTGCCTGGCAGAAGGACAGACTCAGTAAATTGAGCATGTATTGGGTCAGAATTCTACCCTGTCCCCTTGCCAGGGGTGGCAAGAGCAGAACCTATATTTGCAGCGGCAGCTGGGATGCTAAGACCACCTCTCTAAATTCTCCCCACACAAAGGGCTGGGGGGAAATACACAGTATTAACAAGAGGGTGAGCATACATCCATTTGTTTTGGATCATCTCTGGCCTGATGCTCCACATTCTACAATGCAGTTAGGAGTTCTATTGCCCAGAAGAAGTACAAAGCATTCTGAGTTGTGGGTAAGAGCAAGGTAGGCTTGTTTATTTTTTATTTATTTATTTATTTTTTGTCTTTTTTTTTGTCCTTTTAGAAGGGCCGCACTTGCAGCAGATGGAGGTTTCCAGGCTAGGATACTCAGTCTTAACCCAACATTCAAAGGCTTGCTTATAAAGAATTCATGATTTATAAAACACAGCTCCTTAACCCACTGAGCAAGGCCAGGGATCGAACCTGAGTCCTCATGGATGTTAGTCAGGTTTGTTTCTGCTGAGCCCGGATGGGAACTCCAAGGGCGAGGTTTAGAGATACTCAGTCTTAACCCAACATTCAAAGGCTCGCTTATAAAGAATTCATGATTTATAAAACACTGATATAATAGAGTTTCTAACTATAGAGTTTCTAGCTTTACAACACAGACACATTTCTGAAAAGCTGTGCATAACATTTTTCAAATTACAAATTATTTCTTTGTAAAATGAATCCCAGTTTAAACTCTTCAGGAGAAGCTTTGATATACTTGATAATTTACCTTTTCTAATATCCAGATCCTCAAACTACTGAGTTTCCTTAAAGACAATACTGAGATCAATAAGGAACTCTTTGGTGAAGCAAAACTCATTAATGAAAAATTAAACAGGTAATCTGTTCAGTCAAGACAGTTAATTTAAAGCAATACAGAAGGGGGGGGGAGTTGGCACTGGTATAAATGAAACAAAATCAGTCATGAATTAATAGTTTTTGAAGGTGAGTGATAGGTACATGGGATTCATTATATTATTTTGTCTACACTTGTGTATATTTAAAATTTTTATAATAAAAGTTTAAGAAGATTTAGAGAGGGAGAGAAGGGAAAGGGAAAAGAGAACAGCTATAGGACATAGAGATGAAATCAATATAAAAAGAATTTATGACCCAGTGCAGGAAATAAGAGATATACATAAATAACTAACATTCAAGATAGGAAACAGTAAGTGCTACAGGAGAGAACAGAAGGTCTAGAAATAAGCTCACTAGAAAGTCATAAGATGATAACAATGACATTGAAACAGCAGTGACAAGATTGATTTATTTAATAAATGGTAATAAGACAATTAATTTTGGGGGAAATAAGAGAACTGGATCTGTACCCCAAATCCTAGCCCTGAAATAAATTCAAGATAGAGAAAATAATCAAATGTTGAGAAAAAGGAAACTATAAAAATGGTGGAAGAAAACAGGGAAATGTTTCACAATCTTTGGGTAAAAACAGGCTGAGAATGGAAACAAAGTCAGGAATGTAAAAAAATTTAAAAAGATGTATCTGTAACATAAACTGAACATAAAAACTGAAAATCTTGGGAAAAACTAGGAATAGTCAAAAGTACAGGTAAGCCAGGGGTAAAATATTTGCTAATTCCCCTAAGGAACAAAGCTCCTGCAAGTTAATAACAGAAATGAAAGTAACCAAATGAAATATGGCAGGAGTTACAAACTTTCTCTATTCCTAACACCCTTAGCACCTCAATAATTTTTTCATGGTGCCTCTAGGCCAAAAGAAATACCTAACAGTTCCATTTATTAAGTAGTTAGGTCCAAACAGCCTAATAAGTATTTATGCTCTAACAACTTAGGAACTGTTTGAAAAAATAATACACAAAAGTTGAAAGAAAAATACTTTCATTTCATTCTTTAATAACCACAATTACTTATTAATGGGATGTGTATGCCTGCTGGATACTTCGTAACTTCCCAAGCCTTGGAATGGCTGGGCTCCACCACCCTCATTCCTGCTCCACACTGATTTTCTCACGGTACTAGCTCTTTATTACGGCAACTATCAAATACTCGGCTTTGCAAAGACATACAGCATCATCAGAAGGAATGCAGTGTGAGCTAATGCTGATAACTGTAAATGACTCCACGCTAAGAGTTCACATAATATCTCACAGATGGCAAGTGTCACTGTCTTCCCCCCCCCCCAAATTTAAATACCCAACAGTGCTTTGGCACACGCTATGGGAATTGCAAATGTTTAGCAAAGAATATAAACAAGCAATTCACAGATGAAATACAAAGAGCCAATAAGTATATGAAGACATGTTTACTTTCATTAATGTTTAAGGGAGGGCAATTAAAACAATAAAATTTTAAAGAAAAAAAAACCCCATTAATTTGCAGAGAATTTTTTAGAAAAAGAGTAAGACTCAACTATTATCTGGGTTAAGGAAACAGACATTCTCATGTCTCATAACAGACATTCGTTACTGGGGAGAGTAGAAATTGTTACAACCTTTTGTGAGGATAAGGAGTAGGGCCGTGTTGTTGCACACACAATATATTCTATATAAATGTTCCCCCTGTTGTTAAACAAAGCAGAAATTTGGACGTATAATAGTCAGCAGCTATCAAAATGGACACCACATGCTTTCTTCCATCTTGCAATACCCACTTTTGGGAATTTATCTCATAGAAACGTTTACAGGTATGGGCAGAGAAACAGATGCCCAAGGATGACCTTAAGCAGCTCCTGCTATAATAGGAAAATTTAGAAACAACTCATACAGGACCAGTTGAAAAAATTATGGGCTATTCCTACAAGTATCGCATCATATCTAGCCAAGCTGTACACACTCATTAAAAATGTAATTTAATTGGACTGAGGAAAATATCTCCAAGACTATAATGGTAAGTGAAAAAGCCAGATGTATAAATTATATGATTCCGTTTTTATTGATTCCAAATTATTAACAGTGGAGGTTGAAATTTTGACATTCAATACTGTATATTTCTATAATTTGGTAAGTTTTACAGTAAGAATGTATTACTTTCTTAGACTTTTTATTTTAAAATCATTGCAACTGACCCTTGAGTAATGCAGGTTTGAACTGGAAGGATCCATTTACATGTGGATACTTTTCAGTAGTAAATACTAGAGTATCACACAGTCTGTCGTTTGTTGAATCCAAGGCATGCAGAGGAAGCCTGGTCACAGAGGGCTGACTGTAAGTTATATGTGGATTAACCCGTGTCGTTCAAGAGTCAACCGTATAGCCTCACAATAAGTTACAAAAATAGAGTTGTTATGCCTTTCACTCAGTTTCCTCCAACTGCGACATCTTATATAACTGTAGTTTCTATCTCCAAAGCAGAAACTGACACAGTCTCACTACTGTTAACTACACTACAAACCTTCTTCAGTTGTTACCATATTTCATGTGTATTCATTTGTGAGTGTGTGTTGGGGTGGGGGGGCAGTTTTATCTCATGCATGGATCTGTGTGACCACCTAACCACCCCTGTAATCAAGATACAAACTGTCTTATCCCCACAAAGAAGAAACATTAGTTTTGGAAAAATAAACAAAAATAAACAAATGGGACCCAATTAAACTGAGAAGTTTTTGCACAGCAAAGGAAACCCTAAACAAAACAAAAAGACAACCCACAGAATGGAAGAAAATATTTGCAAATGAAGCAACTGACAAGGGATCAATTTCCAAAATTTATAAACACCTCCTTCAGCTCAATACCAAAAAAACAAACAAACCCATCAAAAAAATGGGCAGAAGATCTAAACAGGCAATTCTCCAAAGAAGACAAACAGATGGTCCAAAAACACATGAAAAGGTGTTCAGCATCATTAATTATTAGAGAAATGCAAATCGAAAATA
Source organism: Phacochoerus africanus (assembly GCF_016906955.1). Lineage (NCBI taxonomy): Eukaryota > Metazoa > Chordata > Mammalia > Artiodactyla > Suidae > Phacochoerus > Phacochoerus africanus. The sequence continues at coordinate 101,612,059 of NC_062548.1, read as the reverse complement.
CTATGAGGTACTACCTTTTACCTGCCAGAATGGCCATTATCAAAAAGTCTACAAACAATAAGTGCTGGAGAGGGCGTTGAGAAAAGGGAACCCTTTTATATTGTTAGTGGGAATATAAACTGGTGCAACCACTGTGAAAAACAGTATGGAGATTCCTCAGAAAATTAAAAATAGAATTACCATTTGATCCAGCAACCCCACTCCTGGGCATCTATCCAGAGAAAACCATGACTTGAAACGACACATGTACTCTGTTCACTGCGGCACTATATACAATAGCCAAGACATGGAAGCAACCTGAATGTCCATCGACAGAGGAGTGGATAAAGAAGATGTGGCACATATACACAAAGGAATATCAGCCATAAAAGGAAAGAAAATAATGGCATTTGCAGCAACATGGAAGGACCTAGAAATTATCACGTTAAGTGAAGTCAGACAGTTAAGACACCAACAGTCATATGCTATCACTTATATGTGGAATCTAAAAAAAGGATATAATGAACTTCTTTGCAGAACAGATACCGCCTCACAGACTTTGAAAAACTTATGGTTTCCAAAGGAGATAGGCTGGGAGGTGGGGGGAATGGTCTGGGGGTTTGGGATGGAAATGCTATAAAATTCGGTTATGATTATTGTTGTACAACTATAAATGTAATAAAATTCATTGATTAAAAAACAATAAAATAACAAAAAATAAATAAAATTGAAGTGATATTCTTTTTATCATGTATTCCCTAACTCTAAACTCAGTATGAAAATTCACATACCAATTATTGGGACAGGTGGCTGTGTGGCATTTTTCACTAAGAGACAGAAACCAAAGAAAAGGAACTTTTCAACTCATCAAAGAGATATTATGACTTTTCCAAGGCTCCTTCCTCTTGGTCTCTTCCTTTGACTGCTCAGACCTGTGTCCATTGTGGGTGGAAGAGCCAGTCAGTGGAGAGACCCACAGAGGGTAGAGAAGGCTGGCCACTGGGGAGGTGGGGACGGGCGTGCAGGAGAGCTGTGGGAATATCTCCAGGGTCGTCTTCAGCAAACAAAGCCAAAGGAAATGCAGCGTTATTATACTAATTTGCATTTCCCAGACTTTAGAGCAGCTGTAACATGGGTCTTATAGAAAGAGTTTGACCCACAGGAAAGTGTCTGGTTTTCAGCATCCGGCCTTTAGGTTGTTAATGCACCTCCCTCCAAGGTGCCCAGTGAGGGGGTCTGGGGCAAAAGGTCCCCACAAACCTGGGCCCAAGCTGGAGCCAGCCTCAGGAGTCCGTTGGCTCCCAGCACACTGTGTTAACAGAGACCTCTCTTTCTGCAAAATGAAGACGGAAAAAAATTTTTTTGACTCCTTGGGTTGCAGCTTATTTCAAAGGTCATCAAAGTAAACAAAAGGAAAAGACTGTGAATCTTTATAAGTCAAAAAGTGACAACTGTTTATAAAGCCACTGTTTATATTTGCACATGGAGGAAGGAAAAATGATTCCTCTAAGCCCCCAGGAATGGAGATTTGGGTGGTTCCCCCTCCCCCAGTTTGTTTGTTCGTCTGCCATTCAACACCTCCAGCAGAGAAGTTCAGGAACATCTGTTGCATCCATTTTATGCGGAATTATTTAAAAAAGAAAAAAAAAGTCTGCTGGATGGTGAGGATTCATGAAATAAACCAGGCAGTATCTTAACAAGCAAAAGCCGCTACAGCACGTACTGTGCCTCCACCACCCTGTGAGAAGGTGCAAGGCCCCGAGTCACACAGGCAGGCCGCAGCCAAGACTCCCTGTGCCCCAGCCGTTTCCTCTGAGCACCTTTGTTTAGAGCAGGGTGATTGGGGGAGGTCTAACTGAAGCCAAGGGTCAGTGAAACCAATCTTTATGAACCTCCTCTGATCCCTGAGAGTGGTAAAAAAAAAACCGTCTTCGCTTATGAGTTTTCTTGGGTGAGCTGATAATGAACTCTGGACAATCATTATGGATGAGCTTCTAACTGGATTTTATATGTTATTAGACATTTTCCAAAATAATGAGACTTGCTGGCATTACAATCATCATCTAATAGGTATCCCCCCCCAAGTTGCCATGTGCATTAATCAAGGTGTGATCCCTCTAGTCTGTTATAAAGATTTCATATTATTTCCACTTAATCCATTAAGGTTCAGTTCATCAACTCCCTTTGCGAAGTTCTCCCTGACAATTCTAGGTTGTGGCAATCTTTCCATCCTCTCATCCCATAGTATTTATTATCTGAACCACTCATTTGGCACCTAAGATATGTTGCCTTGATTGCTATTTATCTTTTTATGTAAACCATGTCTTTTTATCTCCTACAGAGCCTTACTGGAATGCAAAAGTTTGTTGATTTGATTTTAAATTTAAGGCAATTACCATGTGGGTTGAGATAAACAGTACTTCCAAGGCAATAGTTAACTCAATAGTGAAAGTAAACACCAAGACTGCTTGCCAGTGGGTCGCCTTACAAAGTAAAATGACCAATGAATGCACATCCTTGAGGCTGGAACATGTTTGTGGCCTGGGCCATCAGCATGCTATTCCTAGCCCACGACCATGTCATGTCATCTCCATGAATTCATCACCCCCCACGCTCATCCTGAGGAATCTCATAATCTGCCCTCTAAATCTACAAATACTGGCACCTCTGGGAAATCATTCTCCCAGGAACTGTTAGGTTTATTTGTTGAATAAATGGCCAAACGAAACAAGGACTCTCTGCGTAACCAATCCATTTTGGCCTGTCCCCTTTCGCTACATTGCTGGAAGGCTATGAGGCTCCAGTTGAGGAAAGTTCTAAGAAAAGCTGTTATGAAATTTTCCCCATAAACGAGCCCTCCTAGTCAAATACTGGGACTGATTACCAAAAGACAACAGAACACTCTTGGTGCCCGCTAGATTCATACTGGAAACTGCGGTCCTTAGACCAGCAGTTCTAAACCCAGGGTGATTGCACCTCCAGCAGACATCTGGCAATGTCAAGAAATATTCTGGTGGTCACGGCTGAAAGGGGGAGCTACTGGCTTCTAGTAGGTAGAAGCCAGAGATGCTGCTATATATCTTGCGAGGCACACGACAACCCTCCACGGCAAAGAGAGGCCAGCCCAGAAGATCAACAGAGCCGAGGTGGAGAAACCCTGGTCTACTGTAACAGCAGGGCTCTGCAGCCAAGACCGAGCTGGGGGTCTTAGGAAAATTATTTAACCTCTCTGAGCCTTAATTGCCTCATTTGTAAAATGAAGCTAATAATATAACACTCATGAGGGCGTAGTGACATCTAAAAGATAACTGATGTGAAAAGAACTTTGTAACTACTCTTTAAAAAAAACAGTCACCCTTGTAACGGATGCATGCCCCATGTGTGATTTTAATTTTGCTGGGCATTTTGAGCATCACTCAGTATTGGTGTAGAAAGGAGACTCATCTCACTCATCTTCATCCATCTGGGGTATCTGTGTTCTCCCACTTTTGTGCTATTAGGTAGTTTTCTTTGCTCCTCTGTGGGACCTGCTTATCTTATTTCTTTTGGCAGCTGCTTTCACTTGCGCACTGGACTTCTGCCTGCTTCAGTACTCTTCCTTAGCAGTGCTTCTCGTGGTGGTCTACGATAATTTCCCCAGAAACTGTTTCTGGCTAATCATCTTACGACAGCTCATAACAATGACCAAGTGTATGGCAAAGATAAATGAGTGATTCTCCTTCCGGTGCTTTAGGTGTAAGCAGAGTACTTGTTATCGGGGTTGTCCTTTTCGTCTTAAACTAAAGTTTCTGCATTTTGTCATTTACATCTAAGGGTAAGTCGTGCCATTCAGTGCGTCAGAAGAATACTTTGGTGGCCACTGAAGATATGAGCCCTGTTAGTTATGACCCTCAGGAGGTTTATCCTTGATTCTCCTTCCAATAGGACACGCTCCAAAAACTCACGTGTTCAGAGGTACAGCTTTCCAGCTCCGTTTTCTTGCCTCGGAGAGGCAAACACTTTAAAAATAAACTAAGTAAGCACATTCTTATTTTCCTAGGTATTTCCTGAATGAGTCAAATCGGGTAACACTTTAACAATACGTTAGCTTCCGTTCAGGCCATTTCCTGGGTGAATCTGGACATTTTGCTTTCATTTTATTCAAAGGAACCAAAGCATCTTTTATGTGCATATTAGTTTCACAAAATAGATACTGGAATATTTTATACAGTGAAGTCTTATGGTCTTATAGTATAGTCTTATTTGAAAGGCGTGTTCATACGTGTGCACATATTTAAAATTCCACAGATTCATAGTTAGTCCCAATCTTCTTGAAATTAATGCTGAACTTTTAGTAGAATGAATCATGTCTTCGTAACTGGCAGAATCTTAGCTAACATGAAAAATGAGCTTACTTAGAAACTTCTTTTTTTCTTCTTTTTAGGGCCATACCTGTAGCATATGGAAATTCCCAGGTTAGCAAGTGAATCAGAGCTATAGCTGCTGGCCTATGCCACGGCCACAGCCACAGCTTGGATCCAAGCTGTATCTGCGACCTACGCCACAGCTTGTGACTACGCTGGCGTAGGTTAACTGACTGAGCAAGGCCAGGGATGGAACCCACAGTTGGAGTCTCAATCTGCTGAGCCGTAACAGGAACTCCTACTTAGAAACCTCTGAGGTGGCAGAGGAGGAAGGGGAAGTGTCTCCCCTGATCCAGAGGGATGCCTTCACCTTTGGAGATCAGTGGTCCTTTTACCACTGGAAGTACAAATGGAAAGGCAGGGCTCATCTCAGCATTCACTGTGAGGACGTGGGCAGGCTACTCATGAAGAAGGGAACCTTGGTTCAGAAGCTTGTGGACTAGAGGCATTTACTCTTAGGGGAGTAACACACAATCTCTGAGGACAGGAGAGCAGTTTTTTATCAAAGGCATTTGCTCTCCTAGTATTATTTAAACAGGCTTTTTATGTAATGGGACAGACTCAAATGCCCAGTAGAGCTACTAATGCTGACTTCTCCTATTGCAAACGTATTAGCATAAAGCACGGTTTTTCAACCTCAACACTACTGACATTTGGAGCCAGGTAATTCTTTGCCTTGGGTCTTGTCCTGTGCATTATAGGATGTTTATCAGCATCCTTGGCCTCTACCCACTGGATGCTGATGGCACACCACCAGTTACAACAACCAAAAATATCCCAGACACTGCCAAGGTCCCCTGCGGGGGAAAATGCATCCAGTTGAGAACCAGGCACTCTAATCTACATACTGGTACCATGTGTTATATTTATTTTGGGGAAGTGATACTTAATATAGTCTAAGTCCTTAAGGAGATTTTTTTTTTTTTTGTCTTTTTGCCATTTCTTAGGCTGCTCCCACAGCATATGGAGATTCCCAGGCTAGGGGTCCAATCGGAGCTGTAGCCACTGGCCTACACCAGAGCCACAGCAACGTGGGATCTGAGCTGCGTCTGCAACCTACACCACAGCTCACGGCAACAACAGATCCTTAATCCACTGAGCAAGGACAGGAATTAAACCCGCAACCTCATGGTTCCTAGTCAGATTCGTTAACCACTGAGCCATGACGGGAACTCCGAAGGAGATCTTGACTCATTGAGTAACTGTCATATTGTTGATACGTCTCTTCCAGGCAGAGTGAACAGCATATACCAAGGCCCTGGGGGAGGACAAGGCCTGGGTGTTAGAGGAAGGTTCAAGGGGTGAGGGCTGAATGAAAGGAGGAAAAAAACAGTATGAGATGAAGCAGGAGAGGCAAGTTGGTCAGATCATTTTGGTGCTTAGAAACAACTGTAAGAAGTTTGGATTTATTTTAAATGTGATGGAAAATGACTTAAGGGCTTTAAGCAGGGAATTAAGTTAATCTCATCTGTGTTTTAAAAAGGTCCCTCTACCCTTTATAAGAATAGAATGAAGAGGGCAAGAGTACAAGCAGAGAGGTGAATGTAGTTGTCCAAGCAACAGATGAGGGTGGCTTGGACAAGGCCAGTGGTATAGAGACTGTGAAGAGAGAAGCAGATGATACTGGGGGACTAGACATCAAGTTAAAGAAAAGGTAAGAATCAAAATTTGATCCCCAGGTTTCTTGAGAAACTGGGTGAATGACAGTGCCATTTATTGAGAATGAGAAGCTCAGCGGGAGACCATGTTTGTGGTTAGATCAGGGCAGGGAATAAAGAGTTTTTATTTGCTCAGATGGGAAGGCATTGGCTCCTGGTCCAATGGGGGTGACAAGGAAAGATAATCGCTACTTCATAGGATCTTACAATTTAAGAGACAGCAAACAAGTACAATAAGGCCACATCCTCTGTGGGAGTAGGATCTAAAGCCAGTGACTGGGGTGAACATTGTATACAGAGAAAATTACCCTGAATCACTTTCAGCACAGCCACAGACACCAAAGAGACAGCACATTTCCAACTCACAGCTCACTGTTCACTCCAGGGCACGTGTTCACCGAGAAAAAAGGCAAGACTATTTTTTTGGCCATACCTGTGGCAAATGGAAGTACCCGGCCAGGGATCTAATCCATGCCACAGCTGTGACCTATGCCACAGCTGCAGCAATGCCAGATCCTTTGTATACTGTGCCGGGACAGGGATTGAACCTGCACCTCAGCAGCTACCTGAGTTGCTTCAAGACAATGCCAGATCCTTCACCTGCTGTGCCACAGCAGGAACTCCAAGGCAATACTATTTAATAGACAAACTGTAAATACTTTTTCTCCTTTATATCTTAACTTTGCACAGATTTAGCAAGTTAAATGATTCTTCTTCTTCTTCTTTTTTTTTTTTTTTTGGCCGTTCCTGTAGCATGCAGAAGTTCCTAGGTCCTGGATCAAACTCATACCACAGCAGGAACCTGAACCACTGCAGTAACAATGCTGGATCCTCAACCAGCTGTGCCACCAGGGAACTCCAAGTTAAATGAGTTCTATGCAATTCTACTAAATAAAAAGTAAAATCAATTTCACTTAAACAATGAAATGCCAATTGATATTTATTATCTAGCAAACTATATACAAATGCATAGGGATTCAGTTGAGGAAAGATAGAAGTAAGGTGAGATAAAGGAAAGGCTCACTTTCTGAAGAATGTAGAGTTTTAATAGGAAAAAGGTCACAGATAAGGAGAGCAGGGTGGGAGTTCCTGCTGTGGCTCAGCAGTAACAAACTCGACTAGTATTCATCATGATGTGGGTTCGATCCTGGTCCTTGTTCAGTGGGTTAAGGATCCAGCATTGCTGTGGCTGTGGTGTAGGCCGGCAGCTGCAGCTCCGATTTGACCCCTAGCCTGGGAACTTCCATATGCCACAGGGGTGGCCCTAAAAAGCAAAAAAAAAAAAAAAAAAAAAAGGGAGAGAGAAAACAGTTAAATTTGGAATTGTGTATATTATAATTGGTAATGTACATTATAATTAACCCCCTGACCATGCAGGTGGGTAGAGAGGGGAGGTATTCACAGCCCAGAAGAGGACTACAAGTGAGAAAACATAAGTTTACCTACAATACTTAATACTGCAGGAAAATGAGGCCAAGAAACAAACCATTAAGGTTCCCGATAAAGTTCCTATCTAAAATAAGACATGAAGTTTCCCTACATTTCTATTTTTAAAAAGTACTGCAGTTTCCTCAGAAAATTAAAAAGAGAATTACCATAAGGTCTAGCAACTCCACTTCTGGGTCTGTATTTAAAAGAATTGAAAGGAGGGTCACAAAGATGTGTCTATACACTCCGTTCATAGCAACATTATTCACAACAGCCAAAAGCTGGAAGAAAACCAAGTGTCCGCGGACAGATGAATGGATAAACAAATGCGGTGGACACATACAATGGAATAGCATTCAGCCATAAGGAGGAAGGACATTCTAACACATGGGTGGAGCTTAGGGAGATTATGCAAAGAAGTAAGCAGTTACAAAAACATAAATATTGTATGATTTCACTTACACGAGATACCAGGAATAGGAATCAAACCAGAAAGTAGAATGGTGGTCTCCAGGGGTTGAGAGGAGAAGGAAAAACAGGGAGTCATGGTTTAATGGGTATAAACATTCAATTTTGCAAGATGAAAAAGTTTTGGACATTGGTCAGCAACATGTGAATATACCTAACACTACCAAAGTGAAATGTGAACACTTGAAAATGGTTAAGACGGCAAATTTTCCATGCATTTTAGCACAGCTAAAAATTAAAAAAAAAAAAAATTTAAGATTCTCTACATTCAAGTCATCAATAGTCACTGTTGTAATAGTGTATTCAGTATCATTTCTGGCACAGGTTTTAAATGATCTGATTACAGATTTTCTCATCTGTGAAAAAGCCTTGTGGGTGAACTATACATTTACTTTAGTGTACCAACTGGTATTGTAAGCCTGCATCAATGAGATGCTCTTAGAACCTCATTTTGATTTCTTTTAATCCTTAAAACATTAGCATTAGCTGCTAATTAGAAATAGCCAAGTCCATCACTAGAGGCAAGCCATAAGATGATACTAACTGTAAGGAGAGGAACAATTCTCAAGTGACATTGGGACACTGGTACTGATGAGCAGACAATAAAGACCTGTTGTTATTTTTTGTTTGTTTCTTTGTTCATTGGTTTTCCAGTCTCTCTACTACTGCAGAAGAGGAGAAAAACCACCACCATAGGCTAAATCCTTAGACAAAGTTCAATTTTTAAAAACGTTTTCCATTGCAGACTGTTTTTTAAAAGTATGACACTTACCAGAGAGGATGTGCTTGAGACTATTATGATCACTATGTCATCAAAAAGTCAGCTTAGGAGTTCCCGTCGTGGCGCAGTGGTTAACGAATCCGACTAGGAACCATGAGGTTGCGGGTTCGGTCCCTGGCCTTGCTCAGTGGGTTAATGATCCGGCGTTGCCGTGAGCTGTGGTGTAGGTTGCAGACACGGCTCGGATCCTGCGTTGCTGTGGCTCTGGCGTAGGCCGGCAGCTACAGCTCCGATTAGACTCCTAGCCTGGGAACCTCCATGCACCGCAGGAGCGGCCCAAGAAATAGCAAAAAAAAAAAAAAAAAAAAAGTCAGCTTAAGTAGGTGTAAGTTTGCTTAATATCATACACTTGTATGGAACACACAACGGTTCCATATAAGAATTGCTGATGTGTTGATCACATCACTCTACTTCCCATAGATATCTACTTTCTCTTTGCTCATAGCTAAAACACTCAACATTTTCATACCTTTCATCATTTCCCATTCCACACCAATTGTTTAGCCTGTCTGAGAACTTTTTTTCATTTACCTATGCTGAAATCTGTTCAAAATTTCACAAACTCACCACCGCAACATCAAGATAGTCTTTTCCTGCTCTTCTCCATCCTCCCAACACTCAGCCAACCCAACACTATATGTCAAGAAACCTATTAGCTCCCAGTTCTCTTACTTCCTTCTCAAGTTCAATACCTACATCAAAAACCCTGCTCCCAATTACTCTACGTCTCCATCTGTAGACCTGAAATAATATAACCAACCTCCCCTTTATTGCTCTGGATAAGGACCAAGGGTTTATGTGCACTGCTGACCTCCTTGATCCTTATAAGATGTGTCATGCACAATTATTATTGTTATCTCTGCCCTGGTTTCCCACAACTCTTACTTCATGCCCCTTGATCTTGACCACAAAACATTGTGTTACTAAACAGCTCACTCAGTCTTCTGCTTCCTCCACTACTGCCTTTGGGCAGTCTTGCCAGCTGCCCTTTAAACTTGGAAGAGTCTCCCCTTGCATCTGCCAAGCTGCTATTTCAAATGCTTCCTTCTTACTCATGTCTGCCTGACTGCTCTCCACATGAATGACCAGGAGCACCCTTCCTAGAATGGAACAGGCTTGGGGGAAAAACGACTGATGAAATGAAATCCGGAACACTTTTTGCCCATTAAATACTTGAGCTTAGAAACCTCACGATTTTCTTATTGTTTTTCATGGTCCTTTAGCCTCAATGGCAAATTACCTAGTGATATATAACATCCATCGCTTTGGGGGATAGGTCTCCTCTGTTATCTCCTGGACATGCCAGAAGAATCGTGTGTCTCTTATACAAACTCAATTTTATATATTGAATCCCTCTCTTCTTCTCTCAACCCAATGTTTTCCAACTTGTCTGACTGCAAGACTCACCTACGTTGCACATGAAAGATGCAGATTCTGGGGTCCTACCCCAGACCTACACAATCAAAATCTTTAAGACAGAAAACGTGGGACCCTGTATTTTAAACTCTTGTGTAGGGTATTTTTAGGAAACATTTGACAGCCTCTTAAATCTTTCTGTTTTTGTCAGTGTCCTAATAACCAGAGACCTGATGACATGTATTCAAATGGCCTGATTTATTTAGGGTTTAGTCACAAAGATTCTACCTATTCTATCCATGCTGATAATATGACTTAAAATTAATATTATGTGATTCTGCACTCTAATTTTTCTCTTGCAGTCACATTGCAAGATTCTGGTGATGAATTTATACTGCTTTATACTCACCTAGTGCTTAATGAGCAACGATTGAGCATTTAATGGAAACCCATTTTAAACCTTACTGAACAATCGGTAAAGGCACCACCCAACACAAAAAAACCCTTTAAAACGCCACATCTTAAAGCCTACTTGCGTAGCACTGAATCTTCCCCTCACTAACCATCAGGTGAATGAGAATGAGAATGAAAATTTAAGGATGGTCTCTTGGCCTGAAAGAAGAAGGCACCTGTTCAGTGACCTGGCCAGATTTCTCAAAACTATTGTTAGGTTTTGTCTGATTGCCTAGATTCCCCATAATAGAGTCCACTTCCTTTCATCCCTCAAGGATTACTGCTCCAACCCTGTGTTCTTTCCATCGTCATGCCGGGGAGAGCGCAGATTAATGATTTGCATCTGATAGTGCGTGATAAAAATTCAAGTAACAGGCCTGCTTTCAGGCAAAGGACACGCAGAACACTTTTCAGAAACGGAGACACGTTTCATGTCGAACATTGCAAATGTTCAAGGATGCTTATTTTAAAACATACTTTCAAAGCAGGAAGACACTTCTAGATGAAAATATAAAAGCAGGTTTCAAAGAAATAAATAAATGAATTAAATCAAATAGAAAAGAACATAGGACCCTTTCTAAAAAGTGATTACTGCTTATATAACATCCAGAAAAATATAGCTGAGCCACAAATAGGAAGCCAATTTATTTAATAGAAGTTACTAGTGAAAACAAAAGTTTCAGTGGGGGTATACCACAGCTATGCTCCATATTACATTTTTCAAAAAGATGACTCTCCTCTCTGTTAAATAAAAAGCTTCAAATGTAAACAATGAATATCCATAAGATGAGACATCTCTGAAACTGAGCAGATTTCTAAATCAATTCATAGACCAGGCTATTTATAAACTCTACTTCCCATCAACCTTAGCACGATGTCAACTCACAATAACAAGTTAATGTTTCCCAGTAATCTTCACTGTGCCATTATTGCCAGCAGTAGGGCCAAGGTAAACTCAACAGTAACAAAAGAGCTCACATCACAATCAAAGAATAAGATTGATGAACATTACATTTCTGCTTTGAAGTGAATGCTGAAAATCATGCCATAAACATACGCTTTTTCAGCCATTAGACTTCAATTGTACCAAGTGGTGTATACAGTGATTTGAAGGTGAGTTTAAAAATAGTCTCCCTGTTTTTAATTAACCACAAGCTTCACTCCTTGGAGAATCTTTTTAGATAGAGAACATTCTCTCCACAGCATTATAAAGTACATAACTCCCCCAATTATCAAACATAATTCCTAAAGCTTGACCATCAATCCTAAGTAAAGTTTTTTAAAAACTGAAATACAGGGTGTTTTCTTGTGGCACAGTGGGTGAAGGATCTGGCATTGTCACGATAGCGGCTTGGGTCGCTGCTGTGGTGTGGGTTCCATCCCTGGCCCAGGAACTTCTACAAGCTGTGGGGTGTGGCCAAAAGAAAAAAAAATGAAATACAACTTAAAGTGCCAAATCTGAAGGGTAAAGCTTGATGAGTTTTTATATACGCCTAATGATAATTGTTTTTATAACTTACAGTAATATAACTCAACATGATTCCATGACATAAGATTATTTGTAAAAGATCATTTTTTTCCCTAAAAAGTACAACATTCTCTTGCGCTGGTGGTTAAATGGCAGAATTCTCACCGCCCACATGGACTTAAAGGTTAACAGCAGATACTAATTGTTCATGATATAACAAACAGCAGCCTTCACTTTTTCCAGGTGGAGGGATGAACCTTCAAGAGTAAATACTTTGGGTCCTTATATTAAAAAATACTTAGTACTGGAGTTCCTGTCTTGGATTAGTGGTTAACGAATCTGACTAGGACCATGAGGTCTCGGGTTCGATCCCTGGCCTTGCTCAGTGGGTTAAGGATCTGGCATTGCCGTGAGCTGTGGTGTAGGTTGCAGACACGGCTCGGATCCCGAGTTGCTGTGGCTCTGGCGTAGGCCAGTGGCTACAGCTCCGATTCAACCCCTAGCCTGGGAACCTCCATATGCCGTGGGAGCGGCCCAAGAAATGGAAAAAAAAAAAAAATCAGTAGATAAAGTATTCTTTATTTATAAAAATAAAGACAAAAAAAAAAAGAAAAACCAAAATGTGCACCTTTTGCTACAATGGAAAAGATCATTGACACTGATTTTCGAACTCTTTGATTCTTTTGTTAACTCACCCCTGAACACATCAGCTCCTCAGGAAACAAAATGAACTAAACCTCTACAGTTTCTCCACTGTTGTCGTGTCTATGGACCAAATCACTTCAGTTTGTTTCCCAAACCTCTATAAATAATTTGGCCACTTATTTGCTGAGCATGTCCACTATCGTTCCCCTTTTCTGGCTAGTTAAGAAATCATGTGTCATTCTAGCAGCAATGTTTATGTGCTAATTTTTCCCATTGCTTAAATATCTACCACCCAAGTCAGTGGTGGATTTATAAAACCCAGGCCCAGGATATTCAATTCATCCTGGAGAAGATGATTGAGACAACTCATGGTAGGTGTTGGGTTTTTTTTTTTTTTGTCTTTTTGCCATTTCTTGGGCCACTCCTGCGGCACATGGAGGTTCCCGGGCTAGGGGTCGAATCGGAGCTGTAACCACCAGCCTATGCCAGAGCCACAGCAACGCGGGATCCGAGCCGTGTCTGCAACCTACACCACAGCTCATGGCAACGTCAGAACCTTAACCCACTGAGCAAGGGCAGGGATCGAACCTGCAACCTCATGGTTCCTAGTCGGGTTCATTAACCATTGCGCCACCAAGGGAACTCCAGGTGTTGGGTTTTTGTCAGCACTCACCCCAAACACATTCTCCCATCTTTTAACTGCCTGTTGTCACCTTCTCATAAACATCTTCCTTTGTGGTCTATGATGATGATGATGTGCTCAGCTAACCCAATGTGTCCGTGTCTGTGGCAAATATCTAAGAACCAGCAACACTTCCTAGATACAAAAGGAAACGTCAGATCTGAATGCAGAAGAAAAAATTTTAAACAAGTAATTTTTAAAGAACTGCTGCTCCATTTGTAAAATATGGTCAGCAACATGAACAATAGTAAAACAAACAAATAACTGTCAAGTAGCATTTCTGTTACGCCAATCCTGAATACATTTAGAAGATTCATTTGCAATGAACATTCATGGAGGAAGAGAAATCTGTGTGCGGCCTTAGTGTTAGAATTACGAAAAGCTCTAAAATGGTACAATTCAAAGAAATGACATTTCCTCTTTCATTTAGGAAAACCTCACTCTTTTTAATGAACAAAGTGAGAGCTGACAGGGCCATTAAAACTGGTGTCCTAAAGTCAGGATTTTATAACAACTCTGAGAACTTTGTACCGCAGGGAGTGAAAGTCCTGAAATCTTCACCCAATCAACACAGCTGACAAAGGGTGTTTTCTACAACATGAATTTTCTTGTTCTGCCATGCAGCATCCCTATGTCTCATGGCCATCCAAACTGTATCTCGAAGTGGCAGAAAGGAAACCTCCAATGTGATAAAGGGAGAACATTTGCCTGGTATTTAAAATCTCCATTAGGTTATTCCAGAAACATTTATTTTTAATGCTATCAATAGGAAAACAGAGAAAAAGAAGAAAATACTATCACACGCTCTGAGTTATTAAAAAACAGCATTAAGCTAGTGCATTCATTCAACAAACCTTTATCAAGGGTTTGAGGTCAAATGCTATGGGAGTGCCTAAATAATAATCATGACATGTTCACCTGGTTACTTAAAATACACTACACAATATACAGTTTAAATTATATGGTGATTCTAAGATTAATTTCAACATTTTCAGTATCCCTATGAAAACTGTGAACTTTATAGGGCTAATAACACCCTTATATTAACTTTCGCTTATACTAGGATCTGTTTCTGGTCTCTCCATTTTATCCTTTGATCTTTCTTTCTAATAATGTGTTAGTATCATACTTTAAAATTAATGCATAATGATTATAAACATTAATGTACATACATATTATATTTTAGGGTCTGATTATCTCATTAGATGCAGTAAAATCACCTGACAAAATTCAACATCTGTTCATGATAAGCATTTTCAATACACTAGAAACAGACATACTAAAGATCTAGAAAATAAGAACATCTAAATAGTGAAATTTAGTGTTATGACAAAGATAGCATTTCTGTCAGGAGTGATAAGGTGTATTTTTAATAAATGAATTTGGGATAAAAAAAAATCATGCAACAGCTCTCCATTAATTTACTTTCTACTTCATCTCAATAATGTTAAATAATTTTCCTAGTAGTATTTTAAACTTATAATGTACTTGTAACATCTCTACTCCTTATACAACCTTTTAAAGTACGTGTTATCATCATCCTACACATGGCTAAGCTTTGCATTGGAATTCAAGTGATTTGGCAGAGGTCAAATACCTACAAAGCAGGGAGCATATATCATGCCTCCATCCCAACCTCTTTCCATATACCACCTCCTGTCCACAAAATAATGCCAGCTGTCAAAGAAACACTAAGAATGAAGCAATTAAAACGTGCAACTATTCAATATCTTATGATAAATTTAAATGGAAAGGAATAGAAAAATATATACATATTTCATATATATATGAAAACTCACTTTGCTGTGCACCTGATACTAACACAATATTGTACATCAACGCCACTTCAAGAAAAAAAAGAAAAAAACCAGTGCAAGATTATACTTTGTGCAAACCAAGTAGGAATGAAGTAACTACAATAAGACACAGTATCTTCTCATTGTGCTTTTCAAGTTTTAAAACGGTAAACACTCTGGGGTTGAGGTCTTACTTCCACTCTATCATGGGAACCTGGTGCTGCAGTTACTGGATGAGATCCAAGGAGACTCTACCTTACTAGCAAATTCTTTCCAATAAAGAAGAGAGTTAAAGTGAAGGCAGAGTGAGCTTCAACATAACTTGACACTGAGAAAAATTCTGTCACTGTTTTCATTTTCTATGCACAAGGTCGCAATGTGGGAAACTGAAAATCCGCATGCCAGAGGAACATAACGCTGGGCATTTTGACTTCCCTCTGCTGGGCAGTAAACCTCTTGGATTTCTATTTTTGGAAATTGAGGTATCCCTTTAATCCTGTTACAGAACTGCTGACGGCGGTAAGACGGCAAAGGAAAATCGGCACAGGGCCGGTACCAGTGCCGCCTCCAAGAAGAGGAATAAGAGCACAAGCAAGCACAAGCATTTTGCAAGAGAATTTTGTGAACCTGGCGTCAGTATTCACAACACAACACAAAAAACACCAGCCAACTGCAACCATTTTGGACGAAAGGGGGCCCCTGAAGCTGGATCAACAGGGAGAAACTCTCAGAGGCAATATTTATAGCTTGGTTAAGGTTGTACTTGTGGAACACAGAAGAACGCTTCTCTACGTCTGTCCTCGCCAGAGATTCTACACGTGACCGGCAGCACTTTCTTCTGCTTTATTTGGTGTGTATAAAGACACAGTTCTGAAAGGGCCGGCCTTTTTCTGTTTGGACTTTGAGGTACAAAGACACTGTTGCTATACTCCTGAAGAAAGACCCTTCTTTTTTTCAAAGACCCTTCTGACGAAGATTTTTTTTTTTTTCCTACCAGCAGCTGAGACAATTGAGCCAACATTTATTTTTTAATGAAAATCACCTCCTCTTCAAAAATGGGCCCCACGTGGCTCAATTCCTTTTCGAAGTTCTCTTTGATTCTAAAGCTGAAAACGCACAGAACGAACGTTCTTCTACCAAAATGAATTTGGTGGTAGGGATTTACTACAAGGCCCCCTGACAATGATGAAGAGCCATATTCTAAACATTCAGTCTCAGTTACTGAAGGTCACCTGTTAAATGGATGAAGCCTAATTCTATCCCACTTAGAAGCAAAACAACCAACACCTGCTTTGGGTCAACAGCAAGGGCTGTTTCCAGACCGAGCCCAAAATATCGCACTCAGATAAAGTCAGACGCCTGTAGTTACTGACATTCAGAAGAGCGTTTCAGAGGCTCTGACGATCTGAATTCACACACACAGCAAGCTTACCTTTATCCATCATACTCTGTGAGAAAGAAAGTTTGTTTTTCTAAGTGAGAGGGCTTTACATGTACCAAAAAGTTGCAAAAATGGCACACAAACTGTCTGTATATTCCTCACCCAGTTCCCCCACTGGTACCATCTTCCATTACTATGGTTCATCTGTCACAACTAAGAAAGTAATTGGAACATTACGTTAACTGAAGTCCACAGATTTCACAAGTTTTTCCTTCACGTCCTCTTTCTGTTTCACGATCCCAACCAGGAACAGTACATTTAGCTGGCCTGTCTCCCTAAGCTCCTCTGGTCTGTGACAGTTTCTCTACTTCTTCCTTGGTTTTTGAGGGACCTTAACAGTTTTGAGGAATACTGGTCAGATGCTTTGTAAAAAAAATTCCTCAATTTGGGTTTGTCTGATTTTTTTTTTAAATTAGACTAGGATTATGAGTTTTGGGGAGGAAGACCACATAGGTGACATGCCATTCTCATCCTGTCATAACAAGGGTACATGTTATCACACGCTATCAACATGACTTATCACTGTTGATATTAGCCTGGATCACATAGTTTAGATGCAGTGTTTGCCAGGTTTCTCCACTGGAGTTATTCTCCTTCCTGCCCCTTCCCAGACTCTGAGGAAGCAAGTCACTGCATGTAGCCCACACTCAAGGAATGAGGGAAGGGAAGCTAAGCTTCACGTTTTGAAGGAGACACTGGTGGAGGGGTGAGGGGTAACTACATAAATTATTTGGAATTCTTCGGTGTCTCTTCTCCCCATTTATTTATTTGTTCAAACATTAATTTATTTACATCAGTAGGGATATGTTGTGGGTTATCAGTCCACTGCCACATCCTGGAAAAGGCTTATTTGGATGAGTATTTCTTTTTCTTTTTGCTTTTTAGGGCTTGTACCCACAGCATACGGAAGTTCCCAGGCTAGAGGCTGAACTGGAGCTGCAGCTGCCGGCCTGCACCACAACCACAGCTGCTCCTGTGACCTACACTACAGCTCACGGCAATGCCAGATCTTTAACTCACTGAGCGAGGATAGGGATCAAACCCGCGTCCTCAGGGATACTAGTCGGGTTCCTTACCGCTGAGCCAGGATGGGAACTGCTGGACTAGTATGTCTTAACTTTAATGAGCTTTCCAGTTTAACTGGGGATCTTGTGACGATGAAGATTCTGATTCAGCAGGTCTGGGTGGCCCTGTACGGTGCATTTCCAACCAGCCCCAGGCGATGCTGCTGCTGCTGCTGGCCTGGCTCTATACTCTGAGCAACAAGGCTCTCCAGGCTGTGCTTAACCTCTTCTGGGAATGAGTGCTCCCTCTGCTCTGCAGCAACACATTCCCCCTCTGAAAGGCCAACCAGGGAAGGCAAAATGAAATATTTTCAATGTTCAAATCTATTCACTTGAATACAAACTCCAAGGCAGACTTTTGGGTGTTGCTTTTGTTTCAGATTTGCTTTAAATGAAACTGTAGATGTTTTTATTTATTTATTTTTTGGTGGCACCCATGACATTTGGAAGTTCCCAGGCCAGGGATCAAACCCGAGCCACAGCAGCAACCCGGGCCGCTGCAGTGACAATGCCCAGTCCTTAACCCGCTGAGCCACAAGGGAACTCCAAACTGTAGCTGTTTTTAGGCCACCACCACCACACCCAGCCCAACCTCTAACATATACAGGCTACCTCTGCCTTCTCTATATGAATTTAGAAATGACTAAACCTATTGTGATCAGGGTGGTGCAATCTAAGGTTTAACTTCTGGAAGGGAAAGACAGCTGGGAATTGTGTATCTCTGTTCACTCTGTGCTCCCCTTAGGGAGGGAGGAAGAGTACACATTCGAGAAGCAACCAAGAAGGAAAAGCCAGGAGAAAGGAAAACTAACAAAGTAAATCATCTGTTGGTCCACTGTCATCCAAAGAATGGATGAAGATATCTTTGCAAAACAATATGGTCCTCCAGAGGTCCTGGTAAATTTAAGGAGTGGGCTACCCAAGCAGAAGCCTTACCCCTGCTCAGAGATTACAAGTGGAAGGACACTGGTGGTGATCACCTTCAGAAATTTACCCCTTGTTTTGATTTTGATGGGCATGGGTTCCATTGCATGTCCAACTCACTATGGGAACATGCACTCCAGTTTCCAGTGCCTTGATTCTAAATGCATTTACACACATGTGAGTGTATATTCAATCATACACATTAACATAAGCTACTGCCCTGTGACTCCGTGCTCTAAATAAACATTTGAAAATCAAACCTGATGACTAAATTTTCTCTCAAACCAATCAATGAATACCGCCTTTCAGTATAAAAAGAACAATTTGCTAACTGGAGGAGTAAATGTCTCACATACTTGAAAAAATCAATTATGAAACAGGAAACTGAAACTAAAACTGCATTTGAGAAACAACATGTTAGATACAAAAATTACTATATATCCTGTAATCCAAGAAGAAAGGAAACACATAATGTCTGTTTGCTATAAACTGACTTAAACTTACAGGTAAAACCTGTCTTACCATCTACATGAAATAAAGATACTTTTTAAAGGCTTAAATGGTGAATAAGGGGGGAAAAAAATGTCAAACAGCACATTTAAGATGTTAATTATACTGGTCTCTTTGAAGCCTAACAAAGGTGATGGAATTTTCTGACACATAAACTCATCAAAGTCACGATTTAAAAAAGACATGTTAAATCCATTTGATATAAAAAATAACTCCAATTTGAGTCCCCTTTTTGGAAATATGGTTATCAAGAAGTTAATGAAAAAAGTCCTCTTCACGAGAAATATCACCTAAAAATTAAAAAGGCATCGCAAGTAGGAGAATGACCAAGATCCCAGTGAAAAGAGAGATCTCCCTACTCAGTATGAATATGGGTCCAATATTAAAACGTCTGACACCCGTACATACCCAACAACTGCTCCAGAATGCCAATGATTCAAGTATATAACACACATTCCCTTTATTTTTAATTTAATTTTATTTTTTTGTCTTTTTGTCTTTCTAGGGCCGCACCTGCAGTATATGGAGGTTCCCAGGCTAGGGGTCTCATCAGCGCTGTTATGGCTGGCCTACGCCAGAGCCCATTAACACCAGATCCAAGCCTCATCTGTGACCTACACCACAGTTCTCAGCAACGCTGGATCCTTAACCCACCGAGCGAGGCCAGGGATCGAACCCGCCACCTCATGGTTCCTAGCTGGCTTTGTCGCTGCTGTGCCACAATGGGAACTCCTCCCTTTATTAATTAATGAAACAGGAAGGCAATAGCCTACCTCCTTTTGGCAAAAAAAATAAATAATAAAAAAATGCACATCTAGAACCTGGAGCTTGAGACTTGCTAGGAACCCCCGATAGCATATGGCAGCCAGGAGTGATCATGAAACTCATCTGCGCACAGGAGGGCACAATCAGTGAGGCTTTTGATAGTTTCAAAGACACCCCTTCCTGCCCTAAACAACATCCTCCCGCTGACCATTAGAATCACTCTATTTTCTCTCATTTAATTTTCATAGCTATCCCCAGAAAATTATTTGCTTCTCCATTTTACAAAGGAAGGAATGAAGGCTACGATATCTAAGTGAGCCGTGGTGCTGGCACCTGAACCTAGACAGTCTTACTCCAGAGCCTTCCCTCTCGATACTATTACCTTAAGACAGAACTAACATTTGGGGAAGCAACACAGCTGATGCACAAGGGCAAAGATGACAACTAGGATCTAAAGCTCAATGTTCAAGTATGAGATACGGGGTGGGCGGAGAGAGCCAGGATGGCCAGCACTGCTCTAGGAGCTAGATGCATACGTGATTTTGCTGAATAAATGCACGGTTATCTGAGGGTCTAATGGAACACAAGAATAAACAAGGCAAAAAAAGGGATTTATATGGATAATTGTATGCCACCAAATTGGACAACCTAGGAGAAATGGATAAATTCCTAGAAACATGCATAAGAATCTACCAAGACTGCATCAGAAAGAAAAAGAAAATCCAACCAGATCAATAACGAATAAGGAGGCTGAATAAGTAATTTAAAAAAACCCTCCCAACAAAGACAATCCTAGGAAGATGGATCCACTGGTGAATTCTACCAAACATTTAAAGAAGACTTAAGTTAATCCTTCTCAAATTTTTCCCTGAAAGTTGAAGGAGGGAACACTCCCATTCACAGTGTGTAGGCTACATTACCATAAAGCAATCAAACTGCTACTTCTTTATCGATGCATGAATCACTGTACATGCAAATAAATATAAATTTCTTTTTTACATTATCGTTTCTTCTTCTTTTTTCTTTTTAGGGCCGCACTTGAGGCATATGGAGGTTCCCCGGGTAGGGGTTGAATCGGAGCTGTAGCCACCAGCCTACACCACAGCCACAGCAATGCAGGATCTGAGCCGCCTCTGCGAACTACACCACAGCTCACAGCAACGCTGGATCCTTAACCCACTGAGCAAGGCCAGGGATCGAACCTGCGTTGTCATGGTTGCTAGTCAGATTGGTTAACCACGGAGCCATGATGGGAACTCCTATTGTTTCATTTTTGATGCCGAGTGTGTAACAGGTATAACATCTACAGTGTTTTGTATAAGGCAATACCAATGTAGGTACAGACAGAAGATTCATTTTTGAATCAGACTAGGGAAATTTAACAGTATTGATAAATACAGTACAGTACTGTAAATATATTTTCTCGTACGATTTCTTACTAATGTCGTCTCTAGCTTAATCATAAGAATACAGTATATAATTCATATCTAAAATATGTGTTACTTGACCATTCATGTTATTGGTAAGGCTTTCAGCCAACAGTAGGTTATTAGTAGTTAAGTGGGAGGGAGTCAAAAGTTATGTATTTATGGATTTTTGACTGTACCGTTCAAGAGTCAACTGTACAGAGAACTAGAAGAATGTCATGAATAATAATATGGTTTAAAATAGAAAGACCGTTTATTGTTTATTTAAACTTTCCTTTAGGCCCAGGGGCCGAGGATGCTTTTACTTCAGACCTTTTTGGTGGCTGTCAAATTGTCTGGCTATTTTCAACCACAGTGCTTTTAAGCAGCCAACTGAGTGAGTCCTTGCTAACTGAAATATGCTGGGTGCTCTAAATAAATCCAAGGGCTATGCAACAAGCACACGTGCTCTGCAATCTCTAAAGTGCTTCCCTAATAAAAATAATGAGGCTTCCCTTTTGCCTATTAGATTGGCATAGCCAAACCCAAGCAACAAATAATGCTATTTTCATGGGACAGAGACCCACCAAATAAACTGCATCACATGACGGGACACAGAAGCTTGCTAGTGTGTCCACAGTGTGATGTTGTGTTTTGTTGTATTTGGAAAGTCCATTCAGAATTATCTTCTGTCCTAAAAAGTATCAAAAAGGAATTCCCGTCCTGGCTCAGCGGTAACGAACCCAACTAGCATCCATGAGGATGTGGGCTTGATCCCTGGCCTCGCTCAGTAGGTTAAGGGTCCAGCATTGCCGTGAGCTGTGGTGTAGGCTCAGATCCTACGTTGCTGTGGCTGTGATGCAGACCGACAGCTGTGGCTTCAATTCAACCCCTAGCCTGAGAACTTCCATATGCCGCACTTTTGGCCCTAAAAAGCAAAAAAAAAAAGTCTAAAACAAGAAGGCTGGAACAGGATGGAAAGAGTGTCTTCTACGATGAAAAATGAACTGAGAAAAGTGTTAGATTAATCTCTCCAGGAGGATCCTGTATCTCCCTTTCACTTTATGAACTCTGCATTCCCCCCTTTGAATAGTAAAGGACTCCTTTGTCTGGGACAGTGTGACAGTGTTCCTTCCTGATTCATCAGGTTTCTGATGGGGTCTGAGGGAGGGGGTGTAATTCAAAACAAAACAGGTGTGAGGAATAACAACCTGAGAGGCAGGAACTCAACCCTTAAAAATTAGAACTGATCTCTGTTCTTAGAGTCTTCGATATGATCTACAGGAAGGTAGAGAATGCTGACTGAGCAGAGGAACCTCTTTGTGAAGCATGCTAACACATAAAGTCAAAACGGCTGAAAATCAACTTATTTTTCTCTTATGTACACACTCACATATCAATAGGGAGTCTTACACTCTTTACAGTATTATTTCAATGCCCAGCATTAATGTGTCTTAAAGCATAGCTTTCTTTAGCTCAAAATCCTTCACAGATGATTCTTCAACTGTATCAGTGCTCCTCGTGTTTTTGGATCATAAACCCTGATCAGGGGTGGTGGTGAAGGGTGCAGCAGCAGCATCAAGTGATAGTAACAGCCACCAACACGCACTGAACACTTACTCTCTGCCGGGGACCTAGCTGTGCATGACCTATGTATTAGTTCACTCATTTAATCCCACAAGCAACCTGGGAGGTAGTGTTATCTGCCCACCTACAGAGGAAGAAGAGGAGGCAGAGAAATCAACCCGCCCAAAATACCACCACTAGCAAACAGCAGAGCCAAGACCTACATGGAGACTCCGTCTGGCTCCAGGGCCTATGTGCTTCCTCACCACGTGCAGTGCCCTCTTCGAGTACATGCTCCCAGCTCTTCTAGCCATATCTACTCAGAAATTATATATAACTCTATTAACATACTACACACATTATATATACCGGATATAAAATAGTAGTTCAAAGGATGAGAGAAAAGAAATGACGAGCCCACATGCTCTGCCACACAAGGTACTGCCTTGCACACCACGCTTTGAAAGCCACGCATCCCATCTCTCCCTGATGCACTCCTGGACCCGACAGGCTAGCCTGCTCGCTTCCTCTTCAAACATCTTCTGCGTCCCTCTTCTGTGCCCTGGCTCCCACCAAGTCCCTTGTCTCCACGACAGAAAACAAGTTTAAAAGTTTATCCCACAAGGAGTTCCTATTGTGGCTCAACGGGTTACGGATCTGGCATTGCCATGAGCTGTGCTGTAGGTCGCAGATGCCGCTCGGATCTTGCATGGCTGTGGCTGACTGTGGCTGTGGTGCAGGCCGACAGCTGCAGCTCTGACTCGACCCCTAGCCTGGGAACTTCCACATGCTGCAGGAAAAAGAAAAAGTTCACTCCACAAGCCTTTCTGAGCTCTCCTCTCAGACACGCGTTCTCAGACAGCTGCCTGGCACAGGTCATGGCTGTGAGTCTCTGGGAAGTTGTTTGTGGTATGGATGGCTTGTCTGTCTCTGGCAGCTCATAAGCCTCTTGAGGACAGTAAGTATGTTATACGTTAACTTCTCTTTTTATTTATTTATTTATTGCTACATTTTTTAGGGCCGCACCTGCGGCAAATGGAGCTTCCCAGGCTAGGGGTCTAAAGGGAGCTACAGCTGCCGGCCTTACACCACAGCCACAGCAATGCCAGATCTGAGCTGTGTCTGCGACTACACCACAGCTCACAGCAACGCCGGACCCTTAACCCACTGAGCGAGGTCAGGGATCTAACCCGCAACCTCATGGTTCCTAGTCAGATTCGTTCCCGCTGCGCCACGATGGGAACACCTACATTAACTTTTCTTTGTGTCCTCCATAGCACCTGGCCTAGTACCATGCACTTAATAATTACTCAATGGCGTGTGCTAAATAAAAGAATAAATAAGCATGCTCCACATTTACTCCGTATCTCTAAGGCCCAGTCACAGACAGACGGTTAAGGCAAAGATCATCCTGGGGAGCAGAAGAGGTGATGTGACAGACCCGTTCCTCTCTGCCCAAGCTCTCGGGAACCACGGCGGACTGACCAGGCGCACTGTGAGCCTATGGGAAAGGACTTCACATCCGCCCCGGAGATCTGCACGTGTAGCAGGGGGACCTTTCAGAGCCTTCACGTTTCTACAGAAATGGCCTCCTTCTCCAAGCTTATGGGCAGTCCTAAACAAAGAGACACATGTCACCAACGCAATTTCTGGACAAAAGACGTTTACTCTTTATTTAAAAAATAAAAAAGTTTTCCTTTGTCTTTTGGTGGGATGTGCTCAAGCCTTATCTTTTCAACAGTGACTAGTCTGATGCCTCATTCACAACTGTCTGCCTTCTTACCAATTCCCAATTCTCCTTATGTATTATATACTTATCATAATAAATTGAATGTATTTTCTTGTAATACCATTATTGTCTGTCTCCCTGCCCCTAGAACGTACACTCTGGGAGAGCAGTGATCTTTGAGAGCCGGGGTCTGTCTCTGTTGTTCTCTGATGTATTCCAAGCACCTAGAACAGTGCTCAACCAACAGCCCCCGAAGGAACAAAGAAACAGATGAGAGCACCTTGCATTTCACCCCACACCCTGAAAGCCCCCAAGCGAGTCACTCTCACCTGAGAACGTTCTTTTCCTCTTCCAGAAAAGTCAGAGAAGGGTGGTGAACCACACAAGCTTGAACGCTTTGACTCCCAACTCCTTTTTGACCTTTTGTCCTTGCACAACTTTAGTCAGATCTCATAACCCTTCTGCCGTCGGTTTTCTCATCAGTGTGATGGGAATAACATTCAGCATCCATAGGTACTCAGCACACACAGTGCTCCCAGATTGTTCATATACATACATATATATATATCTCACACCCCCTACACTCTCTCAATAACTGGCACGTACATGTGCGTGTGTAGGTATGTGTATATACGTACACATACATCTACATAATACTTACACACGTACCTTCTTTTCTAGCATTACTTCCCCTACTCTCATTCCAAGTAGTAACACCACCCTGGGGCTACACCAACTGACACACCTCTGAACTCTACATACCCCCGGCTGATACTATGAGTTCTGAGTATTACAAAACAGCAACAGGACACTGGCGACTGACGGTGACATTGCACGACAGTTGGTGCTCCAAACTTGGGAGGGAAGAGCTGTCCCCCCACACCCAGAGAGAGCTCCCGAAGTAACACACACCAAACAAAAGCCTTTCGATGTTTAGAAGGAAGGGATTAATTCATCTTCAAAGTAGCATTTTAATTAAAAATGAGTTTTCTGGGCTTACATCCAGATAGGAATATGTTGCCAAAAGGTAAGATTTAACAAGGTCTGGTTTTTTTTCCTTTGATTTCTGAAGAGCCCAGTGCCTCCCGATCCTTTTCCCGTCGAGGCGTACACAGACCATCCGCTTTCTTTGGCACTCTGGGGTAAAGAGATGCTTCAGAGGACCGTCTGGAGCCTCCAGCCCCTCGAGGTCCCACTCAGATGCCCTGAGAGCTGAAGGAATCAATAAATACTTGACACATCTACAGCCGGGCCACTGGAGAAGCTCTGCTTTAGCGCTTCTTGGACCTTCCTAACCACTTAGATTTTTCTCCTTTTACATAAACACAAGTCCTCAGAAAGAATGAGTAAATCTGGCCACTGCTATAGTGACAAGAGTGAGCATTTCTTTATGACTCATTCCAGGAAAGAAGCGCACTGACCAGCAACCCATTTATAACTTACAACATCAGCATAATTTCATGCTTTTGTTTTTGACTTTCCATTCTGCAATTATATTTTCTGTGTAGAAAATAAACAACGGAGATAGGCCAAGCTTAGGTCGCCAAATGGAACCCATCAGGGAATGTTCCATTTCTGGACGGCTTGAGCAAATTGCTACTCTACGTTTCACAATTTTGTACTTTTAAGAAATAAGAAAAAGATATTAAAATTCTTTAAGCATCAGGTGCTGTCTTATATGGTCCCATTTTTAAAAGATGGAATTGATCATTCTTTTAAATTATACTTAATCATAAGTTTTGGTGCAATAATATGAGTAAAAAAATATTTTTTTTTCTAAAAACATTCACTTCCTTACTTAGAAAACTCGAACAGAATTTGTACTTATTAAGGCTAGTTCCATCACTCATTTTCTACTCGTTTCCACTGCTTCTCTCTGTAGCAGAGAGTGAAGGGTGGTTTGTCTTAGCCTTATTTCTTGAACAGACAACAAGCTGGCCAAACGGGCCTAGTGTTACTTCTTTCTTGGTTTTCTGCTTTTCTTTTCCACAAAGGGTGATATCAAGATCCACCTCGATTCTTATCCTCATGCTGCCCTCTCGGCCCAGCACTTCTATACCTACGCCCATAAAGACCCTAACACTGAGTATATTAGGATGTTACAGGCTAAAGCAGAAATGGCCTTAGTTTCAGGCTCCTTCTATGATGGGTGCCTTCATCTTTGGCCATGTCTTCTGTCATTCATATGCTCCCTGGTTCCCAAGGATTCAGCTGGCTCACTGGGCTTCTAACCCATGGCTCCCCACACTAGGAGGGAAGAGTCTTAAAGGCAAATTCATGTTTTCACTAAGCCTAGAACAGGGTATGCATTCCATAGTTTGAACTGAGTCCAGTCTTGATCACTTTTTCATGGTCCCATCTGCTCCCAGGCCTACGAGCTACACTTAGGTTGCCCATGTTTGAGAGGTTTGGTCACAGCCTTAAGGATGACAGAAGGTGCGGCAACTAGATCTTGGCTATGACCTTCCAAGGGAGGATTCCGTATTTCCAGGTTAGGAGTATTAAATGGGATACCAAAGAGAAATGATGAGAAAGAGACGAGCGGAGGAAGGGGAGGTATAGTGAGCACTTTTAAAGGTCTTTCACCAGCTTTGGTGTCTCAGGGTTTCACTGGCTTCCTCTGTTTCTCTTTACAATATGGATGGACTTCGTTGTTTCCAGTGGTGCATTAACATATCAAATCACATTTAAGAAGACCAGTTGAGTGACAGAGGATTAAAAACAGCAAAGATGGATTCCTGATTTGGTTTCCTTAGGGATAAAAAGTCATTATTCACATCAACTATCAGAGAGGCAGAAAGTTCTAAAGAGAAAAGGAGCGTAGGTTTTAGAGTTTAATGTCTTCTCTCTACCCTTGACTACATCTGTGACTTTACCCCCAGGTCACTCCTCCAGGTACACTTCAATTTCCTCATTAGAAACAGAGGCAAAGACTGGGGGTTGGGTGTGTGTGTGTGTGCGTGTGAACTCCTACCTTGTGAGTTACTGGAAGGATTAATGAAGTCACGTTTGCAATTCCCAGGGAATACAAGTGGTGCTCAAGGACTTCCCGTCGTGGTGGTTCGGTGGTTAACAAACCCAACTAGTATCCCTGAGGACACAGGTTCTGTCCCTGGCCTCAATCAGTGGGTTAAAGCTTCCAGAGTTGCCATGAGCTGTGGCTGCAGGTCGCAGACTCAGCCTGGATCTGGCGTTGCTGTGGCTGTGGTGTAGGCTGGCAGCTGCAGCTCCAATTTGACCCCTAGCCTGGGAACCTCCATATGCTGCAGGTGCGGCCCTAAAAAGACAATAAGCAAACAAACAAACAAACAAACAACCAATAGGTGCTTAAAATTTCAATTTTCCTTCTCTTATGGCAAACTTTCCAAGTGCGTGGGCCTAGGCTGTCTGAAGCTGATCCCTGGTTGATAAGTCATGTCAACCTACAGAGACAGCACCACTGTTCAGCTCCACAGCCAGAAAAGTGGAATCTTCTCGACCCAGATTTCTGTAAGTACAGAAATCAAGACTCCAAATTTGGGGGCGGGGAGTGGATAAAACAGTAAAGTGTTTGACAGATTCTGCTGGTGAAAATGGAGAAAATTTAATACCAGCCAAGGGATATGTAGAACTGTGGCAATTGTTTGGATTAACTGAAGAAAATAGAGTATTTTTTTACCTAGAACATACAGATAAATGCAAAAGTGGTTTTTCTGCTTTAATAGAAACTAAATGTCCTCAACTGCCCCCTTCACCTTACCCGTATAAAAAAAACTTAATTTAAGAAAGGGCAGGGATCACCTTTTATTTTTATGTTTTTTGTCTTTTTAGGGCCGCACCTGCAGCATCTGGAGGTTCCCAGGCTAGGGGTCTAATAGGACCTATGGGAGAGCCATAGCAACGAGGGATCCGAGCTGCATCTTCGACCTACACTACAGCTC
This sequence comes from Phacochoerus africanus, assembly GCF_016906955.1. Lineage (NCBI taxonomy): Eukaryota > Metazoa > Chordata > Mammalia > Artiodactyla > Suidae > Phacochoerus > Phacochoerus africanus. The sequence goes on along the minus strand of NC_062548.1, from coordinate 101,583,617 downwards.
ACGGCAACACCAGATCCTTAACACACTAAGCAAGGCCAAGGATCGAACCCAAAACCTCATGGTTCCTAGCTGGATTTGTTTCCACTGAGCCACGACGGGAACTCCAGGGATCACCTGTTATATGTCGAGACCATCAGGAAAATCACCAAAATGGACAGGAAATACAAAACTCAAATTTCAAACTTTTACGTCAAAAGGTATATATTTCCTTACAAACATGAAAAGGGGAGTTAAGTAACTAAGAATTAGATTAAGCCTCTCCTTGTAACTGTTGACCAAACTCTTCCTCAGTGCAAGAGAAGGTTTTCAACTCCAACATGATTTCTTGGGAGTGATAAGTAACCTAGTAACAACGTTAAGTCCCCAACATGAAGAATTTTGGCAATAAAAACAGACCTTTAATTCTACTTAAAAGACAGGGTAGCCCTGCCAGTGTTGTTCCCAAATGAGGTAATGTCCATGGCTCTTATCTAGCCTTTATTGAGATTTAATGTCATTTACCACTGGCTCTTGTGAACCTGCAGCATAATCTCACCTTTTCTGATGTGCATTATTTCCATCCATTTCAGCATGGCAATTATGAGCCTCTGGTTTTTAAAAATGATTAAGAAACAAATCCCACATGTTCTTTTCCTTTTTCGCACGTCCTACAACTTGAATCTTTCTTCCATAGTCCCCTGAAAATTCAGAGATCAGCATATTTCTCGTTTTCAAGGTATACTACAGAAATACTCGGGGGTTTGATATATGTACGTAAACATTTTTCAAAGAAGTCAAAATGTATAATTCAAGAAAATGTTCTGTGAAAGAATTTGTTTTCTGATTGCAAAATGATTTCCTGCTTTTGAAAAAAATAACAACTTTCTATTGACTTAGCTGGCTCTGAAAGTCCCATGGAGATTTCTATTCCTTTCAATCCCTAACATCTCTTTTCCAGGTGCGGGGCTTTTGCTGATTTCAAAGGTAGCTTTATGTGGAGAAGGAATCAATAAGCTGGAGAAGGGAAAAAGCAAAGAGCCTCCCACCTTAACCCCTTAAGCCGCCCCCACAAAGAGCAACAGGGTGAAACAGAACTATTGCAACACAGATGAGACACCTGGACAGACACGACAAAACGATTTTCACAAGCCTTTGACTGCCTCTTTTCAGCCAGGGTATAAGCCAATCCTGGTAAAGACGGGAATCTATCTGATAAAACACCCAACAGCCAACACCCATATATTTGTTTTTTTTTTTCATTTCTCTAACGCTCAGGAACAAGAGTCACAACTACCTTAGAGTTACAGGGTTTTTAACCTTCCCGCAGTGTTTCACGTATTATGTAGCTGAAAAAAGTGACCTTGAGACTATCAAAGACAGCCCAGACACAGAGCAAAAGACCATATTTTGTTGATTGGCAGAATGGCGAAACACAGGCCAGACCTTTTTTGAGTAGTGTGTATGGGGACCGAGGCTGGGGGCCCATTTGTGCAACTGGTGAGAGAGCCAAAGAAACAATCCCAACCTCACCACTTCTAAGTTCTGCCAAGAGTGGATCTTCAGTCAAAAAAAATATGTGAGGCTGATGCCCCCTGACAAGCAGGCTTCCTTTTAACTAAGCTGAATCCTCTATGACTCTCTGAAGAGCCTGTTCTGCACCACTTATTATTGTAGGTCCTTTCCCTTCAAAGGAACAGCAGAGTCTAACAGAAGTCTACGGGCATCGGGGTCGCAGGTTCATAAGCAACCCCAGCCCCCCTCTTCATCACAGGGATGTTGTGAGGACTAAGGCAGATGAGTGCTCTAGAGTGTGTACTGAAGAAGCCACCAATGACCCATCACATGTGTAACACAGACCATAGCATCTGGTCCAGGAGCCTTGGGGGTTGCACAATATTTTCAGGAGATCTTCAAGATTAATCTATTTTCAAAATGACACTGAGACTTTGCTTTCCTCCTTTGTTCTTCTCTCACAAGTGCACAGCGGAGTTTGCCAGAGGCTCCAAGGTGTGTGATGATGTCACCTCTCTCATGACTAATGGAATGTGTGCTGGTGAGTTCTTGTGTTTTATTTTCTGTTTTAGTTTCTGGTTAAATATTGACAGACAAAAGCTCCTTGGGATCCTCAAAAACTTTGAAGAGGATAAAGAGGTCCTGAGACCAGTTTGAGACCTGCTGTCCTAGAACTTCAGGCCCACCCAACCCTGCAGTTCCCAGATGGGCTGACTTCTCACCCAGCCCAAGTCTTTCTATATGCTCTTACCTCTGCATACAGAAGAGAAGAATTCTTTCTCTCTCTTCCCTCGGCTACCTTCTGCTCTCTGCTTAGCTGTCACTTCCTCTGGGAAGCTTTCCCTGACTTCTCCAAGACCAGTCATGTGGCCCTGCTCTGTGCTCACCTAGCATGGAGCACACTACTTTGTCATTGCTCTTCTTCATTGCTTTTTTTTTTTTTTGTCCCCAATTCCTTTAATGCAAGACCTGATTTGGTCACTATTTTGACTGTGACACAGTAGTACAGAGGAGCCATTCAACAAACACTTGTTGAATATATAAAACAACCAAGGAAGGAAGGCAAGAAAGTAAGTCTATCTTGCATTCTCACCTGGTGGAATTAGTTACTAAAAATATCAGTTTTCACTACAGTAAAGACTTATTAAAATTACAATAATAACAATAATGACTATCTGTATATCTTACTATGTACCAGGTACTATTCTAAGCAATTTATATGCATTAATTCATTTAATCTTCCCCCAAACCTTCAGAGGTATGCACTACTATTATCTATGGTTCAAAAACGACACAAATGTAGAGGCAGTGAGTGATGGATTTGAGACTAGTCTGGATCCACAGTTTCACATGCCCCTAATCACCCTACCCACTGCCTCCTACATCAGCAGAGCGTATCTCAACTTGGAGCATAATATTTGCATCTTAAGGCCATCTTTCAAATCTGCTCACAAATCAGAAATATGACCTGATTTTTGCTTTTTTTCGGTTATGCCTGCAGTGTGCAAAAGTACCCAGGCCATGGATTGAACTCCAGCCACAGTAGCATCCATAGCTGCAGTGGTGACAACACTGGATCCTTAACCACTAGGTCACCAGAGAACTCCATGACCTCATATTTAAATCCTAAGCCAGCCCCACTGTGAGTGACCGCAGAAGCCAAGGGAACAGCAGACCTTCTTACTAATACCTCCTGTCCCCATGTTTACAGCTAGGGTTTAAAAAAGACAGTCTGTCTATGAGGATGTGGGTTTGATCCCTGGCATTGCTCAGTGGGTTAAGGATCTGGTGTTGCCACAAGCTTCGGCGCGGGTCGCAGATGAAGCTTGGATCCAGTGTTGCTGTGGCTGTGGCACAGGCCAGCAGCTGCAGCTCTGATTCACCCTCTAGCCTGGGAACCTCCATATACAGGTGAGGCCATAAAAAGAAACAAAATAAAAAGGATTGTTTCAATAAGAAGTTTACTTCTTAATCATCTGCTGTAACATTTCTAGGAGAAATGCTAAGTTAAAAGCAATAAATAAATTTGTGTGTTTATTCAAAAGAAAAGTCTCCTCTGTAGCACAGAGAAAACAGGAAAGTAGGGTTTGGTATTTCATGTACTGCAGTGTCATGCTGCAGGGCAAACCCTCCCTGATGTGTATCAAGGAACACTCACAACTTCACCCTGAACAGGGAGTGGCCCAGAATGTTCTGCAGGCATCCTCGATGAAAAAGACTTCATCTGGTTTAGAAAGGAAGACCAAGTGGAAAAGCATGTTGTAGAAAGCTTAGGTTGCAATATAAAAGACGATCTGCTACTGCATTGCAAATAATGAAAAAAGCACACCCAAGAAATACTTGTTCTTTCAACAAGAGAAGAAAGTTCTACGGATAAAGTTAAAAGCATATCAAATCTGTACCTGCTACCTGTACCAAAGTTCATTAGTGTTTGACAGAAGTCGCAAAAAGTGACTTTCCTTACCTGGAGAAGTGTCCCATGAATATGGTTTTGCCGGAAACACTGGTCAGTGCAGTCAGGGAGTTTGGCCAACAGACTTCGGATGGTAGCAGGGATTTCGTCCATCATAACAAATGGGACCAAGGCACGAGCTGCCATTTCACGGGAGCGGTAAACAGGTGAACAACCACATCTGGGAAGATATAAAAACACAAGGCCATTCAACACTCACTTCCGCACCTTTGCGTATGTTGAGGTTCTGTCTCGGTCTGCCTGAAACACCCAAGGGCAGGGTGAGGGGAGGAGTTGCTCCCCATTCCAAATGACGTTTTTTCATACTTTCCTTACTCCAAATGACTTTTAAAATGTCAATTCTACAGGTGACTTTGCTTTGCTCATAAACACCATTGATAATCTATGATTCTATCTCAGGGAAAAATACAGATAGGATTTGGGAATAAGATAGCTAGCTAGCTGCTCCTTAACAATCAAACAGCTATTTACTAGGCTCTCATAATGAAAAAATGTACTATGATAAGTGTCATGAGAAATAAGATTGTCACTGTTGTCTCTGAGGAGCCTATACTCTGGTTGACAAGATGAGAAGTACATTTGAAAAGCCAACTAAGGAGTTCCTGTGGTGGTGCAGCAGAGATGAATCCAACTAGGAACCATGAGGTTGAGGGTTCAGTCCCTGGCCTTGCTCAGTGGGTTGAGGATCCAGCGTTGCCGTGAGCTGTGGTGCAGGTGGCAGACGCAGCTCGGATCTGGCATTGCTGTGGATCTGGTGTAGGCCAGCGGCGACAGCTCTGATTAGACCCCTAGCCTGGGAACCTCCACATGCCATGGGTGCATCCCTAAAAACAACAAAAGACAAAAAAAAAAAAAAAAAAGAAAAGCCAACTAAAAATGACAGGCAAATGATCTTGCTGTGATGGCTACAGAAGGATGAAATGGTGGGTTATCGTGTTGAGAAGGATGGAACTCAGGAAAGCGAGTGTGATTCAAGGAAGCCATGAGAGGCCAGGCAGCTATTTCAAGCAGGGACAGTTGCGTACAGCAGCGTCGGAAATGCTCGAGGTAAACGTGTCTGATTTCAGCAGAGGCTCATGAATAACAGTGGACCTTAAGGCTGAGAAGTCAGGCCAGACTGGGGCATGCCATCAACGGTAGAGTACTCGCTCTGAACTTATTGCCAGGAGAACAAGACGTGGGCCCTCGAGTTACCAAATCCTTGCCTCTGGGGCTGACTCACAGCCAAAGAGCTTGATGAGAAGCCAGTTCTTAAGTAAGTGAAAGTCACAGAGAAGTGGTATTTTGAGATTCGACAAAGGTCATTGGAAAGGCAGGTCACCTAGGGCCTCTTGCCTTTTTTGTAAACACTCAGAACCTGAGAGTCCACAACCATTTTTGTTGAAAGTGGGCACTTGAGAGCTTTCACAGGTGGAGTTTTATTTGAAAGGAAAGCCCGATATGCTAAGTCCCAGCTTAAATAAGTTCTTGACTAGAACTCCCAAGACTTCATCATCTTTCATCCCATTACAAAAGAGAACTTGGGAGTTCTCGCTGCAGAAACAGAATCCGATGTGTATCCAGGATGATGCAGGCTCGATCCCTGCCAGCACTCAGTGGGTGGGGGAATCTGGTGTTGCTGTTGCCATGAGCTGTGGTGTAAGTTGCAGAAGCGGTTTTAGATCCTGTGTTGCTATGGCTGTGGCATAGGCCAGCGGCGACAGCTCCGATTCAACCCCTAGCCTGGGAACCTCCATATGCCACGGGTGTGGCTCAAAAATCAAAACAAAACAAAACAAAGTTATTCAAGGGAGTTCCCGTCGTGGCGCAGTGGTTATCGAATCCGACTAGGAACCATGAGGTTTCGGGTTTGATCCCTGGCCTTGCTCAGTGGGTTAAGGATCCGGCGTTGCCGTGAGCTGTGGTGTAGGTTGCAGATGCGGCTCGGATCCCTCGTTGCTGTGGCTCTGGCATAGGCCGGTGGCTACAGCTCCGATTCAACCCCTAGCCTGGGAACCTCCATGTGCCGCGGGAGCGGCCCTAGAAATGGCAAAAAGACAAAAAAAAAAAAAAAAGTTACTCAACTTATACAAGTGCCTTAGATGCCAAGACAAGAATGGGGAGGCTCAGAAGGTAGCAGACTCCGTGGGGGAAAGAGATGGCCTCTTGTTTTTTCCAAAGTTAATCAGTCGTCCAAGAAAAAAACTACTGGTAAGATCTGAGCCATTAGGTGCATTTTGGCTTAGCATGTGGAGAGACAAAGCCCTAAGACCGAGTTGTTTCTAACACTCCAGAGCTATCAATGACATTTATCTTAATATGATAATAAATGTACAGATAGAATTTCTGTACAAATGTAATGATCCAAGCAGAATTTCATCATGGGGAGGAGGGCAGGTTGGAGCAAGTAGGGAGAGAGGAGAGAGAGGTGAAGGGAAGTCAAGGCCTTGTGTCCTTTCCTCCTGGGACAGTCATGGGATGGGTCAAACAGGACACACTTTCAGGATGGAAAAGAGCTCCCCTTATATCATGGTAGGAAAGTCACTGAAGGCGAAGGCTATGGTAGGCAGCTAGAGATTTCCCCATTTTTTCTTTTTTCTTTGTAGGGCCACGTCTTATGGAGGTTCCCAAGCTAGGGGTGAAATCGGAGCTGCAGCTGCCAGCATACACCACAGCCACAGCAACTTGGGACCTGAGCCGGGTCTGTGACCCACACCACAGCTCATGGCAACACCAGATCTTTAACCCACTGAGCGAGGCCAGGGACTGAACCCAAATCCTCAGGGATACTAGTCAGATTCTTAACCTGCTGAGCCACTCGGGAACCCCTCCCAATGGTTTTTGACTGGGTTCTGCCAATTCACCCATTTTCTCACTTTTCTTTTAAAACGATTAAATGTTTGATCTGTAATTGGCAAACGCAGTAAAATGTTTGCTTTGGCCCATGGAGGGTTGCGGGGAATGAGTGAGAAAACTTCACTAGATGGAGAAAAGAAAATACTCAGAAAAAGCTTTGAGATTTAATTAGCAAATGACCTCACTCAGCACAGTCATTTGTCGGAAGCTTCCTGGGCTGTCTGTCCCCCACCCCTCTGACACACACACTTTGTGTTATAGTGTGTTTTATGTCACCGAAAAGGCTTTTGTGTATAAATGTTTCTTTTCAAATACAAATAATTCTGACATGGTTACAGATGTTTAGTTTCTAATTAGCAGTAACTGTACACTAAAGAATGCCTCTCCTTCTGCTCCTGACCTTTTGCAAATGATGATTTCGCAAAGAAATCTGGCATCCCAAAAGGAGAAAGAATGGAAAGTGGGAAAAGGGCCAGAATTTTCTGCTTTCGGATGCCCCGTATTAGGGTACTTTCCAAATGCACACAATCAGGTGAAAGAGCAAAACAAAACCTCCTCTCAAAAAAGTAATGCAATTACAGAAAAAGAGAAGAGGCTTATTTTTAACGTGATATTTAATTAAGTACCATTCCTTTTAAAGCAATGACTAAATGTAATTTCAAACTCCTCCTATTGCAGATTGTTTAAATGAAAGGATAGATTCTAATCAACACACACAGACACACACACACACAGAGCTATCAAGCAAAAAAACATTTCCAGGTTACTGTTCATCAGTCTTTGGGGGCAGGGAAGGGTGTGATGAGACTGAACTTTTCCCCAGGTGTATGTGGTCTGGAGTGTGAGGGAATAAAAGCACAGTCTTTTCAGCCCTAAGTGAACTACATTTGAAGCTAAAATCTATCCTTCCCCTAGACAGAGTCTTTTAGTTTGATTCAGCAAAGGTGCTAACATCGAGCAGACATCTTTGGGGACACAGATCTAGTGACTACAAGGCCAAGTAATTAGAGCAGCTGAATTTTCAGTCTGCTTTGGACACTGATGTCGGTGACTTGGACAAGTCACAATAACCTCCCAGGCTCTGTCAAGCTGACAGTGGTGGCAATAATCCGTCCCCAGGGTTCTGAGGAGGTGCTACAAGAACGCTCCAAGAAGGAAGGTACTTTGGAAATACAGTTTTTATAATGCATTATAAATGCCTGTGCCAGTACAGGATCAGCATGTCCTAGAAATGGCAGGCCTCTCTGTGGCCCCAATGAGAGAATTAAGATGGGTGTGATCCTGCATCATTTAAAAACAGGTAAGACCACAAATTGATGATATGATGGCAAGGAGATTTTTTTGGGCCTCCATTATAAAGTGATGAGGAAGACTCAGAGAGCTTTTTTTTTTTTTTTTTTGTCTTTTTGCCTTTTCTAGGGTCACTCCCACGGCATATGGAGGTTCCCAGGCTAGGGGCTGAATCCAAGCTGTAGCTGCCAGCCTACGCCAGAGCCACAGCAACACAAGGTCCGAGCCACATCTGCAACCTACATCACAGCTCATGGCAACGCCGGATCCTTAACCCACTGAGCAAGGCCAGGGACCAAACCCGCAACCTCATGGTTCCTAGTCGGATTCGTTAACCACTGAGCCACGATGGGAACTCCTCAGAGCGCTTCTGAAAGAAGTAGGACAGCTTCTATTAAGTCTCAATTTCCTCTGGAAACTAAAGCAGATGGATTTGGAATCTCAAAGGTCATTTCTTCTTTCACCATAGTTTGAAAATCATTTCCTCAGTATAACCAGCTATGTTCTAGGCCTGAATATTAGAACACACACAGGCTCTGTGGGACATGCAGATACTGGTGTCTCTAAACCTCAAGCCCTCTCACTCCAATAAACCCTTTCCATGTTTATTTTAATCATATATTTATCGATTGCCTGTGTTCCTGGTACCATGTAACATGATACTGACACATCTGTAAGAGTAATACTTGCACTCCACAACTGTGGAGCCCTTGACAGTTTATAAAATGCCTGCACACCCATTTATGTCTTCACTATACAGCATTCCAGAGGGATGTGAGGGCGTCATAAATCTAAATTAACAGAAGAAAAGTAAAACGAAGCACAGAAAGGCTAAGCGGGCCCTCCATGATATGTAAGCAGCAGCAGCTAGGCCAGAGCCACCAGCCATGGCTCCCAGTGGAACTTGTAGGCTAGTTTGAGCTGCAGCTCACACCTGGGTATCAGGGGAGCATAAGAATATCTCCCAGCTAATAAAAACATGAGCTGTAATTTACAAGTATGTGGAAAATTTCTAACTTAGTGTGTTGGGTTTTTTGTTTTTTTGCTTTAAACATTTTTAGGATCATGAAAACATTTCAGTATCTAATGTAAACTGTGGACTCTCTCACAAGAGAAGCACATTTATCAACATACACATACAATTTTAGGAGGTTCATGACGCACATTCAAAACCCTTGGGGCAGTGTCTCCCAAACCCAGGTCAAGAATCTCCAGTTGCTCCTTTGCACACAGTGTGTCAGGTGCGTGCTCTGCTTTGGAGGCGTGAGTGCGGGGAGCAGGACGCTGCTCACAAGGACCCTCTGGCTTAGAGGGGGAGCCAGAATGACAACCTCATGCTCACAAGTCAGTTACAGCCACACAGGCATACAAGGGTGTGCAGTGGCATAGAAGAGAGAAAGGAGGGAGAGTCGGAACCCCTTTTTAGAGGAGACGAGAGTCTTGGAGTGAGGTGATACACAGCTTTGGATGGCAGGAACCCTGGATGACCTTGGAAAACTGAGACTATAGTATTCTGAGCGGGGAAAGACCACTCCTCTGAGATCCTCTGGTGTCAAAGAGCAGTGGCTAAGCTTTTGTCCAGGTGTTTCCCCCTTATATTTACCCTCAGATTTTGTTCACAGAGAAGTGACTGGACACCACTCAGATCTCTAGGTTAGTCACGGAGATGTCCGCTGAGTGCCTGGCACGAGCACACACTGGGTTAGGAACCAGAGGCTCAGAGGGTGAAGTCATGCCCAGGCCACAGGGAGTCTAGAGTCCAGTGGGAAATACAGGCCACTCAGCCAATGCTTTCTGGGGCCATGAGAAGCCAACACGGGCTGCTGTAGAAGTGAGGTGGGACATCCAGAGAGGAGGGGCTGGTCCAGGAGATGGTGGTCCAGCCGTGACCATGTGGGATCAGGCAGAAGGAACACTGAAGGTTGGTAAGAAAGACATGCCTTGCTTTTCCCTCCGTGAACACAAACTGGCCCCTGTGAACACAAACTGAGGTTTATTAAATGCCTACTGTGTACCAGGCCTGGCTGTGTCCTTCAGACACGATTTCATTTCCTTTATTAAATCTTCGTCACAAGGGTACCATCTTCATTCCTACTTTAAGATGAGAAAGGTGAGGTTTCCCAACATTCTTTATGTCACAAAACCAGCAAGTGGCAGGTCCTGCATTCTAATTAGGGTTTATTGACCTGCAAAATTCAGTCTAAGACGTTATGACACAGTTGCCTCCAAATCCTCAGAGCCTTGAACAAGCCAAATGTTTCCAAAGCAACCTGTTCAACCTAATCGCATTGAGGTAGGAATGATGGAGCCAACCAGTCCCTAGTTGGTAGACTGTGAAGCAGAACAATAAAGATGATGCTGATAGTAATGAGTATTTATTTAGCACCTACAAAGGGCCAGACTTCGCGTTAAAAGCTTTGCGTGTATTATGTCGTTTAATCCTCACCACGGCGAAGTAGCTGACCGAACAGCACTGGGGGAGGTATTTTTGAACTGAGAAGACTCTGTAAAACCGGGTGACCCTGAGTAGGCCCCTCATTTCATGAGAACTAGAGTGAGAGTCTTCGGAAAAGTCTCAGGATGGCTTCAGGACCCAGCCATCCCCTTCCCCTCTCCCTCACTGACATGATTAAGGTTCCCCCAGTTCCTCTGCCTTCTCAGACCCAGATCCAGTCCCGCTCCCCACTTTCCAGAAGTCAAGCTGTGCCTAGAATGCCTGGAACTTCTGCTGCTGATGAAAATAATCATCCACTTTGCTCTAGACTTCCCTACTTGACCAAGGGGTTAGCATCTCAGGAGCTGGGCGGAGTTTAAAGAAGGTATGTCTGACCTACCCCCAAGCCCTTCATTAAATTTACTTCCAAAAATCTGCCATCATGGTCTGTTTCTCCGACAGCAGGGCCAGCTGCTCTTGGGAACAGTCATCTACCAACAATCTTTGAAGCTGAGATGACCCTACCTTGCAGGTTATCTCTGAAGACTAGGTTGAGGTTATACCAGGTTATAAATATATAAGATTTCTACATATGTTGTGTTAAGCCAGCTATTGTTTCATCCTTAGCGCCTTTGCACACTGCAGTTCGCGCTCTCCGGAATGAAGGTCCTCTTCGCTCCTGTACGCTTGGGAAGCTCTTCTTCATCCTCTGAACTCTGCTTAGGTATCACTTCTTTTACAAAATCCTACTGCACCTCCTCTGGTCAGACGCAATCCCTTTCTCTCCTGGGTCCTGTCACTGCAATGGCTTGCTTACAGCTGTCAGGGCTGGGGGTGGGGTGGGGGTCCACCCCTTTTGCGTTCCCCACAGGAGCCCCTGGGTATCATGTTGGCTAGACTAAAATGATCTTGAGAGCAGAAGCAGGGTCTTTATAGTTTTGAATAGGAGAGCACATAAGACAGGAGTTTAGAATATGTTCTGGAATCCAGGAAACCTAAGTTTAAGCCCAAGTTCTTCCACTTACTAGCGGGTGACCCTGGACAGGTCAGTGAACCTCCTAAGTTTTTATCATCGATGAAACAGGTAAAAGTAACTACCTCAGAGGCTGCTGTGAAGCTTGAATGAGATAAATGCATAGAAACACAATGCCTACAAGGTTAATGATCAATAAATGGTACCTGCTAGAATTGAAATCTAGCAGGTGGAAGAACTTTCAAACTTACAAGTTTTATCCACATGTACAAACTCTCTAATAATTCTCTATCTCAACAACTGGCTGAGGACACAGAGCCTTGCCGGACCCAACAAGCTTCAGGGCTCACAAAGGGCTGCCCCTCCCCCTCTCCACCGAAGGAGCTGGAAAGGAGAGAAGGAAGACTGAGTTTCTTTGGTACCAACTGTTGACTTGTTTACATGAGCCCTGCTGCCTTTATTCTCCAGATCCAGGGCCCAGATTCTACTTTCTGTCAATTCCAATGCCGTTTCACACAAGAGTTCTTTTTCCTTTTTATTGTGTGTGAGTCCCGGTTTCAATCTTGCCTTCAGAAACATGCACATGTGTGGGTACGTGTGTACGCATAAAAGAGAGAAACCGCTAAAAAAATAAGGTTGTACCAGTGAATTTGAAAAAACAGTTCCATGTGTCCAGCCACTCTGAAATATGTTTTTGTTCTAAGTGTGGTGTTCCTGAAGCCCTTCTTGCACATTCTCAGGTGAGTTTGGTGCCACCAAGGTGGCCAGATTCTCTGCTTGTCCTGCCTAAACTGATTTTCAGTTCATCAAAGGACCTACCACCACCAGAACTACTTGTTCCTTTTCCTGCAACTCAAACCACTAGCACTCAGAAGTTGCATTTACTGTAATCTTTCCCTCTGCACAGCTCATGGATTTCTTTATTCAAATATATTTCTTGGAAGGGTAATGGGTTCAGGACTTTTGAAGTTTGATTTAAAAAAAAAAAATTCTTGGTTTGGATAGTGAGGGGAAAATAAGAGCAGTAGACAGTAGCTAAGCTAAAAATCACAAATTTCCAGCTTTCATGGACAAAAAATACACACACACATATATATACATATATATCTATGGATAGAATGTTTAGTTTAAATATTGAGCAGCTCAAAGCTGTAATTGCTCTTTACAAGTTAACTCTCATTAATAAAAAAATTTTAAAAAATTGATGAAGAGAAATGCTGACAATTAACAAGCCAAAACAGCACATCTGAAAACTGCAATGTGTTAGCCCCAGGACATCCCAACCAGAGTTTAAGGCGTAGAAGGTGCATCCTGTTCAGGTCCCCTCCACCCACCACTCTTTTTTTTTTTTTTTTTCCTGTCTTTTTGCTATTTCTTGGGCCGTTCCTGCGGCACATGGAGGTTCCCAGGCTAGGGGTCCAATCGGAGCTGTAGCTGTCAGCCTATGACAGAGCCACAGCAACGCGGGATCCGAGCTGCATCTGTGACCTACACCACAGCTCATGGCAACGCCGGATCGTCAACCCACTAAGCAAGGGCAGGGATCGAACCCGCAACCTCATGGTTCCTAGTCGGATTCGTTAACCACTGAGCCACGACAGTAACTCCCCACCCACCACTCTTAACTCCAAATTACTAGGGCTCCCTCCAGGTCAACTAGCCATGGGCTGTTAATCCCAAACTGGTAAAAATGGCAGCTGCCAGGAGTTGGGAATCAGCCTCCATCACTTTGACACCCTTCCACTTATCCCTGCAAGAACTGGGCACAGCACCTGGTCACATATGTGACAAGGACATAGGGTCACAGATACAGTGGCAGAGCCTAGTTGCATTCATACCATTCCGCTCGGTGTTGGGAAAGAAAGCAAGAGAATTTTCCAACAGGGACGGGGGAAGTTATCCAGTGTGGTGCTTACTTTAAAGAGATCTTTGAATAATGCTCCTTGATTATTCAGAATTACAAACATGTTTTAAATAACTGAAAGGATGCTTTCTGACTACTAATCCCTAGTTACTTGCTGATATCCACACAGAGTTTTGGAAAACACAGAGGATGAAAATTATATTTTATCTGAAATTTCATTTCATGCTTTCATTATTTTTTGCCTAGACAACAAATACAATTTGAAACTGAATTTTTCAGATGCCAACCAAATTGTCTAGACAGCTGGAACGAAGGTTTCTTTTTTCCTCTGAAGTGCTGAAATGCAGTTATACCTGAACAGATTCTTTCCTGACTGAGAAAAAACATGGAAAAGACTTTACTGAAACATAAATACAAAGACTTTTGGAGGCCCTAGAGATTAAAAGGGAATCATTACTTTCCGTCGTTACCCAAAAATAAAATGGAGTATTATAAAGTAAAAAACAAAACAAAACAAAACTAACACAATCAGCATAAAACTTTCCAACACAATAAAAATAACCACTGGACTTAGTCTGAAATTCTGGCATGCCCTTCCCTCCCAGTCCACGTGTGGGTTTTTCTCTCTAACCCTGGATCAACAAGCTGCATACTGGCCCACTGGCCTCCTCACAGACAGCTGGAAAAGCGTTCTGGATCTCCCCTCGGGGCTCTCAAGCCAGGATAAGCCTTATGCAGACAGAGGGAAAGAGCTGCATATTCCTCTCAATAGCAAAAGCCCTCACATTGTTCCCACTCTTGCTACACAAAAGACCCGGAGATGAACAGTTCGGGCAGCCACTGAGTCTTTAAAGCGGCTGAATATGTAGCACCTGGGCTTCTGCATGTCTTTTCCTTTCCTTGTACGTAGTGGGCAGGTTGGAGAAAACGGTCCCGAACATTTGTTACGGCTCTGAAAGATTCCGATACCTGTGCTAAAACCTGAGAAAGGACAAGGGAAAGAAGGGTAGCAACGTTTACTGAGTGTCTGCCAGATGGCGGGCGACATGCTAGGTGCCTTCGAAGATCTTATCTCATTTTTAGTACTCACACAAACCCTCTGAAATAAGTACAGAATACTATATAAACATATGTCAGTTTTTGCTCTAAATAGACCAGTGGGGACATGTACAGAATGTGTTACATAAAACGTACTCACAATCAAAGTGCATGGTGCTGATTTCTTTCTGTTGTAGTAAAGGATGTGTGATACTTTATAAGCTGCTTATCCCTTTAATTCCCATGGTTAGAACTCATATTTGCAGATCCAATACACAATGAATTGGGAGCCTAAATGTGTTTCCTACTGCTGTAACTAGTGTTTGGTAAAATAAAACCTAAAGCTTTACAACGCAGTATCTCTAAGGACGACAGATCAGTCACCAGGGTATAGTTGCCCATGAAATTGTAGTCTTTGCAACACAGGCATCTGCCAAAAGTTTCTGAAGAACCTTGTATCAGACTGGGGCAGGCTCCCCAAAGGCTGTGGGCACAGCTGTGGCAGTGACCTCTGCTGTCCTTTATCAATATTGATCACCTCAGGTGAAACCATCAATAGTTCTTCCAAGTATACTATTTATTTAGAGACACATTCAGAATGTCCAAGGTTAGAAATCTTTAGTATTTTTAATGACAAAAGACCCAGGTCAGCACAATGGCAGGATCTTCATGGGCTTAGGAAAAAATAATTCACATAGTCACCAGCTTTAAGTGACTATTTTGGTGGAGAGAAACCTATTGCGATGCCAAAACTCTTACATGGTCCTTCTGCCGTCTCTTAGACCTGGCTACTTTTACAACATCCTCAAATTAAAGTGTTAGTATCTAGACCTGGCCACAGGCAAGCTACACAACATCCTCATCTGTAAAAGGAGACTGAAGTCATCTCAGAGGTCCCTTCAATAACAAAATCCTATAATTCAGTGGACACGTCAACCTTCCAGGCAGACAGCTATCTTTTTTATTGTCCCATTGCTTAATTTCAGAACAATACTGATGCCGATCATAGAAGTTTTAAGTCTAATACACTCAATCTTTCTCTGGTGGGAGCCGATGTTCTCTGTTAGAATCTCTCTGGAGTTGGAGAACAAATGAGCAGTGTTTTCTATCCACAGGAAAACCCTTCATTATCTCTATTGGGATCCTGTCATTAAATCACCCCTTACTCTTCCCTTCCATGGGCTAAAACAGTCTGTGCTCCTTTAATCATGTAGACCCTCTTCTCGAGAATCTACTTAATTATTTTGCCTCTACAGAGAGATGAATGAACCTTCCCAATACTATCAGCTAAAACAGTGATTTGTGCTATTGCTGGATGAGAGAAATTTGAGCATTTCTTTTAAGGTGATTACCCTCCAGACACAGCAATTTGTTTTTGCTAGAGCTAATTAATACCCCTGAATATAATGAATGACTCTCCTCAGGTTCCACAGCAACGCTTCAAGCTAAAATCACAAAGAATGAATTTTTTAAAACCATGGAGTACATGGAAAGTTTTGAAAAATTCCAAGAAATTACACTTTTTGGCCTGGAAAAAAAAAATAGCATAAAAGAGCAAAGACTATTGAGATGTTAGCAACAGACCTGCCCCAGGAAAGATTTTTATCTGAAATGAAGACTGAAATTAGGTGAATTGAGTGTCATACACTGTTGTCCAAACAGACCACTGCCAGCCCTTTTTTTTTTTTTTTGCCATACCCATGGCACGTGGAAGTTCCTGGACTAGGAAATCGAACCTGCGCCAGAGCAGCGACCTGAGCCATAGCAGTGACAATGACAAATTCTTAACCTGTTAGGCCACCAGGGAACTCCCCAGCCCCATTTTTCAACGTCTACTAGGAAAGCTTTACATCCTTTTTGGTTGCCCCAGTGCCCACGTTCATGTTACAGTCAAAAAGTATTTCCTTAAGTATAACTATACTCCTTTCTTGCTGCAACTTAATTTTGTTTCTCTGATTCTACATGCCAAGAAGATAAATGAATCTATGCCTGAGCGAATAATCTTTTGACTTATGTCCAGATTACATTCTGAATTATAAGAAAACAAACCATCCAACAAAAAATTGAGTCAAACTTTGAATCAAGACTTCAGCAAAGAAGATATTATGGATGGCAAAGAAACACACATAAAGCTGCTCAACGTCCTTAGTCATTAGGAAAGTTCAAATTGAAACCATGATGAGATATTACTACATATACACTAGAAAGACAAAATTAAAAAGACTGAGCACACCAAACACTGACTAGCATACTGAACCACTGGAACTCTCATCCTCCGCTGCTGGAAATGCAAAATGGTACAATCACTTTGAAAAATAATCTGGCAGCTTCTTCTTTTTTTTGTCTTTTCAGGGCTGCACCCACAGCATATGGAGGTTCCCAGGCTAGGGGTCTGATCGGAGCTATAGCTGCCAGCCTACACCACAGCCACAGCAATGCCAGATCTGAGCCGTGTCTGTGACTTGTGGTTATTAAGGAAAAACAGATTTTTTTTCCTCCATCTCGAGCAGATTGAAACTGTTTCCTCATAATTTTTATTTTTGCTTATTTTGATAATTTATTCCATAGTGAAACAGCATTTTTCATCCCAGTTGGAATCATGCTCACGACAATGCCAGATCCTTAACCCACTGAGCGAGGCCAGGGATCGAACCCGCAACCTCATGGTTCCTAGTTGGATTTGTTTCTGCTGCGCCACGACAGGAACTCCTGGCAGCTTCTTAGATAGTTAAATGTCCACTCTTCTCTACAACCCACTCATTCCACTCCTAGATGTTTACTCTAGAGAAACAGAAGCAGATGTCCATCCAAAGACCTGAACATGAATATTTCTAGCACCTGTATTTGTAATAGTCAAAACTAGATACAGCACAAATATCTATCAACAAGTGAGTACTTAAATAAACTGTGGTATATCTGTACAACGGAATGCTATTCTGCAATAGAAAGAACAAGCTACTGATATGTGTAATGACACGGCTGAATCTCAAAATCATTATGGAGAGTGAAAAAGTCAGACAAAATAAAATACCTAATGTATGATTCCATGTATATGAATTCCAGGAACTCATATAATTAATCTACAGTGATAGAACAGCTGTTGCCAGGTGATGGGGCAGGGTTGGAGAAGGTTAGAAAGGTGCACAAGGAAACTTCTGGGGGTGATAGGTATGTTCATTATCTTGACAGTTTTATGGGTGTATGAACTTGCCAAAATGTATGCTTTAAACAAGTGCAGTTTATTTTATGTCAATTATACCTCAAAAATGCTTATTTTTAAAAAGAATAACATTTCATACACGTTAGAAAAGTTGTTACAGTCCTGTCTTAGTCTCACTTCTCAGGCTCCAGTCTCATCTCCTAAACATCCCAAATCTTCTCTTCTTCATATTAAACAAACCCAGCTATTTCCTTTGAACTTTTAAGACCAGAATTAACCTTTCTTTGCTAATCAAAAAAAGATGTAAAGAATCAAAACAATAAACACTTAAATCCTAACAATTAAAGAATCAAATCAATAAACACTTAAATCCTAACAATTAATCAAATTAAGAGTTTTTTTAAAAACTTCTTTTTTTTTTTCTTTTTCCCCCAGAACTATGTTCCAAATCTTCCACATGCTCTTCTAGGACAGGCTCAGAGACATTAAGTGACAAAAGAACTGAATAGATAAGCTAAGATTCAAAGTCAGGTCTATCTGACTCCTGAGCCTGCAGTAGTTGCAAAACCCAGCATGTCTCAACTATGAGACAATTTTACCACCAGAGGCTTGAACAACAGTAACAAATGTTCAAAGAAATTCAATTGTATGACTCTTACATACACTTGACAACTCACACCATTCACCCAAGCAATGCCAAATCTCTTGGGCTAGCTTTAATAAACTATGCATTTAGCACTAGAATTTGTCACGTGGTTATTACGGAAAAACAGATTTTTTCCCCCTCCATCTTGAACAGATTGAAACTGTTTGCTCATAATTTTTATTTTTGCTTATTTTGATCATTTCTTTATTCCATGGTGAAAAAGTAATTTTCAACTCATCCCAGTTTGAATCATTTCTGAACAAACAAACCAAGTTAGTACACTATTTAACACAGTCCCAATGAATGCACAATGGAGACTGCTGTGCAAAGTTTGAAGATGAAACAAAACAGATTACATACACACATACCCACATACCCTATCACTAATTAAAAAAATACTAGTGTTACAAGTATACAGTTTCAGTGGTGGTGTTATCTTTGTTCAGAAGCAAGGTATATTACTATGTGGTTGAAGCCTCCCAGCATTTAATTAGGTTGCTAATTATAAGAAGAATCACATTACCTTTTTAAGCCCTTCCTTGGGCTGTGACTAAGGCTTAATACATTCATTTCATGGTAACCGTATTTTTAAGATGGGGACCATGTCAGTAAAGACTTCTGGTCACATCCTCCAATATGTCCATGTGACTGAAGGTTCTGGCTATGACACAATGTGATGTATTTACTAGAAGAAAAATCACTACTGATTTCTACTGCTACTTTTAGTAGCCAAAAAATATTGCATTTTAAGCATAAGTAACATTCAAGAGAATCTTCATAGAGGGTATATACATGAATATAAAAAGAAATAAAAACCATTCAACGACACTCTTTATTCACATTTGAATTCAATTAATAAATTTAGCATTAGTTCAATACTACATTACTCCCCAACTTCCCTCTGTGCCCACCAAAAAAAAAAAAAAACCACCAACAAGTCAGTGCAAATTGTATGAGTCATTCTTCAATCATGCCAAGGACGTAACCTTCAGCCTAAGATTACAAATAAAGGGCTATGTATGAAATTCAATACTGTTTTAACGTCTAGGTGCTAAAATCTAATAAACACAACATTTCAAAAGAAAAGAAAAGAATCTGGATCACTTCCATTCATGCTTATTATTTCATCAGTAGATTTCTATGGCTTTGGCTACAATTGCTAGTATTTGGACCCTTGGTAAATTGGTGGAATGTGGAATCACTGAGGTTATAATCTGTATCACCAGTTCGTACAAGGCACAGAAAAATTCTCCACTCCCTTACATACTTCAAAGTATCCATTTATTATTCAAATGATTATTCTGACAAAACCGTTAGTCAAGAAGAAAGCAAGAAAGAAACCTTACTTTTTGAAGTGGAGATTTTTAAGATGTACTTTTCACAGCAGACTGCTTTATCTACCCATGTTATTTTGCTGAAGTCTTTATTTCCTAAAAGAATATTTTCTTAAATGCAAATTTTTCTTATGTATGAGAAGGTCAGGGCTTGTTTTTACTGGTTTCATTCAAAGTGAGCTTTTATATTTTAAATTTACCTTGGCTTCTTCCTAAATTCCTATAGGTTCTTGGCTTTTCTAAGGAAAATACTAAACTTAAATATCAGAAAGGTATTGCTGAACCATGGTAAATGTTTCACAACTACCTTCAAATGATGGTAGGAACACTGTTCTCACTCTCCTTTACAGGAAAAAAGCAGCACCTTTTAGTGGGAGTTCTGAGTTCAGGGCTTTTGGGGTTAACAAGAAAAAAAGCTGCCTGATTTGGAACACAGCTATTTTCATACTTTCTTTCTTTTTTCCCTGAAATCATATTGCAGCTATATCACCAGAAAATATGTTTGCAAAATTTGAGAAGTTTCATGGCTTAGCCAAAAGAAAAGCAACGGTCTAGTGGACAAAATGAACCCCCATCATCAGTGAGGCTAACAAAGCTGGCTGAATCACTGGTTAAGAGTATTATAGCAAAAATAAGTTGGACTGAAAAGAGAACCTAATAGGAAAATATAAGGTCAGACAGGAATTTACTGTGGTGAAGAAACACGTGCTGCCACTCGATGGCTGCAGATACACAGAGGAGGTGAACTTCTGCTACTTCTAGCCATGGAGCCTTTCAATGCCACTATTTGAGAATCAGAGCAATAGATGCACCTACTATCCCAGCCACCAAGAGACCCTACTCCCCCCTCTTGTTACATCTGTGGAAGGACAGTGCTTTAGAACCAACCATTTTCAAGATGGGGCTCTTTTCCAGTCCCAGACTTCCTAGTATGTCCATATGATGGTGGCAAAATGGGCTCTTCATCTTGTGTTCAATCAGGATCTCTGTGCTTTCGGTCTCATGGTTCTTAAAAGGATGCACGGTGGCTTACAGGCAACAGCAGTTGTGTTCAATGCAAAGCAGACCATGCACAGCCTGACCCTGTGGTATTTCCAGCTGGATCCAAAGTATTGGAGTTGCCAGGGAACAAGTATCGGTCATTCATTCACTCATTTACACTGTGGTAAAATATCTATAACATAAAACTCACATTCCTAAGTGTACAGGTTAGTAGCATTAAGCACATTTACCAAGTAGTTTTAGACCACTTTAGACTTGGGCCTCAATGTCTAGATTGCCAGGCATTCACTGGTTAATACTCATGGCTTTGCAGAGAGAAATGTCATTCTGTTTCCAGGCAGCCTCTTAGCTATGTATTCAAAGTCGGAGTTCATTCAGCACACTAGGGTTTGTCTGCTGGAGGTGAGGAAAGAACTGCCAGAACCAAGCATTTGTCCATTTCCTTCCAGGTGGAAGATAGAAGCCCTGATACTCTCTTCATTGCCACTAAAGCTTTCAGAAAATAAAGAACCCACTATTCTCTGACCTTTGGGATTTTTACAAACATCAGCCTACGTTCAAAACACAGACAAGAAACTGTCCAAGGAAAACATGCCCCCAAATGGACAGGATAGAAACAAAGCTGTAAGCAGGTAATTAACGGTAGGGACTCGACTCCCCCCCACTTCACTTCTCTGATAACGATCTGGCATTTTATCAGCAGGTCTTTTATCTGAAGGATTCACTGTGTTCTGCTGCCTGGAACTATTCTGGGAAGGGACAAAGGCAAGCTTTCATCTTGGAACGGAAATGGAACTACGTCTAGAAGGGGGGTGAGGAAGAGTCAAAGCTGTAAAAAGACCTCCAGGTCTCTCCCGGCCAGCAGGGAGAGGTCAGTGGGAAAGGGGAGGATGCCTGCTGCACTGAACGCAGGGAAGCAAATTCTGGTGGGGAAGAAGCCACTGCGGTTCTCCCCCAGGCCACACGTGTGAAGCTGGCAACGCGCAATCTGTCCTTGTTCCAAGGTCCACACCCTCTCCCCACCGCCTGGCCCCGTCCCCTCTCTAACACCACACCCGACCCATGAATCCACCTGACCAATGTCTCTTCTAGACAAAATCAATGAATCTTAAACACTGTGATTCACACTGAGGTTTAAGTGACCAATCATACCTTAAAGTAACATATCTCACAGCAGAATTTCCGTTTTAGAGGGGATCAAAACGATATACCTAAAGAATGAATGTTTACCTCGGCAACTTCAAGATTCAGCTCAAAAGGGAAAAGAGGCTTCTGAGAAAATTGGGGTGTGTGTGTGTTGGGGGGGGGATGGGTAAAAGGCACTGCTTATGACCTCTCAAATCATTTCATATAATATTTCAACCATCCTAGGGGCGAAGCTGGTCTGGGTGAATAAAGTGGGTTGGAACCCGGCCCTCTGAGTGACTAGGGGAATACATATTAATTAGGACATGTTCCCTTACCCCCTCCAAACACAGCCACCCCACTCAGACCTCATAACATGCCACGGATTGGTTGTGGAAGGAAAAACAGGGCTTTGAATTCCCCCTCCTACTTAGAACCCAGGAATATTTATCCAAGGTTGAGCCAGGGTGGCTGGCCAACTTCAAAACCCACAGCCTGGGGCTAATAAACCAGAGCACAGATTGCCCAGTCAGCCCCGTGCCCTTCTGTCAGGCTGTGGAGCAATCCTGTGAAGCCCCCTAGGACACATCCAGGGCCCTCAGGACAGTTCAGAGTGTGCAGACCAGGGGGAGGGCTAGGAAACCGCTCTGCTGGCCAGTTTTCCACGGGGAATTCTATCAGGACATGGCATTCTAAAGCTGCTACTTTAGGGACCTGTTCAACCATGCAGCAGAATGCAAATCCCTCTCTAGGCCTTTCAAGTTCTTCCTAAGTCCGGTTTTCATTCTGGCTATGAATTAAATTCTAATGTCTTAAATCATGCAGAAAACAAAAATGGGTAAGAAGTGATTGAATTATATTAATTATATGGCACTGAAGCTCAGCTAGAAAACAAGAATTACATTTCTTAAGTTTCTCTTTGCTAGATTTATGCAGGTTATAATTAGTATTAAAAGAATTTTACTTTTCGTTTTTATCCAAGCTGAAAAGAAGCTGAGCCTTAAACTCCGGCTTTACAGGAAAAAGAGAGTCTTCTGGGGAACAAGAAAAAATGAATAAACAGCCAAGCAAAAAACAAACCAACACTATTCACCATCACCCAAAAGGATAGCTTAAGGGACTTACTTGTTCAGTGTTTGAAAATATTTTCTACCCACTGCTTTGTAAATTATTTTCTTGTTGGTGTGACACATCCTTCAGGAACAATCCAGTTTTTCCTTGGCTACCTAGATATATTTCCACAGTTTCCACCAAAACAGATGGCCTTTTCCTGTATGATTGCAATAATTAAAAAGGAGGGGGCTTCTTTACACAGCAGCACCCTTCAGACAAACAGGTATTTTGCTAATGCTCTGGACATTGTAGAGACCACACAGAAAATCTCATTCATGTGGACCTGCCTAATTTTGATTTTGTGATTCTGCAGGCTGAGGCGGAGCTAAAGTTTACCTCTGGGACTGAGCGTTTCATTTACAATTGGGAGAAATGTGGCCATCACTTGGGGACTGGTGGCCAGGACACAAATATCCCAGACCAGGAATTTTCCCGGATGCCCAACAAAACAAAACAGAACAAAACAACCCAGGGGGTGCCTCGCACACATCTCCCTCTCAGTGTGTCCTCCAGCAGGTTTGGCTGGTGGCCTTTGGTGGGTGAAGGAGGGAGGGCTTTACACTTGAAACACACTAAATTGAGGAAACAGAGGGGATTTCAACCCACCTCAGAGGCCTCGAGGCGTTATTGTTACCCACCCATTAAAGCAGTTCCCTAAATTACAACTACAATTTGGAGTAATGAAACTTTCATTTCATAATATTCCATAATTTGAACATTTCACTGACTCAGACTTGCCTTTTTAAGGCATCCGTTTAAAGTTTAGGATTACCACAGAAGAAAATGTTGGCACTTTTTAAAAATTTCAACACATATTGATAACCTTGTGATTCTGTTTTCTTTCGAAGAGAGTAATAAGGGAATGATCAAGTATACAAAAGCACTTTGTATATATTGTTTATATAAATGCTTGTTTTCTTCTTTCTTTCAACAACCCTGAAGATTTTCAAAATTATGTTGTCAACAGGAAAAATTTAAGATGGTAAAGTCGGATGGAAAAAATATTTTCTAATAGTTTAAAAATTATGCAGCCCCCAAATAACCTCATTAAGACTTTAGGCTTCTTAGCCTCAAGACACATTTTCTCTTTGCTAAGACACTTACAACTATGCAATGCCCCGTGATTTCCTATTATAAGGAAAATTTCTTTTGTAAGAAATTCTTACTGTTTCTCAAGAATCTCAGAAATTCAGTTGAGCCAGTTTTATTTAGCAATCTGTCACAATCACATGGGCTTAACTACAAGTTTTTCTTCCTTTTCTACTGATTTCAGATTAGAAGATGAAGCCATGGCCAGAGCAATGCCCAAGGGAGGCAGGGGAGAGATATCACAGGAAAGCAAAGTAAGCCCAAATGTATGCTATTTAAAACTGCAGGTTAATTTTGGCATCCTGAGAACTAGCTTGTCATATGCCACAGACAATTCATCATAAACAGATGAGCAAAAGGGTGTATGGTAGTGTTAAGCACTAGCAATGCTAAGAGAATGGCAAAGAGCACTGGAGCCAGGTTGCCGGGTTCAAACCCTCGCCTATCATTTCTTAGCGCATTGACCTAGGGCAGCTTTCTAAACTTCCTACTGCCCAACTGTCTCTCTCTGTAGGATGTAGGATGGGAATAAAAACATTAGGGACCTTGTAGCGTTGCCATGATGATTAAATGAGTACGTGTTAAGTCCTAAAACAACGTCTGGCCCCTCGTAAACACTTGCTAGTTATTATCACTTATCACTAAGCAGATGGACAAAAATCAGAGCATAGAAGATAGGGACCAACAAGCAGCAAAGCACAAAGGATATCCCATTATGCCAAAAATGCTCCACTGTATTTCTATTGTGCCAGACACATAATCGATGCTTACAGTAATTATCTGCTGAGTAAATGAATAAGCGAATCAACCCTGACTCCTTAATGAATCACTTCTTTTGACTGTGGACATATTCTGCTTATTACTCTTTGCGGGCCTTGACTTTTCCATCTCTAAAGAAAGCTACCAACACCTGCCACTTGCTGCCATCCATATTAAGGGGAAAAAAAAGCAAACCACTTCAAACTTACTAGAAGGATATGAAAAGTCAATGACTTTTTAAACCAATGTCTCTCTGTTACTGAGTAAATATGAACACACGATCCTCTATAACACCCAGAGTCCTGTTTCCTTGCAAGAAGTCCTCTAACTCCAGCTTGCCAGGGGGAATGTGATGCTAGATATTGTGCTAAGCCCCAAGAGATGGCTGTTCAGACCTCAGCGTGCAGAGGAACTACCTGGGAGCTTGTTTGGAAACTGCTGACGTTTAGATGTCTGTGGGACACACAGAAGGAGTAGTCCACTAGAAAGCTGAATCTATGATTCTGGGCAAGTTCTAGGTGTCGGACTGACTCATCAATGTATGTGAGTTGCGGCTGGGCGAGTACGCGCAAGATGAAAAAGAAGAGAGCAGAGGGCAGGACGAACAGGTGCACCAACATTGAGCAGAGGCAGCATGAAGAATGGGGTCTTGAAAGAGGAGGAAGAAGCAATGGCCACAGAGGAAGAGCATCTTGAAGAAGGCAGGGTGCAATAGTGCCAAATTCCAGAGAAAGATCCAGAAAGATAAAGACCGAAAAGCATCCAGTAGTTTTTGTAACAAGGAGGTCACTCCTATTTCACCTCTGTCAGTAAAGCTTCAGTGAAGTCGTGGCAAAAGCATCCAGGCCACAGTGGTTTAAGGATAAGAAAGCAGGAAACAGAGACAGTAAACACAACCTTTTTCCAAGAGTCTGGCTATAAATCAGAGGGGCTGCCGCCTATGGCGGTAGGTAGAGTGGGTGTCTCCAGGGAGCGAATCCGTGCCTGAAGGCCTCTATTTTCTCTTATAAAGAAGAGGTGATGGAAGTAGGGGCACTGGATTTGGGCAGCAACCCAAAGTAGGCTCTCAGCAAATACACTTAATGAGTGGATGAACTGGTAATGAAGAGTGCTCACAAAAGAGAGTGAAAGACCAGAGTGACTGGTGAAGAAGAGAACACCTGTCACTGTGTGAAGGGGAGGCAAGATCAGCCAAGAGTCTCAATGTTCAAGGTGAATGGGGGAAATAAGATACAAAGGGAAGAAGTCAAAGGATATGAGGGGTGAATGTATCTTGTGCAGCTGATGTGACTCAGGCAGCTCGTTTCAATTAGAAGATTATAAATAGACCAGGAAGGGTCAAGGCCTGAGGAGAGGAGGAAGAAAACACTGTGCCAATCAGGGCAAGATAACCAAAACATGGTATGTCATTCATTGACCCTGTCCTCATTTTAAGCCTACTATAATTCCTCTTTACTCTCATACTCCACTCCCTAATTCGGATTTTCTGCCTAAAGAGAGAGAGAAAAAAAAATACAGTTTTGACTTTAAAATGTTCCCTACCAGGTAGGGAATGACTTCATATCAAGTGGCATTTGGGGCTTGGTACTCTCAAATCCTTCAGTTCAGCATTGAAAATACCTGCTGAGCACCCTGGCTATAATTTCTGAGAAAATGATTAAGACTAAGGCACTAGAAGCTCCTAAGGTAAAAATATCAAAATATTTTAAAATTTAAATATCATTGCATTTGTAATAATTTCCGTATTACCACTCATCCGTTCCATAAGATTTGGAAATGCAATACTTGGGAATAAAAAAATACTGTTCTTTATTCAAGTACCAAAGATCCACCATGGTTTCTCCTGCTAAGCAGCAAACCAGTTATCTCGTGAATTTCCTGGGGCAGCCTTGATTCAAGTGGAAGCAATGCTCTTTAGGATGACTTCCAGGTTATGCATCATAAGCCTCTGTTAAAATCTCCCCTTTGTAACATCCTACTGTCTACTGCCTTTCGCAAGAGCTGCTAACTGGCACGGGCAATTTCTAAAAGTCCTCAGGATAGCAGACGGAATTCCCATGTTCTTTTCCTGCCTTGCTACTAGGGAAAGCCTCCTGAACTTCTCCAGTCTGCCCATGCTGCTCCCCTTGTTCATAGGCCCTTGGTCCTTAGTGTATCTGCCATATAATTAAGTGGTTTATAGACAGTATGTCAGGTTCACAAGTGTAGGTTTCATCTCACGAGCAAGATCTTAAGTTCCTCAAGGATGAAGACCTTTTTTCTTTACTTTGCATCTAACCAAAGACCTGAGGCTAGCTAGGCATACAATGGATATTTAACAATTACTTGGTTAATCTATTAACTGATTGGATTCCAAGTTTGAGAGTGAACAGCAGCAGCAGGCCATGGATTGTCCTCATTGTCACAAATTTCACCTAAGAATGAGGCTGTTTGCAGATCCAATCACTTGTTCTAACATGACCTGAACTGGCCTGTTGAGGTAACAGATAACACTAAAGAAAAGCTGGTCCCTACAAGTTTTGTTTTTCTAGCTTGCTTTGTCAATGCATTCCATAAGAGGTGAATTCCTCATGCCTTTTGCTCAAAAACACATTTAGAAGATGGTCTTAAAGAGAAATGGCACCAGAGATGAAGTTGGCCAGGCCCTTCTCTAGGAACGGGGAGATAAAAATTGGTGACAGATGACAGAGTATCTTTTTATGCCAGAACGCTTTGCAAAAAAGCCCACCCAACATGGAAAACATGATTTCATTCCACACACTGAGTTTCAGCTACCCCGGGTGGAATTTGGAAATTCAGAAGGTCATGAGCAAAGCCCTCCAAATAAAGCACTAGCTAAGCAGGGCCACGATAAACAGGAGACCAAGTAGACAGTTGCCCAACAAACTGTGATTTCACCAGCATTAGGAAACAACCTTCCAATCTCTGCTTTTAGGTCCTCCCTTATGGAAGGCCTAAAATTCCACCACCTAGATTCACGACTTTATTTCAAAATGTGTATCTCTGTAATATAAGAAACAGCTCAAAGGAACGTAATGAGAAGGGTCATCTCCATGTCTGTATGAAAGGAAGGAGTGGGCACAGATTTGGCGTACAGGCAAAGAGGAAAACCGAGCACTGAAAAAAGCCCTGAGCTCAACTGAACAGCTACACCTTGACAATCCTGCTCAAAGCCTGGCCTGGTCTCAGAATCACACCAGTCAGAGGTCAGAATTTCTACATGTTAATGGAATGTTAGGTTCCCTTCTTTCAGCCAACCACTGTTAGCAGATCAGGACAGTATAGGGAGATTCCTAACCTTTTAATCCCATTCTCTAAGGCTCACTGAATTTACCAGTAACCACAGGAAGGGTGGAGTCCTGAACCTCTAGGGCTGCCAGACAGGAGGAAGTGCTACATGAACAGCACCAGGAAAGCCCTGTTCTCAGGGGTTTCTACTTGCAACGGGCTAGGATTGGCAACTCCTGTATTCTCTCTACAGACATCTCTGTTTGAAGAAGATCCTTCAGGAAGTCTGTACAACAAAGAAGTATCTATTTTAGCCATTCTTCAGAAAAAAAAAGCATCTCTGACTTTTCTCAAAGATTCAGATGTTCCTTGTACTTATCAGAAAACAAATGTGGCTCAAGACAACATCTGGAATGCAGAAAAATATAGCAACCACAAAAAAAAAAAGATAATGAAATTAATAAGGAATGCTTTTCAGACATAACATCCCATGGGCCAAAAAAAAAAAAAAAAGTTTTCAGAACTTTCTAGAACAAAGTTATAGAAGTTACTTAGAAGCTAAATTTAAGTGGATTAACTGCTGGAGGGCACCACGGAGCAGACCACCCCATTCTTGAAGCAGACCAAGAATGGCACCCCAACTGGGAGATGGAGGAACCCATGAATAAAAACACACAAATAATGTGTTACAGGTTTAGAGGCAGGCTTATCATTTTATTGCACATTTGGAATCTATGGCTGGGTTGTTCAGCTATTCTGAAATAAGACAGCTCAAAAAGATAACTTGATGGTCATGCAACCCAACCTCATTTGCACTGTAGAAATCCTTTTAAAAATATGCACAACAGGAGTTCCCGTTGTGGCGCAGTGGTTAACGAATCCGACTAGGAACCATGAGGTTGCGGGTTCGGTGCCTGCCCTTGCTCAGTGGGTTAATGATCCGGCGTTGCCGTGAGCTGTGGTGTAGGTTGCAGACGCGGCTCGGATCCCACGTTGCTGTGGCTCTGGCGTAGGCCGGTGGCTACAGCTCCGATTCAACCCCTAGCCTGGGAACCTCCATATGCCGCAGGAGCGGCCCAAGAAATAGCAACAACAACAACAACAACAACAACAAAAAAGACAAAAAAAAATATGCACATGTGATCGGTTTTCCTTGACGACTTTCCAGCATCGCGGTATTACGGAAATCTGCTCGTTCTCTTGATGGAGAATGCTTACTTTCACAAAATTCTTTTTTATATTAAAATCTGAACTCTCTCTCCTACTTTCCCATTGGGAGCACAAGAGAGAAATTATGTGCCTTCTGCCATATGGCAGCCTCTCTGATATGTGAAGGCCATTATCATGTTGCCTCTAAGTCTTTTCCAGATAATCATTTCCAGATAATAATCTAATTATTTCCAGATGTTTAGCTTCCTCCTCATTTTGGTCACCTCCTCTGGATAAATATTAGTTTATCAGTGACCCTCCTCAAATGGGAAGCCCACAGCAGAATAATGTGGATTTAGTTTGACCAACAGAATTCAGGGGGACTCTCGTCTTCATAACCTAGAGGCAGCAACTGTGTGATACTAGTCCTCTGGGGCTCACCAGGAAATCCCAAACCCCAAGATGTTTTCATAAAAAACTGCTATGAAGCCGGACAGCTCTCAGTCTATATGTACATAATTTTGACTTTTCTTTGAAAAATCAAATGTTCTCTGATAAGACCAATATGTCTCAGTCTTCCAAGGCTATTTTGAAATCATATTTTTCAAATTTGAACATATCAGACATATCGAAAGGAGATTACAAGGATTGGCCCAATATTGTAAATTAACTGTACTTCAATTAAAAAAAATAAAGTACAAAAAATACTATGACAACCATTTGCCCAAAACCCAGCTTAAGGACACATCATGAAGAAAACTGAAGCTCCTAGAATATGCTTCTTCAGGAGTTCCCGTTGTGGCTCAGTGGTTAAGGAATCTGATTAGGAACCATGAGGTTGCGGGTTCAGTCCCCGCCCTTGCTCAGTGGGTTAAGGATCTGGCGTTGCAGTGAGCTGTGGTGTAGGCTGCAGACGCGGCTCGGATCCCTCGTTGCTGTGGCTCTGGAATAGGCCGGCAGCTATAGCTCCGATTCAACCCCTGGCCTGGGAACCTCCATATGCCGCAGCAGCAGCCCTAGAAAAGGCAAAAAGACCAAAACACACACACACACACACACACACACACAAAAAAGAATACGCTTTTTCAGTTCCATCCCCTTCCTTCCCTGATACACAGAGGTAATGGCCACTAACCTGAATTTGTGTTTATTACTCCCAAGCTTAAAGACTATTTTGAGTTTGGATCCATCACCAGTTATATTTCTCTTACATGCAAACCTAACAAGCATGCAATCTAGTCTGTCTTCATTTTAAGTAAGTAATTCAAATGTTGAATTAGGCAGCATTGTCCTCATCTATCAGACTAGTAAACCCATCAAAACAATGAGATGACTCAGCATGACTAATTCTTAGGGAATCCTTACTAGCTTTCAGCAAATAAAATATGAAGCACTTGCAAGTAATACACTGAATGATCCAGTCTAAAAAAAAAATCAGTATCAGTATCAGCACAACTGGTTGGTCACTGATAAAATATGCCTTTTCTCCTCTCTTTTGAAATCTTTCTGCAGCTCCTAGGATAACCTTCCCATTCGACATATCCCCCAATTACTGACTTGGTTCTAGGCTAACTTGCACCGGAGGCTATAAGTTGTCCGGGTCCAGGGATTTGCTTTCATCTGCAAGAGACAGTGTTCTTTTTCTATCACCTCACCTACATCTGACTTCAGGGACTTCCTTTCAGCTTACTGGCAGGGACAAAGCCAAAGCAGGAGTTAAAAAGAAAAAGAAAAAAAAAAAAAAGTCTGCCCTCTCTATCACCATTGCATTATCAAGTCCTTTCTTTCTCTAGAATTTTTCTTAAGCAAACTAAGGTGCTTTTATCTGCTATTTTGTGGTCAGGATTATCCCCATTATACAGACTTGAGGGCCCAAAGCACTTAGGGGGCCCTCCTTTTCTTGCCACATTAATCTGGGAGGCTTTCCCCTATGCATTTTGGCTTGTTTATAATTCTATGAGCTCCCCCTCCTCTTATCAATCTAGGTTCCTCTCATTTGGCTCTGAAGCCTGTAGCAGGGTAGCTGCAAGATGGACTTCCAGATCCCTTGACTGGACAGCAGTCAGGGGAGAGGGGTTCAGAGTCTAGGAAGGTCTCAGATCATAGGCTCACGAGGCCAAGGAGGACCTAGGTAATGTCCCATAGCTTAACTTCATAGAAAAGGAACCGAGGGTCAGGTAGGCGACGTTGAAATGAAGCAACGTCAGAACTCATACTAGAATGCAAGACTCCTCAAAGGCCAGGTAAAACACAAAGCCCAGCTGAGCTGCCTTTCTACATAACCAGTAACCAGTGGGATATGAAATGTGGCTCCAATATTGTAGGAGTCCCATAAGCATTTCATAGATACACAGATCTGCTAAGGCACGAAATGTCTCATTTCACAGTTAGTTTCATTTTTAGGTTATTAATTCAGTCTCTGTATCCAAACAGGGCTAGGCAGAGAAGAGTACCAAAAATGAAAAACAAACCAAAAAAACCCATAGCTGCTTCTCCATGGAAAGAGATGAAGATTTATTTGGAGAGAAGAAGTGTTGAGCATATAAACTACAATATTTTGATACAGGATTAAAGGATAACAAGCTAAGAGGTTTAAGTTAATGCTACAGCAGTTTACAGGGAGCGATGATTAGGGGCTGGGGTGATTAGGGGCTGGGGTGGAGGGAAAGGGAGGTGGGGATGTCGTCTTCCTTCCCAGCAGTCTCAACTGCTTCTGCTCCAGGTATCTCTCTATAAAGCAAATCCTACCTTCCACTCATCTACAAGGATTCTGGGAAGACAGAACAGACAGAAATGTGCAGCCCTGAAGGGAAGTTCCTGGTATTACAAATGAAGGTAGAAGCCATCTATTGTCTACTGCAAAACCCCCAACTCTACCTTATGGCAAACAAGATCTTTCCACTTTCACCTGGGTGAGGAGTAAAGTGATAATTCTTGAGTTATGCAACTTTCAAGGAAAAGAAAACAATCAATATTATTTCCCAATATCACAGGCTTAAAAGAACTCTTAATTCTTGGACTCCCTATCCCTCCTAAGACTGGTACAATCAAAAGGTTCAATACTTTTTAAATACATAAAATACATATTTTTCAATTTTTTGATTGTTGACTAGATTTTTTAATATCACAACTGAAAAAGTTTTCATTGTATAGGTCGGGATAGGTGATTTCCATTGCCACGTGTTTAATTAAGATTGTATGGTTATTTGTACCTCAGTTTTTTTCAGAGAAAAGAAAAGCAGATTTCACTGAGAATTTATCTAAAGTGAACAAGGACTGAAATGATTTTGGGAAAACATACTGAAAATCTTTAGCAATGAAAAGAAGTCAAAAAAAGGGGGAGGGTGGGGAAATCCTTTTAAAAGCATCCAATTGTGAATAAAAGGCAGTGGAGGGACTTTTCCCGCAGGTATTAACCTCAGTTAACAGAAGGCACTTTCTGTCTCAAGTGGAACCCACACACACAGGTACCACACTGGTCCAGGGAGGGTAAGAACCTTGCTCAACCAGCCAGTGAATAAATGGCAGAGCTTAGAGAGAACCAAGTCTCTTGAGCCCAGGGCCTTTGCTCTGGTCAGGGCCCCATGCTCTGCCGCCCAGGTTTGGGAAATACCTGGTTTCCTACAGCTCTTCAATTCAAATTTGAAACCTGTTTATGAAAGGAGATTCGAAGGTGTGTGTCCAGAGATATTTTGGTCTCTAGAAAAGTCTCAAGGGGACACTAGTGAAATGTATTCAGGGAGTTAGTCAGGGTCCCTTTTAAGACATGAGTCACTCTGCTTCATGGTGTCTAAACTGAAGGGTGAATGGCCTTAAATTGAAAGCATCCCCTGTGCATGGTAAAGGGTCATGTGTCTGGATACAGCATGGCATCAGGCACATAAAACGCACTGGATTGTTAAGAACCCTGTAAACAAAATGTTGGGATTAACATTATCACTTCTGTTCTAAGATGATGCAACAAATCATAGCTGCACACATGCCTAACTTTGGAAAATCAAATCAGAAACTGTAAGAGTTAAGGCAACAAAAAAGGCAACAGATATGAGCTTACATTGCCAAATGTGGAATAAGGGACAAAACACAACTAACACTTACTTACAAATACCTCACAGAGAGCAACGAAATGGCAGGTAAGTACATGTAAATCAAAGGGAAAGAAAAAGCTGTCTTTAGGGCTTTTAATCATCTCCTCATTGTACAACTGATTCGCTTTATTTATTTTTTTAATTTAATTTTTTATTACTCAAATGAATTTATCACATCTGTAGTTGTACCACGATCATAACAATCTGATTTCAAAGGATTTCCATCCCACAGCCCAAGCACATCCCCCCACCCCAACTGATTCACTTTAGCACAGTCAGAGCAAGCTTTGTGCTACTCCCACTAGCTGAAAAATTTCTCTTGAGCTAACCTCAGAGTATCCAAGAGCCTGATTAGAGGTCTTCCCGCTACATAAATTAACATTAGCAATACCATAAAAATACAACACTGCCCATTCCAATTGTGCATACATCCATCTTTTCAGCTATTATCCCAAGCCCAAACAGCCCAAACTTTACCGCAACTAGAACCACAAACACTGTCTGGAATGACAGGTTTTATCATCAATCTTTCACTTTCTTCACAGATAATTTTCTCAGAAGTAATTTAAATGTGTACTAGTTTTACCAAATTCACTATTTTTTAAAAAAAAATCTGTTTACAGTTCATCTCCTCGGTGTGACTGGGAACATTTTTAGAGTAGCATAAGGCTGCCCCAGCAGTGAGTTGATAAAACCCAAAAGTAGTTTTCCTAACTCTAAGTCTAGGATTCTTCCACTTTCTTTTCAAGAAAAAGCCAGCCTTCTCCCACCCCTGGTCACAGACCAACCCCATGCCCCTAAGCAATGACTCCACTGATGCGAGCCTGAGAAAAGGGCTGTATCCAATCAGCCCTCCACTAATGGTAAGAAGCTGATTCCACTGTTGGTGGAGCGTGACTTTTGTACCCTGAAGTCAGTCTGCACTATGATCCACTGACTGGATATAGGCTCCTAATCATTCCTAGGTGCATAAATTTCAGGGCCCATGGGCCTACTCAGCATAGTTAAAACTCTTGCCTACACAAAAGGGAGTTGTTTATTTTGGTGTAATGGAAAGAGGACACCCTGGAAGCTCCCGTTGCGGCTTAGTGGTAACCAACTCGACTAGTATCCATGAAGATGTGAGTTTGATCCCTGGCCTCGCTCAGTGGGTTAAGGATCCAGCGTTGCCATGAGCTGTGTGTAGGTCAAAGTCGTGGCTTGGATCTGGTGTTGCTGTGGCTGTGGTGTAAGGCTGCCAGCTGTAGCTCCGATTTGACTCCTAGCCTGGGAACTTCCATATGCCACAAGAGCAGCCCTTAAAAACAACAGCAACAACAACGACACAAAGAGTACTCCCGACACTCTTGATAAGCCCTACAGCCTTGGGTTCATATTCCAGCTCTATAATGCACTCATTCCCTGAACCTCAGTTTCCTCAACAGGGATAATTTCCTCTCAGAGTCACTGTAAGCAAATGCCCAGTTCAGTGCCTGGCAAACAGCAGAGGCTCAACAAGGGCTGGTCTACTTCCTACTGACTTCTCTGCTTAGAATACCTTCTTGCTTGTTCTCTGTACTCCTGATCAAAAGCTACTTCTAATAAACTTCCTGAATAGACTAAGCAATGACCAAGTAGGCTCCTACTACTGTAGAGTTTATTAAAATCATCTCTCTGACTAAAAGTTAATGTAAATTTTAGCTGTCTCTAGGTAGTAGGATTATGGATGATTTTTATTTTCTTCTTTACAGTTTATTGTATTTCAGCATGTTTAGAAAAAATGCAGTGCTGTAATAATTAGAAAAATAAAACCATATACATTTAAATAAAGTTTTAAAAAAGTAAAAAAAAAAACAAAAACAAAAACAAAACAACTCTCTATCATGTGTGTAGTTCTGATAATGTGTACTGTCCCAAATTTAATCTTGCTATTCAAGTTGTGATCTGCATGCCCACAGCATCAGCATGACCTGGAAACTGATGGGAAATGCAGAAATCTCAGGCCCCAGCCCAGTCCTACAGAATCAGAATTTATGAGATCCCCAAATGATATATTTACATCTTAAAGTTTGAGAAGCACTGTCAATAACACGTATGGACATTCAATATATCAGAGCCTACTAACACTCTAAGGAACCTCTGTTTCTGCTGGTGGTGGTGCTCTAGGAATCTCTATCCGGGTAGAAAGCAATCACTGTCTAAGGCATGTTCACTGGAAGGACAGAAGATTTGTACATTTCTTTCTTCGTGTTTTTTGAGCTAAAAAAAAAAAACCCACGATGCACCAACTACACCAGCCTTAAGGCAATGTTTAAATCCTCCACGTTAGTGCAATCTTTGTATATGTAACTAGGTGCTCTGAATTAGTAATATGAGCATTCTGATTACATGACAACTAATAACGGTTAGGAAGGACACTGTCAATGTAGTAATTTCTCATTTCTAGGATGCAACACATAACAGACGGATTAGTAATAAGCTTCCACAGACGGAATGTTCTCCACACAGGATGCTGAAGTTCTAATCGTGTCTTTGTTTCTACGGTACATTGTGAGTCTGTACATGTGCCTTCCCCCCTCCTCCCATCAACTTGCTGAAATAATTTTTAGTTCTTCCCAGTTATATGTGAAAGTACAATTTTTCAATGCTCCTGAAAGTAAAATTTATGACCCAAATTCCTAAAATGAATCACCCAATGATGGATAAGGGAGGCTGGTAACTCTGTGTATCAAGAAACAAAAACCAATCTGCGTGAGTCATCTCTGAGATCACAGATAACACCACCACAGCCGGCGCTAGGCGCAAACAAATGGCTACAGCAATCACACACCAGAATCTCGTGTTTAATGGTTTCTCACATTAAAATGCATCAGTCAGCTCTGTGAAACCAGGAAGTGGAACCCAGGACACCACATAAATAACAAGTACACTCTCTTGAGTTGGGTCTGCTTCATCCTTCTGCTCTAAGTCTGCTTCAATTTTTGGTAGCTATATAAAAATGAAGGTGCTGCTGTGTCAAGAGGTATGCAGAAAGGTAAAAGCTAACTACAGCGTCAGGGCTTCTAAAATATTTCATCAGAAAATTTCAATACTCTCCAGAGGCCTGTTTAGTGAAGACTGATCCAAAATGAAAAAGGGGATCAGAACTGGCAAATACCTCAAAAAAAAAAGTAACAGAGGAAGTGGTAATAGTCTGTAGAAGCAGAAAAACCTCTTATCATTTGATTCCACACGTGAGCTTTACTCGTTGCTTTTTCTCAGGTACCCCAAGCTTGAAAGGGACAATGAGTGGGGCGTGAATTCACGCTACATAGCATTGCCACCTAGATGCTACCCCTTGCAGCCACCAGCAAAGTTGTGCAGAGTGAAGAGTCAGGTGTCCTCTTGAACCTCAGGACACAGGCTATCTGCCAGAACTGCCTGCCCCATGCTGGCCAGGCTGGGCACAGGAATAGTGCAAACACCAAGGCTATGTTTATCGAAGCGGGTATCTCCTAACAACACTGCATGGCCATTAGCAGGCAGGGCTCCCAGGAAACACTACTTACACGGTAGATGTGAGAGCCTAAATCCATGGTGACACCCAACGGCAATAGGCAATAACTCCCAGGCCCCTGCCTTCACAAGACCCCTCCCAAAGGTTAAAGGAAAAAAAAAAATCTATAATTTTGGAAACAAGGAAAGGATTAAATAACCCCATAAAGCCCCCCTGCCCACTCCCATTACCTCCATGAGGCACACAGTACCTCATAATAAAGGGAATAAAAGGTGCCATGCTGAGAGCAGAACAGGTGCCATCCATCGGGGAAGGGTAGAGTCTCCCCAACACCAAAAGTAAGAGAAACATGCTGGGATGATGGTTTAGTTCTCCGGTATCACTGGAAAAAAAAAATGTTGTACATAAAAGGTTTAAAACTTAAGTAGTGAGGCACTGTCTTCAAACACTTTTTTCTCAGCAAATAATTATGTATATCAGGTGAGAGTCTAAGATCAGGGATAATTTTCTTTTTTCATATTTTTCCCTTCATTCACTTCATGTTTTCTTAATGTGCAAATAAGGAAGAAACACTGGCAAAGCTGTGGACTGGACTTTTGCACATGATTCTCTTCTCAAAGCTAATAATTTGATAATTTGAGTCTTCTATTTTGATTTGAGCTGATCAGAGTTGAGAGATGCCTGTTGCAGAGTGTGAAATGTGAAAATTTCGACACCCAAATGAACTTAAGAAAGCATGATTGGTCATTTACTAGGGCCCGAAAAGCCTGTCTGCACAAATTACTAATGTGAGGAAATGTATTATGAACAAAAGTAAAATTCGTTGATGCGATTTTATTTTCCCATCACAGACAGTTGGTACAATTTCATGCCAAGTGCAAAAACTGCTAGAAGAATAAAATAGCCCATGTTCTAAGACGTCCATACTAAAAATTCCACTTTTAGCCACAGAACGTGATAAAAAGGACAATGGTGAATTTTATCTGCCCAGATCAGACTGGAAAGCCTCTTAATAGCTTTATTTTGTATTTCCAGGGTCACTGGCCATCGTCGCTCAAGTAGAACAGTATCATTTCTTTTTTTTTTTTTTTTTTTTGGTCTTTTGTCTTTTTAGGGCCACACCTGTGGCGTATGGAGGTTCCCAGGCTAGGAGTCTAATCGGAGCTATAGCCACCGGCCTTTACCAGAGCCACAGCAACGCGGTATCCGAGCCTCATCTGCAACCTACACCACAGCTCATGGCAACACGGGATCCT
This sequence comes from Phacochoerus africanus, assembly GCF_016906955.1. Classification (NCBI taxonomy): domain Eukaryota; kingdom Metazoa; phylum Chordata; class Mammalia; order Artiodactyla; family Suidae; genus Phacochoerus; species Phacochoerus africanus. Next base: position 101,545,795 of record NC_062548.1, on the reverse strand, counting down.
TAACTCACTGGGCAAGGCCAGGGATCGAACCCACAACCTCATGGTTCCTAGTCGGATTAGTTTCTGCTGCGCCACGATGGGAACTCCAGAACAGTATCATTTTGGATCATACATGACCAGATTAGTCAGCTGTAACAGGCCGGTAATAAAAAGATGACAGGGGTGTTTTAAAGCAAACTCATTATATAAACCCAGCAATTTTTAAATCTAGGAGGAAGAAAATGATTCTTAGAAGAAATCACCATGTGCTTCTAAAAAAACCTAACTTTACTTAGAAAAAAATTTTTTATTAAAGTATAGGTGACTTACATAAAACATCAAAAACTTTTTTTAATTAATGATTTTTATTTTTTCCATTATAGTTGGTTTACAGTGTTCTGTCAATTTCTACTGTTTAAAAACAGGATTTTTAAAATGTAAAATATAATATTACAACTGCGTCAGAAAACATGATGTAATAAAGAATCACTTTTTTAAAAATCCAGCTACGTTACAAGAAAGGAGCTTTTTAAAAACTGTTACCTGTAGGAGTTTCAGTTGTGGCTTAGTGGAAGCAAATTTGACTAGTAACCATGAGGATGCAGGTTTGATCCCTGGCCTTACGTGGTTGGTTAAGGATCCGGCGTTGCCATGGGCCATGGGGTAGGTCACAGACTTGGTTCGGATCCTGCGTTGCTGTGGCTGTGGTGTAGGCCAGCAGCTGTAGCTCCCATTTAACCCCTAGCCTGGGAACCTCCATATGCCACAGGTGCGGCCCTAAGAAGACAAAACAAACAAACAAACAAAAAAACCTGTTGCCTGGAGGGAAAAAAACCCTGCAAGTCATTCACATCCTTGACTTCGCCTCGCCCCATCATATTCTCTCCTTACCTGTCTACGGTATTGGCTACAGTTTCCAACTGTTTGAGAAGAAAGGGATAGAGCTCTGGGAAACGAGAGAAAAATTCACTCCCTGTCATTCTGTAGAGGGAAAAAAACAAAAAGATTATCATTTATTTCCTTTGCTTTGGTAATTAATAAAGCCTTTTTTTAAAAGAATGATAACTAAGATCATTTGTTTGAATATTTAATGAAATAAAGTTAAGAACAAAACCTACATCTGAAGAATTTAACAACCAGCAGAACCAATACATTTAATTTGGATTTCGGAAATGCTCTTAACACGTGGAATTTTATCTCAAAACTTAAGATTATGTATATGTATATATATATATATATATTTACAACTATTTAATATTAAATTCTGACAGAGAAGAAACACACAACTTGTGAAAATGCCAAGCTTCCATGATTGATTTGGACAATGAACCTGGTTGACTGAAACTGATTCAGCATCAGGAGAAGCGCAGAATAAAGTTTCTTGACACTGGCACCAGTAACATTTGGGACCAGATAATCTTTGTAGTGGGGGGCCGTCTGTGCCTGTAGTATGTTCAGCAGCCTCTGTAGCTTCTATCCGCTAGATGCCAGTAACACACAACACCCCCTCCCACCACCAATTGATGATCACAAGTATCTCTAGACACTACCCAATGTACCCTGAGAAGAGAAAAAGGTTCCCAGTTGAGACCCACTGTTCGGGAGGATGATGACCAGAAGAAGACTTGGTGTGTGAGATTCTGGGGCTCCAATCTGCAAGGATGACCTTTCCCATCTTAATAAATACCGCCCCCTGAACGCTGACAAGATCCTGAAAATAGTTCCTCCGACTGTACAACTGACAAAAAGGCTCAAGCTAAATACAACATTTGGTTAAACACTCGGCCTCTAAAACTATTAAAAAACCACTACTCGGAAAGGGAGACACAAATATCCCCTAACCTGCCTGCTCTTGTCAACCCTAGATGTATGCTCTTACGAATGAAGACCCAAAATATCATACTTTTAAAGTTGAGGTATATTTTATACACAGTGAAATGCTCAAATCTTAAGTGTACCATTCAATCAACTTTCATAAATGCATATACTCATGTAATCCACCCCTAGGAAGCCTCAGAACATTTTCAACATCCCAGAAAGTTCCCTTGTGCCCCTTCTGCAGTCAACTCTGAATCCTCAAAGCAACTATGATTTGATTTCTATTACCATAATTTGGTTTTGTCTATTCTAGAATTTCATGTAAATGTAATAATACACTACATAATTGTGTCTGGCTTTTTTCACTTAGCCCAAAGTTTATGAGATTCATTCATGTTATTCAGTCTATCAAGAGTTTGATTCTTTTTGTTGTTTGGTATTCCATTACATGAATACACAAGTTTCTTTATCCATTCTCCCCTTGACGGATATGGACTGCTTTCCATTTGCTGGCTATCATGAATAAAGCTGCTAGGAACATTCCTGTAGCACAAGGTTTTTTGTGGACATATGGTTTAATTTCTCTTAGATAAATATCTGAGAATAAAAGTGAAATATGTTTAAAATTTCAGAAAACTGACAGTTTTCCAAAATAATTACAGCATTTTACATTCCCAACAACGAGTAAGCATTGTCTCTATATTCTCTCCAACATTTGCTGTTGTCTTTTTTTCCATTTTAGCTATCCCACTGGATATGTAGGGCATCCCCCTATAATTTTGTAGAGAAAGGATTACTTTTGTTTGTTGCATACTTTCTTTTCTTTTTTTTCTTTTTGGTTTTTTGGCCACACCCACAGCATGTGGAAGTTGCTAGGCCAGGGACTGAATCTGTGTCACAGTAGTGACATGAGATGCTGTAGTGATGATGCTGGATCCTTAACCTGCTAAACCACAAGAGAACTCCCTGTTCGTTGATACTTTTTAAACCTTACCCACAATTTATAAATTTTCTTTTATACCTATTTCATATTCAGTAAAACCAAATGAAAAGCAAAAGTCCTCGCTTCATCTCAAATTGCAGATTTATTGAACATTTATTAGACATTTTATGTAAAATAAGCTCATTTGCTTCTTTTCTTTATTAGATATATATTTTTTTAAATCTGTTTTTATTTGTTTATTTATTTTTGGGTCTTTTAGCCATTTCTTGGGCCGCTCCTGCGGCACATGGAGGTTCCCAGGCTAGGGGTCGAATCGGAGCTGTAGCTGCCAGCCTACAACAGAGCCACAGCAACGGGGGATCCGAGCTGTGTCTGCGACCTACACCACAGCTCACGGCAACATCGGATCGTTAACCCACTGAGCAAGGGCAGGGATGGAACCCGCAACCTCATGGTTCCTAGTCGGATTCGTTAACCACTGCGCCACAACGGGAACTCCTCTTTATTAGATATTTTTAAGGAATAAATTGTTCAATGTTAAAAATAATACACTGGACTGCCCAGTTCTCATGGAAAACCATGCAAAAGTATTCTCAGCTTTCTCTTTAAAAAGTTCAGTGCATTCAAGTATATAATTTTAGTTTGACTTTCCCGCTGACAAATATGCACGTTACCTATATTGTTGAGCACCTTGATTTCTTTTTTGTTCATCTGAAGTATATCTATGAAATCACTCAATAACAGGCACTCTGATCTATTTCTTTCCATTTAATGGTTGCAGAGTAATCCACACTATGGTTGAGTATAACTGATTTAATGTCTAGTAGTTAGGTCTTTTTGGTTGTTATCCATCTCATACTGTTACAAAGGATGATGTATAACTTTGTCTGTAGAGATTGCAAACCTGGGTTTTGCAAGGTCAATGCTTTACCCAGGGGCAAGACAAAACCATTCCGCTACAGGCTGTGTTACAGTCTTTACCTCCTCCAAGCAAAATCGGACAAGATCACCAGTTTCCATTTTCAGTAGAGTCACTTAAAACTGTGTGAGTTCTGTACTGGAAACGCTGAGTGCATCTGCCTCTACAGAACATCTCCATCTACACAATAAAGCCTGGCGGCTACATCTTCTCAGGGCATCAGTCATTCACTTCCAGGGAGTAAGTCACTCCTTAATGGCCTGGTATCTCTTGGTAGAGGAAAAAAGCCAAGCATTCTCACTTAAGCAGACTATATACTTATGATCACCCATCATCTAGAAACTATCCTGATAAATAACTGGCTCTGTTGACCACAATACTGCCAGAGAAAAGGGCTGAGGAGCTACCTTTCTGAAAGTGAAGTCATTGTTTTCATTGAATGAAAGCTAACGATCCCCAGCAACAAATTATCTCATTCAGGTACCTTAGCAAACATTTGCTAACCAGTCTATCTTGGAGGATATATGAAGAACGTACATTATTTAAACATTTGGCGAATGTTTTCACTAATCTTAGTAGCTTGGTGGGTTTTGACTCCATCTTTAAAAAATTTTTGTTGAAATTATTGTGTCCATGCTTACTGGTGTAGGACTCTGAAGCATCAACTGTGCATCTGTCAGTGTTTAAGAAAAAACAAAATTATTTTTAAGGAGAATTTCAACCTTGCTCAGGTACACTGAGACACAGGAGGGGTCTTTCTAGTCTAGCATTCTTAGGTTCCATGATATTGTTATGAGAATGCTGACCCCATTTCCGGTTCAGCTCACCAGAAGGCCAAGACTGCAAACACAGAAGAGTTGAGCTCCATGTACTTGCCAAGTAGCATCATCTCAGCTCTGCATCAGCCAAGGGCTTAGTACTAAAGACCTGGCTAAATGTCTAATGGAGTTCTAAAGGATATTCAACACTAACAATTGTGTATTATAAAACAAAACCTCAAGGGGTCAGACAGAGAATGATATCAGAATTATCTAAGGGTCTTATTCAAACTTGTAAGTGAGTACTTGTAAGTGAGTTACCCCTGATTCTCAACTACATCAAAAGGTCTACAGTATCTTGAAGCCAGATATTCAGCTGCTGATATATTAATTCCAGCCCTCAACTAACCAGTGACTACATTTCATAGTTATATTGAGTAGAGAGCCACCATCTACAATAACACCTCTACGTGGAGGTGGTTCATAGGATTAGGGCTGCTTGTATAGGTCTATAATCTAGACTTATTTTAAAAGACCATGGTTATGGGACCATATTAGTCCATGTTTGAATCTCCTTCTTCTGAATCCTCTAGAATATGTAAATGTTACCTCTTACTTGCTACTTAATCAAAATTGTGATCATGTTTTTCTCAAGAATATAACAAATATATATTTTTAAACACCTACATATGTTATGTTGAACACTGTGCTAGGTCCTGCAGAAGAGCACTGCTAGCCACTGCTCTAGTTAGGAAGACAAAGCATATTCATAAACTATAACTAAGAATGCAAGCCAACTAGTGTAAGGGTCAAATAAATGATGCTTTACAGAGTTGGAAAAGGTATCACTGGGAGCTGGAGAGGTAGGAAAGGTTTTGTGGGAAACATGAAACCAAGGTTAGTCTTGAAAAAAAATGGTAAAAATGGATTAAAAAAGAGAGAAGACATCATGGAGGGGGTTGCTAAGTATAGGAACCAAGTGGGCAGACAAATTAGCTGGATGAAAAGAGGGCTTTAGGACAAGAGAAAGTAAAAAACACAGAAGACATACAATTTTTTAGAAATTTGAATGCTAGACTAGATAGATTCACTTGTGTCTCACAGGCATTGAAAGTTTCTGAGCAGGAGCGAGAGGTGACAAAAGCAGACAGACTAGACTAGAGAAAGCAGAAACGTGGTGACCCGTGGACATTCACTAACTATATACCTTTCACCTCAACCAGAGCATTAATAGCCATAGGCATCTATACTGCCCTGCATCTCACCCTCTTGATACACAGCACAATGCTATGTAAGTGTTGGTTGACTGGTAAATATTTTGGCGATGAATGAATACATAATATTAGCAAGAGAAGAAAACAAATTCTAATATAGTTGACCTCACACCTACGCCTTTTGCCTTTGCTCTTTTCTCAGTGATTAGTACTCACCCAATTGACACCTAACTACTCACCCAACTTCCCAATCCTGAAGCTCCCAATGTACATGATCGACAGGCAAATCTTGCTGCTTCTACCTCCAGAGTTTGGGCGGAGTCTGTTTCTCACCATCCCCACTAACAACCCATGTCTGACGGCTACTAATTCTTGCCTACATACTGTGTCTGTCTCTCACCTGATCTCTTCGCTTCACATCTTCCCCCTCTGTAACTCTCCACTGTAGTAAGAATTTTCTCTTAAAAACATAAACCTAATCATGTGACATTATGAGATTAATGGATCCCTACCACTTTTTGGATAAAGTCTAAACTCTTTAGATTGATTTACCAAGTTCTGCTTAATTGGACACACTTGTCCAGCTATCCTTTGCCTCTCCACCTTCAAACCGAGCCATGCAGAACTTCGTTTGGATCTATCAACATTCTATGCTCTTTCTAGTCTCCAGATGTTGGCAAATATACTTCCTGCTATGAACACTTCTCCCCTCACCCACAAGACTAACTCCAAGTAATTCTTCAGTTTGGGGGTTAGGCCAGCTTCTTCGAGGGCACCTTCCCTGACATCTCAAGTGCCGGTGAGGTGCCTGACCTTGGCATTACACTACAACCTACAATCTCCCCATCAGAGCACTCAGAGCACTTCCTACGTGGAACTTCCTATTTACCTGCTTATCCCTCTCACCAGATTACACACTGTGTCTGGGCAGAGACTGTGGCTATCTTATTTCTCCACGTTATCTCAGGGACCAAGTATGATGCCTGGTTCGCTGCTGGTGCTTAATCAACAGTTGCTAAAGGAAGGAAGCTAAATGAAAGGGAAGACTCCTTGACAAAGTCAAAAAAGAAAAGGAATTATGACTAAGATGGTAACAAATGAGTAATTTCTTAAAGTGCATCATGAGCTATATCTAAGGATGTTCAGAATCATAACCTGAATTAGTAAACTGAGTATCTTGAAATGTTCTTAAATACAAATATACAAAGCTCATCTCCCTGGTTTGCAAACAGGTCAATTCCAGTTCACCCAAATAAGCCATCAGGCTGATATGTTATCTCCCCGGATACAGCAAGCCCTGGGGGAAAAGTCTCCAGTAACTGGCATCTCAAACCTGTTTATCTATGTGGTCAAAAACTAGCCCAGCAACTTTATGGGAAACATGAGAAATGGAAAAAAGGAAAAACTGGACCCCTGTAAGTTCAAGCTCCTAGGAAGACAAAGGAGACCAGCAAAACCTCTGAATGGGATAAAACAGACAGACACAGAAAACAAACAAGCCAGAGCAGAGGATGAGAATAAGCTGCTTTAACCTTGGGACTGTCAGACCACACGAAAAGTGAGTATTTCCTCTTATCCCATCAGGTAAGAATTATTCAGGCACAACCAATCAAAGGCCCTTGGGGAAACACAGAAGCTGCTTGAAGACATGGACTTGCTTTGCACCAAGAATAACGTGCCAGGAGCACAGAGTGGCCGTGATCTTCACATGGGCACTCTTCCACCTGAACTGTTCAGAGCTGGACTCCCCAGCACCAGCCAGGGCCAAGGGCAAAGGGGGCTCCCAAGAGAGGTTTACTGAATGAAAGAACCAGCCTGCCTGGCTAGTTAAAAATTATTCCAGCACTTTGTATTTTATCAAGAAAAAGGCAGATAATGAACATTGTAAAGAAAAGTCTAAAAACCACCACAAACATATTACCCAAGGAAAACTGGCAGTCTGTTCTGATGTCTCTCTACACCTTTCTCCTCCTTATACATTGCTCTATAATCTGCTTTTTTTTTACACTTAATAATACATCAAGAACACTCTTCCATGTCCGCGTGAACCCATTTCAGTGTAGTAGCCTCTGTGTGGTACACTGCCTGTGTCTCTCATAGGTCTGGGGCTCTCATCCAGACACCAGCCCAGAACAACTCCTCCCCGCCTTGGCTAAGCTGTGTGTGAAAAGCAGTCCCATGGCAGCCACATTCAGCGCTGCACATTCCACATCTAATCTTGGTAATGCCGAGAGGCTAGTTTTTGAGAGCATCTGAGCTTTGGTCACTGTGGTAGTCTGTGACCCCACCCTGCCATCTAACAGCCTAGAGAAACCATCACTTGAATCAATCAGTTTCTCTTAGAGAACTGTGTCCTAATATCTGCCACACATATATGAAAAGTTGAAATGCTGGAAGCATGTGCTTCTGAGTTGAACGGAAGTATCAGGAATGAAGACTGTCATGCAAAGAAAAGATGCATTTGGGGAAACGCATTAAAAGGAAAAATGTAAGTATCTCTAGACCCCAATTCCTGCACACATACCCCCTATCTTTCTCAATCATCTCAGGAAGAGGGAGGGAGCAACCAAGTACTGCACAAAGGTATAAAAAGAAAAGGAAAGCAAAAACATGCAGGAGTAAGGAAGGACACGGCAAACAGCAAGCAAAGGCAGAGTTTGAGCCTGGTTTTAAAAAAACAGGACTTATTCACAGGCCATGAAGAAAACACCATAAAACTGGTCCTTAGATGAAAACAAATGATGAGGGCAAAAGCCTGAAAGTTTTCAGTTGGTATTTCAAGTGGGAACTCAATAAACTATTAAAACCTAGCTACTCCCCAGATTCTGGCCTATAAAACCACCCCGGAGGAGAGCAATCAGCTAAGGGCCTATGTCTCCTTGCCATGGTGATTGCTGATAAAAACAGCAAGCTCCTCTCAAGAAAAACAGTACCCCCAATGGAAACAAACCCACAAAGAAGACAAAGCGCACACACGCATTTCAAAGGATGATCAAACGCAAACTCATAAAGTAGAAGCAACTAATAAAGAGAAATCTGGGTTTGGAATCCCACCAGAAAAATCATCTCTGACTCCACTCCTGGAAGCCCCTCTCTACTAGACTCTGACTGGGGCTGACCCCCGCATTTCTCCCTAGAGTAGGAGTAATTAAACAAGGATAAGTGACTGGACAAAAGGGATGCTGGGGTCCCAGGGTCAGAATCTCACACTCATCAAGCACTTGTAATCACTGTGAAGTCCTGTTATTAAATTCCAGGTAAACTGTGTAGGAAGTGAAAGGAAAGGCATCTTTTGCAGGGCCTCTGTTCTACGAGTACTGACTGTGACCAGGTCTCCTGCCGGTCTCATCTCCCCTCCTAGCCTCTGTTGACAGCCATAAAATACTCGGATGCGTTGAATGCTTTTCTAATGCTTCCCTTTAGGAACTGCTTTCCAGGTAGAGAATCTTCCAAAACACAAAATTAGCCATTACTATACCCAGGGGGAGAAGTGAAAGGTCCTGCTTCTAGAAGTGCCTGCCCTGCTCTTCCTCTTGCGAAATCACTGACCAGGAGTGAGCTGAGAAACATATTTCCATTCATTACCCAGCCAGTTGGTCAGTAAGCACACATCTTTCATATTCCTCAGTGTACAAGGCCCCATTATGGTAGCTTATATTGGATTTTTTTAAACCAGAAATTTTTTTTCTTAGATAATGTTTCTTACTGAATCTCATCATCTATAAAATCTCAGAATCAATCTATCTCCCATAGTTAATTCAATAGTTGTTTTCTAGGAGTTCCCGCTGTGGCACAGTGTCTCTGCAGCACCAGGACACAGGTTCAATCCCTGGCCCAGCACAGTGGGTTAAAGGATCTGGCATTGTCATGGTTGCAACTGTGGCTCAAACCTGATCCCTGGCCCAGGAACTTCATATGCTGAGGGGTGGCCCAAAAAGTAAAATAATAATAATCATCATTTTCTAAACAGTCTGTGGTAGACTTTCCAAAGATGGTCAACAATGGCTCCCACTACCTCCCTATGTGGGCAGGCCTTCTTCCTTCAAGAACCAGCCAGGGCCAAGGGCACTACCTCCCTATGTGGGCAGGCCTTCTTCCTTCAAGAACCAGGGTCTGTTTCCTCTCTGGCCTCTGGTCTAGCCCACTGGTCTTTGATCAACAGAAGGTAGTGAAAGTGACACTGTGCCAGTTGTGCCTTAGGCTTCTATATTCACCGTCTAGAGGACCTGACCTTGTCTAGAGACAGGTGCTTCTAGTCCCCCAAACATTTAGGGCCCAGCTGAGGTCTCAGATGAATGCCACCACTTGAGTGATTCCAGGTGACAGCACACAGTAAATAAGAATCATCCAGCTGAACCCAGCTCATCCCTAGAATTATGAGAAATAAAAGCCATGAACATAATGGGGGTGTTTGTTATACAGCAATAGCTAACTGAAGCATGGTTATAACATTCAAGGCACTTGAGTTACACTCTGTGGAAAACATAATAGACTAAATAAAAGGGACAATGATAACAAGGAACTCACAATTTACCTTAACTACTATATTTAGTCTCTAGCAGTTCTGGAGTCCAGAAATCTGAAATCACTATCAATGGTCCAACATCAAAGAGTCAGTGGGGCACCTCCAGAGGCTCTAGTGGAGATCACAATCCTTGCCTCTTCTGGCTTCAAGTGGCTGCTGGCATTCTCTGCTTGTACCACCATTAATCCAAACTCTGCCTCTGTGGTTGTACTGCTTTCTCCTCTGTTGTCTCAAATCTCCCCCCGTCTCCCTCTTATCAGTGGTTGCATGAGTACCCAACCAAATCATCCAAGATAATCCCCCCCCATGAAAGATCATTAATTTAATCACAGACCCCCTCTGCTTACAAGGTAACATTTACAGGTTCTGGGGATTAGGACCTGAATGTCTTTGGGGGCCATTAACTGCATGGCACAACTGCGAAACAAGAGTTAAGGTACTAAGGGCAAGAATGAACATAACTGGTTTATTTCGAGGCAGCTGTTTTCCAAATCTTTAAAGCAACAGATCACATTTTTTCATATATAATCCCAATATTCAAAACATAAAACCAACACCAAACCAGAACTCCTGAGGTTAAAGCAGATTGAGGGCAGGGATCATCAGTTTGGCCTCCACCTTATCCTCAGCAGGCACAGGCTCTGATACACCTGTGTGAGCTCCAGAGGCACAGTCTAGAGTGCGAAGGCTCCGGGAGAGAGCTTCCTCACTTCCTTCTGTTCCCATCTTTTCAAACCTCTGCAGTTAAAGACGCACACTCCACCTGTCACTGCCCACTCGTCCCTAAAATAGCTATTACATCTTTTTCGTAACATTCATAGTTATTGTTATTTCTTTTTTATTTATTTATTTTTTTGTCTTTCTGCATTTTCTAGGGCCGTGGCGTAGTTTATGTCATTTAATCTCTTTTTCTCTTTCTTCGGTCTTTTTAGGGCTGCGCCCTTGGCATATGAAGTTCCCAGGCTAGGGGTCGAATCGGAGCTATAGCTACCAGCCTACCCCAGAGCCACGGCAACACGGGATCCGAGCCAAGTCTGCAACCAACACCACAGCTCATGGCAACGCCGGATCCTTAACCCACTGAGCGAGGCCAGGGATCGAACCCGCAACCTCATGGTTCCTAGTCGGGATTCGTTCCCGGAGCTATGACGGTAACTCCTACTGTTGTTTTATTAAAACATGCTCCAAGTTTGTCTCTTCTCATGACGAAGTGAGCTTCTTGAGACTAAAAACTGTCTTATTTCTTCTCTAACCTCAGCATTTAGAATGGTGCTGGCACACAGGACACTCAGTAAATAGCTGCTGCTTTCTTACTGTTTTGTTAGCACGCCCTCCACAAATCTTGCCCCAGTAAAGGATGGGCTGCCTTCTTCACAACCATAGGAGGCCAATCCCCATCAGCCTGATTCTAAAAATATGTACAGGACTAAAAAGGTCTTACTTGGTACTTCTAAAGAGTATCGTATAGGCATTAAAACCCTAGTCAAGCAAATGCACTAAACATGCAAACAGTTCAAACAATGCTGAAGCTGCCTCATCCCCATCCTAAATGCCAGCAAGAAATCACCTAGAAATTTCTCTTTGACTCATTAATAACTAATAGACTAATTTAGCAAAAAGTCCAGTATTTCAAAATAAAAGCTTTCTGGTTTCTATCCCTGTAATGCTTTCATTCAACTAATTTTTTTCAAGATCTTACTCTAAACTTTATGAACATTTTCATTAAGGCTAACATTCAGTTGCCAATTCCTGTTGTTAAAGTAAGGGGAAGGTACCAACAGAGTCCCAGACTTCAAGGAACATATTATAATGAGAAGGACTCTCAGAGAAGGGCTGCTACTCGCCTCACTTAATTTTCCAGATGAGGAAACCAATGCCCAGAGGAATTAAGGAAATCTCCCAAGATCAAAATACAAGTTGGGGGAAAGTGCAGGACTAGAACCCAATTCTTTTGATACCCAATCTAGCCACTAGACCTTTCAGGGCTTCCATTACACAGGTAATCCAACCGTCCTGTGCCAGGCATTTGCTTAACAAGCAGAGGACACTAGCCCAGACAGGCCGATTTTCAAAGGAGTTCATGTCCTCATGATTGGGTCAGATAGCATCTCTCCACTGCTGTCAATCAGCCTGATCAACTTAGATTAAGATTCCCGACCTGAGCTTCCACTGCCAGACACTGAGCCAGGCCCACCCACCGACTTTAAAGGGAGTAGACGAGCAGGCAAACTGCCAACTAAAAATCTATCCATCTGCTCTTACAAAGCATTTTCAGAGATCACTGGACCACAGATATTCTATTTGGTCTAATAAGTCTCAAGCCTCTCCTCTATTCAAATTAAGAGAATCTCACCACACACTACAATAGCTCTAACCGACTTCCTCACCACAACTCCCCCACCCCCAAAATTAAAAACTTAAAATACAAAGGAAAGAAAAAAACAAAAAAACCCTCTAAATCGCATGCAAATCAAACCAGAAAAAAAGAGTGTGCATACTTGTTCTTATTCAGGGTCAAGGCTTCCTTTGCCCTAGTGAATGCCAAGGCTTATTTACAAGGGGAAAAAAACAAAAACAAAAACAAAAAACCAAGGAGTCGCCAGGCAAATGTTACACTCCCAATTAATACACAACGCTGTCCACAACTGGGTATGATATGCTGTCCGGTGTATATCTTCCCAAATACACAGGTAGGAGAAATGAAGTAAGACTCAGAAATCAGAGTGATTTCTTCTGCTGAAAATGTATGGGAAAGAGTCTCCATTTAGTGAATGTCCACCTTAGACTGCAGGATTTAGTCTTCTCTCTGAACAACTGCCTGGAAGTACTCAAAAAAAAAAGGGGGGAGGGGATAATTTTCAACAGATTGGCTGCATCTCCAGACGAAGAGGAAAAGCCAGTGTTTGGCAGAGTTGCAAAAAGAACATTTTGGACATCTTAGCCATTTATTTTTTGGAGAGCCAGAAGACTAATCTGGAATAAGTATAACTCATTATTGCTATTATTATTTAAAACCCTAACCTCTGGCTCCTGGGTTTGGCAGCTGGAAGACTGTTGGTTTCTGTAGCAATGCAAATGACATTTATTAAATTAGACATTCCAAGATCAGGGTTCCATGTTTGGTGTTCTCAAGAATACTGGTTTTTTGTTTTGTTCTTTTAAGTACTATGAAGTAAGTAGGCTGCCGCCTCTTCACAGACCCTGGAAAGCCATCTGCTTGGCCCTGAGAGCAGCCTGTACATTGAGATCACACAGAGGCAGACTTTCAACACGGCTGGGAGCCCCATTCCCTTCCATGCGTGTTTCCCTTAACAGCCAGACCCAACATCCTTCAAAGGCAGAGGCTGTGTTTGCTACTTCAACTGTATCTCCTACAGTACCTAGCAGAGGAGACAGACAGAATATGCACTGCCTACATTTTAAAACATAAATTAAGGAGTAAATCACGTCTCTTTTCTTCCACCTTTTTCAGTAATATTCTATTAATTACAATTAATTCTCATTAAAACACCCTATGCAATATATAAATAAGTAAATATCACACTGGCCCACTCTAGACCTTTTCTCTATCCATTTATTTATCTATCTATAAACATTAAAATTATCATGTACACAGTTGTTTTGGCGGAGAGACAAACACAGATGTGTGTTAAATACTGTTCAGCAACTTGCTTTTTAAAAAACATTTAGGTGCTTTACTCATTTATGTTCTCTAAGTAAAAAAGAGAGTTTTTCTTGCTTTAATTAAAAAATGTTTTGAATAAAAGTATATTCTTATTATTTTATCTCCACATTTGATCAATAATCCAGTTGCATGCAAAAGAAAAGCAAAGAAATCATCAGCGTCAGAATTTTGAAGATATCGCTCTTCTATCTTCTCAGTCTGTTGTCATTTTGATCCTTAATTCTCCATATGTGAACTGCTTTGGCTGGTTTTGTTTTACTCTACAAAATTTTAGAAATTGCACGATGATGTGTCTTGGTGTGGCTCGTTTTTCACTCACTGTACTAGAACTTGTGTCCTTTAGCTCTAGGAAATGTCCCTGTGCTATTTCTTTGACAATTTCCTGCCCTCACTTTGCTCTGCTCTCCCTTCTGAACTCTTGTAAGTTGGATATTGAGCCACCTGAAATAATCTTCTAATTTTCATATTATTTTCCTCTCTCATGTTCCATCTCTCTTGATTTCTTTAGTTGTATCTCTGAAAAGGCTCTTTTACTTTGTCTTCTATCCCATGTACTGAAATTTTTATTTGGGCTATCACGTTTTCTTAATTTCCTATGCTCTTTCTTATTCTGACTGCTCTTTTAAAAATACCATCCTGTTCCTATTTCATGCAATCAATTTTATCCCATTTCTCTGAGAATGTGAATTTACCTCTTCCTCATTTTAAAATTTTCTTCTGGTCCCTGTATTATATCTACTTCAATTTAATCCCTTAAAAACATCCCGCTATTTTCTAATATTGATTATAAATTTTAGGTAAGTCTTGGAATGACTGTAGTACTTCTCTCCCTGCCACACACACACATTCCAATGCAAAGAATAATTCCATCAGTTAAAAAACATGAAGTTCCATGATGTGTCAAACAAGGTTTAGAGAAGAGGCCAACAAGAAGGTGGCTCAATACTATTACAGAGTATTCTGAATAAGCAATACAGCAGAGAGGCATTTTATTCAAAGGATAGGTTCTGGTTTATATGGATCTGCAGAAGCTTTTTGCCATGGGAATCTAAAGAACAACAATTCTAAATGCAAAACGTCCGACATAAAAGATTTTCCCCTTCTTTCCAATTTGGCTATGACTCTAAAGAAACAGAGACACAACAGTCACTAAGAAGGCAGGACATCCTTCCAGCTAACCAACTTTTACATACTGTTCCTTATGGTCAAATGTTGACCACATTGTGGTAACTCTTTTTGACTTTATGACCTTATTACTAAAACCATCAATTTTACTCACCGTTATTTGAGCAGAGGAACTGCTTGAATGCCCAAAGACTACTCTACAGTGCTATTTAACCTTTCCCAACAGAGACTCATTGAAAGTGGGAGCTTGGTCAAATGTTTCACCTAACCTTGCAAAGATACTTCCCAGTAAATATTTGAAGTATATAAATACCTCCAAGTAAAGTCTTTAAAAATGTGTAAAACTCACAAATGTTAAGCAAAATACCTATCTTAATTATATAATCACATTTAAAGCAAAACAATGCTATGAGTTCAGACAAGAGCTAATAATATGACACATAAACTGAGGCAGTTCAAATACTATTTACCTGCCTACATTCAGCTTATTTTCAATAACAAAATATTTTTACATAATACACACAGTGTTTTATTTTAGAAAAGGCTTCTAAAAAAAAAAGAAAGAAAGAAAGAAAGACAAGCTTCTACTACATCATGGATTAAAATTTGAAACCATGTTCCATAGATTATTTATTCTGTGGTGGGATGGACATGAGGAAACACAATGTAGAGAAAGAGCAAAGGTTTAGAAGCAGCCAGACGAGAGGAGAATTATTTCTTGGCTGTGTAAGCTTGGGTGATTTGTTCAGCCTTGCTGAGTACCTTCCCACCTTGTTTTCTATAAAATGCGAGTTAACAGTGCCTACTCTGTGGAGTTACTGTGAGAAATGAGATAATACATGGACAAATCTAACACTGTACCTTCTCATCCAATTACTCACGCATTGTTCTTTGGCCTTGGCTCCTGCCACCTGGCCCTCCTTGTTCCCTGCCCCACTTTAAAAGAGGAGATGAAAGGAACGGGGCGGGGGGGACTGGTACAAATTACCACTAACGTCAACACACCTTGAGATTCTAAGATCCAAGAGTATCAGAGAACATAAGTCACTTTCACGCTTGCTATACAAATAGCTTCTAAAAATACATGAAGTGAAAAAAAAAATAAAAGTACATGAAGTGCAGGCACTGAAAATATGGCTAAAATTTGGGTCTGGCACAAAAAAATTTTACCTAGTATTCTGAATATGTTAACACTTATATTTTGTAGCAAATATAAGAGTCAGAGGCCAGGAAGAAAGCTATAAAATGGGGTGGATGGATCCATATTGGTAGAAAAAAACATGGTTAGGGTGTCCAAACGCAAATAATGAGTGTACCTGCATACACACACACACACACACACACCCAGAGGATGTGTGTGAGACAATAAAAATGATGATATATAATGCTGCTCTCCCATTCTCCTACTCACCCAATCTACGAAAACAGTATTTGTTTTTTAATGCGCTCATTCTAGTGGTAAAGATAGACACTGAACATACACACAAATAGATGCAGATGCTTCAACAAAGGTATATTTCATCCTTGGAAAAGAAAAACCATATTTCTCACAATTATTTGTGATTACAGTAACACTGGCTAGCTGTTGAGTCTGTACGGAAATAATTTACAGTCACTCTAGTAGTTTTCCAAATTTGTCAGAAAACAAGGAGCCCAGAGAATGACTGATACAAAGGCTGAATAAAAATAACTAATTGAAGGAATAGTCACTGATCGTTTTCACATGTAAAATTTGGCATTCCGTCTTAGTTTTAATTAATTCCATTAAATCGGTGTTTCATAGGTCAGAGGATTTTATGACTACACACCAAAAATGTTGTTTATAAAGCCATTTAGAAGGAACTGCCCACAAATATTTTCTAATACATTTTTTCCTTTTGTCTAATTCAAATTGTGATTGCTTCATTTTTTTCCTCCTTTAAGTCCAATTTTGTTCTTTGTATTTACTTCTACTTCTTTATTTGCCATTCAACAAGGGGCAGTCCATCATAAAACCTACTCCATGCTTTCTAAAATTTATGTAGTACCAAGTAACTTCAACCTGCAAGTACACTAAGAAAGAAAAAGGGGGACAAACCAACAAATCAGGTGGTAGGAGATAAATATCCTTACATACACACAAAGCCTCACTCTCCCCACAGAGATCCATAAATAGGGTGGCCAAGGCTTATTTATAGAAAGGACAAAGGGACAGGATAAAAACGAAAATACAGCCAAAGAAGCCTCTTCGTCTCCTCTGGCCTGATTTAAATAGGGTTACTCAAGTTCATGGATTGGTAATAGATGATGTTGCAAAATTAGGATGAATCAGAGTCATCACTAAAATATTGTTTTATTCTAAGAATGGACAATATCATATGTTTTGCCCTAAAACACATGACTCATAGGGAGCCCATGATTCCTTTTCCATTCTTCCCTGAAATTTGAAAAAAAAAAAAAAAAATCAGAAAGGGTAAGTTAGGGGAGCCACATACCTAGAGTTTCACACCATTTTAATGGTGGTTTCAATCCTGCTATTACTCAGATATGTGACTCAGGTTAAGTCACTTAACTTCTGAGTCTCAGTCTCCTATCTATTAAACGGGGATAATTATACCTAACCTAACTCCCTTACCAGGTTACCATTAGGAGCAAATGAGGTAAGACATGTGAAAGTACTTTGAAATCATCAATTTCTGCTGATTCGACCTCCTATTTCTCAATTCTATTCATTTCTTTCAACTTCCATTGTCACTATTCTAATTCAGACCACCAACATTTCTTCCCTAGGCTGGATCACCTTTATAAATAGCAGAACACCACAATATACCGTTCACGAGGAAAATGAGAAAGCCAAGCTAAATGCATTCCATTTCACCATCTAACATTTATTTGACATTCTCCTGTGACTGCGGTCTGTATGTATTTGTGGGCATGTATATTAAAATGTCCTTTGTTTTACGAAATGATTCTGACAGGTGGTGCATTTAACATCCTTACTTAACAAAACGAAAAGGTTAGTAACTCCATTATGGTGATCCACAAAATTTAATTTTTTTTTTTCTGGTTCATGAAGTCCAAATGTTTGGGTACCATTAGCCTATATTATCCTAACAAACAAAGCCATTCAAACAAACTCATCTCCTGGTCTTCAAACTTTTACTTCCAATCCAGCTTTACTGTGTTCTCTACACAGTGGTCAAACTGATCAAACTAAAACAAATCTAATCCCTTTATACCTGTGCTTGAAATAACTTCCTTGCTCCCGTGTCCTCAGGTTGGCTGACCTCATCTCAGGCCACGTGGCCCTTGCACTCTGCATAGCAATCATGTGTTGTGATGGCTTATATCACTCCTGACTTCTGAACAGGAGCAGCCCCCTCCTATATCACCTCCTCTTTCTCAGGTAAATACTGCATATCCTTTTGCTCAGCCATTATCTTTTTTGCTCTAAGGTGTCTTCCTTGATTCCTCTAAGCCCAGATTCCATGTATCCACCATGTACCATTACAGCAGCAACTCTTACTTCCTTCACTGTAGAACTTCACTAATATGTTGATAAATATTTACTGGGCTTCTGCTATATGTCAGGTACTGCTCTAGGTGCTGGAGATGGAGCAGTGAATGAGATAAAGATCCACTCCCAAGGAGCTGACATTCTAGTAAGAGGAAACAGGTTAGAAGTTAAAATTCAAAATAACAGAGAAGTGAAACACTTGGTGATGGTTCATTCCTATATTCCACGGACCTGGAACAATGTCTGGCTCCAAGCTGGTGCTCAAAAAATATTTGTCGAATGAATAAACATTCATTTTAGGAGTGTCAAAAAGCACTACACAAGTGTGAAGCCTTGACAACTATGGGCATTGGGTTCACATTGGCCTATTAAAATCTCTTCCTAGAGTCTGGCTTAAGCTTTCAGAAGCCTTAAAGTGGGCTGCGTCAGTCATATCAGGGCATTCGATATTCTAAGACTTGGTTTTACACTTGGCAGAAGTAGTACTTTTACCAGTAATTTTCAGATCAAATGAGTTAAGCACTGAAGGCTCGAACGTCCCAACTTGGCATAGTCTCCATCTTCCTCAAACTCAAAACACAAAATTAAAAGAAAGCCAGTTCCTTATATGGTTCAGACACCAGGATGTTGGCCTCCTACTCTACCAAAAAGGTTCACACTGGAAAAGTCAATAACTACCAGGAACAAAGGCCTTGTCAGATCACTGTCAAGGCATAATCCCACCTGAGCTGTCACCCACTGAAGTGAATTAAAGTCAAGAAAGTCAACATTTAATGAATATTCACTTGCCTTTAGTTCAAGAATGGTCTTAGAAATAAGATTTCCTTTAATTAAGAACAAAAGTACCCCAGAAAGCTGAAATGAGATCTGAGGAACACTCCACCTGAGTCAGTCAGCATAAGGAAGAGTTGGCAGTCCCTGGCTGACACTGCTCCAGAGTGTGACTGAAACACCATTCTGTTCACGTAAAGATGTGGAAAACACCGAGTGCCTGTCATGGCTCAGTGGAAACGAATCTGACTAGCATCCATGAGGATGCAGGTTTGGTCCCTGGCCTTGCTCAGTGGGTTAAGGATCCGACATTGCCGTGAGCTGTGGTGTAGGTCACAGACATGGCTCAGATCCCTAGTTGCTGGGGCTGTGGTGTAGGCTGGCAGCTACAGCTCCGATTCGACCCCTAGCCTGGGAACCTCCATGTGCCGCAGGTACCACCTTAAAAAGACCAAAAAAAAAAAAAAAAAAAAGAGAGAGAGAGAGATTTGGAAAACAGATTTTTCTGGACAGATCTGGGCCTGACATCTCTACTACCAAGCTGACAAGCCAAAAAATGAATCTGGTACAAAGGTACCCAGCAGTTCTAAAAAGAGCTTGCGGTGTTTATAGACTGCTAATTCTCAATCCTGGGCCTAGACATACACCAATCAATCAAGCAATGGACAGTCGTGTCCTGAGCGGTATGCTAAGTGCTCTGGAGGACACCGGCGGCGCACATTAAGGTTCAATTCTAAGCCTCAAGGACTTAACATCAAGCTTAAAACATATGACAGAAGTTAAAGCATGATTGAAGAACTGGCATGGTAAGAGCTAACAAAGTGGCACAAGCTTGCTCTGGAGGCCAAAGCAGAGGGATGCTCAGGGAAACTTAGCTCCATGGATGGAAGGCACCAGGAGATGGACAGATTTGGAAATGCAGAGAAAGAGCAGTCTTAAATTAGTCTTGGTGGCTCCAGGGCTTGAAGGACAGCTAGGGGTCCCCTTTCCCAGAGGCGGGGGAGGTTGAAGGAAGAGGAAGTATGTGGAGGAGAAGGGGCTGCCAGGAAACCATGGAGAGAGAGACGAGCAAGGCCTGCCTGGGGACGAAGGAAGAAGCTGGACCAAAATGCTCCTGGAGGAGGGAGCAGGTTGGACGTCAGAAGGCCCTGAATGCAAGCTAATGAGTTTCAACCAGATTTCTCAAATCCTGGAAATCTACTTGAAGTTTTGGCCAGTGAGTAACATGACTGTGTTTAAGTCTAAACATTTTTATATAAATCTACACTGCCCACAAAAAAAAAAAGAATTAAAAAGAGACTTTTTCTCAACTATGTTCCTAAAGTTTAAAAAAACCCTATCACTGTCACTAAATCTTAGATCACTCAGTAAATCACACATCCTTGAGTAAACACGGTAAACACTGAACGGTCCATTTTACACAGCACTGAAAAAATGACTTCTTAAAGGCAAACTCAGTCCTAACTACATTCACTCCCTGACTTCACCCTCCCCCTAAAACCTGACTAGGGTCTTTATTTTGCATTAAGTGTTACAGATTTCCTTATGGACCTGGAAGGAAGAGCTGTTAGTCATCAATCTGGATGGTGTGCATTAATAGGGTCTTTGTTCAGAACATTTAATTATAGGTTTGAGCCTTGGACGAATGCAAAATGAAAATATTGGAGGGGACTTTCCTTCTGCTAATCTGCCAGCCAAGCAGTACCATGGATTCCAAAACGGTCCCTCCGCACATCATTTGGAGAGGCGGTCTCCTCCCTGGGGTCTGGGACATGGCTTCCTTCTCTGGCCTGATCTTGAGCTGCCCTGGGCCACTCAGCTTCCAACAGAGTTCAGGCATTCAAAGGCCTGAGGATGCTCAGATGTAATTTGGGCGGTTTCATACCTTTTAGATGCTTGTGCCTCAACAAAGGCAACATGACCGTACTCGCTCGCTCTTGCTGGCTCCAGGCGACCCCAGGACTGTCCCACCTTTGACCCCATGAGCTGTGTAGAAGGAGTCCAGAGTTTCAAGCCAAGCTTTAATCTATTTTCAAGTTTACGAAATGATTTTACTCTGGCAAGTAATTATCTGGGGAAGACTGCTGCATATGCTGAAAATGCAGTATTTGTGTGTGCATTTTACACATTGATTATCGTAGAGATGCTAGCATTTAAAACCTGTACGGTGACAGTGTGTTATCATGATGATCATTTTGAACTGTTTAGAAATATTGCATCACTATGTTGTGTAACAGGAACTAACACAGTGTCATAGGTCAATTGTGCTTCAAAAACAAGCAAACAAACAAACTCATTGAAAAAGAGATCAGATTTGAGGTTCCCAAGATGGAGGTGGTTAGAATTAGAGCAAGATGGTTGAAAGGTACAAACATCTAGTTATGAGATAAATACTAGGGACACAATGTACAACATGATAAATATAATTAATACTGCTTTATGTTATAAATGAAAGTGGTTAAGAGAATAAATCCTAAAGTGTTCTCATCACAAGAAAAAAATTTTTTTTCTGTTTCTTTAATTTTGTATCTACATGAGATGACGGAGTCACTAAACTTATTGTGGTAAATATTTCATGATGTATATAAATCAAATCATTAAGCTATACACCTTAAACTTATACCGTGCTGTATGTCAATTATATCTCAATGAAACTGGAAGGAAAAAACAATTTAAAAAAACTACAAACAAGGAACCAAATAAATAGCTATCATACCTAAAGACACAGAATTTTGAGTTTCCTGAGCAACAAAGAAAGCAAGGAGAAAACTGGTTAATAAAATACCTGCTTTCTAAACCTTAGGGCATGTTCAGGCACTCTTCCACAGAAAGTTGAAGATTCATGCCAGTGTTGCAACAGGGAAAGCTGCTGACCAAAAGCTCCAGTAAAATCAATATGAATGAAAAGTATAAAGAGAATTTCCTAAAGTAGGAGGGGAACAATGAGTGCCTGGAAATCTCTAAATCAGTACCTCCAAAAGCCCTAAAGAGTAATGGGAAAATGTCTCGTTGAAAAAGGTAGGGGAAGCTTTTCAATTTTAATTTATTTTTGTTTTTTAGGGCCACACTTTCGGCATATGGAAGTTCCCAGGCTAGAGGCTGAGTCAGAACTGCAGCCGCTGGCCTATACCACAGCCACAGCAACAGCAGATCTGAGACGCATCTGCAGCCTACACCACAGCTCACAGCAATCCCAGATCCTTAACCCACCGGGTGAGGCCAGCGACTGAACCTGCATCCTCATGGACACTAGTCGGGTTCGTTTCCTCTGAGCCACAATGGGAACTCCTAAGTTTTCCAATTTTAAAGTAAAATAGAAGTTAACAATCTCTCTAATATATTCAAACATTCAAATTCCTAGAGAAAAGCAGCATGAAATATAATGCACAGGAATTATTAGGGCATCATTTAATTGAAAGATGAAAGAGACCAAATGATCAACAGATCATTTTGGAAACATGACCAAAGGACTTGGGTTTCTCTTAATTTCTGCCATTCTTTCCTGTACTGCACCATTATGCTAGCAGAGGTGCCATGCTTGGCACTATGGGGGATAAAGCCAAAGATGAATTTGATTTTCAGGTCCCTAGAAGTGAGATTTGAGGGATTTATTCTCTTAACCACTTTCATTTATAACATAAAGCAGTATTAATTATATTTATCATGTTGTACATTGTGTCCCTAGTACTTATCTCATAACTAGATGTTTGTACCTTTCACCCATCTTCCAAATCAAAATCATAAAACTCACAACAACAAAAAGCCATCCCTTTCTGAAATCTGTCCTAAACATTAAAAGAGCATTTTCAGTTCAAAATGCAAAGGTAACTCTTCCCCCAGAGAGCCACTTATTTGGATAGAGACATGTGGTAAACATTTCCTAGGGAAGGAGCAAATGAAAAAAAGGTCAAAGGTAAAAGTCAACTGAGAAGAGCTGCAACATCTCAGCAATTTACAAATTTAAAGGAGAGCAACAGTTTGAAGGGTGGGGATAAACACACCACCTCCATTCATTATAAACTGAGATTTAAGAGAGACTCTTTTCCTTCTCCGGGGTGAATACCACAACATCTGTTCTCCTGTCATAACAGCAACTAAGTTGATTTAAGAAAATACTCTCTCTCTCTTTTTTTAAAGCTGTTGGTGCATAATTACACCATTTCTCTTGAGCCTTGGTTTCCTTAAGACGTGTTTATTCTGCACATCTGCTCTCCCCATACCTGATTACACAAAGGTATCATAAATAGCAAACCAACAGGTATAAAGAGACCAACCCTCAAAACAGATCAAAGCAAACAGCCCGTGGAGTCCTTTGGAAATCTTGGCTGGCAGCTCTTGTAAATAAAAGTGCTTCTAAAGCAGAAAGCATTCAACTACCGTATTTATATAGGGCGTGATTGACAGGTCAGTTATTAACTTCATAAAAACACAGGCAATGTTAACTAGCAAGAATGTTTGTTCTAGCTGTTCTATCTGAAGGAAAATGAAATCCAAGATAGAATGGCTTGCTCTCTGTTTCTTTTAAGTATTTATTTTAGAACCGTGCAGTATAAAAGAATGTTTTTTCAAGTCAGTGAACTTAAGCTATTTTGCTTACTGTTCTGGAATTTAAGTATGTTGTTATAGTTCTTTAGAAAACAAATGTTACATTTACTAAAGGCAAATTCCAATGGTGCACCAGGATCTTTTCAACCCCTCCAAAAATTTTTATTCTTTTGAATTACTACAATTAAAAAATATATATACTAAGGCTTCTCCCAGTAACAAAGTATGTCAAGTCAGAGTCACAGAGCAGAAAGGTTTCCCCCCAGTGCTCTGGAAGAAGGTATGTGTTCCCTGAATTGCCTATGGTAGCAAGTTTAAATGTGCCCAAAGGAGATAAAAATAAACTGGTCTGTATTTCATTAATATTAGTCTGATGGCTTTTCTTTATTATGAACACACTCTATTATGTCTGATCATTTACTTCACTATTACAATGAAGTATATTTTATTCTTTAAATTCTTTCAAAAAATAGCACTGGTTGTATGCAGATCTTTCAGGAAATCCTCAAAATCCACTTTTGCGTGCAACAGTTTTCATCCTTGAGGCGTCATATGGTTAGTCCCCACCCCCACCCCAGGGGAAAGTAACACAAATGTCAGCCTATGTTTTTCCAACTTCAACTGAAGAGCAACTCTATAATAGTAGCTTTAAGCAACATAGCAAAGAAATCCAAAAACCTTGGATCTACCCAATCTATAATCATTCTTCTATAAAACC
Organism: Phacochoerus africanus; assembly: GCF_016906955.1. Taxonomy (NCBI): domain Eukaryota; kingdom Metazoa; phylum Chordata; class Mammalia; order Artiodactyla; family Suidae; genus Phacochoerus; species Phacochoerus africanus. Next base: position 101,521,299 of record NC_062548.1, on the reverse strand, counting down.
TTTTTTTTAAAGTAACAAGGAAGAAGTACAAAGAAAAATTGGGAGGGGGGAAAAAAAAGCCAAATTTTTCTTTTTTGAATCAATCGGCCAATACTTTTTAGACTGAAATTATATAAAATTGGCATTTCCCAGCCAAATAAATGCTTATGAAGTAGACTGTGTGTTTATGTGCATGTTTGTTTATACATGTTTAATATCCTCAGGCCTGAGAGTTTTTCCACGTAAACAAAAGTTTTGTTAACTGCCTCTTGAATTAAATTTAAAAGGCTATTTGTTATCAACATGTTTCACTCTTAGCAAAGGCTGTCATTCTATGAGCAAAATACCAAACACTAGAGCAAACTAAAAATCCCCCTAAAATCCATCCTTGCTCATCAGGACATTTAATGTATCACAATCCTGTTTTCTCCAGCAACTCCTACAAGCAGCAATCTTTCCGAACACAGAATTCTTATGAAATAAATACTCAGCCTTAAAACATGGCCTGGGCTCCTGCACTATCCCCCCCTTACCCCCTCCCCACAGGACTAAATTTTCAAACTAGAATATTTGTTTTGACAGACTTCTCCTTGCTTAATTCTCTGGCACAGGACTTCTTGTTGCACCCCTAGCCAGTAATGAACATTTTGCCAGAAATATGCAACTTTTGGCACAACAAGAATAGGGAATTAAAAAAAAAAAAAAAAAAAACCCTAAAAAACCAAAAACCCCTGCCGGCAGAGACTTCCAGAATTGAAGATAAAAGCAGGCATACTGGATGAAGAGAATCCTTTCCCTTAACATATTATAATTTCCTCTTGTTTTCCCAGCTTCTCACTCTCAAGAGGAAAACCTTCATTTGGTATTTTCGCATACCTTCTCTACACTACATAAAGCAATGGGAAATTATTCCCTAAATCTTGGTTTCTAATTAAAGAACTACTTATCCAAATGAAAAATGTAGGTTAGCTAATCCTACTCAGAGAGTAAATCTCCAAAACAATTTCTTAATAATAGTTTATCGGGAAAATTAAAATCCACTGAACTTGTTCAAGCCAGCGGAATTCTTCTCTTTCATGATTTCTCCAGTTACACGGAAGGACCTCACACTCAAAAACTTAACAATGCAGGATGGCTCCACCTTCCCCCTCTGGACTCAGAAGGGTTGGGCGGGGTATCACACAGCCCTCCCGGGAGAATTTAGGGTGGGGGTGAAGTGCCTCTTGCTACAACTGCCCAGATTCTTGGGAGAAGGAGTAGCCGGCAAAGTAGGTTTCCTGCATGGGTGGAGTCAGGCACTTTCTAAAAAAACAAAACAAAATACTCATGGATCTTGAAAGGGGAGCACGGGAAGCAGACAAGCCTGGCCCAAAGAATATCAGATTGTGGAAATGCTTGATCTCTGCTGAGAGATCCACCTTCTCCACACGTCACTTAAACAGTGACGTCCCCAGGAGTCTATCCTCACCAATCTGGGTTCTCTCATGCACTTTCCTGGCAGAAAATACCATGACTGACTCCTTCATCCAGCCCAGAACTTAGGCATATGACTATGTTCCACTGGATGGCTCTTGGGCTTCTCAAAACAGATACAATAACTGATAACTGAACGCAGAATTTTCTCCCATCCGTCACCCATCTGCTTCTCCTCCTAAATCTTCACCTCTGTAAGGAGCACCATCAGTTGCAGACACCGGCCCAAGCCAAAGATCTGCCATCATCTCACTCCTCTTCTTCGGTCTCATTTTTCATCAAATCTTGTTAAACTGACCATCTTTTTGTTTGTTTGTTTCTTTTTGTTTTTGTCTTTTGTCTTTTCAGGGCTGCACCTGCAGCATATGGAGGTTCCCAAGCTAGGGGTTGAATGGGAGCTATAACTGTCGGCCTTCGCCACAGCCACAGCAATGGCAGACTTGGGCCGTGTCTTCGACCTACACCACAGCTCATGGCAATGCCGGATCCTTAACCCACTGAGCGAGACCAGGGGTCAAACCCGAAACCTCATGGTTCCTAGTCGGATTCGTTTCCGTTGCGCCATGATGGGAACTCCTAAACTGACCATCTTAATATCTCTAATCAATACCCCTTCTCCATTCTCCTTGCCCACTGACTTGAACTCACTTCTCACCACCCAGTTTATCCAGTTTCCCTGTGTTCTTTAAAACATAGTTCTTCATAATATATTCCATAAAAAGGATTCCATAATTCAATATTTTAAACAAGTAACTATACTGTGACTGGAGAGTCACAGTGCCTATCAGTATATCAAAGTCTTGAAGAAATGCTGGATTGTGAGGTCCAGGGAAATAGCACAGGGAAACATAGCCAATCACTTGTGATAGAACATGATAGAAGACAGCATGAGAAAAAGAATGCGTGTGTGTGTGTGTATATATACACATATACATATACATATAAGAATGACTGGGTCACTTTGCCATACAGCAGAAATTGATAGAACACTGTAAAGCAACTATATTTTATTTAAAAAAGAAAGAAATCCTGGATTGAAGAAACATATGCACACCAACCTCTGACCACTGTCATCTGTCCTCCTGGCCACTTTCTTTTCTACTGTTTTTCTTTACTTGGCTAACTTCTACTTATCTTTCAAGCTCAGATCCTGATTCCTACAGGAAACCTCTCCTGCAGCAGGTACTTATCCCTACTCTGCACTTCCAAACCTCCCCTTGCATGCGGTGTGTGGTTTGCTTGATTGTGAGACCCTTAAAGGCAAAGATTTTGACTTACTTATCTTTCAATGCCTAGCACTTTACCTGGCTTATTAACAAACCCTGCTGAGTAAATGAATGGCAATGACAGTGAAATGTATTATGATTTACTCTATGCCAGGCACTTTTCTAATTGCCTTGCATGTATTAATTCACTTAATCTACCCCAAAAACCTATGAGGCGAGTGCTAGTATTTCCCCCATTTGAGCCATGAGGCAACAAGGCAGAAAGAATGAGTAAGTTTTATTACTTCTCCAACATGATCTTATTTTCTTATCTCCAGCAGGGTAAACATGAGTAATTTTACTCCACTTCTTAGGAAAGAAGATGTGATGAAACCACTGGAAAGCTGTTTGGCAGGACTTTACTTCTTTTAGAAATATTGTATATTACAGAACAAAAAGTTTTAATATAATGGGAAAATAAGTGGATTAGGAGTTATAGCGAAATCCGAATACGAGCTCTGCTTCATATTCGATATGAGACACGCTGCAAAGTAAAACATAAATTCCAAGTGTGTTCTCTAGAACATGGGCAATAATACTTATTGACTATGTAGTATATGACAGTCTTTTGCAGCTTTTAGGTTATAAAGTTGTGTACACCGATGCTATTACCATCACAGACAATACAGTGGGATGATATCTGACTCCCCGTATACCAAATATTTATACTTCATTTCTGTACACTTCTATTTTTATTTCCCTTCTTCATGCATTGGTCCAAATAAGTGGAAAAGTTTTCAGTCTACCTTGAGATTTCTATTGAAATTTTAAAAATTTTTTTCTGAATTGAACCAATCAAACTACATCTGTTTTGAGGCTCAGACTATAAACTGGGAAATAAGAAAAATCATTGAGTATTAATTAAGAAAAAAAAAAAAAACCTTGACAAAAGTCTTAAAAATTTCAACAAACCCATGACCAGCACAACTGACTAAATTATCTACACTGTAGAGGACTGTCTACACTCTCCTGTCAGTAATGGAATCTTATATAATATAGCCAGTGCTCTCAGCCCTACAAACTATGAACAGCTCAGTAGATAAATCTCAATAAGCCTCCACATCAAACAGACTGGAAGAAATCAAAAGACCGCTGAGCTAAGCCAGACCAGGCTGATATTTTGGTTTATTGGTTAACTGTTATGTTTGGAAAGGCATAAAGCTTAATTGCGAGGCTTGAGGTGTATGTCAAAAATGCCTGACTTAAGGAGAAATTCTGATCATAGCATCTGTCACTAGTTAAAATACATGGAGCTCTGTAGCCAGGATATTTTTTGTTGTTTATATTTTCAATAAATGAAAATAACCCAGTCACATGGTGACTAAATATGAATCATTGTTTCAGCTTTTGGGGAAGGTTTTTGAAATCCCAGGTGTAAATTAGGGTGTAACGCTGTTGTTAAGCCAAGTCATGTGAAAGTTAAAACAGGGGGAAATCTGGTTTAGTTTATGACTTCTTGTGGTATTAACCATAGGTTTCTCACAAATATTAATGACTACAACACTTTGAAACAGTATATGGAAGAGTGAAATCCAGTGGTGTTATTTGGATATTTTTACCATCTTCTACTGAATAACGAACTCCACTTGGCTGAGCAAGCAGCAAAACGAAACATTTCTTAAAGGCCCTAGAAGAAAGCAGTTTCTCCGAGCAAAAGTCCAGGGAAGGTTTCAGTGAAAAATGGAAAACAAGGTCTTCATCACTGCTTTGCTCTCTTTTTCACTGCTACCAAAGCGATGCAACTACCTTAATCTACCAGTCTTTACACAGTGCTTTAGGCCATACAACTTGAAACACAATCCCTCCCCTTAAGAACTTGGAATTGATTTGAGAGTACCTGACTAATTCACACGGGAAGCAATACTAACACCAGAAAGAGACAGCGCACATCGTCTGGAGCACACCAGGAAGAGTCTCCTGAGGACAGGGAGCCCCGTGAGATCAGTGAGTGCTGGGATGACCACTTTATTCGTTCGATGAATCTAAAAACAGCTCTCGCTGAGACAGCCTCCTGTATACGCAGCATCACTGCCCCAGGTCCTTTATAAGCATCACCACACTGACTCCTCACATCCCCAGCCTGTGATGAGGCTGACATAAAGAAACCGAGGCGCAAGGGACTAAACTTGGCCAAAGTCAGAGGCAAAAGCTGAAGCTAGATCGGCCTCACTCAACATGCATTTTCTTAGCAACATCAATAGATCACTTCTTTGCCTCCCGTGTAAGGCGGATGCCTTCTAAGGTACTAGGGCAAAAAGGAGCATCAGACACAGGCCCTGCTCTCAAGGAAGCCACAGTCAGGTGAGGGAAAACTTTCCAGAGGAAAAAAGACTCAGGCTGAACTTCAAAGGATGGGAAAAATCAGCATACTGTAAGTCGAAGAGAGGGAACAAGCTTTTAAGGAGCAGAAAAAGCATGAACGAAAGCAACACAAGGGAAAATTAGAACATTCAAAGGAATGGTAGGGAGATTAGCTTGATTAGAGTATGAGTATTTCTTGGTAGTCGGTAAAAGTTTAATAAATATTTGGAGTTTGACTAATAAGAGATAAGGTGAAAGGGCAAATTCAAATTATACAGGGCCTTGAAAGCTAAGCTGAAGAAAATACAATTAACCAACAAATAATGTGGGCAAATGTGCCACCTTATTAGTAATAAAAGCAATATAAATTGAAACAGTATGGTAATTTCCCCCCTCACATTCTCTTAAACTTGCATTTAAAAAAGAATAATACCCACTACCAGAAAGATTATATGTGCTGGCAAATTTGTAAATTGATACCGTATTTAAAAGAAGTCTGGCCATCAGTTTCATGGACTGTTAGTGTTTTTAACCCTGTGCTTCCATTTCTGTTAATTTATCATAGAGAAATAACACCAAAAAACATGGGCAAAGCTAAAATGTGTGAGGACATTCCCTGTGCCACTTTTTATTGTGTGGAAAAATAAGATGGGCTATAAATGCTCAACAGTAGGCAGGTGGTTAAAACAAGGAGGAAAAAGGTTTAATAAAAAGGGCAAAGGCCAATTAAAGGGGTACAGACCTCAGACCATGGGCAACAGAGAACTAATGGAAATTCCTGAGAAAGACGGTGATGGGGGAAACTGTTTTTCAAGGCGACTAATTTTTAAGAAATCAGACAATATATAAAAAGAATAGAAGACTAGTTAAAACTCTGTTGCCAAGAAATCACACCTAAAGGAATCTATTTACAAGCAGTAACCCTACATATTAAAACTTCATAAAGATAACACACCATTATTTAAAATATTTTAAAAACTAGGGGAAAACTAAATATTTCATAGTAAAAGAATAATTACATAAACTATGATTTGTCCATCACAAGGAACGTTACTTTAAAATGCTAAAAAGAGTGATATTATACACAAACCAAGAAAAAACATTACATTTCAATTTAATGGGGGGAAAGGACAGGAAGAGATTTCCAGAGAAAGAAACCTCCACAGAAAAGGCCATGAATCCCTGGGAATTCAATCTTCATGGTCGGACCAACCAGTTTGGTAGTACATGGCAGCACAATTTTGAAGGCTGAAAACAGGAAGGAAACGAAGAGGCAAGAACTTAAGAATGCTAAGTCCATCTGTAGAAAGTCCATACTTATAAATGATCATCTGGCAAATGAAATACATTTTCCAAAGACATAAATATTATAAATGGTGGTACTGCAGGTAGCCCAGAGAAATATATTTATTTCCCCACTGAAACATTATACTTTTACAATGATAAAAATTAAAACCTACATTCCTGCAGTATTAGGAACTAATTAAAGCAATGGAACACCACTGAAAGAGAAATCCTCTCTTATTTCCCTAAAAGGTTGAAGCATAAGGAAAATTAGGTTGGCTTAATTAAAAGCAGAAAGGTGACAGAGATGATGACTAGTCGTGTGTTTCTGGGAAAAAGTGGGCGTTCACCTCCTTTAGAGACCAGTGGCATTGTGTTTTCAGTAAAGAGAATTTCAATTCCAAATAGATAGCGGAGCCATATCACAAACACTGCTCTCGAGTTATCAGTCATGATCTGAATCACTGCTCGTCACACAGATAGAACAAAGGCAAGACAAAGACATGGTCATGTGAGATTTTCTCACCTGCATGGTTGAAGAACTGGGGTGGGAAGAAGGAGAGGTTTACAAAGGATGAGTATTTGAAGGTGTGAGCTCCACAGAGGTGCACTTAAGCAGTGAGGAAGTGAGGAAGTGGGAGGAGGGGCGCCTGCAGGCTCCTCCCCTGAAGGAGGGGAAAGGTGCTGACAGTACTCCTGGCTTTCCATCTTGCATTACAGTTGAGTTCAAGTCTTATCTCTCCTCCTCCACTATTCTTCAACACATAGACCATATTTTATAAATGTCTACACTCCCCTCAGTGTCAGAGCCTTGAATGTAGTAATTGTGTTTGTTGAATAAATGATGAAGGAAAAAAAAAATGTTGGACCATCTAAACAGGCCACCAATTATACAAATGAAACCAGTGGCCTAGCAGGGCTTTGATTGCAGGGAGTGAAAGAGGGGACCAAGAGAATTAAAGGGAGGAAGTGTGTAATTGACCATTTGCCTGTATCTAAATCAGTTGTTCATAACTTGAGTGGTTACAGAGATAAACAGAAGAAAGACAACGATGTATTAGGAGCAATGGATGGCCTCTAGGACTGTGCTTATAGAGTAGAAAATTCTAGACCTCTAAGATTCAGCAACTTGATCAGAATTACTGATCCTTGTCAAACGTAGCCAGTCTGACCCCATCTTTTGTTGAGCTGGGCTGGTGTGCCCTGACCCAGACAGCTTCATGTTCCACTTCTATAGAGGCAGGCAGTTTGTACAGAACAAAATGATAAGTCTGGTGGATAGAAAATAAAGAAACCCGGCAGAGAGAGAAAGAGAGATTGTTCAAGACAACTGGCCTGATTTGAATTCAGAGGCCAAAATGGTCATCAAAATACTATGCTCAATTTAAACAGAATAGGGACTTTTAGTTCATAAATAAAAACAAGTACCAATTCCAATAAATTTAGAAAGATTATTTGATTTCACACTATTTGGCCTTACAATAACAAAATAAATGTTATAATATATGGATCAAATTCCAAAGTGAATTAGAGTTTATAATAAAAAACACTGTTAACATTCTGTTAGCTTGTTAGAGATTAGCTATGAATCAGGGAGATAGTTCATACTGCAGAGGAGCATTCTGTGACTTAGAAATTTATTGTATTTTATTCAGAATCTCTATTTTAAAGCTCAACAAAACTTTTTTTTTCATGTGTGACGATAAAACTTTGTTCCTGAGCGTAATTTTTATAATCTAGGCTTGCTTACAGGAGTTAATTATATGGAACCACATACCCAGACAGTTTTACTACTTCATACTTTAAAAAAATTATATGCAGGAACTGCATAAATGAAGGGGGGAAAAACCTTCCTAATAGGCTAAAATACTACATATATTATTTATCTCCCTAATGAAATGAAAACATTTTCAAAGCTTTTGAGATAGCCTAGAAGAATGTAGCAGCAGACATCATTAGTCACCTAATAAAAATCCATTCCCTCATCCCATTCTTCCTTTTAACAGTATTTGACTTTGGTTGGGTATTCACCCTTCTCTGAGTATTCACCCACGTTTCAGGGAGGGCTGGAAACAACCCCAGACCCAACTGGAGAATCCTAATTAGTCTAAACGAACTAGGGTGGATCCATTTCCCTCCTTAGGGATAAGTTGGGGCATACTAAGATGTTGATTCTGCCAAAAAGCTGTGAAGGAAAGTCTGGAGAGTGTGGAACTGAAAGCATGGGAACATGTATAGGAGGTGATGTTGTCATTCTTAAAAAGAAATAGGGATGCAGAAGGCCACTGAATATTGCATCTGCAACATCTAGATGTGATGGCTAGAACCACAGCCATTTTGAAACCATGCAGGAAGTCTGCCTGGGCCAATGCCTTCACATCAAGGATGGCATAGTAAGAAATTCAAAGAACGTGGGTCTTTGATGGTGTCAGCAACCTGAAATGAATCAATCCCCCTTAAAAATGCTTGGTTATATGTGAGATAATAACTTTTCCTTATTGTTTACATTTTGATTTGGGTTTTTCATTACTTGCAGCCAAAAGCATTTTTTTTTTTTTTTTTTTGCTTTTTAGGGCCACACCTGCAGCATGTGGAAGTTCCCAGGCTAGGGTTGAATCAGAGAAGCTACAGCTGCTGGCCTACACCACAACCACAGCAACAAGGGATCTGAGCTTCACCTACAACCTTCACCACAGCTCACAGCAATGCCGGATCCTTATCCACTGATCAAGGCCAGGGATTGAACCTGCATCCTCATAGATACTAGGCGGGTTCATTACCACTGAACAACGATGGAAACTCTGCCAAAAGCATTCTAACTGCTTCAAGTCTGAAATATTTCAAGCCTCTGTTTAAATATTAACAAATGGAGCTATTATTTGGAAGATGAAGAACAATAACAGGGTATGCTGCTTAATTTCCTATCAGGACATGTAGATCAAAGGTATAGAACCCGGCCATACTAATAGATCCTAACTTACCTATTATGTTTCAAAGCTGGTAACTGTTCTGTTCCCCCTACCTATCTGCCCTTGTAGAGGAATATTCCCCTCTAATACAGCTACTACCCAATTTAGAAGCAACAAAAAGAATAAATGCTAAAAAAAGCCCAAAAAAACCACACACACACCAAATTGGAACCACACTTTAATAATCTACAGAGAGCACAAATTATTCCTAAGTAACTTTCTTCCAGAGTCCTGCATCATATTCTCCAATATTCTCTACCAGCTGGGGCTACAGAATGCAATTACTTCTCCACTGATTCCTAAAATGATGCCTTTATCATGGAATACTCCAAAACAAAAACTTCCAAATGATTCTTCATGTCATTTAAAATTCAAACTAGTCTCCTTGGCATATCTGTTTTTTGTTTGTTTTTTCTTTTTAAAAAATTAAAGTATAGTTGATTTACAATATTGTGCCAATTTCTGCTACACAGCAAACTGACCCAATCATACATATATACACATTTCCTTTCCTATATATCTTCCATCATGGTCTATCCCAAGAGACTGGAAATAGTTCCCTGTGCTGTACAGTAGGAACTTATTGCTTGGCGGGCGTGTCTATTTCACTGGCTGATATAACCCCAGAACCTGGTTCAGTGCTTACATAGAATAGGTGGTCATAGAATTCTTGCTCTAGGAATAAACGAATGAATGAATATTTTTATCATGTGCTTTCAGTCCTGGTCTGGTCTTATCTTCTAACTTTCTCAGACACATACAACATGTGTTCCAACTCGGTATCTTGGCCCATGCCTATATAACCTTATATGCAACATCCTCTTCTCTACATACTCAAATCCTATCCATCTTTTCAAATCCAAATTCAGCACTAACTCTTGCATAGAGCTTTACCTCATCTCCTCTGACACCCGCATCCCCTGACAGCATCAGAGTCTGATACTCATTTTTCCTAAACTAGTTCACATTTTGGTCTTCTCTCTCAGTAAATGATAAACTCCTTGAAATCCAAGACCGTGTCATAAATTACTTCCGTACATATTAGAGTGGCAAGGTACATAATAAGCATTCAATAAAAAAAACTTTATTGGGAGTTTCCGTCGTGGCGCAGTGGTTAACGAATTCGACTAGGAACCATGAGGTTGCGGGTTCGATCCTTGGCCTTGCTCAGCGGGTTAAGGATCCGGCGTTGCCATGAGCTGTGGTGTAGGTCGCAGACGCGGCTCAGATCCCGCGATGCTGTGGCTCTGGCATAGGCCGGTGGCTACAGCTCCGATTCAACCCCTAGCCTAGGAACCTCCATATGCTGTGGGAGCGGCTCAAGAAAAGGCAAAAAGACAAAAAAAAAAAAAGAATACAAATAAAAAAATAAAAAACTTCATTGATTATATTTTATTAAAAGTTTAGTGTATAATAAGAATAGTTGAAAATTCCTGTAATTTCTACCACACATTACCAAGATCAAGAGTTATAAGGACCAAGTTCTGAATAAAGAAGAAATATTATCCAAGTTCTAAAGAAACTGTTCCCTCAGGTTTTAACCTCTTTGACTCCATTTTTTCACTTGGAAAACATCTCTGTGGTATTTCTCCACAGGTACTGAACAAGCAACGAATACTGATGTAAAACCCCTGATAAATGAAAACTCTATCTCATAGTCCTGGAAGCAATCCTGATGTCCTAAATTATGTAATCCTGGTATTACATTATATCAGTCTGGTTCATATAAAATGTAAGCTACAAAAATACCAAAGCTAAGAAAAAATATTTACTCATGCTTTTACTAAGATGCAGAAAGAGGATGCATGCATTGCCAAAATTCCATAGAACATGCTCAAACTAAAGCAACAATACCTTAGTTATTAAAGAAGGCAATGGCCTGAGGCAGTACTTAGGAACAAAGATTACTTGGTTCATGCAAGAGTCAATATTTAAGAACACAATGACTAATTCCCACTTCAAGTTCATCAACATATTTCTTTTTAAGAGCTTCTTTTTGGTGAAAATTTTTATTTGTGGTTTTTCCTACCTGTGATCCATGAACCTAAGAATGAACAAAAAACTTGAAACATGAAACTCTCCAGTAGGCCAAAGTGTCAGAATAGACTTCATTCTGATTTTAAGAACTTCTCCACAAGCGTTACATAAGACCTGTACTTCATTTCTCAGTCTCAAAAAACACGCACTTACCAACTTTGCCTAAAGAACCAGATTGAATGTTCTAGAAACAACTGTGGAAAATGTATGAATGGTACCTCTAGACCATATCAAAACACTGGGGCTCTTAGCTTAATTTCAAATTATTTGAATCAAAACTAGTGTCATTGTTTTTAAAATCAGCTAAATTTGTTAAATGTTCTAGCTAGGCTTGCTGTGAGTTAAAAGTACCCATTAACTTTATTTCCAGCACTAGCTATGTGACCTTGAGCACCTCAATTTTCACATCTGCTGAATGAGAATGGAACTAGATGGCTTCTTAGGTGCACTCAAATATAAAAACTATAAAATATACTAAACTGTAATAAATGAAATATAATAGTGGTTATTATTATAATTTTTATTAAATATATGAATGAAAAATATAAGCAGTGGTTTGGAAAAACTTTAGGTTCAGGCTGAAAGACATCATACCATAGACAAAGATGATCACAAAACCCCAATATCCTCTCCCTCGAGCATCAAACTACCATGAAATACAAGTTTTACAGAGATAAATGTCTTACTTGCCACAACGATCTCCTACTGGGATAATTAAAGAGTCTTAAAATCAACCTGCCACATGGGAGTTGTTTGAGTCCCAGTCCACATTGAGACATTGGGTCAAGTGCCTCATTTCCCACAGTCTCACAATGTAAAATCTAAAGCCAGACTCAAAACAGTGACTCACCGCTCATCAGGAGCTGTGTGTATTGGGTGAGCAAATCCGCATGTGCTCTACAGATGCAGCTGGATTTGGGTTCTAGTTCTGCCTCTTTCTGGCTGTACGACATCGGGCGGACCACTCTATCTCACCAACCTTGATTTACTCCTCTATAAAATTAGGATGGCTCTACCCATGCTGCAGGGCTGTGATGAAGCCTAAATTTGACACCCATGAAGGGTCTGGCATGTACCAAGCACGCAAACAGACACTAAGGATATGCTTCCCCCTTCCACAACGTCTCCCTTTTACATGTGTGGAACAGAAACTTCAGTGCAGTAGATAACTGATATATTCTTCATCAGACCATTGGTTTCCCTGGGGCCAGGAGTATGTCTATTTCATCCTTGGATCTCAGTGCCCAGCAGAAGGCCTGGCAAAGAGTGAAAATGCAATACAAATTCTTGTTAAATGGAGGAAACGAGAATACTTTGGGGCTGAGGATGTTAAGATTATCCTGGCCACAGTCAAAAGAAAATTCTGATCTTCAGTCTGGCCAAATAGGCAACTGCTACAAACTACTATGTAGTTCAAAGCAAATAAGCTATTCTGAATTCTAATAATTACATTCTCTAACATAAAAACCTCATTGCCCTACAGCTCTCAATTTTAGCTTCAAGAATCCAATTCTTTCCTAAACAATGGAGTGGGTAACCACAAAAACTTGTGGAATCTCTTTTCCTAGAAAACATGAAAAACAGGAGAGAAGCCAGTCTGTCTGGAAATTGCTTCAAAATCTGTCTATAAGCAGGGGCTGGACTAGACTAGATGTCCCTTGGAGGATCCTTCCAGAACCACAGCACTAAGATGTTAAGAGAAATAATTAAAACAATTCTCTGTTATTTATACCCAGGAAAACAAAACAAATACAATTTAACATCTCCTAACACAGTCATTAGAAATAATTTTACTTGGACCCAGTGATGCTTTTATAAACATTTTCCTCTTAAATTGTACTAAACCATCCTAAACTATTAATTTGAATATGAGCTCTGGCTAACAAGACAGAATAGAGATTGTACTAGTCTGTCAATGAAAACTAGATTATTATTCTTTTGTTCCTCTTTTTTAACCTACCTGTTTCCATGTACCCCAAATCTACTCATCCCCAAAGCTTTATAAGAAACACCATTCCCTTCAAGCACTCCACTCAACTCTCCCACTGATGAATTTCTTCTGCATCCATTACTCATACCATATTGTGCAGCTGAATACTATATATTGTCTTCTATTTCTACCTGCTTTACAAATAATGATTCTTGCTTCCTCAGCTAAAAGGTAAGCTCCTTGAGCAAGGTCCAAGTTTTATATTTTTCATGTACTCCTCTACCGTGTCAATAATGAGTTCAAGGCAAATGCTTACAAATTCTTACCGGTTGACTGACTGATTTAAAATGAAGAGCAAGCAAGAGCAAAAGAACACTCTGTACATTGAGCACCTGCACAAAGCTTTGACAAAGTCTACAATAAAGCTTTTCAGACTATCTATATACTGTTACCTGTCGCTTACCTGGGACTAGAACAGTTGAAGGTTAAAACACAAAAGGGCTGATGGGAAAGATCTAGAGTGAAAGATCACACTGGTTTAGCTCCCACCTGAAAGGAAAGAGGAACTAGCAAGGTGCGCCCACTCCCACTGCAGAGGAAGGCTATCTAGGGAAGCACAGCACACTCCTCAGATCACAGAGCTATGCAGCTTCTGACCCTACAAAGGATCCATTATTCATTCTGTCATACCAAGCCAGTCAGGGGAAAAAAAAAAAAAAAAAAAAAGGAGAGGAGCTTTAGGAAAAGACAATGTAATAACATTATTGAAAACAAACAAGTGAAATGTATGTTTTCTCATTCTTCATAATCCCAAAGACACATCTGGAACAAGGCTAATGCACTCTAGAGTTCAATCACTATGAGTGTACCGTATGCACTTTTAAGTAGTGGTGCAGAACCCCTGCTCCTTTCTTTACATGTGAAAAGGGAACTTCTTGTCTCTACTACCAAGCAGGCACTGTTCTAGGCACTGGGAAAATAGCAGTTTACCAAACTCACAATTCTAGTAACAATTACAGAAAGCCTTAGCTTAGTATTTTATAGAAATATAAGACCTCAAGGATAGTCCAAGTCTCTTAGAGGAGAAAACCAAAGCCACAGAGGTTAACTTGTCTCAGCTGGTTATTGTGGCTATATGGCAACAAAACATAAACCAGAGTTCTTATCTCTCCTCCTCTAGTAACAAAATTTGCTTCTTCATTAAGCAAGTATTCTGTTTGCCCATTACATGCCAGACACTATGCTAGGCACCAGGTGTAAAAAAGAAAGGATAAGATACTGACCCAGTACTCCAAAAGCACAGTGTAACTGTAAGACAATGGGATGGGTAAAATACTAGAAGTGGTAACAGAAAAAGCAAACTATGTATCTCTAATGGCACAGGACTTCCAATATTTTTCAGGAAAATGAACTGTTAATACTTTGTTTTATCCTCCCTATAGCCCTCTTAGTACAGAACAGATCTTATTATTCCTGTTCTATAGATGGAGAAATTGAAGAGCAGAGCGGATAAGGGAGTCTATTAAGGTCATCTCCAGGGGCAGCAAAATGCTTAGAAACCAAGTCTGTTTACTCCAAGATAGACCTTTTTTCCCCCCACTAGATGGGAAAGGCAGATGTTCTTTTTATGTCTAGTTCCCTTCTGATCAAGAGCACATATTTGCAAGACTGTGTGCAGAACCATCTGTGGCTGTGAAAGTAGACTCCACTGACCTAGGCGGTGTCATCAGCTGAGTTTAGTTATTCAGTGGTTGAGTAACCAGTCAACAAGGCATCATTATCACTAGCATTCTTACAGTGCCCACCATATATACACAGACTAGAAGGAAAAGGTTCCACCCTCAGGGAGTTAATATTGTAGGGGACAGGTATATAAACATTTTGACCAAAAGTGGCATAATTAAATAAACTACAACTAAAAGAACCATAACAAATAATGGCAAGCGTAAGACACTCAAAGTTTCGCAAAGCAAATCCAGTGGATGCTGCCAAGAAATATACCCTTTAAGGATTAAACAGAGAATAAAAGCATTGTCTATATAATGAGATATACCAACCTTCAGATTACTGAAATAAAAACTCTTACCAAAGATGCTCATCACATTAAAAAATTAACTTCTTAATGCCTTCATTTCACTTTTTAGCTTTTACTCAAAACAATTATGTGACTATTCCATTTCCCTCTTTCTAGGAAAGCTATATATTTTGTAACCTTCCTTATTTGAGAGGAATGAAGTTATAATGGGGTTGCCATCAGCATGCTGTGGCAAAGAGACTAGGACTGTGTGCTTTTATGTGCTACTCTTCCACCCTGTTTCAGATGTAACCTAAGCAAAATGAATCTGATCATTTTCTCCTGTACATAGTAAAACTTGCATACACATCCAAGAATCACTCTCTTCATAAAAAGCAAAAGAGAAAAAAAGAATTTCTTCATTTTTTGAATTCAGCTTTAAACATCAATTTCACTTGCTTGATAAACCTCATACCGTATTTTATTTACACTACTTACCATAGCCTTACATTATAATATGACCAAACTGTTTTAAACCTTAGCACAACTGAATTATTAACAAAATAAACAAACCTAAAAAAAAACAAATATCAGCGATTTCAACCTAGTGACAGGAAGAATTTATTTAGGAATCAGCTAAATAGTAAAAATCATCTTTTTACTAATCATCCTTTCAAAGGAATAATGTGATCGTTACGAAAAATACAACTCAGCTGAAAAAAAAAAAAACCTCTCTAGCCTTTCCTTAATATACTCAAGGGATTCACACATTTATAGCCAACTGCTTTCCATTTAAATATTTATTGAATTTTATAGGGTGATATGTAGCAATTTAAATGACAATTCAGAACTACCAGTAGGTTTCACCAGAATTACTTATAGTGTATTACAAAATTATTTCATGATATTTTCTAATTCCTAAGACCTAGTTCCAGCATAAGAATATATATAGTCTTATATATATATATATACATTTGCTTTTTAGGGCTGCAAATGTGGCGCATGGAAGATCCCAGGGTAGGGGTTGAATCAGAGCTGCGACTGCTGGCTTACACCACAGCCACAGCCATGCTAGATCCAAGCTGCGTCTGTGACCTCCACCACAGCTCATGGCAATGCCAGATCCTTAACCCACTAAGTGAGGCCAAGGATCAAACCAGCATCCTCATGGTTACCAGTTGGGTTCATTACTGCTGAACCACAACAGGAACTGCCAAGAATACATATCTTAATAAACAACAGATTAAAACTGAAATTAAAAGTGCAATCATCCACTTTTTTTAGGTAGGAGAGGAATGGAGCTTGATTTATCTCTAGTTCATCTAGAGGAAGACCACTGAGCCAAATCAGATCCTGAATGAAGTTAAAAGTAATTAAGCATGCAGCGACAGTGACATCTAGTGTTAACTCATGCAAGCCACTAGACTACCATTAAAACCAGCCTAAGTACTAAAGAAACTATTCAAAGCTTCTCTTTAAAAACCACCAAACAGAACTTATGCATTGTATCTAAAAATTCCTCATAGTCAAAGTGTTTCAGTAAGTTTTTTTCCAGACATTTAAAAAGAAAAAACCTTAACAGAAAAACCTCTTAGGGAACAAACACAACAAAGACCTAAAAGTAAAAAAAGCACTGTTTATCCTGTGTGGCCAACATTTGTAACTGCTCACCTTGGTGAGAGCTTAATGCAAATGTAATCTGGGGCGTGTTCTGATGAGCACATCATAAACATTTAAACTTCCAGTTACTATAAAAGCAACGATATGGCACGAGCCAGTACTTGATGACATATCAAGAAAAAGCAATTTAAGACATCTCGGGAATACTCGAAGAAGATGCAAATCAACAAAACTTTAGCTGTTGCACTGGGAAACGAGCTCTACGTTTCAGTCCTTGCTACCTTGCTATATTTTTGTTGCTCTGAAAGGTCCACTTATTTAAACAGTAGATATTTTTACCCAAGGGTTTAGAATTTGGCAGCATAGATTAATTTACTATAGTGTTTTTATAGTTTTATACTCTAGAGGAATCTATAAAAGTAAGTGAAATTCCAAAAATTATTTTTGGCCACGACAATATTTTATAAAAAGGGAAGTTAGCATTAGATGAAGCTTACCTATTTTTTTTGGAAAGTTCATCCTTTCCCCTTTTAACTCCAAATATCCTTGTGATCAAGGTACTGAAGAGAAGCGTGGATGAATTTCTCACCTAATGTAAAAATGAATATACAATAAAGGTTAAGACATATTCGTGGCATAACACCAACATTTACAATGTTCAAACTAGATATTCAAAATCATTACCCAATTGCCTAGTGGAGGGCTAAAGGAGATATGGTCTCTATTCATAAAATAAGACTATTTTCACTAACTTTGTAGTAATTACCTCTATGACTTTCTCTCAAACTGAGCTCTATAGTCCAACCACATCCACACAACACAGCTTTTTTTATACTTCTAATATTACCACCAACTGTTTTATTTCTTTGTGCTTATATCATCGAATAACACTTTAAAAAAAGTTAATTTTTCCACAACATTTCTGATGATGAATAATACCCCAGAAAAAAGCTCAGCTCTCTCCATCTATTTTCTGTAGTCCTTTGCCTATGAGAAAATATAAGACCTAACTCAAAGGACCCACATTATTAACATGGCCAGGAAAATATTTAATATCGTATCTAAAATGCTATTACCTGCACAATGCCAGTAACCTAATAATCCATCATTAATAAGCATGAATCACATCTATTTCCAAATCAATGTGTCAGGATGCTTTCCTGTATCATAAAAATGTCCTGAATGCATACTGGGCTTCCTCAATTACCTTGCCAAATCAGCGTAGAGAGGTATAAACATGTATTGACTTCCCCACAATGTGTAAGGCCCTATACCAGCACCACAGAGAACATCCAGAAATAGAAGACACACACTTACTGCTAACACAGAGCTTATTTCTTAATTAGATGGGCATCACATGGTGTGTTAAACAGCAACATAAGAAGAAAGGTAATTAAAAGCAACAATGTAGGATGGAGACCATAGCTTCCCAAAACTACTGCTGAAAGGATCACAAACTCAAATGCCCACAAGGGCCAGTGAGTGAGACAAAAGCAGCAGAGAACTGGGTCTAATGCAGTCGCTATTCAGCTGCAGCTGAAGTTGTTGCCCAGAGGGAATGTAAGCCCAGTGCTGCCAGATCGTCTGCTTTTTCAAAAGAAGCCAGAAACCCCAATTTTTATGTGAAATCTATTTTTAATGCTGGCAACAAATTAAAGGAAGAAGAAGAAGAAGGAAAAAAAAACTATGGTGGAGGCCAAATAAAACACAGTTGTAGGCCAGATTTGACCTTTCAGCCACCAGCTTGCAACCTCTCCTCCAGAAGCACTGACTGACTCAGTTCGTGCATGGTAACTCTAGAATTGGAGCACAGATACACTGGCGCAATTCATACCATAACTGCAATGAAACCTAAAACTGGACCAGTTCACTTATGTCCACTCAACAATTAACAAACATTAATGAAGTCTCTACTGTATGCCCTGCCCAATATCCGCAAATGAATTGCTCTGTCCTGTTACTCTATCAACATCTGTCCAAGCTCAGGTCTTCATTATCTCTCTCCTCTATTGACTTGGTTCCCAAAGACTTCTTAGGTTTAAGATGACTTGGTAGAGTCATACAGGACCCCATCGCCTCTTAGGAATTGCACACACACACACACAAACCATAAAAAGAAAAGAAAAATCGAAACACATTGCCGTAAACCAAACATTCTGACAGACTGCCAGAAGCAATAAAGCTAAAACTGGAGATGAAAGAGGATGTCCACTGAGGCGCACTTTATCAGAACTGTAAAGAACTGTTTGACAAAATGAATGGGTGCCCCCAGAAAGAACACTCCCTTATTTGATTCTCCTGCAGGCAGGAGACACATAATGTCTTTTAATAATGTTAAGATGGATCAGATAGATGAGCAGCCTGATCCATTCATCAAGTTCACTGATCATCATTACCTATACCAGTGGTATAGCAAGAGAGTGATAGTCTACCATTAATTAGTTATACTTTTCAGAAAAACTACCTCTAAAATAAAAGGCTTTCCCTCATGAGCTATTTGGTCATTCTGTTAGTACAGATTATTTCCACGAATTTACCAGTATGCAGAATAATGCGTTCATGCTATAGAAACCTCCAAAGGCAACCAAATGATAAACTTTTAAAAAACTTTTGAAAAATTAATTTTCCTTTTATTGAGATATAATTCATATACCATAAAATTCACCATCAGAAAGGACATTATTTAGAAGTTTTTACTATATCCACAAAGTAGGAAACTATCACCACTATCTAATTCCAGAATATTTTCATGACTCCAAAATGAAAACCCATACACATTAACAGTTATTCCCATCCTCTTGCACTAGGCGAGCACTAATCTATTTTCTGTCTCTGTGGAACTGCCTGTTCTGGACATTTCATATTCATGAGGTTATGTGAGAGGCAACCTTTTATGTTGGTTTCTTTCATTTGGCTTTCATTCTCAAGGTTCACCCATGTTGAATGCTATTCTTTTTTATGGCTGAAGAGTATTCCATTGTATGGATATACCATATTAAAAAATTTACTCATCATCTGATGAACACTCGGTTATTTCTACTTTTTAACTACTACGGATAATGATGCTCTGGACATTCTCATACAAGTTTTTGTGTTAACAAGTTTTCACTTTTCTTGGGTATATGCCAAGAAGTGGTACTACTGGATCACACGGGAAATCTATGTTAACCTTTTGAGAAATTGCCAAAATGGCAGTACCTATTACATCCTTACCAGCAGTTTGTGAGTTTCATTTTCACCAATTCTCCAAATCCTCCCAGTAATTGTTATTGCCCATCTTTTTTTATTACAGCTATCCCAATGGATACAATATGGTATCTCAGTGTGATTTTGACTTATGTTTTCCTGATTATGAATAATGTTAAGCATCTTTTCATGTGCTAATTGGCCACTTGCATCTTTTTTTGGAGGAATATATTCAATTCATTGTCCATTTTTAAATTGGGTTGTCTTTTTATCATTGGTATCCTGGATACCAGTCAAATATATGATTATCAGATATATGATTTGCAAAGATTTTCTCCCATTCTGTCAGATGTCTTTTCATTTTCTTGATGCTATCCTTTGAACAGACATTTTAAATTTTGATCAAGTTTAATTTATCCATCATTTTTCTTTTGTTGCTTGTGCTTTACGTGTCATATCTAAGAAACCATTTCTAATCCAAGGACACAAAGATTTACACATATGCTTTCTTCTAAAGGTTTTATCACTCTGATTCTTACATTTAGGACTTTGATCCATTTTGAGTTAATTTCTGAATATGGTGTAAGACAGGAAGCAAATTCTTTCCTTTGTATGTAGATACTCAGTTGTCCCAATACCATTTGTTCAACAGACTATTCTTTCCCCCACTGAACTATATCAGCACCTTTTTTTTTTTTTTTTTTACTAAAAGTTAGGTTTTATTTCTGGACTCAATTCTATTCTGTTGATTTACATAAGTCTATCCTTATGGCATTACCACAATGTCTTGATCACTGTTGCTTTGTTATAAGTCTTAAAATTTGGACGTGTGAGTCTTCCAATCCTGTTCTTTTTCAAGATTATTTTGGCTATTCTGAGTCTCTTGCTTTGTTTTCTGAATTTTAGAATAGCCTTGTCAGTTTCTGCAAAGTGAGATTTTAACCAAGACTGTAGTGAATCTGTAGATCAATTTGGGGAGTATTTCCATTTTAACAATATTAAGTCTTCCAGTACATGAAGATGGAATATCTTCCCATTTATTTAGAACTTCTTTAGTTTCTTTCAGCAATGGTTTTTAAGTTTCATTAAAAACAAATAAGGGCAACAAATCTTGACCTTCTTTTGTTACATTTATTACTAAATATTTTATTCTTTTTGATGCTATTATAAACAGAACTGTTTTCTTAATTTCATTTTTGATTATTCATTGGTACTATACAGAAACACAACTGATTTTTATATATTGATCTTGTGTCTTGCAACCTTGCTGAACTTGTTTATTAGCCCTAATTTGTGTGTGTGTGTGTATGTGTGAACTCTTTAGGATTTTCTATATATAAATGTGACTGAAAAGCAGAAATAGTTTTGCATCTCCCTTTCCAATCTGGCTAATATTTATTTCTCATTCTTGCCTAATTCTTCTCATTCTTCTCTACCTACAGCCTCCGGTACAATGTTGAACAGAAGTGACAGGGGTGGACATCCTCGTTCTGTTCCTGATCTTAGAGGGAAAGCTTTCAGTCCTTTACCATTAAGTACATTGCTAACTTGGATTTTTCGCTGATATCTTTCGCCGGGTTGAGAAACTTCCCTTCCATTTCCAGCTTGCTGAGTGCTTTTAACATGAAATGGTGTGTGATTGCGTCAATTGCTTTTTTGCATCTGCTTACATGATCAGGTGGTTTTTGGTATTTTATTTGTGCGAAATATGATACTGATTTCCATACGTTTAAAATATACACTCTATGTTTTAATAGTGTAGAAACTGCACAGTATAACATTTTAAAAAGTTATTATAAATGTAGACCAAAATAACTAGCATGAACACTATTTGTTTCTTAAGATAGAAGAGTGACCTTGTTTTTGTATGATAATACAAATAGTTCAAGGACGTCTGTTTCAAGCGCCCTTGTATATTTTCTAATATTTCATCCATGTATTCTGTCTCTGTTTGCTAAAAAGCTAAAGAAGAGGGGAGTTAAGTAGAAATATAATCAAGACTACTTGGAGTTCCCGTTGTGGCGCAGTGGTTAACGAATCTGACCAGGAACCATGAGGTTGTGGGTTCGGTCCCTGCCCTTGCTCAGTGGGTTAAGGATCCGGCGTTGCCAAGAGCTGTGGTGTAGGTCGCAGACGCGGCTTGGATCCTGAGTTGCTGTGGCTCTGGTGTAGGCCGGTGGCTACAGCTCCGATTGGACCCCTAGCCTGGGAACCTCCATATGCCGCGGGAGTGGCCCAAGAAATAGCAAAAAGACCAAAAAAAAAAAAAATCAAGACTACTTGACAAACTACATTATCAACTCCTGAAACATCAATAATAAATACTAATCTGACTCAATGATGTTAAATCTTAATGTAGATAATGAAAAAGTTCATATACAGTGGTAGTATATTTTGAAAAACTCCTATGAGTAGTGGCAATGAAAACAGTCCTATGTGGGAAGGAAGAATCAAGGAGAATGCAAGTAAAAAAGAAAGTAACGAAAGAGTAAGTAGTAGTAGTAAAGTTAGAAATGGAGAGAACAGGGAGCTCCTTTTGCACCTCAATGCGTTAAGAACCCAGTGTTGTCTCTGTGAGAATGTGGGTTCGATCCTTGGCCTTGCTCAGTGGGTTGAGGATCTGGCATTGCTACAAGCTGCGGCACAGGTCACAGATGCAGCCTGGATCCAGTGTTGCCGTGGCTGTGGCATATGCCTCTGCTGTAGCTCCGATTCAACCCCTAGCCCAGGAACATCCATATGCCACAGGTGCAGCCATTAAAAAAAAGAAAGAAGAAATGGAGAGACTAGAATGGCTGCCAAATAACTCCAGCTATAATCAATCCTTATCACAAGGGAAACACCAGAAAATCTGTTCCCTTACTCAATTCTCCATCAAGCTCCCAACATATGGTTGACAGAGACTTGGTATTCAGTTATGAACTGACACCTGCCACCAAAATTTTTCCCTTCTATCCCCTGAGTACATATGACTTTTTTCCTTTCTGGTATAAAAAAGTTTCTATACAGACTTCTATAAGATATGGAAAAGTTAGGTAAATGAAAAGAAAATTAGGTTTCAGGAGTTCCCGTCGTGGCTCAGTGGTTAACGAATCCGACTAGGAACCATGAGGTTTTGGGTTCGGTCCCTGCCCTTGCTCAGTGGGTTAACGATCCGGTGTTGCCGTGAGCTGTGGTGTAGGTTGCAGATGCGGCTTGGATCCCGCGTTGCTGTGGCTCTGGCGTAGGCCTGTGGCTACAGCTCCGATTAGACCCCTAGCCTGGGAGCCTCCATATGCCGCGGAAGCGGCCCAAAGAAATAGCAAAAAAAAGACCAAAAAAAAGACAAAAAAAAAATTAGGTTTCACAAAGTAGTGTGTGAGTGTGAAGTGTATATACACATATCTATGCATCTGTGTACATTTGTGTGCCATATATTTTTCTTATATGTCTTTTCTTACATAACATAAATGTCCCTTGACAAATACTTTTAAAATATGAGTGGAGAACCTACCATGTGCCATCACTACGTGGTAGAATCATTTACATACCATATACCTTCACCTTTCATAGACAGTCACATCCTTGAGGATGGAGTCTGCACATAATTTTGCTTAGTGAACATATTGCCAGTTTATGGTAGAAAAAATTACTTTCTGAAAAAATTAAATGAGATTTAGATCCTAATTTGCTTTCCATCACTTCCTAGCCTTTGACCTTGAAAAAGACACTTAAAACTCTAGGTCACAAGTCCCTCATCTGTAATCCAGGAAAACTGTACTAGGACTTCTGGGTCTATGATTAGCATGTTCTGGAGTTCAGGATGACTTTCTTCTGAAAAAGAAAGCAAGATACTTCTTCCATGACAAGAGAAAAGAAGAGATGGAGCTTCCACTAGCCCATACACCACCTATGTGTAAGTTAGGAAAAAAGGACCCTTCCTGTGAGTGGATAAAGATCCATGCCAAGGCACACCGAGCAATAAGCAGAGCAGCGCTGGGTTTCAGCACTGCTTGGCCTCAGCCTGGCAACCTCACAACCACCAGAGGGCCTCCTGCAGACACTGGTGCCAAGAGAGGCGCAGAGTGCACATGACAGCTGTGTGAGAATACCTTTCCTTCTCTGAAACCCACTGCATACTGTAAACCAGAGCTGGCTTGAGGGAAGCCAAGTAAGACGTATCAGACAGAAATGTAAACTCAGTGTGGTCTTAGAAGGACCCTTAAGTGGCACACTCAGTGGTGCTTCTGTGCAAGCTGGGAAGATGGGTTACCTTCTCTGCAGTGAGGATGCAGGGAAAGATCAAGTCACTGGACATAAAAAAGGGAATGCCCGGAAATGTCTCAGTTTCCAAAACCTGCCCAGAAAATTCTGTGTGTGTGTGTGTGTGTGTGTGTGTAGATAGATAGATAGATATAGATATAAATTACCTTTTGTTACCTAAATTTTTAACTAAACTAACTTCATCTCTAAAATATACGCCGAAGATTACCACTTGTCACTGTTTTTACTAATACTTCTCTATTCTGAGCCACCACCATCTCTGGACAGAACTATTACAATAGCTTCCTGATTGGTCTTCTTCCTTCCCTCTGACCACCTCACAATTGAGTCTCTACTTTTAACTACATCCCTCATATTCCCTCATCCCCCTGCTGTGACTCTCTTGTGCAGGGTTTTTCAACAGCTGCGGGAGCCAAGCTTCAAATCCCAGGTCTGTCCCAACTACACCCATGGTGGCTACGGCTAATCCTGCCATTTACAGACTCAGATGAGATGCTACATCACAGGACATGGGATGCACCTTTACTGTAGCCCTATAATACCCCAAAGTTTCCCTGATAAGAGCACAGGTTCTGGATTCAGACAAATAACAGTTGTGTGTCCTTAAAGTAATTTATCCTCTCTGAACTTGTTTTCCTTATCTGTAAAATGGGGATTCTAACAACAGAACCTACACAGCAGAGCTGTTCTGAGCATTACCTGAGAAAGTCAATGTAAATGATACTAAGCACATGGAAAATATGCAGTAAAATAGCCATTATTATGACTGTCTTATACACTCTTGCATTTCTAGTATTTAATCATCTGCACCAATGCCTAACACGTTTACAACAATCCATTTCCCCCAGATTTAAAAAATGCCTAATAGGTGGCAAAGATCAAGAGATTTGTGTGGTTTCAATAGAAAAGATTAAGGAATCAGTATGCACAATTAAATATACACATGAATGCTTCCTGGAAATTGCTCCTTTACTCCAAAATTATTTAACTTGCTTTTTTTTTTCTAATTTATTAGGAAAAACAAGTCAAAAGTATAGATGGAGTCATCTTTAGGCACAAGGCATATGTATAAGACGGGTACAAATCAGACTTTCATAAATCAAGCCGTATTTCACACACACTCAGGAAAAATCACTCTTTAAATTCTTCAGAGAATGTTGTGGTATTGTCTTGTAAAATGAAGAATACTTCACATTAATTGAATATATTGGTATGATTCTGGTGTTAGATTAAGATTTTATATGGAAGGAAACAAAATTAACATATTAAAGTCCCACTATGGATCATTATAGCTATAATGGTTATTTTCTCTAGTAAAGCAAACAAACTGAACACAATAGAAACAAAAGATTCCTTTATGATTGGCATTAAAAGAGTAGATCTCCACAAATAAAACTATACATAAGCAGTTATGTACATTTGTGCAGGCTTTTGTAAACAGATGTGTGCATATGAGTACTACCCATGTATAAAACCCACAGAGAAAAAAAGAGCAAGAAAATGCAACGGAACACTAAAAATTATTCTATCCGTATGGTAACTAAACAGGGGACTTAACTTTTCGTGCTTTTTATTTTCAGACTTTCTGCAGTGCACCTGAGTTACTGTTTAAAAGGTCTCAAGAAAAAATGACCTATTCATTTCTGATACTCTGTGTTGCTAAAAAGTTGGAAGAGTCACCAGCCTTCACTCTCTGAAAGCCCTTTCCCAGAGAACATGCCTCTGTTCATCTAGAATTCACGGCTGGAAGAAAACAACACCAATATTTCTGGCAATCAGTTTTACGATCTCTACTCTTCCTGATGGTCAAGCCACATTCCTGCCTACCTTTCCTGACGGTATACAGGTATTGCTCCCTTTTCCTGTAAATGCAAGAGGGAAACACCGTGTCCTCAGGAGTAGTTAGACAATGCTCCTAGACAGAATCGCAGGCATTTATCTTTCTAACAGGAAGATGTACAGTTTTCCAGGCAGCAGCTGGCAACCTTGACGATCCCTCTGTACATCGGGAGTCACTGCCTTGGGCTGCACGGCAATATA
Organism: Phacochoerus africanus; assembly: GCF_016906955.1. Lineage (NCBI taxonomy): Eukaryota > Metazoa > Chordata > Mammalia > Artiodactyla > Suidae > Phacochoerus > Phacochoerus africanus. The sequence continues at coordinate 101,494,938 of NC_062548.1, read as the reverse complement.
CTGACTCTCAATTAGAGGCTCATCAGACAGTTAGGAAATGGTCTGGGCAGCTCACTAATTGGAAAGCCTGCCTTTCTGGTAAATTCTCTATTCTGCAGGTAACATATTAAGGTCTAGCTTCTTTTCTCCTTTCACTTTGCCAGTCTTTTTTTTTTTTTTAAGCCATAGTCAAGTGCCTACAAACTCTAGGTTAGTCTCCTTGATTCTAGAAGGCATGATGATGTAGAAAAACAATAAAATCACGGTGTTTCTCTTAGGAACTATTTAAAAAAATATGTGAAAGTTTAGGAGTTCCCGTTGTGGCACAGTGGTTAACGAATCCAACAAAGAACCATGAGGTTGTGGGTTTGATCCCTGGCCTCACTCAGTGGATTAAGGATCCGGCGTTGCCGTGAGCTATATGGTGTGGGTCACAGATGCGGCTCGGATCCCACGTTGCTGTGGCTCTGGCGCAGGCCGGTGGCTACAGCTCCTATTGGGCCCCTGGTTTGGGAACCTCCATGTGCTGTGGGAGCGGCTGAAGAAAAGGCAAAAACACACACACACACAAAATATATATATATATGAAAGTTTAAATCCAACAACTGTACTGGGTATTGCCCACTATCTCAGCATTCTGAATCAAAAAGCTTTTGTACCGAGATAACATTGCAAATATATGTGATGTGTGTGTGTGTGTGTGTGTGTGTGATTCAGCATTTAACCTCCCCCATTTTAATGTTTCATGCCTTTTTTTTCACCTTTTAATAGAGTATATTTCCAGCACTCTGCTCTACAACTGATACCCAGAGCCCACAACATCCACAAGAAAGACACATTCAGATCCTTAAAAGTCAGTCTGCTTCCAGCTCAACATCAAATGCAAATCAAAACAACAAATGAAATACCACTTCATAGCTGTTAGGATGGCTGCTATCAAAAAAAATGGAAATACCAAGTGCTGGCAAGGATGTGAAGAAAATGGAACGCTTGTGCATTTGTAATGGGAGTATAAAATGGTGCTGCCACTGTGAATACAGTTTGGCAATTTTTCAAAAAGTTAAAATACGTAATTACTATATGATATACATAAATGAATTGAAAGCAGGGGACCTCAGACAGATACTTATACACCAGTGTTCACTGTAGCATTATTTGTATTGGCCAAAAAGAGACAGCCTAAAAGTCTGTCAACTGAGGAATGAATTAACAAAATGTCATATATCCACACAATGGAATTTCATTCAGCCTTGAAAAAGAATGATGTTATGTTACATGCTACAACATGGATGAACCTTGAAAACATGATGCTACATGAAATAACCCAGACACAAAAGGACAAATACTGTATGATTCCATTTACATAAGACACCTAGAATAGGCAAATTCATAGAGACAAAAAGTAGAACAGAGGTTACCAGGGGCTGGGGGTTGGTGGAGATGGGGAGTTACTGTTTAATGGGTATGGAGTTCTGTTTGGGATGATGAAAAAATTCTGAAAATGGACAGTAGTGATGACTGCTCAACATGGTGAAGGTACTTACTGCTGCTGAATTGCATGGTTAAAATGGTAAATTTTTAAAAAGAGATAATTGACAGTTTAAACAAAAATGATAACAATATAGTATGGGTGTACATTATACATAAAAGTAAAATGTATAATAAAAGCACAAAGATCAGGAAGAGCGAAATGGGGGTACATATTGTTAGGTTCTTATGCTTTAAGTGAAGTGGTAAAATATCACTTGAGGGTAGATTGTGATGTTAAATTTAATACTATAAACTCTAAAAGAAAACAATCACTAAGATAATAAAACAGAGAGTTATGGCTAGTAAGTCAACAGGAGACAGAATGTAGTCATAAAATACCAACGGTCAAAATGTAGCTTGATCCAAGGATTTATCCCTTGGACTACCTCCTTGATAAAACGCAATTAATATTTTTTTATCATCCAGAGAAAGGTTAGTTTATTAAAACCTACTCAGAGGTATAATTAAGTCAATGAAAATAAATGGCAAAAGCACTTACTGCCCAGACTGGTGATGTAAAGCCCAGAATTGCAGCCTTAGCTCCATCAGCAACATAAGGGATAATAATTTCTCCCAGACGTGTATCTCTGAACAAGGCTCTAAGGATATTTAAAGCATGAACCTAGAATAAAAAGTTCAAAATTAGTTGTAAGTCGAAGACCGGAATAATTTTAAATCTATACATACCCAGTAACAATCATAGCCTCAAAATGAGAAATTACCAAAGTATAAGAAGAAATGGACAAGTTGCAAGTGAAATAGCAGATTTTATTTTGTTTTTTGGTTTGTTTGTTTGTTTGTTTTGCTTTTTAGGGCCTCGCCCTCGGCATGTGGAGGTTCCTAGGCTAGGGGTCCAATCAGAGCTACAGCCGCCGGCCCATGCCAGAGCCACAGCAACGCAGGATCTGAGCCTCATCTGTGACCTACACCACAGCTCATGGCAACGCCAGATACTCAACCCACTGAGTGAAGCGAGGGATCGAACCCACAACCCCATGGTTTCTAGTCAGATTTGTTTCTGCCGCGCCATGACAGGAACTCCAGATTTTATTTTATTTATTTATTTTTTTATCTGTTTTAGAGCCGCACCTGCAGCATACGTAAGTTCCCAGGCTAGGGGTAGAATTGGAGCTATAGCCGCCAGCCTTCACCACAGCCAGAGCAACGCTAGATCCAAGCTGCATCCACAACCTATACTGTAGCTCAGGACAATGCCAGATTCTTAACTCACTGAGCAAGGCCAAGGATCAAAACTGCATTGTCAAGGATTCTAGTCGGGTTCTTAACCCACTGAGCCACAAAGGGAACTCCAAAATAGCAGATTTTAATAAAACACACCTAATAATTGATAAATCAATTTCTTAAGTTAGCAAGCTTTGAACAATGCAATAAAAAAGAGTGATCTAACAGATATATGTAGTTCTGCAGCATATGGAGTTTGGGGCCAGGGATCAGATCCCAGCTGTGGCTGCAACCTAAGCCATAGCTGTAGAAACACCAGATCCCTAATCCACTGTGCCCAACCAGGGATCAAACCTGTGTCCCAGTAATCCCAAGAAACCACAATCCCATTGTGCCACAGTGGGAACTTCCGAAACATTTATTTTTTAAAATGACCTCAAACCTAGCCACAAATAAAGCCTCAAAAAATACCAAATAATTAATACATTACAGATTCTTCTTTCATCATGGTGGAATTGAGTTAGACATCGATTCCTTTACATACTTTTAAAGTTGACACATTTTAAAATACTAGTCAAAGAAAAAACTTTTTAATATTTAGAGTTGAACAACAATGAAGATGCTATAAATCAGCACTTGCGCAATGCACTTTAAATGGAACATAAAAGATATGCACACGTTAAGCTTCTATTGAAAAATGAACTGGAAAAAAGGTCCAATGAAGGAGTTTCTGTCGTGGCTCAGTGGTTAACGAACATGACTAGTATCCATGAGGATGCAGGTTCAATCCCTGACCTCGATCAGTGAGTTGAGGATCCAGTATCGCTGTGAGCTATGATGTAGATCACAGATGTGGCTCGGATCTCACGTTGCTATGGCTGTGGTGTAGGCCAGCAGCTGTGGCTCCGATTTGATCTCTAGCCTGGGAACTTCCATGTGCCACAGGTGCATCACTAAAAAATAAAAATAAAAAACGACAGCAAAAAACCCAGCGGAAATGGATTCTTGATTTGGTTTCCCTAAGTTTACAGCAGCACTATTCCAATAGTCAAGAAACAGCCTACATGTCCATCAGCAGATGAATGGATTAAGAAGATGTGGTGCATATATATATACACACACACACACACACACACACATACATATATATATATAAAATGAAACTACTCAGCCATAAATAAGAGATTATCATACTAAGTGAAGTTAAGTCAGAAAGAGAAAGACAAATAATACTATATGATTATCACTTATATGTGGAATCTAAAATATGGCACAAATGAACCTATCTACAAAACAGACTCACAGACATAGAGAACAGACTTGTAGTTGCTAAGGGGATGAGGGTGGGAGTGGGATGGACTGGGAGTTTGGGGTTAGTAGATGCAAACTATAATTAGAATTTATAAGCAAGGAGGTCCTACTGTATAGCGCAGGGAACTATATCCAGCCTTTTGTAACAGACTGTAATGGAAGATAACATGAGAAAAGGAATGTGTATGTGTATATATATATATATATATATATATATATATATATATATATATGACTGGGTCACTGCTGTACAGCAGAAATTGGCACAACACTGTAAATCAACTATACTTTAAACAAAATTTAAAAACAAAAAACAAAAAACAAAAAACAAAACACCTGATCATCTTGGTCAATCTACAACAACTAAAGCAATGGTTTACTTTGTGCACTGGAAAAACCAAACCAAAACAACCCATCCAAATAAGCTTCAATTATCTGTCTTATCTTTAAGAGTTCTGTATCTTGGGAGTTCCTGTTATGGCACAGTGGTTAGTGAATCCAACTAGGAAGCATGAGGTTGCGGGTTCGATCCCTGGCCTCGCTCAGTGGGTTGAGGATCCAGCGTTGCTATGGCTGCGGTGTAGGCTGGCGGCTACAGCTCCAATTGGACCCCTAGCCTGGGAACCTCCTTATGCTGTGAGTGCAGCCCTAAAAAAGGAAAAAAGACCAAAAAAAAAAAAAGAGAGAGAGAGAGAGTTCTGTATCTTTAGCAGGTTTGTTTTGTTTTGTTTTGTTTTATAAAGTACTGCACAGATTTAAAACCACTGTCTTCCTAGCAGGGTTTGTGTTTTTCCATTATTACCTTAGGGACTGTGCTCTTTGAGTCATCTGTAAGTCCAGCCAAAGAGATTAACTCTTTCATTGTTATTTTCAACAAATCCATTTTGCCTTTCTTAGGTTCAGACGCCAAAAGAGCCTATGGAAAAACAAAGCAACAATTATCAGGATTATTATTTCATATACATCTATTTGCTACTTCCCAGAACTGATCCCCAAATGCAAAATCCACTTTATAAAAACATGCTGTGTTACACAAGTTAATTAAGCCATATGGCCTTGGGCAAGCATCTTAACTTCTGCAGCCCTCAGATTCTTCACCTGCAAAATTAGGTGGTGATGTCAGGGAATTTCTAAGGTCACCTCCAGTTTCCTTGTTAGTTATATAATTCTAAGAGGTTGAAAATGGCTCTTGTTGACAACTCTTCTAGGACCGTAAAGAGATGGAGGGTCTCAGATACAATAGGCAAGTCAGTTTTAGTAACAAATTTATCCAACAGAAAACTTCTCTTTACTTGAAAAACAAACCTCTGGGTTAAATTTTTTTTAAGGATTTGGAAACTCCCTGGAGACTGATCAGTTATTCTTCACAAGCATCTACCTGCAGACCTATCAAACTGTAGCATCAGAAACTCCAAACTAAAGGACACACTACAAATTTCAAAGGGGGCCTTATATTTGAATTATCAAGAGCTGCTTATTTATTTTGTTTCTAACAATTTGCCAATGTTCAATAAATACAAAAATGGGAGTATCAAACCACTTGAAGCAATAACAAGGAATGAAGTCCTAATACATGCTACAACATGGATGAGCATTGAAATATGATGCTAAGCATCCATGAGGATGCAGGTTCAATCCCTGGCCTCGCTCTGTGGGTTAAGGATCCAGCATTGCTGTGAGCTGTGGTGTAGGTCGCAGACGGCTCAGATCCAGCATTGCTGTGACTGTGGTGCAGGCCAGCGGCTACAGCTGGGATTCAGCTCCTAGCCTGGAAACCTCCATGTGCCGTGGGTGTGGTCCTTAAAAAAAAAAAAAAATAAGTAAAAGAAATATGGTGCTAAGCAAAAGAGAACAGAAACAAGGACCACATTATTATACGATTCCACTTACATGAAATGTCCAGAATAGGCAAATCAACAGAGACATAAAAGAGATTATTAATAGTTATGTAGGACTGGGAACAGCTGGAATAATTCAAATGTAAGTAGCTACTGGCTGCCAAGAATGCAAGTTTCAAACTATTCACCTCCTTTTGAAGCATGTATAATCCATAAAGAGGAAAGTAAAGATACACAGGCACAAGACTTAGTTTTAAAAAAGAAATATTTCACAATATATTTATGTACAGAAAACATACACTATTTTTTTTTTATTTTCCCACTGTACAGCAAGGAGATCAAGTTATCCTTACATGTATACATTACAACTACATTTTTTTCCCCCCACCCTTTGGTCTGTTGCAACATGAGTATCTAGACAAAGTTCTCAATGCTACTGAGCAGGATCTCCTTGTAAATCTATTCTAAGTTGTGTCTGATAAGCCCAAGCTCCCGATCCCTCCCACTCCCTCCTCCTCCCATCAGGCAGCCACAAGTCTTCTCCAAGTCCATGATTTTCTTTTCTGAGGAGATGTTCATTTGTGCTGGATATTAGATTCCAGTTATAAGTGATATCATATGGTATTTGTCTTTGTCTTTCTGGCTCATTTCACTCAGTATGAGATTCTCTAGTTCCATCCATGTTGCTGCAAATGGCATTATGTCATTCTTTTTTATGGCTGAGTAGTATTCCATTGTGTATATATACCACCTCTTCCAAATCCAATCATCTGTCGATGGACATATGGGTTGTTTCCATGTCCTGGCTATTGTGAATAGGGCTGCAATGAACATGCGGGTGCACGTATCTCTTTTAAGTAGTTTTGTCTGGATAGATGCCCAAGAGTGGGATTGCGGGGTCATATGGAAATTCTATGTATAGATTTCTAAGGTATCTCCAAACTGTTCTCCATAGTGGCTGTACCAGCTTACATTCCCACCAACAGTGCAGGTGGGTTCCCTTTTCTCCACATCCGCTCCAGCACTTGTTATTTGTGGATTTATTAATGATGGCCATTCTGACTGGTGTGAGGTGGTATCTCATGGTAGTTTTGATTTGCATTTCTCTTATAATCAGCGATGTTGAGCATTTTTTCATGTGTTTGCTGGCCATCTGTATATCTTCTTTGGAGAAATGTCTATTCAGGTCTTTTGCCCATTTTTCCATTGATTGATTGGCTTTATTGCTGTTGGGTTGTATAAGTTGTTTATATATTCTAGAGATTAAGTCCTTGTCGGCTGCATCATTTGAAACTATTTTCTCCCATTCTGTAAATTGTCTTTTTGTTTTCTTTTTGGTTTCCTTTGCTGTGCAAAAGCTTTTCAGTTTGATGAGGTCCCATGGGTTTATTTTTGCTCTAATTTCGATTGCTTTGGGAGACTGACCTGAGAAAATATTCATGATGTTGATGTCAGAGAGTGTTTTGCCTGTGTTTTCTTCTAGGAGTTTGATGGATGGTGTCCTGTCGTATATTTAAGTCTTTCAGCCATTTTGAGTTTATTTTTGCGCATGGTGTGAGGGTGTGTTCTAGTTTTATTGCTTTGCATGCGGCTGTCCAGGTTTCCCAGCAATGCTTGCTGAATAGACTTTCTTTTTCCCATTTTATGTTCTTGCCTCCCTTGTCAAAGATTAATTGACCATAGGTGTCAGGGTTTATTTCCAGGTTCTCTATTCTGTTCCATTGGTCTGTCTGTTTTGATACTAGTACCACACTATTTGATGACTGTGGCTCTGTAGTATTTCTTGAAGTCTGGGAAAGTTATGCCTCCTGCTTGGTTTTTGTTTCTCAGGATTGCTTTGGCGATTCTGGGTCTTTTGTGGTTCCATAAAAATGTTTGGATTGTTTGTTCTAGTTCTGTGAAAAATGTCCTGGGTAATTTGATAGGGATTGCATTGAATTTGTAGATTGCTTTGGGTAGTATAGCCATTTTTACAATATTGATTTTTCCAATCCAGGAACATGGAATATCTTTCTTTACATCTTCTTTGATTTCTTTGATTAAAGTTTTATAGTTCTCGGCATATAGGTCCTTTACCTCCTTGGTCAGGTGTATTCCGAGGTATTTGATTTTGTGAGGTGCAATTTTAAAAGGTATCGTATTTTTGTATTTGTTTTCTAATATTTCATTGCTGGTATACAGAAATGCAACTGACTTCTGAATGTTAATCCTATATCCTGCTACGCTGCTGAATTTATGAATCAGTTCAAGTAGTTTTTGGGTTGAGTCCTTAGGGTTTTCTATGTATAGTGTCATGTCATCTGCATACAGTGACAGTTTTATCTCTTCTCTTCCTATATGGATGCCTTTTATTTCTTTTGTTTGTCTAATTGCTGTGGCTAGGACTTCCAAAACTATGTTGAAGAGCAGTGGTGAGAGTGGACATCCCTGTCTTGTTCCAGATTGGAGTGAGAAGGCTTTCAGTTATTCCCCATTGAGGATTATATTTGCTGTGGGTTTATCATAAATGGCTTTGATTATATTCAGGAATGTTCCCTCTATAACCACTTTGGCGAGGGTCTTGATCATGAATGGATGTTGGACTTTGTCAAATGCTTTTTCTGCGTCTATTGAGATGATCATATGATTTTTGACTTTTTTTTTGTTAATGTGGTGTATGATGCTGATTGATTTGCGTATGTTGAACCATCCTTGTGAACCTGGGATGAACCCAACCTGGTCATGGTGTATAATTTTTTTGATATGTTGTTGGATTCGGTTGGCTAAGATTTTGTTGAGAATTTTTGCATCTATATTCATCAATGATATTGGGCGATAGTTTTCTTTTTTTGGTGGTATCTCTGTCTGGTTTTGGAATGAGGGTGATGGTGGCATCATAGAATGTCTTTGGGAGTATTCCTTCTTCTTCAACCTTTTGAAAGAGTTTAAGGAGGATGGGCACCAATTCCTCTTTATATGTTTGATAGAATTCACCTGTGAAGCCATCTGGTCCTGGACTTTTATTTGTAGGGAGTGATTTTATGACCTCTTCAATTTCATTTCTAGTGATCGGTTTGTTCAGTTGGTCTGTTTCTTTTTGATTCAGTTTTGGCAAGCTGTAAGATTCTAGAAAATTGCCCATTTCTTCCAGATTGTCAAACTTGTTGCTGTATAGTTGTTCATAGTATTCTCTTATGGTTTTTTCTATTTCTGCTGTATCCGTTGTGATTTCTTCTTTTTCATTTATAATTTTGGTTATTTGGGTTCTTTCTCTCCTCTTCTTAGTGAGTCTAGCCAGGGGTTTGTCAATTTTGTTTACCTTTTCAAAGAATCAGCTCTTGGTTTTATTAATTTTCTCTATTGTTTTTTGAGTCTCTATTTTGTTGATTTCTTTTTAAATTTCCTTCCTTCTGCTGACTTTAGGTCTTTTTTGTTCTTCTTTTAGAAGTAACGCTGAGTAGTTATGTTGTGAGCCACATGGGAAGTCCCGTACACTATTTTTTAACGACCATTCAAAAAATTTTTATATCTGTCTACACAAAAGGTAAGCTCATGAATGAAGTAGGCCGTTTTTCTCTATGGCTAACACCAAGCAGAAGTTTCCATCAGCATAAGAATATCACTTTATTGGTAAGTCATGCTAAGAAAAATGGGCCCTTTCTGAGCATATTTTTCTAATAATTTAGATTTTATTCAACTAAAATAAATAAGAAAGCTATATATGGAGTCCCCATTGTAGTTTAGTGAGTTACGTACCCGAGTAGTACCCATGAGTTTGCAGGTTCAATTCCTGGCCCTGCTCAGTGGACTGCCGTGAGCTGTGGCGTAGGTCACAGAAGCGGCTCAGATCCTGTGTTGCTGTGGTATAGGCTAGCAACTGCAGCTCCAATTCGATCCCTAGCCCAGGAACTTCCAGATGCCACATATGTGGCCCTTAAAAAGCAAATAAATAAATTAATAAGAAAGCTATCTGTGGAGTTCCCGTCGTGGCGCAGTGGTTAACGCATCCGACTAGGAACCATGAGGTTTCAGTTCGGTCCCTGCCCTTGCTCAGTGGGTTAACGATCTGGCGTTGCCGTGAGCTGTGGTGTAGGTTGCAGACGCGGCTCGGATCCCGCGTTGCTGTGGCTCTGGCGTAGGCTGGTGGCTACAGCTCCGATTCAACCCCTAGCCTGGGAACCTCCATATGCTGAGGGAGTGGCCCAAGAAATAGCAACAACAACAACAACAACAACAAAAAAAAAGACAAAAGACAAAAAAAAAAGAAAGCTATCTGTGATTACCGATGTGTCTTCTGCCAACCATAGTTTTTTTTCCTCCAATAGCTGTGTGCGGTTACAGCATTATTCTCGAGGCTGGGCTAAGAAAGTGCAGTTCTGACCACTCTATCACTATGACCAATATTCAGTACTGGCTGGGAACCAGAGACGGAAGCACAAGACACAAACATGCAACCAGACCTTGCTGATGCATTAACATCTGTCCTCAGACAGACATACGAGGCAAAAACACACTAGGTCAGAAAGAATTACAGCTTGACCCACGCTAATCCAGAATAGGTCAGATCAGAAAGGAACTGACTTTTGAAGGTCACCAAAACCTACCTAGCAGAACTACCTCGGTGACTTCTGTGTCAAATCAACCTCTACAACTGGTGCCCACCGTCACCAAAACATTATGACTTTGGGAAGGTGAGGGAGGAATAAGAAAGGGAAGGAAAAAATGTTGGGGCACTAAAGAAGACTTCATTTCACTTATTTTCATTGCTTTTATTACACCACTCCCTTCCTAGGTTTTATCTTCCTGAATATTAAACAATGATCTTTCAGTTCACATCTGATTTAGTATTGTGAGGACTTGGTTTTTATTTTTTGGATTCATAAAGGTTTCAACCTCTTAATTTCAACAGTGTGGAAATAAAATATTTTCCTTTCAAGTAGCAATATCTGGGTGTGCTGATATAGAAGACATCGCTTTAAGGTATAATGTTAAGTGAATAAAAAAAAGTAAGCAGAAAACAGTGTGTGGAGTATGCTCTCACCTTCATTAAAAAGAAAATGCACCCTCACATAGACACACCTCTACTCTTATAGGAGAGGGGTTCAAGAGGCAGGGTGCCTGGGCCAAGTCTTAGTTCTGTTCTTACTATCTCTGTGGCTATTGGCAAGTCACTTAACTAGCTTTTCTAAACTCCATTGTCTTCACCCACAATATACAGATGATAATAGGACCCATCTGGCAGGGCTTGAGGAAGGACTAAATAAAATAATACATGTGAAATAACCACTTACAAAAGTTACCTGCTATTAGGATTAGGATTGTTTTATGCATGGATATTTTATGGAAGGATTCAAAAGAAACTGTTGACACTGGTTGTCTAAAGAGAGTCTAAAGGGTTGTTGAAATGAGAAGGATAATTTTTCTAATTTAAAAAAAAAAAAAAAAAGGTAGCATAAGCACTTCCTGGAAGTGAGCAATGAATGCGTCACAGCAATGTCTTCCCACTCCACATAAAGGCGGAAATCTCTACCACCCTCTGTTCACATGGCAAGACTGTGCTCTTACAGGGTTTGTTCCAAGAACAGATCTGTCACAGGAACATACTGTCCACACGTGAAAACAAAGTCACAAATGCTACAGTACTTGTGAAATATACTATAGAAAGGACAGAACTGTTCCTTCTGCAATATGCTCACTAATAAGTTGGAGGGTTAGAATATACTACTATCAAAAGACCAAAAACAAACAAACGAAACCCCCGCTTTGATCCCATAGAGAAATACCTGTATGTAGAAAGGAATTCCAGCACTGCGCCTTGTAGCACAGAGTTTGGATGAAGCATCACTGCATTTAATTTCCTCTAAGACATTCCATAACCACTGTTCGGGGAGCTTTTGCAGGCTCACATTAGGGCATCTAGAAGACATATATAAAGCAAACATCTGGAATGGTCAGGTATCTAAAAGTAAAAGTCAACTATCAATATATATTCACACTGTTAGGAAGTTATAAATATCCTTACATTTAGAGGGAAGGGAATAAAAATGCCTCACTTTCTCCTTTTCATCTACTTTCTTCTTTATGATGGGTCTTAGGATTGGAAGCTATTACAGCTTTCACTTCTTACGAAAGCATGCAGAATACGTCTTGTGTGCCAATAAGCTTTAATACCTAGGTTTGCACAATCAAAATGTTCTGAAGGTTAATCAAGTTTCACCCAAGCTCTATCTATATGCAAAACTCAAATTTCTAACAAGAACTAATCTTACAGTTTATTGTAAATTTTTATTCTACATTGATAGAGGTTATATATGTGTGTGTATATATATATATTCAAAGAAAACACATCTTCAAGTATATTTCAGTAATCTTTTTAACTCTCTCAATGTGTGGCCTATCACAAATAAAATTTTCATTTGGATCCTGTGGAGAATTAATAAAGCAAATCATTTGGAAAGAGCCTTAAATGTTTTGAAGTTATTGGACATTACTATTAGTGAGATTCTGTTCCATTACATTAAATGTTATTCTAGAATGCTTAAAAACATTTGACATAGGGAGTTCCGTTGTGGCACAGCGGAAACAAATCCGACTAGGAACCATGAGGTTGCAGGTTCGATTCCTGGCCTCGCTCAGTGGGATGAGGATCCGGCGTTGCCGTGAGCTGTGGTGTAGGTCACAGATGTGGCTCGGATCTGGTGTTGCTGTGGCTGTGGCATAGTCAGGGACAATAGCTCCAATTAGACCCCTAGCCTGAGAACCTCCATATGCTGTGGGTGTGGCCCTAAAAGGACAAAAGACCAAAAGAAATTTTTTTGACTTATAAAATTTTTTTCGGGGAGTTCCCGTCGTGGCGCAGTGGTTAACAAATCCGACTAGGAACCGTGAATCCAACCATGAGGTTGTGGGTTCGATGCTTGGCCTTGCTCAGTGGGATGAGGATCCGGCATTGCCGTGAGCTGTGGTGTAGGTTGCAGACGCGGCTTGGATCCCGCATTGCTGTGGCTGTGATGTAGGCTGGCGGCTACAGCTCCGATTCGACCCCTAGCCTGGGAACCTCCATATGCTGAGGGAGCAGCCCAAGAAATGGCAAAAAAAGACAAAAAAAAATTTTTTTTCAACTTACATTCTACTAAATTATTTAACATTTTCCTAAGAAACAGCATATTTAGCAGTAGCAGACACAACTATTTTAGGAAGATCATAATTGAACTAAAAATAATAAGAAAATAAAGAGATAAAAGTTCAAGGGAAAAACACTCTCTTTTTTAAGGTAACTGATCTCCAATTTGTAAAGAGAATTAGATCTCTTAGAAACACGTGGTTTGTTTTTTTTTTTTTGGCTTATTTTAGTTTGATGTAGGATAGACAGCTTCAATTTCTGACTATAAACATTCCAAATAGCAACTCAAACTAGTTATTTATGTCTGGCATAGCACAAAATACATAAATAATACTACTTTGAAAGAGGCATTTTTACAAGTTTGATATGTTTTTTAGAAACATCATTTTAGCCACCAGTGTTACAACCAAATCTGCCCACTCCCAGCAGACTCTGTGATTCTAAGGTTTCCTTTCAGCATGGCTTAACATCCATCACCTCATTCCTGCTTCTTCCCACTTGGCTCCCTCAGCCACCCAAACCAGCCACCAACAGTCTGAACCACAGGATTAAAAGAGATTCAAAGGAAAAACAACCAAATGCAAAGTGTGAACCTTGTTTAGATTCCAACTTGAAAAAAGCACACGTAAAGAAGATATTTTCAAATAATAGAGAAATAAAGATATTTATGTATGTATTAGATGTTATATACACCAAGGAATTATTTATAGAATGTGCCGGTGGCACTGTGGACATGGAAGAACAGTGTCCATATTTTTTCAGAGATGCACACTGAAGTGCACAGTAGTGAAAATAACAAACCAGGGATGTATTTTAACACTTCAGCAAACAACAATGAACCAGATAGATGTAGCCAGTGTGGCAAAATTATGGTAACTGTTGAATCTGGGTGATGGATAAAGATGGTTCATTATTACATCTCTCTCCATATATACATGGGTGTGTGTGTGTGTATCTTTGTGAAACTTTAATGTTTTATATATCTTTATATATGTTTAAAATTTGTTTGAAAACTTTCATAATAAAAAAATCCATTAAAATGTTTGAATTTTTTATAATAAAATAATTCTCCCACACTTACAATTATAAGGACTGAAATTACTTCCCAATCACTGGGTTTGTATCTTTTAAAAATTATGATAAAATGGATCTGTTTCACAGAATAATTTCTCAAGTTTATTACTAACATCTTGCCAAGTTGGTATAATCCTTACACAGATGCCCAGTCAAAACCTGAAATTCAAATCCCTCAGGGCTGTTATTTAAGTGCTAATGATAGTTATGATTACTGACTTTTTTGCTCATTCTTCAATGTCTTTTAAGAATATTTGGGTTAATTTATACCACAATGGGTGAGTGGAGGGAAAAAAAAGAATTAAAGCAAAGTCATCTTTTCATGACCTAACCATTAAAGAAAAGGCTGGAGTCACAGAGGAGAAAAAAGGAAAAATTTCTTGATCTAACATTATCTGCGGATTTCATTTACTTTGATTTTCTTCCCCACCACAGGACCATGGGCAATGTAGGACTGGCTTACAGAAGTCAAGGACTAAGTATCCTGTAGGAATTCACCAGGTAGGAAAAAACAAGAGGGGAAAAGGAACAGCAGGAGATAAGCGTTTTTTGTTTTTTTTTCCTATTTCCTTATTTTTCTATCAAGCGCACTGAAATACAAGTACAACGAATATTAGTTCACTAATGCTCCCACCTCGGCACAGTCAGTGAGCTTCTCCTGAGCCTCCCTGAGCTGGCACACAGAGGTTCGAGCAAGATCAACCAATCTGAGAAAGCAGGCAGGTCTAGAATCTGGAGTTCCCGTTGGGGCACAGCAGAAACAAACCCAACTAGGAACCATGAGGTTGCAGGTTCGATCCCTGTCCTTGCTCGGTGGGTTAAGGATCTGGCATTGCCGTGAGGTTGGTGTAGGTTGCTGATGTCATTCGGATCCTGCATTGCTGTGGCTGTGGTGTAGGCCTGCGGCTACAGCTCCAATTGGACCTCTAGCCTGGGAACCTTCATATGCCATGGGTGGTGCCCTAAAAAGCATTTAATTAAAAAAAAAAAAAAAAAAGAATAGGTCACCTCCCAGACATCACCCTTCTTTACCTGAACTCACAGTGGCTCTTGACTGTTAACACACCTTGAGCTAACTCCTTTTCCATCTTAATTAAATCTTCCAGTTTGAAAGGCCCCCTATGTCCTAGTCCAAACCTTCGTACCACAATCTAACATGAAAAATCCTTCCAAATTTCTACAAAGACCTTCTGTTCCGATAAGGTTGTTCACTTGGCTGGTTCCTAGTCTAATATACACACCACACATACTACATATTCCCAACTAGGAATTTGCTTACGTCTCCATGCTCATTCCTATTCGTACATACTGGTGAAACCTCCTCCAAATACTGCATCTCACAAGGACCTTTCCTTTCTCGAAGGTTCTTAGAGTAACCACTGGGCACAAGATGCACAAGAGGTCAGTACAGTGCCATGGAGGGGGTAGAATTTGGGCTGGACTTAGAAGGATGTGTAGGCAGAATGATGGAAGCCTACATATGTGGGGTTGAGGAAAGGGGCATTGAGATGGCGGAGGAAATAGCTTCAGTGAAGGCCCTAAAGACAATTCCCTAATTTAGATTCTTGGTTATTATAACTATAAACAGTTAACTAGGCCTACTTATTCCCCTGAGTGCTGCACACTAAGGCTAAACGCTTCTTGTTAATTTGGGAAACTTGAAAACAAAGGTCAGAATCATGTTCGATGAGGTCAAAGCTGGCAAAATGCCCTTGAAAGAGATCTCTCTGCCCACCACAAAGGATCTAGGAATGTCGGGAGCTCTGGGGAATGCCCAAGGCACCTGCTCCTACCATCTAGTCTAAACCTTCTTGGTCTACTCTGGAATTCCCCAGGATCATACTAGCTTTCCTGCAGAATCTTTCAGTTATCGGGCTTCCAATTTGGACTTTGCCATTGGACTCTATTCTGCTGATTCCCTTGCTTAGGAAGGGATCCCTCCCAAGCCAGTCCTGCCCTATAGCCATACAGAGCAAGGGGCCCAACAATAGAACTCCTACCTTTTTTACTAAAATAAAACATGATATATTTTAAACAAAATCCATTTACAAGTTTTGTTTAAATTATCACATTGAAAATATATCTGCTTGCCATTAAGAAAAGAATAATAAACATTTATCAAATGCCTATTATACATCAGACACAGCATTAACATTAGGCTGTTCACACCTTATCTTACCTTGCAACACAAAAATCTGCAAGAAAGTATTATTTTCCCCAACTGACATATGAGAGAGTATATCACAGTGGTTAGGAAGACAGACAATGAAGCCAAGGTATTTAGTTCAGAATCCTTGCTCTGCCACCAGACGGCTGTGTGATCCAGGTCAAGTCTCTCTATTTCTCACTTTTCCCCTTTGTAAAATGAAAGCTATTGGGAGAATTAAATGAGTTTATTCTTATAAAGTGTTTAGTAAGTTCTTAAAAGTTATTTTCTAAAGGTATTAACTTTTATTATGAGAAAAGCAAGTTTTAAAGAGTTTCAATTTAACTTGTGATAGAGATGCAACAGCTGATTTTTATCTTGACAAGACATAAACTGCCCCCACAATACATATTAATAATAACCAAAATACACAAATAGAATCCTAAAATTAACTGAGCTAAAAACCAAGATAATTTTATGGGTAAAATATAAAAGAAATGCAAAGCAGCAAATGTGCTGTATAAAAATTAATACACAGAAACCTCAATTAACTGGGAAGCCAGAAGGGGGAGCTCTCATGCCCTATCAAGATAGCAAAGCCCAAAGGAAGAAGAATGATTTCTTGCCTGGCAAGAGCTCAGCCAATGAGAGACTACCAAGCTCTGCCAATGAAAAGCCACTATACTTTGAACTCTCAACTCCTCCAACGGATTCTTTTTTACTATAGCCCTCTCAACTTCCTTTTCCCCCCTTTAAAAGCGTTCTTCTTCCCTTGCTAGGTCTGTGGGGGTGGAGAGGGTAGAGTGGGTGGAGGGAGGAAATGGGATATGTACACAGCTTGCCATGGTTGCAGACTACAAACTGTAATTCTTTGTTGATCTGGAATAAGCCCATTTTTGATGGAGAAATAACTGGTAGTCTATTTGCTTCAGGTCAATAGCTGATAACAGAAATCTGCTAGGTCCAAACTCTAGAAGCAGCAATAATGGCCAGAAAGTCAGCTCCTGTGGATAACTTGCCTAAATCCCCAGAAATGGGGAATTTCAGTGGCTTTCTCTCCCATAAAAAGGTTGAAAAAGGGCTACTGCCACAGCTGCCTGAGGCTATACCACCAGGAAATGCCATGGCTCCAGGGAGACTCCGTCAACCATCCTGATTACTGGTCTGTGATATCCCCAGTATCACTGTGGATGGAAGATCCAAAATGCCACCAGCCAATCTATTTCCTGTGATAGACAGGAATAAGCCTAGAGACAAAATATAAATAAGCCAAAAAGCCTCCCAATCATAGCCAGCAAACCAAAATTCAAAACACTGAAATAAGGTTTATATTAAGAAAGAAAATTAAAAAGAATCAATAATTAGAACATAAATTCACTCTAAATGAAGCTTTATTTTATGGAACAGTCTGACAAAAACCTTAAAATAATTGTTTAGAATATTCGAGAGCTAAATGAAGGAATAACTTCTATTCAAAAAACAGCAAGAAATTATGAAAATCAGGCAGTACTGAAGTAAGAATAGGCATATATGAAAATAAAGGCATTGGAAATATTGGTGATGAAAATACACTTTCAAAATTCACCAAAAAGAAAAAAAAAAAAAGGAGTTCCCTTGTGGCACAGCAGGCTAAGGATCCAATGTTGTCACTGCAGCAGCTCAGGTTGCTGGCAGAGCACAGGTCTGATCCCTGACCCAGTGCTTCCACATGCTGCAGGTGTGGCCAAAAACAAACAAAAAACAATTTTAAAAAATTCAAAGACAAGTTTCTTGTTGGTAATAATAAAAGACACAATATTGTCCAAGCACTGAGGAAAAGTAACTGTCAATTGGAATTCTATACCCAGCTAAACTACATTCAAAAGTGGGGGTAAGATAAAAACAATCTGATACATACAAAGAATAAGTCTGGCTCCCAGAGACCTACATAAAAAGAAACCCTAAAGGACATACACTTCAGCAAAGTTAAGTAAACCCAGAGCAGTCACAATATAGTGCCTAGTATATATCTCAAACTTAACATGCCCCAAACTAAACTCTTGATCTTCCTCCATAAATCTACTCTGCCCAGTCTTCCCCATTCTAGTATATGAGTAACAAATCCTTTTGCTCAAATACCAAGTCTAATCTGTTACCGTATTCTGTCAATCTACTTTCAAATTACATCCAGAGTCAGATAACTTTTTTACTATCTCCACCACTCTTCAGACCTTCACCATCACTTTCTTGAATTTCAATAATACTGTAGCCTTCTAACTGGTCTTTCTGCTTTTACTATTAGTCTTTTCACAGCAGTCAAAACAATCTCTTAAAAGGCTAGATCATGATACTCTTCTATTCACAAACCCTCCAATGGCTCCCCATTTTACTCAGAGTTAAAGCCAAAGTCCTTTCTATGGCTTATAGTATCTAGCCCTCATTACCTCTCTGACCTTATCTTCTGTAACTCTTTCCCTTACCCACTCCACTAACAAATGGCTTACTAGTTATTTGTTAAATATCCTAAATCTATGCCTCTCAGGACTTTTGCACTTGACCTTTCTCTATGCCTGGAATGCTCTTCCTCCATTCATACAATTGTTGATTACAATGCTCATTATATTTTTCAATCTGTTTAAATCTTTCATACTAATTTTTAATCTAGCAGAGAGAGACAGAGAGAAATCAAATAATTTACCCAAGATGATATAGCTAATAGGTGATAGACTAAGAATCAAAATGTAGACTGACACCAAAGCTCTTGCTTAATAAATTAAAGGCATTATTCAAGGTGGCTGTCTTAAATGCTCAGACACACATTTGGCTTCATTTGATTCATGACAGATATTATCAACTCTCTTATTATGTGCTTCAGTGGATTTCATTTTTTTCACTTGGGAAAAAAAGATCTATTAAGTACCTACGAGTTGACTGGCACTATGTTGTGCCCTAGGAAAAAAGCAGTAGAATAAAAATTCCAAATTTTATATGATTCAGAAAGCAAGTTCCTGTGGCCAGAGTGTATTGTTTTTAAGGACTGCCTTCCTAATCATGTCTTAGTAAGGTTACCATTCAGACTGATTTCCATCCCTGAATATCTACCAGCAGAGTGGGGATTAAAGCAGTTTTGAAGCAAAACTGGTGATATGAATGGAATGCTAGCTAGAGAATTAAAATACCCTATAGAAAATCCACTCAGCAGATAAGCTCTTTGTGGTTGACTTCAGGTAAACTGTGTCTCACTCATTTTGGAGGTATTCTAACTCCCTTAAACAACTGAGGACATTTATTACTGTTAGTAAACTGTTTTCTTACATGAACTGAATGACTCACTGCTAGCCTAAAGAAACCTTCACACACACCGTTAAACACAAAGCAACTGATTTCCTATTTTAAAGGTGAAATTTCACATTGCAAATGTGAAATACATTTAAAGCCAATATATGAAGCAAAAATCCCAGAAAATTATCAAAACTCAATTGCCAAGAAATTAATTATGTGTAATCTCAACTGAGTAAAGGTTAAGCCTCCGCCAACATCTTCATGTCCCAAGTAATAATTTACTTACCAAGTTGTAAATAAGGAAGCAAATCATTTCCCTTTCCCATAAACACACTTTCATTTTGTCAAGGTTAAGAGCAATTCCAAATGAAAACATTCAAATAAATACATTACTAGGTACAGAAAAATAAATGTCAATAAAAACAAGACTATCTATTTAATGATTGTTAATAAACTTTTACCTTATCATGGTTCCTTACTTCTCTTTCCTTATTTTTCATCATTTAAATAATTATAAATAACACAAGGTGGGGGGAAGATTTTGTTTTTGGTACAAAACCAGGATTGGTCCCTAACCTTCATTCGGAATAAATGATGTGTATTTACTCAAGCTCAGCATCATCAGTCATCACCATCATAATCTGAATGAAGAGAGCTATAAACAATAATTTCAAAAATAACAAACACTTAGCCCCACTACTCAGAATAACACACTTAGATTCCTAAAACACTACACATCACGTATCAGAGTGGATGATACACTGGCAACCAAGGGGGGAATGATTAGTTCTGGTCTAATTACAAAGCTGTAAGAATATTATTCCATCATATAGATGAAAACAGAGGAAAGTGAAAAACATGTACCTTCTTACATTTAAAAAAAAAAGAGAGGAGTTCCCCTTGTGGCTCAGTGGTAAAAAACCCAACTGGTATCCCTGAAGTAGCAGGTTCGATCCCTGTCCTCAATCAGTGGGTTAAGCGTCTAGCATTGCTGTGAGTTGTGGTGTAGGTCACAGATGCAGCTCGGATCCCACACTGCTGTGGCTGTGGTGTAGGCCAGCAGCTGCAGCTCCGATTCCAACTCCCAGCCTGAGAACTTCCATATGCCTTGGGTGTGGCCCAAAAAAGACACAAAAAATAAAAAGTGAGGTTTTCAGGGAAAGTAGAAGAAAGGTAATCTGATAATTTCAGAATCACCTCCAAACCTCTACCATATTAATGTTATTAGGAGGAATTCCACTTTTCTCACTCACCCAAGTCCAGCGTTTTGCAAAGCAAAGCTTCCTATAACATAACAAATCAGACCATTGATTTTAAGCTGGCATTGGGGGAGAGGCTATACCTTTACACTTAGAACAGTAAGCCTTTTAGGTTTAAAAGAGAAAAATTATCCATAATGTAAAAAAAAAAAAAAAAAAGGGTGTTTGCTTTCACAAGTTACAGGCTTTAAATACACCAAGCACGAGGTCTTACATCATCTACTGATGTTATTGAACAAACCAAGGTTCCACGTACAGGTGGAAAAGGAGTCAGGAGGAGGATAAAGGCAGTCTGAAGAGATAAATCATACTTTCTGGGAACAGAAACTTTCGTTCCAATTAGTTTATATTCACGTAGTTTTTCATTTGTCCCAACCAGCCCTTCTCCCCCTTCCCCGCAACTCTGTAACATACATATGCACTTTTTTTGTTGATCATCTTAAAGTTACTTACTAGGGTCCACACATACTAATGTTTGTACAATTCCCAAGATACTTTGTATTTTTTTTATCCATCTGTTTGGAGACACTTTGGGAAAAAAAAAAATTTCAGGGAGCACGAGATCCTGGCTCACAAAACCCTACATATTTGGACAACCTCTAGCATTCTGTTCTTTAAATACACCAAAGGCTTTTGCAATAATTGTTCCCTTGGAATATAATTGTTTCTCTTGGAAAGCTTTTCCCTCAGAAAGCTGCTGCTTCTTGTTATACAAGCCTTGACTTACTTTAGTATGAGAGGAAAGAGAATTTTATTTACCACCAAACTTTATCACATCAAAATACATATTGCTTTATTACAGTTTGTTATTTACTAGATGGCCTTTAAAATATAAACTCCATGGACAGCACATGGGAACTATATCCAATCTCTTGTGATAGAACATGATAGAATACAAGAAAAAGAATGTAAACATGTATGACTGGGTTACTTTCCTGCACAGTAGAAATTGACACAACACTGTAAATCAAATATACTTTAATAAAAAAATTTTTTAATAAATAGAAAAAAAAGAAAAGCTACACTTACCAAAAAAAAAAAAAAGAAAGAAAAACTGAAAATCATTCAACTATGATGTTGAGATCACTATGAGAAGTTTGGAATTTATCTTCCCAGGCATTTTTATAAATACATACAAATGTAAATCAATAAAAAATAACATATGAACTTCATGATATCAGGGACACACTCTGTCCTATCCACGTCCTTATTCCCAGTACCCAGAACAAGGCCTGGCATCCCAATAGGGAGCTAACTGAATATCTATTGGGTAAAGGAACAATTTAGGACTTAACCAACTCCATTAAGTGCACCAGTCTACAAACTGGGCTGACAAAGTAAGAGGGTATAGTAACTGGAAAAGAAAAGGTTAAACAGCAGTGCTTTCCAGTGACAAGGGGATGCCACCATTAGAGCCTGCAGGTGGTTCAAGCCCTTAGCTTCCTCCAACAGGTAGGAACACACTCAGAGTCTGCACATACCCAGGTCACAGCACTGAAAGGAAGATATTTTCTACTGAAATTTCCAATCAAAACCAACTCTGGGAGTTCCCATCCTGGCGCAGTGGTTAACGAATCCGACTAGGAACCATGAGGTTGCGGGTTCAGTCCCTGCCCTTGCTCAGTGGGTTAAGGATCCAGCGTTGCCGTGAGCTGTGGTGTAGGTCGAAGATGCAGCTCAGATCCCGCGTTGCTGTGGCTGTGGCGTAGGCCGGCGGCTACAGCTCTGATTTGACCCCTAGCCTGGGAACCTCCATATGCCTCAGCAGAGGCCCTAGAAAAGGCAAAAAGACAAAAAAACAAAAAACCCCAACTCTGTTAGCCTAAATACTACCCCAAGAGATCATTTTTTCCCCCCAGTATTCAAGAACAGAACGAAGGATAGAGTTCAAAACCCAGCAGAGGGTTCAGGTTTGTGTAAAGTGTTATTTAAATGAGGTTTGTACCTGTGTGAACGTAGGATAGGAACTATGTTTCAAATGACCAATGTTTCCGAATTCTAACACATATAACATTCAATCCCAGATTATAACCATTCCCTTCTCTCTAAAGGCTCTTCAGGAGACCACGCCCATGCCTTTGATTATTTCCTTTGTGTGGATGTCTCTCAAATACATACCTCTAGTAAGGATGACCAATGTCCCTGTCTGCCCGGGACAGAATGGTTTCCCAGGATGCTGTATTAGACATTTTTAGGGCTAAAACATCAGAGCCGTCCCAGATCACCCTGTCTCCCACTCCGATCCCTCCCCCAATCTCCTGACCTGTATTTCCAACTGTCTGCTATGCCACTAGGCAGCCTCTAACACCACCTCAAACTCAGCACAGGTAAAGTATTATCCTGCCTCCCATCGGGCCCTTCCTCTTGCCTTGCTTGTTTCATTAATGTGTTAATCACTCTTCCCACAACCTGGGACAGACAGCTCAGTGAGTGGACTTTTTTCCTGGTCTTCCATTTCTGCCTTGTAAAGCACCCAAATTATTTCTCTAAAACCAAAGATGAAAATTCTAAGCGAGAAGTGCCTCTAAGAACAAGAACCATGTTTTACCAGTACGTCAGCCTCTATAATGTCCACCTATCACAATTTCTTACATAAAGCAGGTGATCAATATACCTTTGTTGAATTGCTTATTCCTGATGCAGAATGAAGTTCAGAAAAATGAGTTGGATTCTAGTGCTGGCTCTGTCACCAACTAGTGGTGACTATGGACAAATCACTTGATTTTTCAATGCCCAAGAGTGAAAATAAAATCATTGTAAAAATGCTCTGGGAGTTCCCTTGTGGCACAGTGAGTTAAGGATCTGGCACTGACACCGCAGCAGCTCAAGTCATTTGCTATGGTGCAGGTTTGAGTCCCTGACCTGGGAACTTCCACATACCTCAGGCCAAAAAAAACCAAAACCAAAACCAAATGCTCTGAAATTCAATGAGATATTAGTACTGGGTGACTATTCCAAATGGAGAAAACAATGACCCTAAATTATATAAGTACCCAAAGCTCCTGATGAAACTGTCTGAAAAACACCTCATCATGGCCCCACACAGGCCACAGCCCCCTGTTCGGGTCTTCACATGCCTCTCTTAGTTCTACGGAGTTAAATGTCTCAAACTTAGGTCCTAATAATTGTCTCTAGGTTAACAGAAACTCTAGCTTGCCACATCATACTCTTAATGGTCAAATGGAGCATCTGGCATACAGTAGCTGTTTAAGAAATCGTTTGTTGAATGAATAAGGACCAACTGGTGTGCACATCGGCTGCTGCACATTCATCAGCTGGCACATCTGCTGCCTGCTCCTTCAGGGAGGCAGATAATTGAAAAACTAGGTGTAGAAAAGAAGGGCTGAAATCTGAAGGCTCATCCCTGGTATAAGCACTGGGCCTAGAAAAACACAATAACAGCCTAACCTGGAGGGCCAACTATTCAATGAACTTTCTGTCTACTGCCCAGCAAGGCAAGATTACTTCATAAGGAAGTGATTTCAAAACTCTAGAGTTGCTGGTGTTTATGATAATGAAGGAATTGAGAGGTAAAAATGGAACCACGCAAGGCTCTCAAGAACAATGCGGCAGACACTAGTTGTTTGTTTTGGTTCCTCAGCACACAATCCAGAGTCAGCCAGGAAAAGGCAAAGAAAGGTCCTTGGGCCAAGCAGCCCATGCTCGCCATGCCAGCCCCATGCACGCACCAACCACAGGCATGGGGAATGCTAGGCTGCTTGTGCCTCTCCACTGAAAGAGCGGACATCCTCTTTGTCTGAAGGCTCTTTTTGCTTCACTCCAGTGTCAAATTAATACAAACTACGCATTGTCTTCAGTCTCTGAGTATATGGAAAAATTGTAACTTTCTTACAAAGGATTCAAGGTTCTTCAAAAGCAACATTCATTAAATGTTATTAATCCACAAAACTCCTAAGACATTGGTTTACCAGTTCTAAAAGAAGGTTACTACAAACGTATTCAATTTACCTCAATCTTTCATACCCGAAATCCACACTTTCCGAAACTAGACAGCAGGATTGTACACCGAGCAGAAGCCTCAGAACTAAAAGAGGCCTCAGAAGGCCAATTCTCGTATTTAACCAAAGAGGACAGAGCAGCCTAGAGAGGTTACATGGCTCCTCTAGTGTCATCAGAGCTGGTGGGTGGAACTGGGTCAGCTTTAACTCACACCTCAATATTCTTTACACTCCATGAGAGAGGGGGTTAAGGATAGGGATGCAGGAGGAAACAGACCACTGTGATTGTCCCGTTCAGCACAGTCAAGAAGTAGTAGGGAAAAAAAAATTTTAAGGCTGACAGGAAAGAGGCAGGGGAGTTTTGTTTTGTTTTGTTTGTTTGTTTATTTGGTTTGGTTTTTCTATGCTAAGTGCTATCACCTGAGTCCCTACCTAAAATAAAAGAATTGCCACAGGCCAGGCCATGGCTGGTGTTTAGGTCTTTGTGAAGATCACTGAAGCAAATGATTGTTCTATAAACGGATTAGTCCAATTTCGATCCACAAAGCTATCTCACTGGTAGTGGGTAAGTATTCTAAGATAAGCATAAAACCCAGACTGAAATCAAATTACATATGCTGTATACCGACTAATTGGTCATTAGACTATTTTGTGCCAATAAATTAGGTTCCCTGACTACAGAGTGGCTTTCCAATGGCTTCGTCCACCCACCTAAGTATGGTAACACAGAGCTATTTTTGTTGTTGCTGAGTTCTGATTAGTTATATTACTATTGTTAATTGAGAAATGTTACCTTCATTTCCTCAAACTCTTTCAGTATGGTTATGTTTCCTTACATAGAAATTTTTCCAAGCTCCTATTATTTCCTAAGTTAAATTCTCCACTCCATTCATTCTTTGGTCAAGTATTGTGTTTATTATTTTAAGGTTCATGTTTATTATTTCAATGAAACTAAACAGTGACAAATGTGCAGAAAGGTTGTGTGCATGTGCAGGCACATTTTTAAAAGGGAACATAGCCCTGAAGCATGGAGAAATTTTAAGCCTGAAAAAAACGATTTGCCCAAATGAGATCCAGTGAGGAAGCTACATATCAACAGAAGCCATCTTAACCTCCTTCACCACTATCAAATATTGTTGAGGTTTACTGCAGGCTAAAACATCAGGGGGTTATTGTGAAGCCTCAGCTGCAGGCACAGGCAATAATAACAATGATCAAATCTAAATTGAATTACCAATCAGAAAGCCACGGGGAGAAGGGCAAGATATGGTGGATTTCAAAAAGTGGTTAGAAGGATGTAACAAATTGTTCGTTCTCTTAATATTTAATATAATTCTTCTCTGAGATCAAGCAGAAAAAAATTGACATTAAAAACTCTGAGACTTTACTAACGAAGTCGAGAAAGAAGTTACTAAACACAAGATGCCTCGGTAGTTGAGTCTAAATGACTCAGTATTATTATGAGGACTTTAAAAATGAGTATTCAAAGTTCCAGAAGGTAATATCTTACTCAGCTATGGAGGGGCTTAAACAGAAAAATCCAAGCGTCATAAACCAAAGACACAACAAAGATCTAGATTTTAAACATTAAGGCATTCTAGTTTTAATCCCTTTAATCCACTGTAGAAATGGGAAATTTAAAAGATTTTTCTCTACAGGAAGTGTTAATATGGCTTCCCAGAGTGAATGATCATTTAGTTCTTCCTTTTTTTTCTTTCTGGGCCGCTCCCACGGCATATGGAATTTCCTGGGCCAGGGATCGAATCCAAGCCATCATTAACCCACTGCACCACAGCGGGAACTCTAGCTATTCTTAATTATTAATATTTCAAATAAAATTCATAGGATACTCAGAAATAAATAGTGTCCTATTCAGGAATTCCCACTATGGTGCAATGGGATCAGCAGCATCTCTGGAGTGCTGGGATGCAGGTTTGGTCCCCTGCCCAGCACAGCGGATTAAGGATTCAGCATTGTGTAGGTTGCAGCCACAGCTCAGATCTGATCCCTGGCCTGCAAACTCCATATGCACAGGGCGGCCAAAAAAGAGGAAGAGAAAGTGTCCTGTTTAGACACATTTGCCAAAGGAGATGAAAATAAAGGCTTAAACAAGATTATATATTTTTTATTTAGAGTTAAATGACTTTCCCCAAAAATCTCATATATTACAGTTTACATTTATTTCTTGCTCGACTGCATGTTCTTTTTTTTTTTTTTGGCAGTTTTCACAGCCACACCTGCAGCATATGGAAGTTCCCAAGCTAGGGGAATCAGAGCTCAGCTGCCGGCCTACAGATACAGCAATGCGGTTTCTGAGCCGAGTCTGCAACCTACACCACAGCTCACAGCAACATCAGATCCTTAACCCACTGAGCAAGGCCAGGGATTAAACCCACATCCTCATGGCTACTAGTTGGGTTTGTAACCCGCTGAGCCACAACAGGAACTCCCTGCATATTCTTTAGAAACTTGGTCTTTCATTCTCCAGTAGAGAGACATCATTTTTTGATTATTTTATTTCAATTGTTCATAAGAAGTTTTCTATTGAATTTGAATTGTAGTAGCTATAATTAGCTGATGAAAGTTTAAACAAACATTTAATTTACTTCTGTCCATCATAAATAATTGTTCACATCCATGAGTCTGCACTGGCATTTTATGACAAAAATTCCTTAATGTCAGCAATTCATCTTTTTAGGCCAATCATGTGAAAATGATTGTAATTAGTGCAATAAATATTTGTACATTAAGCTACCCTTTAATAAGCAAAGCAATTTTTAAAAATGAAGAGTAAGATAATATGAAGGACTTGTGAACCTCCCTTTTAGAGTTAGAATTGTAGTCAACAATTTAACTCCCCTTACAGTTAAGCTTTTTTTTTTTTTTTGTCTTTTTGCCATTTCTAGGGCCACTCCTGCAGCATATGGAGGTTCCCAGGCTAGGGGTCGAATCGGAGCTGTGGCCACTGGCCTACGCCAGAGCCACAGCAACGCGGGATCCAAGCCACGTCTGCAACCTACACCACAGCTCATGGCAACACCAGATCCTTAACCCGCTGAGCAACGCCACGGATCAAACCGCAACCTCGTGGTTCTTAGTTGGATTCGTTAACCACTGCGCCACGAACGGGAACTCCCTTAAGCTTTTAATTTATGGTTGAATAAATGAAAGCTTGATTACCTGGCTTGCCACCCTAGTTTAGGATTCCATTCATTTTCATTGAAAGAAAATAATGTAAAATAGTAAGATCATAGAGAGTAAATAAACAAATATGAATTTCATCAGAAACCTGAATTTACAGTTAGAACTATTTTAATGTACTTAACCACTCTCACCAAATGCTTAAGCAGGTAATTATGCATAGGCAGGTAATGATGTTTTTTAAAGACTACATGAATATTTCATCAAATTCAAAACAGAAAGCACTATATAAGAAAATCAGATTCTAGAAAATTAACTCAACATACTGTGTGTGTGTGCAAGTGTTACTTTGAAAAAATTCCCAGAAAAGAGAAGAGTGTCTCCCATTCCTATTTATTTTTAGATGACTGTTTAATTGTGAAGCCAGTTTACATTTGAAGACATTTGGAATAATCCTATTAAAAACCAACTCAAACAATGTGGCTCATGTTTAACTCTTCAGTTATTTATCCATCAATCTCTTTAAGTGCTTCCTTCCTTAACACAGCTGTAGTTCAAGAGGTGGCCAGCAGTTGGCCTCCATTTCAGTGGATTTTCATGAAAACCCAGATTTCTTTCTGCAAACTTTAAAAATGTTGTATGCCTAAATAACCTTTTCATAACTTAAGAGCTGATAAAAAGCTTTCAAAAGGATCCAAAAGAAACACATTTTCTTTTAAAATGGAAAAACCAAACAAAAGGAAGCCACACACACTGCAGAGATGTTCTCCATAAAACATTCTCTTCAGCAGATCTGAAAAGTCTCCAAGGGGATCAGGGAACCACTTGGTTTGGAAGCAACAGTTGGGAACTCATAACAGGTTGGTTAAAAGCCATGAGGAGATCTTGAAAGCAGATTAGGTGTGGCTGAGAGACCAGGCACTGGGCCTTGCCTCATCTCCTCACTCCATTCATTTGGAATGTCTTCCACTGTACTTTCAACTGCACAGTACAGTTGTTCAAAAGCCTCTGTCCTTGGTCCTCTGTCCATTTATCCCGTTACGCTCTTCCCTAAAGACTTCAAGCCCACTAACTATGATATTTATGAAGACAGCTCATAAATCCCATCTCTGTTTCTGTAACACCGCCCAAACTAATCCCCTATCTCCCAGTTCTGATTTAAGTATTTCCACCAGGATATGCCACCATTGCCTCCCACTCAACACATAAAAAACAAATTTATTCATCATTATCAATCTAGTTTCCTTGTCTTTATTAACATCAATCCTGCTTTTCTGGCCACCAAGAATTAACCCACAGGAACAGTTAACTCACTCCCCAGCAACCTCCACCACTCCCATTCAGTTTGCCTCATGAGGCAGACTGCGTTTTTCAAAGATGGCCAGCACTTATCTCCCCATCCGACATGTATTCCTACAACATGATCTTGCCATTTTAACATCCAATGGTGAAGTCTAATTCCTCTCCCTTTGAATCCGACGGGCACTAGGACTCACATAGAACCAAAAGAATGTGAATGAAGCCATGCTCTGAGACTTCCAAGGCCAGGTCAGAAAAGACCGTGCAGGTTCTTCTGCCAGGTTCTCTTGGAACAGTCTCTCTGGAGGAAGTCAGCTACCATAGAAGAACTTCAACTACCCTAAGATTGCCATGCTGAGAGGCCACATGCAGTCGCGACGAGGCCCTGTCTTCCAGCTACGCCACTCGGTGCCGTAAATGTGATTAAAGTTGTTTTGGACCCTCCTCGCCAGTTCATCTGCCATCTGAACACCATCAACTAAATTCAGGGGATACCCTGGGGAGAAGAATCACCCAGCTATGCCCGAATTCTTGACACATAGAGTCATGAAATAAAATAAGAGATGTCTACAGGTTCCCTTCTAAATATTACAAATATTACGTGTAGGCTTGTTACTGTGTGGGGCGGAATGTTCATGAGATGCTCGGTTCTCTGCCTCCATTTGCAAAACTCTCACCACCTCAGCTCTAGACTGCTAAGCGTGATTCCAGGCTCTCCTCATGATAATCTGTCATTACAATCTATCCAATACTTTCAACTGAAAAACCACCTTGACACACAAACACCACTACCAACATCAATCTCATAATGTTTTACATTTGCAGAAAGTTTAATAATATTTATCTCACTTGATCCATAAAACAAAAGCCTGAGATATCTGTCAAGAGGGCAAACACTCCTTTTCGTACTTTAACAGATGAAGAGATCGGAGGCCAAAGAGGTTAACTTTTGTACAATGTCACTGCCAGTAAATAGAATGCATATAAGTGGAGTTCCCATTGTGGTTCAGTGGGTTAAGAACCCAACTAGTATCCATGAGGCTGCGGGTTTGATCCCTGGCCTCGATCAATGGGTTAAAGGAGCCAGCATTGCCGTGAGCTGTGGTGTAGGCTGCAGACGTGGCTCAGATCTGTCATTGCTGTGGCTGTCGTGTAGGCCCGCAGCTGCAGCTCTGATTTGATCCCTAGCCTGGGAACTTCCATATGCCACAGGTGTGTCTCTAAAAAAAGGCAAAAAGAATGCGTATGTGTATAACTAAGACCTTGTGTTGTAGCTTATTGCTATTTCTCTATGCTACGTGTCTCCTATGATCTATTTCAGATCAAAAATGTTCAGTGCCTCTTTCCATCTCTACTACAGCAAATCTGCTCTCTGGGTATCCATAATTTGGCCTTCCTCTATCCAGCTGTATGCTGTTGCCTACTAACTCTACCACCAGCACCACCACGACAACCAGGCTGGCCCATTTACTCCCCTAACACTGTGGCAGGCTGCTTCCAGTCTCGGAACACTTGCTCACAAAGTCTCCTCCCATCTACTTAAACCTTACTTGGGCAGCAGCATGAATCCCACCTCTACCATTATTAGCCTTTCCTTGCTGCTCTCTCTCTCCCTCTCTGCTAATCCTGTAGAGTTCATAAATTTCACCCAAGTTTTGACAATTATATTGGCCCCAGCTTGTTCAAGTGTCTTGGTCTCACGTTCCAAGCTTGTATTCAGCTAACACACATCCATATGGACAACGCTGTTTGGGTGCTAACAGCCAGTGTCTGTTCTGACCAGTCAGTGCCCATGAGATACTACTTGTTAAATATTTTGAATTTCATCCCTGCTTATTTTCCCAACTAAACCATAAGCTGTTTGAGAACAGGAACCTTGTCTCATAAAGAACTACTATATCATCCAAACCAAGCCCAGTACTAAGCATACAGCTAGTGTTCAATAAATATATTTGCTAATTGATTTGAAGGGAGTAAAGTGTGTTGTGAGAAAAATTTCTTAAGTCGTGTCTACACTGGAAAGGAAGAGGTGCAAAGATAACAAAATATTTTCAAGATCAGCAATTTAATGTCAGGGATATTTTATAATGTATCACTTAAAGATACTCTGTGCAGCCCATAACTGCCAAAATGTTTTATAAATGTTTTTACCAGGAGTGTGAAAAAAATGTTTCAAAAATATTCAAGTAGATGTCTTAACGGCCCAAAATAAAATGTTTGCTGAGGCTACAAGGCTGGCAGAACTCCGCTTCATTTCAAAAAGTTTCCAGGCAATGGAAATGTTTTCCTGGAAAATACTACCTTTTATTTAGAGAACACTTGCCATGAACACTTAGTCATTAAGTAATTTAAGGTTTCCTCACAAGCTCTTTGTAGGAAATCTATTATATGAATGAATGAAATTATCAGCACCTATAATGTCAAAACAAATACACTTGGCTAAATGTATGAAATCTACCTAAGTATTTTCCCAAGTAAGGGGGAAAAGTCTTTTATACTTTTTGGTCTATTTACTGTTCTCTCAAGTTTTTCTGTGAGATAAAATTAAGAAGAAAAACACAAAATCCTTAAGTGTTTCTCTGTCTGTAATATACACAAATCAAAAAAACTGGAGGGCTTATTTCATTCCACATGCCAAGTAATTTTCCAACAGACAAAAAGTCATTTCATTCAATGAAAATAAATGGTAACTGCAGAGCTATTTTTAGCAAAATCTTCGAGTGTGTGTCAAATCCCCTTTCAATGAGAGAGTGACTTGGTTTGGACATTTCATTCCATCATCTGCAGCAAATCAAACAATGAAACCTAAGAAAACAATCTCTTTCATGAGTTTTGAAGCCAACTAAGTCTTAATTCTTTTAAACATCAAAAGATACAACTATATTCTACTTTGAGCACATGGTTTGTACATTTAGTCTTTTAAAATGTATACAAAGGGATATTTGCTTTGTTTTACCTGTTGAGAATTTCAGTGAGTTTCACAAAGCCAGTGTAAGCCAGTTCAAATGCTCCTCTGTGCCTGGACTGCAAAAGCTGTTGTTTAAAGTAATCTCCTATTTCTTTAACCTTTAAAACAAAATCAAAAATACATATTCAATTTATGCTTACACTGACAGATTCTTTTGTTTTGTTCTTTTTACTTTTTTAGGTCCCCACTGCAGCATATGGAAGTTCCCAGGCTAGGGACTGAATTGGAACTACAGCCGCTGGCCTATAGCCACAACCACAGCAACGTGGGATCCGAGCCACGTCTGTGACCTACATCACAACTCATGACAATGCTGGTCCTTAATCCACTAAGCAGGGCCTGGGATCGAACCTGCATCCTCAAGGATACTAGTCGAGTTCATACCCACTGAGCCACACTGGGAACTCCAACAGATGTGTTTACATCAGTAACATTATTTAGAGCTCAGGTCTAGATGACCAGCCATTTAGCATCCACTATTCAACAGGCAGCATTTGAAACATTTTTATAACATCACAATTAGTCCTCACAATAACTTCCATGAAAGAAGCACCACTGCTAGCTCCATTTTACAATGGGGAAAAATGAGGCCCAGAAAGGCCAAGTAATTTAGTCAAGGTCACCAGGCAAGGAAATCGTAGAAACAGAACAGAAACCTGGGCAATCTGGCTCCACATGTGGCCATCTCAAACTGCTACACTAGAAATGCCTCCTACGCCAGCTTCACAACCTTGCTGTGTTCTCTGTGCTGGCTCCTATCATTTAACACAAAGAGCAAATCATACCAGGTGACAACTGTCATACACCTAGGCCTAGGGGAAATAATTACTTTTCTCCTCTTCAAATAGTTTTTTTTCTATTGTGGTTAAAGTATACATAAATAAAATTCAATATTTTAACCCTTTCTAGGGCTACGGTTCAGTGACACTCAGTACATTCACTTTGTTGTGCAACCACCATCCATCTACAGAATTTTTTTCATCTTCCCAAACTGAAACTCTAACCCACTAAGCAGGACTTTCCAATAATTGCTTTTTAGAGGTAGATAAATGTTAATGGCTATGCAGGATTAGTGCAAACGGCTTCCTGAAAATTGACAGGCTACACTTTGAGACAGAACCATGGAATTTTCCAGAATGCTACCCAATTGCTTTCCTCCATGCTGCTTTTCCCCATGTAGGTTTAAACAAATATGACAATGTATTTTAAAGACAGGACTGAGGGAGTTCCCACTGTGGCTCGGTAGAAATGATTCTGACCAGAATCCATGGTCCCGCTCAATGGGTTAAGGATCTGGCGCTGCCGTGAGCTGTGGTGTAGGTCACAGACTCGGCTCCCATCTGGCATTGCTGTGACTGTGGCATAGGCGGGGAGCTACAGCTCCAATTCGATCCCTAGCCTGGGAAACTCCATATGCTGTGGGTGCCGCCCTAAAAAGACAAAATAGATAAATAATTAAATAAAGATAGGACTGACGATTAGTTGCTGATGAAGTTTTGTACAGCATTAACTATTAAACTGGTTAGCTTGTCTGAACTTTTATACTGTAAGATTTGGTGGCTTGAACAAGGCTTTAGAAATTCCAGTTGTGTATAAAACTCAGGACCAAGGCTACAACTGGCTTTCTCTTGATCCAGGTCTCCCCAGCAGGTCACAGAATGGTGAAAAAGCAAGCTAGCCCAAGAAAGCTCACATGTGCTTCTCCAGAAACAACTTCTATCTCGGCACAGTGAGTTGTGTCCGCTTCAGAGATGATAACCAGTAGAAGGTATAGTTAAATATGTGACCATAGGCAACTGTCTCAGTTTCCTCATCGATAACCTGGGAATAATAACAGCACCTGCCTCACAGACTAGGTATTAAAATGCATTAATAAATCTAAAAGCTCAGCACAGGAGCTGCCCATCGTGGCTCTGCAGTAACGAACCCAAATAATATCCATGAAGATGCAGGTTCGATTCCTGGTCCCGCTTAGGTGGTTAAGGATCTGGCATTGCCATGAGCTGTGGTATAGGTCACAGATGTTGCTGTGGCTGTGGTGTAGGCTGGCAGCTGCAGCTCTGATTAGATCCCTAGCCTGGGAACTTACATATGCCACAGGTGCAATCCTAAAAAAATAAATAAATAAATAAATAAAATGAAATATAACACAATAAAATGCAATAAAAGCTCAGCCCAGGCCCTTAACTTATAAACTAATTCAATTCAATGTTAGCTCTGTCTGGGTTTCCAAGTAGAGAATAGATAAAGACATATTCTAAATTCAAAATATATATGATTATAGAAAGACAAGTGATACATGTAGAATCAGATATGAGATCAAGATAGAACCAGAAAAATAGCTAATGACAGAAGTTTTTAAATTCAAAATACATATGATTATAGAAAGACAAGTGATACATTTAGAGAAATAAGAATCAGATATGAGATCAAGATAGAACCAGAAAAACAGCTAATGACAGAAGTTTTTAAATATGATTATAGAAAGACAAGTGATACATTTAGAGAAATAAGAATCAGATATGAGATCAAGATAGAACCAGAAAAACAGCTAATGACAGAAGTTTTTAAAATTCTAACGCTTTAATATCCCCAAAGAGTGACATGTTCCTCGGCTAAAGTTTTCAGGCGAAGATCTGATGATACCCCTCATTTTTAATATTGTTTACAGGCTACATACTACTAGTTGTCAAAAGCCAGAATAAGGGTAAGTCTTATCATTTTACCTTCGATACATAATTTCAGCATATATTTTCAACAGAATTATCAAGCCCTAACTCTGAAGTTAACGCCCAAAACAGAGGTAAAGCTCAATAACCCTACAAAACAGGACAAGTAGAAACATGAGTTAACTAACTTGTTACAACGGTCATTTCCATTATTAAAGAAATACAAGATTTCTAAGAAGGTGTTTTAAGGCACAAAAAATAGAAACAGGGAGTCATAGAAATAGAGTCTCTCTAATATCCTTAATTTTTTTTTAATGTTACAGATATTAAAACATACTTCAGAAAAACAAATGGCACTGGTAAATGCTTCTCTGTGGAACTTAAAAGGGTTCACAATCTAGTTCTTCAGTAATAGTTAGATTTTCACTGCAACCTTTACCTTAACTCCTTTCAAAGAGCCCTAAACCAAAAAGCATAAAAAAGTCGAAGAAAAATAGTACGACCAGTGTATGGTTTCACTTCTCAAGGGTAGACCTCAACCCTTAATAATCCTGGGCTCAGAAAACAGAATGAGGTTCTAAGGACACAGGGAGAGGTAGACAGTTTTTCCTCAATTCATTTTGCGCTTTAATTTCCCAACAAACCCACTTAGGTAACACCCAGGCTTATTATGAATTTTTCCCTTTGAAGAGAATATAAAATTTCTGTTAATCTGACAGAGCACACTGTCAAATGCTTAGCAGCTTAGCACTGGATAGACAAAGAATAAAACAAGATGCCTGCCCTCAAAAGGCTTTCAGTTCGCAGAAAACCAATACACTGGGTGGTGCCCATTAGAAGCTTAACAGCTCTAAAAAATGAAAATTCTTTTCTGCCTTGAAATAAATAATTAGAAAAAGCTTCATGGCCAAACCTTAAATAAGATACACCTGGGTGAGCCAGTATAGAAAGGATAGTTAACATGAGAAGCTGGGATGCTAGAATGAATGAACAAACATGTATTAAGAACCTGCTACCTGCCAAATACTTACTGGGTCTTTCTATATGAATGAACACAGATTATGCAGGAGAATGATGGCAGCCCTGGCTGAGTGGCTCGAGGTTCATGCCAGAAAACAGTGGAAGAAGACAGGCTTTCAAAGTAGGCATGTACCCTATCACCACGGGTGGGAGGAGTCAGCAGGGCAGTGTGGTCCAGGAGCAGCTGGACAGGGAACAGAGGTCATGCTGACATCCTCTCCTTGGATGATCAGCTTACAGGGAACATATTTAACCCTGTAGAAACTTATGTCAATGGTTGAATCAGAAGAAGAATTTTTAAATTTAATTTAAAAAATGAAAAAGTCCTCTGAAAAGTCAACTCAATCTCCTTTCAATCTATTAGATACCACCAAGCTTCTATTTAAAGTTCACAAAACCTTTTAATATGGATGTTGTCTTTACAAAATATTCTCTGTAATAAATAATAAGCAATATACACCTAAGAATTTTTGAAAGGGAACTAATGGAAAAATGGAAAAAAGGGGCACAGATTTCTATTCTTAAAATTAAATTTCTAGTCATCATCTTTTTACGTTCAGTATATCCTGGTTCTATCTTTTCCGAAAACCTATTTTTCTACAGGCAAATCGACATGCTTTATGGATTTACAGGGTATGAATTTCCACAGGGGAGGACAGCTACTTGCCATGTCTCCAGGCACCTGGAATTCACCAACAGACTAAATAAGGTGGCTAAATGCTCATTGAGAGCATAAAACCCACAAAGAACAAGTGTAAATACTTTTGTTATTTGTCCTTTATCTAGATAATAGAGAAAAATACAGTAGAAAAATCAAGGCTAACCGCCCACATTACAAATTAGAAAAGCCAAAAAGATTGAAGTGTACAGCTGGGACATTTCTGCAAAGAGCCTGTACAGTGGTTAAGATCTGGGATTCTAGAACCAAGACAGCTGAGGTCAGGAACCCTACTCAGCCTCCTTACTAGTACTAGAACCTACGACGCATATAAGCATTTAGCAGAGTACCTGGCAGAGAATAGCAGTCAATACTGCTAAATGTCAATTTTTGTTTTACTAAATGTTTATTTTGTGTCATCAACTAGTGAGAGTTAATCTCTAAACCTTAAATTTTACTTTAAGACACAGCCACTTCTTACAACCTTAGACAAGGCGACACGAGTTTCTAATTCCACTTTGGTTAAATGGAATACTTTGTAAAAGTTTCCGCTACAGTAAGATAACTGATGATTTCCACTGGATATTCTCCACTACAGTGATTTCTTACTAACACGTGAGATTTCTTCAAAGCCCAAACGTTGTCTTCCTACAAATAATAACAAAGACGATGATGGTTTTTGGAGAGAAAAATATCTTCCTAACAGAACGCTGATTCTTTGTTTTCTGGAAAATTCTTAACCACGTGCCATTTTAACGTGCCTTTTAGTCTGACTGTTTTAGATGAATTTCTGTCTTGTATCCCCTATTATATACCTAAGCCCTTTGAGGTCAGAGAACCACATATGATATTTCTTAATGTTCCCACAACATTCTTGCAGTGAGGCAGTCAGTAAATCACCATGGACTAAGTGATGTGATTACATGCTCAATCTCATTTCACAACTTAAAAATGGTAAACTTGCATACAGTACCATTCAATTTTTAATCATAATTTCTAAAAGATAAACTTTGGTAAAAGAAAATATAAAAGGCAATGTCTTTATGACTTAATGAATGAATGCTAGAAAACACAGATGCCACTTACAGGCCACTGACGAAAATCTAAAACAGTAACAAAAGTACTAAGGGAATGCATAAACTCAGCTAGACATGTACATCATGAAAACTACAATAGATTCTAAAGTAGGAGTTTTTTTTTAATTGTTAATTTCTGGAGTTCCCGTGGTGGCTCAGTGGTTAGCGAATCTGACTAGGAACCATGAGGTTGCGGGTTCAATCCCTGGCCTCGTTCAGTGGGTTAAGGATCCAGCATTGCCGTGAGCTGTGGTGTAGGTCGCAGACGTGGCTTGGATCCCACATTGCTGTGGCTCTGGTGAAAGCCAGTGGCTACGGCTCCTAGCCTGGTACCTCCATATGCCATAGGTGCAGCCCTAGAAAAGACAAAAAAATAAAATAAAATAAAATTGTAAATTTCTAACAGTTGCTAATTATTTTTATTCAGGTCCTTTCTGTGGCAATAATCACTAGGAAGGGGAAAGCAGATGTGAAAAATCTACTCAAAAGCTTCTTTTTAAGAATATTAGGAGAACTATATAAACATAGGAACTGATAATCCAGGTAGAGGAAGTTGTTTAAAAAAATCAGTAGGTCCTGGATATCCCATATCCCAAGGAAAGAGGACCAACAATGTATCAAGCAAAAGCTCTACATCAGCAAAACATCCAGATACACACCAGTCAGGAAGCTGAGAGATAAGGTTGCACACACTGCTCACTCTTTAAGGGTCTCGACTTACATCCCTCAAAGCTGGTTTTATCTCTGCCTCTTGTACGAGACACTCTGAAAGAACCTTTCATGATGCGATTACAGCGCAGGGGAAAGTCAGACGTGCCTCTGAATGAAGACGTTTTCCTCTGGGTGAAGTTGCAGAGAGGACACACTGCTTCGCAAGGAGTCATCTAGGGAAATGGATTGTTTGCTAAAAGTTTAGTAGCAAGTTGCCTGACTGTCCTGTTGCGTGCAAAAATCTGGTTGGCTGTGGGAAGCGGGGAAAATTAAATTTAAAGAAAAATTAAATGAGCCGTTCAGAACAAAGGGGGCACTGTGTCGTGTCAGAACGCAGCCTGGGAAGCAAAAGAACTGGGTTCCTGTCCCTGAGCTGCCACAAACCAGCTTTGTGATCTTGGGCAAATCAGGTAACGTCCAAGGGCTTCAGTCTCCCCTTGTACAAGGGAGCTGGATACTATCATCTCTGAGCTCCTTCCAGCTCTAAGGCTCTGTGACTACAGCTCTGAATACGCAGAATTACAAACGTGCACCAGATTTTCTCCTCACACCGCAGCAAAAATCCCCCAATTAGAGGCTCACTACCTGCTGGCCTGTTATAGACTACATTCACATTTGAGGGCTGAAGATGTTACTCCTGTAACCAAGCGCTGTAACATCAGCAAGTGAGTTTCAAAAGAAATCCTCCCTGTTGTCTACATGAGAGGCCCCAATTTTCAAACTAACAGAATCCTGTTACTTTTCCAATGGTGAAGGGTGAGCGGGAAGCAAGAAAGCACCAGACTGAACATCAGTATTTCAGGTTGTAAAGAAAAGCTTCTTTTGTCCATCAAGAGAAAAGATCAGTTACTATGATTCTTGGGGATAAGAAATTCATGTTCCAAATTCTACCCCCACAACAGGGAGCATTCCACCTGCAAGTCACTCCAGCGACTATCTGCAGGTCTGTTGTGGTCACATTCACCGATGCTGCTGACTTAAATTAGTAGCTTTTCCTCCTGGTGCACAGAAGACCTAGCGATGCCAGGGCGACTATGCCCTTGGAAGGAAGGGAGACCTTAGGTATGGCCCTGCCACTCCAGAGTAAACTACTTTCTTCTCTGTCATTTATTTTAATTTTTTGTTCATCTTTTTAAAGTTTTCTTGAAGTGTAGTTAATTTACAATGTTGTGACAATTTCTGCTGTACAACAAAGTGATTCAGTTAAACATAAACACATATCCATTCTTTCTCGGATTCTCTTCCATACAGATCATCACCGAATACTGGGTAGAGGTCCCTGTGCAATACAGCCAGTCCCCGTTGGCCAGTTATTTTATATGCCACACTGTGCACATGCCAATCCCAAACCTCCAATGTTGCTATTTCCATCTCTTAAAAGTACTGAGCACATGGGAGTGCATTTAGTTTAAGAGAATTTCATGGAGCAAAATTTTAATGTTTAAAAGCAGGAATTCCCTAATAATATGAATAATGCTAACGTCTTGATGACTTTCATTTCTCATTGACTAAATGCTCCTAAACTGAGGCATTTTTAAAGTAAAATTTAGCATGATCGAGCCTAAAGTTTTCCACAGAGGGCAGAGTTTCAGTGTCAGAATAGTGCTATCACACACACTCTTGGGCACTCATTCAGTCATGAATTTCCTCTCAAGCATATATATGTGGGGTCACCACAGAAATGGTGACGTGGAGAGATGATCTCAATAGAATGGAAATGGACATTTTACAGAAAAACAAGATTCTATTTCTTTCTTTCTTTTTTTTGGACTTTATAGGGCCACATGTGTAGCACATGGAAGTTCTCAGGCCAGGGCTCGAGTTGGAGCTGCCGCTGCTGGCTTACACCACAGCCATAGCAACTTGAAATCCGAGCCACACGTGTCCTCATGGATACTAGTCAGGTTCTTTAACTGCTGAGCCACGATGGGAACGCCTATGGATTCTATTTCTTACTCAAGAAAACAGTCATTAGAAGAGTTCTTTGGTTTATAAGAGCCTCCCTTCGTTACTGTTGTTGTTTTTACAAACAACTATTTTATATTAATTTGCATTTAAAAATTAATTCACAATTTTAACATGGATATCCCACATAACTTCGTAAGACTGGGGTGCTCTGTAAAGGTGTCAAGGCAAAATGATTTTT
Source organism: Phacochoerus africanus (assembly GCF_016906955.1). Lineage (NCBI taxonomy): Eukaryota > Metazoa > Chordata > Mammalia > Artiodactyla > Suidae > Phacochoerus > Phacochoerus africanus. Next base: position 101,454,609 of record NC_062548.1, on the reverse strand, counting down.
GCAGGACGCTTTCAGGTCTTTCTCAGCTACAGTAAAAGAGAAATCTGTTTCCTTAATTTTTTTTTTTGAACACTAGCCAACAAACCCAGAAAACTGGATATTTTAAGTTGTCCTTGAAAAGTTGAGAAGTCAAGGGGCTCTAACACATGTTTACTTCACATCAGTGAAGTAATCATTAATCATAGCTGGATTCCTCAGCAAAGATGTTGGCATTGGCACTCTAGCCAGTCACCGGCAATGACTGCAAGTAACTCTAGGTCACTGACGCCTATTTGATTTGGAAGAGAATAAGGAACATAATGATGCTGGCAGTGTCCTGTTCCCTTTCGCCATCCTCCATCTCAGAGCCTTGCAACATCAGGGGCCCAGCTGTTATCCAGATGCAAGCACATCAGCCACAGAGAGTGTGAGAATAAAAACATTAGCAGTATTTCCACGAAACCAGTCACATGGTTATTATAGAAATAATGAACATTAGCATACTACAATATTTGTGTTGTTCTTAAACGTTGTAACACATGATGGAAGAAATCATCTTTACTTGAAAAAGGTTAAAAATGAAAGAACGTGTTATATATCTTTGCTGGAAAATGGTGGGAAATGGATTTGTTGAAGCCCTATGGAAAGGAAGAGGGAATCAATTGAAAACAGAAATCTAATAAATCTAAAATATTTCTAAATGAAATGCTTGTGGTAGACTAATGTCTTGTAAACACAGCGCTCAAGTTGCCTGAAAAGTCCCAGATGGTGAACTAACTTTGTGGTCTTAAAAATAAAAGTCAGCCAAAAAAACCCAAAGCAACTACAACTTTATCATCATCAATGAAGAGGGAAACAAGAAATCCATAATCAACTAACATAGTACTTTTTTTTTTTTGCAAAATTTGATGGGTATGTGAAGTTTTACTAAATAGACGGTCTCATTTCAATTTAAAGTTTGTGTGTGTTAAATGGAGAAATAAAAATTTCAAATGATCAGATTGAGGTTAAAAGTGAAGTAAAAATCTACCATTATTTAACATAACTTAGAAAAAGTACAATGTTTCTAAAAAGGCCACAGTTTTGAAATGTACTGGAAGGTCTAATTTCTACACTTTAGAGAACTTTCTTCAGTTGACATCTGTAAGATTTTATTCAAGAAGAAATTTTTAAAAGTTTTTCAGGTGGGTGATAAATAAAAGTTTGTGATTTATGCCTTGACCAGAAATTAAACCAGGTGGAATAAACATCTACCCTACCTGCTCCACTGTCAATAATCCATCAGGAGATTCTGGCACAGACTGCATGGGGAGCAGCTGGCACAGGGAGCCTAAGAGTAAAGCGACTTCCTTCATGCTTCGCCAACAACATACCAGCACCATTTGAGCAGTTACATCACATGTTTTTCCTTCTTTACCTTAAAAAAAAAAAACAAAAAACTATTGCAACATTCGCCACTTGATTACTCACATCCCAGGTTTCTCAGAACAAGCTTATTCATAATTTCCCCAAGAATAATCTACTTGAACAAACCAATTTGTCATGTGCTATATTTATTCAGGAAAAAATAACAAACATTTGTTGGGCATGTGCTATGAGTAGGAATCACGCTAAGTATTTTTTTAATGTACTATTTTCAAAGTAAATTTAAAAATAGAACACAACACTATCCCTCAAACCGAAGTCTAACCTTTGGAAATTAATGCAATAAACTCTTTCTGTCCCTCAATCATCTGTAAAATATGACTCTAATAAATATATTTCATTATTTGTTTTGGTGATGGGGGCTGGCTGCCATATCAGTAAAAGAACAGGATAGGACTTTCAAAATATATTTAAATTCCATGGTCAATAAGCTATAATAATCCTTATTCTCTTTTTCTAGCTTTAGTAGTATTTTAGTGCTGATATTAAAAAAAAAAATAAGCCATTAAATCTAAAAGTCAAGGAGTTTCTGTTTTGGCTCAGTGGTAATGAACCCGACTAGAATTCAGGAGGTCGCAGGTTCAATCCCTGGTCTCACTCAGTTCGTTAAGGATCTGGCACTGCCATGAGCTGTGGTGTAGGTCACAGACATGGCTCAGATCCAGCATTGCTGTGGCTGTGGCGAAGGCCGGCAGCTACAGCTCCAATTCGACCCCAGCCTGGGAACTTCCATGTGCCACAGGTGTGGCCCTAAAAAAAAATAAAAATAAAAGTGAAGTTAACAAAACAATCTTTATAACATGATCTCACTGATCTTTTAACAGCCTACTAAACTCAAAGGATAAATGTCCATACACTTAAATACATAAAATAGGTCTAAAATGATATACACTAAAAAGGGAAGAAGTGGGATTGGGGAGGAAATAAAGAAATGAAAGAAAACAAAATTAATTTGTTTTTAGTTCATATTATTTGCAACTATTGTAACAAGCATACATTACTTTGTTTAATTTTAGAAAAAAAAAACAAATTTTCATAAGACAATATCTCCATCTAGTGGAGGAGGTAGAATACGTTATAAATCAGTAAGATATTACTGCTTCTGATGACTTTTTACAGCATGACAGAAATTATAAAAGAACAACTAATGAGAAAACAAGCTGTAAGAACTTGAATTCTGGAGGCTTGGTACAACAGAGTAGATCACGTTTTATTGAGTCATAAAGTTTGTTTCCTTGCAAAAGCAGCCTAAGGACTCTCACAGCTGAACCATACCACTGGGAGGAGCAGACTGCTGCCCAAACCCGGGTTCACTGTGCATCACTGTTCCACCATCACCTGACCGTCAAGACAGGTTTCAGCACCCAAAGGCTTTTTGCTGAAGCACCTTACATGCTGCACTGGGGCACATCATTTTCTGGTAAAAATCTTATAAACTCATTCCCTAAAATAAATCATCTATAAGCTCAAGGAAGACTTTATTTTCTAGAAATGACCTGCACACATCTGCAGCCTCCAATTTACTATACAGAAAGGGGGCAATTTGCACCTTTGCACGGATGATACCTTGAGCATCATAGTCACTCAAATACTGACTATGATACTGATTTTATATATACATACCTTTGACTTCTGCAGAAGTATCAATATTTGGTACACTGGCATGCAAGGCCTCCAAATCAAAGCTATCACAGTCTTTCAAAATTTTGGCTTGATTGAAATAATCATTAGTATCTCGTGGCTGAATCTCATTCAGAATCGTCTGTAAGCGGCTTGCTGACTCTGAAGGAGAGAGATGAGAGTATAGAAAATCCCTTTTCCATATCATAGGCAGATTTGCCTTGAGCATACTTCCTCTCAAAATTTTTGTAATTTTCAATGCTTGATAATTAGCGCTATTAGAAGGGGCTCACAGGATGGATAATGTGAAAATGATTTATGTCAGATCTTCATGACACTTGAGTGTACTTTTAAAATATGGCAAATATTTTAAATAGGGTGAAGACTGGACCAAAAAAGACAACAGAAACTATCCACAGGACAAAGGCTGCCCATCTCACTTAACGTTGTCCTTCTTCGTGTTGTCTAAGAATCTCAATCAGATGAAGGAACGGTAACGAATTGCAATTAATTTTAAGAAGAAACCCCACTACCAACAGAAACAATCTTTTATAGCCCAGAAATATCATGAAGACTCCACATTTGACTTTGAAATGCATATGTAATATACTGCTTTCTAAGTATGATTTACAGTCCTAGTATTCTATGAAACCTCATTTTCATTCCTTAAACACTCACTGGATTTGGAAATGTAAACTCCATGAATGCAATTCTTTGTTCACTGCTGAGTGGCCAGTGCCTAGAACAGAAACTGGCTCATGGCAGAGATTCAATAACATGGGCTGAAGGAATTTATGGATGACTAGGTAATGAAGAGCTAGCCAGGCTCGGATTTTTTTTCTCCCCTTTTTGGCTACACTGCGGCATGTGTAAGTTTCTGGGCCAGAGATAGAACCCACGCCAGAGCAACGACCCAAACTGCTGAAGTGACAATACCAGATTCTTAACCCACGACACCACAAGAGAACTCCCAGGCTCAGATTTTAAAAGAAAAGTAACAAGCAATTATCTGAAAACAATCAACGAATCAAAGAACTGGTATTTACTGTATACTTATTCTATATACCTATACTTTAGGTATTAAGGGAAATACAAAGATCCAAACTGCCATCATAATGAATCAGCCAACACCTTATGCTCATTTGTGGCTTCCACGACATTTTGCCAAAAACAAATTTCAACATCTATGAAAAAGTAACACTGGCCCAAAAAGAAACCACAGAAATAATAAGACAAAAGAGGGATGATCAGAATAAAATTTTAAGAAGCCTACCTGTGGCTGTCAGGGAGACTTGTTTCAAAGAATTCAGAATGCATGGCAAATGATATGGGAAAGATATAAGAAAAAATGCAGACAACCAGAAGAACAAAGAAAAGGCAAAATTAAGGAAAAGTCAGTGGGCTATAGACAGTTTTTAAGACTGACAGATACTTTACCAACACACAGAATTTTAGCATACTCTGAAGGGCCCACCCACAACTGTGACAATTATTCAAGATTTCTCATCCAGAATATACTGGTACTTGCCTGATTCAAACATTAGCTATAAAACTGAATTTTCCCTATTCCTGTGCGCTGTTGAAGTAGGAAAACTAAACCAACAAATTTTAGTATTTAGACTATCAGCCAAAACAAAGAAATGTGTCTTAGTATCACAAACCATCACCAACTTTCAACACATTTTTAGTAAAGAACAAATCGTAACATTTTCTATACAACCACACAACTCTAGATTGCTTTAATTACAGCCCAAAGTATTGTGTTGTGTGATGCAGTGCGTGTTTAATAACTCAATGTGTTTTGAATATGTCTCTCATTTGTGCTTCAAAATGCATTCACAAAACTTTATTTCAATACCAAATGTAAACTTACTTCATGAGTTTCTAGGTGTTCAAAGAACATTCATGTTAGTATCTAATTTTTTTTTTTTTTCTTTTTAGGGCTGCACCAGTGGCATAGGGAGGTTCCCAAGCTAGGGGTCGAATCAGAGCTGCAGCCACTGGCCTTCACCACAGCCACGGCAATGCCAGATTCGAGCTGCATCTGCAACCTACATCACAGCTCATGGGAACGCCGGATCCTTAACCCACTGAGCGAGGCCAGGGAGCAAATCTGTGTCCTCATGGATACTAGTCAGTTTTGCTTCCGCTGCGTCACAACAGGAACTCTACCATGTTAGTACATACCTTTAATGGCCAATCCCTTCAGCCCCTTGTAGTACAGGTACAGTAGTCCCCCCTCCCTTTTATCCACAGTTTCAGTTACCTTTGGTCAACCACAGTCTGAAAATATTAAATGGAAAACTCCGGAAATAATCCATAAGTTTTAAATTGCACACTGTTCTGAATAGCAAGACAAAATCTCTCCATCCTACCCAGGATCCCTGACCAACCATATCGTCTGCAGCTGACATCTGGCTATCAACCCCGTCATAGCTCAATGATCCAGGATCACTTAATGCAGATAATCCTCCTCCTGACGTATCGCCAGGAGGTCAAGAGAAGCCTACCACAAGGCCTATGTCATTCACCTCATTTCATCTCATCGTGTGGGCATCTCCTCATCCCACATCATCACAAGAAGGGTGAGTACAGTGCAGAAAGATATTTTGACAGAGAAACATAAAAGAGACCACATTCACATAATTTGCACTACCGTACATTGTTATAATGTTCTATTTTATTACTGGTTACCGTTGTTCATTCCCTTACTGTGTCTCATTGATAAAGTAAGTTTTACCACAGGTATGAATGCATAGGAAAAAACATAGTCTGTGTAGACTTTGGTACTATCTGCACTATCAGGCATCCACTGGAGGGTCTTGGAACATTCAGGCCTCAGGTAAGGGGGGATGTTGTATACAGAGGCCACCGAGAGCATCCCAGGCGCTGAATTCACCTCTACTTTCACGAATTGTTCCTTCAATGATTTTATCATTATAACAATTATTTATTGTATACCTACTCCTGCCAAGCACTATACTAAGCGCAAGGGAGGAAAATACAGACGGTACCCTTACTAAACTGCAACAACTCCGTAAAGGAGAAATCTATGGGAAAGGGAGGGTGCTAAGAGACAAGACCGGCAAGACCATGAGTGAAACTCTTACAGGCCCTGGTCACTAACTAAAGAAAGGGAAGAGGAGGTGGGCAGAGCACAAGGGTTAAGTAAAGACTGTGTGTAACATGATGGATTATATGATTAGAAAAGATTACCTTGGATTGTAGTAAAAAGGAAATGGGAGGAGAGAAGAGTAGAGGTGGGGAACCTAGAGTTGCCCAAACGAGAGAGGATAAAAGCCTGCAGTAAGGTAAGAAGATGCAGATAAAAGGAAAAGAGATTTGAAAGCCATTTAAGGGGCATCACTGAAAGAATGTGGAGACAGGCTAGATGGAAGGAGCAAAGCAAGCAGCCCTCGGCTCCTGACTTGCATAAGTGGGTCTCTGGTAGGGCCATTTGCAAAGAAACAGGGGTTGGGAAAGAAAAGATAGAAAGTTCATGAGCTCAATGCTGGGCATTTTGAGTATCTCCTCCAATTTTTTTTTAAATTAAATGTTCTTTGTATGTCAAATGGTCTTTGCCTATTCCAGATTCCTAACAAGTTGCTTTCTCTGACGGATCCCCATCAACTGCTCACCTCACCAATTTCTACTGCCTGTTCCCCGAGTCCCAGTCAGAATACAACCCTGGTAGGCTGGACTCTGAAATGAGGTCATTATAAAACCCAGAGGAGGGAGTACCTTGCTCATCATCTGGCTATTTATTTCTTTTGGGTCTTTTTTAATAGTTAAAAATATTCCTAAATATTACTAAAAAGAGCAGTAATATCACCAATCCTAACAATAATTTCTCCCCCCCCCCCCCCATTTAGCCTCTTTATCACTCCAAAGAAATTCTTAGGGGAACCATACAATCATTCTAGCTTTCTCTGTTTACTGACCTGCATCAGTGTCCATGGGGATGAGGCCTTCTGGGGAGGAGCTCTGAATGACTGGGGACACCACAGCGGAAAGCCTGTAGGACAGCAGGAGCAGCTTCCCCACCACGGCTCTCCACTCACTCACCAACTGCAGGCTGCTACAACAAGGATGGCAGGGTAATTTATACTAAAACCAAAAGTAGTCATGTTTTCAAAATGGGAATTAATAGATAAAAGGGATGGAAAGAATACGAGGTTCAAGATTGTGCTATGAAATACTTAAGACATAAAAATACGTGTGTATGTGTACATTTTTTAATCTGATTTTTTAATTACCCTTAAGGTAATGCATTCCTTTCCCAGATCATACACCAACAAGAGTTTCAAGCTCAGAAGAGAGTATTCAGGAGAGCTGGGGATATACTTACTTCAAAGCTAGCTTCCGCAAAGCTCCAGTTATACAGTGGACTCGCCCATACACTGGAAATGATGCTGCAGCTTGAAGCAGAGAATTTTCAGCCTGAGATATTTCTTCCTCAAGATTTTCCAACAAGCATTTGATAACTAGAAAAAGCCAACAAAATATCAAAATAACGCCAGTTTAAAAATACGTTTGTGGAGCTCCCGTTGTGGCTCAGTGGTTAACGAACCCAACTAGTATCCATGAGGACACATTCAATCCCTGGCCTTGCTCAGTGGGTTGAGGATCCGGTGTTGCCATGGGCTATGATGTGGGTCACAGACGCAGCTCGGATCCCACGTTGCTGTGGTTGGCAGCTGTAGCTCCAATTCAACCCCTACCCTAGGAACCTCCACATGCCACAGGTGGGGCCCCAAAAAGACAAAAAAAAATAAGTTTGGAAATAGCAGAACAGTTCTCACAAAAACACCCGACTCAACTGAACTTTATACTAGAGGTTTTGAATGAAAAAAAGAGATCTTTCAAAGTTATCCAGCCTGTCATCCACTTCCAGTTAAGGTAAGACTGTCTTTCCCCTAACTTCCTGGGTCCATTGACAGCATTCCTTCTAGATCATGCCTCCTAGACATCCTCTGCCTGGGTTATCAGACCCTAGGCCCGTGTGCCAAATGCTATTTCGACAGATTTTTTGAAGTAAAGGCTTCCCTGAGATAGGATTCACATAGCATACAATTTATAAACTGTACTTGTCAATGATTTTGAGGATACTCACAGCGATATGCAACCACCACCACAGTGAACTTTAGAACATTGTCCTTCTCCCCCTCAAAATACCCCACCCGTTATCAGTCAGTCCCCTCCCTGCACCCCTCACCTTCCCCAGCCCTGGGCAAGCACTTACAATTTTCTGCCTATTCTTGACACATCATATAAACAGACTCACAATATGTAAGCTTCTTTCACGTTAGCATATTGTTTTCAAAGTTCATCCATGTTGTAGCATGGATTAATATCTCATAACTTTCAATGGTTGAATAAAGTCCATTGCACATATATACCACATTTTATTTACCCATATATCAGCTGACGGACACGGAAGTTATTTCCACTTTGGGGCTATTACGAATTATGCTGCTATGAACATTCATGCACAAGTTTTTACTTAGATATAGTTTTCATTTTTCTTAAGTATATGCCCATTATGGATTGAATGTTTGTGTTCCCCTGCTCCCCTCAAATTCATGCTGTAACCCTAACCCCCAATGCAATGGCATTTAAAGGTGTAATCTTTAGGAAGTCAGTGTGTTTAGCTGAGGTCATGAGCGCAGGATCCTCATGATGGGAGTAGTATCCTTATAAGAAGAAGAGCAACCAGAGTTTGCTCTCTCCTCCATGTGAGCACAGAGCCAGAAGGCTACTGTCTACAAGCCAGGATGACGGGTCTCACCAGGAACCAAATCTGCTGGCACCTCAATCTTGACCTTCCCAGGCTTCAGAACTGTGAGAAATAAATGTCTGCTGTTTAAGCCACGTAATCTACGGTATCTTGTTCCAGCAGCCTGAGCTGACTAAGACAATTTCCAAAAGTGGAACTATAGAGTCATAGTGTAATTTTTATGTTTAACCTTCTAAGAAACACCTAGACTGTCTTACAAAGGGGCTGGACCATCTTACATTCCCAACAACGGTGTATATGAGGGATCCAATTTCTCCACATCCAGATACACACTCGTTATCATCATTTTTTTTTTCTTTTTTGAGGGGGGCCATGCGTGTGGCATGTGGAAGTTCCTGGGCCAGGAACTGAACCTGCACCACAGCAGCAACCCAAGCCACTGCAGTGGCAACCCTGGATCCTTAACCAGCTATACCGCAAGAGAACTCTTATCATCATTTTTTTTATTATTATAACCATCTTACTGAGTGTGAAGTGCTTTCTTATTGCGATTCTGATTTGCATTTCCCTAATGGCTAATGATGTTGAGCTTCTTTTCATGTTTATTGCTCATATTCATCACTTTTGGAGTCTACTTAAAATTTGGATTTCTTAGATTTAAATTTAGATTTTGGAGTCAATTTAGAGTCTTTTTATTTTTTGCTATTTAGGGCCACACCCTCAGCATGTGGAGGTTCCCAGGCTAGGGGTCGAATTGGAGCTACAGCTGCCAGCCACAGCCACAGCAACATGGGATCCGAGCTGTGTCTGCGACCTACACCACAGCTCACGGCAACACCAGATCCTTAACCCACTGAGTGAAACCAGGGATCGGACCCACAACCTCATGGTTACCAGTTAGATTCATTTCCGCTGTGCCACAATGGGAGCGCCCTCTATTTAGATTCTTTGTCCATTTTTTATTCTGGTTATGTCCTTTTATTAACAAGTTGTAAAAGTTCCTTGTATAGTATAGATACATGTCCCTTAACAGATAAAAGATTTGCAAATATTCTTCCCATTTTGCGGACTGTCTTTTCACTTTCTTGATGGAGGCCTTGATACACAAATTTTCTAATTTTGATAAGTCCAATATATCTATTTTTAATTTGCTTGTGCTTTGGGTGTCATATCTAAGAAACTATTAGATCGCAAATTCAAGATCGCAAAGATTTATACCTCTGTTTTCCACTAAGAGTTTTATCATTTAGCTCTTGCATTTAGGTCTTTGATCCATTTTAAGCTAATTTAATATGGTTTGAGGCACTGGGTCTAATTTAGTTCTTTTGCTTGAGGATATCTCAGCACAGCAAATGTCTCCCCTCACCACTCAGAAGGAGAGGGTTATAGTTTAACTTTTAGAGTTGTGTATAGGCAGAAAATTATTCATATTTAGACTATTACATAGAATTCCAAAAATCAACAGAGGAACGACAAACAACCCCACCGAAAACTGAACAAAGGACACGAAAAGGCATTTCACAGAGGGGAGGGTGAATAGCTTATAAACATGTAAAGAGATGCTTAATTACATTAATAATCAGAAAAATGCCAGATGAAACCACAATGAGATACAATTTGACATTTTGCTAAATTTTAAAATTTGACAAAAGGGAGTTATAGTAACAATGGGATGCATCACAACTGTCATAATTTATTGATGGGTGGGAATGTAATCTAAAAATCTATTTGGTATCATCTAGTAAAGCTGAAGATGCATACACTTTATGACTAGGCTGTTCTAATTTTTTGTTTACTATAAACTCTTAGACATGTGCATTAGAAGATAGATACATGGATGTTTACACTGGCATTGTTTTATTTAGAAAAAATAAGTCCATCAACAGGAAAAATTGTAGTAAATTGGTATAATACATATAGTACTATTTATACAAAATTCAAAATCATGTAAAAGTAAATAATATCTTGTTTAATAACATATACATAGTGGAGTTCCCTTCATGGTTCACTGTTAAGGATCCAACTAGGATCCATGAGGATATGGGTTGGATCCCTGGCCTCGCTTAGTGGGTTAAGGATCTGGTGTCGCCGTTGCCGTGAGCTGTGATGTAGGTTGCAGATGCGGCTTGGATCCCGCATTGCTGTGGCTGTGGTGTAGGCTGGCAGCTGTAGCTCCCATTAGACCCCTAGCCTGGGAACTTCCATAGGCCGTGGATGAGGACCTAAAAAGCAAAAATAAATAAGTAAATAAAGTAAAATCTTGATAGAAACAAAGTGAAAGATTAATAGGACACAGAGGACAGTAATTATATGGTGGAAGGAGGGAGCTAAGATAAAGAGGAGGCTTTAAGCTTATGGGCGCTGTTGTCCTTCTTAAGCTGGGTGTTATCACTTGGTTTGGGGACAAAGCTTACAACATTTCTCTATTATTACTATTTAAATACTATATATATATATATTTTTTTTTTTTGTCTTTTTGCTATTTCTTGGGCCGCTCCCACGGCACATGGAGGTTCCCAGGCTAGGGGTCGAATTGGAGCTGTAGCCACCGGCCCACGCCAGAGCCACAGCAACAGGGGATCCGAGCCGCGTCTGCAACCTACACCACAGCTCACGGCAACGCCGGATCGTCAACCCACTGAGCAAGGGCAGGGACCAAACCCGCAACCTCATGGTTCCTAGTTGGATTCGCCAACCACTGCGCCACGACGGGAACTCCCTAAATACTATATATATTTAAACGCTCTTTTTATGTTTGAAATATTTCATACAGTTTTAAAATATCTTGAATTTGAAAGCCTTTCCATGAAGCATGAACTCTTTAGTTCACCCCAACTACAGACCTTGTCCTATCATCTTACCAGGGTCTCCTTTCAAACTCAGCCCAGAAGCAATTAGCATTGGGTACATGCCACCTTCCACGGAACTGTCATCTCTCAATCCCCACCTCTATGGCCACATTTCCACCAGAACTATCCATGGCCTCCTATTTTCTCCCATTGTTAGTTCTCTTTTTTGTAACTTTTCCCATCATCTTGGAGAGAATAATTTTCAACTCTCTTTCTACACCTGACTTCTCTTTTGTTTAATAAAAATCCCTATCTTTCCTTATTTCTATTACAATTCCAAAGTGAAGATTTGCTAGCATAAAATTAAGCACATCAACCCCCAACGAATATCTGCTTGAAATCATTAGATCTAAACCAACTCAGACCCTAGGTTTTGGAACTGGTTATATGGAAAGAATAAAAGGTAGGGGTCTGACAGACAGTTAAAACATAAACCCCCACCAGACAGAGGACCTCCGCTCTGTATAGAATTAACAAGGTTATAGTCACAGTAAAGTTTCTGCAGAAAAAAAAAAATACAGTTTAGGTAGAGAAAGAGGTCATATTTAAATTAAAGTTCTATTAATGTACATTATTATTTAACATGAACCCTCTGTTTAGAAATAATAGAGTTGAGTAAGCTATTTACTTGCAAAGAAGAAAGTCATGACATACGTAGATGCTGGTAAACTCTTAAACCAAAAAACCACAGAGTAAATGTTTAACCATTAAATATCTTAACCATATGAAGAGTGAGAGAGTAAGATACTAGTTTTGATAAATAAGAGCAAAAGGTCATTTACTCAATACGAACCCATTAATGTGTTACTTTCCACCACAGCAGCAGACTTATCTCCATCTCCATGGGCAACCCGCTGAGTTTTTAAGTAGGCAGAGAGAGATGACGGCAGAGCATTCTGCCAGATTAAGAAATTCAGTAGGTAGGAAGCTGTTACACAGTCATAGGGCTTGGTGCTTGTGCTGAGCTCTAGTGCTGCCTGGAATAAGCCTTGTAGTTTCTCTGAATCCTAGGATAAAACACAGACTCAGTAACTGTCACTGAAACATTTCTGAATTTAAAGGAATAAAACGTTTAAAACCGAGATCGCCCAGTTGTAACTCAATATGAACACTAATTCCCGTTCACCCTGAATATAAGCTAGAGTTTTTATAGTAGTAATTAATGGTTATTAGTAATCAGTTCTAGTAACGAAGGTCTTGAAAATAATTCCAGTTGGGAAATTAAATATTGATATAGCTTCTTTTTGTCTAAGTATCTCTTTCTTCACCAAAAGTATATTTTCCCCCATAGAACGTTTCCTGGGACTGTAACTAGATCATCTTCATGATTTTTACACAGACCGAAGTTCTTTCATATACCCAGCTTTGTTTTACCTGGGCGCCACGCCCCCCGCCCTTCTCCCCACCCCTTCCCTTCCCCATACAGCTGTAGCTCAATGGAGAAAAGTACAAATACATATGAAACTACAAAATCACCAGGCTGTTTCTGGCAAATATAGCGATAAAATCAACCTTAGAAATTCTGCCTCGGAGCTCCCACACCTATATCTCATATAAACATCCACTCACAGAGCCTGTGCTAAAGAAGATAGAACAAAGGACAGTTCAGTGTATTATGCACGGAGAGGCACAGGGCTGAGGACAAGAGACATGGATCCTAGTCCCAGCTGCACGGTTGACAAGCTGCATATTAGTATTACTACATTGGAACTCAGGGTTTCCTTGCTTAACAATATTGAGCCTACTAGTATTAGTCCCTGTCTAATATAAGGGACTAATATAAAAACCATTATTAACTTAATTTTGAATTTGATTATAGGTATACCAATATTTTTAAATGTCTTCCAGGAGTTCTCTTGTGGCACAGTAGGTTAAGGATACGGCGTGGTCACTGCAGCGGCTTGGGTCACGACTGCGGCGTGGGTTTGATTCCTGACTCAGGAACTTCCACAGGCTGCCGGTGTGACCAAAAATTAATTAAGTAATTAATTAAAATAATACCATCTTTGTTCCATCAACTCAGGTCTACCAAAGACCTTGGATATATAGCTCCAAAGAAAGAAGGGCAATAGACTAGGTAAATAGTAAACTCATATATTAGAAAGATATGCCATTAAAAATATGAATGCATAGGTCCTTACAGAGATTAGGCTAGTATTCAAAAAATGTTTTCAAGTTAACTACATTAAGAAGTTAATTGCATATTACACAGGGTATACTCAACACAAGACTCTGAAAATATAATATACAACTAATATTTTAAAACTTGAATGCCTACTCCTAGGACCATTTTAATACACTCCTAGGATCATTTTTAAGCCAGACCAAATATATAACCACCAGAATCCTAAAACAAAACATAAGTTCTACTAAATTTCCTGAATTCTACAGTTTGTGTCTATATACCAGGAACATGTTTATCAAATTAAATACACAGAGCCCCCTCCTAAGGGCCCTTCAGAGTTCATGTAAGGGCCAGCCTTTCATACAGGTGTCATAGTAAAACTTCCCCACTTCAGATACTATTAAAAATCCTGCCAGGAATAAGATATATATATATGACACGAGGCTACAGTGCGACAAATGGTAAGAGGAAAGGGTTGGTGGAAGGGGAGATACAGAAAGAGAAAGCATCTTCTTTAAAAGTTCTTATAAGTACAAAAGTTAGCAACCTAAGCATCAGAGAAGCTTCTGCTCACCAAGGCACCTGAAAGACCATGGGGATGGGTGGACACTAGAAAGCACCTCTTAACTGGAACCCAAATCAGAAGAGATGCTTTGAGATCTTAAAAAGCCACCTAGAAGTAGTGGAAACAGACCCCTTGGGCTCTCTGCCATGCACTCTTACAGAACCTCACTGCGTCCAACAAGCTGCTGTGCCTTAAACAGAGCCTGACAGCCAGAGGCCAGACCATGGCTCAGCTTTGGCCTATTTACAGCTCCAACAGAGAGCCACAGAGAAGCTCTAGAGCCAGTGACCCCACAGAATAAGCCCAAGGGCACAGCCTAGTGCCTGGTCTATAGGGTTCTCTGCAGACCCATCCTGCACCCCAGAGCCAAGGCGGGAAGTGCAAGGCATCAGGAAGAGCCTGGGGTCTGGGGGTGGGGTGGAACACCCAGGGAGAAAACTGGTGTTAACCTCAAGTATTCTGAGTTTCAGTCTCAGTTCAGCTATTGCTTGTTCGAAGATCAGAAACTTGTTCTCTACCTCATTTACACTCAGCTTCTCGGTCTAGCAAGCAGGGAGATTATCTTAAACAAAATCAATTTACTGTAAGTGAAGTGTTTTGATCGAGTATTAACTTATCTAGGGGAACTGGGGAGACCACAGTTAACTGAAATCTATGAATAATCTTGTAAACAATAAAACCTACTGCACCTCCTCCATCTCCCTTTTTATCAAAACAATTTTTAAAAAAAGCAAAGCTCACTGATTTGAATTTTGTTTCTCTCTGCAATATTTCCTCCTTCTACACTACCCAGCCCCCCTGCTTCTCCATCCCACCACCTGCAACAGGAGAGGTATTAATGATAACTCAAACACCCAGAAGATGTAAGAAGGCAGATGCAAGGAACCCGGACAATCTACAGGTTGCCTTATCTGCTGAGATAGAAAGTTTTCATGCAAACACCACATTTACACTTACATAAGAAAAGCCCTAATACCTGAAATCGTACAACTGTTTTTGGTAACTTCATTAGAAGATCAAATGCTAAAATTTTCACTTCTTCAAAAGTGCCAGTTAAACATTCTATTAGTGTTTGGAAACGATGAACATCAATATCATGACTTAGCTGATACACTGTTTGGACTTGACCTAGAAATTGAAAAAGAAAAAAAAAATAGTTCACAATGAATAGAAGGAAAAGAAAATCTACATTTTAAAGTTGTTTGGCCAAATGTATACAAAATTAGTACAATAATTCAAACTTCATAATTTACCCATAATACCATACACAATGTTTCTATTAATTTATTTACTAAAGTAATACAATATTACAGTTCTCCAAATAAGAAATAAACTTTTTTTAAATTTGTTTAAAATTACTTCATTCTCGTCCAGAAGGTTATATATTATGTAAAAAGATAGCTAAGTTATTTTTTAAATAAGCAAATCCAAACAACTTTAGGAATGTATCTTTTTCAAAAACTCTTCATAAACCAGAGTTCCCTTGGTGGCGCAGTGGTTAACGAATTTGACTAGGAACCATGAGGTTGCAGGTTTGATCCCTGGCCTCGCTCAGTGGGTTAAGGATCTGGCATTGCCGTGAGCTGTGATCTAGTTCACAGATGCGGCTCGGATCCCGAGTTGCTGTGGCTGTGGTGTAGGCTGGCGGCTACAGCTCTGATTCGACCCCTAGCCTGGGAACCTCCGTATGCCACCGGAGTGGCCCAAGAAAAGGCAAAAAGACAAAAAAAAAAAAACTTCATAAACCTTCTTGATCTAGAATCCAAAGTCATAGCATGTCTTAGGTGAACTGGCACAGAATAATCAATACTTTGACATATTCTAAAAGCACTCCTGGGCAACAACAATAAAGAAGTAATTCTTTTGCCATTCAGGCAAAAAGCTCAATTCATTTATACCACAAGCCATAATAGGTAGCGCTAGAAGACAGCAGAGCAAAATTCTCAAGGAAAGAAGGGGTGATGAAAATCTTCCTATCAAAATCCTATTCCAGTATCAACTATAACAGTAACATAAACATTTCTGAATGTACAAGAAATTAAGAACTACTTTTCCCCAAAAACTCTTCTCAAAAAAGATGAATTTCAGCCAAGCAAGAAATGAACAGAAAAACTATCACTAAAGAGTGATGGCAGTCACCAAATCCATTTGACTGTTAAATTAAGACTAAACCTCTCGGGGAGTTCCCATTGTGGCTCAGTGGTAATGAACCCAACTAGTATCCGTGAGGACATGGGTTCAATCTGTGGCCTTGCCTGGTGGGTTAAGGATCCGGCATCGCCGAGAGCTGTGGTGGAGGCCACAGACTTGGTTTGGATCCCGTGTTGCTGTGGCTGTGGTCTAGGCTGGCAGCTACAGCTCCAATTTGACCCCTAGCCTGGGAACCTCCATGTGCCATGGGTGCAGCCCTAAAAAAAGAAAGACTAACCCTGTGGGAATAATGGGTTTCCTAGCAGAATGTGAGCAACATTTAACATTAACCCCTCATGATACTGAAAACACTCCTCTGTTTAACTTGAGAAATGTTGTTCAATATAAATCAGCATGTGAGTGTCTTGTCTTTTTTTTTTTTTTTTGTCTTTTTGCCATTTCTTGGGCCGCTCCCACCACATATGGAGGTTCCCAGGCTAGGGGTTGAATCAGAGCTGTAGCTGCCAGCCTACACCAGAGCCACAGCAACGCAGGATCTGAGCCGTGTCTGCAACCTACACCACAGCTCACGGCAACACCGGATCCTTAACCCACTGAGCAAGGGCAGGGACTGAACCTGCAACCTCATGGTTCCTAGTCGGATTCGTTAACCACTGTGCCACGACGGGAACTCCGAGTGCCTTATTTAATCTTAACAAATTAGCCCAACCCTGTGAAATTGCTAATGACCTTTTTTGTCAATCCATTCACCTCTCTGCTCAAATCTGCTTCTTTTCCAGTTCAGACACATTTTATTTCTTTTTCTTGCCTAACTGCTCTGGCTAAAACTCTTAGTACACCGCAGCGAAAATGAGCATTTGTGCCTTGTTCCTGATGATAGGAGAGGGGCTTTCGGTCTCTCACCACTGGATATGGTGTTGGCTATGGGCTGTTCATGAATGTCCCTTTAATCATACTGAGGAAGTGCTCTTCTATTCCTAGTTTGCTAAGTGTTTATCTGAAAGGGTGTTGAATTTTGTGAATTCTTTCTCTGCACTGATTGAGATTATCAAGGGTTTTCTCCCCCTTCATTCTAATGTCCTATATTAAATTTACTATCTTTTCTTATTGAAACACTCTTGCATTCCTGGGGTAAACTCCACTTACTTAGTCATGGTGTATAATACTCCAGCGATGCTGTTGGATTTGGTCTAATAGAATTTTGTTGAGAATTTTTGCATCTATATTCATAAAAGATACAGGCTGTAGTTTTCTTTGATGTGGTTATCTTTGCCTGGCTTTGGTATCAGAGCGACACTGGTGCTGGCTTCGTTGAATGAGTTAGGAAATGTTCCCTCCTTTCCAATTTCTTTAAAGTTTGATAAGGAGTGTGTTAATTCTTCTTTACATGTTCGATAGAATATACCAGTATGAGCCACTCCCCCCAAACTTTTCTTTGCTGAGAGGCTTCTGATTACTAACTCCATCTCTTTATTTATTATAGGTCTGTTCAAATTTTCTACTTCTTGAGTCAGCAATTTGTATGTTTCTAGGAGTCTGTTCATTTCATCCACCTTATCTAATTTATTAGAAATACAATTGTTTACGGTGTTGTCTATAACCCTTTTTATCTCTAAGGTCAGTAGAAATGTGTCTACTTTTATTTCTGTTATTTGTACCCTTTTTTTCCTTAAAAAAAAAAAAGTCAGCACAGCTAAAACGTTGTCAATTTTGGTGATCTTTAAAAAAAACAATTTTTGGTTTCGTTGATTCTCTACATTGTTTTTCTACTGTCTATTTCCCTTATCTCCATTCTCATCTTTATGACTTCCTTCCTTCCTCCAGCAGCTTTGGGTTAAATCTGCTCTTCTTTTTCTAATTCCATGAGGTATAAAGTTAGGTTATTGATTTGAAATCTTTTTTCTTTTCTCGTGTAGGCATTTATAGTTATAAATCTCCCTGTTAGTGCTGCTTTTGCTTCATCCTATAAATTTTGATAAGTTGTGGTTTTGTTTTCTTTCCTCTTAAAGTATTTTCTAGTTTCCCTTGTGAGTTCTTCTTTAATCCATTGGTTGTTTAAGAGCTCTGCACAAATGGGAAGCCTTCTCTGACACCACTGCATCAAACAGCTAGTACTCCCAACCTCCCAGGCATCCTGACCTTCTCTTCTTGAAATATTTGTTCATATCACTTATCTCCATGTGAAATTCTTTGTATTACTTGTTAATTTACTACTACCTCCTGTCACTAAAATCTAAGCTAAAGACTGGGAAGCACCTTGTTTTGTACACTGCATATCCTTGGCACTAAATAAATATTTGCTGAACAAACCCTTTTCATCTAGTAGAATCCAATTTCTTACTATGAATACTGTGACATTTGATTCCAAATGAGAAAGATGCATATGCCTTATTCTTCTTGCACTAGGACATACTTGAGGAAAGGCAAAAAAAAATTTTACTAATCCCAGATCACAGTTCTTCTATGAAATAATATAAAAGCCTACATTAATACTCTTGTAAGTAAGGATGAAGAATAAATATACAGGGAGTTCCCTGGTTGTCTAGTGGTCAGGACTCAGTACTTTCACTGGTTCAGCCCAGGTTCAATCCTTATCTGGGAACTGAGATCCCACATCAAGCTGCTGCATGGTGCAGCCAAAAAAAACCAAAAACAAAAACAAGAACAAAAACAAAAAACAAACAAAAAAGGGCAACGAAAAAGGAATTCACATTTCCCATCCTGTACTTCACAGTCCAGCCTCTCCAGCCTCCTTTACAGTGAATGGATACAGCATGGGTTACTCTATTTGCATCACTTCCCAGCTGCTTAATTAACACCATTACCGTGACATCTGTCACTGCCAAAGTCTATGACTCATTCATTAGGAAGATGATGCACGTTTTTCATTTATACAATACATTCAAATATATTAAGCTGTTCTCTCAATTGAAAAATTACCAATATAATTCAGCCTAGTTTTTTTCCATATACCTAGATGCAACTAAAAATAGAGTAAGTGTACAGAAGACTTTTTGTTAAATGGATAATCGATCACTCTCAGGTAAAACCTTATTTTCTAAATTCAGCTGTAGCACCACTGAAATTCCCTAAACTGATGGCTACTCCTGTCTGCATTTTCTATAGATGCTGTAACTAATTACCATGACCTTGGTGGCTTATAACCACAGAAATCTATCTTCTCACAGTTCTGAAAGCCAAAAGTCTGAAACCAAGGTGTCCGTAGGGTCATGCTCATTCTTGAGGTTCCAAGGAAGAACTCAGTTCTGCCTCCTTCCCCTGCTGGTGGCTGCCAGCATTCCCTGGCTTATAGCCACCCCACTCCAACCCCTGCCTCCACTGACACAGTAACTCCTTTTCTTTTCGTCACATTTCCCTCTGCCGCTCTCTTGTAACAACACTTGCAGGCATTTAGGCCCATGCAGATAATCCAAGATTATCTCATTTTAAGATCCTTAACTTAATCATATTTACAAAGCCCGCCCCTTCTACGTAAGGCTCACATTCATAGGTACTAAGGATTCGGTGTGAGTTCCTTGATCATTTTTTGGCCTACTACACTTATCCTCATCAGGTGATCAAACTTATGATCATGAATTATGAGACAAACCATCACATCACTTATGCAGTATTCCTGCCCAAAATGCATAATCTGAATCAAGTCATAAGAAAACAATAAGACAAACTCAAACTGAGATACATTTTTCCAAATTGTTACTGTCATGAAATAGGAAACTCTCCACATTGAAAGAGGCTCAAGACACAGCAACAAAATGTAATGTGTGATCTTGGATTGGTTCCTGGATTGTGGGGAAAAAAAATTTCTCTATAAAAAGCCACTCATCAGACAACTGGTACAATTTGAATATGGATTCTGTATAACAGCACTGTATCAACATTAATTCCTGAATTCGATCATTGTGTTAGGGTTAGAAAATTAATAAGAGTGAGATAAAGCTAACGTGGCAAAATAATAACTTACGAATCTAGGTAGAGGGTACATGGCTGAATTATTCTTGAAACTTTGCTATTAGTTCACTGAACTATTCTTAAAACTTCGCTATGGGTTTCAACTTTTTCAAAACAAAAACTTGGTTTTTCTTAAAGAAAAAAATGGTTTTCTTCAAACGAAGCAAGCCTGTATTAACAGCAAATAACAATCTCCCTGCCAAAAAATTATACTTCACCTGAAAATTTAAATTTAAAAAAAAAAAAATCCAACTATGGTGTAAAGCTCCCTGGGTTCTTTGGTCATTGCCTCCAAAACAGCAAGGCATTTTCCTGTTTCTCTGCAGTTAAGGAGGACTGGGCACAAATGAGAAATCCACACTAAAATACATATATACTCATGTACGGGGAGAAAAATAATCATTTCTCGTCAAAAAGGAAAATAAAACGGCTCAAAGAAGGAAGTTAAATATTCATCGTCTTGAGTACCTCACAGAAGGAGAAACAAAGGTTATGATTAAACAAGAATGCCTGGAAATGACTTCTTTATACTGCCTTTCCGAAACCTGACTGAGACCTATAGAATAGATAACATATAGGGAAACCACATTTTAACCACAAGGACTCACTGAGGAATGGTATAGATAACAGAAACCATTATTATTTTAATTTTTAAAGAACAGCTTGGGGAGTTCCTGTCATGGCTCAGTGGTTAACAAATCCGACTAGGAACCCTGAGATTGAAGGTTTGATCCCTGACCTTGCTCAGTGGGTTAAGGATCCAGCATTGCCATGAGCTGTGGAGTAGGTTGCAGACGTGGCTCGGATCCCATGTTGCTGTGGCTGTGGTGTAGGCCGGCGGCTACAGCTCTGATTGGACCCCTAGCCTGGGAACCTTCATGTGCCAAGGATGCAGCCCTAGAAAAAGACAAAAAAAAAAAGAAAGAAAGAACAGCTTGGGCACTATCCTAAAACAGCAACACATGAATCAGGGAGGTGAGGACAGCAACTCTTCTATAATAAGTATAACCCATGAAAGCTGCAGTTTGGGGTTGGCAAGCAATGATCACTGAAAAGTTTCTCTCCCTTATGTCCCTTACTAGCAAACTGACTTTGCTGTCTAAATAAGAAGTATATACTGAGACTAACGCCTCCCATTAGAATCTAAACAAAAGACAACAAACCTGAAACTTCAACTAAAACAAAATATTGGAAAAGTATGTTTTGCAGGAAAACAAATTCTTTCCCCAAACATTATTGAAAACTTACCTTCAGGCACAGGAAAAATGTCAGCTATTGAGCCTAAAATGGTTAAAGCTGAAAATCTAGTCGGGTAGGAAGAGCCAGGAAACAATGCTTCGAAAAGACTGTTGCAAATGGATGACATGAAATTCTAAGGAAAAAAGTACAGTAAGTAAAATTGAGCTAACTCATAATAGGTTATCTTCAAAGTAGCACTGGTATCACTTTAAAGAATGGATTTTTTTTTTTCTAATTAAGAAAGAAAAGATTCTTTAAAACAATACTACTTGCACTTTGTTTGACAATTCAGATTGGCACCCTTGACCATGAGCTCATGACTTCAATGAATCCTATCTTTGTAAAGTCAACAAAAAATACAGAAGAAAATGAAAACACTCATTTAAAAAGATGTTTGCACCCTCATATTCAATGCAGCGTTATTCACAATAGCTAAGATACAGAAACAACCTAAGTGTCAATGGATGGATACACAAAGAAATGTCAGACAGAAAAACACTGTATGATCTCATTTTATGTGGAACCAAAAAAAAATTTTTTGAAAAACAAAAACCAAGCTCATAAACACAGAGAACAGATCGGTGGTTGCCAGGGATGGAGTAGAGAAGGGGCAAAGTGGGTGAAGAGAGTCAAAGGTACGAACTTCCAGTTATAAAATAAAATAAATAATTCAGTATGGTGACTACAGTTTATACCACCATATTACACATTTGAAAGTTGCTAAGAAAAAAAGCTTTCTGTAACTTTGGGGTTTTTTTTGTTGTTGTTGTTGTTTTCTTTTTATGGCTGCACCCATGGCATATGGAAGTTCCCAGGCCAGGGATTGAATCTGAGTCACAGCTATGGATCCTTTAACCCACAGCACCTAGCTGGGAATCAAACCCACACTTCAGCAGTGACTTGAGCTGCTGAAGTTGGATTCTTAAGCCACTGTGCCACAGCAGGAATTCCTTTTTGTAACTTTGTACAGTGACAAATGTTAGCTAGGCTTCATGTGGCAATCATGTCCCAATAAAGTATGGAATCACTGTGTTATACACATGAAACTAAATACGTCAATTATACCTGAATTTTTTTTAAGTTAAAGGGAAAAAAAACAAAAAGTACAATTCTAATTGTAGACCAGACCAGAAAAAAACATTTTTTTGATAAAACATGATGCATTCTGTCCTGACTTGTGTTAAAGCTGTATAAATACTGATTTTCTTCACCTTTCTTCAAAGGTATACATACTTTTTAAAGTTTTTTAAATGACAAAGGAAATACCAATATACATTGATAAATACAATAAATACAGTACTTGATATCTGGCTATAATGACACAATTCATAACAAAGACCCAACTATTCCACGTTCTTCTATCTGCCCCTTTGAGATTCCTATTCTGCCTTTTTGTTTATACAAATGATTAAAAATGAAAACTTTTAGTAAAATGCAGTAAAAAGAAGCAATGTGGGAAATACTTTATCCAGGACAGTCTTCTTCCTCTAATTAAAAATAATAATGACTCTGTAAGACCAAAAAAAAAAAAAAACACTTATAAGGAAACGCTGTGATTCTCAAGCCTCTCATATATTGCTATGCCTCAACAACACATATATGTAACTAAACAACATATAAGCAGCCCTTGTGCCACTGTCTTTAGACAGGATCCCTATATTCATGTCTTTGGTCAAGGACATACAACCATGGGGATTTATCCTATAGGCCCTTATAAGCCCTAAGTAAGAGTTAATTAGTTTATTAATTCTATTGGGTTTCAAAAGAATATGGTAACTATTGAAAATATCCTAGTTAAACTAGTTTTAATTATAAGTGCGTAGGACAGTATTCACATTAAAGGACAAGTTCATCCTTTAGGAATTCTCTTAAGTGTAGTGCCAATTATATTGTTAGAGATCGCTCTTCATTCCCTCAATCAGGCTGTAACCATAATGGAGGCAGGGACCATAGTTTAGATGTTTATGTCCCTAGTCCTGAGCTCAGTGTCCTACACACACACTAAAGGGCTCAACATAGGCCCTAGGCCCTTTTAATGGCTCCTCATGAGGCTTCTAGGCTCACCTTGGCCTGGCATTAAAAACTCTCTACGACCCATCCCAACTTGATTTTCTAACTCACTTCCCATTCTCAATGCCTCTGTCCTTCGAGTATCTTACACATCACTCACACTAGTGAATTCACCATTTTTCAAATCCTCCCTGTACTCTCTTACCTCCGAGCCTTCACTCAAGCTGGTACTAGGGGGAAAAACTGTTCAGATGTGGTTGTCAAGAGCAGATCTGGAGTGGAGTCTGGCTCTACCACTTCCTGGCTGAGGAATCTTGGATAGTTTGTTTATTCAGCTTTTCCAAGCTTCACTTGTCTCACTTGTTAAGTGAGGATAACCATGCCTATCTTACAATTTTGTCAATAAAGATTAAATGAGAACACAGATATAAAGCTCTTTGTACCTTAAAGTACTCTAATATATTTTTAGTATTCTAGCTATCATTTAGGTATGAAATAACCTCCCTCACTCGATTAGAAGACACCCTCTCCAACTCTCTGCCTCCTCTTAGTCTGCTGACTGGCACTGAGGTTACCTCACACTGCCTATGATAGCCACTATACTGATGATGATGATAAAACAGTTGCAAAGTTGCAATATCCAAAAGCCACAAGGAGACCACAGTTCAGAGAAACTATCAGAACTGTGAGACTGACTCAGATTAAGATTCTAAAGGACTCGGAGTTCCCGTCATGGCTCAGCGGTTAACGAGTCCGACTAGGAACCATGAGGTTGAGGGTTCGATCCCTGACTTTGCTCAGTGAGTTAAGGATCCGGCGTTGCTGTGAGCTGTGGTGTAGGTAGCAGACGCGGCTCGGCTCTGGCGTTGCTGTGGCCCTGGCCTAGGCCAGTGGCTACAGCTCCGACTGGACCCCTAGCCTGGGAACCTCCATATGCCGTGGATATGGTCCTAGAAATGGCAAAAAAAAAAGACAAAAAAAAAAGATTCTAAAGGACTAGTTTTCAAAAAATAGATATTCATAAGCATGAGCTAAGAAACCACACAGACAGGAAAATTTAGAATGTCAATTCACAAAAATTGGTTCTGTGTATCTAAGTACCTAAGACTTCACAAATGTCATTTTACCCCTTGCAAAAACAAGCAAAGAGAAGTTTTCTTAGATCTAGCAATGATCTAAAAAAAAAAAGAAGAAGAAGAAGAAGGCTAAAAACACACACACAGTAAGTACTCAATATATACTCTAGTCACTTTTTTTTTCTTTCTGGCCACACCCATGGCATGTGGAAGTTCCTGGGCCAGGGATCGGAACCCACACCACAGCAGCAACCCAAGCTGCAGCAGTGACAATGCTGGATCCCTAACCCGCTGAGCTACAAGGGCGCTCCATTTACTGTAGTCAGTTTTAATGATGCCAAACAAGGATTTTTAGAGTGATTCAGAGTTTACAAAGAGTTTTGTTGTTTAATCCTAAAACCAACCTTTTCAGAAAGGTTACTAATCCTATTTACAGCAGAGCAGAGCAGACTCATTAAAGTAAGCCAAGTAGTCAGTGGCAGAATCGCAACCAAATCTTTCTTTCTTTCTTTTTTTTTTGTCTTTTTGTCTTTTTAGGGCCGTACTAGGGGCACATGGAGGTTCCCAGGCTAAGGGTCAAATCAGAGCTATATCGGCCAGCCTACACCACAGCTCACAGCAATGCCAGATCCCTTAATCCACTGAGTGAGGCCCAGGAATCAAACCTGCATCCTTATGGAAGCTAGTCAGGTTTGTTAACTGCTGTGCCATGACGGGAACTCCACAACTAAATCTATACCTTTAAAGTTTAGATTGAGACTTTCTTATCTTTATTGTTGAGATTTTACAAAAATGAAGCATAGTTCAGCCTTTGTATTGGAATATTCTTCTTTAGATGATTTTTTTTTTTTTTACCTTAAGTAGGTGGTATGTCATGGCTCTAATATATCATTATACTTGTTTCCCTAAAGGAAATAAAAAATGAGTTCTGTCCTCTATGTGGGTCTTAGGAGAAAATACACATCTGCTTCTGAGAGGATAGATTTGGAGTAAGACACTAGTGAAAAGCTCATTCTGTTCTGATGAACAGAAACTGAAGGCTGTCAAGCTGAGCCCTGGACCAAACTGGAGCTGCTCTATCTAGGGTTTCATCCATGCCATTAACCCAGTGCCCTGAAATCCAGCCCTACTCTTCAAGCTCACTCCAAGACAGGACAGAGAGGAAGCTATATAACTGTATCACAGTCCAGGAGGCAATAACATCAAGCCACTCTAAGTCATGTTAGTCGAAAGGGGAAGCAGTCATGCACAGGTACCCTGGGGAAGGGGAGAGGAATTCTGGGATGGCAATTACCTTTCCGTTAAAGTACCAAATTCATCTGGCCCATATGAACTGTAAAGTATCAAGGTTAGCCTATTAATGCTATTCTGCAAGAGACTTCCAGCCCAGGACTGGTTCTACAACTCAGGCTACCTCAAGAGAAGTACCGAAGCACCAAAAGGAATATGTAAAACTTCCCTTGAAGGAAAAAACAGAGAAACACTACTCACCAAGAGGCTTCCATTTATTTCCCTTGAATGTTTATTCATAATTGTTTTAGGTTTCTTAAAAATTCATACATCTAGAAATCTACCTACCTTATATTGCTGCAAAGAAACAGAAGGGTGCTGTCGCGTTAACTCATCCTCTGGTTCATGTTTGGATGGATTTTGCTCCAGTTTATACAGCACCTGAGAACTTTCCTGTATCCTACAAAACAACTTTGAGGAACAGAAAAATGAAGCATATGTGAGCCACATTAACCTCAAACCTCAGCCTGGAAGGCAAAGGAAGAACTTTCTCAATTCTTTAGACTAAAACTACAGGCAAGAGAAGCACTGGTTTTTAAACTCTCAACAGTTACTTCTTTAAAACCCAAAATAAAATATTATTGTAAACCAGAATATACAATTATTAAACCACAGTTCTATTTCCCTTAGGTCAGCATAAACTTAAATATACTCAATATTCTACTAACTCTTCAGTCCAGAAATGTGTCAGGTGATTAATACAAGTTGAATTAGTCAATAATGACCTTTCTCAAGACACTTACAGAAACTATAAAAATACAAAAGTATCCATCCTCCTCTTACCAAAGTATTCTTAAAATACCTTACCCTCTGAAAACTCCAGAGCTAGATTTTTTTCTTTCAAAAAAAAGAGCTCAGAGTATGATATTTTACATCAAAGTGAAAGGACTTTTCACTCTGGATTTTAATCCCAAATGTAAACGTTTTGGAATCATAGAACAAACAGTTCTCAGAAGGACCATAAAGAGCTGTGGTGGTCCAATTCCATGACCCTGATTCCCACATTCTCCCCAAATCTGAGCTCTTTTAAAAAATAATTTCCAGGAGTTCCTGTTGTAGCGCAGATGAAACAAATCCAACTGGGAACCATGAGGTTGCGGGTTCAATCCCTGGCCTCGCTCAGTGGGTTAAGGATCCAGCATTGCCATTAGCTGTGGTGGAGGTTGCAGACTTGGCTCAGATCTGGCGTTGCTATGGCTCCAGTGTAGGCCGGCAACAGCTCCGGTTAGACCCCTAGTCTGGGAACCTCCATGTGCCACAGGTGCGGCCCTAAAAGGACAAAAGACAAAAAAAATAAAAAATAAAAAATAAAAAATAAAATAATAATTTCCATAGCAAAGTGCACCCCTTTCCTAAACTTTCTGCTGAGAAACTCTACCTTTTTAAGAAGAGAGCAAATCTGTTGCCGTACTCCTGGAGACTGGCTGTTAAGATTGTATGTGATAAAGAACTGAATCCACTGCATTTCTTCTGCGGAAATGATTTCTGTGCTTCGATTACTTTCACAAAGCAAGCCTAATGTATCAATCCGTACCTAAAATACACCAAGTAATAAAATGTTAATTTTTCAATAAAATAGGAAAGCTTAAACCTCTTGATGTATTCTGTTATTTACACAGGCTATCAAAGGAGGAAAAAAACAAACTGTAAATATCTCAGTTTAGGAGTTCCCATTGTGGCACAGTGGTTAACGAATCCTAGGAACCATGAGGTTGTGGGTTCGATCCCTGGCCTCGCTCAGTGGGTTAGGGATTTGGCGTTGCCGGCGTGAGCTGTGGTGTAGGTTGCAGATGCAGCTCGAATCCCGAGTTGCTGTGGCTCTGGCATAGTCCGGTGGCTACAGCTCCAATTAAACCCCTAGCCTGGGAACCTCCATATGCTGCGGGTACAGCCCTAGAAAAAGATGGAAAAAAAAAAAAAAAACAACTCAGTTTACCATATGTGCTTTAGAAAAGGTTCCCTAATCCCAAAGATCCAGTGATTATTTCCTATAAAATTATTCTGTTGAACGTGTAAATTAGGTATTTATAAGAGTGAAAAATCTTGAGTTCCTGTCATGGCTGAGTGGTAACAAATCTGACTAGTATCCATTAGGACGCAGGTTCGATCCCTGACCTCACTCAGTAGGTTAAAGATTGGGCATTGTTGTGAGCGGTGGTGTAGGTCACAGACTTGGCTCGGATCCCGAGCGTTGCTGTGGCTGTGGCATAAGCCAGCAGCTACAGCTCCAATTCAACCCCTAGCCTGGGAACCTTCATATACTGCAGGTGCAAGCCCTAAAAAAACAAAAAAGTCAAAAATCTTAAAGATTCTTAATCCGCAGTAATACTCAACTTCATTCTTTTTTCTCAGTGACCACTCTACCCCAGGACCACGACGTCTCACTCTCTGATTACCATCATATACATCTAACTGGTCTCCTGGCTTCTTTTTGCTCCCACTCTGGAAACTCATCTCTGTTTCCATTCATGCCACTTCCTGACTGAAGGCAGAGCAGCCCTGGTTCCTAGTTATCAATTGGATAAAACCTAAAGTCTTCAGCCTAGCACTGGAAGTGTCCATAAAATGGACAAACTATCCAACTCCTACAAAGGGCGTCTTTCTTCACCCTCCAGCCCCTGTTTACTTGTGACCTTCTATTCTGAGTGGGTGCCAGGATTTGCCCTCCTTGGATCATTTTAACACTTTTCTAATCAACCACCCCTTCAGATCAACCTCTTCATTTGAGCCTCCCAAGTCCTTATGCATAACGGTACACTTGTATCTATGCTGTCCTCTAAGAGTTTCCAGTAGTCTTATGCAGGTTTTCTTATTCCCTCAACTAAACTTTAATTAGCCTGAATGTCTACTCTCTTCACTTTCTATTCATCCTTCTTATGGATGCCTTAAAACACTGCTGGGCATAACACAGCGGCCTCTCTATCGCACTGCTAAATGAACAGAAGAATCAGGGAACTACTGCGCATATGAGTTCCCAGTTATTTTGTTTACTTACTTGGCAGTGCTGATGAATTAAGCCTTGCTTTATTCTGGCACTGGACACAAGGTCCCTCCAGGCATCAGTTGCAGACTGAAGATGTCCGTGGGCTCTAGCTGTTCGTAGACACGCCATCAAAGCTCCCAGAGCCCCTCTACTATCAAAAGACCCTAAAGATGGAAAAGATTACTCTAGTCTCAAAAGCACAGTAACAAATACTACCACTCCGGTATTTAACAACTACCATAATTCTCGTGTTTCCTATGAACATTACATTTCAAGAAATAAAAATCATATTTTAAGCTAAATTCTAACATGAATTAGTGTTCCTATTATAAAATCATTATTTAAAAGGATTTAATAGTTTGTATGTCAATAATTTCCATAAGCATAATCTACTTATCTTAAAGAAGTCATAATTTTTGGCTAATATTTTTACTTTTTATTTGACAGAAAATAAGCCAAGAAGCCAGTCAGGAGAAAAATCAAGTGGATAATATTTAAAACCATAAAAATAACTAAAATGACCTTTGGCCAAAAAAACAGGAAAAACCATTATTTCTCTAAAAATAAAAACTGAACTTCTGCCTATTTTGGAGTCACAGTTTCTTCTTAGTAAAGAAGCTAAGAGGGACTCACAAAGAAGCTGATGCTTTCAGAGGCCGTGACATCAGCCATTATTAAGGGGACAGGGATCTCTGGCTCGAGAACATCTTCAAGTTCTGCGGGGTTTTTCGGTTTTTGTTTTGTTTTGTTTTGTTTTGTGTTTTTGGTCACACCCATGGCCTGCGGAAGTTCCTGGACCAGGGACCAAACACCAGCCACAGCAGTAACAATGTCAGATCCTTAACCCTCAGGCCACCAGAGAACTTCAAGACACCTTGATTTAAAATAAAGACTGTTGGAGTTTCCGTCGTGGCGCAGTGGTTAACGAATCCGACTAGGAACCACGAGGTTGCGGGTTCGGTCCCTGCCCTTGCTCAGTGGGTTGATGATCCGGCGTTGCCATGGGCTATGGTGTAGGTCTCAGACGCGGCTCGGATCCCGCGTTGCTGTGGCTCTGGCGTAGGCCGGTGGCTACAGCTCCGACTGGACCCCTAGCCTGGGAACCTCCATATGCCGCAGGACCAGCCCAAGAAATAGCAACAACAACAAAAAAGATAAAAAAATAAAAATAAATAAATAAATAAATAAAAAATAAAAAGACTGTCAAGCCTCTGAACAGATTCATAGGTACTCAACTTTAGACGGCTTACCAGAAAAGCAAGGAAGATTGGTGTTAAAAATTAAATAAATAATGGCTCACTCTGAAGTATTTAAAGTTTTTAACTTAAATTTTGGTTGGAAATACTCTTAAAATGTGATGTGGAATACCATATTCCTGCTTTGCGAAACAGAATGTAGTAATTTTAAGATTTACATATGATTCAGGGTTATCATTTTACATATTAGTTACTAAATTATGCTTTAATGCAGTGATTCTTTCACAGTTACTGAGTTTCAACGAGATGCTTATGCCTATTCTAAATGAATACAGAGAGCCGTTTTGGGGTTTTTTTTGGGTTTTTTTTTTGAAAGGTAATGCTTCTAAATTTTTTATCGCTTTCCCAGAGACAAATACTTGCTACTGCCCATGTACCTGTCTTTAGTCTTGCCTAAAACAATTTTTAATTACTGTTTCAATCACTTGAATAAGCAAATTATACAAACTACACAAACTTTTACTCTAGTCCGACAACAAAATAACAAATAACAACTTGGCAAAATGAATTAAAACCTAGTAATAAGGAGAAATTCATAATCATAACTGGAATCAATCCTTAGGCTGTGGTAATAACTTCAGCCAAAAACCTCTATTCAGCTAGGTACAGGAACATTCGTTTCAATCTGAAATCTCTATCGGTAACAGCCTCCTTCACTATTTAGAAACAGTGAATACTTAAACTGAATGATCAACATCTGTCTAGGTACTTGAGCATCCGAACTAGACATTATTAAAAACAAAAATTCATTTTCTTACCAGTTTTAGCATCTGCAGAAGTCTGAAGAATCTTTACCATATAGCTTAAACTTTCAGGGTTGCAATTCAATAACTTTGGCAAATAATAATCAATCACGTAAGATTTTTGATCCAGATTTCCTTCACACAATATAAAGAGGAGAGGAGAAACCCAAGTCTCATGCCACTTGTCAATCCAAGTACTGTCGACAGTCTGGGATTTCAACCGACTCTTATGATTTTTAAACATGGTTTCCAAGAGGTCACTTGCATAAGGCACCAAGGACTGGTCCCCCATCACCTCCAAGATTTGCGATGGAATAGTTTTAGCTAATGCCAAAATATGTTCAATTCCTACGTAATCGACTAAACAACCAAGGCAAGTGTACTTTCCCTTACTATGCCATTCCAATTGCAGAAGACTCTCAGTCAGTTCAAAAATGAAACGATCAGCAGCCAAATCTGAACCTGACTCTTCTCTAGTGAGCTGGTGCATTTGGAGAATATTTCTGAATATGATTTTAGTTTGATGCCTCAAAGCATCCAATGGATGCTCCCAGTGGGTATAGACATACTCCAAAAGTCTCCTTACTATGCTTGAATTCCCATTCAGACTGTCCTTTAGGCTTAGGGAACTTGATTCAAGGACTTGTATGGCTGAATTAGTCCAAGACGCCAAAATTCTAGAGAGAAACATTTCCAGAGTTGACTCCTTGATCCTATAGAAAAAATGTCAATGTCATTATTATTATACACTGACTAGTAAGAGGAATTTCACTTCATAATCATTTAGACTTTACAAATACAAAATATAAAGAATGATCAGAAAATTGAGTGATTATTAAATTTACAACTGAAAAATTACAAAGCCAAAACAGATCTCAAATTTATATATGAACTTTCCCATTTTATAAAAATTAATCCAAAAAAGACACAAGAAAATTTTGGAGGGGGATGGAAATATTCATTATTTTGATTGTATTGATAGTTATACAATATACTGAGGGCCTAGGGTACACATACATTAGAGGGAACGGGGTTTCTTTTGGGGGTAATGAAAACATTCTAAAGTTGACTGTGGTGATAGTTGCACAACTTTGTAAATACACTAAAAAAAACTGAAACACATGCTTTAAATAGGTGAATTATATGGTATTCAAATTACATCTCAATAAAGCTGTTATAAAATAAACAATGAAGAATAATTTTAAAAATTACTTTAAAATATACACAACTTACACCAAAAAAACACAAAAGACAATCCAAAGAAGTCAGAAGACTTCATTACAGTCCTGGCTCAGGTGCTTAAAAGCAATATGCTATTAGGAAAGCATTTATTTTTCTAAGCTTCACTTTACCCATTCAACAGATGAGATTTCCTTTCCTATCTATCAGACATATGAGAATCACACTTAATTACCTTTCCTGAAGTTATTCCTAAACTCTAAAGCATTACACACAGAAATATTTATAATTGTTTTAAAATGCTGCATTAGGGATTGTTAAAATTATCTTTACGAATGTTCATTACCAGTTAACCTGCACTATCAATTTTTTTTTCTCTCTCTCCTTCATCGCATCCTCTCCTGTTCTACTTTCACCTCCTACACATCTCCCTTTTCATTTAAGATTATCCTGACCACTTTTCACTGAATTACTAAGTAAGCTGGCTTAGCTGCCATCTTTTAAATGTCCAACAAGCAAAACAAAATATGAGACCATAGCATCACAACTCACTGTGAATTCAAGGTGAACAAAACATGCACAGTATCCAAGAGCAGGGCCTCCCCGCTGGCGCCCATCCTCCCGTCCTGCCAGTCCAGCATGGTAAGTGTCCCCTGACACAGGAATAAGAGAGCTGTCTGGGAGACATCAGCACCGCAAAGGCTCCTGCAGCAGTTCCAAAGCCACTCGGGGACACTGGTGCAGTCCACAGAATGGAGAAGTACACTACTGATCTGGAAAAATACAACAGAGCTGATACATATATTCCAGAGATACTTCAAAATATAAATCCAGGAGTTCCCATCCTGGCTAAGTGGTTAACGAATCCGACTAGGAACCATGAGGTTGCGGGTTCGATCCCCGGCCTTGCTCAGTGGGTTAAGGATCCGGTGTTGCCGTGAGTTGTGGTGGAGGTCACAGATGCAGGTCGGATCCCAAGTTGTTATGGCTCTGGCGTAGGCCAACAGCTACAGCTCCAATTACACCCCTAGCCTGGGACCCTCCATATGCCACAGGAGCAGCCCTAGAACAGGCAAAAAGTTTAAAAAAAAAAAAAATATATATATATATATATATATATCCAAAATTCTCTTTCCCCTGAAATGTCCCAGGAAAAATAACTGAACTTAAAGGACCAGCAAGTGTTAAGAAAAATCTACAAGTGTTAAAATTATTATGTCAAAAGAAAAAAAATTAAATCTAAATATATGAACCATTTTGCTGGTTTGAAGGTACTGGTAGAACACAACACATCCCCCTTTGTGGGTGGATGGGCTTACTAACTAATGCTTTTCTAGAGGTGATCTGAGAAATAAAACATTCTTTTTCTTTTTAGGGCCACACCCGAGGCATAAGGAAATTCCAGTGGTAGGGGTCAGATCGGAGCTGCAGCTGCCGGCCTTTACCAGCCACAGCAAGGCCAGATCCAAGCTGTGTCTGCAACCTGTGCTGCATTGTTCATGGCAATGCTGGATCCTTTAAGCTGATGAGTGAGGCCAGGGGTAGAACCCACATCCTCATGGATACCAGTTGGATTCTTGCATTTTTTTTTTTTTTAATTTTTTAAATTTTTTGGCCTTGCCCACAGCATGTGAAAGTTCCTGGGCTACAGACTGAACCTGCACCACAGCAGTGACCCAAGCCACTGCAGGGACAATGCCAGATCATTAACTGGCTATGCCACAATGGAACTCTGCTAGTCAGATTCTTAACCCGCTGAGCCACAACAGGAACTCTGAGAAACAAAAAATTTTGATTTTATCCAATAACTGCTTTGTGTGAATTCATAAAATAGCACACATTAATTTTGCATAAAGTCATTTTGCTCAATAGTAAAGAACTAAAATAAGTCTCTAGATAACACAGTAAGGAAACAAACTGCTAGTACTAAATACACGAATTATGGCCCAAATTATCAATTCATACATTCCATATAATCAAATTCACTGAACAATTGATTCTAGCATGCTTCCTGCCTAAAGTACAACGTTGGGGAGGACCCCAATCCTCAATTGGGGTCGTCGCTACAGCAGCTTGGGTTGCTGCTGCGGCATGGGTTTGAGTCCTGGTGCAGAGCAGTGGGTTAAACCATTGCTGCGGCTGTGGTCTAAGTCACAGCTGTAGCTTGGATTCAGTCCCTGGCCCAGGAACTTCCCCATGCTACAGGTGCAGCCACTGTAAAAAAAAAAAAAAGTTACCACTGTATCTATCCATACATTAATCTCCATATAATTTTAATATTATGAATATCTCTTAGGATACTGAGAGATGGAACTGAACAAACACACTGGAAAATACACCAAAAATGTTGATAATAATTATCCTTATAAGTTGAATTTATAAGTGACTATTACTGTCTTCTTTCCGCTTTAACTACATTTGTGGGGTTTGGTACTTTTTGGTTTTTGGCCGTGCCCACAGCATACAAAAGTTCCTGGGCTAGGGATCGAAGCTGTGCCATAGCAGTGACCTGAGCAAGAGCAGCGACAACATTGGATCCTTAACCCACTAGGCCACCAGGGAACTCCTAAAAAAAATTTCTGAAACTGTCACTTACTATAAGAGAAAAAGGTCATCAGAAAGATTCTGAATACGAAAAAAAAAAAAATGTTAAGTAAAAAGGAAAAGCACTTACCAGGTCAGGAATCTTTTCAGGTGGCTGAAACATGGCCTTAATGAAAAGAATAACGGCTAATCCAGAAGTACTCTGAATTGTCTGAAAGAGGTCATCTATTTGGCAAAAAAGAAGAAAGCATATATTAAATGATGATGGATACTAGGGTACAGAAGAAAAAGCAGATGCTACGGAGTCAGACAATCCTGGGTGCAATTTCTAGCTTGACCACCTCCTAGGTGAAAAGGTCTTGGTTAAGTTATTTAACTTCCCAGGGACTCAGCTTTCTCTTCTGTAAAATGGGAAAAATAGATCTCCTATCTGACACAGCTGTTGTCCTGAGTAATGAACACAAAGGCTTTTATTCCCAGCACACAAATACTCAAACAATGTGATTCCTTCCTTTCTCCTCTACCATCCACGCTCTCTTCCTCTCCATCCACCACCGCCCAGCACACCCAGAAGCCATACCACCTCTCTCTTCCCTTCACCGATGTCTCTGCATCCCAACCCCCACACACACTGCTTTTTCTTAAAGCAATATCAAGGCTAGTATAAACAGCTTACATCAGGGCTAATTACAAACTCTGCTATTGTTGGCACTATATCCAGTGTAACCAAACAATCGTGGCTTACTATCCCCTTTTTGTTTTCTATTAGCCTCCAGTTTGTCAGAAAGTATACACACTAATACAGTGAATGATCAATTTGGGGTTAAGAACTATAAATACCTACTATAAACTATCTTCCAAAAATCTATTCAGCCTTTTGTCTCTGTTAACAAACTGTGACTCTGATGAAGACATTCATGTGCCCAGCCAAAGGCAGGATACCTGTTTCTTCAAGTCCCTTGCAAGGTACCATATACAAGGATTCAGGCCAATGGCATGTAGGCAGCAATCTTTTGGCTATTTTTACTTTTCCAGATTAAAGGTAAAGATGCAATGGATCCTCCTCCCTGCCCTGAACACAGACGTGAGGTCTGGAGCCACAGAAGTCACATAGTAACCGCGAAACTACAAACATATGGATGAAAGCCAACATGCTGAAGATGAAAAGGAGAAAGGCTGAAATGTTGGGTCCCAGACTCCCTACAGTAGTTCTGGATCACCTGCCTCTGCACATGTCCTTATGTGGGGAGGCACATTTAATTAAGTCTCTGAAGTTCAGTTTGGCTACTTGCAGCTAAGCACTTTACTGAATCATGAAACTTTAAAATCCTAGGGAAGTACAGTATTGATCAGGTGGCATCAACTTTTCAGAAAAGAGGCTTGTCTCACATTAAAAACATGTCTTCTCTGCATTTCATCAGTTAAAGAGTTTTTTTAACTTTTTAATTTTTTTTATTTTTCAATTTTATCAGAGTATAGTTGATTTATAACGTTGTGTTAGTTTCGGGTGTACAGCAAAGTGATTCAGTTACACATATGCAAACATCCATTCTTTTTCAAAAAGTCTTTTTTTTAGATTAACAAACTCTTATCCTCTGAAAACATGTCTGTAAATTATGCCTTAATGAGAGTCATTTTATTTTCCTTTTAAAACCTATCTGAGATTCTAAGCAAAAACCAAAACAAAACAAAAATGAACATTGCTGCATAGCAAAAATTAACACAACATTGTAAATCAATTATACTTCAATAAATTTTTAAAATTAAAACACAGAAATAATAAGATACTATCTTTTCCCATTAGCCTAGCAAAATTAGTTATTTTTTTCACAAAGAAGAGCCCTGAACAGATCCCATTAATATTTTTTAATTAAGTTAATATTCATACATACACTATCATATAGAATGGGAGGTGAAGGGTGAAAAGGTAATATGATTTTTTATGTAGATACTTATATATTTAGCATCACTTTTTTCCTCAACTTATTGTAATATAAATCACAAAAACAGAAAACCTTGCAAAACAAATGTACAGCTTAATGAATTATTGGAAGGCAAACACCCCTTACCCACCATCCAAAGTAAGAAGCAGAACTTGGCCACCCAGCCCTGAAGAGTCCTCCATGTATTCCTCCCCAGTCACCAACCCCTCCTCTCACCCCGAGTAAGCATTATCCTGACTTTCACAGCAATGACTTCCTTATTTTTTAAAAACACTTTTATTAATCAAATGTGCATCACTGGACACTATAGTTGAGTGTTCCATTTTTTTTTTTTTTCATTTGATGTGGTTTTTAATCTGCAAGTGCCCCGTCCACCCTTTTCTTTTGAAGAACGCTGGCCTTTTGATTTATAGAGTTTCCCACAGTCTGGATGTTTGTTTACTCCTAGTGCAGTTTAACACGTTCTTCTGTCTTCTGTAATTCCTGCAAATTGGCAGATGACCTAGAGGTGGGATCAGCTTCAAATTCAATCCCTTCGGGAAGACTACAGGTGGTAAAAGCAAGACTCAAAAGCCAGAGGCACGAGTCTGGTCATCTGTTTCTACAATGCAAGTGGGTGTTGATGCTTGATGCCCACCTCAAGTCACTGAGGGTTACAAAATGCCTATGTTCTAACTGTATCATTTCATTTTAACTTCCTCTCATTAACTACTTGGTTTCCCGGTGGTACATTTCATATGGACAGAAGCAACATAAGCGATAGAAGGAGGAATAATGACCAGCTCCACCATGACTAGTCATTATTTGAAGGGAACATCTGCTGCCAAGGAGAAATGCATGGGTTACACTAGCCTTTCCAGGTCTTCCTTCCAAACTTGGAAATTTCTCAAGAATTTTCTTTTGCTATTTAAAGTCTGTGGCTTTTCAAGACTAAGACTGTTAGGTTTTCTTCTTAGAATATAATACACATGCACACACACATTTAGAAAAGTCTTCAAGGTGATCTCTTGTTGAATTGGTATATTTGAGGGGAAAAAAAAGCATTAAAAAGGTGTAATTCAGGACCTTTCTCCACTTTGAGGGGTTGGGGGAGAGGACGTTCTATATCTCAGTTAAGTATTAAACATTTCATATTACTAGTAGCAAAAACTGACACTCAAGTATAACCATCATTTATATATTTTATACTTACCATCGCTTAAAAACTTGGTAAAAATACTCAGCAATCCACACATGCTTTGCCATATAGGAGAACTCGTCAAATGAATTCTCTGGAAACTTTGAACTTTCTGTACTAACATCATTGAAACTCTAATGCCCACCAACAAGTCATTCATCAACTGCGTTTGAACAATATGATTTCCAGCCAGTTTCCTATAACAAAGAAAAGCTCTTATTATAAAAAAGTCAAATTAAAATGTCACCTTTTCTATCTCCCTCCAAAATAAACACACTCCTCAAAGGGCCAAAATCAACTTTAGATTGCAATCCATGTTTACATCTCTTTTTTCCATCCTCTTAAACATTCTAATTATGTAGACGTTTACAGCAAACTTTCAATACTCTTAACTTACCTCAAAAATTTCCCTTTTTCTCAGCTACTGACTAACTTCACATCTTCTTTTTATCTTTTTTTCCCCTCTGGTTTTTTTTTTTTTTTAATCTGTTTGCTATTTCTTTGGGCCACTCCCGCGGCATATGGAGGTTCCCAGGCTAGGGGTCCAGTCGGAGCTGTAGCCACTGGCCTACGCCAGAGCCACAGCAACAGGGGATCCGAGCCGCGTCTGCAACCTACACCACAGCTCACGGCAACGCCGGATCGTTAACCCACTGAGCAAGGCCAGGGACCGAACCCGCAACCTCATGGTTCCTAGTCGGATTCGTTTACCACTGCGCTACGACGGGAACTCCCACATCTTCTTTTTAGAGTGAAAATAACAAATCAAGAATAAATGACACAATTGGAGTTCCCGTTTGTGGCTCAGTGGAAACAAATCTGACTAGTGTCCGTGAGGACGCAGGTTCAATCCCTGGCCTCGCTCAGTGGGTTAGGGACCCAGCATTGCCATGAGCTGTGGTATAGGTCACAGATGCAGCTTGGATCTGGCATTGCTGTGGCTGTGGCCAGCAGCTACAGCTCCGATTAGACCGCTAGCCTGGGAACCTCCATATGCCATGAGTGTGGCCCTAAAAAGACAAAAAAAAAAAAAAAAGAATAAGTCACACAATTGATAAATTTGCATGCTCCCTAACCTTGTAACTTCCTTCACCTGGCTTCCAAGATGCTGGTGCACTTAGATTTTCTCCTACTTCAGTGCTGCTGCTCCTCCTCCTCAGGCACTTCGGCTGGTTCATCCTCTTCTCCCTGACATCTTGATGCTGGAGCTCATCACAACTTGGTCCTTAGTTCTTTTCTGTCCATCTAATTCATTCCCTTGATGCTGAGCTCACCTAGCTTTCAATTATAATTTATATGCTGACAATTCCCCAATTTGTATCTCCAGCCCAGACCTCTCTTTCTAATTTCAGACTTATCTGTGCAACTTCCTACTCAATATCTTCACCTGGATGTCTAACAGACTTCTCAAATGATGTGAACTTACCTGCAACTCCACATGTGCTCCACCGGGTAGGATCTCTATCCTACAAAAACTCTGCAGTCATCCTTGACTCCTTTCCCCACACTCCCATCCCATCTGTAAGAAAATCCGGTTGGTTCCATCTTCAAAGTATATCTAGTATCAGAGCATCTCCACGGCCCCTCCTGGCCTGAGTCCCTTTCATCTCTTTGTTGCATTACTGTTACTGTAATAGGCTGGTGACTGGTCTCCCAGCTCCCATCCTTGCTCCTCTCAGTTATCATCAACACAGCCGAACACAAGAGCAACGATGATATTAAAATAAAAATCAGGGAAAACAGTTTGGGAAGTTCCTCAAAACGTTAAACATAGGGAGTTCCCATCATGGCTCAGTGGAAATGAATCTGACTAGCATCCACGAGGACACAGGTTCGATCCTTGGCCTCGCTCAGTGGGTTAACGTTCTGGCATTGCCATGAGCTGTGGTGTAGGTCACAGGTAAGGCTCAGATCCCCCGTTGCTGTGGCTGTGGCATAGGCCAGCAGCTGCAGCTCTGATTCGACCCCTAGCCTGGGAACCTCCATGTGCCATGGGTGTGGCCCCCAAAAGACAAATAACAATAATAATAATAATAATAATAATAAGGCACAAATGAACCTATCTACAAAAGAGAAACAGACTCACAGACACAGGAACAGACTTGTGGTTGCCAAGGGGGAAGGGGGAAGGAGTAGGATGGACTGGGAGTTTGGGTTAGTAGATGCAAATAATTACATTTAGAATGGATAAACAATAAGGTCCTACTGTATAGCAATAGGTAACTATATCCAATCTCTTGGGAAAGACCATGATGGAAGATATCATAAGGAAAAAAACGTGTATATATATATATATGTACATATATATGTATGACTGGGTCACCTTGCTGTACAGTAAAAATTGGCACAACAATGTAAATCAACTATACTTCGATTAAAAAAAATTTTTTAAGTAAATAAATGACAGAGGGAGAAGAGCCTAGAAGGAGAAAGAAAAGGAACTCCTGGTAAGGCAAAAAGAGAATGAGGGTTAAAGACAGCACACAGATATTACCTCAACTCTCTCACAGATCCTCCCTAAACCATGAGCCAAGGGATTTAAAACATAAAAAGACATAAATACACAAGGGCAACACACAGACAAGACAATACCAAAATTTTAGTAGCAGACAAACAAGTGATAACTGACTTAGCAGAATCAAGAAAGGTGAATACTAAGCCTGAAAAAAAGCCCAGAGCAAACTGATTTGCAGCCCCCAAAGGCTAGGAAATTGTTGGCAAAAGGTGCTCCTTGATGTGCAGGTAAATGCAGGGATTAAAACAAGAAGAATGGGAGTTCCCTTCGTGGCGCAGTGGAAACAA
Organism: Phacochoerus africanus; assembly: GCF_016906955.1. NCBI lineage: Eukaryota > Metazoa > Chordata > Mammalia > Artiodactyla > Suidae > Phacochoerus > Phacochoerus africanus. Next base: position 101,413,947 of record NC_062548.1, on the reverse strand, counting down.
ATCTGGCCAGGAACCATGAGGTTGCAGGCTCGATCCCTAGCCTCACTCAGAGGGTTAAGGATCCAGTGTTGCCGTGAGCTGTGGTATAGGTCGCAGATACAGCTCAGATCCCGTGTTGCTGTGGCTGTGGTGTAGGCCGGCAGCTACAGCTCCAATTCGACCCCTAGCCTGGGAACCTCCATATGCCATGGGAGCAGGCCAAGAAATAGCAAAAAGACAAAAAAAAAAAAGTAACACAGGAAGTGTCTGGACAAGAAGATAAGACACACAGATAAGGCAAAGTTACCATACTGCAAACAGGAAGATTAAGATAATATATGTACAATAAATGCTAAATGCCAAGATCTCAGCTTTCTTCCCTCACTCAGTAACCAGAACATTAAACCAGTGGTTGGAAAAATTCTTATATGGCAAATCCACTACCGACGCAAAAACACCTAAATATATTGACGTCAAGGATCCCCCAAAGAAAGAACCCACCTAGACTAGCATAGCATAAAGCCTTCACTCAACCCCATCCATACAGAGAGAGATTCAAATTAACTCTAGTGCCCCATTCTTAAATGAGTGCTCAGCCAAGGATCACCAGACTTCAAAAAGCTTCTAGCAACAAATAGAGTCACCAAAAGCAACAAGCTGGTGGGGGGGGGGGGGGGCGGGGGGAAGCAGCTTGGAAGAAATAGAGACCCCATGTAAAAAAAGAAAACTTAAAAAAAAAACCCTATTATTAATATCCTCAGAGAGATAATAGAGTTTACTGGATCCATGAAATAAGAACAGGATGCTACAAAAAAGGAACCCTCAGGTACAAGAAAGAGCTCTTCCCTTTCTCATTTATTTTTGTAATAATTTATTTGTTTTTTTTAAATTAAACATCAAGCCTTAAAAAATAAACATAAATAGCAGGTCTAATATTAATGGAGGGAGATGGAAAAGAGCACGTTCTAGAACTTTTTTTTTTTATGTTTTAATTTTTTTTTGCTTTTAGGGCCATACCCATGGCATATGGAAGTTTCCAGGCTAGGGGTCAAATTGGAGCTACAGCTGCCAGCCTACACCACAGCCACAGCAACTAGGGATCTGAGCCGCTTCTATGACCTACACCACAGTTCAGCACAATGCCGGATCCCCAACGCACTGAGTGAGGCCAGGGATCGAACCTGCATCCTTGTGGATACTGGTCGGATTCATTTCTGCTGCACCACGACAGGAACTCTGTAGAACCTTTTAAAATTTTCTTTTGTACAAAGACAATGTACAACTGTAAGTATGCACATACACATGCACAAGCATGGAAACATAAAACACTTACCTATTTTCTTCTGAGATTTCAATTAAACTCTTCTGCAGGAAATGAAGCACTGAAACAAAAAGAGTATTACGAAAAATCAGAATTTGAAGCTGTGAACTTTAAATTTAGCACAAGAAAATATTTTAAATCGCTGCTACTTAAAATCGTATCAGAGTATAGAAGCAGAAATTTAAAGGAAGGCACATGTACCTTAATCATCTGCAGTACTTTACCCATTGCCAAGAAACTTAAAAGAACCAGTTCCAAAATGACTTACACAAGCAGTCACCTCTCAGAATAAAGTAAAATCACAGAGGACTTACCATTTTCAAGAATATTATTAACGCTTGTTATACCTGTAGGAGAAAGAAATGAACACCGGTAAGAAGTTTCAGGATTAAAATTAACATCATTTAAAATAACAATGTAACAACAGGGGTTAGCCAGAAAAAGTATTAGAAAAGAGCTGGCTTACCCAAGTCAAAGTTCTCCAAACAGGAAGATATATTATCAATAACTTTCCTGTAAGAGTATAGATCAGTAGTATTCAATTCTTCCTGAAGACGAGAAGTAAATCTTTGTGTAGCCTCAGTTAGAAAAAATTCAGGTAGGCCATTTAGGGAGCTAGAAAAAGAAGCAAACATTAAAATTTTGACAACTTTACAGTACATACAGGGACATGGAGGAAGAGGGGGGAATATTATAAATGAAGAAATATTGAACCATATCTTCAAAATATAGCCAGAAAATTATAACTTCACAGCATCATCATTGAAACGCCCTGGTCTATCCTCTCTCAACTGGTCTCCTTGCTTCCCTCCCGTTTTGCAGATTACCCGCCACAGAGCAGCCGGAGTGGTATTCCTAAACCGTCATATTATTCCTCTGCCTAAAACCCTCCTACAAAGTTCCCCTCAACCAAAGTAGTAGCCAAAGTGCTGACAATGACTTACGAGACCTTACACAACCTGGCCCCACCGTTATCCCTCTGGCTCATCCCTCTTGTTCACTTAGCTCTAGCCACAGGCCTTTCCTCCGCTCCAACAACGTGCCAACATCTTTGTACTTATGGCCTCCACCTGGAACTCTCTTCCCTCAAATACACCCACAATCATTTCCTCACCCCCTTCAGGTCAATCTCAAACATCACCCCATCAATGACACTGAGCAAAGATGTCTGAAGTGACTACTATAGTTTAAACTATAACCCTCACCCCAACGTCAGTGCTCCCTTCCCACTCCTCTGCTTTGTTCTTTTCCACGGCACTCACGCCCTCTAATTGCTATATATTTTGCTTATTTGATTTATCTTCTATCTTTCTTTTAGAAGTAACTTCCATTCTGGACTGTCATATTTACTGAATCTTCAATGCCTAGAAGAATACCTGACACATTATAGATAATAAAAGTTTACTGAATGGACAGAATTAAATGCAATGCCAATTTTACCTCAGTTAACCTAAATCAAAACCAGTGGGCATTTTTTAAAAATGTGACTTAACAGGTCTAAAGCTTTTCTGGAAGGGAAAAAAAAAAAACCTTAAAAATAGGAATAGTCTGAAAAACAAGAGTCACTGGAGGTATATAATTAAATCATATTATCACACTATAATAGACCCAAGTCTAAAATCAAATCTAATACCTCTTTCAGGGCACAAGGGGTTAAAAACCCTGTGTTGCATTGGCTTGGGTCACTCTTGAGGTGTGGGTTCAATCTCTGGCCAAGGAACTTCCACATGCCATGGGCATGGCCAAAAATAAAATAAAACCTATGTTTATATAAGAACATACAACATAATTAGATGGCATCTCAACTATGTGGGGAAAAAATGGACTATTCAACAGCTTGAGGGTAAGTGGCTCCCCAAACAGAAGAGAAAACTGAGTTGGATCTCTACCTCACACTACACTCAAAACTTAATTCCAGATAAGATTTAAAAGTTAACAAATGGAAAAAGTATTTAAAAAAAGACAAGCAATTTTCTATAATCTTGTATTAGGGAAAGCATATTTAAGCTGAAACACAGAAATCTATATAAAGGAAAATATTAGGTTTGATTACCAAAAAAAGATTTAAAAAAAAATTTTATGGGAGTGGGAGGGATCGGGAGCTTGGGCTTATCAGACACAACTTAGAATAGATTTACAAGGAGATCCTGCTGAATAGCATTGAGAACTTTGTCTAGATACTCATGTTGCAACAGAAGAAAGGGTGGGGGAAAAATGTAATTGTAATGTATACATGTAAGGATAACCTCACCCCCTTGCTGTACAGTGGGAAAATAAAAAATAAAATAAAATAAAATAAAAAATTTTATAAAGCAAACACCATGAAGAAATTTAAAGACAAATAACAAAATTAAGGAATATATTTGGCACATAATCTGTATAGAGCGCTTATAAATAAAGACATTTTATGGTTGGCTGCCTTCCTGCAGATATTTCCCATACCATTTTTTGCTGGCAAAGCCCACCTCCCCCTAAAGAGGCTTAAGGTATAAGACCTTTGCTTCCCAGCACTTTTTACAACCAGAGAGAGAAAGAGAGCAAGAGGGAGATAGAGAGAGAATGCGATCCAGTCTCAACAATGAAAATTGACTGGACCTTCAATGAAAAGTCTTCTAGGACTTTCCACAAAATGGTACATATAAATTTTGGTACATCTGTATTATGGAACATCCATAGCTGTTGTTTACTTTTGGTGGAAAAGTAAAAGGGTGCGGCCATATGGAAAATTGTTTGGAAGCTTCTCAGAAAATTAAAAACAGATTTACCAGATGATCACGCTTCTAGATAAATATCCAGAAGAAGTGAAATAAGGCTCTCAGAGGTATTTGTACACCCCGGTCCAGAGCAGCATTATTATATTCACAAGGCAAGAAGAGGAAGCAAGCAAATGCATATCAGTAGATGAATGGATGAATACAATGTGCTATATACATGCAAGGGAGTAACATTCAGCCTGAAAACGGAAGGGAATTCTGCTGCATGGTACAACAGGATGAACCCTGAGGACATTGTCAGTCACACTATGATAAATATAGATATTCCACTTATACAAGGTAACTAAAGTAATCAAAAATAAAGAAACAAAAAGTAGCACGGTCTTGGAGTTCCCGTCGTGGCTCAGTGGTTAACGAATCCGACTAGGAACCATGAAGTTGCGGGTTCAATCCCTGCCCTTGCTCAGTGGGTTAAAGATCCGGCATTGCCATGAGCTGTGGTGTAGGTGGCAGACGCGGCTCAGATCCCACATTGCTGAGGCTACAGCTCCGATTAGACCCCTAGCCTGGGAACCTCCATATGCCGTGGGAGCGGCCCAAGAAAATGGCATAAATAAATAAATAAATAAAGTAGCATGGTCTTGCCAAGGGCTGGGGGAGGAAGAAATAAGGAGCTGTTGTTTAATGTGTTTAGAATTTTAGTTTTGTAAGATGAAAAAGTTCTAGAGATCTACAGCATAACAATGTAAATACACTTAACACTATTGAACTGTACACTCCAAAATGGATTAGATGGTAAATTTTGTGTTATGTGGGATTTTTTTTTTTAACCACAATTTTTAAAAAAAAGTCTATACTGACACGAAAATATCTCTATGATACCCTTTAGTGAAAAACAACCTACAGAGAAATATATGGAATATAACTTCATTTGCATAAAAAATTAAAATTAAAATATAACACACACACTAAACGCGAAGAAACTAGAAAAAGACACCAAAATGTTAAGTGACAACATTTACTAAGAAAACATAGGCTAGGAGGTTTCATTGCAGCTCGGTGGGTTAAGGACTCAACAGTGTCTCTCTGAGGATGCAGGTTCCATCCCTGGCCTCACTTAGTGGGTTAGGGATCTGGCACTGCCACAAGCTGTGACACAAGTTGTAGATGGGCTTGGATCAAGTGTTGCTGTGGCTGTGGCGCCAAGGTGGCAGCTCTGATTGGACCCCGGGCCTGGGAATTTCCATATGCCACAGGTACAGTGGTAAAAAGGAAAAAAAGAAAGAAAAAATAGGCCAGAAATAGTGAAATGGAAAGGTCACTTTTTTGTTTTATATACGTCTTTATTGCTTGAAGTTTTTACTCTAAGCATATATTCCTATATTACCTGCGTAATTGAAAATATGTTTAAACTAAGAACAGATGGGACGAACAGAGGAAAAAAACAGCAGGAAGGCAGATTTACACTTAACAAATAATTGTATACATGTAAATGGACTGAGCCAAGAGCCTGCAAACTATGGCCCACAGCCTACATTTTTAAGGCCTGTGACCTAGGAAGCCTTTTTACACTTTTTAAGAGTTACAAGAAAGTAATAGGAAAATAAACAAAACAAAAACGAAACTGTATGAATGAAATCATTAACTGATATATTTTAGTTCGGTTTTACATACCATAGACAAAATCTAAATATTGGTTTCTTTTGATCAAACTGAACCTACAACACCTAACTTCTTTTTTTCCTTACCTTGCCAAGACTTTCTTCAAGGGATTCTTTAGATTCAAAGAAAGATAAATGCCTGCTAAAATATCCAAACAGCTTTGAATGGTGGGATCACACATGCCATTTGTATTCGCCTTCTCCAGTAAGGGTACAATCTATAATCCAAAAAAATCAAAGCCATAGTAATTTTTTTCTATCAAGCACAGCAAAGTAAAATGGATTCAAATACACTTTTAAGTCTCAATTATAATATGAAATATTTTCCACACTACACTGTTAAGGGAAACACTTATTTCAGTACTTACTAACCTTTTTTTAAACCATGCCCCCAACCATCACTTTATGCTCCAGACCCACCTTCATTGAGAATTACAGACTTGTTAATGGCTTACAGGCATTCTGGAGCACTAGTGAAAACCAACAATACATTTAATTGCTTTCCCAAAAAAATATGCAAGTTCAAGTGATAAATCTAAATACTGCTAAAGACAGTCTTTACATTTGAAGTTAACTTTTTTTTTTTTCCCATATAGGTTATTTCAATTTTTTTTTTATAATTTTTTTTAATTTTCCCACTGTATAGCAAGGGGGTCAGGTTATCCTTACATGTATACATTACAATTACATTTTTCCCCCACCCTTTCTTCTGTTGCAACATGAGTATCTAGACAAAGTTCTCAATGCTATTCAGCAGGATCTCCTTGTAAATCTATTCTAAGTTGTGTCTGATAAGCCCAAGCTCCCGATCCCTCCCACTCCCTCCCCCTGAAGTTAACTTTTTAATGTTCCTGCTCAAAAGTTTTGAAGATTCAGATTAATAGAAATAATTTTTTTTAATTTATCTCCACAGAAGACATATGCACAATTATCTCATTATCTTATTTATTTACAGCACCAATGCTGGTGGAAGCCTGAAAATGGTTTCCATTGTTTTGTGAATAAAAAGATATCAAACAGTGAACAGAAAAGGACAAAGCAAAACCCTATTCTTTAATGATAAGATATTAAATAACTGGGAGCCAAAAATTATCACCTAATTTTAAAAGTCCATAATAGCATAATCTTCAAGATACATCCATGAATATCAAATCAGCTTACCTGTTTAACATAATGTATCTGCGACACTCCATCAGTGAGTTGTACACAATGTAACAGCAAAGAAGCTAGAGTTTTCCCTTCCACATCAGCCAAAGCTACATAACATACACACAAAAAAAGTCCTTCAGTGATCTAACAATATGTGGATATGAGTTTGTCTTTGTTACGTATTCTATGAAATTTAAACATTTATAAATGGGAAACACAAAAAACCTAGCAGAACTTAGTCTGAGGACAGAAGTTTAAGAAAAACACTTTAAATCCAAAACTGAATGTAAAGAACAGAATAATTAAAAAGCAAGAGTTTGCATATAGAGTCCCAAAGATAGAAATAGAGATCAACAAATGAAGTCAGAAATCACTTACATCTCGGAATTCCCTTCATGGCTCAGTGGTTAACAAACCCGACTAGGAACCATGAGGACGCAGGTTCGATCCCTGGCCTCGCTCAGTGGGTTAAGGATCCAGCGTTGCTGTGAACTGTGGTGTAGGTCACAGACATGGCCTGGATCCTGTGTTGCTGTGGCTGTGGCAGAGGCCGGCAGCTGGAGCTCTGATTCAACCCCTAGCCTGGGAATTTCCATATGCTGCAGGTGCAGCCCTAAAAAAATAAAGAAAAAAAAAAGAAATCACTTACATCTCAGAGTTTCAAGGTCCCGATGACAAATGGTCAATGAAATAACTTGCGTTTCTTTCTTCTTCTTTACACCCATTTTAAATAGAATTAGCAGTAGTCACTACAACAAAGAAGAGTTTTAAGACATTGTTTAATGCACTATTGACCTCAGTACTACTGACATTACTGACATTTTAGGCTAGATAATTCTTTGTTGTAGGGTATTATCCTGGACACTGTAGAATTATTTAACACATCCTTTGCCTCTACCTACCAGATGCCAGTAGCATCCTCCTTCCTCTAAGGTGTGACAAACAAAAAATATCTCTAGACATTGCCAAATGTCCCCTGAGGAGCAATGCTACCACAGGATGAGAAGTACCAGAGTTAGGGATTCTACTTTGAAAATTTTTTCTTTAAGCTCAAAAAGATTTTATTACTGCCTAAAGTTATTTTACCTACTATTACTCAGCCTCTACATTTTAAAATACAGCAAACCTTCATTTTAGTAATAACAAAAAAAAATGAGCACAGTTTTTCAAAAATAAACTAGGCCAACCTAACCTCAGTGACTTCTTAGACTGACAGATCAGGAGGTATCCTAACATGCTATATCTTGATTTCTGCCAAGTATTTGATATAGGAAACATTCACGTACCAGCCCTGTGAGTTTGCTTTTGATCAACAGAGTTTGTTTCAGTTAACAAAGTTCATAATGGGCTGAACAAATGCCTCCAAATACACAAATAGTACCATGTGGTCTGGAGACAAGTCGCAAGGGAAAGACCAGAGGGCTCTTAGCCTGGTGCAGTTAGTATTTTTAGCAGAGCTTATAATGTAGACATGAGAGGTTATAACACAATGAATTTATTTAAAAAAACATACGGCTGGAAGCACATGTTAGATGATGGAATCAGGATTAAAAAACCACCCAGTAAACTGGAATAAACTTACAAAGATGAAAGAGAAATAAATGTAAAATGCTGCATTTGAATTAGAAAAGTATAACCTAGAAATACTGGATGAGGAGGCAGGGGGAGGAAAAGATGTGATGAAACAGCTCAATATGTGCTTTGAATGTTAGGTAAGGCAACAGCACAACATGACTGTTAAAAACGACATCAGAAGTCAGCTAGAACAAGGAATGCCTGATCCCTTGGTCATCTTCACTGGTCAAGTAACATGTGAAGCATTAGAAGCTATGCTGGTGGCCATATCTTAAGGAGCCATAACAAATGATGGAGCTTCCAAGAAACAACCAGAATTCTGAAGGGCCTCCAGAGCACCTCCCTTTAGAGAACAGCTCAGTTAACCAGAGGTGTTTGGCCTGGAGAAAAGAGGACAGGACAAATGCCTTAAAAGAGCTGCTGTTGCTGGAGGAGTGCCCTAGAGAAAGAGGAACAGCTGTCTTTTGTCTTAGATGGCTGTAGAATTGTGTAGATGTCTTCAGGATTTGGAAAAGTCTGCCAAGCTTCAGGGAGGCAGATTCCAGCTCAATACAAAGGAAGGATTCTATGGTCCAACTACAGAATGGGCTGTCTTTCAAGAGAGAATTTCCCCAAACGGGGAATATCCAAACAGAAATCGATTTTCACCTAGACTCCTGCGATAACGTCCCAACTGGTCTCCAAACTTCTATCCTACTTCCGAAGAGCCCATTCTTTCCACAGTCCTCAAGGCAATTTTTTTTTTTCAAATCTAATTACCCTCTTGTTTAAAACTTTCCAAGGGCTCCCATTTACACTTAGCACAAAATCCAAATTTGAGACTTTGACCTTCAAGGTCCTAAATAATCTGGCCCTGCCTTCCTCTGAAGCTTCATGTCAATTCAATCTTCTCTCCCCCACTGAAGGGACCTGGCACTTCCTGATACCTCTGCCTGTTCTGCCTCTGCAAGGCTGACTCTTCATCATTCAGGTCTCTCCTCAAATATTACCTCCTCCGAGAAGCCTTCCATGACCAGTCTATCCTAAAATGACACCACTCCTACTCATACAGACCATTTCTAACTCTATTTTCCTCACAGCACTTTCTACTACCTGAAGTTACAATAACTTCTTTATTTGTATATTATCTGTCTCTCACAGTAACAAACTCCATGAAGACAGCAACTTCAATCTGTTTTGTCCATGTTTTAATTCCCAATTACCAAAACAGTACCTGGCATATACTACGTGCTTAATACATTTTGGCTTTTTTTTTGGCTTTTTTTAGCACCGCACCCACGGCATACGGAGGTTCCCAGGCTAGGGGTCCAATAGGAGCTGTTGCTGCCGGCCTATGCCACAGCCACAGCAACGCCAGATCTGAGCCATGTTTGCGACCCGCACCACAGCCCACGGCAACTCGGGATCCTTAACCCACTGAGCGAGGGAGGGATGGAACCTGCAACCTCATGGCTCCTAGTCAGATTCGCCTCCACTGCGCCACGACGGGAACTCCGATTAATATACACTTGATGAATAAACACGAGTTAATTGACAAACATTTGTCAATGATGTTCTAAAAGGAATGTATGCCCTTAACAGCAGAAAAGTGGACTACCTGTCATCTTAAAGTAAATTCTATATCCAAGTGACAAGTTAGCCCTGACACTGAAGAACCTATAGTCCCTTTACAGAGTAAAAAATCGATACAGCAATGAAGTGTGAAAACTCACTTAACAGAAAATGATAATAATAGACATAGCTAGAAAGGCACTGGCAAAGTTAGAATTTGAAAAGTGACAAGATTAGGTCAAGGCGAATATCACTGGGATCACTTCCTAGGTAAGTCACCAATATACAAAGTTTAGAAGAAATAAAGATGGAAACCTGGAGAGACTTCACTGGTAAATGGTGAGCAAATTTGCAGTATGATTTAAACTTGGAGCCCTCAAGACTGCACAAGAAGAAGTTTGATGCTTATGCGTGCTCAACGAATGCCAAAACGTTTGTCCTCCCAATAGCGGAAAATCTGGTGCCCACCCTAAGGCATTGCTTAGGAGGCCAGAAGATGTTCTGCAAATTATACTCCTTCTGGGTCCCAATAGCTACTTCCCTTCTGATTGCTGTTTCACTCCCATCTACATCTTTCCCGCTGACTCCGGCAGACATTCCCTGGGCAACTTCCCAACCACGAGGAGTCCGGAGAAGGACAAGAGAAAAAAAAAGGCAGGGGCGGGGGGGGGGGAGTGCTATCTCCATGGAGACCTAAACGACCGGAAATCGGTTTCACTGCCGCCAAATCTCGCGTAACTACAGGACGGGAATTGGTGTGAATCGCGTGGTGGCCTAAGCAGAGCGACCGAGCCGAGCCGTAGAGAGTTGCGCGCTACTGCGAGTCTGGCCGACAGACGTCTGGGAGCCAAACCTCGTGCCCGTGAGCATCTGGGAGGAGTCGTGGTCAGGATGAGTCCCGGAAGCTCGTCTACTTCTACGGTGTCTCCGTGGATCACAGCGTGGTCTGTAGTCGGCTACAGGGTAGGAGCGATGGGAGGGGAGCAAGAGGACCTGGAAACGGAATCATCGCGAGAATTGAGTTAATATGCTCCTCCAATCAGCAGTACGGGGAGGGGGTGATGTCATCTGGGAGCCGATGGTGATGAGTTTGGTCAGACTCTGCTTTGAATCGTACGATCGGTACCTCACCTCCCGCGCGGGGACGAGCCCTACCGGCCTCCTTGCCCTTGGGGCGGCTGAGACTGTGCCTTCCACGCCCCTCAGTGCCTGGGAAACATCAGTGCTTCAACTCGGACGTTCTCTTCTCCCACGCAGCTTCCTTAGCGCAGAGAAGGGGCGAAAACTGCTTCTGGGCTGCTGGAACCAGAAGCGTAAAGACTTTAGAACTTGTGAGATGGGGTAGGAAATGGGGCAGACAGCCATCCGAAGCCACAGTGAGAATTTTGACCTGGATGAGAAGTACTGAAGTGAACTAACGTATGCCACGGTGCATGTCTTTATTCAGCTACCAGTCAATGAATGCTGTTGTCGGAGCATTACCAGGCGCTATCCTTGAAAGTTTTCCTATTTAGGATACGTATTTTACGCTGATAATCAAATTATGGGTGGTTCGGCCCTTTAAAAAGACGTAAAATAAGTGGGTGCCAGCCTCTACGCTAGCAGCTGGGACAGAGGTAGGATCAGAAAAAAGATAGGGAGACTCTGTTCAAGTTCAATTTATTTGGGAAATACTAACAAACATTCCAGTTCGCCTAAACCTTTAGTCAGATTGGTAATTTTAAGTTTTTAATCATTACTTTTCTCAATTTTATCTCATTTTCGTTCTTTTATCTTTATATATAGCTTTATTACATGTATTGCTAAACATATCTTAGTTTGATTTTGAGCTTTATTTATGGAATCATTTGATTTCTCTAGGGTTTTGCTTCTTTTGGCATTGCTTTTGACATCCACGGAAAAGCAGGTCCAGGTAGTTCTTTCACTCACTGTTGTATAGTATTCCCTTGTTTAATGGATCACATTTATTCATTCTACTCCTCTGGAGCTTTGAATTGTTTCCAGCTTTGGCTCTGCCAGTCCTGCTATGAACTCTCTTGTACATATCAGCTGATGAGTGCGTGTAGAATTTTATCTACAGCAATTTTTTTCAAATATTTAATAGTAAGAAATTGATTGTACCTTTAGCCACACATATATATCTGAAACAAAAATTTCTTGAAATATTTGTTATTTTTTACAGGAGTTAAGCACTCTGATTTTTTTCTTTATTCTTTTTTGAAGTTGTGATAGAGATATAACAGCCATTGTTTAAAAAAAAAAAAAAAGAAGAAGAAGAAGAAGAAGAAAAAATAACAGGTCCAAAGTGGAGCGCTAGACCCCAGGACAGCACACCAAGACTTAATCGCAGTTTCACCCTCTCTCAAGAACAGAATTCCCGGAATTTCTCGATCTGCACGAGCGAGGTAACCTTACCTGAAACAATCCTTTCTTTTTCTTTACTCATAAACTCCTTTCTCCGCCCTCATTTCTATGAAACCTTTCTATTTTGTACCACTGAATGGGTGCCTTTCTAATTCTGGGATGGGATGTGGCCTGATTCATGAAACATTGAATAAAGCCAACTTCAAGTTTACTTGGTGGAATTTTGTTTTTTAACACCATTTTTAAGTGTTTAACTTGACTTAATATATGTTTCACTGAAATAACTCCCCAACAATCAATGGATTCCAACCCATTTTTAGATTTTGGCCAGACCATTTTCAAGTAAGGGGCCAACATTGTGGCTCTTCACCCCACACAATAAGAGTATAAGCTAGGAGGCAGATGAACACAGTAAACATGTATGTGAAAAGGCGGTACATGCCATGGTAAAAATAGCAGGACTCAAAGATAAGAATGTGTGGGTAGAGATTTGTTGCCATTTTAAATAGGGTGGTCAGAGTAGAGATTTGCAAGAGCTGTGGCCACCTTGAGGAAAAACATTCCATGTGGAGGGAACAGCCAGAGCAGAGGTGTTAGGGCAAGAACTTGGTGTTGAAGAACAGCAAGGAAGCCCGTGTGGCTGGAGCCACGTGAGCAGATTTGTAAGTTAAAGGGAATGAGATGAGGAAGTTTCATTTATGTGAAGCCTTACAAAGACTTTTACTCTAAGTAAAATGGGGAGTCATTTTGAGCAGGAAAGTGATAGGATTAATTTATATTTCATAAAAGTCACTGGAACTTCTTTGTTGAGATTAGACCAGTGAAAACCACAAGACCAGTAAGTGAGGAAGCTATTGCTATAAGCTAAGCAGGCAGGATGTGGTGGCTCAGACCAGGATGGGTAGCAGTGGAAAGTCTGAAGAGTGGACAGATTCTGCATGTGACTTGGAAGTAAACCAACAGGATTTTCCGAAGGATAGGATATGGAGTCTGAGGAAGAGAAGAGTCAAAGATGATTCCAGGAGTTCCCGTCATGGCTTAGCGGAAACGAATACAACTAGGAGCCATGAGGTTACAGGTTCAGTCCCCAGCCTTGCTCAGTGGGTTAAGGATCCAGCATTGCCTCGAGCTGTGGTATAGATTGCAGACACGGTTTGGATCTGGCACTGCTGTGGCTCTGGCGTAGGCCAGCAGCTACAGCTACAATTAGACCCCTAGCCTGGGAACCTCTATATGCTGCAAATGTGGCCCTAAAAAGACAAAAAAAAAAAAAAAATTCCAGAATTGCTGGCCTGAGCAACTAGAAGGATAAAGTTGGCATTCATAGAATGATTGGGGCAAAAATTGGCTTGGAGTGTATTTGAATGGGTTTGAAAGAGACTGAGAGGAAAGGAATTGACAATGACAAGATCAAGCAGAGACAACTGTAGTACTTTCAGTAGACAGGGGCAAATAAATGGAGAGCTAACTCCCAAGGGAAATAGAGACAAGAGAAAGTTAAGGTTTTAAACTAAAATAGTAACATGTTTGGAAAAGAGCTTTTTGTTTTTGTAGTCACCTGGTACTACCAACTTAAGACCATTTTAAATTCTCTGCTTGAGGTTTTTCAGAATGCAGCATGAATTGGGGCCATGAATCTTTTTGTTAGTAGCTAAATATTTGTAAAAGTGTATTCCAAAGGAATTTTTAAAGAACCAGTAATCCTTAATACATAAAATATAAAAGAAAACACTTAAATGACATCTTTTTTTTTTTTTTTGTCTTTTTAGTCCTACACCCACAGCATATGGAGGTTACCAGGCTAGGGGTCGAATAGGAGCAGTAGCTGCCAGCCTACGCCATGGCCACAGCAACGAGGGATCCAAGCCACATCTTCAACCTGCACCACAGCTCTTGGCAACTCCAGATCCTTAACCCACTGAGCAAGGCCAGGGATCGAACCCGCAACCTTATGGTTACTAGTCGGATTTGTTAACCACTGAGCCATGACAAGAACTCCCTTAAATGACATCTTATTGTAAAAGTGGCCTACATAAAATATAAAAAGTAATCACTATATCCATATGTTGTTCAGAGTAATTTAAATGTGTGTCTGTTAAAGCAGTATTTTCTCCTCAATTAGAGAAGGTAATATTTCTTATTTAGTGACACATTTTTAATTCTTTTACATTCAAAAGAGCATTTGAGTAATTAAAATTTGATCTTTTAAAGCCACAAAAAGGGATTTAATTGCCTATTCATGTAATATTTGTTCATAAACCTTACACCAATCAAAGCTATCTCCTATAGGTATGGTTGTCCATAACTGAAAAGCATAATGAAGTCTGTCAGTCTCATAGTCACCCTTACATCCTGAAAAAGCACACTTTATGGTAATCTGCCAGCAGCACGTTATGATTTACATAATTAAGGAATCCCTCATAATAAGCCCTGTTTAATAGTTTGGTGTCTAAAATGAAATCCAAAAGCATATACTAGAGCTCTGAATATGAACATTTTATTGTTTGGGAGTATAAGATGGTATTTTATTCTTTGTTGATATAAAATGTCATTAGTATGAGTCTGTACCTAAGTCATTGAAAGAAAGCATAATACTTCTATTATTTATCTATTGATGCATGATAAATGATTCCAAAATTTAATGGCTAAGACACTATAAATGTTTATTATCTCACAGTTTCTGTAGGTCAGAAATTTAACAGCCACTTGGCTCTGTGCATCTGGCCAGAGATCTCCTGAGGTTGCAGTCATCAAAGGCTTAGCTAGGGCTGGAGGATCTGTTTCCAAGATCCTTAGTTTGAAATTCTAAGATGAACTCAGCGGTGCTTGAAGTTGACAGAAGGCTTCAGTTCCCTATGTGAGCCTCTCCGTCAGGCTGCGTGAGCATTCTCCCAACATGGCCAGCCTTCCCCAGAAAGAGCAAGGTAGAAGCTTCAATGGCTTTTATGGCCTAGCCTCAGAAGTGAGATGCCATCTCAGCAATATCCTGTTGATTACAAAGGGCAGTCCTATTCATTGTGGGAAGGGACCACACCATCCCATAGGTGCAAGGAGGCCAGTATAATTGGGGGGCTACTTTGGAAGCTATCTACCACAGTCCTATAACATATCTGCAGATTTCTCTTGTTACTTAAAATGTACTGACTAACGGATCACAACTAAGGAATGATTTATTTAAGAGTTACTTGACTATAATTTCCACAGTACAGTTTAAGGAAACACTAATGCTCATGTGTTCTTACAAACTTATATTTGCCTTGAATGACATATATTTTCATAGAAGACAGCCACAGAATTTAAACATAAAACTAGGTTTTCCAGATGCACAGGGCTCCTCAGGACCTGAGACTGGGTTCCTCCCTGGCTTCCCAGGATGTTGGAAGCCTCTGTACCACACTGGCTGAAAGGCAGGGCAGAAATCAATCAAAATGATCCAGTGGGTCCTAGAGAAGAATGACCAGCTGATCTGCTGTATCCCTGGTGAATGAGTGTACCTAGTACCATAATGTGTTAGGCTGCAATCTCGTTTATTTGGGACCATCATGGATGCCAGCCCAATAATCTTCAGGTTGTCTATTGAGTAATTGAATGTAATTCATTTCCTATGAAGTAGAGACAGGATCTTTACCATCTCAGTTGCTTAAACGTGAATGAAACTTCTGTGACTCTTAATATTGTGAAGAAGGCTCCTAAATTAACTCTATTCTCAATGCAAATATTTATTTTAATACTTAAGGACAGTCCTAAAAAAAAAGAAGAGGTTTATTATGAAGAAGGAACATTTTAAATGTTCTGCAAACTTCTTTCTAATGAATTCTGATTTTATCGCCTCCCTACTTAAGAGCACATAATGGCTGTCTTCTATGTCCTCTCTTTTTCCTTCCCTTACCCTGGGCTCCAACTTTTGTGATCTCAATATTCCCTGAAAACTGTTCTTCCATGCAGTGTGCTGTGCTCTCTGCTTGGAAAGTCTGTCTTCTCCCCACCCAATAAACTTCCTCACACTTTTGAATAGCCACCTCATAGGTGACATCACCTCCTCAAAGAAACCTGATAGGAAATTCTTGTTTTTCTGCCAGTAGTTTGTTTTTTGTCTTTTTAGGGCCCCACTCATGGCATATGGAGGTTCCCAGGCTAGGGGTCCCAGGCTAGGGCTCGAATAGAAGCTACAGCCTGCTAGCCTACACCACAGCTCATGGCAATGCCTGATCCTTAACCCACTGAGCGAGGGCAGGGATTGAACCTGAGTCCTCATGGATACTGGTCAGATTCATTTCCACTGAGCCACAAGGGGAACTCCTCTGCCAGTAGTTTTATGTCACTTTGTCTCAGGATTGTCAACTTCTTAGGACATGCTAGTTATTTGTGTCCTTGTCAATCTTCTTGCTAATTTATGAACTTTTACAAGATGAGAACCATTTTTAGATCTCTAGTGACTGACAAGTGCCCAGCGTGTGTAATTCAGCAAATATTTGTTGGATTAAGATAGTTCTTTGCAGTGTTGGTGTGTGGTGGTGCTTTTTTTTACCACTATGTGGCATCAAACTACAGAATTATTTCTGCCTTTCCATAAGGAATTCAACCAAGATGAATGTTCAGCAAATGTAGACAGTGGTTTTTCTAGGAGTGGAATTATAGGACAGGAGGCCCTCATTTTCTATGTTGTTTATTTGTGGACTATGTGAATGATAACATATTTTTTTCATGTGGAATATAGAATTCATCTAGAAAAATACATAAAACAAGAAGTATTTACAAGTAGATGTTAGCTTATTAACTTCCTACCCAAAATTGTGTTAGAATAGCTTGTCAGGAGTTCCCTGGTGGCCTAGTGGTTAAGGATTTGGCATTGTTACTGCTGTGGCGTGGGTTCAGTCCCTGGCCCAGAAATTTCCACATGTTGCAGGTACAGCCAAAAAAAAGAAAAGAAAAATTAATAATAAAAACAGAACAGCTTGTCAGCCTAGTTTAAATGATGTATTTATTATGACATAATAAATATAAAAATTACTTTGTTTATGAAAATTGTTCAATATTAAGGTTTTAAAATTCATATCGCTGCTTATACTTTTTATATACAAAATCAAATATTTAGACTTTAAAAGAAAATTGCAGTAATTTTTAAATTAAAGAAAAATATAAAATAATATCTGGAAATATTAGAACAGAAAATCACATATACATTATGTTTACAACTTGATAAAAATACGGAATAGAGTTAGAAAAGAATGTTTTGAAAAGCAGTTCATTAGGCTGGTAACATTGTGAGTGAACTTTTTTCTTCTTAAACTTTAACACTAGTTTAATAAACTTTTTTTTTTTGTCTTTTCCAGGCACCCGTGGCATATGGAGGTTCCCAGGCTAGGGGTCTAATCGGAGCTATAGCGGGATCTGAGCCGCCTCTGTCACCTACACCACAGCTCACAGCAACGCCACGTCCCCACCCCACTGAGCGAGGTCAGGGAGCAAACCCTCACTCTCATGGTTCCTAGTTAGATTCGTTAACCACTGAGCCACGATGGGAACTCCTAATAAACTATAAGACTTGTTTTTTTAAGTTGTAGAGTTGATAACTGGAATACTCAAATTACTGAAAGCTTAATACTTTGTTACCAACTGAATTATATTACTGTCATTTTAAATAAAGGGCATTTTGGGGGGCACAGATGGAAAAACACAAAAAATTTTAAATACAAAGCATCATCTTTGATTAAAATGCTTTTGCAAAGAATTTTTTTTTTTAATTCTTGCTGCAAAAAGCAGACTTATTTCCCCCACATTATTTAGGCATGCAAAAACATCCATTATTTGGGGGCCCACGTATGGACTATATCCAAGAAGGAAAAACAGATTTGCATTGCCCAGTGCATACGGCAATCCCAATTCTCAGCCCTCTCCAGAGAAGGGACTAGTAGATACCTAACTACCATTTCTTTGGGATATCTAAAGAAGAAATCTCCAGGACAGGAAGAAATGGAAAGTTTGATAAAAATTTTAGAGAGTGATTTCTCATTGTGGCTCAGTGGATTATGAACCTGACTAGCTAGTATCCATGAGGACCTGGGTTTGATCCCTGGCCCTGTTCAGTGGGTTAAGGATCCAGTGTTGCGGTGAGTTGTGATGTAGGTCACAGATGTGTCTCGGATCTGGTGTTGCTGTGACTGTGGTGTAGGCCAGTAGCTGCAGCTCGGATTCGACCCCTAGTCTGGGAACTTCCATACGCCACAGGTGCAGCCCTAAAAAGACCAAAAAAATTTTTTTTAGAGAGTAGGACTCTTCTGAATCCTGCAAGTAGAGAAAACAAAGTTTGCAAAACAGTTTGAATCTCTTGGAAAAGACAAAGATTGTGTTGTGGGTTTTTTTTGGAGCTATGGTTCTATAGTTGGTTTATAGTATTGCGTTAGTTTCAGATGTACGCAAAGTGATAGATTCAGTTATACATGTATACTTTTTCAAATCCTTTTCAATTATAGGTTATTACAAGAGATTGTGTGCTATACAGTAAATGCTTATCTGTTGTATATGTGGTGGTGTGTATCTGTTAATCCCACACTCCTAACTTAGCCCTTTCCCCTTTGGTAACAAGAAGTTTGTTTTCTATGTCTGTGAATCTTTCTGTTTTGTAAATAAGTTTATGTTATTATTACTTTTTTTTTTTTTTAGGGCTGCACCCTCGACATATAGAGGTTCCCAGGCTAAGGGTCCAATCAGAACTACAGCTGCTGGCCTGCACCACAGCCACAGGAACGTGGGATCCAAGCTGCGTCTGGGACCTACACCGCAGCTCACAGCAATGCCAGATCTACAGAGTGAGGTGAGGGATTGAACCTGCAATCTCAGGTTCCTAGTCAGATTCGTTTCTGCTGCACCACAACAGGAACTCCAAGTTTATTTGTATTATTCTTTAGATTCCACATGTAAGTGATACCATATAATAATTTGTCTTGGAGTTCCCGTCGTGGCACAGTAGTTAACAAATCCGACTAGGAACCATGAGGTTTTGGGTTCGATCCCTAGCCTTGCTTAGTGGGTTGAGGATCTGGTGTTGCCATGAGCTGAGGTGTAGGTCGCAGACGTGGCTTGGATCCCGTGTTGCTGTGGCTCCGGCATAGGCCGGCGGCTACAGCTCCGATTCAACCCCTAGCCTGGGAACCTCCATATGCTGTGGGAGTGGCTCAAGAAAAGGCAAAAAGACTAAAAATAAAAAAATAATAATAATTTGTCTTAATTTGATTTACTTTTCTTTGAATGATAATCTCTAGGTCCATCCATGTTGCTGAAAATGACGGTGTTCCATCCTTTTTATGCCTAAATAATATTCCACTATATATATTTTTTTCTTTCTTTCTTTCTTTCTTTTTTTTTTTTTTTTGGTCTTTTTAGGGCCACACCTGTGGCATATGGAGGTTCCCATCGGAGCTGGGGTCCAATCGGAGCTATAGCTGCCAGCCTACACCACAGCCACAGCAACGCGGGATCCAGGCTATGTCTGCAACCTACACCATAGCTCACAGCAACCCTGGATCCTCAACCCACTGAGCAAGGCCAGGGATCGAACCCATGTCCTCTTGGATGCTAGTTGGGTTCACTAACTGCTGAGCCACGACAAAAATTCCTATATGTGTTTTTTTCTAATTCTTGGATTCTGATTTGTGAAAAAAAGTGTGTATATCCATATATGTATGTATGCTGCATATTCTTTATCCATTCATCTTTTAATGGACATGTAGGTTGCTTTCATGTCTTGGCCATTATAAATAGTGCCGCTGTGAACATTGGGGTGCATGTATCTTTTTGAATTAGAGTTTTTGTCTTTTCTGGATATATGCCCAGGAGTGGGATTACTGGATCATATGGTGACTCTGTTTTCAGTTTCTAAAGAACCTCCATACTGTTTTTCATCGTGGCTGTATCAGTTTACATTCACACCAGCAGTGTAGGAGGGTTCCCTTTTCTCCAAACCTAGCATTTATTATTTGTAGACTTTTTGAGATGGCCATTCTGACTGGTGTGAAGTGATACCCCATTGTTGGTTTTGATTTGCATTTCTCTAATAATTAATGATGTTGAACTTTTTTTTTTTTTGTCTTTTTACTATTTCTTGGGCTGCTCCTGCGGCATATGGAGGTTCCCAGGCTAGGGGTTGAATTGGAGCCGTAGCCACCGGCCTATGCCAGAGCCACAGCAACACGGGATCCGAGCCACGTCTGCAACCTACACCACAGTTCACGGCAACGCCGGATCATTAACCCACTGAGCAAGGGCAGGGATTGAACCTGCAACCTCATGGTTCCTAGTTAGATTCGTTAACCACTGCGCCACGACGGGAACTCCTGAACATTTTTTTAATGTGCCTGTGGGCTATCTATATGTCTTCTTAGGAGAAATGTCTATTTAAATCTTCTGCCTGTTTTTTTAAATTGAGTTGTTTGTTTTTCTTGATATTGAGTCGTATGAGCTGTTTGTACATTTTTGGAAGTTAACCCCTTGTTAGTTGCATCATTTGCAAATATTTTCTCCCAGATTATAGGTAGCCTTTTCATTTTGTTTTGTTTTTCATTTTTATTAGAGTTGATTTACAGTGTTGTGCCAATTTCTGCTGTATCACAAAGTGACCTAGTCATACATACGTACATTCCCTTTTTTTTTTTTTGGTTTTGTTTTTTAGGGCCACACTTGTGGCACATGTAAGTTCGCGGGCTTGGGATTGAATCCAAGCTATAGCTGCTGGCCCACACCACAGCCACACCAACACACAATCCGAGCCACATCTGTGATGTACACCACAGCTCACGGCAGTCCCAGATCCTTAACCCACTGAGCAAGGCCAGGGATCAAACCCACATTCTCATGGATACTAGTTGGATTGGTTTCCACTGTGCCACAATAGGAACTTCCAACATTCCCTTTCTTTTTTTTTTTTTTTTGGTCTTCTTGGCTTTTCAAGGGCCACTCCCTCAGCATATGGAGATTCCCAGGCTAGGGGTCTAATCAGAGCTGTAGCCGCCCAGCCCACGCCAGAGCCACAGCAACTCAGGATCCCAGCCGCATCTGTGACCTACACCACAGCTCACAGCAACGCTGGATTGTTGACCCACTGAGCAAGGCCAGGGATCAAACCCACAACCTCATGGTTCCTAGTCGGATTCGTTAACCACTGCGCCACGATGGGAACTCCCATTCCCTTTCTTATACTGCCTTCCATCATGGTCGATCCTGAGAGGCTGGATATAGTTTGCTATGCAGAAGAACCTCATTGCTTATCCATTCTAAATGTGGTAGTTTGGATCTACTAACCCCAAACTCCCAAGTCCATCACACTTCTTTCCACCTCCCCCTTGGCAACCACAAGTCTATTCTCTGTGTGAGTCTGTTTGTGTTTTGTACGTGAGTTCATTCATACCATGTTTTAGATTCCACATATAAGTAATACCATATGGTATTTGTCTTTCTCTTTCTGACTGACTTGACTTAGTATGAGAATCTCTAGTTGCATCCATATTGCTGCAAATGACATTATTTCATTCTTTTTAAGGCTGAGTAGTAGTCCGTGGTATATATGTACCACATATTCTTAATCCATTCATCTCTCAGTGGATATTTAGATTGTTTCCACGTCTTGGCTGTGGTGAATAGTGCTGCAATGAACGTGTGGGTGTATGTGTCTTTTTCAAGGAAAGTTTTGTCCAGATATATGCCCAAGAGTGAGATTGCTGGGTCATGTGGTAGTTCTGTATTTAGTTTTCTGAAGAACCTCCATACTGTTCTCCATAGTGGTTGTACCAATTAACAGTCCCATCAACAGTGTAGGAGGTTTCCCTTTTCTCTACACCCTTTTCAGCATTTGTTATTTGTAGACTTATTAATGATGGCCATTGTGACTGGTGTGAGGTGGTACCTCATTGTAGTTTTGATTTGCATTTCTCTAATAATTAATGACATTGAGCATCTTTTCATGTGCCTGCTGGCCATCATATATCTTTTTTGAAGAAATGTTTATGTAGGTCTTCTGCCCATTTTTCAATTGGGCCGTTTGTTTTCTTGTTGAGTTGTATGAGTTTGTAAGCCCTTGTCAGTTACATCTTTTGCAGCTATTCTCTCCTATTCTCTAGGTTGTCTTTTTGTTTTGTTTTTGATTTCCTTTGCTGTACAAAAGCTTATAAGTTTGATTAGGTCCCTCTTGTTTATTTTTGCTTTTATTTCTTTTGCCTTGGGAGACTGATAAAAGTAAATATTGCTATGATTTATGTCAAAGAATGTTCTGCCTATGTTCTTTTCTAGAAGTTTTATGGTTCACATCTTATATTTAAGTCTTTAAGCCATTTTGAGTTTATTTTTATATATGGTATGGGAGGGTGTTCTAACTGCATTGATTTATGTGAGGCTTTGTCAGGTTTTTAATATCCATATAAATATTATCTGGACTGCATGCTTAAAGGTTTCTGGAGCAGAGCAGATTACTGTTATTTCCTTACAGCAGATAATATCCATATGGTTCCCCAGTGCCCAAATTCTTATCCCTGGGGTGACATGATAACTGGCTGAATAAAAGTCTACATATAGGTAATATGATTATTGGTGAGAAACTCCAAAAAGTGAGCCTGGGCATTTATATAGAAGGAAAGGTAGCTGTTAATCTCACCCCTCTTCTGAGAACATATCATTAGAAATGCAATGGGAAGGATCCTGGGTTCCTAAGCTAACCCTTTAGAATGTAAATAAATTTCTCCAGGAAGAAGCTAGACCAACTTCAGTAAAAAAGCAGGGGAACCTGAATTCATTCCTCACTGTCAAGTAATCTGTCCCATGATCCAGATGTGGGCCAGCCATCGCAGGAATGAACTGGATCTAAACTTCCCAGTGTGCTGAGCAGACCGGTGGTGCTGCAAATGGGCAGGAATACACCAAGATAATGATTCCTCAAACTCAGTGCAGCCAGGCTGGGGCTGGGGATCCCTGCACATACTGCCCAATCCATTTACCTCTGTGCTGTACCATGTTCACATTTTCTATGTAAGGAGAACCTCTGGACAAGTTCTTCCAGCCATGAGGACAGGAGTTGACTAGTTTGGGGCCAGTGTTTTGGAGATCTGCTCTGTTTGTGAAACATAGTCATGAAAGGTACTTACATGGATTTAAAGATGACTAGGACACCCAATTGACAACTCTGAGTACAGCAGTATACGGAAGGCAAGAATCAGAGATGATTCTTGGATTCTGGTTGGACAGACACTTCTGTCTGTGGCCCTAGCCCTCTGGCAAGACTGAGTCGAGAGCCAGCAGAACAGCTGCTTGGAGCGTTTGGGGTATGAGTTAACATAGTCAACACTCCCACCCCTTTCAGGCAAAGCCCAGTTCACTTCTGGGGGCACTTCTGGAAGTCTACGAAAAAGGGCCATTTAACTTTATATTAAAATATCACAGAAAAATAGTATCTTCTTTCAACAGGATGCTCTACTCTAGTGTCTCATGGTACCAGCTCTCTGGCAGCACACTAATTTCAGAGCTTACAGCCTACTTTACCTAGAGTTACTTTGCCAGAGCTTCTGCCTACTTTGGTCTGAATTGGTTTGGAAGTAGGTGAGCTCTCCCTGCCTGAGAGAGGAGGGACTTGAGCCTGGAGGAATGGATCAGGGGTTAAGTCTGGCAGAGGGTGACAGTAACAGCCAGCATTAATGGGGCCCTCACCTCAAGCCACGCCTCTTCTTATCCCTTTGAAGTTGTCAGTTCACTTAATCCTCACACAATCATGCGCTAGTTACTGTCTCCATTTTGCAAATGAGAAAACTGGTTTTTCTACAGGTTAGGGGAAGGATTGAGTCAGACAACCGAAGTGTGACGCTTTCCCACTGGCTAATAAACCTCTTTGGATCTCAGCTTTCTCATCGTTTGAAAATGATTGTAATATTGTAATGGTTTGCTATACTGCTGTGAGAATTACATGAGATAGCACCTGTGAAGTGCCTATCAGGATTTCTGGATTGAAATAATGTTCAACAAGTGGCCTGTTATTTTTCCCATTCACATTTGACTCAACCACAAGCCATCTGGGGCTCACTGCCCCTCACTTAATTTTCAGCACCCCTGGGCTGAATAAAGTCTCCTCGAATATGTCCATGTAGTAACCCTGGGATCTGTGAATGTGTTATACAGTGAAAGGGATTTTGCAAATGTGATAAAATGCAATATTTTGAGATGAGGGTAGTATCCTGCATAACCCAGGTGAGCCCTATCACAAGGGTCCTTATGAGAGGAAGGCAGATGGATTGAAGTCAGAAAAAGATGTGAGGAGTTCCCGTCGTGGCTTAGCGGTTAGGGAACCCAACTAGTATCCATGAGGAGGCGGGTTTGATCCCTGGCCTCGCTCAGTGGGTTGGGGATCCAGCATTGCTGTGAGCTGTGGTGTGGGTTGAAGATGTGGCTCAGATCCTGCATTGCTGTGGCTGTGGCATAGGCCGGCTTCTGATTGACCCCTAGCCTAGGAACCTCCATATGCCACGGGTGCAGCCCTAAAAAGACAAAAAATAAAAAATAGGAGTTCCCATCGTGGCGCAGTGGTTAACGAATCCGACTAGGAACCATGAGGTTGCAGGTTCGGTCCCTGCCCTTGCTCAGTGGGTTAACAATCTGGCATTGCCGTGAGCTGTGGTGTAGGTTGCAGACGCGGCTCGGATCCCGCGTGGCTGTGGCTGTGGCGTAGGCCAGTGGCTACAGCTCCGATTAGACCCCTAGCCTGGGAACCTCCATATGCCGCGGGAGCGGCCCAAAGAAATAGCAAAAAGACAAAAAAATTAAAAAAATAAAAATAAAAAAAAATAAAAAATAGAAAAAGATGTGGTACAGAAGTAGGGGTTAGTGCGATATGTCCTTAAGACTGGGGAAGGAGCCACAAGCCCAGGAGTTGCAGGCAGCCTCTAGGAACTGGGAAAGGCAAGGTGATGACATCTTGATTTTTATCCCATAAGACCCATTTCTGACTTCCAGAACTATAGTAAAATAAATGTGTGTTATTTTTATGTTACTGAGTGTGTAGTATTTAACACAACAATAAGACACTAATACTCAGCCTAACTGAGAAAGAAGAGGGTGGGCACCAGGCTGCACCCCTCCATTGCCCTCAGTGTCCAAGCCAGACCAGCTGCCTAGCTGTCTGCCCTCAGCCCCTTAGCTCCTTGAAGCTAAAATAAACCCCTGCAGCTGTGTGGGGCTTTTGTGTTTTGTTTTAATTAAAGAATAGATTTTTCAGGAGAGGAAAGACATGGGGGCAGAGAAGTAAGGCCAAAAAAAGAATCCAAATGCAAACTGTTGTTCTAGCTGCTTTTTAGCCTCTACAAACTAGTACAGCACCTGTACAAAACATCACAATAAAGGTTAAAGATCATGGTGTTCTCTTAGCAAGGCTGAAAAAAGTCAGTCTCTGGTCTTTGGAATTTAGGCTGCCGTCCTCGTTTGGGGGTAGATCCTCCCATGCCTGGCGCAATCCACGCCTTTAATAAGATTTGGACAGAAGAATAGCCACCTGGCCCAGTGGTAGAAGCGGGTGCAGTTTTGAGTATCCTGTGTCACATGACTACCAAAGTTCCTCCCCTGGACACAGTGCCAGGTGGGAGTGTACATCTTAGCAAACTCCTTCCTGTTTTAGGCCACAGTGCCCTACCCTAGGTCGCGTTTCTATATCGCCTGAGTAGCATGCTTCCCGGGGTCCTGGGGCATCTCCACACATCTGCGTTTTTCACACCTCCTTCTGGTTACAGTTGATTCCTGTGGGACTGGGTGCGTTCTCCTGGGGGGAGATCTATAGGACACATCAAGGCCTGGACCACATGCTGCCGTTTGGCTGGCACTAGCCTCTGCCTGTACTTGGACTTGGGTGTGGGAATGGGTGGATTCAAGCAGTGAGGGAACTATCCCATCGCAGTGTGAGGAGTTTGTCCAAACTCTTCCTGGTCCGGTAACCCGTGCAAGCATGCAGGGCAGGAGTTGAGGATTCCTGGAAGAGATAAACCGTGTTGTCTGTACCCTAGCACACAGGAACCCTTTGTGCTGTTCTCAGAGGGAGAACACACTCAGAGGGCCCCGCAAGAGGAGGGGTAACTACCCAGCCCAGGAGTCTGGCTTGGGCTGGCACCTCAGTCTGGAAGCCAGGCAGAGTTCCCCCACCTACAGGACTCTGTCCCGCCTCCCCACCCTCCTGAACTCTCTTGGACTAGGGAGGAACACATGTGGTCCCTTCAACCAGACCCCTTCCCTCAACATTAATCATTTTCATTAATTCCTTAACCACAAACCTTAAAAGCCAGCAGGGCTGGGATTCACATTTTCCTGAGGGAGAAACATTAAAATGGAACAAAAGGCCAGTGTGCAGTGGTTCTGATGATTAGTCCCGGGCTCTTTGCCTTATGTTCCAAAGTCTCCTTTTTATATGCAAATGAGGCCAAGTGTGTCTGTGACACTTCCCTACAAAATGAAACAATGCCATAATAACAAGGTCTTGAGAATTAATGGTACTAAATGGGTAATTTGAGTTTAATGTTAAATCCTGGAGTAGGTGACCCAAGGCCAGAAAGAGTGGCTTTCCAAGTGTCACCTCTGCCATCTGGTGGCCAAATGACAATATAACTCAAACAGCTGTGTATTGATACTATCATCACAGAAGAGTCACACAAGACCCAGAAGCTGAGTGAATGATTTTGAGTGTGAGCTCTGACTTTTAGGGCCTGAGATGACAAAACATAATGTTAAGTCAACAAATAGAGGTCAGAGGTTTTCCACAATTATTTCTGCTCAGGGTGAGGAACCTCATAGTTTACAGTGGAAGAGCCCCTTCATCCATTTATTCAACAAGTATTTATTAAACATTGTCATAAGTGAGTTCCCCAGGAAACAGATTCTGGGCAGAGATTTGCATAAAGGAGGGTTACTGGGGAGTACTCTTGAGAACAAACCATGCGATGGCTTAAGGAAAACAGAACTGATCAGAAAGGGTGGAACTGGGATGAATTTGCCCCAGAGGCCTTAACCAATCCTACCCGGAGCTCTGGAGTTGGCCTGGCAAGAAACAGAGCCTCTGCCTTCGGCATCAACCAGTTATTGGATCAGGCAGTAACGAGCAGGCAAAACAAGCTGCATCCAGGGTAACAAACGCCTTGTCCTAAAATGGAAATCTGGGCAGCACATCACAGCAGCCACTACAGAACCCCACTATGTTCTCGGCAGTGTGCCACGGTCTAGTGATACAATATTGAACAAGACAATACCTCTGCCTTCAAAGGTACCCACAGGGGCAGAGTTATATAAAGAATAAACAAATTAAAAAAAAAAATCTCAGGAAATAAAGTTATCTTGTAACTAGGAAATGTATCCCATAAACTTAAACTACAAAGAAAAATCCTGGGCTTTTATGGATGACAATAAAGAAAGTTGAAAGTACTTAGAGTGGAAAGTGAATTCACTCCCTGCTGAAGTAAAAATTGAGGAAGAAGGGAAAAAAGTCATTCAGGAGGAGTTCCAGAGAAACAATCAAAGCTGTGGGAGATGACTTTGGCATTCATCTGTAAAGGACTGTGGATCCCTCCAGCTCTACCCAAGAATAGGTGATGGGGCTCTGTCTCTCTCCTGGGGCTTGCAAGTGGACTCACCTATGAGGAAGGAGGGCTGCCTTTCCAAGCAGGGGATGCTGGTTGCTGATGCTGATCCTGCTCATGTCCTTTTGATGTCCCTACCCAATCCCTTTATCTCAGCTGTCCCCTACCCTATATCCCTTTGGTCCCCCCCTTCTCCCTCTTGTGGCACCTTTACCATCTCAGAATAAAAGTGCTTGGGCTTGTCTGTTACCCTAGCCTGTTACTCACAGCATGACAGTGAACTCTATACCTTCATTTCTTTGGAGTCTAAATATTTGAAATGCACAAAACTATTTCTCTGCCAGTGAGTTTCAGAAAAATCATGCTAAATCAAGCTAAAAATTGCCTTCCTTGTCCCCAGGTTGGGGTGTCCATTGTTTGAAGCAAGAGGGATGAAACCTCTAAAAGCAGTGGACCACAATGGAGTAGATGTTGACCGTTCAGAACTCCCTCTGTTCAGAGCTTCAGATGCTGACCTTCAAAAGAACATTTGTATTTGGATGCCCTGCTTCAAACTCTTATCTCTTTTTGCCCCACTTCTACCTAACTAGCTCCTCCTTCCAAATTCTCTATATTAGCTTGCACCCTAAACAAGCAAAAAACTCTGAGAGTCTCTCTTTGCTTTGAACTCCACTCCCTCCCATCTAACTAATCACCAAGTTCTAGATAGTTCTATAGTTTCTATCACTGTCCCAATTCAAGACACTGCTAACAACCTCCTTACTTGTCTTGTAGAACAGGAGTATCTCAACCTTGGCACCATTGGCATTTTGGACCAAGTATTTCCTGTGAAGTTGTCTTGTGCATTGTAGGATGTTTAGCAGCATCCCTGGTGACTACCCACTAGATGTCAGTAGCACCCCTTAGTCATGATGTTCTTTTTTCTTTTCCTTTTTTTTTTTTTTGTCTTTTTTGCCTTTTTAGGGCTGCACCCACGGCATATGGAGGTTCCCAGTCTAGGGGTCGAATCAGAGCTGCTGGCCTACACCACAGCCACATCAACACCAGGTCCAAGCCCCATCTGCGACCTACACCACAGCTCATGGCAACACCAGATCCTTAACCCACTGAGCAAGGCCAGGGATTGAACCTGAGTCCTCATGGATACTAGTCAGGTTCATTAACCACTGAGCCACAACGGGAACTCCTTTTTTTCTTTTTTTTATTCTAGTCTTGACACTTTAAAATGTCTTCAGACCAGTACTGTGTTGG
The DNA here is from genome assembly GCF_016906955.1 of Phacochoerus africanus. Classification (NCBI taxonomy): domain Eukaryota; kingdom Metazoa; phylum Chordata; class Mammalia; order Artiodactyla; family Suidae; genus Phacochoerus; species Phacochoerus africanus. The sequence goes on along the minus strand of NC_062548.1, from coordinate 101,384,798 downwards.
GCCATCTTGGAGCCTGAGGCAAAAGGAAAAATCTGTGCCCTCTATACACCTATCAAAATTTCCTCTCACATTTTGAACCAAATGGAAAAAGTTAATGAAATTTCCACAACAACAAGAATGAATTTACTTTATGCTAACGTAAAATTTGAAGGAAAAAATATAAAGGACATCCAGAGAGACTTTGCAGGGCCCAGGACAAAATGAAAATACAGGGCCCCTTCAAAAATTAAATAATTTTGGAGTTCTCTTGCAGCACAGTGGGTTAACGATCTGGTTTTGTCAGGGGTCACTGCTGTGGTGGGGAGCTTCTATATGCCGTTGTGCAGCCAAAAAAACAAAAAATTTAAGAATTTAAAGACAGCGGAGCTGTAAACCAATTGTGGGGCCTCTTGAAGTGTGGGGTCCTTCTGCATGTGGGACGTTGTTTGACCGCACGGGTCTCACGCCCTTGAAGCTAGCCTTGAACCCCACATTGCCCCATCCCCCTGATGGGGAATGTGACAGCTATATGGGCCCTCAGGAAGCCCAAGATGATTGGAACCAACTGTTCCCATTGCACAATAACACAGGGCCCTAAGACAAACAACATCGTGATTTTTTTGGCATTTATTTTGATTTTTTTTTAATATCACATTAATGTATTATATCTTGGTTACCGAGGATTTTGGCACCCTCTTAAATTTTGCAGCCTGGGTGAGTTCCTTCTTAATCTGAGTCCCATGCCAAACTGTGTCAAATGTTCCTACTGACTTGGAGCAGTGATTCTCAGACTCTGACCTGGACCAAAATCACCTGGAGGGCTTTGTCGAACCACAGACGGGTGGGCCGCAGTCCCAGAGTTTCTGATTCAGTAGGTCTGGAGTAGGACCTGAGAATGTGCATTTCTGAGTCTTCAGCTAATGCCAAAGCTGCCCATCCAGGGCCCATTGAGAACCACCACTTTAGAGCCATCCTTCATGTCATACCAATGAGGATATTTCCAAAATTCAAGGCACTATTCTGCTAAAATTTTCAGTGATCCTCCTGTCCTAAACAATACAATAGATGCTACTTAGCATGGCATCTATTCCTCCCAAGGACCCCCTCTCCTGCCCCCACATGATGTTCTAGTAATATGGGACTAGATTTCTCTTAAACACCCTTAAACATTCAAATCAGCTGTCATCTTTAGAAATGTTCTTTAAGCCTCTAGATAGAGTTAGGTGCCTTTTCTTTGCTCTCTCAATGAACATAATATGTACCTCTCTGTTAGCATTTAACCTTATGTCAAAACGATCTGTTTCTGTGAATGTCTGCTCCTTCAGACAGCAGAATCCTGGGAGGCTGGGATTATCTTTATTCCTCTAGGGTCTGCTACAGCCTGTAGCAAACAAGTGCTCCACTAGCATCTAAAGAACTGAGCTGGACTTATCTGAATGCCATTCTATTATGATGAGGTAGAAAAGAGAAAAAGACCATGACCTCAAGTAACAACTAGAGATTTAGGTGCACAGGTCCCAGCTGAGTTTCAAGAGTCCTGAGGTTTAAGAGTCTGGCAGACAGTTCTCTAAATGTCTACAAGGGTTGAATGCTTTTTAAATGCAGAGGTAACCCTTAATATGTTATTGGTGACATCTGGACCCTATTGATAGCAATATCTGTTTGAGCTCTGAAAGACAGCAGCTGGGGAAGAAAAACATGAAGCATTGGTGAGAACTGAAAGAAATGCAATCAGAAAGAGCAACAGTAGAACAGAATGGTCTAGAATGATATGGAGAGGTAAAAGAAAAACAACATAAGGGAAAAATGCTCAGATTCAGAGGGAAAATGAGAGGTTTTTTTCCACTAAAATGTAATTTTTATGATGTTAAAATTCTTCAATAATATCTATTACATTGAAAACATTTCAAGAAATCAGTTGGCTCTCTTGCTTTAAGTAAGTTTGAAGGATAATTTTATAATACAAAAGATTAACACTAAACTTCAAAGTACAGAGCTACTTACCATATGAGTTAGTTTAAGTGAAATTTGGATAGTTGGCTCCTGATATCATGGACAAGGGATGGAAAAATGAAATTTACGGCACCTCAAAACAGAGAGTGATCTGCAGTCCATCGTGAAATGTGTTAGATGTCTTTTGGGACAAAGTAAACCAAAATTCTGGCTTAAAAGTATTACCATCAAACCTGAAGGAAGCTACATGGCAGTGCTTCAAATTCCAATAACATCTCTGAGAAAAATGTATTTGTAATGTTTCTGATATACTGATATTTGATATTTTCCACGTCTTTTAAAATATACACATTGTTGTTAGGGAAATTTGAATATAACCTACCTCATTTGAAACTGTGACTGTATATTCATGGAATAAGGTTGCAGGGGATATGGGAGTCCTAGTTCTAGGAAGGACTTGCTGCCCAGGTTGCATGGAATATGGTGACCAAAGAGCTTCCAGCTGTCACTCCCATCAGGGTTTTCCTAAACTATTGCCACACCTCAGCACACACACCCTTCCATCTGAGTACTGACCAACCTATGGCATTCTTAGTATATTTGTGGTCATCGTGGGACAGCGCTGACTTGGGTCGTACATGCTCTAGGCTTCCCCATGGGCATTTCTTGTTCCAAACCTACATCATTCCTTTCCAACCCGAAGTTGGTCCCAATAAATATGATGCATACCAAGCCCTGCCTTAGCTTCTGCTTTCACAGAGCTAATGGGGGACAAATATTAACAAGTATACAGAATAGGACACATTTGTGATTCTTCACCTCCTTTATTCCAAGCAGGAACTAGAATGCAGATAGATGAATAGTTAGATAGACAGATGGATAGATGGATGGATAGATAGAGAATCTGTCTCTATACGATTTTTTACTCTGCAGTCATTTCTCTCTCTCTCTCTTTTTTTTTTTTTTAGGGCTGCTCTAGAGGCATATGGAGGTTCCCAGGCTAGGGGGTCCAATCGGAGCTGTAGCCACCAGTCTACACCACAGCCACAGCAACGTGGGATCTGAACTGAGTCTGCGACTTACACCACAGTTCATGGCAACACCAGATCCTTAACCCACTGAGCAAGACCAGGGATCGAATCCACATCCTCATGGATGCTAGTTGGGTTCATAAACCACTAAGCCATGATGGGACCCATTCTTTTCTTGATATGGAAGAATCCTAGGAGTTTTCTAGTTGTTCTCTTCCCTAAGTAACAGAAACAGGAAATTATATTCAGAATCAGTACCAATTAATCATTTATTCATTCAACAAACATTTAATGAGTGCCTGTGCTATACCAGCCCCTTGGAGTTCCTAGTGCCTAAGGATACAAAGTGTGTAATATAGTGTTGAAAAAAATTAGTAAGTGCTAGAACAGAGGAAACACTGATTATAGTGATGGGACAAAGAAGCAAGTGATTACTTCTGCTTTTGTGAAGTGGGAGAAGCCACATAACAAGAGGTTTTCCAGGATGTAGAGGTGATTAAGCTGTAAACAGGGAGGCATTCCAGCCTTTCCCAGCACAGAGAACAACACAGTGCGAGACTGAACACATGAAACAAATCAGCGCCTCTGGGGAGATTTAAGTCTTTAATCTGGCAACAGCTTCTCTCACCATTTAGCCTTTCCACTGACCAATCTCTTTGCACGAAACAAAGAGCCATACCCGAGGCACATGGAGGTTCCCACACTAGATGTCTAAATCAGAGCTGCAGCTGCTGGCCTACACCACAACCACAGCAACGCCAGAACCGAGCCACGTCTGCAATCTATACCACAGCTCACGGCAACACCAGATCCTTAACCCACTGAGCAAGGCCAGGGATCGAACCTTCGTCCGTAGTCAGATTCCTTTCCGCTGAGCCACGACAGGAACTCCCCATGAAACACTTTTGACTCTCCCAATTTTTTAACAGGATTAACTTCTTGTCCTCGTTGTCTTTGTTAGGACATCACTTTCATGAAGAATTCTTCCTTGATGCACTCCAGACTGGACTAGGTAAGTCTGCCATACAGTTCCTCAGCACAGAGTACTTCCCCTGTCCCAGCATTTATTACACTGTGCTCTAAATGCCAGTCTGCTTATCAGCTTCCCTCTGAGTGAACCATAACCTTCTTGAAAGCAGAAGTTAGTCACTGTTCATCATCAGATCTCGACACGCTGCCTGGAAGATACAAGGTCCTCTTTGATGAATAAATCAATGCTGCTAAGTGCAATGGACTTAGGAAGACATATTCATTTATTGAATCAACACCTATTTGTGCACATTATGTGCTAGACATCTCTAGGCACTGGAAATCCCAAGAATGAACAGAACAAAGAATCTCATGGAGCTTACATTCTAGTGGAGAAAGACAGACAGTAGACAAACTGCTATAAATATAAAGCAGGATGGGGAAGAAGAAGTTTCTTATTTCATATAGGATGGTCAGGGAAGACCTCATTCATAAAGTTATATCTGAGAAAAGTCCCAAAAGAAATGTGGAAATGCGCTACAAATATTTGGCATTAAGATACACATTAGAAAGATCATCAGCAATATGTAAAATAACCTCCTTAATGTTTCTTCTACATCTTGGTTAATTTCTCTCAGCTATTTTGGATAGGGTCATGGGTTATTTTTGTTAAACTCTCACTTTTATTGTGGTTATCTCTCTAGGTACTAGCAAAATATCTCAAGTTCTTTATTTCACAGTCCATGTTACAAGGATTTTTGTAATGGTCAGGAAATTTCTTTTTTTCTAAAGAGTTTTGAAATTATAGACTAACCCAAAGAATACCTACTATCAGGACAAATAGTTTATCCTTTGTTAGCTGGCGCTGGGCATGACCGATTAATATGGCCATCTGAACTGAGTTAATTTCTGAGAAGCTTACCTTTCAAGGGTAAATTCAAATCTGTGATAGCCCAGCCTACTTGGCAATTTTCAGTTTTTCTTTTTGAGTATGGGCCATTACAAAATTAAATCAAGGACATTTAAGAGAGTCTCTATAAGGCCCATAAGTGATGTGGAGCGTTCCCTGATAGGAGTTAAGTAATGACAGGGTTCTCTTTTTTCAAGCAAATGAAGGAAAAGATACTGGGAGGTGAAATACAACAATATTTTATAGAGATTAGATGACTAGATAAAAAATGAGAAATTTTCTATCTGTAGAAGAGTGTATATAGCACAGGAACCATTAAGGTTAGCGAAAACCTTAAAACAAAATCAAATGAAGTTTTTACACATTTTACTATTGCTGTCACACTTCCAAACAAGGTGACTATATTTTGGCTACTCAGTGAAATGCTGAAATGAGCAGTAGGCCTCTAAAGATTACCATGTATTTGTATTAATACTGCTAGTGTTTATTCAGACTTTGTATGAACAAAAAGGGGTATAGGGATTATGCATCTAGAATCCCAAGGAAACCAAAAAGAAGACAAAAAGACAACTTACAGAATGGGAGGAAATAGTTTCAAATGATGCAACTGACAAGGGCTTAATCTCTAAAATATATAGAATCCCAGAAAACACATTTTAATAGGTGGTTATTATACCATCTTGGTGCTTGTACATGAGCATGTTGTTGTTTTCTTAAACTTGAAAAGTACCCAATCATACAAAGTATTTGTTTTTACTTAACTATAATTTGCCTGAGAAGATAAACTCTCTTTTTATTGTTGGGTTTTTTAAATCGTTTTATTAATTTGTTTTTGTGGCACCCATAGCACATGGAAATTCCCCGGGGCCAGGGGTCAAACCTGTACCACAGCATCAACCAGAGCGACAGCAGTGATAATACCTGATCCTTCACCTACTAGGCCACTAGGGAACTCCCAGGGTTTTTGTGTTGTTTGTTTTTGTTTTTTAATTCTAAGTTTGTTAAACAAAAGAATTCATACAGGTTTTTTTAGACAAACCTAATTATCCCTATTTGCCTTTCTTTTATTGAGTGATGGAGCAAATCTTTGTGTTACCAGCAAGTCATTTTAGGGACCTGAAGGATAGCTCAGGCATAAAAGATATCTTAAGAGTTTTATTATTCTGAATTTGAGGCCTGAATTTAGGAAAAGCAACATCAAGGGTGATTAAGGAGACAGATTCATAAATATCTAAATACAAAACAACTTGCAGCAAAGGTATAAAAACATAGCAATAAGCAAGAATGCTTGCCAGAAACTCAACTTTTTTTTCAAAAGTGAGAACTTTTGAAAAATGATTTAAAACTATGTCAAGAAGCACCAAGAATTAGCAAAATAATTTGGTGACCTCCACTGATCTGTACGTAAAATAACATTAATTTTAAGAAAAAAATCCAAATTCTATTTTTACTTCTTTTGCATATTATTTGTGTAACAATTTGCGGTAAAGGGCTTATTAATATACCTTAATATGTATTCAATCCCACATATGTAAATGCAAATAAAAATATACACATAGATATTAATTTGAAGTCTAATTTTAAAATATAATTAATGTATTAATAGAGTAGATAAAACAATGTATATAGCATAGTAAATTTGCCATCTGAACAAACTACAACTTTTTTAATAAGATCCTCAAAATGCACTATCATTGTGTGTGTGTATATATATATATATGTGTGTGATTTTAAAATATTATTGTATCTAGTGTAATTAATTAAACGATTATATGAATTGCCCTATTTAACCAAAGTCACCAGCCTTTCTTTTCTTCAGATACAAAAGAAAACTAGAAAATTGAAAACCAAAATTGTCTGTTTTTCTCCTTTAGCACTTACCTCATATAACTCTAATAAATGTGAGGTGGCAAAAATAACTAAATTGTGAATGTGTGTGTATGTATGTGTGTCTATGTGTAGTATCATTTAAATGTATTTGCAAATTTTGTTAATCTATTGTCAGTTTAGGCAAAAAGGTAACTTAAAATTTTGTTTAGTTACTAGTTTTTGTTTCTTTTTTTTATAGAAACCATCTCTGCATCAAAGATTATTTATTAATTTAACTTAGTCATTTGTTGAAGGTCCTAAAGTTAGTTAAAGGTCTGGAAATCATAATTTAGCTAATACTTTAAATCATTATGATTTGTAGCATTGTAAAAACTTCATAAGATTAAACCCTTTGAACAGACATTCATTATCATTCCAATTAGTTGAATACAATTTTATATGTATGATTTTTTTTTTTACTTAAAACAAATTATGGAAACAGTGATAATTTATTTAATGCATAAAACCAATGTAGGAAATTTAAGATGTTTGACTCAAAAGAATTTAACCTTGGTCTTAAATGAACCAAACTATCATGCTGACATTATTTTTATATGGTAAACTAATTTTTTTAAAACTCTCAATCACAACCAAAATTCCTCTTTTATCTTAATGTTCTAAAGGCTTTTCTTCCTATCTCGTAGCTGTTATGCAGACTAATATGTAAATATACTTTTTAGTGTCAACAAAAAGAAACATGGTTTAATAACTTTTATCTTTCTCTTAGACATTTTTGACTGCTGACCTGGACTATACTCCTAGAGTGAGCACATAACAACTGATGTTTCTTTAAAATTAATTGAGGTTTCCCAAGAGAAGGAAAAAGAGAGGAAAAGAAACAGAAAAAAAAATGTGAGAGAGCTATCTTTAGATAGATATGAAATTGTTTTTGTAAAAAGCTACTTCTTATGGTCCCTCTACAAAGAGGAGAAAAAAGTTCAGATATAGAAAAATAAATTTGATGTGTAGACACACAAAATAGAGTGCTGTGCCATGGGTTTTGACATAACTTGAATCCTCAACAATGTTTATCAAGTCATAAATTAAAATGTCAGAGCTCATTAATCTCTAAAGTACAAAAAAAGGAAGGGGTATTTCTTAGGTTAAACAAACTTTTGTCTTTTAGACAAACAAGACAATCTCCTTAAGAAACTTTCTTCTTCCTTTTTCTCTTTTCTTATTTTGTTTTGAGGCACTTCTCAAATGAACAACCTTATTCAGGTCACAAGTTCTCCAGATCAGCCACTGCATTCCAAACTATCCCTGGTGAAATTGTGCCCATTGGAAAGTCAAGTGTACAAGTTAGCATATAAAGAGAAAGCATGAAGGCAACAGGTGTTTAGCCTGGAAGAGGTACCGTTTTCTATTGAGAAAACCCCCTGAGAATGGAATGCTCCATAAGGATGGTTCTTGGCCAACTTTGTATCTCCAGAGCTTGGCCAAAGGCCAACTGTAGCTAATCCAGAGCTGAACAAAGTCTCCTGATTCGCTGCAATGAAATTAAACACAGCAGTTCTCAGGGAAACAAAGACACACTGAGGGAAAAGTCCTTACAAGGTCTGTAAAGTTGACCCATGGAAAAGTTCATTCAAACTTTTCAAACTAGTCTGTGCAGACCTTTGAACTCCTTAGCCCTGGAGGCTTGCTCAAGATGAACTTATTAGATTTCCTTTCTCTATGAATATGAAATTGTTCTTTCAAAAAGCTAATGCTGTTCTGTTTGCAAGGAGAGAGAAGAAAGTTTAGATCCTCTCCCCATAGAGTTTTCCTTTTACAAACAACACTCAAAAATGCTTGTCAAGCAGAAGCAGATGTTGGCTCAAAAGTAATTTTGTCAAAGAACAATACAAACCTGTTGTGTTTAAAAAACAAAAAACAAAAACAAACAAAAAACTTAAGGAAGCTTCTTCCTATGAAAACAAAATAAACCCAACACTGAAGGGCTTCGGTGAAATATCAGTTCAATTCAGTATGTACAGGTAGAGACGCAGGGCTGCCAGATGTGCACAGTATTACTGACTTGAGGGTTCTGTCCACCATGAGGGCTTCTGGCTGAATCTCAGCAGAACATCTATTTCTTTTAACTCCTTCTAGACAGAGACCACTAGGAACACACTCGTAGTTAAACAAGTTGGGGTTATTACTTATTGCAGCTAAGACGAACACACACTGCGGGGCACCATGACGTCTCTGTAAGTGGGTGTAAAAAAGGACTGACAGGATGTGAACTTTCATAAAAAAATGAGGCAAACTAATTGGGTAAAGTGATAATGGGGAAAGTCCATATGAGTTTTCCATGTGCTATTTTTTTTTTTTTGTCTTTTGTTGTTGTTGTTGTTGCTATTTCTTGGGCCGCTCCCACGGCATATGGAGGTTCCCAGGCTAGGGGTTGAATTGGAGCTGCAGCCACCGGCCTACGGCCTAGGCCAGAGCCACAGCAACGCGGGATCCGAGCCGCGTCTGCAACCTACACCACAGCTCAGGGCAACGCCGGATCGTTAACACACTGAACAAGGGCAGGGACCGAACCCGCAACCTCATGGTTCCTAGTCGGATTCGTTAACCACTGCACCACGACGGGAACTCCCCATGTGCTATTTTTTAATTCCTTCAACTCTTCTTTATGTTTGGAATCATTTCTAAAGTAAAAACTTAAAGAAACAAAAAAAATAAATCTACTTACATGTCAGTTTTTTAGATGTGTGTGTGTGTATAAAAAGTTAAATTTAACCCAGATGTCAGCTGGGCCATCTCAGTCCTTTGAGATCTAGATCAATTTGACCCAATCTCCTCTCTTTGTGTCCCAATCCCATCCCCCACCCCCTCCACCACTTCACCCAATTCCATAGCTGCGGAAGAATTAAGACACACCTAAGAATTTTGTGATTTCTCCAGAGGAGGATATTCTTATGGTCACTTTGCCTCTGGGCTCCTGTTTTCCTGTTTTTGTTTCTGCTGTAAGTGTCAGACATGAAATTTGATCCCATTCTTTTACTTACTCAAAGCACCTGGTGTTGCAAATATTACGGAGGATCTGGGGCTCCTAAGAGAAGCTGCATCATACATCACAGAGCAAGTAACCTAAAATCATACAGTAGACTTCCTGTTCTTTGTTTGTTTGTTCGTTTGACTACACTGTGGCACTGTGAACCTGTGCCACAGAGACCTGAGCTGCTGCAGTGACAACATCAGATCCTTAATCCGATGCGCTACAGAGGAACTCATAGACTCCCTGTTCTTTTTTTTTTTTTTTTTGGTCTTTTTGTCATTTCTTGGGCCGCTCCTGTGGCATATAGAGGTTCCCAGACTAGGGGTCGAATCAGAGCCATTGCCGCTGGCCTACGCCAGAGCCACAGTGACGCGGGATCTGAGCTCATGGCAATGCCGGATCCTTAACCCACTGAGCAAGGCCAGGGATCGAACCCACAACCTCATGGTTCCTAGTCGGATTCGTTAACCACTGAGCCACAATGGGAACTCCGACTCCCTGTTCTTAAAAGCCTTTGGGCAGCGTCTCCTTGCCTGCCCGCTTGCATCTCTCACAAGTGTCCTATCTTAAAAAATCTATTTCTTACCTATCAAAAAAAAAAAAAAAGCCTTTGGCCACACCCATGTCTTGGGATTTCTCGTTGCCCCCTTCATCCTGCACCATGCCAGCTCTCTGCCATTGTGCTGTCTTCCTCTTGTTCAGCAGCTTGATTATTCTTTTATTTCTTGGGCTCCTACAACTTCCAGTTGCTCTCTTAGCAGGCTCTTTAAGTGATTCATCCTATGATTATAAAAATTCACCTTGTTACTTTACAAGATTTGGTGTGGTGGATGTGCAGATACGCTTCACAGAAGGACTTGGTGCCCAGCTTCGGGGAGATGGACAGGAAACAACCTTCAGCCTCAGTTCTTTAAGGGTCTGCCTCACTTGCAGAGTGACATCTTGCTCAAGGGCCTGCCCAGTCCTCACACTGTGGCTAAAGTAGAAGTATAAAGGCCAGCCGTTTTGGCTTGGTGTGGGACAAGTCCATTGCAACTCCAGTGGGCAATGTTGGCACATCTCTTCTTGCCGCTTGACCTAGGTTTTATTAGGCTCCTTTGCAGTTTGGATCCCCTTCTGCCCAATCTACTTCCACTCACTTCCTTTTGCAGAGTTTGATCTCTCATAAACATTTTGCACCCTAGACTTCTTCTCAGGATTTTCTTCCAGAGAATCTGATCTGTGACACTTAAATAACAATGAAATCAAACAATTCCAAAGTATGTGAAAAAAGTGGATATGTATACATGTATATACATATATAAAATATACATATGTATATTGGAATTCCCATCTTGGCTCAGTGGTAACAAACCCGACTAGTATCCATGAGGATGTGGGTTCGATCCCTGGTCCTGCTCAGTGGGTTAAGGATCTGGTGTTGCTGTGAGCTCTGGCATAGGCTGTCAGCTGTATCTCCGATTTGACCCCTAGTCTGGGAACTTCTATATGCCGTGGGCTCTAAAAAAATGAACTAACTCAATAAATAAAATAAAAAAATATATACATATGTATAAAATAATAACATATGTATATAATTTGAAGGAAAGAAAGAACCTAGAGAACCCAGGGTCATAGTACTACTTTCCTGGACCTGACACTTTTGCTTTTGTAGGCTCCTTCCTTCTTCCTTAAAAAAAAAAAATTAAAATGTTATTGTACCACTGTGTTGGTATAAACATGAATATATTAATACCATATGTTAAAACATTTCTTTGGTCACAAAGTTCAATTTCAAGTTTTAAAATTAACATAGTTTCATGGGCCCCTAAAGTTCTTGTGGGCACTGAGCACTGTGCTTATTCTGCCTAATAGATAAGTTAACCTGAAGGAAACTAGGAAAAATAGATACTGTGTTAATGATACAAACTAAAATATTAAGATATCACCAAAGTCTGACCACAATGAATATGAATAGCAAAGGCATATTTTAATTTTCAGTGCTGCCATATATGTAGCTGGTAGGGCAGAGACTGTCCATGCCCCATTTATATGCCTAAAATACAAACAATAAAAGAAAAAATTGATGTTCTGGATGTCGTCAAAATTAAATTCATTTTTCTTCAAAGACACCTTCAAGACAGTGATTTGCAAATTCTATGTCTGGTGAGAGACTTGTATCTAGAATATACATCTTACAACTCAATAGTAAAAAGATGAAAAATGGACAAAAGACTTGAATAGATATTTCTCCAGAGAAGATATACGAATGGCCAAAAAGCATGGGAAAAGATGTTCAACTTCATTAGTCATTAGAGAAACAAAAATCAAAAAGACAATGAGATACTACTTCAGCCACTAGGATGGCTATAATCAAAAAGACAGAGAATAACAGCTGCTGGTGAGGGTGTAGAGTGAGTGGGACCCTCTTTCACTGCTGGCGCAAATAGGAAATGGTTCAGCCACTTTGCAAAACAATCTGGCAGTTCTTTAAGTTTAAACACAAAGTTATTGTATGAGGCAACACCTCCAATACCAAGAGTTGCTGCAATTCTCTCAATAGACTTGAATACCTAAATTCAGTTAAAATTTTGTCCACACTAAAACTTGTACACCAATTGTTCATAGCAACATTATCCTAAGAGCCAAAAAGTGGAAACAACCCAAGTGTCCATCATGAGGTGAATAGATAAACAAAATGTGATATATCCAACTCAATGGAATAGTATTTAGCCATAAAAAAGAATGAATTGCTAATACATTCTATAACACTGATAAATCTTAAAAACATTATGCTAAGTGAAAAAGGCCAGTCTCAAAAGACAATATATTGTATTGTTCCATTTATATGAAATGTCCAGAATAGGCAAATCTATAGGAGCAAAAATTGGATTAATAATTAACCCTGGTGGGCTGGAGGGGTTGGAAGGTGATGGCTAATGTGTACTGAGTTTCTTTCTTTTTTTTTCCTTTTTAGGGCTGCACCTGCGGCATATGTAGGTTCCCAGGCTAGGGGTTGAATGGGAGCTACAGCTGCTGAACTATGCCACAACCACAGCAATGCAGAATCTGAGCCATGTGTGCGACCTACACCACAGCTCAGGGCAGTGCCAGAGCCTTAACCCACTGAATGAGGCTGGGGATCAAACTCGAAACCTCATGGTTACTAGTTGGATTCATTTCCGCTGCACCACAACAGGAATTCTTAACATTTTTTTTTTCTTTTTTGTCTTTTTAGGGCTGCGCCTACAGCATATGGAAGTTCCCAGGCTAGGGGTTAAATTGGATCTGTAGCTGTGGGCCTACACCACAGCCACAGCATCGTCCAATCTGAGCCGCATATGCGACCCACATCACAGCTCACAGCAATGCCAGATCCTTAACCCACTGAGTGAGGCCAGGGATTGAACCTGAGTCCTCATGGATACTAGTCAGGTTCATTACCGCTGAGCCACAACGGGAACTCCCTGAGTTTCTTTTTGGGTTGATGAAAATGTTCTTGAATTGATTATGGCAAATCTGTGAACACTCTAGAAACCATTGAATTGTAAACTTTATTATTATTATTGGCTGAGCCCATGGCATGCAGAAGTTCCTAGGCCAGGGATCAAACCCAAGCCACAGCAGTGACAGTGCCAAATCCTTAACCACTAGGCCATCAGGGAACTCCTGAATTTTACACTTTTAATAAGTGGGTTATATAGACTATGAAATGTATCTCAATAAAGCTGTTATTAAAACGCCTTTCAAGGGAGCTCCTGTCATGGCTCAGCGGTAACAAACTCGACTAATATCCATGAAGACGTGGGTTCAATCCCTGGCCTTGCTCAGTGGGTTAAGGATCCAGTGTTGCAGTAAGCTGTGGTGTAGGTCACATATGTGGCTCAGATCCTGCATTGCTGTGGCTGTGGTGTAGGCCAGCAGCTGCAGCTCTGATTTGACCCCTAGCCACGCATGTGACCTACATACACCACAGCTGGATGCTTAACCCACTTCCATATGCTGGGATGGAGCCCTAAAAAAAAAAGACCAAAAAAGTACTTCAAAAGATTATTATTAGAACATGAAAATATTGAAATAATTATGTTGTTTTTATACTAGTGAAAAATTGGAAATGGTCTAATTGTATTATAATAACAAGAGAATGGTTAAATAAATTAGGGTAAAATCTATGGTGGAATATTAACTAGTCCTTAAAAATGTTTTTAATACTTAATGACAAAGAAAATGCTCACAATAAAATCTTAAGTGTGAAAGCAAGATAAAAAGTATGAATTCAGCATGATCTTATAAGGGAATTTCATTAAGGAAAATAGCATATTATATGAAAAAAGACTGATGATGCACTGCAGATAATTTTAGTTTTCTTCTTTGTTATAATGTTTTGTATTTTCCAAAAAATGAATTGATATTGCTTTTATAATCAGGAAACTATGTAAAACAACAATGGCTATGGGGAACTTTTTAAAAAAGATCTTTATATTGATTTACATATATAACAGGGCAACAGCACTAGAGTTAAAATTCCAGGGCCACCTTGTGAATTTGGTTAAGTAAAGGAAGACTTATTGAAAACAAGGATGCAAGTAATTACTTTGATTCAATTGTTAGTTCAAAATGCTGTTGCAAGTCATGTCACATTATTTCAACGAGGCTCAGAGCAAACCCACCTCTTGGATTCAGCAAGACACAGTCTCTCTTCCATTCCTACATGCAAACCTCTCATTTTTACATTTTCCTTGCTGCATCTTCCCACTCCTTCTCACCTCAACTCTTAGGATTTTCCTCCTGTGTATCTGCTATCTTTCAAATAAACCCTCCATGCAAGCTTCCGGTACCCATCAAACACACTAAAGATTGTACTTCATTCAGTGGCAATCAAATCAGTCACCCCTCCAGGTTTTCTGAAACAGCCTTACTATATTCCATAGGCCGTGAAAGGAAAAGAAAGCTGATACAAAACACTTTGTATTGTGTTGTGATGGGTCTTGGGCCTCAAAACCTCAGGCAGTATCAGACTCAGACTATCAACTGATGCCAAACCTCTTTGCTTCCAGTTGGGCAGGATGGCTCAGTCTCCCTCATGGACATCAACCTCATTCATTCATTCATTCATTCATTCACTCATATGTGGTTTAGTGCCTCTGGTCTTAGGCTTGACTCAGGCTGTCTGCCCCACCATCACCCAACAATGCAGCAACCAATTCCTTCTGCTTAATCTTTTCTCCCCTCAAGCCCTGCCTCTTTACTGAGTATCACCTGTAGGTTACAACATCCTATTAACCTCTGCTTTCTCCAAAGTCTTTTGAGGATTCCTTTTCTTTTTATAGTTATCCCAAAGCACATAATAATGTCTTTATAATGTGTCTTTTTACATTTTCATAACTGTCAGTGTCAGGGGATCCTATGGTCAGTTTTTCTGGATTTTTGTTCCTTTACTCTGGTTTAAGCTGTCCCTTTATGCAATGTAAAAAAAGAGGGAGGAGTTCCCATCGTGGCTCAGCAGTTAACGAATCCAACTAGGAACCATGAGGTTGAGGGTTCGATCCCTGGCCTTGCTCAGTGGGTTATGGATCCGGTGTTGCCGTGAGCTGTGGTGTGGGTGGCAGACGCGGCTCGGATCCCGCGTTGCTGTGGCTCTGGCTTAGGCCGGTGGCTGCAGCTCCAATTCAGCCCCTAGCCTGGGAACCTCCATATGCCGCAGGAGCGGCCCATGAAATGGCAAAAAGACAAAGAAAAAAAAAAAGAGAGAGAGAGAGAGAGAGAGGGAAAAGTTTTAGTTATTAGCTGTAGTGAGGATCTGTACCAGGCTGGTTGTCTCTTCCTGGTAGGTACTGATCCCAAACACAAGAAATCCTCTGTTCATTTTTAATGCTTTTTATATGATTTGGGTCACTGTTTTCCTGTGTGACTCTCATATGTGCTGTCTTTTTTTTTTTTTTTTAACTTCTTGGGTCCTGACCAAGTCATTGCTGACTGCCCCTCGATCTGCGTCAACAATCTGCTCCTGCTTTCTCTTGCCTTAGAGTGGTCCACAAGGCTCTGCCCTAGCCCTTTTGCCCTTTTCTTTTTCCTCTGTGCATACTTATTTTCTCTGGGACCTTACTGGTGCCCATCACACTCTCACCTCCACCAGTCTTGGCCTTGGCCTGGCTTTACTGACGAGCTGCTGCCCACACCAGTCTGTGATAGAGGGAGCTCAGCTCACCTGGTGAGGTGAGACTGAAGAGAGCCCTGCCTTCTTTCAGACCCAAAGGACTGAACAGGCCATTATGCCCTGGGCACTGGGGACACAGCAGGCTGGCTGTCTCCCTGTGCTCCCCCTCTAGGAGGGCCAGGTTGTCTGCCTCTCTGATGCTAGGGATACTTTGGGGCCCAGAGTTTGCTGGTCTCCTGAGTTGCAGGTGAAGAGCTTGGTGTGCTTGGGCCTATACCCCATGTTGTACCCTAGTCAGCCAGGAAGAGCCTGTTCTACCAGCCTCATTTCTTTCCCCCAGTCTTCTCCTTTTCTTTGCTATATGTCCCCGAGTCCTGGGACTTCTACTTTCGGAACTGGGATTGCCAATGTCTTTGTGCCAGAAGCCATATGCTTATTCTAGTGTGGTCAGCATCTTCTTTTCCCTCTGATTCCTTTTGGATTTTACAAGCAGTTGGATTCAAGAGCCAGACTTGGAGTTCCTGTTGTGGCTCAGAGGGTTAAGAACCCGACGAGTATCCATGAGGATGTGGGTTTGATCCCTGGCCTCACTCAGTGGGTTAAAGATCTGGTGTTGCTATGAGCTGTGGTGGAGGTCACAGACGAGTCTCAAATCTGGCATTGCT
Source organism: Phacochoerus africanus (assembly GCF_016906955.1). NCBI lineage: Eukaryota > Metazoa > Chordata > Mammalia > Artiodactyla > Suidae > Phacochoerus > Phacochoerus africanus. The sequence goes on along the minus strand of NC_062548.1, from coordinate 101,368,297 downwards.
GTGGCTGTGGTGTAGGCTGGCAGCTGTAGCTCTGAAGCTCTGATTCAACCCTAGCCTGGGAATATGCCACACATGCCAAAAAAAAAGAGCCAGGCTCTTCTTCCCTAATATTTACCCAGCCTCCCTTCTCCCTGCCTCCTTCCACCTCTCTGCTCTTGCTCCCAATATGCCAAATGGCCATGTGGTCAGCAGTCATTATGCAATTTACAAAAATCTCCCCTCTGTGCAGATTACCTTGAAATGTCTACCCCAACCCAGGCCTTCATCCTCATCTCAGCCGGACTGATTTTCTGGGGCCTCTCTCCCTCTGGATATTTCAACAACACCTCAGGATGCACTCTGCTCATCCAAGCCAGATCTCATTCCCCTTCCCTTAACTACTTCCTTCTTCTCCTTGCTTACTTTAGTTAGTGTATTATTTCCCAGTCACTCAGAGCCTCCCAGAGCCTCATGTCTTCCAGTCTCATCAGTTGTCAGAACTTGCAAATTCAATTTCGTGAAAGAAGTTGAGATGCTGTATACAGATTACTGTGAAGTCAGAATTCCCAGGCCTGCTACTTAATGTCTGTGCAACCTTGGAAGAGTTATTTAAACTGTGTGCCTCAACTGCCTCATCTGTCAGATGGGATAACAATTTTGCCTATATCAAAGGATTGTCGTAAGATTATATATGCTAAAGCACTTGGAAGAGGTTCTATGCCTTGTAAGTGCCACATACTTGTTTACTATTTTTATCTATTCCATCCAGAATCTTTAAATTCCCACCATGGCCTCCATTTCATTCTTGCCATAAGTGACTTACTTCAGATTACCGTAATCCATTCCCTTAGCTTCTAATCATTCTTGCCTCTGCCTCTTCTCTCCTGCACACCCATTGCTTCTTTCCAACACCACTGCTCCCCAGCTGCTATCACTTCTCACCAGGATAACTGAAATCCATTGAACCCACTATTGCTCTTTTCTAATCCACTCTCTGTAACTTGCCACATCTGATCTTAGCACGTCCTTGTTTAAAAAACTTGAGTGGATTCTCAGGGCTCTTGGAATAATGTTGTCATAACCTTGCAACTCAAAGTATGTCCCTGGAGCATATTAGAAATGCAGAATCTTGGTTCTCATCCCAGGCTTATTGAGTCTGAACACTGTTTTAACCAGATCCCCATGAAGCTTGAGAAGCTCTGTTCTCCAAGGCCCCATACATGTGGCCTTCTTTCTTCTGCAGCCTCCTCCTGCTCTACTGTTCCCCTTGCTCCCTGTGCCTCCATTGTGCCCCTGCCTCACTGGCCTCTAGTCAGTCCTTCAAAGTCTCAGGTTCCTCCTCACCACAGGGCCTGGCCCCTGTAGCTCTCATGACTTGGGATGCTGTTTCCATTATCTCTTGCTCTTGCCTGGCCTCAGACCTCAGCTCAATTGTCATTTTCTCAAAGAAGTACTTCCTGAATTCCAGATCCTCTTCTTTTGGCTATGCCTGCAGCATGTGGAAGTTCCCTAGCTAGGGACTGAACATGCCACAGCATTAACCAGAACCATAGCAGTGTCAATGTCAGGTCCTTAACCCACTGAGCCACCAGGGAACTCCCTCTAGTTCCTCCTCTTATTCAGTTGCATAACCCCTTGTGCTATACCTTAAGAACTCTTTTTTTTTTTTGGCCTTTTTTTTTTTAAGGGCAGCACCTGTGGCATATGGAAGTCCCAGTTTAGGGGTTGAACTGGAGCTGCAGCTGCTGGCCCACACCACAGCCACAGCAACACAGGATCCAAGCCATGTCTGCAACCTATGCTACAGCTCACAGCAATGCCGGATCCTTAACCCACTGAGCAAGGCCGGGTATCAAACCTACATCCTCATGGATACTGGTTGGGTTCTTAACCCACCAAACCACAATGGGAACTCTTGTCCTTCAGAAACCTAAAGCAATTTGTAATTATATATTTATTTGTGTGACTATCTAATGAATATGTCTCTCACTAGACCAAAATTCCATGAAGACATATCTGTTTTGCTCCTGGTGACCTGGAACGTTACAAATACTTAATAAAATATATCCTTTGCTGTCTTCATTCATTCATTTAACAAATATTTATTGTGTACCTGCTACATGCCAGGCACTGTGGTAGATGCTGGATATATGTTTATGAGGGAACCAGACAGTTTTTAGTCTCATGACACTTACACTCTAGCTGGGGGAAACAAAATCAATAATCACAAATAAACATAATATTACAACTAAGGTAAATACTATGAAACAAAGGTACACAGTGCCATGAACAACCAGGAGGGCTGGTCAGAGATATTTTCCAGCTGCTGCCACTGAATATGAAAACATAAAATTCAGCATATGTTTTTTGAAGAACAGCTCTATTGAGCTATAATTCACAAAACATACAATTCACTGGCTTGAACTGCACCCATCAATGGTCTCCCGTGTATTTGCAGAGTTGCACAACCATCACCACAAATTTTAGAATGTTTTCGTTACCCCCAAAGCAACACCCCTCTCCTTAGCCATCACTCCCCAGCTCCTCATAACCACGAATCTACTTTCCATATCTATAAAATTGCCTATTCTGCACATTTCATGTAAATGGCATCATACAAAATGTGGTCATTTGTGACTGGCTTCTTTCACTGGGCACAATATTTTCAAGATTTATCCATATTGTAGCATTTATCAGTACCCCTTTTCTTTTTATTGCTAAATAATATTCCATTGTTCCATGTATTTTTCTTAGCACAAGCAGAAACAAGATACCGTTTCACTGTATTCTCCACAGTCAAACAAATTCATTTTGTCATGTTTCTAGAAAAAGGTGACAGAAAGTAAATGTTGGCTGAGTCTTACAAGGGTGGCAGCCGTGTTTTGAAAGCTTCTTTTCATGAGTGACTTTATTCACTCAGCTCTCTTAGTCTATTTAGTATTCTGACTCACAAACGGAAGTGATTCTATTTTGGCATTCTTTCTCTCTTTCTCCTGAACTTAGCTCTTTGGTCTCTACTGACTTGCTGTGTTAGATTTTGCAAGTTACTTAAACTTTGTTTATTTAAATCGTGCATGCTTTATAAAATAAGCCCGGTCCAGCCTGCTTGTTTGCCAAAACTGTTTGGAGACAATTTTTCATATGATAGGCATCATCAGCTCCCACAGAAGGCAAAAAGAATTTGATGTGTGGGGGTAGTCTGGGATCCAGTCCAAAATTAGTGCTCATCTGGAAGAAATATGGAAGCCTGATACTCACTTGTTGGCCTTTTAGTCTTATTCGTTTACTGCCTTCCCTTTGTGGAACTTTGTAAATCTTTATCTCTTTTGTGCTTTTTCTATATAAGGTGAGATAAGCTGAAGGAAAAGAAAAAGAGTGTAATGGAAAATAAGCCTCCTTCCACTTTCTATTGGCCAACTGTGAACCAAAGGGAATAATTCGTCTGATCTAGCTTTGTGACCTAGGAAGGGATTACCCATAACCTTCAGAATTCTCTCTCTCTTTTTTTAAAACCCTGAGACTGGCCCCTCCAGACCCCTTCTTGTGATTAAAATTAAAATCCAATTACCATAAAAATATCACTCATTTACACAATGCTCTGTGCTAGGTGCTGAGCAGGATGCAAAAAGAAAGAAAACAAATTCCTGGTTTCACAGTGTAATGGAGAGAGAAGGAATGGTAAGCAGAGCAGAATGAGCTAGTGCCAAGAGGAGTGAAAATCTAAATTCTCAGAGTGCAGAAACAAGAAAAGAGATTACTGCTAAATGGGGCAACAAGCATGGTTACAAGCAGATTATTTGAGCTCTGTCTTAGAGGATAGTTTGAACTTTTAAAGATGGGAAATATCAGGTAAATGTTCCAAATGGACATCCCTGGAATAGGGAAACACACAGTAACCGTCTCACATAGTGAAGGGGCAGCTGTGAAAAATAAATCTGAAGAGGAGTTCCCGTTGTGGCTCAGAGGTTAACGAATCCGACTAGGAACCATGAAGTTGAGGGTTTGATCGCTGGCCTCGATCAGTGGGTTAAGGGTCCAGCGTTGCCATGAGCTGTGGTATAGGTCACAGACATGGCTCGGATCCCGAGTTGCTGTGGCTCTGGTGTAGGCTGGTGGCTACAGCTCCAATTAGACCCCTAGCCTGGGAACCTCCATATGCCGCGAGTGCGGCCCTAGAAAAGGCAAAAAGACAAAAAACAAAAAACAAACAAAACCTGAAAAAAGCAGGACGGAGGACTTAAATACTAGACTAAGTTTTTGATAACTTAAGCAAAAGGAAGCCAGTGACGGTCTTTGTCAGAGTGAATGTACATCAACACTGCCCTTAAGGACAGTTAACCTGGCAAGACGGTGAAAGATCGGTAAGAGGAGACGCTTCTGGTTGGGAGACCAATTGGGAGGGTGCGGAGTCCAGGCAGAGGGAATGGAAAGGGGGAGACCAGTGCAACTGGCTCTGAGCTCTAAGGGTGGCAGAGGCCAGAGGTCCAGCTCCTGGACAGAACTCTCTCTTTGGGTAGGGACTGGGAGGAGTCAAACTCATAGCCACACCCCCAGGTGACGTCAGGAAGTCGACTGAGGCCTCTGCCTGGCTACTCTGGCCGCCAGTCCTAGGAGGAGGCGGTGTCCTTCCCCCCTCCCACTCCGGGCTCGGTGTGAGGCGGGCGCAGGCTGAGAACCCCTGGAACCCCGCGCCAAGGGCTGCCAGGACGTCGGGCGCTACTGGGGGGCTGGCACAGAGGTAGGCAGATGGACGGGCCGGGAGCCAAGGGCGATCCCAGTGTCCCCGATGTCCGGGGATCCCCGCCCCCTCGAGAACGCGCCGTCCCTGGTGGGCAAGCCGTGCGGAGGATGGGGGCGGCGGGCCGATCCGGCTGGCGGGAGACCCGGGGGATGGAGCGGGCCAGCACCAGACTCAACTCCGCGGCTCTTGCTGCAGCTCAGGCACACGACATGGCTCCCTTTGCTGCCCGCGGGACTGGGGTCTCGTCTGGGAGCGGTGACCGGCGGCTCCTCGCCCCCTGGTCTCCTGTGACATTTTGTTTGAAAACGTGGGGCCCAGGTTGGCGGCGAGGGCGGTCAGGGGGACGCACAGGGCTGCCGCATGTCCCCGCGCCGAGTGGCCCACGCAGCTAGGGATGCTTCGGAACCGCCTCCGCTTCTTGGGAGCGCCCTTTCTCGCGGTGTGGGGGGGGGGGGGGGCGGGGGGCGAAACTTTTCAAAACTTTAAAAAGCCGGTTTCTACACCTTGATTTGCCGGAGTGTCAAAGTGCCCTTAGATGACCTACCATGAAACTGCACTCTCCCTGAAATATAAGACCGAACATTTGAGCCATAGATTTTGATGTGCGAAACGCAGTGTGAAGAGAAGTTGAGACATTTATGCTGGAAAAGCCCTAGTGCTGTACTACCTGCAGGTCACTGCTTTCTTTGTGAAAATGCTAGTCGCAAGCCTCGACCACACAGCTGTGTGTGTGTCCCCGAGCAGCTGTGAAGTGAGGTCTAGGGGTTCTGAACAGTACCTCCAAAGGGTAGGCTTTTCCCAAGTGGTGTTGGTGATGGTTGGGAGGTTCCTTCAGCAAGGGAATCTTCAGTGTGGTCAAGAAAACCATCTTTTCTGCTTTAGAAACACATACACACACATAACACATACATACACACATATCACACACACATACACATCACACACACAGGTACCTGGCCAAGTTAAGCTGTCCCTTAAGAGGAGAGAATTAAAGAATATGAGATATGAAACTATCCTGAGTTTCATCAGAGTAAGCCTAAGTAGATGAATTCTTTCTTTTCTTTTTCTTTCCCTTTAGGGATTTGGAAGAGAAACAGGAAGTCAAAGTTTCAGAGAAAAGAGCATTCACTCCACAATTGTAAACAGTTTATTTTGTGTCAGTAAATGTTTCCAAAAGTCACTGGGGGTATTTGGAAAACCAAAACTTTTTCCTGTCCCCTGCAGTGAAGATAGATTACTTTCACATTCGAAATCTAGAAATGATATTTATTTAGCAAGTGGTTCTAACTCCCAAAGCTTTATCGTTGGGCTCTATAAAATCAGTAGTAATGGGAAAAGATGGTAGGTATTGTTCAAAATTAGAATCTTTACTCAAGTCCGTGCGTTAACACAGAAGTTACATTATGCTGACTGAAATTACAGAATGAAATGAGAAAATCAGGTGTCTAGACTTCAGGATAGACCATTAGCCAACCAATCTGTTGTTTTGAATTTTTAAAATTATGACCCTATTGGAGTTCTTGTTGTGGCTCAACAGGTTAAGGAACAGACCTCTCTATGAGGATGCAGGTTTGATCCTTGGCCTCGCTCAGTGGGTTAAGGATCTGGTGTTGCCGCAAGCTGTGTAGGTTAGATGCAGCTTAGATCAAGTGTTGCCACGGCTGTGGTGTAGGCCTCAGCTGTAGCTCCAATTTGACCACCGGCCCTGTAACTTCCACATGCAGTATGTATCGCTGTAAGGAAAAAAATTATGACCCTACTAATAGAGAAAGAAGTTATTCAAATCCAGTGATACGCTGAAGGTTTTGCTACTTCACTGTAAAATATGTAATTAGCATAATTAATGAATGAATTGGTATATTCAACAGAATTTATTTGATGTGTCATTTTCATAGCAGAATACTTTTGGTAAGATATATGTCTGATAACTTGTCATATTTGAGATTTATAGTTAACTCTAAATTACTCGAGTTGGTGAAAATCTTGGCAGGGATAATCACAAACAATGGATTATTCATATATATCCACTTAAACTGTTTTTTTTTTTTTTTAGAGCTGCACCTAGAGGCAAATGGAGGTTCCCAGGCTAGGGGTCAAATCAGAGCTGCACCTGCCAGCCTATGCCACAGCCACAGCAATGCCAGATCCGAGCTGCAACCTACACTGTAGCTCACAGCAACACCATATCCAGCCTACGCCACAGCCACAGCAATGCCAGATCCGAGCTGCAACCTACACTGTAGCTCACAGCAACACCATATCCTTAACCCACTGAGCGAGACCAGGGATCAAACCCACGTCCTCATGATCCTGGCAGATTCTAACCCGCTGAGACACAACAGGAACTCCTGTTACTTTTTCTTTACCCATTTGTAAATACATACCTTTTTTATTGAGGTGTAACTCACAAACCTTAAAATTTACCTTTTCAAAGTGTACAGCGCACTGGTTTTTGGTATAGTCACAAGGTTGTGCAACCAGCGGCACTATCTAATTCTCAAGTATTTTCATCACTCCAGAAAGAAACCTCGGACCCGTTAGTAGTTGGTCACCATTGTCCTCTCTTCACAGCCGCTGGCAACCACTAAGCTACTTTCTGTCTCTTGGGATTTAACCTGTTCCATATAAATGGGATCATACCATAGGTAGCCATTTGTCTGGCCAATTTCACTTCGTGTAATATTTTCAAGATTTATTCTTGTTGAAGCAGTTATCAGTATTTCTTTTCTTTTTATTGCTAAATAATATTCCATTGTTCCATGTATGCACTTAGGGTAATGTTTTCAAGATCCAGCCATTGCTGTAGCATGTATTAGTGCTTTATTCCTTTTTGGGGCGCTGAATAAGATTCCATTGTATGGATAGACTACATTTTGTTTATCCTCTAATCTGATGATGGACACTTGGTTTGTTTCCACTTTTTGACTATTTGAATAATCATGTTACAAGTTTTGGTGTGGACTTAGCATTTGGTTCTCTTGAGTATGTACTTAGAGTTGCTGGGTCATATGGTAACTTTATGTTAAAGTTCAAGGATCTGGTGTTGTCACTACTGTGATGTGGGTTCAGGGATCTGGTGTTGTCACTGCTGTGATGTGAGTTCAGGGATCTGGTGTTGTCACTGCTGTGATGTGAGTTCAGGGATCTGGTGTTGTCACTGCTATGATGTGGGTTCAGTCCCTGGCCTGGGAACATCCTCATGCTATGGGCCCAGCCAAAAAAATCCCACACAGCTTTTAAGGAACTCTTAAACTCTTTTCCAAAGCAGCTGTACTGTGTACATTCTGAGCAGTATATGAAAGTCCCAGTTTCTCTACATTCTCACCAACACTTGTGATTATGTTGTTTTTTATTGTAACCATCCTGTGTGGTATATGGTGGGATGTCATTTTGATTTTGATGGGTCAAATGTTGACCATCTTTCATATGATTATTGTCCATTTGTATATCTTCTTTAGCGAAATATCTATTTAGATCCTTTGTCTACTTTTTAATTGTATTTTTTTATTGTTGAGTTGTTAGAGTCCTTTATATATTCTGAATACAAATCCCTTATCAGATTAATACAATTGGCAAATATTTCTTCCCATCCATGGGTTATCTTTTTGCTTCCTTTTTTTTTTTTTTTGCTTTTTTAGGACCTCACCCATGGCATATGAAGGTTCTCAGGCTAGGGGTCCAATCGGAGCTACAGCTGCTGGCCTATGCCACAGCCACAGCAGTGCAGGATCCAAGCCACCTCTGCGACCCACACCACAGTTCATGGTAAAGCCTGATCCCCAACCTACTGGGCGAGGCCAGGGATCGAACCCGAAACCTCACGGTTCCTAGTCAGACTCATTTCCGCTGCACCATGATGGGAACTCCTCTTTTTGCTTTCTTGATGGTGTCCTTTGAAGCACAAAAGTATTTCATTTTAGGTTCAATTTATCTATTTTTTCTTAGATTACTTATATTTTAGGTGACACATCTAAGAAACTGGAGCCTATTCAAGATCACGGACATGCCTATTTTTTCTAAGAGTTTAGAACTTAGGCTCTTGTATCTAGGTCTTTGATCCATTTGGGGTTAGTTTTCATATATGGTATGAGGTGAGGATCCAAATTCCTTCTTTTGCATGTGAATATCTAGTCATCTAGCACCTCATGTATTGAAAAAGCTATTCATTCCACCCTTGTCAAAAATCAGTTCACTCTAAATGTGAGGTTTTATTTATGTACTTTTTTTTTTTTTTTTTTGGCTGCTCCCATGGTAAATGGGAGTTCCTACGCCAGGGATTGAATCCAAACCACAGCTATGGCCTATGTCACAGCTGAAGCAATGCCTGATCCTTTAACCCACTGCACCAGGCCAGGGATTAAGCCTGTGCCTCAGCAGCTATCTGAGCCACTGTAGTTGGGTTCTCAGTCTACTGCACCACAGCAGGAAGTCCTATTTCTGTACTTTAAAAAATGGATTGAATTGCTCCCCCCCCCCAAAAAAAGTTGCTGAAGTCCTAACTCCTGGTGTCTCAGAATGTGACCTTATTTGGAGGTAGAGTTATTACAGATATATTTATATTTGAAATATAGTTGATATGCAATATTGTGTTAATTTCAGGTACACTAAATAATGATTTGATGTTGCATATACATGAATGATCACCACACTAAGTCTAGCAACCATCCGTCCCCATACAAAGTTAGTACATTGACCATATTCCTTATGGTATATAATACATCCCTGTGATTTATTTATTATATAACTAATGTAAGAAGTTTGTACCACTTGATTCCTTTCACCTATTTCGCCCCTACCCTTATTTCTTATTTCCTTATTTTGGTACTTGTAGTTTTATTCCATTGATTTTTATATATGTCTGTCTTTATACCAGCACCACACAGTCTTAATTACTCTATCTTTGTAGTAATTTTTGAAATTGGAATATGTGATCCTACAACTTTTTAAGATTGTTTTGACTATTCTGGGTACCTTGAGTTTCCATGTGAATTTTAGGATCTGGTTGCCAATTTCTGCAAAAAATGCAACTGGAATTTTGATAGGAATTATATTGAATGTGTATATCCATTTGTAAGTATTGCCACCCCCACAATGTTATGTCTTCCGGTCCATGAATGCATGATGTTTTCCATTTATTTAGATCTTTAATTTCTGTCAATGACATTTTGTAGTTGTTAAAGTATAAATCTTGTACTTATTTTGTTAAATTTACTCCTAAGTGTTTAATTCTTTCTGATGCTATCATAAATGAAATGTATTCTTGATTTCTTTTCTTTTTCTTTTTTTTTCTTTTCTTTTCTTTTCTTTTTCTTGGCTGAGCCCCTGGCATGTGGAAGTTCCTGGGCCAGAAATCGAACCTGCGCCAAAGCAGTGACCTGAGCCGTTGCATGACAATGCCTGATCCTTAAGACACTGCACCACAAGAGAACTCCTATTTTTTTATCTCATTTCTGGAGTTTTCCTTGCCAGTGTACAGAAGAACAATTGATTTCTGTATACTGATCTGATTTCTCGAAACTTTGCTGAACTCAAATAGTTGTTATAGTTTTGTTTTATGAAATGGATTTCTTAGAATTTTCTGTGTATAGACCATGACATCTTAAAATAGAGATAGTTTTAGTTTTTCCTTTCTAATCTCTGTGCTTTCAATTTTATTTTCTTGCTTGGCCAGACCCTCCAGTACAATGTTGAATAGAAGTGTCAAAAGCAGACATCCTGATGTTTCTGATCTTAGGCAGCTCATGTACCATTGAGTGTGATGTTAGCTGTGAGCTTTGTAGATGCTCTTTATCAGGCTGAGATTTTCTACATTGTTTTTTTCTAGAATGTTGTGTCTATTGAAATGGTTTTTGTCTTTTTCTTCTTTTTTTTTTGCTTTTTTTTTTTTTTTGTCTTTTGTTGTTGTTGTTATTGTTATTTCTTGGGCCGCTCCTGCGGCATATGGAGGTTCCCAGGCCAGGGATTGAATCGGAGCTGTAGCCACCAGCCTACGCCAGAGCCACAGCAACTCGGGATCCGAGCCGAGTCTGCAACCTTCACCACAGCTCATGGCAACGCCGGATCGTTAACCCACTGAGCAAGGGCAGGGACCGAACCCGCAACCTCATGGTTCCTAGTCGGATTCGTTAACCACTGCGCCACGACGGGAACTCCTTTGTCACCATGGTTCATTATGGTGATCTTCATTTACTGAAAAATATGTGTATGTTATTTTTAAAACTGTAGAAATTTTACACTAGAACCCAAACAGATTATTTTAAATGTAGAACAAAAATTAACCAACATGAAGTAGACGCTTGCTTAAGACAGAGGAATGTCTCTTCCTTTCTGTGCAGTGATAGGATTAGTTTAAGACTTAAGGATGTCCCTTTCAGGGCTGCTTTTTATTTTTAATGCTTCATTTGTATTTTCTTCCTTGTCCCTTCTAAAGCTAATGAGGAGGGAAATGAAGTAGCGGTAGGACCGAGAAAAAGTTTGTCACTGACAAAGTGCGGTACCTAAATCATTGATAGTAAATGCTGATGCATGTAATGAAAAAGGTCATTAACAAGGCTAATCTCCCTAGAAACAACTCATAAAACAATGGGGCGGGACTTCTGTAAAAACAAAGACATGAAGAGAAGGATTTCTAGCTCTGCAATAAGTTTCCCTTAAATCATGGCTAGAGTTGAGGAGCAACATTGAGATAGTTGGGGAGCTTTTTAATAAAGTCGTAGCCTCTGTAGAACAACTTTGCTAGTATTCTTTTCTAAATTATTGAGTGATAATGTAAGTATTCATGTGAAAGCTGATCTAAGCACAAAACAATATTTCTGCTAGGAAAATAATCTTTTGCAGGTTTTAAAAACTGGTATAGGTTTAGGAAGGGATTATGTTACACTCAATATTGGCAAAATAAACTTGATTAGTTTGTGAAGGAGACATGTTTTTGTAAAACAAAAGAAGCAGAATAGTATGCTTCAACTGCAGTTCTATCCTGGGGTTCTGAGGGTTTTGCTGTCACGTATATTCCATGGTTAGAGCTTGGCTTTTCCGGGAGAGCCACTCCTAATGCAAATTTTATCAGTTTCCAGCAAGGGCCATTCAGAAATGCATTATCAAGCCATTTATGAAAATGGCCTGATGAAACATTAACAAACATTTAAAACTACTTTTATGAATCCCAGAGCTAGGAACAATTGTGCTTCCAAAACCTATCAATAGCTTTTTGCACTTTAGAATTTCAAAACCGCTTTCCCAGCTTCTTGGCTTCCCTTGCAGTGCTTCTCCCTGGGATTAATCTTCTCCAAGAGGAAAGTTAATATCATGGAAAACACTGATTGCAGACTTACTTAATGTAGGTGATTCCAAATTTCATATTTATATGTTTTCTCTGTTTACACCAAGCAAAAATTATCTGTCTCTCTCTTACACCAAGCAAAGGTTATCTAAACTTGTCCAGGATCATAATACTTGCCCAGGTAAATATATAGCAAAGGACTGTTGGCTTGAAAGACAGCCTGGACCTGGACAAATTTAGGGCTGTGGTAAGAAATAATTATAATATAAATCTAAGCCATAATTGTAGCACTGATAGGAAGTTCCTTTAGGTTATTCTGTCATGCCTCCAATTGAATAAAAACTGTAATAGTTTTGTAAATTTAAGAACATAGTAAAATTATGAGCTGGCAGATTTTAAAAATCTCATCTGTTGAGCAGAGTTAAAATAGTGTGTGGTGTTATTGTATTGTCCAAAGTGCACTAAGAACAGCAATATTTAATTTGTTCCTTACAATACGCCCATGGTTTATTTTCACATTCCCCCCTTTCTTTCCTAGATTGGATAAGCTGAGACGTGGAAAGGTTAAGTTACACAAAAAGTTTGAGTAACCCAGTTGTGCCTCCACCCCTGGCCTCTTGTCCCCCCTAAATTCTTTTCACAAACTATTACCAGTTCTGGAATTTATCTAGAATGCAAAGCTTGTATCTAGATACTGTTAGATGGTGGCTAGAATTGCATGCATTGGATGATTTAATGAATTATCCTGAATGCCAGTTGGTATTGTGCTTTCTTTTCTAGCATAAATATGGCAGAGCTTTCTGAGACAGAAGGACCAATAGATTGGAAAGAACGATGTGTAGCCCTGGAGTCCCAGCTTATGAAATTTAGAGTTCAAGCAAGCAAGATCCGAGAGCTCTTAGCAGAGAAGGTAAGCTTTTCTCCCTCACCTTTGTTAGTAAACATTAGCTGTTTGGGGCCCATTTCATTGATAGTAAATCATCTCAGTACTTTAGGGGGTAAAATTTTTTTCAAATAATGGATATCACTTTAACTTGTTGTCAGGGATCTGATACAATATTTGGCACATTCTTTTGCCAGTTCTCAAATGGATTGGACATTAAGATAAAAAATACTTCTTTGCAAATACTAGTAGAATAGGTAAGAATTGTGTGTGTCTGATGGATGTAGAGTTCATTCATTCCAGAGAAAACAGCTATAATTTATTTGATTTTACTAAAGGAATGTGAGAGCATTTCCATCTCCCAAGTGTTTAGGGAAATCATCTTTAAAGTGATTATAGCAATAAAATGTGTTTATACTATATTTGAAAGTATGCACCAATTTAAGAATTTGTGTTGACTAACTGTATATCACTAAACTATCATCTGGGCTAGAATTGAATTAATATAATTACATCTTCTCTTTTTTTTTGGACTTTTTGTCCTTTTAGGGCCACACCTGCAGTATATGGAGGTTCCCAGGCTAGAGGTCTAATCGGAACCGTAGCCGCCGGCCTACGCCAGAGCCACAGTAACGCCAGATCCAAGCCGCGTCTGCGACCTACACCACAGCTCATGGCAACGCCGGGTCCTTAACCCACTGAGCGAGGCCAGGGATCGAACCCACAACCTGATGGTACCTAGTCGAGTTCGTTTCCACTGCGTCACGACGGGAACTCCTATATCTTCTCTTAATAATCCTAATAATGTAATTAAAGTTTCATTCATATCATAGGAATTTTTTTGCGTAAATGTGTCTAAAACTGATAGATTAATTCTTTTGTTTATTCATTCAACAAATACTTATTGAGGGCTGGTTTTGTGCTAGACTCTCTTCTTAATGCTACAGTTACATCTGTCAATAAGACAATGCATATTCTATTTCAAGGAGTTTGCGTGCTAGACCTGCATTGTCCAGAGTGGCAGGCACTAGCCACAGGTGGCTATTGAACACTTGAGATGATGCTAGTTCAAACTGAGATGTGTTGAAAATGTAAAATACATACTGGCTTTCAAAGATTTAGTACAAAAAAAAGAATGTGATGTATCTCAGCAATAATTTTTATATCAATTACATATTTTTGATATTAGATTAGAAAATATTAAAATTAAATTTCCTATTTCTTTTTACTTCTTAAATATAGGTACTAATATTTTTAAAATATATATGCAACTTGCATTGTATTTCTCTTGGACAGTGCTGTCTAGAAGGATGAATGATATTAATGGTCATTCAGAACCGATCAGAAAAGCTTATATGTGGTTTCTTAAACTCTAGTCTGCATGATCCTTTTGGGGTGAGAATGGTTCATGAATCACATGTCCAAAACTTGTGTTAAATCTTCTTTTCATTGCTAGCCAAGAATCTCTTAGCACAGAAGAATTCTAATCAAGTCCAGGAAAACATCATTCAGTTTAAACTTTCATATATATCATCTTAAATTTGTGTGCTTTAACACCTGTTAGACGGAAAATTTTAAATTATCTTATTCACTTTGGGTGAATCCAGTAATACAGTTGGCCTGATCCAGTAATACAGTTTATGGAACAAGTCCCCAATATCAGTTTGCTTTATTTATCACTATTAGAATTAAAATTGTAACTTGGGAAAAAAAGAAAATCCCAGTTTGAATATCTCCAAGTTGGAGACGCTTATCCTAACTCGAAGGTAGTGAGTCATGCTTTGTCTTTTGCACCTCTCTCTATAAAAATGTTTCCCACCATTGTACTGCAATTTTATCTGTTATTTTCTTCAATCCCAACCTCCCCACACAATGAGTTTCGTCAGTATCAGCAATTATAACCTTGTTGCTAAACCTCACTGGACACTTTCCAGGTGTCTGAGATGCCTTCACCTCTCAGTAGTTGCCCACTGTTGCCCATAGCCTCCTCAGAATTTTCTTGGTACTCTTGACTGCTATACTCTCCTGGTTTCTTTATGGATGTTCTTTCTAAGAAGTTGTGCTTATTTGGGTTCCAATTAACTGGCCTTTAAATTCTTAATTAAATGTAAACATTCATTTTGTTTTTCAGAAGGCTTGTTGTAACAAATTTCTTTGAGTGCCCTTTTAAAACATTTTAAAAGTGTCATTTTGTCTATAAGTAAAATCGTAAATAGTTTCTTGGTCATTAATTTATGCTATACAATTTAATTGTGGTTTCTTTTTCTTCTTCTTCTTTTTTTTTTTTGGTCTTCTGTATTTTGTATCTGTCTTAAATCCTTTGACAGATCTAGGAGATGGAATGATTCAGATGTTTTATACAGTGGAAAGTGGATAAGTATGCCAAGATACTCATGGTTTCCCAGTGAAATATATTCAACACTAAATTGGGAATAATACTTTTCATGATCTTTTCTGTTCTTTTCCATTATGAAATACCTTTCTCTGGATTAAAATTATTTTTGGTACCCACCCATGTTTTAATAGAAATACCAAATATTGACTTTATTTACTAAGCACTTTACAGATATGATTTACTTAATTCTTATAACAACCTATGGAGTAATTAGTTTTATTGTTCCTATTTTACAGAATAGGAAACCAATGCTTACTGTGTGCTAGGCAATCTTCTAAAGGTTTTATACATATTAACTCTTTAATCCTTATAACAACTCTATGAGGTAGGTACTAATGTTATTCCTATGTCACAGGAGGAAACTAAGGCACATGAAAGTTGTTAAACCTGCCTGAGTTCATGCTGAAATGTACACGATGGGACCAAGATTTAAAATAGACCTTTCAGAGTTCCCGTCGTGGTGCAGTGGTTAACAAATCCAACTAGGAACCATGAGGTTGCGGGTTCGATCCCTGGCCTTGCTCAGTGGGTTAAGGATCCGGCATTGCTGTGAGCTGTGGTGTAGGTTGCAGACGCGGCTCGGATCCCGAGTTGCTGTGGCTCTGGCGTAGGCCAGCAGCAAAGAGCCCCGATTAGACCCCTAGCCTGGGAACCTCCATATGCTGCGGGAGCAGCCCAAGAAATGGCAAAAAGACAAATAAAATAAAATAAAATAAAATAGACCTTTCATTTTTGGAGCCTGAATGCTTAGCCATCACCCTATATGGCATCTCTAATCTAGTTTTATTACCACATTCCTTGCTTTTTCTGAAATTCTCACCTACATCTATTCTGTCTTCTCTGTTCAGCCAGGCAGCAGATAAATCCTTCTCTGCTTGGCAGTACTTATCTGTGGAAGTTAGAATGTGCGTATGTATGCAGTAATAACAATTTACATAATATTACATATTTTTCAAAACAAACCCTGTTGCATTGCTTCTGCATGCCAGCCCAACTTGAGTCAAATACTGCGTTCCAAAGGCTAGTCTGGTCCCATTCATAACCTTTGGTTTTGTCTTAAAACCAGTCTGCCCCAAGGCTTCTTTCTAATAGTTCTTCATACCTTCCCTCCGGAGGGATATACGCCTACGGCTACAGATTCTTGAAAAAATACTAATTTGATTTTTAAGCTCTGCCAGAAATTCTGTCCAACTTTTCCTTTGTGCTACAGTTCTGGTTCTTAGTTCCGTTTTCTTGACACCAACTATGGGCAGCTAACACTAGGTGCCAGCTGTGGTTCCTAAGCCTTAACTACAGCCATTTGCTAGTTTAACACACAGTAGCTCTATGAGGTAACTCTTTTTTTTTTTTTTTTTTTTCCCACTCTACAGCAAGGGGGTCAGGTTATCCTTACATGTATACATTACAATTACATTATTCCCCCAGCCTTTCTTCTGTTGCAACATGAGTATCTAGACAAAGTTCTCAATGCTATTCAGCAGGATCTCCTTGTAAATCTATTCTAAGTTGTGTCTGATAAGCTCTATGAGGTAACTCTTATTATCCCTAATCTAAAAATGTTGACATTAAGACTGAGTAGTATGCCCAATATTACACAGCTAATAAATGGCAGAGCTGCCATGAAACCTTAGACACTTTTGGGGGCTGCAGCTAAAAGAGTGGCCTGGCATGTAGAAGTAGCTCATTATTCCTTTATCTTCTGACCGGACACATTGGTAAAGTGTACAAGGAGGTGACTTAAGCTAATGTGATTATGTATTAATTGGAGACATCATTCTAAATTTCTTTTAGAGAAAAACGTGTGATAGGATCCCAGAGTGTTTGTATAATTAAAGATAGATTTCGACGATACATATCTTATATATTTCAGAGATGGTTTAGAAGAATTCATAGGATTTTTTAAAAAACATTATTTTTCACCTATTTGTTTTTTCCATTACAATTTCCAAATAACTTTGAGCATTGAAGCTTGTGAAGAAAGAGGCCTTATTGAAGTCTTGGGCAAATCCTGCTGTAAGTGGGAGAGGTCTTTAGAGGAATTTAAGGAATGGTGTTGGAAATATCTCTAGTATGCCAAACATAAACTCTTCAGGGAAGCTGAGATTTAAGTAGTTTTCCTTCTTTACGGTATTACTAGTTCATTTTCTGAGTCAGGGAGGGAAAGGGAAAGTTTCTTTTTCAGTTGAAGTGAATGTTATTTCCTGTGGGTTAGATTTGCAGTGAAAAGGAAAAGGTGAAAAAATATGAAGAATTTTCCCTTTGGGCATCAGTGTGGCCCACAGTAACCTAATGCTGCCTTTACCTGAGACAGCATTTCTATCTGGGAGTTCCTGCCACTTGACCTTCCTCTCGTGAATATGATTCCTCTGAGGTGGTCTGGGTTTCTTGTACAGGAATAAGGAGTCCCTAGATAGCATAGTATTTGCTTTCATATAACAGGCCAGTCAACACCACACTTAACCCTATTTAAATCATATATGCCTTCAGTTACTCGACTGCCTCACCCAATGGAAATTATATGTGTACAAATAATATATACATATACATGTGTACATATAATTTGCAGGCTCATTTAAGTGTCATGTGGGGGCTATTGGTTGAAGATATTATCTTTAATAACAAAACCTAAAAAATGGTGATAGAGTCTTTCATGGGTTCTGTGGGGGATAATCAGAAAGAGAGATACTTGGTGAGGAATTGCTGTCCATATCACTGAATTTGAAGATTCGAAAGTATTCTGTCAATAGTAACCCATTCATTAAATAAGTTTATTTGTATGCAACACATGCAACTATAGGGGATCACTGAGTGTTATATCCAGGATCTGTGTCAGAGTTCCCTTTGCCACTCGTGCTACCTTCACACTGGCTACAGAGGGCATTTTCATAGTAGTAAATCAAAGCATTAGATTTAGAATATGTTTCATTTTGTTATTGTAATAGTGGCCTTTCATAAAAGACTTATTTTCATAAAGAGCTTGATATGGGACAATAGACAGTTTCAAGTTTCTTTTAGTGACTTAGTATGGATTGGCTGTGAATTGACACAAGCTTTATGTTACATTGTGAAAGTTAAAACTTACCTGAGTGTCTCCTGCATTGCCTTTGTTTCATTTTTAGAATTTTCTCTTGTCTTTTTTTTTTTTTAAGGGCCGCACCTGCAGCGTATGGAGGTTCCCAGGTTAGGGGCTGAGTTGGAGCTGCAGCAGCTGGCCTACGCCACAGCCACAGCATTGCCAGATCCGAGCCATGTCTGCAACCTATACCATAGCTCATGGCAACACCTACCAGATCCTTGACCCACTGAGCAAGGCCAGGAATCAAACTTGCATCCTCATGGATACCAGTCAGATTTGTTTCCACTGAGCCACGATGGGAACTCTCCATTTTTAGTATTTTCAAAAGTTATTGCCCAATTTGATTATAAAAAGTTACTCAAAAGTCAAAATATTCCTTTTCAGCTTACCCTTATGTTTAAACTGATTTTAAAATGTTCTAAACTTTATTGGATATAACAGATCCTGGATATAACACTCAGTGATCCCCTATAGTTGCATATTTACATTTATGCAATGTGAGGTGTTTGACGCTTACCATCTGTTAACATAGATTGTGAAAATGTAGTGGTTTTCTTTTACTAAAGTTTATCTTTGCTTTTAAAATGATTTGGAGAGTTGAAACCTTCATCCATTCATTCATTTGGTCTTTCATTTTTTTCAACGAACATTTATCGACTTTCTCTTGTGGGGTATTCATGACCCCTGTCTCAGCCACTATTATGTAAGTAAATAATAAACCCTGAAATCTGGGTGCAAAGTATTACATTTAGAATGATAAACAATGAGGTCCTACTGTATAGCACAGGGAACTATATCCAGTCTCTTGTGATAGAACGTGATGGGAGATTATATGAGAAAAAGAATGTATATATATATATATGTATGACTGGGTCACTTTGCTATACAGCAGAAATTGGCACAACATTGTAAATCAACTATATTTTAATAGAAAAAAACCCAAAAAACCCAACACCCCCCCCCCCCCCCCCAAAAAAACCTGGGGAGAGGCTCCTGAAATAGAATTCTGATAGAATCTCAGATTCCAAATTTAACCTCTCTTGGTCATACCTCTGTCCCTAAGTTTTCTTCTGCAGTAGATTTCTTGAGAACATGCAACTTGAAATTGTTCCTTTTATGAATATTAATGATTTTAAATTACCAATAAAAGATCCCTAGGCTGAAAGAATAGCAAACAAGGGACAAAAATAAAGACAACTGCTTTCCAGCCAAGGATTTTGTGGTTTCTGTTTTGGGACTGATTTTCTTGTGGGTCTATATAACTATACACTGCGTGTGGAGTTTATAAATACCAAAGCAGCTGTGGTTCGACTAAAAGAGCACCAGAGAATCTGAATGTGAAGACTCATGTTCCAGCCAGGTTACTGGCTGGGAGCACTAGCTTACACAAGGCAAACTCATTTGAAATACCAATTTCCTAATCTTTAAAATGAGAATAACCATTTCTCTCTTATGGTGTGGCTGTGAAATAATGTATTTGAAAATTCCTGGGAGCTCCCGTCGTGGTGCAGTGGAAGCAGATCTGACAAGCATTCCATGAAGATGCAGGTTTGATCCCTGGCCTTGCTCAGTGGGTCAAGGATCCGGCATTGCCATGAGCTGTGGTGTAGGTTGAAGAAGTGGCTCAGATCCCGAGTTGCTGTGGCTGTGGCATAGGTCAGCTGCTACAGCTCTGATTTAATCCCTACACTGGGAGCCTCCATATGCCTTGAGTGAGGCCCTAAAAAGACAAAAAAAAAAAAAAAGAAAGAAAGAAAGAAAAAGAAAATTCATGATTCCTGAGCAATAATTTGAATATTTAAAAAGTTCTCTTCCCTGGGAGTTCCCGTCATGGCGCAGTGGTTAACGAATCCGACTAGGAACCATGAGGTTGCGGGTTCGGTCCCTGCCCTTGCTCAGTGGGTTAACGATCCGGCGTTGCCGTGAGCTGTGGTGTAGGTTGCAGATGCGGCTCGGATCCCACGTTGCTGTGGCTCTGGCGTAGGCTAGTGGCTACAGCTCCGATTAGACCCCTAGCCTGGAAACCTCCATATGCCGCGGGAGTGGCCCTAGAAAAGACAAAAAAAAAAAAGTTCTCTTCCCTGTATTATTTTTCTTTCCATTTTTATGTTTGTTATTTTTTTTTCAGGTTACAAACTTCTCTCAAACATCTAATAACCCTTTCTTTTTTTTTTTTTTTTTTGCTTTTTAAGGCCGCACCCACAGCATATGGAGGTTCCCATGCTAGGGGTCGAATAGGAGCTATAGTTGCCAGCCTACATCACAGCTCATGGCAACGCCAGATCCTTAACCCACTGAGCGAGGCCTGGGATCAAACTGGCAACCTCATGGTTCCTAGTCGGATTCGTTTCCGCTGTGCCACGACGGAAACTCCAAATGTCTGGTAATCTTTGACAGTCCATTTATATTTAAGAATGGAGCATCAGAAAAGTTGACCAGCAATTGTGTATAAATAGTCCAGGCTGGTCGACTGTCAGTCTTTGGTTTAGCATGAGTGGTAGGAAACTGCTGATTACACCACGAGCCCATAAATACCGCAGTTGTTGGACTAGAGCCCTCCATGTAATTTATTCAATTTTGTAAGAGAAGAATGTTTCAGTTTTTAACAGGAAGTTTTTACATGCTTAGCTACTGGACATTCAGCACATGGAAATAAATGAGAAGATTTCAGGGGGTTAGTTGACTCTAAGGGCCACACGTTTTCCATTAGCATCCACTAATCCCAGCCCCACACTCACTTCCCTGTGTAAGTCTCTACAGGAGAGAGAAGCGCAGGACCCTCCAATCTTTGTGTGTGTGTGTGTGTGTCTTTTTAGGGCCACTCCTACAGCATATGGAGGTTCTCAGGCTGGGTGTTAAATTGGAGCTATAGCTGCCTGCCCACGATACAACCACAGCAACTCAGGATCCAAGCCTCATCTGTGACCTGTGCCATAGTCACGGCAACGAGGGATCCTTAACCCACTGAGCAACACCAGGGATCGAAATTACATCCTCATGGATACTAGTAAGATTCGTTTCCATTGAGCCACAACAGAAACTCCAAGCACTCTCCAATCTTTATTTTTGGCTGTGGTTGCTACCACTCAGCTTCATGTTAAGCGAAATATGAATATTTAATGATGAATTTGTCTCCCCTCCCCCAGGCTTCTTCTCCTGCATGGTTCCTAAAATGCTGGCAGTCAAGCATTTATCCTACAGGAGGAGGTTGAAAGTCTCTGGGGCATCTTATCAGCCCAGAGGGAAGAAGTAATGATGTTGACATAAGCGGTTCCTGAGCAGAAATCCTAGCCCAATCGCCTAATGTTTAAGTTCATGGTCAACAAGCTCCATGTATGTGTAAAAGCTTCTAGTCAGCTTATTAGTTTCTTACCCTTAAACATAGGTAGGCATCTCATGAATGACCAGACATTTGAAGGAAGCCTCTAACATGAACGATAGAGAACAACCAATCAGAAAAAAAAATATATTGCTTATTCAGGGAAAAGGAAACAAAACAAAACAAGCAAACCCTATCATTTAATATTCCCAGAGAGAAAAGATACAGCATCCATGAAACAAGGAATATTCAGAAAACAAATAAGAACACTCAAAAGATTGAAGAAACAACCAATTTCATAGAAAGTTTGGAACATAAACTTAAGATAACGTTCCTGGGAAGCAGAAGAAAATGTTGAAGAGATGTAAAACAGGAGAGAAAAGAGATGTTTAGAGGACCAGTCCAGTATGTCCAAGCTCTGGATAACAGGAAGTGTGGAGGAGAGAAAATAAGTGAAACAATGCCCAAAAGTTTCCCAGGATTAAAGGATGCAACATTCCAGATTGAGAGGACCTAGTAAGTGCCTGACACAACAAAAAGAGTTGCACCTGAAGGCACATCATCATGAAAGTTCAGAATATATATACCAAAGAAAAGATTCTCTAAGTTTTCAGAGAGAAATAAGAGGTCAAAAGGTCAGGATTAAAATGGCTTGGACCTATCAAAAGCAACCTTAGAAGTTAGATAATGAAAAAAATGCCTTCAAAATGCTGCAGGAAAATGATATCAAACGCACAGTCCTGTACTGTGGCCAATTATGAATTTTATTTGAAGGTAGAATAAAGAGATTTTTAAGACATGCAAGGTCCCATCACGTTGCTGAGGAGTCTCCGGAAGGATATGCTCCAGTAAAAGAAGGACGTAAACCAACAAAGAAGAAGGGATAGCATGTAGTAAATGGGAGATCTGATGTGGGGGAAAGTTGAAGGGCCCCCTCAAGAAGATAGCTGTGCCCAGGCATAAAGGGGAGCCAGTCCAGGTTGGCACAGAGGCTTTCCAAGCAGTTTCAGGAAGACACAATTGGTAGAAAATTAGATGTGAATGAACATCTTGAGAGATGATTTATACAGTGGTGTGAATTTGGAGTTGAACTATTAAATTCATAGAAAGATGAGTAACTAAGAGAATAAGACACTTAATTCTAGGGGGAAAAAGTTATGTAGCAAAGGAAAAAGTAACCATAGTTTACTGCAGAGTCCTCTTTGAATTCATACACAGTCACTATAATAATAATCAAGAACGGTGATTTAACCAAAGGTAAGATATAAGCATGTTAGAAGAATGGGGGTGTATCTGTGTTCATGGCAAGGAGATCAAAAAGCTAAGTCTTCATTCTCCATAAAGGAAGTAAATAGGAAATCACGAAACTGAAAAAGTCAACAGAAATGGAAGAATATTATTTAGAACATTGAAAGGAAACAATAAGAAATTGGAAGTGTGCAATTATCTTTGCAATAAATCTTATGAAACTGGTTGACACTTTGTATTTTCGGCTTTGATAAACATGAAAACAAGAAAAATAGATGGATTGTTCAGTCTTTTGAGAGGAAATCAATCTTTTTTTTTTTTTGCTTTTTAGGGCCACACCTGTGGCATATGGAGGCTCCCAGATGAGGGATCCAGTTGGAGCTGTAGCTGCAGCTATATCTTACAACACAGCCACAGCAATGCAGGATCTGAGCCACATCTGCAACCTACACCAAAGCTGGCGGCAATGCCAGATCCTTAACCCACTGAGCAAGGCCGGGGATCAAACCTGTGTCCTCATGGATGCTAGTCAGATTCGTTAACTGCTGGGCCACTACGGGAACTCCTTGAGAGGAGATCTTAATAGGATGTTTCCATGGAAATCACTATCTAAACAAAATAACTATTTTGTGTTTCCAAAGGATATCTAAAAGAATCAAACCTGGAGTTCCCACTGTGGCACAATGGGATCTGTGGCATCTTGGGAGCGATGAAACATGGGTTTGATTCCTCAGCCAGCACAGCAGGTTAAGGATCTGGCATTGCCACAGCTGCAGCTTAGGTTGTAACTACAGCCCGGATCTGATCCCTGGCCTGGGAACTCCACATGCTGTGGGACAGCCAAAAAAAAAAAAAAAAGAAAGAAACCTCTTGAGTTATATATTTTGTTTTTTTTATTTTTTCTTTCATTGAAGTGTAGTTGATTTACAATATTGTGTTAGTTTCAGGTGTACAGCAGAGTGATTCAGTTACATATATATTATTTTCAGATTATTTTATATTATAGGTTATTATAAGATTGAATGTTATTATTACGCTTTTTAGGGCCGCACCCGTGGCATTTGGAAGTTCCCAGGCTAGGAGTCGAATCAGAACTAGAGCTGTTGGTCTTTGCCACAGCCACAGCAAGGCAGGATCTAAGCCATGTCTACAACCTACACCACAGCTCATGGCAACACTGGATCCTTAACCCACTGAGTGACGCCATGGATTGAACCTGCATCCTCATGGATACTAGTTAGGTTCATTTCTGCTGAGCTGTGATGGGAACTCCCAGATTTTGAGTATTATTCCCAGAGTTATACAATAAGTCCTGGTTGTTTATTTTATATATAGTAGTGTATAACCCCATACTCCTAATTTAATCCTTCTACCTCCCTTTCCCCTTTAATAACCATAAATTTTTTTTCTGTGTGAGTCTGTTTTTGTTTTGTAAATAGATTCATTTGTGTTACTTGATACTACATATAAATGATATCATATGTTTGTCTTTGTCTGACTTACTGTGATATTTTCTAAATTCACCCATGTTTTGCAAATGCCAATATTTCATTCTTTTTTATGCCAGAGTAATATTCCTCTGTGTGTGTGTGTACATCTTTATCCAATCACTTCATGATGGACATGTAGGGACATATAGGTTCTTTCATGTCCTGACTATTTGTAATCAATGCTTCTGTGAATACTGGGGTATATGTATCTTTTAAAATTAGAGTTTTCAGAGTTCCCGTTGTGGCTCAGTGGTTAACGAATCCGACTAGGAACCATGAGGTTGTAGTTTAAATCCCTGGCCTTGCTCAGTGGGTTAAGGATCCAGCGTTGCCATGAGCTGTGGTGTAGGTCGCAGATGCGGCTCGAATCCCGAGTTGCTGTGGTTGTGGTGTAGGCTGGTGGCTACAGCTCCAGTTGGACCCCTAACCTGGGAACCTCCATATGCCGCAGGAGCGGCCCAAGAAATGGCAAAAAAGACAAAAATAAAATAAAATGAGTTTTCATCCTTTGGGGATATATGTGCAGAAGTAGGATTGCTGGGTTGTATGGTAGCTCTATTTTTACTTTTTAAGAGACCTACATAGTGTTCTCCACAGTGGTTACACCAGTTTACATTTCCAGCAGTGTAGGAGGATTCCCTTTTCTCTACACCCTCTCCAGCATTTATTGTTTGTAGACTTTTTGATGACAGTCATTCTGACTGGTGTGAGGTTATGCCTCGTTGTGGTTTTGATTTGTATTTCTCTAATAATGAGCAGTGTTGAGCACCTTTTCATGTACCTGTTGGCCATCTGTATGTCTTCCTTGGATATCTATTTAGGTCTTTTGCCCATCTTTTGATTGGGTTGTTTGTTTATTTGATAATGAGTTGTATGAGCTGTTTGTATATTTTAGAAATTACTGGGTTATATATTTTGAAGTTAGGTGCATAAAAGTTCAGGATTATTATATATTCTTGAGGAATTGCCCCATTTGTAATTACTGAGACTTTTGGTGTTAGGATTACTTTTGTCTGATTTTTATATTCCTTTTAGTTAATATTTGTTTATATATTTCTGTTCTTTACTTTGAACCACTTAATAATATTTGTTAAGTAGTATACTTTTTAAAATAGTGTGTAGCTGGAGTTCCCATTGTGGCACAGCAGAAACAAATCTGGCTGGAAACCATGAGGTTGCAGGTTTGATCCCTGGCATCGCTCAGTGGGTTAAGGATCTGGTGTTGCCATGAGCTGTGGTATAGGTTGCAGATGCGGCTCAGATCTGATGTTGCTGTGGCTGTGGTGTAGGCTGGCAGCTGTAGCTCTGACTGAACCCCTACACTGGGAAACTCCATATGCCACAGGTGTGGCCCCAAAAGGTAAAAAATAAAAATAAAATAAAATGGTGTGTAGCTGGATTTAGTTCTTTATCCAACTAGTGAGATAATTTCTTATATTTTTATCTATTTAAACTAAAAATAGCTCACCCATTTTTCCCACCAGCCACTCCCTGCCTGTGGCAACCACTAATCTCTCTATGAGCTTGTTTTATTTATTTATTTAACTTATTCATTCAATTCATTCATTTATTTATATTTATTTAGACTCTACATTTAAGAGAGATTACATTGTTATTGTTTGGTATTTGGTTTTGATTTGCACTTCTTTGATAGCAGTGTTGAACAATGTTAGCTATATTTTCGTGTGTCTGTTGGCCATCTGAATGTCTTCTTTGGAAAAATATTTATTCAAATCTTCTGTCTAGTTTTAGATTGGATTGAGGTTTTTTTGCTGTTAGGTTGTATGAACTCTTTTTTTTTTAATTAAAAATTTTTTTTGTCTTTTTGTCTTTAGGGCCATACCCACAGCATATGGAGGTTCCCAGGCTAGGGGTCCAATTGGAGCTGTAGCCGCCAGCCCACGCCAGAGCCACAGCAACACCAGATCCTCATGGTTCCTAGTCGGATTCGTTGACCACTGAGCCATGACAGGAACTCTGGGTTGTATGAACTCTATATATTTTGGATATTAGCTCCTTTCCAGATATATAATCTATAAATATTTTCTCCCATTCAGGAGGCTGTCTTTTTATTTTGTTGATGGCTTACTGTGCAGAAGCTTTTTGGTTTGATGTAGTCCAACTTGTCTATTTTTACATTTGGTGTCAAATTCAAAAAAGTCATCACCAAAACTTATGTCAGGGAGCTTACCATCTATGTTTTCTTCTAGAAGCTTTATGGTTTCATGTCTCTTTTTCAAGTCTTTAAACCACTTTTAGTTAATTTTTGTGGATGGTATGAAATAGTGGTCTAGTTTAATTCTTTTGCATGTGTCCAGTTTTCCCAACATTATTTATTGAAGAAACCGTCCATTCTCCATTGTATATTCTTGGCACCTTTGTTATAAATTAATCAACTGTATATAAATGTGTTTATTTGTAGACTCTATTCTGTACCATTGATCTATGTGTTTGTTTTTAGCCCAATATCATACTGCTTTAACTATAGCTTTGTAGTATAGTTTGGAATCAGGGAGCATGACACTTCCAACTTTGTTCTTCTTTCTCAAGATTATTTTGGCTAGTCTGGGTCTTTTATGGTATCATACAGTTTTTTTTTTTTTTTTTTTTTGCTATTTCTTGGGCCGCTCTGGTGGCATATGGAGGTTCCCAGGCTAGGGGTTGAATCGGAGCTATAGCCACCGGCCTAAGCCAGAGTCAAAGCAACGCGGATCCGAGCCGCGTCTGCAACCTACACCACAGCTCACAGCAATGCCAGATCGTTAACCCACTGAGCAAGGGCAGGGACCGAACCCGCAACCTCATGGTTCCTAGTCGGATTCGTTAACCACTGCGCCACGACGGGAACTCCTTCATACAGATTTTAAGATTGTTCTATTTCTGTGGAAAATATCATTGATTGGAATTTTGATAAGGATTGCATTGAATCTGTAGATTGCTTTGTGTGGTATGGACATTTTAAGAATATTGATTCCTGGAGTTCCTGTCATGGCACAGTGGAAATGAATCCGACTAGGAACCATGAGGTTCTGGGTTTGATCCCTGGCCTCACTCAGTGGGTTAAGGATCTGGCGTTCCATGAGCTGTGGTGTAGGTCACAGACGTGGTTTGGATCTGGCGTTGCTGTGGCCATGCAAAGTATTTGACAAATTCAACATCCATTTATGATTAAAAAAAAACTCCCAATAAAGCAGTTTTGGAGGGAATGTATCTCAACATAATAAATGGCATATTTGACAAGCCAACAGCTAACATCATACTCAATGATGAAAAGCTGCCAGTTTTTCCTCTCAGAACAGGAACAAGACAAGGATGCCCACTCTTACTACTTTTATGAAACATAACCTTGGAAGTCTACCCAGGGCAATTAATTGATATGATTTCAGTCCTCTTAGCTTTGTTAAGACATATTTTATGTCTAACATTTCATCTCCTTACATTTATCTGAACTCATAATAAATGTATCATTTCTGTGTATCATGTTGATCAAGTTTTCATTATTGCCCCCTTTCTATGTTTTTTTCCCTTCTGATGGTTTGGAAGCTATAGAATGAGTTTCTCTTCTTTTAAGTGATTGTCCTTAACTCTTTTTTTAAAGGTCAGTAAAAATATTTTATTGTAATGATATAATTTTCAACTGAATATGGCAAGGAAACATTAGGGAGTTGGTGATAATTACAAAAAAAAATCTATATATAGTGTAGCATTCTGTTGGGGATTGGTGAAGGAAAGGATGGACACTAGTAGCAATGAAGAGCTGAGCATCAAAATAGGAACTGCTGAAACTCTTAAGATGGCCAGCACTGATTTTTTTCTTTAGTGAGCACTCTGTAGAAAATTGGCATTTTCTAGAACTTAAAAAATAGCACCTTCAATTTAAGCTTCCAATCAAGCTCTTGGAATTTAGGTAATTTTCAGCATTGATGAATACTAGGAGATGCTAAATGCATAAATCCATTAGAAGCCATAGAATTGGAAAATATTAAGCAACTAGAAAGACTTCAGTTGTTCCATCTTGTCCTGGAGGAAACTAGTGGTTTTTCCAACATTATCATAAACCTACATACTTGAAAGCCTGAGGTGGTGTGGAGATGCATTGGGGTAGGGAATGATGGAATCACATTTGAGGTAGAAATACAACCGAAGGCAGCCTTTTGCCTTAGAGAATAATTTAGCCTTCATCAACTCCTTAGTCTGCCATGGCTTTGCCACAGCAGCAGATTCTTAATTTATAATATCAATAGGTTTTCATAAAAAGGAAAAAATAAATGTTTTAAAGGCTAGATCCAAGATGGCACTGTGTCAGTTCCACTGCACTCAGTGGGTTAAGGTAAGTCACAAAGCCATCCCAGTGTTGAGAGGGACAGTAGACCTCACCTCTCAGTGAGAGAAGTGGTATGTGCTTACAAAAGAGGGAAAGAATTGATGGTGACCACCTTTGGTGGCTATCTAACCCTAATCAGTCACTTTGATGCACTCAGACTGTTGCATTCCAACTTGTGCCCTTGCTTCCTCACGTTATAGCTGACTTCACAAAGGTCACTAATGACCTCTTAATTAACATACATTTACATATATTATTTAATTACACTACATATCATTTACATGTATCTTTTAGTATGTCATTTATGTATTTTATATATTTTTGAAACTTTAAAAATTTTTTAAGTATAGTTGATTTACAATTTGCCAGTTTCTGCTGTAGAGCAAAGTTACCCAATCATACATATATATACATTCTCTTTCTTACATTATCTTCCATCATGGTTTATCCCAAGAGACTGGATATAGTTCCCAGTGCTATATAATAGTGCCTCATTGCTTATCCATTTTAAATGTAATGGTTTGCAGCTACTAACCCCAAACTCCCAGTCCATCCCACTCCCTCCTCTCTCCCCCTTGACAACCTCTTGTTCTCTATGTCTGTGAGTCTGTTACTATTGTGTAGATAGGTCCATTTGTGCCATATTTTAAGATTCCATGTATAAGTGGTGTCATATGGGATTTGTCTTTCTTACTTAGTGTAAGAATCTCTGGTTGCATCTGTGTTGCTACAAATGGCATTATTTTGTTCCTTTTTATGGCTGAATTGTATTTCATTGTATATATGTAGTACATCTTCTTAATCCATCCATGTGTCAATAGACATTTAGGCCGCTTCCATGTCTTGGCTATTG
Source organism: Phacochoerus africanus (assembly GCF_016906955.1). Lineage (NCBI taxonomy): Eukaryota > Metazoa > Chordata > Mammalia > Artiodactyla > Suidae > Phacochoerus > Phacochoerus africanus. Next base: position 101,338,710 of record NC_062548.1, on the reverse strand, counting down.
TGAATAGTGCTACAGTGAACATAGGGGTGCATGTATCTTTTTGAATTAGAGTTTCGTCTGGATATGTGCCCAGGAATGGGATTGCTGGATCATATGGTAGTTCTATTTTTAGTCTTCTGAGGACCCACCATACTGTTTTCCATAGTGGTTGTACTAATTTACATTCCCACCAATGGTATAGGAGGATTGCCTTTTCTCTACACCTTCACCAGCATTTTTTTTTGTAAACTTATTAATGATGGCCATTCTGACCAGTGTGAGGTGGTACCTCATGGTAGTTTTGATTTGCATTTCTCTAATAATTAGTGATGTTGAGCATCTTTTCATGTTCCTGCTAGCCATCTTATTATGTCTTCTTCTGAAGAATGTCTGTTTAGGTCATCTGCCCATTTTTCAATTGGATTGTTTGCTTTTTTATTGTTGAGTTGTGTGGTTGTTTGTATATTTTGCAGATTAAGCCCTTGTCGGTTACATTTTTTGCAAGTGTTTTCTCCTATTCTGTAGGTTTTCCTTTCCTTTCCTTTCCTTTCCTTTCCTTTCCTTTCCTTTCCCTTCCTTTCCTTCCTTTCCCTTTCTTTTCTTTTCTTTCCTTTTTTTATGCTTTTCTTTGCTGTGCAAAAACTTGTTAAGTTTGATTAGATTCCATTTGCTTATTTTTGTTTTTATTTCTGTTGCCTTAGGAAATTGACCTAAGAAATCATTTGTGTGGTTTATGTCAGAGAATGTTTTGCCCATGTTCTCTTTTAGGAGTTTTATCATGTCATGTCTATGTTTAAGTCTTTAAGGCATTTTGAGTTTATTTTTATACATGCTGTGAGGGTATGTTCTAGTTTCATTGATCTACATGCAGCTGTCCAGTTTTCCCAGCACCACTTGCTGAAGAGACTATCTTTTTCTTATTTCATATTCTTGCCACTTATGTTGAAGATTAATCGATCATAGGCATCTGGGATTATTTCTGGGTTCTCTGTTCTGTTCCATCAATCCCTATGTCTGTTTTTGTGCCAGTACCACACTGTATTGATTACTGTAGCTTTGTAATATTGATTGACGTCTGAGAGAGTAATGTCTCCTGCTTTGCTTTTTTTCCTGAGTATTGCTTTGGCAATTCTGGGTCTTTTATGTTTCCATATATAAGTTTTTGGATTATTTGTCCTAGTTCTGTGAAAAATGCCTTGGGTAATTTGGTAGGGATTGCATTAAATCTGTAGATTGCTTTGGGTAGCCTGGCCATTTTAACAATATTAATTCTTCCAATCCAGAAGCATGGAATATCTTTCCATTTCTTTGAAAATACTTTAATTTCTTTGATTAATATTTTATAGTTCTCAGCATATAAGTCTTTCACCTTCTTGGTCAGGTCTATACCTAGGTCTTTAATTTTTTGGGAGGGTGTGATTTTAAGTTATTTTTTAAAATACCCTTTTCTAATATTTCATTGTTGGTATACAGAAATGAAACTAATTTCTGAATGTTAATCTTATATCCTGCTACTTGGCTGAATTCGTTGGTCTCTTTGAGTAGTTTCTCTGTGGAATCCTTAGGGTTTTCTCTATATGGTATCATGTCATCTGCATATAGTGACAATTTTACTATTTTAAAACTTTTTATTAGAGAAGTTTTTAAACATACAAAAGTAAAGAGACTATTATAATGGTAAACATTGTAATCGCAGATAAACATCACCCAGTTTTAATGGTTATTAACCCAGGACCAAACCTGTTTCATCTATGCTATGACCCACTTCTCCCCTCCTATGTTATGTTAAAGAAAACCCCAAATATATTATTGTATCCATCTGTGTACATTTTTAATGAATATATGGTATCCTTTTAAATATTTAGACAATCCCATGTTTTTGGACATTCATTTTTTTTTTTTTTTTTTTACTTTTTTGACTGCCTCACAGCATATGGAGTTCCCAGGCCAGGTATCAGATTTGAGCCACAGTTGTGACCTATGCCACAGCTGTGGCAATGCAGGATCCTTTAACCCATCATGCTGGGCTGAGCATCAGACCTGTGTCCCAGAGCTGCAGAGACACTAGTCATCCCATTGCACCATAGTGGGAACTTCTCATGGCTTTTTTTTTTTTTTTATCATTCAAATTATAACACCACAACTACTACCAAATTTTTTTTTTTTTTCGTCTTTTTAGGTCTGCACCCCTGGCATATGGAAGTTCCCAGGCTAGGGGTTGAATTGGAGCTGTAGCTGCCGGCCTACGCCACAGCAACACCAGATCTGAGCCACATCTGTGACCTATAGCACAGCTCATGGCAATGCCAGATACTTAACCCACTGAGCGAAGCTAGGGTTTGAACCTTCATCCTTATGGATACTAGGTGGGTTTGTTCCCACTGAGCCACAGCGGGAACTCCTACCACATATTTTTAATTAGTGAACACTGACAGCTTTTTCACATCACTTTTACATGTTTTCTTGTTTCTTATCCTCATAACTTCCTGTCAGGTAGTTAGAGTAGGTTATTTTATCCCTGTTTTAAACACAAGAATTTTAGAGCCAGTGCCAAATTGTTGGTAAATAGTAGAGTAAAAACTGGAATCCAGATGTCTGAAATCTAGTTTGTTCATTTTACCCTAAACCTTGCTAAGACATTTATAAAAATAATCCATTCATGTGATAGAAATAGGCTGCTTTAAAATTTTCTGTATAAATATTCATCGAACACCCATTAAGTATTAGATACTATGCTGGACACTTTCCTGTTTAATCTTCACATAAATAGTGTGAGGTAAGTGTTATCTCACTTTACAGCCAAGGAATGCAAACTCAGGAAGGTAAATGTCTTACCCATCATTACACAGCTTACACATAAAAGTATCTGGATTCTGATTTATGTCTTCCTGCCTCCAAGTTCAGTGCTCTTTCCACTTTTGTCTATGTTAGTATTTCAGAGACTAACTCTTTTGAATTAAAAAAGCAAAAATACTTTTTGGATACGTGCTTTTAATGAACTCACTATATTCAAAGGCATATAAAGATACTTTTCATGTCCAGCAAATTTAGTTTATTGTAACCTTGTATACCAAGTCCTATGAAAATGCTGGTGTATGTGTAATGCTTTTTCTAATGGAAAAAGTGTTCATTGTAAGGTTACTTCGTGCTGTTAAGCTTTTAGAACTTTTAGAACTTACTGCTAAGCTTCTAGAATCATAACTTTAGCAAGATACAGTGTTACAGAGGATATAAAGTGTACTCACACATGAAATCTGTTTGCAAGCAACTCACACATGAAATCTGTTAGCAAGCAACAATATAGTTGTGAAAATAGCACAGGATAGAAAGTCAATGCCAGAGGAAAAGAAAAAAAGTTATTTGGTACTGGTGAAAATAACACTACTATCCTTCCTACAAGAATAGTGCTTTACAGATGTCATTTCATTCAATTATTTATAATATATTGAATACCTATTATGTATAAAGATCTGTATTGGGTATGTAACAGTGAGGCAAACAGACAAAGCTTCTGCCTCCTCACTGTTATCACTAGAAACCAAACATTTCAGAAAGAGAAATCTGATAAGATATTTGTATAGTACTTCTATTAGTCTGTGCAGTCTGCTGTTAACAAAATACCACAGACTGTGTAGCTTATAAACAACAGAAATTTATTTCTCACAGTTCTGGAGGCTGGGAGATTGAGATCAGGGTGCCAGCAACCTTGTTTTTTTTTTTTTTTTTTTTTTTTTCTTTTTAGGGTTGCTCCCACAGCATATAGAGGTTCCCAGGCTAGGGGTCCAATTGGAGCTACAGCTGCCAGCCTGCACCACATCAGATCCGAGCCACATCTATGACCTACACCACAGCTCACGGCAATGCTAGATCCTTAACTCACTGAACGAGGCCAGGGATTGAACCCACAACCTCATGGTTTCTACTCAGATTCTTTCTGCTGCACCACGATGAGAATTCCAGGGTACCAGCAACCTTGGGTAAGAGTATCCTTTTGAGTTGCAGACTAATGCTCACATGGCAGAAGGGCTCAGGGACCTCTGTGGGATCTAGGCACTAATCTCATTTGTGAGAGACCCACCCTCATGACCTAATCACCTTCCAAAGGTCCTACCCTCTAATGCCTTCGCATTGGGTGTTAGGATTCTAACATGTGAATTTGAAGGGACACAAACATTTAGACCCTAGCCCTGCCCCCTCAGTTCATGTCTATCTCTCAGGCACAGTACTTTTTTGCTATCCCAACAGCCCCCAAAGTCAGAACTCTTCAGCATCAATTCAAAATTTGAAAGAATAAAATTTCATAAAAATATCTTTTTTAAAGCTTAAGGACAGTTTTTAAAATGCTGTGTTAGTTTCAGATATACAGCAAAACAAGTCGGTTATACACACACACACACATATCCATTAGTTAGTTTTCTATCTATATATTCTTTTCCAGATTCTTTTCCACTGTAGGTTATTACAAGATATTGAATATAGTTCCCTGTGCTATACAGCAGATATTTGTTATATATCCATTCTATTTTAATTTTTTTTTTGTCTTTTTAGGGCCACACCCACAGCATATGGAGTTTCCCAGGCTAGGGGTCAAATTGGAGCTGTAGCTGCTGACCTACACCACAGCCACAGCAACACAGAATCCAAGCTGCAGTGGTGATCTATACCACAGCTCACTGCAGTGCTGGATTCTTAACCCACTGAGCGAGGCCAGGGATCGAACCTGCATCGTCACGGATGCTAGTCAGATTTGCTTCCACTGAGCTACAACAGGAACTCCTATTTATCTATTTTACATGTAATAGTGTGCATCTGTTAATCCCAAACTCCTAATTCTGAATACCATCTCAATCAGATGTGGGTAAAAAGATTCCCCTCTAACTGTGATCCTGTGAAATAAAATAAGTTATGTGTTTCCAAAATACAGTGGTGGGACAGGCATAGAAAAGACATTTCATTCCAAGAGGGAGAAATAGGGGAGAAAGAAGGAGCAACAGGTTCCAAGCAAGTCCAAAACCCTGCAAGACAAACAACATTAAATCTTAAAGCTTGAGAAAAATCATCTCTGTTTTTGGTCGCATCCATGGCACATGGAAATTCCTGGGCCAGGGGTCAAATCTGAGCCACAGCTGTGGCAATGCCAGATCATTAACCCACTGAGCCGGGCCGGAGATCAAACCTGCACCTCAGCAGAAATAATGCCAGATCTTTAACCTGTTGCACTACAGTGAGAACTTCAAGAAAAAAAAATTCTTTTTTTGTTTGTTTTCTTTTTTTTTTGTCTTTTAGAACCACACTTGTAGCATATGGAGTTTCCCAGGCTAGGGGTCCAGTTGGAACTACAGCTGCTGGCCTACACCACAGCAACGCTGGATCCGAGCTGCATCTGTGACCTATACCACAGCTCATGGCAACATCAGATCCCTAACCCACTAAGCGAGGCCAGGGATCGAACATGCAACCTCATGGTTCCTAGTCGGATTTGTTTCCTCTGCACCATGACAGGAACTCCCAAGAAAAATCTTTAATTAGATGTTCTGCCCTGTGGGGTGGAGGTCCTACCTTCTAGATCTCCCTGAGTCGTGGTGTGGGGGCTGGCTTCACCCTCTGGATACACTGGGATATGCCTGCCCCCATGGCTTTGTTGGGCATAGCAACATAGCAGCTCTCATGGGTTGCAGTTGTACATTGGTGGTTCTACCAGTCTGGGGTCCCAAGGGTGGCTCCATGGCTTCATGGGTGCTGCCCTGATAGTGGCTCTCTTTAGTGGTCTTGCCCTTGAGTGATCCGGCCCTCTGCTTGAGTTGTGGGCCCATGGCTCCAGCTTGCTCTATTGTTCTAAATCTAAGTGGAGGCGGCTGTGGTTCCATGGCTCTGCTGAGAGGGCTGGGGCTCCCATGGCTTTGGGGGGCACCACTTAGTTTTGGGCAGAGGTCAGACATCTGGTCTGTTGAGACCCAGGCAGTGACCCCCACCTATCTACCACCTTTTGCAACTGAGGAGGCAGCCTTGATGATCTCTGAATTACATTTATGGTCTTTCTTTCCTTGTCTTGAAGAATAACCTACATTCATAGCCATTTAGCTTTATAATCCTGTCCTGAAAAATCTAAGTCCAACAGCCTTCCTCATTCCTTCCTCTTCAGTTCATACAGACTATTTTCCTGCTGGGGTGGCTGATCCATTTATGGTTCAAACTCATACTAATTTATTAATCAAAAGGTGGCTTGGCCACACCCTGTCTTCTCCAGAAAAAGCTTTCTCTTTTTTTTCAATATGGATAGGCTGAAAATCTTTCATATTTTCAGGTTTTGTATCCTCTTTGATTAACAATTCCATCTCTAAGTCATTTCTCTCCTCTCACATTTATTATAAGCATTCAAGAAGACCAGGCCACTTCTTAAACACTGCTTAGAAATTTCCTCAGTCAAATATACAGTTTCATTACTCACAACTTCTGCTTCCACAGAGCACTAGAGCATGAACACAATTCAGCCAAGCTCTTTGCCACTTTATAACAAGGATCCCTTTTCCCCCAGTTTCCAATAATGTTTCTTGTTTCTGTCTGAGACCTTATCAGAAGAGCCTTGACTTTCTGTCATTTCTACCAACATTCTGTTGATAATCCTTAGGTTTACTCTCCAAGAAGATTGACGCTTTCTCTACAGCTTGTCTGCTCTTCAGGGCTCTCACCAGAATTGCTTTTGATGGTTCTTTCATGGTGATGTAGGTTTTTTCTACTACGCACCTCAAAATTCTTCCAGTTTCTCTTACCCAATTCAAAATTGTTTCCATATTTGAATGGATTTTTATTTTTATGGACACCTCACTTTCAGTACTAATATTCTGTCTTAGTCTGTTTGGGCTGCTGTAACAAAATACAACAGACTGTGTAGCTTACAAATAAAAGAAATCTATTCCTCACAGTTCTGGAGGCTGGAAGTCTGATACCAGGATTCCAGCAAGATTGGGTTAGGGCTGCCTCTGGGTCATAAACTTGTATTTTCACCTGGCAGAAGGGGCTAGAAGCTCTGTGGAATCTCTATTATAAAAGCACTAATCCCATTCATGAGGGGTCCCCCCACCATCACACTGGGCACTAGGATTCCAGCATGTGAATTTAGGGGGAACATAAAATTCAGATCAGGGCAGTCCTCTTAAAAAACTATCCAATCTTTTTAAAAATTATTATTATTAAGGCCTTGGTTTTATTTTTGTTTTTGTTTTGTTTTTGTTATTTTTGGCTGAGCCTATGGCATGTGGAAATTCCTGGGCTGGGGATCAAACCTGCACCACAGCGGCAACCCAAGTCACTGCAGTGACAGCACCAGACCCCTAATCTACCGTGCCACAAGAGAAATCCAAGATCTTGTCTTTTTGGAACAATTTAGGGTTCACAGAAAAATTATTTTTTTTGGTCTTTTTTTTTTTTTTTTTTTTTTTGCCATTTCTTGGGCCGCTCCCACGGCATATGGGAGGTTCCCAGGCTAGGGGTCAAATCGGAGCTGTAGCCCCCGGCCTACGCCAGAGCCACAGCAACGCCAGATCCGAGCTGCGTCTGCGACCTACACCACAGCTCACGGCAACGCCGGATCGTTAACCCACTGAGCAAGGGCAGGGATCGAACCCGCAACCTCATGGTTCCTAGTCGGATTCGTCAACCACTGCGCCACGACGGGAACTCCCCGGTTCACAGAAAAATTAGATGGAGGATACAAATTGTTCATATATTCCCTGCCCCCACACGTGTATAGCCTTCTTTATTATTAACATTCCCCACCAAAGTGATACATGTTACAAATTGTTGCACCTACATTGACACGTCATTATCATCGAAAGTTCATAGTTTCATTCTTTTTGGTGTTGTACATTCCATGGGTTTGGACAAGGTATAATGACATGTATCCGTCAGTATGGTATCATACAGAGCATTTTCACTGCCCTAAAAAGCTTCTATGCCCCTACCCCGAACACCTTGGCATCCACTGATCTTTTTATTGTTTCCTTAGTTTTCTAGAATGTTGTGTAGCTGGAATGAGATTTTATGTAGCCTTTTCAGATTCACCTCTTTCACTTAATAATATGTATTTAAGTTTCCTCCATGCCTTTTCATAGCTTAATAACTCCTTTCCTTGTAGCACTAAATAATATTTCATTGTCTGGGTACACCACAGTTTATTTATCCAGTCATCTGAAAGACATCTTGGTGACTTCCAAGTTTTGGCAGTTATGAATAAAACTGCTATTAATATCTGTGTGCAAGTTTTAATGGGAACATAAGTTTTCAGCTCCTTTGGATAAATACCAAGGATCACACTTGCTAGATACTATGGTAAGAGTATAAGAAACAAACAAACAAACAAATGCATTCCCATGAGCAAATGAATGAGAGTTCCTGTTGCTCTGTATTCTTGCTAACATTTGGTGTTGTTATTGTTCTGGATTTTGGCCATTCTAATAGGTGTGTCTTGAACACACTGGATTTCATCTAATAAGTGTGTCAATCATTTTTTTTCACTAGCAGAATTTTCAAAGCAGCAACCTATCTGTGAATTTTCCCATTTTTTCCTGGACATCTCAAAAATATTCAAAATTGAGGCTAAGGCTGCACAAGTGCAAAAATTCCCTTGAACACATAATGTAGTTGCATTGTAGAGGTGACAGTTGTCAACATATTGTCAGTAGTAAAATAATGTGATGTTAGCATATGCACACCAGTTAGTTTTTTGGTTTAAGGAATATCCTAGATGGGAGACACAGTGCTTGTCCAACATAATGCTGTAGTCTATAACAATGATTCAATAAAATGCTTTTAGACAACAATACTTGCTTATTAAACATTTGAAATATCTTCACAAAAAGGCGATACGAGGACCAGAGAATGTACTTGGGAAATCTCTATTTACATTTCCAAATATTTGAAACCTCTTCCAGAATCTAGATCCCTGCAATAAACTCCCTTTTAATGCCATGTGGACAGGCAGTTAAATTGCCACATGTGGTGACAATGGAATGTTTTACGTATTTATTATCCCATAGAAATATAAAGTGAGACCCATATGTAATTTTAAAATTTCTAACAACATTGATAAAATGAAAAACAGATGAAATTAATTTCAATATTTTACATAATGCAACATAGCCAAAATACTATCATTGCAGTGTGAGTCAATATGAACAATTACTGAAATTTTTTATATTTTTTGTACTACGTTTTCAAATAATGTATTATTGAATGAAGTGTGTATTTTATACTTATACCACATCTCATTTTGGACTAGCCACATGTCAAGTGCTCTTGGACAACACAGTTCAATTATTTCCCAGCTGTCAGTCATTTTCTGAACCATTTGGAGGCAAGAAAATCAGTGTATCATTGAAATAATGTCTAAATGCCCTGAGCTAACACACACCATACATTATTACTATCGTCTTTTGGGGAGTTGGTCCGTTAAAAGTAATAGCTTTATCTGAACAGCAGCCTTCTACTACTTCCTTAGGGTTATTAGGTACTGTCTCTTGAATAAGTTGAGCTGTTGGTTTTGTATTAAATAGAGCTCTTTTTTTGGAATCCTGCATTTTCTGCAAGAACTCCTGCATGTTTCAGGCAAGCTGCCAGCTGCACATCCTCAAATAACTTCCCAAGCACACTTTGATCTGCACACTTTTCACAATTGAGAAGTCTGTTAAGTCTTTTCATAGTCTCTATTCTTAAGACAATTCCTCCTTTCATAGTCATGTATTCAAGGTCACCAGATGTTATATTGTGGCCCAGATAGAAAGGTTGTGAAGCATTCCTAGTAAACAGAGGATACTTTAAGTTTTCAGTGACACAAAATATAGTGGGATGTGCAAGAAAGAACCAGTTGTAATTGTCGCCATGCTTTCCAAAGATATGTTTGTACATTTTCCTTATATGTGTCCACATGTCATTTTTTATCTTAAACCATCATTTTTAATACTGTAATGCTCCCCTTTGTCACAGTGTTTGGTCCAAGGCTCTTTCACTACAGCCCAATAATACTCTTCATCAGGTTCTCTAAGGATGATAGAGTAAATACACACTTTTACTAAGCTCCATGCATTGCACTTCTGACAGATTTAAGAAATCTTTGGTGTTAGTTGTGCAAAGGTGATGGTGCTTGTGATCTTGAGTTTTCCCTCTGTGTCCAATGGTAATTTGCCCAAACATAGTCACCACAACACAGCAAATGCTCCCAACCAGCATAACCTTAAAAAATGATACACTCATAGCAGGGAAGCCATCTTTTAGGCATTAAGATTAGTACTAGCCTCAGTTCAGATCCCAGAGCTGGCCACCTTGCTTCCTGCTGGACCATTAAGTTCAGGACATCTGAGAGTATAAGCCAACAATAAAATTGATAATAAATATAGCTTGAACCACAGATGGCTCTAGTGTTGACCAAACCTCAACATTCAGAAAAAAAAAAATTTGAAATTTATTTTTACATCATGGTTTTATATTCAATACCTGGTACACATCTCATGTTAGTTTGTGTTGGGTCCTTTTTAAGACTTTTGTTTATTTTATTTATAATAGTCATTTTAGTATTTTACTTAAATTTCTGAATTTTTAAAAAATTTCCCCATGCTCTGAAATCTCTGAACTTTTTATTCTCCAAAGAACTTTTAAAAAATACCCAGAGGAGTTCCCTGGTGGCTCAGGGTGTGAAGGACCCTGTGTTGTCACTGCAGGTTTGATCCTGGTCTAGAAACTTCCAGATGCCATGGAACTTCCACATGGCATGACCAAAAAAAATAAATACCCAGATATTTTTCCATTCTCTGCGCTCTATGCTTTTGTGGACATGTGCGTATTTAATCAGAGTGTCTTCTATTATTCTTCTAAACTCTTTCCATCAGCATCTGTAAAAATTATAACTACTCAGTCATGATTTAAACATGCCACCTATAGAGCTTATGAGACTACATCACTTTCCGGTATCATTAGGACCTTTTTTTTAATCAATAAATCAAACATGACATTTGAGGTCTTACTGTTGTCTTAGATTTAATTTATTGATTTATTGTTGTTAATACAGGTTGAGTAATTTCTAACATAGAGCCCGATGAAGAAAATTGTGCTAATGAATACTCATGTAGTATATATTCCATTGTATTGACAGTCTCAAACCCTTGGTGTTTTGGTGGTTCAGTATTTTTTTTTTTTTTGGCTGCCCCCATGGCATGCAGAAATTCCTGGCCCAGGGATCAAACCTGCGCCACAGCAGCAACCAGAACCAAAGCAATGATATCTGCCAGATCCTTAACCTGCTGTGCCACCAGAGAACTCCTGTTTGATCAGTTTTTAAATATGCTCTGAAAGAGCCTTTTGTGTGCTAAGTTGTAGATATATCCATTGAAGTACTTTAAATGTTCTTAAAGAATTCCAAAAGGGAAGTATGAATTTTTTGATTTTTTGTATTTTCCCTCACTTTACAGATGCAGCAGCTTGAGAGACAAGTTATTGATGCTGAACGTCAAGCAGAAAAAGCTTTTCAACAGGTAGGGTATAATTTTAGTTAAAAAATTGTTTTCTGCCTCTACCAATGGAAACATTGTTTTGCCCCAAACAGTCTTGAAAATAGCCTTCAACTCTTCCCTTCATTTTATCATTTTGACTGTTCCTGAGCTGGATCCATAGTGAAAATGAAGAATCTAACTTTATTTTGCCTCTTAAGAAATTTTCAAAAGGACAAAAACCCTTCTATGAGGAAGTTTTTTCTTCTGAAAAAAATTAAAAATGACATTTATTGCTTAACCATAATGAAATTTTATGTATAAATATTTACATGGGGCAGCTTTATTTGTAGTAATAAAGAGTTGGGAATAATATAAATACCATATTATAGGAGAATGAATTATTGAACTGTATCAATTCCATGAATTATTAAACAACCATTAAAAATAATTGTTACAAAATATATACAAATACAGAAAAATACTTAGAGTTGTATTAGGAAAAATAAACAGATTTTTTACAGTTAACATGTTAATAGATATTAACTTAAAAGTTAAATAGGCTGTTAAGAAACACCTCGAAATTTAAAGAAGTTTGTAGAATTATGGGTGATTGTTTTTTTCTTCTGTATCTTCATACTTTCTAGTTTTTGGTTTGGCACTACTTTTATTAAAATAAATAGTGTTTTGATATGGCATTTAACTGTTTCTGGTCCTTGCCAAGAGTGGTTTGGATGAGCCCACCAGCCTTAAAGTTTATCTAAAGAGCCGAAATTGATAATTTCACATCTTATGAAAAGATTCCTGTCAGATGCATTCAAGAATTTCAGGGAGCTCCTGTTGTGGCACAGCGGAAACGAATCTGGCTAGTAACCATGAGGTTGTGGGTTCAATCCCTGGCCTCGCCTAGTAGGTTAAGGATCTAGCATTGCCATGAGCTGTGGTGTAGGTCCCAGACATGGCTCGGATCCCGAGTTGCTGTGGCTGTGGGGTAGGCTGGCAGCTGTATCTCCAATTTGACCCATCCTCTTGGAACCTCCATATGCTGTGGGTGCAGCCCTAAAAAGCAAAAAAAAAAAAAAGAAAAGAATTTCATAAGTGTTAAATACAAAATTATTTCTTCCAAGAACTATATGTTACATTTCTAATATTTGCTCTAAGTTTGTCATATTTCTCCCTTCAATTTGAGTACTACCAAATCTTGTTTTCACCTAAAAGATTTTATTTTACATAGTAGCTTTAGTGGCCAGACTAAATAAACCAAATTTAATTTAATCCTTAATTTTCTTAAGTATATTTGAAGATAAAAATCTTAAAACTTTGTTATGCAAAATGTCAACCACTCTAAGAGTAGACAAAATAGTGTAATGAACCCCCATCATCAACTTCAGCAATTAGTTGATTCAGGGCTAGTCTAAATGTCCACCCACTTTTCACCTCCCCACCCCTGCAATGGGTTATTTTGAAACAAATTCTAGACATCATATCAGTCCACCCATGAGTATTTCAGCAACTCATCTAAAAATGAAGACTTAAAAATCATAACTACGGCACCATGACTACATCAAAAAATAAACAATGATTCTTTAAGACCTCAAATGTAGTTTTTCTTTTCTTCTTCTCTCTCTCTCTCTCTCTTTTTTTTTTGGCTTAGGGCCGCACCCACATCATATGGAAGTTCCCAGGCTAGGGGTCAAATCAGAACTGCAGCCGCCAGCCTACACCACAGCCACAGCAACTCAGGATCCAAGCCTTGTGTGCAACCTACACCACAGTGCATGGCAACGCCACATCCTTAACCCACTGAGCGAGGCTGGGGATCAAACCTGCGTCCTCATGGATACCAGTCAGGTTCGTTACCACTGAGCTACCATGGAATTCCAAATGTAGCTTTTGATACAGATGTAGTAGTAATGATAAGGATGTATGCTGCCTTTTTTTTTTTTTTTTTTTGTATTTGATGTTCTTTAGATGATGGGACCAAATAGTAATCTCTTTACTTATATCTATAAAAACCCAATAATTGACAGAAAAGTCATGAAAGCTCACTTATATTCTAAAAGAAAGACTCTTGTGTTTATGTCACTCTCTGTCACTCTGTACCAAATATCTTTTTCTTTCGTTCTTTCTTTTTTTTTTTTTGTCTTTTTTTGCCATTTCTAGGGCTGCACTCACGGCATATGGAGGTTCCCAGGCTAGGGGTCTAATCGGAGCTCTTTGCTGCTGGCCTATGTCAGAGCCACAGCAACGCGGGATCTGAGCCGTGTCTGCAATGCCAGATCCTTAACCCACTGAGCAAGGCCAGGGATCAAGCCGAAACCTCATGGTTTCTAGTTGGATTCGTTAACCACTGAGCCATGAGAGGAACTCCCAAATGTCTTTTTCTGTGGTGGGCCCTGTACATAAGTCCTGTTCGGCCCCACCCCTTGCACGTGTTTGTCATTTTGTTGACCCCTCTGACTTTCACGTCTCCTTCCTTGTCTTTCCCTTTCCAGTGAAAGGATTTGGCCTTTCTTGGTGACATCTCTCTTTATCTCTGTACCCGCAGCTGTCTCCATACATCACTCTGCCTAGTCTCCCCCTCACTTTCCCTTCCCTTTCTCTCCTTTAACTGTTCATGTTATAGGAAAAAATTAAAGAAATTGAGGATGGTTTTGTTTTGCCTTTTCTTAAAACTCTAAGTTCATATATGCAGCAAATTTGTTTAGCTTTGAAAATTAACTAAGTATTTTTTTGTGATTTTTTTTTTTTTTATTTCCCCACCTCTGCCACACTGGCTCTTAAGGGAAAAAAGAAATCCCCATTACCAATTCAAGGGAAGCAGAGCATGGCCGTTTGTAGCCCTCAGAGCCCAACCACTGATCTTAATAAGTTAAACAAGAAGCGTTTCTTATTTGAAATTGTCCTTTGAGGATATCAGGTATAAGATTACTTAATTCTGTGTGCTACGTTTTTAAGCAAAAAAATAAAATGGCTGGTTCTTTTAGACATACTGCCTTTAGTCAACACTCCCCTCACCACTCCCCACCCCCCAAAAAGAGAAAATTGCAACTCTCCCAGAGTTTCTGTATAATTAAGTAAAAACTTAGGTATTTCTTTTTGTTACAATACCTTTTTGCTTTTCAGGGCCCCACACCTGTGGCATATGGAAGTTCCCAGGCTAGGGGTCCAACTGGAGCTGTAGCTGCTGGCCTACACCACAGCCATAGCAGTGCAGGATCTGAGCCATGTCTGTGACCTACACCACAGCTCATGGCGATGCCGGATCCTTAACCCAGTGTTCGAGGCCAGAAATCAAACCGACATCCTCAAAGATCCTAGTTGGATTCGTAACCCACTGAGCCACAACAGGAACTCCCTGTCACAACACTTTAAATTTATACGGTACCTATTTTATTATGTTTCAGAAGAATTTTTTCTTAAATGTTTCATAATGAATCTAAATGTTAAGAGGAAATATAGACAGCAGATGAATTCCAATACACTGATTATATTACCTTTTTTTTTTTTTGCCTTTGCAAGACTAAGTAAATGTTATTAACTTAGAGTAACTGAATCCTTTGCTATCTGTAACAGTTTCCATGGAACTATGGCTGATCTGCTGTTTATATTGCTTAAATTCAGCTTTTTCTTTGTCATTGAGCCATATCCAAAGACTTAAACTGTATTTATATTAACCCAGAAAGAATGTTTCACCATTAAAAGCAAGAGTCAGCTGAAACCAGGTCAACTCTACACTTTAGCTTTGTACGTTTTCCCTCATTTTTAATTAATGTGTGGGCATCACCTGCATAACCATTAAATAAGTTGCTTGTAAAAAAGAAAAATCACACATTATTCCAGAGAAATCTTGGCAGTTTTTATACTGAATGTTGTAGTACATATTCATTGTTGTTGTTCACAGATTTTGAAAGCAGTATGTGCAGTTTAAACCAGTACTACTTATTAGGACTCTTGTGAGGCAGAAAAGTCGCAAACTTTTCGGGAGGTACTGATACACAGGATTCCTTCATAAGTATCTGATTAATTATTTAATCCAACCTAATACACTAATTTATGCTAACCAAAGAAGGATAGATACTCTCCCCTGCAGAAGTTTGTCTTTTCATTCTGGTTTTTGGTTTTGTTTTTTGTTTTGTTTTGTTTTGTTTTTTTGGCCTGCAGCATGTGGATGTTCCCAGGCCAGGATGGAACCCATGCCACAGCAGCAGCCCGAGCCACTGCAGTGACAATGCCAGATCCTTAACCCACAGAGCCACAAGGGAACTCCTTCATTCTGTCCTTGGATCAGTCCCTTGCTTGTATTTAATTCAGACTTGGTAGGGGCTCCATTTAAATTTCCTTCCGACTGTTCTAATATGTGGGCTGATCTGCCATTCATAAAGTTGGTTCTTAATATTTAAGTCATTTTTGGTTTTTAATAAATGATCACTAAGTCAGCCTAACATCTAGGACTTTGTCATGATTTGTTTCATCACATGGAAACCTACTTTATCCCTCAATGTTCCTTTTCACCTTCAGTGAAACTGGCTCTGGCCTTACTGCATAAATTATGAAATGCCATTCCAAAATAACTGTTTTTAAAATATGACTAGATGATTAATTAATTTGCAATAAATTTTAAATAACTGGAAAATGTCTGGGATCCAAAATATTCAATAATCCCTTTCTTTAATATATTTTGGAATGATTAAGTATTTTTGTTATTCCATTGAAATGCTTATATAGAAATAGAACCTTTCAACCTCCACTCAAATATATATATATAGTCACATCTTAATTACTCGTACTGAGAGAGGGAGGGATGAGGTTAGAAATGGGAAGAAGGAAGTATTGCTATGGGTACTTACAATGGGGCCAATATTTGAATCTTTGCTTTCTCCAGTATAGACAGGAAAATGAAAAATAGCATTGCAAGTTGCATCTGGGTCCCCAAGACTACTCTCAGGTGCGATGATTCCCCAGAAGGACTCATGGAATCCTGAAAAGCTGTTATACTCATGGTTATGGTTTGTTACAGTGAAAGGATATGGATTAACATCAGCACAGGAGAAATGTGCATAGGACAGAGTCCAGGAGACACCAGATGGGAGCTTCCAGTTGTCTTGTCACAGTGCACTTGCACAGGGATGGGCCCAATTCTCCCTCAGTGATGTGCAACAGCACATGACATATTGCCAACCAGGGATATTCATCCGAGCCTAGGTGTCCAGGACTTTTATTGTGGGTAGGGTTAGGGTTGGTCTTGTAGACATGGAATGGATCTGTAACCCACCTTAGCTACTCAGTCTCCAACAGCTGCCCCCAGAGGTCGAACTGATACAATGTGGCCCATGACCCAGGTACATGAACAAAAAAGGCATTCAGTGTAAGTCACGTTGTTAGCATAAACTATCTGGTGTGGCCCAATAGATCAGATTTATAGACACAGTCTTATCAGGCAGAATATTCCAAGGGCTCAGAGATTATTTCCAAGGAAACAGTCAAGGGCAAGTTCTTTCTTTGGAATGTACAGCGTTTGAGCACCCCAAGTCTGCTGAATTAACCCTTTACTGCACAAAACTCCTAATCAACAGGACTTTGGGGAAATGGCTGAGGAGTGTGCTGAGAGGGGTAGATGCCTCTCCTGGAAGTAAAGGAGAAAAGTAGCTTGAAGGTACAAAGCATTCCTCACCAAAGGATATCCATGGATAGGTAATTGCAAGAATTTATTTAACAACTAATTTGAATTCATAGGTGTTTGTTATTGGCCAGTCTCCAAGTGGTTAAAATTTTTGTATGGTTCATGTTATGTGATTGGAAAAAGATCTGGCCAATTTTCTGTGTACTTATGGTAAGATTTTTTTTAAAGCTGCTTGGTTTTTCTTTAGGCCTCTTGGCTTTTCTGTAGCCCTCTTATTTATCCTAATGGCCAAGGAAGGCTGGTGAATCCTGTGGAACTTGGTCCTAACAAGGCCAGTTGGTAAGAGGGTTGCCTGTAACTACTTTGGGATCTCTCCGGCTAAGAGATTTTTGCCACTTTTGTCAATATTTTTCTTGCCCGGGAACATTGTTTATGTAAAAGAAACAGTCAAATGAAACAGTTGCACAAGGCAAAGATGCAGCCAAGGACCTCCCACTGTAGCCTGCATTCATACAATGAGAAAGCCTTTCAAATTGAATGTGTTTTTCATGGAAGAAGAGTACTCCCAAATCACAGTTTTTCAGGACTGTAGACCTTTTCTCAGCAATAGGACAATTTATGTAGCAGCCCAATGTCTGTAGAGTGACTTGCTCCAACTTAATAAAAGAAGACTGTAGATGTAGGTCTTGTAATATTTACTTTTCTTCATACTCAGTTAATTTTGTTTTTCTGGAGGTTTATGATCTATTACTCTCTCCCTGGAGGAGAACTACCATTCTACACTTGGTCTCTTCTTTGCTTGCTTCCTTAGCTACAGAATATGCTACATGGAACTGGCTAATCATCTTAAGACCAACCTTTGGTATTAACTGCCCAGCTTTCTGTCCTGCTCTGATTCTTTTTCATGATAGCGTCTATGATACAGGCCTTTGTCCTTGCAAACAAGGACAGAGGACCTCTTGTTTACTGCAGAAAGTCTGCTATATTGTTTATTTTTTCCCCTTTTGATTATGTCTGTGTCTCTTTTTTTTAATAATGATTTTTATTTTTTCCATTATGGCTGGTTTACAGTGTTCTGTCATTTTTCTACGGTACAGCAAGGTGACCCAGTCACACATACTTGTATACATTATTTTTTCTCACATTATCATGCTCCATCATAAGTGATCTCATTGCTTATCCATTCCAAAGGCAATAGTTTGCATCTATTAACCCCAATTCCCAATCCATTGCATTCCCTCCCCCTGGCAACTACAAGTCTGTTCTCCAAGTCCATGAATTTCTTTTCTATGGAAAGGTTCATTTGTGCCGTATATTAGATTCCAGATATAAGTGATATCATATAGTATTTGTCTTTCTCTTTCTGACTTACTTCACTTAGTATGAGAGTCTCTAGTTCCATCCATGTTGCTGCAAATGGCATTATTTTGTTCTTTTTTGCGGCTGAGTAGTATTCCATTGTGTATATACACCACATCTTCTTAATCCAATCATCTATTGGTGAACATTTAGGTTGTTTGCATGTCTTGGCTATTGTGAATAGTGCTGCAATGAGCATGTGGGTGCATGTGTCTTTTTCAAGGAAAGTTTTGTCTGGATATATGCCCAAGAGCGGGATTGCTAGGTCATATGGTAGTTCTAGTTCTTAGTTTTCTACAGTACCTCCATACTGTTTTCTATAGTGGTTGTACCAATTTACATTCCTACCAACAGTGCTGGAGGGCTATTATTATGATTAAAAATCTAAATCTTAAGGTAACTTAAAAATGTCATTTGGATAGTGGAATATACTTTTTCTCTTATTTTTGGGGGGTCTACTTTTATTTTCATAGTTTCCAGCCATGTGGGTGGTATTTAAATAGGACACTTTCGGCATTTGAGTTGAATTTACATTTACACAGTGAAGGAACAGATGAAACTTTGTATTCATGGTTAAAAAAAAACAAAACCAAACTGACGTTAACATCCTCCTTCTAGGAGCCTGCATTAGGCAAGTATTTTTGAGCTTTAAGTTCATTGCGATCTTTCAGAGGTGTTTTACTAGTTTAAAATTTTTCATCTAAACTGTCATATTTAATTTGTCAAGTGACTTTACATATTTTTCTTCTTTGCCCCCTATAATCTAAAATATTACCAAGGAGTTCCCATTGTGACTCAGTGGGTTAATAAACCTGACTAGAGTAAGTGAGGATGCGGGTTTAATCCCTGGCCTTGTTTAGTGGGTTGGGGATCCAGTATTGCCACAAGATGGAACATAGGTCACAAATGTGGCCAGGATACTGCATTTCTGTGGCTGTGGCATAGGCTGGCAGCTGCAACTCTGATTTGACCCCTAGCCTGGTAACTTCCAGATGCCATAGGGCTGCCATTAAAAAAAAAGGAGATAAAATATTACTAAAATTACATTCTTATCTATTTGGAGTATAGAGAATAAAAACCTTAATATTATGTACAGTGCCCAGTGCTTTATTTTCTCCCTTACTGTCATTAACATTTCAGATATCCCTTCAAAGATTTCATATGCCCAATGTGTTTTGCAGAAGATCCAAGTGGAGCCCATGTATCTTAGATATTAAAATTGAGACACCACAATCCCTAGCCAGAGTGGTCTCTTTTATCTTGCTTTAGTTTTCTCATTACCCTTATTGCCTTCTGTAGCATATTGTGTGATTTTTATGTTTTTATTATATTTGTGATCTCTCTTACCCACAAGAGTGTGATTTCAATGCAGATAGAAGTTTGGGGGTCTGTTTTATTCACTGATATCTTCCTAGGACACAGAATAGCCATGGCACTTGGCAGGTGTTCATTAAATACTTCTTAAAGTATTGAATTAATAAACCCTCGAAGAATGTTCTCTCCTACCTATATCTTGACTGTCATACTTTTTTTCTTTTTGGCTGCACCTGCAGCATATAAAAGTTCCTGAGTCAGAGATTGAACCTGAACCACAATAGCGACCCCAGCCACTGTGGTGACAATGCTGGATCCTTAATCCGCCACTCCACAAAGGAACTCCTGTCATCTTTTTTACTTTCCATGATTTTCTCACAGGGGCTTTACAGTTCTTTTGTTTTTTGTTTTTTTGTTGTTGTTGTGTATATGTGTATCTTTTTCATCTAAATTCCTTTTTCCCCCAAATGTGTTTTTATACTAGATCATCCAGAATCTTATGTCACTACTCACCTTTACTTGATATTCTTACTTTGTTTAAATATGAAAAAATGAGGACTGGAAACCTTCCAATTCTAAGCTGATATGAAATTCTTTGCATATTATCATTTCTCTAGTTAACATATACTTTTCTTTACATGATAGCAATGTTCTAAGAATCTTTTCTGTTCCCTCATGTGCCTCAGAGATGATACCACTTGGCAAAATAGTCTTCAGACTTTATAATTTTTAAATACATTAAAACTTGCTATTCAGTATTTTTTATGATGATAACTTCTAGGTATCTATTTAAGGTTAAAGTAAAATTCTGAATTTAAGACTATGATAAGTTAAGTATGTGCATAATTTTAATATTTTGTCCTCGGCATTTAGGTACAAGTTATGGAAGAGAAATTAAAAGCAGCTAATATTCAAACCAGTGAATCAGAGACGAGATTGTACAAAAAGTGTCAAGATCTGGAAACCCTGCTACAGGAAAAAGATGACATCATTCAAAACTTGGAACTGCAACTTGAGGAGCAGGTTAGGAAGAATTTGATCATCAAATAGTTCTAAATATGTGCATTCATTTATGCATAATCACAAAGATAAAAAAGAGAAAGTTGAAATTTCTACATTTTGGTCAGAAATCTTAGTTGGCTAATCCATAGGATTGCATCACACATATTGGTGAAAGCTGTAAGTTAAAATGACATTCACTTTAAGTCTGGAGTGATTTCAAGGCAACATCTGCCACCTTTTGGGTATAACAATACTCCTTAAATTGAAAACACTTGGTTATCAGCAGACATTTATGTCTGTAAAAATGTTTCAAACAAATCTTTGCCTTAGATTGTCAGGGTGTTGGAAATGTTTATGGAATGTCATATTTTAAATATGTGCTTGACACTAATCCTTCTGCTTAGAAATGTATGCACTGTTTCTAAACCACTTTGTTGAGATCAAGTATAGTATTTTTTTAATTTTAGGAAAATATTGCATTTTTTAGGGTTATTTACTTAAATGATTGCTTAGCATCAGTTAAATATGACCACTATAAAATTGCTAAATGTTTAATCATTTGTTTTCATTTCCTGGGGGTCAGTGTTCCTTTAGATCAGTGGCTTTCAGCCCCCACCCAACTAGGATTTGTATGATAGTCGCATTCTCAGAAGTTTTGTGACCATAACCAGATTTAAAAGTTGGTAGATGTGAGTGAGTTTCTCAATCTTTATTATTTATGAATCTTTTAAAACTAGAACTTGAAGAGTTCCCATCATGGCTCAGCGGTTAACAAACTTGACTAGGATCAATGAGGACGTGGGTTCGATCCCTGGCCTCCCTCAATGGGTTAAACATCCGACGTTGCTGTGGCTGTGGTGTAGGCCAGCAGCTGTAGCTCTGACTCGACCCCTTAGCCTGGGAACTTCCATATGCTGTGGGTGTGGCCCTAAGAAGACAAAAATAAACAAATAAACAAATAAATAAAACTAGCAATTGAGGGGAAAACAAGTCGTACCTCAGAGGAGATTCTGATTCTCTTCTCCCTAACCTGGTTGACTTCTATACTGCTGTTCTAAAGCCTAGACCGTTTCTAGAAATACTTGATTTTGTTGATAGATTCAGTGGATTGATTTCAGTATATGATCTTTCAGAGAAAGAGAATAGAGATGTTAAGACTAGAAATATTGGGATATGCCTTTATGATTGTATCTGCTGGACAGCCATTCTCATTTTTCCCTCTGTTTGGTCATTTGAAGGTAGACATCTTAACTTGGAAACAGGTTTTAAGTGGACTTGCCTTTATCTCTATGATGTAGCATTTCCAGACCAGTGAGCTTATGTTTGAACTAAACAAACTGCTATTATTTCAGAAACAAATAAGGATTCAAGAAGCTAAAATAATAGAAGAGAAAGCAGCTAAGATCAAAGAATGGGTAACAGTTAAGTTGAATGAGGTATTTATTGAGTTATTTGTCTTTTCTTTACCTTTTACTTCTTTTGAATAGATAAGTCATCAGAATGTCTGAATGAAGCAAAACCCTCAGTTGGTGGTGCTGCTGGCTTTTGGTAAACAGGAGACAGGCAGCTTTCTCTGTAATGGCCAGTGTATTTCTAAAAATAAGAATATTGATAGACTCGTGGTAATCAGTGTTAAGTAGCCTCATTTTTTACTTTAGTTCTAATTAGTTAATTTTAAATAATTAGAGAATATATGTGTCAGTCTCATAAAACTAATGTATTCAGTATCTGAGAAGTAGACATTATTTGGCTTATATGGTAGATTAAATGCTGAAATAATTTGGTTAAAAATAATTTTACAGTGGGAAAGACATAGGGGGTGATAAACACTGAAAACTTTTCGTTCAGGAAAAAGTAAGTATTAAAGCCGTAATTATCTACATTGATAATCTGTGCTGATAAATTCGGCAGGCATTTACTTTTTTTGTATTTTACTTACATTTAATTAGATATTAAAATTTTCTAAATATTATAATTTACTAGTACATTTTAGAAATGTTATCCCCTGTATTAAAAGAAAACCATTATGCTCTTTAAGCTGGAATTGGAGAATCAGAATCTTCGTTTGATCAACCAAAACCAAACCGAAGAGATAAGAACAATGCAGTCAAAACTACAAGGTATGAGCACTTTGACTAAGCTAGCCTGGTTGGGTTTATTTGCCTGTATAGAATATTACTGCTGTGCACTTGAAATTGGCTATCACAGCTAATGAACTGAATTTTTGCATTTTACTTAATTTGAATTGATTTAAATTTAGATAGCCACATATCCAATGTTAGCACAGCTACAGTAGTGAATAACAGTTGAGTGAGGTATTTATTGAGTTATAACACAAAGGAGGTAATACTAATTTGCATGTTTAATTTCAAGTATGTTTATTTTAAAAAAATCAGTCGGTTGTTTTCTATTTTCACTTTATAACATCGTGATCAACAATTCTTCCAACCTGAATGTTTTTGAGCAGAATTTTATAATGTAATAAACCTTTTGCATTTTCTAATGCTTAGGGCTACTTTCTTTCTTTTCAACTTTAAAGCCTAAGGATGGATGGTAGCGTTAAAAGATAGAGATTCACTAAATATCCTATTATTGTGATAGCCACTCAAGTGCACATTGAGCTGAAGAGGAGGTGAGTCAGCAGGGTGTATGTATAGCCCATGCTTGTTAGACCCATGGCCTTTTAGAGTGCTTTTCAAACTTTTATTTAGCAACTGAACTCTTTTTAAAACAATTTTTTTTTCAGTCCTGTAGAATCTCAAGAGATAAAATAGGTAAAAACTGTATTGTGTGGTACATCTAGAGTGCTGCAGACTTGTCTTGATTTCAGAGACAGCAGTAGGGGATGGCTTGGAGTGACATCTTAATTCTCTGCTCAGGAATTGAACCTGGGCACCCTGGATGAAAACCAGGAATCCTAGCCACTAGAGGCTGAAAGCAGAATTGCCCTGATTCTTGCCCCCTGTTGAAAGCAAGAATGTTTCAAGGAGGCAAAGACAGGGATAAAGTTCCTTGTTAGAAACACAGTACAGCATGCGGGAGAGCACACAATTAGTCTATTTGTCTAAGGCAAAAGCAATGTAGTAATACACACCTAAAGGAGTGAGGGTGCGAGGATCCCCCTGAATGATGAGTGGGCAAGAGAGGTGACTTAAATCACTTCTATAGGACAATTCTTCCAGTTCTTTATCTTCCTTTGTCCAATTATCTTGTTTTATCTTTCACACCTGACCAGACCCAGGGCCCTCCCCCGATCTGCATGTGCATCTTTTGGTCAAGATGAATTCCAAAGGAACGCATGGTGGGAAGGTTATCCAGACTTATTGTGGCCTGGCACCCCCTCCCTTTCTGACCCAGAGGGGTCTCTCTCTGTGCATGCGTAGTTGGGATCTCCCTGACCCTGAGGATGGGGAGCATGTGACCTCTTGGTCTTTTGACCCCTCTTTTGATCCTGTCATTACCATTGTTTAGTAAGTTCACAGAAGACAAGTACTGGTTATTTGCCTTGGGCCTGTTGTTATTTCTATCTTGAAGTATAGATAGAGGGCTGGTTGTAAATGTCCCCGGCCCCCACCTCCCCCGGAACCCACCTATTTCCTGCCTCTGGAGGTATAAATAAGAGGCTAGTTGTACCTATCTCCTGCCTCAAGAAGTGTAAATAAGAGGCTAGTTGCAAATGTCTATCCTGGAGCCCATCTACCTCCTGCCTCAGCCTCACTCATGCCTCTTCTTGCATTTCTTGCATCCTGTGTGATATTTCCACACAGCCCTGGGATTTCATAGAATACATTGGAAAAATCCTGGTATGGTAGCATGAACTTGGGCTTTGAAGTCATCTTTAATGCCCTACAATTTGATTGCTGTGTTTTATCTCCAGCAGTTTTTTGTGTTGTTTTTTTTAACGTCAGTATAATGGTGATTGTAATGTCTTCTTGGTTTCATGGGGGTTCTTGATTATAGGACATGTGAAAGCATTGTGTTTACTGCATGTTAATACTTATTGCTGTCATTTTGTAAAGGGAAAAACCTCCTGTTTTCCTTCTCTTAATATTTCTAGCATGAGGTGGGTTTTTTCCACACCACCGAATTCCCCAATTCTCAGCAGATGCTGGCTGGGTGTCCTACAAATTTAACTCAGTTCTGACATTATCTACTTGGATGGCACCAGATTTCTCAGCCCCATAAAACTATCCACCCCCATCCTGAGCACGTGCACATACACACACACACACACTTCACAAACCTTCGTAAGTACAGGGTATCCAGCAGCTTGTAAATCTAGGTTCCCAAGATCTCTTCCTCAGGTTCAGTAATTTGCTAGAGAGGCTCACAGGACTCAGACGGACAGTTCACTCCCTGGATTACTGGTTTATTACAAAGGATCTCATGTTGCTGTGGCTGTGATAAGGCTGGCAGCTGCAGCTCCGATTCAGTCCCTAGCCTGGGAACTTCCATATACCCTGGATGTGGCCCAAAAAAATAAGTAAAATGTCTTAGTTTCAGGTGTACAACAAAATGAATCACTTGTACATATACATATATCCATTCTCTTTCAGATTCTTTTCCCATGTAGGCTATTACAAAATATTGAGTAGAGTTCCCTATGCTATATAGTAGGTCCTTATTAGTTATCTATTTTATATAGAGTGGGGGAATTCCATATTAAAGTTTTAGGTTCTTTATGATGTTCATCCTCTTTGAACCAGATTGGATATACTAAGCCCATTCACAAAATGCTGTTATTTTTCCTGATATTCTTTTTCTTTCTTTCTTTCTTTCTTTTTTTTTTTTTTTGGTGTCTTTTGTCTTTTAGGGCCACACCTGAAGCAGCATATGGAGGTTCCCAGGCTAGGGGTCTAATCGGAGCTGCAGCCACCGGCTTATGCCAGAGCCACAGCAATGCCAGATCTGAGCCATGTCCACAACCTGAGCCACAGCTCACGGCAACGCTGGATCCTTAACCTACTGAACGAGGCCAGAGATGGAACCTGCAACCTCATGGTTCCTAGTTGGATTCATTTCTGCTGCTCCAAGACAGGAACTCCATATTTTTCCTGATATTATTAACTTGCAATTCCAGTCTTAACTGACAGCCTTTTAGGTCTTAAAGACTAAGGATTTTTTTTTTTTTGTCCTTTTGCCATTTCTTGGGCCGCTCCCGCGACATATGGAGGTTCCCAGGCTAGGGGTCGAATCGGAGCTGTAGCCGCCGGCCTACGCCAGAGCCACAGCAACGCAGGATCCAAGCCGCGTCTGCAACCTACACAACAGCTCACGGCAACGCCGGATCGTTAACCCACTGAGCAAGGGCAGGGACCGAACCCGCAACCTCATGGTTCCTAGTCGCATTCGTTAACCACTGCGCCACGACGGGGAACTCCAGGATTATTGATCCTTGGAACCTAGGCTTTACTGGAGAATAGATGTGATGGATATAGATATAACATAGTACTTCAAAAAAATATATGTATAGTAGTTCCCTGGTAGCCAATGGATTAAGTATCCAGCATTGTCACTGCTATGGCTCCTGTCACTGCTATAGCACAGATTCGGCCGTGGGTGTAGCAAAAATAAAAAACAAAATGTGTGTGTGTGTGTGTGTGATTATTAAAGTATCATGAATTAGCTCTGTGAGTAATGATCAGCATGAAAATATTAAAGGATACATCTGAAGGAATACACTATAAAATTCAATTAATTTTATTATATTTATAGTTGTACAACCATCATCACAACCTAATTTTACAACATTCCCATCCCAAACCCCCAGTGCATCCCTGTCCCCCCAGCCTGTCTCATTTGGAAACCGTAAGTTTTTCAAAGTCTGAGTCAGTTTCTTTTATGCAAATAAGTTCATAGTATCCTTTTTTTTTTTTTTTCGATTCCACATATAAGTGATAGCATATGATGTTTTTGTCTCACCATCTAACTTTATTTAGCATGATAATTCCAGGTCCATCCATGTTGCTGCAAGTGCCATTATTTCACTCCCTTTTATGGCTGAGTAATATTCCATTGTGTATATGTACCACATCTTTATCCACTCCTCTGATGGACATTCAGGTTGCTTCCATGTCTTGGCTATTGTATATAGTGCTGCAGTGAACAATGGGATACATGTATCTTTTCAAGTCATGGTTTTCTCTGGGTGGATGCCCTGGAGTGGGATTGCTGGATGATATGGTAATTCTATTTTAGTTTTTTGAGGAATCTTCATACTGTTCTCCATAGTAGTTGCACCAGTTTGCATTCCCACCAATGGTGTAAGCGGGTTCCCTTTTCTCTACACCTTTTCTAGCATTTACTATTCGTAGATTTCTTGTTGATGGCCATTTCTGGCTGGTGTAAGGTGGTACCTCATGGTAGTTTTGATTTGCATTTCTCTAATAATTAGTGATGTTGAACATCTTTTCATGTGTTTTTTGGGCATCTGTATGTCTTCTTTGGAGAAGAGTCTATTTAGATCTTCTGCCCATTTTTTTATGGGGTTGTTTGTTTGTTTTTTGGTATTGAGCTGCAGGAGGTATTTATATATTTTGGAGATTAATCCCTTGTCAGTCGCTTCATCTGCAAATATTCTCTCCCATTTTGTGGGTTTTCTTTTGTTTTCTTTAGGATTTCCTTTGCTGTGCAAAAACTTTCCAGTTTAATTAGGCCCCATCTGTTTATTTTTGTTTTTATTGTCATTACTCTAGGAAGTGGATCTGAGAAGATATTGCTGTGGTTTATGTCAGAGAGTGTTTGGCCTATGTTTTCCTCTAAGAGTTTTATATTTTCCAGTCTTATATTTAGGTCTTTAATCCATTTTGTGGTTATTTTTGTGTATGGTGTAAAGGTGTTTTTTTTCTATATTCAATTGTCA
The DNA here is from genome assembly GCF_016906955.1 of Phacochoerus africanus. Lineage (NCBI taxonomy): Eukaryota > Metazoa > Chordata > Mammalia > Artiodactyla > Suidae > Phacochoerus > Phacochoerus africanus. The sequence continues at coordinate 101,311,094 of NC_062548.1, read as the reverse complement.
GTTGCTACTTAACTCTTTGGTCTTTTCCCAGAATTAAGAAGTTAATTTCTTTGGAAACTTTTCTAACCATCACTGGGATCTCCAGGGTTTTGATCTTACAAGCAGCAATATTCCAAGTCCTGGAAGATAAATTAAACCTCTGATTAGGTGCTTGAGTAATGACTCTCCTAGCTATCTAAATTCTCTTATCTAGAAACTGGTGCCCTGCCCCCCCCCTTTTTTTTTCTCTAAGGAAGTGATTAAGAGATCCGTATTGTGGTCACCAGAGACCAAGCCCCTTCATCTGCTTTCTTTTTAGAAGCATACTGAAAACTAAAATAAGCAAAAGTTGTTCCAGTGATCATGTGATATTTGCCCCAGTGATTATCTAAATTTTCCTGGATTATCTTGGCGAACAAGACATCAGTCTCTTTATCCTCACTATTAGTAGTATTACCGAACAATCAAATTTTACTAATACTTAATTGGTACTTGCCAGTACTTAATTGGTAAGTACCAGATTTTGCAAGAAGCTGTAAACTCTCTAGTTGTTTATAATCTGGATTTTTGTTTGTTGTGTGCCTTTTTGTTTGCTTGAGAACTAATTACTTTTAAAGGGATTAGATACTTTCCTTTTTATAGTTAGAAAATATTTTGTACATTCAGAATATATAAACAGGAGTTCCCATGGTGGTTCAGCAGGTTAAGGACGCAGTGTTGCCTCTGTGAGGATACAGGTTCAATCCCTGGCCTCACTCAGTGGGTTAAGGATCTAGTGTTGCTGCAATCTGCAGGGCAGGTCGCAGATGGGGCTCAGATCTGGTGTTGCCATGGCTGTGGCATAAGCCTCAGTTGTGGCTCCAATTCGACCCCTAACCCAGGAACTTTCATATACCACAGGTGTGGCTGTGAAAAAAAATTATGAAAAAATATATGCAAACAGATTTTAAACATTGGTGTGTGCTGCTGGACATTAAGGGTTCCATGTTACTATACATAAAAAAAGATGAAATTCAGGCTTTTTTCTGGTATAAGGAGTGATCTGTCCATGTTTTTATATGCTTTGGTTCTGTTTTACAAGCTGTTACTAAAAATTTGGATCTTGATTTTGATTAATGACCTTGCAGAAGTTCAAGGGAAGAAGTCCTCCACCGTCTCAATACCAAAGCTTTCAGAAGGCCAGCGCCTGAGCAGTTTGACTTTTGGATGTTTTTTATCCCGAGCAAGGAGTCCTCCTCAAGTTGTAAAATCTGAGGAAATGAGCAAGATATCATCTAAAGAACCTGAGTTCTCCGAAGGAAAAGACGTAGAAGGTATTTATGGACTAAAGGAATTTAATACTTGGACATTTTTTTGAATACTTTGACTTTTTTAAAAGGAAAAATCATTTGCTAAGATTAATGCAAATACAGCTTCACTTTCCTTGACAACTTGATGTTTTATGAGGCTATTTTCAAAGAGAAATACAGCATTTAACTTTGTGTATCTGATTTTCTTGTGTATTTTTTGAGACTCTTTGCCAGGGATGCTTAGGAAAAATTGTTTTTCTTCCCTTGATACTTTTTTCTGCCTTAGGTAGCAGTAGTATTTAAAATTAAAACATGTATTTGCAGTCATACATACTTGTTTAACTAACTGAGTTGCAAAGAAGAAGTTTCAGAGTTCAGATAAGAAGTATGAACTTTCTGGACTTCCCATTGTGGCTCAGTGGTAACGAACCTGACTAGTATCCATGAGGACACAGGTTCAATCCCTGGCCTCACTCGGTGGGTTGGAGATCTGGTGTTGCCATGAGCTGTGGTGTAGGTCTCAGGTGCAGCTCAGATTTGGCATTGCTGTGACTGTGGCTGTGGCTGGCAGTTGCAGCTCCAATTTGACCCCTAGCCTGGGATCTTCCATATGCCACGGATGCAGCCCTAAAAAAACAAAAAGAAAACAAACAAACAAAAAGAAGTATGAACTTACTATTCTTTATTTAAAATATAAAAAAATTATCTAATTTTCATTCTGTAATTAAATATGACAGCAAACTTATAAAGAAAAAGAACACAGAGGACAATTTAGTAACTATTTTGATTTTCCTTTATTGCCTCAGAGAGGAAAATATTTGTCCACATGTTTAAACTCTGGACCTATCTTTTAGTCTTAAAAGCCCCTCTAAATTGTGCTTTATTAAGTGGCTGCTGGCTTTACCACTACTGGGATGCCTTTTCCCAAATATTTTAGAGAGACTTGAATTTGCATCCTCAGTGTTTTCAATTCCTGCTTCCTTCCTCCAAAGGAGAAAAATTATAGGCCTAAAAGCTGTCTCTGTGCTTGGTTATGAAATTCTGAAAACTACATAATGTTTTTGCATTCAGAATGCTCCTTTGGTACTTGCTTTGATGCCCTTACACGAATGTTTTTCTTTTTTGAGAAGTCATTTATTTTTGTCCCCACTTTCTAACAGTCAGTTGGGCACAGCTCTGTAGAGCTGAGGTTGCCTGTACTACAGCTGTTGCTCATTTGCAAATTTAACAAACTATCTGATACCAAACTGTAGACTTTATTTGTTCATCCTCTGTTTCCTTAATTACGCAGGTCCTATCTGTGTTTTCATATTTTCAAAGTATCTTATGTTCTCTTCCATCTAAATTTTTAGTTCACTGGTTATGAAGTCAATTTTGTCTGTCCTGTTACTTATAAACAAAAATGAGTCATATCTAAAAATGTTTCTTTTAATTTTGTTTTTTACGGCCACACCTATGGCATATTGAAGTTACTGGACCAGGGACTAAATGTGAGCCACAGCTGTAACCTACACCTCAGCTGCAGCAACATTGGATCCTTTAACCCATTGCACCGGGGATCAAACCCTTAGCAACTTGAGCTGCTGAAGCTGGATTCTTAACCCAATGCTCCATAGTGGGAATGCCTAAAAACATTTTTAAAGACTGTTATTATAAGGACACATTTTGTAGCTATGATTAAACCAGAAGTAGAGTGAAGCTTTCCTCTGTGTGTGTATTCTTCATGGTTTTGCGTATTTCATATATTGAAGCTTGGGAACAGAGTTTTTTTTTAAATTATAGCTTTATATTTATTATGCCTAAATGTACTTATGATTATTTTGCAGTTTAGCAAAAAGAGGGTGGGTTATGATTTTCTTTACTTCTGAAATAGAATTAATCATGTTAATTTTTTTTTAGTGGCTCATTTATTTGTTAGTCAGAGTCGATCTATTTCTCATTTTGCTTCTTATATTATCTCTCCCTAGACTATCGCCAGGTTTTTTCCCAACATATTTCTTTGTAAAAAGAAGTTTCATTTTGATACTATTCTATTGAAGTATTAGGGCCCCATGTTTTATAGAAAACTTACAGTTTTCAAGCTAAAAACTTTTAACTGTCAAACGTAAAAAAGACAGACAGGGAGTTCCCGTCGTGGCTCAGTGGTTAACGAATCCGACTAGGAACCATGAGGTTGCGGGTTCGGTCCCTGCCCTTGCTCAGTGGGTTAACGATCTGGCGTTGCCGTGAGCTGTGGTGTAGGTTGCAGACGCGGCTCGGATCCTGCGTTGCTGTGGCTCTGGCGTAGGCCGGTGGCTGCAGCTCCGATTGGACCCCTAGCCTGGGAACCTCCATATGCAGCGGGAGCGGCCCAAGAAATAGCAACAACAACAACAACAAAAGACAAAAAAGACAAAAAAAAAAGACAGACAAAAGGCTAATGTAAATTAACTCGATTCATATGAAAATTCCAGTTTGTCAGTGTAGTTACATAAAACTAAATATAAAGATTGTATGATTAAAGGCAACATGCCAAGAGTTCCCACTCTGGTGCAGCGGGTTAAGGATCTGGTGTTGCCACAGTTGTGGTGTGGGTCATAGCTGCGGCTTGGATTCAATCCCTGGCCTGGGAACTTAGAAATGCTGGGTGCAGCCCCCCCAAAAGGGCAACATGCCGATATAATGTATGCTTTTCCAGAAATGGAAATTCCAGAAAAGTCTATTGACAACCAAATTCAAGAAAACAACCGAGGTCAGAGAACATTGCATCAAACTCCTTGTGTCTCAGAGCAGAATCGGAAAACAAGGACAAGCTTTGTGATGGACGGTGGCATATCCCAGAATTCTGGGGCTCCCGGGAGTGACTGGAGTTCCGATGAGGATGACGGAAGCAAAGGAGGATCCAAGTCCAGGTACACGTCCACCCTTTCCAGCCACACATCAGAGGAAGGGGTCCAGTGTAGCAGGATGGGCAGTGAGACGTATCTGACAGCCTCTGATGACAGCAGTTCTATATTTGAAGAGGAGACTTTTGGCTTAAAGAGACCAGAACACAAGAAGCTGTATTCTTGGCAACAGGAGGCACAGTGGAAAGCTCAGAATTGTCCCCTTGGAAAGGGAAATTCTGAATCAAGTAGAAAAGAGCTCGATAGTTCCTCAGACGAACTGAATAAAAAGTTTCAGTCTCAGAGACTGGATTATTCATCTTCATCGAGTGAAGCCAACACCCCAAGCCCCATTCTGACCCCAGCGTTGAGTCCAAAGCATCCTAACTCACTCCCCGGAAGAGGCACACAGCTAGTGCCTTCCTCAAACCTGCCACCCCCCAAATTAAGGATTCCTAATGTTTTCAGCATAAGTGTAGCACTGGCCAAAAGACATCTAAGCCAACCACAGTTAAGTTCCGACAGGATGTTTGGTACAAACCGAAATGCTATAAGCATGATACGACCACTGAGACCTCAGGAAACAGATCTTGATCTAGTTGATGGTGACAGTACAGAAGTTTTAGAGAATATGGACACGAGTTGTGATGATGGGTTATTTTCCTACGACTCCCTGGAATCCCCGTGTTCAGATGACCCCGAAACCTGCGACTCGGTAAAGAAGGCGGCCTGTGGCAAACCTCCGACTCCGCCCCTGCACCGGTTTCCCTCTTGGGTAGGTTATACTGCTGTGCACAGCGCATGCACACTTGTTTTTTTTTTCTCAGCACTCATCGTCAGGTTTTACTTTACTTCTTTTTCTGTTGCTTTTCAAATCCAGCTTTGTTCTGACAAGCCCCAGTTTTTAGAATTCCATTTCCCCTTCTCTTTCCTCCTGCGTTCTGAGCCAATGGAGAAATAAGACAAGGATCAAGACAAACAGGAGATCGGAATGTTACCTTTATTACAGATAAAACGGATTTTAGAAAATTGGGCAAATGAGCCAGTTGCACACCAGGGAAGGAGCTGCATTTATTTATTTATTTATTTATATTTTTTGTCTTTTCTAGGGCCGCACCTGCGGCATATGGAGGTTCCTAGGCTAGGGGTCTAATCAGAGCTGTAGCCGCCAGCCTACACCACAGCCACAGCAACACAGGATCCGAGTCACATCTGTGACCTACACCACAGCTCACAGCAATGCCGGATCCTTAACCCAATGAGCAAGGCCAGGGATCAAACCTGCAACCTCATGGTTCCTAGTCGGATTCGTTAACCACTGAGCCATGACGGGAACTCTAAGGGGAGCTGAATTTATTCACCTGGTTCCAGGTAGTGCTGGACTGACCACCACAGGCCTCCTTCAGTGAGGCCCAGCGTCTCTAAAGCCTACAAATGGTTGTTTCCTGCACACGGCTCCTTCTCAAGAGGAAGGAAAGAGGAAGGTGCTGGGCTTTGCATCTCCCGTTTCTCCTTCTAGGCTTACCAGTCACATTAAGCCACTCCTCCTTCTTGGCCAGGAGGAGAACGGTTGGAGAGAGATCAGGAGACTGCAGTTTTTAGGAGTTCCTAAGAACTCCCTGCTGTCTGCAGTGACCAAGTGCTTCTCTCCTTCACTCTCTCATGGCTTCTGCGTGCCTCACTTCCTGCCTTATTTTTACTTTCTACTTTCTGTTCTGTCTACTCTGTCTCCCTATGAGCATCTTATCATCACACTCTCAGAGAAACTGCATCTGTTTGATCCAATCAGCCACTCTTCAATCTTGAATGATTAGAGGTGTCATGCCCTCTATCTCAAAGGCCACTGACGAGCCTTGTCCTGAAGAGGACTGCCTCAACTACCTGCTGTGTCCTAATCGAGACCACTGTCCAGGTTAGGTGTGTTCAGGAGCCGGTGATCTATGTATTAGGAACAACCTGGAGCCCCGTTTCTCACAGGAAGCAGGGTGATAGCCTTTCAGGACCCATTTCAGAAACCTCAGAAGAAGAGAAAGCAAAATAACCTATTTTTGGAACAAGATCCTATAAATTCCATTGCAGTTCTCAAATTCATGTATTATTTGACCTCAGGTATTTCTTCTACCTTATTAAAATGTATATTGAAATGTATATTAATGCTTCTCTACATGCGCTTTCTGACTTCAAGATTTTACTTTTTTTCTTTAACCATATTATTTCCTTTTTTTTTTGTCTTTTGTCTTTTTAGGGCCACATCTGCAGCATATGAAGGTTCCCAGCCTAGGGGTCGAATTGGAGCTGTAGCTGCCAGGCTATGCCACAGCCACAGCAATGTGGGATCTGAGCCACATCTGCAACCTACACCACAGCTCATGGCAATGCCAGATCCTTAACCCACTGAGCGAGGCCAGGGATCAATCTCGAGTCCTCATGGATGCTAGTCGGGTTCGTTAACCACTGAGCCACGACGGGAACTCCTAACCATATTCTAAAGTGGTGGAATATTAAAGATAATATCTGTGTGTAGTCAATGATAATGAATGGTTTCTGGCTTCATGTTACAGCCATTCAGGGTTTTCCCTTTTTTTTCCCCTTTAATCATGTTCTAAAACGGTGGAATATTGATGGTGGGATTTATGAATAGTCAGTGATTGTGACTAAGCTTTCTCTTACTTTTTTCCTATCTCTTCAAAAGAACTTAAAATACCAAGCAAAAATTTGGGAACAAAGATAATAGATGGAAAAAATTTCTGCAGTGCTATTCAGAGTGGCATGTTTTAGTTGGCACTGATGACAGTTTTATAATAATGCTGTGCTCTGGTGACTATTAAATGAGGAACTAATGAAAAACAGGTGTACTGAAAGTAATCATTCTTTTGCTTCAAATATTCAGTTTCAATCTCTCTTTTATATTAGGAAAGCAGAATTTATGCTGTAGCCAAATCAGGCATTCGAATGTCTGAGGCCTTCAATATGGAGAATGTTAATAAAAGTAAGTATATATGCAAATAAGTATATGCCAATAATTTTGCATGCTATGTATCATGGATGAACTTTGAGGACGTTATGCTAAGTGAAATAAGTAATCACAAAAGACAAATACTATACGAGTCTCCTTCTAGGAGGGGGTCTAAAAGTAGTCAAATTCATAGAAACAGGAAGAAGAGTTGTAGTTTCTGGGGGCTCAGGGAGTAGGGGGAAGGAAGCACATACTTAAAGGCATAGAGTTTCAGATTTGCAGGATAAAAAAGTTTTGGAGATCTGATTCTCAACAGTGTGAATATACGTAACACTAACTGAACTGTGTACTTAAAAATGGCTAAGATTGTAAATTTTATGTGTTTTTTGCTACGATAAAACATGGGTTTTTTGAAAGCGATTTTTATATTACCATGTCACTAACCAAGAACTTCCTAAATGCCTGAAGTCATTGGAATAAATACAATTTTATGAAACTTCGGAAAATGCTTTCTGAGGTTGCTGATCTACATTTTGAAATTGTACTTCATGTCACTCAGTACAGGGGCACGTAGATATTCAGCTCTCATGTAGCAAGTACCTCATGTTTTCACCTAAAAGAGGCAAAGGCTAAGAAACTGTGGCATTTCAGCTGTTTAAAATTGTAAAAATATTGAAATCTGTATCTTCTTTTTCCAAAGTTTAAAACACATTCCTTCTTCCTTTCTTCAAAAAATTGTCATGGAAACAGTGCATGTTCATTAGGAAAAATTAAACCAGACAACAGAGAACTGACTGGAATAGAAAAAGAAACTTTTCTGTGGTTTCTTCTACACCCACCCTCCCCACCCCGTCCTACCTCTAATCAATATCATAGAGGTAACCATTGATGTTCTACTCCTTTTCAGTTATCTTCGGTTCTTGCCACTGATAATGGTTTAAAAGAGATGATGTTTTAACACCACGTCGCTAACAGGGTTATGAGTAAGCAGAGAATATCCTCATAGGATACTGATCACTGAGTCATTCAGCAGGTGTTTGTCTTCATTTCTGCTCAGCCTGAGGTGGATGGAGATGCCAACGAAATGAGAGTTAAGATCCTTACTGTCAAAGCGCTTACAGTCTAGTTGGGGAACTGGCACACCTGAAGACATAATGAACCATATAAGACAGTACATAGTTAAAGCTGTAAATGCCACCTTTCTTTCTTTCTCTCTCTTTCTTTCTCTCTTTCTTTCTCTCTTTCTTTCTCTCTTTCTTTCTCTCTCTCTCTCTTTCTCTCTTTCTTTCTCTCTCTCTCTCTTTCTCTCTTTCTTTCTTTCTTTCTTTCTTTCTTTCTTACTTTCTTTCTTTCTTTCTTTCTTTCTTACTTTCTTTCTTTATCTTTCTAGGGCCTCACCCATGGCACATGAGGTTCCCAGGCTAGGGGTCGAATCAGAGCTGTAGCCTCTGGTCTACGCCACAGTCACAGCAATGAGGGAGCCGAGCTACATCTGCGACCTACACCACAGCTCACAGCAACACCAGATCCTTAACCCACTGAGCGAGGCCAGGGATCAAACCTGCATCCTCAGGGATGCTAGTCAGATTTGTTTCCACTGAGCCATGATGGGAACTCCATAAATGCCATATTTCTTAAAGTAGACTGTGTAATGAATACCATGTTGTGTCAAACCCGTTTCTCTTTAACTGGAAATTTTGCTAATTCACCTTCATAAGAAACAGAGCTATGTGTTAGAAAGTTTTTTAAAAAACTTTTTTTTGTTTTCTGTTTCAGATTCTGTTACAATGCTTTCCTATACCACATCAGGACTTTATACATCTCTAATATACAAGAATATGACAACCCCAGTGTATACAACTTTGAAGGGGGTAACTCATTATTATTACTGTTAAACATGCGGTTCTCTTCATGATGGAGCAAGAAAACTGATTGTTTAAGCTCTGATTCTGCTCTTGACATTTTATACAGCCTGTCCCTCCAAAGGGCATTTTAGAAGGTCACACTAACATATTATTATTTTTTTCACGTTAACATATTATTAAAAGAGAATAAATGGAAAGATCTAGAAAATATATTTATTCTTTTTTATTTATCAGAGTATTAGAGGTCTGATATGTTCCATTTTTATTATGCTACAGGTGGTTTTCCACCCCATCCATAGCAGTTAATTGTTTAAAGGAAATACTATTAATGATGCAATGAAAACTCCTAATTTAGAAACATCTTTGTATCACTGCCATCTTTGTTTCCCCACCCTTATGTGACGTACCTAATTAAGTAAGCATTATCAGCAAAACAAACAAACAAAAAAAGTATCATCAGGTATTAACAGCCTTATGTTCTTTTCTGATTGACACATGCTTTCCAATTGGAATTCGGGATTTAATAACATGACTTTGATAATGGCAAAGTATCTTCTTGTATTCCTTAGAAAACCTTATTCCATAACTTCTTAAGGTAAAATATAAACTATTCTATACCTAAAGAAAGAGGGGACTTCAGAGACAGACACAGGGAGGCTGTTTTGCTTTTCTTTAGAAGGCCACCCAGATAAGTAGCAGCCCGTTCCTGGATGACTCCTCTGGGTCAGAGGAAGAAGACAGTTCCAGGTCCAGCTCCCGGACTTCAGAGTCAGACGCACGCAGTCGGAGTGGGCCAGGCAGCCCCAGAGCCATGAAACGAGGTGAGGGAAGGTCTCAGGCACACAGGATAGCTCCCGATAATTCAGAATATTTAATGGGAATTTTATCTCTCTATAGGACTTTAAAAAATTCAACACACTGGCTTCTAATCATCATGATGAGTATTCACATAGGACAAAGATGCTCATATTTCAATCCTAAGTCTCTTCTTAATTCTCTGTGATTCCAGACAAGACAGTCTCTTTTTTTTTTTTTTTAACCTTGAGATCACTTCGTTATGGGCATAAAGTAAGATACTTGGCCCAAATGAGGCTTGTCTTTTATAGTTCCTGGGTGATTCTGGATAATTTATGGGATGGACTTATTTCCATCCCTAAATTTGTTACACTCCTAAATGGCAAAGGACACAGCTAAGAATTTGATGGTTAATCTGATAGGAAGATGGAAGCCAACAAAAATTTACTTTGGGTATGTCTACGATTTGGGGGGATTTTGAAGAAATTTTTGGCGTGGGTACGTACAGGGTATAGAGAGAGACAGCCACATTAAATGACATCTGTATTTTACAAATGCCTTTAATTCAGCACAGTTTTTCAGACTGTGTTCCATGGACCTCCCAAACCCCTTAGCTTCAACTGGAGCTGTTCAACTGTCATAGGTTTAATATTTGGGGGTTCCACTGGTCTCTTTGCTACTACCTTGACCCTTTGACAGCCTGCGTAAGGTTATGTCACACTTTTGCTCAAAACGCTATAAGAACTCCTTATAAAGACTTCAAGGTATTATGTGATTCTTTGATGTCTTTGACCTTCTCTCTTCCTTTCTCCTCTCTTACTCAGCTCTGGCCACCCAAAACCTCTTGCTGTTCCTAGAATACGCCAGGCATGCTTTTGTTTCAGGGTCCTCACACAGATTAGTTGCTCTGCCTGATATTCTTCCCCCGGGTGTCTTTATGGCTGGTTCCTCTGCCTCCTGCTTTGCTTTGCTTGCACACTGCCTTCTTTCTCAGTGAGATCCACCCTGACCATGCCATTCAAATACTTTGCCCTTCTCCAACTGGTAGCTCTTTTCATTCCCTTTTGTCTGCTCTACATTTTATTTTTCCTGTAGCACTTACTGTCAGTTTTTTTTTTTTTTGTCTGTCTCCCCTGCTTAGAATCTATGTTCCATGAGGCAGAAATTTTTTCATTTTGTTTTCTGCTCTTCCCCTGGCACCTAGGATAGTGCCTAGAGCACTGGTCCAGGAGCTCCAAGCCTGAGATTTGCACTCCAGGATTGACTCTGCCTAGCTGTTTGATTTTGGACAAATCCTTTAATCTGTGGACCTTAGTCTCTTTAGAGAATGAGGGCTGGAACCAGGATGTCTAAGGTCCTTTGTAGATCTAAACGTGTTATTCTTTGAAAAATAAAGGTATTACTATTATCACAGCTGTTACTTGTCTTAGTCAAATTATTTATTTGGCTGATAGTGACGTTGTCCTAATATGTTCCTTAAATGTTAACGAACACTTAGAAACCAAATGTAGTCACTCTTCAAATGTGGCTTGCATCTTACAAGTTGTTTTCTAAAATGGAAAGTGAATTATTGTGAAAAATGACCCCTTGAATTTTTTTTTTCTAGGGCCGCAGCCACAGCATGTGGAGGTTCCCAGGCCAGGGGTCCAATCGGAGCTGTAGCTGCCAGACTACATCAGAGCTATAGCAACATGGGATCCAAGCTGTGTCTGTGACCCCAGCTCAAGGCAACACCGGATCTTTAACCCAATGAGTGAGGCCAGGGATCGAACCCATGTCCTCATGGATACTGGTTGGGTTTGTTAACTGTGGGGACACACCGGGAACTCCTCCCCTTGAATTTTAAATTAGAGTTGCTGGCATATTGAATAGTCTGTTTATATCTTTAAGTCTTATTGCTCCTCTTACATGAAAGAGTCTTAAAAATCTACAGACAGTTAGTACTGGACTTACATGAAAAATACTTCTAAAATTGTGTGGGTTTTTTTTAATGTGATGTTACTTTTAAAATCATTACAGGAGTTTCCTGGTGGTGGCTTAGTGGGTTAAGGATCCAGCATTGCACTGCTGCGGCTCTGGTTGCTGCTGTGGTGTGGGTTCAATCCCTGGCCTGGGAACTTCTGTATGCTATGGGTGCAGCCCCCCCAAAATGATATTATAATATATATATAATAAAAAATATATATAATACAAATGTAAATTGTGTTAAAGTGTGAATGATTATACAAATCTTGATAGATTATGGTTCAACATTTTTTTGCCTATATTTCAATATGTAGATACACGTATTTTAATCCTTTATAAAGTCATTATTTGGCTATTGCATACATTTTATATATGTAAAAATAACTGCTTACAATCATACCAAAATGTTATCTATGTTCCTTTGATTTCCTTGGGAAGCTGCATGATAGTCCTTACTCTTAGTTCTGTTTTCCACTTTGAAGTTTCTTTGTGGCCAAAGGCATAGTATAAATCTAGTCTAGGAAGGTTTATGATTTAGGAATTGCTGTGTTCTATGGAGAACTGACAGCCAGAATTTGAACCCCCTAATTATTAAAAACTGATTTTATTATTTCTTTATTCATCTAGGCGTGTCTCTCTCTTCTGTGGCTTCTGAAAGTGATTATGCTATTCCCCCAGATGCGTATTCCACAGACACAGAGTACTCACAGCCAGAGCAGAAGCTCCCTAAGACGTGCTCATCTTCTAGTGATAATGGGAAAAATGTAAACACTGAGTCAGGTTTTTTTTTTGTTTTTTTTAAAGCATTAATGAATCTGTTGGCTTGAGCATCCCAAGGGAAACTTATTGTTTTTAATTTCTTTTTCATTAGGAACCACTGGAAAAATCTGGCTACTTATTAAAAATGAGTGGTAAAGTCAAGACTTGGAAGCGGAGATGGTTTGTTCTTAAAGGTGGTGAATTACTTTACTACAAATCTCCAGTGAGTGGAAAGTATTTGTTATTTAGAACTGAACTCTTCAACCTAGTAAATCAAACTGCTGATTGATTTTCTTCCATGTAGTACAATTAGACAAAACCTTTCTTATTATGACTATTATTGGTAATCACTTTGCATTTGGTTTTCTTTTTACAGAGTGATGTAATTAGAAAACCCCAGGGTCATATTGAACTTAGTGCGTCCTGCAGTATTTTAAGAGGAGATAACAAACAAACAGTTCAGGTACCTTTTTTGTGTGTGTGTGTGTGTGTGTGTGTGTGTGTGTGTGTCACCGGAAAACTCAATTCTCAGTTATGCAAGCTTAAGTAGTGTGGAGATAGGGTGATTCAGTGTTTTGAAAACTCCATTTTAGGCTCAGTTTGATGCCTCAAAAAATGTGTGATACCCCAGGACTTCTTAGTTAAAACTATAAGACCGGCTAAGTTGATGTTCACTCCCCACTGCACTTTCTTTGCCCTTTATCCCTAACACTCTTCTTTCCCCATCCTCTGTCATTCTCCGTTCTTGAGCTGTCAAGCTCTTTTAGGGGAGGGTTATTTACTAAATGAATTCCCAAAAAGATATTTGTAATTGGATATACTATAAAAATCAGAAGCAGGAGTTCCCGTCGTGGCGCAGTGGTTAACGAATCCGACTAGGAACCATGAGGTTGCGGGTTCGGTCCCTGCCCTTGCTCAGTGGGTTAACGATCCGGCGTTGCTGTGAGCTGTGGTGTAGGTTGCAGACGCGGCTCAGATCCCGCGTTGCTGTGGCTCTGGCGTAGGCCGGTGGCTACAGCTCCGATTCAACCCCTAGCCTGGGAACCTCCATATGCCGCGGGAGCGGCCCAAGAAATAGGAACAACAACAACAACAACAACAAAAAAAGACAAAAAGACAAACAAACAAACAAACAAACAGGCTGTTGAGATAGTTTGGTGTATATGATTTAAAATTCAGACACGGAGTTCCCGTTCTGGCGCAGTGGAAATGAATCCGGCTAGGAACCATGAGGTTGCGGGTTCAATCCCTGGCATCGCTCAGTGGATTAAGGATCCAGCATTGCCAGGAGCTGTGGTGTAGGTCACAGATGCGGCTTGGATCTGGCATTGCTGTGCCTCTGGTGTAGGCCGGCAATAACAGCTCCAATTAGACCCCTAGCCTGAGAACCTCCAGGTGTGGCCCTAAAAAAGACAAAAAATAAATAAATAAATAAAATTCGGGCACTTATTTCTGAAATGCCTTCAATTATCATTATTTTCTTATCTTGTTCCTTTGGAGGGTGGGATATTTTATTTAAATGTATTATATTTAAATATAAATAACAATATAAATTATATTTAATATAAATAGAATATATATTTATATTATAAAATAATAAATATATATTAATAATATATTTATTGACATTTATAATTATTTACAAAATATTCAGCATTTTATTAGGAAGTTACCTTATCAGTGTTTCCAATACTTGAGGACTGCCCCAAAAATGTAGAAAGAAGAATCGGGGAAACCTTTATTTTGGAGCATGGCAGATAGGTATCATTTGTAGGCTTCTAAAATATTTGAAAATTTTTTTTTTTTTGTCTTTTTGCTATTTCTTTGGGTCGCTCTCGCGGCATATGGAGGTTCCCAGGCTAGGGGTCCAATCGGAGCTGTAGCCACTGGCCTATGCCAGAGCCACAGCAACGCAGGATCCGAGCCGCGTCTGCAACCTACACCACAGCTCACGGCAACGCCGGATCGTTAACCCACTGAGCAAGGGCGGGGACCGAACCCAAAACCTCATGGTTCCTAGTCGGATTCGTTAACCACTGCGCCACGATGGGAACTCCAATATTTGGAATTTTATGTGGCAAATTTGAGCCTAAGAAATTGTGAATTCCTAATATCTGATCACATGTTAGTTCAAGAATTCCTCTTCTATACAGACCTTATTTTATTTATAATTGATTTCTTCATTTCCATAAAAAATAACTACTCTTTATTTGCTTGAAATGTGTTATTTAATTACAGTCTAACAGTCATTCTGCTCCTCATTTCAACAACCGGGAGCCTGTAGCACATTTAAGGGAGAAAAGGAAAATGTAATGAATAAACAAGATAAAAAATCATGACCCCAAAACTTAATATTATGAAAACTTTGAAAGTAAACAGAAGTGAAAAAAGCTATTTTCAGCAAGAAGTTAATTGTCATTCTCACAGAGTGGTTAGCATATGCTAAATAATTTATGGAATCATTTATTTAGAAGCTAGGGATTCTAAGTCTAGCATGTTTGTTTCCATATTAGGTAATGATGTTTGAAGAATGGCCAGGGAAATGCTAATAATCCTAAAATCTTCAGAGTCCCCTTTCCTCTCTCTTTCTCACCCCATTCCAGTTGACCACTGAAAAACACACATACTATCTGACTGCAGATTCTCCCAATATATTGGAGGAATGGATTAAAGTGTTACAGAATGTTCTTCGAGTACAAGCTTCCAACCCACTTTTCCTGCAGCCTGAGGGCAAGCCAACTGTGAAGGGATTGCTCACCAAGGTGGGAAATTTTTGTGCATAGCGGTGTCCCAGGCAAGGACGAATTAGCCCCACTGATCATGAAAAGTAGGCATCAGAGAATATATATATTGCGTATTTCTCTTATCTTGGGGTAGAGAAGAGTGTGTGATACCAAAGGCAAAAACCATAAAGATGAAAGTTGACAAATCTGACTACATGAAAATGTAAATAGTCTTACAATCATAAATTCTCTAAGCAGAATTTTTAAAAGACAGAGGAGAAGCTTTGAAAAGGTATTTGAAATATATGAAAAACAAGCTTTTCAAATCTGTAAGTAGAGGCTAAATACCTGTGGGGGGACAGGAACAAAGGACACAGAGAGAAGTAGAGGTGGTAGAGATAAGGAATACACACGATCAAGAAGCAGATGGAAAAATGTTTTGCTATCATTAATAATTTCCCTAAAAAGTGAAACTTGAAATAATGGATATTTTAAAAATCTGATCAGAGGAGGACCTCTTTTAAAACTATGAAAGGCAGAACAGCATCCTGAGATAAACCATGATAGAAAAGAATATGAAAAGAATGTGTGTGTGTGTATCTGAATCACTTTGCTGTACAGCAGAAATGAATACAACATTGTAAATCAACTATACTTTTTTTTTTGTCTTATTAGCTATTTCTTGGGCCACTCCCTGCGGCATATGGAGGGTCCCAGGCTAGGGGTCGAATCGGAGCTGTAGCCTCCAGCCTACGCCAGAGCCACAGCAACTCAGAATCCAAGCCGCATCTGCGACCAACACCACAGCTCACGGCAACGCCGGATCGTTAACCCACTGAGCAAGGGCAGGGACCAAACCCGCAACCTCATGGTTCCTAATCGGATTCGTTAACCACTGCGCCACGATGGGAACTCCTCAACTATACTTTTAAAAGTATGAAATGCAGAGTTCCTGTTGTGGTGCAGCAGAAACGAATCCAACTAGGAACCATGAGGTTGGGGGTTTGATCCCTGGCCTTTCTCAGTGGGTTAAGGATCTGGCATTGCCGTGAGCTGTGGTGTAGGTCTCAGATGTGGCTCGGATCCTGTGTTGCTGTGACTCTGGTGTAGGCCAGCAGCTCTGATTTGACCCCTACTCTGGGAACCTCCATATGCCGTGGGTGGTGCCCTAAAAAGCAAATAAAATAAATAAAAAGTATGAAATGCAGTATTGACACAAACTAAGAATTTTGCTAAAAGGCATTTTGGTAATGTCTCTTGGCCAAAGTGTTTACTTCGCAAATATTTTTGAGTGAACAAATAAATGAACAAATATTAAATGTTTTAAAAACCCATATAGGGTATTCCTGTTGTGGTTCACCAGTAACGAACCTGACTAGTATCCATGAGGATGTGGGTTCGATCCCTGGCCTCGCTCAGTGGATTAAGGGTCTGGCATTGCCGTGAGCTGTGGTGTAGGTTGCTCAGACACCACCCTGCTGTGGCTGTGGCATAGGTTGGCAGCTCTAGCTCGGAACTGACCCTTAGCCTGGGAACTTCCATATGCCATGGGTGTGGCCCTAAAAAGACAAAAAAACACACAAACAAATAAAAAACCCCTATATCCATTCCCTTTCATCCAGCAATCTCAGTCCAAAAATTTTATGCTTAGGAAATGTTCTTAATTTGCAGAAGTTTTAATTATAAGGATGTCCATCACAGCATGGTTTATTTTTTTTCCTACTCAAAAAAAAAAATGATTTTAACATACCTTGCAATGCAGATCTTGAGTGTAGAGTTTGGTCAATTTTGACAGATATTTACTGTCATTCTGTCGGGATGTGGAACATTTCCATTACCCTAAAAAGAGAACTTGTGTGGTATGATTTATAATAAAGAGAAATTGGGATCAATTTAGATATAGAGGCTAGTTTAAATAAATATTTATGTAATCAGATAATGCTTTACTATGCAATGTTCTTAAATGTTGTGAAAGAATATTTAATGTTATAGAAATATATATGATGTATTTATTATTAGATGATAAAATAAGTAGCGTATTACATTGTTATCCCAGTTTTGGTAAACCTATTTGTAGAAAAAGGTCTGATTAGGAAATATACTATGGTGTAATGGACATCTCCATGTGGTTTTACTTCATTTTTGCTTGGTTCTGTTTTCTAACTTTTTTAGAAAGAGTAAGTATTAATTTATGCTAAGATAAATATTCTTTTAAAAATTTAAAAAGTCCAATTGGTCACACAGAATATTACCCACAAAAATAACCTCCACATCACCAGTCATCACTCATGTACTTTGTTTATGTAAGAAGTGAAGGAGTTCCCGTCGTGGCGCAGTGGTTAACGAATCCGACTAGGAACCATGAGGTTGTGGGTTCGATCCCTGCCCTTGCTCAGTGGGTTAACGATCCGGCGTTGCTGTGAGCTGTGGTGTAGGTTGCAGATGCTGCTCGGATCCCGAGTTGCTGTGGCTCTGGCATAGGCTGGCAGCTACATCTCCGATTCAACCCCTAGCCTGGGAACCTCCATATGCCGAGGGAGCGGCCCAAGAAATGGCAAAAAGAAAATGAAATAATAAAATAAATTAATAAATCCTTAAAAAAAAAAGAAGTGAAAAATTTATCTGTAAATGAGCTATGCTGCAGTGTAACTTTATACTTAATATTAATGTGGGAATCCAAGTACTCTTAAGTAGTATTTACAAGGACTGACCAGCTATTCTAAAAGATGAAAAAATTTACCAATACATTCAACAAAGAGATGCACTTTTTTTTTAACCAAAATATTATGTTACCATGAAAATGTTTTTTCATGAAAATGATGGGTTTGTGAACTCCCTAGTATTGTGCTAATATATTCTTTTCAACGAACACAGTGCCACTTCAAACCACATTTCTATTCCAATTCATAATAACTAGTTGTCCTCATCAAACCCTTAGACTTTAATATGATCTCATGGCTAATTCTTTTGCAATTCATCTTTTTCGTTTGTTTGCTTGTTTTTAATTTATCAAAGGGCTTGTCAGTTTCCGATCGATCGTATTACATTTCTGCTCTTCCACTTCTCATTTCACAATTGCATTTTAAAACATTGGAGTTTATAGACAGGATGCTATTAGGTTTCTTTCCTACCATTCGTAAAGGCTTGTCCACCCCCATATTTTCACCCACACAGCCTTATAAGAGAAAAACTCGTTTTGAGTGACTTGTTCTGAGCTGAGATTCAGGCTACAATCCGAGATACTGCAGAGCAGCATGTGAATACTTTGGAGAGGAGGAGGTGCTTTCACGTTGTCACACTGTCATTATTAAGTACAGAAAGATGTAGGTAGATATTAAGAACTTGACTAATTTGATTCCGGATACTCACTCTTGCAACATTTATTTCAGTGCTTTGGAAGAACATTTCCTATGTAAAAAATCATTTATTTAAAAAAAAAAAGACCAAAATAAGAACATTTTGAGCAGTTAGCCCATGTAAGGCAATGCCCTGGAGAGTATTAAGAGGAATAGGCCACTGCCCATCCCTCAGAGAGCCTCATATCTATTGGGAAAGAAAAGGATATAAGCATATTTATAATGATATATGTAAAGTACCATTATTGATATCCATTGTAAGTTCTCAGAAAAAGCTAATTTGTCTTGTCATGGACTTTGTTTTTCATCCTGAGGGGTTTGTAGCAGGGGCAGGGGTGTGTTCATATTGTTAACAGATGGCTCTGCCGAGAGGAAGATGAATGTGTGGGAAGTAAGCAGGAGGTTCTAAGAACAGAAAGTGGAAGTGGTTTTCCTGAAGAGGATGAACTCTGAGCTGATCAGAGGGAAGAGACCAGAGAGTGAATTTAAATAATGTTAGGAGGTAAAATCTTCAGTTAGACTGAATTCAGCAACTAGGAAGTGGGGAGATAGGGATAGCTGGGTGAAAGATAGTTCCAGATAATAGTGAGCTCTGAACAGAGGAGCCTGGAGTTAAGGACCTGGTGCTGGCTCTGTGAGGATGCTGGTTCAATCCCTGGCCTTGCTAAGTAGGTTAAGGATCAGGTGTTGCTACAGGCTGCAGCATAGGTCAAAGACATGGCTTGGATCTACTGTTGTTATGGCTGTGGCATAGGCTGGCAGCTGTAACTCTGATTTGACCCCTAGCCTGGGAGCCTCCATATGCTGCAGGTGTGCCTATTAAAAAAAAAAAAATCTTTTTGATGATGGCCATTCTGGCTGGTGTACGGTGGTACCTCATAGTGGTTTTGATTTGCATTTCTCTAATAACGAGTGATGTTGAACATCTTTTCATGTGTTTTTGGCCATCTGTATTAAAAGGAATGAAATACCAGCATTTTTAGCAACATGGATGGACCTAGAAATTATCATGCTAAGTGAAATCAGCCATACAATGAGACACCAACATCAAATGCTTTCAATGACATGTGGAATCTGAAAAAAGGACAGACTGAACTTCTTTGCAGAACAGATGCTGACTCACAGACATTGAAAAACTTACGGTCTCCAGAGGAGACAGTTTGGGGAGTGGGGGGATGTGCTTGGGCTGTGGGATGGAAATCCTTTGAAATTGGATTGTTATGATCATTATACAACTACAGATGTGACAAATTCAATTGAGTAATAAAAATAAAAGAGAGAGGAAGGAAGGAAGAAAGGGAGTTCCCTTCATGGCTCAGCGGAAATGAATCTGACTAGCATCCATAAGGACGCAGGTTCAATCCCTGGCCTTGCTCAGTGGGTTAAGGATCCAGTGTTGCCATGAGCTGTGGTGTAGGTCGCAGATGCGGCTCGGATCTGGAGTTGCTGTGGCTGTGGTGTAGGCCGGCAGAAAGAAAGAAAGAAAAGAGGAGCAGTTTCAGGATGATTACAAAGTTATTTGGGTACTTGTCAGTGTCTAGAGCTTCTAGGGACCTGACTCCAGCAGGCAGCAGCAACGCCAGTCTCCATCAGAGGAGAAAGGAGAGGGCTAGATTGGAGAGAAGGGTCTGGAGAATCATCAGCATGGATGTGATAGTTGAGTCCATGACAGTGAGAAATCACCCAGGAAAATGTGCAGGGTGGGAAGAGCAGGTGGTTGTTTATGGGACACTCTGGTTTCCAACATTTCAGGGCACGTAAAAGAGATGCGTGAAGAGACTCTGGAGAGTTGGTCCTGGAGGCCAGGAGGAGGACTGTGACCGGGAGGGAGTGATCCTCGGTGTCAGATGCGGCAGCGTGCGTGTGGTGTGTTGAAGGGTAATGGGGAGATGAGTTAAGGGCAGTACTGGGTTTGCGGGACTGTCCACACTTTCCCGCACATGAGAAGAATGAAGCTGGGAGGGATTGTGGTGTCAGGAGAGGCATTTTTGGATGGGAAAGGCATGCCTTGCATTTACAGATTGAGGGGAAGAAGCCAGGAGAGAGAAATGAGAGATTAAGAAAAAGTCCAGAAGCGGGCAGGCAGGCATGCTTGGAAGGCTGGGTTGATCATTGTTTACTAAGGGCCCACCTGACTTCTGTGATTTGAGTTCATATTGGTTTATTGTTCTCTAAGGTGCCCAGAAATAAGAACAGAGACTTTACATTGTAGTATGTGAATTTTCAAATTTGCAGAAAAGTCAGAAGAATGGTTAACAGCAAACACCCATATTCCCACCACTTAAACTCCACAATTAACATTTTACTTGCTTTATGCATATCGAGATTATGATTTTAAATCCATACTTATTGGGAGCATTTTCAAACCCACATGGAAGTGGAAGGAATAATAGAAAAAACTTTTGTATGTTCATCACCTAGTTTCAATGATTATTAACTATGGCTAGTGTTATTTCTTATAAAAGCTCTCATAACCTCCTTTTTCTTCCTACGCCTCCACTGGATCACTTCAAAGCAAATGGAGGTGATATTTTATTGAGTGGATTTGTGGGAAGCATAGGAATGCAACATAATCACAGGTCTTAGAGCAAAAGTTATTTTGTGATCAAACATCAGATCCAAGTTTAGTGGAGAAAGAAGAGAGGCCAGGAGGGAACTGATAAATTGGAATCAAATGGAAGGATCAGAGAACTTAAAAGTTTACAGTGAGGTCAAAGAGTAGGAGTGGTGTGAGTAAGGAGAGAGGGAGCTAGGAGGAGAGTGGAAACAGAAAATAGAATGAAAATTTCAGAAGTGGAGTAGTTCCCAATGAGGAAAAAAGGAGCAGGGTGTAGCCAAGGGCATGAATGGCAAAAATGGAGAAATGCAAAGGTTTCTGGAAATGAAGAGAACGAGGAACTGTGAGTTAAAGTTGTACAGAGGGCAGATAGCAAAGAGGCTAGAGCAAGGGTTCAGGAGGCAGAGTGCATGGGCACGTGTCCTGGCTCTGACTGTTGCCACTTGTGTGACCTGAATAGGTTACTGACAGGCTCTGTGCTTCAGCCTCCTTCTCTGTAAAGTGAGAATAATAGTGCCGACCTCACGGGGTGTTGGGAAGATTGAGTAAACTATTTAAGCCTGTAAAATGCTTTAGAACATCATAAACACTCATTGGAGCGCACATCACAAACGCTCCAAAAGGGCTCACCATTATTATTACAAGAGTTTCACCTAGATGCTGAACTCAGCAAGGCAGGTGGCAAGATTTGTGGTGGAAAAGGATAGAAGCATGAAAATATGGGGTGGGGGGAGCCGACTGTGGGAGCTTATGTTTTCTGTGATGAAAAAGGCCAGTCAGGATATAATACACTGTTGGTCTTCCAAGTTTCAGAGAGAACTGATATAAGTACCTTCGTATGGGTGTTAATAATTAAAAAAATTATTCTTTCAACTATTTCATTCACCAAAGCCTTGAGATTTGATATTGTCTTTAAATCTTCAAGAAGATTCCTTTAGTGTAATTTGTTTTATTGGGATTTTTTTTTTCAGAATAAGTCAGAGTTGGAAGAGATAGTAAATAATCAGATTTGCATAAAAAGGTAGAGTGTGTTTTGGAAACATAGTCTTTATGGCAAATTGGCAAAGGTCTTCATTACTTTGTCATTCCTCAAAGACAGTCGTTCTATTTAAAGATAAATCATTTCAAAAGTATGCTCTCTATAGCCAGGTGCATTAGGCTTCAGTTTTGGTGAGACTGCTTTCTGGAGTTTGTTTAAAAGAGTAAGAAAAAAAAAAAAAGCTGCAGGACACAAACTATTTAAAACTTGCGGGATATTTTTCTATAAATATATGTTTCTAAATTTAATTAAACTGAAACATGTCTTGCCAGATGAAATATTTTTTTTTTCTCAAGCAACATTCTAAATCCATCAAACTGTTAGATGGTAGAGTTATTTGTTTGCTTAAACCATAGCTTTGAAAGCCCAAAGGCTGGCTGCTGTTTGTGGGTTTAAATGAAACATGTGTTTTCCTTCTTCTTATGCATGGTGAGGAAGGAAGCATTTATTGAGTAACTGCTATTATTGTTTAATTTACATTTTCCCCTTTGGGCATCACAATAGCCCAATGAGCTGTACAGTAATCTCATGTTAATGGCAGAAGTTGAGAGGTCAAGTCAGTTGCCTGAGGACATCATCTGTCCAATACACAACTGGAATTTAAGCCTTGGTCTGTTTGACCTCAGAATCCAGGCCTTTTCCAATGTTGTGACCTGCAGACTGTAAACTCCATTGTGGCAATAGTTTATGTTCTTCTCAGTGTACTACTGTCATTTATTTATTTTTTATTTTTTTAATTTTTAAATTTTTTTTTATTTTTCTGCTTTTTAGGTCCACACTTGTGGCATATGGAAGTTCCCCAGACTAGGCATTAAATCCAAGCTACAGCCTCCAGCCTATGTCACAGCCACCGCAACGAGGGATCCAAGGCCACATGTGGACCTACACCACAGCTCACAGCAACGCCGGATCCTTAACCCACTGAGTGAGGCCAGGGATCGAACCCATGTCCTCCTAGACACTAGTCGGGTTCATAACCCAGAGAGCCACAACAGGAACTCCCCAAGAGCAGTCCATTTGAATGTTAAGTCATTACATAAAATATGTGTGCTCCCTACTCCCCTGTGCTGCCCCTTCCCCAGTGACCTCACTTCTTACTGGTTCAGTCTCAGATACATGGGCACATCCCATCTCAGGGCCTTGCCCCTTGCTGCTGCTCTTGCCCAGAGTACTCTTCTCTCAGGTGACTGCTGAGCTCCCCTACTTCCTCCAGGGCTTGACTCAGTGTGGGTGACGCCTTCCTGACCACCTTATTTTAAAACACATCATCTGGAGTTCCCATCATGTCTCAGTGGAAACGAATCTGACTAGCATCTGTGAGGATGCAGGTTTGCTCCCTGGCCTTGCTCAATGGATTAAGGATCCGTCAATGCCATGACCTGTGGTGCAGGCTGCAGATCTGACGTTGCTGTGGTTATGGTATGGGCCAGAGGCTACAGCTCCTATTCGACCCCTAACCCGGGAACCTCCATATGCCGCGGGTGCAGCCCTAAAAAGACATAAATAAATACATACATACATACATAAAAACACATCATCCTTTCTCCAAGTGCTTCTTTCTCCTTTCCTGCTTTTTCTCCTTCATTTTTCTCACCAGGGATAAGTGTGACAACAGTGTTGGGCTTTAATTTTGCTGGCCAGTGTCTTGCTTTCCAGATGGTGGGCTTCTCCAGATTTAAGTCCACTCTAAGCACTGCAGGAGAGGGTCAAGCCTTAAGGTAAAAGTTGTCAGGGCTGCCTGGATAATGGAATTTTATGCAAACTCAACCAGGCACACCACATTCTAGGTCTGGGATGACAGAGCTTATTATAAATCTTAACCACTGGTAGGAATGGAGTTCTTGGTGTTTTTCTAGGCTTTAGGGTGAAGCTGAGACTGTGGGGCAAAGATCTTCAAAAGCCTGTACGGGGCAGGTGGGGGGGCAGGGAGGAACTCAGAGTGAGGGTCTTCATAAAGCCACCAAATGGTGAAAAACCTACAGTATTCAGTACAAATTTAGGCAAAATGTTTTACACACACACACACACACGAATACATATAAGTGCATAAACTCTTTGTGTTCTTGATGAAAATATGTACACTGTGAGCTTCTTGAGGAAGGGGACTGTGTCTCATTCATATCTGTATCCCCGGTGCAAAGCCCAGTTCTGACAATTTAGTCAAGAACTAGGAAACTCCTGTGTGGCACAGTGAGTTAAGAATCTGGCATTGCTGCAGTTATGGCACAGGTTGCAACTGCAGAGCAAGTACGATCCCTGGCTCGGGAACACCTGCATGCTGTGGAGGTGCGGCCGAAAGCAGAAACATAGTCAAGATCTAGATTCAGAGTCAATCCCAGTCACTTAACATAGTTCCTGACATATAGGAAGTACTCAGTATAGAATAATGGTTTTGAATATTATTTTATTATTTTGTGTGTATCCTGGAGCAGGTATCACATGTTTTGAATGAATCAATGTTTTACATTTTGGAAACCACTAGAATTCTTAAGTTTCAATCTTCTGATTTCTAACATTAGGGTGTTGGATATTGGAAATCTATGTAATATGCAAACTGTGAAAAATACTTACAATGTGAAATTGGCATCTTTGAACCCTCGGTCCTAGGCATAGTGCTTGACATATAATAAACGTTTGTTAAATGCTGAATAGTGAACACCAAAGTGAAACATACCATGCTACTACTCTAACAGGTAGCTATTACATTTTAAATAGCATTTGGACAGGAGTTCCCATCATGGCTCAGTGGTTAATGAATATGATTAGCATCCCTGAGGACGCAGGTTCAATCTCTGGCCTTGCTCAGTGGGTTAAGGATCCAGCATTGCCGTGAGCTGCGGTGTAGGTCACAGACGTGGCTTGGATCCTGTGCTGCTGTGGCTGTGATGTAGGCTGGCAGATATAGCTCTGATTCGACCTCTAGCCTGGGAACCTCCATATGCCGCAAGTGCGGCCCTAAAAAGCAATAAATAAATAAATAATAGCATTTGGACAGCCTAGATGGAATATCACCTATTCCTTGAGCAAACCAGAGAGCTGAACAACTTCAAATAGAGTGTATAAACTGTGCCTAAAGTGTCAAGAGTCCTGAGCTACTTTGTAATTCTTTGAAATATGATTTCAGGTGAAACATGGCTACTCCAAAAGAGTCTGGTGTACACTTATAGGAAAAACATTATATTATTTTCGTAGTCAAGAAGATAAGGTATGTATGTGTATGTAATATGTTAATTAGAGGGATTTTTTTTGTTGGTTTGTTATAGCTTCAAGTTTTTCATTTCACTGTTGCCAGCTCAAATTTTAGAATGTTTGATAAGGTTGCAATTTTATATAACATTTACTACTCAGGTAATCATAGACCTACAAGGATCTTAATTATAAATATAAGCCTTAGCAACTTTTAATTAATGCTTCTCCTAAGACCTAGAAAAGTCTTCCTCTACCCCACCCTTAACCATCAATTTCTCATATTTTTCAGATCTGACAGGCTAGGTAAGGTCGAATGAGGAGAATAGCAAGCCAGGAAAGAAGAGCTGGGGTAGAATGGGGGGACTGAATCCAGTCCTGTCCTAGGCCCCTGAATCCCAAGACACCACTTACCTATCCATCCGTCTACCTACTTCTATCCCATTTATTCATTTTACACTAACCTCTCACCCAAAAAACTCATTATCCTCATTTTTAGAGTCCAGAGATGGATATCTTCCAAAGGTGAGATGTATGCCTAATTGTCATTACGGACACTCCATGTCACCTTCAGATTACTGAAACTATAACAATTGAACCAACGTGGACCAAGAGTACTT
Organism: Phacochoerus africanus; assembly: GCF_016906955.1. Classification (NCBI taxonomy): domain Eukaryota; kingdom Metazoa; phylum Chordata; class Mammalia; order Artiodactyla; family Suidae; genus Phacochoerus; species Phacochoerus africanus. The sequence continues at coordinate 101,285,141 of NC_062548.1, read as the reverse complement.
GCATAAAATAATGCCAGCTCCACAGAATAGCAGCCTGTGACTGATTACCATGCTAATGAGACTAAACTTGGTCCACTGACCATGTGGGTCAATTATTATTTCTCTGTTCTGTTTCTGCAACCTGCACCCTCCTTTCTGACTAGCCATATTTAAGATGCAAGCCATTATTCTCAGTACCGTTCATGGGATGGGAATTAGCACAGTGCAGCCAGTGAGCCATTTCTGAAATCATGTGGGAATACACTCATAAAAATAACACAAGGATAAACACAATAGAAAACGGTCTATTCAGTATGACCCTAACTAATTATCAGTCAGGAAAAGAGAAGCCATTCTGCGTATTCCAGGTATAATGGTTTTACTAGAGAGTTAGGGACATATATAACTTTTAGAAAAGTTGGGGGAATAGAGGTCAGAGAAGAAGCCACCGCCAAAGGTCCAAGAAGTTAGCACTGGCTGTGTGAGCACGATGCACGGAGGCAGCTGGTCTTCGGCAGTTTACTGGGGAGCCCCTTTGACGTTCACATCAGCCTAGGCAACTGACGGCAGCTGTCTCAGGAGAACAGTGACTCCTCTGTCACCCTTCTCTTCCACATCACAGGCCAGTTCTTTCACAGGCGAGCTCTAACTGGGAACCACACAGCAGAGGGCATTCTGACAAACAGTTCCCACCTTTTTTTCTGCAGTTACAGGGAGACTTCAGAACAGGGAGGTTGGGGCTGAGTTTATAATTCTCAGTCCAGCGCATCTACATGAATATACACATAGCAAGTGGAATGGACTGGGAGTTTGGGGGTGGTAGATGCAAACTATTGCATTTGGAACAGATAAGCAGTCAGATCCTGCTGTACAGCACAGGGAACTGTATCTAATCACTTGTGATGGACCATGATGGAGGATAACATGAAAATATATATATGTATCTGGGTCACTTTGCAGTACAGCAGAAATTGACAACATTGTAAATCAACTGTAATAAAAAAACATTTTTAAAATACACGTAGCAGAAGGATCAGAGAGAACTACACCAAAATGTTGAGTAGTGGTAGAATTATGGATGATTTCTTTTCTTCCCTTTTTTATACCTATTTTTACCAAGTTTCTATAATAAGCATGTGTTTTATAAGTAGAACAATAATTTAAAATTTGCTAAGAGAGTAGAATTTAAATGTTCTTACTACTACTACTCCTACTAACAATTTTATTATTTAATGAAATAGATAACATTGATCACAGAAGGAAAAAGTCAGACGAATGTAGATGGATGAACAGAACTCCACTGGAGTGACTGGAAAAGTATTGAGAATGCTTGTGACTCAGTTTAGGCCTACTTCGTTTTGTGCTATCGATGTATCAGAAACAGTTCGTCCTTATCCCAATGAGTGTCTTTTTAAAAAGTCAGTCAAGATATTTTAAAGCACCAGGTCTAGTCACTGTTTATGGAGCAGTGGTGAATCCTTTGGTAAAAGGATCATCTTTAAATACTGCGGTGGATGGAGCCTTGATTGTCACGTGATTGAATACGCCTGAAGCACACACTCAGGATGGTATTGCCATGCATTGTCAAAGTAGAATTCGTTTTCTTTATCCCATTTTTTTAAAGCTCGCTTTGTATTTATTCATGCGACTTTTCTGCCCTACATTTTGCTTTGTTCTACTGCCTTTTTCTGAAAGTATAAATACGTTCATTTCGCATTTTGCCTTCAGAAATAAATCTTCTTTATTCAGTGCTCAGAATAGTGCTCTGTACATAGTAACTACTCAGGAAATAATTGTTATTAATTTAACGGGGAAAGGCAGTGTTCCTCATAAAAGACAACACATTTAATTAAGTGAATTAATTTTTTACTCTTATTCAGCCACCCGGCAGATAATACTGCCTTTTAGGTTAGATGTCCAGGGAGGACCTCGCTGAGAAGCTGATGTTTTAATTAGACTCTGAAGGAAGTAAAAGAACTGAGAGCATCCCAGGCTGAAGGAACAGCACGTGCAGAGGCCCTGACAGGAGCATGTTTGGGGAATAGTGTGGTATGTTTGGGGAATAGTGAGAGGGTCATCGTGACTGGACTGGAGTCCGTTAGGAAGAGAGTAACAGGAGATGAGATCAGAGAAGCAACGGGGACCAAATCGCATAGGGCCTTTCAGAGCAAGGACTTTGGCTTTTACTCCAAGTAAGACGAGAAGCCATTGAGGTTTTTTGAGCAGACCAGTGACATGATCTAACCTCTAACACGACCCTCCAGCTGCTGTCTGAAGGGAATTAGGAGGAGACTGGCTAGGAGGCAAGAGATGATCATGGTGTGATGTGGCGGTGGGGGGGTGCGAAGAGACCAGATTCAGGGTATATTTTGAAAGGTTTGCTCACGAGATTTGTTAACTGAAAGAGTGTGGGAGATGAGAGCAAGAAAAGGATCAGTGATGATGCCAAGGTTTTTGGCCTGAGCAGCTGGAAAGATCAAGTTGCCAACAACAGAGATGGGCAGACTCAGGAGAATAGGTCGGGGGCCAGGGGAGGACTTAACGAGTGATGTTTGAGATGCTGTTAGACATCTAAGTAGAATTTATGTGAGTCGGGAGTTATCAGTGTGGGTGTAGCTAATACTTGCTGGTACTAAAGCCATGAGCTTGAATGAGGTCACCCCGGGGGGAAGTGAGTGTAGATGGGAAAAGAGTCCGTTAACTGAGCGCTGGGCCTGAGCATGGAAATGTAAGATGGTAAATGGGTGAGAATGAACTTTTTCAGGCTGCAGTTGCAAACCTGACCGAATACTTTAGAAGCTGTACATGTCTGAAGCAGACTGTGTATGTTCATGAAATAAAAGTACTTAATTCAAGAAAGGTTTTAAAACAAACAGGCTAAAGATTCAACACAGCAGATAATTGTTTCTGTCAGTAAAAGACTAGGTAAAATTTAATGTAAATCATTTTTAGGATGTTTTTCTTCCCCTTAAATTAAGATGGAAGAAATCATGACATTTTTTGGGTGGTACCTTACATATGTAAGTGGCCTCAAAACCCTTCTCATTTGTTGAAGTTTAGGATGGTGGTTAATCACACTTCTTCACACCAGCTGTCTACCTTTGCTACTTTTTCTATGAATAGTATTGAGACTATGTATACACTTGTCCTTTTGATCTGATGGCTTAATCAAATCAATTTGAGGGGGGGGGGTCAAATGGCAAAGGAATATTTTGACTGAATAACCTAATTTCTTGACGAGGTAATGGGTCATTTTGGTCCAAATGAATAATCTGAGCCACAGTACAGAAGTATCTTACTGCTTTCTCCACCAAAGTCAAATGTCTAGTATTTGAATTCTTCTTTTATGTTACACCAGGCACGTTGGTTGTGGCTTCTGCTTTTGTAACAATGCAGGTCATCCAATTACCTTTAAGCACTCATTTTAAAAAAAGGTATGCTTGGACTTGGAGAACAGACAGACTTGTGGTTGCCAAGGAGGAGGGGGAGGGAGTGGGATAGACTGGGAATCTAGGGTTGATAGATGCGAACTATTGCTTTTGGAATGGATAAGCAATGAGATGCTGCTGTTCAGCACTGGGAACTGTATCTAGTCACTTATGATGGAGCATGGTGGAGGATAATGTGAGAAAAAGAATGTATGCATATATTTGCGACTGAGTCTCCTTGCTGCACTGTAGAAAATTTGGCAGAACACTGTAAACCAGCCATAATGGAAAAAATAAAAATCATTTAAAAAAGATATGCTTTATAAAGGTAAGAGTGGAGAGGACTATGAAAAATTTTGGTAGGAGAAGATTTAGAAAGTGCCTTCCTTACAATTACGAATATTTACTTTAGTTTCCTTTAGGTCAGATCAAACTCTGGGAGGCTAAAGTTGAGGAGGTTGACAGATCCTGTGATTCAGATGAAGATTATGAAGCCAGTGGACGAAGTCTGTTATCCACACATTACACTATTGTGATCCACCCCAAAGACCAAGGTCCAACTTACCTCCTCATTGGATCCAAACACGAAAAGGTATGTAAGGACTAATTGGTTGATTTAGAATGATTTTGACTATTGTCGTTACATGTTGGTAATAATGTTCAAATGATCATAAATACAAGCAAAGATTTACATATAAACTTGGACATAGTATTCTTTTAAAAATGATTTTATTTCTGATATATTTCAAACACAAGATATGACAGACACCCTTTTCTACTTAATAGATATTAGATTTCATGTTTTTTTAATCAGTGTGAAATTAGTAGCCATCTAAATGTTCAACAATAGGAAATTGATTAAATATATATATGTCCATATGAAAAAATATTTTGAAGACATTATCTTTTTCTGTAAAAAACATATAATTATAATTTCTGAATTTTACTAATATAGTAAAAGTCTTTCCTTAATATAATCGTAGCTATGTGAAAATATAATGTACATACATATTTTAATAGAGGAAAAAAGGCCAGTAGAACAGAAACATGGGTTCTTTCATTTCTTTTTTCTCTTTTGGCTGCACCTGTGGCATGCAGAAGTTGCCTGGCCAGGGATCAAACCTGTGCCACAGCAGTAACCAGAGGCACAGCAGTGACAATACCAGGTCCTTAACCCACTGAGCCTCGAGGGAACTTCATAATTAATGTATACAGCTTGATGGTTTGGAAATAATCATGTACTCATGAAATCATCACCACAATCTATGCTATAAACCTAACTATCACTTCCAGAATGTTCCTGTACACCTCTTTTTAAGTTATTATTTGTGTGTGTGTGTGATAAGAATTACTTAACATTAGATCTAGCCTCTGAGTAAAATGTTAAGTATGTAATACAGTATTGCTCACTATAGGAACTATGCTGTACAATAACCCTCTAGGACTTTCTCATCTTGTATAACCACAACTTTGTACCCTTGGACTACTACCACCCTGTTTCTGCCCCACACCCAGCCCCTGGCAACCACCATTCCACTCTCTGCTTCTATGAGTTTGCCTGTTTTACATCCATCACATAAGTAGTATTATATGGTATTCATTTTTTTGTGTCTAGCTTTTTTCGCTTAGCTTAATGTTCTTCATCCATGTTGTCACAAATGGCAGGATTTCCTCCTTTTTAAGGCTGAATAATATTCCATTATACGTACATACCATATATTCTTTTTTTAATTTATGTTTTGAATTGACTGATACATATTGTTTAATAGATTTTAATAATTGTGTGACATTAAGCTATACTTTTCCTTTTTTTTTTTCTTTCTTTTTTTGCCCCCCCACCCCATGGCATTGGAGTTCCTGAGCCAGGGATCAGATCCGAGCCACAGGTGCAACCTAGCTGTGGTAATGCCAGATCTTTAACCCACTGTGCTGGGCCAGGGATCCAACCTGTGTCCTGGCACTGCAAACATGCTGCCAATCCCATTGCACCACAGCGGGAACTCCCCATGTTTTCTTTACTCATTCATGCATTGATGGACACTTAGGTTGCTTCCGTGTCTTGGCTATTGTAAATAATGCTATGATGGACATGGGGGTGCATGTATGTTTTCGAGTTACTGTTTTATATAAATTTATGATAATGCTTCCTTCATATAACTACTCAGAACTAGAATTGCTGGATCATATGGTAGTTCTATTTTTAGTTTTTTGAGGAATCCCTGTGCTGTTTTCCATAGTGACTGAACCAATTTACATTCCTTCCCGAAGTGTACAGGACTCCCTTTCCCCACATCCTCAGCAACACTTGTTATTTCTTTTCGTTTGTTTGTTTTTGAGAGTAACAATTCAAACAGGCATGAGGTTTTCATTGTGGTTTTCAGTTGCATTTCCCTGATGATTAGTGATGTTGAGCTCCTTTTCCTGTACCTGCTGACTATCTCAATATCTTTGGAAAAATGGTTTTCAGATCCCATTTTTAAATAGGATTGTTTTTCTTTTTGCTGTTGAATTGTATGAGTTTTTGTTGTTTTTTGTTTGTTTTGGCTGTATCCACAGCATATGAAAAGTTCCCAGGCCAGGGACTGAAACTGTGCCACAGCAGAGACCAGAACTGCTACAGTAACAACACTGGATCCTTAACTCTACTGTCCCACAGGGAACTCCTGTGAGTTTTTAAATATATTTTAGATATTAACCCCTTGTCAGAAATATGATTACAAATATTTTCTCCCATTAAGTATGTTGCCTTTTCATTTTGCTGATTGTTTTCTTTGCTGTGCAGAAGCTTTTCATTTCATGTAATTCCACTTATCTATTTTTCTATTTTTACTTTTGTTGCCTGTTTTTGGTGTCATACCTAAGAAATCATTGCCAAGGCTAATCTCCAAAAGCTTTTTTCCTCAATGTTTTCTTCTAGTTTTATGGTTTCAGGTCTGATGTTTAAGTCTTTATTCCATTTTGAATGGATTCTATGTATGGTGTGAAATCAGTGTCCAGTTTCACTAAAAAACATGTGGGTATCCAGCTTTCCAAACACCATTAATTGAAGACATTATACTTTGCCCACTGCATTCTTGGCAGTCTTGTCAAAAATCAGATGACTATATATATATATATATATATATATGTTTATTTCAGGGCTCTCTGTTCTGTCCCATTGGCCTAATGGGGCAATCATTAGGCCCATTATGGGCCTAATTTCAGCTTTTATGCCAGTACCATACTATTTTGATTAACTTAGCTTGCTATTATATTTTGAATTAGGAAGTATGATTTCTCCAGCTTTGTTCTTCTTGATCAAAATTGCTTTGGCTATTTGGAGTCTGTTGTGGTTCCATGTTAATTTTAGGATTTTTTTTTTTTCTTTTAAAAAAGCAATTGGAATTTGGATAGGGATTGTTTTGAATCTCTATGAGTTGCTTTGGGTAGTGTGGACCTTTTAATAATATTAAGATTGGATGTCTTTCCATTTGCTTGTGTCTGCTTTAGTTTCTTTTTTTTTTTTTTCTTCTTTTTACTGCTGCATCTACAGCATATGGAGGTTCAGCTAGAGGTTGAATTGGAGCTGCAGCTGCCGGCCTGTGCCACAGGCACTGGTTCTGAGCCACATCTGTGACCTACACTGTAGCTTGCAGCAATGCTCGATTCTTAACCCACTGAGCAAGGCCAGGGATCGAACCCACATCCTCATGGACACTATGCTGGATTCTTAACCCCATGAGACACAATGAGAACTCCACTTTAGTTTCTTTCATTAGTGCTTTTTGTTTTGGGGGTACAAATCTTTCACCTCTTTGGTTAAATTTATTCCTAATTATTTTATTATTTTTTTTGGCTATTGTTTTGGGATTGTTTCCTTTCTTTCTTTCTTTCTTTCTCTTTTTCTTTTTTTGTCTTTTTAGGACTACACCGGTGGCATATAGAGGTTCCCAGGCTAGGGGTCAAATCGGAGCTGTGGCAGCTGGCCTGCACCACAGCCATACCAATACCAGATCCGAGCCACATCTACAACCTACCACAGCTCTCATCAACTCCAGATCCTGAGCAAGGCCAGGGATCGAACCCATGTCCTCATGGATACTAGTTGGGTTCGTTAACCGCTGAGCCACAATGAGAACTCTAGGATTATTTTCTTAATTTTCTTTTTGGATATTTCATTGTTAGTGTATAGAAACACAACTGATTTTTGTATGTTGATTTTGGATCCTATAACTTTGCTGAGTTTATTAGTTCTAACAGTGTTTTATGGAATCTTTAGTGCTTTCTGCAAATGAAATAAGGTCATCTGTGAACAGAGATAAGTTTACTTCTTCCTTTCCAATTTGGATGCCTTTTATTTCTCTTTCTTACTCTATTGCTCTGGCTAGGACTTCCAGTAGTATGGTGGATAGAAGTGGCAGGAGTGGGCATCCTTGCCTTGTTCCAGCTCTTACAGGACAAGCTTTCACTTTTTCACCATTGAGTATCATATTAGCTGTGGGCTTTTCTAATATGGCCTTTATTGTGCTCAGGTATGTTCTTTCTGGGTATTATTTTCTTCCTTAAATTTTCTGGATTTCCTAAGTATTTTGTATGTGTTCTTTGTATGTACTGGGAATCATACTTTAAATTTGATAACATTAGTTGTGTTTATTAAAAGAGTATTAATTGGTTGTGTTTATTCTAGCCTCTTAATGTCATGTTACCTTCTTACTTTTTTATGCTTCTCTAAGAAACATCTAGAAAATAGAAAATAATAAAATGTGATCAATGGGGAAGAGGTACTATGAGCACAATTCAAGTGAGCCTGCTTCAGAACTCTTTGACTAAGTGGCTTTTAGTTAATATTTTAAAATTAAGAGGTTTTTTTTTTGTTTTTGTTTTTGTGTTCCAGTGTCAGAGTTTTCTACTGGTTACCCAAGTTGTTTTTTTCTTTCAGTCATCAAAAACTATATCTTGGTTAACATCTCTATTAATATGTTTTGATTTTTAAGGACACTTGGCTTTATCACCTGACTGTTGCAGCTGGAAGTAACAATGTAAATGTTGGATCTGAATTTGAGCAACTTGTCTGCAAATTGCTGAATATAGAAGGGGAACCTTGTAAGTTGATATGTTTTTATGGTTTATGAATGGGCCCTCTTAGTCTATTGGAGTTTTGAATTTGTGGGTTCCTGTTTCCCTGCAATGTATCCATCTTTTCATCAGCCTTGCTTCTCATAGGCCAGGATTCTCATTGTGTTCCTTCGACTCCAGAGACACCATCATTTTTCAACATACCGTATTCTATCACACCTCTTTGCCTTTGCTCACATTACTGACTTTGCCTGGTTCACCCTCCTTCCTTTACATTCCCCACCACCCTGTTAAAATCCTACCTACCTTGGGAGTTCCCCCGGCCAGCCCATCCCAACTCAGCATCTGGCTCATAAAAGGTGCCTCATAAATGTTAAAATGATGTCCCAATGCATTTTGCCATTTAACCCTTTTACAACATTTGTCGCTTTGCATTGAAATTTTTTTTAATGACTAAGTTTTCCTCATTGAGAGTCTAGATTCTAAGCTCTGTTTTACTTAATAATAGAGATCACATTTTATTTGCAGTGTCTAGCCTAGGAATTTAAGAAATGCTGATTTTAGGAATGACTTCAAGTTCTTCTTTATCTTTCTACCTCTTCCTACTCTGGCTTTTCCTCTCTGAGCTCTGTGTCTTCCCCCAGCTCTCTCTCATATATAGTCATCTCACTACCTAGATCACCAGTTTTAAAAAAAAAAATTTTATGGTTGCACCTGTGGTATATAAAAGCTCCTGGACTGGGGATCGATTCTGAGCCACCGATGTGACTTATGCCACAGCTTCAGCAATGCCAGATCTTTTAACCCACTGAGCCAGGGATTGAACCTGCACCACCACAGTGACCCAGGCCACTGCAGTTGGATGTTTAACCCACTGCACTACAATGGGAACTCCCTAGGTCACCAATCTTTAGCACATTTAAGTAACATTGACAGTGGCCTGGCAGACTTGTTTGAGCCCAGAATGTTAGTACCAAATTCTTTCAGACGTAATTTATCCAAAACAGAAATATGAGAATCCAGTTTTCCTGGAAACTGAAATAAAATAATGTTACCAGAGGTTTTGCACGACTTTTATGCCTTAAAGTTGTGAGCCAGGCCTGAATGAGCTAATTTCGAAAAGGATAATTGGAGGATAATTGGAGGATAATTGAAAAGGATAATTGATAAATGATCAAAATAATTGATCATTTCTGTTTCCTGTTTGTATTTCCTCTGTATTTAGCCTCTCAGATATGGAGACATCCTACTTTGTGTCACAGTAAGGAAGGAATCATTTCCCCTTTGACAACACTGCCTTCAGAAGCTCTACAGACAGAAGCTATTAAATTATTTAAGGTAAACTTTCATATGGAGTTGTATATTATTAAAAATGTTCATAGAAAAAAGTAAAAATTTAGGTTATAAAGTTTCACTCTTTCCAGGAAAATTCAAAATGTGATGATAATGCTGCTGAAGAAGAAAATCTCCTGAAATAAAATCAGGTGAATTTAAAATGCTTTCTGAGTGAGGATTTGAGATTTACTGAAATGAGCTATTTATGGTTTGGGCCATGTAAAACACTTCATCAGAGAAGAAGCATTTCCTCCTCAGAGGGAGAGAGTTGTGACATCACTGTGCCTTGGTGTTGGAAGAGGGATCAGCACTCTTCTTCTCCAGCACTGCTCTCAAATTCTTAGTCTTCAGCCTCTGTTTGAAATCCCTGATCACTTGAAACTTGCCATTCAACTGTATCATTCTTTGTCCCTCATCTCTGTCATCAGTCGCCTTCTGGTAACTCCTCAAATTTCATTAAGGAAATTAATGAAATTAAAGAAGTGGCTCCCAACTCACATTCCCTCTACCTCCATTCTTGCCATTACCCTGCATGACTTTCCTGTCACTTCACTCACCAATGCCTTGGCCTTAAGATTCCTGACCTTCTCAAGGTCAGTAAGCTTCACCTCTACTCTGCTTCACCATCCTGTTCTTCACGTTCATGCTGTGACCTCAACATTCCTCATAAGAACACCACTTCTAAAAGCTTAAATACTTTTTTTTTTTTTTTGCTTTTGCTTTTTAGGGCTACACACGTGGCATATGGAAACTCCCAGGCTAGGGGTTGAATTGGAGCTGCAGCTGCAGGCTTCTGCCATAGCCACTGCAACGCAGGATCTGAGCTGTAGATGTGACCTACACCTCACGACAATGCCAGATCCTTAACCCACTGAGCAAGGCCAGGGATCGCCGCTGAGCCACATCGGGAACTCCTAAAAGCTTAAATTCTAATATGTCTTTTCTTTAACCATGATCTCTTAGCCCATGAGCTCTCTTATTTTCTTACTCTTCCTTACTCTTTCTTCTTCATATGCTCACTGAGACCTCTGTTTTGAGCCACTTACTTTCTTTGAGGTCAAGAGAGAGCACAATAACTCCCTCTTGACTTTTCTTCCTTCTTTATCCAGTCTGGATGGCTTTCCTAATACTCATAGTTCTTTGGGACTCATAATTCCATGCATTCTTCAGCCAAACCCCGTCAGATTTCAGTGCCACTGTCTTATTTGCTTCCTTATTAATCCCGGGGGTACTGCTAGAGAGCATCAAATAGCCAAATGGACTGGAGCCAGTATAAATCTATGGTCTTCATTCCTCAGGACCAACTGTTTCTGCTTTTGCTTTGCTTTGGTCACATCCCACTCAGATTTCCTTCTCAGTAATACTCCTCACAACAAACTTACCTTCTAGTTCAGTTGGAAAATTAGAGGGCATCAGAAATGATCACCTCAAATCTCTATTCCTAGCAAACATTCTTTCATTTATTTTTTCTTCCATTACTCCAAGTCTCAGAATATAGTGTACCTTCTGTAGATTTGGTTTTTGACTTTCCACCAAGATCTTGGTAATTTATTTCCCCCTCATCTCTTAAGAGTCTCAATTTTTGTCTCTTTTTGGGCTTTTTCTTGCCTACATTCCCCCTGTCTCAAAAAGTTTGTGTTTATGAGATAATATTAAAGAATTATTGTTAATTTGGGGTGGGGGATGATAATAACAAGATGGTTATGGGAAAAAATCTTTATCAATTGGAGGTCCCCACTAAAGTATTTCTTGGTAAAATAACATGATATACATTAAAATATTCCAGAAAAAAAATGGATTCAGGGGTTGAATGAAACAAGTGTGGGAGAATGCTGATAATTGTTGATATTAGGTAATGGGTACATTAAACTAGTCTCTCTACTTTTATTCATGTTTTAAAATTACCATAATGGAACATTTTTTAAAAAGCCACCTGTAGAATACAAAAATACCCAAAGCAAGAAAGACTTTACACAACTACATTTGAAAATCTGAATTAAGTGATCAACTTTATAACAAAAAAAAAATGGCCAAAATCAATTGCACAGCCAAATGAAAATTCAAACAGGGGAATTTACCATATTTTATAAGTGTGGGTAACTTCAGTGCTGTTACAGCTGTCCTTAAAGAATAGGAAAGGAAATTTTGCAGCTCAAAGACATAGCGAGAAAAATTATCCAAAATGAAACACAGAGTTAAAAAAAGTTGAATAGAGTATGGTGAGCTATAGGATAATTTGAAGTATATATATATATATATATATATATATATATATATATATATATAAAATTCCATCTGGAATTAGAGTTCCACAAAAGGAGGGCAAAAAATGTTCCCTTAAAATAAATGCATATTCTGCTCTGAGGAGGAGTATTCTATTAGGTAAAGTAAGTTGACAGTGTTTAGAATTTCTAAATCCATACTTATTTTCTGTCTACAGTTCCATAGTGGGAACTGTTCTCTCAAATATTGACAGAGAGTACTGAAATCTCTAACTTTAATTGTGAATTTTGTCGATTTCTCCTTGTAGTCCTATCAGTTTTTGCACCATGTACTTTGAAGCTATGTTATTAAAACATTTAGGATTGTTATGTCCTCTAAATGGACTGACCCTTTTATATTATGAAAATTACCCTCTTTTTTTTTTTTCTTTCTTTTCCAGGGCCGCATCCACGGCATATGGAGGTTCCCAGGCTAGGGGTCTAATCTGAGATGTAGCCACTGGCCTACGCCAGAGCCGCAGCAACTCAGGATCCGAGCTACGGCTGCGACCTACACCACAGCTCATGGCAACACCAGATCCTAAACCCACTGAGCAAGGCCAGGGATCGAACCTGCAACCTGATGGTTCCTAGTCAGATTCATTAACCACTGAGCCACGATGGGAACTCCTAAAAATTACCCTCTTTATATCTCTGGCAGAATTCCTTGTTCTGCAGTCTCCTTTGTCTGGTGTTAAGGTGGCCACTCCGGATTTCTTGACTAGTGTTATCACAATGTATCTTTTCCATCCTTTTAAACAAAAACTATTGCTGAGAAGAGAATCAATATAATTCATGCAGAATAAATCTAATCATTTCTCACCTTGAGTATATCAATTTTTTTCATTTAATTCAGACCTGCCAGCTTTTTATAAATGCAGCAGTTGACTCTCCTGCAATTGATTACCACATATCTCTAGCCCAGAGTGCTTTTCAAATTTGTCTGACACATCCTGAGCTACAGAATGAAATTTTCTGTCAGCTCATTAAACAGACAAGACGGAGACAGCCGCAGAATCAACCAGGACCCCTGCAGGTATGTATTGATACATATACATACAATTTTAAATGATTTCTGTTTCTGATTAGAAGAATAATACATAGTCAATATAGACATTTAAAAAATACAGAAAGTTTGAAAAGGAAAAATAGCTGTTAATATTTTGATATATATCAAATATTTTGATATATATCCTTTCAGTTTCTTTATTTATATTTAATGTGTATATGTATATATTTGGGCACACTCACAGTTTTTCACATTGCTTGAGTTACCATGTGCATACTACTTTTTTTTTTACAGAATAAAATACATATATTTAAACGCAATTACATTCACACAGATTATTATATCATGGATCTTAAGAAACATTAAAATACTTAAAGAAAAATTGAAATGTAATAGATAATACTAAATAGCAAAGATGCAAGCCATACAAAATGGGATAAAGTATAGAATGAATTTCCTATTTGTCTCAGCATATTTTCCATTCCACTTCTCCAGAGGGAGTCACTTAATCTGTGCATACTACTTTTTTAAAACTATGGAACATAATCATTTATCCTATAGCTTTCAGCAGTCTTCCGTTGCATTGTATCAACTGCTATACATTTAGGTTTTTCCAATTATTTTTCCTATAATAAATACCACTGCAGTAAACATCTTTAAACCTAAATTTTGTATGCAAGTCCAGTGCATTTCATTGAATCAATGTCTAGGACTTTCCTGTATCTTCAGCGATATTCAGTATAATTCTTCTTTTAATTTCTTTTGAGGTAAAAAGTAGTATCTCACTGTTGATTTTGGATGTATTTCTTTAATCATTAGGGCAGTTGAATTTATTTTCAGGGTTTTTTTTTTAGTCACTTGAGTTTACTCTTCAACTGAAGAGTAAATAATAATCTTTGCTTATTGACTCCCTGTCAACCACAGAATGAAACAGAAATTTCTTACCCTAGCATGGATCCAAGTTTGGTGGAACTTTGAGGCTTATGCAATGAATACTCTCTAAGAAAAAGAATATAGAATATTACTTTTACACATTTTAAAAGCGCATATGACCATGTCATATGATTCTGACAGCTCATAGGGCCTGCCCCAGGGATTTGGAGGGGACCTGTGTGTGAGAGGGGTGGTGAGGCTTAAGCTTCATTTGCCTTAAGGATCCTTCATAGTCTGGCTCCAATGGCCTCTTCTCTCTCCACTTCATCTTATGCATCCTGCCTCCAGCATTCAGTGAATAAATAAACTCTCCCTATTCTTCAAACACACCCTGCCTTTGCATTATCCTTCACCTTGCACTTGGCATTATTCCTGTTATGTGGATCCCCCTGCTTTCTTCCCATATGTGGACTTCACAGTCCAGCCCAAGCAGCATCTCTCCCGTAAATTCTTTCCTGACTCCCACAACAGTTAGTCACTCCCTCCATTGGTTACACTTCAAAAACGTTATTACATTGATTTGACAATGGTGTATTATAAATTACTGTTTAAATGTATAACATCTTCTCCTAGACTGTGGGTTCTTCGAGGGCAGGGTCTTTCCTTCTTCTCCGTTTTTTTTTTTTTTTAATTTTATTTATTTGTTTGTTTATTTATTTATGTCTTTTGGGGGGCTGCACCCATGGCATATGGAGGTTCCCAGCTTAGTCAAATCGGAGCTATAGCCAATGGCCTATACCACAGCCACAGCAACTTGGGATCCAAGCTGTGTCTGCAGCCTATACCACAGCTCACGGCAATGCTGGATCCTTAACCCACTGAGCGAGGCCAAAGATCGAACCCCCAACCTCATGGTTCCTAGTCGGATTCGTTAACCACTGAGCCACAATGGGAACTCCTTTTTTACTATTTTTCAATCCATCTTTTCTCAGTGCTATTACTTATATTTCAGTGAATGAGTTAACACATAAATGAACAAAAAGGAACAATTTCTCTAATCTTTGGGTGTGATATCAAAAAGGACTGCCATGTTATGTCTTTTGGTACCTCAGTTGTAGACAACAGTTTGCACAACTGGATGGATTATGGACCTCAGGCAATATGAAGCTTTTATATTTTTATGTACTATAAATGCTCTAAACAGGTAATGTATATGTGGAAGAAGCAAAAACATTTTGGGGTCAAAAAAAGATTGGTTCCCTAGTGGTTCAGTGGATTGTCACTGCTGTGGCACAGGTTGGATCCCTGGCCCTGGAATGTTCATATGTCATAAGTGCAACCAAAGGAAAAGAAAAAAGAAAAAAATTGTCATCATCCCCTTGACCTCCCAGCCTCTGTCAGGCACACTCACCTGACTTCGATCTCTGCTGACCATGTGGTATCTAACCTCTTCTGCTTCTCTTTGCCCAGGGCTGGCAGCTCTTGGCCCTCTGTGTTGGGCTCTTCCTTCCCCATCATCCTTTCCTGTGGCTCCTCAGACTCCACCTAAAGAGGAATGCAGATTCCAGGTATGCAAGCTATTAGCCAGCAGCCTCTGACAGTCTACAATAAATCCTAGGTATTTAGGAACCTGCCAGGTACATTTGTGAAAGAATGTGTGAAACAAATGTTGGTAAAGGAAGCCTTTGGTTATCATTTATGTGAAACTGGGAAAACACTTCCTTTGTTATGTTAAATCTCTTATGGAAGATTGCGGTAAAAGCTTGACAACTTCCATTCAACTTGAACTTGAAGACTTCTCTGATGGTCTTCCCACCTTTTCTAATTATGCGCATTTGAATTCCTTCAGAATTTTTACTCCTTTGAAAAAGACCTTTAAAATCCAGTTGTCACAATGATTTTCTTTCACTGGGACCCAGTGCGCCTGGCCAAGGGATATCAGGATCATTTGTCCAAGAGGTTCAGCTAGGTTGTGTAAATAGACTCTGGGACTCAAACAAACAAACAATAGGAAACAAAAAACAACTTGGAAACAGTAGGAAAATATCCTCCAGGTCATAATACATTTTGCAGATGCTGTCATCAAGGTCATGTGTTTTTTTTTTCTTTTTCTTTTTAAGGCTACACCTGTAGCATATGGAAGTTCCCTGGCTAGGGGTCTAATCAGAGCTACAGCTTCCCGCCTACACCACAGCCACAGCAATGCAGGACCCGAGCCACATCTTCGACCTACACCACAGCTCACAGCAACACTGGATCCTTAACCCACTGAACAAGGCCAGGGATCGAACCCGTATCCTCATGGATACTAGTCGGGCTCATTACTACTGAGCCATAAGGGGAACATCCAAGATCATGTAATTTCAGTTGTAGTCATTGAGGACCACCAGATAACGGTGACAATTTAAATCTACCTGGAAGGCAGGTGAGGGAGTTCCCTAGTGGCACAGTGGGTTAAAGATCTAGTGTTGTCACTGCAGCAGCTCAGATTGCTGTTGTAGCACAGGTTCCATCCCTAGCCCAAGAACTT
This sequence comes from Phacochoerus africanus, assembly GCF_016906955.1. Classification (NCBI taxonomy): domain Eukaryota; kingdom Metazoa; phylum Chordata; class Mammalia; order Artiodactyla; family Suidae; genus Phacochoerus; species Phacochoerus africanus. Next base: position 101,268,671 of record NC_062548.1, on the reverse strand, counting down.
CTGCATGCTCCTGGTACAGCCAAAAAAAAAATAATAAAGAAGTCACTTAAATACAAATATATTTAGAAGTGTTATAAATATGCTTTTATAAATGGAATAAAAATTATGTATGGCAAATGAAAGCAAATAAGGTCTCTCTATCCAGCTTTTACTGGATTTATGTACTCCAGTGGTTTTGTTTAAGGCATGACATTTTTATCAGACATGCATGTTTTGTCGAGAAGAAAACATTGTTTTTATTTTTGTTTGAAGATGTTTTCTTACCTTGCTTAGTAGTCAGGCACTAACTTCTGTATTCTTCAAGAGAACTCCGTTGCATCATGCACTTCTTAAGTTATCCTGTGCTAGTCTTTATACAGTTATTTTCTTTACATTTGCTAATATAATCGCTGTATATTGACCGTATAATATCTGGCTATTTTAAATTTATTTTTTGAGTATAATAATATGATAAAGATGAAGACTGCTTTGTGGGGAAGTCTGGTTTAGTCAGTGACAAAAGTAAAGACACTAGAATTTGAGAAAAGTGACAGCAGTTAATATTATCACAAAAAAAGAAAATTTACTGTCAGCTTTAGCATAATCATTATAATAATGTACACCAAGGAAAGCTCTCTTGATGGTTGCATATATATAAAAGGTTGTCTTAATTTAATTTATTCTTAGGCTTTATCTTAAGTTTTGTATTATAGGACAGAATTTGGAAAATATGCCATTTACTGCCAGCGATGTGTAGAAAGAACACAACAGAATGGAGATCGAGAAGCAAGACCCTCGAGAATGGAAATTCTTTCAACCCTTCTTCGAAACCCATATCATCATTCTTTGCCCTTCAGTATCCCGGTGCACTTCATGAATGGGATATATCAGGTGGATTAGCCTTGCTACCCCGTGAAAACATGCTTAGCCTAGAATCCTATGTGTAACCTCTGCGGGATTGGGAAGTGAGACTGTCTGCCTACCTCTGTCAGCAGCTGGCAGTGATAAACCTGCAAATGTATGAGACCTTCTCTCAGAACAGCTGAGTTTTGAAACAGTTTTGCTAAAAAGGAGTCCCTCCAAACAATCCATATAGAACGGAATAAAGGAGTTTCACTGCCATTATAATTCTGATGGAGAAAAACAAAAATACTTTGATTGAGGCCTTTCCCCACCAGTGTACCGGCTGGGTGAGGAAATAATTACTAACATGGGGTGTGATAGGTTTAGTCTCTTTAAAGTCTTCAGATCTCAGAAATTATCTGGAAAAACTGTCCAAGCCCTCCCAACTCTCAGATCTAGATGCTTGCTTATTAACGAAAGCAAACCTGTTCCAAAGCTAGCAATTAGTCTTTGTCGCTCTAAGCCTTTTATCACAGGATTCAGATACTTAACTGCATATTAAAGAAGGAAGAATTAAATGCATAAAATGTTCCTTTGTTTAGGTACATTTCTTGTTTATTTCTTTTTCTTTGATTAAAGATTACATATTGTGCTGTAGTTCTGGGTTTGCTTCTAATGGGTAGGCATAATATCTCTGCAAGATGTTTATAGCTGTCAAATGATCTTTCTTTTTTGAATTCATGTCTGTTGGCTGAAGCCAAGATTTCTAAATTCTTATAGCAAGCTAACAACTAAGATGACATTAATTTTCTCCAGTGGCGCTTTGAAAAAAAGTTAAAGCACCTAAATAAATATATGTTATCATTAATCATGCATCATGTTTCCCCCCCTGAAATCTAAGTTTGAAATGCGTGTTCCTTTTTATTAAGAGAACGACTTTGCTATTTCTGTTTAGGTCGTTGGATTTGATGCATCTACCACAGTGGAAGAATTTTTGAATACTTTGAACCAGGATACAGGAATGAGGAAGCCAGCCCAGTCTGGATTTGCATTGTTCACAGATGATCCTTCTGGCAGGGATTTAGAGCATTGTCTTCAAGGGAACATCAAGGTAAAACCTACTCTTGTTAAGAAGGCAGACCCAGCAAACATCAAAGAAGCTACTCTGTTATTTGCAAAACGTTTAGCTCAAGAATTGTCCAAAAATTTAAGCAATCTACTCTTCATTTAAAAAAATGGAGTTCTGTAGTTCCCGTCGTGGCACCAGTGGTTAACGAATCCGACTAGGAACCATGAGGTTGCAGGTTCGGTCCCTGCCCTTGCTCAGTGGGTTAACGATCCGGCGTTGCCGTGAGCTGTGGTGTGGGTTGCAGACGCGGCTCGGATCCCGCATTGCTGTGGCTGTGGCGTAGGCCGGTGGCTACAGCTCCGATTAAACCCCTAGCCTGAGAACCTTCATATGCCGCAGGAGTGGCCCAAGAAATAGCAAAAAGACAAAATAAATAAATAAATAAATAAAATAAAATAAAAAATAAAAAAATAGAGTTCCTGTCGTGGCTCAGTGGAAATGAATCTGACTAGTATCCATGAGGACACAGGTTTGTTCCCTGGCCTCGCTGGTTACGTTCGTGAGCTCTGGTATAGGTTGCAGATGAGGCTCAGATCCAGATCTGGCGTTGCTGTGGCTGTAGTGTAGGTTGGCAGCTGGAGCTCCAATTCGACCCCTAGCCTGGGAACTTCCGTATGCCGCAGGTGAAGCCCTAGAAGACAAAAACATAATATGGCAGAACTTTGTTAAAGCCATAGAATTTGTTTGTTTTTGTTTGTTTGTTTTGTTTTGACTATATCATGTAGATGTTCCCAGGCCAGGGGTCAAACCTCAGCCAAGCAGTGACAACACCAAGTCCTTAACCTGAAGCCATAGAATTCTTAATACAATCTGCACACACACGCACATACTCCATGTTAAAGAAAGAAAGAGGATTAATAATAACCTAAATTTTAGGGTAAAAAAATGTAGAGATGTAGATTCTCTAATAAAATGGCTTTCCATTTTATTCATTTATTCAGCAGTATTTATGGAACTATTTAGTGTGTCTCAGAAGCTGGACCAGACCCTGTGGGGTATAAAAGAAGGACCAGAAATAGTCCCTGCCCACATGAACTTTAATTTCCTTAGAGAAGAGTAGCCTTATACACTGATAACCTTAGATCTAAAAGTGATGAGTATTTTGAGAATGTGGTGAACATCCTGCAGAGGGGGAGATTAAGTTCAGATTGGAAATTAGGGAAAAGCTCCCAACTGGACTTTGAGGGACTTTCTACCAAGTAGAAAATGGACCTGTGGAAATAAAGAAGGGATTTCAGACATAAGGAAAATCATGAGCAAAGACAGGGATTTGGAAGATTCTGTAAAAATGTTTTCTAGGAGTTCCCACTGTGGCTCCGTGGCCTAAGAACCCCACGTAATGTCTGTGAGGATGTGTGTTCAATCCCTGGCCTCACTCAGTGGCTGCCATTGCTGCAAGATGTGACATAGGTCGAAGATGTGGCTCAGATCTGGTGTGGCTGTGGCTGTGGTGTAGGCTGGGCAGCTGCAGCTTCGATTCAACCCCTTGCCCGGGAACTTCCCTATGCTGCAAGGGCAGCCATAAAAAGAAAAAATAAAATGTTTTCCAGGTCACATAGTAAAATAACTTTAATAAAGTTTCCATCTAGCAATGACAGCAATTAAAAATATAGGATATAGAACCATAAAGAACCTTAGAGAATGAACTGACTTATTTTGCAAATAAGGAAACTGAGGCCCAGAGTGGGAAATGACTTATGGCAACGCAAACAGCTGGAACCAGGTCTGGACCTCTTCCTTGATGTGGTCTTTGATTACTTTTGGGAATAAGTACCTTTTTCCAGATTAAAAGTATTTCTATGATTTGGAGATTAAAAAATTGGGGCAAAGCAGTGGAAGCTCCCATGAATTTAGAGATAAGAAACATCATTACTTTCACCTGACTCGCAGAGCCTAGCTCTACTTGCAGAATGATCTGTTGGGTCTCCATGGGGTTCTGCAGAATATGTTAAAGCTCATACCTAGTTCATTAGGAGTGTCTGTCGGAAGATATGATTCCGCCCCTCACCGCAGCCCCGTCTCTCTCTTCAGCTGCATATGGAGAAATCTAGGTAAATGAATGTCTTTTTCTTCTCACCTCCAAGCATATCCAGGTGTATCAAGACCAACAATTACAAATGCACAGTTTTGAGACAGACATCCCTAGAGCACTGTTGTTCATCATCAGCCAATAAAATAAGCTAGGATTTTGGGTTGACTTGAGCTGAGTAAATATTAGGGGCTGTGATGAATAACTGCTTATTATATAATTTTGAAAACTTCTATTTAGAATTCTGCAAATGGCCAGTTAATAAATAAGCAAATATTTATTTGGTTTCTGAAGAATGTTTGTTCTTTCCCAATTAAAAAAAAAAAAAACACCTTAACATTATATTTGATTTCTTTGGGGTAACTTCAGTTATTCCAATCTTTATAAACTCAGAAGGTGGAGAAGTTGCTTCTTCAGTGACTGAATCATGAAAAATTCCTGGAAATCTTCTTATCTCCAGTCTCTTGCAATCCTTCATTAAGATTTCTTTTGGGGAAGCTCCTATGTGGCTCAGCAGTCAACGAGCCCTACTAGTATCCATGAGGACTCAGGTTCGATCCCTGGCCTTGCTTAGTGGATTAAGGGTCCAGCATTGCCGTGAGCTGTGGTGTAAGTCGCAGATGTGGCTGGAATCCTGCATTGCTGTGGCTGTGGCATAAGCTGGTAGCTGTGGCCCCAGTTCTACCCCTAGCCTGGGAACGTCCATATGCCTCGGGCATAGCCCTAAAAAAAAAAAATTCTTTTTGAGTAAAAAATTCGTGGCCACAGTCCAAAGTTAATGTGTGTCCAAAAGGATAAGTGGACCAAAGAAGTGATTTATAATTAAATCCTAAACTCGGAGCTGCAGAAGCCTAAAACGGAAAGCTTCCGTCCATTTGGTTTGATCACATTAATTGAAAATTTTTAGTCTCTGGACGTGCTTGTCTTCAAAAAAATGCCAATGCGAAAAATATTATGAATCTCAATTTTCCACTTCCTTTCTAGATTTGTGACATTATTTCTAAGTGGGAACAGGCTTCCAAAGAGCAGCAGCCTGGAAAATGGGAAGGTACGAGAACTGTTCGTCTCACTTATAAAAACAGGTGTGTAATACCATTGCCAAGTGCCAAAGTAGGAGTATACACTTATGTTCAAATCATGGAATTTAGCTTCCTCTTGCATAGCTTAAAAGTTATACTTATTTGCAGAGTTCCCATCATGGTCAGTGGAAACGAATCTGAATAGTGTCCATGAGGATGCAGGTTCTATCCCTGGCCTCGCTCAATGGGTTAAAGATCCAGAGTTGCCATGAGCTGTGGTGTAGTCACAGACACCGCTCATATCTGGCGTTGCTGTGGCTGTGGTGTAGGCCAGCAACTATAGCTCTGATTCGACCCCTAGCCTGGGAACCTCCATATGCGGCGAGTGCGGCCCTAAAAAGACATAAAGACCAAAAAAAAAAAAAGTTATATTTATTCGTATGTTTGTTTTCCTATAATTTATAACTCTACTTCTGTCAGAAGAAGCTGTCGTGTGAAATTTTGTCTCTAATTCTAGGTTTTTAATGTCATAATTATATTTTATAAAAATATACATTCGGACAAAGACTAGAAGAAAACTGTAGGAAATAATTAGCTGCTCTCTTAGGGTAGTCGATACAGGATGAATCCTTCACTTTAAAAATTTCCTTTAACACTGTTATTACCTTTTTTCATAAGACTGAATACTCACATACCCTCCTACAGACCTGTAGCAAGAAGAAATAGTTATGTTTCCTCAAGTGTTTTAGCAGCGATATGTTCACATCCACTCATTCTCTGTCTTTCATATTCTTTCTCTTTTAATTGAGCTTCATTGATAAGCCAGGCACTTAGATGCTCTGGAGAAAGTGATAATAAAAACAGACACAATCTCTGATCTTTTGGAATTTACAGGCTAGTGCGGAGGGCGGTTGTTAGTTTTCCTATAACTCTAATCAACATAGAATTACACATTAAGTTCTCTGAAAGAAAAGAGCGTGTTTCTGCGAGAACACATAGCAGCAACCCTGACCTAGACCGGAAACGTTGGGAGGCTTCTTTGAAGAAATGATGCTTATGCCAAGGTCAGAAGTAGGTTGGGAGTGGGAGCATTGAAATTGGGAGAAAAAGAAGTTGAAAGTCTATAGAGGGAGGCTGTAGAGTGCTCAGGAACTGGGGAAAAGCTGGTGGGACCAGGGCTCATACCTTCTTTTTTTATTTTTATTTTTTTTATTAAAATATAGTTGATGTTGTGCCAGTTTCTGCTGTACCACAAAATGGTCCAGTCATACATACATATACATGCCCTTTCTTATATTCTCTTCCGTCATGGTCTATCCCAAGACTGGATATAGTTCCCTGTGCTGTACATAGGACCTCATTGCTAATCTGTTCTAAATGTAATAGTTTTCATCTACCAACCCCAAACTCCCTTTCCATTCCACTCCCTCTCCTCTCCCTTGGCAACCACAAGTCTGTTCTCTGTGGAATACATTACCTTCTCAATAGATGCAATTTTAATATACTTTGACATATGTCAGAAAACAGATTCTCTTTTTCTTTTTTAAAAAAATATCATCTTTTCTTCCATGTGTTAGCAGAAGGTGGTACTTAATAACCAGTATTCATTGACCAGGTCATATTAACTATACCAAAAAAGAGGGGTATTTTTCTGGTTTTATTTGGCTCTCGTACCCCATAAAGTAAGAAATCTAAAATATCAGACCAAGAGCCTGGTAGAATTGGTGGTGTCGCCTTGACTTTTTTCAGAGGCCTCCTTTTGGAAGGTGTTCGTAGATCCAAAATTGGAATGTAAGAAGTAAAGGTACCGTATAGCATGAGGAATGTAACAGCCTTTGATCCAGTTCAGGATTTCTTTTGCTGGTATTCTGTCCCACAGAAATACCCACATAAGTGGATAAGATTATTCCAGTATTTTTTTATAACAGTGGAAAATAAGTGTGTGTGTGGGGGGGACTTATGTTTATTAATAGGGGAACAGTTAAATAAATATTGTGCTTTCATACCGTGGACTCCTCTTACACATCCAGCCACTAAAGGGCCACCACTGTTTGAACAGACTCCCTTGATCTGAATAAATGGTGGTTGCGAGCCACTGCCGCATCCCTCTTTGGAGGTTCAGGGGCTGTGGCGATTCACAGGCGTCCTGAGCAACAAGAAGGTCACTATGAAGCTTTGGTATCAAAGGTTTGAAAACCACGCATTCCTAGAGATAAGCAGGATTACCTAGAAGTCGAATAGGCTCTGCTCCTGGAGGAACCTGTTTCCACTTCACCTGTGGTCCACTGGTGACTGGCAAGAACAGCAGACCAAGACATAGACCTTGCGGGTGATTGTTCTAGTTTTGTGATCGAAGCAGTGGTTCCCAAAGTGTGGACCCCAGACTTGCAGCTTTGGTATCACAGGGAAACACATTGAAACACAAATTACTCAGCCCTACTTCAGACCTACGGAGTTAGAATCTCTGGGGATAAGACCCAGGAGTCTGTGTTTGAACAATTCTCCAGGTGATTCTTAGGCATGCCAAGTTTTGAAAAGCATACATCTAGAGGTCTTTGTTGCTGCCCATCTCTTTTGATCATACCTTTATGTGGAAGGAAGCCAACTACTGGACCTGACCTGCTATCTATTTTTATGGAGAAGTTCAGGAATTCTGTTCTGGTTTTGTTGGCTCTAAATGAAATTACTTCTATGTCTAAGACTATTCCTAATAATTCATACCTTGTGAATGCTAAATACATACCGATTTTTGACTATGATAGCCACAGTTGGAACCAAAATTAAATTTGGATGAAATGGAGAAAAGTGGTCTAAAAGACACACAAGAATAATGCATCACATCCACCAGGAAGGACAAAGGCAGTCATGAATAACACATACTAAAGATTGCCTTGCTAAGAGAAAAAAAAAAAAAAAAGCCTCATGACAGTATCTTTGTTCCTTTTTTACAGCCACACCTGCAGCATATGGAAGTTCCTGGGCTAGGAGTCGAATCAGAGCTGCATGTGTAGCCTATGCTACAGCTTATAGTAACAGCGGATCCTTAACCCTCTGAGTGAGATCAGAGATCGAACCCACATCCTCACAGAGACAACATCAGGTCCTTAACATGCCAAGCCACAACGGGAACTCCCATGACGGTATCTTTGACGTCAGAAAAGAGCAGCTCAACCTTCTGTTAATTTTTGACAGAAGTCTGAAATGGCTGGATAGCCACAGCTATGAGAAAGTACTGTATTTCTAAATATGGCCATGCTTTGCACATGTGTAGAAATAGCTTATCCAATAAGCCCTAATTTCCAGTGACACAGTTAGGAGGGGAACTGGCTGTGACCAATCATGCAGCCATGGACTTGATTCTTCATCTGTCGAGCAATACTGTTAGAAGCAACACTAAACACCAGCTCTCTTTATCATGGAATTTTTATTTATATTTAGCAGTTATGGAATTTTAATTATGCAGATTTAGCAGTTAAAGATCTTAATAGGTTTTGAAGTTGTTCTCATAGACAACCATTTGGAAAGTAACATTTTAAATTCTATTCACATGTAAGCTGCTGATTTAATTTAGTTTCTTACTGTTTATTTGAAGTTGTAAAATCAAGGCATGTTTATAACAAAACAAAACTGGCAAAGGTCTTTCCCTACAGAGAACAACTCTTCTTTCTCTCCTCTTTGAAAGAAAAGATTATTTTCAATAATTCTTAGTCATTATTATTTTCTGGAGCATAGTTTAACATTCCCATCTCTGCCACCTTTAGCTGACTGTAAGAGTACATATATCCATTGACTTCTAAGCCAAGAAGCCTCTTTTTTGTTTGTTTTTGTTTTTTTGCTTTTTAGGGCCACACCCATGACCTCGGCATATGGAGGTTCCCAGGCTAGGGGTCTAATCAGAACTACAGCTGCCTGCCTACACCACAGCCACAGCAACTTCAAATCCCAGTCGCATCTGCCACCTACACCACAGCTCATGGCAACGCCACATCCTTAACCCACTGAGCCAGGCCAGGGATGGAACCTGCAACCTCATGGTTCCTAGTCGGATTCTTTTCCCCTGTGCCACAATGGAAACTCCCAAGAAGCCCCTTGACAGGTCACCTAATTCATCCCATTTTTTCTAGCTATGTTGACAGCCCCCCCCCCCCAAATTCTAGTACAAAGAGACTCTGGTGATACTAAAGACCTCTAGAGAAGAGTCAGCATCATCATAGTAATAATACTATAGTAATAACTACCACCAATATTTACTGAGCACTTACTACAGGCCAGGCCCTGGGCTGAGCTCTTTATATGCCTCATCTCGTGTAATCCTAACAACCCTTCTATGAGGTAGGTATTATTACTATCTCCATCTTATAGATGAGGAAACTGAAGCTTTAGAGAGCTAACTCTTTCACCCAAGGCTACAGAAGGGATATGTCAGGCTTTTTTGGCGGATAACTTCTGTATGTAACAGTTCTCACCACCATTCATGTATCTATGCAGGCAGTGAACTTCTGTCCCGTGTCTGCCAGTGCCAGGTCTTGTTGAAGCCCTAGAGTTTCAAGGGTGAATAGAATTTTCCCACCCTCTAGAATCTGACAGTTGATAGGGAGAGACAGACATGAATTCTCAGCATTGTGATGACTGCTATAACAGGAGCAGTGTGGCAGAGCAGTGAAGAACATGGGCTCTGGAGAGAAGCGGCCTGGCTTAGCATCCTGGCTCCTGCGCTCACATTGCGGCCTTGACCGCGTCCCAGGTACCCCTTCTGGAAAATGGAGGTGAAAGCAGTACCCTCCTTTAGGGGTGCCTGCAGGACCAAATGTTGGCGAATGTAAAGCCCTTGTCGCAGTAGATGCCTCAGGAGTAGTCCCTCCACCGTGACTGTACCGTGTCTGTACCAGATGTCGTGGGAACACAGAGGGCTGCTTCACGGACTGCTGGCTTCTGAGCACAGGACCTGAGGTGGTAGCTGTGGAGGCTGGAGGAGAGCAGGGAAAGGGGGGCTCAGAACTGCAAGTTTCGTAGAGTGTTATCAGCAGATCAGGGAACAAAAGGAGGCTGTTCCCTCAGGAAGTTTACACGTTGCCATTGCCGAGAAAGGCCATAGTAGGAATGCAGTAAGGAGGCATTTGGAGGTGAGTACAGGGATTGCTCTGCTGAACTCGCAACAGTGCGTGTTTGGTGACACTGGTCCACACAGCGATGTGATTTCTACCGCATGGTATTTGGCTTCCTGGGTGTCAAATGAGGAGGTGGGCATTTGGGACTACCCTGCCATCCGTCGTGTACCCTGCCTGCTGTGACGGAAGCTTGCTTTCTCGACTTCAGGCTCCTGTGGGATTGAGAGCAGCTGGAAGCTGCTCATGTTGGGAGAGACAGATCATGTTTCCCAGGCCTTTCCTAGTCAAGGCCTGTGGATTTGATTTTCTGACTTCATCAATTTTGTGACTCTTTAGTTCCTCCCACATTCTCTCCAAATGTCCGTATAGTTGTTGGAGCCCAAACTGTTCCACTAGGGCCTTGAGCCATCGATTCCTCCATGTTATATTCCTGTTTGTGTGTCTGGAATTGCTTTTCCTTTTCATGCTTATAGTGCTTCCTTTTCCCTTCCAAGGTTCAGTCTTACTGGTGTGTCAGAAATGATAGAAAATGGAAGTTCTCGTTGTGGCTCAGCGGTAGAGAATCCAACCAGTGTCTGTGAGGACAGGGGTTCCATCCCAGACCTTGCTCAGTGGGTTAAGGATCTGGCGTTGCCGTGAGCTGTGGTGTAGGTCGCAGGCGCAGCTCGGATCCTGCATTGCTGCGGCGAAGGCCGATGGCCACAGCTTCGATTCAACACCGAGCCTGGGAACTTCCATAAGCCTCAGGTGCAGCCCTAAAAAGACAAAAAAAAAAAAAAAAAACCCAGAAATGATAGAAAATGCACTTCAGTTCTTGCCTGTAGCCATTTGAACATTTGGTTCTTTTTTCCCTCCTAGCCTATTATGAATTCAGACTTTTAGTTAAGAACCTTCCAGGGGTAACCCTTAGCTAAATACACCCTAGTGGACGATGGTGATGAATAAGACATAGTTCTTAATTTTGAGTGGAAAAAATAAGCTCAGTACAAAAATGTTCACATGTCCCAAAGGAGGGGGGGCTTTCATCTTTCTTTCTTTCTTTCTTTCTTTCTTTTTTTTTTTTTTTTTTTGTCTTTTAGGGCCGCACTCTCAGCATCTGGAGATTCCCAGGCTAGGGATCCAATCAGAACTGTAGCTGACGGCCTGTGCCAGAGCCACAGCAATGCAGGATCTGAGCCACATCCTTAACCCACTCAGCAAGGCCAGGGATCGAACCCGCGTCCTCATGGATGCTAGTTGGATTCGCTAACCGCTGAGCCACGACGGGAACTCCTCATCTTGAACTTTATTCCATTTGTTTTCTCTCCCTTTGCTAACATCACTTTGAATTTAGGATCTATTTCTGTTGCCCAGCCATATTCTTCTACCAGTTGACAGTTTGTCATTGTGCAGTCACAGATAATTATTTTTTCAAGGAACCACTCTAAATGATGGTTCAGGCCAGTGATTCCCTAAGCTGGCATGAATAGAAAGAATGATCCGAATAATATGGGGAGGAAGAGCTTTGCAAAGTACACCCCCAGTGCTTCTTCCAAGATTCTGACCCGCTGCCCTCTCATTCCTTGCTATTGGAGATAATTACCATGAGAGAGACTATAGCAGATGACAGGGTATCCTCTCCCTCAAGTGGACGGGGAAATAAGGCTGGAAATCCAGTCATAGCTAATTGAGCACACACTTAATACATGCCAGATCTAAATCTCTCTTTTCCTGCCACTGTGTTGTCGTGACAATGTGAAGGCATGTCACGATGCTGCTTACCCATTGCACTGTCCGGAGCATTTACGGCATTTACAGTGCTCCACGCCGGTTCTACAGCCTGAAGCCAGAGCCCCAGCAATCCCACCTACAAAGAAACAGCACAGTGAATAAATACAGAGGGTCAATGAATTGATGATGACCCAGGCGAACAAAACCATGTCATATTTTAACAAGTAATAATAACATGTAAGCTATTTTTGAGATCCTAAGGCTGCTTATCAGTATGTGGCAAAAAAAAAAAAAAAAAAAGTCAGAACATTTAAAGGTTAACCCTCTGTGCCACCAGGGAATCCTAAATGTTGATTATTTTGAACTAAAGTTGCTTGAGAAACTTGGCTGTTTCCCAAGAAAATGGCCCTCCTTGATCATTTGATGTCCATTTTGAATTGAAACCTTCATTTCCTATTCCCTGGTGTGTCCAGGGTATTTAGGAAAGATCATGAGTGTTTTGAAAATTGGGTTTATACAGCCCCTTGGTGGCTGAGGTCCTTCAGTAACACCTAAAATTAAATTTAAGGGCACAGAAATGGCATGGACACATCCTACAGCCTCATCCTCCAACAAGTTTTTACTCAGTTTGCTGAAAAATGTTAACAAGAACAGAAATAGAGGTCATTAACAGACAATGATCGTCAAAGTTTGTAGCACTTAAAGAACTACTGTTAGAACAACCCATATCAGTTCACTGGATTTCTCTTTGCCTCCTTTGTAAGCATGTCGTTTAATGAAAAGTCTCCTCTTTTTTTACAGACTGTATTTCTCAATGCAAGCTCATGGAGAGACTGATAGAGAAAAACTGCTGTTAATGTATCAGACAAATGATCAAATAATAAATGGACTCTTTCCTCTGAACAGAGACCTGGCATTAGAAATGGCGGCTCTTTTAGCGCAGGTAACTTCCATGTTATGTAAGGAATATTTTGTAAAGATAAAATGCTAATTTCGCCACTGAATTAAATGTCGTAAAACAATATACTTTTGGTAATTCTTTAAAGCCAACTTGCTATGATTAACACCTTAAAAATTACAGGCATTATAATTACAGTTTGACTCCGATTGCTGACAGTTGCAATGATGTAGAATGCAACAATGTTCCATAAAGGGAACCTAGTTTCTTAATTCTTTGGATGTATCCTGCTAGGCTTTGCATTTAATAAAGGAGTTTGAGTGTCAAACTTTGGGGGTTTAGATGCCAAGCCAAAATTGTTCAGGAACCTAAGAGGATCAGTCTTTTAAAAAGCTAAAGCTCTTTATTTTATTTACCTAGTATCAAGTTCAGACATCTATGAACATACACACGTGCAAATTAAAGGTGACAATCAAAATAGAAGTATATGGAGTTCCTGCTGTGGCTCAGCAGTAACAAATCTGCGGGTTTGATCTCTGGCATCGCTCAGTGGGTTAAGGATCTGGTGTAGGCTGGCGGCTACAGCTCTGATTTGACCCCTAGCCTGGGAACTTCCATGTGCTGTGGGTATGGCCCTAAAAAGACCAAAAAAAAAAAAAAATTTTTTTTTATTTGTCTCTCACATACAGAGAGCATTCTGCCCCGAAATATGCCTCAATGGCATGATTTTTTTTTTAAACTCCTCTTTATTTTTTGCTAATTTTTCTCTTCTTTTTGGCCACGCCCATATTGTGTGAAAATTCCCGGGCCAGGGATCGAACCTGCACCACAGCAGTGACCTAAGCCACTGGAACCTTAACCCTCTGTGCCACCAGGGAATCCTAAATGTTGATTATTTTGAACTAAAGTTGCTTGAGAAACAGCCAGTGAGGAGGGGAGGAATAGATATTCAAAAAGCCACTCTGCCCTCCCTCTTTTCCTCTAAAGGCAGGAAATAAATCTCCCATGTGAAGGTGCCCTCCCTCTACCAGGAGGATAGAGGCATCCTTATCACCAGAGTTAGGGAATTCAAGGCTCAGAAAGCTATATGAACAAATTTTGTTACTTTTTCATTAGTCTGCTCCCCTAAGCACAAGCCCCTTTATTTTGTTAAATCGTCACAAACAATTGTTTCTTTGTCTAAAAATGATATGTAAACAGCCTGCTTTGGTCATTTCAGGGGTTCTAATTCTATGAGACCTCTGTGCATTCAACTGTTTTTTTCTCCTGTTAATCCATTTTGGGTCCAGCGAAAAGAACTCTGGAGGGATGAGGGTGGGGAATCTGCTCCTCCCTGACAAGAGATAGGCTTGCTGGCACCTCTGCAGTCATTAGGGACCTGGGTTTTATCCTGCCATCCATTCTGCTGTCATCTTCACAGTCCTGGAGATCTGCCAGGGCTCCAGCCATCACATCAGTGCTCCAGGCATCAGCATGGAGGAAGCACTGAAGAAGGGCATGCCCCCTCTTGCCTTCAAGAAGCCTCCCAGCAGTTATACAGAACACTTCCATTTATGTTTCTTTGATCAAAACTTAAGTCCCATGGCCTTGTCAGCCTACAAGGGAGGCTAAAGAATGTGGTCTTAGTTGGGCCGCAAGGATCCCAGCTAAATTCAAGATTTTGATTACTCAGAAAGAAAGAAAGAAGGGTCCCAAGAGGCAAACCACAGTCTCTACCCCATCTGGATCTTTGCATAGGTGCATGAAGGGAAAATGGTGTGTTGGCTGCCTTGAATTGCCCAGAATTTTCGGTCTTCTTACTCTGCACACCATCCCGGGACATCTTAACCATTCTTTTCATTTCTTCTACCACCTATGCTGGTGATGCCCGCATCTTTTCTCTCTAGCGCATATTTCTTTCGTTTGCTCCTTAAATTCAGCATATCAAGAACTGAACTAATTGTCCCTTCTCTTCTTACACGTTTTGCGTCTTCACTGTGATACTGCCTCTGCTCAGTCCACCAAGGAAGCTTCCAATCCAGAAATCATCCCTGACTGCCCCCCCCCCCCCCCCCCCCCCCCCCGTCCCCGTCACCATGCCCTGCCCATTTAAATTCTGTTTCCCCTTCTCCATGCCAACCACCACTGCTATGGTTCAAACCATCATCACATCCTGCTGGCCGTCCTGCATCAGGCTTCTCACCACACACTTTTATCCTCCACCTAGAATCTAGAGAGATTGTTCCAATTACCTATTGCTGCATAACAGATGACTCCAAGACTCAGCCCAAAATACAGTTTGGGCAGGAATGTATTAGGGCAGCTTGTCTCTGCTTCATATGGCATCAGCTGGCGTAGCTTGTAGCCTGGTTGTGACTGTAGCTGAGGGCTGAAATCCTCTGAAGGCCATTTACTCACACATCTGGTGGCGGATGCCAAGTGTTGTTTGGAACTTCCACGGGGAATGTCAGCTGGAACCCCCACCTGTGGCCTCTTCAAGTGGCTGCCTGTGCTTCCTCACAGAATGGGGATTGGGTGGCAAGAGCAATGTCCCGGAAGAGACAAGATGTGGAAGCTGCCATTTTCCTAAGGTCTCGGCCTAGAAACTGTGCCATGGTGGTTTGTTAGGCAGCACTGGTAACTGGGGTTGGAGATACAGCAAAAATGTGCCTCCAACTATGTCCTTCCCTGGTTTACATGGAAGGACTGCCATGATCTAACCTCTGCCTGCCTCTCCAGCCTCATCTCTTAATACTCCCTACCTTGAACTTGACCCTCCTGAGTTGTATATGATTCACTTTTTCTTACCTCTTATGCTTTACTTGTTTGTCCCCTCTGCTCAGAATACCTCTACTCCTGTGCCTCTACCTGTTAACTTGAGTTTATCCTTTAATTTTCATCTAAAGTGTCCCTCATTCCAGGAAACCTTGAATCCTGCCTAGGAGGGTTAATTGTCCCTCTTGAGGTTTCTGTAATGTCCTGCCCATGTCCTACTGCTGTCCTGACCTCAGTGGTTTATTTTACTTATTTGTTTCTGCTTTGCCCCACTGACTCTGCCCTTCCTGAGAGCGACGGCGCTCCCTGTTCATCTTTGTATCTAGCTCAGTGCCTTACACACAGTCCATTCCGCATACATGCTCTCGGATGAATGAATAGTTGACAATTTAGTTTACTCTCAGAACAATTTCATGGTCATCCAGACTTTAAAGCATTAGGGCTACACTGAATGTTCTCTTTATGCAAGTGGTAAGGAGCTGAAGAAAGGAGAACTAGGTCCCATATTTTCTTGGTCATAGGATTAGGAATGATTTCCTATCATGTGCTGAGCTAGGCTTTGGTTCTCTAAAGGCACAGATGCTCTGTTAAAATCACTCTCATTTTTGCTAAAATTAGTCTTCCTTATTTAATTTGTATTTTTGTGGCGAAAGCTTCCCCAAGAAAAATTATATACTTTGGAGATAGATGCTTCTAATATTTTAGATGAATTTTTAAAAGGGGTATAAAGGTACAATCAATCACACACCTACAAATTCTGAGCATATTGCAAACTAAAATGTATAATTCCTCCATCTATAAAAGGAAAATATTACCTCTGATCTCTTCCTCCTAGTAGTTTTTGTGAAGATAAATAAAATATGCTAAGGAAATCTGAGCTCTGTAGAAAAAATTTCTCTTGTAGATTGGAGTATCTCTAGGACCTTGTTGATATTTTCTGTCTTAATAAGGAAATCCTTGGAGCTGATGTTCTGATTGCTGTATATAGTGTCTGATAAGGTGTTTATGTTGATGTGAGGCATAGGGGGAATTATCTGAGTTGATTTTCAGTTATTCTCCAAACATGTATTGTGTTCATTCTGTGCTACACAGTATGCCAGGAGCCAGAGGGAGACACTGTGTTTGAAGATCCCACTGTAGGGTTCCCTAATAGCCAGGGTTACCTTCAGTGGCCCTCTATGTTTGTCACTATTGTTTGTCCAACTGTCAGATGCTTGGAGGTTAAATCCTGGTCTAAAGTTTCACAGCTAGCTCTGCTGAGTACTGCCTGGTGGTAGGTGGGAAAAGGGAAAAGCTTGCTCCGAAGGAAGAATTCTAGTGTATTTGAAGAGCAGGTGGACAACTTTTATTTGGTGCAAGGAAATTCAAAAAATACCTGACTAGATAGGAGATGGGGGTGCAAAAGCTGAACAGCAAAGCCAAGCCAAGAAACCAGCAAGTAAGAGACTGGGTCAAGGAACCTAGAAAGTTCCTAAGAATAGACTACAAGGAAGATGCTCAGCTGAGGAATTTATTTTTATTTATTTGGGTTTTTTTTAGGGCCGCTCCTGTGGCATATGGAGGTTCCCAGGCTAGGGGTCCAATCAGAGCTACAGCTGCCAGCCTACGCCAGAGCCACAGCAACTCAGGATCCAAGCCGCATCTGCAACCTACACCACAGCTCAGGGCAACGCCGGATCCTTAACCCACTGAGCAAGGACAGGGATTGAACCCCCAACCTCATGGTTCCTAGTCGGATTCATTTCTGCTGCGCCACGATGGGAACTCCCCTCAGCTAAGAAATTAGACTGTAGCTGGTCAGATTAAGAACTGGATAAGGGAAGTCTCGGGGGCCAGAATCTCAGAGGCTGGTTATGTTAACAGCCTACCTGGAGCCAGAGAGCCCTTTTAGGATGAAGACCCAAACTTTCTCTAAGTTCTGATGGAACCCTCCATCCACTTGTTGGGGGGGGGGTCTAGGTAAGGATGTGGATGTTCAGTGTGTCCCCCACCCCATCTCACTTTGTTGAACCCTCTTTGGTACCCTATACAAAGCATTTAACACAGTTGATCACAAGTATTTGTTTATTCTTCCGTCTCCCCTACTAGACAGAAAACTCTTTGAGGATAGGAACTGTACTCAACTTTTTTCCTTCTATCTATCTTTCTTTCTTTCTTTCTTTTTTCTTTCTTTCTTTCTCTTTCTTTCTTTCTTTCTTTCTTTCTTTCTTTCTTTCTTTCTTTCTTTCTTTCTTTCTTTCTTTCTTTTTCTTTCTTTCTTTCTTTCTTTCTTTCTTTCTTTCTTTCTTTCTTTCTTTCTTTCTTTCTTTCTTTCTTTCTTTCTTTCTTTCTTTCTTTCTTTCTTTCTTTCTTTCTTTCTCCCTCTCTCTCTCTCTCTTTCTTGTCTTTTTGCCTTTTCTAGGGCCACTCCCACGGCATATGGAGGTTCCCAGGCTAGGGGTCCAGTCGGAGCTACAGCTGCCAGCCTACACCACAGCCACAGCAACGCAGGATCCGAGCAGAGTCTGTGAGCTACACCACAGTTCACGGCAACGCCAGATCCTTAACCCACTGAGCGAGGCCAGGGATCAGACCCGCAACCTCATGGTTCCTAGTCAGATTCGTTAACCACTGGGCCATGACGGGAACTCCAACTTTTTTCTCATATAAATTAGCACAGTGCCTGACATAAAATGGGGACTCAACGTAAGTTTGGATGAATGACTGGGTGGAAGAGATGGATGGGTGGGTAGTTGGATGGGTTGGTAGGGAATGACATCTTTGTAGCCTGCTAATAGAAAGAAGGATTAAACATTCTTTCATTTAGGGAGAAAGGACAATGAAGGGCCTTATTTCCAAGAATAACAGAATGATAGATCGAGGGATAAATTAGTAACATTTATATAGAAAACCTAGGAAGAAAGTAATGAGAATATAGTACTCCCTTCCATCATATTAGGTAAAGACCCTTAAAAAGTCCAAGTAATACTTTTTAAAGATTTTAGTGGTTTTATAACTTTTTTGAATCTTTCATTTTTAACTTCTATTTTGCCTTATTATTATCAACCAAAATAGTACCTTAAAAATGAAAAATTATCTGGTAGAGTAAGGTCTTTAGCAAATACTACCAGATAAGAACCTCAGGTACTTAATGTAGAAATGAAACTGAAATGCTACAGATTTTTTTCTGTGATAATCTATGTGGGAAAAGAATCTGAGAATAGATATGTGTATATGTATGACTGGGTCACTTTGTTGTACAGCAGAAATTACTACTGCCTTATAACTTAACTGTACTTCAATAAAACTTAAAAAAAAATTAAAAACCCCAACTATTCACACTGAAAAATGAGGAAAAAAAAAACTTTAAATGAACTTTAGATCTTAATTATCTTACTTATATATGATTATAAATTCCATAATGACACAATTATTACAAATAGGTTTATATGTTGTATGTTATAAATAATGCTGAAAAAATAAAACCAATTTTCTTTTTAAAAATTCTACTTCATATCCTATATCTTTTTGTTGTTGTTGTTGTTTGGTTTTCAATTAGGTGGAGATTGGAGATTTTGAAAGACCTTTTTCCACTCCAGCAGGTCATGTTACTAATCAGTGCAAAGCAAGTCAAACTCTCAAACAAGTCATCGAGAAATTTTATCCCAAAAGGTATAGAGATGACTCGTCTGAAGAACAGTTAAGGTAAAGAACCATTTGTAACTCTTTAAAGGGCAGATGCACACTAGTTTTTCAGTGATATTTTTCTGTTCAAATTTTACAGATGAAAAAAATTGTACATAACAATTTTCTCAAGAATTTTTTAAGACTATTGAATCCCAAGCGGTTATAGATCTTTTTAAGATTTACCTAGAAACTTTAGAATCTAGATTTAAAACTTTTTTTTTTTTTGGCTGTGCCCGCAGCATGTGAAAGTCCCCGAGCCAAGGTTCAAACTCTCACCACAGCAGCAACCTTGGCCACTACAGTAACAACGCAGAATCCTTAACCCATTGCACTACAAGGGACTTTATTTATTTATTTATTTTTTATGATTTAAAACTTTTTTTAATGAAAAATATATACCTTAGTGTAGAAGATCTACTTTTCATGTAATCTTATTGATTCTTATCCAAATTAACCTTGCTAATAAATAAAAGAGAAAAACTTACTGATGTTTAATTTTTATGAAGCATTTATCAAAAATTTTTATCTCAGTGTATTCCATTATAAACAGATTGGAATAAAAATAAACTGTCCTCTTAGGCAAAATTTTTTCATATAAAAAAATTCTTTTTTCTTTTTATGGCCTCACATGTGGCATATGGAAGTTCCCAGGCTAGGTGTTGAATCCGAGCTGCAGCTGAGACCTACACCACAGGCACAGCAACACCAGATCCAAGCCGCATCTGGGACCTGCGCTGTAGCTTGCAGCAATGCTGGATCCTTAACCTACTGAGCAAGGCCAGAGATTGAACCTGTATCCTCCCAGAGACAACGCTGGGTCCTTAACCTACTGAGTCAAATAGGAACTCCATCATGTAAAGTTTTATAATTAAACTCAACTAATTTGGAGTTATGATTTTTGAAAGCCTTATAAAGAAAAGCTGTAGATTCAAGAATAGAGGCAAATCCAATTCACCATGAATTTTTCCATCATAGAAACATTTGATATCAGCCCCTTTTTTGTCTGTGTAAATAAATGGTTGCTTTCATGGTTTTATTTAAGAGGTTTCTCCTGTATCCAACATCTCTCCAAGCCAGGAGTGGTAGCATCTGAAATTCTGCTGCTGGGGATTCATTCTTCAGTCTCAACTTCTTGTACTTTTCCATAAAAATGAAAGTTATTCCCATGAGAAATTACCTTTTAAACTAATCTATGTGAAAGTTTGATATTAGCTTATCAGATTTTTTCAAATTTACCTGAAGGGGGTAGGGAGTGGGCAACCTAGGTCATCCTGAGAGCACTAATCATAGGGGAATTTGGTGAAAGGAGGAGTTCCTGTCGTGGCTCAGTGGAAACGAATCTGACTGGCATCCATGAGGACGCAGGTTCGATCCCTGGCCTTGCTCAGTGGGTTAAGGATCTGGTGTTGCTGTGGCTGTGGTGTAGGCTGGCAGTCACAGTTCTGATTTGACCCCTAGCCTGGGAACCTCCATATGCTACAAAGAGGACAAGGTGTGGACAGCTGTGAGAGGGGAGTCACAAAACCACAGTTTCACCGCAGTGGCGAGTGGGTCCCCCAGTGGTGCCTAGGACTGGCTCAGGGAGAGCTTTATCTTGGAAGGATGATACACTGTTTATATTTTTTTTCTTTTGTGTTTTTGTTCTTTCCTTTTTTTTAGGCAGCTGTGCCAGCGACTATCAACCAGATGGATGGCCCTCCGGGGACACAGTGCTGCAGATTGTGTGCGAATTTATTTGACAGTAGCCAGGAAGTGGCCATTCTTTGGTGCCAAGTTGTTTCTTGCAAAAGTAAGGATGGGTGGGGGAGCTATTCAGTTCAGTAAAATACCAAGTCTTAACAGTAACCCCAGGCTTAGTATATTTGGTTTTTTAAAAGAAAATAAGGGTGTTCCCATCCTGGCTCAGTGGTAACGAACCCAACTAGTTCCATCCCTGGCCTCACTCAGTGGATTAAGGACCCAGTGTTGCCATGAGCTGTGGTATAGGTCCCAGACATGGCTTAGATCTGGCGTTGCTGTGACTGTGGTGTAGGCCAGCAGTTGCAGCTCTGATTCGACCCCTAGCCTGGAAACTTCCATGTGCCACAGGTGCGGCCCTAAAAAAGACAAAAGAAAAGAAGGACATTTCTAACAATTTAAAGAAAATGATGAAGATCCACTAAGGAAAGGGTAGGAAAGCCATCAGTGTCTCTATATTTTCCCCTCTTCTCCACTTCCCCCTACCTTAAATCATTTCCTACTTTCATTATGATTAATCATTACACTGAAGACAACATCCAGACTGCTTTCTTCTCTTTATGCATTCATCCATTCACTCTTTTTCACCCTCACTCATTTGCTCAATTTTTTAACATTTATGAATTCTGTTTGCTAAACACTCAGCTAAGCTCTAGGGATAAATAAGCCCATGGCTTCAGATGCATTGTGCTCAAACTTCCAGGAACCCACAACCTGTGTTGCAATAGGCCTGGAAACAACCACTGTGTGGTGAATATTGTTAAGAGTGACATGAACAGAGTGCTGTAGAAACACTGAGAAAGGAGAGATAAACCCTGCCGGGGGTTAGATTAAGTGGTTTGTCCAAATGCATCTGTTTATAAATGGCAGATTCAGGTCTCAAACCCAGGTCTCCTAAGATTAGATTCACTGCTCTTTCTGTTATGCCTACTCCCCAGCTGAGATTTTTAATAAGTTGTTGTTGTCTTTGCAAATGTTGCATTGTATTTAGACTGAAAAGTGTTTCAGTAATTTTGCTTAGCAATTATCACATCGTGTACTTTCACATCTTCATAGCCCATAACCCCATCATCACTTGGAAGTACTTTCATGTGGCTGGCTGTACATGAAGACGGTTTAAGCATCTTAGAATACAACTCCATGGTAAGATTAATCCTTAAGTTTTGCATTGAGTCAACTATTTCCATTGCTCAGTGTACCATAAACAAAAGGTAATGGTATCTTTTTCTTTTTTTTGTCTTTTTAGGGCCACACGCACGGCATATGGAAGTTTCCAGGCTATGGGTAGAATCAGAGCTGGAGCTGCCAGCCTACATCATAGTCACAGCAATGCCACATCCAGGCCACATCTGCAGTCTACACCACAGCTCGAGGAAAACACTGGATCCTTAACCCACTGAGCAAGGCTAGGGATCCAACCTGCATCCTCATGGATACTAGTCAGGTTTGTTACCGCTGAGCCATGATGGGAACTCCGTGGGTAATGATATCTTAATCTGATTTTTCTCATACACAGAAAACATTCTTCCTAATACTATACAATGAATAGTCATTTTACAAATACAACCATGATTACAATTTAATCTTTTAAAACAAGATTAGACAGATTATATATTGTGTATGAGAAAAATATTAAGATGCCATGACTAAATTACAATCATGGTTATATTTATAAAATGACATTCATTAATAGTGTTGGGAGCATACTTCCTGTATAAGATGAAAATCTTTAAAACATTAATGTAGAAATTTTAGTTAGCAAAGTTTAAGTTCAGCTTCATTAAGGCTTCTAAAACAATTTCTATGATTTCCCATAATATCTCTTATCCATTCACTTGTATTATACAGTATCTTTTTATATTTAAATATGTCAAATAATACTTTCTCTATATTAATTTATCTTAAATTTATTTTCTGTCATATTTTACATGTATCAGACTACTCAAAAAGAATTTTTTGGGAGTTGCCATTGTGGTCCAGTGGGTTAAGAACCCACTATTATCCATGATGGTGTACGATTTCTGTTGACCTTAAGTCACTGACTTTATAATGTATCTTCAGATTATCTTTTCAAGAACTGAAAGGCATTCAGGAAATATAAACACCTTCAAAGAAATTTTTCAGCAGTTATGAGGAGAAACAGTTACTGCAACAATTAAGGACAAGAAATTCCCAGTGATCCTGACTATAACCACAGGAAGGAGAGCTCACTACACCTACCAAATGAATTTCGCAAGCTCTGTCCATTAGGTTAAAAAAAAATTTTTTTTTCTTTTGGTATGGCCATACATGAGGCACATGGAGGTTCCTGGGCCAGAAATTGAATCTGAGACACAGCTGTGACCTACACTGCAGCTGCTGCAATGCTGGATCCTTTAACCCACTGTGCCGGGCCGGGAATCAAACCCATGCCTCTGCCGCTACCAGAGCCACTGCAGTTGTATTCGTAACCCACTATACCACAGCAGGAACTCCTAACAAAAATTTTTGTGTGTGTGTCTTTTTAGGGCCGCACCCATAGCATATGGAAGTTCCCAGGCTAGGGGTTGAATCGGAGCTGCAGCTGCTGGCCTATGTCATAGTAACAGCAACTTCAGATCCAAGCCGCATCTGCAGACCTACGCCACAGCCTGCAGAAACGCTGGATCCTTAGCCCACGGAGAAAGACAGGGATCAAACCCACAACCTCATGGATAAAGTTGCAGCCCTAAAAAGACAAAAAACAAAAAAACAGTGAGGTTCTACTTTTCACCAATCAGGTTGGCAGAGGATTTTTTTTTTTGTCTTTTTGTCTTTTTAGGGCTGCACCCACAGCATATGGAGGTACCCAGACTAGGAGTCTAATCGGAACTGTAGCCACTGGCCTACACCACAGCCACAGCAACACCAGATCTGAGCAGCGTCTGCGACCTACACCACAGCTTACAGCAACACCTGATCCTTAACCCACTGATCGAGGCCAGGGATTGAACCTGCAACCTCATGGTTCTTAGTCAGATTTGTTTCCTCTGTGCCAAGACCGGAATTCCCAGGTTGGCAGAGATTCTAAAGAATAATGATATTCAGTGCTTAGCAAGACAGTGATGCTGGGAACATAAACAGGTATAACCTCTCTGAATTTGGAAAATTTCAAAATTTTCCTTACATTTTTCAGATAGCAATTTCAGTTGTTGAGGTTTATAACCAAAGAAATAATTTAGGTATAGGTAATATGAAATATGTCCCAAAATATTCACTGGAGTATGGCTTAAGATAGTAACAAATTACAAAAAGATTTAAATATTCTTCGTTAGGATATCAGTTAAGTAATGTCTATAAAATCTAAATGCCTATAAAATCATTTAAAATGTTAGACAAGTACATTTCTTATCGTGGAAAGATGCTCATAACATGTTAAGCTAAAAGGAACAGATGTTTAAAAAAAGCAGCAATATGCGTGATACTGTTTATGTTTATATACATATTAAAATGTATTTGTCAGTTGATGAATTTGACAGTATTTGAACCTTTTTTACCTTAAAAAGCATCAGTTTCATATGGTTCGACCTAATGTATAGATATACAGGTAGATTATCTTAAAGGACAAATACAAATACAGAAACTATGTAAATAGTTTCTGGTGCATGGCAAATTCAAGTTTTGCTTTTAAGAACTTCATGAAATTTTTGATTCGCAGTTGGTTGACTGTATTAGCACTTTGTTGATGATATATGTTATTAATTATCTCTCACCTTTCTTTGAAAATGAAGATTGGGAGTTCCCATTGTGGCTCAGCGGAAATGAGCCCAACTAGTATCCATGAGGATGCGGGTTCAATCCCTGGCCTTGCTCAATGGTTAAGGATCCGGTGTTGCCATGAGCTGTGGTGAAGCTCCCAGATGCAGCTTGGATGTGGTGTGGCTGTGGCTGTGGCGTAGGCTGGCAGCTGTAGCTCTGATTTCGCCCCTAGCCGGACAACATCCATATGCCACTCCTGCAGCCCTAAAAACAACCAAATAGATAAATAAAATGAAAATGAAGATGGTATAATACATTTACTTTTTCTTTTCTTTGAAGAGGTTAATAGTCAGCTATGTGTACAAGAGTCTAATGACCTTTGGAGGTTATCAAGATGATTTTATGATAGTCATTAACAATACACATTCAAAGGACAAACCAACGGAGAAATTACTTTTTGCCATGGCAAAACCCAAGGTGAGTAGAAGCCTTTCTGCTAACTTTTTTATGCTAGTTTTTCTTTCGCATACTAAAACATTTATTGTGGCAAGACTAAGTTCCTGATGGGAAAACAGACTTCACTTATAATCAAACAACAACTATAGGTCCAAATTCTGGCGTACCTCATTTTTCTAAGCCTTGGTTTCTTCCTCTAAAATATGGTATGGTGTTACCTATTTTCTTTTTCTTTCTTTCTTTCTTTCTTTCTTTCTTTCTTTCTTTCTTTCTTTCTTTCTTTCTTTCTTTCTTTCTTTTTTTTTTTTTGGTGGGGGAGTTTAAAATTAAATGAAGGAGCTGTGAAATATTTAGCCCAGTGCGTGGTATACAGACAGTTCAAAATAAGTGGTCATGGCATAAGCTGTTGTTTTCAGGTACTTTATTCACATTATCTTATTTGCTTGGAATAATTTACTTTATGGACTCATTAGTGGGAAGAATGAGGTTTTATAATTAAAACATACCTGTTTCTTTACTATTCTTAGCAAACTAAAGTCTCTAAAAGCAATAAATCAAAGGGCTATATTCTAACATATAATTCCAATTTTAGAAAAAAAATTAATTTTTCTAAAACTTTAACTGTCTTTTTTTTTTTTTTGTCTTTTTGCTATTTCTTGGGCCGCTCCCGCGGCATATGGAGATTCCCAAGCTCAGGGTCTAATCGGAGCCATAGCCACCAGCCTACACCAGAGCCACAGCAATGCCGGATCCGAGCCGTGTCTGCAACCTGCACCACAGCTCACGGCAACGCCGGATCGTCAACCCACTGAGCAAGGCCAGGGACCGAACCCGCAACATCATGGTTCCTAGTTGGATTCGTTAACCACTGCGCCACGACGGGAACTCCAAACTGTCTTAATGCCATATGATGTCACTTATATGTGGAAACTAAAATATGGCACAAATGAACCAATCTGTAAAACAGAAACAGACTCACAGACATAGAGAACAGACTTGCGGTTGCCTAGGGGGAGGGAGAGGGGTGGACTGGGGGTTTGGGGTTAGTGCACACAAACTATTACATTTAGAATGGATAGACAATTAACTGTCTTAAAATTTGTCAACTAAAAGAGACCTTTTTTTAGAATTTGAAGCTTTAAAAGTGGCATATATATTTCTTAATTAAATCTATACTTAAGCAAAGGCAGATAGTGAGTGCAGAAGATCATGGCACACTCAGTGCCTTAGTTTAAATATAGAGTGGATCGGATCCCACGTTGCTGTGGCTACAGTGTAGGTCGGTGGCTACAGCTCCGATTTGCCCCCTAGCCTGGGAACCTCCATATGCTGCGGGAGCGGCCCAAGAAATGGCAAAAAGACAAAAAATAATAATAAATAATAAATAAATATAGAGTTGATATAATATACTGAATTTCTTACTCATATATTCACAGACATGGCTTTAAAATAACGGATAGAATCATACTGCTGACACATATTCTAATGTTGCCACTAAATTTGAAATTTTGTTTCAAGTATCATTTTTTTCTGCTGGTTTAAGTAATGGAAAAATATACTGAACATGCAAGTAAGTAGAAGTTGACCCTTGACGAATACAGGTATGAACTGCATGGGTCCAGTCACATAAGGATTTTTTTTCAATAGTAAAAACTATGTTACTACACCATCCAGCAGTTGGTTGAATCCAGGAATACAGAACCGGAGAGACAAAGGAACAGAGGATAGAGGGCCACTGTCAAGTTAAGCTCAGAGTGTCAGAACCCCTGACCCCTGTATTGTTCAAAGGTCAACTGTATTTGACGGATTTGATTATAAGGGAATTCTGGTAACCTGGCTACTTGCAAATGAAGACCACCCATGGCCATCTCTTCACTCTCTTTTGAAAGTGATGAGAACTTCTCAGGAGAATCCTAATTCTGTTTTTCTTGTTTTAGATTCTTGAAATCACTCTTTTGATCGCCAGCTACATAAACAACTTCTATCAACAAAAGGCAGTTCACCACCTCTCTGCTCCAGCGCTGCTCTCAGCTCGGACCCGGGGCCCCCAAGCCAGGGTGATGGGAAGCCAGCCCCTTCTATCAAGCAGCAGACCAACGAAAGGCCCCACTTTACTCTGAAAGTTTGGGAGTCTGAACTTTGACTTCCTGTCCTCTAAGCAATGGCTGCATCAGCTCCAAATAAGTTCATTTGCATCCTGGCAGCGTGGCACCCACACAGCAGTATTCCATTCTTTAAAAATAATGGAAATTAATCTCTTTTATTTGATTCATAAATATTCAGATGAATGTGAATACTAAAACCTAAACACAGATTTTTCCCACATACTGATTTTCTCTTAGATTAAATGTGTTAGAATTTGTAATTTTTTTCCAATACCTTCTTCCTTGCCATCAGAGAGATCATGTGATATGGCTTTGTTCTCTTTAAAAAAAAAAAAAAAAAAAATTCCAGTAATCTTTAGCAAAGGAGATTCAAGGGAGTTTTGCCAAACTCTCATTTGGCAAACCACTTGGTTATTTGTAAATGCTCGCTGCCAAAAAATTAAGTACTGTAATTAAGTGTGATTTTAATTAATGATATGGTGTTTAGAAAGAAGTCGAGTATACAATTTAAGAAAAAGCTGCAGGGAGGTGTTGAAGGGTACATTTTTAGAGCAAATGCGGTAAGTCTCGTGGCCCTATGAATCATTGTGTGAGAAAACAGGAGCTAGATAACCAGAACCTCCCATGTGGGATTAGAAAGCATGCCCTGTCACCTTTTCAGATCATTGGCGTGTAAAACTTAAAACGACACAGTAGATTCCTGACATTCCTTGGCTGTCAGCATAACCCAAGCTCAGTGGAATATTGCCCACATTTCATTGCATTGGTGCTGGGTCATCTTGACCTTGCTTTGTTCAATAATAATATCTTTGAAAACGAAGATAGTTCTTAAAGCTTCACCTCATACATACACTCCTGTTTAATTATGGTTTAAAAAGAAATTCCCCAAAATATTTTTAAAAGGAAAGCGAAAGTAACTCTTCTATCAAAGGAGGTAAACTTTAGTTGAAAGAGTCTAGAAGTGTATTACTTTACTGGGTTACATGAGTGGTCAGTACATTCCAGTATGTGACAGAATAAAGTACTTATTATTCATGATAAAAATGAAACTGTGATAAGATATGAAAATTATATGGTAAAAATGTTTAATTGCAATAGTAATCATGAGTATACTTAATTTTATTTATGTGTAGAATATTTTATATTTATATTTTGGACATATATTTATCACTTTGGTAATTGACCAATTTGAAAAAAAAAAGTTAGCTGCTGAATTAATTTGTTGGCAGAGCCTTCATGTTTTCTTTTTTGCTGCTTTCTCCCTATGGCTAGTACTGTTCTCATACTAAGCCTTTTGAAAATTTTCCATCCCATGTTAGCATCCTTAGAAGGGGCAGAACTAAGAAATACACTGATCAAGTAAGATTTTTCTTTATTGGTAAGGACAAAAGTCAAAACCCCTATTGAAATATTTCCATTTACAATTTCCCTTAAATCTGTTGAGCCACAACTACTCACTGTGTAAGCAAATTAATTGTTGAGAAGAAACTGGTTACCAGTTTGGGGTGACTCTCAGGAGCCTTTTGGCTGAGATACAGTAGAGTTTCTGAGTTCCCAGAAAACTATTTAATAATGGTTAGTTGGTGAGCTGGAGGCTTGGCAGAGCTGTTACACATATGTGAGAACTTCATTCTCAGGCAATTGTTACTTCATCCTCTGGTAAGACTCCCCCCTAAGTCTTCTAATTTAAACAAGTGGTGAAGGCTTAGCTTAAACAGGAGTACCCTAGACTTGGCATTTATTTTTGATAGAGCAGAGATAAAATATTTTGATGGAAAGAAATCAATTTTCTGTAACTGATGATGTGAAAATTTTATTTTCTGGGAAATTGCTTATATAGCCATTTAAAAAATTCAAAGTATATTATTATGATTGGTTACAAGAGAATAATGTTACGTGTTTAATTGTAATATTTGTCTCCTATCATTTTCTTCCCTTTCAATCATAATAAATGATTTACAAAACCCATTTGAAGCATTATCTTTTGAACAATCTTCAAGAAATACCTAATGTTTTCATTGTCAAAGCTGAGGTGTACTACTAGGGAAAATGGTAGTTATTACCTCCTTCTCTTGCACTCACGCTTCGTCTTCAGTGTTGCTTTGTTTTATCCATATAAAGGGAAGCTGTTTGGGCAAATGGTAATTTTCATATGTATGTCTGCATATCAACACACATATATAGTATGTATAAATCATGAGGTTCTCCCGTGATTGCATAACAAGCTCCTTAATGGAGCTTATTTCAAATAGATGAGTTCATTGGTCTGTGTTCTAAAATTTTTATTATTTATTTGTTTAAGCCATGGCCACAGCATGCAGAAGTTCCCAGGCCAGGGATCTAACCTGTGCCATAGCAGTGACTTGAGCCATAGCAGTGATAACGCTGGATCCTTAACCTGCTAGGCTACCAGGGAACTGCCTAAAATTTTATTTTAAATGTTCTGCATTTTCGTGTGTCTGTCCTTCAAGTCAGATACTACCAGAGCTTAGAAATAAATTTAACTCTGAATTTACAGGAAAAATTAGTTACAACTTATAGTCTTGAAAAATGTGTTTATTAAGTGGTTGTTTGGACACTTTTTTTTTTCCCCGCATGGGGAAAAAAATACATGGTAGTTGGGTTTCTGGAATAATACGTGTAACCCATAATTGTACTGACGTATAATCCTGAAGAATTAACCACCATGGATAACCCTTTTTCTCTAGAAAAAGGCTTTAAATGTTCCTGGGAAGCCAGGAACACATTCACCCATCCACCCACCTCATCCCCAGCTGTCATGGAATCTGGACTTCCTCTCTGCAGAGTCTCTGGGCTGATTCCTGTAAAGCAAAGGTTTAAGCTTAAAGAGAGTTATTAGCTTTGGGATTATGCACAAATTATAGGATACCCCCCACCCCCCGATGTAATATCATTAATGCTGATGTCATGCCCCCACTGTTCTACTGAAACTTCTTTATGCAGGGTTACCATTGACCCTCTCACTGCCAAATCCAGTGGACTCCAAATCACCCCATTGTGTGCTGGCCAGATCTCAAACTCGTCCTCTAAACCTGACTCTCCTACTCTGTGCCCCCAACAATTTGTTGATAGGATCATCATTCATCAGTCACTCAATAGGGAAATAGTGACTTATCTCCCTTTCCCTGAGCCCTCGATTTCTGCTGTTTAGTAACTATATCGAATAGCACTTGTATTTTTGAAAAGCCCAAAATTCAACTTGAACTTAGATTTAAAAAGAGAGCGAGAACTTATTACAAGGATATGAGGAAGTGTCACATAAAGCGAGAGCTGAGCAACCAAGTCATAAGAAAGATAGACAAAGATGAGCCTCAGGGAGGACCGGAACCATGAGATTCATGCCAGTTCTTCCTCTTCCCATAGCTCTGCATCTGTTTCATGTTCTCTTGCTACAAAATACCTCCTTCATTTAGCAGGAAATATGCCAGTTTCCTTCAGAGGGAATGACTCGATTTTCCCAATTCCAGTTTGGAAAAATTGCAGAGGACTCTGATTTAGCCCAACTCAGGTGAGGTATTTACTCTGAACCATCTCAAATACTCATATTAGGAAAATGACTAATTATTAAAAATCTCTATAGTGGAATCTTATGCAGCCATCAATGATATTTTATTGCAGGCGTTTAAAAAAAATTGACATGGGAAAACACATGTTAAAATCAGAATATTAACTCACTTTACAGTAAAATTTCAACTATGAAGAAAAAATATTAGCATGAAATACATCAAAATGGGAGTTCCCTTGTGGCACAGTGAGTTAAGGATCTGGCATTGTCACTGAAGTAACCTGGGTCTCTGCTGTGGTGAGGGTTCAATCCCTGACCCAGAAACTTCCACACATCCTGGGTGCAATCAAAAAGAAGGAAAGAAAGAAAAACAAATACATCAAAATGCTTAACAGTTGTTACTTCTGGCATTTGCTGATTATACCCTCTTCATCTTTTCTGTACACTATTTGTTTCTACAATATGCTTATAGAACTTTGAAACAAGGGGAAAATGTAAAAACTCTGTCACTTTCTGGGTTATTGTTAATAATCTCCATATGGACTTGCAGACTCCAACACATCCTTCATGCAGCTGCAAAAAATTGTCTCACTGAAACTCAGGTCTAGCCGTGGCACACCCTTATTTGAAATCCTATTTGGTTTTTCATCACCAACATAGTAAAATCCAGACTGCAAGATCTTTCCCTGCAGCCCAATCTACCTGCCCAGTTTGCTCTCCCACATTAGTCCCACCAGACACTTTATAAATTTCCATCCAAGCTATTGATAGGTCCCCAAATATATCCTGCACATACCTTTATCCTTCTGTACTGTTGCTCATTTCATCCAGAAAGCAGCATAAAATTATCTCCTCCATCACCACCGTTGAAGTCTGAGTCTTCTTGAGCTGATCCAGCAGGGGAGCTCAAATTTTCATATGTTCTTAACCTTAAGTACAATTTTCATCTACCCAAGAAAGTCACTTTCTTTGTCCAAGTATGAAGCCTCAGGAGGTGTAAGGGTAGAAAAGGGAATTCACCTGTTCAATCAGATCAGCTGAATCAACTCAGTCACTCCTGAATGAATGCTGGTGATCAGGGACCAGTCAGATTGCTTTCACCTTCCTTGTTCCTAGGCTTCCTTCTTCAACCACC
This sequence comes from Phacochoerus africanus, assembly GCF_016906955.1. Taxonomy (NCBI): domain Eukaryota; kingdom Metazoa; phylum Chordata; class Mammalia; order Artiodactyla; family Suidae; genus Phacochoerus; species Phacochoerus africanus. The sequence goes on along the minus strand of NC_062548.1, from coordinate 101,236,860 downwards.
CATCCCAGTTATCCAAACAATTAAAACTTTAAAATGCTAGTACTGTGCCTAGGACCCAGCAAGCACTTGGCAAAATGTTAGCTGCCATTATTGTTATCCATACCAATAGGGCTTCTCAACTAACACGCAAAGGGATTCTGAGCTTCCAGAATCCAAATCTTTATGATTCATTACAGTTTGTCCCATGTCAGTCTGTGGGTTTAGAAGCACGCCAGCCCCAGGCTATAGATGCTGATTCTATGGTAGATGTAGCAAACGCCCTTGCTACCATCCTTTCTCCCTTGAACTCCATTTCTTCTCTGATGTGCAACTATAGTCTCCTATGTCTCAAAGGTTTTGGGAGAATCTTATCCCCAAAGATTTTATCTGAAGCTAATGCCTCTTTCCTTCTACCAACCATCCCCCTGCTTCATTTTCTTGTGTTTCTTTCCTCAACGTTGCTGATCAGCAGCTTACCACACAATAATAAAACTTATTAAGCACTTATGTCAGATGCACATTAGTTATGTTTTACATGTATTTATCTCATTTAACACTCATCTTTTTCTCCTGCTTTACAGGATAGGAAACTAAGACTCAGAGAAATGGAGTGATGTATTCATTGTGGGAATGCGACAATGTAGCCAGTGTGGCTGTCAGGACTTAAATCTATCTTATTGCAAAGCCCATATTCTTGAGACCAAGCCAAATGGCAGAAAGGTGGAGGAGGAGTTTCTCCTTCAAATATTCAGGACACCTTGGGCTAGAAAGCCTGGGTCTACTCAGCATTCAAGATAGATCAAATATTTTCACTGCCATGTATGTTTCACCAACTCCTTTAGGCATAATTAGTCCCTTGTTCTTATGTAAATTGTTTGTACCCAGCAATAGCTTATATCACTTGCTTCCTTTGAATTATTGTAATTAGTTGTGTATTTCTCTCTCGAGGGCAGTGATCTTGTCACAGTCATCTCGTCATTCCTTACTCTCTATAGCAGAGTCTTGCATTCAGTAATAACTCAATGTTTGTTACTGATTTGGAGATACAGTAAATGAAGTATTAAGGAGATGCATTTCTTTACTAACTTATTAATAAATTATGCGTTATTGCATAAATCCTGAAACAACCAAACAAGTAGAAAATTGGAAAATACTAAAAATCGTAAATATTTTTTGTCTCTAGTAAATTACTAGCAAATAGCTCAGTAGATTGTTCCGTCCTCAATTTCAAATCATTGCTACTGGGAAGAGAAAAGTAATTGAAAAGGGAGAGCCTCCTGGCATATAAGTAGTCGGTACTCAGTAAAATATTTTTTTCAGTCAAAGAACACGTCCAGCCCAGAACTTTTAGGTCCCAGGTTTATTACCGCGTATCTCCTCTCTGTCACCCACTACCTAACGAAGAACTCTGAAACTACATCTCCCGTGATGCCCCTCTTCCGCACGCATCCCGTGCTTGTGACGTCGCTACCATGGCAACATAAGAGCCCGCACAACCAGGCCCGGCTCCGAGCTCGCGGACGGATAGGCTTTAAGCTGGGCCCTACGCTTCGATCAGGACACCGGGACGCTCGGGCCGCGATGCCCAGGTATCCCTGCAACCCTGCTTGCTGCTGGCTTATGCTCCCCTCGAGAGCCTTCCCTTTTTTCCAGTCCTGCCAGAAAGGGGTGGGGTGGTGGGGACTGGGGGGAAGAGGCCCCCGCAGGTATATTTGGTTAAAGATCCACGCGGGACCTGCTGGTGGAAGAAAATTTGGGGTCTCTCCTGCTTGCAGCGCTTGTTTAGATGGTTAAGGATACGTAGTCATTATTCCTGAGCGTGTGGATTTTGCCGCAAACCGAAATAAAAGTTCCCCAGGTGGAAAAGCTAAGAGATTTCGAAAGATCATTCTACTCCAGTCATTTACTTCTTAATGAGAGTTACTGGCGGGACAGGGAATGTTCTAGGGGCCGAGTTTCAGACGGTGAGCTAGACCACCAAGCCACTTCCAGGTGCAGATGTTTGCCACCACAATAAATGAGGGGGAACTTGTGAAAGTTACACTGTGAAAAGTGTCAGCTCAAATTTAAAGGGGCAGCAGGGGTGGGGGCTGGGTTTTTAATCACCTATCAAGTCCTCTTCAGTTCTCTGATGTCAGTGTTAATTCCTTGTTCTCAAGTAGATACCTAAAACTTCTCTGAACAACTTAAAACGACATCAGGAAGAGAGGGGTCCTGGAGTCCATTACCGAGCAGGATAAGTCTGTTTTCCTTACATGTGGGCAGTGTGATCTCTGTAGAGTTTGTGAACCTTAAAAATTGTCAGCTTCCCATCACCGTATAATTGGTTCTAGCACCTACCAGGTTTTAGCACCTACCACCTCCTTCTCTTTTCCCCCGCCCCGCTGGTAACTTGGAAAGAAGATAATCACATCATGAAGAAATGGTGTGTAACTAAAGAGCCAACAGGCCCGGATTGAGTTCCTATAGGCTCACCTGCGACATAAATGTGTGAATTTTAGTGCTTATTTCGATCTTTTCTCTGCCCCCTTTTCATTCCTAAAATAGTAATTATAAGTACTCTATTATTTTAGGTGACTGTATATAGACCAGGCCCTAACCTAAATGAATTATCACATTTTAACAATCGTGGCAATCCTATAAAGTTGGTATTTTTTTAAATCAGCATTTTAGAGCCTGGGGTCTAGCACAGAAGCTTGCATATATTAGGTGCTCAATAAATATGTGTTGAATTAATAAAGGAATGAAGGCTCCAGGGAGGTTAGGTAATGTGCCCAAGTTGGCATACTTGATAGATGTAGAAGGTAGCAAATTCAAGCTTATAACATCAAATCTTACTCATAGTTTTTTTAGTTCAATACTCCATAATTCATTTAGGCTTTACTTTTTTTTAAGAAAATGGTGTCTTATTCGTGTAAAATTCATGTGTAGAGAGATGAATGATAGGATGATTTTTAAAAGTGATTTTAGGTGACTTCCCTTTTTTATATTTTTAAAAAGGAATCTTGAGCCAAAAAATATAATGAAAAAAACAAAAACATATTTCAGGGAGCAAAGATTATGTGGTACACTGCTTTTACACAGTCCTCATTTTCTTAGATATTGGTGGTTTGGAAGTTGTACATTTCCAGAAGGCATTGTATATCCATGTGTTTGAGAAGCTAACACATACAGCAACCAGCCTTGCCCGGGAGCCCCCAAATAAGACGACCTCAAATCCTGGTGATAAAGGCTGTTAATCATTTTCTGTCTCGATGGTCTAGTGCAAAGATCCTTAGAAGTTTTACCGACTTATTTCCCCCCACAAATAATGACTTATAAATTTGACTGAAATAAAATTTCTCTGGGCTTGAAATAAATTCGTGGAAGAATTCTTTTGAAATCCTCTGAATTTTGGTTTGCTGCCTCTCATACAGTGAAACTCTCTGGGAAATCGCAAAAGCTGAAGTGGAAAAACGGGGAAGTAATGGAAGTGAAGGTGATGGAGTTGAAATTGGAGAAAAGTCTGTGTTCTTCATTGGCAGTAAGAATGGGGTAATGTGCATTTTTTTCCTACCTTTTTAAAGTATGGTGATGATTTAACAAGGGTAAAATTGATTTTAATATTTTGATAAAAATTTAAGTACTTCAGGCATTCTCATTGCAGCTCAGTGGATTAAGGACCTGACAATGTCTCTGTGAGGATTTGGGTTTGATCCCTGGCCTCCCTCCGTGAATTAAGTATCTGACCTTGCCATTAACTGCAGTGTATATCACAGATGCAGCTCAGATCCCGTGTTGCCATGGTTTCAGCTGCAGCTGGGATTCAACCCCTGGCTTGGGAACGTCCATATGCCGCAGGTGTGGCTGTAAAAAAGGAAAAAACAAATTTAGGTACTTCAGCTCTTTAACCAGATGACCAGTCTCCGGCCTGCTGGTTATGTTGATCTGGTTGGGCCCTGCTTGTGGGTGGTGGGGACTAACATCCAGCCTTCTTGTCAAGTGGTGTGCCCTGACCTGAGCCACACCAGCCAGAAGAAGGGCTACTCACTTCTGATTGGACAGCCCAGAGGAGTCATCTTTTCCCAAGTTGCCCAAAGGCACCATAAATACTTCTCATGGTCATATCAGGTAGTTTGTATAAACTGAAACAAGCATATAGATAATAAAAACATGAAACATGTAGAGTATAATACATTTAACGTTCACTTGTCTTAAAACTAGCATTCCAGGAACTGAAGGAATCTTTGACAGTCTAGTTTTCTACAATAGGGAGTCTTACCCTGGAGTGCATAGAGCTACTTGTTGGGGTCCATGAACTTGCTAGAAATGTATGCACAATTGCGTGTGGTTGTCCACTGGTGTTGGTTGTTTTGTTTTTTGAATGGGAAATTAGATTCCCCCAGGGATCTAGCACCTCCTGAAAAGGTTGAGAGCCACTGCAAACAGTGGCTGTATGGTCTAGGGTTGACTATTTCCAACAATGAGGTGTCCTCTTTCACAAGGCAGCCTGCTTCTGTTTTTTGTTTTTTTGTTTTGTTTTTTTTATCTTTTTGCCTTTTCTAGGGCCACCCCTGTGGCATATGGAGGTTCCCAGGCTAGGGGTCTAATCGGAGCTGTAGACACCAGCCTGCGCCAGAGCCACAGCAATTCGGGATCCGAGCTGTGTCTGTGACCCACACTGCAGCTCACAGCAATGCCGGATCCTTAACTGGCTGAGTGAGGCCAGGGATCGAACCCGCATCCTCATGGATACTAGTTAGGTTCTTACCCCAATGAGCCACAACAGAAACTCCACCATTTTCATCTCTTTTACTGTTTCTTCTGTCATTTACTTCTGTTTCTGAATAGTGTGCTTATGTGTTATTTCCAGACTTTCAATGTTAGACACTATCTGTTGAATTTCTGATAATAGTAGAAGAGTATTTACTTTGCTGTGACTCTCAAATGCCCACTTCCAGCAACATTGTTGCTATTATCATTTGGGGCTAGATCACTATTCAGTGTTAAGTATCTAAATTGTTTTTGCTGCTACACCAAGTGCAGAATTGTGATTATTGCCTTTCTCAGATAGCTTTTTCCTGAAGTTTAAAACTTCTTTATTTTTTATTTGCTTAGTTTTTATATATTTACCTTAGTTTTTATGTGCATTAATTTTTTATTGCTACGTAGCAAATTACCCCCAAACTTATATCAGCTTTTAAAACAACAAACATTATCTCATCCAGTTTCTAAGGGCCTGGAGCCTGAGAGCACCCTAGTGAGGGTGGTTCTGGCTTAAGAATTTTCAAGAAGTTGTAGTCAAGATGTCATCTGGGACTAAAGTAATCTCTTAGTTTAGCTGAACTGGAGAATCAAATTTCCAAGCTCCTTGGCATGGCTTTTGGCAGGAAGCATCAGTTCCTTGCTGACTGCTGGCCAGAAGCTTTAGTTCTTCATCTCCACAGGGATGCTTACAGCATGGCAGCTTGCTTCCTCCAGAGTGAGAGATCAAAAGTGAAAGGGTACCGAAGACAGAGGCTGCAGTCTTCTGTCACCTGATTTCGGAAGAGACATGCCATCACTTCTCACATGCTATTGGTCCAAAAGACCAACTCTGGTACCATGTGTGAGGGTCTACACGTGAGTAGTGAATACCAGGAGGTGGGGATCATTTGGGACCACCCTGGAAGCTGGCTCTCCAAGTACCTCTTGCAAATTCTTTCCACAATCCCCAGCAGATGGTCAATATAAATTTTCGTGTGGCCTGTTGGATCGAATCATCTGAAAGTTCCCCTCTCCAGCCAGAGTCTTCCCATCTTTGAACCTTCGGTGCCAGTCTCTACTGGTTATTCCTGGGGGGGAGCTGCACAGCTACCATCTCCTCCAAACATCTTGGAGACTCCCTTTGCCTCTCTCTAGTGTTGGAGCTTCAGTTTCCTGGAGCCTTGTCTTCCTTTTTCTTGCTTTACTCACTTTTTGTGGAGCACATTCCTTTGTAGTTTTCTGGGAATGTATCCATGGAAAACCTTGCATCTCTAAAATGCCTTTATTTTACCCCTACTCTGGATTGAAAGTTTAAGTATAGAATTCCAGGTTGTAATTGGTCACTTAAGCCATGTGAATCTGGATTATTTTCCCCTGGGAGTGAGAGAAAACTCAATTCAAACTGACTAAGACACTGTCTTGAATAATGATATCCCCTACAGTGTTGAAGTTTACCTGTATTCCTCTTGTGATGTGTATCATGAGATCATCTATGTATAATTAATTTCAGGTGGTCAGGCCACAAGATTGCATATGTTCTCCTTTATTTTCAGTTGGATTTATTTATGCTGACACCATCTGCATGTGTGCAAGTTTCCATACAAATACACAAGGTGTGCAGCCTTTTTTCTCCTCTTCTGTCTCTCTCTATTCTTTACATTGAAATTTCACACTTTGCTCATGCCACAGGTTTTGGTAGTATATATGAAGTCATTTTCTCTGTGATAATACTAATTTTACTTGTACAGTTTTGCATCTGGGGCTATAGATTATGCTAGGGCCTTGTCTCAGCTGGTTTTTTTTTTTTTTTTTTTTCCTGTGAATTACCTGGACCCACTTCCATTATTTTATTTTTATTTTTTTAATTTATTGAATTTTTTTAGGTTTTCATTTTTTCCATTATAGTTGATTTACATTGTTCTGTCAATTTCTGCTACACAGGAGTTCACTTCATGGCTCAGTGGTTAACAATCTCGACTAGGAACCATGAGGTTGTGGGTTCGATCCCTGGCCTGGCTCAGTGGGTTAAGGATCCGGTGTTGCCATGAGCTGTGGTATAGGTCACAAACATGGCTCAGATCTGGCATCGCTGTGGCTGTGGTGTAGGCCAGCAGCTGTAGCTCCAATTTGACCCCTAGCCGGGGAACCTCTATATGCAGAGGGTGAGGCCCTAAAAAAACAAATAAAAAAAAAAAAGATTTTCTGCTGTGCAGCACAGTGACCCAGTCACACATATTTCTCACATTATCACATTCTTCTTTTTTTTTTTTTTTTGGTCTTTTGTCTTTTTAGGGCTGCCCCCACGGCATATGGAGGTTCCCAGGCTAGGAGTCGAATCAGAGCTGTGGCCATCGGCCTACACCACAGCCACAGCAACACAGGATCTGAGCCACGTCTGCGACCTACACCACAGCTCACGGCAACGCTAGATCCTTAACCCACTGAGCAAGGCCAGGGTTCAGACCCGCAACCTCATGGTTCCTAGTTGGATTCATTTCCGCTGCTCCAAGATGGGAACTCCACATTATCACATTCTCTTTCTCATGTTATCCTCCATCGTGTTCCATCACAAGTGACTAGATATAGTTAATTTACAATGTGGTGTTACTTTCTGTTCTACAGGAGAGATTCAGATTTTATAAATATACATATAAATTCTTAAATATATTTTCTTTTTCACTATGATTTATAACAGGATATTGAATATAGTTCCCTGTGCTTGCAAAGTAGGACCTTGTTCATACATCTATGTCATACTTTGCATCTGCTATTCCCAGACTTCCAGTCTACCTTTACCCCCCCAACTGCTCCTAACAACCGCAAGTCGGTTTCCTATGTCTATGAGTCTGTCTGTTTTGTAGATATGTTCATATTTTAGATTCCACATATAGGGAATATCATATGGTATTTGTCTTTCTCTTTCTGACTTTTCACTTAGTATAATAATTCTAGATGTATCCATGTTGCTGCAGATGGCATTGTTTCATTATTTTTATAGCTGACTGTGTGTGTGTGTGTGTGTGTGTGTGTGTGTGTGTGTACTTCTATGCATTCTTCTCTATCCATTCGTCTGTTGATGGACATTTAGGTTTCTATTTCTTGGCTATTGTAAATAGTTCTGCTGTGAATATAGGGGTACAGGTATCTTTTTGAATTATAGTTTTGTCTGGATATTTTCCCAGGAGTGGGATTACTGAGTTGTATGGCAAATCTGTTTTTAATTTTTTATTGATGTATAGTTGATTTATAATGTGTTAACTTCTGATGTACATCAAAATGATTCAGTTATACATATATATTATATAATACACTCTTTTTTATATTCCTTTCCATTATGGTTATCATAGAACACTGAATATAATTCTCTGTGCTATACAGTAGGATCTTGTTTTATCCCTTCCACGTATAGTAGCTTCCATCTGCTAACCCCAGCTTCCTACTCCACCCCTCCGCTAACCTCCTCCCCCTTGGCAACCAAAAGTCTATTCTTCCTGTCCATGAGTCTGTTTCTGTTTCAAAAATAGGTTCAGTTGTGGGGTTTTGGTTTTTTTTTGGTTTTTTATTGTGTGTGGAGAGGGCCTTGTCTGCAGCATGTGGAGGTTCCTGGGCCAGGGATCGAATCCACACCACAGCAGCAGCCCAAGCTGCTGCAGTGACAACACTGGATTCTTAATCTGCTGTGCCACAGGAAATCTCCATTTGTGTCATATTTTAGATTCCGCATATAGGTGATATCAGATGGTATTTGTCTTTCTCTTTATGACTTCACTTGGTATGATGATCTCTGGTTGCATCCATGTTGCTGCAAATGGCATTATTTCATTCTTTTTATGGCTGAGTAGTATTCCATTGTATATATGTACCATAGTTTCTGTATCCATTCATCTGTCGATGAACATTTAGTTTGTTTCCATGTCTTGGCTATTGTAAATAGTGCTGCAGTGAACATAGGGAGTGCATATATCTTTTTGAATTATAATTTTGTCTGGATATATGCTCATAAGTGGGATTGCTGGATCATATAGTAACTCTTAGTTTTCTGAGGAACCTCCATACTATTTTCATAGTGGCTGTACCAACAGTGGAGGAGAGTTCCCTTTTCTCCACATCCTCTCCAGCATTTATTATTTGTTGATTTTTTAATCACGGCCGTTCTGACCAGTATGAGGTGTTAATTCATTGTAGTTTTGATTTGATTTTCTCTAGTAATTAGTGATCTTGAGTATTTTTTCCTGTGCCTATTGGCCATTTGTATTTCTCCTTTGAAGAAATGTCTTTTTAGGTCTTCTGCCCATTATTCAATTGGATCGTTTGGCTTTTGTTGTTGTTGTTGAGTTATATGAGCTGTTGGTATATTTTAGAAATTAAGGCCTTGTTGATCACAGCATTTGTAAATATTTTCTCCCATTCCATAGGTTGTATTTTCATTTTGTTTATGGTTTTCTTTGCTGTACAAAAGCTTATAAGTTTGATTAGGTCCCATTTGTTTATTTTTGTTTTTTATTTCTATTGCTTTGGAGACTGAAGAAAACATTGGTACAATTTATGTCAAAGAATCTTTTGCCTATGATCTCTTTTTTTTATTTTTTTTTTTGTCTTTTTTGCTATTTCTTGGGCCAGTCCCCACAGCATATGGAAGTTCCCAGCCTAGGGGTCGAATCGGAGCTGTAGCCCCAGGCCTGCACCAGAGCCACAGCAACAAGGGATCCAAGCCGTGTCTGCAACCTACACCACAGCTCATGGCAACGCCGGATTGTTAACCCACTGAGCAAGGGCAGGGACTGAACCCGCAACCTCATGGTTCCTAGTCGGATTCGTTAACCACTGTGCCACGACAGGAACTCCGATCTCTTTTAGAGTTTTATGGTGTGATGTATTATGTTTAAATCTTTAAGCCATTTGAGTTTATTTTTGCGTATGGTGAGAGGGTGTGTTCTGACTTCATTGATTTATATGTGGCTGTCCAATTTTTCCAACAACACTTGCTGAAGTCTTTTCCTCATTATATATTCTTGCCTCCTTTGTTGAAGATTAATTGGCCATAGATCTGTGGATTTATATTTCTAGGCTCTCTATTCTGTTCTGTTGTCCATATCTGTTTATGTGCCAGTACCACACTATTTTGATTACCATAGCTTTGTAGTATTGTCTGAAGTCAGAGTCGTTTCTCCTGCTTTGTTCTTTTTCTTCTGGATTATTTTGGCAATTCCAGGTCTCTTATGGTTCCATATAAACTTTAGGATTATTTGTTCCTTTTTTTTTTTTTTTTTTTCATTTTTGCCCACCCTGCCCCATGTGGTTTGGAGCTCCTGGGTCAGGGATCCAGATCTGAGCCACAGTTTTGACCTAAGCCATAGCTGCAGCAATGCTAGAACCTTAACCCACCATGCTGGGCTGGGGATTGAACACACATCCCAGGGCTCCAAGATGCTGCCAATCCCATTGAGCCACAGCTGGAGCTCCAGGATTATTTGTTCTAGTTCTGTGAAAAGTGTCATGGGTAATTTGATAGGGATCATATTAAATCTGTAGATTGATTGGGATAGTATGCCTTTCTTTTCTTTTTGGCCATGCCTAAGGCATGCAGAGGTTCCCAGGCCAGGAAATGAACCTGAACCATAGCAGTGACAAAGCTAAATCCTTAACTACTGGACCTGGAACTTCCAGTATGGCCGTTTTAACAATATTAATTCTTCCAATCCAAGAGCATGGACTGTGTTTCCATTTATTTAAATTATCTTGTTTCCTTTATTCATGTTTTATAGCTCTCAGCATATAAATCTTTCACCTCCTTGTTCAGGTTTATTCCTACATATTTTATTTTGGGGTGTGCAATTTTAAAGGGTGTTGTTTTTTTATTTTTATTTTTTTCTTTGTCTTTTTAGGGCTGCACCTGCAGCATACGGAGGTTCCCAGGCTATGGGTTTGAATTGGAGCTGCAGCTGCCAGCCTGCACCATAGCCACAGCAACACCAGGTCTGAGCCACATCTGCGACCTATACCACAGCTCACGGCAACACCAGATCCTTAGCCCACTGAGAGAGGCCAGGGATTGAACCTGCATTCTCATGAATACTATTCAGATTCATTTCCACTGAGCCACACTGGAACTCCCTGGTATTGTTTTTTACAATCCCTTTCTGATATTTCATTGTTTGTGTAAAGAAGTGCAACCATAGAGTTCCCATTGTGTCTTAGCAGGTTAAGACCCCAACATAGTGTCTGTGAGGACTCAAGTTTGCTCCCTGGCATAAGCTGTGGTGTAGGTTGCAGATGTGGCTTGGATCTGGCATTGCCATGGCTGGGGCATAGGCCTGCAGCTGAGGCTCTGAGTTGACCCCTGGCCTAGGAATTTCCATATGTTGCAGGTGTGGCCCTAAAAAGAAAAGGAAAAAAAAATGCAACTGTATGTTAATCTTGTATCCAACTACTTTGCTCAATTCTTTTATCAGTTCTAGTAACTTTTGTGTGGAGTCTATGTATAGTATCGTGTCATCTGGATAAAATGTCAGTTTTACCTTTTATTTCTTTTTCTTGTCTGGTTGCTGTGGCTAGGATTTCCAATGCTATGTTGAATAAAAGAGGTGAGAGTCGGTATCCTTTCCTTGTTCCGAATTTTGGCAGGAAGGCTTTCACCTTTTCTCTGTCAAGTATTATAATTGGCTGTGGGTTTTTCATAGATAGCTTTTATTATGTTGAGATGTGTTTCCTCATACCCACTTTAGTAAGAGTTTTTATGATGAATGGATGTTGAATTTTGTCAAATGCTTTTTTTGCATCTCTTGACATGACCATCTGTTTTTTTGTCTTTTTTTGTTGTTGTTTACATGATATATCATTGATCTGCATATGCTGAACCAAATTTGAGAACTTGGGATGAATCCCACTGGGTCATGGTATATCTTTTTTATGTGCTGTTGGACTCAGTTTGCTAATATTTTGTTGAGAATTTTTGCATCTATATTCAAAGATATTGACCTGTAATTTTCTTTTTTTTTTGGTGATCTTCATCTGTATCAGGGTGATCATGGCTTCATAGAATATCATTGGGATATCATTGCTTTTACCATGGGTTTTTTTTCCTTTTAGATTTGTATAGTGGCTTATTTTAATTACTTTCCAGTTGTGATTTCCTCCATCCTATATCTTCTCACTTCTTTCCCGTTTAGAGGAGACCTTTCAATATTTCTTTTAGAGTGAGTTTAATATTGCAGTATTCTTATAGTTTTTGTTTGAGAAATTCTTTATTTCTCCTTCTATTTTAAAAGATAATCTTGCTGGGAGAGCATTCTAGGTTGTCAATTTTTCCCTTTGAGAATTTTGAATATATCTTGCCACTCTCTTCTGGCCTACAGCATTTCTGTAGAGAAATCAGCTGATAGGCTTATGAGATTCCCTTATAATTAACTGTTTTTCTGTTGCTGTCTTTGGAATCATTTCCTTTAACTTTTGCCATTTTTTATTATAATATGTGTTGATGTGGGCCTATTTGGGTTCAACTTGTTTGGGGTCTGTATCTGTGCTTCCTGTATCTGGATATCTCTTTCCTTCTTTAGATTTGGAAAGTTTTCAGCCATAATTTCTTCAAATATATTTTCAGTCCCTTTTTCTTTTTCCTCTTTCTTAAATCCCTATTGTGTGTAGATTAGCATGCTATATTATCCAATAGGTTTATAGTATTGCTTTCATTTTTTAAAAAAATTTGTTTTTATTTCTAATGCCCTATTGTGTGATTTCCATTATTCTATCTTCCAAGTCATTTATTTGTTCCTCTGCATTATTCATTCTGGTGTTCAGTGCCTTTAACTCAGCTTTTGTCTCTGCAAATGAATTTTCTAATTTTTCTTGACTCCTCCTCATGGTTTCTATTTTTTTTTAAAGTAATCCAAGTTACTGTTGATACCTGTTCTTAATTCCTTCAGTATTTTCATTACCTACTCTTTTAACTCAGTGATCATTAGACTGCAGAAGTCTGTTTCATTGTTTGCTTCTTCAGGGGAATTCTCCTGTTCTTTTAACTGGGAATGGTTCCTGTTCTTCTTCATTTTGCTTATATTTTTCTTATTTTATGAGTTTAAGAAAAACAATTATCTGCTATAGTCTTGAAGAGCCATTTATATGTAGGTGCGTACCTGGGTAGCTTATGAGGGCTTACTCTTTTTGGTGTGATGGCTGCTTTTGGTTTGGATGCTTGCTGCCTCTTTCCTCAGTGTGTACAGGTCACTATCCCCTTGATAGGGGGTGTGCAAGTAAATGGCCTATGTGTGCTTCCAGGGAGGTGGGGGCAGTGGGTAGTACCTATAGACAGAGCCTGGTCATCAAGCCCCTGGCAGTGGAGAAGATCCATGGGAAAGTGGGGGCAGCAGTCTGCTTCTGGTTGCAGGACCCTGGGTAATGGCAGTGACCCTCCAGGATGTGGGGGCAACACCCAGAGCCTTTGGCAATGGCAGCAGCAGCGTGGGACGTGTCCCTTCCCAGCTGGGTGAGGGCAACAGGTGGCACCCAGTTGCATGGCCCTCCACATTGATGACCCCTGAGGTGACTGGGACTTCAGTCTATACCCACCCACAGAATATTCAGTGGTGGCAGGCTGCACCCATTTCAGGAGTCCGGATTACTGTGGCAGTTTGCTCCTGCCCCCATAGCCCATGCAAGAGGCACCCAGCTGCCCAAGAGCCTGTGTGTGAGCAGAGAAAGAAGTATCTGTGGTGATCCCACTCCCCCTTTATTTCCCCCCAAAATAATGCCTTGCTTCTCCTGTGGGCCAGGCCTCTTCCTGCACTCCCTTGGCTGTGGTACATTCCTCCCCAGCCTGTGGTGCACCCCTCCGTAGCCTCCTTGGGCAGTTCCCACACAGCCAATTCTAGTGCTCTTTCTGGAACTGCCTAAGTAGCCTGAAGAGTCTCAGCACCCAGCCCCTACCCAAGTGTCTAGGGTGTGGTGTCCTGGGCTATGGTACCAATAGTCTGTGTGGCTCTCTCTCTTTTCCTTCTTCTGACCAGCCACTGTTCTTTTCTCTGAGGCTTTGAAGCTCCGTCTCTGTCCTGCCTGATCTCCATGTCAGTTAGGTTGCCTCCCAGGGTATAGATTCCTTTCCTCTTTCACACTCCCTCTCAGGAGTGTTGTTCCCATCCTCATTCCTTTTTTTCTCTTCTCTCTCTCTCTTGCTTGCTCACTCTTCCCCCCGCCCCTTTTGTTGTATCCAGTTATATGGAGGGTTTCTTGCCATTTTTGAAGGTCTGAGGTCTTTTGCCAGCTTTCAGTAGATGTTCTGTGGAAATTGTTCTACATGTAGTTTTGTTTTTTTTTTTTAACGTGTTTGTGGGATAAGCAGAGTGCCATGTTTTTCTCCTCCATCATCTTGCTTCTACCCTGCTTTTGATTTTTGCTTACCCAGAGGTCCCATTGTGGCACAGCAGAAATGAATCCAACTACTATTCATGAGGATGTGGGTTCAACCACTGCCCTTGCTCAGTGTTGCCGTGAGCTGTTGTGTAGGTTGCAGACATGGCTTGGATCCTGCATTGCTATGACTGTGGCGTAGGCCAGCAGATGTGGCTCTGATTTGACCCCTGGCTTGGGAACTTCCATATGCTGTGGTTGTGGTCCTTCAAAAAGAAAAAAAAAAAAAAAAAAGAGAGAGAGAGAATCTTAAATTATAGCTAATTGCCTTAGACTGGTAGTCATATAGGCTCAAACATGTTCTTGGGGGAAAAAAATCTACATTTTCCTCCTCCTTTCCCACATTTTATGATTTTAATGTCCTCTTTTGCATCTTCATGTTCATCCTTTGCTGTTCATTGTGGTTATCATCACTGTCACAGAAATTTTTTGATTTATTATGTTTTTAGTCTGTGTACTGGCTTATTTAAATGGTTTACTTTGCAGTTGTGATTTTCTCTTTCCTATAGACTCTTACTTCTTTTCTATTTAAAGTCCTTTCAGTGTTTCCTTTAGGATAGGTTAAATATTGCTGTATTCTTTTAGTTTTTGCTTGTCTGGGAAATCCTTTATCTCTCCTTCTATTCCAAATCATAATCTTGCTAAGTAGAATATCCTAGGTTGTAGATTTTTCTCTTTCAGAACTTTGAACATATCTTGGCACTCTCTTATTGGCCTGCATGTTTCTGTAGAGAAGTCAGCTGATAGAACTATGGGGGTTCCCCAGTCATTAATTCTTTTTTTCTCTTGCTGCCCTAGAATCCTCTCTTAGACTTTTGCCATTTTTATTTTAATATGTCTTGGGTGCAAGTCTGATTGGGTTTATTTTGTTTGAGACCTTCTTTGCTTCCTATACCTGGATATCTGTTTTCTCCTATAGGTCTGGGAATTTTTTAGCAATAATTTCTTCAAACGTATTTTTGATCCCCTTTTCTCTTTCTTCCCCCTCTGGGATCCCTATTATGCATAGATTGCCACACTCTATATTATCCCATCCGTCTCTTATATTGCTTTATTTTATTTTCTTTAATTTGGCTTTCTGTCTGCTGTTCTTATTGGGTAATTTCCATTCTATCTTCCAGGTCACTTATTTATTCCTCTGCATTATTCATTCTGTTATTTGTTGGCTTTAGCTTGGCTTTTGTCTTCTCAAATGAGTTTTCTAATTTTTCTTGGTTCTTGTTTATAGGTTCTAGTTCCTTTTTACAGTATTTGGCATTTTTGTCAATAGCCTTTCTTTCTTTCTTTTTTTTTTTTTTGTCTTTTCTAGGGCCAAACCCATGGCATGTGGAGGTTCCCAGGCTAGAGGTCTAATCAGAGCTGTAGCCGCCGGCCTATGCCACAGCCACAGCAACGCAGGATCCGAGCCACACCTGAAACCTACACCACAGCTCATGGCAACACTGGATCCTTAACCCACTGAGCAAGGTCAGGGATCGAACCCTCAACCTCATGGTTCCTAGTTGGATTTGTTAACCACTGAGCCACAACAGTAACTCCTGTCAATAGCCTTTCTTAGGTCCTGCAGTATTTTCATTATCTCGTTTTTGACCTGAAGACATCAGTTTTATTGTTCTTTTAGGGAATTCTCTTGGTATTTTAATTGGGAGTGGTTCTTCTGCCTCATTTTATTTATATTTCTCTTATTCTGTGAATTTAGGAGAAACAGTTGTTTACTGTGGTCTTAGAGGGCTGTTTACATGTAAAAGCATCCCTGTGTAGCTTGTGTAAGTTAAATATTTTTGGCGCAAGGCCTCTTTTTAGTATGGGTGATTCTTTTCTTAGTGTGTACAGGCCATTATCCCCTTGATAGTGGGTGTGCAGATGTGGCTATGGCAGCTGGTACCTGGTCCTGGGGTTATTGGTGATGGTGATGGTTCCTCATACACACCCTTAGAGCACACAATGGGAGTGGAGGTGGCTCGCAACCACTGTTTATATCTGCAAGAGAGGCAGAGGTGGCTTGCAACTGCTTCTGAAGCCTGGGAGGGTGGAGGCGATGGTTTTTACAATTTTTCTTAATGTCACCTACTAACATCTTAATTTATCTGGACCTTTCTCATTTTCTCTGTTCCTGTTTAATTGTCAGGTCTCTAGGCATTGTCTTCTGATCCTCTTATGTTTCCTCTCTTAGCAGAGAATAATTCTTCTAGTATTCTGAGAGTGTGGTCCAGAAAACTTGTCATTGACTAGTCCTTCACTTCCCAGAGCTTACTTTCTCACTCCAAACCTGAACCTCTGGGTGGTAGAAAAGTGGGAAAAAAGCTACCTAGACCTAGACCTCTGAGCTGTTCCTTTTGTAACTTTCCACACTTTAGGATCTGGTTGTCAGAAAATGCTTTCCAGAGTTCCTTAGTAGATAGCAGATACTAGGCACATACCTTGTTAATCATGGTCCCCTTTTCTTGTTTTCCTTTCTTTTTTTGGAGGGGGGGGGGTGCTGCCGCTCCACGGCATGTGGAGATTCCCAGGCTAGGGGTCTAATCGGAGCTACAGCTGCCAGCCTACACCACAGCCCACAGCAACTCAGGATCCGAGCCATGTCTGCGAGCTACACCACAGCTCATGGCAACGCCAGATCCTTAACCCACTGAGCAAGGCCAGGGATCAAACCCACAACCTCATGGTTCCTAGTCGGATTCGTTTCCGCTATGCCATGACGGGAACTCCACGGTCGTCTTCTCTGGTGGGCCTGAAGATGACATCTGATCCATAGCATTCCAGGAAAGTGTTGGCAGTTGAGATAAAAATCTTTTTGTCATTTCTAACCCTAGTAATGTCATTTATCTCCACACGAATTAGCAGAAGTCAGCCAGAGTCCATGGGTTGATGTATGCACAGGTATTGCATACCCTTCAGATCAACAGAGAGGTAATTTCACATAGAATACCACATTATGTCATTTGAGCACTTTAAGTATTGTGTACCATAGAAGGAAGTTAATTAAGAAATAATTTTGACTACAGTATTAACACTCTCACTGAGACATGTGATTGGAAAATATGCAGATGAAAGAATTTTACGTATGGAAATTTATTGTCTTTATCATCTAATATTAGAATAATTTAATTTTGAAAATATTATTTAGACATTTTGTGCAAATTCATGGTCATGGAACTATTGAACTTGAAGTTGGTGAACTAAATTTATTCTTAGTTAATACCATATTTAGCATGAGTTAGAAAGCACTTATACTGAGCTAGGCAAAATTGTAACAGTAAACAATTAAAATATTTTTCAATAGTTGTATTTCATAATTTGAAAATATTAAACTTTTCTACTTCAATTGAGTATAGAAGCCACGATCTATTTAAATATCTGAGTCACTAAGTCAGTATCCTAATAATATTCATATGTTGGATTCAGTTACTTCACTCTTAGGAGTCATATTTAAGGAATAATGGCTTGTGCCAATGATGTTTGTCAAAAGGTTATTGTTGTGAAAAATATGGGGGGAAAGGACAGCATATCCACTGGAACACTTTAGTAGCAAGAGACCTTCTCCCCCACCCTGTGTAAGTTTCTGTTTTGTTTAACAAAGATTACGGAAAGGCTTAGGAAGTGGCCATACAGAGCAGGAGCAGATGCGTCATATCTTCATGCAGCTTTGCTTAGCCCACAGAGTTCCTGCCAGAGATGCAAAACGGCTGGTGACACTATCTGAAAAAGGCTGAGGCATGCAGATCCAGGATGCTGAAAACCGTCCTATTTGGGGTTTATATTACAGACCTGTCTCGACTTACCATGGGGTTACATCCCAATAAACCTATCATAAGTTGTAAATACTGTCAGCCGAAAATGCATTTAATAAACCTAACCTAACCTACATCATAGCTGACCTAGCCTGTCTTAAATGTGCTCAGAGCACTTACATTAGCTTACAGCTGGGCAAAATCATCTAACACAAAGCCTCTTTTATAATGAAGTGTCGAATATCTCATGTAAATTATAGAATACTGTTCTAAAGTGAAAAACAAAATGGTTGACTGGGTATAGAATGGTTGTGGGTGTATTGGTTGTTTCCGCTTGTAATTGCAGGGCTGACGGAGCTGCAGCTCACTGCCCTGCGCAGCATCATGAGGTAGGATAGCAGTGTGGATCACTAGTCTGGGAAAAGTTCAAGATTCAAAGTACAGTTTCTGCTGAATGTCATAAGGTCGAAAAATCATAAGTGGAACCACCCTAAGTCAGGGACTAATTTATCATACCATATATTTACTCCTGTGCTTCATGCTTCTACCTTAGGGCATGTTAACAGATGGGAAGCTTTCTGCATCACTGAGGCTGCATTTTTACTAAGCAGAATCGGTGCCCAGGTAGCCTGAGCACCCCTTTGTCTCCAAAAGCAGACATGGACTTTTAAGTGTTTGAGAGAGATGGATGGATTTTTAAGGCCTCTCACTAAAACTAACGAGTTATGACTATGGGGATTTCTGAGGAAATGGTGAGAGAATGTTTTATGTGTGATTTTGGAAGTGGTAACATTTCCAGTAGTGAAACGGTTCGAGACAGAAACTTGAAAGTGACATGTGACAGGATAGAGTGAAGGAAAAGTTCTCCTGAGGAGGCCAGGGGCACTGAGCGGTCAGGGTCTTGGATGGGTTGCCATGCCCACATGGGTGGGAAGTAACAAGGCTAGTGACAGCAGCCAAGAGGGAAAGGGAGCCTGTGAGTCCGAAGAGATGACAGCCACAAGGGTAGGCTGATACAAGCCTCTAGGGGGTTGCAAGAAGAGGAGGGTCGAGTAACTGCTTCCAGGTGGCACTGGGGAGCAGGGCCCTGAAGTACATCAGGCTGCTGAGAAGTAGCCTTATTTAATAAGACTGCCGAGGAAGTGGTCCAAAGACAGCCACATTTTAGCACAGGCCAAGAGGAAGAGACGTTCTAGAGAAGAGGTTGGGGATGTAGGGCAGATGGTATCATGGAGCTAGAGTTGTGGGTTAGACGGATTTTAGGGGGAAGAGGTCATTATGGCAGAGGAAGGGACATGTAGGGGTTTATGGAATTTGAGTTGCAGGGCTAACAGGCCAGAGGAGAAGCCTAGATTTCTGATGTGACGGCGGTGACGGGAAGGAAGATGGTGTTCATTTTGATGGCCCCTCAGTGAACTTGTACTAGATCAGTGCTTTTTGGACTAGGAAACCCGGGAGTCTATGGATGCATTCTCAGAAGGCAAACTTAAAAAAAAAAAAAATGAAATTTGGATTGTTATTTTAATGGTAAAAGTTGATTTGGGTGCCCAGAGTTGAGTTTATTTTTATTTGGAATTCTACTAAATAGCCCTATACATTTAAATTATTTGTATTATAACTTTATATAAATCAACACTATGGGACTATGATAATTTGGAAAATTAGCTAGATATTACCTAACATTCCTTCCAATTCAAAGATACAGTAATTCTGTATGCCTTCTTATACCTAGAATACATTAATCCTTAGGTATTGTAATCATTTATTTAAAACTTTAAAAATACGCTACACATGATACATATTCAGTATAAGATAATTAGAAACTCCTACTAATTTTCTTAAAGAATACATTACCTACAAAGTTATTACCTAGAAACTTTCACCGTTAACATGGGATATCTTTCTGGATTCATTTGTGTTTGTTTCTCTGTCTATCTATGCACATGTGTATATATCTGTGCATCTCAAAGGAGTAGAAAAAGATGTTTTTAAATTGAAAAAAGGTCATGCAAATCTGTTACCTTAGCATGGCATGTCCTACCATTTCAGTATGATATTCCTGCATCATTCCTCCTAAGAGCTGCATGTGATTTCTTTTATGGATTGTCATAATGAATGTAGCCAACCCCCTATTTGGGACATTTAGATTATTTCTAGTTTTTCACTTTGTTATAACACCCGCTAAATAAATATCCTTCAATAATGTACATTTGTAGTACTATTCTAATTATATATCTCATTACTGAAAAGTCATTCATTTTGTTCATTTCTGGATATAATCTAGAGTCATGTACTTATGATTATCCTTTTTGGATGAATATAGGTTTCTTGGTTAAAGAAACATATGAAAGTAAAATAATCTTTGTTTTTGATAGTCCAGAGTTTTCTAAACTGCTGTCCTTGGATCCTAAAGGTGTCCTTTGATAGAACTTTCCCTGCTGCTCCTCTTTTATTTTTTTGTAAGAGATTATTTTTCTTAAGAAAAAGTTTTACTATTAAAAAAAAAAAAAAACAAATGATTTAAAACACTGAGCCAGTCCCTGATTAAGATGTGAGGTTAATTTTCATAGTTAGTGGCAGAAATGGGACCCGAGCCTTTATTTCCTGACTCCTAAAAAGAAATTTGGAATAAGTACATCCTCTAGAAATAAAACAAACTCAAAAAAAGTCCTCTAACCTGGTATCTGGGTTGCTTACCTTGAACATATTAGCAACATGTTCTTTATTTGTATGTTATCTTTTTTTTATTTCCACTTCAACAAATTGGAATTAAAATATTTTAGAAGACACTCATCATCAGCTTAACCAGTAATTAGCGTTGATGAATAGAGAGAAAATTTAAGACAGCTGCCAAGTTGACCACTAAAATGAGGTATGATTTGCTAGTATTTGTCATCTGTGGAACTTTATAATTATAATAATAGCAGTGTAGTTACACTCTGATGGAAAGTTGACAGTTAACTTTTTCCACTCATCAAACTTAGGAACAATTCTGAAAGTTTCCAGTTTCTAGTTTCCAGGTAATTTATCATTCAAGTGATTAAAAGCTATTTTGGGCCACAATTATGAACAATAATAAAATTTTACATGTGGATGACATTAACGCACTATTCTTTCTTTTTGAATTTCCAGGGGAAGACAACTATTATTCTAAGGTGTCTTGACAGGTAAGTGTTATGTTAACCTTTAGACTAATTTTTGCTTATTCTTGTTGTGTAGGACAGGTTAGACTCTGAAAAACATGGAGAATAATTTTGAGGCTGAAATAAAACATTTCAATTCTTAGTGAATCTTCAGTATGGCTTTTAATAGCTCCTTTAAAAATAAAACCAACAACAAGCAGAAAAAAATTACACAGGATTAATAATTAGATTTCCTTTTTTGGAGGGGAGAAATTAACAGAATTACTCAGCCTATGGTAGTACTTACTGTTTTTTAGGCTATGCTACTCTGGTATTTAAAATTGTTTTTAATCTGCCTAATTCATGATTATTTGAAGATTAATTATAATCTTTAAATTTCTCGTAGGTACATTTTTGAAGTACATTATTGGTCCTCATGCTGTACATATTCCCATGTGTTTTGTATACTTGCTCATCTTCTGTACCATAGAAGCGAGCCATCAGATTAAGGTTTAGGATGACATGTAGGTAGTGCCAGAAGTTGATAAGGAAAAGTCCTATTTATTTGCAGCTCTCAGTAGCTACATAATGGCCACGTTTGAGCCATGATTTCGGATAGAGAACCAAATTCAAATCTTTCCTTGATGTCTCCATTAAATTCACAGTCATTAGGTTTCCTGCTCCCCACATCCAAGCTGGGCATAACCCTGATGTCAGGGCTTCCCACATGACCGAGATGCAGCGAACTTGTGCCCTGACCTGTCCACCATCACTGCCAGCCTGCTGCCTTCCCCCCCTGCCCCAGTGGTGTTTCTGGATGCAGCCACTGCTACATGCAGATGCCGTCACTCACCTCTGCAGCTGCTACTGAAATAGATGGTTTTTTGAAGGCTTAATTTTTAGGTACATTTTTAATCATTTGTATCTCAATGTCGTATGTAAAATGTAACTTCTCTACTACTAAAATAAAGTTTTTAAGAGGAAGCAAAAATAAATCAGGTAAGATGATAGCATAACAGAACAACCCCACCCATGATGGTAATGCTACCTGTCTTTATTGTACAGGGATGAGCCACCGAAACCAACCTTAGCTTTGGAGTACACATATGGAAGGAGAGCGAAAGGACATAACATAGTGAGTGTCTGTTTAGGTGATGCTGCTATGCCCTTAGTTGGAGAAATAATGATGCTGACATTGTTTTACATTTTCCATCTTATCTATAATCAATAAAAGTATCTAGCTATATACTTTCTAGTTATGTGCTTTTTTTTTTTTTTTTTTGGCAGTGCCCATGGCATGCAGAAGTTCCTGGGCCAGGGATTGAACCTGAGCCACAGCAGGGACAATGCCAAGTCCCTAACTACCAGGCCACAGAGGAACTCCCTTAGCCTTGTATTTTTAAACATAAGTGCAACTCAGCACATTTGAAGCCAACCAAACTGTGAAAATATTTTGGTCTTCTCATTTGTTATGTCTTAAAATGCTGGAATAAGACTCCTTTGGAAATATCTTGCACAGTTTTTGGCATTTTTTTTTTAATGAGAATAAAAGTGTGAGTTGTCTTCTGTCTCCCCCAGAAAATCTGCTAAAAATATGAGCTTGACTTGTGTAATGTTTATGAAAATATTCTCTATTTTGAGAAATTATTAGAAATTATTAATATTTTATAAATACATCTTGAAATTGGTAATGCTATTTGAGACCACAGGCCCTAATTGCTCACAATTCTATTTTCACTTGTTTTAGTGTATCTGCAGAGGAAAGCTAGAAATTGTTCAGGATAGAGGGAGAACTTACAGTATATGCTGGGGGAATGAAAATTCCTAAATAGAATTCTCTTTCCGAGTTCTCACATGAAAAGAAGTCCTTCCTTCCCTGCTCCCTCCCTCCCACAGCATATGGAGTTCCCAGGCCAGGGATCAGATCCAAGCCACAGTTGTGATCTGTGCCACAGCTGTGGCAATGCCAGATCCTCAATCCCCGTGTCAAGGCCAGGGAATGAACCTGCATCTCAGAGCTCCAGAAATGCCGCCAATCCTGTTGTGCCACAGTGGGAACTCCAATAAGTCATTTCTTTTTTTTTTTTTAATTAATTAATTAATTTTTTTATTTTTTCAATAAGTCATTTCTTAAAGTTAGGTGTGTGGAAGAACAGTCTAGAATAGAAGGTCCCATATCTCCCATAACATAGGCAAATTTTTATATATTGATCCAATCCAAATGTTTAGTTCTTAGACAGTGTATAAAGAGTTAAAATTGCCTGCTGCTGCTTCCTGGATTCACCAATGCAAGTTGTAGGCCAGCAACTACAGCTCCGATTTGACCGACCCCTAGCTTGGGAACTTCCATATGCCATGGGCATAGCCCTTAGGAGACAACAACAGCAAAAAAATTGGAAAAAAAAAAAAAAAAGAGTTCCCATTGTGGCACAGTGGAAATGAATCTGACTAGGAACCATGAGGTTGCGGGTTCGATCCCTGGCTTCTCTCAGTGGGTTAAGGATCCAGTGTTGCCGTTAGCTGTGGTGTAGGTTACAGACACAGCTCAGATCTGATATTGTTGTGGCTGTGGTGTAGGCCTGCAGCTATAGCTTCGATTTGACCCCTAGCCTGGGAACCTTATATGTTGAGGGTGCAACCCTAAAAAGCCAAAAAAAAAAAACCACATTTGAGTGAGTGTCTGCTACATGTGATGTTTACAGATTTGGGGCGCTGTTTAATGTCTTCTATTAAGGTATTACTAGAATTGGGGCATTAATATACACATGTATATTCTTTTTTTTTTTTTTCTGCTTTTTAGGGCCGTACTCACGCATATGGAGTTTCCCAGGCTAGGGGTCGAATTGGAGCCATAGCCACTGGCCTACGCCGCAGCCACAGCAACATCAGATCTGAGCTGTGTCTGCGACCTACACCACAGCTCACAGCAACGCCGGATCCTTAACCCACTGAGTGAGACCAGGGATCTAACCCGCAACCTCATGGTTCCTAGTCTGATCTGTTTCCGCTCTGCCACAATGGGAACTCCCACGTGTATATTTTTAATGTTTCATCTCCTTTGGAATAGATGACTTGGTGCATTTTGAAGGATGAGATAGAGAATGGAGAAAATTTTGACTGCCAAGAAAGGGTTGATTGAGAACTGTAGTATTCTGTATCCATAATTAATACTGGCCAGTGCTAATGAAGTATAAGAAGTAGTTAAAATTCCAAAAAATTGGAGTTCCTATTGTGGCGCAGCAGAAACGAATCCGACTAGGAACCATGAGGTTGCAGGTTTGATCCCTGGCCTCACTCAGTGGGTTAAGGAGCCGGTGTTGCCGTGAGCTGTGGCGTAGGTTGCAGACGCAGCTCAAATCCCGTGTTGCTGTGGCTGTGGTGTAAGCCAGCAGCTGTAGCTCTGATTGGGCCCCTAGCCTGGGAACCTCCATGTGCTGCGGGTGTGGCCCTGAAAAGACAAAAAAAAAAAAAAAAAGCCAAAAAATCAAAAATTTTAAAGTGGAAAAAAAAAACCCTTTCTTTTCAGCCAAAAGATATTGCTCACTTTTGGGAACTAGGTGGAGGGACATCTTTACTGGACTTAATCAGCATACCAATCACAAGTGACACCTTACGGTAAGTGGACTAACTCCAGGAACTGTTGCTAGTAGGTATACAGGAGAGGCCACGGGATGAATATGAGCAGGCTTTTGTGAATCAGAATTTGCAGGGACACTTTTATGTTGCTGAAGGGCTTAAGTTCACTTCTTTTCTGTGTGCTTAAACCGTAACACCCTCAGATTTTGAGAAAAACCAAGGTTCTGGCCAGTGCTGAAGTGAGATAGTTGGCATTCCAACTAATACCATATATTTCTCAAACCTGCAAACAAACAAACAAAAATATGTCAGATGACACTTGGGCAGTGAATTCACTTGGCAAAAATCAATTTGAAAACAGTTCTTTCTAATACCCATCCAAGTGTGAGCTCATTGAGCCCTGAGTTTTTCCTTCAGCTGGATGTTACAAGTCACCTTTGAATTTACTGCTAATTCGTACCACTGAAACCTCATCCAAGGGAAGTCTATGAGTTAGAGGAGAAAGGAAGTCTGTTGCTGACCTTAAAGAAATAGAACCTGGGGGAAAACCTCAAACTCCTTGGTGGTGCTTTCCTGACAATGACTCCCACATGTTGGCCAAATCAGATGTGGAAAATTGTGACATTTCTCACAATGTTCCTGGGAACCCATCTTAGCCAAGGAAAACAAAATTTTGAAATCTAAAATATCTTACTCTTGTCAGAGTTTAGCACAAATCATTGCTGCTCCCTGGACCAAATACGAAAGGCTTGACAATTCTTTGTTACATTTCAGCCATTAAGATCCAAATAAGTATGGCATTATTTCTTGTTACCAGGATAATTGTTTTTCCATAACTAGCCAGTAACATTGGCTTTATTTGTCCAGTGATTTTTTTTTTCTTTTAAAGAAATATAATTTACTGTCTTATCACCAAAGTAATGTATGCCATATAGAAAACTTAGAAAATCCTAAAAAGTACCTAGAAAGTAAAAGCATCCTCAACAATGTGAAAGATAACCACTCTCCACATATTGAGGTATTTTTCAGTGTTTTCGGAGTTTGTAAATTCACCTTTGAACAGATGTGAGATGTTTTATATCCACATTGAGATCTTTTTCACTTAGAACCACCATTTTCCTCTGATGTTGTTTTTCAGAATCTTGGAATTTTACAGTTATATAGTTTATTTGTCCTAACAGAGAAAAAGAATCAAAGCTGCCTGGGAATTAGGGCAGATCATGGTGGTTGGTTGAGGAGAGATGGCGAGGGTGGGGAGGAGCTGAAGGAAGCAGAGCCTGGCCGGAGGCTGACAGAAGTGAGAAAAGGCTGGGAGCAGCTCTTTCCTGGCCGGGCGCTGGCTCCAGTTCTGGCCCTGACGTGTCACATCACCTTGCTGTGTTACCTCACTTCTCTTCTCTAGACCTCGCTGGCTTGTAGAAATTCCGGTTTCTACTGGAAGGCAAGTCTTTCTACAGCTTCTGTGTAATGCCTCGGTTTGTGGGCTCTTGGTCTTCTTGCCCTGCAACCCCAGGCAGCTAGAGGCTGCTTTCAGAGAAAAGAAGGTCAGGGTTCTGATCAACAGAGGGAAGGGCCACCAGAGGCTTGGGTCCAGAGTAGTTTGCTGAGTGGTTGAAGAATTCCTGGAAAACATTTCACTCCTAATATAGTTGCAAATCTGAGTGTTTTGTGACTGGATTTAATTTGACACATAATTTTCTTGTGTTGGACAAAGCCCAGCAACTTCAGAAAATGATACCAAATGCTACCAGCAGTGCTTATCTTTAAAATGACTGTTCATAGAATAATTATAAATGCATAGAACATCTCCAGAGACTTGAGATAATTTGTAATAGAGCATTTCCTGTGGTCTGCTTCCCTGGTTTTTGTGGCTGTTGTTTGTTTGTTTGTTTGTTTGGCTTTTTAGGGCTGAATCTGTGGTATATGGAAGTTCTCAGGCTAGGGGTCGAATCAGAGCTGCAGCTGCCGGCCAGAGCCACAGCAACACCAGATCCGAGCCACGTCTTCAACCTACACCACAGCTCATGACAACGCCGGATCCTCAACCCATTGACCAGGGATTGAACTAGCATCCTTATGGGTAGTAGTCAGGTTTGTAACCTGCTGAGCCTCAATGGGAAGTCCCCACTTCCCTGCTTTAAGAGGATGGCTGTGTTAAAAAAAAAAAGTTTTTTAGCTGCCATTTGCCATGAAGGTAAAAGTAACATGAATATTTCTAGTACACTGGATGCATACATTTTAATCCTAAAAAAAAGTTGAATAATCCCTTTCACCTTTGCTTAAAACAAATTTATTCTTATTTGGAAAAAAGATGATAAATTTTACGTTATATTTATTTTGCCATAGTGGAAAAAAAGTTGGGACTTCCCTGGTGGCATTGGGGATTAAGGATCTGGCATTGTCATTGCTGTGATGTGAGTTTGATCCCTGGCCTGGGAACTTCTGCATGCTGTGTGGACAAAGCCGAAAAAAAAAGTTAAACCATAGGCCTCTTTAAAAGAAAAAAAAAAAAAAAAGGCATTAACAATACTAAAACCCTGAAAATAAAATTTGTTTCCTTACTATTAAAAACTGTATATATTATGTTGTTAAAATTAAGCAAACCAGTTTATGAGCTTATTAAAATGACATATGATTGGCTAGATAATTTAATAGCACAGTAATTTTATAGAAAATCTTGATAATGCCTAAAAAGACTACTTTCTGAATTTAGACATATTATAGAATTTAGCTACTGATTTGCTTTACACAAAATAGCTGATTTGATCAAAATAAGAAAAATAACTTGACTATATTATAAAATAACATATATTGTAACTCTATTAGCAGAATGTTTACCTGTTGATCAAGGATATATTGGCCCATAATTATGGCCCTACATACATATTATGTCATCTTCTGAAATACCCCTAGATTTATATGCGTTCATTTTTATTATGGTAAAAGATCATAACAGAAAATTCACCACTTTAGCCATTTTTAAATGTACAGCTTAGTGGCCGTAAGTATATTTACATTGTTATACAGCCATCACCACCATCCATCTCCAGACTATTTCATCTTCTCAATCTGAACTGTCTGTAACTATTACTCAATAACACCCTAACTCCCACTCCTCCAACCCCTGGCAACCACCATTCTAGTTTCTGTCTCTATGATTTGACTACTCTCTGTACCTCATGCAAATGAAATACAGTACTTGTCCTTTGAGTCTAGCTTATTTCACTTAAAGTGATGTCTTCAAGATTCATTCATGTTGTAGCATGTATCAGATACCCTTCCTTTATAAAGCTGAATAAAATTTTTTTACATTTCATTTTATAACACAAGTGTAAGAGAAATATATTTGTGTTCATTTTTTGGTCTGGTTTTTCAAACTTGTCAGGAAGATCTCACCATTTCTGTTCTATTTTTTTCTTTTTTAAAACTTTATCAGAGCATAGAGTTCCTTTACAATGTTGTATTAGTTTCAAGTGTACAGCAAGGTGACTCAGTTATAAATATACATATATTCATTCTTTTTTCCCATATAGGTTATTAGAGAGCATTGAGTAGATTTCTCTATGTTATACAGTAGATCCTTGTTATCTTTTTTCATTTTTAAAAATGTTATTGAAGTATAGTTGATTTACAGTGTTGTGCCAATTTCTGCTGTACAGCGGAGTGACCCAGTCATACATACATATACATTCTCTTTCTTACATTATCTTCCATCATGATCTATCCCAAGACACTGGATATAGTTCCCTGTGCTATACAGTAGGATCTCATTGCTTCCTCATTTAAAATGTAATAGTTTGCATCTATTAACTCCAAACTCCCAGTCTATCCACTTCCTCTCTCTCTCCCCCTTGGCAACCACAAGTCTGTTCTCTATGTCTATGAGTCTGTTTCTGTTGTGTAGATAGGTTCATTTGTGCTGTATTTTAGATTTCACATAATAAGCAGTATCATAGGGTATTTGTTTTTCTGGGACTTACTTGACTACAAGAATCTCTAGTTGTATCCATGTTGCAAATGGCATTATTTCATTCTTTTTTATGGCTGAGTAGTATTCCATTGTGTATATGTACCACATCTTAATCCATTCATCTGTCAGTGAAAGTTTAGGTTTCCATGTCTTGGCTATTGTAAATAGTATTGCTATGAACATGAGGGGTGCATGTATCTTTTTGAATTGTAGTTTTGTCCAGATATATGCCTGGAGTGGGACTGCTGGATTATATGGTAGTTCTATATTTAGTTTTCTGAGGAGTCTCCATAGTATTTGTACCAATTCACATTTCCATCAGCCCGGTAGGAGGGTTCCCTTTCCTCCACACCCTCTCCAGCATTTGTTACTTGTAGACTTACTAATGATGGCCATTCTGATCAGTGTGAGGTGGTACTCCATTATAGTTTTAATTTGCATTTCCCTAATAATTAGTGATGTTGAGCATTTTTTCATGTGCCTACTGGCCATCTGTATGTCTTCTGTGGAGAAGTGTTTAAGTCTTCTACCCATTTTTTGATTGGGTTGTTTGAGTTTTTTGTTGTTGAGTTGTATATGAGTCAATAGTAAATTTCAAATATTAAACATTTGACAGTGCATCGTTTGCAATTATTTTATCCCATTATGTATGTTGTCTTTTTTTTTTTTCTGGTTTCCTTTGCTGTGCAAAAGTTTTTAAGTTTGATTAGATCCCGTTAGTTTATTTTCGTTTTTATTTCTATTGCCTTGGGAGACTGACCTAAGAAAATATTCATAAGGTTGATGTCAGAGAATGTTTTGCCTCTTCCAGAAGTTTTATGGTGTCATGTCTTATGTTTAAGTACTTAAGCCATTTTGAGTTTACTTTTGTGCATGGTATTCTAGTTTGATTTACATGAAGCTGTCCAGTTTTCCTAGCACCACCTGCTGAAGAGACTTTTTCCTATTTTATATTCTTGCTTAATTGACCATAGGTGTCTGGGTTTATTTCTGGGCTCTCTATTCTGTTCCATTGATCCATATATCTGTTTTGTTTCTTGTTGTTTTGTTTTGTTTTTGCTTTTTGGGGTTGCACCCATGGCATATGGAATTTCCTAAGCTAGGGGTCAAATTGGAGCTGCAGCTGCCAGCCAACACCATAGCCACAGCAATGGGGGATCTGAGCCATGTCTGCAACATACACCACAGCTTGTGGCAATGCTGGGATCAAATCCTCATCCTCATGGATAACTGTCAGGTTCGTTTCCACCGCACCACAATGGAAACTCACAATATATATGTTTTTGTACCAATACTACACTGTCTTGATTACTGTAGCTTTGTAATATTGTCTGAAGTCTGGGAGAGTTATGCTTTTTTTTTTTTTTTTGGTATGCTACTGCTTTTTCTCTCCCCTGAGGATTGTTTTTGACAATTCTTGGTCTTTTAAATGGTTCCATATAAATTTTTGGATAATTTGTTCTAGTTCTGTGTAAAATGTCATGGATAATTTAAAAGGGATCGCATTGAATCTTTTGGTCATGTGACCATTTAAACAATATTAATTCTTACACTCCATGGAGCATGGGATATCTTTCCATTTCTTTGAATCCTCTTTAATTTCCTTGATTAATATTTTATAGTATTCATCATATAAGTCCTTCATCTCCTTGGTTAGGTTTATGCTTAGATAGTTATTTTTTTGGTGCAATTTTAAAAGGTAATTTTTTTATATTCCTTTTCTAATATTTCATTTTTAGTACACAGAAATGTAACGGGTTTCTGAATGTTAATCTTGTATCCTGCTACTTGGCCAAATACATTTATCAGTTTGAATAGTTTTAGTGTGGAGTCCCTAGAGTTTTCTACATATAGTATCATGTAATCTGCATATGGTAACAATTTTACCTCTTTTCAAATTTGAATACCTTTTATTTCCTTTGTTTGTCTGATTGCTGTGACTAGAACTTTCAATACTGTGTTGAATTAGTGAGAGTGGGCATCCTTGTCTTGTTCCAGATTTGAGCAGGAAAGCTTTCAGCTTTTTTCTGTTGAGTGTTGGCTGTGGGTTTGTCATAAATGGTTTTTATTATGTTGAGATACCCACTTTGCTGAAAGTTGTTATCCTGAATGGATGTTGGATTTTTGTCAAACGTTTTTTCTGCAGCTATTGGGATGATCACTTAGTTTTTGACTTTTCCTTTGTTAAAGTGGTGTATGACATTGATTGCCTATGTTGAACCATCTTTGTGAACTTGGGATGAATCCCACTTGGTCATGATGTATGATCTTTTTTATGTGTTGGATTTGCTTGGTAAAATTTTGTTGAGAATTTTTGCATCTATATTCATCAAAGATATTGGCCTATAATTTTCTTTTTTTTGGTAGTATCTTTGGTTTTGGTATTAGGGTGATGGTGGCTTCATAGAACATCTTTGTTAGTGTTTTCCTTCTTCGGTCTTTTGGAAAAGTTTAAGTAGGATGGGTGTAAGACCTTCTTTGTATGTTTGGTAGAATTCACCTTTGAAGCCATTTGGTCCTAGACTTTTGTTTGTAGGGAGGGTTTTTTTTTTTTATTACATATTCAATTTCATTTTTAGTGATTGGTCTGTTCAAATTATCGACCTTCTTGGTTCAGTTTTGGTGGACCAGTATTTCTAGAAAGTTGCCCATTTCTTCTAGGTTGTCAAATTTGTTGCCATGTAATTGTTCATAGTATTCTCTTATGGTTTTTTGTATTTCTGCAGTATCTGTTTAGATTTCTTCTTTTTCATATTTTGCATATTTGGGTTCTCTCTTCTCAGTGAATCTGGCCAAAGACTTGTCAATTTTATGTCCCCTTTAAAAGAACCAGCTCTTGGTTTTATTGATTTTTTTTCTATTGTTGTTTTAATCTCTATTTTATTGATTTTCTCTCTGATCTTTATGATTTCCTTCCTTCTGCTGACTTTAGGTTTTGTTTGTTCTTTTTCTAATCCTTTTAGGTGATAGGTTAGGCTATTTATTTGAGATTTTTTTTCTTGTTTTTTGAGGACAGCCTGTATCACTATGAACTTCCCTCTAAGAACTGCTTTTGCAGCATTCGATAGCTTTTCTATGAT
Organism: Phacochoerus africanus; assembly: GCF_016906955.1. Lineage (NCBI taxonomy): Eukaryota > Metazoa > Chordata > Mammalia > Artiodactyla > Suidae > Phacochoerus > Phacochoerus africanus. Next base: position 101,205,275 of record NC_062548.1, on the reverse strand, counting down.
TGTGTTTTCATTATCATTTGTCTCAGGTATTTTAAAATTTCCTTTCTGATTTCCTTGTTGACCCATTGGTTTTTTAATAGCAGGTTTTTAGTCTCCATGTAGTAGGTTTTTTTCTCATTTCCTTTCCTGCGGTTGGTTTCTAGTATTATGCCATTGTGGTCAAGGATGTTTGAAATAATTTCTATACTCTTAAATTTGTTGACATTAGTTTTGTGTCCTAGTATTTGGTCAATCCCAGTGAATGTTTCATGTGCACTTGAAAAGAATGTATATTCTGGGTTTGGGGGATGTAATGTCCTGAAAATATCAATTAAGTAACTGTTCTATTGTCATTTGCAATCTCTGTTGCCTTATTGATTTTTCTGTCTAAAGGACCTGTACATTGATGTCAGTAGGGAGTTCAAGTCTTCTACTATTATTGTATTCCCATCAATTTTTCCTTTTATGTCTGTTAGGATTCGTTTCATGTATTTGGGTGCTCCTATATTAGGAGCATATATATTCACCAGTGTAATGTTTCCTCTTCTTGAATTGATCCTTTTATTTTTAAATAGTGTCCTCCTTTGTCTATCTTTATGGACTTTGTTTTGAAGTCTATTTTGTCTGATATGAATATTGTGACTCCTGCTTTCCTGTCATTTCCAGTCACATTAAATATCTTTTTCCATCCCCTTGCTTTCAATTTATATGTGTCCTTTGCCCTAAAGGTGAGTCTCTTGTAGGCAGCATATTGTAGGCTTTTGTTTTTTAATCCAGTCTGCCACTGTATGTCTTTTGATTGGAGTATTCAGTCCATTGACATTTATGATAAATATGTATTTATTGCTGTTTTAAACCTTGTTTTCCCGATGATTATGTTTCTCCTTTGTTCCTTTTTCTTTTTTTGATGAATGATTTCATTTTGTTTTATGCTTATGTCCTCTTTTTGGTTTTTGTGAATATATTGTTTGGTTTTGATTTATGATTGTTAACCCCTTCCTATATCTGCTTGCTTTAGCCTGATAGTCATATAGGCTCAAACACATTCTAAAAAAAAAAAAAAAGACTCTTGATTTTCTTACTCTCCTACATTTTATGATTTTGATGTCCTTTTTTATATCTTCATGTTTATCCTTTTGCTCTTCCTTGTGTTTATCATCACTTTTACAAATAGTTTTTTGTTCTTTTTAATCTGTATAGAGGCTTATTTAAGTGATTACTTTCCAATTGTGATTTCATCCATCCTATGTCTCCTTACTTCTTCTCTGTTTAGAGGAGATCTTTCAATATTTCTTTTAGAATGGGTTTAATATTGTTGTGTTCTTTTAGTTTTTGTTTGAGAAATTCTTTATTTCTCTTTCTTTTTGAAATGATAATCTTGCTGGGGAGAGTATTCTAGTTTGCAAATTTTTCCAGTTTTGAATATGTCTTGCCACTCTCTTTTGGCTTGTAGAATTTCTGTAGTGAAATCAACTGATAGTCTTTTGTGGGGGTTCCATTGTAATTAACTCTCTGTTTTTCTTTTGCTGCCTTTAGAATCCTCTCCTTTAACTTTTGCCATTTTTATTATAATTTGACTTGGTGTAGGTCTATTTGGGTTCAACTTGTTTGGAGCCCTCTGTGCTTCCTGTATATGGATATCTCTTTCCTTCTTTAGATTTGTAAAGTTTTCAGCCATAAATTCTTCAAATATATTTTCAATCCTCTTTTCTTTTTTCTCTCCTTCTGGAATCCCTATTGTGTGTAGATTAGCATGCTCTATGTTATCCCATAGATTTCTTCTATTGCTTTCATTTTTTTTTTTAATTTGGTTTTCTGTCTGCTGTCCTAATAGGATGTTTTCCATTTTTCTATCTTCCAAGTCACTTATTTGTCCCTCTGCATTGTTCAGTCTTCTGTTCAATGCTTATAGTTCAGCTTTTGTCTCTGCAAATGAATGTTCTAATTTTTCTTTGCTCCGTCTTATAATTTCTAGTTCATTTTCAAAATAATTTGCATTACTGTTGATATCTGTTCTTAATTCCTTCAGTATTTTTACTGTCTCTTTTTTTGAATTCAGTGTCTGTTGGACCACAGCAGTCTGTTTCATTGTTTGTTCCTTCAGGGGAATTCTCCTATTCTTTCCACTGGAAATGGCTCCTGTGCTTCTTCATTTTGCTTATATTTTCCTTATTCTGTGAATCTATGGAAAACAATTATCTATTGTAGTCTTGGAGGGCTATTTATATGCAGGAGTGTCTCTGGGTAGCTTATGTGAGCTTACTATTTGTTTTTTGGGGTTTTTTTGGGGTATTTTTGGCATAAGGACTGCTTTTGGTTGGATGCTTCCTGTCTCTTTCCTCAGTGTGTGCAGGTGAATGACCCATGATAGGGGTGTGCAGGTGAATGACCCATGATTGGGGTGTGCAGGTGAATGACCCATGATAGGGGGCGTGCAGGTGAATGACCCTTGATAGGGGGTGTGGAGGTGAATGACCCATACATGCTTCCATGGAGGTAGGGGCAATGGGCAGCACCTGTAGAAAATGCCTGGTTGCCAGTTCCTTGGCAGTGGTGAGGGCCCACAGGAATGTGGAGGCAGCAGGCCCTGGTTGTAGAGCCCTGGGCAGTGGAGGTGACCTTATGGGAGGTGGGACGGCACCCAGAGCCTTTGGCAGCAGCAACAGCAGTTCATGGTGCATTTCTAGGGGGGTGAGGGCAACAGATAGCACCTGGTTACAGGGGCCCTCCACAGCAGTGACCCTTGAGGTGACAGGCCACAAGCAATGCCTGTTCACAGGACCCTTATTGATGGTGGGCTGGACATACCTCAGGAGTCCAAGACGGCTGCTTGTACCCACACCCATAACCCTCGCAAGAGGTGCCCTGCTGCCTGAGAGCCCACACACATGCAGAGAAAGCAGGTCCTACAGCCATCCCCCCCTCCTCCTCCTCTTGCCCTCCCCAACACTGGTACCTTGCTACCCCTGTGGGCCCAGGCCTCCTTTCGTGCTCCCTCAGGCTGTTTCCACACAGCCAACCCTAGTCCTTTCCCCAGAACTGAATTTTGCAGCCCAAGTCTCTCAGGCTGTGGAGCCCCGGGCGGTGGTGTTGATGGTCTATGTGGCTCTCTCTCTGCTTTGCCCTCCTCTGACTGGCTGCTGTGCTTTTTTCTGAGAAGCTTTGAGGCTTCTTCTCTGCCCTGGCTGATCTCCTCATCAGTTAGGTGGTCCCCCAGGGTGCTGATCCCTTTCCTCTTCACAGCTCCCTCTCAGGAGAGCTGATCCCGTCATAATTCTTTTTTTTTTTTCTTTATTCTCTCTCTTTTTCTTTCTCTTTTTTTCTTTTCATTCTACTCAGTTATGTGGAGGGGTTCTTGCCTTTTTTGAAGGTCTGAGTTCTTCTGCCAGCGTTCAGTAGATGTTCTGTGTGAATCATTCTACGTGTCGATGGTTCTTTTTTTCTTCTTGATGTATTTGCTGAAAATGGTGAGCACCACGTCTTATTCCTCTGCCATCTTGATCATACTTCCTGAATAATATTTCATCAAATGTACAGACCATGTTTCATTTATCCATCAGTCCATTGATGGACATGGGTCATTTCTACCATTTGGCTATTGTGAATAATGCTGCTCTGAGAATTTGGTGTGCAAATATCTATTTGAGTCCCTGATTTCAAAACACCCAGAAGTGGAATTTATTGAATCCTCTAATTTTTTGAGGAACCACTATACTGTTTTCCACAGTGTTTGCTGTACTATTTTACATTCCCACCAACAATGCACAGGGGTTCCAGTTTCTCTGTATCCTTAACAATGGTTGTTATTTTCAGGCGGGGGGGTGGGTTGTTTGTTTTTATTTTTGTTCCCTTTTTATCAAAGCTATCCTAGTGAGTGTGAAGTGGTATCTCATTGTGGTTTTGATTTGCATTTCTCTAGTGATTAGTGGTACTGGGCATCTTTTCAAATGTTTACTGGCAGTATATCTTTAGAGAAATGTCTATTCGAGTCCTTTGCCCATTGTTAAATTGGGTTGTTGTTGTTGCTGAGTTAAATAGTTTTATGTGTGATATACATGAACATGAGGATACGTGGTGACGGTGGTGGTATGTGTCTTGGTCAAGAATGTGCTTTCAGAGAGACAGCAAAGTATAGTAGAAAGGTGACTTTGGATCTAAATACCAGCTCTACAATTTATTAGTTACAGGAATCTGTACCTCAAACTTCTGATCCATAAAATGGCCATTATAACATCTTCTAGGAGGTGTTGATGAATAAGCTAGATCATCCCCTAGCAAAGTCCCTCAGTAAATCTGTTTCCTTCTCTCACCTGATTGTTGAATTGTCGCTGATGCGGTGATTGTTTTAGCTTCCCTTCTTTGGAGCACACAGCAAAACTGGATATAAACTTTTTGCTTGCAGATTATTTGAACTGGATTATTATTAGTTTGAATAAAATCTTCAGTTGTTACACTTAAATACTATTAGAGAAAAGCACTGGAATAAATAAGGCTGTAATTTGGTCATTTCTTTCTTAGAAAATTGCTATTTTTTTCCTTATAGTGTTACTCTTAGAAAACAAATTTCAGTAAATGGTAATTATTTTTGAGTCTTTTTTTTGAAAGATATTTTTACTTCTTTAGGACATTTTCTGTCGTTCTTATTTTGGATCTTTCAAAACCTAATGACCTTTGGCCCACCATGGAGAATCTGTTGCAAGCCACAAAACGTCATGTAGATAAAGTGATAATGAAGCTGGGGAAGAAAAATTCTAAAGCAGCTTCTGAAATGAGACAGAAGATATGGAGTAATATGCAGAAGGACCATCCAGTGAGTGGCTGTTGGGGTTATTCCTGGATTTCTTAGCTCCATACATAGTTAAAGTTAACATCACAAACACATTCTTGAGATTTGTATGCATGAGTTGAGATTCATTTGATGTAGATGAACCTGTTCACTGGAAAATTATAGCAATTTAATAAAACCTCAGGAGCAAAACAAGGAAAAAGATTTTGTATGTCTTATTAGACATCTTCTGTGATTGTTATGGCACATTACACCAATCAAAAGGAACAGAGTTTTAAAGTAGTAGTTTGATACTGATTTTATAATCTCTGTAAAATGAAGCTAAAAAGCCAGATTGTACAAATGTCACCTGGCAAAGACTAGATGAAGCTACAATTTTAAGCAAGGAGCAGGGTTTTAACAGCCTTCACCTTCACTCTATACTTTAGATTCATTCAGTGGCTGTCACATAATCAATATCTTTTTATCATCTGATAATTAATAAAATTATAAAGTTGCAATGTGATAACACACACCCTTTATATACAGCCATGAATTTTGTCTTTGAGAAAACTAAGAGCAGTATTTTATAGTACCCAGAGTGTATATGAATGTATTTTACAAAGGTAATATCAGAACATAACTGAAAGTTTACGGATCCCACGTATGCAGTATAAATGTTACTGTAACAGACAGTTAATACAAAATAATAAAAAACAAAAACAGGAAGATGACATTTTCTTATGTTACATAAGAAAATTAAAGGGCAGAACATGAAAATGTGATTATATATCACAGTAACTTAGGAACTTATTTCTAGTTTTATGCTTGAGAAATGTAGCTTAGTAAGTGGAAGTTAAATATTGGAATAACCTCTATGTCAAGCAAACATTGTCAACATTATGAGAAGATTTAAAATGAGATAAGTAGAATTTGCTGAATACATAGTAATAAATAATTATAACCAATGAAATATATTTGTTAACAGGATCGTGAATTAATTGATCCATTCCCAATTCCTCTGGTCATAATTGGAAGTAAATACGATATTTTCCAGGTAAGCTCTTCCCCTTCTAGTTGAGTTTGTGTACGTGCATGCCTGGTCTTTATAGGAGAGAAACAAATGCAATAACGAAATGACAAAATTGACTTGGGGAGGGAGAGGTCAGGGGTCACACATCTTAAAGATTTTGGAAAAGAGGATATAGTTGGGAAAGAGAAAATAGGAAGAGTAAATACTGTGAAATGGGGATAAGGTAGAGGATTTAGAAACCAAATCCAATCCAGTTACCAAGGGACAGGACTTAACGTCCCAACTTTTAAATTGAAGAAAGTAGAAAATTGGTTTCTTCTTATCTTGACTTGTCAGAGAATCCTCAGGGTATTCCATGTTATAAAATGTGTGCTAATATCTAAATTCTATTGAGCTAAGTGTTTAAACAAGGAAAGATCTGAAAGCTGTAGCTCTAGAAGGCTGCAGCTCTGTTCAGCTCTCTGCAAATAGCAAGGTAATAGAATCCTATCCTTCAAGGTACATTCCAAAAAAGTAAATAAATAAGAAAGAATCTATTTCTGTACTTAAAAATTTCTGCTTTCTTGCTACAGATATTTAGTTCCCTCAACTTGTTTTTTCTTTGTAATAACATATTTCTTCAGGACTTTGACTCTGAGAAGAGAAAGGTAATATGCAAGACACTTCGTTTTGTTGCACATTATTACGGAGCATCATTAATGGTTTGTACACTTCCTATCCTTTGGGTTTGCATGGACAGTAGCAATTTTTTTTTTTTTTTGTCTTTTTGCCATTTCTTGGGCCACTCCCGTGGCACATGGAGATTCCCAGGCTAGGGGTTGAATGGGAACTGTAGCCACTGGCCTAGGCCAGAGCCATAGCAATGCTGGATCCGAGCTGCATCTGTGACCTATACCACGGATCACGGCAACGCCGGATCCTTAACCCACTGAGCAAGGCCAGGGATTGAAACCACAACCTCATGGTTCCTAGTCGGATTCGTTAACCACTGAGCCTCGATGGGAACTCCACAGTAACAGATTTGATAGGTGCTAATGCTTTTACGAATGCATGTCATCCCCTTCTTTCCTTTCCCATTGCCCCCAAACTCTCTTGTTACAGAGTGTTTATCATCCATTTATAGAACATCCTCTGCTAGGTGTTGCCTAGGTGTTCAAGCAAAAATTCTAAATTTCTGATAGCCATAAATACCAATCATCCTTAGAAAGAGATAAATTGGTTATATATTTATCCATTTTTACAGTTTCCCCTTAAGAGAATCTGTTTTCTTTTGAAAGAGGAAAAAAACCTTTAACAACATGTTGGGTTTTTTTTCTTTCTTTCTGTCTTTCTTTGGCTGCGCCACGGCATATGGAGTTCCCAGACCAGGGATCAGATCTGAGCCACAGTTGAGACCTGCACCACAGCTGTGGCAACTCCAGATCCCGAACCTATGCTGCCTAGCCGGGGAGCAAACATGCGTCCCAGTGCTCCAGCTATGCCCCTGATCTTGTTGCATCACAGTGGAAACTCCAACAGTGTGTTCTTTTTTAAACTTAAAAAAGGGCTGCTTGTTGTAGAGGTTAAAAATAGGAACTTCGGAGTCATGCTGCCTGGGTTCGTATCGCAGGGCAACAGTGTACTAGATAATGTGGTCTTGCACAAATCGCAGAATCTCACTGAAGCTTCCGTCTCCTCCAGGGTAAAATGGACAAAAATAGTACCTTGTTGTGAGGATTCATAGACGGGAGTACCTGTGAAATCCTTAGCTCAGGGCCCGACACAAAGTATTGCTCAGTAAAGGCTGGGTCATATCATTACTATTATCATTATCTTCTCCAGCAGGACCAGATATTGCTGGATATTCTTTAATGTAATAAAATATAAAAACAGTTTTATTTAAAAAAGATTTTTTCCCCATTTGATTGGCCTCTTTTCCCCTCTAAATCAAAATGTTCAGAGGAACCTGGAGACAACATAGCCTAGCCCCCAGCCTTCATGGCTAGTATATTCTGACTAAAGGTAATACATAGGATTTGTATTTAAAATTTTTACATTTCTCAAAATATTCCAAATACATTTTATCATGTATTTTTCTTTAAAAAAAAGCAATCCCCTTTTATGTTTGTGTGGTATCTGCTTACATATTAACAAAGCACTCTGGAAATATTCTTTCCTGTTTTGAAAAGATACAGGAAATTTAAAGTAAATTAGTCATTCAGGGCACAGAAGTAAAGACTGTGGATCTTGTAGTTTCTCATTTTTGTCACTAGATGAGGCCCTACATTTACTTCGGGTTAATTAGCTGGGGGAAACTCCTGCCTTTCATTAGGAACAGATCCTGCTTGATGATCAGCCAAGGCCCAGGCAGCTTTTATGGGGACAGATTTCAGTGAAGTCAGGTCAGTGCAGGCCACAGCAGGCTGTGTTAACCATAGCTCAAAAGATTCAGGAACTGGGGAAATGATTTGAGAATTCTTCCTCTCAGCTTTCAGTGAGCCAGAGGGATCAGTGCTTGGGGTTAGAGGAGTACTTCTGGACCACCAAGGGAACCAGAAAAGCCTTTCCAGCTTCCCAGGCCCAGAAGAGAGCAGCCAAAGTTACCAAAGCCCCATCTTTCACGTCCACTCTTACCCTACAGCCCATTCAAGGGAGCGAGTTGGGTACTGCATTACAAGATTCAGTGACACTCAGGAGTTCCCGTTGTGGCTCAGTGGTTAATAAATCCAACTAGGAACCATGAGGTTGCGGGTTTGATCCCTGGCCTTGCTCAGTGGGTTAAGGATCTGGCGTTGCTGTAAGTTGTGATGTAGGTCGCAGACGTGGCTCAGATCTGGCATTGCTGTGGCTCTGGTGTAGGCTGGCAGCCGCAGCTCCGATTTGACCCCTAGCCTGGGAACCTTCATGTGCCACGGGAAGCAGCCCTAGAAATGGCAAAAAGACCAAAAAAAAAAGATTCAGTGACACTCAGCAGGGTTTTTTTTTAAAACATAGTTTACCTTCAATAGTATGGGCAATCTAATCAAGTTAATAAAAGCAAAAAGAAATAAACGTTGATAAGTTGGACCAGATTAAATGGAGAACCACCAGGATGGTAGGGGACATAAAATTATGATCTAAGAGGAACAGTATACAATTAGATTGTACCATCTAGAATGTGGTAACACTAAATACTTGAACTGTTCCATGGAAAAGGGATTAGATGTATTCTTTGCTCTTTTAGAGTCAAGAACAAGGAATCAAGAGAGTTTGGTTCAAATTAAGAAAGAAACTTCAAATACTAACATTTTCTGAAAATGGTATAAGTTAGAGTTCCTGTTGTGGCTCAGAGGGCTAAGGACCTGACATTGTCTCTGTGAGGCTGCGGGTTCGATCCCTAGCCTCGCTTGGTCGATTAAAAATACAGCATTGCCATGAGCTGCAGCATAGGACGCAGATGCAGCTCAGATCCAGTGTTGCTGTGGCTGTGGTGAAGGCCTCAGCTGCAGCTCGGATTATACCCCTAGCCCAGGAACTTCCATATGCCACAAATAAAAAGGAGGAAAAAAAATGGAATAAGTTGTTTCTGAAAATAAGTTCCAGGAGGCACTGAGTTCACAAGTAGAAGCTCTACAGCTATTTGTGGAGGATATTTTCAAGGCAACTGATGCAACAGATGGGGAAGGGGAGTTGAGTTAAAAGCTTCTTGGGAGTTCCCATCATGGCGCAGCAGAAACGGTATCCATGAGGATATGGGTTCGATCCCTGGCCTCACTCAGAGGGTCAGCAGTCTGACATTGCTGTGAGCTGTGGTATAGTTCGCATATGCAGCTCAGATCCTGCATTGCTGTGGCTGTGGCCAGAAGCTGTAGTTCTGATTCGACCCCTGGCCTGGGAATTTCCATATGCTGCAAGGGTGGCCCTTGTAGTCCCATGAAATACATTTGTGGTGAGGTTTTCTTCACCATATAGGGAACATAATAGATAATATAAAAAGAAGAAGAGAAAGAAGTGTTTTTAAAATTCGATTAAAGTTTTCATGTTAAAAAATTGTCTCGGAGTTCCCGTCGTGGCGCAGTGGTTAACGAATCCGACTAGGAACCATGAGGTTGTGGGTTCGGTCCCTGCCCTTGCTTAGTGGGTTAACGATCCGGCGTTGCCGTGAGCTGCGGTGTAGGTTGCAGACGCGGCTCGGATCCCGCGTTGCTGTGGCTCTGGCGTAGGCTGGTGGCTATGGCTCCGATTCGACCCCTAGCCTGGGAACCTCCATATGCCGCAGGAGCGGCCCAAGAAATGGCAAAAACAAAAACAAAAAAAAATTGTCTCAATAGAAGCATAAAATTGCTTTAATTTTAAAAAATATAAATGTATCAAATCATAGATTCACACTAGTGTTCTCCTTGGAATACTTTCCCTGGGAGCCTGTTCTTAATCCGTAATGAATCTTATCCTGAAAGCTGATCTCTCTTTGCCTTATAATTACATTTCATTTTGGTTCAAGATTGTTTTTCCGGCTTTGGTACCTCTGAGTCACTCTGATTTGGCTGGGTGACGTTTGATATCTCCAAAAAATCCAAATTAGTCTTCAAAAGATTTGTAGAGTAACCATATATCCCAACTTTCACCTGATTTTTCTCAGCTTAATTATTAATAGTACCCACCCCTGCCCTGTCTTATTCTCTAAGATGTTCCAGTTATGATCACCCTAGTTACAGACCACCCCTGAGAATATTCAGTAGCTTATTTTTCAGGCTCCAAAAGCAATGCAGAAGAGAAGTTAAAAAAAATCATTTTAGTGAGTGTGAGTATTGTTGGACAGGCCTTCAACTCCCACATTAACTGCTTTGAAGACAGTAATATGCCCTGGGAAGGGAAAGTTATTTATGATGCCCACTTCCTGTTTTGTAACCAACCAGTTTGCACCTTGGCAATGAGGATAATCCATTCGATATCATGCATTCCTGTAGTTTGAAGAGTGGATTAAGACAACTGCTTTTGAGCTTGCTTTCTTTTCCTTTGCTTACTCAAACACAAGTATTTGTTAGGCAAATAAATAGTAATTCTCCCAGTAATATGTACTCACTCAAAACCATATTTATTTTACCTGCTATTTGAAAAGCAGAGCATGTAATTGATTCCCCTGATTTTTTTTTTATCTTTTTAGTTTACCAGTAAATCGGAAGCTCTATTACTAAAAATACGTGGAGTTATTAACCAGTTGGTATTTGGCATTGACAAAAGGTAGTTAAAATATTTTTTCATTTTATCATTTTTGGTATTATCTCATTCAGTTATCATCTTTACCAGTCTTTTGTTTCTTGACCCCAGAAGTGCCTCGGATAACTGTTCTTAAAAGAGATAATTTCATATTATCTCCTGCTGCTTATTTTGTTTAAATATATCTCGGGTTTTACAAGTAAAATGTTATAAAATACTTGAGACTAGAATAAAATAGTGATGTTATACTTGTTTCCCTGATTTCTTTTACTTCTTTTCCCTCATTTTAGTAGCTTTCCCTCTATTATGACTTGTTTATATTGATTAGAAATTGAATCGATAATTTTAGTATGTATTTTTCTTAACCTTCCTACTTTTCTTGCCTTTAAGATAATTTGGGTCTGTCACTTCTTTGTCCTATAAAACCTTTATTAATGCTGTGTTTTAATTTTGGGGAAACAGCTGTGCTCACCACTATACATCCAATGCACAATATTTTAATTTTTGAAATCACTTGCCTTAACTTTCACTCTTTCATTTTGGGTGATGCTCTCACCAGTGGCTAGATATAAAACTCTGCTCTTGTATTTACAGTAGGCAGGCTATTCGATTGATAAACTAAATTAGATTCTTTTTTCTTCTTATCCATGTAGTAAATCAATATGTGTGGATCAGAATAAACCACTGTTTATCACAGCAGGATTGGATTCTTTAAGTCAAATAGGTTGGTAAACTTATTAAGATTGTTCAATCTTTTTTTAATTGCTTATTGATTTTATCCTACTCCCTGTTCACTTCATCTCCAACTTTACCACTGTTTCTGGTTTCATTATCATTGCTGTTATTTCTTACATATTTATTCGTATACACAGAATTGATGCATAATGCATTACATTGACATATTTGCAAAAGAAGGGATGTTGCCTCATGAAAGGCTGATTTCTCTGATCTCTAGTCCACTAAAAAATTCGCATGTATTTTCTTTTCCTCACTGATTTCCAGGTACTTTTAAACTTAAGCTCCTTGAGTTTAGAAGGAAACCAGAAACATAGAGTGGTCAGGAAATTAAAAGCTATACATTATGGCAGTGATGAAACACCTGAGAGATGCAAGTGATGGAATAAATCAAAAAGACCACAGTTGTACTTTGTAATTAGATATGCCTTAATTTCTCATTATGAAAACAACTTGCCTCATCTAATGGGATGTGTTTCCTAAACTTTAGATGCCACAGGCAAAAGGAATTTTAAGAGTTTAAAGAGTCAGGCTCCTTGTCTTCTCAAGAACTGTTTTCATTGTGGAGATTTTTAGACCCAGCAGCTCTTTATTCTCAGGTTGCATAGTTTGGTTTTAAAATTGTAATGGACAATAGCTTTCTTTTTTATCCCTCATCCCTCATTACTCTTTCAAGCTAAAGTTGACTTGACTTCAAATGTAGAGATCTTTCTGCTTTTTAGGGCCACACCCATGGCATATCGAAGTTCCCAGTTAGGGGTCAAATCAGAGATACAGCTGCAGGGCTACACCACAGCTGCAGCAATGCAGGATCCAAGCCACATCTACAGCTCACAGCAAAGCCGGATCACTGACTGACCCACTGAGCAAGGCCAGGGATAAAACCCGCATCCTCATGGATACTAGTCAGACTCATTTCTGCTGTACCACAATGGGAACTCCCAAATGTAGAGATCTTTGACAAGAGATTATAAATTGAATTGGAATGAGAAGAATAGATGTGGTAATGAGTGATCATAGACTGATTTTTATATTTATTATTAGTATCAGCTTAATTTTATTAGCAGTGAGAATCACTATGTACTGATAGATAACACTGATAGAAATCTTTTGCTGAGTTCCCCTCATGGCTTAGTGGGTAATGAATCTGACTAGGACCCATGAGGTTGTGGGTTCCATCCCTGGCCTCATTCAGTGGGTTAAGGATGAGGTGTTGCTGTGAGCTGTGGTGTATGTTACAGAGGCAGCTCAGATCCCACGTTGCTGTGGCTGTGGTGTAGCCCGGCAGCTACAGCTCTGATTAGACCCCTAGCCTAGGAACCTCCATATGCCATGGGTGCAGCCCTAGAAAAGACAAAAAAAAAAAAAAGAATTTCTTTTGCCCATGTGAGTAGAGATGGTCAGAAAACAGATGAAAATTACTGAATTTAAAAAATCATGGAGCTTGGACCTCATCAGAATTAAAAACTTTTGCTCTTTTTTTTTCTTTCTTTTTTTGGTCTTTTTTAGGGCCATACCCGCAGCATATGGAGGTTCCCAGGCTAAGGGTTGGATCAGTGCTACAGCTGCCAGTCTACACCACAGCAATGCTGGATCCGAGCCATGTCTGTGACCTACACCACAGCTCATGGCAACGCCGGATCCTTAACCCACCAAGCGAGGCCAGGAATCGAACCTGCATCCTCATCGATACTAGTCAGATTCATTTCTGCTGAGCCACGATGGGAACTCCAACTTTTGCTCTTAAAAGCCCATGTGAAAAGGATAAAAGACATGTTAAAATCTGAGAGAAAATATTTTAAAACTACATGTTTGAAAATAGGTAAAAACTACATAAATGACTAGTATCTAGACTACATAAAGGAATTAATAGTAAAAAAAAAAATCCAACTAGAAGATATGCAAAAGACATGAGTAGACATTTCACTTAAGAGGATATTCAAATAGCAATAACATGAAATGATGCTTAGTATCATTAATTGTTAAGGTGTTGCAAATTGAAACTGCAATGAAAGACCACCACATACTTATCAGACTGGCTAAAATAAAATAGAATGACAACACCAAATGCTGGTGAGGGGATGCAGAGAAACAGGATCACTCAGACATTGCTGCTGGGAATGTAAAATGGCACAGCCACTCTTGAAAACAGTTTGACAGTTTTTTATAAAACTAAACTTGCAGCTACTTTATGACCTAGAAATTTCACAATTGAACATTTATCTGAAAGAAAATGAAAACTTTATGTTCACAGAAAAATCTGTACACAAGTATTCATGGCACCTTTATTTGTAACAGACCCAAAGTGGAAAAACCCAGATGTCATTCAACAGGTAAATGGATAAACAAACTGGTGTATACATAGCATGGAATAATACTCTGCCGTAAAAAGGAACAAACTATTGATACGAACAGCAACTTGGGTGAACTTTCAGGAAAGTTTACTGAATGAAAAAAGCCAATCAGGAAAGGTTACATACAACATAATTCAAGCCTACAAAGGTGATAAAAATAATAGAGAACTTAATACACACACAGGTGAAGACAAGGAAAAAACTTGGGAAATCTGAATAAGATTGGTGGATTATGTCAAAGTCTTTCCCACCAAAGTGGTAAGGACGCCTCAGGAGATCAACAGTAACATAGTGTGAGTGAACAGTGTAGGTGCTGGAATAGAAAGCATGAGAAATCTCAGATTATGGATTGAAAATTGCCAAGAAGTAGCAGCATATTTTCAAAATTTTCATGTTAATCTTTAAATTAAATTATGCAAGAAATACATAAAGACATCTGCCTTATAAAATCTTGAAATAGTACATATAAGGATCAAGTTTTGTATGTATCTTTCCAGACTATTTTCTATATATGTGAATGTGGTATAGAAAAAAACTATTTTAATGTGATTGTATCATTCTATATCTATCATTTTGAAATTATCCTTTTTTTTACTCAATACAGCTTGGTGATTTTTCCATATTAATTCCACATGTAGGTCTATTTTGTACTTTAACTGCTGGAGAGCATGACAGAGTGTGGCTGTGCATAGTAATTTAGTTCACAAAACCTCTATTGATGGACATTTTCAGGTGGCCAGTTTTTTACTAATACAAATGATGCTCCTGTGTGAAATCCTTAGTACATGTATGCAGGTGTTTCTAGCAAGAACACCCCAAACCAGAATTGCTGGTTAAGAGGTATGATCTTTTTTAGTATTTTCATAGTATTTAGTGGTGTCAAATTACCCTCTGAATTAGCCATCCCAATTTGCACTCTAACCAGCAGCACGTAAGAATATCTGTTTTCTTACAAATTCACGAAAACATGGGAATATCAAACTTTATATTTTTGCTGGGCTATAGTTTAAGTGTGGAGAAGGAGAACTATAATTTATCATTGCTCTGTCTCCTCTTCCTTTGATATTCAAATCTGCCCCAATGGCCTTGCTACACTGGGTTGGGGTAAATTTTAATAGTGACTGTATTAGGGAGAAGAGAAGTGAGTGATCTAAGATTTATGTTTGCATAAGTGTCATCAGCTTTATTGATAGAGTTTGTAAGGTTTCAGTCAATGCAGTCATTTAGAGTAAAACTTGCAATTTTAGGATCGCCTCCTGTTCCTGATAATGACATTGGAAAGATTCAAGCCCATTCACCAATGGAGTTGTGGAAAAAAGTATATGAAAAGCTCTTTCCACCAAAGGTATATATATTTCTAATTCTTTCAAAACAAGAATTTTCAGCACTACTCAACAGTTCTTGGGAAATGTTCCAGTGGGCCTATTATGGTACCTTTGTTTCCTACTCACATGCCCCAACATCAACTAAACATTTGCCAAAAATCTGTTGTAGATGAGGCACTGTGGGGTTTCAAAGATGGGTAAGACACAGTTCTTGCTCCCCTTCCAAACAGAGTTCTCTGGCTCTTAGAGAAGAAAGAGACAACATCTGAAAGGAGAGGGAGGAGAAAGGACAGGGGGAATCCGAAATGGCCCTCAGAGGTGCCAATAAAAGCTCAAAAGATAGCCTTCACCTTCACCGTCTGGGTGGGGAATGGGAACTTGGCCTGGGAGGTAGATGATAGTCACTGAAGGTCTTGACTTATGGGCATGCAATGATCTGAAGAATTGTGATTTCAGAGTATCAGCACACGAAAAGATGTCAGGGACCCTGCAAGAGACCCTCAGTACGCTGAAAGTGAAGTTGATGAAATGAGAATCCAGAAGGATCAGGTATTATCCTAAACACTTTTAAAATTTCATCTTGTTTTATCACAGAAATATCCATATTAGAATTCCATAAATTTTTCTCAGTTGATTTCCTTAAATTTCTTTACTTTTAAAATTAGTTAAACAGTACACCTTCACTATATTAAAAAGAAACTAAAATTCCGACGTGCACGTAGAAGGAGCTAAGAATCACCTGTCCAACTACCACCCAGAGATGTTCACATATCCTTTTTGGATTTTCCAGTTTCCTTTGTGTTTAAGATAGGTAGTGATTCTTCCCTCATTGCTGTGGAGACACTTCCATGATATCCTTTTGTTTGTGGGACTAGTTAAAAGGTTTTGTTTTTTATTAGGACATTTAGATGTGTCTGTACTTGTATCAGAAAAATTAAGGACGACCCAGTCTAAAAGCACAAAAACACAGATGACAAAACACAATTTCCAGGCTCTCCCAGGAAAGTGATTGCAAGTGGAGACTGCCTTCCCATTTGTGATACACAAGTCTGATGTAAGAATGAAAAGGTTGGTAAATTTATCAGGAGCCAGTGTTTAGATTTTTCCCAGATCTCCGCTTAGTTTGATAAAATGAGACCTGGTGCAGAACGTGACCTTATAGAATTATGCACAGTACATTGAATACTTTGACCTCAGGTGGGATTTGTAGAGCTGAGTAGCTTGGGCAGCCACATGGTTACAAGGGAACTGCACACAACCACTCATTGCGAGCAGTCACCAGGGCCTTTTTCTCAGCACTAGTGTTTCACCTTCACGGGCCCTCGAATAAGTAAGTAAAACATTTTATTTAAACACAGTCCAGAGGGCTTTTGAAAAATATGAATATTTAGAGGGTTTTGTAACTGTAGCGCAGGGAGAGGCATGTTGTTGGAAGGGTAAAATGACCTCTCGTAACCCTTATGTTGGTAGTTCTCTCTGAATTAATAGAGATTAGTTGGAAGTTATCTCTGAATTAATGTTTACCTAGGAGCCAGTGACTAACTGCCATTGTTGATAAGAGGATCTGTTTAAATTATACAGGGATACCTTTTGTTATTTGTATATATATACACACATATGTGGGTATTATTAAAGGGTTAGAGTATTTCTGAGCATCATGAGTTTTCATGTTCCAGCCCATCTTCCCTAACTGACCTAAAACCATACAACTGTTGAGTGGAACTGGAAAGCAGCCCCACAATACCGATATCATTCGTTACTTCACCTTGGACCTCACCGCTTCTTCACGAATTCCCATACCCTCTTGCCCGAGAGATTTTTTTTAACTCATCTGAAGAGTTATAATATCCAAATTTTGCCTCTAAACCAGTTTCATTCATGTTATTTTAGTAAGTGAATGGCATTGATTTCAGTTTGCATGTGCAGTACCTTAAAATAATTTTATACTTCTGTTTTAAAGTCACCCTAAATATTACTACTTGATGCTGAATTATTGAATTGATATCCACATTCAAACCTTGACATTCTAATATCCAAAATTTTAAACTTGTATATTGTTCATGTTCTTCCAAAGTAGTTGCAGGGCCTTATGTTGTTTCCAGTTGTCTGCTGACATATACAGAAACTGACTTAGGTATGAGAGAGTTGTCAATAGATTAATGTTGAAAGATCCCTATGAATTTCCCTCTTAACATTTAAGAATACATTTTCATTTATATGGGCAAGATGGTGCGAGTTTTATTAACACATTGAATTTGTGTGTTAATTAAAGCATTTATCTGCATTAGGTGAAAAACTAATCTGTAGCTTTTAACATTTTTCAGTGAAAACAGCATTATAATCTTTAGATTTGATTTGCCTGTTAGAACAATAATAGCCATCTGAAAGAAATGTCTCACTCAGTAATTACACAAAAGTATGTTCTTATTTAAAAACAACCTCTAAATGCTTGAAAAAGTGTATACTGTATGCTCTGTGTCTTCATACCTTTAACCCAAATAGTTATCCTCACTCTTGAACTTCTTAGGAGGAAAGATGACATCCTGCTTCATTAAAATATAATCCAGTTGCATATGAGTGGAAGGCTAGTCCTGAGCCTGTCTGAAACTAGATGTGATCCCTCCTCTTGACTCCTTCTCCGTCCCCAGACCTCACTCCTAGTGGCTTAAATAATCAGTAATCAAACAAAATATGGCATGGCCGGCGTGACCAGATCCATTCTCTCAGTTTGCTGTATGCAGAAGGGAGAGACTACTAGCACAGACCCTCAAAGCACTGTCCTCTCTATTATCATTGCTAAAAAGAATTCAGCACTTCCAATTAAAGAGTTTGTGATAACTGATTACTGTTAATTCTTTATGAGCTAATAACCTTTGAAACCATAAGCTAAGGTAACGGGTGAACTGAGTTAAGTTCATTAGAAAAAAATAAGCCAACCTATAAATACTACTTTGGAGTTAATACTATAAAAATTCTTCGAGGAGTGCCCGTTGTGACTCTGCAAGGTAAGAACCTAATGTAGTCCCTGAAGGTGCAGGTTCCATCCCTGGCCTTGCTTAGTGGGTTAAGGATCCAGTGTTGCTACAAGCTGCAGTGTAAGTAGCAGATGCAGCTCAGACCTGGCTTTGCTGTGGTTGTGGCATAGGCTGGCAGCTGCAGCCCCAAGGTAGCCCCTAGCCCAGGAACTTCCATATGCCACAGGTTTGGCCATTTAAAAAAAAAAAAGAAAAAGAAAAAAAAAATTCTAAAGTCTTTATACAGTTTTGAAACTTTCAACATTTAAATTTTATTTTTTTTAACATTTAAATTTTAATAACTTAAGGGTATAGGTATGAAACAGACCATTTGTAATTTTCCTGAAAATGAGAATGGAATTTTCCTTTCCTAGCAGCCGTGAACTTGTTACATCAGCCAAAGGGCAGTGGCTGCCTTATCTTGCAGAGTAACCACTTTTTGCTTATCTGAAATAATAATATACTTTGTACAGTTAGACCTTGAACCCATGTACGAGGCCAGGAAGCCGTCCCCTTAGATTGTCCTTTCTGCATGTCAGTTGTCTCGTGCAGCATTTCCACCCCCACTAAAATGTACCTTGACTTTATGAATTGTAAAAGTAACATAAGCTCATTGTGGGAGGAAAAAAAAGCTACAGAAGTATAGAAACCAGAAAATGAAAGTGTCATGCCCTTTCCTTTTTCATGTGGCACATACTACCTACCACTATTATTTTTGCTGGCTGCCTACAAAGTCGGGGGTGAATGAGCCCCCATGTATTTAATCAGGCCTTACTGGGAGTTAGTTATCCAAATTGTTTCCAACTGCATGGAATACACAATGTACACAGTGTAGTGAATATCCTTCTATTTCTTTTTTCTGTTTTGTTTTTTTGGTTTTTTAGGTCCGCACCCTTGGCATATGGAAGTTCCCAGGCTAGGAGTCAAATCAGATCTGTAGCTGCCAGCTCACACCACAGCCCTAGAAATGCAGGGTCCGAGCCGCATCTGCAGCCGATAACACAGCTCACAGCTATGCTGATCCTTAACCCACTGAGTAAGGCCAGGGATTGAACCGACGTTCTCATGTATAGTAAGGGGGTTTGTTTCTGCTGAGCTATGACGGAAACTCCAATACTCATCCTTCTATTTCTGTCCTTCTGCTCTTCTCTCTTATTCTTTGTTATAAATTTCTAAAGCACAATAGGATGTGTACATATTAGGCATTAATTGGCAAACTTCAGCCATGACTTGATGAGAGTTGAACAACAAATGGTTAAAAATAAGATCACTTTATATACTTAAAGTATGACAAATGCTTTATTTTGTTAGTCGAAAGACAGTTTGTATATACCATATAGTGTATAATTTTGTCTGCAACTTTAATCTCTGTAAGTGCTGCTTAGAAACTCTGAAGAATATGTTTCTACAAAATAAATCCCAAGTATAATCATTTATAAAACAGTTGTCAAGAAATTTTGAGAAGGATAACACCATAATACCCCCAAAATACCCCCAAAATGCTAAGGCAGTTTTAGGTGCCTAGTTTAAATTTTAAAGTTTATTTTTTAAGTAATATATGTTTTTGTTTTAGGAACTAGAACAGTACAAAAGAAGTTCTTCCAAGTCTTGGAGGCAAATTGAGCTTGATTCCTGAACCTACTTCAACTACAGTGAATTTATTTCTTCTTTCCCAGATATAAGTAAGATCATTTTATTAATTATTATAATAATGAGTGAGGAAAGTTTAGACATAAACTTTGTTTAAAGGAAAACAAACATTTGTTTAAAGGAAAAGTGGGAATTTCTTGTTAGTGCAACTCCCTGGATACTTTTAAAGTCTCTTAAAAGGGAAAAATTATATGATTACTTGTAATATTTTTTTAAATAAAAAGAATCTTGCATTCCCTACCTCTAACATGTTTTAAGCAGTGTATTCTCGGTTCAGCATTTATAAGTTTTTGCTTAAGTTTTCAGGACTATGAAAGCAAGAGCATTTAGTAACAGCTGTGAGTATGAAGTTGAGCATTTATATTAGACACATTGTGTCTGATGGAACAGTGGATGGGGGGTCACTTTCATGGGTGTCATTTTACTCTAATTAATGGAGGTGCACAAGAAGCACCTGAAGTACTTATTTAAAACACACATTTCTGAGTCCTCACACTCAGAGATCCTAAACCAGTGGGTCTGGAATGGGGCTCAGGAATCTGCATTTTTAATCAGTACCTCTGGTGATTCTGACTTAATTTGAATATAACTTTTTGAAGAATGGGCAAATATAAGGAGGTATTCTTTCAATAAGCAGGCCCAAACTGCATGAGCTGGTGATAAGCAAGATGATTTCCAAGATGGAATAATCTTTAAGAAGCCCTCTAATGCCTGTAGATTTGTGTACCTACAGTTCAGTTTGAAGTAAGCATAATTGCTGTCATTAAACAGGAAAGTATTTGTTCTGTGCTCTTCCCTTTCCACTATAGACTATGTTGACTTTAATATGCTATGCACCCAGCTACAAATAAGCACACTTACCAACCCCAAGAACACCATGGGGTTGGTAAGTGTGCTTATTTGATGAGTGCTATCCAAGTGGATCGCAATGAAATAAAGACTTCCTAAACTAGTTACAGCGCATGTGGTTCCAATACTCTTGAATTTTCTGCCTATCTCCAAGGAACAGCAATCGCAGGAGCAGACAAGCACCCTGCCCGGGTGCTGTGCAGAAAGAGCTCCTTTTAAAATAACAGTGAACATTATGATCTCAGAAACATCACTGACTTGGTCAGAAGAAACAGCCTATTCCACAATAGTAATAGGAATTTTTATTATATAATGTGATTTTTCTTAGATATCACTGTCCATTTTTGACTTGAGACACAAACTATCACATGTTGAAAGTCATTGTGTTTTTCTAAGATGGTATCACTAACATTTAATAGCTTCAAGTCATGTGCTATGTCAATTTCCCAAATGTTTCAGAGCTAGAATGAAATTCATCTGCATATGAATAGCAGAAAATGTTTCCACTTATATCGTACACCCATATCTTTAGTACGTTGAAATCAGTGATTTCAAAAGAGGTTCCTGTGGGACGCTTTGAACTACTTTAATAGACTTTCATCTCCAGAATTGTCTATAACTGATGTGACATATATAATCTGTAAGGCATTATGTAACTATTATACCATAATCATCAGTGTCAAAGACCTTTTATAAAAATTGACAATACTGTTCTGTAATTTACCAATGTCTCTAGATCCTTAAATACTGCTCTAAGAAATAGAATTTTACTGTGGTTTTCTTAATGAACCGATCTTTCCTACTATAATGTGAGACATTTCAAATGCTATAATTTATCATTCTTTATAAGCTAGGTCACAGTAACAAGTTCATGTACTCACTGAGATATTCTCACTCAAAGTTACCATGGTAACATGGAGACAGTTTCATTTCAGATTTGTACATTAATTGAAGATAAATTAGAAAGATAATCATTTAGTCCAGAACCCACTTTTAATAAATCTATATACATAATTTTTTCATGCCTAAAAATTATTTAATCAACTTACTTTCTCTTTACAGTTCAAGAACATGAATTCCTAACATAGAGCTGTTCTTCATAGTGTAAATGTTGGGTCAGTTGAGCATCTCTTCTATATGGACTTTAAATAACAGCTGCTCTCCAACTTTAAAAATGTCATTTCTCAGTACATACACTTTTTATCTTGTAACATGGGCTCTTAATTTTGTAGGTAAACTAAATGGAAAGTGAAAAATAGCAAACTAATCTTTTTGTCTGGTGTGTTCTCAGTTCAGCCCATTCCTGCAGTTTTTCCTTTTAACTCTCAGTAAAATCAGTGGGTGCTCGGTGTCAGGGGTCTTCATCCAGCACCTGTCCAACATCCTCTCCCTGTGACCAGGTAACTTATGTGAACACGTGCACATAAATGTGGGTTTTTAAATGATAATGAAGGCATTCTTACCCAAGTCTGTGTGCCGCTTTGCTTCAATCAAACCACAACTCTCTTTTCTGTTACTTATGTCAGTAATCTTTCAGGTGTTTTCTTTTTTTTAACTAAATCCTTTATCAAATGTAAGCATAATTTAACTGACCTATTTTGCTGTGTCTAGAACAAAGAAAACAAATAGTCACACTAGTCTCCCATAACTTTATGAATTATTATTATTTACTTCTTTGGAGCAGCTCAGTCGCAACTTCCAAATACCACATGTCCCCTGCAAGTTGGAGTAGCATTCAAGGCCAGCATGGATCCAAGGGGGCACAGATGGAGTCTTAATGGTTAAAAGACTTAAAATGTACTATTAAGAATCACATGGCATCCTTTTTCTCAGAAAGTCAAAGCACTCCTGTACATCTAGGAGCTTAAGTTCCATTTTCACAGCAGTGTTCTTTACTATCTGCTGATGAGATGATCCCTTATTTTAAAAACAATTATTCCCAGGATGACAAGAGTTGGGATAAATGAATACAAAATCACAAAGTTTGTTGTGAATCTGGATGTTGCACCTGGACAGGTTCTCTCAATGAACTGAATTCCTTGACTCAAGGCACACATTGGATTAGTTGACACAGAAGCATTTGAGCTGCCTGTGGGGGGATGGGGGGGGGGAAGATCGACAATGTCAGATGTGTTACTTGCAAGGTCATTTAATCAACACATATTTATTACCAAATCCCCACTGCATGCTTAGCATTCTGCTAAGTACCCTTCTTCATAAAGATATTGGATGCAGGTTTATTTCCTTTAGGTATATACTCATTACCATAGATCATGCTAAAAATTATGATCACTTAGCACTGAATATCCCAAGGTTACTGTTATCACCTAAAGATGTTTAGAACAACTGCTAAATTCTGCCCTGTTCTTTAGTTGTCTTCAGAGTGGCCTAGGATTTTCAGAGGCCAGGAGTGCCTTGCTGAGCTCCTACTGCCCTTCCAAGGGATCAGGGAACAGACTTTTGCCAAAAATGGTTCACTCAGCTACATACTACGTACATTTTGGAGAACAAAAAAACCACTGCATCCTGCTTCAGCCTGTTCAGTAGTATAGGAATTAATTCCATCCAGAAAATATTAGAGTTTACCTAAGTATACATTGTTTTCTTATTTTTGTTTTTCTTTCTAAGGCCACACCTGCAGCATATAGAAGTTTCTGGGCTAGGGGTCGAATCAGCTGCAGCTGCCAGCCTATGCCACAGCCACAGCAACTCAGGATTCAAGCCACATCTGAAACTATACTGCATCTTACAGAAGTGCCAGATCCTTAACCCACTGAGCAAGAGGAGGGGTCGAACCCGCATCCTCACAGAGAGGACATCGGGTACTCAACCCACTGAGTCACAAAGGGAATTCCCCTCTGTGTACATTGAGTCTGTAATTTTCTAAAAATATCATGGTGGGCTTAAGCTGTTGACCTTTAACAGGTGACTAATTTGACTACTGCTTATTTTAAAAACTAGAGGAAATATTATCATATTTCAAAATATAGCTTTTATTTTAAATACATTTCCCTCAATGTATTTTTCTGAATATGTAAAAATATTTTCTTGAAGTAGTATGTTAAAAATAGATTCCAAAATAGAATACTTACCACAAGTGAAATTCTGTCCATAGAACTCATTGACCACAAGAATTTCAGAACAATATTTTTGGAATGTAAAATAGCTGAGGATTTTAAAAGGGATGGGCATTTCTTCCATGTTTCTTAAAAAACAAAAAGAAAGATGAAATTTAATAGGCTCTGGTTAACCGTCCTACCAAATGAAAAGGGAACCCTTATGTTTCGCAATAGGAATATATGCAGCTTTTCATCTCTCATTATCAATATTCTCACTATAAAAACTTCAAAAAAAAAAACCTCAGAGGTATAAAGAAATACCACTGCCCGGAAATAACTATTGTTAACACTTTGGTGACATATATAACACATGTGTTTATAACATTTTGCCTAAATGAGATTAAACTCCTCAGCCTCTTTCCTAACCTGATTTTTCAAACATATGTCTCAGACACCACTCCAAGTCAGTAAGCATGGCACTCTATCATTTTTAATCACAGCTTGGTGCTCCATTAAAATAGAAACCTTAATGTAACAATCCCCTAGTGATGGACTGGTATCTAATTTTATTGGTAGGCACCACTGTTAATAAACATGAAACATCACATTAGAGGAGAATGTTTGTGATTAAACAGATTTGAGGGTGCTGATGTATGAAGTGAAAACTAAACTATAATACAAGGGGGAAAGGATGGAGAGAAGAAGTAGAAGATATACATTGTGAAAATGAAGTATGTCACCTCTTCACCCTGTTTCAGGAAAAACCTCACTCTGACCCTACAGCCTTCTTTGTCCACCATGTAGTTTCTATCAATCAACGAATATGCATTAAATCTGTTTGCAAAGCACTAGTTCTAGGTGCTTAAGGAATTAAAAAGAAGTTTCCTATCTCTAAATAACTCATAATGCAGTTGGGGAACATAGATTATGTATCCCTAAGACTATAAAAATACATAGTGGGGCAGGGTCAAGATGGCAGAGGAGTAAGACAAGGCACTCACCTTCTCCCACAAACACATTAAAAAAAAATTCTACTTGTAGAACAATTTACACAGAACATCTACTAATGCTGCTGGCAGAAGACCTTAAACCTCCGAAAAGGGCAAGAAACCCTCCACATAACTGGGTAGAACAAAAGGAAAAAAAAGAGAAAAGAATCAGGATGGGACTAGCAATCCCGAGAAGGAGCTGTGAACAAAGAAAGGAACCCATACCTGGGAAGCCACCTAACTGATGGGGAGATCAGTTGAGATGAAAGGACCTCAAAGCCTCCAAGAAAAGTGCAACAGCTGTACTGAGGAGGGCAAAGCACAGAGAGAGCAACATAGACCATCAGTACCACCTCTTGGGACACCACAGCCTGAGATGCTCAGAAGGGGGCTGGGCACTGAGACTCAGGCTCTGGAGGTCAGTTCTAGGGAGAGGACTAGGGCTGACTGTGTGGAGACAGCCTGAGGGGCTAGGGAGTGGTGTGCCAAGGGCTGGTGAGTGGAGCACCACAGCCGAGGGAACCCAGGAGGAAGTCTACACCTGCAGCAGAAGCAAGACACCATTGTTGGGGAGGGCAAGAAAAGGAGGGTTGGACCACATAGGAATATCTTTCTCTGTGCCCACTCAAACTCTTGGATGGTGGAGCTACAGGCAGTGAGTAGCTGCCTACTTGCACAGACTACAGGTGGTGGCACCTCCTACGTGGGCTAAGCTTGACAGGGCACCTTGTGCATTGTCTACAGTCTGCAGGGGAAAATAACCAGTCATCTCAGACTCCAGAGGTAGGCATGGCCTGTCACCACTAGAGGTCCATGAACAGGAACCACCTGTGGCCCTAGTCACCTCAGAGGTTGGCACAGAGGAGGCCACTGCAACCAAGCACAACTCTTTGTTGCTATCACTCCCCTGGGAATGCACATGCCCTGATGCCGCCATTGCCAAATGCTCTGGGCACTGCCTACACCTGCCTGAAGGTCACTGCCACTTTCCAGGGTCTTGCAACTAGGAGTAGCCAGCCTGTGCCATCTTCCCACAGGGTCCTTACCACTGTCAAGGGCCTAGCAACCAGGCAGTGGCTACTATCCCTGCCCATTACCTCCATCTCTATGGAAGCACATGTAGCATCATATCAAGAGGATAACAGCTTGCACACACTGAGAAAAGAGACCGCAAGCATCCAAACCAAAAGTAGCCCTCATGCCAAAAATAAAAAGTAAGCCCTCAAGAATACTCAGGGGTGCTCTCGCATATGAATAGCTCTCCAAGATTATAGTAGTTGTTTTCCCTAAACTCACAGAATAAGACAAATACAAACAAAATGAAGAAACTCAGGAACCATTTCCAGTTAAAAGAACAGGAGAATTCCCCTGAAGGAGCAAACAATGAAACAGACCTCTGTAGTCTAATAGATACCAAGTTCAAAAAGGAGATAGTGAAAATACTGAAGGAATTAAGAGCAAATATGAAGGAATTAAAATTAGATATGAAAAGCAATGCAGATGCTTTAGAAAGGGACTAGAAAATACAAGGAGGAGCCAAGAAAAATTAGAAAATTCATTTACAGAGACACAAGCTGAGTTAAAAGCACTGAAGAGCAGAATGAATAAAGCAGAGGAATGAGAATAAGTGACATGGGAGATAGAATAATGGAAATCACCCAATCGGGACAGCAGATAGAAAACCAAATGAAAAAAAAAAAGCATGAAAGCAATATGAGATCTATGGGATGATATAAAGTGAGCCAATCTATGCATAATAGGGATTCCAGAAAGAGAAGAAAAAGAAAAGGGGATCAAAAATGTATTTGAAGAAATTATGGCTGAAAACTTTCCAAATCTAAAGGAAACATATCAAGAACAGGAAGCACAGAGGGCTCAAACAAGTTGAACCCAAACAGACCTACACCAAGATATAATAAAAATGGCAAAAGTTAAAGAGAGGATTCTAAAAGCAGCAAGAGAAAATTATAGAGTTAATAAAGAGTTAATTGTAAGGGCACCCCCATAAGGCTATGAGCTGATTTCTCTATAGAAACACTACAGGCCAAAAGAGAGTGGCAAGATATATTCAAAGTTCCAAAAGGGAAAAATGTGCAGCCTAGAATACCCAGCAAGATTGTCACATAGGAATTCCTATCGTGGCGCAGCAGAAACGAAGCTAACTAGGAACAGTGAGGCTGCAGGTTCAATCCCTGGCCTCTGTCAATGGATTGAGGACCTGGTGTTGCCATGAGCTGTGGTGTAGGTCACATATGCGGCTCAAATCTGGTGTTGCTGGGACTGTGGCATAGGCTGGGAGCTGTAGCTCCAATTAGATCCCTAGCCTGGGAACTTCCATATGTCATGGGCGTGGCCCTAAAAAGACAAAATAAAAGTGTCATTTAAAGTAGAAGAAGAAATAAAGAATTTCTCCAACAAACAAAAACTGAAAGAGCACTGCAATACTAAACCCATTCTGAAAGGGCTCCTCTAAATTAAAAAGTATGAAGAAATAGTAGGAAGAAATCACAATTGGAAAGTAATCACTTAAATAAGCCACTATGCAAATCTAAAAGGAAAAAAAGAAACCTATTGTAAAAGTGATGATAAACACAAGGAACAGCAAAAGGATAAACATGAGGATGTTCAGAAAAGGACATCAAAATCATAAAATGTGGAGAAGGAAAGTAAGAAAATATGGACTCTTTTTTTCTAGAATGTGTTTGAGCCTATATGATTATCAGGCTAAAGCAAGCAGATATAGGAAGGGAAAAAACAGGGCAACCACAAATAGAAACCAAACAATACATTCACAAAAAGAAAAAGGGGACGCAAACATAAAAAGAAACCATCCAACCAAAAAAAGAAAGGAACAAAGAGAAATGTAGAGTCAACTGGAAAAAAAGGTTTAAAGTGGCAGTAAGTACATATTTATCAATAATTACCTTAAATGTTAATGGACTGAATGCTCTAATCAAAAGATGTAGAATGGCAGACCGGATAAAAGAGCATAAGCCTAGGGAGTTCCTGTCGTGGCTCAGTGGTTAACAAATCCAACTAGGAACCATGAGGTTGTGGGTTCGTCCCTGGCCTTGCTCACTGGGTTAAGGATCCAGCGTTGCCATGAGCTGTGGTGTGGGTCACAGATGTGGCTCAGATCCCATGTTGCTGTGGCTCTGGCGGAGGCAAATGGCTACAGCTCTGATTGGACCCCTAGCCTGAGAACCTCCATATGCCACAGGAGTGGCCCTAGAAATGGCAAAAGAAAAAAAAAAAAGAGTATAAGCCTTTAATATGCTGTCTACAAGAGACTCACCTTAGGGCAAAGGATACATAAATTGAAAGTGAGGGGATGGAAAAAAATACTTCATGTGAATGGAAAAGACAGGAAAGCAGGAGTTGCAATACTCATAAAAGACAAAATAGACTTTAAAATGAAGGCCATAAAGAAAGACAAAGAAGGACACTATTCAACCATAAAAGGAACCATTCCATTACACTTGTCAATATATATGCCCCTGATATAGGAGCACCCAAATACATAAAACAAATCCTAACATACATAAAAGGAGAAATTGATGGAAATACAATACTAGTAGGAGACTTTAACACTCCATCACATCAATGGACAGATCCTTTAGATAGAAAATCAATAAGGCAACAGAGATTGTGAATGACACAATAGAAATGTTAGACTTAATTGATATTTTCAGGACATTACATCCAAAAAATCAGAATATATGTTATTTTCAAGTGCACATGAAACATTCTCAAAGACCGACTACATACCAGAGCACAAAACTGACCTCAACAAATTTAAAAGTATAGAAATTATTTCAAGTATCTTCTCTGACCACAATGGCATGAAACTAAAAATCAACCAAAGGAAAAGAAATGAGAAAAAACTGACTACATGGAGACTAAACAACATGCTACTAAAAAAAACCAATGGATCAATGAGGAAACTAAAAGGGAAATTAAAAAGTACCTTGAGACAAATGATAATGAAAACACAACCATTCAAAATCTATGGGATGCTGCAAAAGCAATGCTTAGTGGGAAGTTCATAGTGATACAAGCCTTCCTCAAAAAAGAATAAAAATCTCAAATCAACAACATACCACCTAAAAGAATTAGAAAAAGAATAGCACAGAAAACCTAAAGTCATCAGAAGGAAGGAAATCATACATCAGAGAGGAAATCAACACAATAGAGATTCAAAAATGAATAGAAAAAAACAATAATAAAATAATAATAATATAATAAATAAATAAATAATAATAAAACCAAGAGCTGGTTATTTGGCAGGGTAAACAAAACTGACAAATCTCTGGCCAGACTCACCAAAAAGAAGATAGAAAGAATCCAAATAAAATAAGAAATGAAAAGGGAGAAATCTCAAAGGATACTGTAGAAATACCAAAAAAGCGCGAGAAGACTATGAACAATTATATGGCAACAAATTTGACAACCTAGAAGAAATGGATAACTTTCTAGAGACATACGACCTGCCAAAACTGAATCAAGAAGAAATAGATCAATTGAACTGAGCAATCACTAGAAATGAAATTGAATATGTAATAAAAATACTCCCTATAAACTAAGTCCAGGAGCAAATGGCTTGAGAGGCAAATTCTACCAAACATACAAAGAAGGTCTTATACCCATCCTTCTTAAACTTTTCCAAAAGCTTGAAGAAGGAATAATCCCAAAGACATTCTATGAAGCTACCATCACCCTAATACCAAAGTATAGGTATGTATACTTGGTTTTGTATATAAAACCAAGAAAGAAAATTATAGGCCAATATCTTTGATAAGTACAGACACAAAAATTTAACAAAATTTTAGCCAGCTGAATCCAACAACATATAGAAAGGATCATATACCATGACTAAGTAGGATTCATCCCACATTCACAAGGATGTTTCAACATATGCAAATCAATTGATGTCATACACCACATTAACAAAAGAAACGTCAAAACAAACAGGATCATCTCAATAGATGCAGCAAAAGCATTTGACAAGATCCAACATCCATTCATAATAAAAGCTCTTACCAAAGTGGATAGAGAGGGAATATATCTCAACATATGACAAACCCATAGCCAATATAATATTCAATGGAGAAAAGCTGAAAGCCTTCCCGCCTAAATCTGGAACAAGACAAAGATACACACTCTCACCACTTTTATTCATCATAGTATTGGAAGTCCTAGCCACAGCCATCAGACAAACAAAAGAAATAAAAGGTATCCAAATTGGAAGAAAAGAGGTAAAATTGTCTATGAAGATGACATAATACTATATATAGAAAACCCTAAGGACTCCACACAAAGACTACTTGAACTGATCGATGAATTCAGCAGATTGGCAGAATATAAGGTTAACATTCAGAAATTGGTAGCATTTCTGTACACTAACAATGAAATATTAGAAAAGGAATATAAAAATACAATACCTTTTAAAGCCACACCCCAAAAAATTAAATACCCAGGAATAAATCTGACTGAGGAGGTGAATGACTCATTTGCTGAGAACTATAAAACATTAATCAAGGAAATTAAACAGGATTCAAAGAAATGGAAAGATAGTCCATGCTCATGGATTGGAAGAAATAATATCATTAAAATGGCCATGCTACCCAAAGCAATCTACAGATCTAATGCAATCCCTATCAAATTACCCAGGACGTTTTTTACAGAACTAGAACAAACAATCCAAAAAATTATATGAAACCATAAAAGACCCAGAATTGCCAAAGCAACCCTGAGAAACAAAAGCCAAACAGGAGGCATGAGTTTCCCAGGCTTCAGACAATATTACAAAGCTGTGGTAATGAAGACAGTGTGGTACTGGTACAAAAATAGACACCAATGGAACAGAATTGAGAACCCAGAAATAAACACAGATACCTACAGCCAGTTAATCTTCAACAAAGGAGGCAAGAATATAAAATGGGGAAAAGACAGTCTCTTCAGTAAGTGGTGCTGGAAAACTGGACACCTGCATGTAAATCAATGAAACTAGAACACACCCTCACACCATGCACAAAAATAAACTCAAAACGGCTTAAAGACTTAAACACAAGACAAGACACCATAAAACTCCTAGAAGAGAACCTAGGCAAAATGTCCTCCAGCATCAACCATATGAATGTTTTCTTTCTTAGGTCAGTCTCCAAAGCAATAGAAATAAAAGCAAATAAGAAACCAATGGGACCTAATCAAACTTACAAGCTTTTGCCCAGCAAAGACCACAAAAAAAAAAAAAAAAACTCAAAAAGACAACCTCCAGAATGGGAGAAGTTTCAAACAATGCAACCAATAAGGGCTTAATCTCCAAAATTTACAAACTCATACAACTCAACAGCAAAACAAACAAAAAAAAAACCTCACACAACCCAATTGAAAAATGGGCAGAAGACCTGAATAGACATTTCTCCAAAGAAGACATACAGATGGTCAACAGACACATGAAAAAAATGATCAACATCACTAATTACAGAAATACAAATCAAAACTACAATGAGGTACCACTTTACACCAGTCAGAATGGCCATCATTAATAAGTCTACAAAATAACAAATGCTGGAGAGGGTTTGGAGAAAAGGGTACCCATCTACACTCTTGGTTAGTAGGATTGTAAATTGGTAAAACCCTATGGAAAACAGTATAGAGGTACCTCAGAAAACTAAATACAGAACTACCATATGGTCCAGCAATCCTACTCCTGGGCATATATCCAGACAAAACTTTCATTGAAAAAGATACATGCACCTTTATGTTCATTGCAGCACTATTCACCATAGCCAAGACACAGAAACAACCTAAATGTCCACTGACAGATGAATGGATTAAAAAGATGTGGTACATATACATGATGGAATACTACTCAGCCATAAAAAAGAACAAAATAATGCTATTTGCAGCAATGTGGATGAAACTAGAGATTCTCATACTAAGTGAAGTAGGTCAGAAAGAGGAAGACAAAATACCATATATTATCACTTATATGGAATCTAATATATGGCTCGAATGAGCCTATCATAAAAAACAAACTCATGGACATGGAGAACAGACTTGTGGTTGTCAAGGGGGATGGAGAGGGATAGAATGGGAATTTGAGGTGAGTAGATGCAAACTATTACATTTAGAATGGATAAGCAATTCCAGGTCCTGCTGTATAGCATAGGGAACTAGATCCAATCACTTGTGATAGAACATGATAGAAGACAATATGAGGAAAAGAATATATGTATAACTGGGTCACTTTGCTGTACAGCAGAAATTGACAGAACATTGTAAATCAACTATTATACAAAAAAATTAAATAAAAATAAACAGTGGTGAACAATTTGTGCCTAGAAAAATATGGAAAACCATTGCCACATGTCCAATGACATTCTTGTATTTAGTATTTATGGTTTCATCTATTCCTATTTTAATTAAAGATTGTATAAACATCTAGCAAGATACACAATAAAACTTAATTCTGGACAGTGATACTTAAGGTAATTTTTACTTTTGTCCTTAAACATTTCTTTATTGTGTGCATGTTTGTTTTTCCCAAAGAACTGTATTACTTTTTAAGCAGAAAGAATAGCAAAGCTGTTTCCACTTGTGTTTAATGGGGAAGTATCAAAAATTGCAAATGCTGTAGGCAGTCAGTCAGGAACGATGATAACTTGAGGGAAAAATATAAATTCAGTGACTAGGAGGTTGATGTGACCTTCAGGGGTGGAGTGTCACATTGGTGATGGGAGTGGAACCTAGGTAAAGCCTTGGGATGTTGAGATTTTGCAAAGAATGTGAGAGAATTTTGGTAATGTTGGCTACTGCCTCTCTCTTAAGAACAATCCTCTTTTTTTTTTGTCTTTTTGCCTTTTCTAGGGCCAGTCCCAAGGCATATGGAGGTTCCCAGGCTAGGGGTCTAATTGGAGCTGTAGCCGCTGGCCTACACCACAGCCACAGCAACACCAGATCCGAGCCACGTCTGCGACCTACACCACAGCTCACGGCAACGCCAGATCCCTAACCCACTGAGCAAGGCCAGGGATCAAACCCGCAACCTCATGGTTCCTAGTTGGATTTGTTAACCACTGAGCCACGACAGGAACTCCAAACAATCCTCTTTTCTTATAAATCAAATACATGAAATAGTGCCAGACTGATTGGAACACACACAGATTCAAACATGAAAGAGGAGATGCTGCTGAAAGTTGGGTCTGTAACTTGCTGGCTTGATTCCATGCCATTGGGGTGATTTGAGTTGCACATTTTTCAGAGATGCTAACAAGCCACTTAAGCTACATAGACAAATGCAATATCATAGTATCATTGTAAAAAAAAATCCTCCTTGACCGAACAAAACCTAGGTCACTTGGCTTTATAATATATCACCTTTTATAACTCACTAGAGTTCATGAAATGTTTCCCCGCTGATGATCTCATTTGATTCTCATGATCCCTGGAGGCAGGTGGAGCTGAGATCATTATCTCCATTTTATAAATGAGGAAACTAGTTTAGATAGAAGAGTGACTTGCCAGTGGTCACATGACAGCAAAGTGGTAGGAGGGAGACTGACTCCAGGATCAGTCCTCTCTCCAGGGAGACCCATGCCTCCTGGGAAAGTCTTGCCAGCTGGTGACCAAGCAACATCACATCTGAGCTTAGCCCCCTTACCTGAATGTGGATTGCTCCGAGAGTGAAGTCATTAAATAAATACGATTACATATAGTATTTGCTCAATAGCTTTTAAATTGTAAGTCAAAGAAACAGAGTCACCTTCACCATTTTCTCAGGGACCCATGGTTTCCAAGATCCCACTCACATCAACCACCGAAGACCACTTTCACCTTCTAAAATGTTCCACCCTTCCCTATAGTACTTTTTAAAAATTTATGCTTGTGTATTTTTTTTCTCTTGGTTAAAAAATAGAAAATTCACCAAAAAAAATAAATAAATAAAAATGTAAAAGAAAAAATAAAAATAAATATCACCCAGAGATAATTACTGTTGACATTTGGTGTGTGTCCTTTGAGCCCTCATGTTTTTTTGAGCAGTCCTTCATCCTGCAAGCTCTTTTCTTTGACTATTCTTACTTTCCCTAAAGTAAATGGGAATTGAGAGCTGGAATAGAAATCAACAGTGCTGGGGAAGCATTGAACAAAACGCGTGTTCTTCAGCCTGCAGTAGGCTGAGTGTTTCTGAAGGATAGCTTGCTTTCCCTTCTCTTGTTACAGCGGTTCATGACGGAGAAATCATATTGATAAAGAGGCCTAAATTGTCATTTCTTGATCCTCACTCTGAAGACATCGTACTCAACAAATGGCGAACAGTTCAAAGTTTAAGCATTAATGATTAGCAAACATTATAAATCCAGGCTATGCGGTGATACAGTATCACAGTATCACATAGCACTGCTCTGGGATTCCTTATATTAATCATTATTAAGTGATTATTAACATCAAGTCATATCAATTTAAATCATCTGAATGGGTAGGTCTTACCTCACAAATCCGGAGCCCACAAGCACCCCAGCGATGCTGAGCAGAGCCACCACACTGTTGACCACGTTTGGGTCTTGGATGACACCAAGCAGCAAAAGAGTTAGAAATTCACCAATTATGTGGGGGGCCAAGAGAGCCGCAGAGAAATATCCAAATCTGGCAGCCTCAGGGTATAAGGCCAGAGTCCTAGAAAAACACAAGGTCTTTAGCTCCCTTCCAGGGGTTATCATTTAAGGAAAATCCCACACTGGCATTTTCTGCATAAAT
The DNA here is from genome assembly GCF_016906955.1 of Phacochoerus africanus. Classification (NCBI taxonomy): domain Eukaryota; kingdom Metazoa; phylum Chordata; class Mammalia; order Artiodactyla; family Suidae; genus Phacochoerus; species Phacochoerus africanus. The sequence goes on along the minus strand of NC_062548.1, from coordinate 101,170,589 downwards.
CCATGGTGGTTAGTGGGTGAGAAGAGTTTGCAGGGGAAGCCAAACTCCCCTTTGAGAGGCCTTTTTTGGAAGAGAACCAACATTTGAGGCCATTTAGTACCGAAGGTTGCTTCTGTTGGCCCCAAGTCAATGGAGCCACCCTTTCCTTTTTACAGCTGCTCAACTTTCACAGAAAAATCCTAACACCTGGGAGATAGTCACAACCAGCTGCAATGAGTAGGGCTGAATGCCCAGGCTTCTCCATAAGCACAGTCACATCCTGCCTGGCTGACGCTGCTCCCGCCCTAGTTAGCCCACGACCCTAAATGCTGAGGACTCACCCAACGGCTCCCCAGCCCCTCCTTCATGAACCTCACCCCTGTTATATGGGGTTATTCTCAGCATGAAAATCCTTCATGGCTTTCATTCGTCAACAGACAAGCCCTCCCCAGGCCTGTTCTGTCCCATTCTTACCTTTTATTCTACCAACCTCTTCTATTGACTTGACCTTCATGTTCTTGTAAACAAGCTACCCTATATTCCTGCCCCTTACCGCTTATATTGCTTTCAGCAAATAACATTTCCCTGGTGATAGCATGTCCTCAAACAGCCTTTAGACCTGGCCGCTCTTTCTTCCATTTCCACCACCACTCACCAAGGCCATCTGCCTTTGCTCCTATATAAATCATGAAGTTCGCTTATACCATCAGGTCTCTGCCCCAATGCCGTCCTCTGCGACTGTTAAGACACTCTCTCACCTTTGATGATTTTACAGCTTCTGGACCAGGGTCAGTCTTTGCGCTCCTGCCTGCCATCATGATCCTCAAAGTCTTTAACCTCCTTGATAAACCATCAACATCAATGCCTCCTAATTAGGGAACCTCATCAATTCCAGTGGCTCCACCCATGTAAACTTGATCACTCATCTTGTCTTCGATTTAAATGTTAACTTGTTACTCAAAAACCCCACTTCCAAGATTCAGATTCTGAAAAGACCCTTTCTGATCACAGCCTCCCTCCTGTCTCCCATTTCCCCAAAGCCCTCACTGCCCTGGATCCTCACTCCCTTTGGCTGCTCTATGTTTTACCAATCCCCACACCTGGAGACCTCTGCTCTCTCACTTAAGCGGTATTCATTGAATCCACGCTACCACTTTGCCTCAGCTGACTCTTGGACCTCTTAATTTTTCCTCATTTCTTACTGGAGTCCAATGGCTCTCCCATCATGGCTAAAATAAACTTCTACTTTAAATTATGCCCTCTCCCCAGGGAAGTTCAGACTTTCCCCAGTGCTCAGCAGATGGCTTCACATCCCATTTTGTGAATTTCTACCTTTATCTGTCCTACTTTTCATATTCTCTCCCTCTCTCTCTTCTCCCTCCCTCGCTCTTCCCCCATCTTTGCCAAACTTCATCCCTATCTTATCTTGCATCCTTGAGTCTGTGTTATCCTGCTTTTCCTGTCCCAACCTTGGTCTACTGTGGAAACTTGATCTGTGAATTATCCAATTTCTCTAGAGTTTTATCAACTTGCAATCTGACGGTTTTTCCCTGATGGACTTTCTTACCATTTTGTAAAATAACCATTCCTAGAGACTGATAACACTTTTTTTTTTTTTTTTGGTTTCAGGTTTTTAGTTTTTAGGTTCTTTTTTTTTTGTCTTTTTGCCATTTCTTGGGCCACTCCTGTGGCATATGGAGGGTCCCAGCCTAGGGGTTGAATCGCAGCTGTAGTTGCCAGCCTACGCCATAGCCACAGCAACACTGGAGCCGTGTCTGCAACCTACACCACAGCTCACGGCAATGCTGGATCGTTAGCCCACTGAGCAAGGGCAGGGATCGAACCCGCAACCTCATGGTTCCTAGTCGCGTTCGTTAACCACTGCGCCACGATGGGAACTCCAGTTTTTAGGTTTTTTGTTTGTTTGTTTGTTTACCATACCTGCAGCATGTGGAAGTTCCTGGGCCAGTGATCAAACTGGCACCACAGCAGTAACCTGAACCACAGCAGTGACAATGCCAAATCCTTAACTGCTAGGCCATCGGGAAACTCCAAATCTGACAACCTTTTAAGCAACTGCCCCCTCGTCATCCTACCCTATACCACCAAGCTTCTCAAACAGCATCTGCTGCTTCCATTTCTCTCCTTATTCCCTTGCAAACCTGACCTGCATCCCTACCACTCTACCGAAGCTCTTTTTTTAGAAAGTTGCCAATGACCTCCTAATCTTAAGCCTCACCTCCTTGAACCTCTGCAGTACTGAATGGGTTTTCTCCACTTGCTGGAAACTCCTCTCTTGGCTTTGCCAATGCTGCCAATCCTCCTCCTCCTCCTACCTCTCTGACACCTCTCTGCCTCTGTCTCTGGATCGCTTGCCTCTCTCCACCCTCTGAATGGGCCTCATGAGGTCTTACACTCCACTGCTTCCTTCATTTGTGACATTCTCTCCTATAGAATCCATTCCCAGGTCTTTATTCTTACCCCCCTCACCTTTTCTCCCCAACCCACCCTATCACCCAAATCTCAGGTTGACATCACCAGTTGGGTGTCCTGTAGCATCCCAAGTGCCACGTGTTCCACATCAAACCCATTCTCTTTCCTGGCAGACTTGACAAGGAGGCTGTCACCTTCCCATTCCCCCAGGCTAAAACCTCAGGCATCACCCCTGATTTTCTTTACTCCCAACAAGTCCATTCAGTTTCTGAGTCCATCGGTAACTACTTTCCCAGCATCTCAAAGCAATCCCCGCTTTCTGTTGCCTCTGCTACTCTCTTCCCCGGGGGCCTCTGCCTTTCCCACAGACTCTTCACTGGGCCATCCAGCATCTCTGCCCTCACTGCAGCCTGCAACCAAAGTGATGCTGGCCTCACCCTCCAGAGTCCAACACAGACGCATTGCTCGCTGGGATTCAGAATCCTCTACCGTGTCCCAATATCCAGTCCCCTTCAGCCCCTGAGCCCGGCATTCAGCATCTCCCCTACCAGGCTCTGGGGCTGTCAGCCCCATTTACCACTACTCTGTCCAACCTCCCTTTCCCCACAACACAGCTGAACCTTTTCTCTGGAAAGGTCTTGTGTGTTTTTGCTTCTGAACCTATACTCCTGCTTGTTCCTTCTTCCCCTGGAATATGCCCTTGCTCCCTTTCTATCTGTTCAAATGTTCCTCATCTCGGAAGTTCTCCTCTGTAAAGCCTCCTGGAGTCCCTCTCCCTGCCCAGCCAAAGGGACCCTTGGCCTCCTTTGTGATTCACTGGGCTAATGAATGTGAGATGGGAAAGAGACATCTTCCAACAGGGTAATTAATAATGCCACCTTCCTAGAAAGGTGGCAAGGATTACATGAACTGATGTATTTAAACCTCTTAAGTCCCTGACATAAAGCACGTGCTCAATACATGTTAGCTATTATTATAATGATGATTGTTATTTATTGTTATATTCCTCAGATAGTGTTGGTGCTTCTGAATAATATTAATCTTAGACTTTCTTGAATGAGAGTCATCTGGAGATTTATGCCCACAATCCAGCATCTGAAACACTTTGGGGCCGCAAAGCTGGCCACCTTTCCCTACCGGAGTCACAGAATGCCAGGTGATTCCCCCCCATCTTTTCCTCAATGAAAAGCCACAGGGAGTAGAGAAGGTAACATCTCAACATGACAACAAGGAATACCAATAACTCTACACGTTTCAGATTTATATCTTTTAAAGATTCCATGAAATAAAAAGCATTCTCGACAAGCCATCCATCAAAACCCAGCATCAGGGAGGCTTCATGGTCCCCCAGTGCTCTCTCCCCACAGTCGCTCTCGATTGCTCAATCCCCTACCACCCCACCCAACCGTGGTGCCCCAGCTCAGTCAGTGAGGCCTCAGGCAGCATCGCTGCTCCAGCTTACGGCAGCCTGGGAGCCACGATGAGCTGGGTGGACACTTGCTCGATGCCTCTGCACCTGGGTCCTGGCTACTCCAGAGCCCTCTCCTTGGGCCAGGCCCTGAGGTGAATGTGGGATATGCCATTCCCGGGTGCATGTGGTCTAGTTTGTCTGCTCTCAGGGGCCATGTTGCCCACAGTGGGGTTTTTCCATTGTCCTGAAGGACAGGACATTGTCCTGGGCCCTGATGGGCAGAAACAGGCCCTCCAGAGCAGAGAGCAGGGACTTGTTTTCCCTGGGGTTCTCCCTCCACAGGTCCCATCGGCCCTCTGGGACCCCCATGGGGAGCGTGGCCCAGGAGAACTGAACACCTCGGGATCCCCTCCCCCTTACCAGTAGCACACGCTGCTGAATATCATGATGGCAAGGGCGCTGAAGGGGAGGACATGCAGCATGTAGGCCAGCAGCATCTGCCACTTCTGGTACAGGCCGTCCTGGCTCTCCTGGTCGCTGATGGCTCGAAGCACAGGAACTGGGCACGGAAGGCAGGTTTCAGAAGAGCCAGTCACCACACAGCCCACAGGGGGTGGGGGCTAGCCCGAGCTGAACTTGAGGTCTTCAGGATGGCCGGTGAGGTCACCACACAGCCCCCTGGTGGGGGCTCGCTCGTCATGGAGAGAGGGGACCTGCCATCCGTAGAACTATAAATACCCCCACGCCAGAAATCTACACTCGACCTCAATTACCATGATTACGAAAGTTCTCATAATTGGTTTCTTTCTCGGGGGGAGGAGTGTCACCAATTCAAGAACACATGTGCAATAGGGACACAAATGAGTGACATGAGGTACTTTGTCCTCTTTTCGTGCAGGGTCTTGTCACAGAACATCAGGCAACCACAAGTTGCTTCTGGACTCCCACTGAGTTTGAAAACCAGGTTCTGGCTCTCCTAAAATAGCCTCCAAAAAGAAGGTTAACAGTGCCAAGTTGGCCAGGCATCTGGGCCCCCACGGCTGCACCTCCTAATGGTTAAGACAGGACACTAGAGATGACCCTTCCCAAACTCTGCTCCTCATAACTTCCTGTTTCCCTGAATCCTCAGAGACCTTCAGGGAGATCTGCTTGGTGACCTAATTCCCATTAAGATGTAATGACCTTGCCCCAGCGAGAAAACCCTGGAAAGGGCCAGGTTGAGCTCCGAGAAATACCCTTATAATGGGGGAAGCTTGCAGGGTGCCAGTTGGAGAAGGGAGATACTCTGGGAGACAAAAGCCCCCAACCCCGAGGGTACCTCCTGGGCACAACACTCACACAAGTTCACGGCGTTCAGCATGCCTGTGTACGGAGTGGCCCCCACAAACTGGTACAGGAGACCCACGCGGTCCTGGATGGCACCCTTCAGCACATCGTTCTGGAGCCGCAGCAGGAAGAAAATGATGAACAAACCCATGATCAGATTCTGAACGAGACGCATCGTCACCACCAGCTTATTTCTCATTAAGTTTTTCATCACTCTCCTGAAAGCCAAACAACCCCGTTTTAATTGCTTTGCTTTTGTGGGTGGACGTCGACTGACCTAAAACGGGGTGAGGTTCTTACCTCAAGAGAACCCACAGTTTAGAAAGGACTCCCGGAGAATCTCTGGTTTTGAAAGGGATCATTGGTAATGTTTTCAGGTGTTTTGTTCTTTCAATATCCTCCAAGGTTTTGCGATAAATTGCCGATTCTTTGTAGGCAGATTCAATCAGCTGGACTCTCCTGTAGGTTTCTATTTCCCGTTCTTTGCTCTGGGTATCCACTGATGTCAGGTCCACTGAAATATCCCCCCAGAATGACCCATGTGTTTTTAAATGCTTATATATACCAATGGCTAATAATATACAATTTCATAAATTAATTTTAAGAAGACTTCATCTCATCAAAATAATACCTGATGTTAATGCCCACCTATAAAATCAGAATTTTTTTCTTGTCTTATTAGCCCCCCCCCCCCCCAACGGCATATGGAGGTTCCCAGGCTACGGGTCAAATCGGAGCTGTAACCATCAGCCTACGCCACAGCCACAGCAACACAGGATCCGAGCCAGATCTGCAACCTACACCACAGCTCACGGCAACGCCAGATCCTTAACCTACTGAGCGAGGCCAGGGATAGAACCCGCATCCTCATGGATGTTAGTCGGGTTCGTTAACTGCTGAGCCACGACAGGAACTCCAAAATACGAATATTTTAAAGCTACCAGCAGGGCCATGAGGATCCCAAAAGCCCTGTCTAAGAGAATTCAGAAGTTCAGCTAATTTTTCTCTGACGAAGTAGGAGTGCACCACTTCAAGAGCAATCCCCCACCTCATTCTGATAGGTCATCCATGGCGCATTAATTGACTAGGCCAGATGAATTTTTTCAAGACTAAAAACACCAAAGCAAAAGCAAAAAGAAAACCTACTTGTGCTAGTGTCATCCAGGCAGAAATCTGAGATGATAAAGGCTAAAAAACTTTCAGGATAAGAAACCAAAACTTACTATAAAAATCAAAAGGGTTTGAATGCTCAGGACAAGGGTAACCGCAGCCACTGAAGAAATCGAGCATTTCCACGGGTGTCCCACAGAAAACCAACTCTCCACAGCTCAGAATGGCGATTTTGTCAAAGAGCTGATTGAACAACAGACAGTGTGAGTGTGTCATCAGGTCACTGCATCCTTATGGAAGATAAATTTCAAGTAGTCAGCCCTTTGATTATCTCAGCCATACATCAGTCATCTTACTGCATCCATCGAATCCCCAGAGTCATCTCTATTCTTTCCAGCCTTGGTTGCCCCTGTGGGTCCTGCTGCCTCCCAGCCTTCACCCAGCACCACATCTGGGATGGAGGAGAGCTATTGGACCTGGTCAGTGGACCTGTGTTGGAGTCCTAGTTGTGCCCCTGAGTGAGTGACCTTGGACCAAAAAAAAAAAAAAAAAATTTTTTTTGAAGTATCAGATCCTTTTCCATAAAATGCAAATAATAGCTCCCTAAAAGGATCCTAGGAGATTAAGGTGAGATTTCTGAAAGGAAATCTATATGGTTTAATGGAAAAACACAGACTTGAAAGCCACCTGGAATCTGAATGCCAATTCTAGCTTTTTATTAACTGTGATATTGGCTCAATTTTGTGTCATTTCTAAGTCTCACTCTTCTCCTCTGTAACATGAAAATACTGGGCAGAAATTGAAGGAATATTGTAAATCAACTCTACTTAAAATTTTTTTTTTAAAAAAGAAGGTACTGATATCCACCTCATGGGGTTGTTCTTTGGCTTAAGTGAGCTAGTGTATAGAAGGTATTTGGTACATGGTAGGGGCTGAAAGAATTGAGTTTCCATCCTTTGCCCTTCCCACATCAGGAGCTATTGGCTCCAATTGCAAGGGTTTAAGTACAAATCTCTACCCTGAGATCCCCAGCCTGGCACATATATACTCACCCTGGATGAGCAGAGCTGGAACAAGAGGCATCCCCCTTACCTGGAAGAGCTCAGAGCGGGGTTGGTGGATGGTGAGGATCACGATGCGGTCCCTGCGAGCCAGTTCTACTAGGAAGACCACAATCTGATTGGCAGTCATGCAGTCTAGGCCTGTGGTTGGCTCATCAAATAGCATGACCTCTGTAGGCAAAGAAAGGTCAGACATCTGAGCCTGGGCTCTGAGCCCTAGACTCAGAATTTTGTTCCTTATTGAGCTGTCTTATCCCATCCAAAGAGTCTGCAGGGAGAAGGACCTCAGCCCGCACCTAGGAGCAAGCACCTGACGCAGGAGGGCCCAACTCCCAGCTCCAGAAGACATTTTGGCCTTGATCCTTGAAGGGACAGAGTGGCAACCAGATCAGGCCCCTCACGTGGCACTATAGCCTGGACTCCATGCAGGGAACTCTAACAGGGAACAAGAGCTGGCAGGCTGGCACCCAGGTCTTTCTAAAAGGCTAAAAGGAGGCTGGTTAAAAAGACAAAATCTCACAACATGGATAGACTTTGGGGATCATCATACTAAGTGAAGTAAGAGAAAGACAAATGGTATCACTTATACAGGGAATAGAAAACATGACACAAAAGAACATATCAACAAGACAGGTACAGACTCTCAGGCATAAAGAGCAGACTTGTGTTTGCCAAGGGGGAGGGGAAGTCGGGGAGGGATGGATTGGGAGCTTGGGATTAGCAGATGCAAACTATTCTATGTAGAGAATGGATAAACAACAAGGCCCTACACCTTGCACAAGGTATTGCACAAGGAACAATATTCAATATCCTGTGATAAACCATAACGGGAAAGAATATGAAAAAATGTGTATATAACAGAATCACTGTGCTGTACAGCAGAAATTAACACAAAATTGTAAATAAACTATACTTGGATAAAACGTGGGGTTGTTTGTTTTTTGTTTGTTGCTTTTTAGGGCCACACCTGTGGCATATGGAGGTTCCCAGGCTAGGGGTCTAATCGGACCTACAGCTGCCAGCTTACACCACAGCCACAACAACGTGGGACCTGAGCCACGTCTGAAACCTACACCACATCTCACAGCAACACTGGATCCTTAACCCAGTGAGCGAGGCCAGGGATCGAACCCCCAACCTCATGGTGCCTAGTTGGATTTGTTTCTGCTGCGCCGCAACGGGAACTCCAAAACATTTTTTAAAAGACATCATCTCAGAGTTCCCATCGTGGCGCAGTGGTTAATGAATCCGACTAGGAACCATGAGGTTGCAGGTTCGGTCCCTGCCCTTGCTCAGTGGGTTAATGATCCGGCGTTGCAGTGAGCTGTGGTGTAGGACGCATACATGGCTCGGATCCCGTGTTGCTGTGGCTCTGGCGTAGGCTGGCAGCTACAGCTCCAATTAGACCCCTAGCCTGGGAACCTCCATATGCCGCAGGAGCTGCCCAAGAAATGGCAAAAAGACAAAAAAAAAAAAGATATCATTTCTTTTCATATCTAGCACTTTCCCACACCAACTGGGTCTTTGCACTGCAAAAATTTCTGGCCCATGAAACAAAATCCGAGGTGGGAATCTTTAGAGGGTGTAACAGTAGCTTATTCCTACTCAAAAAGTACAGGGGCTCTTATAACACCCCTCTTACTTGCTCTGAAGACAGGCAGTCTTGGTCTACCTCAGTGTGAAGAAAGTATCCAGATGTATTGTGTCCTCTTCCAAGTGCCTATAAATGGCAGGGTTTCCCCAGATAGTGGGGAAAGTGACCAAGCCAGGCAGGAGAGGCAGGGGACTGGCTACCTGATCTTGAGAGCCCTTCCTTCCAATATATATACTTTCTTATGTATCACTCAAAGTCCTATTTTAATTCCTGCCATTTCCTAAACACTTCTAGTCACACTAAAATGCACTGGCTTTCCAGCGCAGACACAGTGGTGCTGCTCCTATAGGTTATAGGATGGACAGGGCAGGATCACACATGTATAGAAGATCCTAATTGATCATTAGCACAAATGCAGTACTTCCAAGTCCAAGAGCTCTTTGGTACTTGGGTGATGGAATTGCACCAGGAGCTACAGAGTATTCCCAAAGAAACTGGGTCCCCAGTTGAAACACCTCAGTGACTCCAGTTCCATACCAACCCCGTTCCAAACAAAGACTGTGAAGAAAGGACTGACAATGTCTGCAGACACGTGGAAGCTACCAGGCAGCAGTTAGTGGCAGTTCTGGGTCCCACTTACTGGGATCCTGGAGGAGCTGTGCTGCAATGGAGACCCGGCGCCTCTCACCGCTGGAGATACCCCCAAAGTTGTAGTTGCCAATCAGTCGATCTGCAACGTGGTTCAGACTCAGCTCTGCCATGACTGCCTCCACCTGTGGGAGACACAACGTCCAGGAAGGCTGGTGACTGCTAGGATGCTCTCACAATTCATGGGCTGAGGATGCCACGGGAGATGCAGCACACTTTCCTTGAGTGCCTAGGCCCTTTCATACGCACCACACCCTGGGGAAAGCACACCTATTACGACAGAATCCAATTTGGTTTAAATCACACTAGAATATACGTATGAGAGTAAAATAAATAATACGAATTTTTTTCAAAAGTCCTTATGACAATAAAAACTGCTTTCACTTGCTTCAGGGAAATGCAGCAAGAAACAGTAGAGATCTTGCTGGACTCCTATTTTCAGGGGTAAGTCAGTCCAGCACATACAGAAAACCCCCCAAAGACATAGTTACAATACAGCTTATTTTAAAATCTTTGGTTTTTTGAGCCTTTATTATAATGTTTTATACCTTAAAAAAAAAAAAATTTGCTTTGAGCTAATTCTAGCTTCCCCTATGTAACCCAAAAAAGTCCTGGGATCCCATGTGGTCCTATCTCACTGTGGTTTTTGTATCAAATATAATCCAACTATCAAAAATAATTAAAAATAAAGCCAGTCTTTATTGGAACCTCTTTAAGGACTTTAAAAGGTACCCAGTTTATAACCTACAGCCACACTTTAAAAAATTTCCTTTCCCCCAATTCTCTCCATTCTGCTTATCTTACATCCTACAATTCCCTGAACCCTCTCCTTACTCCTCAACTCCCCAAAACAATAATCACTAAAAAAAAAAAAAAAAAAATTCTTTACTGCCTCTAATCAAGAAGGTTGGCCTTCTTCCTCCCTCTCCCTCTTTGCTTCCTCAGCTTACCTCCTCTCCAGAGACACTTTCAAAAATCTCTATTTCTGGCCCTCCCCTTACAGAGTACCCCTATCTGCATAAAGCCCTGGGGAAAGCAGACAGAAAGTGACTGAGAATACTTTATATACATGGTAATGAGTTTTGTTCCCATGTACTTCTAATGAGATTGTGTTTTTTTATAATGGAAAAAAAAACCCAAAATATTAAAAATGACAACAATGAACTTTTACTGGAGTAAAAGAGGGGGTGATTTATGGAACAAAGTTCCAGAAGAGATAGAGTGTGGGATCAACAGATGAAGCTTTGACCAAAAGAAGGGACCCATCTGAAATCGATACAAGGGAATAACAAGAAGAGAGGATAATGTGAGAAAAAGAATGTCCAGGAGTTTCCGTCGTGGCTCAGTGGTTAACAAATCCGACTAGGAACTACGAGGTTGTGGGTTCGATCCCTGGCCTTGCTTAGTGGATTAAGGATCCAGCGTTGCCATGAGCTGTGGTGTAGGTCGCAGATGTGGCTCGAATCCCACGTTGCTGTGGCTGTGGCATAGGCTGACAGCTACAGCTCCTATTCGACCTCTGGCCTGGGAACTTCCATATGCCACGGGAGCAGCCCAAGAAATGGAAAAAAAAAAAAAAAAAAAAAGAATGTCCATATATGTATAACTGGGTCATTTGGCTGTACAGCAGACATTGACAGAACACTGTAAATCAACTACAATAAAAAAAAATTTAAGTGCATAAGTAATCCAGGATGATGGTTTAGGGAAAAAAAGAAGGGTCTCTTCTTGCTAGCAGAGTAGGATTCTGGAATTGAAATTCTCTTGACCTGGCAGGGTTTATGCATTCACCAGCCAGGGCAAATTCCTGATCATACCTTTCATCTGCTCTGCAGCAGCAAGAAAAAATAAAACTTGCCCCTCCTGGCTCAGAAGGCATGGAGAGAGGAGACATTCTCTTAATCTGTTCTGTCCCTGGTGAGAAGCCTCTCCCATGCTTTGCAACCACTACTGGGAATAGAATTCACAGAATCCTGGAAGGGACCACTGGGCTCATTGGGATCCATTGGGATCATCAATCCTCTCCATGCTGTGTGATTTCACACAAACAGGTTCCTCATGTCAGCTCCAGGAGAGAGGCATTATTACTCTATTGTAAAGGAGAAAACAGATCCTCAGAGAGGTCCATCGATGGCCCAAGGCCACACCATTAGCAAATGGCAGAGCTGAGACTGAGAGTAAACTGTGTGGGTTCTCAAGTGGTCCAAGAAGCACAAGATTTGGCCAACCACCCAGCAGACGCAGCCTGCCCACGTCAACCGTGGCTTTACATGCAAGTTCTGCAGAGAACAGAAGCAGCTCTGCTATGTTCTCTGCTCTATTATCACAGGCACTGCCTTCTTCCTAAATTATTTTTATCAGGATTTTACAACCTGTAGACTGGATTTACTCAGAAAGTACTCTCGGAGTTCCCACTGCGGCTCAGTGGTTAACAAACCTGACTAGTATCCATGAGGATGTGGGTTCGATCCCTGGCCTAGCTCAGTGGGTTAAGGGGGGTTAAGGATCCGGGGTTACCGTGAGCTGTGGTGTCGGTCGCAGACATGGCTTGGATCCTGTGGCGTAGGCAGGCAGCTACAGCTCCAACTGGACCCCTAGCCTGGGAATCTCCATATGCCGTGGGTGCGGCCCTAAAAAGAAAAAACAAAAAGAAAAGAAAAAAGAAAACAAAGAAAGAAAGTACTCACAAGCAGGGAGAACTTTATGATAGGAAACCTCGAAAGGCTGCCAGTTAGGGGCTGCCAGTACTAGGGAGAGGGACCCTTCACAGGGAGCAAATTTGCCATTAACCAATGGCAAGTACCCTTGAATTTTCTGAATCTTTATACAAATACGTGCATTTTTCAGGGGAAATGGCTCATCGGCTTTCTCAGATTCTCTCCTCTGGGGTATGGGATGTAGATGGATCACTACCTCAAAAGAATCTGCTTATGACATCGTTTCTCCCACTCAAATACCAATGAGATGTCCCCCTACCTATTTCAGAGACAAAAATACTAAAGCAGGCAGACAGGAAGCCTGCAGAGGGGCTCGCCTGTCACTCACTGTCACGCGAGCATGCCCGTGTCTCACTGGGAGCTGAACTCTGACCTGCACCTTCTAGAGCACCGGGGGGCTCAAGGAGGCATGATGGAGCTAGACGACCTGGGATGGCCTCCCAGCTCTGCCTGTCCGACTTGTGGGATCTTGATCTCCTTGGGGGTCAGTTTCTTTTCTTTCTTTCTTTCTTTTTTTTTTTTTTTTGTCTTTTGCCTTTTCTAGGGCCGCTCCCGCAGCATAAGGAGGTTCCCAGGCTAGGGGTCCAATTGGAGCTGCAGCCACTGGCCTACGCCAGAGCCACAGCAACGTGGGATCCAAGCCACGTCTGTGACCTACATCACAGCTCACAACAACGCCAGATCCCGCAAGGCCAGGGATCAAACCCGCAACCTCATGGTTCCCAGTTGGATCCGTTAACCATTGAGCCATGACGGGAACTCCAGGGCGGGGGCGGGGGGGGGGGGGTGTCAGTTTCTTAAGCTGAAAGATGGAGATAAGGCCTCCCTCAGAGAGTTGATACCAGAATGAAATGAGATATCATATGTGAACAAGGCCAAAATGATGCCAGCCAGATATAAGAGCCCAGAATGCAAGCTGGTAGAAGAGCAAGAACCTCACAATGGCTTCAGGCAATCTCCAGGGAGGAACAGGGCTAGTCTTTCTCTGTCTTTTTCTAGGGCTGCACCCATGGCATATGGAAGTTCCCAGGCTAGGGATCAAATCAAGGGCTAGTCTTGCTCTGTGGGGCTGATGGTCCATTTGGGGGGAGGGGGCATTAAGATTTTTTTTTTTTTTTTGCTTTTTACTTTTTTGTTTGCGTGTTCGTTTGGGGCTTCATTTGTGGCATATGGAAGTTCCCAGGCTAAGGGAGGAAAGCCCATGAGGAGCCTTGCTGTGTCCTCACGGTGGTAAAGCTTCTGAGACAGGTGTCACGGGTAGTCTCTGGCAGCTCTGGGAACCCATTTCCCAGGGAACTATGCCTGCTCTGCAGCTGACACACTAACCTGTCCTTTTTGTGTGTCCAGGTAAGCTCCCCGGGAGGTTACCTAGAGTTACTTCCAAACTGGGTACACTGAACGAAACAGACTGGAACCTAGAAAGAGGTGACAATTCACCAGTTCCTCCTTCACCAACTGAATCCAGTTTGGAAAATGCTTCAGAGGAATTTGGGAAAAATCTCAATAAGGCTGCAAGGCAAGGGGCAGTGAGGAAAATAACCATATCTGTCCATAGAGCTCCCAAGACAGCACCATCCAACAGACATACAATGCAAACCACACTGAGAAGTTCAACAGTTTAGTGGCCACATTTTAGAGAGTGAAAAGAAGCAGGTAAAACGAATTTGAGTGGTATAATTTCTTCAACCCAAGGCAGCCAAGATATTATCACTTTGACCCATAAATCAGTATTTTAAACATCATTAATGAGTTAACTCACATTCTGTGGCTCCAGACTAATTTTCTAAAACCTCACAGCACACCTCGGTTAGGTCTAGTCACATTTCAAGGGCCCCAAAGCCACTTGTGACTAGTGGCTGCCGTAAGGGACAGCACAGGTCTAGGCGCTTAAAGGATGAAGCGTGAAGGGGAGAAAAGAGCACATGGAGGGAAGAGGGGTGCGAAGCCAACATGGGGAGGTCCCCTGGGTGGCCCCAGGGTGGTACCCACCTTCTTCTGGATGACGTTTGGGGAGCTGCCACGGATGGCCAGCAGCGCTGTGTAGAGCAGCGTCTCGCGGACCGTCAGGTTGCTCAGCAGCGTGTCGCTCTGCAGGGGAGGGATGGGTCAGTGTCCGTGTTATCCAGCCCCCCCCACCCCCCACTCACCATCACACACACACACACCCCCCCCAGTGGCTTCACAGTCAGGGGCCGGGGATGCATGCACCTGCAGGACGTAGGAGAAGCAGTCCTGGAACTGCTCCCTGCGCAGCGCCTGGCCGTTCACAAACACCTCCCCCAGCAGGGTCCCCGTGCTCCCCAGCCTCCCGGACATGGCATCCAGCAGCGTGGTTTTCCCCGAGCCTGGGAGGTGACAAGAGAAGGCCTTAGAGGAAGCCCTCCATGACACCGCGCAGGAATTTCACCAGACCCTTGGTGAACCTGTGGTGCAGCCCTGACATGTCCTCTCCTTGGCCTCATGGGTCAAACTCATGGCTGGGAAGCATTGTTCCAGCTTGTTCTCTCAGTGAGAGGGGACAAGCTATGTCTCTCCTCCAGGTCAGGACTGGAGAAACTTCATCAGCCTGTTTATTTTGCTTTTAAAGTTGTTTCAGGATGAAAAAGAAAACACAGGATCAAAATAAAAAGAAAATCAGGGCTCTTGGAAACGTTTGGAGCCTAGGATATCTGAATTTCTTTTGGGGACTCCCTGGGATCCTTTGGTGGTTCCTGAATGTAGGGGACACGAGAGCCTTGCTAATCAAGTGTGGTCTGAGGACCACCAGCAGCAGCAGCACCTGAGAGGTTGTTTGAAATGCAGAATCTCAGGCCCCAACCCAGAACTCCCAAATCAGATTCTGCTTTTTAATAAGATCCCTTCTTATTAAAAGGATCTTATTAAAGTTCTCGTGCATGTTAGAGTTTGAGAAGCTCTAGCTTAGCAAGTCAAACCAAGTCAAACCAAGTTGGTCTCAGCCTGCAAGGAGAGCCTAGAGCATAATGCAGCTGGTTGTCTCTAAGAACTTTCTCAATAGACGCAGAAAAAGCCTTTGACAAAATCCAACATTCATTTCTGATTAAAAAAAACCCTTCAGAAAGTGGGCATAGAGGGAACCTACCTCAACATAATAAAGGCCACATATGACAAACTCAGAGCTAACCTCATTCTCAGCGGTGAAAAGCTGAAAGGATTCCCACTGAGATCAGGAACAAGACAAGGATGTCCACTCGCACCACTACTCTTCAACATAAGTTGTAGAAGTCCTAGCCACAGCAATCAGAGAAGTAAAAGAAATAAAAGGAATCCAAATTGGAAAGGAAGAAGTCAAACTATTACTATTTGCTGATGACATGATACTATACCTAGAGAATCCTAAAGACTCGGCCAGAAAACTGTTAGAGCTCATCCATGAATTTGGCAAAGTCGCAGGATACAAAATTCATACACAGAAATCAATGGCATTTCTATACTAACAATGAAAGATCAGAAAGAGAAATTACAGAAGCAATCCTGTTTACCATCACATCCAAAAGAATAAAATACCAAGGAGTAAATCTACCTAAAGAGACAAAAGACCTGTACTCTGAAAACTATAAGACACTGATGAAAGAAATCAAAGATGACACAAACAGATGGAAAGACACACCATGCTCTTGAACTGGAAGGGTCACTATTATCAAAATGACTATACTACCCAAGGCAATCTACACATTCAATGCAATCCCTATTAAATTACCAAGGACATTTTTCACAGAACTTGAACAAAATATTTTAAAGTTTGTTTGGAAGCACAAAAGACCCAGAATAGCCAAAGATATCCCGAAAAAGAAAAATGGAGCTGGAAGAATCAGGCTCCTTGATGTCAGACTATATTACAAAGCAACAGTCATCAAAACCATATGGTACTGGCACAAAGACAGACACATAGATCAGTGGAACAGGATAAAAAGCCCAGAATTCAACCCATGCACCTACAGCCAACTAATCTGTGACAAAGGAGCCAAGAATATACAATGGAGAAAAGACAACCTGTTCAATAAGTGATGCTGGGAAAACTGGACAGCCACATGGAAAAGAATGAAATTAGAACACTCCCTAACACCATACGCAAAAATAAACTCAAAATGGATTAAAGACCTAGATATAAGACCAGACACTATAAAACTCCTAGAGGAAAACATAGGCCAAACACTCTCTGACATAAATGACAGCAACATCTTCTCAGATCCACCTCTTAGAGTAATGACAGTAAAAACAAAAATAAACAAATGGGACCTAATTAAACTTCAAAGTTTGTGTACAGCAAAGGAACCCCTAAACAAACGAAAAGACAGCCCACAGAATGGGAGAAAATGTTTGCAAATGAATTGACTGACAAGGGATTAATCTCCAAAGTATATAAACACCTTCTGCAGCTCAATACCAAAAAAACAACCCCATCAAAAAATGGGCAGAAGATCTAAACAGACAATTCTCCAAAGACGTACGGATGGCCAAAAAACACATGAAAAGATGTTCAACATCACTCATCATTAGAGAAATGTAAATCAAAACCACTATGAGGTACCACCTTACAGTTGCCAGAATGGCCATCATCAAAAAGTCTACAAACAATACGTGCTGGAGAGGGTGTGGAGAAAAAGGAACACTAGTACACTGTTGGTGGGATTGTTACTTGGCAACCACTATGGAAAAAAGTATGGTGATTCCTCAGAAAACTAAAAATAGAACTACCATTTGATCCAGTAATCCCACTCCTGGGCATCTATCCAGGGAAAATGATGACGTGAAAAGACACATGTACTCCAATGTTCATTGCAGCACTATTTGCAACAGCCAAGAGATGGAAACAACCTAAATGTCCATCGACAGAGGAGTGGATCAAGATGTGGTACATATACACAATGGAATATTACTCAGCCATGAAAAGGAAAGAAATAATGGCATATGCAGCAACATGGATGGACCTAGAAATTATCATGTTAAATGAAGTCAGTCGCACAATGAGACACCAACATCAAATGCTTTCACTGACATAGGGAATCTGAAAAAAGGACAGAATGAACTTCTTTGCAGAACAGACAATGACTCACAGACTTTGAAAAACTTATGTTTCCCAAAGGAGACAGTTCGGGGGGTTGAGGGGATGCACTGGGGGTGTGGGATCGAAATCCTATAAAATTGGGTTGTGATGATCATTGTACAACTATAAATGTAATAAATTCATTGAGTAATTAAAAAAAAAAAACCTTTTCACAGAGGAGATGGGATGAAATCACCGCCCTGAGCTGGGATGACTGGAGGGTGAGGTTTCTCCTGGTTTGCTTTTTCTAGGACTAGAGATTAGTGATCCTTTAGGATAAGACACCATCAAGACCTTCCCATTCTTACTGGACAGAAGCCCAGAAAGTTATTGGAGCTAACTCTCCAATAGAGAGTCCCCAGGCTTTTCTAATCAAGGCTGTTAGGAATTCAGAATTAGTAATGGAGGAAACAGGCAGGAGGTTCTGGGCCGTCGGAGAAGATAACCAGCTAATTCTACTCAGGATGTGATGACTTGCGCAAAACCAAAGAAAAGATCTTTGGTTCAAATATTTTAAAGAAACTCCTAGTTGCTCTGAAGGGGTGCGAAGTTGAGCAAGCCCAGCTCCTGGAGCAGTGATCTTCTTGTCCCGTGACTGACCATGCTTGGAATCAGCCCCCGTGTGTTCAGGTAGAGGTTGGCATGGGGAAGGGAGGAGGGTGATGGTAAAGAAACAGCATGTGACTTCACTGGGGTTGTCTTTCAAAAATGCGCCCTGAAGTTTCTCAGTCACCATATTAGGCCATGTCTGTGTTTCTTTTAACTAGTGGCCTCCCTGGCCTTACATTTCTGGGATGCAATCTCAACTCGGATTGCTAGTGTTACTTCATGTGAAATTGTTTGGGCTTCTGTCAGATGCTCCACATATCCTGCCGCCTGGATTGCCGGTCCACCGCTACGGCCAGATTAACCTTCTTCTTTGTTGCCAAATCCAGGAGATGCTTCTCGGCATGTTGTTGACCTCTCGGCAATGTTTGATACTCTTGTTTGCCCCTCTCTGTAAATCTCTCTCCTTTGGCTTTGATGCCACCTCATCCTCTTGGTTTAATCCTGCTGGTTTGGCTGCTGCTTCTCAGCCTCCTGTGGGTGGCCGTGGATTGGGGTTCTTTTCATATCACACATTCTGACTGAGCAACAGTGAGCACCAGCTTGCTAGCCAGCATGGGAGGGAGCCATTTGGGAAGTAGCTTCTCCAGCCCCATGCAAACCTTCAGATGACTGCAGCCTCAGCTCACATCCAACCTCACCTCGCAAAAGACCCCAGACAGAAATCTCCAACCAAGGCACTCCCATATATCTGACTCAAAGAAACACTGAGAGATAATAAATGCTTTTTATTATTTTAAGTCACTTAGCTTGGGGATCCTTTTTAAAACATAAAAATAGGTAACTAATAGTGTTTCCTTTAAAAACATGTGTCAAATATTTATTAACTCATTAGTGAGGGTACCAGCAGGATGACTAAACTCATTCAAAAATAGATATGAGAGGAGTTCCTGCTGTGGCATGGCAGGTTAAGGATCTGGCCTTGATGCAGCTGTGGCATAGATCGCGGCCGAGGCTTGGATTCGATTCCCGACCCGGGAACTTCCATGTGCCATGAGTGCAGCCATTAAAAAAAAAAAAAAAAGATATAAGAAATGAGTATGTATTCTCAGTGGAAAAGAGAAGATTGGAATAAGTTGCAAAGTTAGATGCAAAAATGGTTAATGCTCTAGGATGTGACACCAAAGGTACAGGTAACAAAAGAAAAAATAGACAAATTGGACTTCATGACAAGTTTAAACTTATGCTTTTCAACGAAAGACACTATCCATATTATAAAAAGGCAGTTCACAGGATTAGAGAAAAATATTTGCAAATCTTATATCAGAAAAGGGATTAACATCCAGAGTAGACAGAGAGAGCTTCTAAAACTCAACAATGACCACAACAACAATGACCAAAAAACCAAATAACTGGATTCGAGACTGGTAAAGGACTTGAATAGACATTCCTCCAAAGATACACAAATGGCTAAGAAGCACATGAAAAAATCTTCAATCTTATTAATCATTAGGGAAATAGAAATCAAAACTATAATGAGAAACCACCTCCCACCCAATAGATACTATCAAGAGAAAAAAAAAAACCAGAAAATAACAAGTGTTGGCTAGGTTGCGGAAAAATTTGAACCCTGTGCGCTATTGCTGGAAATATAAAATGGTGCAGCCTCTGTGGAAAAGAGTACAACAGTTCCTCAAAACATTCAAAATAGTATTACCATATGATCCAGCAATGCCACTTCTGGATATAGATCCAAAAGAATTAAAATTAGGGTCTTGAAGAGCTATTTATACACCCTTGTTCACAGCAACATTCTTCAAAGTAACTAAAATGTAGAAGCAACTGAAGTGTCCATTACTGGATGAACAGATAAGCAAACTACAGTCTATAGATACAATGGAATGTTATTCAGCCTTTAAAATGAAGGAAATTCTGCAATATGCTACAATATGGATGAACACTGAAAAAAGCCAGTCAAGAAGACATATGGTCTGATTCCATGTAGATGAGGAGCTTAGAGTAGTCAAAATCATAAAGATAGAACGTGGAATGGTGGTTGCCTGGGGCTGAGAGAATGGCAGAAAAGGAGTTACTATTTAATGGGAATAGTTTTCATTTGACAAGATGAAAGGTTTTGTGGGGATGGATAGTGGTGATGATTGCACACAACCATGTGAATGTATTTAATTCTACTGAACTGTACATTTTTAAATGGTTCAGATGGTACACAAAAATAAACTCAAAGTGGTTTAAAAACTTAAATGCAAGACATGACACCATAAAACTCCTAGAAGACAACATAGGCAAAACATTCTCTGACATAAATCGCAGCAATATTTTCTTAGATCAGTCTCCTGAAGCAAAAGAAATAAAAAACAAAAATAAACAAATGGGACCTAATCAAACCTCTAAGCTTCTGCACAGCAAAGGAAATCATCAATGAAATGAAAAGACAACCTCCAGAATGGGAGAAAATATTTGCCAATGATGTGACTGCCAAGGGATTAATTTCCAAAATAAACAAAAAGTACATACAGCTCAGTATCAAAAAACCAAATAATCCAATTTTAAAAATGGGCAGAAGACCTAAACGGTCATTTCTCCAAAGACATACAGATGGCCGACAGGCACATGAAAAGATGCTCAACATTGCAAATTATTAGAGAAATGTAAATCAAAACCGCAATGAGGTATCACTGGCCAGAATAACTATCATCAAAAAGTCTACAAATAATATATGCTGGAGAGGGTATGGAAAAAAGAAAGCCTCCTACAGTGTTGGTGGGAATGTAAATTGGTGCAGCTACTGTAGAGAACAGTATGGAGATTCCTTAAAAAAATAAAAACGGAGTTACCATAAGATCCAGCAAATTCACTCTTGGGCATATATCCGGAAAAGACAAAAACTCTAATTTAAAAAGATACATACACCCCACTGTTCATTTCAGCACTATTTACAATAGCCAAGACTTGGAAACAACTCAGGTGCCCATCAAGAGATGATTGGTTTAAGAAGTTTGGTGTGTATGTATATACATACATACACACACACACAATGGAGTATTACTCAGCCATAAAAATGATATAATGCAATAATGCCATTTGTAGCAACAGGGATGGATTTAAGAGATTATCAGGGAGTGCCCATCATCATGGTGCTGTAGGAAACGAATCTGACTAGAAACCATGAGGTTGAGGGTTCGATCCCTGGCCTCTCTCAGTGAGTTAAGGATCTGTGAGCTGTGGTGTAGGTTGTAGACATGGCCTGGATCTGGCATTGCTGTGGCTGTGGTATAGGCTGGAAGCTGTAGCTCTGATTAGACCCCTAGCCTGGGAACCTCCATATGTGGCAGGTGAGGCCCTAAAAAGCAAAAAAAAAAAAAAAAAAAAAAGAGAGAGAGATTATCATACTAAATGAAATAGGTCAGAGAAAGACAAACATGATATCACATATGTGCAGAATCTAAAAAAAAAATGATCAAATGAATTTATTTACAAAAGAGAAACAGACTCACAGACATAGAAAACAAATTTATGGTTACCAAAGTGGAAATGGAGCAGGGGAAGAGATGAATTAGGAGCTTGGGATTAACAGATACACTACTATATATCAAATAAATAACCAGCAAGGACTTATTGTACAGCACAGGGACTTATATTCAATATCTTATAATAATCTATAATGAAAAAGAACATATATATATATATAGTTGAATGACTTTGCTGTACACCTGAAACTAAGACAACATTATAAATCAACCAAACTTCGATAAAAATAAATAAATAAAATGGTTAATTTTACACGTAAGATGGCAAATTTTACGTGTATTCTACCACAATTTAAAATAAGAAAGGGAGTTCCCATTGTGGCCCAGTGGAAATGAATCCGACTAGTATCCATGAGGATGCACGTTGGATCCCTGGCCTCGCTCAGTGTGTCAGGGATCCAGCATTGCTGTGGCTGTGGTGTTGGCTGGCAGCTGGAGCTCTGATTCAACCCCTAGCCTGGGAACTTCCGTATGCCTCAGATGCAGCCCTAAAAAAAAAAAAGAAAAAAAGAAAAAAGGTTAATGCCCTACAGGGCAATAAAACGCTGACCTTTGGGCTTATCTTCTCTACAAGGGCAGAGATAGTCTGTAAGCAAACAGTCTTCCGCAAGGGAGCAGTAGCCTAGAGTCCAGGTCCTAAATGTTAGAAAATAATGGGTCAAACTGTCTTCCCTTGGAGTGGTGGTTGCCCGTGGGCAGGCTCGCATTGGACCATTCTCTAGTCAGACTTTGTACATCTGAATCATCTTTTGCCTCACTAATAAAGACTCCATAAACAATACAGTTTTAGATAAGACACCAGAAAAACCCCAAGAGTAATTCAGAGCATTAATTCATGTGCTTACTCATTTATTCAGCAAATATTTATTAAGCACTTACCATGTGGCCAGCCCTGTCCTAGCTGTTAAGGATACAGCAGGAAAAATAAAACAAAACCAAAAACTCCCACGCTCACGGAATTTACCATCTATTATGAATTCATGTTCAATATAAAAGGATGGACAGTCATAAAACCATGATAAGATATCTCAGAAATCAGTCCATGAGCCCCTAGAACAGAGAGCCCACCCACTGTCCTTGCTGAGTCATACATGAAGTGTGACACTGGCCTGTGAGACACCCTTCCAAGAAGGGGGGTTCAATTCCTTGTGCTTCATGTCACCCTTTTTTATCCTACACAAGGAAGGCAACAAGTGACACATTATTATAGGAATAACTCAGCCTTTTTTTTTTTTTCTCGTCCTTTTAGGGCTGAACCTGCGACCTATGGAGGTTCCCAGGCCAGGGGTTGAATCCAAGTGGCCGCTGCCAGCCTGTGCCACAGTCACAGCATCGCAAGATCCGAGCCGCATCTGTGACCTACACTACAGCTCACGGCAACCCTGGATCCTTAAGTCACTGAGAAGGCCAGGGATTGAACTCGAGTCCTTATAGATAATAGTCGGGTTCATTACCGCTGAGCCACGACCGACCGACCGGACCTCCCAGCCTTTTTCCTTTTAAAGAATGGGAAAGCGCAATTAGAATGATCCTGGAGGGGGGAGGGTGAGGGAGGGGGTGGGATCGGGAGCTTGGGGAGGGATTGGGAGCTTGGGGTTAACAGATGCAAACTATTGCTCTTGGAATGGATTTACAATGAGATCCTGCTGTGTAGCATTGAGACCTATGTCTAGATACTTACTTTGCAGCACGACAATGGGGGAAAAAATTATGTATACATGTATGTGTAACTGGGTTCCCATGCCGTACAGTGGGAAAAAAAATAGAATGATCCTGGATGTTGTGATCCATGCATAATAGTTAGACATGGTTAAAAATTGGAAATAGGAAATGAAATCTCAGGTAATTGTAACCATTCTTATCAGCGAATTCTTTTTCAGTTCAGCTTAATGGCACTGCTGTAGCAAGGGAGTGGCTGTAGATTTAACTTTCTGGGGTCAAAAGCATCTGTGACCATGCTTGACCTGTTTCCAGGCAGAAAAACGGCATTTACTGAGCACCCTTATATGCCCGGCACTGTGCTGGGTGCTTTTCAAACTTCGAAATATGAATTAACTTACATGTGTTTCACAGATCTTTCCAAAGATTTCACATCAGCACCAGATTCTCTTCATATCGGATGTGCACGTCATCGGATTTCATCCTAATATTAAACTCATGGCCTTCTTGACCTACAACTTAGAGCTATTTTTCTCAATGTGGTCTTCAAATCAAGCTGAAGCCTCTTCTGAGTCCTCATGGACTCAAATTTGGGGAACGCCTTCCCCGGCTTACCTGAGCTCCCTAAGATGCACATGATCTGCCCACTCTCGATGTACAAGGAGATGTCTTTGAGGATCTGCCTGGTCCACTTCTTTTGACAAGATGCGATGTCCCACCAGGGTCCCACGTGATAGCTTTAAAGGAAACCCCGTGAGGGGAAAGGCAGCATGGGGTCCTGCAAGGGCCCAGACCCTTGTCCCCCCAGCCCTGATCCCAGTTCTCCCCAGCCCTAGTTGTCTCTGGACAGGTTCCTCAGTGTCCTCCTCTGTAGATCCCGGCACGTAGTGATGGAAGGTCACCTATGAAAAGCACCTGTCAGGGAGCGGCTCTGATTATCAGCTCTCTGTGGCTAGCCAGCAGGTGACAAACAGGACACTCCTTGTTCGTTCGGTTGCCTCTGCGTTCCTTCATCCAGTTCATTACACCTCGGGTTCCCAAGCACCCCCATTCCCCAAGCCCGCTCCATCTGCCCGGGGCAGGCTGCCGTCAAGGGAGACACGAGGCGGGAAGGGGCAGGAGGCAGAGCACAGCAGCTGTTTGTGGCAGCTCCCAGGTCCCGCTGTGGGCAGGAGGAGGGGGCCCTTCACTGTGGCTCCTCACGTCCCTCTGGCAGCCCTTCTCCTCTCCTCTCTCCACCTCCATCCGCTAAAGAGGGAGCCCAAGCCTCCGAGCATGCCCCCCCACCCCGCCCTCGACCCCGGGGGAGGTGACAAAGGAGGAGGCATTACCTAACACTGTAGGAGGAATGGAAAACGCCCAGGCTGTGTCGAGATGTTGAAGCAGCTGCAGGAAGCCCCTTTAGGGAGCTCCAGGAGCCTCTGTGTACTTGGAGCTCCCGGGACTCCACAGGGGTGAGAAATGGAAGTTCGCTCATGGTCAACAGGAAGCCAAGAGAGGGCAATTTTCTGACCCTCCCTGGTGCGCTCCCGGGGCAGACTGTCCAGCCTGCTCCTCACCTGGCCCGGGAGCCTCTCCTCAGGCCTTCCCAGCAGCTGGACTGGGGTTTGGCCGTGGATGCCATTATCTGATGTACCTTTAGCCAGAGTGCGTGCATGGGTGTGTGTGTGTGTGTGTATGTGCGTGTGTGTTGGCAGTGGGCGGAACACACAGCCCATGTTTGTAGGAGGGCTTGCAGACAGGAATACTGGGAGACAGAGCAGAGGTTGCCCAGCACTGGGAACCAGCAGCTAAGTCCAAAGCAAGCTGCGGCAGATACTGCTGGGCCCCATGGCTGAGGAGGCCCTGAAGGAGACGGGGCTGGGCAAAAGGGCTGCTCCCCAGGATGACTTGGTGAGTGATGGGGAGGCAGTCCCCTCAGTCCTGGGGGGAGGAGGCCAACCGGGCCTTTCTGTCCTCCCTCGGGAGCTTTCTGTCCCAACCCAGCCCCAGGACCACAAGCAGAGCGAGAAGCTGGCCGCCAGACTCTACTTCCTGGGGACATCACAGGGCTGAGGGCAGTGGACTCAGGGGTCAGGGGGACGGGGGTGGGGAGAGCGCCTCTGAGGTCACTTCCTGCCCTGGGCTGCGTTCCTACGGGGAAATGATGTTCTTGCGAGTGAGTGACTTCGGTTGATCCAGCTTTTTCCTGAATGAGGCTCCATCACAGACATGGGTTACACGACCCAGGGACCCTGGGGTGTCTCTTCTGTCCATGTGGCTGTCAAGGTCAGAGTCTCAGTGGCAGGAAAGTGACGAGACAGGATGGCAGCAGGCTTTGGGGGCACATCAGAACTTGGGCTCCATACACGGTCACAGCAGGCAGTCATAGCTCCTGGAGAGAACTGGAAGGAACAGGCGACAAGCCGGGGAAGCTGAGAGGTGGGGCTGCGGGGTTCCTGCCCTCACTTTCCAGGGAAAATGTTTCCCTGGCAAATGGCCTCTGACTGAAATCAGGGCGTGGGTGGGATTTGAAGCAAGAGGTGAAATCGGAAGATAGAAAAGAAGCGAATCCCCACTCTCCAGCCCCACCTCAGGCCACCCTCTGATTCATCATTGCCAACTGTGAGTGGGGACCAGGGGTAGGGACAGAAAGACGCAAAGGACTGAGGACTCCACACCACAGGAAGGGCCACAGGCCACCTGGACTGACCTTGAGTTGCTAGGACCCGACTTCGGTCGGGCCCCAGGGATCCACCACTCCTGGCCAGCTCTGTAGCCACAGCAGGGGACCAGCTCTGCTCTGGGAATCCCTCTTGGGGCCAGTGCCTGCTGGGAATTGATTCCTAGAAGCCAGGACTGCAAGGGTCCCAGCTGCAAAGGAGATAAAGTCACCGGTAGCTCTGGGGGATACTTCCTGCCCAGAACTGACACTTCAGCCTCCATAGCTTGGGATGCAAAGAACTGCCCAAATCGGACATCCAGGAATATGTGCAGGCGCTGATGTTTCCAATTTCCTTGTCTCCAATTCCCTTTTCCAGTTTCCTTTTCCTGCTTCTCAAGGTGCCCAGTGAAGGCTGCCCCTCACGTTTATGGCACCTGGAAGGCAGCATAGGGCCATGTATCACAGGTCTGGATCCTTAATTAGTCAAGTTACAAGCTCTTAAATAAAATAGTTCCTCTCCTCTTACTCTGACATACCTTCTTCACAACGTGGAAGGCCAGGTGAAAATTGAGAAACTCTAGGACTGGTGGCTTCCCACCAGAGCCACGGCCTGTCCCCCTTCTCTCTCCAGGCCCAGCACCACAGTGACCTCACACCCCCCCACATGGTCACCCCATCCTGCCCACCCACACTCTATCCATACCCCCTCCCCAGACAAATGCCCTCCTGGCCTGGGATGCCCGGGAGGATGGGCCTGGGGTGAGGTTCACGCAGGCCCAGGGAGCGGCCTTGTGGCCATCTGCACAGGTACTTCTGGGGTTGTGGGTACCCAGAGTGGCAAGTGCCCTTGGCCCAGAGACTCCCTCCCGGGTCCATGGGCAAGAGCCTGGCCAGAGGACAAGAGGGGCCCAGGCCTCAGGGTCAAGTCCTCAGCAGGTCCCTGCTTCTCCAAGGCACAGGCTCTTCACCTTGGAACAAGGACCGTGGGTTCTGGGCTCCCTGAGTCGTCTTCTGCTCCACGCGTCTGACTCAGGAATTTGCTCTGAAGTTAATACAAGGAGAAATTACAATGCAGCCCAGCAGGAGCCCAGCTGGTTACCTACAAACAAAGCTGCTCGTGCTTTTTGGGGTGTCACCTGTCAGAAATGCAAGTGATGTTCTGACAGTCACACTGATTAAGATGTCAGCTGAACAGATATTTAAGTATTTGAAAGACACAGAGAGTTTGTCAAAACCTCATGAAGAGTCTAACAAATCCTTCCTGGGAGCCAAGGAAAATATTTCAAAATGGAACAGAGGCCATGAATTCTCTTCTGAAAGCTGCGGCCCCAGATGGCCCAGTCCCTCAGTGGTGGCCTGTGTCTGCCACCTTGGCCCAGGGGGAAGGGAGGGTGAAGGCGCCGAGGAGCAGGAGGCATACATCCCTCTCCTTCCTTTTATCTGTCTCCCATCCCCAGGGCCCCCACCCGCTTCCACCTTCTGAAAGCTCCTGCCTGGAAGAGGGAAGCCCCTAGGTGTCAGGTCACTGCCACATATTGCGCCAGACTCCCAAATGTCCAGTGGTCCATTGTCAGCAGCCTCTGCCTCAAAATCTAACCTGGGGAGCTTCTGGCTCAGGTGTCTGTCCACTAAAGCAACTTCGGAGCTAACTCATACTTTGTACCAATCAACTAATATTCTTCCTGCAGACATTTCCTTTCTAAAAACAAGCAGGATGCATGTTCGCCCAAACGAGTCTTTCAGCAGTGGATAGCATTTCTGATAGCTGAACAAGGTAAATGGGAAAACCAGCCAGTGCAAATGCTGGTGGAGGAGAGTGGGAAGGTCAGGGCTGCAGGGCTCATCTGCCAGAATCCAGAGCAGCCCGTGAGCTCCCCAGGAGCTTCATTCTCCAACTCTGAGGACACGACCTCCCACCTCCGCCACCACTGGAGGCACTGGCAGCTGGAGAGCGAGGTGAGAGTAGGATTCTGGAGTTCTCCTCTCAGACTCACTCTCTCAATCTGAAAACATTTTGAAAGATTTCAGGAAAGGCAGTTCAAAGAAGAGTGAACTCAACTGGGTCATTTTTTGCAAAAATTGACAGAACTTTGTAAATCAACTATAATAGAAACAAACAAACAAAAAATGTATATTTTTTGTGGCTATTTTAGGGCTGTGCCTGAGGCACATGGAGTTTCCCAGGATAAAGGCTGAATCAGAGCTGTAGCCACTGACCTACACCACAGCCAAGCAATGTCAGATCTGAGCCGCATCTGCAATCTACATACACCACAGCTCACGGCAACACCAAATCCTTAACCCACTGAGAAAGGCCAGGGATTGAACCCACGTCCTCCGGATCCTAGTTGGGTTTGTTAACCGCTGAGCCACAAAGAGAACTCCGGAAAAAATAAAAATCTTATAAAAAAAAAAAAAAAGAAGTGTGAACTCCCATGTACCCATCACTAATTACCAATAGCTCTGAAGCCCACCCCGTCCCCTACCCACCGGGGCCACTTCCCCTGTATCCTTTCCTATACCCCACAGATAGCCCTTCCGCTGACTTAGCTGCCTCCTTTTCCCATGTTCTTCTGTATAATTTAGAATCTTGACTGTGCTAGTTCAAATATTTAAAAAGGTAAATAGCTGCTTCCACTCTCACCCAGAATTCTGGGGGCCACTCACCGTGGGTCTGCTGCAAACTGTCACCTGTATTTACTTCCCTCCACCTTCCTCTGGTCCCCACGCCCTTTTTAAGGACCTCTTACCTCCACCGCTGCAGGAATGCTTTGACAAAGACTGTTGGGTGGTGTTATCTTCACATAAGCCACAGGCATGTTGTTTTTACATAAAGCGCACATGGTCTTTCACATACACAGTGAAGATTCACCTTGATCAGGTTCTCAAGGTCCGCCTGTCTCTCCACCCGGCCTGTCTTGCTCCAGCCTCATCACCTGTCTCATCCATTAAAACCTAAGCTTCTCAAAGGCGGTCTTTTTTTGGAGTTCCCGATGTCATGCGATATAAACAAATCTGACTGGCATCCCCAAGCATGTGGATTTGATCCCTGGCCTCGCTCAGTGGGTTAAGGATCCAGCATTGCCATGAGCTGTGGTGCAGATCACAGATGTGGTTCAGAACTAGCATTGCTGCGGCTATGGTGTAGGCCGGTAGCTGTAGCTCCGATTTGACCCCCGGCCTGGGAACCTCCATATGCCCCAGGTGTGGCCCTAAAAAGACTGTCTTTTCACCATTCCGTCAAAACTCCAAGCCTAAAGCATGCCGTAGGCTGCCTGTGTTTATCAGATGCTTGCTTGATCGACTGAAGGAACACATCAGCGGGAGGATGGCCGTTCTGAGAGAGGAAGACGGGAATCAAGAGGAATTTATTAATGAAGGCATACTTTCCCCTGCACTACTGCAAAGAAGGAAAAATTGAATGTGGTAAAAAAAAACGGAAATCTCCCTAGGCAGGTTCTTCCTTGCTTGGAGCTTGGTGATTTAAATGACTCAGTTGATAAAAGAGAAGGAATTCAGATCTGCAGGTGGTTACTATCATTCGACGTTATCAGCTGATACCCTGAGACGGTGATCTGTTTGATGTACATGCAAATAAAGCCACACTCCAGCAACCGCAAGATGATGATGACAGTGATGGTGGCGGTGACGACGATGGGGATGATAGGGACTCCCTCTAACATCTCCCAACATGTTGGGAGCGTTGTTGTGCAAAACTCCTTGTCAAAATAAGATGTGACTTTTCTAAGGGGTGGGTCTTCAGGGTGTCCTGAGCACTAGCTTGACAGCTGTCTGCTTCACACACGCTGGGGACGGGACATCTGTGTGGCGTGAGGATATTAAGCCAGATCCAGGGAAGAGAAAGTTGAAGGCCAGCCCCCAGCTCAGATCCTCCCCAAATGCAGAGGCTCACAAACTCTTTCCAGGCCAGGATCTGGGTCTAGTCCACCACAGGTTGCTTGCGTTCAGATTTCAGGGGTCTGGGGTTGAGCTTCTCTGGGGCTTGGGGCTATGCTGGAGTGAAGCCCCAAAGCTCTCACTGCAGGGAAGGGGAGATGGGCCCTCATGGATGCTCCTGTTTACTCAGCGCCCTTGGGCTCCTCCTGCCCAAATCCATCTCTAGGTTATTCGGGACCTCACCCACACTCACGCTGGCTCTCACCTCTCTGGGTCCCCTCCATCTGTTTTCTCCTATGTCTCCCTCCTTCCAAAGGATGCCCTCACCTGTCCTGTCTCCCAGCAGGGCCTCCAGGACAGTGTGTTCTCCTCTGAAAGTGACAACAGCCTGTACTTCACCTACAGCGGCCAGTCCAACACCTTGGAGGTCCGAGGTCTCACCTACCAGGTAGAGGCACAACTGAGCACAGGGGGGAGGAGCAGGTGGAAGGCCAAGCATTTCCTCAAGCAGATG
Source organism: Phacochoerus africanus (assembly GCF_016906955.1). Classification (NCBI taxonomy): domain Eukaryota; kingdom Metazoa; phylum Chordata; class Mammalia; order Artiodactyla; family Suidae; genus Phacochoerus; species Phacochoerus africanus. Next base: position 101,140,437 of record NC_062548.1, on the reverse strand, counting down.
GGAAGGGTGAGCCCAGATGGGGGCCCTTTGCCCCTAAGGACAGAGTCAAGGTCACACTGATGCTTCATATGCTGGGGGCAACCACCCTGGAGATGTCCCTCAACTACACACAGCAGGAGGTTGACAGGCGTGCAAAAGAGAATGAGACCTTTGGAAAAACACAAAGCCAACCGTGTGAACCTGCGGGGAAAAAAAATCTCTAAAGCTCTTTTTCAAGTTTATATTTTGAAATACTTTTATAGTAGAGTTCCCATACATCTTTTGTCCACCCTCCCCTAATGCTATCATCTTGCTTACCCATAATCCAATGATCAAAACTAAGAAATTAACCATGGCGGGAGTTCCCATGGTGGCTCAGTGGTAACAAATCTGCCTAGTATCCATGAGGATGCAGGTTCAATCCCTGGCCTCCCTCAGTGGGTTAAGAATCTGGCATTGTCTTGAGCTGTGGTGAAGGTCACAGAGGTGGCTCAGGTCTCGCGTTGCTGTGACTGGGCTCTTCCATATGCTGCAGATGCAGCCCTAAAAATAAAATTTCAAACAACTAATAAAACATTCCAAGTTCAAGGACCACTGGCCTTTCAGAGGCTCTCAGGAATCTTCTGGTCAGATTCAAAGAGCCCTATTTCCTACACCTCCCCAGGGCCAGATACTAGGTGACACAGATGGAGCCTGGTGGGGCCTGGGATGGTCACCCTCAGAAGACCAAGTCTGGCTTCCTGGGGAAGTAAGACAGAACAAGCTGACAAGCTACACCATTACCTTTCTCTGCTCTGCCACGTATTAGCTGTGTGACCTTGAGCAAGTTACTTCACTACTCTGAGTCTCATCTGCAAACAGGGACTAAACAGTATATGTGTTATAGGTTTGCAGTGAGGACTGAATGAGATGAATGGACATGAACAGATTAATACAATGCCTTGCACATTCAATAAATTATTAGTAAATTACTATTGTTATTATTATTATTATTAAGTGAAGCCATCACTCTGCTTCGTGTTGTGTTTCTATTTCTATTCTGCTATTACGCATGCTTCCCAAGTCTTCTCTTCAGACTTGGAAACGGCAAAAAACAAAAAACAAAAAATGGAGTTCCCGTCATGGCACAGTGGTTAACGAATCCGACTAGGAACCATGAGGTTGAGGGTTTGATCCCTGGCCTTGCTCAGTGGGTTAAGAATCAGGCGTTGCCATGAGTGTGGTGTAGGTCGCAGACACGGCTCAGATCCTGAGTTGCTGTGGCTGTGGCGTAGGCCAGCCGCTATAGCTCTGTTCAGACCCCTGGCCTGGGAACCTCCATATGCCGTGGAAAGTGGCCCTAGAAAAGGCAAAAAGACAAAAAGCAAAACAAAAACAAAAACAAAAAACAAACTTGGAAATGGCAGCTTCAGGTTCTCAGCCTGGTGGGGTCCACCTCCATGTTCAATAGAACCTGGGTGGGGAGCCCCTCAGGCCTGTTGTGTGTCAGCAGGAGGATGTCTGCTGGACAGCACCCAGCAGAAGTTGAAGCCCTCTGAGGAAACTCTTGATGTCTTTCCACAGGTGGACATGGCCTCCCAGGTGCCTTGGTTTGAGCAGCTGGCTCACTTTAAGATGCCCTGGACATCTCACAAGGATTCTTGTGAGCTGGGCCTTCAGAACCTGAGCTTCAAAGTGAGGAGCGGACAGATGCTGGCCATCATAGGGAGCTCAGGTAGCACTAGGGGCAAAGAGTGGGGCAACGGGTTCTCTCTCTCCTGGGATAGAGAGTGGTCCCTGGAACCAATGGATATACCTTGCAGAAGCCTTTGCTGACGGATAGAATAATATAGCAGAGTGGTGAAAACACAGGTTCTGGGTCTGACAGAGCTGGGTTCAAATCTCAGCTCCTCCACTTCCTAGCTCTCGGGTAATTGCTCCCCTTATGAATCCTGAGGGTGCCTCTTGAAGCTGCAACCAGAGGTTTGGTCCTTCGTTAATACCAAGGTTAGGGCTTTCCAAGAGTACCAGGCAGCTTTGGAATTCAATGTTCTTCCCAGGGGACCCCCCCACCACAAGGCACACTCATTCATCCCCAGATTAGATTCCTGCTTCAGTCAGACAACTGGTAGGCACAGCTCCACTGGCAACTGACTTCTCAACTAACCCAAGTCTTAGCTCAACCTTCAACCCTTAGCAATGATCCAGATTTTTCGAGTGCTTCAAAAAGTCACTTCCGCAGACCAGACTTAAAAGTACAGAACGCCAGAGCTGGAAGGAGCCTTGGAGAACTGAGATCATGCCCTTCACCGTATTTTCCCGTTCTTCTTACCAGCCTGGAAGCATCTTTAGAGGAGGGTTTTCGAATTATCTAGTTCTCCAGAGTTCTAGAGAGTCCTCTGGCTCCTATACCATTCCTCCTTCATTCGACAGACGAGAAGATCAAAGAGGAATGATTCACCTAAGGACATACACTTAATGCAGAGCTAGAACCAGAACTCTGGTCTCCTGATGCACAGATGTTTAAAAAAATTCAGCAGATTAGATTGTTAAGATCTTATTGGCTTTATTCAACCATTCATGAAATGGGCAGCATCCCATTTGGCAGGTAGAGTGTAGCTCTGGAGAGTTCCCATTGTGGCTCAGCAGTAATGAACCCAACGAGTATCCATGAGGACAAGGGTTCAATCTCTGGCCTCACTCAGTGGGCTAAGGATCTGGCGTCACCGTGATATGTGGTGTAGGTCACAGACACAGCTCAGATCTGGTGTTGCTGTGGCTGTGGTGGAGGCCGGTGGCTGCAGGTCTGATTGGACCCCTAGTCTGGGAACCACCATATGCCTCAGGTGCAGCCCTAAAAGAGACGAAAAGTACAAAAAAGAAAGTAGCTCTGAAGGGGAGTTCCCTGTGTGCAGAGGATTAAGGATCTGGCATTGTCATTGCAGCGCCTCGGGCTGCTGCTGTGGCGAGGGTTTGATCCTGGCCCAGCAACTTCCACATGCCATGAAAGAGGCCAAAAAAAAAAAAAAAAAAAGGGAGAGAAAGGAAGAAAGCTGGGGTGTTCAGGCCCTATTGGCCAGTGTGGGATCACTGGGGTCTGAAGGCTGTGTCACCTTCCCTAGGGGCGGGTCACATCTGCAAGGACAGAGCAGTCCAGGGTGGCTGGAGAGTGCGATGGCAGCAGTGGCTTCCAGGCTGCTCCCCACCCCCCACCCCCACCCCCACCCCCGCCTCCTCCCCTAGAATCTCTGTTCTCAGGGATGTGTCTGGTGGTTTCTCAGGCTGCGGGAGAGCCTCTTTGCTAGACGTGATCACTGGTCGAGGCCCCGGCGGCAAGATTAAATCCGGCCAAATCTGGATCAACGGGCAGCCCAGCACGCCGCAGCTGGTGAGGAAGTATGTGGCTCACGTGCGCCAGCATGACCAGCTGCTCCCCAACCTGACCGTCCGCGAGACCTTGGCATTTGTTGCCCAGTTGCGCCTGCCCAGAACCTTCTCCCAGGCCCAGCGTGACAAAAGGGTAACTAACAGACTCTGGTGACCCCCAAGAAGCCATGATGTCCTTCCCTTCCCTTCCCTGACCCTCCCTCCCTGCTTAAAGGTCCAGCCACAGGTCAAGTGTGAGCGACCCAGTTCACCATCAATCCAACTGAAAAAGTCCACCGTAAGCTCAACCCCAGGCTTCCGTGGTTTTCAAAGCCCCATCATAGCCCCAAATGCATGATGCATCTTTGCTTACTCTGTGCGGGCAGGGAGCGAGACATGGCCACGTTCCCAATGAGTTGCACCACGCTCGGCACGTGGGAGCTGCGCAGGATGTGTGTAAAGAATCAGGGACAAACATTGCAGCAGAGAAACGAAGGCTGGAGCTTTACACCCAGGCGTCCTCCTCCTTTGAGGTCCAAGATGCCGGGCCCCAGCAGGCTCCCCGTGGTCCTTCTAAAGCCCTGGGCACCTCCCTCCCCAGGTGGACGACGTGATCGCAGAGCTGCGGCTGCGGCAATGCGCCAATACGCGCGTGGGCAACACCTACATACGGGGCGTGTCGGGGGGCGAGCGGCGCAGGGTCACCATCGCGGTGCAGCTGCTGTGGAACCCAGGTGAGGCGGGAGGGGCCGGCATCGCCCGCCTGGCTTAATCCGATCCAGCCGGAGCCCTGCCCCTTCACCAGGCTTCTCTCTGTTGGGAAGGAATCCTCATTCTGGATGAACCCACGTCTGGGCTGGACAGCTTCACTGCCCACAACCTGGTGAAAACCCTATCCAGGCTGGCCAAAGGCAACAGGCTGGTGCTCATCTCCATCCACCAGCCCCGCTCCGACATCTTCAGGCTCTTTGACTTGGTCCTCCTGATGACGTCTGGCACCACCATCTACTTGGGGGCAGCCCAGCACATGGTCCAGTATTTCACCTCGGCCGGCCACCCCTGTCCTCGCTACAGCAACCCTGCTGACTTCTATGGTGAGCCAGCCAGGCCAGACGCATAGATCGGGCCTCCCCCACACCCCACACCCTGCCAGGAGAGAAGCTCACAGAGGCTTTAGGAGAACGGGACCAGGGATGGAAGCGGAGGGGCAGATGGGGTGTATTACCTGCTTCAGTTTGCCAAGCATCAAATGACCAGATGCTCGAAAAGCACCTTGGGACATATCTACCCCTTGTGCGCAGGACAGATAAGAACCTTCTGAGAACTCCAAACCCATTGGCTCAGTTTCTGGAACTGTGGCCTTTATTCAGATTCTGTAGGGAACTCAGGATATTTGAGGTCGGAAAGCCACCAGGAAATCTTTAAGCTGTGCCCTGGTGCCCCCACAGAGGCAGGGGCCCCAAAGGCGCTGGGTGGTGGAGGGGGGCCCAGGGCACAAGCCAGCCCAGGGCCATTTGTGTGGTCTTAGCCAGTGAATCTCCAGATATGCAATTGCTGTTCAGCACCAGCCTTTCTGCTTGGGGTCCTGAGGCCTTAGCATCTGGCCCCCAATTTCTGTGGGGACAGCTGCCCTTCTAGGTGCCCTCCCTGAAAGCAGGGGCCTGGATCCTCAGTGCTGAGATCCTGAGGACTAAGGACTGCTGTGGCTGCTGGACCAGCTGCATGGTTGTGCCTGGGCCAAGGAAAGCAAGCTGTCACTTGTCCTAAACATGGGTCACCTGGAGCTCACCCAGCCTTCCTCCCAGGCCTCTCTGATAAACTCGATGATAAGGACCAACTCCTTAAAGCCAGAGACTATGCCACAGATGCCAAGCACCCACAACCTGGTGAAAACCCTATCCAGGCTGGCCAAAGGCAGGGCCACAAGGGCCATGGTTGTCTTCGGCCTTACAGATGAGAAGGCCAGAGTCCTCAGACGACAAGTGCAGAACTCCTGTGCCCAGCCCCTCCCTGCCTCCTGGCACCCACTTGCCAACCCTCCCCTAGGAGGACAGGTCACTCTCTGTGTCCCACCAGCCCTCACCCTCTATGCTTAAACTGCGTGAACTCATCTGTGCTCAGGCGCCAGCCTGGCTTCCTGCCAGTGTGTCATTCTTTGGCTGCCCATCCCCAGATAAGAGGGCAAAGTGTACCTGCCAGCTTGGCCACTGTGAGACATATGCAACAACCCTAGAGAAGAGTTACTGGAAGTCAGGTACCCAGATCTGAACAAAACGTTTTCCTCTTCTTTCTTCCTCTTTTCTTTTCTTTTCTTTTTTTTCATTTTTGGCTGCCCCGCCAAAATGGAGTTCTAGAACTTCAAATCTGAGCAGAAGTTGTGACCTAAGCTGGCTGCAATGGCAGCAACGCTGGATCCTTAACCCATTTGTGCCAGGCTACGGGGAGTGAACTCACATGCCAGCACACCCAAGACACCGCTGATCCCATTGCGCCACAGCGGGAGCCCCTGAAAAAAAAAAGTTTTCCTGTTTTTTTTTTTTTTTTTTTTGGTCTTTTCTAGGGCCTCACCTGCCACATATGGAGGTTCCCAGGCTAGGGGTTGAATCAGAGCTGTAGCCACTGGCCTACACCACAGCCACAGCAACGCAGGATCCAAGCCGCATCTGCAACCTACACCGCAGCTCATGGCAACGCCAGATCCTTAACCCACTGAGCAAGGCCAGGGATTGAACCTGCAACCTCTTGGTTCCTAGTCGGATTCGTTAACCACTGAGCCATGATGGGAATTCCCTTCCTTTTCTTAATTTTACACCATTATCATTGGAGGGGGGCACTTGCCCACAAGCCCCAGGGCGGGTGGCCTGCACCCATCCAGGCTGCATGGCCTGGCAGTGCCCCAAAGAATCCGGTGTTTGAAGTTATGGCCCTGCACACAGAGGGGACCCTGCGTGGTTTACAAGGCCCCTCTGAGACATGATCCCGCCTTGAGTCTCGTCATGAAAATGGGGAGGAGGGAAAAGGCAGAGAGGTTAAGAGGGAGCTCCCCCAATTCCCCGAGGAATAGAGGGAGGGGAGGCTTAGGAAGGGCCCGGCAGGTGAGACTCTCTGGCACTTCAGGGGCCCCGGGAGAGGAGGGCTGTGGTCTGGGGCTACCAGGTGTTCCCAAAGGGGTGACGAGGAGGGAGGTGCAGCCCTGCCTGGTTCTCCAGCTGGTGGTGCTGGCTCCTTCCTTCTGGGGCAGTGAGAAGTATATTTGGCTGGATCCTGGCACCCTCCGGTCAAAATATGTTTTCCTTTTGGGCAGGCTGCTTGGGAAGCCAAATGACTAAATTTACAGTGACAGCTTGAGCTGCGAGGAGCCCAGCTGGTCAGCCTCCCCCTGGCCTGCCCATAGCAGGCACATTTGTGAAGCTGAGTCCTCATAGCGAGCCTCTTGGATGGCTGGAGTGGGAGCCAGGGCATCCCTGTGCCACCCCAAAGCCTCCTTCCCTGTCCTGGCAATGTCCCCCTCATGAGCCTGGCTGGTGGGACCAGGGCCAGTGCTCACAGGGCCTCTGCTGATCCACCTGCCCTTCCCCTGAGGCTGGGTTTCTGTGGATGTGGGGGACAGCCCCGGGCTGGGCTCTCTGCCTCTCTCTGCTCTGACCATCCCTTCGTGGTCCCCTCTCAGAGGCTGGGGAGCATGTCCCAGGGTCCTCAAGGGCTGACCAGCTTCGTGGGCTGGGCTTGCACTGAGCTCCTGTGGGGACTGGGTCACCTGTGGCCCCACCCCCTCTGCTTACAGTGGACTTGACCAGCATCGACAGGCGAAGCCGAGAGCAGGAAGTGGCCACCAGGGAGAAGGCTCAGTCACTTGCGGCCTTGTTTCAAGAAAAAGTGCGTGGCTTTGATGACTTTCTATGGACGGCGGAGCCAAGGGCACAGGGTGTGAGCCCTTGCATGCAGAGGTGAGACAGCTGGGTGGTTCTGGGTGGAGAGTGTCCTGCAGAAGGTGGCCACCCCACACCCCCATGACACACTCTGTCTCCTGACAGCTCGGCTTCCCGGAGTGACACCGACACCTTCCAGATCCCCACCAAGCTCCCACCCATACTGCAGTTTGCCACACTGATCCGGTAATTGTCTGCCATTTCGTCACCCAGCTGAACCCCCAGAGTCTTTGCTGTATCAAATTAAGCCCTTTGGATCTAAAGTGAATTTGAGGAGTTCCCATCGTGGCTCAGTGGTTAATAAATCCAACTAAGAACCATGAGGTTGTGGGTTTGATCTCTGGCCTCGCTCAGTGGGTTAAGGATCCGGCGTTGCCGTGAGCTGTGGTGTGGGTCGCAGACGCGGCTCGGATCCCGCATTGCTGTGGCTCTGGTGTAGGCCGGTGGCTACAGCTCCGATTGGACCCCTAGCCTGGGAACCTCCATATGCCACGGGAGCAGCCCTAGAAAAGGCAAAAAAAGACAAGAAAAAAATAAATAAATAAAATGAATTTGAAGGAGGAATTTGAATTTGAAAAGGTAGAATCATTTGAAAAAAAAAAAAACCCAGCACCAGCCCTTCAGGTTGTACAGAGCACTGTTACTTTGACTCTTTAAACAAAATCAGAATTTCCTTACTAGCCAGGTGATGGCAGAAATCACCCAGAATCATTGTGAAAAACTCAGACGATACAATGGAAATGCATGTTGTTCTGTAACCTCTTCCCCCACCCCCCACTTAGAATAGGGCCTCTACCTCCCACCTGGTTAGGTTGTCTTCAGTTTTCCCCATCTAACCATAATAAATTTATCCATGAAGTCCATATTGATGGTCAGATTATCTTCAGGCATTTGGTATTACACGTAATGCTATGCCAGACATCCTGGTACATGCATCTTTTTACTCCTGATTGCATCTTTCTTCAGGATAATTTTTTTTTTTTTTTTTGTCTTTGTGCTATTTCTTGGGCCACTCCCGCAACATATGGAGGTTCCCAGGCTAGGGGTCAAATCGGAGCTGTAGCCACCGGCCTACACCACAGCCACAGCAACGCGGGATCCGAGCCGCATCTGCAACCTACACCGCAGCTCATGGCAACGCCGGATCCTCAACCCACTGAGCAAGGGCAGGGATCGAACCCACAACCTCATGGTTCCTAGTCGGATTTGTTAACCACTGTGCCATGAAGGGAACTCCAGGATAACTTTTTTTTTTGCTTTTTAGAGCTGCACCTGTGGCATATGGAGGTTCCCAGGCTAGGGATCAAATCAGAGCTGTGTCTGCGACCTACACCACAGCTCATGGCAATGCCAGATCCTTAACCCACTGAGTGAGGCCAGGGATCGAACCTGTGTCCTCATGGACGCTAGTCAGATGTGTTTCCGCTGTGCCACGATGGGAACTCCCTCAGGGTAACTTCCTTAAATAAAATTGCAAGGCTGATACCTTGGCCACAAGAGTCAGAATCATTTACTGAGCACCTGCTGGGAGACAGATACAAGCATCAGTTATCACCTCTGGTCCTCAGAGAAACTCTGTGGGCCCTGCTCTCTCCCGATTTTACAGAGGAGGAAATTGAGGTTTACAGAGATTAAAGGACATTGCCAGGGCCACAGTGCCAGGGACTGTTGTTCCCTTGGGACGTCTCTCTTTTGTTTTCTAAGTCGTCAGATTTCCAATGACTTCCGAGACCTGCCGACCCTCCTCATCCACGGGGCGGAGGCCTGCCTGATGTCTCTGATCATCGGCTTCCTCTACTACGGCTACGGGGCCATCAAGCTGTCCTTCATGGACATGTCGGCCCTCTTGTTCATGATCGGAGCGCTCGTCCCTTTCAATGTGATCCTGGATGTCATCTCCAAATGTAAGTGTGACCTGTGTCCACGACCCACACCTGGAGCAGCCTCGGCTGTGCTCGGAGCTGGTCCAAGGCGGCCTTGAGTGCCTCTGAGCTCCTGGAGAAAACGGGTTTCCTCGGTAACTTCATCCTGACTGTGAAATAAAAGATGATGGTGGTTTCTCGGGAGGTCCCTGGTGGTCTGGGTTTCAGTTCCTGGTCTGGGAACTAAGATCCATGTCAAGCTGCTGTGCACCAAAGCCAAAAACAGAGAGTGAGAGAGAGAAAGGGTTGCTTTTAAAGTGTGAGCATTAATATTAGTGTGCACAGGAGAACGATTCCCGAGGAGTCTGCGGCCCTCCTGCCCTAACAGGAGTTATATGGATAGCGATGCCCGAGCCACGGAATTACAACATCTTAATTGGGATCTAAATCTGCCTGTGTGTTTTTTTTTAATAGAAGACATTTAGGCAATAAAACTATTTCAAATTGTACTGAGACTTGGAAACAGGTGATACATGAATTTTACGTTTTCATTCTCCTTTCCTCCCCTTTTTAGGCCACTCGGAGAGGGCGTTGCTTTACCACGAACTAGAAGATGGGCTGTACACTGCTGGGCCGTATTTCTTTGCCAAGGTGACTGGTCAGGCCTGAGAGGGAGTGGCTACCCTGGGTTGGAGGAGGGGCAGAAAACGCTGCCCCACGTTGTACAGAAGTTACGGGGAAGGAAAGCGTTTTGCTCAACTGTCAGGCCCTGCATCATCTGTGGTTGCAGATGCCATGTTCCTTAGGGAAGTTTCAGAGACCATATTTTAAAAACATTTGCCAGAAGGCCAGGACCACGGACCAGGAACAATATTTTTCTGGTCATCAGAAACCTAACAAAGAAGAGGTGGGAAACATGGAACATTCTTCACCTGTCTAGTCTCCCTGCATCCCTGGGAAGCAGGTCAGACAGGTATGCCTGTCCTCACTTCAAGGGAGTGGAGGCTCAGAGTTCCTGCGGTGGCTCACAAGTAATGGACTCAACCAGTATTCACGAGGATGTGGGTTCGATCCCTGGCCTCGCTCAGTGGGTTAAGGATCCGGTGTTGCCGTGAGCTGTGGTGTAGGTCACAGACACGGCTGGGATCCCACATTGCTGTGGCGGTGGTGTAGGCTGGTGGCTACAGCTCCGATTCGACCCCTAGCCTGGGAACTTCCACATGCAGTGGGTGCGGCCCTAAAAAGAACACCAACCAAAAAAGGAAGGCTCAGAGAGGTGATGTGACTGTCTCAAGGCCACACAGCCACCAGGTCTGGGCAGGCAGGGTGGGGACTTGAAACCAGGTCTTAGGAGAGCAGATACCCTACTGCCGTTTTCACTGAGCCACGTGCCTCCCGGGAGGAAGCTGCTCTGGCCTGCCCCAGGGGGAGAGCGCGTGGCATCTGCAGGGAGAAGCCAGCGGTGAGCTCACACCCCGGAGTCCCACACAGCTGTACCCACTGGCCCACCACCTGTTCTACCACCATCGCTACCAGGAGGGGAGGTTGCGTCCTTGGGCGCTGCCACCTTTGAGCACTTCCCAAACGATAGCCAGTGAAGGCGTTGGCTCCCCATCCTTGCGAGCGCTGTCTTTGCAGATCCTGGGGGGGCTTCCTGAGCACTGTGTCTACATCATCATCTACGGGATGCCCACCTACTTGCTGACGGACCTGCGCCCAGGCCTCGAGCCCTTCCTGCTGCACTTCATGCTGGTGTGGCTGGTGGTCTTCTGCTGCAGGATGATGGCCCTGGCCACTGCCGCCCTGCTCCCCACCTTCCACATGTCCTCCTTCTTCGGCAATGCCCTCTACAACTCCTTCTACCTCACCGGGGGCTTCATGATAAGCTTGGACAACCTGTGGATAGGTGAGACCTGCTCCCCTCACCAGTCAGGCTTTGGGTCAGCCTGCTTTCCCTGGAGAGGAGAGCTCAGTGCTTAGGTCCAGTTCCTGGCTGGCCCTTCTGGGAGCAGGTGCCTGGGCCAGTTCACCTGCAGGCCAAGGGAATGCCTCTGTGGCGGGGGTGTGATGGCAGCAGATGGCACCTTCTCATTTGACATCTGGGGACCACCCTTGACTTTCTCTCACTCTGTGTCACCAGTGAGCCAAATCTGTTCTGCCTCCCATGTCTTACTGAAAGATCCTGGGCCACTGTGAGAGTCCAGTGTCTGTCACCCTGCTTCCTCCACGTCCCTCGCAACCCTCACCCAGGCAGCCTGAGCTTCCCGAGGTGCAAATCCAGTCACTGTTGTATTCGAGTGGCTCCTGGGCTGCTCATTCCCCACTGCCTCTACCCAGCTGTTCTGAAACCCCCCCAAGACATTCCACGCTCTTGCAGTAGAGCCTGTGTGTCCCTGCTCTGCGAAACACCATGACCCCCCTTCTATGGGCCTTTCCTGACCAGCCTAGGAAGGATTCATTGTTTCCTCCGCCGCCCCGAACCGTGATACCTCCTCAGGGTCAGGGTCCAGACTCAGTCATCTCTGGTTTGGGGTCCTGGGTCTCCACAGTCCATAGGCTCCATGAAGCTGAGCACGTGCTGGACACCTGATTCAGTTACTTTCTAGAGTTATGATGGATCAACCACGTGGTGACCCCGAGGCCACTTGGCCCTCCTGCCCCAGTCCATGACCCAAGCTTTCGCCCTCTGCCCTTTCACCCTTCTGTCCGCCCCCTTCTCCTTGGTCCTTCAGGGGACCTGCTGCCCCTGGATCAGAGCCCCTCCCCAGTCCCACTTCCCAGGGAGCAGGTGGTTAGACCACGTGAGTGATGTGACTCGCCTCTCACCGTCTCCAGTGCCCGCGCTGATTTCCAAGGTGTCCTTCCTCCGATGGTGCTTTGAAGGGTTGATGAAGATCCAGTTGGGTGGGCTCACTTACCACATGGCAGCTGGCAACCTCACCATCCCTATCCCAGGAGACGTAGTAAGTAGCCGAGGTCTTGGATGCTAGATAGACGGCAGCCATATGAGCCTCTTCTTACGGAGCTCACTGTTGTCTGTGTCCCCAGATCCTCAATGCCATGGGCCTGAACTCCTACCCGCTCTACGCCATCTACTTGATTGTCATCGGCATCAGTGGTGGCTTCATGGTCCTGTACTATATATCCTTAAGGTTCATCAAACAGAAATCTACTCAAGACTGGTGATTCAAGCCCAGACTCCTGCCGACCCGGTGGCGGACCCAAGCAGGCCCTTCAAACTGCATGTTCTTCCTCCCAAGGAGTCCCTTCCCGGGGAACCAGGATGACCTGAGAACAGGAAGCTCAGCCACCTCTGGCCCACGGTGCTGCATTGGCACAGGCTGGCCACAGGATGGCAGTAGAATAAAGACAGTCAAAAGGGATTTCTGATCACCCGCCGGGGCTCGCGATTACTGGGAACATGAAAAACATACTTGGGGACGCTTACAACGCCACTAATTTATTTCCTTTCGCTATGTATTTGTATAGGCAACTAATACAAGATGGGAGCAAATTAGGTATGAATTGAGTAGTTCAGCTATGTGGAAACAATGACATAATAGCTAGTGGAATACTTGGCCTCATCTTCCAGGGTCCCCAAACTCTGTTGAGCCCCTCTCAATACAGAAAACAACCTAAAACCTACCAGCGGGATGCCATCCCCTCTTTTTGTGTGGGGCCACAGGCACCAGAAGCCAAACTGAACAATTAAAAAAGTCTTGAGCAATTGCTTTGCACCAGGTCAGCACAAAACTCTTATTTAAGTGGATGATATTTAATTCCCTATTAAAACAAACACCCTTTGTGGTGGGCAGCACCCCATGTTATAGATGAAAAAACTGAGGCACAGATTGTTTGCTAAGTGAGGTCCCGGGGGCTACCAGGTTGTGGAGTCAGTCACGTGGGTCAGAAAGACCTTTGAGACCTTGAGGAGTTAAGAGGGCAGAAGGAGCCACCCTAAGCCTTGGAAGCCTAGGGGGGGCTCCCGATGATGAGGTATATAGACACGGTGTCAGCACAGCCAGGCCTCTTACAGTTGCAACTCACTGGCCCTGCCTGGATCTAAGGACCAGCCCAGAACCTTTCACAGCGGCCACTTATGGGACAGAGCAGGCCTAGGTCACACACTGCATGCTTGAGCCTTGAGGACCAGCTGACCCAAAACGGATGCACAGAAAGCAGGGAGGGAATTATCCCCAAAGGAAAACCTCTGGAACCAAAAGAGGAGGGAAGGTAGAAGTTTAGGCAGCAAACAGTGACCGATCAGCATGAGTTTCCTAGTCCCCTGCTGCCTCCAGTGTGGTCCCTGAGCTGGCAGCAGGGGCCTCCCCTGGGAGCTGCTTAGACTGGCCGAACTCAAGGCCACAGCCAGACCCACTGAATCAGAATCTGTATTTTAAAAAGACCCTCAGATGATGTGTCTGCACAGTCAGGCTCGAAGAGCAGTGCTTAGTGCACTGCCTTTGTACAACACAACCATCAAACTCGGGATATTCTCGTCATTACAGTGTAACACTGCACATGCCCCTGTCTCATCACCACCATCCAAAGGGCAGACTCCACTCAAGACTCCCTTACTGTTCTGACAATGTCCTTCCTGGCAAAATGATGCAGATCAGGATCAAATGTTGCATCTAGCGGTCAATTCTTTTTGGTCACTTCAGTTTAGAACAATCCTCAGCTTTTCCCTGACTCCCATGACCCTGACACAGGAAGATTTTGCAGAATATCTCTAGATTTGGTTTGTCTGACAGAGTCTCATGATTGAATTCAGGTTGTGAGCCTTTGGCAGAAATATCACAGAGGAGATGGGTCTCTCTCTTTTTTTTTTTTTTTTTTTTGTCTTTTTAGGGCTATGCCCATGGCATATGGAAGTTCCCAGGCTAAGGGTTGAATTGGAGCTACAGCTGCTGGCCTACACCACAGCCACAGCAACGTGGGATCCGAGCAGCGTCTATGACCTACACAGCAGCTCACGGTACGAGGCCAGGATCAAACCCCTTGTCCTCATGCATCGGGTTCATTACCACTGAGCCACAACAGGAACTCCCGGGATGGGCCCTTCTTGATGCATCCCATCAGTGGCTCATGATTTCAATTTGTCCCCAACTGAGATTGACTTTGATCCCTTGATCAAAGGGGTGCCTACCAGGCTTCTTCTCCACAGTCAAGTCAATGATTTTCCCTCCTTTTGCAATTAATAAAGCATTTGTAGTCAGGTGTTTTGAAGCTGTGTAAATGGCCTCTTTCTCATCAGACTTTCCATGTGTTCACTTTAAAATCTATATATCAGGAGTTCCCATCGTGGCGCAGTGGTTAACGAATCCGACTAGGAACCATGAGGTTGTGGGTTCGGTCCCTGCCCTTGCTCGGTGGGTTAACGATCCGGCGTTGCCGTGAGCTGTGGTGTAGGTTGCAGATGCGGCTCGGATCCCGCGTTGCTGTGGCTCTGACCTAGGCCAGTGGCTACATGTCCGATTCGACCCCTAGCCTGGGAACCTCCATATGCCGTGGGAGTGGCCCAAAGAAAGCAAAAAGACAAAAAAATAGTAATAATAATAAAATAAAATAAAATCTATATATCAGTATAGACTTGTGGTTTCCTATGTTGTCCCACGGGTTATAATCTTTTACTATCGTTATTCATTTTGATGTGCAAATTGTCCCTGACTTGGCCATGGGAGCTCATTCAAGCTGGCTTCTGTCTCCTTTTGACATATCCCCATCATTCTCTGAATACTTTTACGACAAAGTGTTTCAGGCTCATCTTGTGCTCTCCTACCCCCTAGTCATGGAAGCAGACACGTCTCTAAAGAACCTTTGTTCCTTTCAGTGGAAATGGTATTTAGAAGCCAAGATCTGAGTGGTAAGTATGCTCATTGCTATTGAGGCATTCCTGCTCCCAGGCCCTCTCGGAGGACAAAGCTAGGGAGTATATATGTGTGTATATATGTTCATATGTGTATATATGCATGTACACATATGCACACACAGACACGTCTGTCCAATTAAATATATATTAAATATATATTAAATATATGTATTTCCCCACACTGATACACCCAATTCCCATCTACCACCACAGAGCTGACTCTAATTTTCTCCCTTTTCATAATTATAACTCCCTCCTCCAATGGTAAGAAACCTGGCTTCCATTAACCCTGATATTTTCACTCATGTGGTTAATCCCCTGTAGATAACCAATCTCCCATCTACACTGCATGCCTTCTCCTATGCGGACACCCCGCTAGAGCTCTAACTCCCCAATCAAGCCATCCCCAAGTTTGTGGAGATGCCCTCCTCACTCTACTCTGCCCACCACGGCTCCCTAACCCCTACTCAGGCCCTTATCCCACCCTCAGAGTGGACACCTAATGGCTTCAGGCCTGAAGGGAGAAGGAAGAAGACTGGGTTTTTTCTTTAGCTCCCCAGGGAGTCCAGTGTACAGAGAGGGCTGATGGCCACTGAGGTACCTCATGTGACCTCATGAGTGTTAGGACCATTCAGTCTACAAAGGGCTCTACTAACTCAGCGGGCTGTGCTGTGCAGGGCTGTGGGGCCGCGGAACAAAGGGCAAAGTGCCAAGGCGGAAGAGATGCAGAAACTCCAGCAGCACCATTTCTCTTTTTTTTTTTTCCTAGAGCAGTGGTTCTCCACCCCGGAGCTTTAACAAATGCCAATGCGGACCTGCCCCCAGAGATTGATTCTACTTGTCTGTTTTTAAAAAAGCTCATAAGGGGAGTTCCTGTCGTGGCTCAGTGGTTAACGCACCTGACGAGTATCCATGAGGATGTGGATTCGATCCCTGGCCTTGCTCAGCGGGTTAAGGATCTGCTGTTGCCCTGAGCTGGGGTGCAGGTCACAGACGTGGCTCAGATCCTGCATTGCTGTGGCTGTAGCGTAGGCTGGCGGCTTCAACTCCGATTGGGCCCTTGGCCTGGGAAAAATGTGCTCCTCAGGGCCTGTGAGGCCAGGGAGGAGAACCAGAGTCTGAGAGGCCTGGCGCACACAGTTCAAGGAGCTCCCTCTGTATTAAGAGGTAGAGGTCTGCCTCTGTGTCATTACCAGGAGCAGGGGCTGCAAAGAGAATACAGACATAACATACTTGTACATAAATCACAGCAATATTTTCTCAGTTTAGTCTCCCGAGGCCAAAAGAAATAAACCCAAAAATAAATAGGACCTAATCAAACTTAAAAGCTTTTGCACAAAAAAGGAAAGACAACTTAAGGAATGTGAGAAAATATTTGTGAATAATACAACTGACAAGGGATTAATCTCCAAAACATACAAACAACTCATACAACTTCATATCCAAAAAACAAACAGTACAGTCCAAAAATGGGCAGAAGATCTGAACAGAACTTCTCCAAAGAAGACGACAGATGGCCAACAAGCGCATAAAAATATGCTCAGGATTGCTAATTATTAGAGAAACGCAAATCAAAAATACGAGGTGCCACCTCACATTGGTCACAGTCGCCTCTTCAAAAAGTCTGCAGAACTTCCCTAGTGGCTTAGCAGGTTAAGAATTTGGTGTGGTCACTGCAGTGATTCAGGTCGCAGTTGTGGCATGGGTTTAATCCCTGGCTCTGGGAATTTCTGTATGCTGCAAGTGAGGCCAAAAACAAACAAACAAACAACCCAATAAAAATGAACAAATAGAAAGTCTACAAATAACCAGTGCTCCAGAGGGTGTGGAGAAATGAGAATTCCCTACATTGTTGGTGGGAAGGTAAACTGGTGCAGCCACTATGGAAAACAGTATGGAGTTTCCTTCAGAAGCTAAAAATAGAGGAGTTCCCATCATGGCGCAGCAGAAACAAATTCGACTAGGAATCATGAGGTTGCGGGTTCGATCCCTGGCCTCGCTCAGTGGGTTAAGGACCCAGCGTTGCCGTGAGCTGTGGTGTAGGTCGCAGACGAGGCTCGGATCTGGCGTTGCTGTGGCTGTGGCGTAGGTTGGCAGCTATAGCTCCGATTAGACCCCGAGCCAGGGAACCTCCATATGATGCAGGCGCAGCCCTAAAAGGACAAAAAAGACAAAAAAAAAAAGGCTAAAAATAGAGTTGCCATATGAACCAGCAATCCCACTTCTGGGCATATTTTGGGAAAGGTAAGAACTCTTAATTCGAAAAGAGAAAAAATTCTTAGTTCGAAAAGATACATGCACGCCAGTGCTCATGGGAGCACAATTTATAATAGCCAAGACATGTAAACAATCCAAGTACCCATCAGCAGATGATTGATTTATGAAGACATGGTGCCCATATATAAATGGAATATTACCCAGCCATAAAAAGAATGCAATATGGCCATTTGCAGCAACATAGATAGACCTAGAGAATATCACAGTAAGTCAAATAAGTCAGACAGAGAAGTATTATATGATATCACTTACATGAGGAATCTAAAAAAATGATACAAATGAACTTATTTACAAAATAGAAACAGACTCACAAACAGAAAAGAAACTACAGTTACCAAAGGGGAAAGGGAGGGGGTGAGGTATAAATTAGGGGTATGAGGTTAACAGATACAAACTATTATACATTAAATAGATAAGCAACAAAGATTTACTGTATAGCTTATGGAATTATATGCAATATTTTGTAATACCCTGTAATGGAAAATGGCCTGAAAAAAATACATATGTAATTGAATCACTTTTGCTGTACATCTGAAAATAAAACAATATTTTAAATCAATTATATTTCAGAGTTCCCATTGTGGCTCAGTGGTAACAAACCTGAAGAACCTGACTAGTATCCGTGAGGATGCAGGTTCAATCCCTGGCCTCGCTCAGTAGGTTAGGGATCTGGTATTGCCATGAGCTGTGGTGTAGGTCAAAGATGGGGCTGTGTCTACAGCTCTGATTTGATCCCTAGCCTGGGAACATTCCATTTGCCACGGTTGCAGCCCTTAAAAACAAAAGTAAATAAATAAACAAACTATACTTCAATTGAAAAGAAAAAAGAAAAAGCAGGGATTGTGAACATTTCCTATTAAAGATCAGAGAGTAAATATTTTAGTCTTTGCAGGCTGTATAGTCTCTGTTGCAACTACTCAAGTCGGCTGTTACAGTGCAAAAATGCCACAGACAACTCTAAAGTATGGATGGTATGGCGGTGTTTCAATGAAACATTATTTACAAAAACAGGAGGCGTGCTGGATTTGGCCAGAGGCTGTAGTTTGCAGACTCCTGATCAAAAGGTAAAAGTTTTGAAATTTGCATTTTTAAGCCATCCAATTTCCAGTTATGCTATTGAGGGGATAATTTTAATTAAGCAGAAAATAATTACCTATATTGACTCGAATATTTCCTGATGTGATTTTAAAACTGCTTTCGTTCCTATGAAGATTATTTAAGACACAGTCATGCCCTCAGTCAAGCTGATCTCCCTGGTCAGGCTCACAGTAGATCTTGCCTTTGCTTTTTTCTTTTCTTCCACTTTCTTCTTATTTTGATCCCAGATTAAACAGCTAGCAGCAGTGATATTTAAATCTACACCAAATCCAAGTGTTAACTGCGGACCTGGGGCTAGGAAGTTCTACCGAGACGCAAATTAGTCAGTGGGCAGAGTTCAGCACAGCTGCCCTCAGCCACCCTTCAGGCCCAGTCAGGGGTCTGGGGGCACCAAGCAGGCTCCAAAGAAGGGGCAAGGGACCGGGATGCTAGGATGTGGGAATGAAGAAGCATCTTGCTGGCTGATCTGTGTTTATTTGGAGAATACATCCAATGCTCAGACCTGAAAGAAAGACAGCTTACTTGCAAATAGGTCTAAACCAGGGAATTTAAATCTCAAGTTGTCCATCATTTGTTTTTGATAAAATGATTGGTTCTTCTAAAAGTGGCCAGGGGACAGAGCAATAGCCTGTCGCGATCACATGGTCCACCTCAGCAGCTTGGGCAGGCCGGGAGGCAGGCAGATGGAGCACAGCGTGTCTTCTGGTGGCAGCCCAGGAACAGCCTGTCACGTGGCGTTAGCTGCTAATAATTAAAGCAATATTTTAAGCAGAGGGGGATTTTTAAACACACACCGACTCAAAAGCTGGTTAACACTTCTCAGCTTTCCACGTAAAAGTGCTCAGAGTTATCATTTGTGTGAGGGTCTGGGTCTTTTTGTAAAACTGGAGGTGTTCCTTGTTTCCCCAGACTATCAAAAACCTCTCAGCCCCATGTTAAAAATGAAGCTCTTTTTTATTTTAGGTTTTTTTTTTTTTTTTTGGCTGCACTCACAACATGTGGAAGTCCCTGGGCTAGGGGTCAAACTGACTATGCTGGATCCTTTACCTGCTGTGCCACAAGGCAACTCCTGAAGCTCTCTGCTGTTGACTCCACTCTCGCACTATGCTTGTGCGCAGCTTCAGGACACCTGATTCCTCACACATTGGACAGCCCTCCTCCTGCCGGCAGCAAATTGGGAAATGCTTCCATGTGGGCAACCCCCAATATCCTAGCTCTGAGCTAGAAGCGGCGTCTGTTTCCTATGATGATGACAATGTGTGCATGAGAGGGGAAGAAGCCCCCTGATGCACACGACCCATACAATCTCATGAACATGCCTTAGAAAGGGAGACGGTGATGTGCCCACTGACTCAATGATGTTACTGGGCATTCAGCAGTGCCAGGCCATTCTACCTGGTGGGTGTGCAGAGCACCGGGAGAGCTCAAGTTCTTGGGGGAGGAAATGACAAAAACAAGTAAATAATCGAATCTCAGCAAGTGCGCACCAGAGGGCAGGGCTGGTAAGATCTACTCTCAAATGAACTCTCTAAGCATGGACTTCGAGAGCCAACCGCTGTCCAAGCAAATGTGAAGTTGGTTAAATGTTTTTGCTCTACCTGGACCCGAGGATGTGTTTCTTCACGAAAAAGAAAGAAAAGTGCCTATTTTGAATTTGCTAATGCAGCCGTTTTATTTGCACCAAGGCTGCATAATGCGGGCTTTGTAGTCTGTGGGCCTGAAAGCAGGATACATTTCTAATGGAAACACTCACATGCATGATTGTACAACAGCAAAGCGATAAATTACCATGATTTCGTACCCCCTGCAGCTATTAGTTCGACTATACTTTGGGAATGTTGCTTTCACTTATAGAAGCTCTACAAATATTGGTTTGTCAGAAAGACAAATATTAAACGAAAATTGTGCTCAAAGACACGAGAAGTGTGCAGCGCTTACTCACTGCAGACTGGAGAAATAAATTGTACTGGGAAGAACGATTTGCAATATAAAGCTAGCTTAATAATGTATTGGAACTAGACAACTCTGTGATTATGCCAAGCACTGGGTATTTCATTAAATGGAAGAAAATAACTTTACAGTGAAAGCTGTCCAGAGCCTGAGAGCACCTGTATTAAGATAAAAGTTTTTTGTGTTTAATATTCTTACAGTTTAGAGATTCCAATTTGACTATTAACTGGATTTTTAACTGAGTTTAAACTGGATTGCATCTGTTTTTTGGTATTCTCATAAAAGTACATGACGGTCAGACTTCTGGCCATGTGATACACTGCTGTGATTCTGGGCAGATTAACTTCTCTAAGTGTACACTTTCTCCCCATGAGTACCCAGCAAAAGGGGTGCCTGACCATGGGAGAACCCACAGAACCGACCACCGACCACTTGGGAGTGTGCTAGGCTGGGGACAGAGAACAGACTCTCAGGAAGCTCACCGCCTGTGGGACACATGCTGGCCTTCAAGTGGCTGTGGAAGGCCTGAGAGCGAAGAGTTAGTAGACCACCTGCGAGAGGAGAGGGGGGACCGGCCCCAGTGAGCACTCACCATCAAGCAGCAGGAGCGGGAAGGCAGGAGGGGGGCTGAGTGCTGAAGACAGGCCTGGTGGGGTGGATCCCCAGTCATCTCTGCTGCTGCAAAATGCTGCACCTGACACTTAAGCCAGATCAAAGCAAGTGTTGCTTATCATACATTCAACTCGAATTCTTGCCAACACTGTACCTCAGAGATCCCAAATTCAATTACCGGCTTGTCCTTAAGAGAGATAAGCAGTGACTTTGTTAGTTCTCCACACACAAACTGTACACCACTTACCAAGGATATTCTGGCCACAAGAGAGGCCCCCAATTCTTAAGTCAAAGACTTTAAAAACAGAGAAGCCCACATCTTTCTGGAAAAGGATTTATTCAAAGCATTTCACATTAAAATTACATTAGGTTCAAATACACAAACATACAATTACATATAAAACACTATACTTTCCCAAAGTTTATAATGACAGTTACTTTTTAGAATCAGCTATTTGCTTATAATTTGAGCCTAGAAGGTATCACTGAGTGCTATTATCGTGTTAACTCTATATTTCTATTTATATCAACTTCGCTATTATTTAGAAAATGTTCATTAGGCCACCTAGAACATACAATGACTATTTTAAATATCTGTGTTCAAATGGGGAAGCCAAGAGTGCTACAGATATGACTTGATAGTTATTTAATGCAGGTCATATATTCAATGGTCCAGCCTGCTATTCAGAATGCTAGAATTATCTTATAGAGCACTAAGCATTAGAGAAAGCTCATCAAAGGATCTGTATCTGTTTCTTCTATATGAGACTCACATTTTACTAGAGTCCAAAAACAAGGCTGGCTTGTAATCACGTCATGCAATTGAGATTGTACTTTTTTTTTTTTTTTTTTGAGAGTTAAATTTTATTTGGGGTGAAATTAGGACTTAAGCCCAGGAGACAGCATCTCAGGTAACCCCAAGAAACAGCTTTCGAGATTGTACTTTTCTTAAAGATGACCAGGAAGTTCAAATTATACCCCAAGGCTGCACCTCATCTTAGAGACCTGTTGCAACGATGGTCAATAAAATTTAGCTCAACTACCATATGGTTGATATAACTACAAAATACAAGGCCTGCTTCAGCGGAATCATCAGTGGAGTGAGGCTCATGGCAAACATGTGGTATCAAAACTACAGCCTGTGCAGGTCTGCGACTGAGAAGTGGGCAAACCTGTATGAGGTCCTCTAGGCTGGTCCTCTAGGCATTGGCCAAACCTGATGCCTTAGGTCTAACGTTACAAAACAGCGATGAAGAAAAGCATGGCTAATGCCACGATGACATCTATTTCTTGGTTTCCCTCCATGAGTCCTCCCACTCATGCCATCTGCAGGCTCAAGATGCAGGATGGCAGGTCCCATAAGACACAGGTTAGCAGCATAAACATGGTGAGGATGGCTAACTCCCTGCCAAGGCAAGGTCTCCCTTCATGTAAATGGCGGGGACCAAAACAGTAGCTCATCACCAATTTCAAATGAACAAGGACACACACCAAAATGTGGCAAACGCTCAAATAAAGCATTTTCAACTTATAAAGTAATTAATAATATAACCCCCAAATAGGTCAACATTACATATTAAGGTGGTAAACTGTCTTGACTACCCATCTTCAATTCTTTTAGTAACTACTTACAGTGTAGATATTAAGAGGCATATAGGCCAATTTAGAATAACTTTGATAAAACTGAATGAACACCAAGATTTCACACCTTCATGTGCTTATTCACATACTGACTGGATGTGAGAATGAGGTAACAAGCCCAGTGGAGGATGTGGAGGATGCAGCTTGTGCTGATGAAGACCTGAAACCAGGATGAAGGAAATGCATTGCTTCGCTTCACGATCAAATTCATGACTCAGATGCAGCTCTGGAGACTTCCGTGAACAGAGGTTCGTGGGAGCCGACGTGGTGGAAAAAGGTCCAGAGGGAGGGCCCTGATCAAGGACAAGTCTCTTTGCATCTCAGCTTCTCACTGGGAAATGACGGTCTGGACTGATGATGACTCGTGGGATGCCTTCTGGCACCAACATTTTCACAAAATTAGGAAAGTACAAAGGGCTTTAAACAAGTAAAGGATTGTAATTTCATCTATTTTAAGCATCAGATAGCTCACTGGGCATCATTTTGTCTGGCTCTAAAAATTTTTAGATGAACTACGTGGACAAGCAAGCCTTAACTAAAGGAACAACCTTTTTATGAAAATAATACATGAAATAGAGCAAGGGATCTAAAAAGTCACTGGGAAAAGAATCCTGAAAACTATGGCTTCGTCCACCAGAAGCCTCCAAGAATGCCATAGTTTTACACCGTAGATAAAACTCCAAAGAGTCTGGTCTACTTAGTAATTGTCAATAAGATGTTGAACATACCATATATTATGAATAAATAAAAGTACATAAACAAAGTAACTTTTCATTTGTTTATTATGTCCTCTCAAATACGTTTAAAAAATAACATTTTAGACACAGAATCACAAATACACACAAAACAAAGCAGTGCTGGCTTGTTTCACAAAGGGTTTTCCTTTGACTCCTTTAGCTGCTTTGCATAAAATTCAAAGCTTTCCTGTAGAAGAGAAAAAAAAGGAAGGGAAGTCACAGATAAAAGTTACCAGCAACAGGTGCTGGCACAAACCCCAACAATCATAAAGTGCTGCAAGCTAGCAGCACAGACTGCGGGCCCAGCTTTAGCACTCCCCTCTGTTTCAAGATATCACCAGTTCAAGAACCCCCAGTTCAGACCTAAAGGACCAGCAGCCTCTGCTGTGTGTGCATGGGCGTGTGCATGGAGGTATTTATACCTGGGTAAGGAAGGCTGAAGGGTTTGAAATAAAACCTGTTTTAGTGACTCAGTTCAATGAAACAATAAAAAGTTATTTCACACACATGACTTCTCTTATTAAACCAAGAAAAGTGAATCGAAATTTCCTATGCAACCTACTGAATGGGAAAAAATATCTGCAAATCATATAGCT
This sequence comes from Phacochoerus africanus, assembly GCF_016906955.1. Taxonomy (NCBI): domain Eukaryota; kingdom Metazoa; phylum Chordata; class Mammalia; order Artiodactyla; family Suidae; genus Phacochoerus; species Phacochoerus africanus. Next base: position 101,116,539 of record NC_062548.1, on the reverse strand, counting down.
GATAAAAGGTTAAGAGTCCTAACACAAGCAACAGAGAAACCCAACAGACATGTTTCCAAAGACCTGTCCGTTGACCAACAGGTACGTGAAAAGGTGCTGCCCATCACTAATAAGTAGGGCAATGCAAATCAAAAACGCCATGAGCCATGACCTCACACTTGTCAGAATGGCTATTTTCAAAAAGACCGGAAGTAACAAATGTTGGCGAAGCTATGGAGAAAAGGGAGCCCTGGTGCACTGTTGGTGGGAATGCAAATGGTGCAGCCACTATGGAAAACAGGATGGAAGTTCCTCAAAAATTAAAACTACCATATGATCAAGCAATTCCACTTTGGGCATTTATCTACAGAAAAAGAAAACATGAATTCAAAAAGGCACGTGCTCTCCCTTACAATAGCTAAGACAGGCAAACAACCTAAATGTCCATCAATGGAAGAATGGGTAAAGAAAATGTCACAGATGCACACATATACACAGAGGAATATTATTCAGCCATGAAGATAACGAAATCTTGCCATTTGCAATATGGATGGACCTGGAAGTATTATGCTAAGTGAAGTAAGTCAGGGAGAAAAAGATAAACACTGTCTGGTCTCACTTATTTCTGAAATCTGAAAAATACAAAGAAAGAGAACTGAGCGCATGGATATAGAGAAGAGATTAGTGGCTGCCTAAGGCCGGTGATGGGGAGAGCAGTGAGCGGGGAGGGAGATGGTAAAGCGGTTCAAAAGGCACAAATTTCCAGGGAAAACGGGTAAGTACTGAGGATACAAAGTATACAGCACGGTGACTACAGTTAATAATACTGTGCTGCATATTTGAAAGCAGCTAGGATAGCAGATCTTGAAAGTGGTCATCACAAGAAAAAAAAAAAAATCTTGTGACTATGGTGACAGATGTTAACTGAACTCACTATGGTGATCATTCAGCAATATACACAAACATCGAATTACTGTTATATACCTGAAACCAATACAAAGTTATGTCAATTATACTTCAATTAAAAAAAATCCTAGATGAAGAAATAAAACCCAACTTACTTAAAATGGAAACGAACAAGTAATTAACAGTGACATAATATGCTTGGCTCTTGAAGTACAGGCCATTAAATCCTATTTCAAGTTGAAATGGAGAGAGAACTGCCCCAAGGACATTTGATAAACTCACACCTATAGTTGAAGGTCGGAGACTGACCTTGTATTTTAAACCTCAGCCCCAGAAGGCTACGTTCTCCCTCAGCCAAACCCATGGCATGACTGTTCGGTTCCTAAAGCCTCCCCAGAGGATCCTTCACAGAGATTTAATCCTCATGTAATTAAGATTTCAACTTACTTTTTTTTTTACACATCATTATGAAGCATACACAAATCTGTAGAGGTATTTTTTTCCCCTCTTAATTAAGAAATACTCACAGGGGGTTCAGTGAAAGGGACAGACTCTCCAGCATTCTTCAGCAAAACTGCATAACGCTTTAGAAACAGATCATTCAATTTTGTATCCTTTGCAGTCAAATTTTCATACAGCTCTTTAGCAGACGTGATATCTTTGTCTAAGACTGGAGAAAAAGATATTAATCATGGATAAGCCAACCTATCTGCTTTTTTCCCAAAACACTTAGAAGTCACTGGATCCCTTTATCCCAAAGCAATCAAATACTTAACTACCTTCAGCAAAAAGCCACATTCAGAATCTACTACAAGCTCCTGCCTTCCTTCCCCATACCTCTCATTCAGCATGATCCACCATGAGAGAGAAAGAAAATGACAAAAACAGCTATTTAAAAAAACCCATGCTGGGAGTTCCCGTCAGGGCTCAGCAGTAAAAAACACCACCAGCGTCCATGAGGACATGGGTTTGAACCCTGGCCTTGCTCAGGCATTGCCATGAGCTGTGGGGTAGGTCGCAGATGTGGCCTGGGTCTGGTGTGGCTGTGGTGCAGGCTGGCCGCTGCAGCTCTGAATCGACCCCTAGCCGGGGAACGTCCATATGCCGTCAGTGCGGCCCTGGGAAAAAAAAAAAAGGCCCGTGCTAGTTAAAGTGAGCACAAACTGAAGTCTTCTTCAATACAGAGTAAGCACTTGACCTTTTACTTAAAACCACTCTTTGAAAACAAACTAATTCAGGGACTGCTGTGGTGATGAGCATGTAAAATAAATTACATGAAGTCTGTATCTATCTCAATATCAAGGTCAGCAGCTAAATAACACCAAAAGACTTTCAATACATTCTCCTATCCTAAAACAAGCACACGAGGAATATAGTTAGCTATTAAGACCAACAATTTTTATATACATTATCAATATACATTAAAAAAATCTATATACATCCATATAACATCAAGTGACACCAATACGTCACTTCATTGGATGCTGAAGTAACCCAGAAGCTAAGTTTAGCTGGCTCTCTACTTGCGGTTGTTCTGTAAAAATTTTAAGTTCACTGATGAGTTAATAAAAAAGTTCTGTTAAGAATTACTGCTGGTGATTCAACTCTTTAATTTTGTATTCGATTATTAACATCTAAGCACCTAACAGGAGTTCCCGTCATGGCTCAGTGGTTAATGAATCCATGAGGATGCAGGTTCAATCCCTGGCCTTGCTCAGTGGGTTAAGGATCTGGCATTGCCGTGAGCTGTGGTGTAGACCGGCAGCTACAGCTCCGATTTGACCCCTAGCCTGGGAACCTCATATGCTGCAGGTACGGCCCTAAAAACAACAACAACAAAGTACCTAACATTACCTCTACCCTCCCAGCACCAAAGTGAGCCTCCAGGATGATGTGGGAAGTTCAGGGATCAAGCCAAGAATCAATCTCTCAAAGGGGAACAAGGGTGGATGACTCAATACCTCTCACTGGAGTTGAACAGATCTTCACAGTTTGGGTGAAGTCAATTTCCTCTGTGTAAATCCTTCATTCCCATCCCATCCTTCTCCTACTACTGTGAGCTCAAGCTCTGCCATCTTCTGGGAAGCTGCTCTGAAAATTCTTCTATCTTCCCTTTCACTACTTCCTGCTCTTCTCCCTCCCAATTCTCAAGGGGAATAACACAAGCTCGTTTTACGCTGTTGCACACGACTTCATCTTATTTAGTTATTACTTAGTATCTGCCAACTCCCCACATGAAACTTTGAGAAAGTTTATGATTACAGCACTATTCTGAAACACATGACGTTTTGCTCATAAGGGTGAAGAAAATGGAGACCCAATTTGCTGATTCGGATTGCTGAATCTGATGTTCTGCCAACAATAAAAACAATGAAGCAACTTTTCATGTACCCCTTGCCTCAGATGAGCAAATCAGATTGCGAGGTGACCCATCTGATTTTGAATGCTAATGTTTACCTTGAATACTGAGGAAACATTAGACTGGTTCGCTTTCATTCGTGATTGCCTGACAATTGGAGCAAACTGCTTAAAAGACTAGAATTTCAGCTGTGACTTAAGATTAAAAACTTGGATTAGAAAGTGTCTAATTTCTTTCTTTCTTTCTTTCTTTTTTGTGTGTATGTTTTTAGGGCCGCACCTGCAACATACGGAGGTTCCCAGACTAGGGGTTGAATCAGAGCTGTGGCTACCGGCCTACACCACAGCCACAGCAATGTGGGATCCAAGCTACGTCTGTGACCTACATCACAGCTCATGGCAACGGTGGATCCTTAACCCACTGAGCAAGGCCAGGGATTGAACCCACAACCTCATGGTTCCCAGTCAGATTCGTTTCTGCTGCACCACGACGGGAACTCCAGAGAGTATCTAATTTCAAAAGGAGCAGGCAGGCAGGCAGGCAGGCAGGCAGGCAAAGAGGGCACTGAAGGAGCAAGAAGGCGAATCAAGTGGTAGTCTCAAACGTGTACCCCTTCACACTGGACTTCAGGTGGCAGGCCCTTGGAGAGAAGGGATTGGTTCCCAATAACACACCCCAAATGGACTTTCAAGTCTTCGGAATCATACTCAACTAATCTGGGCCCCTATGAAGATGCTCAGTGACACATCATAACTGAATAATTGCAATTATCTATTAAACTTATTACCATAGCTTTTCATGATGGAAGTATAAGCTTCTTCCTTGTCAATTAATTCAGGAATCAGTTCCAACAAAGACTTCATAGTTGACGCCTAGGATATTAAATATAGCTAACATTATCGCAATGCAAAAGAACAGTGAAATAAAACATGATATATGGACATTTAATCAAAAAACCTTGACAATAACGATAACGGAACTGCCTATTCAATTTAATGGACTATTTTCCCTTCCGTATCCAAGAGGTTCTGAATCCATGGATTCAACCAACCATGGGTTGAAAATATTCAGGGGAGAAAAAAAATGCCAGAAAGTGAATTTTCTGCACACCAGTAAGAAATATTTACACAGCATTTACTTTGTATTAGGTGTTATAAGTAATCTGGTGATGATTTACAGTGTACGGGAGATGTGTGGCAGGTTACATGCAAATACTACAGCGTTTCATATCAGAGACTTGAGCATATGCAGATTCTGGTGTCACTGGAGGTTCTGGAACCAATCCCCTATGGATACCGAGGGGTGACTATACTTGATGTTAATTCAATAATTTACAGCCAAAACAAACCAGCATTTCTCAAAAGTTAATGAGATTCTATTTATAGTTTTATGAATATTTTTCTAAAGTATTATAAAGATTGCTTCTTTTGTCAAGTGGTAACCATCCTAAGATATGTGCTCTCAAAGGGTAGAAGACACAGTTGTATCTTTGGACGACAAGATTTTTAGACGAAATGTGAAAAATTCAATCATTCTGAAGTCTTCCCTCCCTGGTATATAATCAGAGCATTTCTAGAATATCTCTTAAATTTACTTCCTTGCTTTCAGGGGTATCCAGACGGTTCTAATCTGACATCCTGTATTGCATACAGAACCACTACTTCCTAATGAATAACCACTGAATACTTCCAAACAGACTTCAATGCTGCTGGGTAAATCAAAGATTTACACACATTATAAAATCAAGGATTTTCCATACATTTATGCCCTATTTGCATCTCACAAAGAGAAGCAAAATCTAGCTCGATTATTCTGTCAAATAGCAAGACAATGGAACTGGAATTTTCAAAAATCCTAACTCATCTTTTAGCATGTTTATTCTCAGTCCACCCATACCTGAATAAATACTTCCAGCCATTTAAAGTGTCCTGGGAGGACTGTTCTACGCTCTTATAATACTGTACCTTTCCTGTTTCAACCTCTGAGCAAGGCAGTGGGTACACAGCAAAGCCCCATAGGTGATTTAAGATTTCTTACACTTTTAAATCACAAATTTTAAAAATTATCTCTTTGAAAGGAAAAGGAGCAACTAATATTTAAATACATGAGTCAGAGATTAAAAAGTGCAATTAGGTAAATTTTTTGTCAGAGTATGTGTATGTGTGTGGGAAGCATGTGAGAATTAAGGAAAACCAGACTTCCCAGAGTTGGAAATAACCTAAATGTTTCACATGAAACAAACATTACAACTGGCGCTCAGTTTAAAACTTCATAATCTGCCCAAATAAACTAAGAACACGGTTTCTGGTGCCCACTCACAAGGTAAAGTCAAATCTAAAAATAATTTCTTTGAAATACGCTTTTATCATTTCTTTTTAAACCTCAAAAATAGGACTTGATTCTGTTTCACACATGCACATGTACCTGTTAGTGTAAATAAGGTAACTGTACAAACTGAGAATGCGAATCTGTGGTACAGGCCAGTTTTAAAGCTAACCGTCTACCTGATGGTTTCTGCTGAGCGACCTGACAGGCGATGCTCAGCAGTGGGTGTCTCCCTCAGCGGGGCTCCCACGCTGGCGGACAGACCCCAGCAACGGGATTCTTATCTGAACGTTTCTAAGGGCCCTTTCTTTCTTGGGGCTCACTGCACAACTACGGGAATGGAAAAGTCACTGCATAACTTGTTTTGCACCTCCAGTACAACCAAGGAGCCAGGACTGACTCGGCGTCAACATCTAAAAACATAAATGAGCATAGACCAGCAAGTGTTCACTCTGTAGTATTTTTAGAAAAGGTCCTGAACCAATAAGCTCTTGGATGATTGCTCAAAACCTTTATACAAGACTAGCTTATGCATTATTGACTTGCTAGCCGGTAAAGGGTAAAGTACTGTACCTTTCCCGATCTCTGAGAATTCCTAATACAGAACACCAAGAAAATTGGGATTTGTTCAGCAATTGCTCCACATCTCTAAAAATTGAAACATTATTCGGTAAGCGAAGTTTTTTGATAAACAAGCAGACCAAGGTGAATATTTCCAATTAAGAAAGTTCACAATAAGACAGTAATGTATCATTACCCACAGGAAGGTCTAAAGTCAACCAATTTTTTTAAGGCAAGAAAAAAGAAAACAAGTGCCAGCTATGCCAAGCTTTTGTGAATGCTGTCCTTGGCACTCCAAGTATAAAGTTTATTTAAAATGAAAAGGGAAAAATTAAACTAATGCTTCAACAACCACAGAATAAGGTTTAGGACTGCAAAGAAAGAGGGAAAAAAGAAACACTATTCCTCTCCAATTATACTGCCAAGCATTCACAAGTGAGCTAGGGATCATAAGGTTAATTATACATTTAATAAGGTGTCAGGGAGATAACTGCTCGTTTCTTTATAAAAATTAAAATGTACAAAGCAAGTTCTCTTTAAAGTATAATTACCTACACTTATGCATACAAAAGGACTGATTTCAATCTCTCTATTTTATAAAAGGCTTTCATTGCAATAGACAGCCAGTGCTTGAGAAAGAGACAAAAGTTAAACTTAAAAAAAAAGTTTCTATGACAGACCAGATAAATCAAGTGTCTATCCCATCTTAGATGCTATAGTAAAATCAAATATGGCAAGACAATATTTTAGTTTACACTCATCACAGATGTCATTCTCTTAAGTTGCTAAAAGCACATTGCTCTTTCAAAGCTTTAAAACATTGTCAATACTAAAATGGCTGGTATAAAAAGAACTTTTGGGGACACACAGAACATTTACACTATAAACTGATGCTTTCGACATCTGTGAATAAAATGTATTCTTCACTACAGCAAGAATAATCTTTTACTGTTTGACAAGCAGGTAAAGAATGGGTAAAGGGTTTATCATCGGAAACCTCAGTCTATTGCAGGGATGAACACAAAAAGACAGTGCTGCTGCAGCAACACTTGGCTGTCATCAAGCGCCCTAGACAGGCTGCCGTGAGTAAACGTGGCTCTGAAGGCGGCCGTGATGTCCCCACCCTTGACTGCTGTCAGTCCTGCTTTCTAAGAGCCTAAGAGCCGGTCACAGCTCCGAACAAGGTGGTAGAAGAAATACCATGTGTGACTTTCCAAAGAACTATCACAATAATGTGTTAAATATGAATGAATGCTATCACACGTATACTTATATACGTGTCTACCTGAGTAGGTACGCTCAGGTATGTGCACACACAGATAAAGCACTAGGATTTATTCAAGACAGAATTTTTAACACTAAAGGCAACAAGATAAAAACAAACAAAAAAACAAAAACATGCCTGAAATTTCTATCATAAATTGCCTTTTCTGGTTTAAAAAAATTTTAAATAGGAGAAAAAAGGCAACTAAACTAAACTAAACCAGAAAATAGTCAATTAACTGGAATTTCTCTTTCCCTGAGAACAAAAGCAAAAAAGCCTTCGAGGCAGTGCCAATTCACTCTTTACAAAACCGTTAACACGGAGAAATTTCTCGAGTTCCTTTTAAAAAGGGTTTGGACCCTATTGCCCAACAAGATGAACTTGACGGATCAAAGGTAGAGCTCCAGCAACTGGGTACGGTCTCACCTTCCCTATCTGCTACTTAAGACGTGTCACAGCTCGTAAAAACGGAAGTGAATATAATACTATTTACTATCAGAAATTGGTCCCAGGCCTCAATTTGACACAGGGAGTCTACACAAACACAGCCGTTGGCGGGATCACGGTGACTGTTTGACTGCCACCTGCTGGGAAGGGGCTCCCCGGCGGTGCCTGTTTGTGTACATTACCAGTGGCAGCTCCGATCACCCACCGTTCCGGCGGCACTTGGCGCGGCTTTATATTTAGCGCTGTTAAAATGGCATGAATGCAGTTGTCTCCTTCCCTGAAGATTGCTAATTTAACTGAGAGTGCGGGCCACAGAGACCTGCATTTGTCATTTAATGTGTCTGTGACACACAAGTGAATAGAGAGCATATTCAACTCTTAATAAACCTTGAATAAGGCACTGAGAATGTTTGAGTATTCAAGTGAGAAGCTGTACTTGAAAAGCAAACATTTCCTACTTTTTGTTTGCAAACTCTGTTGCCATGGTGATGCACAGTATTTAGAGAAATTAAAGTAGGAAATCAAAGGAGTTGTTTCGCATTACCTATCTGCACTGAAACATTTGTCTTTAAATCATTTGGCAAAACATGTCTTCCCCCACCCCCACTTAAATCTAAAGACATTTCTAGTCTGATCTGGCATCTTTAAAACTGGCACCCTTAACTTTATAATCCAGTCCTTGTCATGTAACCTTGACTCAGAATGAATTTAAATACGCTGGCAGCACCACACTTGTACTACACACCTGAGCCCAGAAATTTCTCAACTGACTTCTCATAAGCCACAAGTCCCACTGCTCCGTGCGTGATGGGCCATTACCTGCAGGAGAGCTCTGGCGTCATCCACCTTGCCTGAATCCACAAGTTGAAGGAAAAGATCGGTGACAGGTTTGTAAACTGCAAACTGATTGGCCAATCTCTCTGCCATGATGCTTACTGAAAAATGAGAGGTCAGAAAAATCTTTTATTTAAACAGCAGCATAACTAGCTTAACCACCAAAGAAAGTCAGTTCAGACTCACTAGAGAGAAAAAGTACTTCTGTATTCTTTGCCTAGAACAGCTCACTTACTCTTTTCGAGTGCTGGTTCCAACTGCTCCTCTATGACTTTTCGAAATAAGTATGCCAAGCCAAAGTACTGCGGTTCCATGGTTGGATTCTCTGAAGTAAGCATATTTTCAATGTTTTCTACTGCAACATCTATGTCATTGCTGTAGAGGAAAGTAAAATAAATTATAAGGAAATATTTGCTTTTGTGTTAATTCTGCAGGTAGTTTCAGCATGAGTACCCTGGGATTCAGGTGTGCATGCACTTTAGAGAAAAAGGAAATATATTTACAACTAACTGGATAAAAAACACTATGCAAGTTGAATCAATCATATTCAGGTGGCAAAAGCAATCACTAGGGGTTTTATGTTATAATAACTAAAGTAGCTGCTTATTTTAAAACACTGCTCTAGAGACAAGATCAAACAATTATATATAGAAGAATTAAAGGTAATAACAAAAATATTATATATCAAAGATTTGATTTTGAAGCTGTTCGGATATAAAACGAAAACTTCTTCAAATGCTATAACCCTGGCATTATAATCTACTAGTCACTACTGTATGAAGTAATGATAACATCTTAGGATTTTTAAAAATGCTGATGATGTCTTCTAAAGGTCTATTTTCATGTCTCTCAACCCAGTCATAACTATTTTTGTCAGGTAATATACAACATTTAGAAAATATTCAGTTTATACTAAAATTCTCAGAAACTAAGTATCTTCACACGTCATATTAAAAAATTAATTACATGGTCTTATTTAAGTTATAAAAAATTATGTTCACAATTACCTTTTTGGTTAACGTACTCTTTAACTGATACTTTACGGTAATGAAATGGCTCTCCAAATCTGAATAATCAATTTTATGTTGGAATTATTACCAAACCCAAGAATTCTCTAAAAATGAACACTCCATTAAAATAAACTTTTTATGGGTTTTAGAGAATTATTTAATAGTGAATAAAAACATACTCTCTACATCATATAAAACTGTTTATATGGGAACATTTAAAAATTCATCCAGGGAGTTCCTGTTGTGACTCAGCAGTAAGGAACCCGACTAGTATCTGTGAGGATGTGGGTTCAGTCCCTGGCTCCGCTCAGTACGTTAAGGATCTGGCACTGCTGTGAGCTGTGATGTAGGTCACGGACGCAGCTCAGATCTGGCATTGCTGTGGCTTTGGTGTAGGCCAGCAGCTACAGCTCCAATTTGACCCCTAGCCTGAGAACTTCCATGTGCCACGGGTGCAGCTCTAAAAAGAAAAGAAGAAAAAAAAAAAAATCCAGATTTTTCTTGGATGATTTTTTTGGATCTTCTAACTTAAAATCACACTTTCTTTTTAAAGGGAAAACAAAGTTCTATTTGGGAAAATAGTTTTACAAGGGGCAAAACCAAAATTCTTCTCTGCCCAAAGGGACAAAAAACTCTGAAGAAAACCAATATGATATTTTAATATAACGACCTCTCAGAGGTATGTAAGATGAACTACTAAAGAACATTTTCCCCCCTAAAAGCACAGAGAATGTCAATTCCATAATTACCTCCATGAATCTTTAACTGTGCTAGTGAGGTTAATAAAAACCATGTTCTGATTTACTTCTACAGAGTGATTCTCAACAAGTAATCCAGAAATGGTGCGAAGGGAATCATCTCTAAGTACTTCCCTTTGTCCTCATGGGTGCCACAGGGCTGGAAGGGTAGGAGGGTGGGGAGGATGGAAATGTTTTTTTGTTTGTTTGTTTTTTGTCTTTTTGCCTTTTCTAGGGCCGCTCCCGTGGCATATGGAGGTTCCCAGGCCAGGGGTCTAATCAGAGCTGTAGCCACCGGCCTACACCAGAGCTACAGCAACGCCAGATCCAAGCCACGTCTGCAACCTACACCACAGCTCACGGCAACGCCGGATCCTTAACCCACTGAGCGAGGCCAGGGATTGAACCCACAACCTCATGGTTCCTAGTCAGATTCGTTAACCACTGAGCCACGATGGGGACTCCTGGAAATGCTTATTTTTAACAAGCTTGGTTCACAATGTTCTGGTAGAGTGTCACCTTCAACCATTGCTGACATTAAAATGGAACTCATTTCTCACTTTTGTGACCAAGTGTTATGACAAGAAAAGGTACCAACCGTGGAGCAAGTCTTATAATGTTCCTCATTATTTAGCCAATGGTTTCCCCAGTGTTTAGCCAATGGAGGAAAAGAAAGTCCCAATACTCACTTCTTTATTTGGGCCAAAGCAATGTTATTGATGAAAACCATACGGGAGAGTCCAATTGAATCTTCGAGTCCATTTACCAACTTCTGAATGGCTCGAATGCTTTCTGTATCACCCTTCATGGCATAAGCCTGAATAAGGCGAGTCACTGCTATCCTAGAAGGTATCTGCTCCAGATCCAAGGCTGTTTTTAGCGTTGTCAGAGCATCTACAATAGAAGAACAGGCGATAGAGTTTTTGTTATATGAACCATACTGACTTTAATGCATTATGAAAACTAGCTTTTAAATATGAGCACCAAATGGCTCTATACAAAAAGCTATGAATAATGTATTCTCTATTACAGCAAATATTAATACTTTATGAGAAACCTAAAAAATATAATGATTTATTTGACTCTTAAGATATCAGAGACCAGAGACATTCTTCAAGTCACAGGGCAAATGCAAATGGTACTGACAGGATGTGGGTTCCATTCAGGGATAACAGTGACTAATTTCATAGATATTGACAAGCTCAGAGAAACATAAGAAAGAATTTTATAAATTAAAGACTTTCAAAAAAATGCGTAACTTTTATTCATATTCAGACTATTCCAAATTTTCTTACATTCAAAAGATTCATGATTATCAAAATCTTCTAAAATCCCAAAGATTCTTTCTTGAAAACAAATGTCTCTTCCTAATTAAAAAAGGACTGATCATATATAAGAGCAGCCAAATGGGAATATTCAACTTACACACCAACACATTTATTTTACATGATTAAATACCTAGTAGATATTTTCTTGCATCTATTTTTCAGAGAAAATAAAGCTCATCAGATTCCCATGAAGAATCTCCACAGGAGTTTTGTTTTTAAGTATCATACTTACAAGTACTTGATTATGGATAAATATGGAATACCCTTCTGATTTACTGCCTTAGGTGCCAGTGTAGCAAAAGTATATTAAATAAAGTGATGGATTAGAGGAAAAATGTAATACTTAGCATAACAATCACTGCTACTGCTACCGCTACCAAAGAAAACTTCATGGCTTTATAGCAATTAAAGCCATGTAATCTACATAAAACGAAGACTCTGAGAGCAGCTTTCCAAAAAAGAACAGTCTGTCTTTTTTTTTTTTTTTTAAGGGCCGCATGTGTAGCATATAGAAGTTCCCAGGCTAGGGCCAGATCTGAGCCATGTCTGCGACCTATACCACAGCTCTCAGCAATGCCAGGTCCTTTAACCCACTGAGTGAGGCCAGGGATTGAACCCGCATCCTGATGGGTACTAGCCGGGGTTTTAATCTGCTGAGCCACAGTGGAAACTCCCAAGAACTTCTATCTTTAACAGAAGAATGGGAAAAGGGTAATAATTAAATACTCCATTAAAAGTAATACAGTAAAAGACATAATGAATTTCACATTTATTACTGAATAAACAATTTATAATTACTCCAGGTCTACATTCTAAACCAGTGATTCTTAAAAGGGGGAAAAGGAAAACAGGTAGTTTAAAAGGCAGATTTGATAAAATTTTTAAAAATACACATGAACGTACAGGACACAAAAATGTTATTTATACTACTTTAATAACTTCAATTAACAATAGAAAGTAAGCTTGATAAAATCTTCACTGGTGGACATACATTTCAGAATATTCTTACCAGCTAGGAAGGATCTTCCCACCAGTGGCTCAAATAATAACAAAATAAGATAATGACGGTGAGGACAGTAACTAGCATTTATTGAGCTTTTGCTACATTTGTTGGGAACTTACTAAAGGCCAGTATTAAGTAGCTACACTCACAACTTACCCTTCTGAGAAGCACCTATTTCACAGGTGAGAAACTGGGGCACAGATAGTTTAAATAATTTCCCCAAGGTTGTACTGTTAGACAAGAATCTAACCACCCTGGAGCCTGCATCTACAGGTGCATGTGTGCATGCAAGACTGGAGGATCTAGGAGAAGAGGTCATTTTATGTCTATCCAAAGGGACCTGGAACCAAGACCATATTCCCATATAGGACTTGCCTTCTGGACGTTTGATGATTCTGGGACGCAGACCCTTCCCCCTGCGTCCTTTTCACAATGTCACCTAATTTACTAATAATGTTGATTATGTCCCAAAGGTGTAATGTATCAGCTATTAATACTCCAGAACAGCATTAGCTTATAAAATTAGACTAAGGTTGGAGTTCCTGTCATGACGCAGTGGAAACGAATCCAACTAGGAACCATGAGGTTGCAGGTTTGATCCCTGGCCTCGCTGAGTGGGTTGAGGATCCAGCGTTGCCATGAGCTGTGGAGTAGGTTGCAGACACGGCTCGGATCCTGTGTGGCTGTGGCTGTGGTATAGGCCAGTGGCTACAGCTCCGATTAGACCCCTAGCCTGAGAACCTCTATATGCTGCGGGTGAGGCCCTAGAAAAGACAAAAAAAAAAAATTAGACTAAGGTTGAATTGACTTAAAAAATATATATATATTGGACCGGTTTTATTTTTCTTCCTGCTTTAGATGGGCTCAAAAAATGGAAACCTGAAAAAGAGAAGGGAATCTTAAAAACTGGGAGCTCTAATCAGCCATGGAGCAAAATAAGGAAATGGGGACAGTATCACCACCACTCCCATCCTCACCAGGGACCACTTTAACAGCAGGTTCATCTGTGGTGAGGCATGGGAGCTGGCATGCGGGAAGTGGTTGTGGGGGATAGTGGGTTCATGGCTTCTGCTCTCAGCCAACCTCCAGCTGAACTGAATAGATGAGAATAGAGTGAAATGAAATTGTAAAGTTTCTTGCTGTTTTTTGCAGGGTACCTAACATACAAATAAAAGGCAGTGGTCAGGTTAAACATTGTTCAGATTCAGCTCAAAAATTAACCCCTTGAAATGATAAAGGTGTTTTACTCTGAACTCCCTGTCTACAGAAACATAAGCTATTTACAAAAATGAGCTCATTTATATGGGAAGCAAGTTTAATTTTTCAGTGTTTTAAAACTGTTTATCATGTCGACATTAAATATCAACTAGTCAAAAAGCTTCTTTTATCAAAAAATAAAATGAAAGTTTTTAAAGTTTTAACAACCAGCTCTCCACACTCAATTATGACTTAAGGCTGTCTAGACACGCTGGCCCTGCCTGTGGAATACTGAAGAGGAAACTTTGCAAAGGAAGAAACCATCACTTAAGCAGATTCAGTCCTAACCAGTTAGGAACATCTAAAGACCAATACCTCTAGGCATTACAGGCAACATTACGGCTGCACAATTAGACAGACAGCAACTTTCAGGGATGTGAAATTATTTTATAAACATGCAAGTGAGGAATAACACCAGTACTGGCAGACGGGAAGAAACTAGGCAACATATTTAACAGCTGTTTTCGATTTTCCTTAAAAAGGCGCTAAGTGGGTTCTGTTGTATCGGCAAAACCGTGGTGCCATAATGCAAATGTAAAATTACACGTGAAAAGATGTTTACCTAAATTTAAGGGATTCATCATTTTCCCCCTTGGGAGTTCATTCATAAGACCTCCTGATCCAAATCCACCCCTCTGGAAACCCACAAGCGGCCTCTACCAAACAAACGGATCCCACCCTAAGCCTCTCGAAAGTCATCTCCACATCTTTCTGGTATTATAGAAATTAAAAAAAAAACCCTCAAAACGCCAAACTCCAAACAAACGCTGTGTCTTACTGCTGTTGGTATTATGAACTATTAAAAAAGTATTAGATTAAGTTTTAAAAATCAATATTATAATCATTTGGTGCACAATCCCACACATTTAACACTCAATTTAACTCATTTGGTATCTCACACACAACCAACACAATATGCAAGAAACAACTGCTGGGAATTGTTTCAGATGCTCTAAAGTATGTTAATTTCCAAAGCGAAATGACTTGTGCTGTGAATTTTAACGCACTTGAAAGCCTGTACTTTCTCTCGTTCTGGAACACAAATTTTGCATGTCTGAAGAGCTGTGATTCATCTTAAGAAAACCCATCTTGTGTTAAATGGAATGGAAACTGGACTAAGTGGTCAAATGACAAGTACATTCATATTCAAGCTGTATTATAAATGCATGTACAGTAATTTACGTCTCTCAGCTACCACAAAAGGCTCTTGATAAGCAGGTAATTTGCTAAATGGACTCCTTTATCCAAGTATTCGAAGGGCGTTACAAGAAAAATCTGCAGAGGCATTAATGTGACGTAAAGGTCAAGCATTGTGACATACCTTTCAAATAATCCCGCCTAACTTGCGTTATGATGAGGAGGCTGTTGGCAGCATCGTTCAGTGTGAAGCCCTTGATGTGGGTCTCAGCGCTAAAAGAAGCAGACATTTAGAAAGGAATTACTGACATGCTTCTGATACGATAATAAATGGTTGAGCACCAAGGTGAAATTATAAAAACTACTGTTCGTATGTTAAAAATATTGCTGCAAAATATCGACCTGGAGACAGCTTTTGTGTTATCCTGTCAATGGTTATAGAAGGATAATTTTTTTTTGCATTCTGACAGATGACAAAGTTGGAAATGAGCAACAAAAGAAACAAAGTACAAGATTTTTTTTAAACAATCGGTTCAGATTCTTGAATGCTGACATATTAGATGACTAAAATAACTGCATGCCCTGCATTGTTCTGCTGTATCCTAAGCTGGATACTTTTTCCTCTTTTTTTCTACATCCACCATAATTATAAAATGTAAAACTATTCTTTCAGCAACAAAAATGAACATTTATTTTCAGCACTTTCTATTTTAAATATAAACTAAAGCATATTACTAACACCATATCATTTGGTTGATTAATTTTCACATTTCTGTCATCTAGATACATACAGGTTTTAAAGGTGAACATACTGCAGAACTAAAACCATTGTTAATTAAAATTTAAATTTCACATGATCTTGTCCCAGCCTTAAATGTGAAATCCCCTAACTTTTTAAAACTCAAGAGCAATAACTCTCTTTATTTATGACTATAAGCCTACATGATCGATTTTTAAAGAAAGAAAAAGAAAGAAAAAAAAAAGAGAAACCCTAGCTGGAGATGATTTCTGTTTGCTATACTGTTTACATCTCCTGTGATGAAATTTCAGCATCCTTAATGCCCCTAGGGTTCATCTCCCGATTAGGAAATCTCGCAGGTCAAAAGAGGCAAAAGCAATTGCTGCCATTTGCCTTATCAAGCTCAGTCATGACCTTGCTGCCAACAACCTTGGCCCGCCGACATGAACATCTAAGCTGAACAGATTGCGAGAAAAGCAGGGTCATTGCTAAATTATTCTCGTCAATCCCAAGAAAATCCTCCAAAGACACCGGGATGTGCCCATCCTCTCAGTCACTTTCAGCCTCTGAGGTTCCCCCCTGCAGTCCCCAGGCGCAGGATTTTTCTTATCCCCCGAACGATCCTCTTAATCCACCAAAGCACCCACTGCTCAGTTTGACTTTTTTCCTTTGTCCCATCTGTCAAAGCTCTTAAGTCAACAACTTGTGCGTGAGACTATAAACTGCAGAAAATAAAGGATTTACTTTCTCAATCTTTAGCACGATTAAATAAACAGGAGACACTATTATAATTAAAGCTCATTTCTATGCCAATATTATTACATGTATTACACTATATTTAATTGAAAATACTACCTGAAATTCATTAAAACCATGAGGTAACAAAACTTCTGACATCACACACCTCATGCCAAACATTTTGAAAACTCTCAAAACACAGAACATTTTTCTTTCAATAATCTCTACCTATCTCAAGAAGGGGCCTATCCAACACAACTTGGAAAATGGACAAAAAGGAAAAATTAACAATTCTCCCCAGCTCTATCGTATACTGAACACATATATGCTTTACATGTGCAGAAACTGACTAATTATAATTAAAATATATTCCAAACTGGTAAAGGGAGAAAACCTACAAAAAGTACTGGTGATTTTGCACCAGATTCACTCCTAAAATAGTACAGCCAGAGAAGTTGACTTCTGACTCATAATTTTGATTTTTCGTTTTGGAAAAAAAATCTAGTCCAGAAATGTCAAATCAAACTTCCTGGGATGATGAGAATATTCTTTACTCACGCTGTACAATAGCATAGCCACAAGCTGCATGTGGCTGTCTGGCTACGGTGATGGAGGAGTGGAAACCTTAAATTTTAATAACTTAAATTTAAGCAGGCACTTAATGGTCAGTGGCCACTGGATTGAACAATACAGAATTCTAGACATTTTCTTTTCATTTTTAGAGCTGCCAAAATAAAAGGAAAAATTACAGAGAGAAAGGACTATCAATCTTTTATCTTACGACCAACTGCAAAAATTAATCTGTCTTAACCAAAGAAGATAGTATTACAGGAAAAGTTTCATATTAGAGATTTCAGAGCAACAATGATTGGTCTGTGGATTGTACTTACATAACACACACACAGGACATTAGTCGGTGATTCTAACTTATCTCAACAAAAACTGGCCAATCCAGTAAAAACCATCAGTGATTGATTTCACATTATTTTTAGACAGAGTGAAATAAGAAGCTAGCAGGAACAAGAGAAAATGAAGTGCCATAATCAAAAGATAAAGCAGAGCTATTGCCACATGAGTCTCAAATTTCCTAAGAATACAGTTCAGTGTTATCAGTCAAGTGAATCTGCAACATATTAGACACAGCAAAGGCACAGCCAAAACAAAGACTGCATTGGTTCATAGGAAAACCACTGCTTTTCAGGCTGAACAAGTGGCATCATGTAGGTAAGCGTAACAGACTACTATTTATGGACTGAGAGTGATAGTGCCAGAATAACACCGGGGGTAGTGCAGGGGTCATTTGAGCACATCATATTACCATAAAGATGCCTCTTTTAGAAAAGCAACAATTTTTTTTCACTCTGATTACTGATGCAGAGCCAGAAGGGGAAGAGATGGCCTATTGTAATGTTGGCAACGAACCAGGAAACAAATCCAAAGAAGTTTCGTGACATTTCTCCAGCAACACAGTTAATTAGTTGGAGGAGAACTGGAACTCTAACGTCCACTTCTGAATTCCCAGTCCAGAGCTCTCCTCAAAAGTAACCCAAGATGTGATTCTTTATAGTTAGATATAACATTTTATTGGCTCAAGGAAAAAGATTTGCACAGATCCCCAAATTAGGTGCCTCCAGGCACTCTAAAGCTTTGATTTCAGGATTCTCTTTGGATTCAAACTATATGGGAAAGGCAGCTACAAAACCCTACAGGAAGGATAACACAGAAAAGCTAAAAGTGCCCTCAAGAGTATAGGAAATCTTCATGAAGATCTAACTGGGGAGGGAAGGAAAGAAGACAAGCCTACATTTTACAGGTTGTGGACATAAATGCAAAGAGAAGGACCGTGCTTATAACCATTTTCTAGGCCAGCAGCTTTCACATTTGTTTGATCAAGATTCTCAGTCAGATAGAGTAAGAAATGACATTTTATGCTATATACCAGTACACGGATATACACCTGCATAAATAACTGAAAGAAAACGTTCACAAAATATCTTTAGTACATGGATTGCTTTGATGCTATTCTACTTCATTTAAAAAGATGTTGATTCTGCCCCACTAAGTGGAGTCCGTGATCCACTAAACTGGTTACAACTGCAGTTTGAAAAACTACTCTAGATCAGGAGAGTTCCATAAGGGGTATGGATACTGTGAGAGTGCTCTAGGGTGAGGCAAGATGTTTAAGCTTCTATTTTTAAACTTTATCTGCTGAAAAATTTTTATTTTTGGAGTATGTTTTGTAATACTCATTTTTGTGCTACATTAGTATGATGTATGTGATCGAAATCTTTAAGATGTGATTCTTGAATCACGTGGGATATTTAGTAAAATGCAGATTCCTGGGCCCCACTGGCGATCAGGGGACTCAGAACCTTTGAGGAGAGCGGCGGGGGAAACTGTTATGCTACCCAAAGACTGGCTCATCATTCTAGAAGCAGCCCAATTAAAATGAAAGAATTATTACCTGTACCTTGGGGAAGTATTCCAGAAGTCTCTGTGACCAACCTCAGGATTAAAAGCCTTCTGAAAAAGTTTTCCTTCTTTGCTTCAATCTCCTCACTTAATCATCCCCAATTCTTAATACAAAATGTTCCCCTCCTTTTTTTTTTGCCTCCCCTTCCTCCCAAATCACTGTTGTTTCAAAAAAATCTTTGATTATTGTGAACAGTGTTTAGATAAAAATTTTTTGAGAACACTAACTTTAGGAAAAAACCTGTCTTCTGGAGACAGACAATATAATTAGCAACTGAGTAAATACACAAATGAGACACAATACATTAAAAACCTGAACTTAAAAAGTCTTAGTGTGACTCTCCTATATCAAGACATATAAATGATTCAAGTCCACAGATGTATATGGTATATGTATCCATATATATGTAGCATTATATATATATATAAATCAATATATATACACTGTACATATATAGATATATTTCCATAGACAAGTATAGTCATACACAACATTTTTCAAAATGTACTGAAATATAAACAGTAAGCACGGCCCTACGGTGCATAACTTTAACACTAGTAGTACCACCAGGTTTTCCATTCCAAGAATGGCAAACATCCACTTTCTATTTGGGATTCTAATATTCCAAAAGTGCTGTGACTTAAATTCTGAAGGCCAAAAATTATCCAAGGATTTTATTTCAAAACTTACAGTATACTAGGAAAAGGTTGATCTTTGCCACTGAAAATAAAGCTGCTGGCTCATCAAGAGGACGAGTCTACATTCCAAAGCAGGTAGCCCTGATCTACTCCTTTCTAAGCCTTTTCTGATTAATTACTTAACTTTGGATGGTAACTCATTGGGGATAAGACAACAGTTAGCTGACAAAACACCAGGAATGAAAATTTTATTCTTGTTCTGATTAACAAAGTATTTTACTCGAGGGAGCTGGCCAGAGAGACAAAACCACTATCAACTCTAATACCATCACCACTAAACAGATTACAAAACAAGAAGGGGAAAGAGAAAAGGTATTTATATGTTGAGAACCATATATCTTCTCTACTTTACTCTTTCTTCTTCAATACCTAGAAGAAATCATTAATGTAAGATTTATTGTCACCTATTCATCATACAGAAGAAAAAGTGAGGCTCAGAGATAGGAGGGAATTTTCCCAAGATCTTTCAAGTAAGGTTCAAACTCTTGCCTAAGTTCAAAGCCCTCGATGCCTTCATATATCAGGCTGCTCCCATCATAAAAGGTGCACAGATCTAGCTGCTGAACAAGAAACAGAATATGATAAAAACAAAAACACTTGTCGGTATATGAATAGCATACATGAGTTACAAGGCTATTACAAAATGTAAGTAAAATATACTATACTATGCAGCTCCAGTAAAGCTTGTATTTTTGTAGGTTAAAAACCTCCATAAAATCAGAAAACCATTTTGCATAATTTTTGTGAGTAGCTGAAGATAATTAAGCAACTGCTACTACAATGTATCATTAGAAAGTGCGAGGTTTTTATTTTTATAGTTGATTTTTTGAAAAGTGTGAGGTTAAAAAAATAGACTAATACTTACAAATCTTTCACTTGCATTGCTTCTACAGAATTATCCTTACTCAACAGAAAGTGTATCAGAGTGTTGTAAGTTTCGTCGTCAAATACAATGTTTTGCTTTTTTGCTTTCAGGAAAATATTAAATGCGTCTATGAAGGAAAAAAACAACAACAACAAAAAATGAGACTCCATTATTCTGAAATGGCAAGAGGGAGAGGAAAACAAGCCCTAAAACAAAGCCCCAAACATTTCTGCTCCTTTTCATCCTCATCCACTGTGCTCTCCAGAGACACACACCCTGACCAAGCAGATGTTATCACTCTTCTGATCTTTAAAAAATGAAGTGACAGTTTTGGAAACTACTACTTAATCCAAATGGATGGTACCTGAAAGGGCTTCCTTTTAAAATTATTTCTTATACTAGCTCTCTAAGTCAATAAGTTATTTTCGTGCCAATAAAAACGAAAAACAGCTCTTCTGAATTTGTTTGTCAAAAGATGGTCCCAGTTTCAAAACAGATTGCGAAATGTGTGTTAAAGTCCAAATAAAGCAGGGGTATAATTTAGATTGAGGGGAGCAAAAGATTCATTTTGAAGCAATCTTTAATCTATAAGTGGGTGGTTACTATGGTTAACATTTCAACACAATAGCATTAAAGTGAATATAGCCTATAATTCTAAAATTAGGAGATCAAATTATTTGGCTACGACAGGACTTATACAAAAACATACAATTTTCAAATATACAGATATCTAACAAGTAAACTAAGCAACATTTGTTTGACTGATTAACAGTTTTATTTCACTTGTTCACAATAACTGTCAGGGAATGAAAAGATGTTACCAAAAGAGAAGGAACTACACTTTTCAGTCACTTACTTTTCTGAAATAAAATTGCCTGGCTATAAACATCCAACTGAAACTGCAATCCACACTCTGGTGTGTATAAACAAATCACAATAAAGATAGGGCATAACTGAACCATCACGTAAGAACTTCTATGGCTATAAAGCTCCAAGTAAGGAAATACAGAACACATAGCTAGCAGTGAACATGATATTAATGCTCCGAAGAACATTCTGAGCTACTTTAGAGGTTTCCGAACAAGAAGAAATCCTGCCTGTGTTTAGAAGTTAAGGGAGTTTGAATTAGCCCCTCCTTTAAACTGAAGTGACAAATATAAAAAACTGAGTTATCTTTTCAAGCTTAATTCACAGAAAACAAAGAGAAAAAAGGTATGACATTAATATTTGCTTCTTAACTAAGAACAGACAGAATCTATCATTCAGTACAAAATGTACATATTTTTCTTTTAAGGGAGCTTAGAGAAAATGTTAATACAAGCGTTCAATTTTCAAAGTATTTGTATGTTGCCAAGCATTCAAATCCTGAGATTTATATAAAAGTAGCTAAACTCCCTGAAGAATTAGCAGAATGAAACCAACTAGACAAAGGTAAATTGTATATTAAAACTGAAACAGGGGTATATCTTTACATTTATAATACATACTGCATTATATTTAGTTAGTATTTACTTAACTAAATGTTTTTACTTAAAAACAACAATTAAAAAAAGGCAATATGTGACGTTTTGGAATCCTTAAACATAAACTATATACTAACCTTGTATTCATTTCAGTGACATCAAAATTCCATTAGAGTATTTAAACAGTATTGGTAATAGTGAACTTTGTATTTAGGTTTAACAGATACATAATAAAAGACTCACGGATGAATATGAAACAAAGGAAAATGACTCAGAAAGAATAAAAAGTTAACTCTGCAGGATTGAGAAAGGTAAGAGCTTAGCTTAATTCTTACTTCTGACACTTAAAGTCAGTGTCACAAAATTTTTAGTTAAGTCAAGAAATTAAATTGATGGCTTTTTACGGAAGAGAGCTCAAACTGTCAATATTAAAATGGAAAAAAAATGTGCTGCATAATAGTTAAATTATAAGGCATACTTGAAAATCCACATAAAAATTGGAGGAATTTAAGATAACAGTAGCATTCTATGGAGAAAAACTAACAAGAGTAAGGAAATAAAAGTAATACTTGTTTAGGAGAGTACGACAAGGTCTAAACAAAAAGATCTAGAATGCATTAGGCCAGCTTGTATCAAAGGGTTCAAGACAGTCATAGATATTTAAAAGTGGTCATAATAGAGGTAGAGAAAGGTGAAAGTTTACCACTAGAAAAAAGGAAGAAGAACAAGAAACAGGGTTACGTCCTGCCTTCGACCTGAGATACTGCTTGACCACTTTAACACACACTAGTATGATGGTGCCCTTACCACTTTTCGCTTTCAAATAAAAATCAAATGCAACAAATTATTTGCTAAAATCATTCATGATTATGCTATTTTCACAGTATGATTTCTGACAACATGCATGTTATTTTAGTTTTTATTATGATAAATTTCAAATGTACAGAAATATATTTTAAAAATAGTACAATGAATCTCTCCATATACCCATCACCTACATTTCATCATTAACATTCTGCTAGATTCCTTTTGTCTCTGCTCTTTATGGCTTAGTAAGTATTTTATTTTTATGTTTATTGTCTTTTTTGGCATATAGAAGTTCCTGGGCCAGGGACTGAATCTGAGCCGCAGTTGGGACCTATGCCACAGCTGCAGCAGTGCTGGATCCGTAACCCACTGCACCAGACCAGGGATCGAACCCACATTGCCACAGAGACAACACTGGATCCTTAACCCACTGTGCCACAGTGGGAACTCCCTTAATAAATATTTTAAAATAAACTACAGAAATCTTAATTTTTTTTTTTCATTCTCAAAACTTCATTGCAGATCTCAAAATTTAAGGGCATTTTTCTGAATATCATAATACTGTTATCATAGCTAACAAAAATGAGAGTAATTCCTGAATTACCTACTCAGTGGATCTGTAATTTTCCTAATTGCCCCAAAATGTCTTTGTTAACTGAAAGAATGAAAAGAAATAATATATACAATTTAAGTTCCATCTTTATCCTAAATCGCTTGCAATTTGTTAAGACCCAGTGTTACTACTAGAAAGAATCCCCCAATGTACATGTTTACCTCTGTTTTTCCTCTTGCGGCAGGCCTTCAATAGCTCTTTCTGGAGGCTACCTTGTTCAGGCGAGGCAGATGAAATCTGGGAATGCTGTTCATCCTCGTACCACAACTTAAAAACAAAATTCAATTAAACAACAACTGGTAAATACAGTGTCTTTTCAGTGTAAAGCTGGGCTAACCTATAAGTGAAAATAATACTGACGACAAATTCAGTAATGCTTACATTTAAAAACTAATTACCTCAGGTACATCAAATGGAACCTCTTGATTATTGTTTCTGAGGATTTCTGCCAATAACCTTAATGTCTTCCCACGAGGAATAATATTTTCTTCTTGCATTTTATTCCACACAGCATCAGCTCTTTGCCAGTCACCATTTACTTCTGTAAAAATAAGCAGAAATTCATGAATATACTAAACAGAATTCATGAAAATATTTAGAACTTCTATTTGATGCTGAAGGAAGTATTCTAAATATTGCCTCCAGGGAAAGGAACAGGGTGATTGTGGACCAAAGGTAAGAAGATTTCTTTCTGAATATCTTTTTGTACCTTTTGAATTTTAAACCACAGAAATTCCTTACCTATTAAAAAACAACAGCAAAGCAAAAAAACCCTACACTTAATTAAAAACTTTGAAAATCATGTAGATCAAAGGTTTGTCTTTTTAAAGTAATTGAGAAATTACCCACTGCTAAAATCAAAATCAGAAACAGTTACCAATTCAACCATGCCCATTAGGCTTTGGAAAAATTATGGGATATATGTATACACAGTACAGTACACAGCTGAGGGTCTAAAATGATTCCAAGTGTGCAAAAGTACGATATTCACCAACAGTGACACATCAGGAGTTCCTTTTGTGGAACAGCAGGTTAAGAACCCAACACAGGAGTCCTGCGTGGCTCTGCAGAAATGAATCTGACTAGCATCATGAGGATGGAGGTTCGATCCCCGGCCTTGCTCAGTGGGTTAAGGATCTGGCATTGCCATGAACTGTGGTTTAGGTCGCAGGCACGGCTCAGATCCCACGTCACATTGCTGTGGCTGTGGTGTAGGCTGGTGGCTACAGCTCTGATTTGACCCTAGCCTGGGAAATTCCACATGCCATGGATGCGGCCCTAAAAAGAACAAGAAATAAATAAATAAATAAATAAAAATCCCCAAAACAAAAACAAACCAAAAAATACTAAAACAAATGGAATTTTTCTAGATTTCCCTTTCACCCTAAAATTGAAAAGCTAAACTTTCGGTAACTAATGACTCCTGGGAGTAAAACTCAAAGAACAAAAAAACACATTCACACTCCATTGGACACCTACAATAAAGAAAAAAAGTAGAAAAATTCCCAAACTTGCCAAACTTTCATATAGGATACTACAAGGTATCCCAAACAGTAGGGATTAACCTAAAGTTGAGAGTAATTTTATACACACTTTGATAATACAATCAGACAACACAAAAGTCTCACTAAATTTACAATTTTTTTTTTCTTTCTTTCCCTTTTTTTTTTTTTTTTTTTTTTGCCATTTCTAGGGCCGCTCCCGCAGCATATGGAGGTTCCCAGGCCAGGGGTCTAATCCGAGCTGTAGCTGCTGGCCTACACCAGAGCCATAGTAACGCGGGATCTGAACCGCGTCTGCGACCTACACCACAGCTCACGGCAACGCCGGATCCTTAACCCACTGAACAAGGCCAGGATCGAATCTGCAACTTCATGGTTCTTAGTTGGATTCGTTAACCACTGCACCACGACAGGAACTCCTACAATCAATTTTTAAAACAAGATGCTCATAAGCTAATTATTTTCTCCCTTCGTTAAAATATTCTATATAATGTCAAATTCAAGAGTAATTTTTCAAGTATGTTAATGTATAAAACTTTATACATAAAGTTTATCAATACACTTTATTTGATTAAGTAAATTAAAAACAAAAACTCAAGCCCCAGTATCTGTAATTCTATAGAAGGGGAAAGGTGAACCACGTCCGCTCCCTGCCAAAGGGTACTAAGCACTGACTTCGGAAGACACAGGGGAGTTTTCTAAGAGCTGGGAATAGCACTGCCAGGGCACTTTTTAAAGAGATTAATTTTAAGGTGACATAACTATTCCCAACAGTGACGAGATAGATGAGGTACAACTCTGCCTTCAACTCTGGGAAGGTAATTAAAAAAAAACAAAAAAAAACACTAACTGTATGAAAAGCTTCTACTTTGGGAGGACAAGCTACTACAGAAATGTACCTATTCAAACAGACTAGTAGCTTATAATAAACAGGAAAATATTTGAAAATACAGATGAGAAGTAGACAGTGTCTATAGCATGAAACAACTGAAATATATACACACTTCTGTTTTTGAGGAAAAAAAAATTTGGAAATGTACCTGGATCACAGAACACATAACAAAAACTTAAAGCAATCAAACCAGTCAGTGCCAAAATCTGCAGCTGTGTGCAAAATCTCACAAAGGCACAGAAAGACCATGCCTTTCTTTCATAATATCCCTCTGGGGCCTAAAATTCCTTCAACCAAGACAACAACAATCATACCTATTATCTGGAAGAATCAAACAGCCATAAACATGTGCTGTGACCATGGAACAGGCACTGTCTCAATAATTCCCTCACTTTCCTGGAACTCATGGTTCCCTCTTTAAAGAACAAGAGCTCTGACTACTAAATGATCTCTGAGAACTCTTAAGCTATGAAACCAAACATTTTCGACACTTTTAGTGAATTTTATATGAACAGACTTAGTTGTGCGGCTACATTTATGGCTATCTGACCAGCGTCTAACAACAGCTGCACTTCACACAGAGTCTCTATGTATTAAACGAAGAGATGAAGATTTCTCGAGCTCAGGGTTTCAATTATAAAGCTAGTAAGTTTTTACATATTATAGATCACACAGCACAATTTCCACCTTCTCCAGGTGTCAATCACCTGATTATGGTCTCTAAATATCATTCCCCTCTGAAATAAGGGCTCCAGGTTTGGCATAGGAATTAGGCCACATAAGCCTGTTTTGCCGAAGATAAGGATCTATCAGACTAACAGCAGTATCAACTGACATAGGAGCTGATGCGAAAGGGTTCCCAGTGGCCAAAGACAGGATAACTTCAGCATCAAAAAGAATAATGACTGCAACAAACTGAAATGCAAATACACACAAAAAAATCATCAACCCATAAACTTAAAAAAGTCAATGATCAACTTAGGAGGTTCCAGGGATACCAGCACTTAAAATTGGTTACTGAAAGGGGGAAAACCCAAGGTTTTATTTTTTCCTGTGATTTCTTTCATCTTAACTAAATACATATAAATATATATATATAAAAATATACGGACACAAATGTAGAGGGAGCACACTGAAAGGAAGGCCAGCTTGAAGTGTGAACATGACATTCCCACATATTGCTCTGTATACTACTGTATTGCTTCAATCTTCAGTAATTTAGAATATATTCATGTTTTATTTGTGTAATAATAGAGGAGGGAAAAGACTACTATGTGGAAAGAAATATCAATGGCTGTAAGTACTTGAAGAAAATGGCACATAAATAACTTCTATGGATAAATGCTCAGGTTATTAAATGTTGGGGTTTTAAAAATAGATTCAAGGAATTTTTACTGCAAAATTATAAATTAAAGCAGGAGTTCCCGTCATGGCTCAGTGTTTGATGAAACTGACTAGTATCCATGAGGAAGCGGGTTTGATCCCTGGCCTTGCTCAGGGAGTTAAGGATCTGGCATTGCCATGAGCTGTGGTGTAGGCTGCAGATGTGCTGGGATCCTGAGCTGTGACTGTGGTGCAGGCCAGCAGCTACAGCGCCCATTCGACCCTTAGCCTGGGAACCCCCATATGCCAAGGGTGTGGCCCTAAAAAAAGCAAAAAAAAAAAATTAAAGCAGACTTTATTATTTCTACATAGAGTAATTTATGTATACAAATAATAAACTATATTTTGTATATGTAAAGAAACTGAAGTGTTTCAAATGTAAGAAAATGTCTGGTAAGAAGGTGAAACTTTTGTCATTTAGAAATAATACACATATTCCTTGTGCAGGTGAGGGAGTTGTTCCATTCATGTAATGTTTATTGTAGGTCTTAATGAGACTATCACAAAGAAAGGTCAACATGTATTAACCAAAGTTTACATTATGGCCAGTTCTTGTAACAGATCACCTATGAACATCACATTATATAGAATAAGTAGAAAATGAAAGCAGGTTTAGTATAGCTAGTATTTGAAGGTGTGTATACACAGACACAGACACACAGACACACAGACACACACACACACACATATACAATTTGTCTTTTTAGGGCCGTACCCACAGGATAGAGAGGTTCCCAGGCTAGAGGTCAAAATGGAGCTGCACCTGCGACCTACACCACAGCTCCTGGCAACGCCAGATCCTTAACACACTGAGCAAGGCCAGGGATCGAACCTCTGTCCCCATGGATGCTAGTCAGATTTGCTTTCGCTGAGCCACAACGGCAACTCCCTGAAGGTGTATATTTTCTATTCCTTAATCTAGATTATAGTTACATGGATGCTGGCTGTCACAAAATATCAAGCAATGTGTCTTTGTCTTGAGCATGTCTCTGTAGTATGTTGAGAGGTACTGTTTTCAAATATACAAACTTTTTCCTTCAACAAATACTCTAAAACAATCAAACAGACCCCTTCCAAGGGCTAAAATTATACCATGAAAAAGAGCTCCTAAAAACTCCAGTAGGTCTAACAAATTGCTTTTTCAGAAATCCACAATTCAAAAACATGGATTTTTCAAAGTGGTGTAGGACCACATCTCATGTATCATTCCATAACATATATTCCTTTTCAAATAAATTGAGTCCACAGTGCTTTAAAAAGTAACATATTTAGGTATTGGTCCAAGTCAGAGGGCAAAATGGAGAGGGGGCTACAGAAGAATAGAGTTTGCTTTTTCTTCAGAAAGGGAAGGATGAGAGTTATCACAATGGCATTATCAATCTGCAGTACTACGGAGGGTGGGAAGTACACCAGTTGGGTGAAAAAGTATACTTCCCTGTAATGATTGCTCTGCCTTCCATTCCAATGGGAGGCGCTGCCCTCAGGTGACTTCAGCCTCAGAGGTTCCTCAGACCTCTGGCTCAAATACAGAGCAAGCAATTCAAGGGAGGTGTCCACAGAACAGGGAGAGGGGGTTAAAGAAAAGAGTAAGTTTATTTATAAGAGTTCCTGCTTATTCCTAAAGGAAATTTTAAGATGATCTTTAAAAATGGGTTTTTTCTTTTCTTTCCTCAAAAAATACAACAGTGGAAGGTCATGGGCAGAGGAAAAAGAAATTTCTAAGGCTGGCTGCCTCTCACCCTTCCCTGGACTGTTTATTACTGTACCTCATGCTTCCTTACAGGTGTTTTTTCACCGCAAGGTATTGTTACCCTTGGTTACAGGTCTAACTCTTTCCAAAGGGTACGATCTTTCTATCTGCAGAACTTACTCAATGGCTAGCACTGCAAGGCTTCAAAGATATTTCTGAATGAAAGTTTATATAGTCTTTTATAGGAGTGATGTTAAATGCCGAGACCAGTTTACATACATAAGCTCAGTATTTTTTATCAGTTTGTATAAAATTCGAATTTAAGCATGAAACAGTTCTTTGAAAGTAAGAAAAAAACAGGGGAAGGGGGAGAATTAGCAATCAAACACAGACTAAAATCCCCTAATGAAGGACTAAATGCCTAAAACCTAAGCTTTACGATTCTATACATTCGATAACAACCTCATTACTGTGTGCCAGAATTTGATCATCATGCAAGCGAAAGTTTTAAGAATTACATTGTGAAGTGTGTGTCAGTGCAACCAACAAGTGAAATATAAATTTTACAGCAAATCTTACTTACATATACCATCAAGATATAAGATAAAACTTCCAATGAAAATAAATACGAGTTCAAAAAAGACAAATGGGAGTTCCCATCATGGCACAGTGGAAATGCATCCAACTACAAACCATGAGGTTGCGGGTTCAATCCCTGGCCTTGTTCAGTGGGTTAAGGATCCAGCGTTGCCGTGGAGCTGTGGTGTAGGTTGCAGACTGGCTCGAATCTGGTGTTGCTGTGGCTCTGGCGTAGGCCGGTGGCTACAGCTCCAATTTGACCCCTAGCCTGGGAACCTCCATATGCCGCAGGTGCAGCCCTTAAAAAAAAAAAAAAAAAAAAAAAGATGAATGAATTTATTCATTGCTATCTATGTTTGAAGAAAAATTTTCCATTGAGAAAAAGAGAACAATAAATCTCGATCAAATACCTATGAAGCAAAAAAAAAAAAAAAGAAAGAAAGCTTACTGCCTATTCTAAGTGTTGTTCCTCTCTACCCTAATACCCTAAAAAGAGACTGCACAGTTCCAAGGGGGGAAAACTGGCATAAGCATACTACAGCACTGTGATAACAGAGACCAAAAGTTTCAGAAATGTCAATCCAAAATCCTTTTTAACCCTTAATACAAATACAAATTCATCCTAGGGAAACAATTCGGGGTGTGAAGATGAAGGTACAAAGATGACTAACGCAGAATTATTTCAAAATATGGAAAACTGAAACCTATACACCTCTAGCAGGAGGAAACTGAGTGAACTCCGGCACATCTGTTCAACACTGGTATTTGTGGGTGATAAAAGCATTGATATTTGTGGGTGATAAAATGAAGAAAAACATTTAGGACATTTTCCTGCAATAGGATTCAACACATCGATGACTATTTATAGATGGACTGATATATCTACTAAAGAATTTAAATTAAAAGAAGAGAAAGAATGGTTTCTCCTCAAAAAGTCCTATGTAGTTCTGCGGTTCTGAGGAAGATTTTTCTCACCTTCTCATTATTATAGTAAGAATGTCAGAAATTAGGAAGACTGCAGGGTGTCTACTGATACAATGTAACATTTTGTGATAAAATTCAATCTGGTTTCTACATAAGCCTCTGTTGAAAACTCCACATTTCACAGCCCCTGGAACTTCCTCAAAAGCCCATATTCCTTTCCAGCCACTGCCTTCCACTGAAGAAATGCCTCAAAATGAAGACAGGAAGAATGGTCAGATTACTTACTATATAGTTTTAGTAGATTGTAGTACAGCTGGTCTCTATCACATTCAAACAGCTTCTGTGTCAGCTCCACTAATTTTTCTAGAGTTTCAACCTTAAAAATAAGATTAACAGATGGAGCTAAATTGTGCAAAGAGTACATTTTATAGTTGACAAATCACAGCTGAATAATTAACTTTACCCAAAGGGCAGATTAACTTCACTTTAAAAGTCAAAGGACTGATTTTCAGGACTCTTTGGAGTCAAGAACACACAAAGAATAACTATTAAATTGAGGGACTCTCCACAAAGGAGAATTTTGGAGAATTCAATTAGGATGGCGGTCTTAGAGAGAATATCTACATTTGTTAATATGAATATTCCTCTGGAAGTTCCCATCATGGCTCAGCAGGAACGAACCCAACTAGTATCCATGAGGATAGGGGTTTGATACTTGGCCTCAATCAGTAGGTTGGGGATCTAGCCTTACCATGAGCTGCAGTGTGGGTTGCAGACGTGGCTCGGATCCTAAGTTGCTGTGGTATATAGGCCAGCAGCTGCAGCTATGATTTGACCCCTAGCCTGGAAACTTCCAATGCTACAGGTGCACTAAAAAGCAAAAAAAAAAAAAAAAAAAAAAAAATTCCTCCATCTAAGTATACTCTTCTCTTCTTCCCCTATGGGTTCTTCTTGGCAGAACGTAAACACATCTGCATTGAAGGAGAGGCAAAGCAGAAATTCCACTGGGTTCCCATCAAGCAACTCACCTGGTCACTGAGGACTGAAGCAGATTTAAATTGCTAAGGCAACATTAGCCTACTCAAACCAACAAGCAGAATGAAGCAAGCTAAAATCTTCAGGGCCCAAGTTAAAATTTTCAGGGATTCCACTGGACCTCAGGATCCAGAATTAATCTATTGCTTGTTTAGAAAACAACCAAGATAACCAATGTTGTGTCTCCTGAAATCCCCTGGTGCTCATGTGACATGTAGGACACTTGCTTTCTACTCACAGTTAGGTGTTTGAGATCAGAAATTAAGCACAAACCTGGTTGCTTGCAATACATCTATCACAAAACCACTGAAGTCTTGTAGGTCGAGCCCTAATGCCTGGAGTCTGTAAAATAAAATAATCACAGAGCACACAAGGTAAGGCTCTAGTCAAATGCTAATTTTCCCTCAAAGACAAATAGTTTTCCTTCTAATGAATCTGCTGCCTCCTTTCCAAATATATATATAACAAATATAACTTAATTTCACAGTTATCAAAGACCTTTAGGATTAGAACAATTTATACTTGACCTATATCTAAAAGATTTGGGTTATTTCAAAATGCTACACAGTAGGTCAATTTTCATTCCACAAATCTTTAATTATTAAAAATGGCTAAGCTTTCTGTAGTTCCAAAAGAAACCCTGAGGAATTCCCGTGGTGGCTCAGTGGGTTATGACCCCGACTCGTATCCATGATGATGTGGGTTCAATCCCTGCATCGCTCAGCGGGTTACAGATCCAGCACTGCCGCAAACTGTGGTGTAGGCCCTTGGCTGTAACTCTGATTCAACCCTTAGCCCAGGAACTTCCGTATGCCACAGGTACGACCCAAAAAGACAAAAAAAAAAGGAAAAGAAAAAGGAAAAAAACAAAAAAAACAAAAAAAAGGGAGTTCCAGTTGTGGCTCAGCAGGTTACGAACCCGACTGGTATACATGAGGATATGAGTTCCATCCCTGGCCTTGCTCATGGGATCTGGCGTTCCCATGAGCTGTGGTATAGGATTCAACTCGGATCACACGTTGTAATGGCTGCAGCGTAGGCCAGCAGCTGCAGCACCAATTCAACCTCTAGCCTGGGAACATCTACACGCCATGAATGCAGCCCTAAAAAGCAAAAAGCAAAAAGAAAAAGAAATCTTGAAATGAAAAACTTTTAATGTTACAAAGACTTATTAACAATTGTAACTGTCACAACAATAAACTAATGCCTTTTTAAAGAAACACGCTTTGTAAAATTTAGTGAAAAAAGTATTTCAATTACCATACATGCTTGTCCAGTATCTAAAACTAAATGTTTAAAGAGCTAAGTACTAAAAACAAGCTAAGAACTTAAGTCTTTTTGTGATTTCAGTGATTGAGCTGTGTGTTATATCCTCAATTCAGAATTACTAAGGTTTAGTCAATACCTCTGGTTTCAAAACAATTATTTTACAATTTTGGATACTGGAATAAAAGACAAACCATTTCACACATAATTTCACACATAAAGTGACATAAGGATCTGTCACTCTACCAATAGTATTTTCATCATCTGTAAGAGGGCTTCCCTATTAAACACTACATTTCAATCACAGCATTATGATAAGAAAATGACATACTGGCTGCTCCGGTAAATCCAGAGGATTTACCTTTACTGCTTCATGGACTATATCAGGCACCCCTCAAACCTGATCTCTTATTTACAAGTCTTCATTACTTTTATTTCTGAAAAATAATACTGTACAATGCAAAATTAAAAACTGATGCAGGAATTAAAATCGCAGAGCTTCGGTAGAATGACAGAAAAACTGGTGCAGAAGAAGTTGGATAAGCCTTCTCATTCTTAATGTGCAATAGCCACATTTTGGGATACAGGAAATAAATGCTGAATTAAATGAACTGTTGACATATATTAATATTGACATTTGCACCCCATTTCTACTCAAGGATTTTCTCACATTATCTGTTTTGTTTCACACGCATTATGCTAAAAATGAATCCAACATCAAATGTATACAAAAAGCCCTTGAAAAAATACTAGATAATCCTCTTTAGAACATGGCAAAATGCAAGGGCTACATTCACTTACAACTTTCAATATTATTGCTGATCCAAATGTCAATGATCTAAATAGCACAACTTTTATGGCAAATTCTTCCTTTTTGTGGCTGATTAATCTGCCTGTCACTAGCATGACAACTGACTTATATGGCAGATATTCTTATATTTCATTTTGAAATTGAGAACTATTTTCACCTATAAATCTCAATCATCAAAAGAACATCTAGGTCAGATTAACTAAATCTCCTAGGCTTCCGTAATAGTCTACATTTCTGGCTTATCTCTTAACATCTTATTGAATTTTAAACAATGCAAGTTGAAAGCAAAAATAGAAAATGTAATAAAAACAGGGAGAAGAGAATTCTAATTGCGATGCTAAATATAACTTATCCAAAACCAGTTAAATGCTTAATTAAAACAATGAACTCAACTCTAATTTTCCTGTTTTTGCTACATCTAATCTATTTAATGGACACTGAGAATAAAGTAATTATTGTAATTTTAAAAACTGGCATGTTTGTTTCCACCTGGGTTGCTATGCTTCAAAACACACCTTGTGCAGTTCCAGTTCAGTACTATGTTCATTTGTATAAGACAAAAGTACTCTGAGATTCAAAGAATAACTTTCATTACTTTGACTTCATTATATTACTCTGATGTAAATTTGCTGTTATGATAACAGGCTTCTATGTATACCAGCAAAAAGAGATATCAAGTGATGATTACCTTTACACGAAAAGAGATGAGGATTCTTCTACTTCAAACTCTATCTCAAGGCAAATTCCTTTAAATTCAATTCAAAGAGTGATTTTTACCTGATCTAAGTTTTCTTACCATTATTGCTAGAAATGGAAAACAAACAAACAACTCTTCTGGCTTCATGTCCTCTAGATGAAGTAGTAGAAGGCAACTCAAGTACACGAGAAGGACAGGACGAACGAAAACAAGAACCCAGCTATTTACTCCCACGGCCAGGACAGCAAGGAGGAAAGGGGGTATCAAGGAAACTATTAAATCTGGATTTGCCCTTTTATCTGAAA
Source organism: Phacochoerus africanus (assembly GCF_016906955.1). NCBI lineage: Eukaryota > Metazoa > Chordata > Mammalia > Artiodactyla > Suidae > Phacochoerus > Phacochoerus africanus. Next base: position 101,081,912 of record NC_062548.1, on the reverse strand, counting down.
TCTTCAGAGACAGACTAAAAGACTGTCTAGTAAGGAGGAAAATATGGCTGAGCCAGTCAAATTAATAGCTGTAAACTAAACATGATCCAGGTGTTACAGAAAATACTAAGTGAACTGATTTGTGCGGGAGGGGTTACGGATTGGCCTGAGCATTGACATCTCTTGAAATGTGGAGAATAAGGGGGGTGGGTGGAGAAGCTAATGTAAAATCCCTTTAGAAGATCCATCCTGGCTTATTAAGGAGGGCAAGTTGGGATTAAACTCTGGATTTGATCTAGTGAAGAAAAGAAGTTGGGAGATGGCTATAATCCAAACTTTTGGTCCTACAGGCAAAGTCAAAAAGAGAAGGTTGGTTTGTTTCGTTTTGTTTTTTCTTTTTTCTCAGGGCCGCACCTGCGGCATATGGAGGTTCCCAGACTAAGGGGTCTAATTGACTCTGCAGCCGCTAGCCTACACCTCGGCCATCCGAGCCGCCTCTGCAACCTACACCACAGCTCACGGCAACGCCAGATCCTTAACCCACTGAGTGAGGTGAGGGATCAAACCCGCAACGTCATGGTTCCTAGTGGGATTCATTTCCGCTGTGCCACAATGGGAACTCCTGTTTTTTCTTTTTTGGCTGCCCTGGACATATGGAATTCCCAAGCCAGGGATCAGATCGGAGCTGCAGTTGCTACCTATGCCATAGCAACAATGCTGGATCCTTTAACCCGCTATGCCAGGCCAGGGATTGAACCTGAATCCAGGTGCTGCAGAGACGCTGCCAATCCTGTTGTGTCACAGCGGGAACTCTGAGAAAGGTTTTATCCCCTAAAAAGACAGCAAATGTATTCAGTATGATGGATGGGTAACAGCTGAAAGGAATTTTGGAGAAAGGGAAATTTGTTTGGGGAGTTCAGATAATAAGCTTCAAGCGATCATGGAGTAGTATTGAAATATATGTGTATTAAGTCAACACATCCTACACCTTCAACTTATCTCAATTTTTTAAAAAAGATAGATGACATAGGTTAAAATGGTTAAGGGAACCAACACAAAATGTGAAATCAGGACCTGATTTCAAATTCCATGAGTAATACTAAATAAGCTTCACACTCACACCCTGAAGTGTCACTGCCCTAATTACTTCTCAGAGTTGTTAAGTGAGACTCACATAAAGATGTACATGAAAGTCATCTGAGAAGTATAAAAATGTTACCAAGATTGGTTATACTGCTCAGCTTGTAATCTAGGTTTGTTTGAACCTCAAGGACAAAGTCACAAAAAGAATTGCTAATTTAAATTTAAAGCAGACTCTTACTCATCTTTGTGTTTGTATCCTGAGAACTAGGCAGTGCCTAGCACATGACAAGCAATCAGTAAGTGATTACTGAACTGCTCAAAGGGTTAAGAATAAAATTAAATAATATAACTTCTTTATAAAAATCTTTAATATGCTTATTTAACACTTTGTCATTATTTAACTTTTCATACTTGTTTGTATCCTCTCTCCCTGCACTTAATGTCCAATCTTAAAAAATGAATTGCCTAAACAGTGTTAATTAATTTTTGCCACAGCATACAGCTGCTTGAGTGGGAATCTCAGTTCCCAGACCAAGGACTGAACCCAGGCCTGCAGTGGTGAAAGTGCCGAGTCCTAACCACTAGACCACCAAGGAACTCCTCTTGTTAATTTGACCTGCGACACATCCTTCCAGGGAGGTGAATGAAGTACCTTAAAAGATATGGGACTAAAAGAATGAAGTCTTTAAAAAAAAACAAAAACGAAAACAAAGAAACACCACTCTATTTTATCAATTTCTAGCAAAAGAAGTACAAGACTAGAACTCATGAGGCCTGGCTTTTAATCCAAATCTTTGCCACCAGGGACCATAAAGGAGGTATCAGCTATAAACACAAAATAATTTGTCTTTAGGTATCACAAGTCTTAAAAATGGTGATAATATTTGATCTACCTCTGAGAAATGATCCTAAGTAAATAATCTCTGAAAATCAAACATGCCTGGTGGTGAAGATGTGAATTATGATGGTTACTTACAAAAGTGAAAATTTATCTCAAAGGAGGAACACACGCGCTTTAACTCACTCATACGATGGAATGATGTATTCATTAAAAATGCTTTGGAGTTCCCGTCGTGGCTCAGTGGTTAATGAATCCAACTAGGAACGATGAGGTTTCGGGTTCGATCCCTGGTCTCGCTCAGTGGGTTGAGGATCCGGCACTGCCATGGTCTATGGTGTAGGTCACAGACGCAGCTCGGATCCCGCATTGCTGTGGCTCTGGCGTAGGCCGGTGGCTGCAACTCCGATTCAACCCCTAGCCTGGGAACCTCCATATGCCGTGGGTAAGGCCCTAGAAAAGATAAAAAAAACAGACAGAAAAATATAAATAAATAAAAATAAAAATGCTTAGAAGAGGTCTTATTGATATGCACGGAAATGCAGAGACAGTGATGTTGGGGGTAAAGAAAGTAGTAAATAAGCGCTAAGACTCAATTTATTTCAAATACATAAAAGAAACATGCATTGAATAAAGGACAGAAAAACCACAAAGATGACTAGATGAGTAATGGGATTAATAGTGAGTCTTTATACTTGATGTATTTTAAACAATAACATGTGTTTGAGTCTATGCACAGGGGAAAAAATTCAGACTGATCTTCATCACTGGTAAGAATACAGTAGACAAAATATATTCGACCTGGTGTTATTCTGTAAGTCCGTAAAAGTAATTTCTCAACATTTCATTCCAGAATGTGCCATAAGAACACTGAAAGGAACTAGGGATAGTTAGCCTGCAGAAGATGAGACTGCAGAAGAGACAAAAGGATTTGACTTCAACACTGGGAAGAATGTCATATAGAAAGCAGAGATTACAACCAACATTAACTGTTTAGAATAGTGGTCCACACACTCTAGATTGGGCCGTAGTACTGTCATATGAGTCCTAGGAGAAAGAACAATGATAAAGAATGGAAGTACTTTCCTGCCCTGGGCTCCTGCACAGGCAGTTCCCTATGTGAAATGCCTCTACTTCTACATTTTATGTGGCTGCTCCCAATTTAACCTTTAGTTCTCATCCCAAACATCACTTCCTCAGAAAGATCTAGTCTGAAATAGATCCTTTCAGTAACACTTTCTGTTACAGCAATTATTGCATTTTACAGACTCATCTTTTTAAGGTCCACCCGCAGGACTAGACTATATAAGATGTGACCCACAATAATTTATAGAAAAGGGAGGGAGGGAAGGAGGGAGGAAGGGAGAACATTGGTCACACTGAGAAGACACTCAAATGTTATCAACCACCTTAGTTAAAGGGCTTCATTCAGGAAGTTTCAGGTGAAAAAACCTGCCAGTGCCAGCATATGAGGGTTCATGATGGGAGATGCTGTATCAGACCTAAAGCAGAGCTTAGTTCATCTCAAATCAGAGCTGATGATTTCATGCCTCTGTTAACTCACCCTACACTTCGCTAATCAAGGTCACTATTCTTCAATGGTTAGGTATCATCTGAGATGAGGGAGTAAAGTGTCTTAAAAATCCCCACAACCACTATCCTATTTCAGATCCTATTAATCTCATGGTCCCAAACCCCCTTTCATCTATTGTACTTGATCTTGAACTCCCAGCCCCCAAACTGTGAGAAATAAAATTCCATGTTCACTCCACTCCATTAAAAAAAAAAAAGGCTGTACAATTTAAACTTACACAATGTAAATGTTGCCTATATCTCAATGAAGCTAGAGGAAAAAAGAGAATTGTTTATAGAGATTTCCCTTTTCTACTTCTTTGCTCCACCTCTAATACTTCTAATACACCATCAAACTGCCAAACGTAAAGAGTACTACCATACCTAACAATCCATAGTCCAAACCCCATTTTCTCAATAAAGTCTTGCCTAATTTCCCACACTGGGTATAATTTCCTCTTAGAACTACATATACATATATTTTTCGGGCCTCACCCTTGGCATGTGAAGGTTCCCAGGCAAGGGGTAGAATTGATGCTGTTATGTAGCCGCCAGCCTATGCTCATCTGCAACCTATATACATACCACAGCTCAGGGCAATGCCAGATCCTTAACCCACTAATTGAGGCCAGGGATCAAACCTGCATCCTCATGGATACTAGTCAGATTTGTTTCTGCTGAGCCACAATTGGAACTCCTTTCTCAGAAGTATTTATATTTTTCTTATAGCAGTTAGCATTTCTCAGTCTTAAATATAGATGTTATCTTCCCATATTAATCTCACATTCAAGGAGCTTCTTCACATTAGCTTCTTGAAGGTTGATCTCAGTCTGATTCACTTTTTTGCTCTTACTCTTCTTTTAGAAGAAAATAACACTTTTTCTGAGTATGTATAGAATAAGAATATACAAATTGAGTTCCCACTGTGGCTCGACGGTAACGAACCCAACTAGGATCCATGAGCCCTGGAGTTCGATCGCCGGCCTTGATCCGGCTTTGCCACAAGCTGTGGTGTAGGTCACAGATGAGGCTTGGATCCTGCGTTGCTGTGACTGTCGTGTAGGCCACCGGCTATACATCTGATTCGACCCCTAGCCTGGGAACATCCATATGCTGCCAGGTACAGCCTTAAAAAACAAAAAGAATACATATGCTCATTACTGAAGAATACAGAGAAGCGTACAGCAGAGTATCAGCTATAATTCTACCCTCTTGCAATAACCCATATGTAGAAATAAAACATAACTATGTTAAAAGTCAGAGTTCCCGTCGTGGCTCAGTGGAAACGAATCTGACTAGCATCCATTAGGACTCAGGTTTGATCCCTGGCATTGCTCAGTGGGTTAAGGATCCAGTGTTACTATGAGCTGTGGTGTAGGTTGCAGATGCAGCTCGGATCCCATGTTGCTGAGGCTGTGGCATAAGCCAGCAGCTGCAGCTGATTTGACTCATAGCCTGGGAACCTCCATATGCCACTGGATCGGCCCTAAAAAGACAAAAAAACTCAAAAAAACAAACTATGTTAAAAGTGAGTTGGTAAACATATATCATGTGTTATATGTAATACCTCCATATGCAAGAAAAACAAAAAACAAAAAACACTGCACTTTGGGGAATAATAAAAATGTTGCTCAGTATTTACAATAATCCTTCTTATGCTGATACAGTCCTAGCTTATTTTCACTACGTTTAATATTTTCAATAATTCTTAGAAAACCACAAGAGAGAACTCCAGGTCTTGAATTTTGACAAAAAAAAAAAAAAATCAAGTTCCCACTTTAATTCAACTCCAACTAACCATTAAGAAAAACCCCCAAAACAAACAAAAAAAACCTGAAAATGTGCTTCCATATATTGCACACTTCGCTATCCTACCCTAAGGTGCTGTAGGAATTCTGTAATCCTTTAAGCAATTCTGTATACATCCACTATAAAAATTCTGTCCTCAGTAGACAGCCATTCCTAAATGATGACTCTCGCTGATGCTGTGCACGAGCACAGCTTTAAAGTAATTAGGAAGCGGTCTTGGCTTGCCTATCCACGTGACAAGCAATGTGCCGCCCCCTAAGCATCACATTCTGAATTATGTGAGGTAAAGGAGACAATGCAATCTACCTTTAAGGGGCAAAGAGAATTAATATTATTGATTACTACCCTAATCCAGGAAATACTCAAGCTGCTTTACATACATTATGTGATTGAATCTTGAAGAACAATACAATATTCCCTTTTACAGATGAGGAAGCTTAGAAAGGTTTAGTAACTTGTCCATTATCACACTAGCAAGTAAATGACAAAAGGAGAACGAACTCACACTTAGGCCTTTGGCTCTTCCTATTACGTCTTGCTTATTACACAGAGAGGCACATGATTTCCTGCTGTAGAACCTCTAATCACTATTATCCAAATACCCGAGCTTCATTTCTGCTCTGATTAGTGCCTTACTAACACTGATAATATGCACACAGAGCAGAGGAACTCAACAGGCAGGCAGCTACCCTCATTTTCATTTTGTGCGTGTGTGTGTTTTTAGGGCCACACCCGCGGCATGTGGAGGTTCCCAAGCTGGGGGTTGAATTGGAGCTTTAGCTGCTGGCCTATACCACAGCCACAGTGATGCCAGATCTGAGCCACATCTGTGACCTACAGCACAGCTCATGGCAACACGGGATCCTTAACCCACTGAGTGAAGCCAGGAATTGAACTTGCATCCTCAGATACTAGTCAGGTTAGTTAACCCCTGAGCCATGACGGGAACTCCTCTCCTCATTTTCAGATACATACACCATGCACTTTCAATGAGAGAACACATACCATTTCTAGAAAACAAATGAACCACTTTAGCTACAGAAGTACCTGTTCAAGATAGCAATACCCCACTTCCCTCTGACAGGACAATGTAAAGACAGAAGAATGTTCTGAATTAATTTTATAGTCCTTTTCAGACTTTTCTTTGAAAAACATCAAGAGAAATCAATAATTGGGCGGGGGTGCCTACATTTTCAAATCCATAATAAACAGTTATCACCATACAAACACAAAAACCAGGAGGCCAAACATCACCTTTATGTCTTGTCCACCACAGGCACTTTTGGAAAAAGACATGGAGGAATAGTAAAGCATATCTGAGAGAAACATGATGTATTTACAAATTTATTTTACTCCCATTAAACAGTATTTCTTAAGGCAATGGGGTCTATCTTATGTGAAATGATTTTCTTTAGAGGACAGAGAATTGTTTAAAAGTGAAATTAATCACAATTTGGACAGACTTTATAGTTGCCCTTTGACTTATCAATTTCAGTAACCAAAATTTCAATCAAGCCTAGATAAAATATACTAATCCTAAATAGCCCAGGTTTGTCACCTACCATTTCCCATAAGCTGCTTACCATAGTGAAAAAAAAAAAAAAGAAGAAGAAGAAGAAGAAATTTTAAATTAAATGCCAAACAGTTGCAGACAGCACTTGTTTGGCTGATTAACTTGTAGACAAGCATTACAAATAAATCTGAGCATGGTCTGCAGCAAATTAAATTCCACTGCTTTTAAGAACAAAGAATTCCTTGGCAAAGAGGATTAGCAACTTTACACCCAGGAATGCCAGTTTAATTTAATTGTTCCACAATCCAAGATTTAATATGCAAATATCATTTTGATATATAACAGTGAATTTAACAAAGTGAAGAAACAAATTCAATATACAACTAGGCTGCCTTTTCCGAACTGTAATTATATACAATAAAGAAACTGGCCAAATACCCCCCCTTGCCCCCCATTATTGGGACTGAATTATATTAACATGAATCAGAACAAGTGTAATTAAAGGTTAAAATTTTTAAACATATTCTAATTAAGAGTCTACACAGCTGTACCAATAGAATACTGGAGTTAAAATCATACCTCGATGATCTTCTTGGCCTCTTTGTAATTTCCTGTTTGTAGGAAGGCAAAGAAGAGATCATAGAGCATCGTCATTTCACCTTGTTCTTGGCTCACAAAGTCCATTGCTAGAGAGGAAAGAGGAAAACGTGTTAGAAGAAAAAATATAGAGAAGCACAGTGTCCCCTGAAGAGTCCTGGACAAACTTTAAAAACAAATATTTAGAATAAATTCAAGGTTATGGCCCTATCAACCAATTTTCTGTCACGTTCCATATCTAACTAACAGTACACATTTAAGACATAAAGTAGCTGCAAACTGGCCTGAGGGAGAACTGGGGAGGGTAAGGGTGAAAATCCTCACAAAGGCAGACCACTAAGAAGGGGGGCAAAAAATAACAGTGAGGCAGCTTTTCAAAATGAACAGCTGTTAAGATCAGGGACAATTACAATATTAAAAATCTACCTGATATTTTTCTTCTCAACAAACTATAACACAATTTCTCTGGATGTGCTTGCCGTCCTATTAAATTTTCTCTTCACCAAAAAATAAAAATCATTTAAAAAAACCACCACAACCACAAAAAATGTTCTCTTCACGGTAACTCATTTGAAGACCACCAACACTAAGATATTAGAAGGTGACTAACCTTTCTGAATTAGTTCAGTCTCGCCTTTCTCTATCAGTCTACATAACACATCATGAATCCGTGGCAGTACTTTATACTTTTCATAGCAGTCAATGGTGACTTCAAGAGCAGTAGGTAAGTCATCCCTTGGAAACATCAAAATATTGACAAATGAGTAAGATAAATCTAATGTACTTTAAAGAGATATACAATAACCAGTCAAAATGTATACAACTGAGCTTTGTTTAAGGTAGAAAACCACGACATGGGGGGGGGGGAACACAAAAAAAACACAAGAGATAATCCTTATATAAAAACCAATGCTCAGAGTGTACAGACGTCATTAGTGGTTTCCTGTTTTCCCGGCTTCATCTTTCATTATTTTGCTTGCTAAATGGCACATTCTAAAAAGTCCACAAGACAAAGGCATTCTCTCCATTAATAGTTGCTCTAAGAATGTGTTATTTCTAAACACAAAGACTACCGTCAAATATTTTTTTCAGCCACTTATGTGTTTATGGTCTTCTATAATTCCAGTTTTGGGCAACTTTATTAAATGTCCATCAATAATCATCAAGGAATTTTCAAGCACTTTCACCTTTCTCCTCATATTTTTCATACCACTGCCTCTCCAGATAAGGAGTAAATAACTTCAGGATTCATATATACAGAAACTGATTATTGCTAAACCTAGGATATTCTCAGGGTCAGTGAATTCTAGAACTCTTTAGAAGTTTTTCATTAGAGGGTAAGCTTTTAAAAATCATTTCCAATTATAAAGTCAAAACTTCTCTTATGTGGTTAATGAAAAAGATCTTTATATTAAGTCAGTCTGTTAAATAAATGTGGAAATAAATATATTCTTGTGGGTCCCCAAAAGCTCCTTTTTCCTTTGGAAAAGGACAGTGTGAGAAAATATACTGTAGAAAAGTTGTAGAGATTACATAATCCAATTCTACTTGCCACCTTTCTTGATTTTGAAATACAAGAGGAAATTAAGGCCTCTAGAGACTGACTGATAAGCCTAACGCTACGAGGTAAACAGAGGAATGCACTGTCATCGGGTCCCTGGACTCCCCCTTTCAGCTGAATACATCTAATTATACATTATGCCCTATTAAAAGTACTGTTGTTTGTTTAACCTAATATGGTGGTGCAATTTGGAATAAGAAATTAAAGATATTTGAAAAGAAAGTATAAGATGTATTTTAAAAAGAAGCATGGTTATAGAGGCAGGGACCAAAGTATAACTAGTGACAACAGTGACAATCTTTGTAAAGAAAACACATTTCTCTCACATGTGCAACAGTTTTCAAAAGGAAGAAAACCTTCTAAAATTTTCCACCTAAGCCCTAACATTTTGGTTCATTATACAAATGTTATGTTGCCCTAGATTGAATTACTATTTTATCTAGATTAAGATTTTAAACTGTACTAAAAAGTAAAATACCATGAAGAAGCGTTAATTTTACTGCAATAATACTGACACGGTGAAAATGAGCTTATCCTGATGGAACACTACCTTATCCCCTTACTAAGCCCTGTTTACAGTGCATCTTCTGGCACCCCACAGAGTCATTTGAATTTTTGTCATTTGGGGTGAAGACTAAATTACAGGTTAATTTCAAAACTGAAAGTAGATGTTGCAGGCTAGATTACTGTCATACTAGAGAAATGCTGCAGTAGCTACCACATATGATATAAAGCTTTATATAATCAGTATTTTCCCTTGCTTCAGATACAAGTTCGGTGATTACCTTTCCACAAATTCCATTTAATGGAAAACTACCGAAATATTTTTAAGAGAAAAACTAATACATGCTGATTTTTAAAAAACAGTATGATTTGCTTTTTTGAGATCAATTCCCAAACTAGAACGGTACTATCTCAATTGTATTTCCCCTACATTAGGTCAAAGCTATCAATAAATGAATGAATAATTGTTCTGTCAATCAAAGAGACATGTTAATAGTCTTTGGTCTCCAAATATATGCTTCCGAAGACTATACATGCTCAGAACAACAACAGAAAAGACAAGAATAGCAAAATGGAAATAATTCATATATTTGTTAGTAATTTTAAGTAACAATGTTACTGCTACCAGGTTGCCAGCAAAATGAATGAGAAATCTATAATGAAACATTTTATACAAAGTGTACTGATGATAGAAATGAATGAAAGACTAGTCATTTCTTTTCAATCCCTATCATCTACATTCTTTTAGTTGGTCGGATCATGTCACTTTAAAAAGACATAAAATGTACATGCCTAATATAGTTTGATGTCATCATTAACCTTTCCTATTAAAGCTTGAAAATTTTGGAGTTTCCGTTGCGGTGCAGTGGAAACAAATCGACTAGGAACCATGAGGTTTCAGGTTCAATCCCTGGGCTCACTCAGTGGGTTAAGGATCTGGTGTTGCTGTGAGCTGTGGTGTAGGTTGCAGACGAAGCTCAAATCCCACGTTGCTGTGGCTGTGGTATAGGCCAGCAGCTGTAGCTCAGATTCGACCCCTAGCCTGGGAACCTCCATATGCTCCAGGTGCAGCCCTAAAAAAAAAGCAAAAAAAAACCCACCACCAGCACCACCACCAGCAAAAAAGCTTGAAATTTTGGGGTGATGGAAATGAAAAATATGAGGAAGTATCTAAAATTCACATTGCTATGAACAGAGTTGTATACTTGGAGGGCTTTTTAATTTCAATCCCAATGGACAAGTACTGAATGTAGCTCAGTTTACAGCAACGTAACACACTTCTACAAGTGCTGATGAGATGCAGATTATCACAATAATTGAACTCAAGGCCCTTTGGGTTCCCTCTAACGTGAGGTTCTATGAACTTGGTTCACCAACTCAAAACTAGGTTCATCAACTCAAATGTTCACACCAGCAGAGAAAACCATCAGATGAAAACACCACTTTTATTAGGCAGGATGAAATCAGTATGTGTAGCAACATATCATATGGAAAAAGGTGGAAACTGCTTTATACCCAAAATGTGGGAGAAGACTATCAGTGAGATTCTAGTTTCTATGACCTAAAATGATTCTGTGATACGTGCATAATTTCCAAAGCTCTATATACAAACAGGTAATAAACTTTTAAAGTCCATTTAGTCACTGCTTTCACAAACCTCAAATAATGTTAAATAAAAATCAACTCTGTAACATACTACTACTTCCACGAAAAATATCTACTGTGGTATTTTCAATGACTAGACACCAAAAATATTTCAATGATAGAATTTTTGTAAATAAAACTATACCTACTAATTAAAAGTAAGCAATCATTTAAAAATATTTTTGATTGATGTGAATTAACTCAAGCATATGCATTCCCAAAATTCTGTGCGCCTATGAAATAAAAGCAGAAAAGAGAAAGGGAAAATTCCATAATTCTAAATTTTAAGAACACACACATATATAAAAGGCTGAGTCCTATAAGTAATTTGAACACTTAAAACAGTTTGAATCAACTTGAATGGATTCACCTGGCCTACATTAAAATCCATTCTGGAATTTCTCTTTTACTGTTTAAGGGAACTTGACCACATGTAAAACTACTATAATCTGTAATTTTGCATCATCATATGGGAGAACACCCAAAAGGCAAGCTTGAAACTCACATGGCAAATGTGATGTTAACTCTTGTTTTAATCCTTATTATGAAAGGGAAAGTGTGCTTTATAATGTCACTGACAGAAAAACAAACCCTGGACATAACATTTACATGAGGCTGATCATAAAAATAACTACTTAAAGGTACCAGGAAACAAAGCTCTCCTAACTCAAATTCCTTCATACATAACTGTAAAAATCACAAGAGTTTCATACGACTGGCTGTTAGGACAAGAACAACCAGTTACAGGTATTTACCTATCAGTAGCTTTAAACATAGTCTCCTTAACTTATAGTAAATAACTTCCAATTAGGTATACTTAGTTTAATCAATACTTTATTTTATTTTATTTATTTTTGTCTTTCTGCCTTTTCTAGAGTCGTACCCGTGGCTAGGGGTCTAATTGGAGCTGTAGCCGCCGGCCTACACCACAGCCACAGCAAAGCAGGATCCAAGCCACATCTGCAACCTACACCACAGCTCATGGCAATGCCTGATCCTTAACCCACTGAGCGAGGCCAGGGATAGAACCACAACCTCATGGTTCCTAGTCGGATTCATTAACCACTGAACCACAACGGGAGCTCCAGAGTTTAATCAAAATTTTAAATGACAAATATTGATTTTCAATTGGAAAAGGTGCTTCAACATTATGCATAAAGTGTTAGTGAAGTGGCAATTTACCTAAAGAGCTTACTGACTAAAAAGCTCCCAAAATCTGAAATCATGAGAGAAAGAAAACCGAGGCCTTAGGGGAGAAAAAAGTTTAAAACAAGGGTGGGCGGAATGCAAAACACCTCAACACTCTAAAAACTAACTGTTCTATAAACCGTAAGCAGATGTGGAAAGAAATCAATTTAGGAGAAACCACAGATTTCACAAAAATTATTCTGAGAGAACCAGCCCTTGAATTTTTTTTTTTTTCTGTTCATCATCTATAAATGAGGAATCTTCAAGGAGACTGGTGTTGCAATTACAACTAATCCTCCCCAAAAAATTAACTGTGTTGAAGGCTTTGTAATTTCCCTAGGTACAATTTAGCTGTCACTTACTTTAAAATTTACTCAAACATGCGTTCGGAACAGCACTAACTTCACATGTCAAGTGCTTTCCAGCCAATTGAGTCTAAACTGGAAGTCGGTGTTAAACAACTGAATGATTAGACAAGATAGCTCATTTCCCTGCTCTTTTGTTCAGAATAAAATGCCACATTTACATTATCAGGCTCAACAGGATTTTCTGACAGAGGGAGAAAAAAACCCTACTGCACACTGTCCGTACTAAGCACATGAAGCCTGTCATTTACCAATCATCCTTCAAAAAGCAATAGCCATGAATGTAACTTAATTACGACCCAATGATCCTTGACGAAAAATCATCTTATCACTGTCCTGTCCCCCTAGGGCAAATGAACCACTTTTGTCCTTTGGCACTGATGATGCTAAATTCTTAATTGCAATAATGGAGTAAAAGAGCCAAACCTCCTTAATTTCCTTTCAGCACATAAAGAGTTTTACCCTAGAAGGAAAGCATTCCCATAAATAATAAAAGTATCCAGTACAAATGAAGATGCCAAAATTGAAGGGGAGTGTATATAACAGGATATAACAGAGGAACCAGCATTGTAAAAAGTGTACTGCCCACTGCTGTAATACACTGAAGTGTTACAGTGAGTTTTAAAACATATTGGTATAGGTTCACCTTAACAGAAACTGTGACCTTTATGAAAAACTCAAGATTAACTTAGCAAGAGTTCTAGGAGGATTATATATACAAAGTCCATGATTCACTTAAATGAAATGCATGTGGGCATATACAGATTATAGCACAAATCAGCACAGAAAAACCCTTAATGGAAAGCAGAAATTAAAGCTTCTTTGATCATTTGCACCAAATAATCCAGTTAAACAGCTTCAGATACTTTTCATATGCAATGAAACCAAAATGGATCAGCTATAAAACAAGTGAATCTGAAACTGCATCATACAATTTTTTATGCTTTTAAAACTAATGACCCAGATTTCATTAGTTTTTTCCTTTACCACAGCAAAAAGACTACTCATAAGTTCTTTTAACCTATTTTGAAGAATTTCTTTTTTTTCTTAATATGGAGGATCCAGGTCATCTTTCAGAATCAGGCATGATTTCAATTAAAAAAATTATTTTTAAGTGGGCAAAAATGTTTAACATTTGTTTGAATGACATGTAGACATGTGGCTTATCGAACAATCCCAATGTAAATGAAACACATAAAATTTTTGCATATTTCTTTTGCAATTCTACACACCTCTCTTCTGCTCAGTGGAAGTATTTTGGTAACACAAATCAAATTAGTTTAACGACTTGTCAAAATGTTGCAAACCTGTTGTTCCTGTTATTCTGGATTTCCTTTAGCAAATGAATAGAAAGAAAATGTATATATTTTTCTTCACCGTAAAACTTTTAATACAATATCCACAAACCATTAAGATTATTCAATTTCCCCTGTGTTTTATTCAATGCTAAAAAAAGTCAGTCCAAAATTAAGATCCATTGAATCTTAAAGATCATCTCTCAAGGAATACAACCACATATACATTTGCCCCAGAATTACAATATGTACGTGACAGCCTCTTCAGTCTTTGCAATGACTTTCCAAAAGGATGTCTGTCTTTGAAAAAATGAAGATTTTATACAATGTTCTGAAATGGTTTCTCCTAATTTTAGCTTAAGTTTGAATAAAAGGCTCACTCCCAGATGAGCTCATACCTTCTGAGGCCAATTACAAGATATTACTGAAGATTAAACATATTTAATCAAATCAAATACATTCAGACTTTTTGGCAGGCCAGTGTAGTTAACCCTAGTACTGCACCTGTCATGATGCTGAGTAAATCAGCTAGCTTCCATCAGGTTGGGGAAAGCACAATCAAAAGGAAGTTTCAAAGTTTCCCTCCAACTTAGCCCCGACTACTACTGTTTTCTCCAAACATGAAATTCCCTTTATCTCCTTTTTATTATTCTCCTGACTCTAAAAGAGTCAACAAAACCTTTTTATTACAATAGAGGAAACTGAAAAATCTTGTCATGGAAACCGCCTATGCAAGGCAAAGACGGCAAAAAACAAAAACAAACCCAGGCAAATAAAAAGAGGTAATAATTTCTCTTTGTACCTGAAAGCAGTTTAAAAAAAAAAAAAACCATTAAAGATACTAATTTAGATTTCTCTAGCCCAAAAAACAGGGACAGTCAAATTTTAGAGAGACACACAAATCTCTGTACTGCCCCACAGAAGGAAAGCACAGAAACACTCCAGGTTAACATCTGCATCCCATGCTCTTTCCATTTCCCTTGGGGGGAAGCTCTGCTTGGTTCATGAGCCCCACCTGCAGACCTCTTTCAGAAAACTTTTCTATCTCCTCTGTCTTCAAAGTATTTCTAAGATACTTTTCTACCAAAGCCCTCGTTTTCATTGTTAATTATTTCATTTTTGCCCAGTGGTGGAGGAGGGCCTAATTCTTCTGGGCACTGGGCCCATTTCTTTCAAATCCCTACGCAGAGCTCCACATGCAATTTGCAGAGATGGGTCTTTTAAACAATCAAAAAAATTCTAGGAGGAAGCATATTAATTATAGGATTTCTATATAAAGTTGGCTGTGAACATGAGAATTCAATAACACAGTAATTGTTTGAATCACTATTTCTTTAAAAAGATGTAATGCTGAGATTGTGGAGGTTAAGATTTAGCCAATCATCTCGCCTGGTAAACTGTTTTTTTGATTGGATGGTAAAGAATTATTTCATAAAACGTGTGTGTATTTATGTGTGCGTATGTATGTATATATTCACATATTTCCCAACATAGTTAAGAGAGATGGTTTTTATTCTATATTTTAAATTTAATACTAAATCACTCACTATATTCAATTAATTACACCCTCTAATAAAGAAAGAAAAACTACTAGAAATTTGGGAAGAATGAGAACTGTTATGATCTACCTTTAATTTCTCTCCTGGCATTAAGAGGGCAACATCCAAATTAAAATCAGAAAATCCAGATCACAAAATAAGGAGATTAAAAACTGCATTAAGCCATTGAAAAGATGACAAAGAGGTAAAATCTAAGAAATTTTTAAAAATAGAAAAGAAAAACAGGAGGTCCCTGGTGGCTCAGTGGGTCAACAATCCAGTGCTGTCACTGCCATGGCATGGGTTCAACCCCTGGCCCAGGAACTTCCACATGCTGCAGGCATAGCCAAAAAATAAATAAATAAAATAGAAGAGAAAAATAAATGCTAAAGAAAAAGATAAGAAAGAGTATTTCATCATGAAACTAAAATGTTTCACTTACTACAAGAGAATAGGCTGACTTTAAATTTGGCATCAAGAGAATAATAAATTTAAATTAACAATAAATAATAAATTTGGCACCAAGAGAACAGGTTGACCTTAAATTTGGTACCAAGACGAGGGCTCCAAATGTTAAAATTTTTAAACTCAGTAAATCTTACCCTGTCAACAAAATTCATCTTCTTCCCATAAGAGACATCTTCTACAATATTTAACAGAAGCCAGAATAACTACTATATGGGTATATTCAATGAAGGTACTACATGGTGAACAGGAGCACTGAAGAAACGCTGCCACATTATTACCTGAATAACCTTCAGGAAGCATAATCAAAAGCCCCAGAGAATCCTTTTTTCTTATATTTATTAATAATTAACACTTATAAGGCTTAAAACTGGGAAAAACTAGATTTGACTTCATATAACATCATCACTTGCCCTACCAAAAAAAAAAAAATCACCATTCCATTAAGAAGTAATCCACTGGACCACAGGGCTGCTGGTAATTTTAAAGGCCACCTACTCTGTAGATGTCCTCTTATTCTGTGGCAAGTAACAACCTCCAACGCTTACACAGCACCACAGAGCATTTACAAAGTATAATCCCCAAGATATTATATTCATTGTTTTAATGTCAATATTTAAAATGTAAAATTCAATTAACTTACTTTTCCAGATACAGGGTGACCAATGGGGAACTTAAGCTGGAGGATGGTTTCGCTAACCCCAGAGTCACGATGGCTTCGTGCAACTGTTTTACTGTTTCAGTTTCACCTCTTAAAGCAGCGCCATTTAGGATGTGGAAAAAGGACAAGACTGTTGCATCTTTGATAAGAACATCCTTCTCTTTCATCTCCTTTAGAATGTTAATAGCATCTACAATGAAGTAGCACAAAAGACCCTTAGGTAATTTCATGTAGGGAAAACAAACTGCTATTAAAAGAGCATTTCAAGCCCAGCAGGAATGTAAATTCTAGTGTATAATGCCGATTTCAAGTTAATTACTACTTGCATTTCTAAACGAGACTACAATTATAAATCCACAATAGCATGGTTTTATCATTTCCCTGCAACTTTGACTACAAATTATAGATAGGGACTGTGTGCCCACTCTGCACCACATAACCCTGTACGGTCTGCCCTATAGCTGTAAGATCCTCCTAAATGGATGCTTTTATCGTTCAGAGCTAACATCTGCTAAATCACACCATTGTTTCTTCAGCAGATGGCTTGTCAGGAGGCCAGATAATAAAGATGTGTTTACACTGTATATACAGCCAGACTAATGGTCTGATACCGATAGGGCCTGTTTGCTATGTCGATACTAATTAGCCAAGCAGAGCCAATGAAAGCTTTCCAAAAGACCGCATGTTAATACATTAGATTCATTAATCTTCATTAGGAAGGCAGAAACAAACATTTTAGGATATGAAATAAGTGCATTTTTATAATGTTGTTCTTAATTATGGCACAGACAAAATGTTTTGACCGCTTCACAGAAAGTGATTTTTTAAAAGCAGGCTAATCTTTATAAAGAATTTTCTGTGTTAGGTTTCCTAGGAAAAAAATTTAATGTTCACATCAAATATTTTCTCCATACATTTTTCACTACAAAGCTTAAAAAAAAACTTCTCTATGAATAAAAAGAAGAGAGGGAGGCTTAAAAAAAAGTTTCAAAATAAAGCCCAAGGAGAAAGTTAAGAAACAAGTGAATGGAAAGAATATATTATCAAGTGTAATTCATTATATTAGGCTTAGCATAATCTCAACAATGAGAAAATGAGAGCAGACAACATTGATGATATCATCAGTTAGGGCTTTCCCTACAAACTTCTAAGTAAAACCTTATTAAAGTATACATTTTATTAATGTTATTATAAGTTAAGACAAAGATTCCTGCAAAATTCATATTCTTAATAAAGGTTGTTTATAGGTTTTATGTTCAGCCTTCCAATATACTTAAACAAAAACAAAGCCATTAGTGCAGGCGTATAAGCAAATTGTGCCACAAGTCATGATCTTCAAACTCAATCCAAACAGCAATGCTAATAAAAACTAGCTGCAGAAATGCAAAAAGCACTGAGCTGTGCAAATGTAAATGACAAGCCTGCCAATCCATTAAAACTAATGGCCTACACTGTCCATGCAGCTCTGGCTGGATTCACATGCAAATTTGTATGCAAAGTGTTCAAGCACTTTGCAGGATATGATATACCATTAATATCAACTCACATGTTATTCCAGTGGCAAGATACTAGCACCAGATATTTCCTTTATGTGCTGCCACTTACCTTGGAGCTTGCCATGTTTCCCCAATACTTTTACAAGTCCTAAATACTTGCCGGTGTCAAGGACAGCAGATGAATCTAAACGGTCACTAAAAATTAAAGCCACATTTATATTATGTTAGAAACTGGTTAATTGTAAAAAGGACTGCAATATCCATTTGATCACTTTAAAAAACTCATCAGACAGTCTGAATTGTTATTAATATCAGCCTCCACATTTTAGTTAAGGTTGATTTTTGAAACCATATTCAAATTCACATGTAATTATATATTCAAAGTGACAAAAGAAGTAAAAATCTAATACTACATATCCACTTCATCTTTCCATCTGCAAGTGATGCTAAAAAAGGAACTTCTTGGCTTCGTGCACTTAAGGTGATTCTAACTCTGTTATAAATACTGAAATATCCAAAAAGATACATTTTTATTTGGTAAATCTATCAGCATGGGAACCAAAGATACCTGAGAAATGGAGAGAATTTTGTTTACACTACAGTACAGAAAAGAGAATGTTTAACAAGCCTTATAAAACAGTTACCAGCACCACTGTTGTGATATGCAGTTGTAGAATCAATGGGAAAAAAAAAGTGGCTTTAAAAAAAACAGGATGTCTTATACTTAAAACAAAGGCTTCTTGCAGAAAACAAGCCATAATTAATCAGAGTCATATAGTATGAAATTTCAACAATGCTGACAAAAAAGAATTTTTTAAATTTACATTACATGAGAGTAGTATTCAATCTACATGATCCATCAAAGACTGTATATCAGCATAAATGCTGATGATTTGTTTCAGTGCCAGGGTACTCACAATTCTCGTTTCAGGTTCAGTGCATCTTCTGCATTATCATGTCGACAGCACAAATTTATTAAAGCTGCATAGCCACCGACAACCATATCTGATTCATATTTTGCTTTCAATTCAAGAGCCTTTTCCATGTTCTAAAATTAAGGATGGAAGTGGAAAAAAAAAAACCCAAGAAATTAATAAAAAAGTAAAATTTCTACCTTTCATATTCAGAGTGCAAAAAAAAAAGGTTAATGGTACTTTTAAAATAAATGGACTCATGTTAGTAACTTCACTTTGCTCTCTGGTATTTTTATTTGCCTTTTAAAAAGCAGGAAAAGACATATATGTAGGGTTTAAAAGACTTGTTATCTGCAATGCAAAACAGGCCATTATGCCAAATTTGATGTTTTAGATTTAGATTGTATTTTAAAAAGGATTTCCAGATTAAGTATGTACCAAGTCAGCCCTTACTCACAGTCCAATTTCCATGCACAGAAATATATATCCTTGCAAAGTTTCTCACAGTTTAATATCCAAGTAATGTGAAGAAAAATTTCAGAATTTAACAGTACCACGTTATAACCTTAAAGTCAGCTGTATTTTTTTTTTCCCTAAAAACACAGGCATACACCCAAATGACAGAGAACTAGAAACTGAAAAAGTCTAGTGATACACCACAAATTGCAGGCACACACTGAACACAAAGTACAGCTGGACGCCTGCTGAAAAAAGGCAAGAGACCCTTTATCTCAGAAAGAGCTTTTTTCCAGCAGGAAAATGGAATTTCAATCCCTGCATTAACAACCTGGTAATATTTGACTTGCAAATGACTACTGAATGTATCAGTTGCTTGACAATCTAGATATAAGAGACCGGAGCCATGGCTTGAAAGGACATTTGGCATGTATGATAAACCTATCACGGCTGTTACTATCATTCACTTTGCAGATTATCGTAAACAAACTAGAGCAACCCGAAAACATGCCATTCAAGGTGTAGCTGAAATTAGTTAACCTTTCATTTAATTGCTTTCTTCAAAGACATGATGTATAATAATCAATTATAAAAATCATAAATATTATATTTCGCTTTGCCTACTTTTATCTATAAAGAATTTTTTTTACCTTAACAGCATATTTGAATTATTTAAACAAATGTTACCTCTTCGGAACAAAGGATTAATATGAGGTGCTTTAGGACATCTCCTATGGGTTGATTTTCAGATTTTAGTTTTTCAAGTTTAGACTCCAAATCAGATGATGTAAGTTGCGCAGTCTACAGAAATGGGGAAAAAAAAAAAAAGGAAAGAAATTTACCACAAAGAAAATGTATGCTTTGTCACTCTTCCCTTTAAAACTGGCCTTTCCTAAATATCATGATGCTATCAAGGATATTAACCTGGAGATCTGTGGATGGACTCCAGGAGTTTATAAATCTCCTGAGATTATATGCAAATTTCTTATATATGTTGATTTTTGTGACATGGGAATTAGCTTTTACCAACTTCTTAGAGATATAGTGATGATGACAAAACTGTTAGGAACTATTAGTTTTATAAGGACACAGTCTAGAATACTCATTAAATGCAGTTATTACAGCATACAGAATAGACTCAAAAAAACCTACTTACTTTTCGAGGATCTGTCTTCTCTCTTTCAACCAACTTATTAACATCCTAAAATTGGGATTTAAATTAGAATTAGAAAACATGTGGACAATATATTAGCAAATGTCAAAAGCAAATTCTGGAAGTCTCATCTTATTTTACTGCAATTTTTCCATCCTCCCAAAATTTTCCAGAAATTGTGTTCATACTTTATAACCATTATAATAAATACTTTAAACATATTCTTCAATATATAAACAGCATTTACCAACCATCAAGGAAAAGCCTTGTTTTAAAGGTTGTCATTTTAATAAACTTTTGGCCAAAAGCAACATACTTAAATAAAATTTTAACATACTTTTATATATAAATTTAGCATTTTAAAATGTTGATTCCTATTTCACACACACCTTAATCAATTCAGGAACATGGTAGCTATCCAGCAGATTACGAATCCCTTTGTAGATATTTTCAGGAATTTTTACATTCTGTGCAAAGGGAAGGGAGGAGAAAAACAAAAACAAAAACCCAGAGTTTTAGACAACCAAACTGAAATTTGTCTAACAGAAATTATCTCAGACATAATTTAAGTCTCCAACTCATGTATGTCATTGAGAAGTGGTCTGGTTGTACTTAAAAGCAGCAATTTCAAATCTAATAGATACATGTCAGGCAGGACAGGCATTATATAGCAAAAAATGAAATGGTACCATCTCCTTCAGCTGATGGAAGTATTGTCTCAAACGCTCCTCCTTGGCCTGTACCTCTGAGTCACTCATGCTGTCAATCAAGTTATAAAGAAAATAGCCAACAGCTTCTGCGGAAAAAAACAAGAGAAAGCATTCCACTAAAATTACTGAGACTGTCATGTTATCAAGATTAATTTATAAGAAATCATTTTGGTGTGAGATGTCACCCTGATGAGAGGCTCTGAAATGGCAACAATGATCACTGAGGCATAGAGATTATGTGGTTTGGGAGCACATATCTAACTGGTGAGTGAAAGGAATATTAATTATTTTCAGACCGAGTGACAGCTTTTCAGTACTGAATCTTACTTCAATCTATTTTTTTCCACCACTCAGTGACAGAAGTGGTCCTGCCCAAGGCCTTACCCCTTTCCTGTCCAAATCACAAATAGAGAGAATAAATAAATGCCTTGTACACACACACTTCTATACTAATTTTTTTTGGTGGGTAACATTTAGGCAAACACATAAAATCGGTGAGGATTGTTAAATGTTGAGTATAGGAAGTTAAATAATTTTAATAAGCAGATACAGTAATCCTGTGGAGAGCTGCCTATTAGCCAATGAAAAGCCAAGATTAACAAAGATGTTTTGTAACAACAGTAATTTTCCTATGCATTCAAGCATAAAATGTATAGGGCCCTGTGTTAATACCTAGGATAGAAAAATCTGAACTTTCAAGAAGGGTATCTTCTTACAGAAAACCACATATTCTAGGCTTTATTATATGAAAACAGAAAATCATTAAATGTCAAAAATAACATATTTTGGGTAATAAATTAGATTTAAGTGGAAAAATCCATAAGGCCTCTTTAGGACTTTACATGTTTAAATTACAGCTGCAGAACATTAAAATCACACAAACACTAAAGAGTACTGATTTTTAAGCCTATTTGGTAAGTGCTACAAGAAGTATTTCCTCAATATCTGAAAAGAAAAACCCTCCCAACCCCATCTTTAAAAAATTAAGATAAAACCAAACACCTCCTAGATCTCAAAAATGTTGTTATCAATATAAAGATTTATAACCAAACGTCTTCAAATTTCACTTTCAAAAAGAAACTGTTTACTGCTGTAATCCTTCTAGCCCATCATTACACAGAAGAATGGATTTGTGGATAAGTTACAATCATCGAAATTGAAACGCTACCCGTTGGTCCTGGAGGCTCCTGGCAATAACGTCCATCCTTGTACAACAGTTCTGTTATCTGGTAAGACAGAAAATGCGTACATTGCAGCAAGAGAAGCAAACAAGAACAAATACAATCTGAAATTGAATTCTTGAA
Source organism: Phacochoerus africanus (assembly GCF_016906955.1). Taxonomy (NCBI): domain Eukaryota; kingdom Metazoa; phylum Chordata; class Mammalia; order Artiodactyla; family Suidae; genus Phacochoerus; species Phacochoerus africanus. The sequence goes on along the minus strand of NC_062548.1, from coordinate 101,059,267 downwards.
ATAATAAAGCCTCTCCCCAGTAAGGTATTATTCTATATCACAGTAATTCAACACCACCCCCACCTGCCAAGGCGATTGTTTTGTTTTTAAATAATAGGTTTGTCTTTTAATAGCAAAAACAAAACAAACCCATGTTGAAGGAAAACTGCAATGTTTCATGAAATGTCACCAAGAAAGCCTCTAAAGTGATTTGTTTATATATTGTTTTATTTTTTGGGTTTACATATTGTCTGAAATAAATTGTTATAATAGGAAATCGCTTATTGGGATTTTCAACCAATGTCACTTGTCCATGTATTTTGTTTTCAGCTTTATTGTAATTAGACCAGTTTCCTCCTTTTAAAGGAGGTATCACAGAAATAATAAAATATCCTGGACCACTAAATAACTTTTATAAATGTTTTTCAACATTTTTTCCAATTATTTTAATGGCATTAAAACAAAAGGGAGTCAAAAGTTCTAAGGGTGTGTTCTCATTGATTCTTATCAATTAAATATACAAACACTAAAAAAGGCTTACCCTGCGACATCACAAAATTTCAATTAAAAAATCAAAATACATATTATATGGTGCAAATGATTACAAAACCTACAGTACTGACATGCAACTTTTTTTTTTTTTTTTTAGGGCCACACTCACAGCTAGGGGTTCCTAAGCTAAGGGTTGCATCAGAGCTACATATGCTGGCCTACACCACAGCCATTCAGGATCTGAACCACGTCTGTGACCTACACCACAGCTCACAACAACGCCGGAACCTTAACCCACTGAATGAGGCCGGGGACTGAACCTGCATCCTCAAGGGTACTAGTCAGATTTGTTTCCACTGTGCCACAACGGGAACTCCTAACATGTAACTTTTAAACACACTATTTGACTATATATCCACATGCTGAAAAGAATAAGAAAGGAAATGCCAGTTTTTCTGAAGTGAGTTAGGAATTCCAAATTACTTTACGTGTATACTACAAGTTAATTTATTTGTTCTTTAAATAGTGCCTGGTACATATTAAAAGTATTACAACTCAAACTATAGTTACTCCTTCAACTATTCATTTTCTAATATGGACAATCAAGCAAAACTGACCACACCCCACTTTACTCCACTGTGAAATCATGCTGCAGTTAGTAGCAAATCAAAGAATAGTTAAGGTAGAAACTGCTTAAAAGCAAAGCAAAACAACCCTCACCTACAACATTGTTTTTTAATCAACATAGATGGGTAGAAAAAAAACAATAAATCCTACTAGAAGTTGTGGCCACACCTTAGATAAAGGACAGTCATATTCAATACTAAGTTTTGAACAAAGACATTTAGTAAATTGAAGAAAAATCCTTCTAGTCAAAAATTTACTTCTAACTATAAATCTCAACCGTTTAATATAACTAACTATATAGTCTGCATGGAAGTATTATACTAAAAAACAGAACTGAATGAAAATAAGATGTATTAAATATTTAAATTGTGAATTCCAATAAATAATTTGCACTCTGATTTTACTAAACTACAAGTATTCTTGTAATTCAGCATAAGGATCGTGGTATTTCCTGCATAAAAACAGTTAACTTTAAAAAAGATAGTTTAAAAATTGATCTGTATATTATTTAGATATAGAAGATACATTTATAGATATACTTACACAAACATATATATATATATATATATATACACACACACACACACACATGTATTTTAAAATAATTATTAAATCTGTATGGTCAAATGTCACTGCAATAACGTTAACAGTTGTTTTTTGGAAAAGTTGAAAACCTTATGAGGAATTTAGAATTTAGTCAGGGCTCACTTTAATAATAAATTTCACACTCCAGGAAGGCAGTCCTATTTTATTTTTATTTTTTGTCTTTTTAGGGCTGTACCTGTGGCATATGGAGGTTCCCAGGCTAGGGATCTAATCGGAGCTGTAGCTGCTGGCCTACGCCACAGCAACGCCAGATCTGAGCAGTGTCTGTGACCTACACTACAGCTCATGGCAATGCCAGATCCTTAACCCACTGAGCGAGGCCAGGGATTGAACCTGCACCCTCACGGATTCCTTTCTGCTGAGCCACGACGGGAACTCCGGAAAGCAGTTTTAAAACTATCAACCTCAGGTTCAAAATTCATTATCTCATAATGATACATTATAAATGTATGAAGCTATTATAACTTTTGCTTTTTATACATCAACCTCATGATATGCAGTATTAGGAATACTTACCTTGCTCCAAAGATTTATATCCATAGACCTGCAGGGGGCAGCAAAGGATTAAAAATAAACCCAGGGATTTAAAAAATATTTTTAAGTTAAAACACACCAGCAATTATTATACGCAATGCATACAGGTCAAAGCCTTAAAAAAATGTTTTCAAATCAAGGGGAATTTTTAGGGCAAGGTAATCTTAAAAAATCGACTCTCACTTTGAACCCTCAAAATAAAGATTAGTTTGGGTAAGAATCATTAAGAACCATCCTTAAATCTTGGGGTCCCAGTATGATAGAGCAGGATATGTGTATGGTCTCAAAGGGTCTGGCCAAGACTGCTTTTTACTTGTAATGGTGAATACAGTAGCCATATAACAAGAGAAATCGAACACCTCCACTGAGTGATCATAATTAATATCATTAATGAGATGCTGATGTATAGTTTATGATCTAATTCCCTGAGGAGAGACACCATTCCTGCGGTATTCCAGCCAGGGATGTAACAAGAAGCTAATCAAGGAGAACCATCATAAGGAACATTCTCTACCCTGCCTGTATTCTCTAAGACTATTAATGTCATACATAACAAAGGCTGAGAAACTGTGTCAGATTAGAGAAAATTAGAAAAGACAAATAACATCCATCCCTGAACTGGATTCTGAACAAGAAGGAGGAAAATACCAAAAGAAAAAAAGAGAGAGAACATAATTGATAAAACTGGTATATAATCTGTATTAGACAAATATATTCCAACAATGTTAATTTTTTTTTAATTTGTCAACTGTGCTATGGTTATGTAAGGGAATATCCTTGTTCTATAATTATATACTGACATATTTAAGGGTAAAAGGTCATGACATATGCAACTTAAGCCCAAATAGTTCCAAAAAATTAAACGTTTTTATACATATGCATGTATAACTAGGTGGAGAATGCATAATGATAACATGGCAAAATGCTGAAAGTTATAAGCAGAGTATAAAAGAGTTCTCTGTACTACTCTTGGTAATTTTCTATAAATTTGAAATTACTTCTTTTTTTTTTTTTTTTTTTGCCTTTTCTAGGGCCGCACCCATGGCATATGGAGGTTCCCAGGATAGGGGTTGAATCGGAGCTACAGCCGCCGGCCTACACCACAGTCATAGCAATGTGGGATCTGAGCCACGTCTGCAACCTACACCACAGCTCACGGCAACGCCAGATCCTTAACCCACTGAGCAAGGCCAGGGATCAAACCTGCAACCTCATCGTTCCTAGTCAGATTCGTTAACCATTGAGCCACGACGGGAACTCCAATTTGAAATTATTTCTAAGAAAGCAAAAAGAATGGCTCACCCAAATTTTGCCTGTATAAATGAAAAATCACAAAACTGGGTCACCAATGAAATAGTCTTACACTATTTCTTTGTAAACTTAATGTCCATAAGCTTTGTATACTTATTCAAACACAGAATCTACTTTAAGAAGACTAGTTACATGTTCTCATGATAATTTTACAATACAAATATAATTTATAAAATATTTATAATTATGTATAATATATTACATCTACATTGTAAAATAAAAAATGAACAGACCTTTTTAAACCAGTACTCACAAAAATTCACAGCCCTCTTTATTTTATTTATTTATCTTTTTTGGTCTTTTTGCCATTTCTTGGACCGCTCCTACGGCATATGGAGGTTCCCAGGCTAGGGGTCGAATCGGAGCTGTAGCCACCAGCCTACGCCAGAGCCACAGCAACGCGGGATCCGAGCCGCGTCTGCAACCTACACCACAGCTCGCGGCAACGCCAGATCCTTAACCCACTGAGCAAGGGCAGGGATCTAACCTGCAACCTCATGATTCCTAATCGGATTCGTTAACCACTGCGCCACGACGGGAACTCCCTCACAGGCCTCTTTAAATTTGGGGTTGGACAATTTGGGGTGGACTGTTTTGGTATAATGAGTTAATTAATAAGGCACCTTTTTTTCTGATAACAAACTATTTACAAAGAGCAAATAAATGAATGCTTACAAGGATATCCACAAAACCTTTCTGGATTATTTCCTGTGCTTATACGTCATCTTCACAACTGTTGAAACAAAGGTATGATGCATGCTATCTTTCTTAAAGAGAGAAGAGTCCTATCCAAGAATGTCCAATGGTCAGTGGTAAAGGGCTTCAGCCTCTTCTGGATACTGAGGATTCAGATTAAAATGTCTACTTAAGTATTATTTAAGCTCATTCCTATTGTCAATGATCCAGTCAGTCAATCTTTGATTTTGGGTTTCTTTATGTACAAGCCCAAGTGAGCAGCAATGATATTAAGCCCAGACATCAAAGATACATGTCTGGGAGTTCCCGTCGTGGCGCAGTGGTTAACGAATGCGACTAGGAACCATGAGGTTGCGGGTTCGGTCCCTGCCCTTGCTCAGTGGGTTAACGATCCGGCGTTGCCGTGAGCTGTGGTGTAGGTTGCAGACGCGGCTCGGATCCCGCGTTGCTGTGGCTCTGGCGTAGGCTGGCGGCTACAGCTCCGATTCGACCCCTAGCCTGGGAACCTCCATATGCTGCAGAAGCAGCCCAAAGAAATAGCAAAAAGACAAAATAAATAAATAAATATCTATTTGCAATCAGCAAGGAGCCAGGTATGCTTCTTGCTATAAGGATGTGGTTTCACTGGCTCAGAATTTTCACTCCATCAAAAAAAAAAAAAAAAAGATACATGTCAGTTTCTCTAACTGGTGCTAGGACACTCTGGTTGATAGGGAGGTTCTATTTTATGTATCTGCCAACTCTCCTTAATCATCTCTCTTTTCCCCTTCCTCCCCACTTTTTAAAAATTTAAGTATCTGGGGTAGCTGCTGTGGTGTAGTGGGTTAAGAATCTGAGTGCAGTGGTTCTGGTTGTTGTAGAGGCATGGGTTTGATACCCCGTCCAGCACAGTGGGTTAAAAGGCATGGCATAGGTCACAGCCACAGCCTGGATTCAATCCCTAGCCTGGGAACTCTAAATGCCATGAGTGCGGCCATAAAAAAAAAATTACAGTTGGTTTACAATGTTTTGTTAATTTCTACCATACAGCAAAGCAGTTCAGTTACACACATATGCATATCCATTCCCATATCTTCATGTCACTTATTTTTACTTAAAAACATTCAAAAGGAACTACTGACACATACAACAACTTGGATGGATTTCAGGGGCAGCACGTGGAGTAAAAAAAAAAAAAAAAAGGCCAATCTCAAAATATGATACCTCTATGAACCCATTTACATAAAACTATAAAAGTTGAGAACAAGTTAGTGGTTATCATGGGTTAGGGATGGTGGATGGGAGAGGGAAAGAAGATAAGAGATAGTAGGGGGCGGGGCTGTGGTGAAGGCACAGTTCTGCCTTCACTGCGGTGATAGGTACACAAATCTATACATGTGAACTAAATGTCAGAATTATACACACACACTGTACATATGTAAAATTCCTTTTTTAAAATTTTTATTTATTTTTTTAGGGCCGCACCTGAGGCATATGGAAGTTCGCAGGCTAGAGGTCCAATCGGAGCCGTAGTCACCGGCCTAAGGTGTCTTTGACCTACACCACGGCTCATAGCAATGCTGGATCCTTAATCCTCTGAGTGAGGCCAGGGGTTGAACCCATGTCCTCATGGATATTAGTTGGGTTCATTACCACTGAACCACAGTGGGAACACCAAAATTCCTGTTTTTGATAATGTACTATAGTTACATAAGATCTTACCACTGGGGGAAAATGGGTACTGAATATATAGGCCCTATGTGTCCTACCTTTATAACTTCCTGTGACTCCATAATTATTTTAAAACAAAAAATAAAAACTTGACCCATGCCCCTCTAGAATCTTTAACTTAGGTTAAAAGCATCCCTCCTACTAATGCACAGTAAGGAAAGCTTTAAAAAAGGATGAAATCTTATCTATAAGTGGGGGAAAAAATGTTTATGAAGCCTTGTGCTTAGTATTGTCTTTCTTTTGAGTTGAGAAAAATTCTTTGAGCAATCAGTTAGCAGAAGACATGATAAGCTGACCTAAAAAGTATATCTCTTGGCTGTAACAGAAAACAATCTCTCAATTAGTACAAGGAAGTTTTCACCTCATCCATCCACCATCTACAACAAGGTTCCCCAGACTTCTTGACATTTCCGTATGTAAAAAAAAATTTTTTTGCCCAATAGTAAGTGAAAGAAGACTAAGCATTCAAAATATGAGGATAAAATGCTGTGCAGTGAAGGTAAGATATGGTAAAATTCTATATTGATTTTTAAAAATCAGGCATCCTTTTTGGTTAGGCTAGAATCAGCCTTAATTCCAAGGAACTTGAGCCCATAGACAGATGCCTACCACACCTAAGGAACTGGAGCCTGGAAGGTGGAAGTGGGGGTGGGGGAACGATAGAGAAATGAATGTTGGAGGAAGTGAGAAGCCCATGCCTAAAAGCGCACAATATTGAGAGGCAAGATTTGTAGTGGTTTGTCAGCTTTTCTGTACCATGGACCCCTTTGGGAATTTGGTGAATTCTTCTCAATTACTGTTAATTTTGTCAGGTGTGATGATAATATTACAGTGGTTATGCTGTTTTATTTAAAACAAGTTCTGAGGTGTACACTGAAGTATTTATAGATAGAATGACAAGAGGTCTATGATTTTAAACAGTCCAGGAAAAAAAGGGGGAGTGGGGTGGGGAAAGAAGAGATGAAACGAAACTGCTAAAGCTGGTGGGGGGTTACTTGAGAGTTCTACTTTCATAAAAGACTGAAAACTCCCTAATGAATAAACACATACCATCCCCTGGTCTAAATTTTACATCTCTATTCCAACACTCGACATTAATAAACTGGGCTTTCTTTTTTAGAAAAGCTACTTTAATCATTTCTTTCATCAAACATCAACTTAATATAGAATAAAAAATATTCTTAAAATAGTAAATTGTGATCAAACCTGGCATGAAGTACCTAGGGAAGGCATAGAGGCAAATTTTAAAATTGCACATATACCTAAAACAACTGAACATGACAAAAAGCCCTACCTTGAATGTGAAGCTTCAGACAGATGGCACAGATCTAGGAAAAAACAACTAAGCAAACACACAAACTCTACACAGAATTTTTTAAAACTAAGCTCATGTGAACACTGAAAGTATTCTTGCTATTACCACTAATCCCAATTCAAAATTCAACTAACACTTTTTGGTCCCCTTTGACTAAGTTTTGAGAGTTGTTTTGTTGATCATTCCCTTCCAGTTTTCCAGTCATCTACTCAATCTCTCAGAAATTCTCCTTCCTTAACCGGTCCTTAAAGGCAAACCTCTGTACTACGTTCCAAGTGCATTATAGTCTTTTATTTTTAAAACAATCCTGCATGTAGGTATTTAAATTCCTCATTTCACGGAAGAAGAAACAGACTCAAGTGAAGTACAGAAGTTTCTTCACCAGAAGTTCCACAGGCACCTCAAAGGATCTCACAAATCGCTGATCACCTCTTCCTGCTGTCCTATTTCCCCACTTACCCACACCCACAACCTTTTCTCCCCATTTCGAATATCCACTATCAGTTTGTATTCATTGCGTCAATCTTTCATTGGCTCAAAGCCATCATTCAAGGTCTAAACCTCCTAACTTAGAAAAACATCATTCATGAAGAGCCCCACGCTACCATACTGGCTTTATCTCTTGCCATTATTTTGTGTTCATGCCACTCTTTGATCAGGTCCCCAAATGCACTGTCCTCTCAGCCTCAATGCTCTCACCTAGAATGCCCTTCCTTCCCCTGGGGAAATTCTTACTCATCCTTTAATGCTCAGCTTTACACATCTTGTTCTGACCCATCCCTCTTGGCAGAAAGAGATGGTATCTTTTTATAATTAAAGTATAGTTGATTTACAATGTTGTATTAGTTTCACCTGTTACAGCAAAGTGATTGAGATATATTTTTTTCATATTCTTTTCATTATGATTTATTACACAATACTTAATACAGTTCTCTGTGCTATATAGTAGGAACTCACTGTTTATCTATTTTATATATAGTAGTTTGCATTTACTAATTGCAAACTCCTAATTTACCCCTCCCCCACCCCCTTTCTCCTTTGGTAACCATAAGTTTGTTTTCCACACCTGTGAGTCTGTTTATATTTTATAAATAAGTTCACTCGTGTCATATTTTAGATACCACACATAAGTGATATATAGTATCTCTCTTTCTGACTTACTTCACTTAGTATGATAATCTCTAGTGTATCCATATTGCTGCAAATGGCATTATTTCATTCTGTTTTTTCTTTTTTGTGTTTTAGGCCCCACCCACAGCATATGGAAATTCCCTGGATAGGGGTTGAATTGGAGCTGCAGCTGCCAGCCTACACCACAGCCACAGCAACACCAGATCCAAGTTGCTTCAATGGTACAGACTCCTACTTTTTTTAAGTTCAAACTGTCGCCACTGAGTCAGAAAATCCCTCCTTATATCACAGACCTCTTTAACTGTGGACTACAAAGACTTAACGCTTCCAAGCCAATCCTGAAACATTTTTCCTTTTCTTTTTTTTTCCTGTAGCCACACCTGCAGCATATGGAAGTTTCCAAGCCAGCGACTGGGCCCAAGTCACAGCTGCACAGTCTGATCCTTTAACCTACTGCTATAGGCCAGGGGTCAAAGCTGCAGCCTCTGCATTGACCAGAGCCACTGCAGTCAGATTCTTAACCCACCGCACCACAGCAGAACTCCACATTTTTCTTTCTTTTTTTTTTTTTTTGTCTTTTTAGGGCTGCACTCATGGCATGTGGAAGTTCCTAGGCTGGGGGTCCAGTGGGAGCTATAGCTGCCGGCCTATACCACAGCACAGCAACACCAGGTCCGAGCCTCGTCTGCAACCTACAGCTCAGGGCAACGCCAGATCCTTAACCACTGAGTGAAACTAGGGATTAAACCCGTATCTTCATGGATGCTAGTCAGATTTGCTACCACTGAGCCACAACTGGAACGCCCTACATTTTTCTTTTTGATATATTGTATTGTCTTTAGTGACATTTTGTCTGTTAGAAGTGACTCAGTATTTCTGGTGGTGAAGTTTTCAATAATATATAAAATGTACACTGCCTTCTTCCTGACTTGAACTTTGTTCAGCCAGTGCTATTGTTAAGAGGAAAGATAGTCTTCCTCATATTAAACATCTTGCTCTGGGTTTGACAGGAGAATTCACTAACTTCAGAAGTAAACGTCCTTTAAAAATACTTCTAAAATAGCTTTATTTAAAAAGAAAAAAAAAGTTTAAAGGTAACGATTCCCTCATAATCTTGAATAATCTCACCCTAACTAAGCAGCAATGAACTGACTTTGCCTCTGTATGTTTTTTATTATTTTTATTTTTTTATCTTTTTTTTGTCTTTTCTAGGGCCACACCTGCGGCATATGGAGGTTCCCAGGCTAGGGGTCTAATAGGAGCTTCAGCCGCCGGCCTATGCCACAGCCACAGCAACAGCAACAGCAGATCCAAGGCGCATCTGCCACCTACACCACAGCTCATGGCAACGCGGATCTTTAACCCACTGAGCAAGGCCAGGGATCGAACCCACAACCTCATGGTTGCTAGTTGGATTTGTTAACCACTGCACCACGTCGGGAACTCCTGCCTCTGTATGTTAACAGACTAATTATTAAATTGCGAAACTTTCGGAAGGCATTATACTTGACTAGTTTTCAGTAATCATCTGCTGAGCTTACCAACTTACAGAAATATTAGCTTGACACTTTATTTGAAGAAAATAGTGTTGGTCTTTCAAAAATATTGTGGAAAGCATTAAAAAATTAACCTGGGCCCAAAGAACACATGGGAGGAACGACTGCTTCTTGGACCATGGATTTAACACTATCAGGCAAGTAATACAAAAGGGAGATAACTATTTCAAAAATTGCATTCCAACATCCAAGATTCTCTTAGGATTAGCCAAAGTGACTATGACATCTCATTTAATGTTATATTTACATTTATCATAACTATGACTAATTCTTTTTTGTGAGTGACTTTGAGTGACTCTCTTAGATGCTCGTCTTCACAGGAGCTGTAAGACTCTACCGGCAACACCAATCTGTTCCGTTTTCTGCTAGTCCCTCAGCCCGTTCTAAAGTTGCCGGACGAGTACAACAGGACCCTGAGAAGCATGTGATAGGTGACCGTTTCAAAAGCTGTACTGAATGTACTGACGAAGGGATTTTAAAATACATGTACTATTTGATTCAGTGTCAAATGAAAGAACAGAAGGCTATGTTAATGCCAAGATAATGGATTGTGACAACGTTCTGAATGTTTGGAGAGTAGGAGGAAAAGAAATTACCACTAGTCACGAATGCTTCAAATTATGCATATTTTTATGATTCATGCCAAATTACCACAACCTGAAATTTTCTGTATCTACAGCAAGAAAACTTCATCAATATAATCTAGTTTTAGGACCCACAGATCTAAAATACTTCCCTGGAAAGGACTAATTCAAACTTATTTTTCTAGGGTAGACTCTCAGAGCAGAGACCCTGACAAAGAGAGAGCCCTGGAAGTCTGCAGACAGTGACAAGCACATGCGAGTGAGGAAACAATCTGAAGCTCAGGAAACTATGTGAGAACTTTGCAGAAGCTCCAAAAAAGACAATTCCCAGTACTCACACAGCGACTGGAACAGTTCACATTCCCAATAATCTCCAAATACATGAGATTTGGATTTGCAGATCGAGTACTCAGGAGGATGTTCCCTTCATACTAGGGCTCAACTAATTTAGTGAGAATAATCCTAGACTAAAAGCTGCTCTAGTCCCACCTCACAAAGCAGCAAAACAAGCACTAAGAGAACTGTACCAGGTAACTTAACTCAAGACCATTGAAGAACAAAGCTAAAAAATATGTAGAGGAATTTTTTTTTTTTTTAAATCCACATCCAGGGGTTCACGCTGTGGTGCAGCGGGTTAAGGATCCAGTGTTGTCTCTGCTGTGGCTCAGGTCACTACCAAGGTGTGGAGTTTGATGGCCTGACATGGTAGGTTAAGGATCTGGTGTTGCTGCAGCTTTGGTGTAGGTGCCAGCTACAGCTCAGATTTGATCCCTGGTTTGGGAACTTCCATTTGCTGCGGTTGTAGCCAAAAAAAGAGACTACATCCACTAGCACAAAAATCTACATCTGACATCCAATCAGAAATTACAAACAAGTACAAGTGTTTGATGCATAATGAGAAAAAAAATTAATAGATTTAGCAGGCAAAGGCATAAAAGTGTCTACCACTGATATCTCCATATAGAGAAGAAGGAAGAAGCATGAGCATGTTAAGGAGATATGGAAGATATTTTTTAAAAAATCTGAATTTCTAGAAATGAAAAATACAATGTCTAAGATTCAAATACATCCTAGATGTATCTCTGCCTCAGCCAGGCCTCCAAACTGCACAAATTAGTCTTCTTTCTTCCGAATAAAAGACAATTCCCTTTACCTTATTTAAAATATTTTATTATCTGGAGTTCCTGCTGTGGTGCAGTGGGTTAAGAATCTGACTGCAGTGGCCTGGGTTGCTACAGAGGCATAGGTTTGTTCCGTGGCCCAGTGTAGTGGGTTAAAGGATTCGGTGTTGCCACAGCTGCAGCCATAAAGTTTGAAAAATAAATCAATTAAAAAATAAAATAGAAATAAATAAAATAAAATAGAATACTTTACAATCTATCCTAACCAATATATACTTGCTGAATTAAAGGGAATGCTCAAAAACAAAGGCAAAAACACAGCATACAGGACCTCAGTTATTAATTCAACATTGCTGATCGGGTGCCGAGTATTAACATCTACATGCTGAAGATAGAACAATAAACCAAATACACAGGGAGCTTATGTTCTAATAATCAAAACAGGAGTTCCTATTGTGGCTCAGCGGTTAACAAACCCAACTAGGATCCATGGGGATTCGGGTTAGATCCCTGGCCTCACTCAGTGAGTTAAGGATCCAGAATTGCCCTGAGCTATAGTGTAGACTCAGCTCTGATCTGGCATTGCTGTGGCTGTGGTGTAGGCCCACAGCTACAGCTCCAATTGGCTCCCTAGCCTGGGAACCTCCGCATGGGGCGGGTGTGGCCCTAAAAAAAAAAAAAAAAAAAAAAAAAAACAGCTACCACAAAATCTGTCACAAAATAAGAGCATAAAAAGATATGCATGCCTTTATTTAGGACCTTTTTTTTTTTCCAAATTGTATTTAACTTCCCAGCCCACAATAAACTAGAAACAGCAAATTATTTAAGTGTATGCAGGTTACTTAAGGTAAGTATACTGAAAGTTGTCAAGAGGGACAATAAAAGAATCTTATAGCAAAGATGACACAAAATTATAAAGTAGAAACAGAAAACACAGCAACCAGACACATTTACTGGAAGAGTAAGCATCTCTGCATACTTTAATCATTAAGCCACCAAAAGTTTAATGACTGATCTAGGAACATAAAATTTGTTTTTTTCATCATATTAGATCAATTATAGTCCAAGTACTTTGCTTACAATGTCTAGGATTTGTGAAACACAGCAACTGCCATTCAAACTGACTAAAAATATAACATTAGTAAAGCCAAAAAAGGAAATGCCTACGACCTGGAAATTTATATGAAAAACTTGTTTTCAAGTTTTTTTTATGAAGGACAGTTACAGGAAAAGTCACTATATTTCACTTCATAATGCACTATAGATTCTTTTTAAAAATCTCACTCTACCAACATTCTATCTACTTGATTACGTATTCCGTATTTTTCAAATTTTATTTTTAAAAGCACAGACCTTGGTTGTTGTTGTTTTTTTCTAACCTCACACAAAACAGAAAAGTATTTAAATGCATGGCGGTATATGAAAGGAGTGGATCTGCACTGGCTAAAGAAAGGGCAGCAGCAAGAATCCCACCCTACCTGTTCTATTTCTTCTTGCCCACAATGGAGGTTCTGGAGATGCTGACAGAAAACCCCAGTGCTCCCACCGATACTCTAAAAATTACTGGGATCGATATTAGAAGTCATGATCATTAGAAACACAGAAAGAAAGACAAAATAAGCAACTCTTACTTTTGCTCCCACCACTGTTAACAACTGATTCAACAATTACCAACTCCTCCTATAACCAGAGAGTGGAAGGTGCTGGCAAACAGGGTAGATAGACTGTCTCAAAGTTAACACCCCAAATGTACCTTACTAATTACAAAGATGAGGTTCCTTTGCAAGGGAGAGGTGTGGGGGCCACCACTGTAAGCAAATGATTAAAATCAACTTATGGCACCAATACTAGACACCTGACATTATACCCTTTTAGAAGGGCCAATCTATGAACTCTATTTGCTAAAAAATATTCAATCTGAGTCTGGTCATGAGGAAAAAGTGAGATAAACACAAAATATGAGAGGGACATTCTACAGAGAAAGAGACCCAGAACCCACCACCACCACCCACAAAAAAGTAGGGAATTGTTCTTGATTAAGAGAATAGAGACAGCCATCAAATATCATACATGAACTTAACTAAGTCCTCAAAAAGAAAAATAGCTATAGAAGAAAATTTTAGAACAGCTGGGATGATCTTAACCCAGAGCCTATCAGATGATGTCATAGCACTGTTAATTTTTTAGGAATGATATTGGTATTGTGATTATACAGATGATGACCTTATTCTTAAAAGACATATACTGAAGGATCCAGCATCATGATATCTGCAATTTCAAGGAGTTCAGGGAAAAAATGAGAAAAAAGTACGCATGCGCGCGCGCGCGTGCACACACACACACACACAAACACATCAGTAGAGAAAAAGGAAATGAGAGAGAGATAGCAAGGCAATATGGTAAAGTATCAACAACTGGTGAATCTATATAAAGGGTATGTGGGTATTTACTATTTTTCAACTCATCTTTATATGTTTATTTTTTCAAAATAACAAAATTGAAAGGAAAGGTCATTCACATTCCCCGAGCACACAGAGGAGAAGAGTAGTATTTCACTGAATAACGGTCTTGTAATTAAATGCTCAAAGTATAAATCAAATACACATGCAAAATTGTTTCTAACTCCAACCCACCATTTTCAAACAGTGCTTCCTTTTCTGAAACAAGACTTTTACCAAATAAATATTTTTTTCTTGGAGTAGATGATATAAAAGGCATTTTAAACCAGTTCAACTACTTAGTTGGAAGAATAAAACAGATAAGGTTATTTCAGGTAACTAGTATTCTGGAAGATAAAAATATCTGTTTTTTGCCTCACATGGTAGGTCAAAAAGAAGAAAGCAGTCCAAATTCAGGCAAAGAACATATTAGATAAGGTGATCATCTTACCTTCTAAAGCCCAGAATGAGGCTGCCTCTCAATGATGTAAATGAAAGAGGCAATGTATTTGATTCCACTGCAAAAGAAAATGACCATCGTAAGACCCCAGACCAAAACCAAAAGCTTATATCATCAACTCATTTGGAAACACATTTATACCAATACCTTTCAAATTTCATTTTGGAAATACTTTAAAAATGGAAAAGTTTTCATACAAAGTTAATTAGCAATTGCAACAAAATATATTGGCAATATAAGCTATCCTTTAAAAATATCTTGGCATTCCCGCCGTGGCACAGTGGTTAACGAATCCGACTAGGAACCATGAGGTTGCGGGCTCAATCCCTGGCCTTGCTCGGTGGGTTAAGGATCTGGCGTTGCTGTGAGCTGTGGTGTAGGCTGCAGACATGGCTTGGATCCCTCATTGCTGTGGCTCTGGCGTAGGCTGACAGCTACAGCTCCGATTAGACCCCTGGCCTGGGAACCTCCATCTGCTGCAGGAAGCGGCCCTAGAAAAGGCAAAAAGACAGAAAAAATAAATAAATAAATAAATAAATAAATAAATAAATAAATAAATAAAATAAAAATATCTTCCTTTATTTTTATATATATCTATACAACTAATGACTTCATAAATATTATTTTATAAAAACAGCAATAACTAATGTACCAGCATACTCAAAGTCAGCCTGGTACACATACCAAGGTGTACATTAATGGACAACATGGCACTATGAAGGGAAGGTTTTTAACTACCCTTTAAAGACAGAAAATAGGGGAAAAGTTCTTTTCTGAGAGTGATGTTGGGTTCTACTGAACCATGCGCTTTCTCATTCTATTTTCCACTATGATCCATGACCTGCTTTCATGTAAGAGTGACAATAACTTCTTTACCTCTGTTATGTAGTTGATTTATACTGATCTTTCACTTTTCCGATAATCATTTGCTCTACTATTTATTCTGGCATTTAACAGGGTACAACCATGTATGTTTCAATGCTGACACTGTGTAAGCCTGACTGGCCTTAGTATAACATGAATCACATAACCCTTGCCTTTACCAGAATGGGACAGAATCATGGTAGGCATCTCCCGAATTTTTTTTCCCCCGTTACTACTTTTTTTTTTTTGCTTTTTTGGGCCATACCCTCGGCATATGGAAATTCCCAGGCTAGCGGGTAAACTGGAGCTTCAGCTGCCAGCCACAGCCACAGCAACACCAGATCCAAGCCACATCTGTGACCTACACCATAGCTCATGGCAACAAGGGGTCCCTAACCACTGAGTGAGGCCATAGATCGAACCCACGTCCTCATGGATACTAGTCGGATTGTTACCGCTGAGCCACAATAGAATCTCCAACTGTCACTATTCTTTAATTTTCAGTATGTATGTAAAGTGGCTACTGAATGAGCCAAGAGGGGTGGAATCAGATATGAACTCATAGTGGAGTCAAAGCCAGATCCGAGCTACGTCTGCGACCTACACCACAGCTCATGGCAACACCGGATCCTTAATCCACTGAGCAAGGCCAGGAATCGAACCCACAACCTCGGGTTCCTAATCAGATTCGTTTCCACTGCGCCACGATGGGAACTCCACTACAGGAATTTTAAAGTGAACACTCCCCAAGCTTTTTGGTAACCTTTAGTTTTGCTTGATCAAATTAACTTCCATGCCTCCACACTCAAATGGAAAAATGTTTCTTACTACTCACAAACTCAGTCAAGATGAACCATCTAACAAGTGTGGTGACTACAGTTAATAATACTATACATCCTATGAGAAAGGTCCTAAGAGAGTAGATCTTAGAAGTCCTCTCACAAGAAAAAGAATCTTCTGTTACCATGTATGGGACAGATGATAACTAGAGTTACTGTAGTGATCACTTGGTAATATACACAGAAATATAGAATCATTATGTTGCATACCTCAAACTAATGTAATATTCTACGTCAATTATACTTCAGTTAAAAAAAAAAAAGACAGGCCATTTTATACTCTTCTCTACTACCTGCCATTCCTTGCAGTAACTAAAAGTGCCTATCCAGAAGCAGCCTACAGCAAATATGAGCAATTATAGAACCAACCGCTCTTCAAAGACCTATAATTCAAAGGGGGAGGGAGAGCACTGATGGGATTGGGCTGAAATCTTTATAGTCTTTAAGTTCATGGCATTTTTCTTTTGCACATTTAATAAACAATCTCCTAGAAACTTATTTCTAAACTATGCAAATTAGTATTTTACAGAATATTATCAAATTCTTATTCATTAAAAAGATGACCAGAAACATCTCAGCAAGCTGCAAGTCTGCTGACAAAAAGCATCTAGTTTCCTTAGCAACAAACAAGTCTGAAAAAAAAATCAAGAGGCTGACAATGCAGTGGAATGCATGGTATGATAAAAGGAAAAGCCACCTCTCAGGTATCCACCTTATGCACCTAGATTCCCCTGCTAATGCTTCTCTGTTTTCATCTTGTCAGTATGGAAAATCCATACATTATACAGAGTGGAAGGCAAAATCAATACACTCAGACAGCAGCCAGCATTAATACCCAACCTTACAGTCAAATAACTACACTTCTAATGGTCACCATTTTTCAGGCTGAACACTTTGTGCATCCCTTTATAATACAATGAACTATTTTAAAGAACACAGATTCAGGTAATATATACCAGTGATCTGGTTTTTACAACGCTCCCATTTATACAATTTGAATATATGTTAATCAAAGCTTAACTTCTAATATTTTAGGGGACTAGGAGTCCTCTGGTGGGAGCAGGTTAAGGATCTCTCGTTGTTGTGGCAGCGGCAGCAGGTTCAATCCCTGGCCTTGGAACTTCTCAATGCTACAGTACTTCCAAAAAACAAACCAAAAAACACCCCCCTTAAACTAACATTTTAGGGTGAAACTGATGTTTGTTTTAAATGATACCTTTTTCACAAGATCTGAAATAGTGTCAAGTTAACGCCACTGATATGTTAAAAAATCAAAATTAAAAAATGTCCAACCAATGGAGTTCCTGCTGTAGCACAAAGGGACTGACAGCTTCTCTGGAGTGCTGGGACATAAGTTAATCCCTGGCCTGGCAAAATGGATTAAAGATCCGGTGTTAGTAAGGATAACTTGATCCCCTTGCTGTACAGTGGGAAAATTAAAAAAAAAAAAAAAAAAGATCTGGTGTTGGAGTTCCCCTCATGGCTCAGCAGAAATGAATCTGACTAGTATCCTTGAGGTCGCAGTTTTGATCCCTGGCCTTGCTCAGTGGGTTAAGGAGCCGGCGTTGCTGTGAGCTCTAGTGTAGGTCATGGACAAGGCTCAGATCCTGTGTGGCTGTAGTGCAGGCCAGCAGCTACAGCTCCGATTTGACCCCTACCCTGGAAAGCTCCATATGCTGAGGGGGGCAGCCAAGAAGGAAAAACAGAGTTTAATTGATTAACACCAAAATACAGTCTAGTGGAGTTCCCGTCGTGGCACAGTGGTTAACGAATCCGACTAGGAACCTTGAGGTTGCGGGTTCGATCCCTGCCCTTGCTCAGTGGGTCAAGGTTCTGGCGTTGCCGTGAGCTGTGGTGTAGGTCGCAGACACGGCTCGGATCCTGCGTTGCTGTGGCTCTGGCGTAGGCTGACAGCTACAGCTCCGATTCGACCCCTAGCCCGGGAACCTCCATATGCCGCAGGAGCGGCCCAAGAAATGGCAAAAAGACAAAAAAAAAAAAAAAACAACTGTGTGTGACAGAGAGAGAGAGACTGGGTCACTTTGCTTACAGCAGAAATGGACAGAACACTGGAAACCAACTACAATGGAAAAAATAAAAATCATTTAGAAATATAAAAAGGAATTGTAAAAATACATTAATTCAAAATACAGTCTAGTGAAAAAAACTGAGGCTACAGTTAGATGGAGCTCAGCTCTGGCTCAGTCACTAACTTTGGGCAAATCATTTAACCTCTCTACACCCTTCTTTATCCATCAATGGAGGAATTTTATTAACATGTGAAGAACACTGTAAAGCACTTAGCATTCACACATGTTTACTAAACATTTGCTGTGCTTTTATTAATGAGGACTGGGAGATGGCTTCATGTAACTCTGGGCTATAAAAGGCATTAGCTCAGAAAACACTTTCGAAACAAGGGGTCATGGTTTTCACAACTCCCACAAGGTGGACAGATAGATAACACTATCCCATTTTATGAAACTGAAGCAAAGAACCACACAGAGATTTGTTTGTTCCAGGTCCCATAATTAGCAGCTTAATTATAAACAGGACCCAACTTTTCTGGGTCCCCAATCCAATCTAACATCACATTATTGCCAAGGTCCTATTAACTTTTAAAATTACTTACAAATTATCTGTAAGTTTAAAGCATATATTATCAATCTGACTTGAACAAAACATATAAAAACTTCCTTGCTTTCAAGGAAATTACTTTGAATTACCTGAGATAGGCAGTGAGGGCCTGAACTACTCTGCATGCCCTTAACAGTAACTGAAATCAACCTGTCAGGTTTACCGCTAATGTTGTATACTTACAGAAGGATAAAATATAGTCTAAGTTCCCATTTACTGCTTCACTTCTCAATTCAGCTTGAGAAAATACAGTATTTTCATGTAGGCATCCATGTTCCTAGGGATAAAGCACATTTCAATGACAATATACCTTAGCTAAAAATATTCTCTTTTTTTTTGTCTTTTCTAGGGCCACTTCCTGCGGCATATGGGGGTTCCCAGGCTAGGGGTCGAATTGGAGCTGTAGCCACCGGCCTACGCCCGAGCCACAGCAACGCGGGATCTGAGCTGCGTCTGCAACCTACACCATAGCTCACGGCAACGTCAGATCGTTAACCCAGTGAGCAAGGCCAGGGATTGAACCTGCAACCTCATGGTTCCTAGTCGGATTCATTAACCACTGCGCCACGGCGGGAACTCCTACCTTAGCTAAAAATATTCTGATATGCCAACCAAATTTCTTGTTTTCTCATTGCCTATATCACCATATTGTGATAATTCTTCATTTAAAGAGGTCATACACATAAACTGAATAACTGGACTTTAGCAAAAGCTATGAGATGGCATTCTGACATCCCAAATTAAATGCTTATCTTCAGATTAATATAATCTGTTACACCTAGAGTTCCTTCCTTCTAGGAAGAGTTCACTGAGACACTACAACAATTTTCTCACAAAATAAAAATGGAACTCATCGATCTAAAGTATTTTGGGGCATACAAAGATAAAGATCAAATTTATTTTTATTTAACTCTAAATGGCTAATTACTTGTCCCAATATCACTCTTTAATAATTTTTAAGTATGAGCCAAATTTTAACCAAATATTTACTGAACCACTTTATAATAATAGCACAATATTAAAAAACTAGTCAATAACAAAAATAAATAAATTATGGTATATCCATACAATGAAACAGCATGCAAGCATAAAAAATAATTTATGGAATTAACTTACTATAATGTAAAGATGGCACATGAAAAAAAACAGGTTTGGGAGAAATGAAAACATGCAGGAAAATAACTTTTTAATACATGTTTTAACAATAAAATATGTATATGTATAGCAGTCTCAAAAACTGTTAAGTACTCAGGGTAAAAAGGGAAAGGGAAAGACACCCAAGACATAAACTCTACCTTTAAAAGGGCAGTAATTATTTAACTATTTGAAAGAAGGAAAACACTCTAACAATAATAGAAAAATAAAAGCATTATGTGAAAACCACATAGGAAACAGGTCTTCTGAACAAAATATTTCTAAGTGGAACTCTGCCATGTTGTTCCTAATTGTACAGTGTTTTATTTTGAAAATGAAAAATGCAACCTTTGCTGATTCAATGCACTATACAAATCAATTTTTCACATGCTCCTTCATTAATGCCACACCTATTCTGGACAGGAAGTATCTCTCAGGAAAACAATGTCTAGGGGTCAAATAAGGCTTATTAAAAAAAAACAAAAACAAACAGTAAATATACGAATGAGTGTATTATGAAAACTCATACAGAAAGAAAAAGTAATATTCAAAACATGAAAGTTGAAGCTGCACCGGAGAATAGGATTAAAGACTGAAATTGTTCTATTTAAATTTTTTCTTGAGTTCTCTTGTGGCTCAGCAGGTTATGGATCTGATGCTGCTACTGCTGTGACTCGGATCGCTATAGTGGGTTTGATCCCTGGCCTGGGAACTTCCACATGCTGGGGGTACAGCCAAAAACAAAACAAAACAAAATTTTGTCTGATATCAGCATATTATCTTTTTAACATACAAGAAAAATGCTACTTTAGCTTTTAAAGTTTTTTAAGTTTATTTAATGACTTTTTTTTTTTTTTGGTTACCACAAAACGCTAGGGAGGAAAAATGTTCTCTTCGGTTATGAAATTAAGACTATACTTGCACTCACCTGCAAAACAGCACGAACTGACTTTATACTATCAAAGCATGGAAACACATAATTTATGTATGTCTCCTGATCAGGAGTTACTCCTAATTCATGCATTCCTTTGAGGATTTCAACTATACCTGTAAAGTCAAATTTAGAAAAGCAAAGATGAAGACCTTGGAATAAATTAACAAAAGATCAAAAGGTTCAGTTCATTTACTTTCTGAACGAAAGCAGAAGTACTCAGCATTTTGTTTGCCTAAAAAAGAATGAACAACAGAGCTAGGAAATAAGATGATTAATGAAAAAATTACATTGCTTCTTTCTTCATTTCTCCCTATTAATTCAACAGGGAGTGCTAACAAAATATCCTAGGAATTATAACTGTAAGAAAACTGAAAACAATTAAGCAAGATGCTTAATAATTTCTGGTGCCTCAACTGAACAGAGATCATAAAACATCATTGCTATCACAGAGCAAAGATAGACCTACAAACTTGACAAGAATAAATACTGCAGAGAAAAGAAATTAGAGGAGATCTGTCAAAGACAAGAGTTTTTAAGTTCAGCACTCAGGTAAAAATTCCCTATTTGTGACTAACTTGTGATTTCATTAATACAAGAATAAAAAAATGAATAAAAACAAATGATTTCTCATTATATGGAAAACGATAAAAGACTAGTAAGTTGTTTTCTTTCTTTCCCCATTCACAAAAATATCTTTTATTAACTTCTTAAAAGGATATTTCATGTGTTCTTTCTAAAGCTATAGTTAACTTCAAATGGTACAAACTGATTTATTTGTATCAGGCCAATTCTAGAATATTGTCAAAACTAGTTAAGTGTTACCTACTTTGACAGAGAAAGCAGTTTAATAAAACAAAGGACTCATTTTCCTCTTTAAAATTTACTCCTTTAGCTTCCTCACTTTCACATTGTGAAAACTTCCTTTAAATGTCCCTGTTTTTGCTTTATATCATCTATAGAAAAATTACATGGCTATAAATGTGCTATGTAATACGCTCTAGTACAAAAACTTGATTGTACATTCTGAGTGTAAAACTACATAGGCAAATTTGACTAATTATGAATATCTGCACATTTTAGATAAAATCAGATGATAGATAAAACTATTTTAAATTTGAACAGTTCATATTTAAAGTTACCTAATATCTTCAAAATTTTAGATATTTAAATACATTTCTCAAGATGTAAAAATAAGAGAAAAAAAAGTCCCAAAAGACAAAGCATGTGTTTACACATAAATTTAAGAGAACATACATGTAGAATTGGTCCAAACAACATACACAATCCTAACAATAATCATAAGCAAAATTTAAAACTATTCCTCTAATAATCCCCTGGGAATTAGTACTAATAACCCTTAAAACCATCATAAAATGGCAAATCACACTGTGCTGGTCTTCATATGCAAATATTACCAAGCTCTTGACAGGAGGACAGAGCTAGCTGCTTTTCAATTACTAGTCACATACAGATCTAACTTCCTCCATAGCCCTTCTAACCAGTAAGGACTGTTCTCACAATCATGGTTTAAAGCAAACAGCTAAGTTTCTGCTAAGACACTCTGGCGAAGTGGCAAAACAAAAACAAGCTTTGGAGTTTAAAAGAGACCTAGCTTTCAACCCTGGTTCTAACACTTAATGGCAAGTGTAAATCTGAGCAAATAACTTCCCTTTTCTGAGCCATAATTTCTTAGCTTACACACTAGAAATGGCAATATGCACAATATCCACAAAGGAACTGTGTCTTTGACACTTTGGGTTGTTTTTTTTTTTTTGCTTTTGTTTTTGTTTTGTTTTGTTTTTGGCCACCCTGTGGCATATGGGGTTCCCAGGCCAGGGATCAGAGCCGAGCTACAGTTGTAACCTACTGTGCAGCTATGGCAAAGCCAGATCCTTTAACCCACTGTGCCAGGCCAGGGATTGAACCTATGTCCTTAGTGCTCCAGCAGGAACCTGCTCCCATTGCGCCACAGAAGGAACCACACCTTTGACACTTTAACATGTAAAGTTTGGCTTGATCCTTCTACTCAACATCCATGGATTAACCAAGGCAATGTATGTCAAGGCACTCAATGACTAGAAGTTTTCTGACCCATAAGAATCCATGACAGGAGTTCCCGTCGTGGCGCAGTGGTTAACGAATCCCACTAGGAACCATGAGGTTGCGGGTTCGGTCCCTGCCCTTGCTCAGTGGGTTAATGATCTGGCGTTGCCGTGAGCTGTGGTGTAGGTTACAGACGTGGCTCGGATCCAGCGTTGCTGTGGCTCTGGTGTAGGCCGGTGGCTACAGCTCCGATTCGACCCCTAGCCTGGGAACCTCCATATGCCGCGGGAGCGCCCAAGAAATAGCAAAAAGACAAAAAAAAAAAAAAAGAATCCATGACAATTAGGGAGTTCCTGTTGTGTCACAGTGGAAACAAATCCGACTAGGAACCATGAGGTTGCAGGTTCGATCTCTGGCCTTGCTCAGTGGGTTAAGGATCTGGCGTTGCCATGAGCTGTGGTGTAGGTCGAAGATGTGGCTCGGATCTGGCATTGCTATGGCTGTGGCGTAGGCTGGCGGCTATAGCTCTGATTAAACCCCTAGCTTGGGAACCTCCATATGCCGCAGGTATGGCCCTAAAAGGACAAAAAGACAAAAAAAAAAAAAAAAGAATCCATGGCAATTAAATGAATGGATGAAAAGTACCAAAGATTGTAAATATTACCCATAGGTATGGAAGAAATTCTGGTGATCTAGGCCTACAGAAAGATTGAGGACATCAGGAAAAAGAATTTAATAGAAAAAAATTATACTTTAATTAAAAAAAAAAGGCTCAAAAAAAAAAAAAATCCAAGCCTTACCAGCCTTACAACTTAGTTTAGATCAGTGTATCAAGCTCTATATTAACAAGGCTTTCAACTCAGTCTATGGGGAGTTGGGGGTGGAAGTACTTTTCTATTTAAATAAAGCTGGAAATGCCTTTAGAAGCCAAGTAATTTTTAGCAAGTGTTAGAGTATGTGATTTCTTCAAAGATCAAAGATACCTTGTCTCCCAATTGCTGGCAGGTGCTTGTAATACTACAAAAATACAAACACCTGCACCTTCTGCTTTCCCTAGAAGCAGAAAGATTTAGGATCATGTCCTTTTGGATACAGGAATGATTTCATAAACTCTCTATTTAACTAAAACTAAAGGAAAAAAATATGTGTGAAACCCTAAAAATACTAAATAAATGTTAATAGTAACAACAATGATGTTATTTTTTTAGCTGTCTTAAAACACTAATAATTTTAAAATTTCCTTAGATGATACAAGAAGTAAATATAGCATAAGGTAGCTATATGTGATATTCTGATGTTCGGAAATAGGCCAACAAATTGATTGCAGAGAGAAGATTCTTATTCCTATACCAACATGTCTCCCCATCCTCTTAATTCTTCATTTTTGCAGTAACACTTTTCTGAGAGAGAAGTGCATTCTCCTCATTTAGATGACCTGTGTTGGTAGCATTTTCAACTTACCTTTCTAACTGAAACTAAAGCAGGTTTAAGAAACCTCGGTTCCTATCATTGCTCAGATAAATTCTGTCACTCCCTGAAGCACTCTGAGGAAGCACACAAAGATATTCACTTCAGCTACTACAGTCAGATAGGAAGAGGGAAACACCTCTCAATAAGGAGAAAAATAAAGGATTGATCTGACATAACAAACATATCCTTCTCAAAAATACAATTCATGTTTCTTTTTAAAATTAAAATTGAAACAATCATAAGTTAACTTAGATAAACAAGGATCTCAAAAGTCTGTGAACTCAGAAAATCTAAACAAGAGTTCCTGTTGTGGCTCAGTGGGTTAAGAACCTGACTAGTATCTATGAAGATTCTGGTTCTACCCCTGGCCTCGATCAGTGGGTTAAGGATCCAGCATTGCCGCAAGCTGCAGTGTAGCTTGTAGATGTGGCTGGGATCTGGTGTTGCTGTGGCTGTAGCATAGGCCAGCTGCTGCAGCTCTAATTCAACCCCAAGCTGCAGCTCCAATCTGACCCCTAGCATGGGAACTTCCATATGCTGCTGGTGCGGCCGGTAAAAAAAAAAAAAAAAAAAAAAGAGAGAGAGAGGAAAAAAATGTTTTATAAGAATGACAATATTTTAGGGAGATCCCCTCGTGGCTCAGCAGAAACGAACCTGAATAGCATCATGAGGTCACAGGTTCGATCCCTGGCCTCGCTCAATGGGTTAAGGATCTAATCCGGAATTGCAGTAGTTGTGGCATAGGCTGGCAGCTACAGCTCTGATTTGACCCCTGGCCTGGAAATCTCCATATCCTTTGTCTACAGCCCTAAAAAGATAAAAATAAATAAATAAATAAAAGAATTAAAATAGTTTAAACTATTGAGAAAGATATATGGTTTTCTTGCACAAATTTCACCAACTAGGACTGTTACATCACGATTTGAAACTCTACCCAGAGCACTCACTATACAAGGAGGTAATTTACCTACGAGTTCCCTGGTAACCCTAGGAGTTAAGGATCCAAAGTTGTCACTGCAGTGGCTTGGGTTCAATTCCAGGCCTGGGAACTTCCACATGATGCAGGCATGGCCAAAAAAACAAAATTAATAAAAGAGTTCCCATTGCGGTGCAGCAGAAACGAATCCAACTAGTAACCATGAGGTTGAGGGTTCGATCCCTGGCCTCACTCAGTGGGTTAAGGATCCAGTGTTGCTGAGAGCTGTGGTATAGGTCGAAGACAGCTCGGATCCAGTGTTGCCATTGACTGTGGTGTGGGCCAGCGGCTACAGCTCTGATTCAACCCATAGCCTGAGAACCTCCATATGTCACAGGTGTGGCCCTAAAAATAAAAAAAAAAGAAAAAAAATTAAAATTAAAAAATAAAACAGGGAGTTTCCATTGTCAGCGGTAACAAACCCAACGAAGATGTGGATTCAATCACTGGCCTCACTCAGTGGGTTAGGGGTCCAGTATTGCCATGAGCTGTGTTGAAGGTCGCAGATTTGGCTCGGATCCCAAGTTGCCATGGCTGTGGTGTAGACCAGCATCTGCAGCTCCAATTTGACCCCTAGCTTGGGAACTTCCATATGCTTCAGGTATGGCCCTAAAAAGCCAAAGAATAAAAAATAAAATAAAATAAAAAGTGCCTTCTATTCAACCATCTCACTCAACTGCGATTTCAGCTTTCATATCAATCCTTCCTTTTTTTATATTTTATCTTTTATTTTCTTATTTTCATATTTCCTAAATACACCAAGGGACAGAGATCCTCAATCATTGTGCATTATTTCCCCTTACTTGGGCCAGTTTGCTAAAATTCTAAGAGATGACTTTTCCATTTGAGCCACAGAGAAAAATACTAGGAAGATAAGCCATGAGGAGGTCACTATGAGAATTTTTCTTAGGCGTTGGTGATGGCCAAAGTTACAGCCAGAAAAATTCTAGAATTCAATAAAATTTTGATCATCCTACTGTTGAAAACTTGGTCCATTTTAACCTGAACTCTAAATACCCTTCTTTGATTTCCTGAAGGGTTTTATTTATTCTTTATGAAACACTACTCTACATCCTTCATCTCTGCAGCCATCTTTGTCTTCAACTCCTTCTACCAGTTATATATAACTTTGCCCAGACAAAAAACAAATTCACTGCAATAATAAGAATGTTGCTTTGTTTGTTTTTCTGTCTTTTTAGGGCCGCACCCGCAGCATATAGAAGTTCCCAAGCTAGGGGCTGAATCAGAGCTGCAGCTCCCAGTCTACACCTCAGCCACAGCAACACCAGATCCAGGCCATATCTGTGACCTACACCACAGCTCACGGCAACGACGGATCCTTAACCCACTGAGCAGGGCCAGGGACTGAACCTGCACCCTCATGGATGCTCATTAGGTTCATTACCACCGAGCCACAATGGGAACTCCAAGAATGTTACTTTCTTACCTTACAATAAAGAAACTATATAGAAGACATATAGCCATTTCCCTGTTACCTGAAGAAAAGACTGTAGAATATATATTTATTTCAGCACCTCCTAAAAGGAAACTAGTTTTTAAAAACTGTAAAACACGGAGTTCCCACATCATACAGTAGGTTAAGAATCTGACTGCATAGAGTTCCCGTCGTGGCGCAGTGGTTAACGAATCCGACTAGGAACCATGAGGTTGAGGGTTCGATCCCTGGCCTTGTTCAGTGGGTTGAGGATCCAGCATTGCTGTGAGCTGTGGTGTAGGTTGCAGACGCAGCTCGGATCCCACGTTGCGTTGCTGTGGCTCTGGTGTAGACCGGTGGCTGCAGCTCCAATTAGACCCCTAGCCTGGGAACCTCCACATGCCTCAGAAGCAGCCTTAGAAAAGGAAAAAAGACAAAAAAATCAATCAATCAACATGGCACCCTTGACTCTAGGGTTCTAAGAAAAGAAGGATTCAAGACAAAATCCACTTTTCTACTAGGATGAGTTACAAAAAATCAATCAATCAATAAATGAAATGGTAATTCTAGGAAAAAAATACTAAAAAAAAAAAAAAAAAAAGAATCTGACTGCAGTGGCTCAGCTTCTGAGGAGGTGTGTGTTCAATCCCCAGTCTGGTGCAGTGGGTTACAGGATCCAGCATTGCCACAGCAGTGCCTTGGATTCGATCCCTGGCCAGGGAATTTCCATGTGTCCTGGACGCACCCATTAAAAAATACTAATAATAAAATATGAGGACAAAAATTCTAACTCTAATCCCAGACAGGTATGGAACCTATGATCAGCAACTGAATCTCTCTGGGCTCTCAGTTCCTTCATTAATACAATGTGAGCTTTCAACATGGCACCCTTGACTCTAGGGTTCTAAGAAAAGAAGGATTCAAGACAAAATCCACTTTTCTACTAGGATGAGTTACAACTTTGGGAAGAATTTATATGAACTCTTTCATGTTTACCAAGCAGTAAAAATGCAGTAACCAATTCAAGTCTAGATACCCTGGTTGAGAAAAATTTACCTCACAACCAAAAGAATGTTTCAACAGGAATCTGAAAGTATTTTACATCTGTGTAAAGATGGACAATACTAATATGCCCAAAGATTTTCATGAAGTGATATAACCTTCCTGTGGCTCAAAAATACTAGGTTAAGGGTTACCTTATAGAGCTTTCAGAACTGGAAGATATGCAAAGAGTTAATCAACTAGCATATTGTTTTCACAAAGATTTTTCTAAAAAGGATTTAGAGATTTTTATAGCCTGAAACAATTAGGGAATACTTGTTTCACTATCTCCTTTAAGCCAGAAGATGGCTATATATTTAAAATAAAATTGCAATATGAAAGTCTGCTAAAAGCACTTTTTTGTTGTTTGTGCATTCTGTTTGTCACCCAATGTCATACTAACAACTCTGCATCTCATTCTAAAGCACATTATACGGCGAGATAAAATGAAAAAGACCATTTTTTGTTTCCCCAAGGGGGAAGTACTTCTGTTAAAAGCATCTTTTTATGAGACTACTCTTTCTGAATTACCAATAATGCAAACCAAAGAATTAGATACTGTACTCTAAAATTTAATATTTGTTCAATTCTTATTCATATCCTATAGACATCCCATGTGTACAGGGAAAAGTATGCTAAATGCTTAAACGTACTTTAGAAGCTGAAAGATTGAACATTTCTGTCCTTCAATCAGTAGGCTGTCAGGTCATGAGCACTCATTTTACAATAAAAGTTTTCCTGCCCTTCCTATTATTGTAACTCAGCTCAGTTAAGAAGAAATAGACTGGTCCACAAAGAAAATGGTTTGATTATATATAACTTTATCCTTAGTAAGGCTAGATAAACTAATTCCAAACACTGTAGTATATAAAATCAAGAACTAAAGAGTTTTTTGAAAAACTTAAAAATAATGAACTATTTAAAACCACACTCACAAGTTTGATTATTAAGACCAGAGATGAGTTAAGAAATGAAATTAATGAAATTAAGATGAAAGAAATCCATTAGGTTTTTTTAAAACACCTAATACTTTACTATGACTTAATTCTACGCCCTCAGATGTTCTAACACTCAGGAATAAGCATGTTTTCCCAAATAATTCAACTAGTTTTGTGTAGAAACTGTTATACTGGATATCTGAACCATTACAAACCTATAAAAGGCAAAACCTTACCTTGAACATTTTTTTCCTTCTGATATCCAACTAACAATGGCCAAAAATAGTGAGTTCTGATAGGAAAACCGTCTTCCTTCAGAGCCTTCATTACAGCCTTTGCCAAATCTGAAAGAGATACCACTTATTACAAAGTTATCTCAACAAAACGTATTGAATGTGAGTTGTCATTAGGAGAACACAGTACCGATTTTATTGGCTAGTAAAGCACACTGGAGTGTGAACTGGAAAGGAGATCTGTGCAACCGGGCTTCCTTTAACTTCTTACAGTAGTCTTTAAGCTTCTCTGCAGGCTAGAAAAGAAAGGCATCACATCAGCTGAATCTGCAAATGTCCCACCACTTGACTTTCTGGAAATATTCTATCACTTTTGAGATAAAAAAATTTGAACTTTGCATCCTCTTTCTACCCAATAATCTTACAACACAAAAACAAAGTGTTCATAATATTTATAGGTGGTCTAATCTCATAATATGTCCTTATATTTTAAAGAATCTTATTTCACTGCCTATTATACTGTCCACAAGGTAAAAACGGACTATTGTATACCGTATTCATAGTCACACAGTGTCGTAAAAAGAAACTGCCAAAGTCACTCAAACCGTCCTCCCTTGATACAGGACATGCTAATAAAATCTGCAAGGCTGTATCTTCCAATTTTTCAGTGACTAAAAGCAAAATGAGGTTCATTGTATCTGGAAAGAAAACAAAGACACCTTCTGTTAGTGATTTGAACAGTATTTCTACACTGCTATCAATACGAAAGACAAACTTATGAACTACAAACACCAAAAGGACATACTTGCCTAAATTAATAGTGACGCACTTTCAAATCAAAACATTCCCATGTATTCATTAATTCAAGTTTTTCAGTTTATTAAGCTGACTTTAAAAGAATCTTATGTTCATCTACCACAATATCCTATTGTTAAACAATGCCCTTTCCATCATGTAAAAATAATAATTTGGATTTTTTTAGAATCATGAAAATAAAAAATTTTAAACTACCTGGAATATATCTTCTCTCATATGTAATTTTTTCCAAAATTTCTGAGACATATTGAGGATATCCAGCTTTACTGAAGCTGAAGATAATTTGCAATAAATCACGGTCCATAAGGAAATGATCAGACTTCTCCACCTTCTCCAGGGTCTACAGATAGTTCCAGAAATTAGAAGTTAGAAACAAGGTTTTTTCTGTTTTTTGGGTTTTTTTCAAAATTAAAGTTATTATGTTATTAAAGTTATTAAGTTATTAAATTACCAAGATTTTAACAAGTTAGAAATATATGCCATCTAAAGGTTTAGGACTGTTTTATAAAACAAAAAATACTCTATTTCAGCAATAACTAACATCAATACCGAAGTACTGAACTATGGAAAGAATTCTTCAATGCTGTCTGTAAGAGCTATCTTTTAAAAGAGAGACATAAACTACACTTTTCTGCTTCATGCAAAATGTAACACAAGTTCATACAAATAATTTTAAAGTACATTTATTTAAGTCATACCTGCTTAACATGGTCAATGTCACCCTTCTCGGCATAGGCATTCAATAGTGCTAAGTATGTATCTGGACCAGGCTCAATTCCGGCCTCCTTCATCACTGTGAGAATATTTTCTGCATTCTCCATATCTCTGTAAGTTAATTCAAAGATAATAAAACAGATTACTACAATACTTCCAAATGTAAAATTATCGTTTAATCTAGAATGTACTACCTATGCTTATCAAAATTCAAAATTTTTATGTACCAGTTAGAATCATGTAACATAAAAAAGGACAAATACATAGTAAACTGAAAATAGGTTTCCAAAGCAATAAAGGTCATAAACAGGTAAGCTTTCTCAAAAAAGAAGCCAAATTATTATAATCACATAGACATTAAATAACCTGCCCTCTTTTATCAAGTATGTTGTGATTCAAATTTTTTTCGTCTTTTTTTTCAGGGCCACACCTGTGGCATATGGAAGCTCCCAGGTTAGGGGTGGAATCGAAGCTGCAGCTACCTGCCTACACCACAGTTCACAGCAACACCAGATCCTTAACCCACTAGGCAAGGCCAGGAATCAAACCCACGTCCTCATGGATACTAGTTGGATTCGTTACTACTGAGCCACGATACAAACTCCATGATTCAAATTTACCTTTTCAGGAAAGAATAACACTTAGTAAATTATTCTTCAAAAATAAAAATATTTTCCAGAGCACTGGCAGACAGCTAATAAACTTTACATACAAAGTCAGTTACTTTAGATTAGGCCCAAGTTTTAAAATTGAAAATCTTCAAATAAGTTTTATGAAACAGATAAATTTAAGAATAGGTTATTTTAAGATGTGTATATTCTACCTCACATACTCAAGGTTTCTGTGGGCTTTTTTGAGATGGTAAACGTCATTAAAGAATTTTCTACAATAATTTTCTGTAATTTAAACCTCACTTGCGAACAAAACTTGAGGTTGTACATTACCCAGCTCTTGCGTGCCCGGTAACAAGGGCACTGAATACTGCCTCTGTGATGGGAAGATCCTTAGTTTTCATAAATCCAAGTATCTTGCTGCAATACAAGGGAAATAAAAATACTCCTCGGATATACACACCAAAACCAATTTTTACAACATACACACAGAAAATCCCACTCTCTAAAGTTATATCAATAGTCAAAGTACTCTTGTTAAAAATAGTAGGGAACTTTTAAAAATATGATTGTTTCATCTGTACTAATTAACCTTTAAAAGCATAAAGTTTAATAAGGCTCATTTAGTTAAAAATGAGGTTGTACATTTCAATTTATTCCTTATTTTCCAAACCCTACATCCAAAAGTATTAATAAATTTTACACAAGCAGAGAAATGTCACAGCTGATTTTATATTAATCACTGAAAGAGTGTTATCAGTTTTATAAATGAATACAGTGTAAATGGCTAAGAATGTTTACTTTTGGAAATCACAATAAAAAAAAGTAAAGCCAAGACTTAAACGTCTGCTCCAGTAAATCGAATTTTTAATTAAAATAGCAATTTTCAATTATTCTTCCCCTTTCACACAATTCCTTATTTTATCTAAGTCATATGACTGAATTTGCTAGATAAAATACTTCTGAAATAATTTTCTTACTAAGAAACCTTAAAAAAAAAAAGTGAATATATTCTAGGTTTACAAGACTTACAAATCAGTTTGCTTAAACATACATTTATAGAACATACCTGGCACCTTCAATATCTCCCTCATTACAATAAGCAGCAATCAACCTTTGGTATGTCACCTGTCAATGAAATGGGCCAGTTAATACTTTTTAATAAATTTTTTTTTCTGGGTGAAAATAAAAGGGGATATGACCAATAAACATTACAATGGTAACTTCTTACTCGATTTGGTTGAATGTTTGCTTTCTCCATTTTTGCCAAGAAGTCAGTTGGTGAAAATTTATACTCATTTTGAAGGTAGACTTTAAGCAATGCATTATAGTGACTTATATCATACACAGTACCTACAAATGAAATTTAAATCAAATTTTTAGAAGCATACTTTAAAAATCATATTCTTTATCACAACTAAAATATGTGCACTTAAATTTAACCAAAATGCATAAAATGGTCATTTCTGCATTTTACCCCATACTTAGACC
This sequence comes from Phacochoerus africanus, assembly GCF_016906955.1. Classification (NCBI taxonomy): domain Eukaryota; kingdom Metazoa; phylum Chordata; class Mammalia; order Artiodactyla; family Suidae; genus Phacochoerus; species Phacochoerus africanus. The sequence goes on along the minus strand of NC_062548.1, from coordinate 101,026,531 downwards.
CATCTATATAGAAATGCTGTCAGAACAGACCAAGCTAAATATACAAGACAGTAATTACACAATTAACGGACAATTCCAAGTAACTGCCTATTCAAGTATTAAAATAGGTTCCTTACTTATGAAGCACAGTATTCCCTTCCTGTTGGAAAATGCACACAATACCCCTATATTTAAAGTGACTGGAAGATTTTTCTATATAAAGCAGTCCTTGCCACATTATAGATACCCTGAGATGGATGGATTATGACAGCAGTCATTATATACAGGTAGGACTGTACTGACAATTTGGCTTATTTACCAACCAGGCCACTCAGCTTTTGAAGGGCTCCATTTCCACCCCGTTTCCAGTTGCTGACCACCATTTCTAGTCTGCTATTAATTACTTATAGTCCAATGCCCTTGGTTTTCTTTCTGTGTCCATCCTGCCTAAGGCCACATCAATTAAGGCTACCACTCAGCTTGACCATATCCACTCACAACATGAAGAGCCATTCATGACATCATGGTCATCAAATCATACCAGTGGTAACATGTTTTACTAAAGTTTCAGGAGTTAAATTTTATCTTTTCAACTGCCTGTGGCTACAGAGGAGTGTGGTGTAAAAGTTTTGAGATTCAAAGCAGCAGAGACCTGTCCTATTAAATTAACATTTATCTCAGCAGACTCGTAGAGTGCTTAGCTATGTTTCAGGCACTGGGTTAAGTGCTCTGCATACAGAAGCCAAATTACTCCTCACAATAGCTTTGAGGCGGGTACTATTATCATGCCCATCTTACAGATGAGGAAAATGGATTCTTCCACTTACACAAAACCAAAAATTTGAATGTAGGTGGTCTGCCTTGAGAGCCCAATCTCTTAACCATTTTAATACTTTATACAGGCCCTTAATGGGAACCCTGTGAAATTCCACCTTTACATTATAATTATGCAACAAAGTTACCATACAGTGTCTGACAACTTCCAAAAAAGGATCAATTCAAACTGAACTCTAACAATGGTTGGCTATAGCTCTAAGACTGAAGGAAATTACATCTTATAATTTCATAAAGGCACTCACTCTAATGTGTTGGAAAAGCTGAGGAAACTGCTCAAAATCCAAGTTAAGTAACATCTATTCTGGATTTTCATACAGATTTTTATCAAGATCAACGTTCAACATTACTAGAATTTATTTATTTCTGCCACAAAGGCATAGTTCTACAGATGAGAAAGATGTTTCTGTGAACTTCAGTAAAAATTGTATCCACATAATTATTACATCTAGTTAATTTCATGGGTCTTTTCTTGAAAATTAGAGACTTTTAAAAAAATACATATTGTATCTTTCAGAAAAAATTAAAAAGTCTTACAACTGACTTATTTTGTAAATTATCATCCTCTTGCATTTATCTTATATTTATTTTGTTCAAACTCAAAGGAATGTTCTCAAATATTACTACCTTGGATAAAAGCCAGGTTTCTTGCTAGGTCACAGCTCAACTCTCCATTGGTATAATCTGCATAATTTTTCTATCCTTCCAAGTATTACCTTGTGCTTATCCACAATAAAATTCATCTGCCACTTTTCTGTCATCTCACAGAGGTTGAATGTGTGTGTGTGTTTTAAGGCTGCACCTGCAGCATTGTGGAAGTTCCCAGGCTAGGGGTTGAATTGGAGCTATAGCTGCCAGCCTACACCACAGCCACAGCAATGAGGGATCCGAGCCACATCTGAGACCTACACCACAGCTCACAGCAAAGCCAGATTCTGGACTCACTGAGCAAGGCCAGGGATCAAACCTGCATCCTCATGGATACTAGTCGGATTCGTTTCCACTGCAACACAAAGGGAATTCCTCACAGAGCTTTTTTATTTGTAGTTTACATTAATTAGTGTGGCATTTTACTATTCAAGAAAAATATGGTGTCATCTCAAAACTTTAAGATGTCATATATAATTTCCCTTATCATGAGTATATCTTCTTTTTTTTTTTTTTTTGGTCTTTTTCTATGGCCACACCCGCGGCATATGGAGGTTCCCAGGCTAGGGGTCGAATTGGAGCCATAGCTGCTGGCCTATGCCACAGCCACAGTAACGTGAGAATTGAGCCGCATCTGCAACCTACACCACACCTCAAGGCAACAATGGATCCATAACCCACTGAGTGAGGCCAGGGATGGAACCCGCAACCTCATGATTCCTAGTCAGATTCGTTAACCACTGAGCCATGACAGGAACTCCACAAATATTAAATGTGGACCTGTCCTAATACCAATACTTAAAAACATATTTGCACTTTTTTATTCAGAGTAGTTTTTATCCCTACCTTTGTATCTAAATCAGACATCTAATGATCAAGGATTTTTTTTTCAAAGGCAAATAAAGTATTTTAACAGCCATTGTAAGAAACTGTATTTTTAAAAAATTACACACACACACACACACAAAAGGAGTTCCTGTCATGGCACAGTGGTTAACGAATCCAACTAGGAACCATGAGGTTGCAGGTTCGATCCCTGGCCTTGCTCAGTGGGTTAAGGATCTGGCATTGCCATGAGCTGTGGTGTGGGTCCCAGACACAGCTCGGATCCCACGTTGCTGTGGCTGTGGTGTAGGCTGGTGGCTACAGCTCCGATTAGACTCCTAGCCTGGGAACCTCCATATGCCACGGGAGCAGCCCTAGAAAAGGCAAAAAGACCAAAAAAAAAAAAAAAATTACAGTTATCATTTTCCAAAATGTGGTTATTACTTTAGGGAATTTTTTTAGTTAGATTTGACTGATTATCCCCAAGAGTGGAACTGGGTGTCTGGGGAACATAAGTTGAAACCTTTTACCGTATACTGAATCTTTTGAATTTGAAACATGTTAATATATTTACTATTTAACGAAGCAGAATTTAAATTTTTTGAAAGCTAAATTTGCTTGAACACTTTCTACAATTTCAACTAACTTTAGTACCCAATGTGTGCAAAATACTACAAGGTTCATGAGGGAGTACCCAACGTGTGCAAAAGTTCATGGGAAGTACCCAATGTGTGCAAAGGTTCATGGGAAGGTTCATGGGAAGTACCCAATGTGTGCAAAACACTAGAAGGTTCATGATGAAGATCTGGTGGATAAGATACAATCATCGGCCTCCAAGAGCAGAATACCTACTAATGAGACAGATTCACAACTCTAATGCAGGCAAATGATGAGACACTAATTGGGATTGGAGGTAAAACTCTAGAATGGAGGGATTTATTTATTTTTATTTTATTTATTTTATTTTTTTAGGCCTACACCTGCAACACATGGAAGTTCCCAGACTAGGGATTTGAATTGGAGCTACAGCTGCTGGCCTACACCATAGCTCACACCAACTCCAGATCCTTAACCCACTGAGCAAGGCAAGGGATCAAACCCACATCATGAATACTAGTAGGGTTCTTAACTGCTGAGCCACAGCTGGAACTCCCTAGAATGGAAGGATTTAAATTACAGCTTGAAAATGAGACTGATTTAAAGAGTAAGAAACAAAGAACACTCCAGAAAAGACAAAAACTTGAACAGAAAAAGTTAAGGAGACATATATTATCATGATGCGGCCAAGAAGTACACCAGAAGTAAACAATTTAGCATACGGCAACACTGCAATGAGAGTCTATCATTTCCAATGTTCCTCTAGAATCCCCTTTAGTCTGGAAACCTCAGTTCTGGTCTCAGATCTGTCAATAGCTCATTCTGCAACCTTGGACATGGTACCAAAGCTAAAAAAAAATCTCACACAGCTTTAAAAGTGCGTGAACAAGAGGCACAGTAGCAATCTACCAGGCTTCTAGCAATATTAATTCAACAAGTACTTATCAAGTGTAATATGTTCAAAGTATTATTCTATTGTCAAAGAGAAAAAGATGTCATGAATTTCACTCTTACAAAGATACACAGTATAGAGGAAAGACATGTTTGTAAACAATTATAATAGAAAGTAATACGTGTCTATCTTTCTACTGAGGTGTTAACATTATGACTACTGTGTAAAGGTTCTTTTCTATTTTAGAATACAACCTCTCTCACAAATATCTCTCCCAGTTCAACACGTTCTTAAATTGTGTGGCTTACTGACAAATAGGCATCTCTGGTTTTCTTTGCTAAGACTTCCTTAAATCAGGAATGAACACTGAATTTTATCAAATGATCTTTTAAACTATTTTATTTTTTGCATAGGTATTATGTTCATAGCCCCAAACTGAACAAGTGCAAAAAGGTATAATCAACAATATTACAATTTTAGGAGTTCCTGTTGTGGCACAGTGGTAACAAACCTGACTAGTATCCATGAGGACATGGGTTCAATCCCTGGCCCCCCTCAGTGGGTTAAGGATCCAGTGTTGCTATGAGCTATGGTGTAGGTTGCAGACATGACTGTGGTGTAGGGTGGCAGCTGCAGCTCTGATTAGACCTCTAGCCTGGGCACTTCCATATGCTGCAGGTGAGGTCCTTAAAAAAAAAAAAATCGATTTTTAAAAAGTATAGAGTAAACAATTATATCTAGTGTTTATCATCCTTTCAGAAATATTTTAACATTATATGCACATACGCATATAAACATTTTTCTTCCAAATGGTAGCATACTGTACACACTGTTCTGTACATTAATTTTTAATTATAGTTTGGAGAACGCCCTACTTTAATATATGAAGAACTCCTTTTTTTAGCAATTGCGCAGTATTCCATTTTGTGGACACTTCATAATTTATTTAACCAGTCCCTTAGTGAGGGACATTAGCGCTGTTCCAATTTCTTACTATTGCAAACAAGCTACAATGAAGAATATCCTTTTGCACATGTGAATATATCTATCTAAATTCTAACAAATGGACTAGATTATACACATGAAAATAATACATTACTGCAAATAAACTGTACTTCAAGAAATTGTTTTTAAGTATAAACACACTAAAACCTTGATATGTTGATAAATTCTAACAAATGGAACTGTGTGGTTATATAGTATGTGCATTTGTAACTTGGAGACCAAATGTCTTTCTATTTTATTCTTCTTATCTTACCCTAAAAGTAGTACTTGTTATGAAAAAATATTTTATTCTTAAGGAAGTTGCCACTGTGGCTCAGGGGTAACAAGCCTGAGTACAGGTTCAATCCCTGGCATCACTCAGTGGGTCAGGGGTCAGGGATCCAGCATTGCTGTGAGCTGTAGTGTAGGTCACAGAGGCAGCTCTGATATCGCATTGCTGTGACCATGGTGATTGCTGTGGCCGTGGCATAGGCCGGCAGCTGTAGCTCTGATTTGATCCCTAGCCTGGGAACTTCCATATGTCACGGGTAAGGCCCTAAAAAGACACACACACACAAAAAAAAAAAAAAAAAAAAAAGAAAGAAAGAAAAATTATTTTATTCTTAATGCCCCTAGATGTCACTATAACTCACCAAATACGACATATCTCACAAACACACAAAAATAAATCAAGTAAGCCCTTCTATAAAACTGAATTACAGCCTTTAGTAAAGAAATTCTTTTTTAGTAAAAGCAAAAAATCTACTTTTTATGCGCATCATATATTCAAACAATCATACCCAATTTCTGAAGTTCATCCCATATCCTGTGAGCAAATTCCGTTCTCTCTGATAGCTTTAGTTCAGGCAAGAGAGAACCACAGCTGCGCAGCAGAAGCAAGGCTTGATTACTACCTGGGCTACCTATGAAAAGAGGTTAATGGATGAGATTTAACATAGTACCAATATCACAGAGATAAATATCAAAACTTAAATAGAAATTTGTAAATATTTAAAAATCCCCTACCTCACTAAATGTTAAAAGATAACATTTTTCATGAACCAGAAAATTCCTATCCCAATTAACAAGTGTCATTTATAATGCTATTAAAAGTTTTTAAAATTGGTCCACTTTCTTAATTAAGCTAAGGTTATAAATCTATGCAATCTCTAAGACTTTATGGAATACAAAAACACAAAGAAACTAATTTATAAGGAGTTACTGCAATACATGAAGCCTAAGCTTCTCAATATTTTATGAAAATAGTGCAAAGCAATACAATTAAAACCCATGAATATCCAATTTAGGTTTATAATCTACTAGAAAATATAAACTTCTTTCTCTCTTTATCCATGGCCTTTTATCTACATGTCCCTGAAACTGACTTTAAAACAAAAACAAAAATAAACCACTCATTGCATGATTCCATTTATATAAGGTATCCAGAATAAACAAATCGACAAGGACAGAGAGTACACTCACTAGTGGCTGCTTAGGATTGGAAGGGATGAGGGTTTAAAGCTGATGTTTAGGAATGGGGAGGTTTCTTTGTGGCAGGTGATAAAAATGTTCTAAAACTGACTGTGGTGACAGCTATACAACTCAATAAATCAAAGAGAAAATGATTTAAAAAACTATCTTTAAATGCATGTAATTATAATTGATACTTCCTTGGTATCCCTCATTATTAGATTCTACAACTTTTCAATGTGACTGAAATCATGAATGAGCTTTAGGAAGATGGTGAATGCTCAAAATTACATGTGTGGCTTGCAATGTAGGCTTTTGTGTGAGTGCGTGGGACTGGGCTTTTTTGGGGAGGGGTGATTAGGGTCTACAAATTTCTATCAGGTTATCAAAGTTGCATAAGTGACTCAAATAGATTTTAATAGCTAAGTGAAAATGAAAGAGAAATAACGATTATCAGCCTTTCTGGGTAATCTGTCATATGTGATCATCTTAGGGAAGGCAGACATTATACAAGGGAAGACAAGAATAAATGTGATGGGAGTTCCCGTCGTGGCTCAGTGGTTAGCAAATCCGACTAAGAACCATGAGGTTGTGGGTTCAATCCCTGGCCTTGCTCAGTGGGTTAACGATCCGGCGTTGCCGTGAGCTGTGGTGTAGGTTGTAGACGCAGCTCGGATCCCGTGTTGCTGTGGCTCTGGCGTAGGCCGGTGGCTGCAGCTCCGATTAGACCCCTAGCCTGGGAACCTCCATATGCTGCAGGAACAGTCCTAGAAAAGGCAAAAAGACAAAAAAAAAAAAGAATAAATGTGATGGAACATGATGGAGGACAATGTGAGAAAAAGAATGTATACACGTATGACTAGGTCACTTTGCTGTACAGTAGAAATTGACAGAACACTGTAAATCAACTATAATGGGAAAAATAAAAATCATAAAATTTAAAAAAAAAGAATAACATCTTCCAAGAAAATTTACCATTGAAAGTGATTCCTTCATAAACTGTGGAGAAAGAAAATTTTTATTTGCTGATTTTGAAATAAACATGCAAAACAAAATGTTTCAGTTACTCAAAACCTTGCTCTGATGAGTTGGAAAAACACAAGATGATGATCATAACACAAAATTAAAAGTACCAAATCACGTGGTCTATAATGAGCTTACTCTCAAACCAGTACTTATTTAAGAAGTTCAACTTTTTGAACAGAAAATCTTGAAATACCTGAGTGGCAAGTGTTATCAAAGACTTTTTGTAGAAGAGTCTTAGGGATGCGACCAGTTCTTCGGACAGAATTATCTAGCCTCATTAGAGCCCAATCAAATTGACTGGCATTCCTTTTATGAGAAGAAGTGGGCTCCTCCTGAAGATAGTTCTTTTTCTCAGCAGCAATAGTATATAGCCTGACTTGGCTCAGTAGCCCTCTAGAAAATGAAACACAATGAGAAATACATTAAGTCAACTACTATTCATACAGGTAATTTCAGTGAGTAAAATTTATACAAAACTTTCGTATTAGTTACTAAACACCTAAGTCCATAGCACAAAAGCAAAAATGCTCAGAGCAGTATAAATTGGCAGGAAAGTTTTGACCCTTGCTTTACATAAAAACACATGTACATAAATTTTATGCAAAGTAGTCTCTTGAATAACTGTTTGACACTGTCTCAATCTTCCACATGGAATCATCTCAAACTAAGGCAATAATATGGTACATTTTCAGTGCTGTTTTAATCTCCTTAACCAAAACCAAGTTAATGAAGGAAAATGAAGATTATGCTACAAAGCTCCTCTCACCTCTACAAATGAGAGAGAATATCTAAAATATATCTAAAATTCTGAAGAATTCTAAAGCATTTTTCCTTTTTTTTTTTTTTGTCTTTTTGCTATTTCTTGGGCCGCTCCCGCAGCACATGGAAGTTCCCAGGCTAGGGGTCTAATCGGAGCTGCAGCCACCGGCCTACGCCAGAGCCACAGCAACACGGGATCCGAGCCGCGTCTACAACCTACACCACAGCTCACGGCAACGCGGATCGTTAACCCACTGAGCAAGGGCAGGGATCGAACCCACAACCTCATGGTTCCTAGTCGGATTCATTAACCACTATGCCATGACGGGAACTCCTCTAAAGCACTTTTCAAATGTTTTCTAGGTATAGATTATGAATTTAAAAGAAAAACAAATGTCAAATTAAAATTATGCACTTTTTAAAGGCTCATTAAGGACAAAAGAATTTCCAATCTGTCTAAATAAATCTGAAACATTTTATAGTGACAATGTTTCAGCTCTTGATTTAAATTTGTCAAAAGGCTAACTGTATACTTTCTTAATTATTTTAACAACTGCAACCATCAAAAATAAAACTAGATTCTGGTATTAAAAATCACTAATTTGGAGAAAGTCAAAAAGAAAAAAATGTTTATAGATTAAGTAAGGTCAAACTGGTACATATGCATTTACAAAAAGCAGACAACCATTAAACCATTCAATATTTTAATAATACAGGACTAACGTGCAAGCTAAATGCTCTAAAACATGAAATCAGAGACATTCCATGCTATAGAAATACAGGCTATACCTAATTTACAAATACCAAACTTAGAAATAATCCCTATGTATGAAGGAACCCCTGTCATAATTTCTGAACTGAATTTAAAACTTTTTCTGCATTCAAATCTCACACAAAATTATCTAAATCAGAGAGATTTACCTATGTAGCCCAAAATATCATAAGACTTTTCAGAAGTAGCCAGTAAATGTAACTAAATAACATACACTAAGTATATATGAACCAAGTATAATGTAAAAACACTCTACTTATTAATTCAAGAATGCCTTTAGGATGATAATCACATTTTTCAAGCATGAGCACATTTTTTTTTAACTACAGTCAAATGCCAAAATAAATACTTACATAGTAGTAAGTTTAAAAATAAAATCGTTGACTTCCTAGCCTTATGTTACTAAACTGGAAAACCTGTCACAAATTGAATGATTAAGTCCTAATCATTAAAAAGTCCTACATTAAAGCCCTACATTAAAAAGCTACAGCAGTAGTTTCACCACAAGATTATATAAAACACAGAGGCAGTAACTGACACTAGATTAGAAATTCTACCACTGCGACCTGAGACAAAAACACAACTGCTCTGGCCATCAATAATTCCACCTACGTCAATCAGTAGACTGAAAAACAATGGGAAAAAAAATCAGGATGTTAAATTAACTAAGTAAGACAGTGCCTTAGCTTTGTAAACCTAATGATCAACACTTGTAGAGAGCTGATTAAAGTGTGCTACGTGAACGGAATTAATTCAATGCTAGATTTTTACCTACAAACCACAGAAGATGCACTCCTACAAATCATTTACCCCTTATGTTCAAAAGTTTTCTCTGGTCGTTTAGCTGGCTACTGGATCTGTTGTTACTAACTATGCCCTTGTTAGTCAAGCAAACACAAAATATTATTTTAAGCCACCCAGAATAATGTGTCAGGTTCAAGTGTGCATGAAATGACATAGTCCAACGAAAGCTAATATGGAGATTTCCCATCTGTAGTGAAGTACTTTTGTCAAGTTTTTTACACAACTCAAATCTGATACACCAAAGGAGCATAAAAATAAAAACCTTTGCTTAAAGTGCAGCTTTAGAATGTAAGATCAAACAAACACAAATAAAATTCAGGCAGAAGACAGAGCTGTTAATAAACCAGCACGGCATTCTGAACATTCTAAAGCTAGTTCTTCTCACAAAGAAGTGTTTAATCCTTCACATAAGTGTGTCTGGCTTTAAGGATTGACACAAATCCTTCAAAATATGAATCTACCATAAAATAAATTGGGGAGGGGAAGGGTTACATATTTAAACCAAAGGATTCTTCACTCTTCGAAAGGATTCTCTGTGCAGTGTTTTCTACATGTCTTATTGGGCCCAGAATTTACTTTTAAATTCACCTGAACACAACCGGAAGGAAACAAGAATTCCACAGCCTGGACCAATAGGAAATGCTATGATGGGAAGGCGACAGCAGGGGGTTAAGGTGGGTCTATGCAAGGCAGGAACCTCCCCCATAGGCCTGTAGAAGCTGGAATGCACCGCCTCCAAATCTTGATGACCAAGACTGATGCAGACACATAAGGGAATTATTTTGTTGTTTCATCCAAGTGTCTTAAATGGCTCCTTTGGATTTTTGAGTTAAACTCTCAGGTTGTCCTGAGATTCCAGCACGCATTATGAACATCCAGGTTACCTGTGAATTTTCTCTGGCAAACTCTGGCACTTAAAAAGTTATTTTTCTCAGGTTTAGGGAGCTTGTTTTGTTTTTTTCTGTAATCAGTGGTATGGTTTTTGACTCTTTAAAGTGAAAAATGATTCTATAGTTGAGCGTCCACATTTCAAAAAGGTACAAGGACTTGATTATTAGATTATTATAAACAGGCTTCCATGGGACTCCCCTATTAAATCTGTAACTTACAAAAATGCTTTATTTTTTTCAAGGCATTTTCAAGTTTACAGAAAAACTGTCAGAAAGTACTGAGTTCCCATATATTATACCCTATTTCCCCTCTACCCAGTTTCCTCTGTCAACAATTTGTATCAGTGTGGAGCATTTGTTACAAGTGATGACCAATATTGATACATTCTTATTAAACTAAGGTCTCTAGTTTACAAGAGGGTTCACTCTTTGTGCCTACACATCTCACAGAACCATGCTGCCCCCAAAATGCCCTCTGCTCTACCTATTCATCCCTTCCCCCATCCTCCTGAACCCCTAGCAACCACTTTTTACTTGCCTTGTTTTGCCTTTTCCAGAATGCATATAGTTGGATCATACAGTATAGCCTTTTTCAGACTGGCTTCTTTCACCTGCCATTACACATTTAAGGTTCCTCTGTGTCTTTTCCTGGCTTGATAGCTCATTTCTTTTTAGTGCTGAATAACACACCAGTGCATGAATGTACCACAGTTTATCTGTTCACCTACTGAAGGATGTGTTGGTTACTTCCAACTTGGGGCAATTATAAATAAAGCTACTGTACACATTTGTGTGGAAGGAACTTTTCAACTAATTTGGGTAAATATCTAGGAGTGTGACTGCTGGATCATATGGTAAGCCTATGTTTACTCAGCTTTGCAAGAAACTGTCAAACTATCTTCCCAAATGACTTTACCATTTTGCATTCCGACTAGCAGTAAATGAGAGTTCCTACTGCGCCATATTCTCAACACAGGTGCCATCAGTGTTTTGGATTTTAGCCATTCCAACACGTATGCAGTGGTATCAAATTGCTGTTTTAACTTGCAATTCCCTAATGACATATGCTAGGAGCTTTGTAGGTTTTAGATAGTCTCAGTGCTATTTCTTCAAGTAAACTTTTTATTGAATTGTTACCCACTCCTTATTAATTTTGAATACACACCAAACTAATCACATACATCCTTGAAACTTTCCCTTCCCTATTCTCTTCTTCCTTTTCCACTGCTATTATCAGCCAATTTAGCATCCCTTTGGAGCTATCAAGAATTTAAAGGACACAGATACATGATAGAAGAGAAATAATCAGTAGCTAAAGTTTACTATGCAGTTAATAAATGCTAGATAATAGAAAATTATGCCTATAATTCTTGACTTCACAGATAAGAATGTAACTTGCCTAAAGTCAGAGGAAAAGCTAGTTAATGACAGGGCCAGCATTTGTACTTTGGAGAGTTTCATTCTGAAATGAGCTCAAGCAAACTAATCTGGCTGCAACAGGCAGTTACTGGAAAGTGGTAAAAATTAAACAGGGAAGGTGAGACTAGATAAGGCAAAAGTCCTACAAAAGCTGATAACAAAGGGATTTGGATTTTATGACATGCTTTTAAAATACAAAACTAATTTCCACAAAGCTCCTCTCAGCTTATTTTGTTGAGGCATTCTGTAGGCAATAGGTATCTCAAATTTATCTCATATTCTCACCAATCCCTACTTTAACGATTCCACTGAGCTTTCTTTAGCCTGTTGATATGGCTGATTGTTACCAATTTTTCAAATGTTGAGCCAGCCTTGCACACATGGAATAAACCGAACTTGGTCACAGTATATAATTCTTTTTAAACATTTAAACATACAAACACTGATTCCAATTAAATTTTAAAATGCCAAAAATTTTAAAAGATAATGCCTCCTCCTGAAATTGGTTGGTATTCCTTTTAAATTTCTCCATTGAGACTGACAACATCACCTTGACATTGTTTTCCTCAAGCTCAAAAATCTTAGAAAATTATCTTATTGCTCAAGCCCTCTCACCTTCACATCCCATCTGTTGCGCCCTCATATGCCTCTTAATGTCTAAGTTCCTTGTTCAATCCAGAATACAGGGATTTTTGCAACAAGCCCCTAGTTTCTCAGACTTCAGGTTTTCTTTTTTTCTTTTTGGTCACACCCAAGGCATGTGGCAGTTTCCAGGCCAGAGATCAAACCCATGCCACAGCAACAACCTGAAGCACTGCAGTGACAGTGCCAGATCCTTAGCCTGCTAAGCCACATAGGAACTCTGGCTTCAGGTTTTCTTCATACAACTGCCAGATCATTTATCCTCAAAACCATCTTCATGACACTACCTCTTTGAGATCCTATAATTTTTTCACTTTTATCACTACAAACAGAAGTTCTTTATCAATGTATTAAAAGATTTATTGGGAGCTCCCATCGTGGCTCAGTGGTTAAAGAATCTGACTAGGAACCATGAGGATGTGGGTTTGATCCCTGGCCTCGCTCAGTGGGTTAAGGATCTGGCGTTGCCGTGAGCTGTGGTGTAGGTTGCAGATGCAGCTGGAATCTGGTGTTGCTGTGGCTGTGCCGTAGGCTGGCAGCTACAGCTCTGACTGGACGCCTAGCCTGGGAACCTCCATATACTGCAGGTGCCGCCCTAAAAAGAAAAAAAGACAAAAAAAAAAAAGATTCATTGAGCATCTTCTATGTGTAAGGCACTGTGCCAGGATCACTCTTTCTGCTTATCTAGTGAGTAAATCTGGTCATCAACTGGTGAAACAAAAACAAAACACCAGTTGTGTTAAAGTCTGTAAAGGAAATAATCGAGGAACTGCGATCAAAGAGTAACACTGGGGTTCTACTTTGGCTAAAGTGTACAAATAAGACAACACATAAGTTTTTAACTAGGGATGAAAAGAAGCAGCCAAATGGACAGCAGAGGATGAGTATTCTAAGTAAAATAGAACAGTCAGCAGATCAAGCAGGTGGGCAACAGATAAGACAAAAGTTGGAGGGAGAAATTACGGGCTAGATTATGACGGATTCTGAAGACAAGGAGTCTGGATTTTATTCTAGGTACAGATTTTATTCCAAATACAGAACTGTATCAGAACCGTACCAAAGGTTTTTAAGCAGGGGTTATGGCATGATCGATTTCTGTTTTGAAAAGATCAGTCTAGCTGCAGGGTGAAGAAAAAATTAGGGGCAGCAAGAATTATAATGCAGATACCATTTAGGATGCTGTTGCAGCGGTCACAATGAAAGACTGATGGAAGTTTAGAGCAGGGGGCAGTGGACACGGGAAAGAAATACAATTATCACCAAGGCCCCACCTGATTTAACTGCAAATTCCAGGCAACAAATCTCACCAGTAAAATTTGCTAATTCTCATTTCATGTAATAGAGAATACTAACATAAAGGTGCCCTAGAGAAACTTAATCTTTTTTATACATCTTAATCTCTTGGGTATCATTTTCATAAACACTTGATAAGCACAATCTTAGAAACAAAACCACAAGGCTCCATGGCATGGTGGAAACACATGAGCTTAGAGATCGTGGGCTTGAGTCCTAAAGACCAGCCTGAGTTCAGGCTCTGTCATTTATAAGATGGCCAAGTTTATAAACTTTACCCACATTATCACAATCATCTCTCCTAAGCCTGTGAAATCGCAGAGATAATAGTATGCACCTCACAGAAATATCTCAAAGATTGATTGAGATAATGCAGTGTTTCCCAAAATATTGCACTTCTACTAGGAAAAGGATTTTAGCACGTAGACGAAGACTTTCCATTTCAGTAGATTTACTTTAATATTTTTAAATAACTATTACATCAAGCATTCTTGCTTAAAACAAAATAAGTTATAAAAAATGTCACCTTAAACCTAAATAAACCAATGGAAAAAATATTAAATATAAATAACATTTTACATAGAATTCAGATTTGGCAAAAAAAAAAAAAAATCTGAAGGCAGTATACAAATGCCCAATGTTTGGGCAATACTGAGAAAATACACATAAAGGATCCAGCAAAGTAAGCATAATAAATATTAACTACATATTTCTTCTTTTTAAAATGTATTAACAGGAGTTCCCATTGTGGCTCAGTGGTTAATGAATCCGACTAGGAGCCATGAGGTTGCAGGTTCAATCCCTGGCCTTGCTTGGTGGGTCAAGGATCCAGCGTTGCCGTGAGCTGTGGTGCAGGTCGCAGACGCGGCTCGGATCCCGCGTTGCTGTGGCCATGGCACAGGCTGGCAGTTGTAGCTCAGATTAGACCCCTAACCTGCAGAACTTCCATATGCTGCAGGAGTGGCCCCACCCCCAAAAAAGAGTGCTCAATACTTATTATAGAAGGCACTCAGTAACTATCCGTCGTTTTATCTTTAAAAACTTTCGTAAAGTTGTCACAGAGAACTTTCTCCCTTAATTATCTTTCCCCCAGAAATCCTCCCTGAATTTTGCAAGACCTCGATTCTCCAAAAAGTCTTGCCCAGTTAAGCTGTGCCCCAAACACTGCTTTATGCTTTATGGTTAAGTCACAGAATTTTAGACTAAAAAAGTCACTTGCAACCCTTCTACACTTGCACAACAGTCTCCTGGCTTAAAACACCAAAGCCATTCCTTTCCACCTATCCAGATGTCCCCTCCATCTCAGGCTCCTCCAGTCCAAAGGGATGTCTCTGTCTCAGCTACAACAGGAAGTGGTGAAGAGTCAGTTAACCAGGCTGGGACCTCTCATGTGATGTGGAGCAAAACACTCTGCAGCCTCTATAAAGTGAGAGTGCGACAGACTAGGTTATTCTAGAGATCCCCTCCAGAGTTCACATTATGAGATCTTATCATGTGCTTATTTACCTGTCATAGTCTCCACTTCTTAAATTTATAATGTATTATGTATACTTGCCTTTTAAAAAATGCTTTTATGTCAATAGTCCCTTCAGCACCTAAAATATAACATATTCAAAATACTTGGGAACTAAGAATCACAGTATCTGCAGCTGAATCCCAACTGGAGCTCCTGGGTAAATTACTCTACCCCTCTAAGCCTCAGTTTCCTAATCTGTAGTATCAACCCACAGAAGATGAAACGTGTGTGTGACATATAAACAGTTTGAAAATGGCAAAGATCTACACCAAAAGTACTATTATTTACCTTAATCCCCAAATCTATTTTTCCTGATTGTAACATCCTTGCTAAGCTCCTGTTCTCCTTCTCAGAAAAAGAAGCATCTTCAGTTCTGCACCATCTACTTGAGCCCCACCAACCCTACTCTGCAGTATCGATGTTGTTCCTTACTGATCCATCCATCCCTTGTCTCTTATCTCCCCTGGAGTCTATGTAAAATGTCAAGACCTAGACCTCACAAAACCTTCCGGGGGCTTCCAACCTACTTTCTAGTCAATTGTGGTAGCTTTAAGAAACTGGCTGGCCTTTGCAGTATCAATTTCCACTACACTCCACCCCCCACACCACACAGGATAAAAGATGGCCTTAAAGTTTCTCCCTGCTCTTTCTCCCCCTGGAATATTCCGACAGCTCACTAAGTGTGTCCTCTTAAACTTGAGTGATCCCCTACCACAAATGTAACTCTCTTCCCTCTGAAATGTCACAGTATTATATTCCTCTTTTGAACAGCACGAATATGACAGTTGTACATGTGCCTATCATAGGCCTCTGTAACGGATGAACAGGGAAGCAGAGGCTGAACTGCAACTCCAAAGGACCCAGAAAGACTTACAATATTTGTTTTTTGGGTTTTTTGTTTTTGCCTTTTTGCCATTACTTGGGCCGCTCCTGCGACATATGGAGGTTCCCGGGCTAGGGGTTGAATCGGAGCTGTAGCCACCGGCCTACACCAGAGCCACAGCAACACGGGATCCGAGCCGCATCTGCAACCTACACCACAGCTCACGGCAAAGTTGAATTCTTAACACAGGGAGCAAGTCCAGGGATCAAACCCGCAACCTCATGGTTCCTAGTTGGATATGTTAACCACTGAGCCACGAAGGGAACTCCAAGAAAGTTCTTTGTTTTTTTTTTTAATGAAAGGTAAACAAAGAAAAGTTTTGCTTCAACTTTAGAAGTCACAGCATTCTGTCATAGGGCATCATGTGATCTTCACTTTAAGACAATTATCAATCTAGATCCACCGCCAAACTGATACAGCTCAAAGCTTACCTTTTCTCTGAAGCCCCTAAGTACTAACAAATTTTATCACTCAATAATACTCATCCGTCCTTCTCAGACATTCCTGGAAATCAAGATCATAGTGGATCTGTAGGGATTCACTGCACAATGGGATAAGTAAGCCTTTAAACTCCTTTGCATCTCACACATATTCCTTCATCAGTCTCTAAGATCTTCACTGATTCACGAACAGACATTTGACATCTACTATGCGCCACAAAGTTAGACAACAGGGGAGGCAAAAAGGGTAAGACAAAATCCCTGCCTTCAGGAGTTCCCGTGGTGGCGCAGTGGTTAACGAATCCGACTAGGAACCATGAGGTTGCGGGTTCGGTCCCTGCCCTTGCTCAGTGGGTTAACGATCCGGCGTTGCCGTGAGCTATGGTGTAGGTTGCAGACGCGGCTCGGATGCAGCGTAGCTGTGGCTCTGGCGTAGGCCGGTGGCTACAGCTCCGATTCAACCCCTAGCCTGGGAACCTCCATATGCCGCGGGAGCGGCCCAAGAAATAGCAAAAAAAAAAAAAAAAAAAATCCCTGCCTTCAAGGAACTTAATACCAGGTCTGGAGGGCTGGTGGGTGCTTTGAGTTTTCTCAAGAAGGGAGTGATCCAATGGGAGAAGGCATCCAGAGAGATTTAACAGAGAAGAGGAGACACATAACAAGAGTGAAGGTCACAGTCAAAGGCAAAAAGATGTGCACCATGGCCCATCAAAGCCTTGCTGGCTCACAGACCAGCAGCACCTTTATCATCTGCAGGTGTGTTAAAAATGCAGATTCTCAAGCCCCTGCCTATACCTACAAAATCAGAACCCGCATTTCCACAAGAGCCCCAGGGAATCCATATGCTCATGATAGTTTCAGAAGCCCTGATGTAGAGGACTTCAAAGTAGTAGTTTGGTATGGCTAGGATAGAGGACACCATGGGAATGAACTCAAGAAGTGAGCTTGCAGGAGTTCCTGTTGTGGAGCAGCGGAAACAAATCCGTCTAGCAACCATGAGGTTGTGGGTTCCATCCCTAGCCTCACTCAGTGGGTTAAGGATCCAGCATTGCCATGAGCTGTGGTGGCAGGTTGCAGACGTGGCTCAGATCCTGCATGGCTGTGGCTGTGGCGTAGGCTGGCAGCTGTAGCTCCGATTAGCCCTCTAGTCTGGGAACCTCCATATGCCATGAGTGTGGCCCTAAAAAAAAGAAAGTGAGGCTGCAAGCCACCAGTGTCTGATTTTAAGTGGGAAAAAGATGTGATCAAATTATGGGGGAAACAATGGAATAATGTGAGGGTTGGAGAAAAAGGGGAATTATTCCAGATGAAACAGATCTAAGAGAACTTAACCATTTGTGCAATCAATACATAGGGGCAGGGTGGGGACAAGGAGGTGAGAAATCTCTAGGAAGCAAGCAGAAATTGCAACATCCACTGTAATAGGAAACACATGAGGAACAGATTTGGGGGGAAAGACAAATTCGGTTTGATATTTTCCTTTTTTTTAATTTTTAAATTGAAGTATAGTTGCATTAGTTTCTGGTGTACAGCAAAGTGATGAATCCAGTTTGAGAGGTGATGGGTTTAGAGTTCAACCAGTGGAGGTGCCCAGTAGTCTATAACCAGGAGGAGAAATATTGCCATCATCAAATAGGCAGGCATGGGCCGATGCTCTGAAAATGGAAGAGGTCACCCAAAGGGAAGGTCACAACTGCAGCTCTGATCTGACCCTGGCCTGGGAACTCCTTATGCCACAGGGTGGCCAAGAAAGAAACAATAACAATAAAAAGTAATAAATAAGACAATGATAGCTTTTCCCAGTGGCGTGACTGCAATGGGTTGGAAGAGTGAATGTTAAGTGAGGAAATGAAGAAGACAGGAGTACAGACAGGGAGGAGAGACTAGGAAGCATCTTAAGCTCAGTTTGGGGAAACGTTTTATTTTTCAGGTGAGAAAGATGTGGGCATGCTTACAGGCTGTGGATAGGAAACTGTTTAGAAAGGGTTCAGAATCCAGGAGAAAAAAGGAAACAAATACTTTATTATTGCTTACTATGAGCTGAGCATACGGTGGTGAACAAGACAAAGTTTTGCCCACATGCAACTCACTTTCTACTAAGGAAACAAAGAGCAAGCAGATAAATAATATCAGATAGGAGTTTCTCCTGTGGCTCAGCATGTTAAGGATCCAGTGTTGCTAGAGCTGTGGCTCAGATTTGATCCTTAGCTCTGGAACTTCCATATGCCACATGTGCAGCCAAAATCAAATCAAATCAATCAATCAATCAATCAGACAAGTGAGACACACCATGATAAAACTGAAATAGGGTTGTTTTTTAAATTGAGTGTTAAGGTAAGACCTTTCTGAAGAGACAGCATTTAAGATGAGTCCTGAGTGACAACAGATGAGCTTTACAAAGAGGGGAAAGGCTTGTGACCTCTATTTTACAGCAACAAACTGAGGATCAAAAAGCTTAGGTGGAGTTCCTGTGGTGGCGCAGTGGAAACAAATATGACTAGGAACCATGAGGTTTCGGGTTTGATCCCTGGCCTTGCTCAGTGGGTTAAGGTTCCAGCATTGCTATGAGCTGTGGTGTAGGTCAAAGATGCTGCTCAGATCTGGCATTGCTGTGGCTGTTGTGTAGGCCGGCAGCTACAGCTCCAATTAGACCCCTAGTCTGGGAACCTCCATATGCTGCAGGTACGGCCCTAAAAAGACAAAAAGACAAAAAACAAAAACAAAAAAGCTTAGGTAACATTATGCAGCGAGTAAATGGAGCCCAGGTCTGATGAGGACCCAGACCACTACCCTTTCTACTAGACTGGGTTCCCTTTACTGTTTTCCTCAAATGCAACCGTAGAGATGAACTTTAACATCGACCCTCCTTGGCCTAACAAACACATGAAGGACTAAAAAATATGAATAATTGGCATAACTTTCTCAAAAGAAACTCTTTGAAAGCAGAGGCATGACTTCTAAGGGTTAGCTGTTCAGGTCTAATGGGCAAATAAATCTAGGTAGGCTCCAAGTTATAAGTAGGCTATGTTCCAAAAATGTATAACTAAGTTGTTAAGAAGTCATAAAACATTTCCTCATATAACTTTATACATATAGTTGGCTTCCAGCCTGGTTCACAAAAATCCACGCAATCACAGCTATTACTGTTATTATGATAGTAATTAAGAAAGTATTAACTAGGTACCAGGTCCTATATTTTTTACAGATAATCTCATGCAATACCACCAGCACTATTACTACTCCCTTCTTAGAACCGAGGAAAGTGACGCCTGGAGATGTTAAGTAACTTATCTGATGGCATAATGCAAATGAACAGAGAAGCCTAAAGTCCTCCCCGTGGCCAATTCCAGATCCTTAACTCTTAATCTTTGTGCTGTCTCTCAAAGTATCTTTACATATAAACATGTCTTTCCAAAATCAGTTTTTCTCCACTTCTAAAACCTTGGTGCCCATCTACTCTTCTCAAGTAATCCTACTCAACACTTTTATCAAACCCCCTTATCCCCTCCCTTGCAAAGTCTACACCAAACACATCTCCTGATAACCCACAACCCAAACAAGCATTTATCCACATATTTAACCCCCACGGAGAATGTAACTTGCCTTTGCACCGCCGGTTCCCACAGAGTGCCTGAAATGTGTTCACTTATCCATTCTTTAACACTTTCAAAGCCTACTGTGTCAATTCTTAGCCCACAGCACATCGTCGTAAATACTGAGAGGTAAACTCCACCAAAAAAACGCAGTCAAGAGCCCAAACTGACCATAATTAAACGTTCACCGCTACGTTATCCCGAGCTTTTGAAATCTAAGTCCTAGCTGGTTAGAAAACACCAATAAGACTTGCACGTGGGACAACACCCCAGAGGGTCAATCACAAGGGAAAAAGTAAACCTAATCCCTGACAGCAGCCTTCAAAGCCCGCGTTTCCTAGGCCGTTGGTAACCCTAGGACAGGAAGACCGAGTCCGAGGCGGCGAGGGCAGGATCCATGCCGGAAGCAAGCCATGCCTCTAGCTGTGACCTTCTGAAGGCGACCGTCCCTGTCACCCGAAACTCCCCGGGTGGGGAGCGTGGTCCGAGGCCCGGGGACGCCTGGCCCTGAAGCGCCAAGGAGAGCGTGGAGAAAGCACAGGTGAGACCCGGCCCCCGCCCGCATCCACGACCCCGGAGGATGGCCGCACTGCCAGGAGACTGGGGTAAGCAGCCGAACACTCACCCGGCGACAGGCCCGGCGCGACCGGCGGGCAGACAGAAGGCGGCGTGCGGCCGGCCCGGGCCACCCGTGAGGAGTCGCAGGGATAGCGGGAGGCTCTTGGCCGCCCTGGCACGGAGAAGCCAGCGAGCGGGTCTCAGCAGGGCTGCCATGGCTCGGCTGTCCCTACGGCAGGAAGCACGCTCGGCGAGAAGGACAGGAGGAGCACGTGACCGCGGGGTCGCCCGGCGCGGGAGAAACCAAAAGGCGGGAGTTCCAGATAAGGGGGGAGGCACGTGTTGTTATAACTTGAAAAATGAAGATACACGTTTCTCCGAGGATTTTTAAGCCCTGTAAGATGTTGATAGAATGAGATGTCTTGGTTTATCATTTTAGAGAGCGTCTTTTTACGTTCTCTTTTCTTCATGACAGCGTGTTCAGTCCTTCCACCCCTTCACTTTTCAGTTGGTAGAGTCGGATGAGGTCGACTCCTCCCAGATTGGCGCAAAGGCTTGCGGGGGGCCAACTAGCGAGAATATCCGGGAACGCTGGAGAAGCGCGAACTGTGAAGGTCCCCGAGTGTGCGACAGTTCTTTGCGGCATGTGGGTGTTCCCGCTGAAGTTCTGCAGTTGCGGCTTGGTGCCCAAGTTGTCGCGCCTCCAGAAAGGAACGTTTTATACTCTCAAAAGTGTGGGACAGGAAAAACGTTAACGACCCTTGTACTGTGCTAGGGGCCTCCAGGGTTAAAATGTGCTGTGATGTGTATGCTTGGGGCCTGGGGACAGTGTAAAGGAGTACAGTTATCCAACCCTAAGTCAATAAGCAGTGCCTCGCTTTATGAAATGGATAGATTCGAAGGCAGGGCGTTAGTTTTAAAGCTGGAAGTGAATGCATGATATGCCCCAACTCCCGTCCCGCCCCTTCTTTCCGTAAATGCACCGGCATGGGACATAAGATAAAGGCATGTTTAAGAGTCCGGAGCCAAATCTGGGAATAAGACAGGTGGCCCCCTGCCTTATGGTGAGGGAAGTGTATCCTGTGCACACGTGGAAAGCCGAGAACAGCTTCAAGTGTAGCCAGCTCGCCGACGCCCTCTTCACTCAGCTGTAATCTTAAGAGTTTCCAGGTGGAAGTTTTTTTTCCAGAAGCCCTCTAGGGTTATTTCCTGTTTGGCTATTTATCCCACTGGACACAGAGCTCCTTGAAAACGGGACTTGTAGCCAAAGCCCCTACCCAGTCTCAAGCATCCCAAGCGCACAGTAGGCTACATTAAATAATTTCTGAATACATGTGTTTGGGAATTATCTAGCTCATTTCTCCTTTGTGGGAGAAGAAAGATGAGTTCCAAAAAAGGTTAAATGATTTACTCTGGGTTATATATACGACGAGGCGTTAGGATATAATTTATTCACCCATTCAGCAGAAACTTATCGAACACATAATTAGTGCCAGGCATTATTTGAGATGTGGATACGGCGGACAACAAAACAAAGTCTGGACTTTGATTAATCGCTCGAAAGTTTAATTTGCAAAGACAGATAAGAACTGCGATGTAAAATAAATAAGGGTGGGATTGAGGGTAGCATGTCTAGTCTCGTCAAAAGACAATGAGGACTGTATGAGAGGAAAGAGGAGAGGGAAGGTGGGCTTGGAGATCTGAAAGGCAGTTGGAGATCCCAAAGGCAGGATGTTAGAGGTGGCTGTGAGGACTTTGATTTTTACTCAAAATGAGATGTGAAACCATTGTAAAGTTTAGTGTGTTGCTGTGGTATGAATCCATTTGCATTTTTAAAGGATCACTCTGGGAGTTCCTGTTGTGGCTCAGCAGAAACGAACCCGACTGGGATCCATGAGAACGAAGGTTCGATCCCATACCCGGCTCAGTGGGTTAAGGATCCAGCATTGCCACAAGTTGTGGTGTAGGTCGCAGACTCATCTCAGATCTGGCTTTGTGTACAGCTACAATTTGGCAGCTACAGCTACGATTTGACCCCTAGCCTGGGAACTTCCATATGCCTCAGGTGTGGCCCTAAAAAAGACAATGATAATAATAATAATAAAGGATCACTCTGGCTACTGGTTTAAAAGGTAATTTTAAGGGAATAAGGGTAAGTAAAAGTAGGGAGACTAGTAAGGAGGCTCTTTCAATAAGCAGAGTAGAAATGGAGTGGCTTGGATGAGGATGATAGCAGGTAAGATAATGAGAAAGGGTCAGATTCTTACTTTATTTAAATAGTAGAACCAAGAGCATTTACTGATGGATTGTCTCTGGGGTGTAAGTAAAAAAATGACTCCAAAATGTTTGGCCTGAGCAATTAGAAAGATGGAAATAGCACTGATTAAGAAGGGAAGGGGAGAAGCAGGTTTAAAAGGTGAAACCCAAAGTGACCTTCTGGAATATTAAGCTTGGGGTGCCTGTTAGACAAATGTCAAGTTTGAGTAGGAGACTGGCTGTATGACATACAAATCTGGAGTTCAGAGCTTGAGATACACTTTGGAGTCTTTTGTCTATATCTAATATTTGATACCTGAGAAATGGATGAAAGCACCCAGGAAGATATGGATAGATAGAAGATGAGGTCAAAGGACTGAATCTTACAACAGTTCAGTATTTAGAGGATGCAAAGATGAAAATTCAGCACAGGAAACTGAGAAAGAATAGCCAAAGAGGCAGAAGGAGAACCAAGAGAGAGTGGTGTGTTCACAAATTTTAAGGAAGGAATTCCCAAGCGTATAAAATACTTCTGTTTGTTCTGATAAAATGAGCACTCAACGTCAATCATGGGATCTCTCAACTCAGAGGTCCCTGGTGATGCTCAGAAGAGCCATTTTGGTGACATATTTATTCAGTCAAAAGATTCATTGAAGTGAGTTTAAAGGTACATGAAGGACGGGAGGTGGAGACAGAGTATAAACAAACCTTTGTAGAAAATACTGTGAAGGAAGGAGCAGAGAAAGGGTAGGATCTAGATGAGGATGGGAAGTCAAGGGAGGTTTTTTTTAAGATGGATTAACAGCATATTTGACGCTGATGGGAATTATCCATATTTAACTATTTAAGTTAGTTTAAACTAAATAAACAGATTTTAAATTCAGTTACTAGTAATTAACCACATTCAGGTACTCAATATCTACATATAATTAGTAGCTACCTTTTTTTTTTTTTTTCCTTTTTAGGGCCTCACCCATGGCATATGGAAATTCCCAGACTAGGGGTCCAGTCGGTGGAGCTGCAGCAGCTGGCCCTCGCCACAGCCACAGTAACTTGGGATCCAAGCCACATCTGCAAACTACACCATAGCTCATGGCAATGCCAGATCCTTTAACCCACTGAGACTAGGGATGGAACCCAGGTCCTCATGGATACTGTTTGGGTTTGTTACTGCTGAGCCATGACAGGAACTCCTGTAGCTACCATATTTGACATCACAGACAGAGAACAATTTCATCATCATAGAAAATTCTACTAGACAACACTATAGTAGAAGGTAAAGAATTGATAATGCATGAGACAGAAAGAGTACATTGAGTGTGCAAGATGGGGTAGGATCAAGTACAAAAGTGAGGGTTTGGAGTTCCCATCGTGGCACAGCAGAAACAAATCTAAGAACCATGAGGTTGCCGATTTGATCCCTGGCCTCACTCAGTGGGTTAAGGATCCGGCATTGCCATGAGCTGTGGTGTAGGTTGCAGACGTGGCTTAGATCTGGTGTGGCTGTGGCTGTGGTATAGGCCGGTGACTACAGCTCAAATATCACCCCAGCCTGGGAGCTTCCGTATGCCTCGGGTACAGCCCTAAAAAGACAAAAAAAGGAGTTCCCATCATGGCGCAGTGGTTAACGAATCCGACTAGGAACCATGAGGGTGCGGGTTTGATCCCTGGCCTCGCTCAGTGGGTTAAGGATCCGGCGTTGCTGTGAGCTGTGGCGTAGGTCGCAGACGTGGCTCAGATCCCGCTTTGCTGTGGCTGTGGGTAGGACAGTGGCTACAGCTCTGATACGACCCCTAGACTGGGAACCTCCATATGCCAAGGGAGCAACCCTCAAAACGCAAAAGGACAAAAAAAAAAAAAAGAAGAAGGACTAGACGAGACATGTGGATGCAGAATCAGGCTGGTAGAGATAGTGGTGAGAATGAATGGATATTCTCTTCTACGTGCTTCTAGCTCTGAAACCCTTAATCCCCAACCAACATTCTCTCTGTTCTTGTACCAGACTTCCTCTTGAAGTATAAGGCAATACTAATGAAATTTGTCTGGCTATCACGAAAGCATTCACTGTTTATCAAGCACTTAAAGTTCTAACACACAGCAAGTTAAGTGCTAGAAAAAATATGGGCAAAAGCAGGTGGGGTCCTTATAGTTGTGGAGTTTACATTCTAGGGGGCAAGGCAGATATTAATCAAATAATCACAAAAAATGTATTACACACTGAAACAGAAAGGAAGTAGATACGTTTCCTTGAGAGAGCCTCCTCTGGGAGTCAAAAAAGTTTCCAGGGAAAGGATCTTAAGTTGAGGTCTGAAGGATGAATAGTTGTTAATACAGGCAAGGTACGTGCACACGTGTGTGTATTTAAGAGAGAAGGCGTGGGGTTTGCTTGTTTTTCACTTTAGACTTCCAAGTTGTTCTTAGATTTCTTTAGTTTACAGAAGCTGTGACATAGAGGAAGAGAAGTCCAGGTTGATCATCCTCCCTTAGTTTATTCTGAACTTTGAAATGGATTTAGGTGTCGGTGAAAAAATGAGGGGTCCCTATCCCAGGAAATAGACTAGCCTTTGAACAGAATCTTAGCAGTTTAGAAGCTAGACTTTACAAAAGTTCTTAATTGCTTGTACACCTTTTAATGTGTAAAGATGGTGATATCTACCCTTTCTTCCCAGCATTTTTTTTTTTTTTGGAATATTAAGTGAAGTACTTACAGGCACATAGGAAACTGAAAAACCATGTTGCTACCATTATTGTTGTTGCTTTTCATGATCAAGCCTAAACCTCATGAATCTCAGTTCATCTCTAGTCTTTCCTTAGTGTCCAATTTTTGACACCAACATCTTTACTGCCTAATAGCCTATAGCTAGTGTACCGAATTCCTAACTCAGTTTATTCACCGCTAAATGCTTCGTGTAAGCAAAGCACAGAGCAGGTTACATCTCAGGGCATACCACACTTGATGAGCTTAATTTATAGGAGAGGATAAAACACATTGTATACAGATAACCATTAATTAGGCAGTGTGATGAGTACAATGGAGAAGTGGCAAGCCAAATGATAGCCAGGTGGGAAAACAGAAGAAGATTTCATGGTGAGAATGACATTTCGGCCAATGACATTGGAGGCTGGGCAAGACGTGAAAGAGTGACATGATGGTGAGAGGACTTCTTGGAAGAGGGAACGAGGAGAGCAAAGATACAGAGCTCTTTTCTGGACATCCACCCATCCCTCCTAAAACTGCAAAAAGTGTTTTGGGACACAAAATCTGCCCAGAGCCTGTCTGGAAAAGGAGAGGATCACTAAACCAGTGGCTATGGCTGACGGTAAGAAAATATGTTTTTTTGTTTGTCTTATAGTTTTATTGCCGCGCCCACAGCTTGTGGTAGCGCCCAGCCCAGGGATTGATCCCAGTCACAGCTGTGACCTACACCACAGCTGCTGCAATGCCAGATCCTTTAACCTACTGTGTCAGGCCAGGGGTCAAACTCCAGCCTCCGCAGAGACCTGAGTTGCTGCAGTTGGATCCTTAACCCACTGTGCTATGGTGGGAACTCCAGAAAGTGTTTTATAAATGACACAAGTACACACATGCCAAAAAATTTTATAAAACAGTAATGAGCCTTGCTACATGTGGTGCTGTTGGATATTTGCTCATCTATTTCCTTCTGCTTCACTTTTTTTTTTTGGTCTTTTTAGGGCCGCACTTGCAGTATATGGAGGTTCCCAGGCTACGGGTCAAATCAGAGCTACAGCTGCCAGCGTATACCACAGCCACAGCAACGCAGGATCCGAGCCATATCTGCAACCTGCACCACAGCTCATGGCAACGCCAGATCCTTAACCCACTGAGCAAGGCCAGGGATTCAACCCGCATCCTCGTGGATGGCAGTCGGTTTCGATAACCACTGAGCCATGATGGAAACTCCTACTTCATCTTTTAAAATGCTGATTGACTTTAATTCAAACAAACCAGAAGACATTTTTAGATACTTGAGCTAAATGGAAGTACATTAACATACTATATGGAATTTTCCTGAGGATACCCCCCCCCAAGGAATAAAAGCAAGAACAAAAGGAGATAAGAAGTAGGAGTTCCCTGGTGGTTTAGCAGGTTAAGGATCTATCATTGTCACTGCTGTGGTGCAGGTTTGATCCCTGGCCCGGGAATTTCCACAAGCCATGGGAGCAGACCAAAAGAAAAAAAAAAAAAAAGAAACAAGCATGGCAATATCTTGATATTGGTTGAATCATGGTGATGGGTGTATAGGAGTTCATTTTATTATTCTATTTTGTGTATGGTTTTAAGTGTTTGTAGAGAAAAAGATCTTAAATGCTGGTTGTGTTTTAACTTCACTCCTCAATACAGCATAACTTGAAACTTGAGAAACACTGTACTCAATCATGTCAATAAAAATGCACAGGCAGCAGCAGCAGGCATACAGATGTATCCGGCTGTACCTCTTAGAGCTAGAGACCTGTTCATGAGAACAACATGGTTGATTTCTTTAGCAGATAGTTGCTCAAACATCAAAGCTTGCTGTTGTTAAATCATTTTACATAAAATGCGAAAGAGCTGAGATTGTAACCATTCCCATCTAAGACAAACCTTTTCATTTAAGACCAAAGTTCAAAAAAAAATTGTCTTCAAAATTCTAAGCTGAAAGTATGGTACTCAAAGCCCTGAATGGGAAATTTACAAGGTAGTGGACATTAATCTCCTTTTGCTTTGATCAAATTAACCTTTTTTTTTTGGCCTCATAATAATTTATGAGGAGCCACGGAATAGTCAAAAAATAGAACTGATCATTCATAATTGTTTGTTGGCCTTTTTGGAGTCTCCTCCAATTTTCACACAAATACATCCAAAATAGTGTGAACAAAGGACCAAGCAAGCGATTGCCTCGAGTATAATAGCCTCTTTTGCTTAAAAGCCTTAACATATTTTAAGCAGCAAATTTAATGTTTAGCTATGATTGTATTTTCTCTTAAGGCAACTTGTCTGATGAGTCAAGGGCTTTTTCCATCTGTAACTACATTTTTCATATCCAAATGTATTCATGTATGTAATTCCCAATTATTCAAAAAATATTCCGCTCAGACCTTTATTTGCACACAGCCCCAAGATTCTCATTATAAGTGGGAGTCCAATTTGTCATTGTTGCACCCTTCAGCAACACTTCTGTCAAACAATAATTCTTTCATAAGCGCATTAACCAGAAAGACAGATGCAAGGTCATTTACTATAGGAAAGTAACCAGCACTGGAAACAAGGGGTTATGGCTGATATTTTCCCAGTGTTACCATGTGCGAAGGCTGAAAGTTTATGTGTTTCCCACAGGGCGGATAGTGTCTGGATAAATCAATACAGAATAGTAGTCAAACATAATTGGCATTTCAATGTACTATACTCTGAGTCCCTTCAAGACAGAAAACAGTTATCATCCTTAGGAACCAGCTGAACGTAAACTTACTTTTATTAACAGACGTTCATTCATTCCTAAAATGTGACACGGGTCTCTTAAATTTCCTGTTTCATCCAAGTTTCTTGTTTGTTTTGAAGGAACTAGAAAATGTCTTGAATTTTCTCCGCGCTGTAGGTGATGCGAAATTTTTGTTTCGGCTTGTGTCTAAGGGTTGAAAATAATTTATCCTTTAGTAGTTGGACACTTATGCAATTTACCTTCCATCACTTCAGTTTAATTTGAAAGGAAAATTAATAGCGTTTACTTGTGCTTCGTAAAGAATACATGGATTTTTCATTGCCTTCAGTTGTAAAGACATCGATATAGCTGTTGTTTTTGGCTACCCTCTTGCTCCCCAGGCCTGAGAGGGAGGAATGCCAATCACTGGAAATGAGGTACAGGGAGGAGGATGATGTGGAAACCGGTGTGTGTCTTGGGGGTGTCTCCCACTAGCGAGCGATTGATGTATTTTAAATTGAGTGTGGGACGGTTGAATTATGTTAGATTATAGCACTGTTTTGAATTACATATGGGAAGAAAGATATGTGTTTATCACCGCATGTTAGGAGAAGGAGACTATGTCAGCATGTTCTCTCCCCACCCCCGACCCCGGGTGGTTCCTCAGTGTCTCCCCTATGTTCAACTTCCTCTGATTTCCAGTATCACCCCCAGCTTGTGGTCACAGGGATCAGCTCAGGAGCCAGGCCCAGCCTGTGAGAGAATCCCATCCTTTTGTCTCGAGTGATGGGGCCCCAAATGAAGGCAATTGGCATAATTCATTGAATTTTACTAACTGCAGCTGGTAGAAAGGATGTCTTATCTGAGAGTTATTCGCCATGAAAATGTGAATCAATAATTGCTGGTGGCCCTTCTCCCTGCCCCATGAAAACACCTGTGTGTAGTAGGAAAAATGAGAAAAATACAGAGAAGCAGAGCCAAGGTCTAGGGAGAAACCTGATGACTTCATTAGTGTTTCTGTATCCACTTGTGCTTGAAGCCAGATCGACTCCTGGACTTTCCAAGTGCCTGAACCAGTAAATCCCCTTTGTACTTAAGCTAGTTGGAGAGATGTTTTTGCTGTTGCCCTGGGAAAAGGCCCAACTCAGTACACATTGAGTCTGGATAGAATAATCATTCTCCCTGGTTTTAGGTTTAATTCTTTAACAGGATGGTTCTTCTAGACATAAATGTTGATTCTTTATTATTTTTAATGGTGTTGTTTGTTTTTTGCTTTTTAGGGCTGCACCTGTGGCATATGGAAGTTCCTGGGCTGGGGGAGAATCAGAGCTACAGCAGCTGGCCTACACCACAGCCACAGCAACATGGAATCTGAGCCACGTCTGCGACCTACACCACAGCTCACGGCAACGCTGGATCCTTAACCCAGCGTTAAGTTTGATCCCTGAGTGAGGCCAGGGATCAAACCTGCATCCTCATGAATACTAGCCAGGTTCATAACCAGCTAAGCCACTTTGGGAACTCCCTGTTTTTCATGTTTTAATTCATCCTCCATGTTATTTCTTTATCATTTTGTTGATTGTAACTTCATTACATTTTAAAGAAATAATATACTGAAAGTGCTGGAAGATTAAAATATATCCAAGCTATACTCCAAAGCAAAACTATACTCCTTTCCCTGTTTTAAAAGGGGACAAGTCAAGAATAAATGAAATTTTTTTACGCAATCTGATACACTCCAAACTGAAACTAACACACCAAAAATATTGCACAGCAAAATAGTGCAAGAGGTTGAGGGGGAACACCCTAGAGCAAAGGCGCTTGGTTTGCTGACCAAGTGGCTTGGAAATAAGACTTTTAAAGAAAAACGTCTCAAGTTCTATGCTACACTCTAGCACCACCTCCCCAAATATAATCAGCTGCACTTTGTTAAGATGCTTAGTTTCTTTAACTTCTACAGACCGCATGACAGATGTTACATAAACTCCCCTGAGGTTACACAAACTCCCAGGGGATGCACACCAAATTATAAATTCACTGAGTGAATTACATAAGTTAACGCATTTAACATTCCTAATGGTTCTATAAGGTGGGTTCTGTTGTTAACTACATTTTATAAATGAGGAAGCTGAGGCACAGAAAGGCTCATTTGCTCAAGATCACACAGCTAGTAAGGGGTTGAGCCAGGTCTGAAACCCAGGCAGGCTGGTTCCAAAGCCAGTTTATCTAACCACTCTCCTACACTGTTTAAAAATAATGACTGCAGTGCCCAGACATAGCAATAACGGTGATAACTGCAGGCAGTCCAGTAGAAGACATATTTGGTGTCATCTGGGGTGTGTCTACTCTTCCTCCCAGGACCTCTTCCACCCCAGCCAACCCTGATTTCTCTCATTTCCGAACTTCTTATGCTCAACCCCAAATCAGTATTGTGAAGGCTGGCATTTCATTCTATTCGTCTGGCCTTCTCAACTGGAGGAGAAATTGAGAACTCAGGTCCAGTTTTACCTCTCCCCTTGCTTGTGGCACCTGGTGCAGGACACCAGGAAGTTATTGGGAAGTGCTCAATTGATTTTAGAAATCTGTGGCTTGTGAATTTTAAGTTCATTTAGGACTGAATTCATGAGATTGACATTACATTTTACCAGTTCCCGCCCATTTTCAGTTTTGGATGTTTAATCAGAGATTTCCTTCTTTAGTCACACCAGATATTCTTTTATTAGTCCACACTACTCAAAGCTCACATTTATTTTGCTAATCAAATTGGTGTGGGAAGGTTCTTTTCCTGCAGCTGAGAGCCGTTCTTGAAAGATTTTCCTTTTGAGAAAGCTTCCAGCAAGCTCTTGCCTCTTTAACTTTTGTTTGTTTTCTAGAAACACCCATGCTGGGACAAAATTACTTTATCAAGATGCCGGTGATTGAAAAGACATTCTAAATATCTGTCAATGGTAAATCATAAACCTTGTTTGGAAACCCTTTTGTCAAGCCTGTGAACCCTCAGAGGAAAGTGTTTTACCTAGTACTGCTAAAATAAGCTTGGAATTTGGAAATGCTGTAGGCTTGATTGCATTGACTTAGAAATTGAATCATTACGAACTTAACCTCCGAGAGGGTTTTCCATGATTGTTTTATTCAGCTTTACTGACTACACTGCCCATAGCAACTCTGGCAATGATTCCCCTAGCAGCATGAAGGGGCTGCCCAGCTGTAGAAATTCATGACGGCTGCATTCGCTTGCAGAGTCTGGAAAGATCTAAGGTCTTTGGAGACTAGAAATGTGTTTTTTCCTTGTCTTAACTGGCAGTATGAGCCTCTGGCATTTCCAAGTGCAAGTCATTAGTGTCCACTGGGGTGATGTTAATCTGTCTGTGTTTCAGTCCCAGGACATTTTCCAGTTGCTTCTGCCACAACGATCTCTGCCATCTCAGTGCCTCCGATGCCTCTTGTGAATTCAGGAAGCTCTGCAGTGCTAGCAGGACTTCACAAAAACCAGTTGCTACCCCATCTTTTTTCTCTTCCATCTTTCTGTCTTCTTTAAAGAACTCTCAAAGCTTATTTAAAAGATGGGGCTTCTATTTGGCATTTTCAAACTTGACCTGAAAAACTTGTTGTTTTCAGGTTTTTTAAATTCTCAATAGCAAGGAGACTTTATTTTCAATTTAGGGCTTGAGTCATACAGACTGGGGAACTTAGGCTGACATTGCTCACATTCAGGAGAAAGAGAAGACCAGAGGATGGAGAGGAGGGAGACCTGAGAATTGCCAGAAAGCAGACAAAAACAAGGCTCTTGAATGGTTTGGAAGGGACTCAGGAAAGCCAGAGGGTCCAGGTGATATTGGAAATGGATGTGAGGGGTCGGAATTGTCAGGACAGCCTGTGCTTCTCCATCTTCCTGGAAAGACCAAGCTGCACGTCTGCTGTCTGAGCTATAGTTTGGGAGAAGGCCAGAAGCGGGGAGGTGTTCTCCTTTCATCAGATCGTTCCAGACTTCGCAGTGGGTTGATATGATATGGAGCCAAACCACATCGAAGAGCTAGTTGATGGTTTTTAAGAGCCTTGGCCTTTTATTGAATCATCAGAAAAACCAAGGCTGTAGGTGCTGGTAAAGTGCCAGATTAATTATTCAGAAACAAGTGCCTGGGATTGGACCAAGTGTTGTCTCATTAGCATGCAGTGTCCATGCTGGAGTCTGGTTAGAAAAGCCACAGGGGCTGCAGGAGGAGTCGATGGGAGGGAAACAGGAGAAAAGCAAAATTACCTTTCCCTATGTTGTGCTATGAACCCCCGTCCCCAATACAGGGTACTCTCCAGTCATGTGCTCTGGCCCAGGCCCTGTTCTGGAATATGCAAGACAATTATTCTTCCAGCCTCCTGAATCTCTGCCCATGAACTTGGCTTTCTTTTCACTTACAACTCACTGTGCCTAAGGCCAGCCCTCATGCTTTTCTTCAGATCTCACCTCCCTGGCCTACTTAAGGACTTCACTCCTGAAATTTTCTCTTCTTATTCCGACGCCATCAATGTCTCCTTTCTCCTAAAGGATTCCTATTAAGCATGCATTCCAGTGTATTTTCCACCTCTCAAGTCTCTTCTCCCTCCAGCTACTCTTTTTTTTTTTTTTCCATTTATAGTAAAATCCCTGTCTATTATGGGGGTTCTCTATATTGGTTTTTTCCCCCCTACTCTATCAGTTTCCATTCAGTCTCTTTTTAATTTTTTTATTTAAATTATAGTTGATTTACAATGTTCCTTCAATTTGTGCTGTATGGCAAAGTGACCCAGCCACCCATATGCACTCATTCTTTTCATTTTTCCATCATGTTCTAACCCACGAGACTGTTCCTTCAATTTGTGCTGTACCCTTCTCCCTCTCTCTCCCCTCCCCCCGGGGAAACACAAGTCTGCCCTCCATGTCCGTGATCTGTTTCTGTCTTATAGATAGATCATTTGTGCCATATTTTAGACTCCACATATATCATAGGGTATCTATTCTCTTTCTGTCTTACTTCATCTAGTATGAGAACCTCTAGTTCTATCCATTTGCCACAAATGGCATTATTTTTTTCCTTTTTATGGTTGAATAGTATTTCATTGTATATATGTACCACATCTTTTTTTTTTTTTTCTTTTTAGGGCTACACCCACAGCATATGTAAGTTCCCAGGCTAGGGGTCAAATCATAGCTGCGGCTGCTGGTCTACACCACAACCACAGCAATGTCGGATTCGAGCCATGGCTGTGACCTACAGCACAGCTCATAGCAATGCCAGATCCTTAACCTACTAAGAGGGGCCAGGGATTGAACCTGCATCCTCAGGGATCCTAGTTGGGTTCATTACCACTGAGCCTTGATGGGAACTCCTGAACCACATCTTATTAATCCTCTCATCTGTCAATGGACATTTGGGTTGTTTCCATGTCTTGGCTATTGTGAATAGTGCTTCAGTGAACATAGGTACATGTATCTTTTTCAATGAAAGTTTTGTCCAGATATATGCCCAGGAGTAGGATTGCTGGATCATATGGTAGTTCTATATTTAGTTTTCTGAGATACCTCTGTGTGGTTTTCCATAGTGGTTGGACCAATTTACACTCCCACCAACAGTGAAGGAGTGTTCCCTTTTGTCCATATCCTCTCCAGCATTTGTTTTTTGTTGACTTGTTAATAATAATATTTTCTCCCATTCTGTGGGTCATCTTTTTGTTTTTTTAATGATTTCCCTTGCTGCCCTTTCACTCTTGAACTTATTCATATCAGACTTTAGTCCTCAACATTCCACTTATCAATACATTTGTGTAGCCAAATCCAGAAGTGAATATTCCTCCTAAGTCTGTTTTACTGGATTTCCTCCTTTTTCCAAAGCCTCTATACATTGCAGTGTGCTGGGCCTCAGACCTGAGGTTCCTTCTCTCTCTACCTTGGCAATATTCTCTAGTCGTGTGGGTCTATGTACCACATTTAGGATGAGGACACCCAAATTCCTATTTCATTTCCCCTATGAGATCTAGGATCCAATTCCCACTTGGATGTTTAATAAATATCTTGAACCTCACATGTCCAAAGGAGAACTCTTTATTCCCTATTCTCTCTCACCAAAACTCCTTCTCCTACAGTCTTCCCTATTTTGTGGCTATTCCATTCTCCTAATTCCTCAGTGAAAAAGCCTAAAAATCATATTTTTCCTCCCCTCTTTCTCGTACGATCAAGATCAAGTCCTATCAACTCTACCATCGACTCTACCATAGTGCATTTGTAGTTCCCTGGTGGCTCAGGGGATTAAGGATTTGGTGTCGTCACTGCTGTGACTCCGGTCACTACTATGGCGCAAGTTTGATCCCTGGCCACAGAAATTCTCCAATGCTATAGGTGTGGCCAAAAAAAAAAAAAAAAAGAGAGAGAGACAGACAGACAGACATACAATACTTCAAAACCTTTCTTCCCACCTGCATCATCATCTCCCACCATTATCAGTTTTCACCTGGGTCCAAAGTAGCCTCTTAGCCACTCAACTACAGTCTGTTTTCTACACAGCATCCAAAGAAATACTTTTTAAAACATAAATTGAGGAGTTCCCATTGTGGCTTTGTGGTTAACATATCCGACTGGCATCCATGAGGATGTGGGTTTGATCCCTGGCCTTGCTCAGTGGGTTAAAGACCTGGCATTGCCATGAGCTGTGGTGTAGGTTGCAGACACAGTTCGGATCCCCTGTTGCTGTGGCGTATGCCAGTAGCTATGGCTCCGATTTGACCCCTAGCCTGAGAACCTCCATATGCCGCGGATGTGGCCCTAAGAAGACAAAAGACCAAAAAAACCCCACGAAACCCACATAAATTGAATCATTTTGTTCCCCTAATCAAAACTTTTTATGGCTTTTCCATTGCACTTAGAACAAAAATCCCAAGTCCTTACTGTGGTTTCATGAGCTCCCACCTGATGTGGCCCCTGCTCATTTCTGCAGCCTCACCAATTTGCTCCCTGTTGGTGCCTTTTTCCATGCACACTAGTCTCCCTGTGGTGTCTCCAACACCTGAAGTCTGTCTTTCAGATATCATAGTTCCAGCTTTCACTTATAGTACCAGCATCCCATTTATGGAGCTCCTACTATAGGCATGCCATACATAAAGCACTTTACATCTATAATTTTAATTCTAGCCATGACTCCTTAACATAGATATTACTATCTCCTCTTTACAAATGAAGAAACTGAGGCTCAGAGAGGTTAGATAATTTGCCCCAAAATAGTAGAGCCAGATGATGGTAGAGCTGGGATTCACAACCAGGTGTGTCTGGTTTTAGTCTAAACTCTTTCCACTGTATTATGCTACCTCCTATGACCAGCAGGTACCAGTGTGGATTTAATACCTTCAGTAAACTGTTACTTTTGGGGGGTGGTGTGGCGTGATGTGTGCGTGAGGGCACACACTCATCTCTGGGTGCCCATAAAAAAAGTGACTGAAAGCTTTAAAAGAGGTTGCTGAGGAAATTGATCCTGTTTGTAAACTCCTTGGATTTCCGGAAGAGTAGTGAGGGAGGAGGTTTACAGCATCTTCCCACCTGAGCAATGCGGCTCGTAGGGCTGGGGAAACAAGCCCCCCGGGGGGGGGTGGGGGGGATCAGCTGCAGTGAAGGCTCTCTTTTGTCTCCAGATGCTAATAGTTCTGGATTCAAAATCTTTTCTCTCTTTGACTGGACCCAGAGATAATAAAACAAAAAACTTACAGCATATAATTTGGCATTTTACTGGTATGGTAGGCTCGCAAAAATTTTGTTCTCCCTGACAAGGCTCAGATAATTCTATCAAAATAAATCTCTGAAGGAAAAAAGCTTTCTTTTAAAGTCTATGAGAAGCCTTTTCAAGAACAAAAATAACACTTAAAACCGATATTCTGTGTATCTTCTTTTTCTTCTCTTTTTCAGAAGAAATTCTGCCCTTTCTGATAATAGAAAATAAAAATGTCAGGGGGAATAATGTCAAAATTTGGCAACCGCAGAGTGTGGAAATTTCCTCCAACACTGTACTTTGAATTTTAAAGAGTTTTGGGCACAGGTTGTACAGGAGTCAGATTTTCACAGCTACACATATCCCTTGCCAGTGCCCATGTCCGTGAGTTTTGCATTCGCTCATCAGGCATTGACTGAGAATATGACTGTGTTAGGACTGTCCAGTAGGATGTATGTAAATATGTATAAAAGGAGAGATATTGTAGGATCTGGCTCACAGGATTACAGAAGCCAAGAAGTCCCCAGATCTGCCATCCATAAGCTGGAGAACCAGGAAAACTAGTGGTAATTCAGTCCAAGTCTGAAAGCTTGAGAATCAGGAGTGCTGATGTCCAAGGGCAGGAGAAGATGAATGTCCTAGCTCAGATAGCAGATTTACCCTTTCTCCAATTTTTTTTGTCTTTTTTGCCTTTTCTAGGACCAAAACCTCGGCATATGGAGGTTCCCAGGCTAGGGGTCCAATCGGAGCTATAGCTGTTGGCCTACACCACAGCCACAGCAAAAAGCCAGATCCGAGCCACATCTGTGACCTATACCAAAGCTCACGGCAATGCTGGATCCTTAACCCACTAAGCAAGGCCAGGAATCGAACCTGCAACCTCATGTTTCCTAGTCGGATTCATTAACCACTGAACCATGACAGGAACTCCCCAATTTGTGTGTGTGTGTGTGTTTTTAGGGTCGCACCCACGGCATATGGAAGTTCCTGGGTTAGGGGTCGAATCAGAGCTGTAGCCACTGGTCTATGCCACAGCCACAGCAACGCCAGATCAGAGCTGCGTCTATGACCTACACTACAGTTCACGGCAATGCTGGATCCTTAACCCACTGAGGGAGGCCAAGGATTGAACCTGCATCCTCATGGTTACTAGTCAGATTCATTTCTGCTGAGCCACTATGGGAACTCCCACCCTTCCTCCAATTTTTGTTCTATTCAGGCCCTCAGTGGACTGGATCATTCCCACCTACATAGATGGGGTCAATTTCTTTATTCATTCTACTCATTCAAATGATAATCTTATCCTCCTCAAGAAATACTCTCACAGACACACCCAGAAATAACATTTAACCAGCTATCTGAGCATCCTTTTAGCCTAGTCAAGTTGATACATAAAATTAATCATCACAATAATCATTTCAAGAACCAAGTATTTTAACATCTTCCCCAATGATCTCTCTTATATTTGCTCTCTTGGGCTTTGTGGACACTTCTCTACCAAAAATATGCTTGATGAGAGATGGCCAGTTTCTTGTAGGTGGTTCTTATAGGAAGGTTAAACTGAATTTTGTATGCATTCAATAAAATCACATTTACCATATGTTCAACATTGTGCTACGTAGTATGAAGGCTATAGTCGGCAGGAAGAAGAGAGTAAAAACTCATTTATTAAGAATCTATTGTGTGCCAAATAATTTATAATGCATATATGATTTTATAATATATAGTTTAAATTTTTTCTTCATGGTTAGAGAAGAAATGAGGCTTTAAAAGGTTAAGTACCTCACTCAATCTAGGGAATGGAGGAGCTAGAATTGAAATTGAGAATTGTCTGATACTAAAACACTTGCCTTTTCCATTGTACTACAATAGCACAGAAATAAAGTTGAGATTCCTTTCCAAATGTGCAGTGATCCAAGATGAAATGACAAATTTTTCAAATGACAAATTCTGAAAGAATTTAGAGAAGAGGGAGAGCTAAAAGTAATTGGGGCATCAAAGAAGTTTACGTGGAGGATGCAGGGTAGGAGCTGAACCTTGTAATCTGGGTAGAGTTTTTTGAGAAGAAAGGAAGGTTATAGAGGGAATTACAGTCTGAGAACCAGAATGAGCTAAGAAATAGATGGGAATGACAATGGCTTGTGAGGGGTAAAAAGGCAATTGCTGTCACCGCTGTTGAGAGCATGTGCTGAAAGCAGGAGACAGGGCTATGCAGGTATTTGATCAGACTGTAGAGTATTTTCAAAGCTAGGTAGAGTTATAAGTAGAGAGGTATGGGAAAGAGTGGAGAGCCCATGTGCCTTCTAGAAGGTGATATTTTATCATCAACTGAAATATGATAGAACTCACAGTGCATGTGAATCCTCTACCTACCTCGGAATATGTAAACCATAATTTTATTCTGCAATATAGTAAAAACTAAAGTTGCTCTTCAGACAGAAGGTAGAATACATACAACTATGACCATTTGGACATAGTGCACACAGGGACCTTCAACTCACCATCATCAGTGTCCCAGAAAGAAAACAACCACGACTACTTGGCAGAACACTGGGTATCAGCACCATGGACAGCATATACCATGGCGGCATGCTACATCTCCAGGCAGAGGAGCTTAGACTTAGTGTGCAGTTCCCTTGTGCAGCGGGTTAAGCATCTTGGATTGTCACTGCAGTGGCTTGGGTGGCTGTTGTGGTGCAGGTTCAATCCATGGCTCCAGGAACTTCCATGTGCTGTGGGCGCAACCAACGAACAAACAAACAAAAACAAATTAGACTTGGTGAAGTAGATCTAGCTGTTATATCAAGCCAGTGGAAGAAAATCCTTAAGGAATTTCAAAGACAAATATTTCTATGAAGGTTTCCTTTCTTTTGACTCTCACCAGAGAGAGAGGAGAGCCCATGTGTTCTCTGTTTAGATGTACAGTTGTGTACAGATATACAGAAAACTCAAAGCTTTCAGAAAATTAAAACTCATTCTTTTTACAAAGAGTAAGGGCCCTGGAAGAAGAAAATGGGTCGTGGCACTTTTGCCCTTCTGAACCCAGCTTTCCCTGATTACCAAGACATGGAACTTGGTTATCCATAATATTAAAAGCACCCTAAGACCAGCCAGTCCTCCCTAGTCTGAGGCCCAGTATAGAAAAGGACAAGAAAACTGCAGAAGCTGGATGGTCAAATTTGAAGGGTATAGTCTGAGGATTTTTTCCTCTCTTTTCTTAATTCTCATCTGCAGACTTCTCAGTCAGGCTTAGCTTGAGGATGGACATCTTAAGGCTGAAGCCAGGATAGTATTCTTCGCTTATGAGAGAAAGAAAAACAAAAGAAAAGCATAAAGGGATTTAGAATCTATAAAAGCATCTGAAGCACATCTACTTTTTTTTTTTCTTTTGTCTTTTGGGGGCCACATCTGTGGCATATGGAGGTTCCCAGGCTAGGGGTCTAATCAGAGCCGTCACTGCTGGCCTACACCATAGCCACAGCAATGCCAGATCTGAGCTGCATGTGTGACCTACCCCACAGCTCATGGCAATGCCAGATCCTTAACCCACTGAGCGGGGCCAGGGATTGAACCCACAACCCCATGGTTCCTAGTTGGATTCGTTTCTACTACACTATGATAGGAACTCCATGTATACTTTTTTTTAAAGGGACAGTTCTATCACTGAGGGGCATTATCAGGTTTATTCTTCCTGGAGATATTGACATAACTCTGATGATACTGCTTCCTGATAACAAATCTTGAATGCACAAAGCAGTCTTATTGTTCTACATCTTTAGCATGGCGTTCATGGAGTCTTTTTCGTCTTTCATTCCAGACTGACCTCGTACCATCACCCATTAGAAGGGTCTACTTGTCTTGTCTAGTGCTTTGCCCAGATCAGACCTTAAGGACCTTGACACCATGCCTGCCATGCCCTAAACACTCCTTACCTTTGTCTCTTCCTGAAGACTTTGCCTATTATTTAAGCCCTTATTATTCAGAGACTTTTCCTAACCTCCCCACTAAGTAAGGAGCCTTAAGGCCCCATGTTTCTACAACACATAGTTTTGCATATTGGTACTTTATGCATTAGATTCGCTCGCTTTCATTAGATTGTAAACTCCTTGAGAGAAGTAATTGTGACTTATGTTGTATGTACCACAAGCAATCCATAAGCTTTATGGAGTTTAATTATTTAGGAAAATTCTATCAGGCTACACTTGTGTACCAATCCTTCAATTAGACCTTCGATATAGACTATGAAGGCTGAGAACCTCTTAGAAGTGAAGGAAAAACAAGACAACTTAAGTGGATTGCCACCAGTCACCACCTCCCATTGCCTCTCTTGAATTCCTTTGTAGCAAAGAGAATGCAGTTGTTGGCTTCCTCACTTAATCATTACTGTGGTTTTTGAGGCTCTTAAAAATTAATTTTAATGCTCTTCTAAAATGCCACTTGACAACAGTGTACAGGTATTTTACATAACTACTGTATACCGGAGGTGTCTTCAATAGAATGTAGTGATCAAAATCCAGATCATAATTATATCCCGTCAGTGTTTCCATTATAAGCTCCTCTCTGGAAGAGTTTGTTACTCATTTGTTTAATTTGTATCAGGCTTCAGCCTGACATGCAAATTCTCAGTCGAACTATAATGTAGAGAATCTTTTCCAGCCTCAAAATATACATTTTAATCAGTATAGCAATTCTCTATGTGGAATTCTGAGTTTCTCTGCTGGGGAAGCAAACTCATTTATCCACGCTAGACATTCATATCAATGTCAGATATTCCTGTCTAATCTGGGGCAACTCTGATGGTCAAGGCTTGCTCAGGGTCCACTGTGAGGCACCCTGTGGATTGGGTGTCAGTCCTGAACACCTAAGGGCTCTTGAGAACATGAGTCACTTGTGAGTGTTTATCACCTTGAATATTCATGTTAAACGCTAAAGACAAGGGGAACTCAAGATATTTCCCATCCAGGATGCCTGGCTTTCTGTTATCTGTTGACCTGAGCTAGCAGTGGATCTTTAAGAAACTTGGAGGCTCTCTGATCTACTCTCCAGGAGTCAGTCTTATTTTTTTTTTTTCCTCTGGGTTTGCCTCAGC
This sequence comes from Phacochoerus africanus, assembly GCF_016906955.1. Taxonomy (NCBI): domain Eukaryota; kingdom Metazoa; phylum Chordata; class Mammalia; order Artiodactyla; family Suidae; genus Phacochoerus; species Phacochoerus africanus. The sequence goes on along the minus strand of NC_062548.1, from coordinate 100,985,221 downwards.
TTTTGGAGACTCGAGTTTATTGCCCTTCACTCCTGCTAATGCTGAGAACTTTGTACCTGTGAGGGTCAGAAGTTAAGGAGGAACATGCTTGTTCCTCACAGATCCATTCTGGGTGGAGGACATTCCTGGTCTTCTCTTTTTCCTCAAGCCTTATTCCTCATGATATTCTGCTTGTTTTTAGACATCTCTAGGGAATTTTTACCTTCCTGGTCTTTACACTGAATTTTCCCAGGATGCTTCTGTGATATTAAAGCATAGAAAAAGGCAGGAACTAGGGCAAGTTAAAATTAAAGTTGGTTCTTGTGAGAGTTCTCTGACGGCCTAGCCAGTTAAGGCACCTGCATTTTTATTGCTGTGGCTCTGGTCACTGCTGTGGCACAGGTTCAAACCTGGCCTGGGAATTTCCACATACTGTGAGTATGGCGAAAAAAGAAAAAAGAAAAAAAAAACCAACCTTAAAATAAACATTGCAACTCTCATTATAAATAAATAAATAAATAAATAAATAGGTTATTGTGATTCTCACAAGGTTGCGATGGGAATTCCTCCTAGAAAACTTTCTATTTAGAAATTTCCTGCTTTGGAAATTCCGCTAAAAGACTCTATGTAGCTCAGGTCAATTTCTTAATTTGCTGTTTCCTTTAGATGCTAGGGGAGGGGGTTCATTATTTAATGCACTCAACAAACATCGAACAAACAAGACAGATATGAGCCTTATTCCTATGCTTCTCACAAGGTAGCTGAAGTAATAAACAGTTAAATAATCACTGACAATATGAAGAAGGAAATGCAGGTCCAGAGGGCAATGTACAGGAGCTCTGGCTAGGGAAGGTTTAAAGGTGGTTTCCTAAAAGAATCGCTTTAGCTAAGGCCTGAGGATGAGTAAAGATTACCTGGCAAGAGAAAGAGAAAGTGCCATCCAGGCTGAGGTCCCAAGGCAGAGAGAGCCAGGTCTGCAGTGGTGCACCTCGTTGGTTGGATAATCAGAGCAGATTCTTGTTAAGTACTCCCTTCTCTGTTCAGCACAATTATTCAGTTATAATCATGAGAGGAAACAAAGGAATAATGAAAATCATCACAAGAAAAAAATTTTTGTGATTGTGGGGACATGTTAACTAGACTTATTGTGACCAATTGGCAATATATACAAATATTGGGTCATTACATTGTACACCTGAAACTAGTATGATGTTATACACACACACACACACACACACACACACACACACACACACACACACACACAGGAATAATGGCCAGGTAAAAATGTAGATAGTGAAATCTTCTTTTACTGAACATCATGTATATGATTGTGCCTAGAAAACCTTAAATAAAGCAAAAAGATAGTATTATCCAAAAAAGAAAAAAAGTAATAAAATGACACTTTAAATTTCATAAGTATTTTTTTGAAAAGGGGAAAAATTCATACCTATTTATTGGTCTGTAGCTGAATAAATACTAACATTATAGTTTCTGGTTTGGAAAATTTAATTTCTGTATATTTGTCAATGACTAGATCAAAACTGCTTTTCTTTGCATATCCCCATTCAATGGTCAGTATAGCCAGATTTATCAACCTATCTTCACTCATAGTTGATCAAAAACATTTTTATTAATTTTAATTTTGAAAATTTTCTTTCACATGAGGCAACAAATATGAAAATAATTAGAAAAATTTGGTAGAGACTCATCAAAATCCCATTTCACAGCAAATTCCAGAAACTGCAATATTCTCCTTGTCTTCGTTTCCTCAGGATTGACTCCATGGACGTTCAGATATTTCCACTTGGAGTTCATATTCATGTCTAAAATTTTATTTCTTTATAATCACTGTTTTTTATACTATTATTTTTTTTTCCCACTGTACAGCATGGGGGTCAGGTTATCCTTACATGTATACATTACAATTACATTTTTCCCCCAGCCTTTCTTCTGTTGCAACATGAGTATCTAGACAAAGTTCTCAATGCTATTCAGCAGGATCTCCTTGTAAATCTATTCTAAGTTGTGTCTGATAAGCCCAAGCTCCCGATCCCTCCCACTCCCTCCCCCTCCCATCAGGCAGCCACAAGTCTCTTCTCCAAGTCCATGATTTTCTTTTCTAAGGAGATGTTCATTTGTGCTGGTTATTAGATTCCAGTTATAGGTGATATCATATGGTATTTGTCTTTGTCTTTCTGGCTCATTTCACTCAGTATGAGATTCTCTAGTTCCATCCATGTTGCTGCAAATGGCATTATGTCGTTCTTTTTTATGGCTGAGTAGTATTCCATTGTGTATATATACCACCTCTTCCAAATCCAATCATCTGTCGATGGACATTTGGGTTGTTTCCATGTCCTGGCTATTGTGAATAGTGCTGCAATGAACATGCGGGTGCACGTGTCTCTTTGAAGTAGAGTTTTGTCCGGATAGATGCCCAAGAGTGGGATTGCGGGGTCATATGGAAGTTCTATGTATAGATTTCTAAGGTATCTCCAAACTGTTCTCCATAGTGGCTGTACAAGTTTACATTATTATTGTTATTTTTAATCTACTTGTCAAGAGATGCTGCTGCTTTGTGCGTTTAGATGATCCTTCCTTCCAGCAGAATACATAACCATGGGAATATGCAGTGTCATAGGGGCTGGAGATGTGAGAGCAAGAACCATTCCAAACTTTACAACTAACTCTTGAGATAAATGCATGTAGCTGAACTCATATGCATGGGACACAAGTGTATAACTGAGTATTCCAAAGCAACTTTCACAAAAAATACAATGTTTATTAAAAGAAAAATAAGAAAAAATAAAAGAAAAATTAAAAGAAAAATAATAAACATGGGCTAATTTGAAGGTAACATATGTTTTATTGGAAACTCAATGGTCACCACAGTGATTGTTTAGAAATCAGACCTACCAAAGAGGTTTTTGTATTCTAGCAACATCTTTCAGCCAAACATGACCAGGGACACACCAGTTGTTGAACAATTTGGGTTTCCTGTTGCAGTGAGGGAGTGCACCCACCATGGGGAACTATGGGGTATCTCAGCAAGAGGATGTTGGAAAGAACCAATTTGGTTTGGATTTAAACTGTGGTTGGGGAATTTGGGTGAGCAGGGGCTTCCTAAGAGCTGGACTGGGTGCTGTTAGAAGGTGGAGCATTTCTGTAATGGGGTGTCTCAATCAATCTTATCTATGGGGAGGGTGGGGACTAAATAGAAGCAAAAGCTGTGGCAAAGCAGTCAATCATATTAGCCAGGAGACTGAGATTCATGGTATTTTGTGTTGCACAGTAACTGTGTCTGAAGTGGATGGTCTGCGCTATGTGTATGTCCAACAGGAGAACAATATGACTTAATTGTGTCAGATCCATTTGTCAGACATTGAGCCCACTGTGTCAGCTCTCTTCCTGGAAATCAGGGACTGCTCTTATTTCCCCCTACTGTCATCTGTCATCATCTAGAACTGAAAAGATTCCCCCAAAATATGTCACTGCGGCATATTGATTATTTTGAGCTGAGGGTACTTGAGAAGCAGCAAACGCAGGCAGGGCTCTCTGATCACTTCCTTTCTGCCTAAAAGCAGTTCGTAACATTTCTCATGAGAAAGATGCCGTCCCTGTACCAGGAAGAGAATATTTCTATCACAGGAGACCCAGAGCCAATGCCAAAATATATCCGTATAAACAAACCTGCCAAAATAATCCTGATCTTCCATTAGTTTCCCCCATGTATTTCCTAGTCACTGTCCCACAATCTACTGACCCCACCCCAAACATCTTTGTCCTGTCACCTCTGCACAAATTTATCACTTCTTTATTTAGAAAGCATATAAGGAGTTCCCACTGTGGCACAGCAGAAATGAACCTGACTAGGAACCATGAGTTGCGGGTTCGATCCCTGGCCTCGCTCAGTGGGTTAAGGATCTGGCATTGCCGTGAGCTGTGGTGTAGGTCACAGATGCTGCTTGGATCTGGCTTGGCTGTGGCTGTGGCATAGGCCAGTAGCTACAGCTCTGATTAGACCCCTAGCCTGGGAACCTTCACATGCCGCGGGTGCAGCCCTAAAAAGACATAAAGAAAAAAAAAGGCATATCAGATTTCAGTTATAACTGCCTCTTTAGGTCTTCATTTTCCTTATAAAGATTCCTGTATGCACATAAAAATATTAAATAAGGAGTTCCCGTCGTGGCGCAGTGGTTCACGAATCCGACTAGGAACCATGAGGTTGCGGGTTCAGTCCCTGCCCTTGCTCAGTGGGTTAACGATCCAGCATTGCCGTGAGCTGTGGTGTAGGTTGCAGACGCGGCTCGGATCCCGCGTTGCTGTGGCTCTGGCGTAGGCCGGTGGCTACAGCTCCGATTCAACCCTAGCCTGGGAACCTCCATATGCCGCGGGAGCGGCCCAAGAAATAGCAACAACAACAACAACAAAAAGAAAGACAAAAGACAAAAAAAAAATTTAAATAAAATGTGCATGCTTTCCTCCTGTTAATCTGTCTTATGTCTGTTTAATTCTTGGGGCCTAACCACACAACCTAGTATACACAACCTGTATAAGCCTCACCCAGGAATTTATAAGATGTGCAGATTCTCAGGCTCCTTCTCAGACCTACTAAATCAGAAATTCTGCAAGTGGAGTGTATTGGTCTATGCTTTAAAAAGCCTCCAGGTCAGTCTGATGCCAGGTTAAGTTTGAGAGAATTCTGATCCTACCTTCAACTTTAGTTCGGCCGATCATTTCATCATGTGGATTTACACTTAAATGGCAACCTAGAATACTTACATGTGTTCTGGAGAATAACCTTGAACTCACTCTTCTCATTACTGCTCTTTATAGATATTGCCAAATTGTCTTCCAAAACAGTTGTGTTAATTTGGCTAGTGTCTTGAATAACAATTGCCCCGTGTCCTTCGTCAATACTGATACAAAGTTCAACATCAGGAAATAATTACAGAGAATTGTCTAAAGCACTTCATTCAAGACATGATTCTCTGAATTTACCTTGAATCTAAGTCAGGATGATGGCTTCCAGAAGATCTAGTGAATGAAACTCAGAGGCTACCAGGCAGGTGGGGATGGACAGGAGATGGAAGAGACAGGGCTCTGCTTTCCCTTTTAGTCAAACTGTTTCAACTGAATTGGTTTTAAGTGTTGGGACTCCACATGAGATTTCACTTTTTAACAAGGAAATCTTCTGTTTAAAAAGTTTGAAAATAGGGGCTTGGTTGTCACAGACCAGAGGACCTGGACTGCATTGTTTTGGCCCTGCATATGTTTACTTGAAAAAAATCTAATTCATTAAGAATTCCTGTTGTGGCTCAGTAGGTTACAAACCCAACTAGTATCCATGAGGTTGCGGGTTCAATCCCCGGCCTTGCTCAGTGGATTAAGGATATGGCGTTGCCTTGAGCTGTGGTGTAGGTCACAGACGCAGCTCGGATTGGACCCCTAGCTTGAGAACTTCCATATGCTGCAAGTGTGGCCCTAAAATGCAAAAAAAAAAAAAAAATCTAATTCATCAATATTGAGAGGCATTATTTTTTTAAAAAAACAGCTCGTAGAAAAACGTTGTATTTACGATACGATACTAATCTATTTTGGGAACACACCATAACACAATGCAATAGCCCCTTTATGAAGACCCCTGGGCAAAATGCTTGTGTCTCAGAACCATGAATTCTATGCTGTTGTTGAGCAAATATTTATTTTTATTTTAGGAACACAGTGAAACATACATACTGTCCTGTTTTCCTTTTCTCAGTGACTATAAGAAATCTTAGCACCATTTCATACTCTACCTTATTTACAGCCCCCCCACCCTTTGCCTAGATTATCTCCATTATTTTTTTCACTGTATATCTAGTGAAATGTCTTAAGTTCATTTTTTAGTAAGGAGGGGTATAAGTTAATAAGTAGTAAATAGGAAATGATCAACATTTGAGAGGTAGTGGAAATTGAGGCAGTGAATGAGATCACCCAGGGAAGGCAAGCAAAATGGGGAGAGATGAGAGCCAAAGATGGAACCCCAAGAACAGCAAATTTACAGAGTTGGCTGAAGAAAGAGAAGCCAAAGAAAGAGAACTAGCAACGGAGAGCATTTTAAGAAAAAGGAAGTGGCCAGTAGTATCTGAGAGTAGAAAGAGGTCACCTAAGATAAAAACTAAAAAATGACCATTGGATTTAGCAACCAGGAAGTTAGCTGAGACCGTAGCAAGAGTTCTAGCCGAGGTGCGTGGGCGTGCTAGATGGCTGGGGTTGACAAAGGAATGGGAAATTAGGTAGTGCAGAGCTTGCAGAAGGGTGGCTAAGAAAAGAATTCACGAAGATGGCTGAAGGGGGATATAAGATGGGAAAGGGGCAGTTTGTCTTAATTTTTTTCTTTTTTGGCCACCCCATGGCATGTGAGGTTCCTAAGAGTAACACATGTAACCAATGTTGCAGCTGTGGAAACACAGGATCCCCAACCCACCACACAAGGCCAGGGATCAAACCTGTGTCCCAGTGCTGCAGAGATGCTGCCGATCCCATTGCATCACAGCGGGAACTCCTGTCTTAATTTTTAAAGATAGGGTAGATACAAACATGTTTATATGCTGAAGGAAAAGTTCCGGTAGAGAGGGAGCGGTTAAAAGTACAGAGAAAGAGGAGTTCCCGTCGTGGCTCAGTGGTTAACTAATCCGACTAGGAACCACGAGGTTGCCGGTTCCATCCCTGGCCTCGCTCAGTGGGTCAAGGATCCGGCATTGCCATGAGCTGTGTTGTAGGTCGCAGATGCAGCTCGGATCTGGTGTTGCTGTGGCTGTGGTGTGGGCTGACAACTACAGCTCTGATTAGACCCCTAGCCTGGGAACCTCCATATGCCACCGGTGCAGCCCTAGGAAAGACAAAAAAATAAATAAATAAATAAATAAATAAATAAATAAATAAATAAATAAATGCAGAAAAAGAGAAGAGATAGCAGTTGGGGGAGCAAGACCCTGGAGGAGTGGGGAGGGTAAGTCTGAGAGTCAGTTCCTGGGGGGAGGGTCCTGGGTGGAGGTGTGCAGCAAGGAATGAAGACGAAGGCCACTGAAGCTGGGGCATCAAGGAAATATTTTCACCTCCAACCTAAAGCCACTTAGAAAAACATGCTTACAAAATGGATGAAAAGTAAATCCTGGGAGTTCCCTGGTGGTCTGGTGGTTAGGATTCAGCACTTTCACCCATACACCTGGTTCAATCCCTGGTTTGGGAACTGAGATCCCACATCTGTGGCCAAAAAAAAAAAAAAAAAAAAGTGAACCCTAATATTTCAAATAAGCTAAATGTTTTTGTTGTTGTTGTTGTTGTTGCTATTTCTTGGGCCGCTCCCACGGCATATGGAGGTTCCCAGGCTAGGGGTTGAATCGGAGCTGTAGCCACTGGCCTACGCCAGAGCCACAGCAACGCGGGATCCGAGCCGCGTCTGCAACCTACACCACAGCTCACGGCAACGCCGGATCGTTAACCCACTGAGCAAGGGCAGGGACCGAACCCGCAACCTCATGGTTCCTAGTCGGATTCGTGAACCACTGCGCCACGACGGGAACTCCTAAATGTTTTTAAATAATAGAAGTTTAAAAGAATGACCATTTAAGAATCAGAAAAATTTGGAAATGAGGTGATAAGCCCAGGAAAGAATTTGGAACAAAAGGAAAATTTTATTTCAAAAATAAAGTCTAAATTAGGAAAACGCAAAAGAGAAAAAGCACAATAGATAAATGAATGACTAAAGATACATTGTAAAAAGAAAGATGATTTAAATATAGGCAGAGTTCCCGTCATGGGGCAGTGGTTAACGAATCCGACTAGGAACCATGAGGTTGCGGGTTAGATCCCTGGTCTCACTCAGTGGGTTAAGGATCCGGCGTTGCCGTGAACTGTGGTGTAGGTCACAGACACGGCTTGGATCCTGCATTGCTGTGGCTGTGGTGTAGGCCGGTGGCAACAGCTCTGATTAGACCCCTAGCCTGGGAACCTCCATATGCCGTGGGAAGCGGCCCTAGAAAAGGCAAAAAGACAAATATAAAATCAAATAAAATAATAAAAATAAAAAGGAATATAGGAAAAATAAAGTAAAAGTATAAACATATTACTTATGAGAAGAGGGAGAGAATAGAATAGGAGGATCCTGGATAGTTAGAATTCTTTAAATAGACATTGTTTTGTAGATTTGACTTTGAAACCATTTCAGTATGTTACCTAGCTATAAAACAAAATAATATTTAAAAAGCAATCCTGAAAGTAAAAAATAGAAAACATACATGTCTGCTTTAATCTCAAAATTTCAGTGTCCTCAGTAATCCTAGCCAAAGTCCTTCCTGCTTCAATCTTGTTTGTTCCTATGGGAAGTCAAAGAAGACCTGAACGGTTTTCTCACAATAGACTTTTTCACTGGAAGGGAGTTAGTAGAACTTCTCTTATCTTGGGCCAAAAGTTCCCAATTCTACTTCACTTTTCCCTGAGTTCCAGTTTTAGCCAGATTCCCAAACTTTCCCTTGATACTTTACAGTTTTATTAAGATTTACTAAAACAGAGACAGAGGTCTGCCTCATGATGAAACATTGTAAATTTACTTTCGCAGTTAACTGAGGCAGCAGCATCACTAGGAGGTTAAAGAATATTTAAAGTGGTTTGGAAATTGCCACAGAGTGGCAGGAGAGATCCCAAGATGGGTTAATTTTTATGGATTTTGCTCATTCTCCTAGCAGTTTCTTTGTCAAAACCCCAAGTAATCTGGCAAAAAAAAATGCCCCCTCCAGGCTATATCCTGTTGATTACAAGAGATCGTATGCTACTTGCCCTCATAGAACAGAAAGTTTAGTGGGGAGAAATGGCTGTCACATGCAAAGCCAGGAGCAGAGCCCAGGTTTAAACAGAAAATAATCACTCTTCAACAAGGTTGAACTGTCCCCCGTATTTTACAAATGGGAAGTGTTGTCATTTCCCCGGGGAATTACAGTGAGGTGCCCTCGCACTGCTCAGACTAATAGGTACGGATATTTAATTGATGAGACCAGCCATCTAGAGAGAGACGTCATGGTCTGAAGATGGGTGAATGAACACCTGAAATGGAATCCCCAAAACACCCCTGGGGTAGATGAACTCAATCAGAAAAAAAGAAAAGAAGTGATTTCCCTGGAATCTGGAAAGCAGGGTGAGAGGGATGGAGGATGTAGAAGAGGAATCCTGGTGGGATTTGGGGTCAAGCAACATAATACGTATCTCACTTAACCAACAAGCTTGTGAGGCTGATTGTCCCCATTCGCTGTGCAGTGAGAAAAACTTCAGGAAAGCTGAGTAGCTAGCCTAAAATAAAGAATTTATGCAAGACCCACTTACTTTTTAAAGCTATTAAGCCTTTCATCTGTGATAGCTATGGTTTCTCTCTTTTTAAATGATCCTTGATAGCTTCTATAGCATCTGTTGGCAAGGAATCCTGTTGCAGTGGGAGCACTGTAGAGCGAGGAAGCAGCTGGGTTGGGAGCTTGGCTGACTCATTTTTTCTACCTGCTTTTATTGGATCACTAGTCATCAGAGACCTCCAACTCACGAGTGAGACCTGTTATAGGGTGGGGCCTCCAGGAAGCAGATTCTGAGAAGCAATTTATTTATTTAGGAGTCCTCTTATGATTAATACCTATAGAAGGGAGGAGAAGAAATCAGGACTGGGGAAGGAAGAAATTAGGCTATGATGCTCTCTTAGCAAAGCTCTTAGCCAATCCCACACCCTGGCATCAGGATGACTCCTCAGAGGTTGTCCCAAATTAGGCCGGTCTTTATACCCAGACATTGATCAGTAAATGGATGCCAGCTGCCCCTGGAAGGAAGTATGACCTTGGAGTGGCAGTTTGCTTCACTCAAGGTCAAAGGTTGAGGGCCACATTTCCACAGCACACCAAGCAGCTAGAGAACTAAGCCCTCCTTGCCTGAAGGTAGTCTGGACCACATATCACAGCATCCACTAAAAGTCCCCACAAGTTGTAGAGGCTCAGCCAAAATGAAGATTTTAAGCCCAAGGGATGATTGTCCCCTTCTGCCCACCGTCTATGCTTTATTAGTTCATGTTTGCCCATCTCAGGTTATTTCTGAGCACGGCAAATCTTTCACAGTAATTGAAATGCAAGGAGGAGAGGTGGTGTCGGGAAGACTAAGCCACCTGATGAGAGAGAAGGGCAAAGGGGGAGGTTATACAAAAGTCATGGCTGGTTGGCTTACAGTGGGAAAGAAATCAGAACAGCATGCTAGATCCACTGGAGGTCATCGAAAATGGCTGGTAAGCTGGTACCATATTAGTTTGGAATCAGATTTAAAGGTCATGCATGGATCCTCTTCCATCCACTGATAGATTGAGACACCACTGAGGGAGAAAGCTTGACCATCCTTATTCTCCCCCGCTGCTCCTCTGGGTCCCACTATTTTAACCCAGTGCCTCCAGTGCAAGCCCAGGGATGAGAAAGAGGAAGAAAATATCTTTTTAAAATGATGATACTATTCCCATTCTCTGCTCACCCTGGAGGCTTATTTTGAAAATCACATTGATTTAACTTGTTAGCAGTTTAATTCACTTTTAAAAGATTAACCAGACTAATTATTCATCAGATTTCACCATCTTTGTCAGCCTCAATAAGGATCCTTTGTTACAATGATTAATGTGTTTTAATTGTAGCTTCTCTCAGAGCAATAATTCGATCGCACAGTATTTGCCGAATCTATGGAAATCTTGGAAATGCTTTGACAGCTGAGTTATTCTTGGGAAATGAAAGTAAAGGAATATATGTAACTAACAAAAAGTGTTTTATAGCATATCATTAATATGGATTTTCCCTCTCTGACAGAGCTGGCGCTGCTTCAGTCCATGAAGCTGCTCACTGTGCATGTCAATTTGCCACCCGGGACCCGTAAGGAGGTAGAGATCAATGGACACAGGTGACTGGACTTTTTCCAGTTGGTGTCTTCAAACATGTTAATCAGAGTAATTATCATAGCAATGTACGCACAAGTCACAGGGAAGGTTGATCAACTAGCCAGTGTCCGTAAATAATCACCCAGTTAAGAGAGTGGATCCTGTGTTGATCACTCTATTTTCTACTCAGTACATCATCTTCATTCATTTAATCGGTGGCTGCTGTCCAAGTTATGGAACGGTATTATTTTTAAAGGCACGGTGGTTCTAAGATCTTTGGAGTTGGACAGATCTGGAGTTGACTCTTGGCTCTAACACTTATTAGCTGTGAGACTTGGGGGGAAATGAGCTGTACCTGGCCTCCCCTGAGCCTCAGTTTCCCCATCTCTAAAACAGGTGTAATAATACCCACCTCATAGTGAGGATTAAAATGAGGCATTGTTAGGTAAGACTATAATACTACCTGGACTATAGTAAGCATTCAATAAATTATTTTTGAAAAAGCTATAGACCTTAATACTTTAAGAGAATTGTATGGACCTAGGAATCAGGGATCTCATCTCACAATAATTCAGAGACAAGAAGGAAAGGTGTGCTACCATTGTTTTTCACGGATAAGAAAACAGGGCACAGGGAGGCACATCGATCTCAGTAAACATGTCATATATGTCTGTCAACGAACTACTTGCTCAAGCCCAAAGTGCTCTAAAAACCACAGATGCTGATTCCCCTTCCAGTGATTTTCCTACTGCAGCCTTGGCATTCTCTGTATGAGTAGTTGAGAACAGATTAACTCATTATTTGTTGACAAATATTAGCCCCTCTGTTGGGATACATGTATCAGTAATAGTTAACAGAGCTAGGCATTACCTCATCTAGTTTATATAGCAAGCTTAGGAGGTAAATATCACTATTGCCCCTATTTCACAGCTGAGGTCTCTGAGACTTCAAGACATTAAATAACGTGTTTGACAGATTTAACCCCAGGTGTGTCTGTCCGGCTCCAGTGTGTGTGTTGTAACTATACAGTTTTGCTTCCTACCAACCTCACTGGACGAAATGCTTGGGTTTTTTAAATTTTATTTTATTTTATTTATTTATTTTTGCTTTTTTTTTTAAGGTCCATACTCATGGCATATGGAAGTTCCCAGGCTAGGGGTCAAATTGGAGATACAGCTGCTGGCCTAGGCCACAGCATCATCAGATCTGAGCCTCATCTTCCACCGACACCAGAGCTCACTGCAATGCCAGATCCCCAACCCACTGAGAAAGGCCAGGGATCGAACCTGCATCCTCATGGATACTAGTTGGATTCATTTCCACTGTGCCACAGTGAGAACTCCAAAACTTCTGTTTTTTAAAACGGAATATTTTCAGTGAGGACCGTGAGGTCTATATGGTACTTAATCAGTTTGCTTTAAATTACTGTCCTAATGATTTGGGAACCATGACTCAACAATTTCCTTAACTATTTCTCCCCCCCCCTTTTTTTAGGGCCACCCAGGAGTCATAAGGAAGTTCCCAGGCTAGGGGCCCAATAGGAGCTGCAGCTGCCAGCCTACACCACAGCCGCAGCAAAGCCAGATCCGAACTGCATCTGCAACAGCTAGATCCTTAACCCACTGAGCAAGGCAGGGATCGAACCCTCATCCTCATGAATACTAGTCGGGTTTATTATTGCTAAGCCACAAGAAGAACTCCCATCAATTTCCTTAACTTCTGAACCAGAGGTAGGGAATACTATTGTTCCTTCACTTGGGGACTGACTGTGAAAAAAATTAGGAAGTAAATTCTTCCTTAGATATTCGTAATACGCTTTTACATAGTGAAGGCCCTGAGAAATGCTATGGTTTAAAAAATTGTTTAATTGTATAAAACCCGCTTTGTAAGCTTATTTGACACAGAGCCCTTCTTTTTAGTTACAATCATTAAGAATCTAAGGAAGGAGTTCCCGTCGTGGCTCAGCAGAAACGAATCCAACCAGGAACCATGAGGTTGCGGGTTCGATTCCTGGCATGGCTCAGTGGATCAAGGATCTGGCATTGCTGTGAGCTGTGGTGTAGATCACAGACACGGCTCGGATCCGGCTCTGCTGTGGCTCTGCATAGGCCGGCAGCTACAGCTCTGTTTAGACCCCTAGCCTGAGAACCTCCATATGTTGCAGGTGTGGCCCCCAAAAGACAAAAGGACCAGAAAAAAAAAAAAAAGAATTTAAGGGAATCTGGAGTTCCCATTGTGGCTCCATAGATTAAGAACCCAACATTGTCTCTATGAAGATGTGGGTTCGATCCCTGGCCTCACTCAATGGGTTAAGGATCCAGCTTGCTGCAAGCTGTGGGGTAGGTCACAGACGTGGCTGGAAATCAGTGTTGCTGTGGCTGTGGCCTGGCCTGCATCTGCAACTCTGATTCAGTCTCTCACCTGGGAACTTCCATATGCTGCAGGTGAGACCCTAAAAAAATAAATAAATAAATAAATAAGAAAAAAAAGAATCTAAGGGAATCAATTTATATTCATGTAAGTAATAAGCATGGCCAAATTTAGAGAGCACTTAGTATTTCCCAGACATTGATCTCAGACCTTCACAAGCATTAACTCATGTTATAATACTCTCATGATACAGGTGTTTTTAGAATAACCTCATGGGATGAATGTTTTTCTTAAGCAGTTTTACCAAGATCACAGACTATTACGTGGCCAGGATCTGAATTCAAGGTGTCTTTCTCTAGAACCTGTACTTCCGCAGCTGCCATGGAAGACCCGATGTAGCATGTCATACTCAAAAGCATGTCATGTTTTTTGTAGTTTAAATATGGAATAAATGTGCTATATCAAAGTTCCATTTTGATTTAGTTGAACCAACCAGTGAGACCTGGCAGAACCACTTCTCTGTATTAGACAGTCAACACAATCAAATTTGATATTGATAACTACCTTTTCCCCCTATAATGCCATTTTATTCTTAAAATACTTGACCCAGTTTGGGGCATCCACTTACATTGTGTGTCAAACACAGAGGTAATATCCTCTTACCACCATGTCTCTTTCCAAGTAGTAATCACTTCAGTTTTCTTCCAGGACTAATGCCCTGAGATCAGACAGATAAGAATTCTCACTTGGAGACAGTCAGGTGATCACCCGTCTCTAGTAGGAAAGCTGTAGGGCAGTGAGGCAAAGGCAGAGGAATTCTCTTTTCTCTTCTCTGCTTTTCCTTTCCTTATGTTTCTTTTGCATCATTCAATTTAGGTGAAGCAATGGCTTATGGAATGACAAAGTCTGGGACTCTCTCACTTAACTGTAGATACCCCAATTTAGAAGAAGGACCAGGAGAAAAGGCAGTGGCCCCAAAGGTACAGAAAGCCCAATGAGAGCTTCCAAGTACCGTTCTTGCCTTCTTTGTCTTTTGATCCTTTCTCCCCATAGGATTTTTTTTTAAGCATACTTTTCCAAGTTGTTACATTAACAAATTTGCACTGATTTCTTTATCCTTGTCATCTAAAGACCACCTTGTCGGCGGACGGTGAACTTTTCCTTTATGCCAGGCCTGCTGTACTGTCTAATGTCACAAGTGTCTGCTCACATTAGCTCCCGGAGACTGGAGAAGATTCCGCATGGGGCCTTACCAGCAAGTTGATTTGACAGAATGAGTCCCCATGCTAGCTCATGGCACTTATCAGTTAGTCAGCCTTCCTCGGGGAGGAGAATTTAGAGTGCACCATATTCAGTTTCCAAATCAACTGCTGTCCCCTCAGGAAGCTGTGTGTTGCATTATTAAAAGAGATGCCTTCAACCACAGAACCATACTTAAACATTCATCCACATTAAAAAAAAAAAAGAAGAAGAAGAAGAAGAAAGGAATGAGGGGGGACCACACCACAAGGCTCCACACCCTTTGCTGTGTTAACTCTTTCTCCCCAGGTTTCAGTTCTCTCAGTGAACAGTCCTGGATCTTGCATTGGTGAGCATGAAATGTGTGATTTTGAGACTCTTACCTTTACTGAAAAAGGGGTGCCTTTGCATTACTTGGGTAATATAATCCCTGAACTCTCCATAGCAAAGTTAATCCAAAAATCTAGCTGCTGGAAATGGCAAGGACTTTGATTTATCTGTTACCTACCTCTCCCAGGAGTTCAAATGAAAAGCAGGAATTGGTTCTGAGTTGAAAACGAGCAGATCTGAAGCTCACACTTGCATAGTTATAACTTCAGATATTTCTAACTAAAAAAAAATAAAATTTATGTCCAGTTTACCTTTATCCTTCCAAATGAGAAATTGACAAGTTTTCTGGAAAAAAGGAGGGATCCTTTTTAAAGCTGCATGTTGATATAAATATGAAAATGGATTAAACTCTGCTTCCAATTTCCAAACATGTGTACTTCAATGAATATTAAATGGCAGGCCCCTATCATCATCATGACTTATTTACTCACCAGCGTTTTTATCAAAAAGGGACTGGAATTGCCTGTGGAGCGTGAAAGTCTCCTGTAATTGAGTTTAGAGTGGTAAATCCACTAAACAGGCCATGGCCCCAGAGACACCCCGGAAACCCACCTGTCAGCTGGTGTTAGATCACAGCTCAAACAAGGCATGGCTGCCTGCTCCTGCTAAACACTGATGTGGCCCAAAACAAAAAAAAAAAAAAGAGAGAAGGGATTTCCCCAGGGATGAGGGACGGCTGGGGGCAAATCGTGGGGGTTGGGAGGGCAGAAGAAAATCTCTCATCTAACAGCTGCCCGATGTCAGCTGGAATCATGATCTGAAACGCAGCTTGTGAGGGAAACTGGCCTAGCCTCCTTCGCTAAGGTGTCATTTCTTTATTCCAGCATCCACTAGGTAGGAGCGTAATGGAGTGGACAGGAAACTTTTTCATCACGGATGAGCCATGGAAATCAAATCCCCAAGTTTCAGAGAGGATAAAGATACAACAGGCTTAGGACTGGAGCAGAAAAGTTCACATCTGGAGAGGGAGGAGAGAGTCCAGCTGACACCTGGTGGACCAGCCAGGGATGGGAGCAGGAACATTTTAAGCCAAAGAACCATCATTTGGCCAGTAATGTTTGCCGGTGCTGATTACCGGATCCATTGCTGTATGTATCAAAACAAACAAGTCATAGTCCTTGCCCTGCAGGATCTTAAAACATAGTTGGGGAAACATACAGATAAGCCAACTCTTACAATACATTGGGTCAAGGGCAAAATACAGTGTGGAAACAAAAATATGTGATTAAAACAATGTTAGGCAGGCTTCTTGGAGAAAGTGACATTTAGGCTGGCTTTTTCCGAATGAGCAAGGTTTAGCCAGGCAAAGGAGACTCAGATCTGTGAAGATGATAGAGGAATGAGAAGCTCTTGCTGTAGCGAGGAGACACTTGATCAAAAGGGACAGAATGGCACTCTGATAGGGCTTGCAGAGGCTTGATGTGGCTGTATCATCGCTCAGGGTCTCATGATGGATTAGATGCTGAGAGAGATGGGGCTAGAGAGGGAGAGAGAGCGGAGCCAAAGGATCAAGAACTTTGATCAGCCTGGCTAATAAGTTCATCCTGAAAGCCATGGGGAGCAATGGAATGGAAGAATTTTTGAGCAGGAGAGTGGTTTGGTCAGGTTTAGCTTTTAGAAAGACCAGTTTAGGAGTTCCTATCGTGGCTCAGCAGTTAACAAACCCAACTAGTATCCATGAGGATGCAGGTTCAATTCCTGGCCTTGCTCAGTGGGTTAAGGATCTGATGTTGCCGTGCGCTGTGGTGTAGAAAGACCAGTTTACCTGTTGTGCATAGTATGAATTAGAAGGGGCGAGGCTGGAAATAGGAAGGTCATGAGGGGAGCAATCACAGGAGTCTTTGGGAGAGAGGGTGATGGCCCATACCAGGGTAGGTGCCGTGGAGATGGAGGGGAGGAGACAGATTGAGAACTATTACAGAAAAGAATCAACATATTTGGAAGACTGTTGAAAATGGGAAAGGGGAGAGGAATTCAAGATGGTTTCATGTTTTCTGGCATGGGTTCAGAGCTGCTAGATTTAGAAAATAAAAACACATGCAATATTTTGGGACTGAAAAAATGATTCCTCGTTTAACTCAAATTCGGATTTAGCTGGGACTCTTGCATCTCATCTGCTACATCTGCTTAGTGGCTGGGTAAATGTTAGGTCATTTATCAAGCTGGGAATTGGAAGAGGAGGCACTGCGGTGGGAGAGGATCCAAGCTGTGTCTGTGACCCATACCACAACTCATGGCAACGCCAGATCCTTTAACCCACTGAGCGAGGCCAGGGATCAAACCCACGTCCTCATGGATTCTTGTCAGGTTTGTTACCCCTGAGCCGTGACAGGAGCTCCTAGAGTTGGGTTTTTCAAAACCCACATTTGGTCATATGATCATATTGCATATGATCCTGTCTTTTTGGTTTCTTTTACTCTAAAGCAGTGTGTGCTTACCATTGATTGGAGGAGGAACCAGGTCATTTGTTCGGTATAATGGTTTGTGCTCTGTATTTGTCTGATTGCTTTCTTGTGGAATCTACCACCACATTTCCTATAAACTGGTACTTATATCCAGGGCCTTGATTAGATTCAAGATCAGTATTTTTGGGCACGAGTACTTCATAGTGTGATGCTATGACTATGAGGCATCTAGTATCTGGTCATTTCACTTTTAATGATGCAGAGATTGATCAGTGGGTTTAAGTAGTGTCAACCCATGAAGTTCCCATTAACCTTTCACCTTATGGTTTTAGCATCTATTGATGATTGTTACCTAGACCCACTATATCATTTGGAATATTAGCGATTTTTAAAAATTCTTTTATTCTTTCTGCATTTACTAGCTTGGGATCTCCAAACTCCAGAACATTGCAGCTCAAAGGCAATAATAGAATTGCCATGCACTCAGCAGCTAGGTGAAGGTCCTGGTTTCCTGCTCTTGCTCCATATTTTAAAAAGTGAATTAGGAGTTCTCATCGTGGCTCAGTGGTTAACAAACCTGACTAGTATCCATGAGGACACCGGTTTGATCCCTGGCCTTGCTCAGTGGGTTAAGGATCTGGCGTTGCCATAAGCTGTGGTGTAGGTCGCAGGCAGGGCTCAGATCCCGCATTGCTGTGGCTGTGGTGTAGGCCCGTGGCTACAGCTCCGATTCGACCCCTAGCCTGGGAACCTCCATATGCTGTGCGTGTGGCCCTGAAAGACAACAAGTCAAAATAAATAAATAAATTAACATAAAATTAAAACATAATTAAATTAAAAATAATAAAATATTAAAAAATCAGTTAACTCTCCTGACTACCTGATGGTCAGGCCTGAATTTCAGGCTCGTTCCAACTAAAGTGATTCTGTGTGCTCAGATAATGTCAAAGTCAGCAAATATCATAGGAGGTGGGTCCACCTTGTGCTCCAGGGAAAAGGGGCTCAAGGAGTTCCAGGGGGCCTTTTCCTAGGGTTCAGGGAGCTCAAGGCCTCCCCAAACCTGAGGTCTGACCACCAGGGACTGGTTTTGCTGCTTTGGGGGAGGGTTCTCATTAGCATCTCCTACCCCAGTCAGGCTCAGGCTGGGGCTCTGGCTCTCTTGCTGTTCAAAGAAGCAGCTGCCATTTATTTATGCACTGGCCCCAGGGACCAAACAGCTGAGTCTCTGATGCTTCAACTTTTTGGCCTGCCCTGTGTGTCCTCAGGTGGACTCCAGGCCCCTTCCCTCCCCTGGTTGGATGCTGGGCTCCTCACCTTCTTTGAGAAATAGGAACAGAGTTGATCTCCTGCCTTCTGTCCCTTCATTAGACCTTGTCCCCATCAGAAGTCTTCTGAAGAAAGCCCCAGGGTGAATGGTCCCCCAGGCAGCCCCTAATTCTAGGTTTAATATTCAGCTCTGAGGGACTAGGATGTGAGGGGAAACTGGGATCCATCAGGTTGTATAGACAGATCCTTACTCAGCAAACAGAATATATCAAACAGAACATTCTTTTCTTTTAAAAGATGAGCCAAAAAATGGCACCAACATTTATTTCTGTGTGGAAGGGGAGATGTATTTTAAATTCTACATAAAAATGTATCTTAGGGAGTTTCTGCTGTGGCACAGTGGGTTAAGAATCCAACTATAGTGGTTCACGTCACTGCAGAGGCGCTGGTTCAATCCCCTGCCTGTTGCAGTAAGTTAAAGGCTATGACATTGCCACAGCTGCTGTGTAGGTCATATCTGCAGCTCGGATTCAGGAACTTCTATACTCTGTGGGTGTGACCACTAAAAAAAAAAAAAGAGAAAAGTGCCTTAGTAGGATTCTGTGGTATACACTGTTCGGTTTAAAAAACCAGACGTTGAATCACCTTAAGACACTAATTTAAACACACACACACACACACACACACACACACACACACACACACTCTTCAAAATAGTCATCTGCCCTTCACCAATAACCTTTTGGCTTCGCATGGCTTTTAGCTGTTTCTAAAAAATCACATCCACTCTGAAAGCAAGTGGTTGCCCTCGTGGAGCAAGGCCAAAGAATATGCTGCAGGCTGAGTGCAGCCCACAATGTCAGGAAAGCATGTTTGCTTCTGCACTGCCCATGCTTGGACACTAGATGGCAGGCTTACCTTCTAGATGGAAGCATCTGGCACTAGCCACCTGGCACTAGTCAGCTTTTAGCAGCCGCAACTCAGGGGCAGATCCCAGGGGCAGATCCCAGAGGCAGGCGGTGAGCTCCCCAGAGAGGCTGTGAACAAGCCTTGCCATTCAAGGTGAGAGCAAGAGGTGTCTGATTTGGGAGCACCTGCCTGCAGGTGCAATGGGATCAGAGTTGGGCTCCACCCGGATCCCAGATCTCATGGTTGGTGGCCATGTGACACCCCTGCAGTGCCAACCATGGCTTCCTCCCACCTGTGGGTCTTAGAAATGTCTCCAGCCTCCCTTGGTCTGGCTCAAGGTGCATCGTCTTTCAGAACTCCCAGACCTAAGAAGTTATGCTTTAGGCAAGCATCTATCAAACAAAAGCTCCTGCTCTGAGTGTGGGGAGGAAATGCGCAAGCCTATGCTAACCCTGGGCTGAGGTCTGTGGTTTCAAGAACATTGAAGATTCATGGCATTTTTTTTTTAATTTGATAGGTAGGTCTAGTTATAATCTGTCACCATACAAAGTTACTACGGCATTACTGACTGCATTCCCTATGTCGTACATTACATCCCCATGACTTATTTGTTTTTACTGAAGCGTAGTTGATTTACAATATTGTATTCGTTTCCGGTATACAGTAATGTAGTTCGGTTTTTGTTTTTGTTTTGGGTGTACTCACAGCATATGAAAGTTCCTAAGCCAGGGATTGAATGCGTGCCACGGCAGTAACCAGAGCCACAGCTGTGACGAAGCCAGATCCTTAACCCACTGAGTCACCAGGGAACTCCTTATGCACACACACACACACACACACACACATTTTTTTTTCAATTTTTCCCATTATAGTTTATTACAGGAAACTGAACATAGTTCCCTGTGCTGTACAGTAAATCCTTATTGTCTATTTTATATATGGCAGTGTGCATCAGTTAATCCCTTACTCCCAGTTTATTCCCCACCTTCCCTTGCCTTTCGGTCACCGTAAATTTGCCTTCTATGTCTGTGAATCTGTTTCTGTTTTGTAAATAAGTTCATTTGTACTCTTTTTTAGATTCCACGTATAAGTGATATATGACTTTTTTTTTTTTACTTACTCCACTTCGTATGATAATCTCTAAGTCCATCCATGTTACTGTAAATGGCACTATTTCATTTTTTTTGGCTGAATAATATTCCATGGTATTTATATAAATATACCACATCCTCTTAATCCGTTCATCTGTTGATGGACGCTTGGGTTACTTCCATGTCTTGGCTCTTGTAAATAGTACTGCTAGGAACACTGAGGTGCATGTATCTTTTCAAATGACAGCGTTCATCTTTTACAGATAAATGCCCAGGAGTGGGATTGCTGGATCCCATGGTAGCTCCATTTTTTAGTTTTTTAAGGAACCTCCATACTGTTCTCCGTTTTAGCTGCTCCAATTTACATTCCGACTTACAGTGTAGGGGTGTTCTCTCTTTATTATTTGCATGCAGTGGCTTGGCATAGGATTTCAGTTCCCAGAGCAGCAGTTGAACCCAGACCACAGCGGTGAAAGCACTGAATCCTCATCACTAGACCACCAGGGAACTCCCATTTGAGCGGTGAAAGCACTGAATCCTCATCACTAGACCACCAGGGAACTCCCATTTGTAGACTTTTTGATGATGGCGATTCTGACTGGTGTGAGGCGATACCTCATTATAGTTTTGATTTGCATTTCTCTGATAATTAATGATGTTGATTATCTTTTCATGTGCCTTTTGGACATCTGTATGTCATCTCTGGAGAAATGTCTATTTTGGTCTTCTGCCCATTTTTTTTGATTGAGCTGTTTAGTTTTTTTTCGTTGTTAATGAGTTATTTGTATATTTTGGAAATCAGTCCCTTGTTAGTTGTATCATTTGCAAATGTTTTCTCCCAGTCCATAGGTTGTCCTTTTGTTTATGGTTTCCTTTGCTGTGTTAAAGCTTCTGAGTTTGATTAGGTCCCATTTGTTTATGTATTTTTTTTGTCATGGGAAATTTTTACCTCTTAATCGTCCTCACTTGCCTCATAGCATTCTTTTTTTTTTTTTTACTGATTTTATTTTTTAAATGATTTTCATTTTTTCCATTATAGTTGGTTTACAATGTTCTGTCAATTTTCTACTGTAGAGCAAAGTGACCCAGTCACACATGCATATACACGAAGATGAATGGATTAAGAAGTTGTGGTATATATACACCATGGAATACTACTCAGCCATAAAAAAGAACAAAATAATGCCATTTGCAGCAACATGGATGAAATTAGAGATTCCCATACTAAGTGAAGTAAGTCAGAAAAAGAAAGACAAATACCATATGATATCACTTATATCTGGAATCTAATATATGGCACAAATAAACCTTTCCACAGAAAAGAAACTCATGGACTTGTAGAGCAGACTCAGAGCATTCTTAACACACCTTCTTTTTCTGCTCCTGCCCTCCTCCCATCTAACTAAAGCCTAAACCCAGAATTTAGGCATCATTATAAGTCCTCCTTTAGGGCAAGAACCTTTGCTGATTTATTTCTGATTTCCCTGTTCTGGAACATGGTAAGGGCTCAGTGAATGTTTGCTAAATAAATAGTTAATCAAATGAATTAATGTTGAAACTGGAAAATCATTTAGTTTAACCTCCTAATTCTAGAAAGGGTCCCAAATGAATGGAAATATATCATATTCTCTAGATTATCTGCCTTCATTTTTTTTCTCCTTCTTCCTCACCCTCAGCTGAGATTCCACCCCAGGACCTAAACTTAAGATAGGCCTGAAGCTTTCTTACATCTGGCTGAAATCTCCCATGCTGCAGTTTGAGACAGTTCTTTTTGCAGGGACCTTGGTGCAAGTTGATGATGGGATTGGGGAACAATATGGTTGTGGGCTGAATTGTGCCCCTGGCCCCCCAATTAGTATGTTGAAGGCCTAGCCCCCAGAACCTCAGTATGGGGCTGTATTGGGAGACAAGGCCTTTAAAGAGGCGATTACAGTAAAATGAGACTGTCCAGGTGGGGCCCTAGCCACTCTGACCAGTGTCCTTAGAAGAGGAGATTGGGACACACAGAGAGACACCAGGGTGTGTGCAGAGATTGAAACCCAGGGGAAGAGGCAGCAGAGGGCACCGGGCTGTCTGCAAACCGAGGAGAGGCCTCAAAGCAAACCCATCGTGTCAATACCTTGACTGGGACCTCATGCCTCCAGAGCTGTGAGCAAATAAGTGCCTGTTGTGTAAGCCACCCAGTCTGGGGTATCTTGTTAGGCAGCCCAAGCTGACTAATATAAAACAATATAATATAATAAGTGGTTATAATGTAACAAACATGATCTAATACATCATACTTTGCCCCTTTTGTCACCTTGTCCAGTGTCTAAAGGACTGTCATCCACCTGATGTCAGATCACATTAGTCAGTGGAGGTTTATAACCCCGCCTCTGGCCCCTGGCTCTGACCTGGCAGATGGGAGAGCTGAAAGACATCCTGAGGCAGGAGAGTTCACAGCTTTCCAGGTCCTTTTTTAGAAGAAGTGGGCTCAACTGTGATGCAAGATAGGCTGATACAGTCCTCAAGAGAGGAGGTTCCCACGCATCACAAAAGCCGAGCTCCCCAAAGAGGTCAGCACGGCCTCAGCGGCCCAGATGTCCACACATCAGGATAAATCAGGTGTGTCAGAGAGAAAGAGCAGCAAGAGAGCCTGCTTGCTGGAGATTAGATTAGACCAGAGACGATTTCATAACGCTTCCACAGCTTGAGGGCTGTGGACACGGAAGGGCAGAAGGGAGGGTGCAGGGCTGGCTGAGGAAGCATCAGAGAGACACGGAGGCTCTGAAGCAAGAATCAGCTCAGTGAACACAGAACAGCTCAGGGTCGGAGACTGTGAAAGACAAGGCAGTGCCGTCTCCTTCCGGAGTCACCTTTAAGGGGAGGGGGAGGGTCTGGGCTGGTGAGAAATGACCCAACGAGGTTTATAAAATGGAGATTCCAGGTCACCCTGGGGTGGAAGGACCAGGGTGTCTGGAGGAAGCTAAAACAGACTCAGCTCTCCTGGGCACGTGGCCGTCTCTGGGGCATGGTCAGGGCCCCTTCCTTACACTGCTAGAGACCCTCTCTCTCCTCTCAGAAATGACCTTGTGAGTAGATACCACTGGGGAGAAGAGAGAGATGCCCCAACAGGAGCCACATCAGAAGGGAGACCACCATCCATCAAGAGTCTCTCCTGCTTTTGCACAGACATGCAAGAGGGAAGGAGGGAAAAGGCTTTTTCCTCTGCCCCTAATTTCCAACTTAGCCTGGCTCAGATGTGGACCTAAGACGGGACTTGACTTTGGTCCTGCTTCTGTGAGCACCCTTCGTCTCATGGTCCTGGACGCCAAGGATTAGCCTTCCTCTGCCCACCCCACTGTCTCACCACATTCCTCACTCCAGGTGGAGATGGAGGAGAACCTGGTCCTGCAGCTCCAACCACGACCATGTGTCTGTTGGTCATAGAGCTGGGAGACTGCACTTCAGCCTTGGGTAACACTGCGCCCCTAAGAAAAGAACAATCATGAAAAGCTTAGCTTGGAGTTACCGTCACGGCTCAGTGATTAACGACTCCGCCTAGGAACCATGGGGTCGCGGGTTTGATCCCTGGCCTCGATCAGTGGGTTAAGGATCCAGGGTTGCTGTGAGCTGTGGTCTAGGTCGCAGATGTGGCTTGGATCCCGCCTTGCTGTGGCTGTGGTGTAGGCCGGTGGCAACAGCTCTGATTAGACCCCTAGCCTGGGAACCTCCATATGCCACGGGAGTGGCCCTAGAAAAGGCAAAAAGACAAAAAAAAAAAGAAAGAAAGAAAAGAAAAGCTTAGCTATCATCAAATTAACACCCCCATTTTCCTGATGAGATTGTTGAGACCCAAAGGGGGAAAGGATCTGCCAAAGGGCACATAAGACTGATCAAACCTTCTAATAGATATTACCACATATCAAAGCCGCGGGAGGTCATTGAAAAATACATTTCATAGAGTAATAGCTCAATTCCAGTCTTTTTTTTTTCCTGCCATTGTACCATCTTAGTCTATTTTTTAAAAGCCAGTCCTTGAAGCACTGTATTATCCCCCTAACCACTTTATGTCGAATAAAATTCTAACATGAAGATAGATGTGCATGACAACAGATGGAGTTTGTTCCCATGAAACCACATCTGGGCGAGTGGTCAGTTGTGAGCCCTGGGTTCTGTAAGACACATCAACATGCGAGATGAGGGACAGGCTAACTGTGGTGGGGAAGCATCTGGAAACCAGGCCATACAGAGGGGGAATTAGGGAAATGCAACTTGCAGAAGAAAATGCTAAAGAGAACCATGACAATGAGCTTGAGTAGGTGAGGGCTGAAGGTAGGGCGGCAAGGGTCATCACGTTTGTTTTGTTTTATTTTTAGGGCCACACCCTCAGTATATGGAAGTTCCTAGGCTAGGGGTCGAATCGGAGCTGCAGCTGCTGGTCTACACCACGGCCACAGCAACATCAGATCTGAGCCGCGTCTGTGACCTACACCACAGCTCACGGCAATGCCAGATCCTTGCCCACTGAGTGAGGCCAGGGATTGAACTTACATCCTCATGGATGCTAGTCGGGTTCGTTACTGCTGCACCACAGCAAGAACTAGCATATGTACTATTTCTTAGGGCAAAATTAGAACCTAAACCTGCTAGAAGCCATAATTAGGTGAAAAGAAGGAAGAGCTTTCCAGATTAGAATGGGATTTTTCTTTTCCCTTAATCCTCTTGGAAAAGGGTTAACTTGGGCTCCTTTAACATGGTAGGCTGGGTGGCTTAAACCACAACATCTATTTCTCACGGTTCTGGAGCCTGAAGCCTAAGGTCGGGGCTCCTACATGGGCAGGTTCTTGGAAAGGGCCTGCTTCCTGGTTTATAGA
This sequence comes from Phacochoerus africanus, assembly GCF_016906955.1. Classification (NCBI taxonomy): domain Eukaryota; kingdom Metazoa; phylum Chordata; class Mammalia; order Artiodactyla; family Suidae; genus Phacochoerus; species Phacochoerus africanus. The sequence goes on along the minus strand of NC_062548.1, from coordinate 100,959,789 downwards.
CGGGTATCTTCTCCCTGAATCCTCACACAGCAGGGAGAGGAAGATGGATCTGGTGTCTCTTCCTCTTTTTAGAAGGACATTAATCCCATCATGTGCTCACCCTCATGACCTCATCTAACCCCAGTTACCTCCCAAAGGCCCCCATTGTCCCCATTTCCAAATACCATCATATTGGGGATTGGGTTTTCAACACAGCAATTTGGGAAACACACACACACACACGTCCAGTCCATAACAAGCATTCTTGGTGAGATATAATGAACATGCAAAAGGCTATTACCTTGTAGATGTTTTCCTCAGAGAGACCCCAGACCTCTTCAGGGACCTCAAGGAACGGAGTGCTCTCCCTGCTGGAGCCAGCGTTCTGCAGAGAAGGCAGAATTATAGGAAAAGCCCAAGGAGACCATGGGCTCGGGAGGGGAGGGGAGGAGAGAGAAGGGGCTGCTGAATGCCTGGGTGTTGTGGTCCCCCTTACGCCGGGGACGCTGGCCGTTCAGCTTTGGCTGGGGGTACACAGGACATGGGTTCTCTGGATATCATGAGGTTCTGGTTTTTCCTGTGTGGGGACCTGGGAGCCATTTTTCTGAGCACGTAGGAGTAGAGCCGCCCACTCTTGGGTTGTGGTTTCCTTTTGCATAATGATTGCAAATCCACAGTCGATATGACATGCAGGATATTTTTGCACAGCATGATGGGGACAGTGGCATAATGAGTGCCCTCAGTGCTCTCCACTGGAATGGAGCAGAGCAGTAAAGGCAGGGCCACTATTGGAGAGAAACTCCAAGGATTTGCACTCTGTCCTTCTCTTCTTCCACCACGTAAGCTCTCTGAAGCAGAACTGTAGCAGAGCTGCACACCTCTTGAAGGCATCATTCACTACCTGTGCAAATCTATGTGGCAGCTTTCTGTGAAGTCGGAGACCCAGGAGCCACCCCCAAATTGCCATCTCAAAAAGACCTGTCTCCTTGAGAGGGGCAACTGACCTTTTCACAGACAGTGGTATAGGATTGACAAGATTCCAACCACAAGGCCAATGAAAGATGCGTGGCCCTCCCAGTCATCTCTCTCCAGGAGAGGACCTTCAAGAAAATCACAAAGTCAGTGGTTCTCAAATTTTCACACTAAGTTGGATATCTTTCTTTTCGTTTTCTTTGACATTGCACAGAAGCAACTTAACCAGTAAGAACACGCCGATGGAAAATGTTGCATATTTACATCCCAAAGTATAAGTTATAGGCTTAATTTTAGCCTAATGTGATTTGAAATGGGAAACCATAGTTGCAAATAGCCCTGAATGTGATTAAACTCCAATAGGGGTTGAGAATAATGGAGACATGACAGACCCCCTCACAATAGCTCACTCCACACAATAGACGAATGAAATTATGTACCTGACACACAGTGTATTTTCTGAAAACTGAAAATGCACTTAACATCCCTGTAGTTGATATGCCAGAGATTTCTTTTTTCCTATGGAGAAGAACATTACACTTTAAAATTATTTGTTACATCTTTTTAAGCTGCTAGGAAAATCCCTGTGATTGCCAGTACTACTTGCTAGAGAACATATGACTCTCCTGAAAAAAAATCCTGCTTCCTTCTTGGTTTGAGAAGAAAAACGTGGAAGGTAGATTGATAAATTGGCCACAATATTGGGGAGGAGAAAATCTGATGCGGCCAGAGTCACAGGACCGGGCTTAAAATAAGCCTACGTTATCCCGGTTTCCAGAGAGAGTTGGGATGGGAGTTCCTTCAATCACTGAGAGCTGAACAGTGGACTTTATTCTGGTAAGCCCTGAAACGTTCTCTGTGTCTGGGTGAGAGGAATAGAAGGCGCTAGAGGATGAAGGCAGATGTATTTTGAAGACAGTATTCTTTTTCCCCATGAAAAAAAATCCCTTTTTTTTTTTTTTTTGGTCTTTTTCAGGGCCACACCCACGGCACATGGAGGTTCCCAGGTTAAGGGTGGAATCAGAGCTACAACTGCCGGCCTACACCACAGCCACAGCAAGGTCAGATCTGAGCTTCGTCTTCGACCTACGCCACAGCTCAGGGCAACACTGGATCCTTAACCCACTGAGCGAGGCCCGGGGATCGAGCCCGCAACCTCATGGTTCCTGGTCAGATTCATTTCTGCAGTGCCATGACGGGAACTCCGAAAAAAATCCTTTTTTGATCCCACTAGTCTACCTCATTGATCTGCTCCCCTTTATTGCAAAACTTCTCAGAAGTTCACTAGTTCCTCTTGAAACCCCTCCAGTTCAGTCTTTTGCCTCCACCGCTTCATAAACTACCCTTGCCAAGGTCACCAAAGGCCCACACATAGTTCAGCGCAATTGTCGGCTCTTAGCCCACCTCTCACTAGGCCTATAGGCTGTGTCTGACGTCACGGAGCCTTCTTTCTTTTAATACTTTCTTCCACGATACCGCCCTCTCCTGGATTTTTTCTCAATCTTGATCTCTCTACTTGGAGATCTAATAGACACCTTGTCGCGAGACATGTTTCTACAATATTTTCTTGGCCTCTTTGCTGAAAACTCCATCTTGTCCTGCTTTGCTTTACCCCATCTTCCTGCTTGAAAAACAGTCGCAGTGCTGGTAAATGACTCAAGTTTAAGAACAAAGACCTAAAGGCATAAGTTATTCATTGGGTCCGCTGAATGGGGACATAATGCGTTGGTCTAGGCACACCGGACCTGTGCAGATAGGCACGTCCTTTGCACAAGCATGATATGTCCTCTGAAGAATAAGAGAAAGAGGAACCTCATGGCCCCAAGTGGTTTATGAGCGGTCGTTAGCAGAATACGCATTAGCAAAGAGAACCAAGGTGCAAACCTAGGCACCCAGTGCTGCCACAGATAGGCATGCCCTTTGCGGAAGCACAGTGAGGATTTTCTGAAATGCTATGTGTGCATAGATAGCTAACGCCAAGCTTCCTCAAATGCTAATGATTGTTAAATGCCTAAAGGTCAGAGTAAAAGCTTAACCATCTACCAGCTATGTGACTTTTAAAATAACAAAAGAACTTATAAAATAATAATAGTTAAATAAAACCCTATATCCTCTACCTATAGCCCCCTCCTCACTTGATGTAATCCTAAAGAGCACAATAAAAGCAGTGTGGTTTCTTAAGGCAGTGCTCTTGGTCCCTGAGACCTTGAGTCCCCCGGTTCCCACCTTTACTTAAGATACATGTCTCTGTATCTTGTTTTCTGTTAACTTTTTTCCTTAAGTTTCACAGCACCCGTTCTTCAGCCCCATCCTGCTGAGCTGGTCTCGGCAACACCTTATGTTCATCCAAAACTAGACTCTACCATCAAAATGTGTTCTTTCCACATGCTTATCCGTTAATGCTTGGGCCAAAAATCTTATAATCATTTTTCACTGCTTAATATACCCAACAACCAGGCCTTGGGACATTCCTTTCAAATCTACCTTCAAAATATAACCTTTGCTCACCACCTCCACGGTATCCCTCTGGTTCCTGTCATCCACCTCCCTCCCCGGGTGACTGCACCAGCCTGCAAACCGCATTCTGCTCCTGCTGCCCTTCCCAACCTCGTAGACTCTTAACACCCCAGGCCCAGGGAGCTGCTGAACATGTCACAGGTACCCAGGATCCAGACTTGTGTTCTTTCTTTCTTCTCCGCCTGTCCTCCCCTTTCCAAGAAGGGCGTGGTCACTTCTAGGCAAGGGGACAAGGAAAGGGTTGGAGGAACTGGGATCTGAGTCAAGCCTGAATAAGAGGTAGGATTTGAGTGGGGAGGTGGGGGGCAGTGGTCTGTGGGGAAGGCCCACCGCCACCCCCTGAGGCCTGAAGGGCCCAGTGGGGTAGACACCCAACGTTCATGTGGGGGAGTGCCTAGAAAGATGAATTTGGGTCAGCTGGCCGAGGGCCTTGAATGCCATGCTCAGGAGTGAGGTCTTTAGCCCGCATTTTCCAGGAGACTTGGGCAGACGGGGAGTGGGAACAACCATGAATTCACTTAGCATAGTTATCTCAGCTGCCTGCCAAGTAGTCTATTTAGTCCAATTCACAGGCAGAGCTTTGTTGAGCATTGAGAAGTCTCTTGCTCCGTGTGAATCCAATCACCACGGCAGGCACACCTCAAAGAGGGAACACACGGCTGCCTCTGGAAAAGCCTGCCCCACACTCCGGCAACTCAGTGCATGAATATGCTTTTCCAACGTCTGACGCTGCTGCTTAGCACAGATATTATGGGACAAATCCTTGATTTGACCTTTTGTATCTCCATCCATCCCACTGTGCTAAAAGCAATTATGTGCATCTTGTGTGTGGTGGTGGGAACGGGGCGTCACTTAGAGAGGGTCCTTTTCACACTCCAACTGTCCAGTCGCTCATTCCTCCCCCCTCTCCCGGTGGCCGCACAGCAGGCCTCCTCCCGCTGCTTGGCAGCATCTAAATGGCATTAGGGGGGAGGTGAGCAGGGATGTAAACAGGTGGAAACCGTTCTGTCATGGTGATTAGCATTCTCCTCGGCCAGGCACAGCTCCGGATGAAAAAAAAACAGGGCTGCAAGAGGACAGGGAGGAGAAAGCTGGCAGAGGAGCAGGGGGCAGAGAAGGGCTGAACCTGGTGTCAAAGGGCAACCAACTTTCTATATAAACTTCCTATGGTGTTTGTGGTGCAAAGCCAGTGTCAGGGTGGGTGACAGTGGTCTCGATCTAGAGATGCGTGATCTGTCAGCCGTCGTCTTTGCCTGTAGTTGATGTGTGTGTGCACTCATGTCTGTGTGATTAAGTGTGTGTGTGCAATGTCTGCATGTGTGAGAACACAGAATTGTGTCTCTGGGCATTTGCACTTTGTTGTGTACGTTGCAAAGCCTGTGTCAATGCCTTTGTATTATCTGTGTGCTTGTACTTGGAGGTCTGGATGCCCAAGAAAGTGCATGCTGGTTTCTGTCTACCTGTGCCTGAGGATGTGTACACGGACTGCGAGCATGGCATCTTTGGATATAATATAAATACATCTGTGTATGGGGTACTTGTGGGCATGTATGAGAAAAGAGCTCCCCATCCTGTTTTTTGATGGAGCAGCTTGGCGTGACCATGGACGTCACTCCAGTCCTGGCCATAAAAAGGAGCCTCACTTTGCTAAACAACCTAAGTGTCTGGCCCTTTGGGGACTGACACCCTCGATTCCGTTTCCTGCTTTCCCTGACCTCCAGCCCTAGATGCAGTTGAGAGACAAACTCAGCGCTAGCGAAGATGCCCAGGAAGACAACAGAGGGAGAGAGCTGAGATGCTGGAGACAAGGCCCTGGAGGAATGGGGAGGAGAAGATCAAGGATCTTTTCAGGGCTTTCATATATCAATAATTTACCATGGAAAAGCGAGCTGGCCTCTTGGGCAGGAGGTAAATGCAGACAATGAAATAATGGTGAGTAGTGATCTGCTTCCAGCTCAGGCCCACCTTTAATTGAGTTGAGACGTAACTGGGAAGCAGAAGAAACAAAACTGGCAGGTGGATGTAGCTCATCAGAGCTGACCTGGATCATTGCTGCCGCATGGAAGAGCTCTCTGCTCCTGCTTCCAGGTACAATCACCTGATGGTGCTGCCACTGACTCTGAAAACTAGGGCAGAAAGGGGCAAATTAGCCATGCCGGCAATCAGAACTACATATGGTTATATATATTTAAAAAACCCTCCTAAACACACTCGAACTTCCAATCAGCAACGTGTGACCAGGCATGATCTTATCACCCATTCCAGATCACCTTTGGGCCTCTCAGATTTTTCTCAAGGTAGGGAGGGGTTGATGGAACCCAGGGTCAAGCTGCCTGCTTTTAAAATCATCCAGGAGTCGCACTCAGACAGACCTTCTATGATTACTCCTTGATTGCTCATTGTATGCAAGTTAAGAATAGAGATAGAGAACGAAATAAAAATTAGCCATGAGGCTACTTCCTGGAAATAACCAACATTTAACATCTGATGTATATCTTCCCAGGCTTCTTTTCCCCCCTCTGTGTGTCGCTATATCAATATATATCTGTAACTGTTTTATAACCTTTTTTTTTTTTGCTTTTTTTAGGGCCATACTCACAGCATATGGAGGTTCCCAGGCTAGGGGAACGCCATATCTGAGCCACATCTGTGACCTACACCACAGCTCATGGCAACACTGGATCCTCACCCACCGAGTGATGCCAGAGATCGAACCCGCAACCTTGTGGTTCCTAATCAGATTCATTTCCACTACACCATGACAGGAACTCCTATAACCTATTTTTTCATGTGTTAATATGTCCTTAATATCTTTTCATGTCAACAAAAATCTACATCATCATTTTTGAATGGCTGCTAAACATTTCATTGCATGGGCATACCGTAATTTATTTAACCAATCTTTCTTAGTTTGATATTTAGGTTTTTCTTTTTCTTTCCTCTTTTCCTTTTCAGTCTTGATTTTACAATTTGAGATCATGATACTCCGTGAATTTAAAAAAAAAAAAAGATCTTTCGTGGTCCCTTTGGTGGTGCTGGTGGCCAAGGCAACCTTAAAAGCAGAGAGCTGGTGGCAAAGATGACCTTAAAAGCAGAGAGGTGAACTCTGGTTTCATCACTCTCCCCACACCTTGAGAATAATCTGAGGAGGCCCAAAGGTGACCTGGGGTGGGTGGTAATATCATGCAGTTCCCACTCTGGCCACTGGAGACTGGAGTTGCAGGAAACTGCCAGGCGTCATGAAATCTACAATGTTTGGAGGGCTTTTGAGGGTGGTGTGTATGTATTATCTGACTGCAAGCACTGCCATCTTTCTCTGGGAAGCAGCCTCTCTGTCCAAGTCCCAGGCACAATGGCAGCATCATCCAGGATCCTACAGGGAACAACCACCCTCTTCCCTCAGCCCTTCCAGACAGCCGAGTGGGCCAGGACAGAGAGCAGAGACTTCCAGCAGACCTGCTCGATCTCAGCAAAAGGTTTGTTCCTATTCTGTCTCCCTCACTCTGGTTTTTCTTTCTACCTGGATCTCAGTTTTAAAATGTACAATCCAGGAGTTCCCGTCGTGGCGCAGTGGTTAACGAATCCGACTAGGAACCATGAGGGTGCGGGTTCGGTCCCTGCCCTTGCTCAGTGGGTTAACGATCCAGCGTTGCCGTGAGCTGTGGTGTAGGTTGCAGACGCGGCTCGGATCCCGCGTTGCTGTGGCTCTGGCGTAGGCCGGTGGCTACAGCTCCGATTAGACCCCTAGCCTGGGAACCTCCACATGCCGCGGGAGCGGCCCAAGAAATAGCAACAAAAACAACAACAACAACAAGACAAAAGACAAAAGACAAAAAAAAATAAAATTAAAAAAAAAATGTGCAATCCGGAGTTCCCGTCGTGGCGCAGTGGTTAACGAATCCGACTAGGAACCATGAGGTTGCGGGTTCGGTCCCTGCACTTGCTCAGTGGGTTAACCATCCGGCGTTGCCGTGAGCTGCGGTGTAGGTTGCAGACGCGGCTCGGATCCCGCGTTGCTGTGGCTCTGGCGTAGGCCGGTGGCTATGGCTCCGATTAGACCCCTAGCCTGGGAACCTCCATATGCCGCGGGAGCGGCCCAAGAAATAGCAAAAAAGACAAAAATAAATAAATAAATAAATAAAAATGTAGAACCAAATTTAAAAAATCAAATCTCAAAAAAAAATTAAAAAAATAAAAAAATAAAATGTACAATCCAGGTGTTCCTGTCATGACTCAGCAGAAACAAGTCTGACTAGTATCCATGAGGATGTAGGTTTGATCCCTGGCCTCGCTTGGTGGGGGGATCTGGCGTTACTGTGAGCTGTGGTGTAGGTCGCAGACACGGCTTGGATCCTATGTTTCTGCGGCATAGGCTGGCAGCTACAGTTTCGATTGGACCCCTAGCCTGAGAACCTCCATGTGCCTCGGGTGCAGCCCTAAAAAAGACCAAAAAGAAAAAATAAATAAAATGTACGATCCAGTGGCATCTAGTACATTCACAGTGTTGTGCTGCCCCCACCTCTGTCCAGTTCCAAATTATTTCATCCTTTCCCTTTCTTTAATGCTAATGAGAACTCAACCAACATGAGGAGCAGCCTGGCATAAACCCTATGCTACTTAGGTTAAGAGCAAGGGTTCAGGGGTCAGATAGAACTGGTTTCAATTCAAACTCAGCAGGCTATTATCTATGTGGATTTGGGTACATTACTTACCCTCTCCAAGGCTTACTTTCTTGTTGGTCGTGGGGATTGGCATAGAAGATTTCATAGATTTGTCCAGATGAATGGCTGAGATAAGACAGATAAAGGACACAGTGCTTGGTAGCTCTAGTATGATTGGGTGTTAATTACTAGGTAATGAGGTGCGAAGGATCTCTCTCTGGAAGGAGGGGAGTGTGAAATCAGCACATTGCAACTTCTGCAGTTGTTCTTCCGGCTGGAGGGTCCAAGCATAGAGGCTTCTTTCCATTCCTGTTATCCAGTGGCCAGAGCCTGCCTTAAGCAAAGCACACAATTTACCTGGAACTGCCAAGTTCCCCAAGAGTTGCCAAAACTAGACATTACCACGACCATGACCATGACCATTATAGCAGCATCAGTCTCAGATGGACACTGAGTGCTACCACAGGTGTTGCAAAGGACAGGAAGAAAATGGTCTAATCCATCAGCTAGAAAGGTCTGAAGGTGAACACAGATGCCTGGGTGTGGGGGGCAGAAGTGCACAAAAGGAATGGAGAGAGAGGAGGTGACATCAAGATTCATTAAGTTCTATTGACCTAGGGATGGTGAGAAGTCAATATTAGTTTCTAGTGGAAAGTTTTATTACAGATCAAAATTCAAAGAACAAAAAGGTGTGGGGTTTCCATCACAAGACAGCTCATTGCAGTGTAGGTTTAGCTATCATTTTGTTTTGTCTCCCAAGGCAAATAAATTGGAAAGCAGAAACATATTCTCCCAACCCACCCATCCTGCCCTGGAGTTGCATCGAGGTTAGAGGGGGTCTTCACACAGGAAATGGAACACAGAGCAACCAGGGCTCCAGCCCCAGCCTCTGCCTCCCCTGCTCTGCACTGCTCTGAAGGCGACGCATCCTGGATGCCTTTATTTCCCTGGCTGCCATTTCTACCTCCTACCTGAAATGGATCTCTTTTGTTAACATATTTGTTTATGCTTGTTTGTTTTTTTACCCTAAATTGTCAAGTGCCTTTTATTTTTTTTATTTTTTATCTTTTATTTTTTGGTCTTTTTTGCTATTTCTTGGGCCGTGCCCGCGGCATATGGAGGTTCCCAGGCTAGGGGGCTAATCGGAGCTGTAGCCGCTGGCCTACGCCAGAGCCACAGCAACACAGGATCGGAGCCACGTCTGCAACCTACACCACAGCTCACGGCAACGCTGGATCGTTAACCCACTGAGCAAGGGCAGGGACCGAACCCGCAACCTCATGGTTCCTAGTCGGATTCGTTAACCACTGCGCCACAACGGGAACTCCTCAAGTGCCTTTTAATGTGCTAGTGTTGTGTCAAGTTTTCACACTCTGCTGGGAACGGCAGACACATACAGGTAACTTCCTGTTAAGGGATAATTATTTTCGTGGTGGAATGAGCTGTGCCATCGTTACTTAGAGGAGAGTATTGTAATGAACATTCCGGAGTTCCCATTGTGCCTCAGTGCTTAACGAATCCGAATAGGAACCATGAGGTTGCGGGTTCGATCCCTGCCCTTGCTCAGTGGGTTAAGGATCCAGTGTTGCCGTGAGCTGTGGTATAGGTTGCAGACACGGCTTGGATCCTGCATTGCTGTGGCTGTGGTGTAGGCTGGTGGCTACAGCTCCAATTGGACCCCTAGCCTGGGAACCTCCATATGCCGAGGGAGTGGCCCTAGAAATGGCAAAAAAAAAAAAAAAAAAAAAAAAAAGAACATTCCAAAGCTCAGCGCCACACCTACTGCTTCTCTCCATCCTGAGGCTCTCACTGAAGGGCAGAGCGAGGTTGATATGGAGAGAACACCCCCTCCAGGGGGACCCGGGGGTACTGGTACCTTCAGGCTCAGTGACAAAGCCTGGGCTGAATGTTTCCATCAATCGTTCTATCTGCCATTCTTGTCTTCTGTGTACACATCTGCATAGTTGATGCTTTCCTGTTGAAAACATGGTTAAAGAATGTATGTGGGGAGTTCCTGCCGGGATGCAGTGGGTTAAGAATCCGACTGCAGTGATTTAGGTTGCTGTGGAGGTGTGGGTTAAAGGATCTGGCATCGCTGCAGCTGCAGCTTGGATTCAGTCCCTGGCCCAGGAACTTCTATATGCTGTGGATGCATCCATTAAAAAAATAATAAAATTCATGTGGACTCTCCTCGGGGGTTATATCTGTGCTGTATCTGCATTTGACCATACAGATGTCACCAACCATATATGCCTATTGGATGTTTGAAATGTTGCTAGTGTGACTGAGGAGCTGAATCTTTAATGTTATTTAATTTTAATTAATAATTTAAATAGCCACGTGTGACGGGTGGCTAGTATGGCTCTAGTGCGAATCTGCGTAGATTTGAAGCGTAGATAACCTAACAAGAAGTAGCCCCCGGAGATGAGAGCAAAAGATAAAAGGACTCATGGGCTGATGAAGAGAAAGAAGGCATAGACTGCCCGAGGGTGACAATGATTCCTCTGCCAATCACAAGGAAGCAGACATTTAAACAGGACTAAGAACATCCATGCAGAAAACTTAAGTGGCAGGTCATTTATAGGAAATATTCAGAATGGGTAAATTCATTGAGTCAAAAAGTAAATTAGCAGTTGTAAGGGGCTGGAAGAAGGAGGGAATAGGGAATGACTGCTTAATGGTTTTTCTTTAGGGCATTGAAATGTTTCAGAACTAGACAGAGGTGGTGTTGACAACATCGGGAATGTACTAGATGCCATTGGATTATACACCTTAAAATCGTTAATTTTTTTTCTGCTTTTTAGGACCACATTTATGGCATATGGAAGTTCCCAGTCTAGGAGTCAACTTGAAGCTGCAGCTGCCGGCCTATGCCAGAGCCACAGCGACGTGGGATCTGAGCCGCATCTGTGACCTACACCATAGCTCATGGCAATGCTGGATCCTTAACCCACTGAGCAAGGCCAGGGATTGAACTTGCATCTTCATGGATACTAGTCAGGTTCATTGCCTCTGAGCCACCAAGGGAACTCCCTCCTTTTGTCACTTTAGATCAGAATGGTCCATCCCACCTCTAGATTCCTATAGTACTTTTTCTTTAATTAATTTTTTGATAGTTATTTGTTTAAATGTTAAAGTAAAATTTTTATTGTACAGTTCAATGAATTTTGTGTATAAACAGTAGCCATCAGATCAAGATATCAAACATTTCTAGCACTCAGAAGATTCTCTTGCCCCCTTTCCCAGTCCATAACTCCTGTTAGACTTCTATTACCACCTGGTAGCTTGCCTGTTCTCAAAATTTATATAAACGGATCATGTAGCATGTAGTTTTATATCTGGGTTCTTCATCCTGTGATGTTTGTCTATGATATGCATCCTGCGGTGGTTTAAAAGCATTTTCTTCTTTTGCCATGTAGTGTTCCTTTGTATGAACATACCACACTTTATCCATTTTCCTGTGGATGAATGTTGGGTTTGTGATGGTTAGTTTATGTGTGAACTTGGCTAGGCTATGGTACCCCGCTGTTTAATCAAATACTAGTCGAGGTGTTACTATGAAGGTAACGTGTACATGTAGTAACATCTATGATCAGTTGACTTTAAATAAAGGAAACTGCCCTTGATAGTGTGACAAAGGCCTTATGCAATCCCTGGAAGGCTGAAAGAGCAAAAACTCTGAGGTTTCCCAGAGAAGAAATTCTGCTTAAAAACTATAGTGGTAACTCCTGACGGCTGACCTGCTCGGCAGATTTCAGACAAGTCAGCCTTCACAACTGCATGAGCCAAATTCTTAAAATAAATTTCGTATGTGTTCTATTGGCTTTGTTTCTCTGGAGAACTCTGGCTGATACAGAGTTGTTTCCAGATTTTGGATATTATGAATAAAATTTTCATGCATATTCTCGTATATGGCCTTTGGCGGACAGATACACTAATTTCTCTCGGTTATATCCTTAGACAATGAATTGCTGAGTCATAGAGCACTTATTTTCTGAAGCACACACATGCTTACTACTGACTGCCTAGATCTATTGGTTAGGACGAAAGGAACTACAGAATTTTTTTTATCCATATTCTTCACTTTCATGGTAGAAAAATGAGGTCAAGAGGACAATTATCTGCCCATGGTGATAGAATTAGTAATGTACATATTTAGTTGTGACTGGTAGAATATTTCGGGCTGTAAGGAACATAAAGCTGAGTTCAAATTGGTTTAAACAATAAGGAAATGTATTACTTCATACAAAATAAAATTTCAGAGTTCCCATTGTGGCTCAGTAGGTTAAGGATCCAGTGTTGTCTCTGTGAGGATGAGGGTTCAATCCCTGGCCTCACTTAGTGGGTTAAGGATCCGGAGTTGCTGCAAGCTCTGGCATAGGCCACAGCTGCAGCTCTGATTCCATCTCAGGCTGGGAACTTCCATATGCCACAGGTATAGCCATGCAAAGAAAAAGAAGAAAAAAAAAAAAGAAAAAAAATTTACTGGCATGGGAGCTTCAGGATTGGTTAATTCAGCAGCTCAAGAATATCATCAAAGACTCAGATTCTTTTCACTGTTCTATCACCCTCATGGTATTGGCTTTGACCTCAGACTGGTCCTTCCTTTGCCACAAATTGAGGACAGAAGTTCCAGGCATTAGGCATGGCGTCCAGAGGAAGAAGTTTGTCTCTTCCTTTTGTCTCTTTGGGAAGCAAAGACTCTTCCTCTGGAAATCCTCCAGAACGTTTCCCCCACATCTCTTGGTCAGAACTGGGTCCGATAGCCATCTCCATGTCAATTACTGACAAGGGAAATGAGACCCTCATGACTGAGTTAAATCAATCAAGATTATTCCTGGATCGGGGATAGGGTCTCTCTTTCTGGGGTCATGTGGGAAAGAGGTGGATATTTGCACACAACTGGGGCTCTGCCAGCAATGGAAGAAGAGAGAATGGATATTATGGAGTTAAGTAATAGTGTTTCCTGCATTAGTGTGTCCAGGTAGCATAAAATCTACTTGAGGACAGAAATAATTTTGTATTTTCTCCTTCTCCTCCTCTAATTATCCATGAAGATAATTAGAAACCTCTAAGCATGTCTCTGCTAATAGAAGACACATTATTTTATTTTAAATTCATGTCCATTTTTGCATGTATAGAGTAAATAAGTACATATTTACTCAGTCCTTAACAGATCTATGTGTAGCTTTCATGTTTATTGTATTTGGGGTTTATTGGGTTTCTTGGACCTGTGGGCTTATAGTTTTCATCAAATTGGGAAATTTTCAGCCATTATTCCTTCAAATAGGTTTTTTGTGCTCCCCACTTTCTGGGAGTGCAATTTTACCTATATTACACTGCTCAAAGTTGTCCCAAAAGTCACAGATTTTTTTTTTTTTTTAAGGGCAGCACCTGCAGCGTATGAAAGTTCCCAGGCTAGGAGTCGAATCAGAGCTACAGCTGCCAGTCTATGCAACAGCCACAGCAACACAGGATCCTTAACCCACTGAGCTAGGCCAGGGATTGAACCCATGTGCTCACGGATCCTAGTCTGGTTCGTTAACTGCAGGACCACAAAGGGAACTCCTGATCTTCTTTTTATGTATTTATTTTAATTATTTTTCTCTATGTATTTCTTTGAGGATATATTAAAAAAAAATTTGCTATATCTTCAAAGTCACTAGTATTTTCTTCTGTAATGTCTAATAATCTGCTGTAATTCCCATTTATTTTTCCATTTCAAATGACATAATTTTCCTGTCTAGATGTTTGATTTGGAGCTTTTAATATCTTCCATTTCTTCCCTTAACTTTTTGAATATGTGGCATATGGTTATACTATCTGTTTATTTTTATTTTATCTTTTGTCTTTTTGCCATTTTTGGGGCTGCTCCCGCAGCATATGGAGGTTCCCAGGCTAGGGGTCAAATCGGAGCTGTAGCCGCCGGCCTGTGCCAGAGATCCAAGCCGGCCTGCGCCAGAGATCCAATCCAAGTCTGTGACCTACACCACAGCTCACAGCAACGCCAGATCCTTAACCCACTGAGCAAAGCCAGGGACCGAACCCGCAACCTCATGGTTCCTAGTCGGATTCGTTAACCACTGCGCCATGACAGGAACTCCCTATACTAACTGTTTAAATGTCCTTACCTGCTGGCTCTAATACCTGTGTCAGTCTGGGTCAGTTTTAATTGATTGATTATTTTCCTCTTTATGAGTTGTGTGTTTCAGCTTCTCTGTGTGCCTAGAAATCTTTGATTGGATCCTAGACATTGTGAATTTTATTTTGTTGGGTGCTGGATATTTTTTCTTCCTCCACCTGGTGATGCCAAGTTATCATCCAGGGTTTTCTCATTGTCTAGAGGCATATGCTTATCCTTTTTTATATATATATAATTTTGCTGGGAATATACCATGTAAATCTTCGTAGTTTGTCACTCAAGTATCTGTATAAAACCTCTAGTGCTTATTGCTCTAACAACTTGGAGGGGAGGAAAGAAAAATATTTTCCTTCTACTCTCCTAAGTTTCTTGGCTGGAACTCTGAAATGAAAGATATATTACCAGGATAAAATAGACACATTTATTTAGTAGAAGTTTTACATAAGTATCTTCATAAAGAAAAGACAACCCAAAGACATGGTGAAATCTGAGCATTTTTAGGCTAGGTTTGATGAAATTTGGAAAGCTGTGGAAAAATGTGAGGGGACAAAAGTAGTAAACTATGGGAAACTTAGCAGGGCCTGTCCATTCGGATTTCTCTCTGTGTCCATCTGTCTTCAGATATGAAGATGCTCCTTACTGTATTTTGGGGGTAGTGTGTCCTAGACCCCAGCAAACTCATTTCATCAGACCAACGAAAATCCAGATTTTCGTAGATTGGAGAGTGAGTACTGCTTTTTCTCTTCAGAGATGGAGAATTATGATTGTTTTCTGCCCACATATTTTAAACGTGTTCTCAGCTTTCGGAGAGCAAGGAGCCATAACTTCAAGTTGTCCCCAAAGACTCTTCTCATTCCGGGCCTACTACTCCTTCCCTTGGTGGGCTGTAGACTTTTCTTCCTTTAGGGCAGGAAGTCAAGTTGAATAAGGGTGGAAGAGAGATGGATTGTTCCTACAATCAGTCCTCCTTTTCATGCATCAGTTTCTGTCAGGCCTAGGAAAGAACATCTTAAAATTCATCTGCAGAAAGGGAGAAAAAGAAAGTCTGCTCACATTGGGGACAATGCCAAGTTCTCATGACCAACAAAAGCTCTGTCTGAGTTAGGACGGCAAAACTAGACCCTTTGGCTTCACCATTGACTGAAATCTCTGTAATCTGATCTCTTAGTACTGTGTGTGTGTGTGTGTGTGTGTGTGTGTGTGTGTGTGTGTGTGTGTGTATGCACCCTGTTGTAAGAAGAACCAGTCATGCCTCTATAAGAGGCACTTTTCACTACATTTTCCTGTTTAACCCTCACATGAGATAACTGAGGGTCTGGGAATATCTTGTTCAATGTCACGCAGATGGTAAGTGGTGGAATCCTCTGACTCCAAATCTCGTGCTATTTTCAGGACATCAGGGCTGCCTTACAGGAAGTTCCCATTGTGGCACAGCAGAAATGAACCCAACTAGTATCTATGAGGATGTGGTTTCCATCCCTGGCCTCATTCAGTGAGTCAGGGATCTGGCGTTGCCATGAGCTGTGGTGTAGGTCACAGATGAAGCTCGGATCCCGAATTGCTGTGGTTATGGTGTAGGCCTGCAGTTGTAGCTCTAATTCAACCCGTACCCTGGGAACGTCCATATACCACAGCCCACCCCCCCCCCCCCAAAAAAAGCTGCCTTACATGCATATAAGGAGACAAAACCACTGGAGAGTTGCACATTTTCATTTAAAAAGTTGATTAGGAGTTCCCATTGTGACTCAGTGGTTAATGAACCCGACTAGCATCCATGAGGACTGGGTTTGATCCCTGGCCTTGATCCGTGGGTTAAGGATCTGGTGTTGCCAGGAGCTGTGGTGTAAGTCACAGACACAGCTCGGATCCTGCGTTTCTGTTGGTGTGGCATAGGCCAGCGGCTATAGCTCCAATTGGACCCCAAGCCTGGGAACTTACATATGCCGAGTGTGGCCCCAGAAAGATAAATAAGTCCATAAATAAATAAAATTTATTAAAACTGTATTTATAGTATAACCCTCATTTGTTTGAAAACATACTTGTATGTATGTCTGTGTGTGTGTGTATATATATATATATATATATGTACAGAAAACAAGGATATGCATTGAAATAGGTGATTTTTCTCTTTTTCATTATCGCTATAATGTAGAACAGTTCTGTCCAGTGGAACCTTCTGCCAGGACGGAAATGTCCAATATGGTAGCCACTAGACACCTGTGCCTCTGTAGCACTTGAAATGTGGTTAGTCTTTTTTTTTTTTTTTGTCTTTTCTAGGGCCACACCCATGGCATATGGAGGTTCCCAGGCTAGGAGTCTAATCAGAGCTGTAGCCACTGGCCTACGCCAGAGCCACAGCATCGCAGGATGCGAGCCACGTCTTCGACCTACACCACAGCTCACGGCAACACCAGATCCTTAACCCACTGAGCAAGGCCAGGGTTCAGACCCGCAACCTCATGGTTCCTAGTCGGATTCATTAACTACTGAGCCACGATGGGAACTCTGAAATGTGGTTAGTCTTAATTGAAACATGCTGTGAGTGTACAATACATATTGAGTTTTTAAGACAATAGGAAAAAAAGAATGTGAAAGATCTCCTTTGTGGAGTTTCTGCTGTGGCACAATAAGTTAAGGATCCCACTGCAGTGGCTCAGGTCACTGTGGAGGTGCTGGTTCCATCCCAGAGCCAGCACAGTGGGTTAAGGATCTGGCATTGCTGTAGCTGTGGTGCAGGTTGCAGCTTCAGCTTGGATTTGATCCCTTGCCTGGGAACTTCCATATGCTGTGGGTACAGCAAAAACAAAAACAAAAAAACCACAAAAACAAAAAACGCTCTTTTTTTATATTGATATATTTTTGATTAAATGTTGAAATGATAATTTTTGGATCTATTGGGTTAAAAAAGCTTATCAAAATTAATTTCCCTTGTTTCTTTTTTTAATGTGGCTACTACAAAATTTTTTTTTTTGTCTTTTTAGCTATTTCTTGGGCCGCTGCCGCGGCATACGGAGGTTCCCAGGCTAGGGGTCGAATCGGAGCTGGAGCCACCGGCCTCCGCCAGAGCCACAGCAACACAGGATCTGAGCCACGTCTGCAACCTACACCACAGCTCACGGCAACGCTGGATCCTTAACCCACTGAGCAAGGGCAGGGACCGAACCTGCAACCTCATGGTTCCTAGTCGGATTCGTTAACCGCTGCGCCACAACGGGAACTCCATGGCTACTACAAAATTTTAAATCATATCCGTGGCTCACAGTATATTTCTTTTCTAATTTTTTTTCTTTTTTGCCCACCCACGGCATATGGAGTTCCCAGGCCAAGGATCAGATCCAAGCCACGGTTGGGACCAAAGCCACAACTGCAGCAGTGCCAAATCCTCAACCCACTGGGCTGGGCCAGGAATCGAACCTGCGTCCCAATGCTCCCAAGATGCCCCTGATCCTATTGCTCCACCATGGGAACTCCACTCATAGCATATTTTTATTGAACAGCAATGGTCTAGACTTTAAGAGAATGAAATTGGATATCAAGCAAACTTGCGCTTTTATTTTTAAGGTGCATTTTCATTTAAAAAATTTTTTGACAATATAATTGATTTACAATGTTGTGTTAATTTCAGCTGCACAGCAAAAGTGACTTGGTTTTATATATATATAAATACATATATATATGTACACACACACACACATATTCTTTTTCTTTCTGTCTTTTTGCCTTTTCTAGGTTCGCTCCCACAGCATATGGAGGTTCCCAGGCTAGGGGTCTAATCAGAGCTGTAGCCGCCGGCATGTGCCAGAGATCCAAGCCGGCCTGCACCAGAGATCCAATCCAAGTCTGTGACCTACACCACAGCTCACAGCAACGCCGGATCCTTAACTCACTGAGCAAGGCCAGGGTTCGAACCCGCAACCTCATGGTTCCTAGTCGGATTCGCCAACCACTAAGCCACGACGGGAACTCCCACACATATTCTTTTTCATATTCTTTTCCATTATGGCTTCTCACAGGATATTGAATACAGTTTCCTGTGTTACATGGGAGGACCTTGTTGTTTATCCACCCTATACGTAAGAGTTAAGCAAACTTGAGTTTAACTCCCAGTCTTCACTTTTCTAACTAGGTGACCTGCCGCTAGTTACTGAACCTGTCCCTTGTCCTTCTTCAGTTATAAAACAGGGATAATGCATGTACCCAGCTCAGAGCAGTATCGTTAGGATTAAACCAGTTGATAATGTGATGCCACTACAGCAGAAAAGGCCTGGCATCTGTTAATAAGAATTAGTAGTTATTCTTATTTCTAAATTTTCTAAGGTGGTTGTAAATGTCTTATGTAATTAAGGTTTAAAAGAATTGAAACAAGTTTTAAAAAAACAATTATTTTTAACTATGACTAGAAGCTGAGATTTATGTTGTTTTAAAGCTGTGTGGTAATGTTTGCTTTGTCGTGTAGTGTGTGTGTGTGTGTGTGTGTGTGTGTGCGTATGTGGGTGTGCGTGTGTACCCAAACTTGGTACGTGATTGGAGTTGGGAACCATTACACGTGCCCGTTTATTAGGCAATATCATTCTTGTCTTCTGACCCTGGTCCCCCTCCTTCCATCAAGGGGAGGGGATGATTGCATCATGGTTCTCCCTGGCACGCACAGCACACCAAGTGTTCGCCTATATTTAGCCAACATGAAGTCACTGAAACCCTATGCCCACTAGATGCAATTAGTGCTTTGTTATTTGTTGCTCACATGGCTTGTATCCTGACTCCTCTGCATAGTTTGTGTCCTTAGATGAATTGAAAAGGACTGAAAAACCTTCTGTTGCTGGGAACACTGCTTGGGGGGTAGGAACTGAAATCCCAAGTCAATGAGCCCCCTGGAAGGGACCCCAAGGTGAATTCGTGATGTTCCCTGTGAGCCAGGGAGACCTCAAGTATCCTCCCCTTTGATGGCAGGCTGGGGAGATGGGGATTGTCTGTGTTCTACTCAAATGGTAAAAGCAGCACCGTTGGTCACTGGCTTCCAGAAATCAGGAATGACACATGGAAGGTAAAACGCAGAGCAGCACAGCAGGGCTGACTCGGCAGGTGGACAAGAAGCTGGGGGTGGTGCCCATAAGGTGTGGTTTCAGGGGTTCAACCTGTTAGCTATTGTTTCACTTTTACTCTTGGGCCTCCTTCCTCTAGTTTAAGGCTCTGAATGGTGTGTATGTGTGTGTGTGTAGCACTGAGGACATTAGCTTAAGAGTCCCAATTCTCAAATTTTTGTTTTCTTTTTTTTGGTCTTTTGAGGGCTGCACCAGAGGCACATGGAGGTCCACAGGCTAGGGGTCCAATTGGAGCTGTAGCTGCCAGCCTACACCACAGCCACAGAAACACAGGATCCAAGCTGTGTCTGTGACCCACACCACAGCTCATGGCAATGCCACATCCTTAACCCACTGAGCAAGGCCAGGGATGGAACCCACAACATCATGGTTCCTAGTCGGATCTGTTTCCACTGCGCCATGATGGGAACTTCCTCAAATTTTTGTTTCTCACACTTTTTTCTCACTTTGGATGACAAAGACATACTCCTATCAGAGAACCAGTTTTGTTTTAACAAACTAACTTCAGGGGAGTAGGCAAAGAAATAAGACAAACACTGTTGAAAACACTTCTAAAGTAGATAAGGTATTCATAGAAGTATTTTACATAGTAAGATAAGATATTCCTGAGGCCAGGAATCCTATCCAGAATTTAGAGGCTGGTTGCCACTTCTTTATACCCTCAAACATTATCATCGTCTTGTCCTCCATGCCTCATTTTGTCAATTAAGACTTGTTTTGCTCCTAAAAACTGATATTTTTATGATGAAAAAGATATAGAAGTAACTTAAGATTAAACTCTATTTTGAAAAACCTTTTTCTGAAAGTGTTGTTTTTACACCACTGATTTTTATTAAAAGTAAGTAAATGTTTCAGAAAGGCATCAACTAACCCTATTTCATTTATTAACGACATAAACACAAATTTTTTTTTTTTTGCCTTTTCTAGGGCCGCTTTCTGCAGCATATGGAGGTTCCCAGGCTAGGGGTCCAATCAGAGCTGTAGCCACTAGCCTACGCCAGAGCCACAGCAACGCGGGATCCGAGCCGCGTCTGCAACCTACACCACAGCTCACGGCAACGCCGGATCGTTAACCCACTGAGCAAGGGCAGGGACCGAACCCGCAACCTCATGGTTCCTAGTTGGATTCGTTAACCACTGCGCCAGGACGGGAACTCCCACAAATTTTTAACAAGTTTAAAATATCCATTTACTCATTCATTCAACAAATATTTATTGAGCACCAGTGTGAATAACGGGATACATTTCATTTGTGTCCTTGCTTTATGTCTTTCATTAAGTGATGATTATTTTTGTAGTTTTAGTAACAAATATATTTCCAGCAGCATTCTTCCTCATTTGCAATAGAGATTTGGTGAACTTATTAAAAATTTATCCTTGAGCAACATAAAAAAGAAAATGAAAGCAACCATATAAGCTCAACACACTTGACTGGCCATTTGTAGTGGCCTTGGCTATTAACGACACATTGTTTTTATATCCTGATGGCCTGTGACAAAGAGGTTCCAAACAATTACCAGCACACCTTTTCCTCTCTCACAAAAGAAGTATGCAAAGGAGTTCCCATGATGGCACGGTGGAAACGAATCAGACTAGGAACCATGAGGTTTCGGGTTAGATCTCTAGCCCCGTCAGTGGGTTAAGGATCTGGCATTGCTGTGAGCTGTGGTGTAGGTCTCAGACTCAGGCTCAGATCTTGCGAGAGGCTGTGCCTGTGGGTAGGCAGGCAACTGTATCTCCGATTTGACCCCTAGCCCGGGAACCTCCGTATACCGCCGGTGCAGCTCTAAAAAGACAAAAAAAAAAAAAGTATTCAAATAAGATCAGGTGCACTCATTTCAGTGGGAACACTGAGTCCACTTAGATTTATTAAAAAGTAAAGTGTCTCAAACTTCAGCTCTCTATTATTAGCCACAAATTAATTTCCACATACCTCACACTCTAATGGGAATAGCTGTGTTGGATGGTAACCAGTCATCAACACCTCAGTGTGAATGAAGATCTGAGAGGAGATTCTAAGAGATGAAGTGAGGTAGAGAGAAGGCAAGAACAGTGGGTACTTGGAGTGGGGACGGGCACCCTGGGGAGAAAATGGCTCTACGTTTCTGGTTTTGCACAGGAACCATGGTCTCTGGAATAACCCTCCCAGGTCCTAGACCTACTTTCTCCAAAACCATAGAAACCGAGTTCCTTACAATTCTGATTCATATTTTACTAATTGCTATGATTGCTACTTCCAGTTACTGTGAAAGAAATGGGCAGTCTGCTCCTTTGAGAACTTTTATACATTGACAATCATTATAGGGACCATTTATGGTTATGTTTTTAAATGTTTTTTTATGATTTTAATTTTTTCCATTATAGTTGATTTCTGTCAATTTCTACTGTATAGCAAAGTGACCCAGTCATACATATATATACACACACACATATATATGTATACATATAGATACACACATGCATACATATACATATATATATACACACACACATATATATGTATATATATACATATATATATATTCTTTTTCTCACATTATCCTCCATCATGTTCCATCACAAGGGACTAGATATAGTTCCTTATGCTATACAGCAGGATCTCATTGCTTATCCACTCCAAATGTAATAGTTTGCATCAATTAACCCCAAACTCCCTGACCATCCCCCTCCACTCCCCTTCCCCTTGGCAATCACAAGTCTGTTCTCCAAGTCCATGATTTTCTTTTCTGTGGAAAATTTAATTTGTGCCATATATTAGATTCCAGATATGTGATATCATATGGTATTTGTCTTTCTCTTTCTGACTTACTTCACTTAGTATGAGAGTCTGTAGTTCCATCCATGTTGCTGCAAATGGCATTATTTTGTTCTTTTTTATGGCTGAGTAGTATTCCATTATACACACATATATATATGTATGTATACACACACACACACACACACCACATCTTCTTAATCCATTCATCTGTCAATGGATATTTAGGTTATTTCCACGTCTTTCTATCATGAATAGTTTTGCTATGAACATAGGGGTGCATGTTTCTTTTTCAATGAAATTTTTGTCTGGATGTATGCCCAAGGGTGGGATTGCTGGGTCATATGGTAGTTCTGTATTTAGTTTTCTGAGATACCTCCATACTGTTTTCCACAGTGGTTGTACTAATTTACATTCCCATCAACAGTGTAGGAGGGTTCCCTTTTCTCCACACCCTATCCAGCATTTGTTATTTGCTGACTTGTTAATGATTGCCATTCTGACTGATGAGGTGATACTTCATAGTAGTTTTGATTTACATTTCTCTAATAATTAGTGATGTGTATTTTTTCATATCCTTGTGGGCCATCTGTATATTTTCTTTGGAGAAATGTCTATTCTGGTCTTTTGCCCATGTTTCAGTTGGGTTGTTGGGTTTTTTGCTGTTGAGTTGTATAAGTTGTTTGCATATTTTAGCAATTAAGCCCTTGTCAGTTGCATGGTTTGGAACTGTTTTCTTCTATTCCATAGGTTGTCTTTTTGGGTTTTTTTTTTTTTAATGGTTTCTTTTGCTGTGCAAAAGCTTATCAGTTTGATTAGGTCCCATTGGTTTATTTTTGCTTTTATTTCTGTTGACTTGGGTGACTGACCTAAGAAAACATTTATATGATTGATGTCTGAGAATCTTTTGCCTGTGTTCTCTTCTAGGAATTTTATGGTATCTTGTCTTACCATAAAACTTAAACTTGGAGTTCCTATTGTGGTGCAGCAGACACAAATCCCACTAGAAACCATGAGGTTGTGGGTTTGATCCCTGGCCTCGATCAGTGGGTTAAGGATCCTGAGTTGCTGTGGCTGTGGGCAGGCTTGCAGCTGTAACTCCGATTTGACTCCTAGCCTGGGAACATCCATATCTGGTGAGTGAGACCCTAAAAAGTGAAAAAAACAAAACCAAAAACAAAAAAAATTTCAACTTACTTGTTTAAGTCTTTAATCCATTTTGAGTTTATTTTTGTGTATGGCGTGAGGGTGTGTTCTAGTTTCATTGATTTACATGCATGTGTCCAATTTTCCCAGCACCACTTTCTGAAGAGACTTTCTTTTTCCCATTTTATATTCTTGTCTCCTTTGTGAAGATTAATTGACCATAGGTGTCTGGGTTTATTTCTGCGTTCTCTATTCTTTTTCGGTCTTTTCTAGGGCCACACCCACAGCATACAGAGGTTCCCAGGCTAGGGGTCTAATCAGATCTGTAGCTGCCAGCCTATGTCACAGCCACAGCAACTCGGGATCCAAGCAACATCTGCAACCTATACCACAGCTTGAGGCAACACCGGATCCTTAACCCACTAGAAAGGCCAGGGATCAAACCCACAACCTCATGGTTCCTAGTCGGATTTGTTAACCACTGAGCCACGACAGGAACTCCTGGGTTCTCTATTCTGTTCCATTGGTCTGTATGTCTGTTTTGGTACCAGTACCATACTGTCTTGATTACTGTAGCTTTGTAATATCACCTGAAGTCTGGGAGAGTTATGCCTCCTGCTTGGTTTTTGTTCCTCAGGATCGCTGTGGCAATTCTGGGTCTTTTATGGTTCCAATTAAATTTTTGAATTGTTTGTTCTAGTTCTGTGAAAAGTGTCATGGGTAATTTGATAGGGATTGCACTGAATCTGTAGGTTGGTTTTAGTAATATGACCATTTTTATGATGGTAATTCTTCCAACTCAGGAGGATGGAGTATCTTTCCATTTCTTTGAGCTCTCTTTAACTTCCTTGATCAATGTTTTATAGTTCTCAGAATATAAGTCTTTCACTTCCTTGGTCAGGTTTATTCCTAGGTATTTAATTTATTGGGGTGTGATTTTAAAAGGTACTGTATTTTTATATTCCTTTTCTAATATTTCATTGTTAGTATACAGAAATGCAATTGATTTCTGAATGTTTATCTTCCTCCTACTTTGCTGAATTCCTTGATCAGTTCAAGTAGTTGTTGTGTGGAGTCCTTCGGGTTTTCTATATATAGTATTATGTCATCTGCATAGAGTGACGATTTTACCTCTTCTCTTCCAATTTGGATACCTTTTAGTTCTTTTTTTTTGGTCTGATTGCTGTGGCTAGAACTTCCAATACTCTGTTGATTAAAAGCAGTGAGATTGGGCATCCTTGTCTTATTCCGGATTTGAGTGGGAAGGCTTTCAGCTTTTCTCCTATGAGTATTATATTTTCTGTGGGTTTGTCATAAATGGCTTTTATTATATTAAGTTATGTTCCTTCTGTACCCACTTTGGTAAGAATATTTATCCTGAATGAATGTTGGATTTTGTTTTGTCAAATGCTTTTTTTATGTCTATTGAGATGATCATGTGGTTTTTGACTTTTCTTTTGTTAATGTGGTGTATGATGTTGATTGATTTGTGTATGTTGAACCATCCTTGTGAACCCAGGATGAATCCCACTTGGTCGTGATGTTTGATCTTTTTTATGTGTTACTGGATTTGGTTGGCTAAATTTTTTTTTAAATTTTTGTGCCTATATTCATCAAAGATATTGGCCTATAATTTTCTTTTTTGGTAGTATCTTTGTCTGGTTTTGGTATTAGGGTGATGGTGGCTTCCCAGATACACACAACAAATACTAACAGACATAAAAGGAGAAATTGATGGGAATACAACAATAGTAGGAGACTTTAACCCTCCACTCACATCAATGGACAGATCCTTTAGATCGAAAATCAATAAGGCAAAAGAGATTGTGAATGACACAATAGAAAATTAGACTTAATTGATATTTTCAGGACATTACATCCAAAAAATCAGAATATACGTTATTTTCAAGTGCACATGAAATATTCTCAAAGACTGACTACATACTAGAGCAAAAAACTGACCTCAACAAATATAAAAGTATAGAAATTATTTCAAGTATCTTCTCTGACCACAATGGCATGAAACCACAGGAAAAGAAATGAGAAAAAACTGACTACATGGAGACTAAACAACATGCTACTAAAGAAACCAATGGGTCAATGATGAAATCAAAAGGGAAATTAAAAAAATACCTTGAGACAAATGATAATGAAAACACAACCATTCAACATCTAAGGGATGATGCAAAAGCAGTGCTTAGAGGGAAGTTCATAGCAATACAGGCCTTTCTCAAAAAAGAAGAAAAATCTCAAATCAATAACTTAACCTACCACCTCAAAGAATTAGAAAAAGAAGAGCCAACCAAACCTAAAGTCAGCAGATGGAAGGAAATCATAAAGATCAGAGGGGAAATCAATAAAATAGAGATTCAAAAAACAATAAAAAAAATCAATAAAACCAAGAGCTGTTTCTTTGACAGGGTAAACAAAATTGACAAACCCCTGGCCAGATTCACCAAGAAGAGAGAAAGAACCCTAACGAACAAAATAAGAAATGAAAAAGGAGAAATCTCAATGAATACCACAGAAATATATAAAGAAAACCCATAAGAGAATACTATGAATGATTATATACCAACAAATTTGACAACCTAGAAGAAATAGACAACTTTCCAGAGAATTACGGCCTGTCAAAACTGAATCAAGAAGAAATAGATCAACTGAATAGACCAATCATAGAAATGAAATTGAATATGTAATAAAAAAAACACTCCCTACAAACAAAAGTCCAGGACCAGATGGTTTCCCAGGCAAATTCTACCAAACATACAAATAACTTATACCCATCCTTCTCAACCTTTTCCAAAAGGTTGAAGACGAAGGACGACTACCAAAGACATTCTTTAAATGATTTTAAAATGGCCACAGGGAGGTTGGGAGTAAATGTTGTTTCTATAGTTTTAAAATATAAATATAAATAAAATAATAATTCCATTAATACAAGAGTTAAAATATGCCATAGAAGAATTGACAATAGCTTTTACTACTATGAGTATATATAGTATATAATTTATAAGTATAAATTTCATAAAGATGATATGTTTCAAATCATTAGAAAAGGACAGATTATTCAATAAATGGGATACTTATTTGAAAAAGAAAATAAAGATGAATCTCCAGTTCTCTTCTTATATAAAATACATTTTAAAAGGTCTATGATTAAAAACAAAATAGGAGTTCCTGTTGTGGCTCAGTGGAAACAAACCCCACTATTATCCATGAGGATGTGGGTTCAATCCCTGGCCCCGTTCAGTGGGTTAAGGATCCAGTGTTGCTGTGAGCTGTGGCATAGCTCTCAGAAGTGGTTACGATCCCTCATTGCTGTGGCTGCGGTGTAGGCTGGTAGCCACAGCTCTGATTCGACCCTTAGCCTGGGGACCTCCATATGCAGACTTAAACAGCAAAAATAAATAAAAAAATGAATCTTGGCATAAGGAAGATCTTTTTGGTTTTTTTAATTATTTTTATTTTTATTTTTGTCTTTTATAGGGCTGCACCCATGGCATATGGAGGTTCCCAGGCTAGGAGTCTAATTGGAGCTGTAGCTGCCAGCCTATGCCAGAGCCACAGCAATGCCAGATCCAAGCCTCATCTGTGACCTACACCACAGCTCACAGCAACACTGGATCCTCAACCCCCTGAGCAAGGTCAGGGATCGAACCTGCAACCTCATGATTCCTAGTCGGGTTCGTTAACCACTGCACCATGACGGGAACTCTAGGAGGTCTTTTTAAATAGAAACTCTCAGGAAAATGTTGTCCATTGGGTTTTTTTTTCCCCCAAGTCAAAATGTCTCCATTATAGGGGGTTGGGAGGAGTCTCTTTATTCCACAGAAACAAGGATGAAAAAATAACATGAAATACACATACAACGTCCACACAGAATGACCATATCATAATGGTCATTACAATGGTCATTACAAAACAAGTTTTGTGTATTAGAACAAATAGTTCTCTTTCAAAAAAAAAAAAAAAAGTGGGCAAGGGCTTGAACACAACTGTCCCAGAACTGCTGAGCATAGTAAGATGTTAGAGGATGACCCTTTCGGGGTCCCCAGCCCACCCCCTCATTGTACACAAGAAGAAACAGGCTCAGAGAGGTGCAGTGATGTGCCTCTTGTCATTCAACCCATCAGGGCAGAATTCATTCAACTTTACCTTGACAACTGGCTGTAGAGATCTGTATACATCAAACATGAGCAAAAGAAGATCAAGTTTCAGCCCTCCCCATCCACACCTGTATGTCTGGCCCCTGGAAAGTCACCATGGCGAGCACTGGAGAAGCAAAGAGACATCTCAAGGCCCCATCTGCACTCATGGATGCAGAAGACAAGGGACCCAGCTCCTTTGGCTTGGCTGCTCTTACAGCAGCTTTCAGAAGCTTGGGATGTGAGGCGCTGAGTTAAAAAGACATTCCAGGTCAGCCCCCATGTGTTTGAATGCCAACCTCCCGTCCAGATGGGTTCAAGGTCCCGCCAACAACGAATGTAAAGACCAGGCCTGCCACCCAGGCTGGACACTGATGTGATCTGAATGGGAACCAGGTGGAGGGCAAAGAAAGCAAAATATCTACAATTGGGAGTGGCTTCCATTCTCACCCAGGTCAAGGTTCCCGAGGGCTAGCGGGCACACAGCTGAGGGCATGGGAAATAAGAATGTTAGATATATACAGATAGATTAAAATTTTCTAATGGCCTTGCATGTAACTGAAACAAATGCATGTATTAAAAACATGACTGGCAAATCAAAGTCATGATTTCTCTTATACGTTTTTTGAAGAATGAGCCTATAGTAAATATTACTTTAAAAAGTGATTCATTTAAGGAGCTCTCTGGTGGCTCAGCAGGTTAAATGTCTGGCATTGTCACTGCTGTGGCATGGGTTTGATTCCTGGCCTGGGAAGTTCCACACGCTGTAGGTACAGCCAAATAAATAAAAAGTGACACATTTAAAGAACAACAGTAAGCAATTAATGGTGCAGGTATGATTTGAATATGGTAAAAACTCTGAAAGAGGTAAATAAATGACTTAAGTTTGGAAAACACCGATATACACTCCATTTTGGATTTTTTTTTTCCTAGCCATGGAAAGAAATACATTTTACAAAGCCTGCCAGCCAGAACATATAGACATTTATGCAGCTGTAACGAAGTTTTTGAGAAAAAATATTTAACCCTATTTGTGCAATGCCCTCTGGACCCTAAATTCATCTTTGACTCCCCTTTTTCCTTTTCGTTCCCTTTCTCTTTATATTTAATTGCTTTAAGTCCTTCCTGTCAGTTCTGCTTCTGAAAGCTCTTTATTCATTCCTTTTTTCCATCTTTAGTGCCTTATCCCTGGTCACTGTCCTCATTATCTGTCACCTGGACTATATCCTAACTCATCTTCTTGCCTCCAATCCAATTTTCCTCCTTCAATCCACTCTCCACGTTGTTGCCAGAAAGGTCCTTCAAAAACTCTGCTCTGGGAGTTCCCGTTGTGGTTCAGCAGAAATGAACCTGACCTCTGTCCATGTGGTTGTGGATTCAATCCCTGGCCTCGCTCAGTGGGTTAAGGACCCAGTATTGTCATGAAGCTGTGGTGTAGGTTGCAGACGCAGCTCGGATCCTGAGTTGCTGTGGCTGTGGTGTCGGCAGGCAGCTCGAGCTCCGATTCGACTCCTATCCTGGGAACTTCCATATGCCAAGAGTGCGGCCCTAAAAAGCAAAAAAACAAAAACAAAAACAAAAACAAACAAAAAGACCCCCAAAAAACCAACAACTCTGATCTGTGCCTGTATGCCCAGAACATAGGCTCCAAAGTCCAAACTACTCAGTAAGGCTAATTTAAAGGCACCTGGTTGTTGGTTCTTGCTGACCTTCCAAATTCCGATGCTGGCAGAATCAGGACTAGAAACCCAGGTTGCCCGATTCTCAAGTCTAGTACTCTTCTCAAGACTCTCTGCCTTCTCCAAGAACCTCTCCCAGTTGTTTTCATTCCACAGGTGACTCCTTGCCTTTCTGACACAGGGAATTTTGAGTAAACCCTGTCATGAGCTGGAACATCACAAAGTAGACCAGACACACACAAGGGTGTTGTGTTCCTTGTCCATTATGACCACACAATGTCATAAGGGGAAGGCGTAGAAAGGGTTCGCAAGAGAAGGGAATAAAAAGGAAATTGAAGTGTCTGTTAGACAATACTGAATTCATGGAGAGCCCCAGTACCGCATAAGGATTATCTCAGCCATCCTCACATTGCAATTCTTCCCCAAGAAGCAGATGTCTCCAGTGAGCAGACAAGGAGTCACTGGTTAAATTGTGGTCTGGGATCAGTTTACAGGAGTGAGCAGAGTTTATCCCCCAACCCCCTCCCTCAGCTGATGTTGGACTCGCCTCATCCAATGGAATATTACCTGACAGGATACAAACAGAGGCTCAAATATGTGTGTCTATGTTGCCTGGGCTTCTGGAACTGGCCACCCTATGCCGGGAGAGGAGTCTGCCTCAGGTAGCCATTGTCCTTTCCTCCTGCATCAGGAAATGGAACCACGTGGAGCAGAACTGTGTCAGCTTCTAAGCCTGGAGTCCAGCCTAGCTCAGCCAGCCCGGGTGAGCCCAGCTAGGATCAGACCAAGCCGACTGGCAGGCCTATTAGCAAGAAAAATCAATGTATGTTGTCCTCAGCTCCTGAGATTTTGAGGTGGTTTGCAACGCAGCAAAAATCGACTAATCCAAAGGTAAAGCGGGTTTGATTTTTGTTTTTATCAAGTTCAAAATCAACTCCTCATTTTCCTTTTGTGGATTATCTACAGGAGGAAAGTAATAAGGACGAGGTTGACCTTCTCCCAGCCCCCAGCACATTTCTAGGGCATCTCCCAGCATGCCGGCTGCATAATGCGAAAGCTCCGCAGCCTCATTCTCATATTCGCCTGACGAGAAAGTAAATTAGGACCGGTGCACTCCTGCCTGCCTCCCCCACTTAAGTCGCGGTGACACGCAAAGTAAAACAGAAATCCAGCGCCCCTTTGTTATTAAATACCCACGCCACTGCTTCCCCTTTCAGAAACTGGGGTTTGTTTTTTATCAAGGGTCTCCGGCGTTGGAGATCCTGTCCCTACGTAGTTCTCACCATAATTTTTTCTAGCGAGAGTTCATGATGCCTGAGTCCTTTTATAAAAGGAATGTTCCCAGGAGGAAGCCAGCAGGGTCAATTGCACAATGTCCTATGGCCTGGATTACACAGACCTCGTTTTGCTCTAGCTGAGATCGCAGAGGACCTCTCCTGTCTGTCTCTTTAGCCTCTTGCGTGTTTTCCTTCCCCTCCCAAGGTCTCGACAGCTTGCGCCCATTTTCACTGGTTCCTTCCAGCGGCCAAGAACAGCTTCCCTGCAGCCTGGAGCCTCCGCGCCATTGCGGACGCTCTCCTCCAGGTGGCAGTAGAGAGCCGCTCCCTGCCCGGCAGCTTACGTCACCTTGTTTACCGGGCTCCTGGTCATTTTTAGATCTAAGATCATAGGATGTTAATTGGGCCAATGATTCCCCATTCATTTTGGCAAGAGGCCCTTCTTGTGGGCGTTGGGACAAGGGTGATGTCCTTCCTGACAGTGAGATTTTACTGTGAGGAGTATTTATTTGCAAACTTTTGGAATTTCATCTTTAGGAGATGGGAGCGCCTCTCTTCCGTCTGTGCTGTGGGCTTGTTTTTGGGTCACTTTAATTTTGGATCCCAAACAAGGGTGGCGTTAACCAGGGAGAGAGAGGAGGCATTTCCAGAGCCAGCTGAGAGCTCTCAGAAAGAGTCTGCCTTTTTACTTCCCCTTCCTCCTTATAAATAACTACTCAGCAGGAAAGCCCTTGGACTTTGGAACTTGGAGAAATAAGGAAAACAGCTGATTTGGGCAATCTGTGCCCTGATACATTGTGGGGAGACATCTTGAAGCTCAAGGGCTCAGAGGGTCCTGCCTCAGTGGCCCTTACCCAGAAACTGGATCTGAATATTTCATCGCCATCAATCACAAATTTTCTGGACTGGAATTTTTCATCTCAACAACAACAACAAACACGTTATTATTCTTTATTTATTACTCCTGCGCTCCCAGCCTGGTGGGGAAAGGGGAGGCACAGAGGAGCCGAACGGCCTAGCGCACCCTCTTAGGGCCAGGTCCTTTGTAGGTTTTGCAAAAGTAAAACCTTCAGAAGCCTTGGGATTTCTGCTCGTTCTGTAACAGCTTAGCTAGGGTAAGGGATGGATGGAAGGAGCTGGAAGTTTGTCTGTGACTGTACAAGAGGCAAAATAAACAAACAGAATTCCTAATCCTTTACAAGAGCATCTTATGCTAAAGGAAAGGGAAAGTCTATAGATTAATGTGAAAAATAAGCAAGGCTCCCAGTTTCTTAAGTGCCCGTTTTTCCCATCCACCTGCCATCCCAGGCTTTTACACACTCCTGCTGAAGCCACATAAAAACCAACTCCCAGAGAGGGCAAAGTCCCTCTTCCTCAATCAGGGAGCAATCCGCGGTCCACCCAGTGATCACGCTGGCCTGAAGAAATAGGTGTTTTCATGCAGGCAGGAAGAGAGGAAAATTCAATTTGGTTCCATTCAACAGCCATTTCTTGAGCTCTTAATCTGTGTCAACTACTCAGACAGGCTATATAGGTCATAAACACATGAAAAGGAATGGCTCCTGCCACTGCGGAATGTCAAGTCTAGTAGAGTTTACAGTCAAAGGGAGTTTTTTTGTTCCTTTTTGAAAGCACATAAAGAAAGACAGGTTGAAAAGAGGCATAACAATAGAAACGGAAAACGCCAGGTCAATGGCTTGGGAAAGCATTCCTCCACTTTGGTGGCTGCTTAAGGGGGGTGCTGGGGACCAGGCCTGTCAACAAAGGCAGAGATGCTCGGTGGAGAACAGAAGCCCCACACTCCAGGCACTGTAAGACGACTGAGAGAGACAGAAAGAGGAAGGTGCTTGCTCAGGGTCAAACAGTGCATCAAAGGGCAGGGATTTGGAGCCGGTCAAGGAGAACCATGGAGTTCTGCAAAGAAAGCACGTCCTCTCCCTGCCTCCAGGTGTACATCCAGGGTAAGCATTTAGACCTGGCTTCAGTTTCTTGCACATATTATTTTTTTTTTGTCTTTTTCTCTTTTCCAAGGACGTACTCGCGGCATATGGAGGATCCCAGGCTAGGGGGCTAATCGGAGCTGTAGCCGCCGGCCTACACCACAGCCACAGAAACTCGGGATCCGAGCCGCATCTTCGACGTACACCACCGCTCATAGCAATGCCGGATCCTTAACCCATTGAGTGAGGCCAGGGATCGAACCTGCCACTTCATGGTTCCTAGTCGGATTCGTTAACCACTGAGCCATGACAGGAACTCCCAGGTTCTTGCACTTATGATAGGAAGAAATATGTGACTAGGAAGAAACAAGTGGGAGCCCGCTTATCACCTGTAAAATCACCTCTTTAAATGTCTTTCGTTTAGAACGTGGTGTTAATTCAAATCCATCCTCATCACAGGGAGGAGCAAATCAAGAGAAAGCGAACAACGAAGAAAATTGTATTTTTTATGATTCTATAACAATTTTAAAAGATTTTAGAAAATGTTTTAATTGTTAAGTATGAAACCAATATAGACAACAGCATAAAACAAAGGGACAGCTTAATAAGTTACAGGGCAAACACCCTGGTAAGCTTCTAACCACTCATGAAAGGAGATAGAATCATGTCAGCAACCCCAGCAAGAACTTTTTAAGCCACGGTAACTGCTCCAGTCTCCAAGGACAGATTGGATGTGTCATTTACAGGATGTTCTGAGGCTTCCAAGAAGGAAAAGGGCCCTTCAAGCAGTACTTATTGAGTGGACATAATAATGCTACATACAAAGAATAGGACCTCATCCCCATCCGATTACCCGAAGGAGAAGAGAAAGAAACCAGCATTTATAGAGTGCCTACTGTATGCTAAGTACTTTGCCAATGTTATCTCTAGATGAGATCATTAAGCAGTAACTGTCACTACAGCTCTGTGTGGTTCTTGTTATCCCCACTTTCAGATGAGGATACTGATGCAGAGAGAGATTAAGGAACTCACGTGGTAAAGGCAGCTGGCACTTGAACGTAGGCAGCCTGGCTCCAGAGCCTTTTTTTTTTTTTGCTCTTTAGGGCTGTACCCAGGGCGTGTGGAAATTCCCAGGCTAGGGGTAGACTCAGAGCTACAGCTGCCGGCCTGCGCCACAGCCACAGCCACACCAGATCTGACCTACACCAAAGCTCATGGCAACACTGAAGCCTTAACCTGCTGAGCAGGGCCAGGGATCAAACCTGGATCCTCATGGATCGTAGTCAGATTTGTTACTGATGAGCCACAAGGGGAACTCCTTTTTTTTTTTTTTTTGCTTAGAGCCATTTTCTTTACCATCTTCCTAAATACTGTGCTAGAAACTTCTGTTTGCCCTTCTTTGTTCCTCTCCACCATTCTGCACCCTGCTTTGTGCTACCAATTGTATCAATGGGCTCCTTTACCCATTAGGGTTCAGGTTGGGTTTAGCCAGTGTGTGTCGCAGGCAGGAGAGCAGAGGGAGGAGGAAGTGCCTCCAGGAAGGCGAGTCCCTTGACGAGTGGCCTAAGACACAGGGCACTCTCTCCAGGTTCTGGTGACGGCGCCTCCCCTCCCCCCTTCAGGCCTAGCGGTGGTCAAGTAGCTGTTACTTATTGCACTACTTCTGTGGTTTCCCTACATCCTGCCCACACCTTTGTAAAGAGCCCCTTTATTCAACTCTCCTCACGTTACCCAATTCGAGTTGCCATCTGTTTCCTGCCCAGGTTTGGCCCCATATAAATAGGAAGTCAAGAAAGTGGCAGCTCAGAGGCCCCCAAAGCATTCCTCCTGGGTACAGGATGGTCCCAGGTGAATCAAGACCTGTCATTTGAAGGGCTTTGGGGTGTGTGTGTGTGTGTATGTGTGTGTGTCTGTGTGCGGGGTCTGGCACTACAGAGGTACCCTTAACACTTAGGGCTTCCTGAGTCAAGACAGGCCACAAATCACTCTGTTTAGGGAATCCTAGGCCTTCTAGGAGAAGCGCTAAAGGGAGGAAGCAGAATGTGAGGGAAGCTAAGGAGGGGACCTCCCATTGCCGTACTGTCCAGATTCAAGTCCCAGCTCCTGTGCTTACCAGGTATATGACCTCTGGCAGGTCAACATTTCCATGCCTCAGTTTCCCCATCTGTAAGGTGGGTTAGTCACAGTAAGAGACTCAATAAACGTAATTTGGGAGTTCTCGTTGTGGTACAGTGGAAACAAACCTGACTAGTATCTGTGAAGGTATGGGTTCAATCCCTGGCCTTGCCCAGTGGGTTGGGGATCTGGCGTTGCTGTGGCTGTGCTGTAGGCCGGCAGCTGTAGTTTCCAATTCAACCCCTAGCCTGGGAACTTCCATATGGCGCGGGTGCAGCCCTTAAAAAAAAAAAAAAAAAAATCTAATAAATAAATAAATATAAAAATGTAATTAATGTCTGGCCCACATTAAGGGTTATATTATTGAGGGAGCTCAAAAATAACATTTTTGACCTTTGAAAAATTCAGGGCAGGTTCAGCCGCCCCAGCCCTTGGAGATGCTGCCCTGGGAAATCAGGAAGCACACTGTGAAGCAGGTTGCCACAGCTTGGATCCTGGGAGCAGTGTGGAATGCTCAAAGAGGCTCAGAGTCTGGAACCCTTCCACTTGAAGCCTTGTCTCTGTCCAGGATTAGGCTGCTACTTAAGGGCACGTGGAGCAAATGTCCATCGGAAAACCAGAACGAGTGAAGCTGCTCGGAAGACCTCACCCCAAGAGAATGAAGTACCTCCTTTTCCTCCCCTTCCCAAACTCTTCCCTTCTGTAAATATCTCTTCTCTCTCCTGCATCATCAGTTTCTCTGTCTCTAAAGGGATGTTCCCATCTGCATATAAAGATGCTAGGGTATTGCTTATCTGAATCTCTCCTTCGATTTCATATCAGCTTCCATTTCTCCGATCCCATTCACAGCAAAACATCAAAGAATTGTCTATAGACACTTCTTCCCCTCCTATTCTCTCTTCACTACAATCCATTAGCATTTCACTCCCTACTGTTCCCTCAAACCACTCTTCCCAGGGTCATCCACTAAGCGCCTCACTGTTTCAGCTAATGGTCACCTTTCTATGGTTCTTGGCCCCGTGGAATGACACTCTTCATGTTGACAGATCTTCCTGCTGAGGCTTCTGTGGGTCTCCCATGGTTCTCCTTCCTCTGCAAACTTGTCAGCCTGCAATGGCCACAGGCTTGCTACCTAAATTCTCTTGGGGTGTATGGCGTGCAGAGATTAGCTCATGTATCGGTTCTTCACAGCACCTCAGGAAATGTGAAGAAATTTCTGTCTTCAGTGACCATCAGATGTTGAAGCTGATGGGAGTTGGAGAAGAGGGGGAAGGGGCAAGGGGAAACACTGGAGGTGGTGCAGGAATGTTCTCTGGTGTGTGTGTAACCCTGCAGCCCTGGGAGCTCCCAGCAGTCAGATGCTAACATTCATCTCTGGATTTTTATAGTCAACGGGCCCTTATTATTCCTGTTTTATAAGGGAGGAAAATAGAAACAGGGAGGGGATGGGATTTATTAATCTTCTCCGTCAGGGGCATATAAGGAGACGCGGTGCCCTGATAAGGCGGAAGAAACCTCCACCCTTCCCCACCCACGTCCTGCAGGGTCTGCAAATTTAGAACCCACACACTGGAGATCTTGACTCACAGGCAGGAGGTGTTCCGAGCATGTCCTCTGAAGCAAGGGCAAGGCGGGGGTGCCCAGGCCTGCTTCATTCATGGCCAGAAAGCAGCAGTCTTGGAAGCAGGGCTTGCCAAGGAGGTGAGGGAGCTCCCCAAGCTTCAAGCTGGCACTCAGCTCCCAATTACACTTCCAGAATTATTAGCTTTGATTCTGTGAGAAAGGAACACATCAAAGCCAGAATCCTATGAATTAAAATGTTGACTAATCGAGCTAATTATAGTTCAGTCATCTGAATTTTCGCACAATGAGCCTGAGTTCTCATGAAAGCCTTCTCTTGGGCAGGAGGCTTTGATGAAGCAGCTATTTATGTCCCAGATCTAGTCCTCATTGTGGCCAGGGAATCCTCACTGGAGTGCCCTTTTGCCTGCTGAAAACCCATACAGGTTCTGTCCCAGGTTTCATGAAAGCTGAAGCAAACTGAGTTGAAACAGAGATTGTGAAAATGATCCCTCCCACCCTCATCCCCCGCCCCAACTCCCGACCGGTGCAAGCTGTAGCCAGTGTATCAGGATATCATGATGGGATTCTTTTCATTTTCAGTTTTATTCTAGGTTTTACAATACTTAGATAATTTACATAGCCTAATTATACTTTAGGGAGAACCTTCTCACTTTACATGTCTCAGTTATCAGATGCAGAGTGGTATAATAAATTTTAATCACTGTTTAGATGTTCTTTGCTGCAGAGTTAATAATACAGACTAAACCTAAATCTTTGATGAGCTATAGAAGATACTTTTTGGTTGTCACAACTAGGGAGGAGAGGCGCTCCTGGCATCTAGTGCATGAGGTCAGGGACACTAAACCTCCTGCCATGCACAGCTTAGACCCCTACGACAAAGAAGTATCTGACCCAAAGTGGTGATAACGCGGAGGTTGACACCCTTTGTGAAAGGGTGAAGGTCCACGCAACACTTGTTATCCCTACAAGGTGACGGAACCTTTACTTAAATGGTGTCACCTGCCACCAAGATATATCTGGGCAGATTCCTTTACATTTAGCATTTCTGAAAGAACGCCAGAAGTAAAAGAAACAGGTTAGATCTAGGACAATCATAGTCT
Source organism: Phacochoerus africanus (assembly GCF_016906955.1). NCBI lineage: Eukaryota > Metazoa > Chordata > Mammalia > Artiodactyla > Suidae > Phacochoerus > Phacochoerus africanus. Next base: position 100,922,672 of record NC_062548.1, on the reverse strand, counting down.
CAAGTCTCATGGAAGATCTGTCAATATGCTTGCTCTTCAGGTAGCTGGCACTTGATCAATGACAATGATGTTTATGGATGCATAGGCCATTGGTGAGGAATTCTTTCTGGCGGGCAGTTAAGGAAGTAGGTGTACAGAGCTTGATGCTCTCCGTATATTCCTGTCCTCAGACTCTTTTTTTTGGCCAGCGAGTAACAAGACCATGTCCGTAGCTGCCAAGCCACAAGGGAGCTCCAAACATTTTTAACGCTTTTTTTTTCTTTTTGCTTTTTAGGGCTGCACCCGCAGCATATGGAAGTTCCCAAGGCTAGGAGCTGCAGCTGCTGGCCCAGGCCACAGCCACAGCAATGTGGGTTCCAAGCTGCATCTGTGACCTACATCACAGCTCATGGCAATGCCAGATCCGGTAACCCGCTGAGCGAGGCCAGATCAAACCCACAACTTCATGGATACTAGTTGGGTTCATAACCTGATGAGCCACAATGGGACATCCCCATTTTTTATGTTTTTATCAATTCTGCCAAATTGCACTCCAGAAAGCTTTGCTGTATATATATATATATACAAACCATATATATATATATGTGGGTTTTTTTTGGGGGGGTGGGGCTGTGTCTATGGCATACAGACATTCCCAGGCCAGGGATCAAACCCAAGCCATAGTAATGACAAGACTGAATCTTTAACTGCTACGCTGCCAGGGGACTCTGCCCCAGACTGCTTCTTTTTGAGGAAATTTTTAATTAATTCTGTTATAAATATTATAATATATAAGCAATAACAAGATTTAAAATCATGCAAGATCTAGGTCCAAATTAAATACGCTTATTATTAAACTTAAATATTCTCGAACTGTGAAGGACACCATAGGCCTTACTCTTACTTCCTAACTCTTTCCTATTTTATCCACTGAGTTTGGAGCTTGAAATTTATTTAGTTTTTCAACATAGTTTTGATTGAAAGATGTTCTGTTCTGTCTTGTCCTTTGGGAAAAAGACCACTTAAAAACTGTTTTAAGGAGTTCCCGTCGTGGCGCAGTGGTTAACGAATCCGACTAGGAACCATGAGGTTGCGGGTTCGGTCCCTGCCCCTGCTCAGTGGGTTAACGATCCAGCGTTGCCGTGAGCTGTGGTGTAGGTTGCAGACGCAGCTCGGATCCCGCGTTGCTGTGGCTCTGGTGTAGGCCGGTGGCTACAGCTCTGATTCGACCCCTAGCCTGGGAACCTCCATATGCTGCAGGTGTGGCCCTAGAAAAGGCAAAAGACAAAAAAAAAAAAGAATACTGTAAACCAACTATAGTGGAAAAAATAAAAATAATTTTAAAAAACTGTTTTAAAAAGCATGTATATGTAATTTTAAAAAATCAAATAGCTTTTGAAGACTGAATTGTTAATGAAATTCAGCGGTTTCTTATTCCTTCCCACACTGCTCAGTCTTATTTCTCTGGCATTCACACATTGCCATACATATATCTATACATACATTGCGCATTGTCATACATATATCATACACATACACACATATATCTCTATGTGTGTGTGTGTGTGTGTGTGTGTGTGTATATATACATATATATGTATATGGTTTTTTTTTTTTTTTTTTTTTTTTTGCTTTTTAGGGCCACACCTGCAGTATGTGGAAGTTCCCAGGCTGGGGTCAAATCAGAGGTGCAGCTGCTGGCCTACACCACAGCCACAGCAACACCAGATCCGAGCTGAGTCTGTAACCTACACCATAGCTCGTGGCAATGCTGGATCCTTAACCCACTGAGAGGCCAGGGATCGAACCCATATCCTCATGTATACTAGTCAGATTTGTTCCTGTTTTGGTAAATGAGGACTTGGCTTTCTTTTCGGCTATCTGCTCTGTTGTACCTCCCTAGCCCTCCCTCCATAATTCTAATTTTTCGTTAAATTAGTGTTTGGTGTTTCCACCATTACACACATGCAAGGAAAGCAGAGCATTGTAATATACTATTATTTTTCTTTGTTGCTTTTTGTTTTTGCTGAAGTTAATAATGGCCTTTTATGGGAGTTCCCTTGTGGCTCAGTGGTTAACAAACCTGACTAGGATCCATGAGAATATGGGTTGGATCCCTGGCCTTGTTCAGTGGGTTAAGGATCCTGTGTTGCGGTGAGCTGTGGTGTAGGTCACAGATGAGGCTTGGACCCCACATTGCTGTGGCTGTGGCGTAGGCTGGCAGCTGTAGCTCTGATTTGACCCCTAGCCTAGGAACCTCCATGTGCCATGGGTGCAGCCTAAAAAAATAGCAAAGGGAAAAAAAGCCCTTTTTGTGTGTGTGCCTGTGTGTGTGTGTGTGTGTGTGTGCGCGTGTGCGTGCGTGCGTGTTTACTACTGACTAGTTTAAATTTCTGCTTTTACACTATCTTTGGTCAAAAGGATTGCACTTAGGACCTAATTTCTCCTTGCAAAAGCCACATTTAGCGGGCATTCTGAGTTGTCAGCCCCAGAATACCCTCAACTTCATGACTCACTGGAAAGAGACTCCAACCTGCAGGCACAGCCTATTTCCCATCATCAGCTTTATTTTCCCCAAATGGGTCATTCTTCAATCAGAGGTTTTTGTCTCCATTTAAGAACCTAGCTCCAGCTCATCTTTTATGGTTTCTTGCTGGAAGCAGTGTCCAAGTAAATATTTGAATCCTCATCACTACAGTTTCCCGAGTCCTGTTATCTTAGATCAGTTATTAGAAAGCCAACCCTGGTTTTTTCAGTCCCAGGGGTAGCATTCATTCCAACATTGGCAAACACAAATTCAGTAGAACTACTGGTGGGCAGCATTCACAGATGGTTGCTTCCTGTTCTTCCTTTTTGGCTTTATGCTGTCTCTGTCCTTTGGATCCAGGTCCTTTAAGACGCTTAACGAAATGATCCTGGGTTGTGAAGCATCCAGGGGTTTATTTAGAATGGCATGGAACAAGTAGCAACTCTTGGCTTCTGCTTTCACTGAACATGGTCTGTCCTATCCCCAGGATCCACTGTCCTGTTTCTAGTCCTCTCTGTAAGGGTTTATGCTGTTGCCAGCTCTTACATGGACCCTTGGAATTCCTGTCCCCAAGGGTGAGTGGGTCTGTCATAGAAGATAACTCCAGTGCTGAGGAGAGTAAACCTCATTAAAAACATGCATGGTTCAACTCCTCCCGAAAAAAAGATCTCCTTCAGCAGAGGATCTCCATCAGAAGAGCTCCTTTCCTGAAGTATGCTGGCCTCTCGAGATGCTGATAGCTGCTTCGTGACTCAGCTAATTCAGCTCTGGTCTGCCTGCTCTTGGAGGATGCTTGATCATGTCAGCTTCCTGGTGATAACTGTCCTGAGCCTACCGTGCCGTGTCTATTCTTGTGCCCTTTCTTACGGACTTTCTTTATATCTGAAACTGAGCAGTTGTGAAAAGAAGTCAAGCAGTACATGCTGCAAAAAACGTGAAGCATCCGGGACTCTCCCCAAACACAATGACCCCTACTTCTAACAGAAAGATGCTCTCACAGACGTGGATACAGTATCCACATCTGTCTGGTGCAGTATCTTTTCCTCTAATGCAGCCTTGGCTTCCTACTTTGTATCGTTGCTTGCTTTTCAACAGAGAACAAAGAGATTTTTTTGGAGGCAGAGACACCCCACATTCCTAGTTTCCAGAATTTATTTTTTAACCAGAAAGGTAATTTGAAATATATTATAACCATAACATATGAAATAGTATTCTGTAATAATAGGCAGAAGAAGAGAAGGCACACATGTGGATTCATCTTCCTGGGTAGGTCTGGCTCCAGTTAATATTTAAAACGGTCTCGAGTTCTCTGAGCACATTGACTGTCTGATGGGAGAGGTGGCAAGGAGAGGGACAGGTGGCAATGGGAAAGCTGACCTAAGATTAAACATTAATTGTGTTCAATTTTCAAATTAGATCATCGCAGGCAGATGGCTATGAATTTTAATATGATTTTGTATTTAACTTTTTTGGAGGAGATTTAAACTATTATTCACCAGTTAGGCAATTTATGAACTCACATTTCAGCTCTAATTCTACCTCATCAGGAGGAGAATTATAGGGCTGGAAAAACTCCACCAATCCTCCTCCACTGGAAAGAACCACACCCAAAGCCAGCCAGGGCAACAGGGATCCCTGGCACATTTTTTGGAGACTTCTAATTTAAGGTATTCCACAGCCAGTCTCCTTTGGGAGCAAAAAGTGGAGTTCCACCTCTCCATCCTGTTCGCCCTGCTGTGGTTCTTCTTCCCATGCCCCGTGCAGCTGGCTAGAGTGAGGATGCCACCCCCCTCCCAGGCTTCACCAGCTTCCACCTATCTTAGTATCTTCAGGGGCCTGCCTGCATTCCTGTCCATGGGCTGTGACATGAGGCATGCTGGATCAGGCCAGAGCCCTGGACCAAAAGGGAGGGAGAGTAAACAGGGAGGGCTCTGCCCACTTAGGGTCTAGGGTCTGGAAGAAACTAACTCGATGCCAGAGGTTGGCCCCCCAAGAGTGCTTCATCTGTTCAAGACACAGTGCCCAAAGGGAAAAGAAAGCTTGAGCAAAGAGTGGTACGACAGGGTCCTATCTGGATGGTGTGTGGCCTGGAGAGATTCCAGGCGGCAGCAATTGTGCAGGAATTAGGTCCAGCAGGGATGCAGGTCTGGAAGAGCTGAATGTTCACAGAGGGTATCAGCAAACAGATGTGGCCACAGAGAGGAATATGTTTTCTTTCAGGGAAAGAAATTAGCAAGAAGACAGAGTATAGGGGCCTTGAACGAGCAATCCACGGATCAAAATAAGACTCAAGTTCTAGGCTGAAGATGGGGTCCCTTCTCGTTTCCCATTACCCATGCAGCCCTCCTCACCCTACTCTTGCTCTCTGGGCACCTCATTACATCTTTGGAGTGACCATCTTGATAATTTCCTATTTTGCCTCTCCAGTCAAGACCCCTTACCTGGACTCTAGACCTTCGTATTCAGCTGCCCATTGGACCCCTCTACTTACATGCCCAAAATAACTCCCTAGCTCTCCCCAACCTGCTCTTCTTCCTCTGTTCTTTATCTCCAAGTAGGGACTTGAAACCGACTCTTCCTTCTTCTCATCCACCGTATTTTGTCTTTGATCAATCTGGTTGCATCTGCCTTCTGAATAGCTCCTGGTTTTCTTGCCTCCTTGCCTTTTCACTACTAATGTCTTAGTTCTTATCACCATCACCTCTCATGAGAATTCACACTATCATCTCTTAACTGTTCTACCTGCCTCCAGTCATGCATGTCCTTTGCTCATCTTTCTCCCTAAATGCAACTTAGATCTTTATCTTTCTGCCACTGGTACCCATTGTCCCCAGGATAAAGTGCAAAATTTACTAGCAGGACTTAAAAGCTCAGGACCTGCCCTGCCTGCCTGTCCATCTTCATCTCTTGCCTTTTTCTCCACATCATCCTCTAGCCATACGTATGGAATCTCTTGCAGGTCCCTGAGGAAGCCTGATTTCTCTGGACTCCACAGCTTTGTATGGGGCGGGGATGGCTCTCCCTCTTCATCTAAGTAATTTCACTCATCTTTTAGGGTTCAAAGTATCAGCTTCTCAAGGACACCTTCCCCGGTAGGAGCCCCTCCCACGTGCTCCCACAGCCCAGGTCCCCTTCTACGTTCATTCTTGTCTCCACTGCGTGTCTTCCTGACTAGACTGTGGACACTGCCAGGCAGAAACCAGGTCTTTATTGAGGAGGAAACGCCCAGCAATGAGGAGACCACAGGCTTTGGAGTCACCCGGACTTGAATTGGAAAACCATACCTGGAGTAAGACACCTGGGTCTTATTTTTATCATCTCAGGATCTCTGTCTCATTAGCTGCAAAAGTACTGATGCTTCCTCAAAAGCTGTTGTGAGAAGTACACCAAGCACCCAGCATTGAGCCTGACACATCGCCGATGTAGATGTTAGATGAAAAGAGTGGGAGTTCCCGTTGTGGTGCAGTGGTTAACGAATCCGACTAGGAGCCATGAGGTTGCGGGTTCAATCCCTGGCCTTGCTCAGTGGGTTAAGGATCCAGCGTTGCTGTGAGCTGTGGTGTGGGTCGCAGATGCGGCTCAGATCCCGCGTTGCTATGGCTCTCGGTTTAGGCCGGTGGCTACAGCTCCAATTAGACCCCTAGCCCGGGAACCTCCATATGCCGCAGGTGCGGCCCTAGAAAAGGCAAAAAGAGAAAAAAAAAAGAAAGAAAGAAAGAAAGAAAAATGTGTAGGAAGAGAAGCTCCTGGGGCTTGTGGTGAGTCTTGAGAGAGCTTTTGTGGGTCACCGTAGCCTCGGACATCTTGGCAGAGATCCCAGCAGAACTGAGCGGAGTTAAGGCCAGACTCTGTCTCCAAAGGAAGTGCTGGCAGAGCAGGACGGAGGGGACATCCAGGGCTAGTGGAGAGCAAGGCAGGGAAGCCCGGAGGTGAATGCAGTGAGAGGGCCTGCAGCGTTGGACTGTGATGGGGTCATTACTGAAGACAGTAGGAAACACATCCTCACTCTCACTCTGGAGCTTTAAAAACACACTTGCCTGGTCCCCCCCTCCAGGGATTTGGTTTCAAGCGCTCTAAAGCAGACCCGGGACTAGGCATTTTGAAAAGCTCTTCGGAGCACCCCGAGGCAGAGAATCACCATCTAGAGAGGGGAGATGCCGTACCTCACAGGCCACGGAGGGACTAAGTTTGTTTCTAGGTCCCCAGACTGTTCCTGAATATCACTGAGGGAGTGTATGGTGGCGGCAGGGGCAGGGGGGTGCCACTCTCTTATCTGCCCTGGTGAAGACTAGTTCAGCACCAGAGCAAGCCCATCCACAGACCGGGGGCAGGGAGCGGGGAAAGACAAGGGCAGGAAAAAATGAGGCTGATGGACACTTTATTTTTCTTGCTTGCTTGCTTGCTTGCTTGCTTTGTAGGGCCGCACCTGCGGCATATGGGAGTTCCCAGGATAGGGGTCCAATCGGAGCTGCAGCTGCTGGCCTACACCACAACCACAGCAACACCAGATCCAAGCCTTTCTGTGACCTGCACCACTAAGCAAGGCTAGGGATCCAACCCACAACCTCATGGATACTAGTCGGGTTCATAACCCACTGAGCCACAACAGGAACTCCCTGGACGCACTCTTTCTCATCTCAAAATCCCAGTCTGCCCCTCCAGCCCCTCCCCAGAGATCAGTTGCTATTTGGAATAAAGAGGGTCTTTAGGAGGTGATGGGATGGAGAAACACCTTCTTTTCCTTCATATTCACTCTGATGGCACAGGGGAGGCCATTGGGGAGCTGCCATTCGCTTCTGCAGGGGAACAGCTCTGAGACGGCCGCTTAGAACTCATGGCCATTCTAAGAATGTATGGAATTTTTTTTAAGATAAGAAATAAATCCCAAGCCAGCTGCAGAGCACTCTTAGTTTGAAGAGATCATAAGCAGGAATGAGGAAAAAAAGGAGGAATTCATATAAAAATTAGAATCAGCTGATGTTTATTTGAAACATGCCTAGTTCTCTGCCGTGGAGTTCCGCAGTCTGTGTATAGAAAAGGTAATCAGAGAATTCCTATTGTAACTCAGTGGTAATGAACCCAACTTGTAACCTTGAGGATGCGGGTTCAATCCCTGGCCTCGCTCAGTGGTTAAGGATCCTGCATTGCCGTGAGTTGTGGTGTAGCTTGCAGACGTGGCTTGGATCCCGAGTTGCTGTGGTTGTGGTGTAGGCTGGTGGCAACAGCTCTGATTAGACCCCTAGTCTGGGAACTTCCATATGCTGCAGGTGAGGCCCAGAAAAAAAAAAAAAAAGAGAAAGTAATCAGGATAATGACGCTTGTTACAGTTCACAATGAATGGACCCACCAAGAAGTGGCATCATGAAGTGAATTCTAGTAAAAAGCTGCCCTTTATTTGATCACCCTGGTTCTCACTAGACCCTGAAAATATTTGATCCTACAAACCTCATCAGAAATTATTGATCATGAGTCTATGCAATGTAAGCTTTCTCAGCTTCTTCCTAGAAGGAAATAAAAAGAGATGGCCGTGGGTCAGTAAGAAGTAAAAGTGGCATCTCCTTCCCTTGACTTTGAGGGTGGGGGCATAGCCCAGGGAAGGAGAGCAGATGAAATAAAAAAGTAACAAAGGGGAGTTCCCTCTGTGGAACAGTGGGTTAAGAATCCGACTGCAGCAGCTTGGGTTGCTGCAGAGGTCAGGTTCAATCCAGCCCAGCGCAGTGTGTTAAAGGATCTAGTATTGCCACAGGCTCGGATGTAATCCTTGGCCCGGAAATTTCCTTATGCGGGCGGAGGATGCAGTCATTAAAAACAAACAAACAATCAAAAAGAACACCCACACACCAGTAGCAAAGGGCAAGAGATTTACCTGTTACTGACCCTGATATGCTCCTATCTCCCTAGCCCCACCTCACCCTCACTCATCACCCTTCACCTACATACACCTGTAAATACACCTTTACCTCTTACAGCCTTATTCTAAATTCAGTGCTGTACAAAACTAAAGCTCTTGTGTCAACAAGGTCTTCCCTCCCTGCCCCACAAAAGAAGCAGGAAATTTTGTAAAGCAGTTCGTGATCTTCCTGGAACTTATCTAATTGTAGAAAGACCTGAAACTAAAGGGGCTTCCGTTCCTATGGGCAGAGACTTGACACAACCTATTTTAGTTCAAGCATCTCTTCCTTTTTGGAAATTAACAGTTCCATTCTCTATTGATTTAACATGCTGTCCCTGTGATGCAGTGGGGCTTTCACACAAGTAATGAGGACAGGCCGTTCTGTGATGACTTAACCCTTCTGGTCCTTCGTTTTTCTAATTTTCTTTAAAATGAAAACGACTCAAATCCATGAATCTCAGAGGGAACAAGACAGAAGCCTACACTTCCCCTTGTATTGTAAATATATATATATATATATATATATATATATGGAAACATACTATCAAAATAAGGGAATTGCAGTCTGTGTCTCTGCAATGTCCTTCTGAACCACAGATACTTTTGTAAAAGAGCAAACTCCATGAACATGAGGACAATAAGCAAGTGACTGGGTGGAGAAGGGAGGAGGGAATGAATATGGGCCTTAATTTTCTTTCTTGGGTCTCTGTCTCTATCCTGGAGTAAGTCTGGGGCTGTGCTTGCTTGCAATGATATCAGCTTGCTGTGGGTAGAAATTATGATGGGGGACTAAATTAGGAACCATGACCTCAGTGTAGGAAGAAGGAGGAGGAGAAAGGAAGGGAGGCCAGAGCTACTGTTTAAAGTACAGTTAATGGAGTAATTGTCAGGATCCATCAGCTATTTTATACGAAATTGAATTGTCTTGGGAGAGTCTGCCCTCCCCACCCCCCACTCTCTTTGTTGAGGAAGGAAGAGGTAAAGTCCTTTATTCCTCATGATTTTAAGGACAAGCAAAGTCTTCCAAATTATAGGGGGTGGGAGGAGATTTTAAAAAGAAGCCTTATTACCCAGGCCACTTAGGAAATATTCACTGAGCTTTGTGTAGAAGCCTGAGCTGGGCCGAGGAGAAATCCCACCCCTGATACGGGGCATGGGGCGGGGTCACGTTCGTGGAGAGCTCACCCTGACATCCTGGCTTGTGTCCTGCTTAGACAGTGTCTCAACCTCACACACTGTTATAAGTTGGTGAAATTTGTCTCCGGAATCCTCCTCTCCATCCCAACCCCACCCGGGGTCATGGCTGTGTGATTGACAGGTGTTGCTCCTGTGGCCCCCACGGAGATTCTCCTCTCTTGTTTTAGTTCTTTCTTGAGTGGGATGGTGGAAGGAGCCCTCCCTGGGGGAATTTTGGTGCCTCATTTCACTCCTTTGAGTCTCAACTTTTTTCTGTAAATAAAGATAGTAACACTAGCATTGTGAGGAATAAATGAGATGATGGATCTGAATTAACCACAGCTAATTTTTATAGAGACTGTAAGCATATATCAGACGCTGTGCTGAATGCTCTGTGTATAACACCCCGTTGCATCCTCCAACAGCCATTCCCTAGTGACAGGTGGGGAAACTAAGGCTTAGAGGCATTAAAAAACTTGTCCAGGTCACAAGCTATTTTCTGGAGGTGTCAGGATTTGAATTCACTTCTGTCTTACTACAAAGTCCATGCTGGTAATGAAGTCCACTGCCTCTATAAATACCCCTGTAAAAATGCTAGGTCAACAGATTATTTTAATTTTTTGCTTTTTTTAGGGCCGCACCTGCGGCATGTGGAGGTTCCCAGGCTAGGGGTCTAATCCGAGCTACAGCTGCCAGCCTACACCACAGCCACAGCTGCATCTGCACCCTACACTACAGCTCATGGCAATGCCAGATCCTTCCACTGAGTGAGGCCAGGGATCGAACCCACAACCTTATGGTTCCTAATTGGATTCGTTTCCTTTGCACCATGCCAGAAACTCCAGAAGATAGTTTTGAGATACTCCTAACTACATGGGACCATTCATTATTAGATTTGAAGGTACCAAAGATCACATCATTTGCATACAAAAAGTGCAAGGAAATTAACTGACATAGAACCACAGGCATTTACAGGTGAAAGGGAACTTCGAAAGATCTAGGCTGGTGGTATGCAAACTCGGCTTCCCAGAGGCCCCACACCGAGCTCTACTTTTACCTGTTTTAAAATTTATTATTATTTTAATATTTTTATTATTACTTTTAGGCAGCATTTTGTCTTAAGAATGGTTCTAAAACTTTTTTTTTGAGAAATAGCCTTTATTAAATTTAAGAAGTTTCTTTATATTTCTAGTTGAGTTTTTTTTTTTTTTACTCAATGAATTTATTACATTTGTAGTTGTACAATGATCATCACAATCCAACCTCATAGGATTTCCATCCCACACCCCCAGCACATCCCCCCCCCCCAAACTGTCTTCTTTGGAGACCATAAGTTTTTCAAAGTCAGTGAGTCAGCATCTGTTCCGCAAAGAAGTTCATTCTGTCCTTTTTTCAGATTCCACATGTCAGTGAAAGCATTTGATGTTGGTGTCTCAGTGTACGGCCTGAGACTTATTCTTTTCTAATTTGTTCATGCTCATTTTACAGTTGCCTTTCAGTCTTTTGGGGGGCATTTTACTGAAGCCTTAGGAGAGAAAGAGACTCGAGATTTCCTGACTTCTGGTGCAGGTCTCTCTTTACTCCTCAGTCCTAACTCTTGACCCAATGTGTCCAATGTAGTAAAGAATTGAGAAGAGGAAAAATTATAATCGAGAGAGCTGTTTTCAAGGGACTAGTTTAAGAAGGCATCTAGATCTGGCTGATCTAAGCAAAGACAGTGAAAGATTTAGTAGAAAGTAATTAGTCATGGAAACAAAAATAAGAAAAAAAAAAAGATTTCAAAGGGGCTTGGAAATGATGTCAGCAACAACTATTATGATATAGTCTCCTATAGGAATAAGCAGAGAAATACCATCCGGTGAGGCCCTTAAATGCATTCATTCATTCAGCCACCATTTATGAAACAGCTATTGTATGCCACACACTGAACTAGGCAGAGGGACACAAAAATGAATAACACAACGTCCTTGCACTCCAGGGACAGACTAGCTGCAGTGGAGGTGAGGAGGCAGAGTCAGTAGCATGATGAGAGCAATGGTAGAGATTTACAAGGGACATTTCATCCTGGCAATGGTGGGAGAGGATGGGGGTACAGAAACCCTTCCCGGAAGATGTAACACCTGAGAAGTTAAATTAGAGCAGTTTGACCTCAGAGGACATTGTTCTGGCCTTCGATGGAAGAGAATTTAGGTTTTTTCTCCTTTTTCTGGTGAGGAAGAGATGGGGCATCCAGCAAGCCTTTTTGACCATAAGCCACAAACTGATCAAAACCCAAACCACATTGCCTCAGGGCTATTGCTAACTAGAAGTTCTGCTTTCAATGACTATAAATAGTTTCTTTTTACCAAGAGGAAAACAGCTATTCCTCAGAATCAGAGCTGGGTGGCATTTTCCTCAGTGGATCCCTTGGATCTCATCTCCTTTAGATGGTTTCTGAATACGTGTGTGCCATGGGAGCCACACTGCGTATCTACCGGGACTTGAAAAAATATGAAACGGAAGTGTACTAGTTATGGGAGGCTAAATTGCTGAAACAAATGGATCTTACAATGCAATGGCTGAAATCCTGCAGAAGTTTTTTGCTCATAAAAGGGAGACTATTCCAAGTCAGCAGTAGCTCTCTTCCACGTGGAGAATCACAGCCCCAAGCTCCTCCATCTGAGATTCTGCTTCTGGGGGCCTCAGGGTCTCTTGGGTTCAGTTAGAGGACAGGAAAATAATGAGTAAATGCTTCCTGAAAGAGCTACACCCACGACAGCATATAATGTTTCTTCTCATGTTTTATTGGCAAAAATTAGTCACATGGCCACATATGCTGGAGGAGCTGCTGGGAAATGTGTTTCCAGATTGGGCAGCTGATTTCAGGCACTAACTATTGCTAACAAAATAGATTTTGATGGGAAGCTACTGTTTTCATCCTCTAAATGGAGAGAGAGAGAATGGATAAACACAGAAAATTTAAGCTAGAAAGTCATTATTGACAATGACCCTCACAAATCAACAAGTTGCACCCCTGAAAGTTACACAGTGTTATGTGTCAATTACATCTCAATAGAGTTGGAAAAGAAGAAAAGAATGTTTCTTAGCTCCAGAGCATTTTATAGCTCTTTGCTTGGTAATATCAATACCTGTCCAATCAACCCTTTCAAGCGGGGGGGCCCTAATAAGGGTCATCCTGCCTGGTGTCATTCGCACCAATACAACAAGACTGAGTTCAGTTCAAAGCTAAGTTCTATTCTTTAATTAGAGAATGGCAAGGCAGGAGCCGGGGCTCTAAAGCACATGCTCTCTGGACAGACTGGGCCACTGCTGCTTTATAGCGATCTGGGTGGGGCGGGGCTATCAGGCAGGATGGGCGGAGCTGTGCTGTTCACGCAGCAGATCCCAGAGCCCGCCAAGCGTGTCTACACCCAGCCCACTGCCACCGTCTTGAATTGAGTTGTCCCTGTGCAGCCTCCTCTCACGGCCTCTGAACTGAAGTGTTGGGTACAGCCACATCCTACCAGGATCTCTGGTCTGAGGTGCTGGGGGCAAGGCCTCTTCCGTCGGTCCCCTCTGAACAGGTGAAACTAGACTAAGCACAAAGAAAAGGAAAAAAAAAAGTTAGATTTATTTTACTACTCAGGTTCTATTTTTATTTCCTGGGTATTGTGAATGGGCTTTGCCAGTGACACCTGCTCACTTCTTACAAGCTTCAGATGGAAGCCTATTCATAAATGGAAAACATGGGGCCCCAGACAGGTGATTGTACATGGCTTGTTGGTTACAGTGCTGATTAGTTTAAGAATATTTAGGGAATCTAACAACTAGATAGATAATATCAACAGCAGTGTATAGGAGGAACTCAGATTTTTCCAGTCAGAGCAATTTAGTAACATCTACAATGTTTTTCAATACCGTTCCTGTTCTGAATATTTTGGAGCAATATGAAAAAGATACTGTAGGAGTTCCTGTCATGGCTCAGAGGAAGTGAATCTGACTAGTATCCATGAGGATGCAGGTTTGATCCTTGGCCCTGCTCAGTGGGTTAAGGGTCTGGCATTGCTATGACTGTAGTGTGGGCCAGTGGCTACAGCTCCAATTCGACCCCTGGCCTGGGAACCTCCATATGCCATGGGTGCGGCCCTAAAAAGACACACACACAAAATCTTTCAAACTGAAATTGAGATTCCACTTAGTACGACTGTAACTGGTACAATACACTTAGTAAGTGGCCAAGATTATTGAATTGAGGGACCCTGTAAGGTAGGTTCACAGAATAACATGTGATAGGCAGAATTCTAAAGAGAGCCCCAAAGATTCCTGTCCCTGGTTATTTGACCAAAACTAATAGTAGTATTGCTGTGAAGAGATTTTGCCCCTCTGATTACAGTCTCAAATTAGTTGCCCTTAAGATACAGAGAACCCTTTAAAAGCATAGCTCTTTCTCTTGCCTGTAGCAGAAGAAGTCCGAGATTGGAAGTGTAAGGACTTGATGTGCCATCGCTGACTCTGCAGATGGGAGAGACCATGGGAGAAGGAATGTGGGTGGCCTCGAAGGGCAGACAGTGGTCCCTGGATGACAACCAGCCACCAGACACTAGATTCTACCAATAACCCAAATAAAGTTGGAGGCAGATTCTTTCCAAGAGCCTCCAGAAAAGAGCCCCACCTGGCCAACACTTTGATTTTGACCTTGTGATACTCTAAGCAGAGAGGCCTGTTGAGCCCGCCCAGTCTTTTGTCCTGCAGAACTAAAGGCTAGTAGATAAGTGTTGTTTTGAGCTAGAAGTTTGCTGTGATTAGCTACATAGCAAAGGAAAACTAATATAAACAGATACCTGAATTCAATTTAAGCAGAGCTTGTATATTTCAAGATGGAGTTCCAATCCTCTCTGAAAACTTTCCTGATTATCCCAGAGGGGTCCTTTTCTTTTCGCTAGTCTTACTGGACTTTTTTTTTTTTTTCTTTTTTTTAAATATCATCCAGAGTTAGATATCAGTTAGTGCCAGTATTGCCTGGCACTTTGTGTACTTGACCTTTTGATGTCCCTAGAATGATAACCTCCTTGAGAGTAAGAATCAAGTCTTTATGGTTCTATTTCTTCTTTTAAAAAATTATATTGGAGTATAGTCGACTAACAATATTGTGTTAGTTTCAGGCGTACAGCTGAGTGAATCAGTTATACATACACATACAACCATTCTTTTTCAGATTCTTACCCCACACAGGTTATTACACAGCACTGAGTAGATTTCCCTGTGTGATTCTACTTCTAAGAGTATGAGAGGGTGGGAGGAGATCATGGGCAAGCCTGATTTTCAAGAATTTTTTTTGGAGTTCCCATCATGGCTCAGTGGTTAATGGATCCGACTAGGAACCATGGGGTTGCGGGTTCGATCCCTGGCCTTGCTCAGTGGGTTAAGGATCTGGTGTTGCTGTGAGCTGTGGTGTAGATCACAGACGCGGCTCAGATCGAGCGCTGCAGTGGCTATGGTGTAGGCCGGCAGCTCAGCTTCGATTAGACCCCTAGCCTGGGAATCTCCATATGCCACGGGTGCGGCCCTAGAAAAGACCAAAAAAAAAAAAAGAATTTTTTTTTTTAAATCAACAAAAGCAAATGAAATGTTCTTGAAAAAGAGCAAGTAGTTATTTTCTTTCAATAAGTTAAGAACCTGAGACAACCTTCAGTTGCAAAGATCAAGGTTACGGATCTCCTGTGAGTGCCAATCTGACTGGGTACTATCACTACACAATGGGCAAACCAGAATGACTAGTTTGACTCATAAAGGTATAATTGAGACCCTGCCAGTTACAAGTCTGTTTTATTCTTAGTGCCAGTTATTACTCCATAAACATGGCTTCATCCTGTCCCTGTCTGCTGCTGAGGCTATGACCATGGGAGAGCGTTAAGCTTGACTTACAAATTACAATGTTCTTTTCTTAGGTAATCACGTGAAGACAGTCTTACCAGCTTCTAGATAAAATACATTTTATTTCTGAGAAACTCTTTAATGCACATTTCTTTCTTTCTTTCTCTCTCTCTCTCTTTCTTTCTCTCTTTCTCTTTTTCAGCCACATCTGCAGCATATGGAAGTTCTCAGGCCAGGAATCGAATCCAAGCCTAAGCCTACAGATTCCTGTCTGAGGTCTATAGGATCAGAAACTGTGAGGAATGGGGCCAGAAATATGCATTGCTAAGCTCTGGGGTGATTCACAGGCAACATGAAGTTTGATAAATGCCAGTAGCTACTTCTGGCATTTAAACTACTTCTTCAACGTCCCACATTCTCTCTCCTTTGTACCTTTCCTTGTGCTATGTGTGCTACGTGTGCACGTGCGCATGAATGTGGACACACATGCACACACACATATTTCTTTGCCTGGTCGAGTTGGGACTACTTCCATGAGTTCTAAATCTTCCTTAAGAGCCACTTACGGCAAGCCTTCCTTACTCTCCTAGGCTGGCTAAAGATCTAGCCTCTGTGTTGCCCTTAAGACATAGAATTGCAATTTGTTATTGTTGCTGCTGGTTACTGGTCTATTTCACTGCTGGGTGGGTGGGGGTGGGAGTGGGGGCTCAGGGGGTGAGGGGTGGGGGTGGGGGGTTGGGGGGCTGTTTACAAGTAGGGGCTGTTTCCAGAGCCAGTGGTCCCTAGCAAGTATTTGTGAATGTATGAATAAATACACAAATGGACTAATGTTCAGATCTTAAGAAAACATAACTACTATAAAAAAGATAGAAATAAAAACACTGGGAGTATGATTAACCCAGAGACCCTCTGGTCTCGGAAAACTGATTTTAGAAAAGGCAAAAAAAAAAGAAACAATCTGCTATCAGGGAAAAAATTAAAAGAGATTCTTGAACTCAGGGAATTGTGCTTTTCTCCAGCAGGTAATCATTGGTTGTGACTCACAGCATCAATGATTCCAATGGCTATTCCTGAAAGATTGCCTTTTATAGATAAAAATTTCTGCTTCTCTGAATCGTTTGTTTCTTTCTGATGATATTCTGAGCTCGGATGCACTGTGCTATGGAAACCATATGTGAATCTAGGAGGTGGACACTCCTGGGTTCAAATCTCAGCTCTACCACATACTAGCTGTGTAACTTCAAGCAAGTCATTTAATTTCTCTCTGTCTACCACCTTATTATGTGAGTCAGAGAAGACTTTCTACACATGCCAAGAGGGAATAATATATGTACTCATGGAGGGAAAGTGGGATGTAATGAAATAAAGTTTGTAAGACAAAGTAGATAATGAAAAACGTATCCTCTTTATAGGAAGAAAGAAACCTAGACTGTTATTGAGTTTCTATTGTATGTCAAGTATTTTATTAGATATTGGAGAAGGTGATTATACCTTCTAATTCAAGAGATAGTGTTTTGAATGAGCTTATAATATATTGAGAATTATAAATAAACTAAAAATCAACTTTGTTAATTTTTATAGAAAGAGAAAAAACTTAGCTACAAGGAGATTGCAGGTTGGTCTCCAGAATCCACTCTCTCCTTATTCTACAGTGGTAGAACCCCTAATTTTAAGACAAGTACACCACCCCCTGGAAAAAAGATTGCATTTCCCAGCCTCCCTCATAGTTAGATGTGACCATGTCCCTGAGTTCTGGCTTATGGTATAAGAGTAAATGTGATGTGAGGAAATTCCAGGAAGTCTCTTTAAAAAGAGGGAGCCTGCTGTTTCCATTCATTTTCTCCTTTTTGTTGATGGACTGGGACTTTGATAATTGGGAATAGAAAAGTCATCTTGAGTCATAGTGTGGAAACCACATATTGAGGATGGAGAAAAAGCAAAATTCAAGGAGCCTGGTCTCTGATGGTCCTGTGATGTCATCTTATCAGCCCTAAATTGCTTATGTTTATTTGGGACCCAAAGAAACTTGAATCCACGGTTGTGTGGGGGAGAATTTCCTCCATTCACAAAGTTAATCCTAGCTAATACAAACTAATACTAACTTACAAAACTGCAAGCTGTTTTTAAGTTTTTAATGGAGAAAGGCTTACATTATAATAAGTGAAAACAATGCAGAGGACAAAATTCTGTATGTGTACACATAGAAGATACGTATGAAGGAAATATAACACATTATTAACTTGTTGGTTTAGGATGGTAGAATAATGGGTAGTTTTTTCACTCTTTTATATTTTTCAGTACTTCTGTAGTTTTTAAATTAAAAATTATATTTTCAGGAGTTCCTGTCGTGGCACAATGGAAATGAATCTGACTAGGAACCATGAGATTTCGGGTTCAGTCCATGGCCTCGCTTAGTGGGTTAAGGATCCGGCATTGCTGTGGGCTGTGGTGTAGTTTGAAGACGTGGCTCAGATCCTGCATTGCTGTGACTGTGGTATAGGCCAGCAGTTTTAGCTCTGATTTGACCCCTTGCCTGGGAATCTCCACATGCCGTGGATGCGGTCCTAAAAAGCAAAAAAAAAAAAAAAGAAAGAAAGAAAGAAAAAAAATCATATTTTCAGAAGTTCCTGCTGTGGCAAAACGGAAATGGCAGCATCTTGAGAGCTCTGGGATGCAGGTTCGATCCTGGGCCACACAGTGGGTTAAGGATCCTTGATACTGCAGCTTCAGCCTAGCTCTTGACTGTGGCTCAGGGTCTGATCCCTGCCTGGCCTGGGAACTCCATATGCCACAGGGGGGCCAAAAAAAAAAAAAATCATATCTTCAGTCCAGTGGCTATACATTTGAGCTCACGTGGTAGCAACCATTGACCACATCTAGTGTTTTTTATTATCTAGTTTCTAAAACTTTACATTATTTTTAAATCTATAAAATAGCATAGCACTTGTGATTAAGAGTCAGTCAGTCTTAGGTTCAGGTTTGTTTTCTAGCTGTCTGCACTTGGGCAGATTACTTCTCTGAGCCCTAGTTTCTGCATCTGTTAATTGGGTATAATAATTTTTACCTATTTTATAGGATAATGGCCTGTATTAAAGTAATATGTATAAAATCATGTACCACTATGCATGTGGTAAGCAGTCAATAAAACTGACATAATATTATCATTATATTTACTTTTTTTTTTTTTTTTTTTGCTTTTTAGGGCCACATCTGTGGCACATGGAGGTTCCCATGCTAGAAGTCAAATCAGAGCTACAGCTGCTGGCTTACACCACAGCTCCTGACAACGCCAGATCCTTAACTTCCTGAGCAAGGCCAGGGATCGAACCCTCAACCTTATGGTTCCTAGTCAGATTCATTTCCACTGCCCCATGACGGGAACTCCTTTTTTTTTTTTTAATAGGGCCGCACCCACTGCATATGGAAGTTCCCAGGCTAGGGGTCAAATTGGAGCTACAGCCGCCAGCCTACACCACAGCCGCAGCAACTCAGGATCTGAGCCACTTCTGTGACCTATACCATAGCTCATGGCAAGGCTGGATCCTTAACCCACTGAGCAAGGCCACAGATCAAACCCGTGTCCTCATGGATACTAATCATATTAATTTCTGCTGCGTTGCAAGAACTCCCTATTTCTATGCCGATTGCGTCTACTTGCTGGCATTTTCGTTAGCTATGTAATCTCAGTGTATTGTAGGCTGCTGAGCTATGCATGGCTTTACTGCTAGAAGTTTATGTTATCCTCAATTTTTCATTAGCAGATAAGGCAGATTCAAATGATCCAAGAGGAGAGGCTCTCCTACGCTGGCTGACCATGGGGAAAAGCCTACTGCTATAACTTGACAATAAGAGAACCACAGCATTTACAATTAGGACTGTTTCAGAGAATCTGGAATATTATTACTGCTAATTATTTAATTGAAAATAACAATTTATTAAGTGGCCAACAACAAATGGTATAGTGTAGCAATAAATGGATATTCATTTGTTTTGAATTGAAATTAGTTTTGGTGGGAGCAAAAAAAGCTGTTTTCAAAGAAGACAACAAGCCGAAGAAGAAGTGGGGTGTGTGAGGGGGTGGGGGGTGGGGGGTGTTTGTGTGTTGGAAGGGGTGGGATGATGGTTGAGGGAGGGTTTTGAAGGATTGTCTGAAGAGTTGGGATATGATACCAAAAGTGTTTTTGAATAAATGTGAATTCAAGTAGTGAGTTTTTCAGTTTTCCTTCATGTTCCTCTAAGGTTGGTCAAGAGATTATTTTCATTGGAAATTATATTTTAACAGAAGGGTAAAATAATACCTGCTCAATGATGAAACCAAAGCCATAAAAGAAATCTCAGGAGGGCTAAAAGTAACACAAAGAAACAAATCAGCATGCATTTTTTAAAACAATGGAAAGAATCCCGCCCCCATTTTTTTTGTAATTAAATACTAATACAACCCTGCTTTCTGCAGGGGAGAAATAAATCTGTTACTACTTTTATTGAAGAGACCATCTGGATCAGTGGGGAACTACATTTATTAGCTTTAACCAGATTCCAAAATAAATTAGTTTTATGGTAGAGAAAATAGTGTTCATCCTGTATTCCATGTGCTTCCCTATATCTCCCTGCTTTCTCTTGTTTTCAGGTTACAGCGATGCAACTAGTCCTTTCAGGGGACTGTGAGCAGAAGTGCTATGTCGAGGTCCCTTCTGGTCTGTGGTTGGGACTAGTGAGGATGGCACCAGGCGCTAAGATGAACGTCACAAGAGATGGAGCCTAGTTCCCTGGGTTACCAAATGGAGGGGAGTTTCACCAACCTTCTTTGGACTTTGGGTGAGTAAGAAATAAACCTTTTATTGTGTTAAGGCACTGTATCAGTTTGCTAGATCTGCCATAACAAAACACCACAGACTGTTTTATACTATAGAAGTTGATTTTTCCATAGTTCTGGAGAGTAGAAGTCTAAGCTAGGGTACCTGGCAAGTTCAGTATCTCCCAAGGTCACCTTCTTGCTGTATTCTCATGTGACCTTTTCTCTGTGTAGGCACAACCCTGCTGTGTCTTCCTCTTCTTCTAAAGATGCCAGTCATATTGGATTAGGGCCCCCTCTTAAAGGCCCTATTTTAACTTAATCACCTCTTTAAAGACCTTATCTCCAAATGTTGGGGGCTGGGACTTCAAATACAAATTGCTAGGGGGAACACCACAATTCAGCCTCTAACAGTCACTGAGATTTTGGGATTTATTTGTCATCACAGCGTGGCGTAGCTTATTCTGATCAAATAGTTTTCCTGGGAGCAGGAATGAAGATGTGTTTTATTCATACAAATTTATGTCTTTATATGAGGATGTGGTGGGCAGGACATGTGTGGGGGTGTGTGTATGTGATGTGCAGAACATTACAGCTTGTGGATGAGTTACACGACACCAAGATGTTGTTCTCTCATCTGTGGGGTAGCTGGGTAGGTCCTGAAAGGTGGGAGCCTCAAGACTGTTCAGCCTAGGTTATCAGCAGCCCCCTCTGTTCACTCAGTGTACCATACAAATAGTATCTTCTGTGTCTGTAATAGTCTTTAAAAGATTCCAAAGTATTTTTATTCACTATAAATAATTATATACCATGTCAACGTATTTTATGAATTTCCCCTATTTTATGGAATATAGGAAAAATTTATTGATACCCCAAGTGCCAAACACTGTTCTAAATTCACTATTCTAATACAAAAAACTCTAAATGAGTTATATATATTAACTGATCGTATTGTCAAAATAACCCTACAAAATAACTCTATGAAACTATTGCTCTCCCATTTTACAGACAAGAAGATTGAGGCACAGATGGGTTAAAGACTTGCGCATTTACAAAGATGGTAAATGGTAGAGCCAAAATTTGAACCTAGGCAGCCTGACTCTAGTCTTTCTAGAGCAGCACTTGGAGCCATTGACAATTTAAAGAAGAAACAAAAAAATTCAGTGACTGAATCTCATGGTTATATTTTGGAATTTGCTTTTTTCCCCTTTATGTCTAGCAGGCAGTTGTTGAGTCAAGTTTACCTTTTTGTTTCCATTGAAGAGTGATTATTTTGCTTTGTCACAAAATTAAATCCTTGCTCTGAAAACCAATGTATTCCATGTCTTCACACGAGTGAAGACAGTGGGAATGAACAATCAATTCCAAAATTCCAATCAATTCAATTCAGCAAAGTTATTAATTGAGTAACTACTATATGCTTGGCTCTGTGTTGTGTGCCCGGAACACAGTGAAGACTAGGATGACATTGTTCCTTGAGTAGTAGCCACCGTTACAGAGCAGTTTATGATATTTTCCTCAAATGTGCTACTGAAGAAAAAGTTACGTGGTTTACACCTCTCCTGAGCTACTAAGGAGAACTTAGAAATTTAAATGAAGAATTTAAAAATATTTATTTATTCATTTAAAGTAGTAATAAACCCATTATATGCTCACAACATATGTTTTACAAAAAATAGTTATTTCCAAAACAACAACAAAAAAATCTGGTGATAAAATTGGCACTGGTTTATTTATTTGTTTGTTTAGCTAATTTCCATGTCATGCTTAGTAACAAACAGATTCTCATATTTGCTTCTCACATTTGCATTCAATCTGTTGCAAATATGTTGTCTGGGTTGAAATTCATGAAGAATATCCAGCTTTACACAGACAGTTGGAAAATGAGGAGGATTTTTAAGTCTTTTCAGATGGTGATGGATATTCTTTGATATTACACCAAAACTTGACAAATTGTATTTTCTTAAAGGTTAGTTGGAATCTAAGAGCTGATGTTTGCGTACTCTGTTTTCTTAAAATCAATTTAGCTATCTCACACTTTGAATGAACATTTTACCTATGCACGATTTTATAACATCATGCATTGTCATTCAAAACATATTGGTTCATTGAGTTATGCAGATCTTCCAAATGTTGACACATATCATTATATAAAACCAAAAAAAATCAAATGCATTAATATTACCACAGATCTCATGGAAAGTCTTTAAATACTGGGAAACTCTCAGATTTGCAGTGTCAGATACCAAGTTCCCAAAATTCCAACTTTTATTTGAAAGCTCAAATTTTGCCACTGGCAACAAATACTGTCAATTGTTTTTCTTGAAGTGACAGACCCAGTTCATTCATTTTTGAGAAAATGTCTGCCACATACCCAAGTTGAATAGCTATAACTTGTCTGCAAGTCATTCTTTTAAGTCAAAATGGCATTCCTAGAAAAAAGTAGTTCAGCTTGCAACTCAAGGAAAAAATGCTTTCCTCATAGCCCCCTATTTCAGTGTGCAACACAAATGTACTTCGCATTTCATCACAGATGTTAAAAAGATATATACTTAAGGGTCAAGCAAGATTGAGTAAAATTAATAAGTTTGTTCCATCAAGAACATTTGTAAGTAAAACTGGGATCTTAAATTTTGTTTGTTTATTGCTGGTGCTTGGCAGAGAGCAAGATAATGGCTACTATTACAGTTTGGTGTAACTGCTTTCATTTGTGTTTTACCCACCATTGCTTTTCTACCATCAGCGCAAATGTCAACATAATGAAAAAGGCAAGTAATGTCTTAGTGTTATTAGGAAAAGAGTTCTGACCTCATGGACCTCCTGAAACAGTTTTGGTGACCCCCCAAGGGGTGACAGGCCAGTTTAGAACCACCACCACATAAAATAACTGTATTTCCTCACAAAGAATCTTTAATATCCAAAACGGAACGCTGGAGTAGATCATTGATGGTTGACATACACCCTTTTAATAGTGCAATTACTATAAACATCACGGAATGGGAAAGCAAAAAGATTTAGGACTAATTTAGCTTTTCTAATAAATGTGCTTAAAAACAAACTTAGGGTCAAAAGTTTAGAGACTTCAAAGTTAAGTTAGTTAATGGTACTTTTGTTTTCAAGTATTAGAAGATTTGTCAAGGAGATAGCTTTCCTCTTCTGTTACTTATTCTCTGAAAAAGAATTACACTAATGGGAAAGACATTTAGCCAATAAGAATATGAAAATATGCTCAATATCATTAGTTTAGGGATAGGCAAATCAAAATGAGATAACTGCTTCTCACCCACTAAGACAGCTGGAAATCAAAAAGCCAGATAAGAACAAGTAGTGGTGAAGATTATGAGAAAGTAGAACCCTCACATACTGTCGGTGGGGATGTAAAATGGTCTAGCTCCTTTGGAAAGCATTCTGGCAGATCCTCAAATACTTAAACAGAGTTAATGTATGATCCAGCAATTCTGCTGAAGAGAAACAAAAACATGTCTACACAGAAACTTATAGATGTTATAGAAGCATTATTTATACTAGCCCAAAAGTGAAAACAACCAAATGTAGGTGTTTCTGCATGGCTCAGTGGTTAACGAAACCCAACTAGTATCCATGAGGACATGGGTTCGATCCTTGGCCTCGCTCAGTGGGTTAAGGATCTGGCATTGCGTGAGCTGTGGTGTAGGTCGCAGATGTGGCTTGGATCCTGAGTTGCTGGGGCTGTGGCATATGAATGTTGACTAGTACTTGCTGGGTTTGGGGGTGAGGAGTATGCAGGGGTAGGGGAGTAGTAGGGGTTTCTCCTTGAGATAATGAGAATGTTCTAAAATTGATTATGGTGATGGTTGCACATTTCTGTGGATATCCTAAAATCCATTGAACTGTACAATTTAAATTGTATGTTATGTAAATTATATCTCTATAAAGCTGTTATCCCCAAATCAATTATTTTATAAAAAATTAATCATAAGGGAGTTCCCGTCGTGGTGCAGCAGAAACGAATTCAACTAGGAACCATGAGGTTGCACGTTCGATCCCTGGCCTCACTCAGTGGGTTAAGGATCTGGCGTTGCCATGAGCTGTGGTGTAGGTCACAGATGCAGCTTGGATCCTATGGCTGTGGTGTAGGCTGGCAGCTGTAGCTTTGATTCGACCCCTAGCCTGGGAACCTCCATATGCTGCAGGTGTGGCCCTAAAAAGACAAAGGACCAAAAAAAAATTAATCATAAGAAAAAATTTTAAAGAGATAATTTTATAGAAGGGGAGATTGCTGACCTCAACTCAAGCAAAAGCTGGGACAAGAACCCAGGTTTCTGGTTCCTGCAATAGAGTGCATTTCATCTCTCAGAAAATACCAATGATCACACCAAATGCATTCAAACTGGAGTCAGCCTAAGCGTGAAAAAGAAAGTATCTACAACAAAAATACTCTATCTGCAGTTCTTCTCTGAACAATGTCACCTTTTGTTGAAAGAAATGGGAAATTGAGCAGAAAGAGAGAGGAGAAATAGATTTCACCTTCTTGCTTTAAACACTAAGCCATTTATGGGCAGACTTAAAAGTAGTCACACCGGTTGCATAGACTTTTGCCAGCTCCTTTAAAATAGCTATTCACAAAAACAAACACAAAATGCAGCACAGTTTGGTAGGTTCACAGACTAGTGAATATAATACTCTTCACAGTCAAAAATATTGTGGTAGACAGCTTGGTGCTTGTGTCAAAAATGATTTCATTCCAGTGCTGGGCAGAGCCATGGGGATGCCTCTAATTTGTATAATGCTTGGAGTTTCAACCTGCTTTTACATAGTATCACATCTGATGCTCAGAACAACCCTGTGAAATCAATAGGGTAGGTATTATTAGCCCCAGATAGGAAACTATTGCAGATAGGAAACTATTTTTAAGTAAGTAGGACAAGGGTTTGTTATCATCCCCATTTTATGAATGAGGAGTCTTATTTTACACAAGCAGTATGATATAAATAGCTGCAAGAGAGATCTTAAACTTGTAGCTGGTACAAGAAAATTTAGGTACTATTTAAAACTGGAGAGCAAGGGAACAGAGCGTACAGCTAGGGTACTCATGGAAATGACAAACTCATTGCTGCTTTATATTTATTATTTCCATAAACTGCTTTTAGACACATCAGACCCTTGACCCTTCTCTGGTATGCCAGAGAAAGACTGATAGTGCTCTCTCCTTTCACAGCTGCAGGGGACACCCTTCACATGGAGGTGACACTATCCCCATAGCATTAGACATGAGTGGTAGGTGTCCCCTAGAATTAAAGCAGATTCTTGGCCCTAAATCAGAGATGCTATGTAGATATCACAGACATGAATCAGGCAAATCTCAAAGTCCATCACAAATCCCACCTCCGCCACGAAATCTGCCTGGACCAACAGACCTGGGTGTTCCTTTATATTTCATTTTATTAAGTTTTTTTCATGTTTAATGACTTTTTTTCTAGTTTTATAAGCAATACATGTTCATTGCAGAGGATTAAGAATACATAAAAGCATAAAGTAAATAACAAGTATCATCCATTGTCTCCACACCCTAAAGACAACCACCATGAGCATTTTGATGCATTTCCTCACATTTTCCCATTGTTTCCTCCATTTTCACCAAAATGTATCCTTTTATATTATTCTTCCATGTTTCATCTTTAAGTACTTAACTTCTATAAGTTGTATCTCTTTCAAAAGATTGTGACTCTTTGAGGGTACAAATCATACTGTTTTCCACTTCTTTATACTCTACGCTTTCTTTGTAGCGCCGTTAAGTACCGTAGTCAGTAATTCAATTTAATTAGTCAGATGGTCTTTTAGTCATTTGATATTATAAGTACAGTAAGAATGTGTGTAATCTAGAAATGTATTAATTATTCCATGAATAATTCCCTTTAAATTCTCTAAATTACTTACATTTCATGTATGTGATTTTTTTGTTTGCTTACTTGTTAGTTTTGGTTAAACGTGGGAGATCTTTATTCACTTTCCTGCATCACCAATCATGAATGTGAGTGACTATCACATCCTTTGAAGAACTTCGATCTTAGGTCACAGCATTTAAGAGCTCCTAGTTTTGGTTCCACCAGCCCTTTTTGAAGTGACCTATGTTTATTGTGTTTTGACATTGGGATTATTGCCTTCATCTTTGTGTTCCTATTTGATGAATCATGGACAACAAATTTGAACTCTGTTTATTAATATTATTAAATTTCAAGATCCAAGTCCTAGTAGAATAAATACGCAGTCATTCAAACTGTTAAAAGATAAACTGAAGCATATTAAACATTTAAGGGTTTATTTTTTTGTGATTTTTGCTTTTAATTCTTAAGTCTTAGAATCAGATAATTTACAAACTTGTGTCGATGGTATATCCCCTCTACTTTAATCCTTCTAATGAGTTGGCAAAAGCACTATTACCAATCACACATATTCAGAAGTTCTACAACTGTGTTTTTGAATACCCATTTAAAAGACAATCCTGTAAAATCACTGTAAAAAATTCACAAGCCAAGTTTGCCATCATATTTTGTTACACTGAAAATCTGAAAGATCATTTATCAAATGTGAGATGTGCTAAATATTCTTTATTTGATGCAATACATAAACCACATTGAAATGTCTTTCATTAAGTAAAAGGCAATATCTTATTTATTTATTTTTAATTTAATTAATTTTTTTTTTTTGGTCTTTTCTAGGGCTGAACCCATGGCACATGGAGGTTCCCAGGCTAGGGGTCCAGTCAGAGCTGCAGGCCTACACCACAGCCACAGCAACGAGGGATCTGAGCCGTGTCTGCGACCTACACCACAGCTCACAGCAACTCCAGATCTGTAACCCACTGAGCGAGGCCGGGGATCGAACCCGCAACCTCATGAATCCTAGTCGGATTGGTTTCCACTGCACCACTATGGGAACTAAATGGCAATATTTTAGATACAGAGAATTTTAATTAAATTGGCATAGTCGAGACGAAAAAGATAAAGTGGACATTGTCAGTTTATCTTCAGCTCTTGCCTTAACAGGCTAATGAAACAACCTGAAACACAGGTGACTCTTGCTCTGTTCTATGAGACAGTACAGGGATCTTCTCAGTATTTAAATATATTACTATAACCAGTTATAGAAATCTAAATATAAAACCAGTCTCCTATAGGTTTTGAGAAGGTGTTCACCATTTCCCTGAAAGGTTTAACATTCCTTATTCAAGTTCAGTCATCTCTTCAGAAGGGGAGAACTGTGATACTACTTGTTGAACTGGAATTAACTGCCAAAATTAAAAAAGAAACTGACCATATTCATTTAGCCAGAAGCCAATCTTATTTAAATCAAGACTGTCCAATAGAAATAGCCCATTAGCCATTCATGATCTGAATTCTAGTGTGTGAGGTCAATTTAAATATGGTATGCATAAAAAAGTCATGAGACATTTCTGTTTTGTAACCAATAAGGAGGGAGCCAAGTATTACTCACTAGTTGCTTTTTTGAGATAAGCTATCATGTCTGCCCTTTCTCCCTTCTTAATGCCAGCAAAGATTATTTTTATTCCAGGGTTATAGTTCTTGGGATTCTCCAAGTGCTCTATCAGCATCTCCTCTCCCCAAGTAATCCCTTTGTTCTTGTTGGCTTCTGTGTAAGACAGTTCAACAGCTTGACCTGTCTTTTGCCCGAACAGATGGTGGAGATTTGGCCCAGTCTTGTGCCAGGCCATGGGGAGTCTTGCCTCCCCTCTTTACAGGATGGCACTGGCACACTTTTGAACAACAATCTTCTTGCCCTTCTCAACATCACCCACTTTTAAGTCATTCTTTCAAGGAGGTTGCTACTCACAAGCCAGACATCCCTCTCTCTTTTAAGAATTTTTTTGAGCAAAAATCAATTTGAATCACAGAGCCAAACTGGAAAGTGTTCCACCAACAGGGACTGGAAAAAGGTTTTAAGATTATGTGATGGGCTATAGCTTATGTATTTGCCTTATTTGGGGAGAACCTTATGGGCTGTTTGTGATTGGTTGTCCTTAGGTTTTAATTTCTTAACCTTGAGGCATCTACAGGATTGGGTTTGGTTTGTTTACTTCCTGTCACTAAGGCATTAGAGTCACCTCAGTTTAATGACCTCCTTTTTGGTTAATTTAACAATTGGTGTATCTGGATTGCATTTTCTAAGAAAGAAGATATTATGTAGCTCATAATTCCAAACAGATAATCTGAAAGCCAGGGCTGTAAGGAAAAGTCTAAATTAATTTAAAACAAATTACTGTTTTCTAAAATATCAGTTAGAGGTTGACTTCAGCTGCACATCATAGAAACTTGTCTATAGCAGTGGCTTAACCAAATAGGATTTTAATTTTCAAATAGCAAGAAGTCTAGAAGCAGGTAGGGTTGACAGGTTTAGCAAATAAACATATGGGGGATCTAGTTACATTTGAATTTCAGGTAAACAGTTTTTTAGTATAAGTGTCCCATGGGTCAAGTTTAACTGGACAACATGCATTTTATTTGGCAGTCAGAGAAGCAGGCTGTCTAGAGCAGGTGCAGCTGCTCAAGAATGCCAGGAATCTCCTTCAAGCAGACTCCTCTACAATCCTTTCTTTGTGCTTTTTGTCCTCATGGTTGCAAGATGGATGCTCTGTCTCCAGGCACCGAATCCATATTCCAGGCAGGAAGATTGGGGGTAAGAGAAATGGAGACTATTAAGAGTCCTAAACCAGCTGAGTCTGGCCCTTGGAAAACAGTAGCATTTCTGGAAATTCCATCTTGTAGATTTTATTTACATTTAATCTGCCAGAACTGGGTCTCCTGACACCCCTAACTGTGAAGATGACCAAGGAAGTAAATATTTTTAATTGGGTACTCTGCTGCTAAGAACAAATTGGATTTCCATTAGGAAGGCAAAAGAGAAGGGCGTACATAGGATAGGCAACATTCAATAACCTCAGTGAAAGGTAAAAGTAATTTTCAATGTCTCTTTTGAATTTTATGTTGATTACACAAATACGCATGGTGAATTTAGAAGGTGAAAAACCTCAAAAGATAGAATTTCCCACTTTTAGCTTTAGTGTTAGGCTTCTCTATTTTCCTAAGAAATTATTGCCCATAGATTTATTAATTATATAGAAAATTAGTGGGTAAAGCTAAAGAAACTATTGATAGATATACCTAACGAATGGAAATGAGGAGTTCCTGTCATGGCTCAGAGGTAACAAACCCAGCTAGTGTCCATGAGGACTCAGGTTCGATCCCTGGCCTCCCTCAGTGGGTTAGGGATCTGGCGTTGCCATGAGCTGTGGTGTGAGTCGCAGATGCAGCTCAGAGCTGGTGTTGCTGTGGCTGTGGCAGAGGCTGGCAGCTACAGCTCTGATTTGACCCCTAGCCTGGGAACTTCCATGTGCCTCAGGTTTGGCCCTAAAAAAAATAAAGACAAAAAAAAATGGAAATGAGGTGCCTAGACCCCATACCCTAAAGGCTATAGCAAGGAAAATATGGGAGTTCCTTGGTGATTCAGCTGGTTAAGCTGCATTGTCACTATTGTGGTTCCATTTGCTGCTGTGGCATGGGTTCAGTCCCTGGCCCAGGAACTTCCTTGTGCTGCAGGCATGGCCAAAAAAAAAAAAATTTTTTTTTAAAAGCAAGGAAAACATGTCTTTCCACTGTAAGATGCGTACTGCTTATGACAACTTACTGAATGCTATTAAAAGAAATTCATCTAAAATATCAGTAATGAATCCTATCTCCATAGGCCAAAACCTCTTCAACATGACAGAACAACTGTCCTCCCATTCAAAACAATTTTTTTGAGGTTTTCTCCCTCATCTAAAGCATTGTGTGTGATTTTCTTACCAAGAGGCACTTCACTAACACCAGACATTATTACTTCTCTCAACTTCTTCAAACAATTAGCATCAAATTATTTCTTTTTTCGTGGGAGTGGAAAAGAAGTGAAAATGGTACCCAATAACAAATTTTTTCTCTATTTTAGTATTTCTATTTTACAGTGGTTTTACAAACACCATTGGTTCTTTTTTTCAGCAGGAGTTTCACAATTATGATGTGACATTTTCTGCACATAACAAAACCAGTGGCTCATCTAATTTGGGACTATCAAAAGCAGTATCACGTGGTGATAGTAGCCAGTTTCATTTTTCTACACCAGTAGAGAAGTAAATGTAAAATAAGAATATAATTTTCACCATGACTAGTGCATTTTCAGTAATTATTACTATGAGGATAAATTCTCAAAGAAAAATAGACATTTAGTTGTACAAAACTTTTTTCATTTTGTTTTGTATTTGCAACTTGGCCGCCTGTCTGCCCTAACTAAGGTAATACTTATTTGATTTCTAGTTAAAATAAAAGATTTTGGCCCTACCAAATAAATAGCATAATTATTTGTGAGGGAATAATGAAAAAGAATATTTCTTTTTTTTTTTTTTTTGGCGTGGTATAGTTTTTACAAGCTCTACAGAAGATATCATTCAGATAAGGTCACACCAAATAGAAGTTTTGCTCATTGGATTAAAAATAGATCAGCTCAATGACTCAGCAGGTAGCTTATTGCAGTAGCCCTACTGAGAACATCCTAATTCTTCCTTGTACTGCATCACAGTGAAGCACTCATGTGGCTTTATGAGGATTAGCTTATTCAGCTATTAGAAATAAGATCACAGTATATCTAGGACATTCTGTAAGATACAACGGCACTGAGAGTAGCATGGGTCAAATTCTGGTTAAGTATATATAAGCTCATATTGAACAGAACTATTTAAATTCCTTTTAGCAAGACTATCATGGGTCAAATTCTGGTTAAGTATAGGTAAGTACATATCCAAAGATTTAAGTCCCTTTTAGTAAATGTACAGCAATGAGGCTAAATTGAAAGTGAATGGTGGAATCAGGTTACAGAGAGCACTTGGCTGTGCTTGGATTTTTAGAGCAGCGCCTATTTCATTAACCCGAGAGCCTTCCTGCCTGCCTTCCCCTCCCCCTGCCATACGGGTAACCTCAGGGGGGCTTTTAATGTCTCCCTTTTTTTCTTACTCACATTCAGGCAGTGGCCAAGTCACCACCAGTCCCAGAACATTCAGGGATGGTCTAACAAACGGAATTGGTATTTCTCCTGAAAGGAGACTGAAATAGGCCTGTCTTCCTCAAAAATATCTCCCTCCAGGAGTTCCTGTCATGGCTCAGTGGTTAATGAACCCAGCTAGCATCCCTGAGGTTCTATCCCTGGCCTCGCTCAGTGGGTTAAGGATCAGGTGTTGCCTTGAGCTGTGGTGTAGGTCACAGACATGGCTGGGATCCCAAGTCGCTGTGGCTGTGGCGCAGGCCGGCAGCTGTAGCTCCATTTCCACCCCTAGCCTGGGAACCTCCATATGCTGCAGGTGTGGCCCTAAAAAAAAAAAAAAAAATCCTGCCAAATTATTGGCTATTGATAGGGAAACACTTTAAGCTAATATCGTCTAATAACATGTTAATAATATATCCAGCAACTACTTGAAAATCATCCTTGTACAGCCTCCAGGTATTAGGTGCTGGAGTAATATCGATGAATAAAACTAGATCCTGACTAAGGGCTCCACTCAGCTCCTGATTTATCAGACTCCTGCATAACTAGATGGGTAAGTGATGATGGGAGGAAAAAGAAAAGTAAGAAGGTGGGAAGGTGGGAGAATCCAGTCTGGCAGGACTGGGTACGAGGTAGCAGGCCAGGGAGAAGGAGCACCGTGGGGGCTCGTAGGGGTTTTGAAGGGAGGGAAAAATCAGTGTAGAGGCTCTGAGAGGTAAAAAACAAGGTTCATTCTCATAAAAATTTGACCTAGGGCTCACCTTGGAAACACTGCCTGGTTCAGCCCATTCCTCTCTCAGGCAGGCCCCCAGCAAAACACAGGTAGCTGCAATTTGTCTTTGGCAGAGTCTGTTTTCCTCAGAATCACTGGATTTACCACAACCTCCCCACACTACCGTGAGGAGACCTAGTCTAAAGATACTGACTGATAGATAAAATTAGGGAAGACTTCATTGATAAAGGCTTAATTTCTTTTTTTGCTTTTGTTTTTGTTTTTGTCTTTGTATTTTTTTTTTCTTTGTCTTTTAGGGCTGCTCCGGCAGCACATGGAGATTCCCAGGCTAGGGGTCAAATCAGAGCTGTAGCCGCCAGCATTCGCCACAGCCACAGCAACGCAGGATCCAAGCTGTGTCTGCAACCTACACCACAGCTCACGGCAATGCCTGTGGCACAGCCACAGCAATACTGGATCCGAGCTACATCTATGACCTATGCCACTACTTGAGGCAAAACTGGATCCTTAACCCAACTGAGTGAGGCCAGGGATAGAACCCAGGGATCAAGCATCCTTACAAACACTGTGTCCACTATATCAGGTTCTTAACCAACTGAGCCACAGTGGGAACTCCGCTAAAGGCTTAAAGGGAGATGATTGCATTTTTACATAGGAGACTGGGAAGCATATGGAGGTTCCCAGGCTAGGGGTCCAGTCGGAGCTACAGCTGCCAACTTATGCCACAGCCACAGCCACGCCAGATCTGAGCCACATCTGCGACCTATACCATAACTCACGGCAATGCCGGATCCACAACCCACTGAGCCAGGTCGAGGATAGAACCCACGTCCTCATGGATACTTGTTGGGGTCGTTAACCACTGAGCCATGACGGGAAGCTCTTAAGATTGTTCAGATCAGACCACCAAACTCCAAATGAATGCCAACCTATAACTTAAAAGACATTACATTAATTAAACAAGGAGGCCATTAGACCAAGGTGGCTCTAACACCCTGGCAGCCTATGAAAGCAAACCAAAATCTAAGCCTGCAAATGCTGAAAAGTTAGGAAGTTGAAACTTAAGGATATTCAATCACAAAATGCCATCTAGGCTTTAGCTATAGCCAATCACTAATTTCCTTACTTTGTATCTACCATTTCTCTATAAAAGTCTTGCCCCTACCCCTAGCTCTTATGGGTAGAAAGCACCTAACCACTTTCTGTCTGGCACCACCCAATTGGAAAATATTTTTGCTCAAATAAACTCTCTCTCTCTCTCTTTTTTTTTCCTGGCCGTCCCATGGCATATGGAGTTCCCAGGCCAGGGATCAGATCCCAGCCACAGCCGAGACCTATACCACAGCTGTGGTAATGCCGGATCCCTGACACAATGTGCCAGGCTGGGGATTGAACCTGTGTCCCAGGCTCCACAGACCCTGCCAATTCTGTTGCACCACAGCAGGAACTCCTGCTTCAGTTCGTCTTTTAACAAAGATTAATCTTGTGCGGGCATAAGCATGACCCTGCAATAAACATTTCTCTGCTCCAAAAAACAAAAAACGAAACAAACAAACAAAAGATTAATCTTGGTATCTCAAATCTCTATCCTAGGGCTCACAGTTTTCCTTATTTTCACTGCACGTTAGTCCACCTTTGTAAATGACTTCCCATTCATTTGTTCAGAGTGAATGCTGTTTTCTTTTTTCAAATTATTAATCCCAAAGAGAGCATTAAAAAATTTTTATACTTCCTTTTAAAGTAGAGCTGTCTGGGAGTTCCCTTGTAGCACAGCCAGTTAAGGACCTGGCATTGTCACTGTTGTGGCGTGGGTTAGATCTCAGCTCAGGAACGTCCATGTGCCGTGAGTGCAGCCAAAAGAAAAAGGAGAACTGACTGTAAAGACAGATAGATAGATTCATAATTTTCTAAGCATTATTTCAAGGTCCATTGATCAAGCTTGCCTAGGATCCAGTAATAAGGCAGAATTGAATATATCTTCTACTCACACATTTCTTGGGACATGACTGTTCATAATCTCCAGAAGGGCGGAGACTCATCTCTTGTCTTTGGTCCCCCACACAGGGCTCCTGCCTAACACTGGTCTAGGGGTCAATGGATTGAACTGTAACAGCTTCACAATTGCTTCCCAGTTTTTGGAGCTGAAAGCTGTCGATCATTTCACAAGATTTACCAAATATTCTTCTTGGCAAAGGAATTGTGAGTTTATATAAAGAGAGTTTATATCAGTCCAAGAAAATGATGGAAAAAAGTTGTCAAAGCAACACAAAATTAAAAATAAATAAATAGGCGAAAATATAGTATATAAAGTCAATCTCTGAGAATA
Source organism: Phacochoerus africanus (assembly GCF_016906955.1). NCBI lineage: Eukaryota > Metazoa > Chordata > Mammalia > Artiodactyla > Suidae > Phacochoerus > Phacochoerus africanus. The sequence continues at coordinate 100,888,329 of NC_062548.1, read as the reverse complement.
CTGACTGATCTTAAGTGCTGGAACAAGTATAAGGTCAAATACAAATTTTCTTCTCTCTGAAAATAAGCAGAGATTTTTTTTCCCCTTCTCTTCTCTGAATTTCTTTCTCTGACCTTTTCAAACATATGTAAATCTTTCTAATGGCTAAATAAGCCTCTGGTCAGTCTCACTACTCAGGAATGTTTCCTCAAGGGTCTAGGAGCCTTCTCTTTGAAGTGGAATCATTAAGGATGATATTTCCAATCTCTCAGTTTCCTGGGAAGCAGGGATCTAACATGTCACTTGACTCTAAATTGTACAACCTAATTATGGAATGGATTGCGTCCACTTGGCTGCATAAAAGGGAGAGATTCCCGTCTTCTTTGCAATCTCTTTAGCGGGTGACCTGTGTCACATATCATGTTCTCATTCTATCTTATTTGAAACAAAAAAATTTCCCTTTTTTCTACCTTTGTGGAGAGCTTTTGAATTGAGGGAAGATTTTGCCTTCGTTATGTCTCCCCAACACAATCATAGGCTGAGCTTTCTGGCAGCTGAGCTGATGATGTTTGGTAGGTTTCAACCATGATATTAATTCTGTTTTCTTTAAGTAATGGAGAATAGATGTAGCATGGTGGTCAAGAATGTGGCCCTGGAGTTAAAACACTTGCCTTCAAATCCTGGCTCTGCAATTCACTTGTAGTGTGATCTGTACCAATTGAAAATGACATTGAACTTCCTCCAAGTCGAAATTTCCCCATCAATTTTTTTCCTCTCTTTTGGCTGTCCCGTGGCATATGGAGTTCCCGGGCCAGGGATCAGATCCAAGCTGCAGCTGCAACCCAAGGCACAGCTGCAGCAACGGCAGATTCTTAACCCACTGCACTGGGCCAGGAATCAAACCTGCATCCCAGTGCCCCCAAGATGCCACCGACCTCATTGTGCCACAGTGGGAACTCTTCCTCATCAAATTTTCTAAGCCTCATCTCTAAAATTGTGAATAATGAATCAGCCCTGACTGAAACGCATGGAAAGGGTCCCCTACAACAAAGAGAGGTTGTTGGAAGAAGTAGAAGGCAAGGTTAGGCAGGCCACAATAACTGGTGTACAGACCACCATGAAAAAACTACCACTTGAGGCTAAGCACCTTGAGGAGTGGGGCTGGGTCTTACTTTAGAGCTTCTGCACCCAACATAGTACCTAATACTTCATAGTTGCTCTATAAATGTTTTTTGAATGAATAAAACAATGAATAAATAAATCCCATAAGCAAAGTTTTAGAGGTCATAAAGCTGAAACAAAGAACAGAGAGAGAACAGTGGGAAATATGGTTGTGATGTAATTAAGGCCATGGCGTAGGGAGGCTTAAATGCTAAGTGGAAGGATATGTGCATTATTCTTTAGGCAGTAGGGAGCCACTAAACATTTATGGATAGGGAAATAATATGATCAGAACTAAATCTTAAGAGTAAAGCAGTAGCAATGTCTAGAATGAACAGGTGGTAGGATTCCTGGTAGGTGGGAAAATGTTTCTCATAGAAGGCTATGGCGGTCATTCAGGTTGGAGCGGTGGGTCTCAACTGGGAGTGAATTTTGCCTCTCAGGGGACATTTGGCAATGTCTGGAGACGTATTTCATATTCATCAGTGAGAAGATCTTACTGGCACCTGGGGGATAGAGACCAGGGATGCTGCTAAACATTCTACAATGCACAGCATAGCCTCACAACAAAGAAACATCCAGCCCCAATGTCAATAGTTTCTCATAGATATGCTGGGTTAGAGATTATTAGAATGGACAACAAGAAGAGGAAGAATGGGGCAGGCATGAGGGAAGTGGAATACACAGAATTTTGAAGATGACTGAATTTATAGAGCAGGGGAAATGGTAGGATTTGGGGGAAAAAAAACTTCCAAGATTTAAAAGGGGTAACTGGGAAGATGATTTGAAGGACAGAGACAATCAGAGGAGGGGCCAGATTTTAAGGGGGGATGATGGATTTGTTTTGAGTTTGAGATTTAACTGGATACCTTAAGACAGTTCCAGAGGCAGCTAAAAATGTACTTATGGAGCCCAGAAAGGGGCTAAGGGCAGAGATATCGATTTTTAGGAGACATTTGCAGCAAGCTATTGGTTCAAAGAAGGGAGCAGATAAGAGTACTAAAAAAGAGCAAAGAGGAGATGAAGTCTGAGAACAGAATTTTTTGAAAGACTGGGAGAAAATGCAAAGGTCATATGACTATGACAGTGATGTTTATAAAATCATGTTGTTTTTCAGAATGTTTCTCCACTTCAACAATTAATCCCCCCCAATCCAACATATTAATTAGTCTACCTGGAAGTGAGTCATTCCTCACTGTTCCTAAACTCTCGTTAAATCCGTATCAAAGAACCTCTTGTTCTCTTGTTTTTAAAATAATAGTTTTATTAAATTCCTCAAATCCTCTTATAAATCCCAAACATATTCTCAAGCTTGGCTCAATAGAACACCATTTTTAAAGCATTCTTTTCTTTTTATTCTGTGACTATCTTTAGCACTTAAGAATTATTTTAAAATTATTGTCAAGATCGACCTTCCGCAAAACTGAGAAAAGTAGGTTATTTGATTTCAGAGCATAGCAAGCCTTGAGCCTTTTTTTGCTGTCCACAGAGGAAAAAGGTGTGAGTATGAGTTTACATCCCAGCTCTGCCACTAGTAAGCTATGTGACCTCTGGTAATATTCTTTTTCTCTCTCACTTAAAACATTCAATTATTCCTACAAAAAGCGACAGGAATTTTGACAGAGACTAACATAGACATTTAATGTGGTAGTTGCCCACAGACCCATCCAAGTATAATGCGTTACCCGTAGCTTCAGTGTAAATTCCTAGACACAATTCAGAAGCATTACAGCTTTTTAAAATTTTTCCAAAGTTTTTATTTTGAAAAATATCAAACCTTAAAAGTTGAAAAAAAAAAAAAAAAGCAGTACAATGACCAGGCATATACCCTTCAGCTAGATTCACCTATCATTAATTTCTGTGACATTTGCTTGTTCTGTGTCTATCTACTGACCTATATTTACTTTTTGCTAAATGGCTTGAAAAGAAGTTATGCATCATGAAACTTTATGCCTAAATACTTAGTATACCTCTCCTAAGAACAAGGACATTTCAACTATATAACCACAATGTTAGATCTCACTTTAGAGATCTAACATTGATATTGTGTATTACCTAATATATATATACAAATTTTTCAATCGTTCCCTAAATGCCCTTTAAAAGTTAAAGTTTTTAAAAACAAAAAAACAAAACAAAACAAAAAACAAAAAAAAGAGTTCCCGTCGTGGCGCAGTGGTTAAGGAATCCGACTAGGAACCATGAGGTTGTGGGTTCGGTCCCTGCCCTTGCTCAGTGGGTTAACGATCCGGCATTGCCGTGAGCTGTGGTGTAGGTTGCAGATGCGGCTCGGATCCCGCGTTGCTGTGGCTCTGGTGTAGGCCGGCGGCTACAGTTCCGATTCGACCCCTAGCCTGGGAACCTCCATCTGCCGCTGGAGCGGCCCAAGAAATAGCAAAAAAGACCCCCCCCCCAAAAAAAGTTAAAGTTTTTAATAGATAGGATTTAATCAAGGTTCATGTTTTTCTAGTCTACATTTATTTATTTTTGCTTTTTAGGGTCACGCTGGAGGCATGTGGAGGTTCCCAGGCTAGGGGTCCAATCAGAGCCATAGCTGCTGGCCTACACAACAGCCACAGCAAGGCAGGATCTGAGCCACGTGTGTGACCTACACCACAGCTCATGGCAACGCTGGATCCTTAACCCACTGAGCAAGGCTAGGGATCGAACCTGCATCCTCATGGATACTAATCGGATTCATTTCCACTGAGCCACAACAGGAACTCCCAGGTCTCCTTTAATTTAGGAAAAATGCTTTGCATTCTTTCTTTTTTATGATTAATTTTGAAGATTTTTTTCAAGTTGTTCCACAATCTGTAGTGATCTGATGGTTTCCCCTTGATTGGTTTCAGGTGAAATATTTTTATAAGTATGCTATACAGATGATACTGTATCCTCTCATTGTGTCACTCTGGGAGACATGTCATATCTGTTTGTCTCATTATTACCAATATTAAGTTAGATCACTTAATTAAGTCTGTCAGATCCCTCGTTTGTAAAAGTAGTTTTTCCCTATTTTTAATCAATAAGTAATCCATGAGGCGATATTTTAAAACATGAAACTAGCCTATATTGTGGTCTTGGAGTTCTTATCTGGCCTAACCTTCCTTAGTAGTTCTTGCCAGTTTATTAAACATGTGTCACTACAAAAAAAAATTTTTTTTTAGTATATAAACTATCCTTTATAATTTATTGTTTTGTTTTGCTTTTTCCTTGAATTAGCCAGAATTACCTTCTGTTATTTTCCATCAAATATATGGAGCCCTACAATGTGAGAAAATATTGTATAAAACTCTTCCCTCACAGAGTTTTGAATAGAACTGTGATATACCATACAAAGGTCCATCCATTCGGGATCTCTAGGTTTATTCAGGTTACATGTAGAAAAACATTTTTTATCAGCATGTTTAACTGTGGGCACTGGCCAGACTTGCTTAGTTCACTTCCTCCTAGGCCTCAACTAAATGATACACAAGCCCATGGATTGATCATTGCTCCCTAGTTACAGTGATACTGTGCTATTTGTGATGCTTAGTCATTATCATAACTCTCTGGACAATGAAACTAGTGACAGACCTTAAATCCAAATTCTAGTTGCTAGATACAGGTGACCTGGTTTGCTAAAGACAGATTCTACAATGAGGTAATTTTGAAGGAACTTCAGGGTGACATGGGTTGTATTTGTTAATATAATAGCCATAATAATAGAAAAACTCTAAAATCTCAATGATAACAGTGGAAATTTAATCTCTCTCAGTCAAATTCCAATTGGTGTTTGGTGAATAGCCTTCATATAGCAACTGAGACTCTGATTCCTTCCATCTAACGATCTGCCATCTTCTGCAAACTTGGAGTCCTTTGCTTCCAGTGGCAGGAGAGAAAGATTATGTAGGTTTTTGAAGTACATAGTTTTTGGCATCAATGGATTCAAGAGGAAAGAGAATGAGATACATAACCAGAGTTAAGATGCGGTACCAGTAGCATGGACAGATCACTGGAATTCTGTATTATACGATGTCCAGAAGTGGTTGAGCAAAGAGTTCCTGCAGATGGAAAGAGCTGACACAGGCTACTTGGATTGCAGGGAAGCAGGGGTGAGTACACCTGACCAATAGCTGTAGTTTACCAACAAGTCTGCATGAGGGTTTAATGGGCCAGGTTGAAAGTGCTGCATATCTCTTCTGCCCACATTGACATTCTATTAGCTAAAACCCAGACTCCACCTATCTGTAAGGGAGGCCAGGAAGTATGGTCTGGGGCAAAGTGATAACAGCTTTGGAAAGCAGCCAATCATTCTCTCCTGTAGAGGCTAATCCCCCACTTTGGGGTTACCTGTGGAGCTGAGAGGGACTGTGGATGCTAGAGAAGTTGCAGTTACTAAATACCCCTAGACTGATGGTCTCTGTTGTTTTTGGCTGGTTTGGCCTCACTGCTGCAAATTTTACTTGTAATAAATATATATCAATGAGTGCTACATTCACTGGGGCATCACACTCACTCCTCTGCAGGATTACTTCAATAGTTGAGAAGCACTCCCACTACTTTCTTAATGTTCCTTTAGAAAAATTAAGCTAGGCACTTAATTGTAAAGAGTGTGTGACCAGTTTTATATAGAAGCTGAGCTCCACAATGTGCAAGCTTGAAAGTAAACTTATTCATCACTAATTTCAGTTAAACATCATTTTAACTGAAAATTGCCCAGGGGAAAATTCAGGCATATATACATTGACTCTCCAGATAACAAGTCCTTTCTTCTCTTTCAAACACGAATGGGTCTTGTCCAAATTTCCAGAAGTATGTGTGTTCAGGAGGAAATTGAAAGATTTGGTTGGCAGCCAAAAGACTTTAAGAGGTTTGGTAAACCCTCACTTGTGGCTTTACCTGGAATAAGCTATTGAAAAAAGATATTAAAAATGTATTCGTGGAGTTCCCGTCGTGGCGCAGTGGTTAACGAATCTGACTAGGAACCATGAGGTTGCAGGTTCGATTGCTGCCCTTGCTCAGTGGGTTAACGATCCGGCATTGCCGTGAGCTGTGGTGTAGGTCGCAGACGTGGCTCGGATCCTGCGTTGCTGTGGCTGTGGCGTAGGCTGGCAGCTACAGCTCCGATTCGACCCCTAGCCTGGGAACCTTCATATGCTGCAGAAACGGCCCAAGAAATGGCAAAAAGACAAAAAAAAAAAATGTATTCGTGATTGGCCTGTTACAAGATCTACCAAGCCCTAAAATGAAGTTAAAGCAGGAATTCTAAGAAGTAAAGTGAACACCAAAGCTATCTTAGCCCTAAGGCTTCTGAAGAACTCTGGTGACCTTGAAATTCCACTTTGACGTCTGCAGAGAGTTTAGAGAGCAGGAGAAAAAAGGTTAGGGTCTACTCAAATAGAGAGTCTACTAGAAGATCTACATAAAGCTGGGACCCCAAAAATCCCAAAGAAAAATTAACGTATCACTCAAAAGTAGGCAGCAAGAAAATGTGGATCTTGAACTTGACCCTGGTTAAAGATAGTAAGATAGAAAAATCTCCCTGAGCACTTGTAATACAAGTTGGCCTCCAAGTGAGTTTTCATTCCAAAGGCATGTTCCTTGTGAGGTTTGAAAACTTCAAATGATCATTGAACTTGAAGTGGTCTCAGGTTGGTAGTTCCCTCAGGCGATAGCCAGGAGGACTGTAATTTCAACATGGACCTCAAAGAAATTCCACAGATAAGATGCCAATGCCGTGATACAGCACACAGTTTGAAAAAAAAAAAAAAAAAAAAGAAATAAGGCACTCAGAACTAGAATTAGCAGAAACAAAACAGAAGAATCAGATCTTCAAAGATTTCGAGAGAGCAATTATCAGGCCCAATATAAAAGTGATACATTTACTATATTTAAAGAAATCAGTGGCTTGGAACTACAAGCAAGGTGTTCAATAAGTGGTGCTGGGAAAACTGGATGGCCACATGGAAAAGAATGAAATTAGAACACTCCCTAACACCATACACAAAAATAAACTCAAAATGGATTAAAGACCTAGATATAAGACCAGACACTATAAAACTCCTAGAGGAAAACATAGGCCAAACACTCTCTGACATAAATGACAGCAACATTTTCTCAGATCCACCTATCAGAGTATTGACAACAAAAACAAAAATAAACAAATGGGACCTAACCAAACTTCAAAGTTTCTGCACAGCAAAGGAAACCCTAAACAACACAAAAAGACAACCCACAGAATGGGAGAAAACCTTTGCAAATGAATCGACTGACAAGGGATTCATCTCCAAAATTTATAACTTTTGCAGCTCCATACCAAAAAAACAAACAACCCCATCCAAAAATGGGCAGAAGATCTAAACAGACAATTCTCCAAAGAAGACATACAGATGGCCGAGAAACACATGAAAAGATGTTCAACATCACTCATTATTAGAGAGGTGCAAATCAAAACCACTATGAGGTGCCACCTTACACCAGCCAGAATGGCCATCATCCAAAAGTCTACAAACAATAAGTACTGGAGAGGGTGTGGAGAAAAAGGAACCCTAGTACACTATTGGTGGGATTGTAAATTGGTGCCACCACTGTGGAAAGCAGTATGGAGATGCCTCAGAAAACTAAAAATAGAACTACCATTTGATCCAGCAATCCCACTCCTGGGCATCTACCCAGAGACAACCACGACTCGAAAAGACACATGTACTCCAGTGTTCATTGCAGCGCTATTTACAATAGCCAAAACATGGAAACAACCTAAATGTCCATCGTCAGAGGAGTGAATCAAGAAGCTGTGGTGCATATACACAACGGAATATTACTCAGCCATTAAAAAGAACGAAATACCAGCATTTTTTGCAACATGGATGGACCTAGAAACTATCATGCTAAGTGAAGTCAGCCATACAATGAGACACCAACATCCAATGCTTTCACTGACAAGTGGAATCTGAAAAAAGGACAGACAGAAATTCTTTGCAGAACAGATGCTGACTCACAGACATTGAAAAACTTATGGTCTCCGGAGGAGACAGTTTGGGGGGTGGGGGGATGTGCTTGGGCTGTGGGATGGAAATCCTGTGATATCAGATTGTTATGATCATTATACAACTACAGATGTGATAAATTCATTTGAGTAATAAAAAAATTTTTTTTAATTAAAAAAATAAAAGAAAATACAAGCAAGGAACAAAAGACTATTAAAATGGTTAATCAAATAGGATAAAGAGCCAAATAAAATTTCTGGAAATGAAATTTTAATATTCAAAGTTCAAAACTCAATAGATGAGTTAAGCATCAGAATATCCTACCCAGTAAAGTTATCATTCAGAACTGAAGGAGAGAGTTTTCCAGACAAGCAAAAGCTAAAGTTTATCACCACTAAAATGGTCTCACAAGAAATATTAAAGGACCTTCTTTAAGATGAAAAGAAAGGACACTGATTAATAATAAGAACATGTGTAAAAGAATAAATCTCACTGGAAAAATAAATATATAGTAGAGGCAGTGGATTAATTACTTAAAAAGCTAGGATAAAGGTTAAAAGACAGAAGTAGTAAAAATAACTATGATTATGATAATTATTTAAGGGGTTATACAATATAAAAAGATGTAAAATGTGACATCAAAAGCATAAAATGTGGGTGGGGAAAGAATAAAAATGCTGAGCTAAAGAATGGGATCCACCTTAAGTTGTTATCAACTTAAAAAAGACTGTTATAGGGAGTTCCCGTCGTGGCGCAGTGGTTAACGAATCCGACTAGGAACCATGAGGTTGCGGGTTCGGTCCCTGCCCTTGCTCAGTGGGTTAACGATCCGGCATTGCCGTGAGCTGTGGTGTAGGTTGCAGACGCGGCTCGGATCCCGCGTTGCTGTGGCTCTGGCGTAGGCCGGTGGCTACAGCTCCGATTCAACCCCTAGCCTGGGAACCTCCATATGCCGAGGGAGCGGCCCAAGAAATAGCAACAACGACAACAACAACAAAAAAGCAAAAGACAGAAAAAAATAAAAAATAAAAAAATAAAAGACTGTTATAGATATAAGTTGTTATATGTAAACCTCATGGTAACCACAAAGCAAAAATCTATAGTGAATATACAAAAGATAAAGAGAAAGGAATATAAGCATACCACTAAAGAAAATCATCAAACCACAAAGGAAGAGAACAAGAGAAGAAGAAGTGAACAGAGAGGAAATACAAAAACAGCTAGAAATCAATTAACAATATGGCAATAAGCGCATACCTATCAATAGTTAGGTATGTGCTTATGTAAGTGGACTAAATTCTTCAATCAAAAGACAGAGGGGCTGAATAAATATATAAACAAGATCCATCCATATTCTGCCTACAAGAGACACACTTTAGATGTAAGAACACACACAGATTGAAAGTGAAGGGATGGAAAAAGATATTGCATACAAATGAAAACCAAAAGAAAGCTGGAGTAGCTACACTTATATCAGATAACATAGAGTTTAAAACAAAGACTGTGACAAGAGACAGAGAAGAGGGTTACATAGTGACCTAATAATAAAGGGGTTAATCCAACAAGAGGATATATCATTTATAAATATTTGTGTGCTCAATATAGGAGCACCTAAACATTAAAGTAGGTATTAACAGATCTAAAGGGAGAAATAGACAGCAATGCAATAATAACAGGGAACTTTAATATACAACTTACATCAATGGACAGATCATCCAAATAGAAAAGCAATAAGGAAGCATCAGCCTTTAAAAATATATTAGACCAGGAGTTTCCTTTGTGGCTCAGTGGGTTAAGGACCCAGCGTAGTGTCTGTGATGCTTCAATATCCACAAATGAATCCTTATAGTACACCATATTAACACAATTAATAATAAAAATTGTATTATTATTTCAGTAGATTCAGCAAAAGCATTTGACAGAATTCATCATCCCAAAACTCTCAGTGAAGTCCATATAGAGGGAACTTACTGCATCAACAGCAAAAAAGGCCATATATGACAAGCCCACAATTAACATCATACTGAATGGTGAAAAGCTAACAATATTTCCTCTAAGAGCAGGAAGAAGACAAGGATACCCATCTTGGTGCTTTATTCAATATAGGAAGTCCTAGCCAGAGCAATTAGGCAAGAAAAAGAAATAAAAAGCATTGAAATTGGAAAGGAAGAAGTAAAACTGTCACTATTTACAGATGACATAATGTATAGAAAGACTAAAGACTCCATTAAAAAAAACTGTTAGAATAAACAAATTCAGTAAGTTGCGGTATACAAAATCATCACACAAAAATCTATTGTTTTTTTTACACTAATAACAAACTATCAGAAAAAGGAATTAAGAAAACAATCCCATTTATAATGCATCAAAATAATAAAATACCTCAGAGTAAATTAAGGAGGTGAAAAACATGTATTAAAAACTGCAAGACATTAATGAAAGAAATTGAAAACACAAATACATGGAAAGATATTCCATGTTCATGGACTGAAAGAAGTAATATAATTAACATGTCCGTACTACTCATAGCAATGTACAAATTCAAGGAAATCACTATCAAAATTCCAATGGTATTTTTCACAGAGCTAGAAATAAATCCTAAAATATGTACATAACACAAAAAACCTGAATAGTCAAAGAAATCTTGAGAAGGAAGGACACAGCTATAGGCATCATGTTCCCTTATTTCAAGTTATATTAAAAAGCTATGGTAAATAAGTCAATATGGCACTGGCAGAAAAACAAGCACACAAATCAATGGAACAGAATAAAGGGCACAGAATAAAAACCCACACATATGTGGTCAATTAATTTATGATAAATAAGCCAAGAATTTATAAAATTGGGAAAGGATAGTGTCTTCAACATATGGTGTTGGGAAAATTGGACAGCCAAATGCAAAAAGATGAAACTGGGCCACTATCTTATGCTTTACACAAAAATTAAATCAAAATAGGTTAAAATTTTTGAAGTAAGAATCTGAAGCCACAAAACTCCCAGAAGAAAACATAGGGAGCAAACTCCTTGACACAGGTCTTGGTAATGATTTTTTAAATCTGACACCAAAAGCAAAGATACACCCTTGGGACTACATCAAACTAAAAAAACTTTTGCACAGTAAAAGAAACCATCAACCAAATGAAAAGGCAACCTACTGAATGGGAGAAAATAATTGCAGATCATGTAAATATGATAAGGAGCTAATATACAAAATATACAAGTGGGAGTTCCCATCATGGCGCAGCGGGTAACGAATCCGACTAGGAACCACGAGGTTGCAGGTTCGATCCCTGCCCTTGCTCAGTGGGTTAACGATCCGGCGTTGCCATGAGCTGTGGTGTAGGTTGCAGACGTGGCTCGGATCCCATGTTGCTGTGGCTCTGGCATAGGCTGGCGGCTACAGCTCTGATTGGACCCCTAGCCTGGGAACCTCCATATGCCGTGGGAGGCCCAAGAAATAGGAAAAAAAAAAAAAGACAAAATATACAAGTAACTCATACAAAAACAAAATAAAAAATCTAATTTTAAAATGGGCAGAACATCTGAATAGACATTTTTCCAAAGAAGGTCTACAGATGGCCAACATGTACATGAAAAGATGTTCGATATCATTACTCATCAGGGTGATGCAAATAAAACCACAATGAGATATCATACCTGTTAGAATGGCTATTATCAAAAAGACAACAAATAAGTGTTGGCATGGATGTGGAGAAAAGGGAAACCTTAGGCACCGTTGATAGGAATGTAAATTGGTGCCACTACTATGGAAAACAGTATGAAATTTCCTCAAAAAGTTAAAGATAGAATTACCATATGATCCAGCAATTGCACTTCTGGTTATTTATATGAAGAAAGTGAAAACACTAATTTGAAAAGAGAAATATACCACCATGTTCACTGCAGCATCATATACAATAGCCAAGATAGGAAAACAACCTAAGTATCCATTGATGGATGACTGGAAAAAGAAATTGTGGTATACATAAGCAAAGGAATGTTATTCAGCAATAAAAAAAAAAAAGATCAGGAGTTCCCGTCGTGGCACAGTGGTTAATGAATCCGACTAGGAACCATGAGGTTGCGGGTTCGATCCCTGGCCTTGCTCAGTGGGTTAACGATCTGGCGTTGCCGTGAGCTGTGGTGTAGGTTGCAGACGCGGCTCGGATCCTGCGTTGCTGTGGCTCTGGTGTAGGCTGGTGGCTACAGCTCCGATTGGACCCCTAGCCTGGGAACCTCCATATGCCGCGGGAGCGGCCCAAGAAATAGCAAAAAAAAGAAAAAAAAAAAAAGATCAAAATCTTGCCATTTTCAACAACATGGATGGAGTTCAAAGGCATTTTGCTAAGTGAGATAAATCAGAGAAAATATTCTGTACCATCTGTGCTGTACATACTATTCATTCTCTCTTATATGTGGAATCTAAAAACAAAGCAAGCTCATAGATACAGTGAACAGATTGGTGGTTGCCAAGAGGTTAAGGATCAGGCGGTGGGTGGAAGAAATGGATGAACTTTTCTTAAAATTAAAATTAAAATTTTTTTCAATTTTTAAATTTGTTGGCTGCAGCGTGCAGTGATTTGATATAGGAACTCAGTTCCCAGACCAGGGACTGAGCCCAGGCCACAGAGGTGAAAGTGCCAAATTCTAACCACTAGACCACTAGGGAACTCCCTGGGTGGACTTTTTTTTTTTTTTGTCTTTTCTGTCTTTGTTGTTGTTGTTGTTGTTGTTGTTGTTGCTATATCTTGGGCCGCTCCCGCGGCAGATGGAGGTTCCCAGGCTAGGGGTTGAATCGGAGCTGTAGCCACCGGCCTACGCCAGAGCCACAGCAACGCGGGATCCGAGCCGCATCTGCAACCTTCACCACAGCTCACGGCAACGCCGGATCGTTAACCCACTGAGCAAGGGCAGGGACCGAACCCACAACCTCATGGTTCCTAGTCGGATTCGTTAACCACTGCGCCACGACGGGAACTCCGGGTGGACTTTTTTTAAAAATTGAACAAAAATTTTTGAAACATAATGTAGGTTGAAAACTCAATAGATGAATTAAGCTTCCAAGCAGAAATAGCTAAGGAGCGAATTTGTGGAAGAATCCAGTTTAAGCTTTTAATCACTTAACTTGAATCTTATTGTGGGTGATTTCAAAATTCCAAACTTGTTCAAAAGCTGATTCTTCTCTGCTCCAGGCCTCAGAGCCTGAGGTGGGGGAGGCAGCCCTGTCAGCTGATTCTCATCTCCTGAAAGACTTCCACCACATATAACGGCTGTTTCTGACCTCCCTACCCTGTGCCAGGGGAAAAAGAGGATTGGGCGAAAGGGAAACAGTTTTGCGTGCCTGGTACTATGTCCTCTGGTGTCAGTGACCTCTGGGTATGCAGACTATCCGGACATGACTCTTTCTCTCCTTTTTTTTTTTTTCTCAGAGGTGCACCCTCTGCTCCCACATATCCTGACTGCAGCTACTTGTTGCAGACACTTTTCTGGCTCTGTCAGCTTTGGATAAACTCCCTCGGACCTGGACTTCTGGTGGTTCTTTTTCCCATTGGGGAATGAGGAGGCAAGGTTCCTTTTCAAATGATCACAAGCCCACGCTTCTGATGGATTCTACTTTGTTCCCTGGGACACACTACTGTTTGCCTCCTGTAAGTGAAAGTCCATTTTACACCCAATGTGGCCCTGCAGACAAGTGAAGCTTCGCTAGATCTCCAGTCTTGACACTTGGCAAGGATCACACCCAAGTCCTTCTTCCTAAAAATCCTGGGGACAAACTCTGAGAGGTCTCCTTGAGGGACTTCTCATTTGGCTTGAAGTGAGTAGGCAGCACACTGCTCCCTGACCCTGTGTAAAGGTAGGGGAAGAGAAAACACTTTCCAAAAAAATCCTCAGAGTTCCCATCATGGCACAGTGGAAACGAATCCGACTGGGAACCATGACGTTGCGGGTTTGATCCCTGGCCTTGCTCAGTGGGGTTAAGGATCTGGCGTTGCCGTGAGCTGTGGTGTAGGTTGCGGACGCAGCTCAGATCTGGTGTTGCTGTGGCTGTGGTGTAGGCCAGCAACTACAGCTCCAATTCAATCTCTAGCCTGGGAACTTCTATACGCCATGGGTTTGGCCCTAAAAAAAAAAAATTCAAGACTGAAAATACAAACCATACAGAGATATAAGATATTTCCAATGTATATTTTAAAGGTTAATGCATATTGCTCAGGCTACATAAAGACTTCTTGCAAAACAATAGAAAAATGGGCAAAATTTTTAATAAACCTTTCACAAAAGAGGATATATAAATGATCAGTGAATATAAAAATGTCCTCAGGCTCAGTAATTATCAGGGAAAAGCAAATTAAAAACGCAATAGTATATACCAGGGAGTTCCCATCGTGGCGCAGTGGTTAACGAATTCGACTAGGAACCATGAGGTTGCGGGTTCGATCCCTGCCCTTGCTCAGTGGGTTAACGATCTGGCGTTGCCGTGAACTGTGGTGTAGGTTGCAGACGCGGCTCGGATCCTGCGTTGCTGTGGCTCTGGCGTAGGCCGGTGGCTGCAGCTCCGATTGGACCCCTAGCCTGGGAACCTCCATATGCCGCGGGAGCAGCCCAAGAAATAGCAAAAAGACAAAAAAAAAAAAACCGCAATAGTATATACCATTATGGACTCACCAGAACCCTTAAAATAAAAACCAGAAAATACCAAGTATTGATGAGAATAAGGAGCAGCTTCATTTTTCCCATACCGGTGGGGTGGAGGTATAAAATAATATACCCACATTGTAAAATTGTCTGGCAGGAGCTACTAAATATGAACTTTTGACCCAGCAATTTCATTCCTTGAGTATTTACCCAGTAGAGCATACACGTGGTGCCCTAAAAGATATCCTCCTGAATGTTCATAGCAGCATCATTCATGATAGCCCCAAACTGAAAACAATTGAAATATCTATAGATAATAGATATAATTAGATAGATAGATAATTTATATACCACATAAATTGTGGTATATCCAAAGATGGAATATCACACAGGAATAGAAATGAATGAACTACTGTCACACACAGTAAAATAGATGTATCTCATTTATGTAAAAGAAGTTGAACACAAAAGTATTATTACTACACATTCTACTTATATAAAATTTGAAAACAGGCAAATCTATGGTATGAAACATCAGGAGGGTGGTTTCCTTTTGGGAAGAAGAAGGGAATAGTGATTGGGAGAGGGCAGAAATGTCAATTTTACGTTCTATTGGTGATCACATGGTGTGTTCACTTTGTGATGAGTCATTAAACTGTACGCTTATGATTTGTGCACTTTATCCATTTAATACTTCAACAGAAAAGAGAGTTGGGGCTCAGCAGTTAACAAACCTGACTGGCATCCGTGAGGATGCAGGTTCGATGCCTGGCCTCAATCAGCAGGTCAAGGATCTGGTGTTGCCGTGAGCTGTGGTGTAGGTTGAAGATGTGGCTGGGATCCCATGTTGCTGTGGCCCTAGCATAGGCTGGTGGCTCCAGCTCCAACTGGTCCCCTAGCCTGGGAACTGCCATATGCCGCGGGTGCAGCCCTAAAAAGACAGACAAAAAAAAGAAAAAAAGAAAAGAAAAGAGAGTTTTTAAGGGGGGGAAATGTGCTATAAGACAAAGATCAAAGGTGGGTCAGAAATGTTTAACAAACACTGATTTTGAGTCTCTGTTGTTTCCTTCCTAGATTAATGACACCTAACCAATCCTTTGACCTCTTTGAGTCTCAGTTTCTTCATTTTTGAAATAGGAATGATGTAATTAATCCTTCTCCAGAGGATTGTTGTGAATGTCAAATGACAGGATATGTGTCCATGTGCTTTGAAAACTGTAACAAGCATCAGTTACAAAAGCAGACACATATAAAATGACAAAAATTTTCAAGGCCAATTTTCCTTCACAAATTATCTTTCAAGAAATCATTACTGAGAATGAGGTAACTGAGTCCTCACATACTATTTAATCCTGAGTCACAAACAGATGTACTGTATGCCCACAAAGACACGTCAGTTTACAAGACAAACAGAGAAGCTTTTCATGATGGCAGCAAAATATTGGCATCTTTTTTTTTTTTTTGCCTATCACTTTTATTTTTATTTTTTTGTTTACATTTATTAATCTGACACTATCTTTAGTCTTAGGCATTTTTTTTTTTTTAACGCAACTGACTTGTCTCAATGGACAAGTGTAGGAAAGACTCTTACTTTCAATCTGGATGTCTCAACTATTTTGGTTGCAAATAACGGAACCCAACTTAAGCTAACTGGAGCAAAAAAGAATGTGGAGATGTCTCAAAGAACTCAAGGGCAGGAAAGTAGTTGGGCTTCTAGAATCAGAAACTATTCAACCTTGAAGAATGTGACAGGACTTGCTCTCCTGTCTCATTTGTGCCTCTTTAAGGATGTCTGCTTCATTCTTCTCTCACAGCAGACGGGATCTCTGTCCTTCTCTGTGCACAGAATGGGAAAGGATGGTCCTAAAACAGTTCTGAGTTGGCAGCCTTTTCCTCTCAGAAGCCCAGCCTTGCCCAATGGGCAGTTTCTTGGTCTCAAAGAAAATTTCCTGGGAGAAAACCAGTCTAACCTGGCTTGGGAAAAAATTACCCTGGTTGGGTCAACTGGCCAGAGTCATCTAGTACAAAGGTGTCTGTTGGGGGACTACACCAGTGAAAGGGATAAAATTTCCAGGAAAAGGGAGTTATAAGGTAGGAAGGCAACCGTAAAAGCTTTTGTTGCAGTTTCCTATGGACTTTAACTGTAGTTGTTGCATCCTTCAAGTTGCCTGCCTTATAGCTTTCCTTTTCTTTGAGAGATGGTCCCACAATGCTGCTGAGAATGAATATCAAACCACATGACCCTTGCTATCCAAGTGGCAGCTGATTGGGCCAGGAACATTAAAGGCCAATCATAGTTTTTCTGTCTGTAATTTGGAAATACAGTGTGAGAGCTGGGTCAGTTACTCATGGATCCTGGACTTGAAAAAGGTGATGTTGGAATATCCAGGCTAAGACACATTCATGTAAGGGAAACTGGCCTACAAATGCACAGTGAGATAGAAGTAGCTGGCTGGAGAGGTGGAAAAAAAGACCATGCTGGCTTTTAGAGAAAGACACTGGCTGGTTTCTGACCTTGCAATTTCCAGTTTGTCTCGTGCATACTTAATCACCAACATGCATTTGGGTTCCATGAAACCATCTTGATTGCTTATTACAGATACCTCTCGAGCTCTTTCAACTTTAGTAAATATGTGTTCACTGTAACCAGAGGAATCTGAAAACTTCAGGTCCCAGAGTGTCTTTCTACCCCACCCCACACAGACATGAAGTTTTTTTGCTTTGCGCTCTGGTCACCGTTGTACAAAACCAATGGCTTTTTTTTTCTTTTTCTTTTTTTTTTCTTTTTTGCTTTTTGGTGCTGTGCCCATGGCATATGGAGGTTCCCAGGCTAGGGGTCCAATCGAAGCTGTTGCCGCCGCCCTATGCCAGAGCCACAGCAACTCAGGATCCAAACCGCGTCTGCAACCTACACCACAGCTCGAGGCAATGCTGGATCCTTAGCCCACTGAGCAAGGCCAGGGATCGAACCCTCAACCTCATGGTTCCTAGTCAGATTCGTTTCTGCTGAGCCATGACAGGAACTCCCCAGTGGCTATTTTTTGATTTTCCAACAAATATTAACTTTGTGCCTACCATGTTTAGCATAAAAGGCTTTACCAAAGAAATAAGGCATATGCCCCTAGCCTCAGGGACTACAATCTAGTTGAGAAGAGAATACAAAACACACCTAAAACAATTAGAGACTAGCACAAAACAGTATATAATTAAGTATTAAATTGCATGGCACAGAAACATTACTACCGTACAGGAGAGAGAGTAAGATCCTTGTTGCTGAAATGGGCAGACCTAAGGGATGAAAGGGGAAGGGTTCCACAGTAAGCAAAGCAGCAGGATTGGAGAAGAGGGTTCATGTGGCTAATTGGTGGGAAATTTGCTTAAAAATAGTTCTCTTATTTCTGATTACTAGCTTCTAGTCTGTGGAGAGTTTCTTACAATGTTGGGAAATTATAAAAGCACACTGCTTTAATTGAAGTTGTTCTTCTCTGTAATCTTGTAGCATTTTCAATACACAGTCTGCTTTCACTCACTTCAGCTTAATATAAGAAGATTAAATTTCCTGGGGCCAATCACCTGTTTGTCCGACTCAACAATCAGGCCTAAAATCTCACATTAGTTATTATATTGCCCTGTCTGATAGTGATTAATAGAAACTAAACAAGAATACAGTCATCTAAATATGAACAAACATGTGCATATTCATGTAGCAATTGAGGTGCTTTACTTTATAGTATAATCACCCTACAGTAAGTATATAGAAGTAACACTAAGAAGTTATAATAATAGAAAATTGTTATAGTCATTATATACAATCTTCTAAGGCACACAAAAAATATAGCCTAGAGAATGAAACAAAAATATATGTACATTCTTTTATGACTTATTATTATGAAATTATTATTAGAATTCCAGAATTGACCTATATAATTAATGAACAATGACCTTTATTTGGTGTTAACCTTGCCATAGATTGCATGAACTCTGCATTAATAAACCACCAAAATAGTTGTTCTATGTGGGTAGATGACTACTGTGATATAGTGTAAAAATTATATTTAATTTATTGTTGATCACCAATCATGTTCCAAAATAATACAATGAAAACTGTGCTTTAAAAGATGGCTCGTTTTTCTCTCTATAGCTGTTTACTGTGTCAAATATAACCTTACAATATAGTTATCGGTACAAAAGAATTCTGAATAGAGAATCTTTTTTCTTTTCTTTGTCTTTCTAGGGCCGCACCCATGACATATGGAAGTTCCCAGGCTAGGGACTGAATGGAAGCTGTAGCTGTGGGCCTACACTACAGCCATAACACAACAGAGCTGAGACATGTCTGTTACCTGCACCACAGCTCACAACAATGATGGGTCCTCAACCTATTGAGCAAGGCCAGGGATTGAACCCGCATCCTCATGGATACTAGTTGGGTTCACTACCGCTGAGCCTCAAGGTGAACTCCCTGAATGGAGAATTTTCACAATCCATTCTGTCTTCTCTATACCTTCACTTAAAAGTGGTGTTCTGAAAATGTTATTTTTCTTTTTTATCTTTAGTGACTTATTTGATCTTTCTACTGCAGAGATAATTAACTTTTATTTTAATTACTTTTTAGAGTATTATAATTTTGTGCACAATTTATCTTCTTAATTTTTTTTAGAATCAACACATATCAAAGATTTATTGTTTCCTTAATAGGAGAATCAGATGTTAAAGCTTGTCTAAAATAGCTCTCTTTAATTTTTAAAAGTAGTTCTATTAGAACTGTGTCCATACCTTCATGAAAGTATGAAATTGTGATTGTATTCTATTATTTTTCAAGTGTCATATTTTAAAGATATAATGCTGTCAGAAATAATATCTAAAGAAAATGAAAAACATTTAAAGTGTTAACTTCCTATAGTAATGATTTTGTCTTACATTGTTTTTAGAAGTACTTTTTAGAAATCATTTTACATAATAAACTCAAAATTAAGGTGTACAGATATTACCATCAAAACACAACCCCAAAGCAAAGCAAGGTGGAATGTAGTGTAAAACTTCAGTTTGGATTTTGTTTTGCAATTGACTTGGCAACAAAATGTTCAAAGAAAGAATCATACTCAAGAGGTTTACCAATCTGGAAATACTCCATTCTTAGGCAAAAAAAAAAAAAAAAATAGGGACTTAGGGGAAAGAAACCGGCATTTATTAAGCTTCCCTGCTATGCTTGGCATTCACATAATTATCTCAGACTAATCCTTACTCTACAACGTAGATATGATCTCCCTCTTATGTAGCAGAAAATGAACCTCAAAGCAGCTAAATAACTTCCTCAAGGAGTCCTGGCTAGTGATCGGTGGAACCCACTTATTATCTTGTAAATTCACAATTTTCTTGTCTCCCTTCAGTGGCTATTTTATTTGGAACCATGAGCAGGTTAAATGTCAACCTCATAATCTCTAAACAGTTTTTTTGCTTTTGTTTTTGTAAACAGCTGACACTGAAAAATGTCTTTCTTATAGAATTATTTAACATTATTAAAACTGTCTCTACAACAGCCTTTCTCTTTAAAATTGATGTAATAAAAAAAGAGGAGGGGGCTCTTAGATTAAAAGCATATAAAAAGATTGATGGGGTCCAGGACATGCTACCCAAGATATGGAAAACATTTTGCTCCTCTACAAGGATATAACAATCAATGCAATATCTAAAACTTTATTGGATCCTGGTTAGGAAAAAAACAGATATAAGAGACATACTTGGGATGACTGGGGGAAAACTGAATAAGAACTGGCTTTTGAATGACATTATTGAATTAATTGTTAATTTTGTTGTGTATGATAATGGTATTTAGTCATGTAGGAGAAGCTTCCTTTTCTTAGAGATGCATAATATAGTATTTAAGAGTTAAGTGTTATGGTACCTGTAACTTATTTTTAAATGATCCTCATTGGACACCCTGGAGAGTGATGAAATAAATATGGTAAAGATAAAAAAATTTTGGATATAGGTAGAGAGTATACGGATGTTCATTGTAATTTTCTTTCAAGTTCTCTCTATGCATAAATATGTCTATACTAAAAAGGTCAGGAAGATAAAAATCTAGTCTGTAAGCTTCTGCTTAACCTCAGTTTTTTAAAAAAGCATTTCAGATTATGTAAATTAAATAGATGACAACTATTTTAAACCAACTGTCTGACAAATTTAAATCAGTTTCATTCAAAAAGTGCGTTTCATTTATTTGTTAAGTATCTACCCAGTTGAGAACATTCCATTTGTGCTATTCTGATTCAGAAGTGATGGAGAAGAATCCAACATATGAGATTAGGATTAGCACATGTTAAGATAAAAATAATAAGCAAATGCTGGAGAGTTTAATGAGAGTAATGAGAGATCTTGGAGGACTGTATTAGTGGGGTTTTGAGCCTATTCGTTAAAACTGGGGAGGATTTGAACAGGAAGAATTAAAAGATTACAGTTGAATGAATAAAAATGAGCAAAGACATGGAAGTGAGGATGAGTTTACATGTTTTATAAATCAAAGATATAAAACTGTCATTCTAAACTTCAGATCACTAGAGATAACTGGATTTCCTCACTGAGTTTGTATGATTCCAGAATAAAAATAAGAAATGTGCCCAATGCACCTGTATTACAAGTAAATACATGACTTTCTTTTTTTTTTAATATTGATAATAGCTATCTATCTAACCAAAATTTCAGAAATGGAGACTTAATTGAAATAAAAAGGTGTTTAATTGGGGTTTGTTAGGACTACAGCCCAGGAGACAGATTCAAAAAGAATTTGAACTGTGTTTCACCACCTACAAAGTGGGGGAGGCAAAATATAAAGGCAAAAACCACAGTTAGTTACATAAGTTATTTATTAAGAATTATAATTGGAGCTGGCAAGAAGTAAAGATGCTGGTTAAGTAAGGGTTGGTTGGGATCTGAAAAAGTTACAGAGTTACAAGCGGAGATTTTGAGACTCATGAAGTTGCAGCTGGCAGGTGTTGTTCTGAGTATGGCTGGTACAGTTCAAAGAAAGTTCAAGTTCTGAGTGGCGCAGAGATGTGTCTAAGACCAGAACCTCATGGCCACGTGACTCATTTTTGTATGCCTCATCTGTGAGCTCTTAGGTTCCTTTGATTAACATTTGAGCACCATTGGAGATGCTAGCTATTAATTATTTAGGGGCAGGTAACTTTCATTGCCAGCAGCTATTAGGTTCTTCAGGTGCGAGGAGGTGACAGTCTAGTCTAATATGATAACTAGTGGCAGCTAATAAAATAGACCCCATGTAAAAGCTAATCTAGGTCCCTCCACAAGGGGTTCCAACGTATGAGGGAGAAGTACATATGATCTCTCTGCACATTGTACAGATTTAGGCAGGCCATGAAGTCGTTCTCAAATGTATGGTGTGTTATCTCAGCCAATTCTAATGACATTCATTTTCACATAAAACCAAAGCCTACTTGAAACCTGAATTTTTGAGGGCTATGAAGTTCTGATATTCATAAACTAAAATGAGTTATTTGTCAGAGTTTCATCAGGACTAATGCAGTGTTCTTCTAAGATAGGATGCATGCAAAGCTGCTACAGCATATACGCACATATGGTTGGCAGAAATTCCCACAATTTTCAGGAAGGACACTTTGTTTTAGGTTGGTTATGGTCTTCAAAAGTTGGTATTCTTCCATTTCATGGTCAGTTAAGCTTCTTCATTATTAGTTTACTTTGAGGTTTGTGTGTGTGTGTGTGTGTGTGTGTGTGTGTGTGTGTGTGTGTGTCTTTTTAGGTCTGCACGTGCTGCATATGGAAGTTCCCAGGCTAGGTATCGAATAATAGCTGCAGCTACTGTCCTATACCACAGCCACAGGAATGCGGGATCCCAGCTGCATCTGCAGCCTACACCAGAGCTCATGGTAACACCAGATCCTTATACCACTGAGAGAGGCCAGGGATTGAACCCACATCTTCATGGCTACTAGTCGGGTTTGTTAACCACTAAGTCAGGATGGGAACTCCCTTCTTGGAGGTTTTAACTTAACAGCATGCAGTAGTATATATTTCATCAATAGTGTTTTAGCATGGAGTTTTATAGTGTTTAGACTTTAGGATATGTATACATTGTTCAAATAATAATAAGCCATACCAGAATTGCAAAAATCAATGCATATATATTCTCCACCTATTTTCCCATAGAGTGGCATTTCTTTGTTATCCCCAACTCTTTTTCCATTGGGAAATGATAGGAAAGCAGGTATAGGGTGTGGATTGTTCTAGAGTTTTCTTTACTGCCTAAAGCCATCATTGGCAAAAGTAGTTTGAGAGCAATGGTTCTGTTCCTATTACCTGCTATTAATATGTCGAAACTTTTTCTTTCCTTTTTTTTTTGTCTTTTTGTCTTTTTCCAGGGCCGCACCCATAGCACATGGAGGTTCCCAGGCTAGGGGTCAAATCAGAGCTGTAGCTGCCAGCCTACACCACAGCCACAGCAACGTCAGATCTGAGCCGCGTCTGTGACTTACACCACAGCTCAGGGCAGCGTGAGATCCTTAACCCACTGAGCGAGGCCAGGGATTGAACCTGCAACCTTGTGGTTCCTAGTCAGATTCGTTAACCACTGAGCCATGATGGGAAATCCTTTTTCTTTTTTAAAATAAAACAGCAGTCTGAGTTATACAGGATAAATTTGATAATACTATGATCTATTAAAATATCCATCTGCTTACATGTCTTCAGTAGAGTATAAAATTTTTTATTGGGGAGGCAAGATAACCGATGGCATCCAGACAACAGAATATTTCTAATAGAATTGTTTTAATGGTCAACCATTTTTTAAAAAATCAACCCAATGAAGTAATGTAAGAATTATTTGCTGTGGTAATAGTTAGAAATGACAATATGATCTACTTAGGATACAAAAGATAGCTTAATTTTTCCCAGTAACAACTGTTTCAAAGTGTTAAATTGCATTTTTATATTTGGACATATGTTACATGGATCTATAAAATGCATGTGAATATTAACCATTTTCTATAAACTTATAATGGATAAAATGGTAAAATGTCTTTTTCTTTACCATGCATTTTAAGATACCTAAATGCCAGGAAATTCTTTGCTCTGGAAAAGATTAAGCCACAGCAATTTAACATGAGTGATTGGTCACTGTTCTATGCAATCCGAGTTTACAAGTTTTATCCCTTTATGAGGATGGACCTTAAACAATGCTTTTAATAGCTTGATTGGTCTAAAACTGGCAGAGGTATGTTTGGCCCATGCAAAAATTCTTAAAAAGTTAATTGAATGAATTCTTATTCTTATTTAAAAGTGGTAAATTTACATAAAAATCCAGATGTGAGATTTCTCTTGGGGGGAAAAAAAAGGAATGTTTTTGCTACCAGGCCTATATTCACTACTCAGCCAGAGTAGTGAATTAGCTGACCCTTTAGCTAGGTATCTGTTATGCACTGATACTGAAGACCAATTGTCATTTAATGTCATGCTAGTGCTCTATGTTTTTTTTATCCTCACTTCCTTCACTCATTTACTTCCTGACCTCTGTGGGCATTTGAGTGTAAGACATCTGAGTTAACTTATAGAGGCCTTGGGGTATTTATGGAATCTCACTTAATGTATTGTCATGTAGGTTGAGTTCCATATGAAAGTGGGAGAGGTTCTAATTTCAGAATGCTGACCCTATATATATTTTTTATTTTTTTATTACTTAATGAATTTTATTACATTTATAGGTGTATAACAATCATCAACAATTTGGTAGGGATTGCACTGAATGTGTAGATTGCCTTGGGCAGTATAGTCATTTTGATAATAGTGACCCTTCCAGTCCAAGAGCATGATATATCTTTCCATCTGTTTGCGTCATCTTTGATTTCATCAGCGTCTTATAGTTTTCAGAGTACAGGTCTTTTGTCTCTTTAGGTAGGTTTATTCCTAAGTATTTTAGTCTTTTGGATGTGATGGTAAACGGGATTGCTTCCCTAATTCCTCTTTCTGATCTTTCATTGTTAGTATATAGAAATGCCATTGATTTCTGTGTATGAATTTTGTATCCTGTGACTTTGCCAAATTCATGGATGAGCTCTAACAGTTTTCTGGCCGAGTCTTTAGGATTCTCTAGGTATAGTATCATGTCATCAGCAAATAGTAATAGTTTGACTTCTTCCTTTCCAATTTGGATTCCTTTTATTTCTTTTACTTCTCTGATTGCTGTGGCTAGGACTTCCAAAACTATGTTGAAGAGTAGTGGTGAGAGTGGACATCCTTGTCTTGTTCCTGATCTCAGTGGGAATCCTTTCAGCTTTTCACCACTGAGAATGATGTTAGCTCTGGGTTTGTCATATGTGGCCTTTATTATGTTGCAGCAGGTTCCCTCTATGCCCACTTCCTGAAGGGTTTTTATCAGAAATGCGTGTTGGATTTTGTCCAAGGCTTTTTCTGTGTCTATTGAGAGGATCATATGGTTTTTATTCTTCAGTGTGTTGATGTGGTGTATCACACTGATGGATTTGCAGGTACGGAAGAATCCTTGCATCCCTGGAATAAATCCCACTTGGTCATGATGTGCAATCCTTTTAATGTATTGTTGGATTTGGTCTGCTAGTAGTTTGTTGAGGATTTTTGCAAACTATGTTCATCAGTGAAATTGGCCTGTAATTTTCTTTTTTTGTGGTATCTTTGTCTGGTTTTGGTATCAGGGTGATGGTGGCCTCATAGAATGAGTTTGGGAGTATCCCTTCCTCTGCAGTTTTCTGGAATAGTTTCAGAAGGATAGGGTTAGCTCTTCTCTAAATGTTTGATGGAATTCGCCTGTGAAGCCATCTGGTTCTAGACTTTTGTTTGTTGGAAATTTTTTAATCACAGTTTCAATTTCAGTGCTTGTGATGGGTCCATGCATCTTTTCTATTTCATCTTGGTTTAGGCTTGGAAGAGTGTACTTTTCTAAGAATTTGTCCATTTCTTCTAGGTTTTCCATTTAATTGGTGTATAGTTGCATATAGTAGTCTCTTATGACCCTTTGTATTTCTGTGATGTCTGTTGTTACTTCTCCTTTTTCATTCCTAATTTTATTGATTTGAGTCCTCTCTCATTTTTTGTTGATCAGTCTGGCTAAGGGTGTATCAATGTTATTGATCTTTTCAAAGACCCAGCTTTTCATTTCATTGACCTTTTCTATGGTTTTCTTTGTTTCTATTTCATTGATTTTCTGCTCTGATCTTTATGATTTCTTTCCTTCTAGTAACTTTAAGTCTTGTCTGTTCTTCTCTCTCTAGCTGCTTTAGATGCTTTAGATGCTTTAGCTTGTTTATTTGAGCTTTGTCTTATTTCCTGAGGTAGGCTTGTCTTGCTGTAAACTTTGCTCTTAGAACGGCTTTTGCTGCATCCCATAGGTTTTGGAGTGTCGTATCTTTGTTATCATTTGCTTCTAGGTGTTTTTTCATTTCCTCTTTGATTTCTTCCGTGATCCATTGGTTGTTTAGTAGCATGTTGTTGAGTCTCCACGTGTTTGTGTTTTTTGCAGTTTTTTTCTTGTTGTTGATTTCCAGTCCTGTCGTATTGTGGTCGGAAAAGATGTTTGACATGATTTCAAATTTCTTAAAGTTAGCAAGGCTGGATTTGTAGCCCAGAATGTGATCAATCTTAGAGAATGTTCTGTGTGCCCTTGAGAAGAATGTGTATTCTGTTGCTTTTGGATGGAATGTCCTACACATATGTATGAAGTCCATCTGGTCTCATGCTTCATTCAGGGCTTATTGTTTGCTTATTGATTTTCTGTCTGGATGATCTGTCCATTGCTGTAAGTGGGGTGTTAAAGTCCCTCCCCTGTGATTGTGTTATTGTTGATTTGTCCTTTTAAGGTTGTTAGCAGTTGGCTTATCTACTGTGGCGAACCTATGTAGGGTGCGTAGATATTTAAAATTGTTATATCTTCTTCTTGAATTGATCCTTTGCTCATTAGGTAGTGACCTTCCTTGTCCCTTAAAATAACTTCATTTTAAAGTCGATTTTTTCTGATTTGAGTATTGCTACTCCAGCTTTCTTTTGATTGCTGTTTGCATGGGAATATTTTCTTCCATCCTCTCACTTTCAATTTGTATGTGTCCTTAGAAGTGAAGTCCTGACCCTATATTTTAAAGAAAAATCCAACTACATTTGATTGCTATTCAAATATAATATCATTTGTTAGTTAATGATACAATGTTCATTTTAAAATACACTTCCTTAGAAAGAGAAAGACAAATACCAGATGATATCACTTATATCTGGAATCTAATATATGGCACAAATGAACCTTTCCACAGAAAAGAAAATCATGGACTTGGAGGATAGACTTGTGGTTGCCAAGGGGGAGGGGGAGGAAGTAGGATGAATGGGGTGCTTGGGGTTAATAGATGCAGACTGCTGCCTTTGGAATGGATAGGCAATGAGATCCTGTTGTGTAGCACTGGGAGCTATGTCTAATCACTTATGATGGAGCATGATAATGTGAGGAAAAAGAATCTATACATGTATGTGTAACTGGGTTGTACAGTAGAAAATTGACAGAACACTGTAAACCAGCTATGATGGAAAAAATAAAATCGTTGTAGTAAAAAAAAAGATATATATATAAAATTATTCTATAATGATATAATACACAAAGAAATGAACAAGTCAGCAAGTATGTTCTAATGTAGTTTAAAATGTTCTAATAGTCACAATAATGTAAAAATTTAAAGTCATGTACAAGGAGAAACATTGTATTAAAGATGGGAAAATTTGCCATGAAAAAAAAAAAGGAATTCCAGGGAGTTCCCTGGTGGCCTAGTAGGTTAAGGATCCAGTGTTATCACTGCTGTGGTGTGGTTTTGATCTCTGGCCCAGGAACTTCTGCATGTTACAGCCCTACCATAAAAAAAAATCATTAATTTGTGTAGAAATCCATGATTTT
Source organism: Phacochoerus africanus (assembly GCF_016906955.1). Taxonomy (NCBI): domain Eukaryota; kingdom Metazoa; phylum Chordata; class Mammalia; order Artiodactyla; family Suidae; genus Phacochoerus; species Phacochoerus africanus. The sequence goes on along the minus strand of NC_062548.1, from coordinate 100,860,648 downwards.
TAATAAACTGAACATATAACAACAACAACAAAAATACACTGCCTTAGCATTTTTTTCCAGGTATGTTCAGTGAAACTCCAAAAAATGGTCACGAGAATAAATGACTCTCAGGTCAGTTAAACTAGAGAAGTTTGAACAATTGCATCCCCTCTTATTCTTAAGGCATTGAAGCATATTTAAGGCTCTGAAGCAACTTTAATGGTTAACTGAATAAACTTATTTGGCAGAGGAAGATTTCTTTCTGTGAAAAATTATTCCCTGAAAAATCATTTGGAAAATGCCTCATCTATCCCTCCATCCATTCATTTATTTAACAAATAGATATTGAATACCCACTAAGTGCTAAACTCTGTGAACAAGATAGAGATGGCCATGATCAATATTTTCACTTTATACGAGCCCCTCACTTCTTATGATGGCTGTTTCAGGTGTTAGTTACCTATTTTTTGTTCTGCCACTAACAATAACTTTGTTAATGAAGAGAAAGATAAAGTCAGAAAGAAGCATTGACAAAACTGGCTAGGTATGGGGAATTATAAAGGAGACTGAATGGAAAATTTTTAATGCCTTGACAGAGGCAATAAACTTGAGCAAACATTGAGGAAAAGAAATCTGATTTGGGGCATATGTATCGATTAGGATGATTTTGGCTATGAATAATAGAAAAATTCAACCAAAGAGACATATAATACAGAAAATTATAATGTCCCTTATTAAGAAATTCAGGGATAGAATGATTCCAAGGCTGTTTAATTTAGTAGCTTGACATCATCAATGATTAAGGTCCTTGCCATATTTCCTCTTTTTCATGCACAGTGAACTGGTCTTTGTCCTCAAGTTTGCCCCTCCTTGGTCACAAGATGGCTGCCACAGCTCCAAGCATCACATATTTACAAAACAATAGTAATAGCTAAAATTTATTCTGTACCTTTGATAGGCCAAATACTGTTTTAAGCACTTTACATATATTAATTCCTTTGTTCCTTACAACAAATCCATGAGTTGGTTCTATCATCTTATTTTACAGATAAGAAAATTCAGGTACAAGGAACTCCCAATGTGACACGGTGGAAAACAAATCTGACTAGTATGCATAAGAATTCGGGTTCTGGAGTTCCCCTCATGGCTCAGTGGTTAACGAATCCGACTAGGAACCATGAGGTTGTGGGTTCGATCCCTGCCCTTGCTCAGTGGGTTAACAATCCGGCATTGCCATGAGCTGTGGTGTAGGTCGCAGACACGGCTCGGATCCCATGTTGCTGTGGCTGTGGTGTAGGCCAGCAGCTACAGCTCCGATTGGACCCCTAGCCTGGGAACCTCCATATGCCACGGGAGCAGCCCAAGAAATGGCAAAAAGACAAAAAAAAAAAAAAAAAGAATGCGGGTTCTATCACTGGCCCTGCACAGTGGGTTGGAGATCCAGCATTGCCATGAGCTCTGGTGTCGGTCACAGATGCGACTCAGATCCTGCCTTGCTATGGCTGTGGTGTAGGCTGGCAGCTGCATCTCCGATTGGACCCCTTGCTTGGGAATTTCCATATGCCATCAGTGCAGCCCTAAAAAGCAAAAAAGAAAGAAAAGAAAAGATAAAGAAAGAAAGAGTAGTTCCCATTGTGACTCAACGGTTAACAAATCTGACTAGCATCCATGAGGATGCATGTTTGATCCTTGGCCTTGCTCAGTGGGTTAAGGATCCAGTGTTGCTGTGAGCTGTGGTGTAGTTCACAGATGCGGCTCACATCCTGCCTTGCTGTGGCTGTGGCATAGGCTGGCAGCAGCTACAGCTCTGATTCAACCCCTAGCCTGGGAACCTCCATATGCCTCAGGTTCAGCCCTAAAAAGCAAAAAAGAAGAAGAAAGAAAGAAAAAGAAAGAAAATTCAGGTACAGGGATATTATGTAGCTCATTCAGAATTATCTAGCTAGTAAGTGCCATCACTAAGACTGGCTCCAACAAAAGAAGAGTACTTTTTTATGTTTTCTTATAAGAGTAAGGAAAACACTTTAGGACCCCCTACTTCCTGTATATTTCCCCTAAAGTGTCACTAGCCTGATTTGCATTACATCTACATTCCCAAACCAATTACCCAAAGGGGAATGAAATTATCAAGGATAGTTTAGACAAACCAACATTAATCTCTGGAGCTAGAGAGCAACTAACCTCCACCCCCCACCCCATACTTCAACCAAATGAGGTTCATGAAAGGATGGGGCTGGTGTTCCACACTTGGGACTCAGATTCATTGAGGCAGAAGTGGGAGTCATGAGAATAGGACAAATTTATGTTGAAGATGGTATGGAAATCAGAGGGCTAAAAACCAAAATTAAGAAAGTTGAAGGCAAGGATGGTTGAAGCAATATAGTCAAAATGTTGAGACCTGTTTAAGCTATGTGGTAGGTAGATGGGATTTATTATATAATATCACTGTCTATTTTTGTGTGTGTCTGAAAATTTCCCTAATAAAATTTTTTTTTAATTTTGAACTTTTTTTTTTTTGGTCTTTTTTGCCATTTATTGGGCTGCTCCCGCGGCATATGGAGTTCCAAAGCTAGGGGTCTAATTGGAGCTGTAGCCACCGGCCTACGCCAGAGCCACAGCAACACGGGATCCGAGCCGCGTCTGCAACCTACACCACAGCTCACGGCAACGCCGGATGCCAGATCGTCAACCCACTGAGAAAGGGCAGGGACCGAACCTGCAACCTCATGGTTCCTAGTCGGATTTGTTAACCACTGCGCCATGACAGGAACTCCCCTAATAAAAATTTTTGAAAAACCATGGAAACTCTCTCTTACTATGAAGGAACTTCTTTTCCTGCTTCCCCAACCCTTCTCTAGCCTTGTACCTTGACCCTTGTCGAAGGTTTGAACCTACTCTCATATTCTGAAACAAGTTCTGGATCTAGGCAGGGAGAATATAAGACAAGTTTGGTTTCTTTCTCACTTGTTCAGTTTCCAGTCACTTCTGCTGCTGATCTCCTCTGGCTGTTCTCAGATTCTCTGGCTTCCTCTCCTGTCACCATTTCTACTTGGTCTCAGAGCCTGAATTTCTCAACCCTAATCTCCAATCTTTCTGTGGCCAGGTCCTGATAAGATACCTGCCTCTAGACCAGTTATCTATCTGCTAGAGTCTCTGTTATTTACCAGAAACTTAAGGCCTTTATCTAAAGGACATTAAATGTGGGCCTTCTTGGGAAATCTTTTAAACTAATAGCATGCAAGTCTCACATGTCCCTTTCACCATGAAATTTTCATTTGAGAATTTTCTAACAATTATCTGTGCATGCTTCTTGATAAAATAACCAACCTGTGACTCTACTCCTGTTTGTGCTCATCTCCATCCTGAAAGTCTGCTTAGATTCTCAAGATCAGCCCCATACCCAGCTTTAAGAGCAGGCAATAAAGAGCTTTCAGACAAGGTATAAACAGGAAAAGAGTCCTTGTAGATGTGGAAGAAAAATAAGGGAAGAGTAGCACAATGTCTCCCTTTGTGGAAACATGAGCAAACTACCACATTGTCTAGGCAAACATCAATGCTGCTGAGAAGCAAAAGATGAAGAGTTGGTAGAAATGCATAGCTTATTGTAAAAACAAAACAAAACATAACAAAGTGAATGAATAATGTAAATAAATTTGGGTATAAACGCTCAACTGCTTACATAAATGGCTGATTTTAGAGTTTTCCATAGCCAAGTATTTTTAAACATATGTAGTTTTGCAGAATTTATATCATTGGGCTCCAAGTGGAAAGTGTTTCTGATACCACCCACTGTGTCGTAACCATAATCTCAATCATCTCTTGTGCATGACACTCACTTTAAAACACAAAGGCACATCTGGCTCTGAGGCAGCCAGCTTTGGCCTCCAAGGCTGTGGGATTGCATGCAGGATGGTGATAGCTTGATCAACTTCCTCTCTTAGGAGGAAGTGGGGTGGGGGACTGGCCCAGCCTTGGCAGAGTGCTACTGAGGAAAGGGAAAATATCCAGTGACCTACTTAAGATCCCCCAAGTTCAATTCAATAAATAATTATTGAGCATCTGCTGTGTACAATGTACAACCAAAGAAATAATTTCCCTGCTGAACTGGAGATTACTGTCTCAGCAGGGGTTATTACTCTCCATACATTTTTTTTTTTTTTGCAAAGGGTTCCTTTTGTGAAACCTATAGCTCTCTTCCCAGAATAATGTTTTAAAATACATAAAGGTCATAAAATTTCAAAGGAAACCAATTAAATTGAAATGTCATCTATTGTGATACAGTAATATATATGCTTCTTTATGAATGGTCTAAATAATAAGATCTAGTGATGAGTCTAATAATTCCTGTAATTTCAAAATGGTGTTGAGTGTAAATGATATTTTGAGAGATCTGTAACAACTCTAATGTGATATAAAAATACCAGCAATCTCTGTTTATGATAAAGTCACGGATACTGTTAGGGCTACTTAGTTTGTTGTCTACACTCAGAAGAAAGAAATGCTACATCTCAGTTAAAGGTTAATACAAATAAATGTGTATTTTTTTCCCCCTTAAGTTCATAAATTTGTAAACTCAATCCTCTTGGGCTCTGTGGTTAAGAACTTCTCACTGCGCGTGCGCGCGCGCGCGCGCGCGCGCACACACACACACACACACACACACACACACGCTCATACACATGTCCTTCAAAAAGGATAGCATGTCCTTCAGAGAGGGTAATAAATTGCCTAAACAATTAAAATATACCTACAAATATAAGTGCTCTAGGACTGGAGTGGCAAAGCACTGTAGGGATTCAATAAGAAGAAATCTGAAAAAGCTTAAAAATAGGTAAAAGGGAGTGGGGATAAGGGAGGAAGTTATTTTACCTTCTGGGTCACCCTTTTCTTCCCATCCCCTCCTCCTTAGCTCATTAAACTGACTAAATCTGGCTTACTTTCAGAGCTGGCCCTAGGTGGAGTATTATTTAGAGCAGTTCTCAGTTTGGTCTCAGGATCCCTTTGTGCTCTTATAAATTATTGAGTCTGTGTGGGTTATATCTATAAACATTCATTGCACTAGAAATTAAAATCTGAGAAATATAAAAACATTAATTCCTATTATATGTTCACATAGCATTTTTTTAGTGACATATCGCTATTTTCTATAACAACAAAAAACATTAGTGAGGAAAGAGGTAATGAACCCGACTAGTATCCATGAGGACTCAGGTTTGATCCCCAGCCTAGCTAGTGGGTTAAGGATCCAGATATAAGTGATGATATGGTATTTGCCTTTCTCTTTCTGACTTACTTCACTTAGTATGAAAATCTCTAGTTCTATCCATGTTGCTGCAAATGGTGTTATTTTGTTCCTTTATGGCTCACTAATATTCCATTGTGTATATATATATATGTGTGTGTGTGTGTGTGTGTGTGTGTGTGTGTGTATATACACCACATTTTCTTAATCCATTCGCCTGTCGATGGACATTTAGGTTGTTTCCATGTCTTGGCTATTGTGAATAGTGCTGCAATGAACATACGGGTGCATGTGTCTTTTTCAAGGAAAGTTTTTCTCCTTTGTTCCTTTCTTTTTTTTGGTTGGATGATTTCCACTTATTTTGTGCTGGTGTCCTTTTTTTAGTTTTGGTGAATGTAATGTTTGGTTTTAATTTGTGGTTTTCCTGTTTTTTTAAGTAAGTTAAACCCTTCCTATATCTGCATGCTTTCGCCTAATAGTCATTTAGGTTCAAACACATTATTAAAAAGAAAAAATCTAGATTTTCTTACTTTCCTTGCCTACATTCTATGATTTTGAAGTCCTTTTTTAACATCTTCTTGTTTGTCCTTCTGCCATTCCTTGTGTTTGTCATCACTTTTACAATAGGTTTTTTCCCCTTGTAGATCTGTATACTGGCTTATTTAAAGTGACTGCTTTCCAATTGTGATTTCCTCCATCCTATTTCTTCTTACCTTTTTAGAGAAGCCCTTTCAGTATGTCGTTTAGAAAGGGTTTAGCATTGCTATACTCTTGTAGCTCTTGTTCGTTGGAGAATTTCTTTATTTCTCCTTCTATTTTAAATGATATCCTAGCTGGGTAGGGTATTCTAGGTTGAAAGTTTTTCTCTTTTAGAACTTTGAATATATCTTGCCACTCTCTTCTGGCCTGTAGTGTTTCTGCAGAGAAATCAGCTGATAGCCTTATGGGGATTCCCTTATAATTAACGCTTTATGTTTCTCTTGCTGCCTTTGGAATCCTCTCTTTAACTTTTGCCATTTTTATTATAATATGTCTTGGTGTGGGGAGAACTTAGTAATGGCTGAAGTCACACAGCTAGTTAGTAGGAGTAGTTAGTAGGAGTAGTTAGTAGTACCACTGTGGTGGTACTCAATGTTTATGACACATTATATGTTTATGATGGTACACACTAATTTTTGTGAGTCTTCTTGGACTTTTTCTATTGGTTTAGTGTTTCAATTAAATAAAGAATTCAACAAAGTTAACCTAATATCTTTTTTTTTTCTTTTCTAGGGCCACACCCATGGCATATGGAGGTTCCCAGGCTAGGGGTCTAATCAGAGCTACAGCTGCCGGCCTACACCACAGCCACAACCAGGCCAGATCTGAGCTGTTGTCTGTAACCTACACCATAGCTCATGGCAATGCTGAATCCTTAACCCACTGAGCAAGGCCAGGGATTGAACCTGCAACCTTGTGGTTCCTAGTTGGATTCATTTCTGCTGCACCACGATGGGAACTCCCAAAATATCTCCACTTTTATGATCTTTAGTGTGATCCCCATTTTGGAAGCCGGGATCCTAGATTCCCTTGCCTTAAGGTGTGTCAGGCAAATAGAATCTATAAGCCATTTAAGAAATATTTCCTGAGAATGGTATCATCTCACCTACTAATAATAAAGGGGATAGGGAAAGGCAAAATCTAAATGGGCCTCCTTTTTTTATTATTATTATTTTCCTTCCCAATATGCAAAATTAGCGAAACTGAATTTTAGTTTGTGGTGTCTCCATTACTTATGCTAGAGGGTCTCAGTCACTGATGTGCACAAAACCACCTGGAAGAATTGTTTACAAATTTACATTGAGTCTTGTCCCCAGAGTCTCTGATGTTATAGATATGAATGGACCCAGAAACAGGCAACCTAGGTGATTCTGATGCTGCTGGATTGCAATCTAGTTTTTATTTCTGCCATCTTCACCATGGTCAGGACAATTGCCCTCTTCCTGAATCTGCCCTTCTCCCCCAAACAATGACAGCCCTTAAACTAAACATTCTGTTAGGTCTTAGTTTAAACTATCTGCTCAAATCAATTTACGCAAAAGTATGAATAAGGTTTAAATTCTCTTTCAGGGCATTTTCATTAAAAAAAAAAAAAGTATCACCTTTATGTCTGCAGCCATTTCACCAATTTATATGCAATATAGTAACAAGAGGAGTATTTGTTTCTTTCTAGAACATGTTTTATTTCTACTGTGAAGACTTTGTTATACCTTATTTGCTACAAAGTTTTATACCCTCTGAAACAGATCAGCTCCTTTGACTTAGCCTTTGCATCTTAAACATAATTATGATGATGTTTCTTTCATGCTCCAGTCCAAGGGCTGCCCATCACTTGAAACTGCTGCTAACCAAGCTCTTGAATCTGTTTCGATTTAGGCTACAAAATTCCGTACCAATGCTTTATAACAATTACCAAAACTCTCCTGCAGCCAGAGCATGATATCTTTAATAGATGTTGTAATAAAATGTTTAGGCTATAAAATTTGGGGACACAATTTCTCGCTATAGCATAATGTCAGCTTGTACATGTGCATACATAGCTTTGTATGTTTGTTCTTTTTACTTACTTATTTTTGCCTTTTTTTTTAGGGCCACACCCAAGGCATATGGAGGTTCCCAGGCTAGGGGTCTAATCAGAGCTGTTGCTGCCGGCCTACACCAGAGCCACAGCAATGCCAGATCCAAGCCACATCTGCAGCCTACACCACAGCTCACAGAAACTGAGCGAGGCCAGCATCCTCATGAATGCTAGTCAGATTCATTTCTGCTGAGCTACGATAGGAACTCTGAACTGCAGTTTCATTTTAAAGCTAACTGCCTGAAAGTATATTGCAAAATTTTCCCAAATTGTAATATAATGATACATACAAATAAAGAATCCTTAATATCAGCATACTTAAACTATATGCTAAATATTCAAGAAAAAAGTGGGAACATCAATAACATCCCTACTGGAATATTGCCATATTTTTAAAATTTTAGAATAGAACCTTCTCCTTGAATTTCCTGTTGTGGCTCAGCAGGAAATTCAAGGTTAAGCAGGTTAAGAACTCAACTAGTATCCATAAGGATGTGGGTTCAATCCCTAGCTTCACTCAATGGGTTAAGGATCGGGCATTGCCACAAGCTGTGGTGTAGGTCAGAGATGTGGCTTGGATCTGGCATTGCTGTGGCTGTGATGTAGGCCAGCAGCTGCAGCTCAGACTGGACTCCTGGCCTGGGAACATCTATAGGCAGCAGGTGTGGTCCTAAAAGAAAGAAAAAAATCCTTAATAATATATCTGAAAGCATTTCTTTACCATGGACCCCAAAGATAGTTTTAGAGCCAGATATTGATGTGGTAGTTTTCAAACACATTTAGGGACAACAGAATGAAAATTAAAATGTCTATATATTAAATTCCGTAATATGAGCTAGGATCAATTTAATATAAAAAATATGACTCCTAACCAGTATATGTGCAAACTATATTTCCATAAACAGTATATTATATTGAGTTAATTAACAGTTTAAGATTTTCAAATATTGTCTAGGCATAAAATTTCACACTTTCAAGGTTTTTTTACTCCTAGTATTCACACGAGTAATTTATTGTGGGAAATCTTAAAATTGAGAAAATTCAATCTGTTAATTTTAATCTATTAATTTTTTTTCTCTGAATTGAGTATATGGCATTATTTGATGTTAGCAGGAAACATGTGGATTTAGCTTATGGAACACAGATGTTCTGTGGGAACATGGCTTGAAGTCCTACATAATTTAATGTTTTTTCATTAAACAAACATCTGAACATCAAACTTAACTACCAGTTGAGGTCAAGTGCCTGAAAAGTGCTGTATACATCTCATTAGCACGTTTTCCTTACGTGAAAGATGCATCATACAGCAATGCATATTATGCTTTCATCTGCCTAAAACATACTTGTTGCCAAACTTAACCATTTATCACTATTCCTCTCTCCTTAGAACAGGTTGAAACCAATTTACAATTGAAAGAGAGGTTCCTTTACCTATAAAAAGTCCCTAAAACTATGTCTTGGCATTGGTAGACTTAAGTTTACCTTAGTTCAAGACTGCACTTTTTAAAAACTCTGGACGTGAACATTTTTCAGTGATGACTATACAGCTTAACCTATGTCATAATTGTGATCTTTCTTGAGAAGACTTTTTTTTTTTTTTGGCCTACTATAAATAGGCACTCTTGTGTTTTTTACACTACTATTGTCCTCTTTTCCAGAAAGGAAATAGTTGAAATGGCATTGTCTAATCCAGTGGCACTTTATTAGTAACACGTTTTATCTCTTGTAGGCATAAGAGAACTCACACTTTTTTTTTTTTTAATGACCATACCAGGGTACATGGAAGTTCCTGGCCGGGGTTGGAACCTGAGCCACCCCAGTGACAATGCAGGATCCTTAACCCTCTGAGCGACCAGAGAACTCCCCATTATAATTTTTTGTTACATTAAAATATATTTAACTTCATCAGTTATATTAAAGAAAAATTTAACAGCTTTAAAAAATGGATCAAGGTATTAGAATGCCTTCAGTACACTTTAGTTTTCTTTCTCTTGTTGGGGTTGGTGGAAGTGCAGATTAACCTGGCAGTGCCTTTTAGTCTAATGCAATTGCTGGAGGGATCATGTCCACTTCCCTCATCTGCCTATTGAATCATTCATTCTAGACTCATCCTTTATCTCTGTGAAGCCTTCCTTCGTAGGAAAGATCCTTTAGGTAACCGCCGTCTCTTCCACGTTTCAGTTATAGCACCCATCATCTTATAGCTAATTTATTGGTGTACTTCATCTCGACGTACAGAGCCTGGCAAATAGCAGGCGTTCAATAACTGTGAGAGCGAATGAAGATCAAAGACTAGGCCGAGAGTTTCTAAAACCAACGTTGACTATGAAACAAAACACGTAAATGTCAAGGGCTGAAGGCCAGGCAGTGCAGGCCTAGAAGGAATAAAATAACCCCTAATAGCACAGAATCTTCAAGGGAATCACCTGTCCCATTTTCTCACGTTGCTTTTTGGCCTCTCCAAAATTTCCCGCTCTCTAACTCATTCTCTTCCCTTCTGGGGACAGGTCAGGCAGGTATACCAGTTTGGCTGCTTTGATTGGTCAGCGATGATTTCATTGTTAGAGAACATCCGGGCCTTTCCCCTCCCCGCAACACCCACCCTCCTCCAGAGCCCTGCCTTCTGAGTTTCCCTCTCCCGCGTGCGCCCCACCCGCCGGCTGAAGCAAAACAACCGCCTCTCCCTAGATCGCTTCTTGTCCTCGCCTGCACCATCCCTTCCAGTCTTTACGCCTAAGAGAGGCGTTTATATCCTCCAATGAGGGCCTAGTAGGACTTTGTTAGCCAATCAGCTGCCAACCCCCTGCAATTCCAGGCGGGACTAGGCCTCCACACCTATAATTGGACAGCCCGTTGGCTCCTTTATGGCGTTTGCTTTACGCAAGGTTTACAGGTCAAAAAGAAAGGGGCACGGTCCTCACTGAACGAGAAGGGTCCGCACAGACTCTATGGGTTTGACCGTTTTCGAAGACCAGCCAATCGCTTTTCGAATACTTCCCCGCCTTTTGCGCGTTCATTTAAAAAAAGCCGGTGTGACGGACTTGGAAATTGGTCCGTGACAGACATGTAGAGAAAGCCAATGACTGAGATTTTGGGCCACCTTTTGGACCAATAAGAAAAGTAAATCGTTAGGGCTCAGGCTTTGAGAGGCGGGGCGCAGGTGGGCGTTATTTGATTGACAACGGTCTCTACTTATGGCTGTTAGGGTGGGTTGGTCCCTGGCGTCTGGGAGGTATAGCAGAGGCGGGGCTGAATAAAGTAAATGGTAAAGAAAGGTTGGGTCCCACTCAGTGGGCGGTGTTTGATGGATAGTTGACCTTGCCAATTGAAGGTGGTCACTGCTGCCCAATGGGAAATTAGGAACCCAGAGGCGGGGCATTGTAGGCGGGGAAAACTAAGTAGCGAGGAACCGGGGCTGTGGAACTGGGAGGGAGGGCGCTGATTGACGGGCCTGCCAGCAAACTGGGTACAGCGAGAGGCCGCGCGGCATCGCAATGGGTGGGAGCTGGGGGCGTGGTTCGCCCAGGGGCGGGGAAGGAACGGGGAGCGGGGAGGGGGTTGCAGAAGGAGCGGAGCGGCTGCTGCTCAATGGCGGAAAAGCCGCCGGTGCTTTGACCGCCTCGTCCCCCTAGCAGTTGCGGGGGAGTTTCCTGCCGGCGCGGCTGGAGTCTCTGTTTCTCAGGGTTTGGTGGCTGGAAGATGCTCCAGAGAGACGAGGCTGCGGCGGAGGAGGTGGCGGCGGCCGAATCGGCAACGGCACTAGGGTGGAGAGAAGGCGGCAGCGGCGGCGGCGGCGGCGTGCGGGGCCCGACGGTGTAAACAGCCCCGGAGGCGGCGGAGGCGGTGGCCGAGACCCCGAGAGGGAACCGTCGGCTGAGGCAGGGTCGCGCCTCCGTTGGAAGCCTGGGCTCAGTGCAGCAGGGGGACTCTGCGGCGGGCGCGAGCGGACGCCCTAGACCTCCCTCCCTCCCTCGCCCCAGGTAAGGCCGCTGGGCGCCCCGCCGCAGGGGAAACGGCTCCCAGGCACCGCGAAGGCCCTGGACCGTATTCGGGGTACCTTTGAGCCACGACTCGAACCTCTGCCCGCCTAATCCTCGCCTCTTTTCCTTGGCCGCGGAGCCCGGAGGAGCGAAAGCCGGGCCTGGCTCCTGGCTAGGCCCCTTCCCCAGCCACCGCCTCCGCGCTGGGCCGAGGTTGGGAGAGGCTTGGGGCAGGGAATTTTAGTTTGCTTCAACGCCTAGGAGTAAACTGCTTGTCCCTGTTCTTTGCGAGCATCTCTTCCACCTGAAAGCGCTGGGGCTACTCCAGGCCTTAACTCGTCCCTTCCTGGTGCATGCCTATTTGAAAACACTACCTTTTCCTCATTAGCTTCTGCCCTCTGTGCTCTACTTCACTTCCTTGTTAAATCTTTCTCGCTCTTCTGTTTATGCGTCTTACTACCTCTTTCCTCCTTAGTGACTTTAAAACGTTTCTCTTTCTCCTAGCCCACTCCGGGCTTCTCTTCCTTGCCTTCCCCAGCTATCCTTTTTGAATGTCATTCTTTTTTACCAGTGAAGCTCTTAAATGAAACTGCTATCGTCAGTATCCCCGATCTACCAGAAGCTCATTAAGAATAGACTCACCAGCTTTAAGTGCCAGATCGATTTTTTTTTTTATAATTTAACCGAGCCTAACATCCTTTTAAAAAATTATATTATTAAACAGAGAGTGTGAAAATAGCCCTAAAGTTATTTTTAAAATGAAGGGCTCAAGGAGTGTTGGAAATGGTTATTTCATATTTCAAGTCGCATGACCTCTAATGTCAGATTGAGCAGATCTAGAACATTTGCCCATCTTGTTTGGCAAAAGGCTTCTTTCGCGTTTCATAGAGGCTCACATTCATCAGTATCCAAGTTGGCTTAAAAACAATTTGAAAACTTGAGAAAGAAGACATCAGAAGAACAACTAGGAAGCTGTTTTGATGAAGTCAGTGTTAAAGACCTTTTAAAATAGGCTCCACATGTTTAATGTATCAAAATAAAGTTGGCGGGAGTCTTGTAAAAGGATTATTTAGGAATGTGAGTAGTCTTAGTGTTATGTAGCTATTTTGGGAAAAACATTCTTTTTCTGTTAACAAACGTTTACAACTCCTGTGATGTGAGAATTACCGAGGTTTATTATGGGATTAACACAGGAACTCATTTTATTTGTGCTACTGCATGGACGTAGAAGTGGTGAATTGTTGAGGGTAGTCAGTGTAATAAGTCAGTATGTTCTAGGAGATGGAGAAACATGCCATCAATACGCAGTGTTAACAGACATTATTTCATTTACTCTCTCTATTGTGCAATAGCAAAGTTCCTATTGTTGGCCTACTTTTAAATAGAGCATTTCTAAATAATGAGACAAGTTATTTTAATTATTATAGTCTTCTCCAAGTGTGCAGGCTAGAAACAAATGTAGTTGAAGTTATGCTGTTAAAATGGTAATTTTTAAAAAGAATAATTAAGTAGGCTTCTTGAATGAGCAATGGATTCTTTCAATAGAACTTTTATTTAGTATTTAGAACAGATTTTATTAGTCAACAGATTTTCTTTCAGGGATGATCCTGGTTTTTACTGTACTTCTTACTTTCAGTGTCTTTTTTTTTTTTTTAATGGCAGTTGCGTTTTCTCCTCTTTGTTTATTTTTGCTCTTTATAAAGTCTTAATACAGTTTCTGCAGTGATTCTTTATATTGCATTGTCAACATGGGAATAGTATTTTTATTTGATCTTTCCCACCCATTAACATTTCCCCAGTTTCTTGTACATTATCCTTTGAATTTGTTCATGTTGTGATTATTCTCTTAAAAGTGACTAGCAGAGTTTCAACATCTATTTTCTTATGCTGGGTGTCTGATTTCTATGAAGGCTCCAGGAATAGGTGAAAGCCTTTTCAGTTTGTCTGATAGATTAGTAAATACTCTTTTCTGTTAGTAATTCACATATAATTACCATATCCCTTAGGATTACATCATTTGAAGGAATGCTGTAGTGTCTGAACAGCTGTGCTTCTAAGAACACCTGATTCACAAGTTGAGGAGGTCAGAAAAAGTAGCTCTCATTGAATGTTTACTTTCTTAGACATTTTTTAATGGGGTCTTTTAAATGAAAATGTGATGCTGATGGACTATCTCTTGGTATTCTTGGAAGAGTAGAATTTGACATAGTGGTATTTAGCAATGGTGGAGTTTCATTAAAGACTGGCTGAGCCAATATTGGAAGGATTGCAAACATGCCCTTGTAGAGGGATTGGTAAACATTTCTTTGATTGCACATGCTTCTGGGAGTGAATTTTTTTCCCCCACACTCATAGGTGTTAGTTATACATGTTATCTACATTATATGAACATTTGTGTATTATATACAATTCATTTAAAGTACATTTTGACATTATCTAGCATAGAAAATAATAAAATAGTATAATTCTGACACCGTAGTAGTCCTTCATAAGATATTAATAAAGTGGGTAAAATTAACTTAGTAAAATATGACATAGTATTTCCTTTTTTTGGTGAAATATGCCTTTCACAGTTGACTGATTTTAAGCAAAAATAGTTGGGAAACAACGGATGGTATCAGAGTTCTGAGTTAAAATGTCTTTTAAATTTTAAAATTCTAATAGCAAAATTTATTCAGGTAATACTTAGCTTAATAAAATTAAAATCAGTGGTAAGAGAATTTGGGGGAATGTGGATTTTTCAGAGATTTTTTCACATTGTACTTGATTCTTTTAATTTTTTCCTCAGTGAATTGATTTTAGGACTTTAAAACCAAATATTGCTGTGTATATTAGCAACTTTAAAATTTTATTGTAGAATGTATCTTATATGTCCCATCAGCAGAATTATGAACTAGGAGGACTGATTAATGGGGAATATGACATAAGAGTCCTAGAATTGGGTAAAACTCAGAAGTGTAATCTGGACTGCTTCCCATCTCACTCTCTGTACTCAGACCGAACAGTGAAGGTAAAATAATGTAGAATTGGGGAATGCTGATTTTTATAGTTTTTGCTTGACTGTCATAAAGCTTGTAAACTGACAGCTCTTCATCCCCTCTAGCAGCTGATTCAGCAAGTATAGTTGAAGAAAAGATACATGTGTTTCATAATGTTTTCATTCTTTTTTGGTTGTTGGCAATACTTCTTTACATCCAAAACATTGATTGACAGTAAAATAACTTTCGGTCTTTTAAACTAATTTAAGTATGCTAATATCTCTGATTAGCCATGTTGGAATCTCTTTTCAAATGAAACATTTCTCAGGTGATGTAACCTCTTGGTGTAGATTTGATTTGAGTTACATTTTTCAACATTCTTTCTCTCTGGTTTGTCTCCAAACGGGATCACCACTATTTCGACTAACTTGAGTGATTTGATCAGGTAGTTGAATCTGTGTTATAAAAATTAGTCTTCACTGAATTCGTGTTAATGTTATAAAGCTTTCTACCTACTGTTGTTTGATTTCTTAGACTTTATGAAGATTTTGAGATTTGGCTTTTATTTTTTAGTATCAAGCTAGGAAACAGCTACCATCTGGTAGCTCATCTTTTTTTTTTTTTTTTTTTTTTAAGTTTTCAGGGTGTTTTATTTTTCCCCTTAAGCTCAATGTCAGTAACAGACATAAACATTTTTCTCTGAATTATGGGAAGTCATGACACAGGATTTCTCTGGGGAATTTTTTTCTCTTTCTTGTGCTACAACTAACTCGTGACCACATCTACAATATCAGATGTTGATATTTGTATTAACTTATATAAGAACCCAGGGGTTTAGCAATCAATTGTGTTTTACCTGGTTCACATATTTAGATATTTAACATGGTGTGTAACATTTAAAGCACAGTTTGCCAATATAAAGCTTTTATGACCTAATAAATAGGTTAATATTAACTTGCTAAAAATGGACTCGAAGTTGTCTTTTGGACTATGTTGGAATATCAAGATTGTATTTACCAGCTTTAAATTAATTTATTTCTTGAAAATTAAAGGTCTTAAAGTTTCGAAACATAACACTAGTAGGAAAACTTGTTTTGCATCCTTTTGAACAAAACAAGATCTACTAGGACATAGTCTGATGTTTACAGGTGGAAGACATCTATTTAATGTGAAGGAACTTGTCTTATTCTTAGAGGTGGGAGCAATTACTGGCTGTGACATAGGGAGGACCAGACTTATCTGTGGTACTGCTGTGCTTTTTGTCTCTCTAGAGTGACCTCCATTTCAAAACAGGCTGTGAAAGAAACACGAAAAATCCTTTCCTTCATGGAAAACTGTTGTAAAATGTGCTTATGTTTTTAGGTATAACCAAATTTGTAATATAAGAAAAAAGCCAAGTGAGCAGATTTTGTTTGCTAGGTATGTACACACCTGAGAAGTAGGTTTGATAAATTTGTGAAGTTCTGAAGGATTTCAAAGCACTTGTAAAAGCTTGAGAGCAATGGCACTGATTCTCAAGTGTAATTGCATTTTCTTGATGTAGGTGTGTATAAGTGCACTCCTGACATTGAAAAGGGGTGGTTAATAGGTGTTCTAATGAGTAGGAAAATCTAGGAGTGTCCATATTACTCATGGGTGCTTAAGCTGTCTTGGCAAAGAGTCCCTCCCCCCCCTTTTCTGGTTAAAGCAATCACCTCTAAGTTAACAAACGCATTATCAAACACAGGTGGCCCTTTTCTTTTTTTAGTCTCTTAGAAAGTGGAAGTAAACTTACAGCAACTCTAAGTGATAGAATATATGAGAGATCAAGTTTAGATGAGAGGCTTCCTATTTTACTTTAAGCTACCAACACACTGAGAAGTTAAAAATTCAGTATAGCTAAATAGTATTTAGCCTGTAGGCTACCCCCCCCAGTTACCCTTGTGTTGATTGAGTGCCTTCTGATATGAAGAGGTCCGTTCTAGGCTGGAGGCCCAACAAAGCAGAATCCCTGCCCTCGGATCTTAAGATCTGATAACAAACACTTTTCCTCAATTTACATTACAACTACGCTCCCTTTGTGGATGGCTTAAATTATGAGTGGGAAATTTGGGGTGTATGGTTGTTTACACTTTGCATAGAAGCTATGATTAGAGCTTGACTATTTTTAATGGGAGAGGAAAGAGTTTTTCTGTAACTGGACAAAAACTGGAATATGAAAAGAGGAAGTAGAAAGGGGAAATACTGTCATACCTAAGATTAAAAAGTGAGCCATCGATAAAAAAAGAAATCCCTACATTAAGCATTAGGGAAGGTGGGGAAACACCGTTTACTGTCCAACCTTGAACAGAGGAGTTGTTGAATGGGAGAATGGGAGAGAAGATGGGCTAGTGGGAAAAGGGTAAACAAGACTTTTAGCAAGTCTGGTTTAAATAATTTGGGATGTACCTGTAAAATATATGTTGTTATTATGTTTGGAAAAGACCCTATTGTTTCTCTTCTTTTGTGACTATAACTGAAAGATAAGTGACTGGCCACTCGTGTCTGGCAATATTGTCACTGATTTGTGACTGCTGATCTGTCTCTGGTTATTTGACAGTTCTGTTGAAGATAGCTGATGGAGCCAGTCCATCTCTAGTTTATTGTGCTCAAATTGTCTGTATATTGTCACTGCTTCCTTTAATTCCATAAATGTGGCGTTTTCACTTGAAGTTGTGCCTTTGTTTTCCTGCATCAAAATTTTCTCCATAAGGTTATCCTATTGAATTTAGAGATGAACTAGGTGCTTAGGTGCTTAATCTGGTAGCTTTGCTGGTGATGATCCAGTTTAGTAAAGATGTCTCTTGAGTTTACACAAGCATCGAATGCTTTTAAGATAAGCAGGAGAGACCTTTGATGTTTGTTTTTATTTTAATGCATAATGGTCCTTTGCTTTCATTCGTGAGTCATTGAGTCAGTGTCTCATGTGATCATGTTTGCTGCAGTGAATTGAGATTGATTTTTTTTATTTTAAAGCAAATCAACTTGTGTTTATTCCAGTGCCCCAATATAAAAATGAACACTAGTTCCATTCATGACCTAAGAGACCTCCTTTGTAGCACTCGAATGAGCCTTCAAATTACTGGTTTCACTTTTAATGTATTTGTGTAACTGTATTTATCACTTTTATCAAAACGCTGATGTGCAAAAGAACTTGAACTTTTGAATATATTAAATTCAGTACTGTAATTCAGACCAGGTTCATTAAGCTATTCAAGTTTTGGACATCTTTGAGTGCCTGTATTTTTAGATTAAACAAAACAAGAGCAACCTTAACTTGATTTCTTAAATTATCTCTTATAACTGGATTTGTTTATATAATTCAGATTCATTAAAGCTTGGGTGGTTATAGGCTCTAAATTTAAGGAAATTGAGTTTAATTTCTATTTAACTGTTCTGGAGTGTTTTGAATCAAAATGTGAAAGTGAAGTGATAACTTTTAGTTTAATACACAATAGTTTTCAGTTATACTTTCATTTTGTTTTATAAAATCCAACTCTAGTTTGTAAGGAAAGTAGAGATTTGTGAGGATCGGTGTTGGTTTAGAATGTATTGCTGTTAATTCTACATCTTGAGTTTTTTTCTCAGCAATAGATTTATATTTTAGTTGAGGTTATTTGCTGTTGTGCTTTTGATGTGTGCTGCTTTTTCTGCCACACAGATACATACGCAATAAATGGTTTATGATATTATAGAATATGTTAAAATAATACCTGTGTTTTCCAACTTTATGATCGTCCTATGTCAAATTCATGTAGGTGGGTCATTTGTTTGTTTGTATATATAATATTATATGGCCAAGTTGCAGAGTGAAGTATAAAGTATATTTTGAATATAAAGGAGTAGGACCCTAAAAACATAATAAAAAAACTTTGGAGTTCTTCGGAGTTCTAACGAACCCAGCTAGCATCCATGAGGACGCAGGTCTGATCCCTGGCCTTGCTCAGCTGCAGTTCTGATTGAACCCCTAACCTGGGAACTTCCATACGCCTCAGGTGTGGCCCTAAAAAATTAAAAAAATAAATAAGTAAAGGAGTAGGGATGCATAGTTAATTATAGAACTGGCTTGAATAACCCCAACCCTGAGGGTTTTTTTTTTTTTTTTTTTTTGCCATTTCTTGGGCTGCTCCCGCGGCACATGGAGGTTCCCAGGCTAGGGGTTGAATCAGAGCTGTAGCTGCGGGCTTACACCAGAGCCACAGCAACTCGGGATCCGAGCCACCTCTGCAACCTGCACCACAGATTACGGCAACGCCGGATCTTTTAACCCACTGAGCAAGGCCAGGGATCGAACCTGCAACCTCATGGTTCCTAGTCGGATTCGCTAACCACTGAGCCATGACGGGAACTCCAACCCTGCGGTTTTTAAAGAGTACTGAAAATGATCTAACAGGTAAAAACAAGTGTGATGGTTAATTGGCTATCTGATATTTTGGCTAACAAAGTTTGGGGGATGGATGCTAGATAGCAGTAGCTTCAGGATTATATTTGAAAGGTGGTCAGATGTGTGGGCCAAACCATGATGACAGTAAAAGAGTATGTTTTTAGACCTTAACCTCTGTTATTTGAGAGTAGTGCCTTTGATAATGATAAAATTCTTCTTCGTTCCTATGAATGGAAGCTGTTCTATATCCACAGACCTAGGTGAGAATAACTTTCACAAATGTGCATGAGGCAGGCATCTTTTCAGCAGATTTAGATACATACTTCTGAATTTTTGTTACACTCTGCTTTCAGGTAATGTGTGGGATGCTAAGCACTGTTTACTTGCACATGTTTGCACAAGTATATTAAGTGTAAGAAGCCTTTGTACTTGGAGTAGGTTGTTTCTGGGAAAAGTTCCAAAAGGAGGAAGGTGATTGGAAGCATTGACTCTGAAGTTGGAATATTTGGATTTGCATCCCTGTTCCACCACTCTAGGTGGATAACTTAAAGCAAGTACTTAATGTTTCCTAGTCTCAGTTTTCTTGTTTGTAAAGTCAGGATATTTCATAAAACCTTTGGATTGGGACATTCTGCATAAAGTCATTACGACAGAGCCCTGGAACATTATAATCATTAGCATTTGAGTGCTCTCTCCTGTGCTGTAACTGCTGTTGCTGCTACTCCTAAGTGAGATAAAGTAAATCCAGAGGCAGAGGACCCAGTTTGAGGTTCCCACTGAACCTTTTAATGATCTCTGTGACTTTGGCAGTTACTTATTCTTTCTTGGATTTAGTGGCCTTAATCTGTAATGTAGTATTTTTGAGGTAAGGCAGAGGGCTGGACCGTATGATGTCTTGAGGTCCTTTTTACTTTTTAAGATTGTCATTTTCTACTGAAGTGTAAGCTACATAAAGACAACTGGGTTAGTTTTGTATGCAGTTTTATCCATCTGTCTATATTATAATCTAGAAATATTTGCTGAATGAATTTTCCCCTAAAAACAGTATCTTTTGGGGGACGAGAATAGGGAGGAGGAAGAGGGGAGGAAGTTTTATATTCCTTCTCAAGGACTTGATGCTTAAGTTGTTAAAGATATGAACACAAATTTCTTACTGTTCAATTTTTATTTAATAAATATCTGCTAGTGTAGACACTTTGGGGATGAAGATTATCTGAGTAAACATGTAGTATGAATTATACAAGGTAAAAAGTAAAAATGCTGCAAAGGAATTATAGGTATATTTCGAATATATTTAATTATAGGTAATCTTAGAATCTTTCTAGGATGTATAAAAATCAAATAACAATATAATTAGATTGTCCTTAGCTTGTAATTTGCCTTGGTCTCACTTTTAGAAATGAGATGCTTAAAAGAAAAAAAAGTTGGGTTTTGTCACTTTTAGAAATCAGATGCTTGAAAGAAAAAACAGCCGGGTTGCGAAGGTTAGGAAAGTTTCTTTTAGGTTAGTTTTGATGTGTGACCTTGAGAACTTATGTGGAAATTTAGGATTAATTTAATATATGTGAAGGAGAGTAAGGAATAAAATTTAATAAATAATCTTACTGCATTCTGCATTCTGGCCTTTTTGTTACGAAATTTTTTTGTTTTTTATTTTTATTTTTTGCTTTTTAGGGCCGCACCTGTGGCATATGGAAGTTACCAGGCTAGGGGTCAAATCAGAGCTAGAGCTGCCTGCCTACACCACAGCCACAGCAGCGTGGGATCTGAGCTGGATCCAAGCTGTGTCTCCACCCTGCACCACAGCTCGCGGCAATGCTGGATCCTCAACCTACGAGACAGGCCAGGATCAAGCCCGCATCCTCATGGATCCTAGTCAGGTTTGTTAACCGCTGAGCCACAAGGGGAACTCCCTTTGTTATGAAAAATTTTAATCCTATGGAACATTGTAACAGTACACTGAGTTTCCTATATACCACCACCTAAGTTCAACAGTATTTTATATTTTCGCCTTATTTACTTCATCCATAATCTAGCCAAACCATTTAAAAATAAATTACGGACCTCATGCCTCTTCATCTTTTTTTTTTTTTTGTCTTTTGTCTTTTGTTGTTGTTGTTGTTGCTATTTCTTGGGCCGCTCCCGAGGCATATGGAGGTTCCCAGGCTAGGGGTCTAATCGGAGCTGCAGCCACCGGCCTACGCCAGAGCCACAGCAACGCAGGATCCGAGCCGAGTCTGCAACCTACACCACAGCTCACGGCAACGCCGGATCGTTAACCCACTGAGCAAGGGCAGGGACCGAACCCGCAACCTCATGGTTCCTAGTCGGATTCGTTAACCACTGCGCCACGACGGGAACTCCTCATCTTTAAATACTTAAGTATGAATCTTCAAAAATGACATTTTCTTTTCTACTTACATTATTATCATCATATATAACACAATTATCTAATTTGCAGAAGTCATGTAATCCCCAGCCCAAATGTCTTATGTGGTTTTCCTCCCTCCACACCAAGGTCCAGTGAAGGATCTTGCATTACCTTGCATTTACTATTATGTCTCCATTCTCTCTCTCTCTCTCTCTTTTTTTTTTTTTTTTTGTCTTTTAGCTATTTCTTGGGCCGCTCCCCACGGCATAGGGAGCTTCCCAGGCTAGGGGTCTAATCGCAGCTGTAGCCGCCAGCCTATGCCAGAGCCACAGCAACTCAGAATCCGAGCCGTGTCTGCAACCTATACCACAGCTCATGGCAATGCCTGATCCTTAACCTGCTGAGCAAGGGCAGGGACCGAACCCGCAACCTCATGGTTCCTAGTCGGATTTGTTAACCACTGAGCCACGACTGAGCCATGACGGGAACTCCTCCATTCTCTTTTAAATTTAAACACCATTTCTAAAAAAATGATTATTTCTGAAGTCAATACCAATTATCTTGTAAAACCTCCTGTATTCAGAATTTGATTGTTTCTTTGAGGTCTTGTTTAAAACTTAATTCTTTGTCTCCTGTAAGCTCTTGAGTTCAAGCTAAAGACTATTACATTCAGGTTAACATTTGGCCAGGATTCTTCATAGGTGGTGCCGCTTTGTATACATCACAGCAGGAGGTACACAATGATTGCTTGTTGTCACACTATTAGTGGTACTAAGATTGGTCACTGGGTTAAGGTGGTCATTGCTACATGTCTCCATGGATAAGAAACATTTTCTCTTTTGTGATTACTGGATAATTCATGGCATATTTTGTTACCGTAGAAATCCATTTCTCCTTCAGTCTTTCACTTAATGGATTTACCAATTTCTCTTTTAAAGATGGATCTAGACAGGTGTTCTCAACCATAGCTCATTGTCCAAATTTGGTCTGCTACCTGTTTTTGTAAACATGCTCATTTGTTCACATACTGTCTATGGCCGCTTTCCCACTACTATGGCAGATTTGAGCAGTTCTGACAGAAACCATCTGGCCCTGCAAAGTCATGAGCATTTACTGTTTGGTTCTTTAAAGAATAAGTTTACTGACCTCTGATTTATATTAGTCCCCTTTTCTCATTATATCGATAGTGGTATAAAATTGATGTTTATACAGTTGGTGTTTATGTGTCGCCTCTCCTGCATCCTGATATTATTCAAAGTATAACTGCTTTTCACAGTTGTGAAATTGTCAAGTTTTTGCTTATGTCCCCCAAACCATAAAGTATACTCAGTTTTAGTGCTATACGTGGTATACAAAATCATGTTAAAAACAAATATTTCAGACATAAAAAGTTAGCATAATGAACACCAGAGTACCCACCACCTAGCCTAGTTTAGGGTATAGAGCACTGCTGTATAGTTGAAGCCCTTCTGTAATCTTCCTGGATGCCAGCCTTTCTTCCCACTATCTTGAATTTTGTGCATACCCTCACATCTATGTATTTTGTGTATGTATCTGTGTTTTATCTATGTGTAAATAGCATATAGACCTGTTTAAAGAGATTTTATAATTTTTATAAAATATGGAACATCTTTTTATACAATTAGATTTTATAATTTTTATTAAATATGGAATATCTTTTTATACAATTAGCTTTTTTCACTTAACATTTCTGCAAAGTGCTTCCTTCTTGCTCTGTTTCTTTTTTAGAAAAATAGTGTTGCATCGTATCCCATTGTGTGATTTTAACACATTCTGTCTAGAGTCTTTGGACGGACATTTGAATTAATTTTGTGTTTATAAACAATCATGCTGTGACATAATTTACATCTTCTTTTGTATGTATGTGTGAGAATTTCTCTAGAGCACAAAGTTAGGAGTGTGAGTGCTGAGTTGTAGGTTAGTCTCATCTTACAACTTCCCTACATGTATCCAAAATTGTCTCCAGGGTGGCTATACCAATTTATACTCACACCAGTGGTATGTTTGAGTTTCTGTTGCTCCCTATAAGTCTTAGTGCTGTCCTCTGTGAGTATAATGTTGCTTATACATGCAACATAAAAATTTCTAGTAGTTACATTAACAGAAAAGATGAAATTAATTTTAGTGATATATTTGATTTAATGTAGTATATCACAAGTATTTCCGTTTGTAAAAAATAAAAATGAGACTTTTTTCATTGTCTTTTTTCTACTAGATCCTCAAAATATAGTATGTGTTTTACACTTAGCAACAAATCTCAATTTGGACTAGCCACATTTCAAATTCTTAGTCACAAGGGGCTAATAGCTGCTTTGTCAGACAGCGCAGCTCTATATCCTTGTCTACATTTGATATTGAGAATCTTTTTTCCCCTTGAATCTAAAGAGAGAAATGATGTTTCATTGTGATTTTAATTTTGCTTTTTCCTATTACTAATGAGGGTGAACATTCTCATGTTCATTGATTGGCCATTTGAGTGTCTCCTTTTGTGTATTCGCTGTTACCATTTGCCCGATTTTCAATTTTCCTTTTTTTTTTTTAAAGACAAAACCTTATAAGCATAAATTTGGATTTACTTTGCCATTAGAATGGTAGTGTTTTTATTAATTATGTTTAGGAGGTTTGTGGGATTAGATGCTGTGTCTATAAAAAGGCATATCAAATATTTAACCTAAAGACTGTTTTAAAATAGCTCTGAAAGTTCCCTTCGTGGCTCAGCAGAAACAAATCTGACTATCCATGAGGATGCAGGTTTGATGCCTGGCCTTGCTCAATGGGTTGAGGATCAGGTGTTGCTGTGAGCTGTGGTGTCGACCAGCAGCTACAGCTCCAATTCAACTCCTAGCCTGGGAACCTCCGTATGCTACAGGTGCGGCCCTATAAAAAGCAAAAAAAAAAAACAACAACAAAAAAAACCCAAAACAGGAGTTCCCATCGTGGCTCAGCGGTTATCGAATCTGACTAGCATCCATGAAGATGTGGGCTCGATCCCTGTCCTGACTCAGTGGGTTAAGGATCTGGCATTGCCCTGAGCTGTGGTGTAGGTCACAGATGCAGCTTGGATCCAGCTCAGATCCTGCGTTGTGGCTGGTGTAGGCCGACAGCTGCAGCTCCGATTTGACCCCTAGCTGGGAACTTCCATATTCTGTGGGTGGCCCAAAAAGACCGGAAAAAAAAAAAAAGCAAACCCAAAATATTTGGATTGAAGTGCATGCTTGGAAGGGTAGTGCCTGAATACTTAGTTATGTGGGGGGACAGGATGATTTATTAACAATCTTTTGTATATATTTCCTTTCCTCCTTAGATTCCTCCCTTTGCTCAGTTTACCCTTGCTACTTTCCTTAACTGTAACCTCAAGGACTCCTAGGAAAAGCTAGGCTCAATGGATTCTAGCCTAGAGCCAAAGATGTTCTCCAAAAGAGCTGTAAGCCTAGACTGAGGTGGAGTGTTGGGGACACTTTATGCTGAGCACCTGGAAACAAACCAAGTGGTAAATTCGTTAGTGTGCCCTCTCTCTGCAGGAAAGTGGGTGTAATTGGCTAGTGAAACACCAAAAGTAAAATGCTGGAAATCAAGAACTACTTGTATTTAATAAAAGTTACAGTAGATGATATTGGGATGACTGACTAGGATATATTTTCTTGAACAAGCGTCTTTTTTTAAAAAATTGAAGCATACTAAATTTACAATGTGTTAGTTTTAGCAGTGATTTTTTATATATATATATATAAAAACACACACATGTATATATACTTTATATTTATATATATTCTAGTTCAGATTCTTTTCCACAAGGTACTGACTATAGTTCCCTGTGCTGTAGAGTCGGTCCTTGTTATCTGTTTTACATGTAGTGGTGTCTATATGTTAATCCCAAACTCCTAATTTATATGTTGCCTGCCCTCCCCCATCCCATTTGGTAATCTTTTGTTTTCTATGTCTTGTCATTCTGTTTTGTAAATTCACTTTATCTTTTTTTAAGATTCCGCGTGTGATATCATATATTTGTCTTTCTCTTCTGACTTCACTTAATATGATAATCTCTAGGTCCATCCGTATTGTTGCAGATGCATTATTTCATTCTTCTCTTATGACTGAGTAACATTCCATGTTCCATTCCAAACCACATCTTTATCTGTTCCTTGGTTGATGGACCTTTCAGTTGCTTCAGTGTCTTGGCTGTTGTATATAGTGCTGCTATGAATATTGGGTTCTATATATCTTTTCTTTTTCTTTTCTTTTTTTTTGTCTTTTTGCTATTTCTTTGGGCCGCTCCTGCGGCATATGGAGATTCCCAGGCTAGGGGTCGAATTGGAGCTGTAGCCACCGGCCTACGCCAGAGCCACAGCAACGCTGGATCCGAGCCGCGTCTGCAACCTACACCACAGCTCACAGCAACGCTGGATCCTTAACACACTGAGCAAGGGCAGGGACCAAACCCGCAACCTCAGGTTCCTAGTCGGATTCGTTAACCACTGCGCCACGATGGGAACTCCATATATATCTTTTCTAATTAGAGTTTTCTTCAAATATATGCTCAGGAGTGGGACTGCAGAATCATATGGTAATTCGATTTTTAGTTTTGTTTTTTTTTAAATTTAATTTAATTTTATTTTTTGTCTTTTTGCCATTTCTTGGGCCACTCCCCCGCGGCATATGGGAGGTTCCCAGGCTAGGGGTTGAACCGGAGCTGTAGCTGCCAGCATACGCCAGAGCCATAGCAACGCAGGATCCGAGCCTTGTCTGCGACCTATACCACAGCTCATGGCAACGCTGGATCGTTAACCCACTGAGCAAGGGCAGGGATCGAACCTGCAACTTCATGGTTCCTAGTCAGATTCGTTAACCACTGTGCCATGATGGGAACTCCTGATTTTTAGTTTTTTAAGGAACCTCTATATTGTTCTTAGTGACTGCACCAGTTTACATTCCCACCAGCAATGTAGGAGGGTTCCTTTTTCTCCACAGGTTCTCTAGCATTTATTATTTGTAAGTTTTAAAATGATGACCATTCTAACTAGTGTGAGGCCGTACCTTGTAATTTTTATTTGCGTTTCTCTATTAATTAGAGATATTGAGCATCTTTTCATGTGCTTGTTGGCCATCTGTGTCTTTTTCGGAGAAAGTCTATTTAGGTTCTGATTTTTTTTTTTCTTTTGTCTTATTTTTTTGGGCCGCACTTGCGGCATATGGAGGTTCCCAGGCTAGGGGTAACCAGAGCTGTAGCTGCCGGCCTGCACCAGAGCCACAGCAACGCAGGATCCAAGCCGCGTCCACGATCTACACCACAGCTCACGGCAATGATGAATCCTTAACCTGCTGAGTGAGGCCAGGGATTGAACCTGCAGCCTCATGGTTCCTAGTTGAATTCATTTCTGCTGCACCACAACGGGAACTCTGGGTTCTGATCATTTTTGATGGCATCGTTTTGATTTTGTTTTTGTTTTTTTATATTAAGCTGTATAAGCTGTTTGTATATTTTGGAAATAAATCCCTTGTTGGTAGCATCATTTGCAAATATTTTCTTGCAGTCCATCTTTTTTTGTTTTGTTGATTCCTTTGCTGTGCAAAAACCTTTAATTAGGTAACCTGTATTTTTGTTTTTATTTTCATTACTCTATGAGACAGATCCAAAAAAGTATGTTGCAGTGATTTATGTCAGAGTGTTCTGCCTATGTGTTCCTCTAGGAGTTTTATAGTATTCAGCCTTACATTTAGGTCTTTAATCCATTCTGAGTTTATTTTTGTATATGGTGTTAGAGAATGTTCTAATTTCATTCTTTCACATATTGTTGCCCCATTTTCCCAGCACTTCTTGTTGAAGAGACTGTCTTTTCTCCATTGTGTATCCTTGTCTCCTTTGTCATAGATTAGTTGACCGTAAGTACATGGGTTTATTTCTGGGCTGGTCTTGTTCCATTGATACATATGTCTTTTTGTGCCAGTACCATGCTGTTTTGATGACTGCAGTATAAAGTCAGGGAATGTGATTCCCCCAGTTCCATTCTTCTTTCTCAAGATTGTTTTGGCTATTTGGGGTCTTTTGTGTTTCTATACAAATTGTAAAAATTTTTGTTCTAGTTCTGTGAAAAGTGCCATTGGTAGTTTGATAGGGATTCCATTGACTCTGTAGATTGCCTTGGGCATAATGGTCATTTTAACAATATTGATTCTTCCAGTTCAAGAACACAGTATATCTTTCCATCTGTTTTTGTCATCTTCACTTTCTTTTGTCATTGTCTTAAAGTTTTTGAAGTATAGGTTGTTTACCTTCTTAGATAGGTTTTTCCTGGATATTTTATTCTTTTTGATGCCATAATAAAGGGGATCATTTCCTTAATTTCTCTTTCTGACGTTTCATTGTTAGTGTATAGAAATGCAGTAGGTTTCTGAATATTAATTTTGAATCTTAACTAACAAATTCACTGATGAGTTCTAGTAGTTTTCTGCTAGCACCTTTAGGATTTTTGTTGTATAGTATCACGTCATCTGCAAACAGTGACAGTTTTACTTTGTCCTTAACAATTTGAATTCCTTTTATGTCTTTTTTTTTCTCTGACTGCTGTGACTAGGGCTTCCAAAACTATGTTGAATAAAAGTGGTGAGAGTGGGCATCCTTGTCTTGTCCTAATCTTAGAGGAAATGCTTTCAGCTTTTTACCGTTGAGTATGATGTTAGCTGTATTTTTGCCATATATGGCCTTTATTATGTTGAGGCATGTCATATGTGGCCTTTATTATGTTGAACTATGCCCACTTTCTGAGGAGTGTTTATCATAAATGGATGTTGAATTTTATCAAAAGTTTTTTCTGCATCTATGGAGATAATCATATAGTTTTGAGTCTTCACTTTGTTAATGTGATGTTTCACACTGATTGATCTGCATAGAAATGTCTCTTAATGTGTATTTTACTCAGTACTTGCTAGGTGCCACTGTCCCAAGTTAGGGGATGAGGGGATAATGAAGGCAAAAATGTCAAAAGGAATGGATAGTTGCAGAGGAGTGGTGAGAAGATGGGATGAAGGGTTGGGGAAGGCATCAAGGAGGAGGTATTATTTCATAGGCACCTCGAATGATTTGTTTGGCCCAATTAAAGGTAGGACAAATTGGCTCTTAGGTGGGAATGAGTCTGATATATTTGGCCTCGCTACGGCAGGTTAGTGAAGAAGGTTCCAGACTGTACTTAATTTCACCTGGGGAGTGAGAAGCAACTATGTCTTCTGGGGACAGTTAAGGTAAGTTTTTGGGAAATCGGGTTGGTGGTAATCTGCAGGGTGGATTGAAGGAAGGGGAGATTGAATTCAAGGAGACCAGTTAGGAGGTAGTTAGAGAATCCAGATGATAGGTGATGTTGCTCCAGATTATGATGGATAAGTGAAACACTTAAAAGGAAGGTTTTGATGAGACATGGTGACTTGGTGTGTCATGGTTGGATTTATGTAAAAGAGTAACGGTTTCTAGCCCAGGTTACTAAAAGAGAAGTTATGAGTAGGGGAGTTAATATAAATAGTTAGATTGGAATGTGAAGGTGGTGTGGGGGCATAAGTGAAAATTTTAGTTATGTTTGAAGAGATATGTGCAACAGCCAAGCTTAATGATTAAAATCTAGACTAAAAGTCAGCTGCAGCGATGAGATTGGATCAGAGGGCAGATGCTGTGTTTTGGGTTGAAGCTTAATTATGGTTTTGGGAGGCCCACTTCCCTCTTGAATTTAGGAGGCTGAAGGAAAAAAGAATGAATGTGAATGATTGTGAGTGTTTTGATTTCCAGTGTTTAGAAAGTCAGCAGAAACATTGAGAATTTCAATGTCTTTCAATGAATTTCAATGACTTTCTAAGGAGGCCTTAGTGTAAAGTGCCACAAAGTATCTTGTCTCAGGAAGCCTCCTTTTTAAGGACAGACTGGTGTATGGGGTAATTCTTTTAAGCAGGAGTTGAATCTACCAAGCGCATCATCAGTGTCTGAATTTTTTTCCAGGAATATTGGTAATATTTGTACTGTTATGGTTATTATTATATCTTGAAAAAATCTTCTATATGAAGCATTCTAGATAAGTTGTTTATACTACACACCCATGCTCCAGGGTAAAAGTAAATTCACTTTCAATACTATGAAATGCTTTTCATAGCATTAGCACCATGACTATACTTTAAAGTCATGTTCTGTTCCGCTTCACCTACCACCCATCAATATAGCACTATAAATAATCAGATAATCAAACGTACAAAATAAATATTCTCCGAAAGCTTCATGAAACTTGCTGTCGTGATTTTTTTTTTCTTCACTTTTTATAATCTGGAGCCATTTATTTACGACGGAGGAGAGGATAAAGAACAACTAGAAGTAAAATCATGTAGCCCTGAACTTATTTTATTGTCATTGTTAGTTGAAAAACTATTGAGATTAGAAAGAGCAGTTATTTTATTCCTGGGCTTCTTTGCTGAAGTTAAAAGGGTGATTTCTGTCAGTATGTTTGAAGTCAGTCTTGTGGGAAAATACTTTTCCCTGACTTTATTACGCTTTTAATGGACATGTATGGGTAAGCTCGTGATGTGTGCTTTACATAAGCCTAAACTTTCTTTGGGGATTGCCTCCGCATTCTTCCAGATCTGTTAGGGCTTGATATTTTTAAAAGCCATGGAAGCAATAAACAGGAACAAATTGATAATAAATACAATATGGTTGGATCTCTAAAACATTGATGCTAAAAAGCCAGACACAAAGGAGTACATACTATATGATTCTGTGCACATGAAGTTCAAGAAAAGGCAAAACTGCTGATGGCCCGTGAGTGTTAAGTCTAGAGGTGATGGAGTTTTTTGTTTTGTTTTGTTTGGTTTGCTTTTTAGGGCCACGCTTGTGGCATATGGAGGTTCCCTTTCTAGGGATCGAATCAGAGCTACAGCTGCCGGCCACAGCCACAGCAACGTGGGATCTGTGCCTGCAGCCGACCCCACAGCTCACCACAATGCCAGATCCTTAACCACTGAGTGAGGCCAAGGATCAAACCCACATCCTCATGGATTCTAGTCGGGCTTGTGACTGCAGAGCCCCAGTGGAAATTTCCAAGGTGATGGAGAGATTATCCTCAAAGGGGCGCGGGAGAACTTTTTGAAGTTATAGAAATGTTTTGTATGTTTATTGTGGTGGTTATACAAGTGTGTACTTTTGTCACAGGTCATTAAACTGTATACAGAAACTGGGTACGTTTTATTATCTGTAAAACAGCAGCCAGGAAATTCCTGTGTGGCACAGTGGGTTAAGGATCTGCCATTGCCACAGCTGTAGTAGAGGCTGCAGCTGTGACGTGGACTCGATCCCTGGCCTGGGAACTTCCACTTTTGCCTTGGATGCTGGCAAAAAAAAAAACCCAGCAAAACAAAGACCAGCCCCCAAGGTTTTTCAGCAACAAGGACAAGTTGGACAGCAGAATGGGACTTGATGGATTGGATTCTGTTCAAAGGTTTTCATGGTGAATTGACCTTTTTTTGTTTTTTTCTCCCAACAGAAAAGCTATATAACAATGGTGATAGCTTTTCATGTGTCTTGACAGGGAGTTATCCATATGAGAAGGTGATTGAATTAATGCAGTGATTTTACTACATTTGAAATAGAAGTAAAGGGTGTCCCACTGTGGCGCAGTGGGTTAATGATCCAGCTGTCTCTGCAGCATTGCCGGTCCAACCCCCAGCCCAACGCTGTAGTATGGGTCGCAGATGTGGCTCGGATTTGATCCCTGACCTGGAAACTTCCATATGCCACAGGTGTGGCCAAAAACGGGGGGGGGGGGGGGGGGGGGGAAGAAGCAGAAGTAAATGTGTATGTGTGTATAAAATCAACTAAAAACGTTCTAATATTTAGTGGGGTTTTTTTTTTAATGTCTTGTTTGCTGGTTTCAGAAGTCATTTGAGAAATTTAAAGGATTTTAGAAATGAAAAAGGCTTTTAAAGAATATTTAAATAGTAATTTAGCCTAGTTGGAAAGACTTGGGAGTTCAATATATTATCCATAGAATAATCATTCCCTTAAACATTAGGTCTTTTCTCATCTGTCTGTCTGTCTCTTTTGTTTATTTATCGGTCTTTCTGTCTTTTCAGGGCCGTACCTGAGGCCTATGGAGGTTCCCAAGCTAGGGGTCAAATCAGAGCTATAGCTGCTGGCCTACCCCACAGCCACAGCAACACCAGATCCCAGCCAAGTCTGTGACCTACACCACAGCTCACCCCAACACCAGATTCTTAACCCATTGAGCGAGGCTAGGGATCGAACCTGCATCCTCATGGTTGCTAGTCAGGTTTGTTAACCACTGAGCCAGGATGGGAACTCCTCATCTGTCAATTTATATATGAATAATTGATCTGAAACATAAACTGTGCTTTTCTCTTTTTTTGCTCTTTGAATGCATCTGATTTTATTTATGTTTTAGGTTGTTATAATACACTAAGTTTTGAGTTGTAGATTATAATGGTATTTAAAGCACGTCCTTTATGCCAGGCACTGACCTATGCAGTTAACCTGCACTGTCTTGTTCAGTTACTGCAACAGCTCTGTGATGCAGGTGCTTTTATTTCTCCTCTCTCTTAGATGAATACATCATGGCTTTGAGGAAATTAAATAATTAGGGTCAGGGTGACACAATTAAGTGGTTTGAGCAGACATTTGAATTCAAGTTTATTTTGTGTTAATGCCCATCCCCCTCCCCCCTTTAATGTAAAAAGTCTTGAGAGGGAGAGGGATGGTTTAAAAGAAAGAGCATGACTTGGGGTTTCTGCAGATTCTGTGGCCCATAATGAATGTATCTTTGATACCAAGGAATCTGGTATTTCCAGCTTTTGACAGCGCATGATGGCAGGATCTGACTAATGGTCATGATGGCCTTTGACAATGAGGTTTCTGTCATTCCTAAAGTCTTTCGTCCAGCAGTCTGGCTCTTTGCCTTCAGGAGCCCTTTTCTCCTTTCTCTTCCTCAGTCCTCGCATCTTTATGTCATTGTTTCAAGTCAGGCTCCTTAAGAAGGCCTCAGAGGAATTCTCACATATTCTTAAGAGTTTGTTTATACTCTTTTGTACTTGAAAATTATTTTTGCTGTATGTAAAGTCTATGAGAAACATTTTCTTTCTTTGTATATCTTAAAATATCATTGTTTTCTGGCATAGAGCAATGCTGTCAAAGTTTGATGACAA
Organism: Phacochoerus africanus; assembly: GCF_016906955.1. Classification (NCBI taxonomy): domain Eukaryota; kingdom Metazoa; phylum Chordata; class Mammalia; order Artiodactyla; family Suidae; genus Phacochoerus; species Phacochoerus africanus. Next base: position 100,827,874 of record NC_062548.1, on the reverse strand, counting down.
TCTGATATAGCCTGAATGCATATTCTTCACAGTTCAGATATGCATGTAATCTAATTTTTAGAACACATTGTACATATCCAAACAGTGATAGGTTTTTGTTTTCCCATTAAATTTGCAACTGAAGTGAAATGCTACTGTCAACAAAGCTGTTTCCACTTTATGACCTACTTTTAATTTATCGAAAGACTAAGGGGGGATTAAGAAGTGGTACGATTGCCCCAAATTTGAAATTTCTAGCTATGCTTTTGAGTTAGAACAAGAAAATATAAATTAAACATGATGAACTTCACTTATAAATTAATTTCATAAAATCTGACTTAACTGAATTGTTTTCATGATCTAATCCAGAGTTGTGGTTTCCAAATTTGGGGGGGGGGTTCTTAAAACTGCCCAGCATATTCCCATCAGTTATTATTTCAAAAATCTTAAGCAAATGCCACTCTTATGCAATTCACCAGAATTGATTTGGAGGCGGAAAGAACTCTTGATTTAATTCTGAAAGCATTGAGCATTGGAAGGAAGATGGAGAGCCAAACGTTGTTTACTAAAGGGGAAAAGTATTCTTCTTTGCTTCTCATTCAAGCAGGCTAGTGTTGGATTTGATGCAGATATTTGCAAAAGAAGGTGCTCTTTGAGGCTCTGGATTGGTATTAGTGCTAGTGACTCTTCCAGCATCATTTCAAGCATGAGGGATTTTATTACTACTATCATTAATTTTAGTGATGTTACAGTAGTAAAAGCTGCTAATTAGGCTTTGTTTCAACCTTAGGCTGGTGGTGAAGAGTATTTGACTACATCATAGAAACATTTTCTTGTTAACACTTAGCAGAATATATGGCTTCAGTTAAATTTAGAATATAGAAAGAGGCACTGTCCAATGCACTTCAGGTGTATTAGCATTTAAATTCTCACAACTCTCTGAGGGTAGCTATTAGTCCCTGCATCTTATTGAAACTGAGGCACAGGAAGGGTTAAGTATTTTGTAGGAGATAAATGCAAGTCCAGGCAGTTTGGCTCTAGAATCTCTCCTTTGTTGTTGTTGTTGTTTTAGGGCTGCACCCATGGCATACAGAGGTTCCCAGGCTAGGGGTTGAAGTTGCCAGCCTACGCCAGAGCAATGCAGGATTCGAGCCCTTCTTCGACCTTCACCACAGCTCACAGCAGTGCGGATCCATAACCCACTGAGGGGGGCCAGGGATCGAACTGCGTCCTCATGGATACTAGTCAGATTCGTTTCCACTGAGCCACGATGGGAACTCCCTCCAGCCCCATTCTTAAACTCCAAAAGATTTTTTTTAATTTTTAAAAATTATGGTTCACATAAAAGTTACCATCTTAACCATTTTAAGATATACAGTGGTGTGAGGTATGTTCATATCATTTTGCAACAGATCTCCAGAACCTTTTCATCTTGCAAAACTGAAACTCTATTCCCCTTAAACAACTCTCCTTTATCCCCTTCCCTCAGACCTTGTAACCACCATTCTAATTTGTTTTTCTGAATTTGACTACTTTAGATACCTCATATTAAGTGGAACCATAATTTTATATTTGTCTCTTTGTGACCAGCTTGTTTCACTTACCATAATTGTTCTCAAGGTTCATCCATGTTGTGGCATGTGACAGGATTTCCTTTTTAATGCAGAATAATTATTCATTGTATGTCGATAACCACATTTTTTTATCCACTCATCTGTCTTTGGACACTTGGGTTGCTTCTTCTGGGCTAGCCTGAATAATGCTGCCAGGAACATGGGTGGGCAAATATCTCTTTGAGACTCTGCTTTCAGTTCTTTCGTATATGTACCTAGAAGTGGGGTTGCTGGATCATATGATCATATGGTGGTTCTATTTTTAATTTTCTAAAAATCACCATATTGTCGCCCAAAGCTTTAAAGAGATTGTTTTAATTTTTAGCCATCTGAAAGTTCACAGTAACCTGTCTAAACATGAGTCTCTTCTCTGACTCCACTTTCTCTTAAGCAATAAGCTTTGAGTATTTGCATCTTCCCTCAGCTCTGAGAAATTGTTTTTTTGTGTTATTTCTTTGATAGTTAATTCCCTTGTTCTGTTTCCATTTTGTTAATCACTATGTTTCCATCTGCTTTACACCTTCCATGGATGGTGCACCTCTTACTTCCCTCTTCTCCTTCCTAAGTTGTCACTGTTTATTTTATACTTAAAAAAATTCCCGAAGTCAGCCATACAGTGAGACACCAACATCAAATGCTTTCACTGACATGTGGAATTTGAAAAAAGGACAGACTGAACTTCTTTGCAGAACAGATGCTGACTCACAGACATTGAAAACTTATGGTCTCCAGAGGAGACAGTTTGGGGGGTGGGGGGATGTGTTTGGGTTATGGGATGGAAATCCTGTGAAATTGGATTGTTATCATTATATAACTACAGATGTGATAAATTCATTTGAGTAATAAAAAAAAAAATTCCCTTTCTGGAGTTCCCATCATGGCTCAGTGGTTAACAAAACTGACTGGCATCCATGAGGATGCGGGTTCGATCCCTGGCCTTGCTCAGTGGGTTAAGGATCCGGCGTTGCCTTGAACTATGGTGTATGTCGCAGACGCAGCTCGGATCCTGTGTTGCTGTGGCTGTGGTGTAGGCCAGTGGCTACAGCTCTGATTCAACCCCTAGCCTGAGAACCTCCATATGCCACAAGTGCGGCCCTAAAAAAAGCAAAAAAACAAAATTCCATTACTAACATTTTGATGGTGTATTGGGAGGGATTGGAGGTAATAGCTGTGTTCCATGTCTTGAACTAGAAAATCGTTTATCACATGGGTTATCACTGTGAAAGATTATTTTCTTTATAAAAATATTTCACCAAAGATTAAGCTACTGTAGGGCATTTGTCTGTGCATAGGTCATTACTTGGTAATAATATGGAGAAATTGAAAAATACTGGATTTTGAGAAAGTACTGAAACTTTAATGTCTTCTTTCCTAGAGCACTTTTGTTTTTCTCCCATCTGTCCCCATTTTTAAAAGATTTTTTCTTTTCTTTTGAAAATAGTTTTAAAGAACTCTCAAAAATGTAATAGTCTGATAAAGTTAAATGAGTTGATCTAATATTTACAAGTGTTAGACTAGGCTTCTGTTAAAACAGAAGTGACGTTTATTTTGGCTAAACAGTTTCTGTTCTACATGTGTGTTTACAATAGCATTTTCACACTCCATAAGTCGAACAGAGCAAGTACTCATATTTTTGGATTGCCTAAATTTTGCTCTTAACATTTGTCAAGGAAATGGGTATTAGTGACCATTTAGTAATGAAAGAAATTTTTGCAGAATTATTGTATTGAAAATTTAATGAGACATGTATGCCACTCTTTGAACAGCATGAAAATTTATGTTGATTCTTGACATAAGGATCCAGGATTTAATGGACATTAAATTTTGCTGTTTGCTTCAATCCACTCAAAAAAAAAAAAAGAAAATATTACCCACTTTTATCTGAATATTATCTCATTCCATCTCCTCTTCCTTAGAAGTAACTGTTATCAGGTTGATCTTGATAGTAGTTTTAGTTTTTATGCCTTTGCTGTATATTCACACATCTCAACCCGTCTGTTGTTTTATAAGTTTTATAATTTTACGTCGATAGTGTCCCACTGTCTGTATTCTTTCCCAGCTAGCTTTCTTTTTGAGATTTATGCACGGTGATACATTTAGGTGTAACCCATACTGTTAACTTCTGGAGAATGTTAACATTGCAAAGGCATCACCACGTGCTTCTCCTTGTGTGTAGATGAGAATTCCTCCAGGGCAAATACACTATAACCCAGCAATTCCGGAAGAAGTTATGTACATCTTTACCAGATATTACTCTGAGATTTCTGTTGCTGTCTGGTTCCTGATTCTCTGTGTGTGACCTGTTTTTTCCCTCTGGGAATTTTCAGGGTTTTTATATTACTAGTGTTTTGAAATCTCAGTTACCTTTTTTTGTTGTCATTGTGGTTGTATTTTCATCAGTTTTGCTAGGCACTTTTAATCTTGACACGTTTTTTAGTGCTGGGAAACTTTTCTGAATCATTTAGTTGATAAATTTTTTTCTCTTTGTTTTTCTTGTTATTTTTCTAGAATATTTGTTGGACTGTCCAAAAACATTCTTAGTTTTAGTCTGTCCAGTTTTTCAGTCTTGTTTTTGGCCAGGGGTGAGGTGAGGTGCAGAAAATCCGTTTTGGGTTGTTTTTCCAACTTGATTTTGTAGCCTTTTATTGAGGCTCCCCTTCCCCCATTTTAGTTCCTAAGAGTACATTATTTTTCTCTAAAAAATTTTTTGTTATAGCATCTCATTCTTGTTTCATGAATACAATACTCTTATTTCTCAGATTTTTTTTTCTAGTCTGTCTCTCGTTCCTCTTTGTTTTTGGTTCTGTTTGTCATGTATGTTTTCCTTCAATGTCTGGTAATCATGTTTAAGTTTGGAAGCCTGTGTGAAAGGACAGGGATGGGTAGGCCTCCCTGTAGGATGACCTGACAATTTTATTGAGAGTTCCTGTAAACGGTAATCTGTAAGAGACTGCTCAGTTTCCTCAGAGGACAGAAGAACTGTTGCCTGCCTGAGGTTTTTAAGATTTCTGGAAGTTGAGTTGGGAAAGAAGGCTGAGGGTTTCAGCATTCTGTTTATTATGCAAATTTATCACTTGAATCTCTGGTTTTCAGTAAGGCTTTTTATTATTCTGGCTGTCAACTAAATCTGCTGTCTCTAAATCCAGATCCTTTGTCATTCAGCCTTTTCAAAGTAAACCTCCAGTCTTCTCCCATGTGTGGTAGTTTTTTTTGTTTTTTGTTTTGTCTTTTTGCCATTTATTGGGCCGCTCCCTCGGCACTTGGAGGTTCCCAGGCTAGGGGTCGAATCAGAGCTACAGCTGCCGGCCTACACCAGAGCCACAGCAATGCCAGATCCAAGCCACGTCTGCAACCTACACCACAGCTCACGGCAACGCCAGATCGTTAACCCACTGAGCAAGGGCAGGGACCGAACCCGCAACCTCATGGTTCCTAGTCGGATTCGTTAACCACTGCTCCACAAGAGGAACTCCTGTAGTAGTTTTAATCCATGTTTGCAAATTGTTTTTTAATTCTCCTGTGTGAGAGGTGATATATGTGTCCCTTCTCCTTGAATCTGAACTGGCCCTAGTAACTTGCTTATAATCTACAGCATGTAGCACTGGTGATACTCAGAAGAGCCTTCTGCTTGATTCTCTTGGGACATTCTCTTTGGGAAAAGCCAGGTGCCATGTAAGAAGTCTGACTCCCCGAGATGGTCAGACTGGAGAGACCACCTACAGGCATTCCTGGGAACATGTTCCAGCTGAATTCCTAGCCAAACATCAGCTGCCAGTCATTAAATGAGTTTTCAGGTGATCCTCCTTGGTATATCAAGGGATGGAATGGAGAGGGTAGGAGAGTGTTGGTTCTAGGACCCCCATGGATGCTCAAGTCCCTTATGCAAAATGGTGAAGTAATAGCTTAAAACCTATGCACATCCTCCGGTATATTTTAAATCACCTCTAGATTACTTATGATACCCACCACAATGTAAATGCTATCTATGTAAATAGTTGCCAGAGCATGGCAAATTCAAGTTTTACTTTTTGGAACTTTCTGGAATTTTTTTTCCCCAAATATTTTCAGTCTGCAGTTAGTTAAGGTTGGATCTGCAGATCCAGAACCTGTGGACATGGAGGACTGACTGTATCTCCCCAGCCATTATCTGTGTGCAGCAATAAGAGAAACCCCAAGTGGGAACTGCCCAGTTGAGCCCTTACAATAATGAGCCAATACTGGTTATTATTAACTAAAGCTCACACTTAATTCAAGTTGCCTTAGTTTTTACCTAAGGTCTTTTTTTCTATTCCAGGGTCCCATTTAGGATATATGACATTTAAACATTGTAGGCTCCTCTTGGCTGTGTGAGTTGCTCAGGCTTTTTCTTTTTTTTAAAGACCTTGACAATTTTGAAGAATACTGGTCAGGTATTTTGGAGAATGTTTCTGTTGGGATTTGTCTAATGCTTTCTCATGATTAGACTGAAGTAATGGAGTTTGGGGAAGAAGACCCCAGAGACAAAGTGCTATTTTCATCACGTGTATCAAGAGAAGGTACCGTGGACAAGATGATGACTGTTGATGTTGACCTTTTTCACTGGACTGAGATAGTGCGTGTCAAGTTTCTCCACTGCGAAGTGACTCTTTTTGCCCCACTCTTGTGCTTTTTGAGAAGGAGGTTCCCAGGCCCAGTCCACACTAGAAGGGTGGGAAGTTAGAGTTGGCCTATTCTAGTGTGGAGTATCTACATAAGTTACTTGGAATTTGTCTGTTCTGGAGATTTGTCTCATTTATTCAGTCATTTGTTTTTATTATTATTTATAAATATCATGAATATTTATACTTTGGGTTATAATTCAGAACTATTTAATTTTGTTGCTCAGATTATTCCAGCTTTGTCTGTTCCCCCCCCCCCCAAAAAAAAATTGTTTGATCTGCTGTAGGCCAAGAGTGGTGAAGTAATTCTGTTCTTAATTGTTTCTGGTTCTTTACCCTTGTGTTACTGGTCGTTTTTATGTATATATTTTGAGGTGCCTTTTTTTTTTTTTTTTTTTTGCCTGCAGCATGTGGAGATTCCCAGGCTAGGGGTTGAACTGGAGCTACAGCTGCCGGCCTGCGCCACAGCAATGTCAGATCCTTAACCCACTGAACAAGGCCAGGGATCAAACCCGCAACCTCTTGGTTCCTAGTGGATTCGTTTCTGCTGCGCCATGACAGGAACTCCTATTTTGGGGTTATGTTATTCCACTTATTGAAAAATAAGACTTTTAGGAAAGACAAATAGGTCTTTAGGAGAGTAGATGGGAGTTATGATAGTCTTGTGACAGTATTTGATTTCTCATCCTAGCGCTAATTTCTCATCTCAGGTGATAGTAGTCAATATCCCCTGTTATTGGAAGCCTCCCTTGAAGGGGCATTTTTGTTCTTTTGGAAGGCTCTGCTTTTTAGACAGATGAGGGGAGTGGGGTTCAGACAAAGCCTCTTTCTGCATCTGTTGATTTTCACGTGTCTCTAAATAATTTTTATGCCGCTGGGATATAATTTGCATCCCTTTACATGTTTGAAAGAACGACAGTTTAGAGATAAAACACTGCTGTCATGCTCTGCTTCCTTGAAATCTGACACTGCGCCACTTCCCTGTGCATTGCACTCTGGAAGACTGAAACTAGCCTGATTTATCTACTCTTCTCCTGCTTAAGTGGCTTTGTTTAAAGAGGTTTGAGAGAGAGTGAGGGATTGAATTCTCATGGGCTTCTTTTTTTTCTTTTTGTATTTTTAGGGCCCCACCTGTGGTATATGGAGGTTCCTAGGCTAAGGATCAAATCAGAGCTGTAGCTGCCGCCGGCCTACACCACAGCCATCCGAGCTGCATCTGCAACCTACACCACAGCTCATGGCAGCGGATCCTTAACCCAGTGAGGGATCAAATCCGTGTCCTCATGGATCATACTCGTGAGGTTCGTTAACCACGGAGCCACGACAGGAACTCCCTCATGGGATTCTTTATTTGCTTTTAAAATTGAATAGCTTAAATATAGTGTGCTGTTTTTTCCCTGACTTAAATTGTAAATGTGTTTTCCCCAGATCCTTTGTAGACAGGGCTGTTTCAATCCTGTAGATGAGGGTTGTCAACCCCAGCACTGTGAACATTTGAACTGTTAATCCTTTGCTGCAGGGCTGTCCTGTGCATCATAGGATGTTTTACAGTCTTCCTGACCTATTCTATACTCTTTAACTAGACGTCTGTAGAATTGCCTTCCCGTATCAGTTGTGACATTGCCAGAAGTCTTCTGGGGGCCAGAATCTGTCCTGGTTGAGAACCACTGCTATAGATTTATTCCATTCTTTTGTTGTTAGAAACGCAAGTTATTTTAATATTCAGTAAAATAACACCAAAATGAACATCGTTATACAGAGATTTTTCTTTTTTGATCTGTTGTTGTGAATTACATTAATGATTTCCAAATACATAATTGTTTTTCTATTCCTATTATAGAGGATTATTTTTTAAAATGCTGATAGATTCTATTTGTTAGTATTTTTAATTATTAAAATAATAACAATATTTATGTACAATTGGGGTTATTTCCTTAAGATAACATCTCAGAAACAGAACCACTGGGTCACAGTTTCCAATTACTATATAATTTTGCTGTTGTTAGGATACATTTCTAAGTCACTCTAGCATGATTGGCAAAAAAATCACACAGGGAGATTTTTCCATAGCCATTTTATAAGCATTGCTTTATCCAACACTTTGGTTGGTATGGGATGTTCTGCTAACCTGAGACCTACCTATTACTTTAAATTTTTTAAAAATAAACTTTAAATTTGGGGGAGTTTCCATTGTGGTACAGCAGAAACGAATCTGGCTAGCATCCATGAGGATTCAAGTTCACTCCCTGGTCTCGTTCAGTGGGTCGGAGATACAGCGTTGCCATGAGCTGCGGTTTAGGTCACAGAAGTGGCTCAGGTCCTGAGTTGCTGTGGCTGTGGTGTAGGCTGGCAGCTGTAGCTCCGATTTGACCCCTAGCTTGGGAGCTTCCATGTGCTGCAAGTGAGGCCCTAAAAAGCAAAAAAGGAAAATAAAAAGAAAAAATTTTAGATTTTCAGAAAAATTATAAAGGTAGTACAGAGAATTACTGCATACCCCTTAACCAGTTTCTTCTATGTCAATTCTTACATTACTATGGTGTATTTGTCTGAACTAAGAAACCAACGTTGATACTGTTCTATTAACTAGACTCCAGACGTTATTTGGATTGCACCAGTTTTCTAGTAATTCCCTTTTACATCTAGTACCCTTGCCTTTTGAGTCCTCATACATTTTTATAACTATCTTAGATTTTTAAAAAAGAAGGAAAAAGTTTTTAATGCATTAATCACTTAAGCCTTGAGTTGAGGAAGGCAAGCTCTAGGCTAGTCTGCTTTGGTTTGAATCCTGACTTGCCACTTAAAGTTGTATCATCGGGGTGTCTCACTTTTCTCAGTTGTAAAGTAAGCACATTAATAGTGCTAAAGGATATAGTGCACATCAGTTGCTTAAATAAAGCCTTGCATGTGGAGCTTGCAAAAAGAAAACCCTAAACTAGTAGTTTCCACTAGTTTTTTTTGGGGGGGGGGTTGTTTGTTTGTTTGTTTTTTAGTCAAAAGAACAACACATGGTAGTCTTCAGAAGCTCTTGAGAAAAATCTTGTCCAGGGGCCTGAGGCATCCCTGACACCATCTCTTCTTTGTGATAGGAAGCCAGTGGGATTGATAATCAAGAGTGTGCTTTTCTTAATCAAGGCTTGCCAAGGTCCACGTGCTCCCTCTAAGAACTAGTGTGCCAAAATGTAGAAAGAAGAGGGGGAATTTTGCTGTATCTGAATGTCCTTTGTTGAAATTTTGTGACTTGCCTTGTGTAAAGATTTTTGGTTAAACATCTCTGAGAATTTTTGCTTTTTTGATATGTTTTTTAAAGGGTAGAATTTAAATGAGCTGATGTTTGTGAGACATTTAAAATGGTGCCACATCAATCCCTGGCCTTGCTCAGTGGGTTAAGGATCCAGTGTTGCTGTGAGCTGTGGTGTAGGTCACAGACATGGCTTGGATCCTGTGTTGCTGTGGCTCTGGCGTAGGCTGGCGGCTACAGCTCCAATTCGACCCCTAGCCTGGGAACCTCCATATGCTGCGGGAGCGGCTCAAGAAAAAGGCAAAAAGACAAAAAAAATTAAAAAATAAAAAATAAAAAAAATAAAACAGTGCCACAGAAGGAGCATTGTGGAAGTATTTGTTTAATCTTCAGTGCCTCAAATAGGATAAAATTATGATTATTTTTTTTACAGTGAACCTCTGGAGGAAAAATTAATTGAAATAGTAAGAGATGAGAGGACAATTAATCCTCTCAGGTTAGTCACCTGGTTGTCCCAGAAAGAGCTTGGTTTCTGACCAAATTTCTCTGAAGTTTGCCCTATCACACTGTTGAGACAGCAAAAGATTCTTAACCTTTGGCCACGGGGCTGGTGAAAGCATGAGTACTATATGGCATTTATAATTATGAGGGAATAAAGATAAAATTAAATGGTTCAAGAATTTTTTTCCTAACATATGCTGCAATTTAAATGTCATTACAATTAAAAGAATCTACCTGTGGTTGCTCAGGAAGAAGTCTTAATTTTGGTAGGACCTAGAGAGATAGCATTAAATTAGCTTAAAAATTCTGGTGATGACATACTTAAAGGTGAAAATAAGTATAAATTGATCCTCCATATACATGTCACTCTACTTCAGTAATTATTGACATAGAGCCAATTAAAGATAGCATTTTTATTTTACTTTTATTGAAATATAGTTGACTTACAAAGTTGTGTTAGGTTCAGGTGTACAGCAAAGTCAGTCAGTTGTACATAGACACATATCCATTCCTTTTCAGATTCTTTTCCCATGTAGCTTATTGTGCAGTATTGAGTAGACCTCCTTGTGCTGTACAGTAGGTCCTGGTTACCTACCTGTTTTATATATAGTGGTGTGTATCATCAGTCTAACAGCAACTGTATTCATTTTGTATATTTTCCTTTATATGTACAAGTTTTACATTATTACATGAGTACAAATATTTTTTGTGTTATTTATGTTTCTATTAGCAGTAATCATCTTAGTGGAAATTACAGTTTTTATTTTATGCACCTTAACTCCCCCTTCTTTGTTTAGTTGCTCCTCTTTCCATATTCTGTTTTGACCTTAGCTTGGAAAGGGCACTGATGTTTTTATGTTGCAGTGGACACCAAGATAATGATGCATCTTGGTTTCTGTGTATTTATAAAGAATAGACCTCTTCTAATATAGAGATTACTTTTTTTTCTTTCCTAAATCTTTTCTGGGGGAATGACTGTAAATTTTGAAATGTTGAATGATTGAAGGACAACTGAACTCCAGTTTTTAACTTAATTGCATTCTTTCAGCATCCCTAGTAAATAATCTTTTAAAACATGTCTTAATGTTAACCAGATACCTGCTAGATCTGCCCTCCGGAATAAATGAATAAACCATTTCTTCTTTTACAAAGACTCAGTATTCACTCCAGCCCTGTTAGGACTTAATACCTCCTCTCTAGTCTAAGCAGTTTCAACTTCAGTGTTTGTTATATGATGTGTTTTTTGAGCTGCCTGCTATTCTCATTCTTCTGCTTAAGGGATATATTTTCATTTTGTCAATATCCCTCTTAAAATGTGATCCTTAGAACAATGCTTTATATACTTGGCAAGTCAGAATACTTGAACCTTATACTAATCTAGACTGTTAGGTTTTGTTTTTTTGCTTTATTTTTTTTATAGTGAGCTTGCGCTGGGAACCAGGGTTCAGCCATTTTCATTTGCGATAGGCCTTTGGTAATGTGAGCGTTGTCAAATGCAGATTATTTATAGTAAGCCAGCTACTTCTTTTGGTGCTCACTTGCTCATTCATTCATTCCATAAATATTTATGGAGTGCTTATTACTACGTGCCATGCGTAGATTTAGTCATATTGGCAACAAACAAGGCAGATGTAGTTTCTCTTCTCTTGGAAACTACATTCTGGTTGGTGTCAAAAAAGTAAAGAATTTAATGACAAACAGTTCCAGCAAGCTGTGAGTAAAATAAAGCTGGAAAATGAATTGTGATGGTGTTTGGAGAATACCTTTTTTTTTCTTTTTCTTTTTTTTTTTTTTTGGTCTTTTTAGGGCTACACCCACGGCATATGGAGGTTCCCAGGCTAGGGGTTGAATCAGAGCTGTAACTTCTGGCCTGCACCACGGCCACAGCAATGCGGATCCGAGCCACGTCAGTTCATGGCAATGCCGAATCCTTAACCCACTGAGCAAGGCCAGGGACCGAACCTGTGTCATCGTGGATGCCAGTCAGTTTGGTTTCTGCTGAGCCACAATGGGAACTCCCTGGAGAATACTTTAGATTGGGTAGTCAGGAAAGATCTCTTTGAGTTGACAGCTGGACCGAGATCTAAATGTCAGGAAGAAGCCAGCCCTCTAAGTATGGGAGTGAAGAGGTAAGGGGGATTTCAAGGAGAGAAGACAGTAAAAACAAAAGTCCAGCGATGGGGAACAAGCTTAACATGTTGAGGGAACAGAAAAAGTCCACAGTGGCTAGAGAGCATAAGTGATGGTGGAAGAGTTCTGGGAAGTAAGGTTGAAGAAATAAATGGGGATGGAGGAGAGTATCAAAGCTTAGAGGGCTGTAGTAAGTTTGGATTTTCTTCCAAATTCTTTGGGAAGTTAAGAGTGACATGATTTCATTATGTTAGAGAAAGATCACTCTGGAGAATGAATTATAGAGGCAAAAGTGGAAGCAGAGCCACTAGTGAGGAGGTTATTGTAGGAGTTTAGGCAAGAGATGATGGATCACTTTGACTGGGATGGTGCAACTACAGATGGAGAGATGTGGGCTGATTTGGGTTATATTTGGAGATAGAATTGATAGGGTTTGTTAATGAAATAAATGATGTGTTAGAAAGTAGAGTCAAGGCTCTGACATACAGATATTTTTGTTCATGTGAGGAAACAGATTTGTTTCAATTCCGGGGACAAAAATCTGGCATATTTTAAATGTTTACTATGGTGTGTGTTGTTGGTTCAGAGAATGGAGCCAGACAGCTTGGTTACAATAGTTCTGCTTCCTACCGTGGACAAGTTACTTGCCCATTATGTGACTTAGTGCCCTCATCTATAAAATTAGGACTATAATAATATCTACCTTACAAGGTTGTCGCAAAGATTAAATGAACTGATTGATCAAGGATCTGATACCTTGTCACATTAAAGAGCCTACGTAAAAGTTGGCTTTATTTATTTATTTATGGTCTTTTGTCTTTTTAGGCTCGCACCCATGGCATATGGAAGTTCCCAGACTAGGGATCGAATTGGAGCTACAGCTGCCGGCCTACACCTCAGCCACAGCCACACGGGATCAGAGCTGATCTGTGACCTACACCACAGTTCATGACAATGCCAGATCCTTAACCCACTGAGCAATGCCAGAAATTGAACCCATGTCCTCATGGATCCTAGTTGGGTTTTCGTTAACCACTGAGCCACTAAAGGAACTCCAGCTTTTATTATTTAAAATGTTTCTGCAAGGATAATTTCGAGTCTACATAATGTTAGTCATGCACTGACTTTGTACACCAATTCCTATGTAAGATGTAATTTTACTCTTTAATAGCAACTTTGGATTTTTTGTTTTTCCTCAGGGACAGCTGTACTTTTTTTATATTGCCATTGTGAAGATCTGAAAAAATTGTTTTGTGTTTTCCTATAGCTATATGTTGCTAGCTAAAATCTGCTTAATATTGCATTTATATCAAGTCTTTCAGAGTATACTTAACACTGCAGTACCTTACACTGAAGAAATGTCTTGCAAGAGGTATCAGAAATACTGGATTTTGTTAACGTGCCTCATAATACAGCTTTTATATTTGTGTCCAGGGAAATATCTATTAATCCTATTTCCATAAAATTATAAAATGCAGCTGGAGAATTTTTTTCACCTCTTACAGAAGCGCAGCTCACTTGTGTAGAATTTGATACTTTTATAAACATAGCCATACTAAATACAGTCTTGTTCTAAATTTTCCCTTCCATTAGTGGTATATACACTTCTTTATGAATTTATGATGTGATTTGCCATAGTTCGATGCTGTCTTTTAGAGACTTAATTACATCTCAGTTTTTTATCTTGCATCGAGTGTAGAATTCATGCTGTGTATTTATTTTTACTGACAGGATTCACCAGTAGGTTTACTGCTTTAAGGACATGACAGTATATTAAAATGAACAGGATGTAACTTCTGGCTCTTAATGGCTCACTCACTGTGTCAGTATGAGTGAGTGTTGCTTTGATTTGTTGGCAGAGGAATAAACCTTTGGTTACCAATATATTGATATTTATAATGGTTTACATTTTTATAGGATATAGCTTTTGATTGCTAAAGGTTTCACTATAAAAGAATTCTCCTAGTTGAAATAACATTCATTAAATGGTATTAGGTCGAAGCAATTTAATTTTTATTACATTTACCTGATTTAAAATGGAAAAGGTATAACATAGTATTTAACGGAGAGTATCTTTCATTCTTGTCCTCCGTCCTCTTTATTTTTTTTAATTGTAGGGTATTATGCTTTAAATAAGTGTAGGAGTAAAAACCTGTAGGTAAATTTTTAGAGTTTGGTTGAAGAGTTTGTGCAAATGTAATTTTGGTAGATTTTATTAAATTGCCTTCCCCTGAGATTGTACCAGTCTGTTGGTACCAGCAGTGTATGTTTCTGCATCATCTCATTAAGAGAATGATTACCAAACCTTCAGTCTTTGCCAGTCTGACACATGAAAAATGATATCCTCATGCAGTCTTTATTTTCATTTCTTTTATGAGGATGAAGTTGGGCATAGTTTAAGATCCATTTGTGGCGGGTTTTTTTTTTTTTCTAATCATATTGGTCATTTTCTTACTGATTTATAGGAGTTTTTTTTTAGATAAGGGAAATTAGCTCATGATATGCAATCCAGTTTCTTATTTCTTATCCATGTAGTGTGCTTTTGGTTTACTTTATTCTTCTTTAGTTTTTTTTTTTTTTTTTTAATTAAAGTTACACAGTTTAAAGAACCAGATGGGTCTATAAGCTCCCCTTATGGGAGAAGCTTCCCTAGAACCAACCATTTTGAATTCTTACAGCTAATTCATTTGGAATTAATCTTCAAACTTCTGAACAACTATGCGTCTTGATTTTTTTAAGCTCTAGGAATTACCTATCCCATTGCAGAGATGAGATTTAATCACTCCACTACCCAAACACATAAATATTCCACCCCCACCTCACCCCACCGTTCCTCCTCCTCTTTTCAAGATAGGATTGCTTTTTGTTTCCTGCACGGTTTCTTGTTTTCCTTGGAGTTAACGTATTTTGTTTAGTGTACTAATCGTTACCCCAGCTGAGACCAGTGCCATTCTGATTTTTGAGCTTTTGCATGAAACCTTCTTTCTCTCTGAAAGCTTATATAGGCTCTGTCTACCTCCAGTGTTTTGAAATGTTGGTAGTGTGCCTTTGTAAGTGTCTTTTCATTCATTGTGTTTGGCACAGAGTGGATGCTCTCAATCTTGAAATTCCTGCCCTTCAGTTTGGAATTTTTCTTAGATTATTTTTAAAAATTATCTTAGATTATTTTTTAAAAATTATCTTCTGTGTTCTCTTACTCCTATTTTTGGCTTTTAAACCTCCTGGACTGATCCTCTACTGTTTTACCATGTCTGCCTTGAGCTCTGATTTCTGGGGGTTTCCTCTAGCTTTTATCTTCCCAGCCTTTTCTCTTCTGTGATTATGTTTTTACTTTATAGGAGCTCTTTTGTTCCTCTTGAATGTTCTGTTTTTCCTTTTAATAACATCCTGTTATTTCATGGATTCAAAAATCTTATCTTTCTGAAAGGAGTTTGCTCACTTACTTCCTTCCCCCCATTTTCCTTCTTCCCTTAAACTTTCTTTTCCCAACCAAATCCCTTTCTCTTCCAAGTTGCGCTTTTCTGCTTGTTTTGGCCCCCTTCTCTTCTACTAGGGAAATTCTCTGTTCCGCCATGGACCATCCACTTATATTGTAAAGTGGGCATGGAATAGCTGACTGGAAGCTCTATGCTTGTCCAGGGGATTTGTTGGCTGTGGGGTTCACTGCAGGCTCATCTGACTGACCTGTTTGAGTAACCTCCAATGTTAGCACCTTGTGATCTTTCTTCATCTAGGGCTAGGGAGATTCTAAAGGGCAGAAAAACTCTTATCTTTTGTTCGGAGGACATAAATTTGCTTCCTAGCATTTAGGGAATCAAGTGTCTGAAAAAGGTTACTCTGTCCAATAAGTATAAACTTTCACTTAATTTTATGTTTTAAGTCTAATTTCCAGCCCTCATCTCTGGTATTCTTCAGTTCCAAATGTCCTGTTTTACCTTCTGCAGAAATAAACCTTCTTTTTGGGGAGCAAGGGTTATATTCATTCGTCCATTCAGCTCCACTGAAGGAGAGAATTCTGGGGAGCCCAACTACTTCTTCAGTGCACTTTCAACCAGTCCTTTTATTTATAGCTCCAGTTTCACCTCCACTTCTAGAGGAGTTTGAGCGAGTTTGCTTCTTTCTTTCCTCGCAGCTGGCTTAGTTTTTAACTTGGCGTTCCACTAAGAGTCTTTGTTCTTCTGCTTCTCAGCCTTCACAGTTTAGTGTTGTCTCTTCACTCCCATTAACTTTATTATCTTTTTTGGATATAAAAGGTCCCTTATCAAGTTTAGTGGAATTTTAGAACAGAAGAGAAAGGTTTATGTTCAGTCCAACTTTACCTGGAAGTCCTTTACATGAAGCATTAAATTATGTAGGTAAATTGATTTAATAATTAAATTATTTATGTAAATTAATTTATTAATTAGGTAAATTAAAGTATTTAGGTAAAGCTAAATAACTCTTCGCCTTTATGATTGTTTCTTATCTGCTATCAGAGAGTTCCTTGAGAATCTGGTGAAAGTTCTGAACTCCCTCTGAGAAAAATATGCATATTTTACACATATAGTATTTTGTTCACATTTTATATTTTTAGAATTTACATTCTGTCAGTCACAGGTGTTCTCTACTGAAATGTTATTCCCTTCTTTGGTCAGAACAGTATCCAGGAACATGGAGAAGCATTGACTTCAGGTAGAATGTTAAACTAAACTTCCCCAAAAGATAGCCGTGCCGAAATAATGACGCCTTTCTTTAAGAAAAAAAGTGAAATCCAAGTTGGGCAAATAATAAAAATATAATAAAAAGTAAGTTTAATTCTGTGTGAAGGTTAAATTTCAGCAAGAAGACTGCTTTTGGTTTGAATGAAATGTTGAAATTAAAGCTTGGTTCCACATGACATGAGAACATTTAAAGTGTTGTGAATGTTAATATTTATATAAGGCTTATCATATAGCAGAAAGGTTTTTTTAGTTGCTATAGGTTTCTCGGGGTTTTTTTCAAGTCTGAATGGACATGTATACTTACACATAGTTTTCTAGACTTTCTGTTGTGTGAAGGTTTTCCAGATCATTTCCATAAAATATGTCACTCGGTCCTAATCATTTCCTCTAATAGATATTTTTGTAATTTGTATGAGAAAATTTTCATGGCCAAGCCTTACAGATGATCATATGAAATGAAACTCTTAGTAGTTAAAATGACTTTATGATGACTTTATGAGTAAAACTCTTACTTAAAAAAAAACAAACCCATGTCCATGCAGGCCGTGGCCAGTCATCTCATTTCCAGCTCTTTTTCTTAGGCCACAATTTCTCTCCTCTTTGGGAGACTCTATCCCTTTTTACTATTGCTCCTCAATATTGATCTAAGGGAGGCAAAGAGCATCAGATTGCCTTCAGTGCCCTCTCGAGAACATGGGCATGAGACTTCTCTTAATTTGACATGAGATGATTGAGATGGGAACTTTTAAACTTTATTAAAGGTAGAGGAACTCCAAAGGGAAATATACAGAGCACGATAGCCAAATACATAATCAGGTTGGTGCCTAGTCTCTGCACCACTTCATTGGTATAGTATAATTCCTGGATTGCCTTCATGTGGTGGACACCGTTTTAGCCTCCGTCACCCCAGATTCCATTCCTGGGTGCCGTCTTCCCTGAAGTCTTCTTTGAGAGAATAAGGCTCTTCTCTAGCACAGGAGTGCGGAATTTAGGGTTGTTGTGGTGTTTTTCCTTTTTTCATGAGGACTTTATCTTTTAAGTATAATATAAGAAATGTCTATTTTCTTCCTGCAATCTACTCCAGTTCCAGGGGGTATATGGCCAGAGTAAAGGCCATCTAATACATTTATCGCATTTATTGGGGATGGAAGTGTTGCTTTGTTAAACCACTTGTCTTAAACTAATTTAAAAAATAATCTAACTTTTATTTAGTACTTGGGCAGGAAAATAAAGGAACAAATTACTATTTGGGGAAGTAAATGTACACAGAAGGGCCATTAATTATACAGAGTAGCATGTGCTAAGTGCTAAGTAGAGGTAAGGAGCTAAGTGTTAATGAAGTTTATTAGAGCAACTGGGAAAAGGATTTCTGGAAAAGATAGGACCCAAATCTGACTTTTCGGGAAGGATGCAACTTTGCAAGGATGAAGGATAATTAAGGAGGGAAGACACAATTTTTTAAAATAATCATGTCAATTATGGTAGGCAGAATAGTCTGGCTTTTTTTTAAGGCTGTGTTAGACTCAATTACTACAAATGTTCAGTACAGTAAGTGTTTTTTCCATCACTTTTATATGTCTAAGTTGCTTATTATTTGAAAAACTTAAACTGTATTCTTTAATGACCTATTATTTCCTATTGTGCTGTCAGTTTTGTTTATAAATGTGATTGTAAACTGAGGGCAGCTTTGAAGTATGTCCTACTTGACTGATGAGAATAAATCAGCCACAGTCTGCCAGCAGAGGCAAAACAACTAGAACTTTATTATTTTTATGGCTCTGCCTGTGGCATTTGGAAGTTCCCATGCTAGGGGTCAAATTGGAGCTATAGCTGGGGCCTGCACCGCAGCAACACTGTATCCAAGCCACATCTGCAACATATGCCACAACTGGCCGCAAGACTGGATCCTTAACCCACTGAGCAAGGCCAGGGAACAAACCTGCATCCTCACGGGCACAATGTCAAGTTCTTAACCCATGAGCCATAACAGGAGCTCCTAGAACTTTAAAGGAATTTTTAGGAGTTTCTGCTGTGGCCCAACAGGATCAGCAGCATCTCAGCAGTACCAGGACACAGGTCTGATCCCTGGTCCAGGAACCCCATATGCTGTAGGGTGGCCAAAGGGGTGGCGGGGCAGGGGGGGTGGTGCGGCAGGAGGAAATTTTAAAACACAGTGCTTCAGATAATTTTTACTCTTTGAGTTTATTATCAAAGTTAAGTTGTTAGACAAGTGCACTATATTTATTTTTTTTAGGGATAGTACAGAGTTTTATCCATTGAATCTTGGGTGTTTTGCAAGTTGAGATTGTCCTTTTTTCATCTTCAGCAACTATGAATCCAGTTCCTTAGATGAAATTCTGTTCCCTAGATACGTTTAGGCAAAAGGGAGAATAAACCCTCTGTCACATGGATCATTTGATTTAAGGACCAGAGATGATTTCAAGTGAGCTAAAGGGGATTTTAGAAAGCAGGAACCTAATACTCAGTTTTGAAAGTGTTTTTATTGGGTTCTTTATCTGGAAGAAGTGTTAGCATCTTCTCTGTATGCACATTTGCACGTATTAGACATTATTTTGAACATTATAGTAATTTTTCAATTTACTATATGTTTCAATTAAACAACCCTTACATTTTCTTTTAACTTCATTTGGGCTTTTTTTTTTTGCTATTTCTTGGGCCGCTCTCGTGTTATATGGAGGTTCCCAGGCTAGGGGTTGAATTGGAGCTGCAGCCACCAGCCTACACCAGAGCCACAGCAACATGGGATCCGAGCCGTGTCTGCAACCTACACCACAGCTCACGGCAACGCCGGATCGTTAACCCACTGAGCAAGGGCAGGGACCGAACCCACAACCTCATGGTTCCTAGTCGATTCGTTAACCACTGCGCCACGACGGGAACTCCCATTTGGGCTTTTTTTTAATGTGAAGACTGCCCACTCTCAATCCTCAACCCCTTTCAGAGTTGATTTGTAAGCAAACTCGGAGGTATCAGAGAGGGTGTTTTTTTGTTACTATGTGGAGGCTTATTATGGAAAAGAATGTCAACTATAGAACTTTTTTACATATTTGTTCTTTTTTATTTTTATTTTTTAAAATTTTAATTATAGTTGATTTAGTTGATTATAGTTGATTTACAGTGTCTGCTGTACAGCAAAGTTTATATTCTTTTTTTTTTTTTTTCTTATTTTGTCTTTTTAGGGCCACACCTGTGGCATGTGGAGGTTCCCAGGCTAGGGGTCTAATCAGAGCTGTAGCCACCAGCCTACATCACAGCCACAGCAATGCCAGATCCCAGCCACGTCTGCGACCTACACCACAGCTCACGGCAACAATGGATCCTTAATCCACTGAGCGAGGCCAGGAATCGAACCTGAAACCTCAGGGTTCCTAGTTAGGTTCGTTTCCACTGCTCCATGACGGGAACTCCACGTTCTTTTTCTCATATCATCCTCCATCCTGTTCCATCACAAGTGACTAGATATAGTTCCCTGTGCTATACAGAAGGATCACATTGCTTATCCACTCCAAATGCAATAGTTTGCATCTGCTAACCCCAAACTCCCAATCCATCACCCTCCTGCCTCTTCCTCTCCTGCTTGGCAACCACAAGTCTGTTCTTCATGTCCATGAGTTTGTTTCTTTTCTGTAGACAAGTTCATATATTAGATTCCAGATATAAGTGGTATCATATGGTCTTTGTCTTTCTCTTTCTGACTCACTTCACTTAGTATGAGAGTCTCCATTTCCATCCATGTTGCTGCAAAAGGCATTATTTTGTTCTTTTTATGGCTGAGTAGTATTCCATTGTGTATATGTACCACATCTGCTTAATCCATTCATCTGTCAATGGACATTTAGATTGTTTCTGTGTCTTGGCTATTGTGAATAGTGCTGCAGTGAACGTAGGGGTGCATGTCTATTTTCCGATGAAATTTTTGTCCAGTTAGATGCCCAGGAGTGAGATTGCTGGATCATATGTTAGTTCTGGATTTAGTTTTCTGAGGTACCTCCATATTGTTTTCCATAGAGGTTTTACCAGTTTACATTTCCACCAACCTTGTAGGAGGGTTCCCTTTTCTCTACACCCTCTCCAGCATTTGTTATTTGTAGACTTACTAATGATGGCCATTCTGACCTGTGTGAGGTGGCACCTCATTGTAGTTTTGATTTGCATTTCTCTGAATGTTGATGTTGAGTGTTTTTTCATGTGCCTGTTGGCCATCTGTATGTCTTCTTTGGAGAAATGTCTATTCAGGTCTTATGCCCATTTTTCAATTGGGTTGTTCGTTTTTTGTTGCTGTTGAGTTGTTTGCATTGTTTGTACATTTTAGAGATTAAGCCCTTGTCAGTTGCATTGTTTGAAACTGTTTTCTCCCATTCCGTAGGTTGTCTTTTTGCCTTTTTGCCTTTTCTAGGGCCGCTCATGCAGCATTTGGAAGGTCCCAGGCTAGGGGTCTAATTGGAGCTGTAGACGCCAGCTTATGCCATGGCCACAGCAACACCAGATCCGAGCCATGTCTGCGACCTACACGATAGCTCACAGCAACACTGGATCCTTAACCCACTGAGAAAGGCCAGGGATCAAACCCGCAACCTCATGGTTCCTAGTCAGATTCGTTAGCCACTGAGCCACGACAGGAACTCCTTTTTTTTTTTTTTTTAAATGGTTTCTTTCGCTGTGCAAAAGCTTGTAATTTTGATTAGGTCCCATTGGTTTATTTTTGGTTTTTATTTCTATTGCTTTGGGAAATGGGTCTAAGAAAATATTTGTATGGTTGATATCAGCGAATGTTTTGCCTAAGTTCTCTTCTAGGAGTTTTATGGTGTCTTGTCTTATGTTTAAGTCTTTTAAGCCATTTTGAGTTTATTTTTGTGCCTGGTGTGAGGGTATGTTCTAGTTTCATTGATTTCCATGCAGGTGTCCAGTTTTCCCAGCACCACTTGCTGAAGAGACTTGTCTTTCCCATTTTATATTCTTGCCTCTTTTGTCAAAGATTAATTGACCATGAGTGTCTGGGTTTATTCCTGGCTTCTCTATTCTGTTCCATTGGTCTGTATGTCTCTTCTTGTACCAGTACCATACTGTCTTGATTACTGTAGCATTTATAATTGTCCGAAGTTTGGGAGGGCTAGGCCTTCTGCTTGGTTTTTGTTCCTCAGGATTGCTTTGGCAATTCTTGGTTTTTTATGGTTCCGTATAAATTTTTGAATTGTTTGTTCTAGGTCTGTGAAAAATGTCATGGGTAATTTGATAGTGATTGCATTGAATTTGTAGATTGCTTTGATTAGTTTGACCATTTTAACTTTATTAATTCTTCCAGTCCAGAAGCATGGACTATCTTTCCGTTTCTTTGAATCCTCTTTAATTTCCTTGATTAATGCTTTATAGTTCTCAGCATATAAATGTTTCTCCTCCTTGGTCAGGTTTATTCCTAGGTATTTAATTTTGGGGGGTGTGATTTTAAAAGGTATTGTGTTTTTATAGTCCTTTTCTAATAACTTCATTGTTAGTATACAGAAATGCAACCAATTTCTGAATGTTGATCTTGTACCTTGCTACTCTGCTGAATTTATTGATCAGTTTGGGTAGTTTTTGTATGGAGTCCTTAGGGTTTTCTTTTCTTTTCTTTTTTTTTTTTTTTTGTCTTTTGTCTTTGTTGTTGTTGTTGTTGTTGCTATTTCTTGGGCCGCTCCCGAGGCATATGGAGGTTCCCAGGCTAGGGGTCTAATCGGAGCTGTAGCCACCGGCCTACGCCAGAGCCACAGCAACGCAGGATCCGAGCTGCATCTGCAGCCTACACCACAGCTCACGGCAACGCCGGATCGTTAACCCACTGAGCAAGGGCAGGGACGGAACCCTCAACCTCATGGTTCCTAGTCGGATTCGTTAACCACTGCGCCACGACGGGAACTCCGGGTTTTCTATATATAGTATCATGTCATCTGCATACAGTGACAGTTTTACCTCTTCTCTTCTAACTTGGGTACCTTTTATTTCTTTTGTTTGTCTGATTGCTGTGGCTAGGACTTCCAATACTATGTTGATTAAGAACGGTAAGAGTGGGCATCCTCGCTCCAGATTTGAGTGGGAAGGCTTTTCAGCTTTTCTCCATTGAGTATTATATTTGCTGTGGGTTTGTCATTAATGGCTTTGATTATGTTAAGGTATGTTCCTTCTGTACTCACTTTGGTAAGAGTTTTTATCATGAATGGATTGGACTTTGTCAGATGCTTTTTCTGCATCTATTGAGATGATCATGTGGTTTTTGACTTTTCTTTTGTTAATGTAGTGTATGATGTTGATTGATTTGCGTATGTTGAACCATCTTTGTGAAGCTGGGATAAATCCCACTTGGTTGTGGTGTATGATCTTTTTTGTTAAGTTGGATTAAATTCAGTTGGATTCAGTTGGCTAAAATTTTATTGAGAATTTTTGTGTATATTCATCAATGGTATTGGCCTATAATTTCTTTTTTGGTAGTATCTTTGTCTGGTTTTGGTATTAGGGTGATGCTGGCTTCATAGAATGTCTTTGGGAATATTCCTTCTCATTCAACCTTTTGGCAAGTCAGATTTGTTCTTCTAGGTGAAAAGCAGTTATTCTTGGTTGGGTTTGCTTCTTGCTCAGACAGAAAGGGGATGGCATGTTTTTGAGTTTTCCATGATTCTAAGATAAGTAGACAGGGAACATCTCAGTAGGAAATAATGTTATTCTTAGGATTTTAGTGCTTCTGCTTTACTCCTTGAAATGCTCTTGTGCACACACATGCACACACACAAATACACATACCAACCATACCAAATTAATTGTGCTGTTACTCTTCTTTTGGTCTTTATATATGCTGACTAAAAATTCCTTCTCCCATTTCCACGTTTTTGGTCTCAGTTTAAATTTCTTCCTTTGGAAAAATTTTAACTACGTAAGACCTTTTTCTTGACATCTCTTCTTGGCATTATGCTTAATCCATTATGTCCCCTGTATTCCAGTGTGCCTTCATAACCTAAGCACTGGTCTTTATCTGCCACCAGACTATACATTCCTTTAGGAAAGGGGCATCTTATTCCTAGTACCTAATACTATAGAGCCTGGCATGTAGTGGGCACTCAGAAAATGCTTGAATGAGTGACTTTTGTACTGTTGTTAAAGTACTTTGAAAGTATTACTGTGTCAGATACAAGTATGTAAAATTTATTGCTATATTTTATGCATTGATTACAAATGAACATTTTAATTTTATTTTTTAATTTTGGCAATTCTTTTTTAAAATTTTTCTTTCTTTCTTTCTCTTTTTTTTTTTTTTTCTTTTTAGGTCCACATTCGCAGCATATGAAGGTTCCCACGCTAGGGGTCGAATTGGAGCTATAGCTGCCAGCCTACACCACAGCCACAGCAATGCCAGATCTGAGCCGTGTCTGTGACCTATACCACAGCTCATGGCAACACTGGATCCTTAACCCACTGAGCAAGGCCAGGGGTTGAACCCGAAACCTCATGTTTCCTAGTTGGATTCATTTCCACTGAGCCACAACAGGAACTCTCCTTCTAAAAAATTTTTTGCTGAGCCTGTGACATGCAGAGGTTCCCAGGCCAGGCTTTGAAGCCACAGCAGTGACAACACCAAAACCTTAACTGCTAAGCCGCCAGTGAACTCCTGAATGACAAGTTTTAGAATCAGCCCAGAATGAAATGCTATATAATATGTGAGCATATATGGAAACTTTTAAGTGATTTTAAAAATGTGGTTGCTTAAAGTGATTTAAGCAAATTACTTAAATAAAAAAGCCAGTAATCCCCTGGTCTTTTGTGCATGAGAACTCCTTTTAAAATATTGTTTCTCAGATTACTTTGCAGTGCAATTACTATGTACCATTGACTAAGAAAGTAAATAATAACATCATGCTACTATGGGTTCAATAATGTATTTTTCTCAAGAAGGCGATGGAAGAAGACAGATGTGCAGAGAACATTGTTTATTCAGTTTTTAGTTGATGCTTGCTATGCACATATTCTCAGTCTTGTAAAACTCTTAGGCCCACAGAGTTGTGACTGTGCAGGACCATCCATCCATTTTAGTATTAATTTTCTAAAAATTAGAACCTCAGTGTATTGCCTTTCATTTTGAAAAAAGCACATTACATTCAGTACAGTGATTCATACTGACTTCCCCCTGCTGTTAGTATGTCAGATGGGCTGGTGAGAGATCCTAACAAAGGGTAGAGTCTTTTGTATTCATCCTTGTATCACATTGAAGTTTACATGCGATTACATTGATTTCCATGTGATCTAATTTTAACTAAAGTGTCTTCAAAAAATGAGCAAGTCGGACTTTCCTGGTGACTCAGTGGGTTAAGGAGCCAGTGTTGTCACTGCTGTGGCTCTGGTTGCCACTGTAGCACAGGTTTGATCCCTGGCCCAGGAACCTCCACATACCCCCCCCCCCCCAAAATGAGCAAGTGACTGTAAAAGATTTCTATCAAAAATTAGATTGACAACTTAGAATAGATTTACAAGGAGATCCTGCTGAATAGCATTGAGAACTTTGTCTAGATATTCATGTTGCAACAGAAGAAAGGCTGGGGGGAAAATGTAATTGTAATGTATACATGTAAGGATAACCTGACCCCCTTGCTGTACAGTGGGAAAAAAAAAAAATTAGATTGATGATAATTATAAGAAAACACATATAAGCATACAGCATAAAAAAATGTTAGAACTCCTAACATAATAACCCCAGTACGGGCTTTTATTATGGTGTAAAAACTGTGATAAAATCAAATCTGAAATACCAACCTCTCAAAAAAATTTAAGGTTATGAAGTATAATTTTAAGTATGGATATTTATTTATTATTGTTGAAACCATACTTCACCCAAGTGTACAGTGTAGCTTGAGTTATGAGTTTTTTTCACCAGAGGTGTTTGATGAAGCCATACAACATTCAATATAGTACTTTATAAAATTTTACTAAATTTAATTACAAATATTTGCAAGGCCCTTTGAAGTTTCTTGTGGAATAATAAAAGACAGAATGCATACCATTGGGGGAACACTAGTTTTTGCTGCCTTGGTCAGAATGACTGAAATAGTACAGAAAACATATGGCCAAAAATTAAAGTCCATTCCTTTGTCGTCAAATGCCTTTGGAACACATAATAAACATTGCAGAGTTTAGGAAACCAGTATCAGAACAACCACATGTCCTGGGAGATACTTTAAGATTATAATATAGGTGTAACATACTTCCTATTAATATTTGCTAAGTTTTGTTTCAGTAATAAAATCTGTTTTGGGGGGAATGAAGGGCAAAAGCAAAGAGATGCTAGACAAGTGTAGGTTCTCAATAGTAAATGCATTTGTAGTAAAGATAACCTTTTATGGAAGAAAAATCACAGTCACTTAAGGTGAAAATAGTTCACTGCATCATTCACAGGAAAATTAATGCAGCAAAGAAATTGAACTAGGAGTTCAAAGATGGTAGGGTATCATCAATGTAGTTAATTTCGTAAAAATAAGACCTTTAACTTTTATTTTATTTATTTATTTATTTTTTTGTCTTTTTGCTATTTCTTGGGCTGCTCCTGCGGCATATGGAGATTCCCAGGCTAGGGGTCGAATTGGAGCTGTAGCCACCGGCCTACGCCAGAGCCACAGCAACGCTGGATCCGAGCCGCGTCTGCAACCTACACCACAGCTCACGGCAACGCCGGATCCTTAACCCACTGAGCAAGGGCAGGGACCGAACCCGCAACCTCATGGTTCCTAGTCGGATTCGTTAACCACTGCGCCACAACGGAAACTCCAGACCTTTAACTTTTAAAATCTAGTGAGTTCTTTACAGTGGTGATACCAAAATATGCAGGTGCTCAAAACACCTTATAGAAAATGCACAACCTTCCCGAATACTTGATCATTTTTTTAGCCACCCCACAGCATATGGAGTTCCTGGGCCAGGGATCAGATCTGAGCCACAGTTTC
Source organism: Phacochoerus africanus (assembly GCF_016906955.1). Classification (NCBI taxonomy): domain Eukaryota; kingdom Metazoa; phylum Chordata; class Mammalia; order Artiodactyla; family Suidae; genus Phacochoerus; species Phacochoerus africanus. Next base: position 100,801,099 of record NC_062548.1, on the reverse strand, counting down.
AGCCTACACCACAGCTGCAGCAACACCAGATGCTTTAACCCACTGTGATGGCCAGGGATTGAACTTGCATCCTGGTGTTGCAGAGTCACTACTGATCCTGTTGAGCCACAGTGAGAACTCCCTCCCTGAATACTTTAAATCATCTCTAGACTACTTATAATACCTAATACAATGTAAATATGATGTGAAGTTGCTGGCATGTGGCAAATTCAAGTTTTGCTTTTTGGACCTTTCTGGAATTTTTTTCCCCCGGAGTATTTTCGACTTGTGGTTGGTTGAATCATAGAATGCAGAACCAGCTGATACTGAGGGCTTACTGTAAATGAGAAGAGAAATAATCAAGAAGGTACAATCCTCCACATAGAGTTTTGATGATTATCTCATAGCAGTGTTCTTTGCTTTCGAAGAGTGAGAGAACTTAAAAATAGGAATCGCTAATTCCTTTGCAGATTTCTTTTCTTTTTTAGGGCCGCACCTGCAACGTATGGAGGTTCCCAGGCTAGGGGTTGAACTGGAGCTACAGCTGCTGGCCTACACCACAGCCACAGCAACACAGGATCTGAGCTGTGTCAGCGACATACAGCAGAGCTTGCAGCTACGCCGGATCCTTAACCCACTAAGTGGAGTCAGGGATGGAACCCGTGTCGTCATGGATACTAGTTGGGTTCCTAACCCACTGAGCCTCAGTGGGAACTGCCACAAAGCTGTATAGTTTTCAGTGGTTGGCTGCCCAGCCTCAGGGGTTCTTTATTTCCTGATGGTTTTCCATTCTGGCCTTCCAGGCTCCCTTTCATTCTTAGGGTCTCCTATAGCTTTCCATTGAAGACCCCTCCTTCCTTTTCTCCTTTCTTTATTCCTAAATTAAAAACAAATTTGAAAGTAGACATTTCTAAACTCTTTTTTAAAATTTTCTCAATGGAGGAGAGTGCTTGTGAATTTTGAACCTATTTGTTGAAATGTGAGACAGCAGCACCTTAAGTGAAAAAAACATTAAGATAATGGAAGTGACAGTAGATTTTATTGTTGTTGTTGGTAGTTGGGATTGAAAAGTGGTAGATAAATAGTTTATTTGCCTTTAGGTATCTTAGTAATGTGTAAGGTTTTTCAGATGAAATAGGCATTAAAACAAATCATTATATCAAAGTATTAAACCAATGTGCTAAAAAAAATAAGTATATTCTGGAGTTCCTGTTGTGGCTCAGTGGCAGCAAACCTGACTAGTATCTATGAGGGTGTGGGTTTGAGCCTCACCTTGCTCAGTGGGTTAAGGATCTGGTGTTGCAATGAGCTGCAGTGTAGGTCGAACATGCGGCTTAGATCTGGCATCGCTGTGGCTGTGGTGTAGGCTGGCAGCTACAGCTCCAATTCAACCTCTAGCCTGGGAACTTCCGTATGTCATGGGTGTGGCCCTAAAAAGACCCCCCCAAAAAAGCACATTCTATTACAATGTTCTCAATACAAAAAAAAATTTTGCATTTTACTTGAAAGTAATTTTGATGAATATGTAGTCTTATCCTTTCAAAAATTATTTATATATTTTGTATATAACTTATTAGTACAATATTACATGTAACTCATGAAAATTATAAAGTTGCTGTCATTTATAAATATTATATATTGTTGTTCATTGGGTTTTTACAGTAGAAATACAAAGTTTGTTATAAAGTTGGGTAACAGTTACAGCTGAAGAGGATATCTCACAAAGATACCTGAATCCAAATGAAAATTAATTGATCTAGATAGTGTTTTCGTTAAAATGTATATGAAAACGTAGTATCTCTTTAGTCACCAGCATGCTTTTGTAATGATTCCTTCCAAGATCTACTGAAAAAAAAAAGTCTTCGGGTATGGGGATAGGGCCATGGAATCTGCATTTTGAGAAAATAATAACAGCAAACATGGTATTTACTATGTCTCAAGCACTATTCTAAGTACTATATATTATATTAACTTACTCTTAGGAGTTCTCATTTGCGGTGCAGTGTAAACAAATCCGACTATCATCCTTGAGGATTCGGAATCGATCCCTGGCTTCGCTCAGTGGGTCAGAGACCTGGCATTGCTGTGAACTGTGGTGTAGGTCGAAGGCGCGGCTGGGATCCCGTGTGGCTGTGGTGTAGGCTGGCAGCTGCAGCTCTGATTTCACCCCTAGCCTGGGAATGTGCATGTGTCGCAAATGTGGCCCTAAAAAGCAAAAAAAAAACACCCCAAAACAAACAAACAACTTCACTGCAGCCCTGTCAAGTAGTAGGTACTACTGTTGTTATGCCCATTTGTCAGGGGAAGAATTCGAAGTACAGGTGACTGAGGAACTTACTCAAGGTCACACCGCTAGCAAGTGTCAGGGCCAGGATTGTGTGTGAAGACATTCCAGGGTACTCATTCCCACTACCCCAGTTCAAGTCACAGCTTAACTAGGTTTTGTTTCTCGGTTTTCCTTTCTCCTAGAACAGGGGTTTTCGCCTTGCTGTACATACAAACCAACAGAGAGGCTTTTTAAAGAAGATGCTGATATCTGGGTCCCACCCCCCAGAGCTTCTAACATGCTAGGATTGAGAAACCACTGTTCTAGATGTACAGGGAAATTTTCTTGGTTTCTTTTTTGTTGTTGTTCCAATAAATTTGGATCATCCTGAAAAATATACTTGAGATTAGGGTTGCTAGAAAATAGTTGGACTGTTATAGCTACCTGCTCTATCAAGTTTAATGTGTAACACAATGTTTTTTTCCTTTCAGATTCATTACTAAACATGGGTGCATTTTTGGATAAACCCAAAACTGAGAAACATAATGCTCATGGTGCTGGGAATGGTTTACGTTATGGCCTGAGCAGCATGCAAGGCTGGAGAGTGGAAATGGAAGATGCACATACAGCTGTTGTAGGTATTCCTCACGGCTTGGAAGACTGGTCGTTTTTTGCAGTTTATGATGGTCATGCTGGATCCCGAGTAGCAAATTATTGCTCCACACACTTACTAGAACACATCACTAATAACGAAGACTTCAGGGCAGCTGGAAAATCAGGATCTGCTCTTGAGCCTTCAGTGGAAAACGTCAAGAATGGCATCAGAACTGGCTTTTTGAAAATCGATGAATACATGCGTAACTTTTCAGACCTCAGAAATGGCATGGACAGGAGCGGTTCGACTGCAGTGGGAGTTATGATTTCCCCTAAGCATATCTACTTCATCAACTGTGGCGACTCACGAGCTGTTCTCTATAGGAATGGACAAGTCTGCTTTTCTACCCAGGATCACAAACCTTGCAACCCAAGGGAGAAGGAGCGAATCCAAAATGCAGGAGGCAGTGTAATGATACAGCGTGTTAATGGTTCATTAGCGGTGTCTCGTGCTCTGGGGGACTATGATTACAAGTGTGTTGATGGCAAGGGCCCAACAGAACAACTTGTTTCTCCAGAGCCTGAGGTTTATGAAATTTTAAGAGCAGAAGAGGATGAATTTATCATCTTGGCTTGTGATGGGATCTGGGATGTTATGAGTAATGAGGAGCTCTGTGAATTTGTTAAATCTAGGCTTGAGGTATCTGATGACCTGGAAAATGTGTGCAATTGGGTAGTGGACACTTGTTTACATAAGGTATGTAAGTCTTTTTGCTATAATTAAAATACCCTCTTAATTTCGAAAAGGCATGGTAAGTAAAATTAAGCAAACTTAAAGTTTTAAAGATTTTAATGTTTTCATTAAGGAAGACCATATATTTTAAAATTATTAAAATTATTTTCTTCACCAGAAATAACACTTTTTTTTTTTAATTTTTGATTTTTGGCCATCCTCTTTTGTCTCAACCTTCTAATTTGAAAATTAAGTTTAATAAATTTGTGTCATTTGTTGTCATTTAATTACTTTATGGCTTATTGTGGCAGAGCTATCTATACAGAATTGTGACTTTTAATTCAAATTCTCAACATTGGTAATAGCTATCTTATTTTTGATTATGAAGCAGTTTGATGAAATATAGAGAATATGATTCTATATTAGAAATACAAAGATCAAGAGCCACATAAGGTATTAAGTATACGAGAAACTGTTTTGTAGTTTAGTTCTGATCCTACTAGCAGCTAAGACAAAAAAAGTAAAAAGTTATGTATTTGTTATTGTGTAATAAAAGAAGCTTTTTCCTAGCAATAAAATCTGAAAAGAATTTACATGTGACTATATACATAATGTATGGCATGGTAGGTAATATCTTTTTTTCATATAGATAGTTTTATCATCACTGGTTAAAAACAAGTCATCAAATTCAATCTTGTTAAGAATTCCTATGGAACACTAAAGTTTAATTTTTATTTGTAATATTTTATGAATCTTAACTTGATACAATAATGGAGGGGGATCCAAACTAATAGATAAAAATTTCCTTGATGTCTTTAAAATATTCAGTAGTTTTAAGTGGATTTTTGACAGTGTCTCTTTAGCAGTCAATTAAAATTATCTGGCCAGTGTCTAAAATGTGTAAGTATTCTGTGACTAATTGAAAAGATAACAAGGTAAAACTAACCTTTGGTTATGTGATACAAAGGTTTTGACTGACTTATCTGTCTAGATTAGAGCCATTCTGTTTCCTCACCATGTAAGTTGCTGTGGAAGATACAGGCATAGCCAAAAAGTTTTTCAAAGAATCTCTGAGTCCGTGGAAATGCCCAGGCTTTATTGAAGTATCCACTTACTTTCTATAGAATGGGAAAAGCCAGCTTCAAAAACAGAAAATTTAAGGGCAGTTGGGAGCTTTTTTTCTGAAAGGATTTTAATGATAGTGCCTCTAGAACTTCTGGGTTTTGTTTGTTTTAAAGCACATTGTACCTTTTTTTCTTCTCCGGATGAATTAAGTACAGAAGTGTTGATGGTTGTCAGTGATTGAATAGTAAGTGGTTCTCAAAATGTCTTTCTCCTTGGATTCTAAATGGAGAATTTCTGACCTGGAGCTTTTTGAGGCAAAAAGCAAGCATGTTTTTTGCATAACTAGGACATGAAAACACCATTTCCCCTGAATACCAAGAAAAGAAATTAAGTTTTTGTTATTGGGGGGGAAAAACCCAGATACTCCAGAATATATGTAAAAATCCAGGTAATACAGAAGATATGAAGAAACACTCAAAAATTTTACCACCCACCTAAATGGGCTATTTTCATTGTTGTGGTTTATCTTTTCCCAGTCCTTTTTTCTGCCTCTGAATGGGTATGTTTTTATAAAAATGAGATCATTATACTTGTTATTCTATAATCTGCTTTATCATTTAACAGTATATTGTAGAGAGAGCTCATGTCTATGTGTATTGATTGACATCATTTTTCATAGTTGCATAGCAAAATGACATGTAGTTTTGAAAGAATAGCCAGAAATCTGTTAGGTCTGTAATTTGGAGTAAGGAAAAGTTTATGTATAAAATAGATAGGTGACAAGGACCTACCTACTGTATAGTGCAGGGAAGTCTATTCACTACCACTGTGTTTGCTATATATCCTTCCAAGTAGTTCTCTGTGTTTATTCATACAAATAATATAAAAGCATAACAAGATCTTTCCCTTTTTTGTTTTTTGCTTCTTATAGAAACATCATGCTATTCATGTTACTTTGGCACTTGCTTTTTTTTTTTTTAAATCATAAAAGTCAATATTCAATTATATTAAATTGCTTTTTTAAGTATAATTAGATTTCCCTTGATTCAGTTTATATACCACCTATTAGAAGCTTATTTACTTTAAACATGAGATAATACCTCATAGTTGGATTACGTTAAGGGGAAATTAATAATGTTTTCCAAAGGCAGTATTAATCCACACTATTGATTAAAACGTGGAAAATGTACTAGAATACCCCTGAAAATAATTGTACAGCTCAAAGTCAGGTGTTTTTCCATTATGGTTTTCAGAAAATATAATCATAGACAATATAAAAGTAGACATAGATAATATTAGAGTGGGGTATGGCTGGATGTTTGAAGCAGGGAAGAGAAGGATGGAAAAGTACAGTAAATGTAGTGTAGAAATTCTTTGTTCATGGTGCCTGGGTATCTCAGTAATTTTTTTTTTCTGCAGTGCTCCTTAGCCATATTAATGTGTAACAGTTATGAGTAATAAGTTGTTAGATCCAAACTTCAGTATACATGTCTTAACAAATAATACACATATATTGTATATTTATTTCATTCTTCTTTTACATACAGGTACATACTAATGAGATGTTACATCCTAATGAGATGTTGAGTATTGCCATGTTTGCTCCCCATTTAAAATATCTCCACAAGCACACTCTGGCACTCTGGGGCTTCTTGGCACACTGTTTAGAACCATAGATTTAGTATTAGAACACAGACTTTGGAACCACATCATTGGGCTTTAAGTTATGCTATGCCCCTTGGTATGAATTTGGGCAAAGCCCTGGTTTCTTCATCTTATAAAATAGGCATAGTAATATCTTCTTCCTGGAGTTATTGAGAGTAAAGCTCTTAACAAGTGCCTGAACGGTATCTGGTTTACAGTCCACAATAAATTTTAGTTCTTTTGATGATGGAAGAGGTAAATTTGTATGGAGGAAATATAGGTTCAAACAGTAAGGTAATGGTGGAAGAATGCTCAATTCTTTTTTTTTTTTTTTTTTGCCGTTTTCTTGGGCTGCTCCTGCGGCATGTGGAGGATCCCAGGCTAGGGGTCGAATCGGAGCTGTAGCCACCAGCCTACACCAGAGTCACAGCAACGCGGGATCTGAGCTGCGTCTGCAACCTACACCACAGCTCATGGCAACGCCGGATCCTTAACCCACTGAGCAAGGCCAGGAATCGAACCCGCAGCCTCATGGTTCCTAGTCAGATTCGCTAACCGCTGAGCCACGATGGGAACTCCTGAGTTGAGTATTCTTGAAAGTAAGGATAGGATTCATTTTTCACAATTAGGTGAGAATTTGGTCTTTGCCTTAAGCTTGGCTGTTTTTTTAACTATATGTAAAGGAGATAACTACAATGAGTGTCAGGTTTAAAAAATGAAGAATACTTATGATTCATGTATCAGATTCTCATTTACTTTGGGTAGTGATGGACATTCTATTTCTTATGCGGTAAGACTTGGTCCAGGACACTTCTTTGTAACCTTGCAGCATTCAGTGTTAAAACTAACCGCATCAAATTATTTTTGATTAATCTTAGATACCCTTACTTATGGCAGGGGCATTGGCTACTTTGACTTATAACTGCCTATTACAGCTCTGATTTCTTAGAGTACCATTGCTGTGGTATAGTCAACATTAAAAAAGAAAAAAAGGTTTTGAAATAATTTTAAACATCTGGCCAATCACTGTAGTTCAAGCTGATTTTTTGCCCACCCCCTTTTTTTTTTTAGGGCCACACCCACAGCACATGGAAGTTGGGGTCGAATCAGAGCTACAGCTGCTGGCCTAAGCCACAGACATAGCAATGCAGGATCTGAGCCTCGTCTGCAACCCACACCACAGCTCATGGCAACATTGGATCCCTAAGCCACTGAGGCGAGGTCAGGGATTGAACCTGCATCTTCATGGTTACTAGTCAGGTTCATTACTGCTGTGCCACAGTGGGAACTCCAAGCTGATTTTTTAAAATCACATTTCATTTCTAGACTTACACTGATTATGCAGGGGTAATACCTCTCTAGAAAACTGAAGAGGAATAAAGGGAAGCATTTTTTTTCAATTCCTATATAAAAACTGTTGAAATACACTCATACCTTGTGTTTAAGGGGAAAATCATCTTTATGTAGAAGTAGAAACACTATCTTTGAAGTCACACATGCTGAAGTGTCAATGTAAATTATTTCCTTTAAATACCTTTGGGTACTTAAACTTCTTGAAACTATCTTTTAGTTAATTTTCCAAACGTTGGGTGTATGTTTTATAACATTCTGTGTTTTATAAAAATCTAAGGCATTTGTTTAACCATTCCATATTTGTGGCCAAAGATTCTATTTGTTATCAAACTGCAGAATGGTTAGAGGAAACTAGATTTCTAAAAGTGTAAAATGTTAATTTTGTTTATTCATAAAATTGCTCTAGAAAACTATTGGTATTCAAGTGGTGCTTGATTATTCTTGAATATCTGTGGTATAAAGTTTTTGCCTAACCTGAATTTATAGAGTAAATCCTGATTGAACCATAGGGTATATATGTGGAAGGTATGTGCGTGTGTTCATTGATAACACACACACATGCATATGAATATATAGATTATTAAGTCATTATGAAAGTTTTGGTGGGTATCATTAAGGAGTAAAATTCACTTGGGCCAATTTGTAAATTCTGATTTTTTTGAGAATCTCATTATATACTCATAACAATTCTTTCTACTAAAGCATAAGAATCTCTGGAGAGAGTTTCTCCTTTTGAAACCTTCTTAAGACCCAACTTTTACTGCCTTCAGACTTTGCTCCATTGAGTGTTAGGATGTGGTGGCAGAAGTTCTTCAAGGTCTGCCTCTCTTTGGCTGTGTCATGTGGGTCCCAAAAATGTGGCAAGCCTTCACAAAACAGCGCCTGCCTAGATTCTGGCCAGAATGGCTAAAAAGAGTAGTACAGGTGTGGCCTTGGCTGTTTCCACTTGGGTTGGCAAATACCCACTTCCATTGACTTAAGTTTTTAGAGTGGTGAATGGGAGGTGGGGATAAAAGGAGTTAAGAGAAATCACTATTCCATGAACAGTTCCATTCTGTTCCTAGAGACTCAGTTAAAGTAATACACCTGTAATAAAAGTAATGAGACAGTGTTTTAAATTTATTGCTTAGAGTCTCACAGTAATAGAGTAGTATGTATTCTTTGTTTCCTTAGTAATATAGGTCTTTTGTGATGGTGTGTTTAGAAAGGCAGCAATAAAATTTGTCCATAAATTAGCAGTTTTAGCTGCTTGTACAAATCCTGACACATTTGTCATTCTATATAAATAGTCTGATGTCATTTCTTTAAAAGTTATTAATCTGACAGTGGTGTATCTCAGTCGACCAGTTTCATTCCATTGTTTGATGCTGTACCTTCAGAACAGTTTTCAGTTTAACTTCTCTGTTTGTTGTTCAGTTTAATGTCTTTGTATCGTAATGATCAGTAGTTTTCAGCAGTGTCAGTTCAATAGAATTTCAGTGGCATTGCTCTGATGAAGGTTGATTAGCTAGCAAAAAATGGCGTATTTCTTTGGGAGGGTGTATTTTGGGCTTAAGTCACTTTGTGAATATGTGATCCTGAGTGGGAAACAGTTTAGAAGTTTTAATATGCATAAATATATCTTCATTTCTCAGGTTGTAGAACAGTAGTGGATAAGAAGAGGTACACAGAATCAAAAGTCATATAAAGTAATAACAGATCTACCCATCCTTGTTTCTTTAGGGTGTGCTTCAGATTGTTCTTTGGAATGAAAATGCATGTGTTGAAGGTGTACATTCTGGATGATTAAATAAACAATTGCTTAATGTAATTAACTGTTTTGAAATAAATAATGGAAAGTTAGTAGACTACAGAAATACAATTTCTTTTTCTTTTTCTAATATACAGGGAAGTCGAGATAACATGAGTATTGTACTAGTTTGCTTTTCAAATGCCCCCAAGGTCTCAGATGAAGCAATGAGAAAAGACTCAGAATTGGATAAGTACTTGGAATCACGGGTGGAAGGTAAGAAAGATGCTTTCTAATTTATTTTAAGAAGGAAAATAAAAATGTTATTCCTTGTTTATCAAATAGTTCTTTAACATTTTCCTAACGTTTTTGAGCTAAAGATCCATTATTATTCAGGAATGAGGGAGAGGAGAAGCTAGTCTCTTTAGTTTCGACATAATTGCTAATTCGTTTGGGTTTAAATCTATCGTCCTAGTCATGTACATATGTTCCATCTATTTTTCTTTTTTCTCCTTTCTGTTGGATTAGTCAGTATTTTCTATTGCATTTCATTCCTGCATTTGCTTATTATACATTCTTTTAAAAATTCTTTTAATGGGTACCCTAGTAGAGTATATATGTTAGAGAGTGTGACAGGATCCCCAACCTAATACTTCATTTTAATTTTATATGTCTTATTTTTTAGGTAGTAAAATTACTTTTTATGAATTTTCATTATGTTGGTCTTTTTATTTATTTTGCCTTGATGTCATTCTTACAAAGTTCTTTCCTCAGTTCAGGGTTACATATTGACCTATATTTTCCTAATGCTTTTATTGCTTGATTATGATCATTTTTAATAGTTAATTTGGATGATATAATTATTTAATTAATGGATGGTGTACTCAGCTTGTTGAATTTGGCCTATTATGAGTCATGTTTTAGTTGTATGGTAGCTATAGTAATTGGTAAGAATTTTGAAATATGAAGATTTGTAATTTCCAAGGGAAAACTACATTCTTTTGTGGATTCGCAGAGGGGGCCAGATTTAGCTTTGCTAGTTTTAAATCTTATCTATTATACACCCTAAACAAGGTGCGTAAAGGTTTTGTTTTTGTTGGTCTGCAATTTCTTCAGCTCTGAATTGTCAGTGCGTTCTGTTTTCAGGATATTAGAAAAATAAGAAACATGTGAGAACACTTTGAAGACTTTATCAGAGGCACTCATTCCTGTTGATAATATCATAATTAAGAGGTGCTGTTTATAGGAGTTTTTACTAACATTTTCTGATAAGCTCTAGTGTATCTGGGTAGAGAACTACTGGCTCAGATTTATCAGAGGGCAATAAGAATTTTCCTATTGTTTCTTCATTCACAAAAAAGAAACTAGATAATTTTCATTTGGGGAAGAACTCTACAATCTAGTCAATCTGTTATGTGATTTCAACCAACTTGCCAAAACTCTTAAGGTTCCAGTTTCTTTATTGTGAACTAAAACCACCAGCCATACAGTTGTTTAAATAAATAAATGAAGAGTTCTCTTGTGGTGCAGTGGGTTAAGGATCCAGCATTGTGACTGCAGCATCTTGGGCCACTGCTATGGCATAGGTTCGATCCCAGCCCTGGGAACTTCTATATGCTGCAGCCAAAAAAAATAAAGAAATGGAGATAAATTTGTTAGATACCTGGTATGGTGCCTGGCATGTGAATTCACAGAAACTGTAACTTTCATTAACACTTCTATAACAGCTAAATTTTAATTTCTTAAATGTGTGATCAGTTCAGCTCAATATGGGTTGTTCACATTTAATATTAACTTTCTTCTGTATAGCTTTTTTTTCCCCACTAGGTTTCAATTTATTTTAAAAACATTTTATTATAGTTGATTTACTAGGCTCTGTCAGTTTATGCTGTACAACAAAGTGGCCCAACCATACATATATACATATACACATATATATATTCTTTTTCTCACATTATCCTCCATCATGTTCCATCACAAGTGGCTAGGTGTATTTCCCCATGCTATACAGCAGTATAACACTGCTTATCCACTCAGATTCAATAGTTTGCATCTACTAACGCCAAACTCCCAGTCCATCCCACTCGCTCCCCCTGCCCCTTAACAACCACAAGTCAGTTCTCCAAGTCCATGAGTTTGTTTCTTGTCTGTAGACAGGTTCATTTGGGCTGTTTATTAGATTCCAGATATAAGTGATATCATGTGGTATTTGTCTTTCTCTTTCTGACTTTTTCACTTAGTATGAGAGTCTCTAGTTCCATCCATGTTGCTGCAAGTGGCATTGTTCTGTTCTTTTTATGGCTGAGTAGTATTCCATTGTGTATATACACCACATCTTCTTAATCCATTCATTTGTCAGTGGATATTTAGGTCATTTCCATGTCTTGGCTATTGTGTATAGTGCTATTATGAACATACAGGTGCTTGTATCGTTTTCAATTGAATTTTTGTCTGGATATATGCCCAGGAGTGGGATTGCTGGGTCATACGGTAGTTCTATGTTTAGTTTTCTGAGGTACCTCCGTACTGTTTTCCATAGTGGTTATACCAATTTACATTCCCGCCAACAATGAAGGAGGGTGCCCTTTTCTCCACACCCTCTCCAACATTTGTTATTTGTTGACTTATTAATGATGGCCATTCTGACTGGTGAGAGGTGGTACCTCACAGGAGTTTTGATTTGCATTTCTCTAATGATTAGTGATGTCGAGCATTTTTTCATGTGCCTGTTGCCCATTTGTATGTATTCTTTGGAGAAAAGTCTATTCAGGTCTTCTGCCCATTTTTCAGTCCCGGCCCTGGGACCTTCTACCTGCCGTGGCAAATTGGGTTTTTGGGTTTTTTATTTTTGAGTTGTATAAATTGTATATTTTAGAGATTAAGCCCTTGTCAGTTGCATTGTTTGAAACTATTTTCTCCCATTCTGTAGGTTCTCTCTTTGTTTTTGGGTTTTTTTTTTCATGGTTTCTTTTGCTGTGCAAAAGCTGGTAAGTTTGATTAGGTCCCATTGGTTTGTTTTTGGTTTTTATTTCTATTGCTTTGGGAGACTTAAGAACACATTTGTACAGTTGATGTCAGAGAATGTTTTGCCTATGTTTTCTTCTAGAAGTTTTATGGTGTCTTATATTTAAGTCTTTAAGCCATTTTGAGTTTATTTTTGCGCATGGTGTGAAGGTGTGTTCTAGTTTCATTCAGTTTCCATTCAGCTGTCCAGCTTTCCCAGAACCACTTGCTGTTTTTTTGTTCTTGCTGTTTTTTGTCCTTTGAGGGCTGCACCTGTGGCATATGGAAGTTCCCAGGCTAGGGCTCGAATCCGAACTACAGCTGCTGGCTTATGCTACAGCCACAGCAACACTGGATTGAGCCACATCTGTGACCTACACCACAGCTCACAGCAACACCAGATCTTTAACCCACTGAGCGAGGCTTGGGATTGAACCTGCATCCTCATGGATACTACTTGGGTTCGTTAAATGCCGAGCCACGATAGAAACTCCCCCAGAACCACTTTCTGAAGAGACTGTCTTTTCCCCATTTTATACTCTTTTTTTTAATTACTCAATGAATTTATTACATTTATAGTTATACAATGATCATCAAAATCCAATTTTATAGGATTTCCATCCCACACCCCCAGTGCATCCCCCCACCCCCCAACCTATCTCCTTTGGAAACCTTAAGTCTTTCAGAGCCTGTGAGTCAGTATCTGTTCTGCAAAGAAGTTCATTCTGTCCTTTTTTCAGATTCCACATGTCAGTGATAGCATTTGATGTTGGTGTCTCATTGCCTGACTGACTTCACTTAGCATGATAATTTCTACGTCCATCCATGTTGCTAAAAATTCTGGTATTTCGCTCCTTTAATGGCTGAGTAATATTCCATTGTGTGTATGTATCACATCTTCTTGGTCCACTCCTCTGTTGATGGACATTTAGGTTGTTTCCATGTCTTGGCTATTGAAAATAGTGCTGCAGTGAACATCGGAGTACATGTGTCTTTTCGTGTCATCATTTTCCCTGGATAGATGTCCAGGAGTGGGATTGCTGGATCAAATGGTAGTTCTATTTTTAGTTTTCTGAGGCATCTCCATACTGTTTTCCACAGTGGTTGCACCAAGTAACAATCCCACCAACAGTGTACTAGGGTTCCTTTTTCTCCACACCCTCTCCAGTACTTATTGTTTGTAGACATTTTGATGATGGACATTCTGGCTGGTGTAAGGTGGTACCTCATAGTGGTTTTGATTTGCATTTCTCAAATAATGAGTTATGTTGCATGTCTTTTTATGTGTTTGCTGGCCATCTGTATGTCTTCTTTGGAGAACTGTCTGTTTAGATCTTCCGCCCCTTTTTTGATGGGGTTGTTTGTTTTTATGGTATTGAGCTGTAGGAGGTGTTTATAAATTTTGGAGATTAATCCCTTGTCAGTTGATTCATTTGCGAGTATTTTCTCCCATTCTGTGGGTTGTCTTTTTGTGTTGTTTAGGGTTTCCTTTGCTGTGCAGAGACTTTTAAGTTTGATTAGGTCCCATTTGTTTATTTTTGTTTTTACTGTCATCACTCTAGGAGGTGGATCTGAGAAGATGCTGCTGTTTATGTCAGAGAGTGTTTGGCCTATGTTTTCCTCTAAGAGTTTTATAGTGTCTGGTCTTATATCTAGGTCTTTAATCCATTTTGAGTTTATTTTTGTGTATGGTGTTAGGGAGTGTTCTAATTTCATTCTTTTCCATGTGGCCATCCAGTTTTCCCAGCACCAATTATTGAACAAGCAGTCTTTTCTCCATTGTATATTCTTGCCTCCTTTGTCATAGATTAGTTGACTCTAGGTGTGTGGGTTTAATTCTGGGATTTCTGTCCTGTTCCACTGATCTATATTTCTGTCTTTGTACCAGTACTGTGCAGTTTTGATGACTGTTGCTTTGTAGTATAGTCTGAAGTCCGGGAGCCTGATTTGTCCAGCTCCATTTTTCTTTTTCAGGATGTCTTTGGCTATTCTGGGTCTTTTGTGCTTCCAAACAAACTTTAAAATATTTTGCTCAAGTTCTGTGAAAAATGTCTTTGGTAATTTGATAGCGATTGCATTGAATCTGTAGATTGCCTTGGGTAGTATAGTCATTTTTATAATAGTGACTCTTCCAGTCCAAGAGCATGGTATGTCTTTCCATCTGTTTGTGTCATCTTTGATTTCTTTCAAAGATCTTTGATTTCTTTCATCAGCATCTTATAGTTTTCAGAGTACAGGTCTTTTGTCTCTTTAGGTAGGTTTATTCCTAAGTATTTTAGTCTTTTGGATGTGATGATAAACGGGATTGCTTCCCTAATTCCTCTTTCTGATCTTTCATTGTTAGTATATAGAAATGCCATTGATTTCTGTGTATGAATTTTGTATCCTGTGACTTTGCCAAATTCATGGATGAGCTCTAACAGTTTTCTGGCCGAGTCTTTAGGATTCTCTAGGTATAGTATCATGTCATCAGCAAATAGTAATAGTTTGACTTCTTCCTTTCCAATTTGGATTCCTTTTATTTCTTTTACTTCTCTGATTGTTGTGGCTAGGACTTCCAAAACTATGTTGAAGAGTAGTGGTGAGAGTGGACATCCTTGTCTTGTTCCTGATCTCAGTGGGAATCCTTTCAGCTTCTCACCACTGAGAATGATGTTAGCTCTGGGTTTGTCATATGTGGCCTTTATTATGTTGCAGCAGGTTCCCTCTATGCCCACTTCCTGAAGGGTTTTTATCAGAAATGCGTGTTGGATTTTGTCCAAGGCTTTTTCTGTGTCTATTGAGAGGATCATATGGTTTTTATTCTTCAGTGTGTTGATGTGGTGTATCACACTGATGGATTTGCAGGTACGGAAGAATCCTTGCATCCCTGGAATAAATCCCACTTGGTCATGATGTGCAATCCTTTTAATGTATTGTTGGATTTGGTCTGCTAGTAGTTTGTTGAGGATTTTTGCAAACTATGTTCATCAGTGAAATTGGCCTGTAATTTTCTTTTTTTGTGGTATCTTTGTCTGGTTTTGGTATCAGGGTGATGGTGGCCTCATAGAATGAGTTTGGGAGTATCCCTTCCTCTGCAGTTTTCTGGAATAGTTTCAGAAGGATAGGGTTAGCTCTTCTCTAAATGTTTGATGGAATTCGCCTGTGAAGCCATCTGGTTCTAGACTTTTGTTTGTTGGAAATTTTTTAATCACAGTTTCAATTTCAGTGCTTGTGATGGGTCCATGCATCTTTTCTATTTCATCTTGGTTTAGGCTTGGAAGAGTGTACTTTTCTAAGAATTTGTCCATTTCTTCTAGGTTTTCCATTTAATTGGCGTATAGTTGCATATAGTAGTCTCTTATGACCCTTTGTATTTCTGTGATGTCTGTTGTTACTTCTCCTTTTTCATTGCTAATTTTATTGATTTGAGTCCATGTTAGGGAAGTTTTTGACTATTATCTCTTCAAATATTTTTTCCGTGCCTTTCTCTGTCTCTTCTTCTTCTGGCCCCCCTGTGATACAGATGTTGGTGCATTTAACATTGTCCTAGAGTTCTCTGAGATGCTCTTCATTTGTTTTCAATCTTTTTTCTCTTTTCTGTTCCACATCCATGATTTCGACCAATCTGTCCTCCACCTCACTTATTCGTTCTTCTGCCTCCTGTATTCTGCTGTTAGCTGCTTCTAGTGAATTTTTTATTTCAGTTATTGTATTTTGCATCTCTTCTTGTTTCAGTTTTATATCTTGTATCTCTTTCCTCAGTGTTTCCTGTAAGTTTTCCATCTTTGCCTCCAGTGTATTTCCAATGTCTTGCATCATCTTTAGCATCAATAGTCTAAAGTCTTTTTCCTGGAGGCTGAGAATCTCCTGATCACTTAGCTGTTTTTCTGGGGTTTTTCTTTCTCCCTCATCTGAGTTATAGTTCTCTGTCTTTTCATTTTTATAGGTTTTTTTGGTGTGGTGTCCTTTTTAGAGATAATAGAGTTGTAGCCTCTCTTACTTCTGGTGTCTGCCCCCCTTGTGGCTGAAGTTGGTATAGGAGCTTGCTTTAGGCTTCCTGATGGGAGGGACTGATGCCTGCCCACTGGTAGGTGGAATTGATTCCTAGCTCTCTGGTGGGTGGGGCTTTGTCTCTGGGTGAGATTAGAGGAGGCTGTGTGCCTGGGGGGTCTTTAGGCAGCCTGTTTACTGATGGGCAGGACTGTGATCCTGCCTGGATTGTTGTTTGGCCTGGGGCTTCTCAGCGCTGATGGGTGGGGCCAGATTTTCCCCAAATGGCTATCTCCAGAGAAAGGCATGCTGATGACTATTCCCAAGAGCTTTGCTTCCAATGTCCTTCCCCCACAAGCCACGTTCACCTGTTTTCCTAGGAGGTCCTCCAAGAACTGCAGTCAGGTCTGACCCAGATTCCTATGGAGACTTTGCTTTGCCCTGGGACCCAGTGCACGTGAAAGTCCGTGTGCGCCTTTTAAGAATGGAGTCTCTGTTTCCCCCAGTCCCATGGAGCTCCTGCACACAAGCCCCACTGGCCTTCAATGCCAGATGCTCCAGGGGCTCTTTCTCCCAGTGCCAGATCCCCACACGTGAGAGTTTGATGTGAGGCTCAGAACTCTCACTCCTATGGGTGAGTCTCTGTGAACCAGTTACTTTCCAGTCTGTGGGGCTTCCCACCCAGGAGGTATGGGGTTGCTTACATCGTGTAATTGCCCCTCCTACCTCTCCATGTGGCCTCCTCTTTTTCTTCTGGAGTGAGATATCTTTTTGAAAGTTTCTGGTCCATTTGGTTGAAGATTGCTCAGCATTTGGTTGTAAATTTTGTTATTTTTAGGAGAGAAATTGAGCTCCAGTCCTTCTATTCCACCATCTTCCCCATTTTATATTCTTGCCTCCTTAGTGAAGATTAATTGGCCTTAGGTGTCTGGATTTATTTCTGGGTTCTCTATTCTGTACCATTGTTCTGTATGTCTGTTTTTGTACCAGTACCATACTGTCTTGATTACTGTAGCTTTGTAATGTCTGAAGTTTGGGAGAGTTATACCTCCTGCTTGGTTTTTGCGGGTCAGGATTGCTTCGGCAATTCTGTGTCTTTTATGGATCTATATAAATTTTGGGGGGAGTTCCTGTCGTGGCGCAGTGGTTAACGAATCCGACTAGGAACCATGAGGTTGCGGGTTCGGTCCCTGCCCTTGCTCAGTGGGTTAACGATCCGGCGTTGCCGTGAGCTGTGGTGTAGGTTGCAGACGCAGCTCGGATCCCGCATTGCTGTGGCTCTGGCGTAGGCCGGTGGCTACAGCTCTGATTCAACCCCTAGCCTGGGAATCTCCATATGCCGCGGGAGCGGCCCAAGAAATAGCAACAACAACAACAAAAAAGACAAAAGACAAAAAAAAAATTTTTTTTGGATTGTTTGTTCTAGTTCTGTGGAAAATGTCATGGGTAATTTGATAGGGATTTCATTGAATCTGTAGATTGCTTTGGGTAGTATGGCCCTTTTAACAATATCAGTTCTTCCAGCCTAGGAGCATGGAATATCTTTCTATTTCTTTGAATCCTCTTTAATGTCCTTGATTATAGAGGGTGTTTTTTTTTGTTTTTTGTTTTTTGTTTTTGAGGTTTTATAGTTGATTTACATTGTTCTGTCAATTTCTGCTATACAACAAAGTGATCCAGTCATACATACATAACACATTGTTTCTCTCACTGTCCTCCATTATGCTGATTGTAGTTTTTAACTTAACAAAATATTGATCTCAGGGGCCTGTTGCAGATACTTGATGATAATCGTTCAATCAAAGAAGACTTTAAAATTCTTGGAAAAGCAGCCACTACAAATCAATATGCTTGGTACTTCTTTTTTATAAGGTAGTGTCCTTCAAGAGTGCTATATTCCTGTTCGGGCTTTAAACCATTAAAATTTTGAGGTGAAAGCGTTCTGGTGTATTGGCAAATCTGTGTATGTATTTTTAGTTGGAGTGTACAAGGGAGGTGTAATGTTAAATAGGAAATAGCCTTTAATTTAAATTTGTCAGTTAGCTATTTGGTGAATGCCTTTCACGTGTATTCATTTCTTCAGCTGTCCCTGAGGATGTAGCAGAAAACAAAGCAAAGGAGTGTATATTTTAGTTGAGCCGTGTGTGTGTGTGTGTGTGTGTGTGTGTGTGTGTGTGTGTGTATTAACAGAAGAAAAACAGAACAGAAAGCAGGTAAAATTGGTTAGGAAGTTATCTGTGACGAAAAACATTTGAGCAGATATCTATATGAGAGAACTCTCCAGGGAGGGAGCATTCCAGCAAAGGGCACAGCAAAGACTGAGGAACAAATGTGCTTAGAGTGTGTGGCTGAATTAGAATGAGCTGGTAGAAAAGTAAGACTAAGGTTGCTAAGAAGCAGATCATGTAAAGCTCTGCAGACCAAAAATGAGGACTTGAGACTTTATTCAAATGGTGATGGGAAGTCATCCAGAGATTTTGAGTGCAAGAGTGACTTAATCTGACTTTTTTAAAAAGAATCTCTCAGTTACTGTGTGAAGAGATAGTAAAGAGGGGACAAGAGAGGAAGCCAGGAGACCAATTAGGAATCACATAGTAATTCAGGTGGCAGATAATGGTGGAGGATTGGACTGCAGTAGTGGAGGGATATGAATTTGGTAAAGCACCAGCAGACTGCAGTGGTTCTCAAATGGGGGAGATTTTGTCCCCCTTGAGACACATGGCAATGTCTGGAGACAGTAGTGGTCTCATAACTGAGAGGGTGTCACTGGCATCTAGTGAGTGAGGCCAGGGTGTTGCTTAACATTCTGCCGTGCACAGGGCATTCACAATAAAACTTTGTCCATAACGTCCATAGTGCTGAGGTTGAGAAACCCTATGCTGTAGAGATACAAGTGTAAGGTGGAAAAATCAGTCCTTCCCTCAGGACACCTGCAGTCTGTGATCTGGGAGACACTGTGTCCAGTGCGAGTATGTAGCAGTACACCTACTCCAGGCTTGGATTGGAGAAGACTTTGAGAAAGTGACATATAAAGTTGAAATCTAGAGGATGAATACAGCTTAACCACAGAGGGGTTGGTTGGATTGATATTAGAGTGTTCCAAACCAAGAGAGGAAGTACATGTGAAAATCTAGAGGTGGAGAAGACTTCTTTGAATAGCACCTTTGGAGATCCAGGAAGGAGCCGGGGAGGAGCTGGATGAGAGTGGTGAAAGTCAAGGTCACAGTGAAGGCCTTGTCGAGGGAGGCATGGTAAACAGTTTGGATTTTGAATCTTGAGGGCTGCCTAGAACCAGGACAGTTGTTTGTTGTTGTTGTCTTAGACGTAAATTGCCATTGTTTGATTTTCAAGGTTGTATCTTGATACTCCCAAATAATTGTTTTAAAAATCTTTTCCACACATTATAAACATAAGTGGAACATGTAAGTGTTTTCTTTTGCTCCCAAGTATTAGCAAGTTCTCAGATTTATTTTCCTTTTTTGTTTTCTGTAAATTGTGGAATGTAACTATTTAAGTACCAAAAACCTATAAACCAAATTTTTTTTTCTTTTCTTTTTTGGCCACCCCT
This sequence comes from Phacochoerus africanus, assembly GCF_016906955.1. Classification (NCBI taxonomy): domain Eukaryota; kingdom Metazoa; phylum Chordata; class Mammalia; order Artiodactyla; family Suidae; genus Phacochoerus; species Phacochoerus africanus. The sequence continues at coordinate 100,781,193 of NC_062548.1, read as the reverse complement.
CAGCATATGAAGTTCCAGAGCTAGGGATCAGATCCAAGCCACAGCTGTGACTTATGCTGCAGTTGCAGCAATGCCAGATCCTTTAACCCATCATATCTGACCCACAGTTGTAACCTTTGCTGCAACTGCAGCAGTGCCAGATCCTTTAACCCACTGTGCCAGGCCAGGGATAGAACCTGTGTTCTGGCGCTGCAGAGACACTGCTGATTCCGTTGTGCCACAGCAGAAACTCCTGTAAAACAAATTTTAATTTTCCCTTTTCTTCTTATAATCTTTACCCATACATTGCTTTTGTTTTCCTGTAATTGCAACAAGTAATATCTTTTCTGTTTTCACATAAAATAGATGAGAATTGTTTTTCCATGTAGCTGTATCCCTTTATGGACATTTAATTTGTTCCAATTTTGCTTTCATGAATAATGCTAGAAGGAGTGTATGCAAATAACTTTTTATCTTTTTCTGTTCCTTGTGTGATCATAAGGTAATACTTGCTTTTTATATTTTAAAATAGGGTACTAACAAATAGTACCTCTTATTTCACTTTGTGAATACCGAGTTACCACATTAATTTGGGAACTCTTTTTAAAAACCTACAGAAATTATGGAGAAGTCTGGTGAGGAAGGAATGCCTGATCTTGCCCATGTCATGCGCATCTTGTCTGCCGAAAATATCCCAAATTTGCCTCCTGGGGGAGGTCTTGCTGGCAAGTAAGTAGAACAAAGAGAACTAATTTTGACTTCACTTATAATTAGTAATTAAATAATTTTAATTTAAGAAGTACATCAATTATCTAAAGATGAAATGAGTTGATAGTTCTTATATTAGAGAATAACTCTAAAATTTCGTTTAAAAGAGATTTTGTAAAAGGAATTATTTGTTACACTCTTTGAGGATGAAGGTCCTTCTTTAAATTAGAACAAGTTAGATTATGCAGGATCAGATTCTGAGTGAAGTGCAGAAAACTATTCTTGGCCAGTATTTAGTGCAGTAATTAATTTCTGAGTGTAGTCAAGATATGAAGTGTTATTTTAAATACACAGAAGCTTAATAATTGTATATAACTTAAAACTAAAGCATAATTTTTTTTAGGCGCAATGTTATTGAAGCTGTTTATAGTAGGCTGAATCCACATAGAGAAAGTGATGGGGTAAGTTTTATTTTATTTCTTAAGTATTTTGGATAATTTTATAATATAAATAGTTTTATAATATAAATACTAGATACGAATGCATTCGCACAATGAAATCTGTAATACATTATGACTGCTTTTCATTTCAAGGAGTAAGTTAAAGTTTGAGGAAGTGTATTAGAGTAGAGGTGAAGTTCTGTTGTGTAGATAGGTTTATTGTCACTTCATGGACATCAGATACCTTTCTGTGTGGGCTTCACTTATTTCCTCCCTGTCTGCCTTTCCTTCTTCTTTTCCCTTAAATCTTAATTTTGAGGCAAAGAATGTGCTTTTCACTGCCTCACTTTCTCCTCTAGCAGGCTGCTCCCATCTCTGGAAGTTAGTGATAGTGACTTAGTTATGGTTTTAAAGACCAGACTTCGCAGTGCCCCTCTGCGCCAGTTGAACACTTGAGCATGATTTGTGTATAATATTCTTGTTGTGCTGTGGGTGTATGTGTTGCACTGGGATAACTGTTTTTGCTGTACCCTGCTGCGCTGCATCAGAGCCAAACTCTTTGTCCCTTTTCTTTTCCTTAGAAATACTGAGCTGTCACCTATTACTCTGTAGGGTTTTGGATTTATTTTAGTACTGGTACCAGGAGACAAAACAGTGTCCTTTTCAAAAAAAAAAAAAAATTGCCCTACATTTCACAGTCAGTAACTCAAGTAAGTGTCTTCTCATAGAGTTTTCAAGTTTTGGGACATCTAAAAATGAGTGACTTTTAACATGCGTGCTTCAAAGATTAAAGGGAGCCAAGCTTAGTAATGAAACTTGTTGAAGAGAAACAGACTCATCCTCCAAGTTTCTGGCTTCTCTTGGCAGGTTTTGAGGGAGAAATCAGCCACTGGTAGAAATTCTGTATCATCTCAACTGCATTGTTTTCTGCGGTTCATTATTGCGTAGCAATGTCATAATTTCTTTTTACTTAGCAATCAAAATTATACTGACAAAGAAGGAAATTTTACAATTAATATTAGTTAATTAGTTTTTGTTAGTTGAATAAAAGTGATACTATGTATTGTTTGTAACAGAATTTATACCTTGGTCTAGAGCAGTGACTCTGAGTCTTTCTTTTGGGGCCAGTACTTCAGAATATTAAGAGTTGTATCCAAATCTGTGGAAATTCATTTAAAAATTAAGATATGTGATGCATTTAAAGAAGTCTAAACCAAACAAATGAGGATAGGATATTGATAACAAGGACAGGATAGTGATATAACTAAAAAGATGGTGGTAATTGGGAGGTAGAATAAAGAAAAGTTTACCTCCTTAGCTAGATCATAGGTTCCCTACAGCATCCACCACCAAGGTTAGGGGACATAAACCCTCAAATAATTATTGATTCATTATTAGCCATGTGAGTACTCCTGTTTCCTCATATGCTTGAAAATGAAAAGTGCGTAATAGGAAAAATTTATTTCGTAATATACTTGCTGGATTTCCTGGTTTTCCCAGAGAGTTGACACCTTTTATTCCCAAAAAAAGGGGGGGGGTTATAACCCCAAATTTCTGTTTAACATATACCAAAGATGAATTTTAAATAGAAAAATACTTACATGTAGTAGCTATGTAAGCAGAGAATAAATAGGCAACAGGACTATGATACTCAGAAGAAATGCTCAGGATATAAAGCTGGCCTTAAATATGATTATTATATGGCTGTATAAAGAGATGTATAATCAATCACATACACACACACACACACACACACAAAAGCTAAGACCAAACACTGACAGTCTACTGTGTAGTGAATTGGTGTGGGAGGAGACCGCAAAGCATAAGGCATGGGCCCCTACCCCTGCTCTCAATGCAGCTTGCAATGTAGATAAAATCACACAAGTTAGATAATAAAAAGGTTTCACGTCATTCACTAAAGAACAAAAAGAAACGACAATATACAGAATGGGATTAATTGCCATGTGAACAGTGATTGCTTGGAAAGTCGGATTTTCAGAGAAAAGATTGGATTTGAAGAATGGTTTGAATGGCAGAAATGAAAGGAGGAGGAGAATTCAAGTGGATGGGAGAGGCAGGAACAAAGCTGAAAGAGAGGGCATCATTTTGGCTAGCGTAGAGAGGACTGCTAGGATGAAAAATTACAATTTAGGATACCAGAAGTATTTTTCAAGAGACTGGGGATGCCTTTTGAACTTTGTATTTTAGAGTGAGAAGCCAACATTTATTTGCAACATTAGAATGATAGACTTGGGAGTTCCTGGTGGCCTAGCGGCTAAGGATTCAGCATTGTCACTGCTGTGGCGTAGGTTTAGTCCCTGGCCCAGGAACTTCCCCATACTACCAGGGTGCCCCCCACCCCAAAAAAAAGAAGAATGGAATGATAGATTCAAGGGAGTATCTGTAGTAGTTTAATCTATTAGAAACACATGATTAAAGAGACGCTGAAATATGATAAGTCTAAATTCATCATTAGCAGATGTGTGGATTAGAGAAACTTTCCTCTTTATTGTAAAAACTCACTTTTGAAGCCTAGAATCCTGTTTTGAGAAACATTACCCTTTCAGAACAATCACAACCTTAGAAAAATGTTGGCCCACAATCACAAGTAGTAGACATGTATTTAAAAATACAAAAGAAACAAAAAAAGAAATTATAAATATTTGAGTAAATTCTTAGCTTGACCTGCAGTGAGTTAGGCACAGAAGTGCTCCATAAATGGTTCTCAACTTGGTTAGAACTGTGCCATGTGCAAGATGCTGCCAGCAGGTACACAGTGGCAGGAGCTGAGATAGTTAACTTGCAGAATGAGAAAGACAAAAGTGTGGTAGAAATAAAAAGGAGGAGACAGTTGGGAGGTGTTATTAAAAAATGTTTAGAAGTTCCCGTTGTGGCTCAGTGGTTAATGAATCCAACTAAGAACCATGAGGTTACAGGTTCGATCCCTGGCCTTGCTCAGTGGGTTAAGGATCCGGCGTTGCCGTGAGCTGTGGTGTAGGTCACAGACGCAGCTTGGATCCCGAATTGCTATGGCTCTGGCGTAGGCTGGTGGCTATAGCTCCAATTCGACCCCTAGCCTAGGAACCTCCATATGCTGTGGAAGCGGCCCAAGGAATGACAAAAGGACAAAATAAATAAATAAATAAATAAAAATAAAAATATTTCCTTAAATAACAAAAATAATTTTTATTCATGTTTTTTTAAATGAAGCTAGTCAGTTTATCAGAGATTATTTAGATGCCTAAAATGTCTATGCTAAGTCAGATAGAATCTCTCTCCGTTATAATTGCCTATACTCAGTACTTTTAAAAATAGGGAGTTATGACTAGTATCCATGAGGATGCGGGTTCAATCCCTGGCCTTGCTCAGTGGATTGGGGATCCAGTGTTGCCATGAGCTGTGGTGTAGGTCACAGACTCGGCTCAGATCCTGTCTTGCTGTGGCTGTGGTGTAGGCTGGCAGCTATAGCTCTGATTCGATCTCTAGCCTGTGAACTTCCATATGCCACGGGTGCAGCCTTAAAAAGCAAAAAAAAAAAAAAACAGAAAAAGAATAAAGAAAGAAATAGGGATTAATTCATTTTTCTTATATTACAAAAATCCCATTGTGGTGCAGCAGAAACAAATCCAACTAGTCTCCGTGAGGATGTGGGTTCAAGCACTGACCTCCCTCAGTGAGCTGGAGGTCCAGCATTGCCATGAGCTGTGGTGTAGGTTGTAGACGCAGCATTGATCCCCCGTTGCTGTGGCTGGGCTGTGGTGTAGGCTGGCAACTGTAGCTCAGATTGTACCCCAAGCCTGGGAACTTCCATATGCTGTGGGTGCAGCCTTAAAAAGAAAAAAAATCTTGTGGTATTCTGAAAAGCTGATATGAGTATAAGTCATAAATTAAATCATTCAAAACATATTCAGAAAGTTCACTCTCTTAGGAGAATCTTAAGTTGTTTTACTAAATGTTTTTTAGTTCAACTTTCTGTGAAATATGTTGTCTTTGTTTTAATATTCAGTCTTCTTCGCATAAGCCATGTTGATATTTTCGCAGCTTTAAAAATCACAGTCTATGGAAAATAGTCTAGCATAGATTCTTAATAAAGGGATTTGTGAATCCCCCTCAAAAGTTTTGGACATATATTTGCATGTGTGTATACCCATTCTTTTTTTTTTTTTTGTCTTTTTGTTGTTGTTGTTGTTGCTATTTCTTGGGCTGCTCCCGCGGCATATGGAGGTTCCCAGGCTAGGGGTTGAATTGGAGCTGTAGCCACTGGCCTACGCCAGAGCCACAGCAACGCGGGATCCGAGCCGCGTCTGCAACCTACACCACAGCTCACGGCAACGCCGGATCGTTAACCCACTGAGCAAGGGGGCAGGGACCGAACCCGCAACCTCATGGTTCCTAGTCGGATTCGTTAACCACTGCGCCACGACGGGAACTCCTGTATACCCATTCTTTAATGATTTAGAGTATGTGCGATTTTCATCAGTGACTCCCCAGAAGTAACACCTAGATGACCAGAAAAAGTAAAACTTTTTTCTATAATTTGTTATTATTAGTCAGGGCTCCGAGGTGGCCCCCCCATTCTTCTAAAATGCTAGTTTGGTTTTATATCTAGAATGTAGATTCTGTGAGATCTGGGACTTCATCTGATTGTTTATGCCTATATCCCAGCACCTACAGGAGTGCCTGGCACATGATGAGACCTCAATAAATACTAGTTAAATAAGAAGTATTCCTATTTCTTTCTTTCTAGTAGTTTGCTAAGGCTATCCTTAAGTAATAATTTTTTTAAAGTCTCCTTAAAGGAGACTTAACTTTTTTATTTTTATTTACTTACTTATTTTGGGCTGCACCCGCGGCATATGGAGGTTCCCAGACCAGGGGTCGAATTGGAGCTGTAGCTGCTGGTCTACGCCACAGGCACAGCAACATCAGATCCGAGCCGCATCTGCGACCTACACCACAGCTCAAGGCAATGCTGGATCCTTAACCCACTGAACAAGGCCAGGAATCAAACCCTCAACCTCCTGGTTCCTAGTTGGATTTGTTTCCAATGTGCCACGATGGGAACTCCTTAAAATGCTTTTGAATTAGTATACCACTAATGAAGTATTATAAGTGATGATTTTCCAAGGATAAAGGGGGAACTTGAATATGTACAACTCCTACTTGTGTCAAGCCATATCTGTATCTAAATGTTAATCATAAGTAATCTTCTCAACACCCTTCTCTTACAGAGAAGACTAAGAATTGTTGACATGAAATAGCTGCCCAGGTTGTAAAGCTAAATTGAGTAGCCAGAATTTGAATGATCCCCAAAATTACCCCGTTACACCTTTGTATGTGGCTAAGTTATATAGAATTACATAGTTGTCTGTACCACACCTTTGTCTACCCTGACAGAAAAATCATTTCCCCTTCTTTTGTGAATCTCATGTTTAATAGTCTTAAGATACTGTTTTTGATGAGGAATATTTTATATAAAGTTTTGAGACTAAGCAGTCCAGTCCATGTCCTGTTATTTTTTTTTATTTTTCCAAATTGAAAAACTTTTTAATTTGGGATTTTGCTAAGAGAAGACACGACAAAAGCCCCAAAGAATCTCCCTATTCTTTTTTCATGTTATTTAGTTTCATATCCAATCTCCATTTTTATTTTATTTGAAATAGATCATATTTCTATATCACAGTTTTAGAACTTTGTGAATACCAGTTTTTCAATAAATTATTTCTTGTTTACTTTTTCATTTGTCAAAACATTTTTATGCAGAAGACCTACCTCACTGTTTGAAAATGCACTAACTTTAGTCACTGTTTTTTAAGGTGTCATTTGACCATACCGTTTCTCGTTAGCTGTTATGATCTTGACCATTTAAATGACTCTTTAGGGGAGTTCCTGTTGTGGCTCAGTGGTTAATGAACCTAACTAGTATCCATGAGGATGTGGGTTCGATCCCTGGCTCTGCTCAGTGGGTTAAGGATCCAGCATTGCTGTGAGCTGTGGTATAGGTTGCAGACGTGGCTTGGGTCCCACGTTGCAGACATGGCTTGGGTCCCACGTTGCTATGGCTGTGGTGTAGGCCAGAAGCTGCAGTGCCGATCAGACCCCTAGTCCGGGAACTTCCATATGCCGCAGGTGCAGCCCTAAAAAGCCAAAAAAAAAAAAAAAAGACTCCTTAATTCTTTTCAAATTGGTGAAATTTTACACAAATCCTTGCAAGATAGCACATTTATTAGGTTCTTTATTAGTCATTGTTAATTGTATCTTATGAAGTCATATGTCATATTTGAGAATCTTCTAAGAATTATTTTTACCTGACAAGCAGGACAAAAGAAACACAGTAAATATTTATACTAGCATTCTTTTGCTTTTTCTTCACTGTCTTAGCTAATCATTTGAAGAATTTCACTTATGGCAACTGAGTCTTTAAAATATTGCTGCAAATAATATTAGCTAGTTAAATTTTATTTTTATTTATTTTTATTTTACTTTATTTATATATATATGTATGTATGTATGTGTGTGTGTGTGTGTGTGTATATATATATATATTTTTTTTTTTTTTTTAGGGCCCATACCCACAGCATATGGAGGTTCCCAGGCAAGGGGTCAAATTGGAGCTGTAGCTGTCGGACTACACCACAGCCACAACAATGCCAGATCCCCACATGTTCAACCAATACCACAGCTCACAGCAACACCAGATCCTTAATCCACTGAGCAAGGCCAGGGATTGAACCCACAACCTCATGGTTTCTAGTCAGATTTGTTTCCACTGCGCCGCAACAGGAACTAAATTTTATTTTTTAAATGTGCTTAGGGTTTTTTTCCCCTTTGCTCTCTGCTTGATTTATCTATATTCCTATGTCTTATTTGGTATAAGGCAGTGTTCTTATAATAGGAAATTTGATTCTCAAACTGCATTAGTCTAGATGACAGTAAAACCTTAAAAATGCAATCTTAGGGAAAAGTCCTAAATTCTCTGTAATTGCCTTAAGGTTTCTTTTACAGAATAATTACAACCATCCCATCTAAAGTGATTTTTCCCTATAATTTCATTAATTTTTCTTTATTAAGGAAATACATTATGGATTTCAGTATAAAAAATTTCTGGTCTAATTCTACAACAATTTTAACCAATATTTATTTAGTAAGTGCCTATTTATAAGAGGTACTTAGTATGCAAAATCTGTTATCATAATGTATTCAAAAGAACATTCAGAGGGACATTGATGTTAATTACACCTGAACACAAATCTAAGCTCTGTCACTTAGTAGCATGGTCACCCGGACAAATAAATAAATCTCTCTGAGGCTTAGTCTGCTCACTTACAAAAACTAGAGTTGCAGTACCTATTATACAAGGTACGTGCAAGGATTAAGTGAGATTATGTATCTAAAGTTCTTAGCACAAGCATTAACTTTCTTTCTGTAGGTGGTAGGGAAGATATGGAAAGGAATAGATATTATCTTTATTTCTAAGAGTTTACAGTCTAACTGGAGAGTCTTGTGAACAGTTGCAAGGTGGAATTGCTGTGGTAGATGTGTAAACTTGGTGGGGTTTATGGATGAGTTCCGATAAAGAAGGTACAGTTAAACAGTAGGTTCCTTTTCTGATATTAATGAAAATTTGTGAGAGTTGTGTAACAATATTTTGAAGAATCAAATGAAATGGCTGGGAAAGAGGTTTCACCTATCCATTGTCTGTCTAGCACAATAGGAAGGTGTATTTTGCTGTAATATAAAATGACTTAAGTGTGATCATTACTGGCCTTCATAAATCCATCCTATTTAATTTATTGTTTTGGTTTTAATGTGTTTAAAAAAAAAAAAAAACACAGCTTCAGAATTCCTGTGTGGCTCAGCGGAAATGAACCTATGATCCATGAGGAAGTGGGTTCAATCCCTCCCTGGCCTCACTGGGTGCGTTAAGGATCTGGTGTTCCCATGAGCTATGGTGTAGGTCTCAGACAAGGCTCAGATCCCACATTGCTGTGGCTGTGGTCTAGGCAAGCAACTGCAGCTCTGACTTGACCTTAGCCTGGGAACCTCCGTATGTCACAGATGCCTCCCTAAAAAGCAATAATAATAATTATAATATTAAAAAACCACTTCTTTATCCCCAACTACCGCTACTATAGCAATTCACAGAACCATAGCTGATAACTGTATTAACACATGTGTCGTATGGAGAAAGAGAGGTGCTTTATCTTTGAACCCACCAAAACTGATTGAAATACATCCAGTTTAACAGCCTTTGATCCAACCTTATCAGTAAGTTCAAATAAGTAGAATTAGACAGTTTATCAGTGGATCTCCACCTTGGCCATATGTTAGAATTTCCTGCTGGGCTTTAAGAAAAATCACCCCAACCCACGGAATCTAAGTATCAGGGAATGGAATTTCGGCATCTACATAATGTTTAAAAACTCTACATGATGTGAAAGCAGTGTTGAGTTCTCTATGTGTAAGTCACTACCCACTTGAAGCAGGTTTTGTTTCAGTGTCCTAGAAGGTTTTGTTTTTGTTTTTGTTTTAAATAAAAAGGGAGCTCATGGTTTGAAGGTTTTTTATTTGGAGGGCAGAGAGTAGTCTTATGAGCTCTATTAAAAGTTCTTTATGGTATACCATCAAGTAGAAAATTGCCTTTTGGAAAACTTGGTTAGCAAGCACTTATCTCATTGTTCTGTCTTATCCTTTCCTGAATAGATTCAAATGAGAAACTTTCTTTAGGGAAATACATTTATTTAGTAGAAAGGGAAAGGCAAGAGGGAAAAAAATCAAGTTATTTTGGGGAGTTCCCGTCGTGGTGGCGCAGTGGTTAACGAATCCGACTAGGAACCATGGGGTTGCGGGTTCCATCCCTGGCCTCACTCAGTGGGTTGAGGATCCCGGATTGCCGTGAGCTGTGGTGTAGGTTGCAGACTCGGCTTGGATCCCGCATTGCTGTGGCTGTGGCGTAGGGCGGCAGCTACAGCTCCAATTCGACCCCTAGCCTGGGAACCTCCATATGCCGCAGGAAGTGGCCCTAGAAAAGGCAAAAAGGCGCAAAAAAAAAAGTTATTTTGACAGTGAATATGCTTGATGTAGAAAATTGGAGAATTTAAGGAAAATAAAGCATCTGAAACTTGACTATCCATTATTATCAGTCTTATATTGCTGAATTTACTTCCCTCCCAGATATTTTACATATAACATTCTAACATGAACAGACACACAGACAGCATAAAACATATGCTGTACGTAGTATCATCTCTAGCTTTTTGCCATAAAGGCATTTAAAAAAAAATTCAAGTGCTCTCATTTTCTAATAAACATTGCCATTTATTATTTGTTTATAGTAGTATTATCTTTGTTGTAGAATTATAGAGTAAGTCTCCAAAGATGATTAAAGGAGTTTGTGTCAGATCAGCTACATCAGTGACCTTTGTGTCTTTTATTTTCCCATCATTTTATGATGAAAACTTCCAAACATATTGAAAAATTGAAATGATCATAGTGAGCACATGTATACCTTTTACTTAGGTTCAGTAGTTTTTAATGTTTTACCAATTTTTGCTTTATCTCTTTTTATATCTGTGTGTATACATGACTTTTTTTTTTACCGGACCTTTGACAGTGAATTGCAGATGTAATATTTTACCTCTAAATATTTTGGCATGCAGCTCTTAAGAATGATGACATTTTTCTAACCATAATAGTATTATTATACTTAAGAAAATTGGTAATAAATTTAATATTATCTATAATCAAGTCCAAATTTTCCCAGTTGTCCTTCGAAGGACTGTTACAACTGTTGTTTTTTTAAGAAGCCATAGTCTAGTCCAGTTTTTAACCAATCAGACGTCCTAAACAAGTCTCCAACTAAGCCCCCCACTTTTTTCCCCCCTTGACACTAAATATGAAGAGTCTGAGCCAGCTTTCCATAGGCTCCCACATTCTGGATCATATTTTTGGTTTTTTGTGTCCTTTCGCAAGATTCTTCCCTGTTTCCATGTAAATTGGGAATGAGCTTTATTAGGCTTATATCAAACATTTTTGGTGAGAGCACAGGACAGAGTTTTGCGCTTCCTTAACACATCATGAAAGTCAGGAGTCATATAATATAAGGTTGACTTGCTTTTGGTCTCTAGTGTGTCAGTATGATCAGCCTGGAAATTAGAGCAAAATTAAGTAGCTGCTATTGCAGAAACCTGTAGGTTTTACAAAATTCAATAAAATATAAAAAAGTTGAGCAGTTTACTACTCATAAATCTTACTATAATGTTTAAGATAATTTGTTTTTATCTAGAGATGTTTATATTAAAATATTTAAAGATAAAAAGTAAAGTTTTTATCCACAGAAGCTTTATAAATGCCCCCAAATCTAGTTTAAATTTAATAATTTTACATATCATATCTCCTCTCCTTCCTGTCATTTAGTGGAAATGAAGAAGAAACTAATGTTCTAATGGCCTGCTTTTCTGTCCTTTCCTATTGCTTTAAATACTAATTTCCTTTTGTACTAAAAAACTATAGCCAATTATTGTGGGTTTTTTTTTTTTTTTCTTTTCAGTAAGTCAGTTTTAGGAGATGCTTGTGTTGCTGTCAAATTTTAATAGCTGAGTTAATTTCAGATTAAACTTCCTATATCAATGTGAAACAAGACATAAGCTAGCTCGTGATAATTTGCTAAAAATAACTTGGAATAATTCAATTGGAATTTTTTTATTAATTGACACAAATAAGACTTTAATGAAATGTTCTCGTGCTTAGACTATATTACCTAACGGTAGAAAAATGAGTGTTTTGTTGTGATATGTTATGAAATACATGTGATATCCTAGTTTGTCTACTGACACTGGGGTCTTGAATCTTAAAAAAAGGCCTCCGATGAAGCAGAGGAAAGTGGATCACAGGGAAAATTGGTGGAAGCTCTCAGGCAAATGAGAATTAATCATAGGGGAAACTACCGACAACTTCTGGAGGAGATGCTGACTAGTTACAGGCTAGCTAAAGTAGAGGGAGAAGAAAGCCCTGCTGACCCAGCTGCTACAGCTACTTCTTCGAACAGTGATGCTGGAAACACAGTGACAATGCAGGAAAGCCATACTGAATCAAAAAATGATCTTGCTGAATTAGACAGCTGTACTGAAGATGCAGGGACAAAGATGGGTGGTGGAAAAATATGACTTGACTTTGTGGTAATATTTTTGTGATCTTTGATTTGATGGTTTTTACTTAGGAAGTATAATGTATGCATTTATATAACCATTTTGTTATTTGAATCTCGGTAAACTAGTTTTATTATCTTCATATAGCCTTGTTTTTTAAGAAGGCCTTTGCATACATCTTTATCACATAGTTTGAAATTGGCTATTTATAGTACTTTGAATTTGATAAAATTATATCTCACTTCACATTGTATGCCAGAAATGAGGCTACCGGTTATTAAAGTGAGTAGTTAAATTCATCCTAGTAGTAGGATTAGAGATTGCCAATTAGCAAGATGACCTTATATTGTGGAAAAGATTTGTTAATGTAGAATTATGCTGCTTTATATTACATTTTAGTACACTCATAGTTAGCTTTGTAATAAATTTGTGTTTTCTTTAGTAATTTTAGTTCTTCAAAGAATGGCAGATGCTGGGCTGTAATTTCTTTTTTCAAGGATGATAATTTGTGTGTTCTTTGACTTGTTTATATTTTACATCTGTAGTTTTATTTTTAGCAGATCTGAGATACTGGATGTGTGGTTATTTTTCCTTTCTCTGTATTCTTTATGAAACATAACCTTTGAAAAATTTATGTATTATTCATACAGCTTTGGTGTGTATATTCTGTATAGCCTAACTACATACATCAAAATGTATGTCAACCAAGTGTTTAGAATGAAATTATAAGTGTTGAAGTCCAAATAAAGCATGTGATGTGGAATAACCTATGCATGTTGTACTTATTTTTAAATTCATTTTTTAAAAACAACCAGGTTTGGTATATTTGGAAAAAATACTCATTAGAATTTTGTTGCATTTATATAAAATTTAGAAACCTTTTGGCTTTTGGTGCGTTTTTTATTAACCAAAAGGAAAAAAATGTGAGAAGTCTTCCTTACTCAAATGTGTTCAGTTTCTCATCCCCTTTTTGTGCTGCAAGATGTTAGTCTTTGGACAGTATAGACACACAAAGGCACGTCAGAAGATTGTCATGATGAGCTTTTGCTATTGCAAGACTGTCAGCTTTGCTATAAGTATTCATCAGATATTGACAAATGCAAAAATTGGGAAATTTCACATAGTCGCAGATAAGAGTTTAGATTTTGTTAAAATGATTTTTTTCTTAATACAAATGACACTTAGTCGCATGGGAAAGTCCTTCTTAAAGCGATTATTTTGTGAATGTAGAACATTAACTTTTCTTTGTCCTGTTTTATATTTATCGTGTATCTAAAGTTGCTTAAGATACCATAAGTTGAAACTTTGGAATCTTCTCCTGTAGCTGATGTTTTGATCTGTCTTTCCAATGCCAGCATATTTTTAAGTGGTTTGAGAAAGAGGAAGGCTATTTGGTGGAAAGGGGAGAAAAAGCCCAACCAGTTGTCTATCTATATTAGATAGATCCATGTGTGTAGACACACAATATGCCATACACACACCTCTCTGTAAAAGTACCTTTTCAAACAAAGAAAGGAAGGTAATTTGTTCATCTAATTTTGTTTTCTCTTGAAATTCAATCCAACCTGGAAGTGGTGTAGGTAAATAATAATAACATTCTTCCTTTTCTCTTCCTGTAGGGTGCTGGAGATCTAGAAGACCCATGGTAGCCTTATAAACCTTCTAAATGCTTTTGATTCTGAAAATTGGGGGAAAAAAACTTTTAATCACAATTTTCTTCAATACATGGGGAAAAATATTCTTGTGGATTCCCAACGTTTTGTGATATGAGCAGAAAATCATTAGCATTTCCCATCATTTGTTCATATTTGTGTTTTCTGGTAATTGCCACTTGTAGCATTGCCTGTACTACAGTATTTTTTGCCAACCTCAGGCATACTGGTTACATCTGTATTGAACTTTTGGCCCTAAAAACCAATGGAGTTATTTCACCACAAATAACGAACGAATATGCCTGAGGTGCATGGGAATATAGTTAGCTGTACTCTGAAGATACATTATGTTTTTGTTTTTGTTTTTGTTTTTAAACAAGACACACAACATATAAGCATGTAAGAGTTAAGAATTGTATGAGATGTTCCTTTTTTCAGTTCACCAAGTTGGAAGCCTTTTGCAGCTCTGTGGCTTAAAATTTCACTTGAGCAATTTACTATAAGATTTATATTTATTATTAATTGTTATTTAATTTTTTTTCCAATTTTACCTGTATTACCAAACTGGGTTCTCCAATAATGTCCAAATTGTTAAATGTTGCCTGCTTCAAGATAAAGTGTATTTGGCAATAATATTATAAACCCTTACAAATTTTATGCATGTACCTACTACATCCTTCAACACTCACTAGAAAATCTCTTGAAACCAAATGGATTAATTTATGGCTATTTATAATTTGCTTTGACATCTCACTGCTGCAAATTTTTTTAAATGATGAGATTTGCCTTTATAATGTAAATTGTGATTTTTGTTTTACACATATGGGTTTCTATAGTTTTAATTTTTCAGCTTTTATGATACAACAAGTTTTGTGTAATTTGGTATAATTTTTAATTGTTACGTTATTTTAAAAGCTCAGAATATCACATTGAAATGACTATAAGTACATTTAAAATTATCTATTTTAGATCTAAGGAAATATTACAGAGATATTTTCATGGGTTCAGTAACCTTTCATTTTATAACATTGGGCACGGTACGGAGTGGCTGTCACATAAGGTACTTGAAGATTATTAGTTTAATTCTATTTTTACAATAACCTTGAATCCTTGAATTCTTTTGAGTTTTGCATGTATCCAATTAATGCTGAACATGGAGAGTGAAATATTTATCTAAAAGAAGCTATTGGGGTAGGAGAAGCAATGAATGTATCCATTTGTACATGGTTTACATGTTGTGGATGCTTTGTAAACATTTTCCTATCTGTTTAAATTGTGTTTCAGCAGGATGTAATTGCCCTTGTGTGTAGTTAAAATGAGTCATCATCTGGTCCTGTGTGAAATGGAATTCATGGTATTTTCTGTAACATTTTCCTGAAGCTGTTTCTGGAGAGCCACACATTCAAATACAGCTTTCTTGATCATTTGATTTACTGTGCACCTGATTTTTGGTCTAAAAGAAATTATTGCCACAACATATTTTATTTATTCTTTAGATTTTAGCCTCGTAAGTTAAAAGTGCTTTACATGATGATGTTAAAAGCTATTTGTCCCTTGACTGGGTTTGGGGGGTTGTTAAAAGATAGGGAATGAAGAATGCAAAATGGTTTATTGTTCAAACTGTCCACTCTGATCCAACCCTGTACTGATAGTAGTACCTTTCCAGTATGATATTGTGATGTTTCATACAATGCAGTGAACATAACCAACTTGTTACCTAAATAAAGAATTGATAAAAACAGTGTGCCATATTACTATTTCGTATGATATTTATAAAAGTCCAGTGTTGAATGTTATTTTGAACATTTTATACAGTTAAAGTAATTATTAGGAAAAATGTCATACAAAACCATGTAGGTGAATCACAATTCCAAAGTGGAATTAACCAAACTCTATTGGACAATTCTAATAACCCCTTACCCACGCCCAAAACATTTTTTATACCATTTAAAAATTTTTTTTCAGGGGGTTTGCTGGCTCTGGAAAATACAAATAATGTGTGAGTTAGCAAAAGAAAAACCCATATTCAATATTTAGTAATCCAGATTCCCTAGTCCAGCTGTTTTCAAAAACTCTTTAGGTCTCGGGACCCATTTTTTCCTAAAAATTCAAGATCCCAAAGAACTTTTGCTGTTTAATGTATTAGAAGTTAAAACCAAGAAATTTTACATACTATTTGAATTCATTAAAAAAAGAAAACCATTGGTGTTCCCGTCGTGGCGCAGTGGAAATGAATCCAATTAGTATGCATGAGGATGCGGTTGGATCCCTGGCCTCGCTCAGCAGGTCAGGGATCCGGTGTTGCTGTGAGCTGTGGTGTAGGCCAAAGCTGTAGCTCCGATTTGACCCTTAGCCGGGGAACTTCCAGGTCCAGCCCTAAAAAGCAAAAAGAAAACCATTACCTGTTAACATAAATAACATTGTTTTATGAAAATAATTACTCGCCAAGCCTAAATAATTTTGAAACGTAGCACTGGTGTTTTCATTATTGTAAATCCTTTAATGTTGGGCTGGATCTCCTGTCTGTTTCTGCATTCAGTCTATTACAGTGTGGCTCTGTGTTCAAAGTATACGAAGGAATCTGGCCTTACACAAATATGTATTCGGAAAAGACTATTTAATAGCTTCAGATAATTGTGGATATTCCTGTTCGATACATTATCAAAACTTCAGAACTGGTAGTTTCTTGAATGATCGTTGCAATGTGAAATCTGAAATTTTTTGTTACATTAAAATCTGTTTGCTCTGTCCTGCAGTTTGAACAGTAGATCTTCTACTTTTGCATGATTTTATGCCATCATGCTTTGGTCATTTGGAAAATACTTGTTCATTGAATTATGCATTTCTTTGGAATATTGGCATTTTTATTATGTTGTGTTTAATTTTTTATTAATATAACTGATGTCATCAGAAAAATCTTTTAAGTTTCAGGAAGCTGTCAAGCTCACAGTGATGGATACAGATTTTTTCAAAATCCTGATTTTCATTTGAAAGATGAAATTTTATCATTGGCAACAAATATCAGTTGTTTCCTTAAGTGACAAGCTTACTTCATCTCAGATAAAATGTCTGCTGAATAACTATAGTCTGCCGGTCATTCTTTCAAGTAAAAATGGTGTTCAATCATAGCCTAAGAAGCAGCTATCGCCCTGCAGCATCCTGTAAGAGCCCGTACTTCTCATTTCTTCATGTAGGATATTAAAAAGATGTGTACTCAAGAGTGGAGGCGTAATGAAATTTCTACTGCTTAATGCTTAAGGACTTTGTTAACTGAAATTGGGGCTCCCCCCCCCCTGCCCCCGCCTTTTTGCTCTGTGAGTACAGCAAAGATACAGCAGTGACTAGTTTGGTGCTACTGTTTGATTCATGCTAAGGTGCCTGCGGTTCTGCCCCCCATTTCCATTGCACAGTCAGTGCAAATGTCAGTACTTTGAAAAAGAAGACGTGTCAGTGTTAATAAGAATATAGTTTTGATTTCATGGACCTTCTTGAAAGGTTCTCTGGGACCCCCAGACTCTCAGAGTTGCTGCCCTCATCCTTTTGGTCAGCTTCACAGTGTGTTCATTTATTCCAAATACTATAGTGTAAATTGTAAATGAATCTTGAGACATACAGATTTGACATAAAATTTACTTGGGAGGGAGGTGGTTACCATTACACTGATACTCAGCAAGATAAACAAGGTGGGATCTAATATTGTGCTTTTTTTTTCCTCCCACAAAATTCCTATGATGGGTTTCAACTTGGAAAACTCATGATTCAAGGTTTAACAGAGTTTGATTTTTGTATGGCACCTATTTGGATCATTTTAATCTTAAGTTTTCAATTATTGTAGATTTATGTTATTTCTTTGAGAAGTTCTCGCTTCTATAGTGAATTTTAAATTATGTTTTAAATAAAATCATTTTACCATGACTGAGATGTCACTTAAGGATGGCCAGAAAAAAATCGTGCTTCTTTGTTTTAATTATGATTAAATGGATTCGTGCTTTATGATTGTTTCTTAGATTATTCAGTTTTCTAAAACATTCGAAAAGGTTGGGAAAAGTTACAACCATCCAAGTGGTTTTTTTTAATTATTATTTTTATTTTTTTGTCTTTTTGCCATTTCTTGGGCCGCTCCCTCGGCATATGGAGGTTCCCAGGCTAGGGGTCCAATCAGAGCTGTAGACCCCGGCCTACGCCAGAGCCACAGCAACTCGAGATCCAAGCCGCGTCTGTGACCTACACCACAGCTCACCACAACGCCAGATCCTTAACCCACTGAGCAAGGCCAGGGATTGGACCCACAATCTCATGGTTCCTAGTCAGATTCGTTAACCACTGAGCCACAACGGGAACTCCCAAGTGTTTTTTTAAAAAGCACTCACAATTTCTGTTTCTCAACCCAGTTATGAGGCTTGATAATTAATGATATTTACTTAAAATGCTTCACTTATTCCTCGAGTTTTTGGGTTTAAATGTGTTTGGACAGCCAAAAAATGACTGCATCTCTCGTTTTTCAGGTCGAGGTTATTTCAGACGGTGAGATTCAGTCGGGTCTTGTCTTTTCATGGTGCTGTCAGGTGCTTTACCTTGCTTGAGTTAAACTGAGTTTTTATTCCGCTTCAGTCATTGAAATTAACTTAAAGATGGCCATAAATTCCTTTGCTGGCCTAACCTTGCTTGTCTTACATTTAGGTTGCATTTTCAAATGACATCTCAAACTCACATTTCCTCTTCCAATTTGCCTTTATTTGTATTTTGAGATTAATCTGGTTTGATAAGAGTAAGAAAGCATTTGATAAAGATTTTAGAACACATTCTGTTTGGGGTAGCTAAAGAGTATTATTAGA
Source organism: Phacochoerus africanus (assembly GCF_016906955.1). NCBI lineage: Eukaryota > Metazoa > Chordata > Mammalia > Artiodactyla > Suidae > Phacochoerus > Phacochoerus africanus. The sequence continues at coordinate 100,762,432 of NC_062548.1, read as the reverse complement.
AAATAGCATATTGTGGTTTTTCACATTAAAACTGCACAATGTGCAGGAAAGCTGGAAGATAATCGAATGCTAATGTAATCGTTAAGACTAGAATTTAAGTTATTTGAAAACAATTCTGGGGTTACTTGCTTTTGAAAATAAATTCTTAAGTGCCCATTATAATGATTTGCATTGTCATCTTTTATGCTGAATTGCTGTAAGATTTATTTCTGTTCAACTTTTAGGGATTCTTTTGTAAGCTTCAGTGAAGATGCTAAGCAAAAGTGTTTATTTTTGCCTATTGTTCTGGTGACTTATATATGTTACATTGTGATGCAGAAGTAAGATAATGCAGCTCCTAGTACCAAATAAGTTGCTTTTCATGCAGCATCACCCCTGAGTCTCACTCATTACTGAGATTTCCTGGCTATGGGACCGTCTCCCCCTTATTTTCTGTTTTCAGTTTTATTCTACCTGGCAAACATTTCTATGAACCATGTCCTTAATTTCCCCCTCAGACATCATTGGTAGCTATGCTCTTCTAGTTCCAGAGTGAGGGGTGCATGATCTTGGTGTTGAGATTAGTTATTGCTTCTTCTGTCTCAGTATCTGAAACTTTAGTGGGCACAAAAGAGCCATGATTTTTATATATTGATAGAATTTATAGAGGTTTGTGGGGTTTTTTTCTTTCCCTTGACTAAAAACCCTACTGTATAGTATTGGCAGTATTAATATTTTTAGTGATTCAATATTCATCCTTATTCTTCCCATATTATATGCACCTGGCATGTATTTGAGGTGAAGAGCACCAGCACAATCCAATAATTAATACATGGGTCTGACAGCTTCTTTCCCATTCGTGGGTCCTTTATGCTTATTTTCCCTTGTGTACTCACTATGAAGTAGTTTTATTTTTTGGCCTCCCTGCAGCATATAGAGGTCCTGGGCCAGGGATGTAGTCTGAGCTGCAGTTGGGACCTCCACCACAGTTGGGACCTTTGCGGCAGCTATGGCAATGCCAGATCCTTTAACCCACTATGCCAACCTGGTCTGGAACCTGTGTCCTGGCACAGCAGAGACACCACCAATCCTGTTGTGCCACAGCAGGAACTCTGGAAGGAGGCAATTTTGCTTCATTTCTAAGTCTTAAAGACATGAAGTACACTTTCTTTTGACAAAATTCCACAGTAACACGGTTTAAACAACCGTGTTTATTTTCATTAGGTTTTGCCTTTGAATAAGCTTCTGACAAGAAAATTGATATAAGGCTTATTTTTATTATTGATATTTAATATTTGCTCTTTCAGTTGCTCTTGTAATTATTATAGCACTTTGATGCTGTAGAAGTAGGCTCCTGAACTGAAAGTGGCTTTAGTTGTTAGGAACCTACAAGGCTTTTCAAGGAGAGTTCATCTTTTTAAATTACATATAGTCAAAAAATAAATTAACAGTCTTAAGGATTTTCATGTAGTTTAAACCCTCGCTAAGATGTTATAATTACCAGAGAAAGTTCTAGGGTACCAGTTCTAAACCTCCACAGGGGTTCTGCTTTTTTTCTTTTATTTGTTGGCCTTCCATCTTAGATTTCAATTGGATAAAGATTCCTTGACTTTGAAAAGTTTGAAAATCATAAAGTCTCAGTATGTATGTGACTAGAGAAATGAAACAAGACATTACTCTTTTTGTTTGTTCATTTGTCTTTTGTCTCTTTAGGGCCACACCTACTGCATATGGAGGTTCCCAGGCTAGGGATCTAATCTGAGCTGTTGCTGCTGGCCTACACCAGAGCCACAGCAACACCAGATCCGAGCCATGTCTGCGACCTACACCACAGCTCATGGCAACACCGGATCCTTAACCCACTGAGTGAGGCCAGAGATGCAACCCACAACCTCATGGTTCCTAGTAGAATTTGTTTCTGCTGCGCCAAGACAGGAACTCCAGACATTACTCTTTTACAAGAAAGGAAACTCAATAAGAACTGTTGGGCTGAGCTGTGAATAATGTTTACAGGTTTTGATTTGGTGATCTACCCAAGTATTGTGATTTAGTAGTATTTGGGAGGTTGGGAAGGGGACATTGGGTTGGAATAAGAATCGGATATCACCTACCCTACGAGGCGAGTCACCTCATGAACTCTTAGCCCACACATCCACCCACCATGTTTGTTTAGTTTTGATTTTGCAGAGGGGTATTATGGGGGGGGTTATTCCCAACCTCAGGTTTGAATTTATCTGCTCAAATTATTAACCTCCACACCCCCCCATCCATAAAACAAGCTAATGGTTAAATAAAATAAACTCATGTGATATTCCTTTGTGCAGTTATGCCACCTTGTATTTATCCATTTTCCCACTGAGAGAGATTGATTGTTTTACTTTTTACTATTTAACTTTTTACTGTTTTAATTTTTATTATTATAAATTAAAAAAACTAATACAGTGGACATCCTGGCATGTGTCTCTTGAGCGTGTGTCCTGATGTTTCTCTAGTATTCACCTAGAAATAAAATTATCGGGTTATAGGATATGCATGTCTTTAAGTTAATATTGCAAGTGCATTACACTCAGGGAGTACTGATTTATGCTTCCGGTAGAAATACAGGAAAGTTCTGTTCCTCTGTCCCTCCTCATCCTTTGTAACACTTCTAAATAATGTCAGACTTTAAATTTGCCAGTCAGGTAAATGTGAAATAGTGTCAAATTTTCATTTCTAATTGCATGCGAGGAAAACATCTTTTCCTGTATGTGCTGGCCATTTGAGTTTTCTCTGAATTGAATGCACATGCCCTTTACCCATTTTTGTTTTGGGTTGTCTTTTTCTCATTTATTCATAGTCATTTTTGTTTTTGTTTTTGTTTTTTTTAATGTAGTGTGGATACTAATCCTCTGTAACATGTTTTTCAAAACCCAGTCTTCATTCTTCTACCTTGTGTATGGAGTCTTTTGTTATTTATCCGTCTTTTTCTTTATAATTTGTGTTACTGACTTATTTAAGAAGTCATTGCCATCTCAAGTTCTATATTATTTTCCTTCAGGAGTTTTAAATCTTTCCACCTCTTCTGCACATGTATTTAGGTTTTTAATTCATTCTGAATTTATTGCTGTATATAGCATGAAACAAAGAAACCATCTTTTTTTTTTTTTTTTGGCAGACAGCTAGGTTAATTGTGCCAGCACCGTGCCAGCCCTATTACCAATTTATCATATGTATATGATCCATTTCTATTTTCTAAGTTCAATTATCTTTTTGTCTAGCCCTATGCAAATATGACACTTTTAATTACTGTAGCCTCATAAATGCTGTTAGCTAGCAGGCATACATTGTCTTCATCTTGTATAAGTCTAGTTCCTTCTAATAAAATTACAATTGAATAATTACGTTCTTTAGTTCTTAATAGCCTGCACTATTTGGGGATCTAATATTGAAAATTGTTCACCCAGCTTATGAAAATTACTTTGTGTGTTCCTATTGCACATTTACATTTTTTTAAATTTTTTTATTTTTTTGTGTTTTTGCCATTTCTTGGGCCGCTCCTGCGGCATACGGAGGTTCCCAGGCTAGGGGTCCAATTGGAGCTGCAGCTGCCGGCCTATGCCAGAGCCACAGCAATGCGGGATCCAAGCCATGTCTGCAAACTGCACCACAGCTCAGGGCAACGCCAGATGCTTAACCCACTGAGCAAGGCCAGGGATCGAATCCACAACCTCTTGGTTCCTAGTCGGATTCGTTAACCACTGAGTCACGACAAGAACTCCTGCACATTTACATTTTAAAATGTGATATGGTATTACAGCCATCACTCTAACCCCCTTCCTGTTTCCCCTATAAGGCTAGACCAGTAAGAGTGCCCTGCCATGCTATGTTGGAGCTTAAGGCAAGAGGAAAATTAAGTAATAATTGTATTTTTTAATTTTTTGATATTTTGTGCAACATTCATTTTGCATTCATTTTGATTCTTCTAAATTTTGCATTAGGTGTTCCCGTCATGGCTTAGCAGTTAGTGAACCCTACTAGCATCCATGAGGACACGGGTCTGATCCCTAGCCTCGCTCACTGGGTTAAGGATCCGTTGTTGCCATGAGCTGTGGTGTAGGTCGCAGATACGGCTCAGATCCTGCATTGCTATGGCTGTGGCAAAGGCCAGTGGCTGTCGCTCCAATTTGACCCCTAGCCTGGAAACCTCCATATGCCATGGGTGTGGTCCTAAAAAGACACCCCCCCCCCAAAAAAAGTTGCATTAAAGTATTTTCTTTAATTTACTGACTTTTTTGGCACCTCTTATATTCATTGTGTCTCCAAGGCAAGTACCTCACTTGCATCGCCTTAGTCCCAGCCGATAAATACGTTAATTCCTGGGCCTTTGAAGTTTCTTCTCTAGACTTTTCCTGACTTAAGGCAGACATTACCATGGAGGAGTAACTCTACACACTAATTCCCTTTAGCATAAATCAGCTTTCTTCTGGGGACACTTAGAGAAGTGGAGAAAAGGCTGGGCTAGGAAGGGAAGCCTGTAACCCTAGCAGCAGCTAGTTGCTACTGGCTTTGCTTCCTTCAGCAGTGAGCCATCTTTTAATACTTTGAAAACATCATGGTAAGGAAAACAGTAACTTCCAAAAGGATGTTACTTATGTAAAAGTGTGAATCTCCAAAATGTATTTCAAGGTGAAATTTTTTTTCATATTTTAATATCTTTGAATATTAAAGTTGCCATTAGCTAGGCAGCTTCCATGGCATAGTTGCATCAACTTGGTCTTAGCTATTCATATTTTAATTCCATAATTGGGTTTTATTAAAGTCATAATCTTAAAAAGTTGTATTATAATAATAAAATAATCTTGTTATTAAGGCATTATTTCATTGTTTAATTGACAGCATTATTTCTTAATTATAGATAAAGGAATGATACATAAAATATGAAATCTTAAAGTTGATGGCGTGTGATACATAATTTATAGGCACATAATATGACTAAAACTTACCTGGGAAAAATAGACTTTAGGACACTAGTTACTTCAGAAGCTTTGGGAAGTGTGAGATTCTTATTTTCCCCTCCCTCAAAAATAAAGTTATAAAAATATTAATGTCTGTTAAATATGAGTAGTAGGTAAGTCTGTCTTATATTCTCTTCTGTAGTTTTCTATATATTTGAATGTTTAATAACATTTTGAATTAAAAAATAAAATGCAGAAACAATGAATTCAGTGGTCCTGGATTGCCTTCTAGGAAGTGGGCACCGATTTATAATCCCAACAGTATACAACAGTGCTCATGTTTTCTGCTTTCTTGTCAGTATTGCACATTGCCAATCTGGTGGATAAAATATTGTAATTTGTGATTTTTTTAATTTAATTCTCGGTTATTTGATTACTAGTGAGCTTGAATGTTCTCATTTTTTTGCTAATTGTCTTTTATTAAAGACTGTTCACATGTTGTTTATTTTCTGTTAACACAGTGACCATTTTTTGTATTGATTTGTGAGAGCTCTTTATGTATTTAGGAAATTAGCCAATATTTTGTTACCCTATCACAAGTTATTTTCCTGAGTTCACCAGTTGCCTTTCAATACTGATTGTTTATTTTTTTCTCTTTTTTTGGCCACCCTGTGGCTTATGGAGTTCCCTGGCCAGGGATCAGATCCGAGCTGTAGTTGTAACCCTGTGCCACAGCTGTGCCAGGGATGGAACCTGTGTCCTGGCACACACAGACACTGCTGATCCCGTTGTGCCACAGCAGGAACTCCCTGCTTGTTTGTTTATATGTGGATGTCAAGGAATGGATGGGACTGAAAAAAACACATCTGATACTAGTATGTCCTAATTCTTGAGAGGCTGCAAGCTCAATAACGTAGAATTCCACCACCCACCCACCCCCGTCTTATATCAATCATGCTACTCTTTTTCTGTGCTTTTTGTTTCTATGCTAGTTTTTCCTATAGGCAGAATAAAGGCTTTCTAATCACTGTAATTGGAGTGGTACTACAGAGAGCTAAGATGCTCTGATCGGAAGAGTATTGGATAAATCTCCTTGGTCAAAAATATGCTCTCATTCTCCATATATTTTTTTAAGTCAAATATAATGGGGGCTTGTTTTTGTTTTTTAATGGAAGTAACATTTACATGATGTAAACTGTAAAGGTCTTTGGTGTTCAATTTGATGAGTTTTGAGAAGTATCTTGGTTATTTTTTACATTCAGGGTTTTAGAATGTTATCATTTTCTTTAACAGTTTGCACCTTCAGTTGTATACTTAGACAGTCTTTTCACATTCTGAGTAAGTATATATATTTTCCTTTACAATTTTGGCCTTTTTTATTATAAATATATAATACAAGTGGGACTTATTTGGGGTATAACTACAGGGCAAAAATCTAATGTAATATTTTCTGTTATTCCCTCACAATAGCAAATGAATAAGCCGGTCTTTTTTAAATTATTTGAAAGTATCCTTTTACTATATATTCTTGTATATGCTTGTAATTTCATGAGCATTCTATTGCATTACTTTGTATTTTGTATTATTATCTCTTAATTATCATAGTTTTGTTTTACATTTTATTATCTGGTAGGGAGAGTGCTCCCTTATTAATCTACCTAAACAAAAATTGAATGTTTATTCTAATAGACGAACTTTTAAATAATTTGATTTTCCTGCCAAAAATTCTGTTAGTTTTGAATTGTTATATGCATAGGTTAATTTGGTGGTCATTGATATCTGTAGCAGAGATAAGTCCCATTCCAGAAAAATACATCTTTCTATTCATTTTTTTTTAATGCCCCAGTGAAGTTTTATCATTTTCTCCATATATTCTACACAGTTAAGTTAGTTTCTTATTTTATAATTCTTATGGTATTATGAATGAATTCTTTTTCTTCTAATATATTTTTAATTCATACCTTTTAAAGTAGACAACTTAATCATTTACAAAAACCATTTCAATTTCTATCATTTCCACCAGATGGCAGTCTTGGGCACGTCCACTTGTAAACCCGCTGAGAACTCTGGTGACAAGAAAGACAGTGGCTGGCAGACCTTACAAGGCCCTAAAAGTACAAGAACAAAAAGGTTTTTTTGTAAACCTGAAAGAAAAACGAACCCAGCATTATGTAATTATAGTATTTATACTGCTATTAACCTTCAATCTTATAGACCATTAGTGGAGGCAGAGAAGAACTGTCACAGCACCCTTCAAAAACATATTTTCTCTGTCCATGTGATAAGCACCTGTGGCTTCTTGGCAGCACTTTTGCTTTTATTCCAGGGACTTTCACTGTTAAAGGAAGGCTTTAATAAATGTCATTATTGTTTCCCTTCTTCTAAAAGCACCATTTCGATCCGGAGTTACTGGATTTCTGGATGTTTGTATAAAAGCATCTTGTGACTGGTTTTGTGATACCCAGATCTCATCTGAAATATGAGGTACAGTATCTATAGTTCACATAAAGGGAAATGGGTCTGTAAGCGCCTTGTTCTACATGAATACAAATCTTCATAACCCCTTCAGTTGGACACTTTTTAGCTTAATTTTTATGACTTCAAAGACATATATTTAGGAATATAAAATGTGAATCCCTTGTTGGGCAAGGAATCAGCTTAAGTATTTTCTCATAGGTACTTTTTCTGGGGGCCAAAAGGGCATACTTTTGGGCAACAATACATCACCTAGGTAAGCTCCCCTTTTGTACCTTTTATTGCAATCCCATTTGCTAATTTACTTTTATATAATCAGGGAGTAGTAAGTGACTGTGCCTGTACAGTAACTATGTCCATTCCCTTTCTGAGGGATGTTATTTCTACTCACATTGAAAGGTGTGAAAACGTATGATAACAAAAAGCACATTTGGTCCTTAAGCACAATGTATACCAAGGTTAATTCTTGCTTCCCCAAAGAAAATTGATAGAAGTATTCTAGGAGGTAATATAGAAAAAAATGTCGACAGACAGGAAGTAATTTCTTTTAGGCAAAGTTATGGAAAAGTTTCCTTTTTCAATGCCTGATTATTCTATGATGTAGTTATATGGGAATAGCAAATTTCTTCAGTGGGTGACATAGATTTATTCATGTTTCGTGTGATCTCTGAGAATGTTGACATGGGCTTAGGGAATCTCAGCCCTGCAGTAATTAAGCCTAGAGCTTTCATGTAGTGTACTAAGACATACCTTTAAGAAATTCAAACTGGTTAGAATTAGGTTCATGCCACACATTTCCAAGTAGTTATGGCTAACTTAATACCTTAAATATACCTGGAAGATTGGCTGTACAAAATCATCTTTGAAAAGGAAGCAATTCCTTTCTAATAATCTATGTTTTTATATACTTATATGTTTTTTAGGGTTTGTGGCTTTTTCTGGGTGGACCACACATATCTGGCAGTTAAGACAATATTCTCTATTATAACTGTATTTGCTGCACTAGTCAGATGTCTTTCACCCTCAAAAGTTTACATGTCAATGCTGGCTGCTTTAACACTTGGGAAAATTTCACATCAGAAAGCAACATACACAAATGTTTGTTGGTTTGAGAGAGAAACTGTGGCCAATAAAGCAAACTCTGAATGATTTGTGCTTTTACATCTGCAAAAGTTTTAACGTAATAGTTCTGAAGGATTGCCATTTGTGTGTTCTTGAAAGAGTAATTTTATAGCTGGACAGATTTTTATTTATTTATTTTTGTCTTTTTGCCATTTCTTGGGCCGTTCCCGCGGCATATGGAGGTTCCCAGGCTAGGGGTCTAATCTGAGCTATAGCCGCTGGCCTACACCAGAGCCACAGCAACGTGGAATCCGAGCTGTGTCTGCAACCTACACCACAGCTCAAGGCAACGCTGGATCCTTAACCCACTGAGCAAGGCCAGGGATCGAACCCGCAACCTCATGGTTCCTAGTCGGATTCATTAACCACTGCGCCACGACAGGAACTCCTGGACAGATTTTTAAATATATGTTTATGAAATGTCAAAGTTGGGAAACCCATGAATACCAGATGATCCTTTAGCAACTCTGATCTGATTCTCCAGAGACCAAAATCTACTTCCATATGGGGGGCAGCTCTGCCTGTCCTGGTTGGTTCTTTGTTTCTTCCCGTCACTTGTCCCTCGAGGCCAAGCATTTAACGAAGCTGTTAAGCTGACTCCCAGTATCTTCTGTTTTCTCTCCTCAATTATGTCACTCATATATCAAATCTTTACCATCCACATCTCTATTCTCCAAAGGCTCTAGTTTTCTGTATCTTCCTTACAACCCACAAGTGAACATTACTAGATGGCAGATCTGTTGTCCTTTGTTCTGTTGAATCCTCTTCTGTTTTTCTTTTTAATACCTAAATATTGAACTCGCTTTTCTGACACCCACATGAAACAGGGTCTTTTTACTGTTGTAATCTTTCCCAGTCCTGCACTTGGGCAGTTGATGTTTTACATTTAATCATCTATTCTAAGGTTTTTTCTTTGTATTTGGGTTTGTTTGGCTTTTTTTTTTTTTTTTCAATCTTTAGGGCCACACCTGCAGTATATGGAGGTTCCCAGGCTAGGGGTTGAATGGGAGCTGTAGTTGCTGGCCTACGCCAGAGCCACCGCAATGCAGGATCTGAGCCGCGTCTATAATCTACACCACAGCTCACAGCAATGCCAGATCCTTAACCCACTGATCGAGGCCGGAAATTGAACCTGTGTCGTCATGGATGCTAATCAGATTCGTTTCTGCTGAGCCGCAACAGGAACTCCTAGTTTTCTTGTGTTAGATTTATTAACCTCTTGGAGTGTTTTTTTTGGTTTGATCTAAGATATATATGTTTACTCTTTTTGGTCATTCCAAAAATATTGAACGAAAGCAATGTTGAATGAAACAAGTCTGAGGACAGTGGCCTGAGAAACTTCTCTTCCGTGTGATATAAATTGGCCATTCTGGAGTTCCCATCATGGCTCAGTGGTTAACAAATCTGACTAGGAACCATGAGGTTGTGGGTTCAATCCCTGGCCTTGCTCAGTGGGTTAAGGATCCCGCGTTGCTGTGGCTGTGGCATCCCTAGCCTGGGACCAAAAAAAAAAAAAAAAAAAGCCATTCTGTTAATCAACATCCTATAGGTAAGAATTTTAGCGATTTGCTGATTGATCTGTCAGCCCGTTTCTCTCCAAGTGTGTCTCTAAGCTCATCATAGCATTTTATATTCCTTGCTGAAGTCTTGCATCTCCCAAATGTTAGTCAGGTAACTGCCCCTAGAAGTTCATGAAGTCAAACCTGCTGATACATAGTAAACAATGTTCTCTTTCCAGAAGGCTTAAAAACCATTACCATTATAATAAGGATTGATGCCAGGGCCTTTCCTGGGATCAATATCAAGTTGTCGCCATCTTTTACCTCTTCCAAACATTAGAACAGTGTTTGCTGTTTTTGGTGTTGTGGCCAGTACCCACTGCACACTTTGGTATAACTGCAGTGGGCCACCCAGAAATATTCTTAGGTTTTCAGTATCATTCTTGTTTTCCATTAGCATAAAGTAGGAAATAGTTTATCGCTTGTGTATAATTCAACTTCATTGACGTTTTCATTTTGACCGTCTTCCTATAGGTTCTTGCAACTTTAGGTGTTTATTTTTGCTTATGGTGTTTCTTGCATCATTTTTGTGTGTTTTGGAATGCTGAACTTGTGACAAATGTAGACTGGTGGTTTCTTGTTTTTGATTTGTTGTTGTTGTGTTATTCTTTTAAGGTACATCTCCTTTTTTATTCAGGATGTGTGTGATTCTTCAATTTTAAAAGTATTTGAAAGAATAACCCTGGCGTTCCCATCGTGGCGCAGTGGTTAACGAATCTGACTAAGAACCATGAGGTTGCGGGTTCGATCCCTGCCCTTGCTCAGTGTGTTAAGGATCCAGCGTTGCTGTGAGCTGTGGTGTAGGTTGCAGACACGGCTCAGATCCCACATTGCTGTGGCTCTGGCGTAGGCTGGTGGCTACAGCTCCAATTCGACCCCTAGCCTGGGAACCTCCACATGCCGCAGGAGCGGCCCAAGAAATGGCAAAAAAAAAAAAAAAAAAGACAAACAACAACAACGACAAAAATAACCCTGACATGTTTTTTAAAAATCAAAACTACAACCTGGTCTACAGCCTGAAGCCAAGTGCAGCCGCGTGTGGACTGGACAGAACAGAACAGTGGTACATCCAAAGGATGTTACCCACATTACAGACTTTGGGCACTTCCCAGCAAGTGGCAGGAAGGTGTTCTTGCCAGTGACATTAGTATAGTTACATAGCACAAATATCTGTCCAGTGAAAGGAGGGTGACTCAAGACATGAGTCCTTTTTGGAGGTTTATTTTTATTTACTTTTTTTTTTTTTGGTCTTTTTGTCTTTTTAGGGCCACACCCCCAGCATATGGAGGTTTCCAGGCTAGGGGTCCAGTCGGAGCTGTAGCCACCAGCCTACACCCTGGCCACAACTACGCCAGATCCGAGCCACGTCTATGACCTACACCACAGCTCACAGCAATGTCGGATCCTTAACCCACTGAGCAAGGCCAGGGATCTAACCTGCATCCTCATGGATGCTAGTTGCATTCGCTAACCGCTGAGCCATGATGGGAACTCCCAGAGAGTTTTTAATTTACCAAAGATGCCCCTCAGGCCAACAGCAGCCCTGGAGTCTCACATTTGTTCTAGGAAAGGATGTTGCTTCTCTCTTTTACATTCTTCCCTGCCTGTGTCACATCCTCTTTCCCTTAAAAAATGCGACGAGGTAGCCCTGTAGGAGTGTGGCAGATGAATTGAGTAGCATATAGATGCTTTCTAGCCTTGAGTTCAGGCTTCGTGGAAGAGTCTCTCCGTGATTCACTCTGGGTGCCCTTTTATCGCTTGTTTTCTTGCCTTTCGTGGTCCCAGGGCTCCATAATGGCAAGTGTGAAAGAATGGAAAGGAAAAAAATGCCCCAGATATAGACAGCTCTATACATTTCTGCAGATATGTGAACTATATATAATGTATATGTAGACAGTATATTTCTCAGCACACACTTCTGTATACAGGCAGTACTTCAATAAACATGTGTTTTTAAAAAAGAACCTTGACTGATGCAGTAAACTTCCTCTATGTTTACTTTTATTAATAGGAAGGGGGGTCTTTTTGTTAACAGAACCCTTGAAAATAGTTGAATAGATACGGTGGGTGTACTTTAGATACTGTAAACTGAAATATAGATTATGTGTTTTATGAAAAATTCACTTTTAGAGAAGTGGAAGGAACCTTAAAAAAATAGGCAGCATTTTAATCAGGATGAGCTAAACTGCTCTAACAGAGCAAGATATATAATGGTTGGAAAAGTAGAACTTTATTTCTTGTTCATGTATAGACTATGGTTAGTGTTCCAGGTAAGTGTGGTTCTTTCTTCTATATAGTGATTCAAGTCTGAGACTTTATCCATCTTGTGGCTACATCATCATCTGGAGTCTTGGTGTTATCTTTATCCAACCAGCAGAAGGGGGAATTGAGCAGGAAGAAGGTACCCCTGCTTCTTAAAATTCTCACTAAACTTAAGGGATGTCAAAGTCATACAAGGAGTGTTTTCTGACCACAGTGGAATTAACCTAAACATCAATAACAGAAAGATAAGAACAGCACACATAGAGTTCCCGCTGTGGTGCGGTGGGTTAGGAATCTGACTATGGAATTCCTGTTGTGGCTCAGCTGATTAAGAAATCGACCAGTATCCATGAGGATGCAGGCTTCATTCAGTGTGTTAAGGATCCGGTGTTGCTATGAGCTGTGGCTTAGGTTACAGACTCAGCTCAGATCTGGCAGCTGCAGCTCTGATTGGACCCCTAGCCTGGGAACTTCCATGCCACAGGTACAGCCCTAAAAAGTAAAAAAAAAAAAAAAAAAAAAATCTGACTATGGTGGGTTGGGTTGCTGGTGAGCTGTAGGTTTGATCCCTGGCCCAGGAACTTCCATGAGCCATGGTTGTGGCCATAAATTGGAAAACACACATATACTCTTAAGTAATCCATGTTCTAAAGAAGCAGTTATAATTAGGAAATATCTTGACCAGAATGAAAATGAGTATCACACCATATCAAAATTTGTGGGCTGCATCTATCCCCGTATCTCATGTCACACAAAAATTCACTTGAGTTCCCACTGTGGCACAACGGAATCAGTGGTGTCTCTGGAGTGCTAGAACGCAGTTTCCATCCCTGGCCTAGCACCATGGGTTAAGGATCTGGTGTCATGGCAGCTTCTACCTAGATCGCAACTACAGCTCAGATCTGATCCCTTGCCTGGGAACTCCATATGTCTTAGGACATCCAAAAAGAAAAGGAAAAAAAATTTGAATAACAGACTTAACTCAGAACTAAAACTCAAACTTCTAGATGAAAACACTGGAGGAACTTGGGTTAGGCAAAGCTCAGGTAAGAATAACGTCTATTCTACTGGAGAGAGACGTTGTTAAGAACATGGCCCTAGGCTAAACCTCTGATTAAGTTCTAGTATTTTATAATAGATAAATTTTAAAAATAAGTATTTTATATATATGTATGTATGTATTTTATTTTATGTATATGGGGTCTTTTTTGCTTTTTTTGTGTGTGCTGCCCCTGTGGCATTTGGAAGTTCCCAGGCTAGAGGTCCAATCAGATACAGCTGCCAGCTTACACCACAGCCACAGCAACGCCGGATCCAAGCCACATCTGCAACCTACACCACAGCTCATGGCAAAGCCAAGATCCTTAACCCACCAAGCGAGGCCAGAGATCAGACCCACATCCTCATGGATACTAGTCGGATTCATTTCTGCTGCTCCACAACAGGAACTCCCAAAGATATATTTTTTAAAGTTTGATTTTTGAAAAATAGGTAAAATATTGAAAAACAGCATTTACCAAGGAAGACATATAAATGGCAAATAAGCACCAGTGCCCCAAGTTATTAGTCATTAAGAAAGTACAAACTGTCATATCACCAGAATGACTATAATTACAAAGGCTGGCATTGCCAGTAGGGAGAATGTGGAGCAAATGGAACCCTGGCACATTGCTCAGGGGACAGTAAAAGTCCAACCACTTTGGAAAACAGTTTGGCAATTTCTTATAGACTTAAATATTATGCTAAGCTTATGACCCAGCAATTCTACTCCTCAGTATTTACCCAATAGAAATGAAAACATCTCTGCACAAACAGTTACATGAGTGTTCAGAAAAGCTTTATTATAGTCCAAAATTGGAAACACTGTTGAAAGGATAAACCACATCCATACAATGAATCCTAATTAGCAATAAAAGGAGATATTTATTCTTATTATTTTTTGTCTTTTTAGGGCCACGCCCACAGCATACGGAAGTTCCCAGGCTAAGGGTCGAATCAGAGCTGCAGCTGCCAGCCTATACCACAGCCACAGCAATGCCGGATCCAAGCTGTGTCTATGACAAACACCACAGCTCATGGCAAGGATGGATCCTTTAAACCACTGAGCGAGGCCAGGGCCTGAACCTGCATGCTCATGGATACTGGTCGGGTTTATTACAACTGAGCCATGACAGGAACTCCCAGGAAAACAAAAGAGCTATAAAGTCATACAACAACACGGGTGAGTGTCAAAAGCGTTCTGCTAAATGAAAGAAGAAAGACACAAAAACTACATACTCTATGATTTCATTTATCTGAAATTCAAGAAAAGGCAAAATATAGTGACAGTAGCTTGGTTGTGGCCCCAGGGGCTGGGGCGAGGGGTTGGACAACTCAGGGATGGGAGGGAACTTTGGGGAGTGATGGAGCAGTCCTGTATCGTGGTTGTGCTGGTGGTTATATAGCTGTTTACACTTGTTGTAGCTCATCCATCATACACCTCAAAGTGGTAAGTATGTATTTTTTATTGTCCCATTAATCCGACTAAAAGAAAAAAATTTTTTAAAGAAAAAAATGTTAATATAAATTTGGGCATATTGGTATTTGCTGTAACATTCAAATCTGTTTTATATTTAATTTTCATTTTAATATATTTCAAAAGATATGATCTTGAGGTCAAATTCACAAGGGAAGAATTCTCCAAGTTTTAGGCTCCATGTTGCTTTTCACATGGGCGCCTCTACGTGACCTGCTTAGGGTAAGTAGCACTAGGAATTTACTATTTATGTATGTATTTAGTAGTTAGATAGATATATGAGTGTAGTTATTAGTAATGGTTTTCTTGAGCAACTGCTGGTATGATGGGTTGGATGAGGAGGAAGTTTTGCTAAGTAATCTATTTAGATAGACTGAATTATATATGATGTTGATAGATATAAATTCATCGAGGCTACTTTATTATATATTCCCATCTGCTACCCTCTCTCAACAATCAGGAAGATTTACTAATAAAACATAGCTTTAAAATTGTGTAAGAGTAAATAAAATCTTGTTGAAATCCAGCTATAGATGATGCTCCTAGTTGATTTTCTCAAGAGCCACAGTTTGGTAACTTATTTACGTATTTATTTTAGGGCCGCTTCTGGGGCACATGGAGGTTCCCAGGCTAGGGGTCAAATTGAAGCTACAGCTGCTGGCTTACACCTCAGCCACAGCAACGCAGACTCTGAGCCATGTCTGCGACCTATACCATAGCTCATGGCATTGCTGGATCCTTTAACCTGCTGAGCAAGGCCAGGGATTGAACCTGTGTCCTCATGGACAGCAGTCAGATTTGTTACCACTGAGCCACCATGGGAACTCCCGGTAACCTTTTAGAACCATCTCTTTTGCACGGCATCCTCACTAATGCAGCATTCCCCAAAGCGGAAACAATTTCACTTACTTCTAATAAGGGTTAGAGTGCCTCCGTTTGAATCCTGACTTTCATTTTGATGTCTCCTCAAACTGAGGAAAGTGGATCCTACCTTTTTAAGCAAAGACTATTGCCTTTCTGGTACAAAGGTATATAGGCTTCTGTATTGATAACTTATTTTTATAATAATCTCTTAACATACATAGTTATTGCTCTTTATTCTATAGGTCGGGGGTTGACAAACTTTGTAAAGGGCCAGAGAATAAATATTTTAGGCTTTGAGTCTCTGTCTCTCAACTCTTCTATTGTGGCAAGCAGCCACAGATATAAACACATGAAAGTGGATGTATTCCACTAAAGCTTCATTTACAAAAACAGGTATCGGGCTGGATTTGACCTGAGATAAAGTTTGCTGATCATGGGTGGAGATGAGAAACATTCCCCCAAAGCAAATTCCCTGCTTCTTGTGACAAAGTGTTCATATGCTCGAATACCATACGTACTTCTAGGACGAGAAGATCGTGATCACGGCAGGGCTCAGGACAAGCTACCCTCAACTATGGAAGCTTGGCATGAGCTGAAGGTATTTGAGAACTAGCAGGTGCAGGAAGGGCTTTCTGACGTGACCCTGAAGCGGGTCTTAAACCTCTCGCGAGAGGGAGGAAACCAGCCGCGTCTTAACCTCTGACGACAGCAGGGGACTCGGAGGGAATGGCCGCGTTGCTTCGTGTTCCTAGTTTCCTCCACGAACCTCGTATGTGAGGTAAGTCCTATCATGTCTTTCCACTCTTCACATTTACCCCCCACACGCTCAGGCTTATCCGTTTCTTCGGGTTTTCATTTCCTTTCGAAGGCTCCCACGACACACAGAAAGCATGGAATGAATCTGTATGCTCTTTTCCTCTGAATCTTTTATTACGGACCATGAAAAAAAAAAGATAATTTTTTTTTCTTCTATAAACGGAGTTCATTAGAAAGTCTCCATGTCAGAAAATCAGAGTATGCATCGTCTATGACTCTGATTGATTGAACTGTCTACCAGCATTTCTAATTTCTAGAAAATAGGAAGATATTTGTTCAAGATAGCTCACAAAATATCTCATATAATTTGATTTTGACGTTGCTTGGTAAAGTGTGGTTTCGTTACAAATGTAAAATTCAGAGAGTAGGCTTTACTACTACTTTACTACTACTTTATTTTGTTTCCCCTTCTATAAGATTGTACTTTTTTACATTTAGCAAGGGACCAAAGATGACCATTCCTCTTGTTAAAACATTTCAACAAATCAAATTCACTCCTGTTGGGCGTTCTCTGGTGGCCTAGTGGTTAAGGACCTGGCATTGTCACTGCTGTGGCTCAGGTTTGATCCCTGACCCAGGATCTTCTGCATGCCACAGGCACAGCCAGAAAGGCACATTCCTGTTGAAGATAAATTCCACAATTTTTCGTTCTTGGTTGTAAGGAGTGGACAAGGACATAACTAACATCGATGACCAGAACTTAAACAATTTGTAGTTTTCCCTATATTTGGATCATTCTTGTTTCATGAAGAATAATTTGAGAAGTTTCCTTTAGTTCTATAAAGGTAGTGAGTAGACCCCTTTTTCCTTATGCTTAACACTTTACAGTAATTGTTATTATTATAATGATAATGTTAACAACAGCAACTTTTGCCAACAACTTAGTCCTTACTCTTCAAAGCCCCTTTTTTTCTTTTTCTTTCTTTTTCTTTCTTTTTTTTTTTTTTTTTGGCCACCCTGAGGCATATGGAATTCTCCAGCCAGGGATCAGATCTGAGCTGGATCCTTAACCCACTTCACTGGGCCGGGATCAACCTGTGTCCCAGCATTCCAGAAACGCCACTGAAACCATTGTGCCCTAGCAGGAACGCCTGACCAACCTTTAGAAGAGGAACCTGTTACTGCTGGTAGGTAGTTTGTATATGCTATATAATTACATTTCAGATTTTTCATTTAACGACATATCACTTTAAAATAAATTTAAAAATTTTAATGCATTTTATTTCATCTTCATAATCACCCTATGATGTAAGTGTAATAGATGAAAAAGCCGAGATTCAACCAAAGAGGTTGAATGAGTTACCCAAGACCGCAAAGCTTAGAACCTGCTCATCTGGGATTCCAACCCAGGTCTCTTTGGCCCCAAACAATCTCATTTCACCATAAGTGATCATGAAATTGTAACTCCACCTGAAAGAAGAGTGGAGAATGCTGGGCTATGCCGCTAAAGCAGGAGGCAAAGAGCAAGTTGCACAGTTTATCTGCATCTTAGTTTCCTCACCTGTAAGTAGGAGGGGATTAGATCATCAATGATTTCCCCAAACCAGAACTTGAATCAAAGTCTACACTTGTCCATCACAAATTTATAAAAATAAGGTCCATTTAGTTTCCCATAAAACTACAATATATTCTACTTAAAGAATTATCCTTTGGGAGCTCCTGCCGGGGCTCAATGAGATCAGCAGCGTCTTGAGAGCACTGGGAACCAGGTTCGATCCCCGGCCTGTCACAGTGGGTTAAGGATCTGGCATTGCTGCGGCTGCAGCTTAGTTTGAGGCTGCAGCTCCAATCTGATCCCTGGCCTTGGAGCTCCATGTGCCAAGGGGCGACCAAAACAACCAACCAACCAAACAACAACAACAAAAAAACAACAAAGGAGTTCCTCTTGTGGCTCAGCAGAAATGAACCCGACTAGTATCTGTGAGGATGCAGATCCAATCCCTGGTCTCACTCAGTGGGTTAAGGATCCCGTATTGCTGTGGCGTAGGCTGGCAGCTGCAGCTGATTCAACCCCTAGTCCAGGAGGTTCCATGTGCCACAGGTGTGGCCCTCAGGAGAAAAAAAAAAAAAGAATTATCCTTTGATCTAAGATTATGTCCTTCCTACATGCTTTGGTGTGGCAACATCCTTCATCATAAGACAGTGGGAACAGATTTTTTTCTTTCAGTTTTATTGAGGTATAACTGACATACAAAACTGTATAAGTTTTAGGTGTACAGCATAATGCTTTGACTTATATACATCATGAAATGATTACCACAATACATTTACTGATGTCTCTTATAGACACAACATTAAAGAAATAGAAACATTTTTTTTTAATTTTTGGGAGGCAAAATGAGGCAACAGAGGAATATTCTACCACATATTTAGAGACGACAACACCTGTCCTGCTCAAGCTGTTCCAAAAAACCCTTATGTTGAGAACCCTTAGGCTGTATTCTCTTAATTTCTTTTATATGTAACATATGGGAGTAGTAATGATGCTTTTCATGTTGTGCATTACATCCCTAGGACTTATTTATATCTCATAACTGGAAGTTGGGATCTTTGGACTTACCTTCCTCCAGTTCCCCTCTGCCAATCTCTTGCCTCTGGTAGCCGCACATCTGATCTCTTTTTCTATGAATTTGTTTGTTTTTCAAGTATAATCACCTACGACACCACGTTAGTTCCTGGTACTCAACGCAGTGATTCAATATTCTATACATCACAAAATGAGCGTCATGATAAGTCTAGTTGTAATCTGTCACCATACAAAAATATTATATATAATTGTTGACTACATTCCCCACACCATACATTTTATATCTGTGACTCATTTATGAAAGTATTTATTTTTTGCTTTTTAGGGCCAGGTCTTTGGCCTATGGAGGTTCCCAGGCGAGGGGACAAATCTGAACTGTAGCTGCTGGCCTGTGCCACAGCCACAGCAACTCGGGATCTGAGCTGCATCTGCATCCTACACCACAGCTCACGGCAATGCTGGATCCTTCACCCACTGAGCGAGGCCAGAGATAAAACCCGCATCCTCATGGATCCTAGTAAGGTTTGTTAAGGGAACTCCCATCATTTATGAAAGTTTATATCTCTTAATTTCTCCCCACCCCCTCCCCTCTGGAAGCCACCTGTTTATTCTCTGTAGCTATAACTCTGTTTAGTTATATTTGCTCATTTGTTCTATTTTTTAGATTCTATGTGTAAGTGAAGTCATACAGTTATGTCTTTGTCTGACTTATTTCACTTAGCATAATATCCTGTAGTTACATCCATATTGTCACAAATAACAAGATTTCATTTTTTTATGGCTAATATTCTCCTGTGTGTGTGTATATACACATAATGCATCTTCTTTATCCATTCATCTAACAATAGGTACTTACATATATTTTATATGTAGTATTCTATTTGATACTTTAATAAATGGGATTATATCCTTAATTTCTCCTTCTAGTAGTTAGTTGTTAGTATATAGAAATGCAACAGATTTCTGTATGTTAATTTTATATCCTCAACCTTACTGAATTCATTAATGAGTTCTAGTAGTTTTTTGGTGGCATCATTAGGATTTTCTCTGTCATGTGCAAACAGTAACAGTTTTATTTCTTCCTTTTCAATTTGGATTCCTTTTCTTTCTTTTTCTTATCTGATTTCTATAACGAGGACTTCCAATAAGTACATTAGTAAAAGTGGCGAGAGTGGGCATCCTTATCTTATTCCTGACAGAGGAAATATTTCAGCTTTTCACTGTTGATTATGTTAATGGGGCTTGTCATATATAGTCTTTATTATGTTGAAGCGTAATCCCTCTATACGCACTTTGTTAAGAGGTTTTTTTTTTTTTTTTTAGGTCATAAATGGATGGGTGCACAATATAGCTTGTGATGGCCCACTGGTGGGCAAACCAGGTCCTAGGTTGGCTAACTTCAGGACTGGGGGTCCTAGAGCTGGTGTTGGCCTGCTGTTAGACAAGACTGGGGACCAGGGAATCCTAGGGCGATGCTGGCCTGCTTGTGGTTGGGCCAGGTCTTGACATGACTGACTGTGGGGAAGCTGTGATGGGCTGGTTTTGGCTCACTGGTGGCTAAGACTTGTCCCAGAACTGGTGTTGGCCTACTGGTGAGTAGGGCCAGGTCCTGGGCCCTCTGATGGGCAAGGCCAAGTCTCAGGGAAACTGTGGGTTCAAGGGGCTTTCAGTGGCCAACCTGCTGGTGGGAGTAGCCATGTCCCCACCAAGCTATTGAGGTGTCCCAGTACTGGTGCTAAGTGGCTTGTGGGTGAGACCAGGTCCCAGCACTAATCAGAGAGAGTGTTCTAAACTGCTGCTTGTCAGTACCAGTGTCCTCATGTTGGAATAAGATCCCAGAAATGGCTGCCACCAGCATCCTTGTCCCCAGTTTTCTCCTGCCTCTCCAGGAGGCTCCCCAAGATCCACAAGTGGGTCTGACCCACACTCCTTTCAAATGACTGCTTCTGCCCTGAGTCCTTGCACATGTGAGATTTCATGTGTGCCCTTTTAAGAATAGAGTCTCTATTTCCCATAGTTCTCTGGCTCTCCCAAAAGTAATCCCTGCTGGCCTTCAAAACCAAACATTCTGAGGGCTCGTCCACCTGATGCAGGAACCCCAGGCGGGGAAGCCCAATGTGGAGCTCGGACCCCTTGCACCTTAGGGACAGCCTCTGCTGTTGTAATTATCCTCTTGTTTGTGAGCTGCCTCTCCTGGGGTATAGGTTTTGACTATACCGTGCCTCCGTCTCTCCTACCTGTCTCATTGTGGTTCTTTCTCTATATCTTTAGTTGTAGATCTTTTCTGCTATACTTCAGGTGGTTCTCATCCATAGTTGCTCTTTAAATAACTGTGATTTGGGTGTGCCAGATTTATGTGGGAGGAGGTGAGCTTGCCGTCTTCCTACTCCACCAGCTTGGCTTGAATCCTAGATTTTTTTTTTTTTTTAAATATCCATATTGGGCAAAATAAAATGTTGGTACCGTATTTTGGTTTCCAAAGTTTGAGGATCATTGTTCTAATTACTCACAAACAGGCAGGTGTGTAACATTTACTGTTTAGGCCACAGATTTTGGGGGACGGGTCTTTTTTTTTTTTTTTTTTTGGAACCTGCACCACAGCAGGTGGTGACACAAGCCACAGAAGTGACAACTCCAGGTTTTTAACTGCTAGGCCACCAAGGAATTCCACAGATTATTTTATTTAAAAAAATTTCAGTGAAAACAATTCTGGTCTATAGGTAAAGCCTGGTTTAGAGAGAAAGCTAAAACTTGAGAAAGAGCAAAAGACAGAGTATTATTTAGTTACACAGGGGCCCTTTAAAGAGATTAGGGATGTGTGATACAGATCCTCGCAATCACACATGGATTTGAATTAATTTCTCCCGTATAACATTTGGGAAATTTTAGCATTGATACAGATTTCTGGCTTCTCTGAAAAAAGTAGATCTGTCAGTCTCAGTCCTTCACTATTGCGGGAGCTGAGTGGCTGCTGCCCTTCGAGGCAGGGCACAGTCCTCCTAGTTTGCCACCACCCGCCGTCCCACCACTTTGGGTTGTGTCTCACCCTGCCTGCTTTACTCCCTCTTGTATAGCTCCGCAACCTCACGCAAGTGTGGTCCAGGCCTCACAGCACTGGCATCACCTGGGAAGTGGTCAGAAATGCTGGAGATGATCTCCAAGGTCCTTCCCCAACAAGATTCTGAATGTTGACCGTGGGCTAAACCCTGGGCTGTTCACTTTGGTAACAGGTACAACTCAGTCATTGAGGGTGGGGAAACCAAATAGAGTAATATATTCAAATAACTGCCATTCTAAGGACGGATGTACAAATAAATGACACAGGTATCGGGGAGGGCTAGATCAGTGTCCATTCGAGGGATATGGGTGATGGGGGGAAGGCACAGGAAGCGGGGCCTGTAAGAGAGGCCGGAACCAATGTCCCAAATGAGGTCTTCCTACTATCGGATGAGGGGATGGTGAGCATTGCCGATTGACTGGAGCAGAGGGCCAGACTTGGAGATATGAAGAGAGAAATAAGATTAGAAATATAGTATGCACACAGATTGCAGCTTAGACTTCTGGGCTAAGATATTTGGAGTTTGTTCTCTTTGTAACGAGAAAACATTGACATCTTTCAAGTTGTAATAAGAATGGTGTTTTGTTTTGCCTTTTTTTTTTTTTTTTTTTTTTTTTTTGGCTGTGCCCACAGCATGCAGAAATTCCAGGGCCAGGGACTGAAACCTGAGCCACGGCAGTGACAACACTGGATCCTTAACCCAGTGAGCCACCAGGGAACTCTGCAATATGAGTGTTTTGAGAAGATTCATGGTCTGACAGAGTGTGCAGTGTAAGTGGGCTTCATTTTAAAGAGGTAAATTCACAGTGGTTTTATGTACATGCCTCGATGTGGGTAAAGCAGTCTCCCAAAAGTATGACATGTGTTGTGTTTTTTTTTCTACCTATATTGGCATTTGTTCCTCTGAGATATGTATATACATATATTTCAGAGACCCTGACCTAGTGCTCAAACCTTGCTGAACACTTCCTGGTTTTGAGCCAGGCATTGCTGAGAGGGTGTCCATTAAACGTCAGGGGGTCATGAAGCCTCCCCCAGGAGTACTGGGTCTGACCTGGGAATTGAAGAATTCACTCAACATCCAGGAACCCCACTTCCGCAGCTGTAGATTACAGAGAATGATGTTTGTGTCCCAATGAAGTTCTAACACGCGGTGTCCTCAGGTATCTGTAGTGTTTTAAAAGTAGCATGTGAATCATGCTCTTTGAAGGCTGTTCATGACAGCATAATGTCTATCAATGCTAATAAAATACAAGGTTTCCAGAAAAGCTCAGTATATCTGAATTTGACATGTTTGTCGCAGGGTAGATAACTTGGCCCTTAGCTGTTGCGTGATCTTTTTCGATTAAACTTTGTTAAAGACCAGATATTATGTGTCACCATTTCTTTTGTGATTCTGAACTGTTTTGGAAAACAAAGTCTTTAAGCAGTAAAGAACTGAGACGTTCCAAGGTTGAAACCCTTTGTAAATCAGCCCATTACACTGTGGATTCAATTACATTGTTGGCCAGTGATGTCACATAAGGACCCAATTATGCATTTTTGTTTGTGTGTGTGTTGTTCTATTTTGTAACGTATGGAGGACTGGCCACCAGGAAGGCACAGTGACCCAGTGTTACTATTAATAACAGTGGTTCTGGGTTGACAATGGCCACAGAAACCTCCAAGCCGTGACTATCACAAACTTGGATCTGAGATACACAGGAAAGACTTGTCCCTCATCTGGCTGAGGCACCTAGTTCAGGGCTGCACTTGGGCTGTAAGTGCCTGTTAGAAGTACAAATCAAAACGTTGTTACAACTCGACAACAAAAATTAAATAACCTGGAGTTCCCGTCTTGGAGCAGTGGTTAACAAATCCGACTGGGAACCATGAGGTTGTAGGTTCGATCCCTGGCCTTGCTCAGTGGGTTAAGGATCTGGCATTGCCGTGAGCTGTGGTGTAGGTCGCAGACGCGGCTTGGATCCCATGTTGCTGTGGCTCTAGGGTAGCCTGGGAACCTCCATATGCCGCAGGATCGGCCCAAGAAATGGCGAAAAGACCAAAAAAAAAAAAAAATTAAATAACCTGGTTTTTAAAATGAGTAAAAGACTTGAATAGATTATTTCTCCAAAGATGACATACAAATGGTCAACAAGCACGTTAAAGATGCTCAAATCAGGGAAGCGAAAATCGAAACTAGATATGACCTCACACCCATTAAGATGGCTGCTTTAAAACAAACAAACAAAAAACCAAAAAACCAGAAAATAATGAGTGTTGGCGAGTATGTGGAAACATTGGAACCCTTGTGCACTGTTGGTGGGACTGTAAACTGATGCAATCACAATGGCAAACAGTAAGGTGTGTCCTCAAAAAATTAAAAATAAGACTGCCCTATAATCTGACAAGCCAGCTTTTGGGTATATATCCACAAGAATTAAAAGCGGGTCTTGAAGATGTATTTGCACAGCTATGTTCATAGCATCATAGTCATAATAGGCAAAAAGTGGAAGCAACCCAAATGTGTGACAGATAAATGGATGAACAAATGTGATATATAAATATAGTGGGATATATTTAGTCTTAAGAAGGAAGGAAATCCTTTCACATGGTGCAGCATGGATCAACCCTGAGGACATTATACTAAATGAGGTTACAAAAAGGCAAAGACTGTATGGAGGTATCTAAAGTAGTCAAATTCATGGAAATCAAAGCAGAATGGTGGTTATCAAGGACTGGTAGTAAAAAGAAAATCTGTTGTTTAAAGGGTATAGATTTTCACACTTGTAAAATGAAAAAGTTCTAGAGATTGGTTTTACAACAATGTGAATATACTTAACACTAGAGAATTATACATTTGAAAATGGTTATGATGTTGTGTCTTATTTATTTATTTGTTTTTGGCTATGCAGTGTGTGGAAGTTCCCAGACCAGGGATCGAACCATGCCACAGCAGAGACCTGAGGCATAGCAGTGACTGGATCCTTAACCCGCTGCAACACCAGGAAGCTCCTCTTATGTGTTTTCTTCTTTCTTTCTTTCTTTTTTTTTACGGCCATACCTGGGGCATATGGAAGTTCCTGGGCTAGGGGTCTAGTCAGAGCTGTGCCTGAGGCCTACGCCACAGCCTCCGTAACAACACATCCGAGCTACATCTGCAACCTATGCCAATGGCTTGCGGCAACGCTGGATCCTTAACCTACTGGGGGAGGCCAGAGATCGAACCTGCATCCTCACAGACACTATATCGGGTTCTTAACCCAATGAAACACAATAGGAATACCTTCTGGTTTGTTTTTTTTTTAACCGCAATTAAAAAAAAAGCATTGTGGGAATTCCCATTGTGGCGTGGTGGATACAGATCCCACTAGTAATCATGAGGTTGCGGGTTTGATCCCTGGCCTCACTCAGTGGGTTAAGGACCTGGATGCTGTGAGCTGTGGTGTAGGTTGCAGACACGGCTCACATCTCATGTTGCTGTGGCTGTGGTGTAGGCTGGCAGCTGTAGCTCCAATTGGACCGCTAGCCTGGGAGCTTCCACATGCAGTACGTGTGGCCCTAAAAAGACAAAAGACAAAAAACAGAAAATAAAAAAATAGAAAAGCATTGTGAAGGCACATGAAAGATTAATTTCACTAAAAGCCCAACTAATGGCTTCCTTGCATGTCCTTTGTCCCATCACTTCTCATATGGACTCTGGCCTAGGTATATAAAGTATCGTCAAAAAGATGGTATGTGATTTCCAAGTCTAGGTCACAAAAAGGATACAGTTTCTTACCTTATGTTCTCTTTTCATTTGGGACTGTCACATTTGGGACCAAACCAGAATGCTATGAAGAAGCCCAAAGTAGCCAGTGGAGAGAGACCCCCAGCTGACTCCTTCGCCGTCATTGGCGTCAGTTTCATCAGAAAGATTCATGGGTGGCAAAGAGGCCTGAAAAGATACTCCGCATCATTAGTGAAGAGAGATGTGCAAATTAAAATCACAGTGAAATACCGTTACCTATGTGTCAGAATCATGAAAATTTAGCAGATGGATTATAGCAAGTGCTGGCAAGGATGTGAAAGAACTAGAACCTCAGATACTGCTGAACATAATGCACATGTACAGCCATCTCCTCAAAGGGTTTGGCAGTTTCTTACGGGTTAAACCTACACAATGTACACCTTCCATATGATCCAGCCTTGGTGTTTATCCAAGAGAAAACTATATCTTTACAAAGACTATTACATGATTGTTCATAGCAGCTTTATTTATTATAACAGCAACAAACTAGAAAAAAATATCCAAATGTTCAGTTATCAACAGCGATATGTTCATACAATGGAATACAGCTCCATGATAGAAATAAACTAAACAAGATGCTACTATACTCCTATAAGAGTGTCTTCTATCCAAAACACTGACAACTTCAAATATTAGCAAGGACATGGAGCAACGGGAAGTTTTTAAGTCCTTGCTGGTAGGAATGCAAAATGGTACAGTCTGGTGATTTGTCGCAAAGCAAAATAGAGTCTCACCACAAAATCCAGTGATCACATTCCTTGGTATTTTACCAAAAAGAGTTGACTACTTCTGTCCACCCAAAAACCTGTGCATAATAGTTTATAGTAGCCTTACTCATAATTGCCAAAACTTGGGAGCAACTAAGATATCCTTCCATAGGTAAATGGATAAATAAACTGTGGTACACCTCGACAATTATTCAGCACTAAAAAGAAACAAGCCACAAAAAGACATAAAGGAAACTTAAAACATATTACTGAATTAAAGAATTCAGTCTGAAAAGACTTATTCTGCCTTATTCCAAGTATATGACATTCTGGAAAAGGCAATATTGTAGAGAAAGTAGAAAGATCGTGGTTGCGAGGGTTCAGGGAGAGGGAGGGATGCATTTGTGCAGCACAGAGTATTTTCGAGAGAGTGAAACTATTCCATAAAATACTCTGATGGTCCAATACGTGACCTTATGCATTTGTCAAAACCCTTAGAACTGTGCAAAGAGGGAACTTTAATGTAAACTGTGGACTTAAGTTATTGATGTAGCATATTGGTTCATCAATTGCACATCAAAGTACCGCACAAATGCAAGATGTTCATAATAAGGGAAAGTGCAGGAGTAGAAGAGGGGGTATGTGGGAACTCTGCAGTTTCTGCTCATTTTTTTTCCCTGTAAAATACGGCTTTCCATAAAGAAATATTAGCTAATAAAAAAGAAGTATTGATACACACAAGATGGATAAATGTCAAAATAATTATGCTGAGTAAAAGGAACCAGACAAAAAGTACATACTGTAGGTATGATTCCATTTATATAAAGTTCCAGAAAATGCAAACTTATCTATAGTTTTGTTTGTTTGTTTTGTTTTTTTTGTCTTTTTGCCTTTTCTAGGGCCACTCCCGCAGCATGTGGAGGTTCCCAGGCTAGGGGTCTAATCGGAGCTATAGCCACCGGCCTATATCACAGCCACAGCAACGTGGGATCCAAGCCACGTCTGCAAACTGCACCACAGCTCACGACAACTCCAGATCCTTAACGCACTGAGCAAGGCCAGGGATCGAACCAGCAACCTCATGGTTCCTAGTTGGATTCATTAACCACTGCGCCACGAAGGGAACTCCGCAAACTAATCTATAGTGATAGAAAGTAGATCACTGGTTGCCTGGGGATGCGGGTAGGCAGTGGGGGTGAGGAGGTGTGGGGAGGGGTGGGAAAGAGAGTGTGGAGGGGGAGGAGGACACTTGTAGGTGATGGACTTGTGCATTATTTTGAATTGTGATGGTTTCAAGGGTGTATACACATGTTAAAAGTTATCAAATTGTATACTTTATTTAGTTTGGTTTTGTTTGTTTGTTTTGCTTTTTAGGGCCGCACTGGCAGCAATGGAAGTTCTCAGGCTAGGGGTTGAATCACAGCTGCAGCTGCCAGCCTGTGCCACAGCCACAGCCCAGCAATGCCAGATCCGAGCTGCGTCTGTGACCTATGCCACAGCTCTGGCCAGTGCCAGATCCTTAACCCACTGAACAGGGCCAGGGATCGAACCCATATCCTCATGGATAATAGTCGGATTCATTATCACTGAGCCACAACGGGAACTCCTGTTTATTTATTTAGGCCACAACCACGACATGCCAGGGCCTGGGCTGGGGTGGAACCTGAGCAGTAAACAGAGCCACAGTAGTGACAACGCTGGGTCCTTAACCTGCTGAGCCACCAGGGAACTCTGCAAATTGTATAAATTAGAGTGCAGTCTATTGTATATCAGTTATTGCTCAGTAACTTTGTTCTTTAAAGATCAAAGCCAATGACAGTTTGGCTGACCTGGGCTAGACTCCACCGGTCCTGGCTGGGCTTGCTCAAGCGCTTGTAGTCAGTTGGCTGGCTCCCTGGGACCAGGCTAATCTAGAGAACGCAGGATGGGACAAGTCCATACACCCTCTCTCATCACCCACATCCTGCAGCAGAACCAGCCTGGGTATAAGATCATGGTGATGGCAGTGGCCTAGAGGAGGAACTTTTTTTTTTTTTTTAATTTATTATGATTATTTTTTCCTTTTCCAAAAATTATTATGATTATTTTTTCCTTTTCCAAAAATTATTATGGTTTGTTATGGGATAGTGAGTGTACTTCCTGTGCTATTCAATATGACCTTGTTTATTCATCCTAAATATAGTAGTTTGTATTTGCTAATCCCAAACTCCCAGTCCATCTCCATCCGTCTCCCACCTCTCCTCATCCTTGGCAGTCACATCTGTTCTCTATGTGAGTTGGTTTCTACTTCATAGATAGGTTCATTTGGGTCATATTTTAGATTCCACATGTAAATGATATCATATGGTATTTGCCTTTCTCTCTTTCTCTCTTTTCTTTCTTTTTCTTTTTTTTTTTTTGTCTTTTTATGACTGCACCCATGGCATATGAAAGTTCCCAGGCTAGGGGTAGAATCAGAGCTGTAGCTGCAGCACCTGCACCACAGCTTACTGCAACGCCAGATCCTTAACCCACTGAGTGAGGCCAGGAATCAAACCCACGTCCTTATGGATACTCGTTGGGTTCATTACCGCTGAGCCACAGTGGGAACTCCCTTGTCTTTCTGATTACTTCACATATGATAATAAGTATGATAATCTCTAGGTCCACCCATGGTGCTGCAAATGACATTATTTCATTCTGTTTATGGGTGAATAATATTCCACTGCATATATGTATCCCATCTTTACCCATCTGTCGATATACATTCAGGTTGTTTGCAAGTTTTGGAACCATTTCCAACTATTGTAAATAGTGCTGCTATGAACACAGGGGTGCATTTTCTCAAATTACAGTTTTGTCCAGATATATGCCCAGGAGTAGGATTGCTGGATCATTCAGCAATTCTATTTTTAGTTTTTTGAGGAACCTCCATACTGTTCTCTATAGTGGATGTACCAATGTATATTCCCATCAACAGTGTAGGAGGTTCCCTTTTCTAGAAGAGTAGGAGTTTTTAAGGTTTTTTTTTTTTTTTTTTTTGTCTTTTTGCTATTTCTTTGGGCTGCTCCCACGGCATATGGAGGTTCCCAGGCTAGGGGTCGAATCGGAACTGTAGCCCCTGGCCTACGCCAGAGCCACAGCAACGCGGGATCCGAGCCGTGTCTGCAACCTACACCACAGCTCACGGCAACGCCGGATCCTTAACCCACTGAGCAAGGGCAGGGACCGAACCCACAACCTCCTCATGGTTCCTAGTCGGATTCGTTAACCACTGTGCCAGGACGGGAACTCCTAAGTTTCTTTTTGTGTCAAATTTCTTACTGCCCATTTGGCCATAGCAAACCATATGTCCAAGTCCAGACACAGTGTGTTAGGGGACTAAGGAATGATGGGCCATTATCATGATGGGATGCAGGAATACAAGGATGCCCCATCTTAACAATGTTTTAATTTATATTTCTTAATTCTATCAGGAAGGTTACTTTATTCAATGAAGGTTATTTCATGTGATCTTAATTTCTTACGTATAATTTGCAATCCCTTTTAATCTCTCTCTCCCGTTTTTTTTTTTTTTTTTTTTGCTTTTTATGGCAACACCCACAGCATATGGAAGTTCCCAGGCTAGGGGTCGAATCCGAAGTGCATCTGCTGGCCTTTGCCATATCTATAGCAAGGCCAGATCCAAGCTGTGTCTGTGACCCACGCCACAGCTCATGGCAACAATGGATCCTTAACCCACTGAACAAGGCCAGGGACAGAAACCGCATCTTCATGGTTACTAGTTGGGTATGTTACCACTGACCCACAACCGGAATTCCCCTTTTAATTTCTTATTGAATGTAATTTAGATAGTTATTTCATATGTTTGCATTAATTCTTTAGATATAGATATAATAAGGTTTTATTGTGATGTCTGTCACATTTTCATGTTCCATTAAGATTTCTTTTGCTATTTGTTATAGTTAGCTATAAATACATTTTAAAATAGTTTAACTTTCAGCAGAAACATGTTTAGTTCTTTTCCTTTGATTTCAATGGTGATATAAGTTGAACTTTACTCTCTAGCTGGGATAAATCTATGTTGGTATTTCCTTCCAATTAAAATTGTTTTGAAAAGAGTTCCCCTGTGGCACAGTAGGTTAAGGACCCAGTGTTTGTCACTGCAGTGGCTTGGGTTGCTGCTATGGTGCAGGTTTGATTCCTGGCCCAGGAATTTCAACATGCCACACTGGGTGTGACCAAAAACAACCAACCAACCAACCAACAAAAAGCCTGTTTGTAAAAACATTGCACTCTAGACTACATTTATAATGTTGACCCCAGAACCAAATTAAACTTTACAGCTGAGGTAACAGAGGCTTAGAGAATATTTTGTCTAAGATCAAGCAGAGAGCAAGTGGTGGAGGCAGGCTTGCATCTCACTTCCTTTGACTTAAAATTTCACCCATGAAATTGTATCAAGGTAAGGATGTTTGGGAGTTCCTGGTGGCTCAGCAGGTTAAGGATCTGGCATTGTCATTGCCGTGGCACAGTTGGATACCTGGCTGGGGAACTTTCAAATGCCGCAGGTGCGGTCAGGAAAAAAAAAGAAGATAATGTTTGGCTCAGTGATAAAAATCTACATTTTTGTGCAGAATGTACTTTCTTTTTTCTTTGTCCTCCCCTTCCCCTCTTCCTCCTTTCCCTCCTCCTCCCTCTTCTCCTAACCCTTTTACTTCATCATGGGATTACATCTATACATCTTTAAGTAAATATTCTTTTATTCATTTAATAATGCACCAGGTACGAGCTAGATGCTAGGAACTTAAAGATGACTGTGAAGCAGATCCTACCCTTAGCTTACAGAGGCTTTAAACAGGTAAATGCAAATATGGGAAATCCTTCTATTTAAAATGTTTACTAAACTGACATGTTATATGCTTCAAGTTACCTTGGTGGGTTTGCTGCTGAGTGAAAGTCTTTATGAGTAAATGGCTTTAAAATTCATTTAATGGAAGTTTCTGCTGTGGGCCCAGGACCAGTAGTGGGTTAATGACTCATCTTCTCTCTGGGGTGGTGTCGATTTGATCCATAGTGGGTTAAGGATCCAGTGGCAGGTGCGGCTGAAAAAAAAAAAAATGAAAAGAATAAAATTCACTTAATGAATTTTAATGTATAGAGATTTAAAAGATAGATAAAAATAATACAAAAATACTTTTTTCATTGCTTACTGCTTTCAGTATTTTTGTTTCTTTGTTAAGTTGCAGGATGTTTCTGGGTCCTGTGATATCCTCCATTGTTCTGTTATCTGTTTTCTAGGTATTTTCTTCTTCTTTGCTTAATGACTGATTATGTAACTCACTTGGGATTTGAATTTACTGAGGGAGTTTATCTTCACTATCTCTGATTCTTTGTTCTGATTATCTGAGTTAGTTCTTACAGCTTCCTTCGTGTTCTTTTTCCTTATTCATGGTTAGAAATGTTACCAGGCAATGTGTCTGCTTCCTACGGTCAATATTTCCTTCTAAGTCTCCTGGAAAGTAAGTAATACTGACACCCTGTACTCGCTTAGAATTCTTAACTTTTTGACTCTCTTCTCCAAATTACCAACTTCCTCTTCCAGTGTTTCTATACTTGTTCATTGAATCCTTGTTTTCTTTCTGCTTATTGAAGTTTGCTTTGTTTCTCTTTAGTTCAGATCTGAGTATGGGATATTTATGAATTTTGCGTGGCTGATGCTGGGAGGAGGCACCTTAGCTGATCTCTACCAGCTGACTGGTAGGCTCCAAATGCGAGGCTCTTTATTTTTTTCCAATGGAAGATTACTACATATTTATTATAGAAAAATCCAAAAAAGTTTAAAGAACAAAATGAATATCACCCATATCTTAGAACTCAGAGATTAATCACTCTAAATATATTTTCTAATAGGACTTCATAAATATACATGAAATTTATTTTATCCTGCATTTTTCCCACTCAACACAATAATGTGGGACTTCTTTCATGTCATCAAAAATCTTTAAAAATATGCTCAATGACTAATATTCTCTAACATGGATGTATGATAATTTATTTAGCTAGTCTTGTGTCATTGAAAATTTTGGTTGTTTCTATTTTTTTTTTTCCTGCACCCGGGCATGTGGAAGTTCCCCTGGCCAGGGGTCGTACCCATGCCACAGCAATAACCAGAGACACAGCAGTGACAACACCAGGTCCTTTGCCTGCTGAGCGAGCCACGAGAGAACTCCCTCTGATATTTTTAATTATAAATAACACTGTAGTTAATAAGCCTTGTTATCTATAAATTTTTGTCCCTGTCCTGGACTGTTTTCTTAAGGTAGAGTTTTGGATGTGGAATTGCTCAGTTAAAGAATATGAATATTTTCTCTCCTCTCTTTATTTCAAAAGTCATAAGTATTGAGGACAAATAACTCGGGGTAAAGTGAAAAGTAAATGTCCCAGGATTATCATCCTCATTCTTTCACTCTCAGTCTCCAGGCAACCACTAGCTGAAATTTAATGCATGCATAAATGTGTGTGCTATTTTTTCCCATGTAATTCTGATTATATTATACATATTCTCTATATCAAATTGTCTAACATCACTTACTAACTAATCTTTCTTTTCCTCACTGATTTCTTTATTTTTCACATTCTAAATTCTCTTCCCTATAGGGAATAAGGGTCTATTTTTGATGACTCCAAACTATTCAATTGATCTTTTGAACTATCCCTATTTATTTATTTATTTATTTATTTATTTATTTATTTTCATAGCTGCATCCATGGCTTATGGAGGTTCCCGGCCAGGGGTTGAATCTGAGCCACAGCTGCAACCTACAGCCCAGCCGTGGCAATGCCGGATCCTTTTACCCACTGCATCAGGCGGAGGATGGAGCAGCAGCCTGAGATGCTGCAGTTGGTTTCTTAACCCTCTGAGCCACAAATAGTTCAGGAACTCTGAACTATTTCTCTTTAGGATGGACTCTTTTTCATTTTTCTTGAGGTTTTTATTTTAAAATCTGATTTAGCCTCATTTATTATTCTGAAGATGTTAAAACTCATGATACATATTGCCAAATTATTTTCCATAATTATTACATCAATTTACACTGGATCCTTGCTAGTACTATTATCTTTTAGAAGTTCTTTGCTGATGTGATTGAAGATGCTTATTTATTTCTCTAACATTAGTGAGTTGATTGGTGTGAAATGTATGTTTACATTTTGATATTATGAAATTTCATATGTGTGTACATAGTGTCTAACAATATGTACACACTTTAATGTTAAAAACGCAAGTTCTTTGCCATATTTATTACCAACATATTTCCCGGTTTCTCAAATGCTCTTCAATTAGTATGTTTTATGATATAATAAACTCAGAAATTTTATTCAGTCAATTCAAGCAATTTTCTTTGGTAATTGCTTTTATTGTTTAAAAAAAAAAATCCTCTCACCAAAGACCAGATAATTATTCCAGATTGTTTTTCAATAGATTCTAGTTTGCATTTTCTGGAAGTTCAAAGTATTTTTGTCATTACTTTTACTTTAAATGAAATGGGGAAAAGTCAAAATGGAATATTTCTGTCATGAAAGTATATTGATTGTTATGATGTGGAGTTTTCTTTGCATTTGTATGAATAAATACTTAGAACTTAAGGACATAATTAGAAGTTATTTTTATAACTTAAAATTATTTTTAAACTATAGGTATTTTTGCATATTGTTTTTTCCCAAATAGTGAGTACATTTCAAGAATTATCTTCTGAAAAAAAAAAAAAATGGACTTCCCATGTGGCTCACAACATAACTACTCGGCGTTGCTTCTACAGTGGCTGTGGCTCGACCCCTAGCCTGGGAACCTCCATGTGCCGCAGGTGCGCCACTTGTTTAAAAAAAAAAAAAAAAAAAAAAGAATTATCTTCTGTTGTGAAAATTACCATTATACGTTGGAGAGAGAAAGCAATTTGAAGATATAAAAGTTAAAGTCCTTTAAGTTTTTAAAAAATATACAAAATATGCATAATAATAATGAGATGCCACTTATTGGATGCATTCAATGAGCTAGGTATTGGGATTTATACATTTTTGTTTGTTTATTTTGTCTTTTTCTAGGGCCGCATCCGAGGCATATGGAGGTTCCCAGGCTAGGGGTCTAACGAGCTGTAGCTACCAGCCTATGCCACAGCTACAGCAACTTGGGATCCGAACCACAGCTCACAGCAATGCCAGATCCCCAACCCACTGAGCGAGGCCAAGGATCGAACCCGCAACCTCATGGTTCCTAGTCGGATTTGTTAACCACTGAGCCACAATGGGGACTCCTGGATTTATATTTTTTAAAAATAATTTGTCCAAAATCAAATAGCTCATTCTTCTGTGCCAATTGCTGCTCCTAAGCCACTCTACAAAATAACAGTAATATTAGAAATTCATATAACTTTCCTTATTTAAAAGAAAAAATTCTTATTTGATCAAATGAGTCATAGATTTGTTTATTATATGTGTCACTAATTAAACAGAAGCCATGACTCATCACATTCCCTTAAGGCTTTCATAGTCTTAGGAACGCACACCTACTTTAATGTAGTTTCCTCAGGGTTGCAAATCTGTACTTCATACTTGTCAAATATTAAACAACTCTTTTAGTGCTTGTATTAAGAATGGTTTACCTATAATAAAGCACTTGAACTTGCTAGACATGGAATTCCCCATTCTGCCACCCTCACTTTGGAAAGGGCTTCCAAGAATGGATAGTCATTTCCTTTTCTGAAAATCAGTAACAAGACTGAAGGCAGGAATTCCCATTGTGGCTCAGCAGAAACAAATCTAACTAGAATCCATGAGGATGCAGGTTTGATCCCTGGCCTCGCTCAGTGAGTCAAGAATCCGGTGTTGCTGTGAGCTGTGGTGTAGGTCTCAGATGCGGCTCGGGTCTTGCGTTGCTATGGCGCTGTGGTGTGGGAGGGCAGCTACAGCTCAGATTGGACCCCTAGCCTGGGAACCTCCAAATGCTTTTTAGGGTGAGGCCCTAAAAAGACCAAAAAAAAAAAAAAAGGAAAGAAAGAAAAAAAAGACTGAAGGCAGCTGGGGTCAAACTGAACATGCAGATAGATATTGATCGGGTTGGTTTGAACTGAGATAGAATAAAATAGCTTCAGTAACAAAGGTGGTGTTGTTTTCTGTCTCCAGATCCTCTTGCTTTTGCATTTGTAGGAAGAGACCTTCAAAACAAAAAGTAAAGAAAAGGCTGTTTTCACTTGGAAAATTTGGTGTTTCTTTTTTGCACAACCAGCTAAAAAAAAAAAAAATAAGCGTTATTTGTCGTAATGTACGTAACATAAAATTTATCACTTTAAGAATCTCTAAGTGGGAGTTACTGTTGTGGCGCAGTGGAACGAATCTGACTAGCATCCATGAGGACTTAGGTTCGAACTGTGGCCTCGCTCAGTGGGTTAAGGATCCGGCATTGCCGTGAGCTGTGGTGTAGGTTGCAGACATGGCTCAGATTCTACGTTGCTGTGGCTGTGGTGTAGGCTGGTGGCTTATAGTTCCAATTCAACCCCTAGTCTGGGAACCTCCATATGCCATGGGTGCAGTCCTAAAAAGATAAATAAAATAAAATAATATAATAAAATAAAAAGAATCTATAAGTGTACAATTAAGTGGCATATAGTGCATTTACATTGGTGTGCAACCACCTCCAGAACTTTTTTCCTCATCCCAAATGGACTTTGTACTCATTAAATAAGAACTCCCCACTCACCCTCTCCCCTCCTTCCGACTCCTGGTAACTACCCTTCTGCTCTCTGTCTCTATGAATTTGTCTAGGTCCCTCATATAAGGGGACTCAGACATACCTGTCCTTTTGTGTCTGGCTTCCTTGGTATAATGTATTCAAGGTTCATTCATACTGTAGCACGTGTCAGAATTTCATTCCTTTTTTTATATGGCACATTTTTTTGCCCTTTCATCCATTGTTGGACACTTGGCTTGTTTCTACCTTTTTCTTTTACTCCCCCCCCCCTTTTAAGACTGCACCTGAGGCATATGGAAGTTCCCGGACTAGAGGTCACATCAGAGCTGCAGCTGGGGGGCCTACCCCACAGCCACTACAGCACGGGATCCCAGCCCTTTCGACCTACACCACAGATCACTGCAATGTCAGATCCTTAATCCACTGAGCCAGGGATCAAACCTGCACCCTCATGGATACTAGTGGGGTTCTTAACCCACTGAACCACAATGGGAACTACTTGTTTCTACCTTTTGGCTCTCGTGAATAATGCTGCTGTGAACATCTGTGTACTCAATCAAGTAACGTCTTAAATTTCTTTCTTTCTTTTGTCTTTTTAGGGCCTTACCAGGGGCATATGGAGGTTCCCAGGCTAGGGGTCCAATTGGAGCTGTAGCCTCCAGCCTACACCACAGCCACGCAGGATCGGAGCTGCATCTGCAACCTACACCACAGCTCACTGCAACACCAGATCCTTAACCCACTGAACAAGGCCAGGGATCAAACCTGCATCCTCATGGATACTAATCGTGTGCATTAACTGGTGAGCCACGATGGGAACTCCAACATCTTAAATTTCAATGGCACCCTACCCCCTCTTCCCATCTCCCCTCCTTTATGCCCCCCAACCCCCGTCCCAGCCCAGATGGGAATCCATCTGTATTGTGAGTGTAGCAACATCACAGGTGTAAAGAGAATTTTTTTAAACCTCCTTCTTCTTTACCCTTTATTCCTTGGCTGGACTTTGTCCAGCCAGGCTTATTTATAAACCACACAACGCTCATTAACATGACCAAGTATTTCAGCAAGTTCCCTCCTCACCTTTGTTACTGCAGGAAGGTGCTCTGCTGGGATAAGATTGTGAGACATGGCTGAGGACAAAAGCAAGAGAGGCTCCATTGGAATGAGTCTGAAGGGCGGCCAGACAAACAATGGGTTTGTCCAAAATGAAGACATCCTGGAGAGAGACCCAGACCCAGAGGACCGGCCGCAGCACAATGCCGTGGACATGCTTGGCCCCGGGGATCCGGACTTGAAGGATATCCGGCCCTACGCGGGGATGCCCAAGGAGGTGCTGTTCCAGTTCTCAGGCCAGGCACGCTACCGGGTGCCCCGGGAAGTCCTCTTCTGGCTCACAGTGGCTTCTGTGCTTGCCCTCATCGCAGCCACCATCTCCATCATCGCCATCTCTCCAAAGTGCCTGGACTGGTGGCAGGCAGGGCCAATGTACCAGATCTACCCAAGGTCTTTCAAGGACAGCGACAAAGACGGGAACGGAGATCTGAAAGGTGCATGTCTTGAAACTTTTGGGCGGGGCCGGAAGGAGGTTGCTTTAGGGCTCTTCCAGTCTTGGAAAACGAATCATGCCTGGGTTGTGGGGTAAGCACATTCCATCCAGTATGACTGGTCATGTTTCTCCTTGTTTATGATATTTTAAAAAGCCACTCTGCAGAACCCAGCAATCTTTCCCATATGATGAAAGGTCACTTGCTGGGGCCCTTTGAGCCCCAAAGAGGTGTTCTGTTTATTGTCCACTATGGACCCATGCGTAGTTGGTCAGTTCTAATTTCTTATGTGGGCAAGTTTTCTCCTGAAATGTGCCCTGTTTCTGTGCACTTTAGGGTAGGTTATCTCGGAGTGACTAGAATTCTTTTCCCCGTGTGTGCAGTGGCTAGCTTGACAATCTGGTGGAGAGTTTCTTATTAGGGAACAAAGCGTAAAATGCTATTTTAGGAAAAGATTGAATGATGTCTTTAAAAAGCCTGAGTCTTTAAAGCTTAAATCCTGAGGAATGAAGGAAAGAAAAAAAGGCATAGAGCAGGTTGGTCATTACTTAAATTAAGGATTATTTCAAACAACATCTGTATTAATCAAAAAAAGTTTTAAAAAAGTTTTTTACAGTTATGCTAATAATTTTCTAGTGTGTTATGTGTAGAACATCCTTACAATTTATTGCTCAAACAAGGACGGAGACCAAACACAAGAACTGTCCCTGGCAGATTGGTTGATGTGGTTATCCTAGTTAAGGGCAACAATAAGAAACAAATAAACTAATAACTTTTGGTAATGATACTTGGTTTGAAGAAGACAAAACAATGATTTAATAGAGTGTGGGAGGTGGAAATGAACATAATTGACCTTTAACATGTTACAAATCCTTGGAGTTCCCGTCGTGGCTCAGTGGTTAACGAATCCGACTAGGAACCATGAGGTTGCGGGTTCGGTCCCTGCCCTTGCTCAGTGGGTTAACGATCCGGCGTTGCCGTGAGCTGTGGTGTAGGTTGCAGACGCGGCTCGCATCCCGAGTTGCTGTGGCTCTGGCGTAGGCTGGTGGCTACAGCTCCGATTCAACCCCGAGCCTGGGAACCTCCATATGCCGCAGGAGCGGCCCAAAGAAATAGCAAAAAGCCAAAAAGCCAAAAAAAAAAAGTTACAAATCCTCTCTTGAAATCAACTTTCCTTAATAACTATTAAGAAGAGGCTCTTCTTTTTCACACTCCTGTCATTTTCTCTCTCTTTTAAAAATCATCCTGTATCTTAACTGAGATATTATCTGTCCTTCAAGATGCAGTTCAAACCCACTTCCTTCTTTAATCTTTAACCTCCCTATCAGAGGGTGCGCCCCCCCCCTCCTTAGAGTTCCTATGGTGCTTCGGATTGTGTTTGTGGCACCCCTGATGCTGTTTAGCTTGATAGCATATCTTATCTGGGTGACTTTCCTTCTAACCCCCAACCTCCTCCCTACCGCCCCCACCCCGCGTGGTCCTAGCACCTGCTGCTTCTTGCCAAGTAAGTGCTTGGGCAAGTGAAAGATACACACCCCCACTTCCCGGCCCTGCTTGTGTTTTCTCCTTCTAGATATACCTCAAATTCCTGTGCCCAGGGCGGCTTCTAATCACCTCTCACAGTTGTCACTTCCAGTAACTTGTCCTTGAAGGACTGGCTGATTCCTGTGATCAGTAGGTATTTTTCCATGAGGTTGAGGGGGATTTGTTGTGATCCTTCGAAGAAATCATTTCAGGTTTCAGTCTGGTTTTGGCGGTTACCTTCTTCCCCTGGAGTGTGGGCCTGGGATCCTATGTTTACTTTGTATCTGTTCAGCCTCCCTGTTTTTATCATCCTGTTCCTTGGTACCTGTTCTTGATATAAGGTATGGCTATTCTGACTTAAATCAAAATTCTTTTGTTACCTGTTAACGCTCTGTGATGCTCACAGCCCCCCACAAGTGGGAACTGAGGTATAACGCAGGCAAAAATAAGCAGCCTGTTATGGGGAAGAGCCCCCAGGTCAGGGGACTTTGTGCTTTGGCCTCAGTGACCTCTGATAGGCTCCGGTTGTAGGAAGCCGCATAGAATTCCACAGAAAGTTAGGGAGACTGAACGAGAAACTCACCTCTGACTCCGCATTTAGGACCTTGAACTGGAAACAAAAGCCCCACATTATTTCCTGATTATCCTAAGAGGTCCCAAGTACAAAGAGTTTCATTCCTCTATTTCTTCTCAGCCAAGTCTAGAATTCTCTTTTGTATAAATTCACGGCTTCTGCACTGGCCGAAGGAAATAGAATGTGAACACAGAGGTACTGGTCAGTTGTCTAGGAGCCACATTTAAAAAGTATAAGAGGAGTTCCCTGGTGGTACAGTGGGTTAAGGATCCAGCATTGTCATTGCTGTGGTTTGAGTCACTGTTGTGAGGGTTTGATCCCTGACCCTGGAACTTCCCAGTGGCCTGGGCATGGCCAAAATAAAATAAAATAAAAAGTAAAAGAGAAACAAGTAAAATTAATGTTAATAATATACTTTGTTTAATCCAACATATCCACTGTATCATTTTAATATATAATCAATATAAAAATATGAATGAGCTATTTTACTTTCTTTTCTTTTCATATTAGATCTTCCAAGTCTGATGCAAGTGCTTGATAGTCACGTGTGGCAAGTGTCTTCACACTGTCCAGCAGCCTAGAGATGTGATCATCAGGGGTCCTGTACGATTCTTCTTTGTACCTTGATACTTAGTCCAGCATCTGGCCTGGATTAGGTGTTCGAAAACCATGCATAAGATGAATTAACAATACTGTAGTCTTGGTTTTAAATGTAAAATACGAACAAGCCACAGACGTTTTTAAAATGTTATGCATTGATGTTAAAGGTCAAAGGTTATTGCTAGAAGACGAATTTGCCGTTGTTTGTAGAACTAGTTCGCTCTTTGAATTTCCCCCAGATTCAACACAATTCCAAATATTTCTGTCTTGATCTAAAAACTTCCATCTTGGGCCTATTGCTTTTGTTTTTATTTTTATTTTATTTTATTTTACTTTTGGCCACACCAGAGGCATGTGAAAGATTCCAGGCCAGGGATCAAACCAGCGCCACAGCAGCGACCTGAGCCATGGCAGTGACAACGCTGGATCCTTAACCCAGGAATTCTGTATTCCTTTTATTTTTAATCCTTTAACTCAAAAAAACCCCAAACTTTATTTATTTTTCATGGCTTTGACTTTTTCCTTCAGGTATTCAAGATAAGCTGGATTACCTCACAACTTTAAATATAAAAACTGTTTGGATTACTTCATTTTATAAGTCATCCCTTAAAGATTTCCGGTATGGTGTTGAAGATTTCCGAGAAATAGATCCCATTTTTGGAACAATGAAAGATTTTGAGAATCTGGTTGCAGCCATACATGATAAAGGTAAATTGGATGGAAGGTGGGTGGGATGAGTTGAGAAAAACGTTTTTCTATCTGTTATATTATTCTCATATAATCTTGTCCTAACATTTGAAATATTTTCACTCATTAGGCTTGAAATTAATAATTGATTTCATACCAAACCACACCAGTGATAAACATGCTTGGTTTCAATTGAGTCGGACCCGGACAGGGAAATATACTGATTATTATATCTGGCATGACTGTACCCAGGAAGATGGTATAACTATACCACCCAACAACTGGGTAAGTACCGACGTGCTTGATTTACAGAAGGAAAATGGGCAGATCTGCAGTGTTGAAACTGGTCATTTATAAGTCTCCCCTCCTTTTTTGGGCCACACCCACAGCATGTGAGGGTTCCAGGGTCAGGGATCGAACCTGTGCCACACCCGTTAATGCCCACCCTTAACCCACTGAGCCACCGGGGAACTCCTATAAAGTCCTTTTAAAGGAAAAAACTGATAGGTTAATTTTATGGGAAGAAGAACAAGTTCCCCAAAGAAAGAGAAATAAAGTCTGAAGCCTGGTAATTGTATATAGAGATTTGGATTTTTCCCTTTGTTGTAGAGCCTGATGTGTTCTAGCAAATTAAAGCCTATACTTTCTGTTAGCCTCCCTTTCTTTTACTTCCAACTCTGTCCAACTTAGACTCCGGGTCCTATTAGTTCAGTAACTGTCTTGCTATTCTCCAGACCCCTTGCCTTTCTGACTTTTTACTCCTCTGTCTGACAAAATACTAGCCATAAATGAACCCAACCATCCGTTTTCTCTTTGCCTGAACCTTAGTACTTGAGCCTCTGGACACATTCATTGTCCTTGACTGAAGTGAGGCATCCAGTCTTTTGGGGAATTTTACTAAATCCAACTCATCCACATGCCCTCTCTCCTCTTCAGACATCCCACCTGCCTTCTCCCCATCTTTTCATTCTTGGCAGTAAATTCCACTTTGAAGAGAGAATAGAAGCTGTCATATCAGCCTGCTGCCATTTCCAGCTCCTTTCTAGTCACTTCTTTTGCAGCAGAGGCCATGTCGCTCCTGTTTGTGTTACCAGATTTACAGATAAAAATCCAGGGAGCCCAGTGAAATCTGAATTTTAAATAAAACGATCTAATTTTTTAGTGGAAAATATTGCATGGGACCTACCTCTACTAAAAAAGTATTCATTGGCGTTACCTTTGTGGCTCAGCAGGCTACGAACCCAACTAGTAACCATGAGGATGTGGGTTCAGTCCCTGGCCTTGCTCGGTGGGTTAAGGATCCCACATTGCCATGAGCTGTGGTGTAGGTCGCAGACGAGGCTCAGATCTCGAGGTGCTATGGCTGTGGTGTAGGCTGGCGGCTACAGCTCTGATTCGACCCCTAGCCTGGAAGCTCCCATATGCTGCAGGAAAGGCCCTAAAAAGCAAAAAAAAAAAAAAAAAGTTTCATTGTTTCCATGAGATTCAGATTTAACTGAGTGTCCTGAGTTTTATCTGGAGATTCTACTCCTGGCCCAGGCCAGTTCCTCTGCCCACTCTAGTTCACCTTCTTTCCTCCTTTCTGCAGAGCTTTTATTTATTTATTATTTGTTTGTTTGTTTGTTTAGCCCTTTGGAGCCGCACCCATGGCATATGGAGGTTCCCAGGCTAGGGGTCTTATCAGAGCTACAGCTGCCGGCCTACACCACAGCCACAGTAACATGGGATCCGAGCAGCATCTGCAACCTACACTACAGCTCATGGCAACACTGGATCCCCAACCTACTGAGCGAGGCCAGGGATCGAACTCACAACCTCACGATCACTAGTGAGATTCGTTTCCGCTGTGCCACAACAGCAACTTCTCTTTTTCTTTTTTGAAAGTATATTTAATTTACAATGTTTCGTCTGCAGAGCTTTTTACTCTGGCTCATCTCTTCCGACTCCAGTGCCTCCTCCTCTTTCCTTGACCTCCCTAAACATTTAAAGAGGCTGACTCCTGGGCATCAACTTTTAGGTGACCTGAAGGCACTCAGAGGACATGTGGTAAAGCCAACTGTGCGATCTTCTCCCCCAAACTCCAGTGGCACTAACATGCAGCCTGGTGAACAGGCCGTTAGCAAGTCCTGGCAGTTTCACATCCCGAATTTTTCTCCAGTCCACCACTTTTTAAAAT
Source organism: Phacochoerus africanus (assembly GCF_016906955.1). Classification (NCBI taxonomy): domain Eukaryota; kingdom Metazoa; phylum Chordata; class Mammalia; order Artiodactyla; family Suidae; genus Phacochoerus; species Phacochoerus africanus. Next base: position 100,719,016 of record NC_062548.1, on the reverse strand, counting down.
GATAATGACATTAGCAAACATTTGCTAAATGCTTACTGTATGCCAGGGTCAGTGCTGAGAGTTTTATATTCATTAATTCATTTAATTCCCCCACAATCCTAAGAGTTACGCTTTAATTCTTGTTTTGCACGTGAACAGACTGAGGCAGAAAAAAAGTTAAATGTTTTGCCCTGCTTCACATGGCTAATAGATGGAAGGGCTAAGGACTGGATTTGGTTACTCCATCAGCATGGTCTGTTTTTTGTTTGTATGTTTGTTTGTTTTTTATCTTTTTGCCTTTTCTAGGGCCGCACCTGCAGCATATGGAGGTTCCCAGGCTAGGCGTCTAATCAGAGCTGTAGCTGCCGGCCTGCGCCAGAGCCACAGCAACGCAGTATCCGAGCTGTGTCTGCGACCTACACCACAGCTCACGGCAACGCCGGATCCTTAACCCACTGAGCAAGGCCAGGGACCGAACCCGCAACCTCATGGTTCCTAGTCGGATTCGTTAACCACTGCGCCATGATGGGAACTCCTGTGTTTTTTTTTTTTTTTTTTTTTAATGGCTCCATCTGCAGCAGATGGAAGTTCTCAGGCTAGGAGTCAAATCAGAACCATGCTGAGGCCTCAGCCGCAGCTCGTGGCCATGCCAAATCCATAACCCACTGAGCGAGGTCAGGGGTTGAACCTGTATCCTCACAGAGACAATGTCAGGTCCTTAACCTGCTGAGCCACAATGCAAACTCATGCACAGTCTGTTTTTACACTTTGCCACCCATATTTCAAACCCCACCATCTCTTGCCCGTAGGCTGTAACAGCTGAATCTTTGGCAAGTAGATTTTCCATCTTTCTACCCACTCCACTGTAGCCAAGGTTGTGTGTCTTTTTTTAAAGGTGATAGTTAATGCATACAAAAGTATGTATAACATATTATAGAAATATAAATACCTCCATACTACCGTGAAAAGGGGAGCGCTATTGAGAACAAGTAACAAAGTGGATGAATCTCAGAATAACTATGCAGAGTGAAAGGAGCCAGACAAAAGATATTTTTTACTACTTTACATGAAATTCTAGAAAATTCATCTATTGTGACAGAAAACAGATTAGTTGTTGTTTAGGAATGGGGGGAGACAGGGAGGGAGGAGAGTGGGATTAGGAATTACAAAGGCTGGATATGTTCATAATTTTCACCATGGTGAGAGGTTCATGTGAATATATATATGCCAAACTGATCCAATTGTACACTTTAAATATGTGCATTTTATTTCGGTTATGCTTAGATAAAACTTTAAAAGTATGTACTATGTATCCAAGTTAAGGAAAATAATAGTAGAGTGAGCATCGATGAGCCCAAGGAAGAACTTGCAATCAGCCACACTGCTGAATGCACCTGAGGGCTCCTCCCTGTCATGTCCCCAGGCCTCCTCGGAGAGGTAACCACTGACCTTGAATTGGGGGTTTTCCATGTCCTTGCTTTTTATTTTGCCTTACTACACATGTACATATTAAAAAAAAAAAAAGTATTTAGTTCCTCTTTGTGTGTGTGTGTGTGTGTGTGTAAGAGCCACACTTGCAGCATATGGAAGTTCCCAGGCTAGGGGTCGGGATTGGAGCTACAGCTGCCAGCCTATGCCACAGCCACACAACAAGGGATCCAAGCTAAGTCTGCAACCTTCATCACAGCTCACGGCAATGCCACATCCTTAATTCACTGAGCAGGGCCAGGGATCGAACTCGCATCCTCGATACTAGTTGGATTCGTTTCCACTCAGCCACTGCAGGAACTCCCTTAGTTTCTCCTGTTTTGAACATTATGAGCAAGCATCATGCTACCTGTAGTCTTCTGCAACTGGATTTTTTTAACTTATTTTTAAAATATGCATTCATGTTGTTTCTGGTAGCTGTGGTCCATGCATTTTCACAGTTGTATGATAGTCTATTTTGTGAATAGTCCATGATTTACTTTATTCATTCCTCTGCTGATGGGCAGTTGGGCTATTACTATTACTAACAGTGTTTCCAGTGTGTTCACTATTACTAACAATGTTTTAAAAATTCTCGGGGAGATGGAGTTCCCTTCATGGCTCAGCAGGTTAAGAACCCAACATGGTGGGAGTTCCCATTGTGGTGCAGTGGAAACCAATCTGACTAGTATCCATGAGGATGCAGGTTCGATCCCTGGCCTTGTACATTGGGTGGGGGATCTGGCATTGTCGTGAGCTGTGGTGTAGGTCGCAGATGTGGCTCAGATCTGGCCTTGCTGTGGTTGTGTGTAGGCCAGCAGCTGCAGCTCTAATTTGGGAGCTTCCAAATGTCATGGATGTGGGCCTAAAAAAAACAAAACCCAAAAACCCAATATAGCGTCTGTGAGGATGCAGGTTCAATCCCTGGCCCTTCTCAATGGGTTAAGGATCTTGTGTTGCTGAAAGCTGTGGCGTAGGTCACAGCTGCAGCTCAGATCCAGTGTCTCCATAGCTATGGCATAGGCCCCAGATGCAGTTCCAGTTCAGTGCCTAGCCCAGGAACTTCCATATGCCACAGGTGCAGTTGTGTAAAGAAAAAAAATAAAATTCCCAGGAGTTCCCTGGTGGTCTAGCGGTTAGGATTCAGGGCTTTCAGTTTCAGATTCAGTCCCTGAGATACCACTTCAAGCTCTGCATGCCGTGGCCAATAAATAAATAAAAATTCTCATTAATCTATTTCTGCTGGGGCACGTGGACAAGAGTTTCTTTAAGGAAAATGGCTAGGAGTGAAATTGCTGGGTACAGGATCCTGCATGCTCAGCGCTACAAGATAATGTCAAATCGATGATCAAAGTGGTTATGCCAATTTATATTCCCTCCAACAGTATGAAAAATACATACTCTCAGAGTTTCCATTGTGGTTCAGTGATAACGAACCTGACTAGTATCCAAGAGGATTCAAGTTCGATGCCTGGCCCTGCTCAGTGGATTAAGGATCTGGCGTTGCCCTGAGCTGGGGTACAAGTAGCAGACGTGACTTGGATCCCACTGTGGCTGTGGCTGTGGCTGGCAACTGCAGTTCTGATTTGACCCCTAGCCTGGGAACTCCATATGCCGAAGGTGCAGCCCTAAAAAGACAAAAAAAAAAAAAAAAGACAGAGATAAAGAAAAATACATACCCTCATTAATTGCTGGTACTGCCAGATTTTGTAATTTTTACCAGGTGAACATAAATTGGTATCACGTTAAGCTATTAATTTTACATTTATCTAATTGCTAATGATTACTTATCAAATTACTAATTATTAATGTAGTCATTACCTAATGACTTAAGATGTTTATTGTTTTTTCATCCATTTATTTCCCGGAATTTCCATTTCTGGGAAACACCTGTTTATGGTTTCTTTCCCCAATTTTTTGTTGAAGTCTTTGTCCCTTTGTAGCAGATTCATGGAGTATTTTTGTAGTCTGCATACTGATCTTTTCTTGATTATGTATATGCCATACAAATCTTACCCTGGTTTGTATCCAGGTGGACATTGAAGTGAGCTGCTTCCTGCAAAGACAGCATCTACTACTTAGCTTTGGCCAGTTGTTGCCATGGAAATGAGGACCCAGTGTGACTAGGACTTCCAACTAAAAAGAAAATATTTAGGAGTTCCCATTGTGGCGTAGCAGAAATGAATCCGACTAGTATCCATGAGGTTGCAGGTTCAATCCCTGGCCTCACTCAGTGGGTTAAGGACCTGGCATTGCCGTGAGCTGTGGTGTAGGTCGCAGATGCGGCTTGGATCCCGGGTAGCTGTGGCTGTGGTGTAGGCTGACAACTGCAGCTCTGATTCGACCCTTAACCTGGGAACTTCCATGTGCCATGAGTGCAGCCCTAAACAGCAAAAAGCAAAAGAAAATACTTATGCAAAATCCGGGTAAAGTCTTTAAATGTTGTCCAGATGTTCTCTTTAGCATGAAATGAACAAATGATCCAAGACAGAGCCCTGAGGAACCTTCACGTAAGGTACCTCGGGGAGACTGAGAAGGAGTGATGAGAGATCTAGGAGGGCACCCAGGAAAGTCACATCACAGAGGCACGGATGCGAGCGTTACTAGAAGGAGGAGAGCAGCACCAGTGTCAAGCACTGCTGGGTCCCAGCACTTGAAGTTGCTAGATTTCTTTTATTCCTGAGGACTAGAGGAATTTTGTGTTTGTTTGTTTTTTTAAATTTTTTGTCTTTTGTCTTTTTGAGGCCACACCCATGGAATATGGAGGTTCCCAGGCTAGGGGTTCAATCGGAGCTGTAGCCGCCAGCCTATACCACAGCCACAGCAACACCGGATCCCAGCTGAGTCTGCGACCAACACCACAGCTCACAGCAATGCAGGATCCCTAACCCACTGTGTGAGGCCTGGGATCGAACCCTCATCCTCATGGATCCTAGTCGGGTTTGTTAACCACTGAGCCACGATGGGAACTCCAGGACTAAAAGAGTTTTAAATTGAATGATTCTAATACTTTTCTGAAGGCATAGTTTAAATTCTCTCTCTGGATATAAGCTCCAAGACCAATAGAATGTGTCTCTTTCCTTCTTTGATCATCATTTGCTTTTCTTCACACACAGGAGTCCGGAGCCTGGACAGAAGTTTCAAGAAAATATGTTAGAAATATCTACCCTTTCAGTTGCCCTTTGTCCTGCATTTGAGAGCTTTGATTTGATTCTGTGGTTGTGATGAACAGCTTCTAATGTACAAACACATCACAACCACCTCTGTGGGGCACTAGGCCAGCGGGTGGTATTGTAAGGGAATTGATTTACATGGTGCTCTTCCCGGAAGGAAAATTCTAGTGCACTCAGTCTGCACGGGCTGGGGATGGCAACTATCATTTCTTTGTGGGCGATACCAACATATGAACCATTCTAAGTAACGGATGTACTATTTTCTCTTTGCTAGTTAAGTGTGTATGGAAACTCCAGTTGGCACTTTGATGAAATACGAAACCAATGCTATTTTCACCAGTTTTTGAAAGAGCAACCTGATTTAAATTTCCGCAATCCTGATGTTCAAGAAGAAATAAAAGTGAGTATAGACACCCACGCAGACCTCTCCACTACATGGGCGCTTGAGTGGTTATTCCACACACTTGATGTTGGACGGTGACTATGTTGGCAAAATCCTTCTTGGATTAAGGGATCCGATGCATGTGTAGACTCTCAGATATGTTGTCAGCTCCTTCTTTCCTCTAACCCTGAATAATTGCAATGGAAGGGAAACAGAAAAACTTATTACCTGACCTCTGAGGTGTCCTTCTGCCTGTGACAGCAAGCTGGTGCAGTGAAGTAGGCGGGAACGGGGGCTCCGGGTCCAGGTCCTGTGTCTGGACCCAGCCCCACGGTTGGCTGCAAGAGGATCCTGGGTGAGTTATTTGGCTTTTCTGTGTCTTGGATCCCCCGTCTATGAGACACGATTGATGGAAGTCTTTGTCACAGGGACTTTTGGAACATTAGATAGGAGAACCCCTGCCAACACTTCTGTATTCCCTCAATAAATATCACCTTACTATCTGTTCTGTGCCAGGTCCTGTTCTAAGCACTGGGAAGGCAGCAGTGAGTAAAAGAAGCCCTGTCCTCAAGGAATTCCCAATACACTGAGGGGAAGGCAGACAATTAAGAACTAAATAGGGAGTTCCCATCATGGCGCAGCAGAAACAAATCTGACTAGTAATCATGAGGTTCGATCCCTTGCCTTGCTCAGTGGGTTAAGGATCCAGTGTTGCCGTGAGCTGTGGTGCAGGTTGCAGAGGTGGCTCAGATCTGTTGTGGCTGTGGCTGAGGCTGTGGCCAGCAGCTGCAGCTCCGATTCAGCCCCTAGCCTGGGAACCTCCATATGCCACAGGTTCGGCCCTAAAACAAACAAACAAAAAAAGAACTAAATATATAACACATCGGCACATCAGGTGGTGGTGAAGGCTTAGGGTAAATACCCTCGAAGTGCCAGAGAGGCATTGGCTCAGAGACACTGCTGTGATGAGGTCCCATTTACATAAAAACCTGGGTTTGTAAGGGATCCATGGGAATATCTGCGGGAAGAGGATTTCAGACCATGGAAGAGCAGCTGCCAAATTCTCTAGGGGAGACTGAGCTCCACGTGTTTCAGAAATGACGTGGGGATTAGCATGCATGGCTGCCTCATACAGCAGGGTAAGTTACAGGACGCTCAGTTAACTTTTAATTGCAGATAAACAATGCAGAGTGTAATATCTGAGACATTCTTCTACTAAAAAATTATTCATTGCTTATCTGAAATTAAAACTTAACTGGTTGTCCTGTATTTTAGCTGGCAACACTGCCAGAGCACTGCCATGAAAAGAGGGAGAGAGGGAGCTGGGGTGCAAAGTGGAGGGTGAGGCTAATCCTGTGTCCCCTTGAATGCTCTTGTAAAGGATATATGTGAGCTGCTAATGATCCCTCTGTGGTCTGCACACAGGAGATTTCCCGCAGTGCCCCAGGTGAGAGCTGATGGGGCTCATACCTGGCTGGTGGCAGTTCCAACCATACGTGACACATAATTCACAATGAACATTTGCCAGGTAGTTGTTGTCATTGTTGCTGGTGCTGTGGCTCTCATGGGCAAGAAATTAGGTAGTGGGGTAGTGTTCTCAGGTAGGTGGGGAGGAGACCCGAACAGAACAGGGAGGTGAGGGTCCCTTTCTACAGCTTACCTGTGAGCTGATGGAGAGCAGGCAGGCTGCCATGTTGGAGTCACTAAGGGACCTGCACCCCTTAGTTTGTTTTGTTTTGTTTTGATTTTGGTTTTGTCTTTTTGCTTTTTTCTAGGGCCGCTCCTGTGGCACATGGAGGTTCCCAGGCTAGGGGTCGAATCAGAGCTGTAGCCGCCGGCCTACCCCACAGCCACAGCAACGTGGAGATCAAGCTGTGTCTGCGACCTACACCACAACTCATGGCAACGCCGGATCCTTAACCCACTGAGCAAGGGCAGGGATCGAACCCACAACCTCATGGTTCCTAGTCGGATTCGTTAACCACTGTGCCACGACGGGAACTCCTATTTGTTTTTTGTTGTTGAGTTGTAAGAGCTCTTTGCATATTCTGGATACATGATTTGCAGTTAATTTTCTTCCTTTCTATAGGCTATCTTTTCACTTTGTTGTGGTACCCTTTGAAAATGCACAAGAGTTTTTCATTGTTATTATGTCCAACCTATTTTTTCTTTTCTTCCTTGTGCTTCTAGTGTCACATTTAAGAACCATTGCCTAATCCAAGGTCTTGAAGATTTAACTCATATGCTTTCTTTTAAAGATTTTGTAGTTTTAGCTCTTATGTTTAGGTCTCTGATTCATTTTTTGTTCATTTTTCTATATAGTGAGAGGGCATTCAACTTCATTCTTTTGCATGTAACTATCGATACACTTATCTCAGCAACACGTTTACAGAAGATTATTCTGTCACCATTGAACTGTTTTGGAACCCTTTTGAAAATCAATCAATCATAAATATCAGGGTTTATTTCTAGACTGTTAGTTCTGTTCCATTGGTCTGTATGTCTGTCCTTAGGCCCAGTACCACACTGTCTGGACTATTGTAGTTTTATAGAAGGTTTTGAAATTGGGAAGTGTGAGCCCTGCAGATTTGTTCTTCTTTTTCAAGATTGTTTCGCTATTCTGGGTTCTTTACATTTCCCTAGAAATGTTGTTATTTGCTTGTCAATTTCTGCAAAGAAGCCTGCTGGGATTGTATTGAATCTGTGGATTAGTCTGGGGGAGTATTGCACTCTTAACAATATTAAGTCTTCTGATCTACAGAATGTCTTTCCGCTTACTTAAGATCTCCTTTAATTTAGTTCAACAGTGTTTTCTAGTCTTGGGTGTACACGTCCTGTACTTCTTTGAGTAAGTATCTTCCTGTAGACTCTTTAGTTCTAAGATTCTTTTTACTTTATAGGTGTGAGGTTTTCCAGAATTTAGAAGAATTGCTTTGAGATCTGGAGAAGTGGGCACCTTATCAAGGCTGTTTTGTCTCAGTTGGAGGAGGGGAGGAAGACACCGTCAGCTGACTCACTAGTGGTTATTTTTAAACTTCGCTGGTGGAGTGTGGCCTCTCCTCTGTCACTGAAGGTCATTAACATACCTCCCCCTCCCCCAGCACACTCTTATTAAGCCAAGTGTTTTACCTGGATCATCTCATTTAATGCTCAGAACAAGCCTCACTTAAGAGATCTCCAGACCATTTTACAGAGAAGGAAACTGAGGCTTAGAGAGGTGACATCAACCACCAAGGGATTGAAGGAATAGGATTCAAACCCAAGCACTGAGATTCTGGAGTCCCCATTCTTTTCTTTTGTTTTGTTTTATTTGCTTTTCAGTGCCAGAAAAAAAAAATCTTGGTGAGAATATAAGTATTTTACTCAACTTGTTTGAAATATTCCCAGATCATAAAATCAATAGAAGAAATTACAAAAGGTAGTGCAAGTTTTTTGTTTTTGTTTTTTTTTTGCTTTGTAGGGCTGAACCCATGGCATATGGAGCTTCCCAGGCCGGGGGTTGAATCGGAGCAGCAGTTCCGAGCTGCATCTGTGAGCTATACCACAGCTCATGGCAACGCCAGATCCTTAACCCATTGAGTGGGACCAGAGATTGAACCTGCATCCTCATGGATACTAGTCAAGTGTGCTACCACTGAGCCACCACAGGAACTCCATGGAATCCCCATTCTTAACTACAACCCATCACCTGATGGGAGGCGAACTATCACTTTCTCTGTGTTTCACTTTTCATGCAGTTTTTTGTTGTTGTTGTTGTTGTTTGGTTTTTTTTTGTCTTTTTGCCTTTTCTTGGGCTGCTCCTGCAACATATGGAGGTTCCCAGGCTAGGGGTCCAATCGGAGCTGCAGCTGCTAATCTACACCACAGCTCACAGCAACGCTGGATCCTTAACCCACTGAGCAAGGCCAGGGATCGAACCTGCAACCTCATTGTTCCTAATCGGATTCGTTAACCACTGAGCCATGACGGGAACTTGTCATGCAGTTTTTGAAAGGAGGTTTTCAATTGGAAATTCATATATAGGAGTAGAAACCAGTCGTTTTTTAGGTAGTGGGTTTCTCCAGGCTCCTTGTGGCAATATTGATGGATTGTCTGGAGATGTTTAGACAAGTGTGATAAATTCTGCCAAGATGTGCCAGCAACGCCTTAATTCTTCTTTGGCAAACCCAGCTGCTCTCTTGCCAGCATCCGAGGAGTGGAGTACGTGAACAGAAGCCTTATTTACTAGTCCTGCAGGCTGAAATCCCTCTTGAGATGAATCATTACTGCCTCTGGTTGAGAGGTTAGACATTTTTGCAAACCTGGTTTAGAAGATTTCCTATTAAATAAGAAAGGCCAACCCTGTAAGAGAAGGCTCTTTGCTCCTGGAAAGGGACCTTTCACATGAAGGGACTTCGAACACCCTCCCCCACCCCCGAGCAGGGCTCGTTTCTGCAGCTTAAGCAGGTTAATAATTTGCAACCCTGAGAGTTTGCGGTGGGGAGGCATTCGCAATGACTCCTGCTTGCACACAGGTTTGTACTCAGGGCCTGAGCCTTCTTCCTTCTGGCTCCCATCAGATTTCAGCTTCTCTGCACAGTGGGAGGCTGCATGTAGGGAACACCATGCGTGGGCATCCTCTTTTCTCTTCATTGTCTCCCCCCACCCCCATCCCACCCCTCCTTGCACTGGCCCTTTGAGAATTTGGCTCTGCCCTGAACCTGCGGCATTTTCAGCCAGAGACGTCAGGAAGTTTTCTCAGAGGAAGTGGGGGCTTATTTTTGTTCAGTATGTTATACTTTTCCAATCACTTTGATTTTTACTTGCCCTCCAAATCCCTTATTTAGCAAATGAGGAAACAGGCCCAGAGAAGTGAAGTGACAGTCAGTAAGCTGCAGAGCAGGGAGGAGACTCCAGATGCCGTGGCCCTGCCTCTGGTGCTCAGTGTGACTCCGAAGCCACCATGTGAGAATGCTGAGCCCTGGAGTATGGGATCCAGGGAGCTGGTGTGTTCATAGCAGCTGGGAACCGGGCGCCAAGATGCCCTCCTGGAATCCAGAGCAGAAATGCTGACTCTGCTTTGTCCCTACTGAGCACAGTAGTTATGGAGACAAGCAGCTCCATTCAAAATAAAATTTGCTCACTATCTGCTTTATACACCAGCTCTGTGCTCGATACTAATCGCTGCATCATTATTACGCCACCCATATGTCCTGCACTCATTATAAACTGTCCCCTCTTTTAACAGTACATATGCCAGGGGTACAATGGGTGGTAAGAGAGATGCATGGTGTGGCCATTGTGGGGCTTATCTTCTGGAGGGGGAGGTAGATAAACATGAAATTACAGTGAGATGCGCTGAGTGGTCATGACTGTGGGAAGTGGGAGTGTGGAGGGCAGGCAGCTAACCTGGTCACAGAGTAGCAGAGACCCGGGAGGGGTTTACAGAGGAGGCAGTGGTACCTGGAGGATGAATAAGAATGAACCAGGTGAGGAGGCACAGGTGGGAACGCTCCCAGCAAGAGAGAAAGCTTGGATCACCACGCAGTGGAGTTGCTAGGCGTTGTCCAGTATGGGGACGAGGGGTGACAAACCAGGAGCAGGGGTCTTGGACCTCAGAGGCACATGAGTGTTTCTAGATGACAGGGCTAGTCTGTGTTGTCACAAGTGGCAGAGGGATCAGGTAATATAGAGACCCAAGCATTAGTTGACTCTGACAGCCATATCTCATTTAATCCTCACGGAATCCCTGCAAATATTCTTTTATTATTAGGCAGGTATTATTTTACTTTTTCTTCTTCTTATTATTTGTCTTTTTGGAGTTGTAGGGGCCATCCTACACCACAGCCACAGCAACGCCAGATCCGAGCTGTGTCTGCGACCTACGCCACAGCTCACGGCAACACCAGATCCTTAACCCAGTGAGGGAGGCCAGGGATCAAACCCGCAACCTCATGGTTCCTAGTTGGATTCGTTAACCACTGCGCCACGATGGGAACTCCAGATATTATTTTATTGATGAAGAAACCAAAGTTGGGAGTTCCCTTTGTGGCTCACTGGTAACGAACCTGACTAGCATCCGTGAGGATGAGGGTTCCATTCCTCACTCAGTGGGTTAAGGATCTGGCATTGCCATGAGCTGTAGTGTTGGTGGCAGACTCGGCTCAGGTCCTGTGTTGCTATGGCTATGGTGTAGGCTGGCAGCTGCAGCTCCAATTAGACTCTAGCATGGCAACCTCCATAAGCCATGGATGGTGCGGCCTTAAAAAGCAAAAAAGAAACAGAGGTTTATCAAGGTCATGCAGACAACCTAACTCATGCCACCATACTGGGGTTCAGGGAGAGATGGGATGGTACCCAGACAGGTCAGATTCTGGGGCCCCTGATCCCTCCTCCATGTCCTGCTTCTGGAGGAATTAGCAAAGAATTTAAACCTGATTTCCAACGAGCGGTAGGGTTGGTTTTCTTTCCTTTGCTTTTAAGCAGAGGATATGATTTTCTCTCTGTACTTCTGAAATATCCTACGCTTTCTCATTCCTTCTTGAGGTGATGACCTGGAATTTATGTCAGTATCAAGAAGATGTCTTATATGTCACATGTAAGAGCAGAGCTTTTCTCTATTCCAAACCTGGCTTTTTAGGTAAATGGGCCCAGTGACTTCAGCCATCTCAAAAGGAAAGCTTTGCCTCAAGGTTTTGAGAATTTGGATACCAGGTAACATCAAACTGATTTCTTTCTCATTCAGAGCAGTGAGTTGTTTAAGGAGAAAAGGATGAAAACATGCCTGGTGGAAAAACCAGGACTATGTGATGTCATGGGAGTTAGGAATCAGGGACACAGTGTATTGTCCCGAGTCCCGTGATCCCAACATGGGTCACCCAGACCTTGTGGAAGCAGGTTCTGTGTCCATTTCCCCATGTGGCACCCTGGGGGAGTTTCATAGGCATAAGAGAGAGGGTTAACAATTAAAATCTGGAGTTCTCTTTTTTTTACCTGGTTGAGAATAAATAGCATGAAGCAAATATTTTTCAAGAGCAAATTTTAGATTATCTGGGTGAAAACCTCAGCATTTAAGATGACTCTCAAAAACAAGCATTCAGTTTTTGCTGTTTTGTCTCATCGCACAAGGATAACTATCTCTTACTGGACTCCAGTGAAAATCCCTGCCGGGGCCACATGGTTATGCTGAGCTACACATTTCTCATTCTTGAATGTCAGGTCAATAGTTAGCAATTCTGAAATCCCTGAAGTCAGTGAGGACCCCATGAAGAAAACCAGTAGCCTTGTTTTAGGAATACAGTGCTTAAAAGCTTAATGTTTACAATAGCATGATGTTTAATGTTTTCCCACATTTTTGTCAGAGGCTGCTGGGATGGATTATAGTTACTTGTGTCTCACCCCACTCCTGCTCTTCTGTCAATGTTCCCTCTTATAAAGAACAGCGCCACCTGGGGGTAGATCTGGGTTGTGTGGGATCCGAAGCTTGTAAACATTGGGGGCCTTCTTAATACCAAAAAAAAAAAAAAAAAAAGGAGTTCCCATCATGGCTCAGTGGAAAAAGAATCTGACTAGCATCCATGAGGATGCAGGTTTGCAGATTCGATCCCTAGCCTCGCTCAGTGGGTTGAGGATCTGGCATTATCGTGAACTGTGGTGTAGGTCACAGACACGGCTCGGATCCAGCATTGCTGTGGCTGTGATGTAGGCCGGCAGCTACAGCTCCCATTCAGCCCCTAGCCTGGGAACTTCCATATGCTGTGGGTGCAGGCCTAAAAAGAAAAAAAAAAAGGGGAAAAAATGGTTATGTTTATTCAGAATGAAAAAAGAATGTGGGTAGAAAAGGGCCCATATAATGAAGGGTCTTGAAGCTTAAGCTTGGTTAGCTTTAGGCTAAGTGAGCCCTTGGAGCCGACTACCACGAAGAGGTAATTCTTCAGATCCTGTTGTACAGATGAGGTGCCTTCTTATCTGCTGTCTTCTCTAGCTGAATCACTAACCAACTGCATTTACTTCCTGTGGTGCTGACCTCCCTAGCAAATCCTGCTCTTCCATCCACCTTCTTGTATTATCATTTAAAGCTTTATCAGGTCTGTGATTTAATTTTTTTTTTCATTAATATTTGTCTAGCTGAGGACTCTCAAAAAGAATTCTTGAGACTTAGGACTGTGTCAAGGTTGTGTTGTTTTTGCTCATGGTTCTAGTTCCAAGTGCCTTGTCCATAGTGGGAACCCAAATACCTATTGAATGAATGATTTTGTGAAGAAGTAAGGATGTTATTAACAATAAATTTGTGGGTTTTGTACCCCAAGAAAAATTGCGCTGGGGAGGGCCATCCTAAGGTTGTTAGGGTCAACTGTGTTCACGATGAGGCCTGTTAGCAGCAGAGCCTGCTCTTAGATTTGAAGACTTTGTTCAAGCTGTGCCATTTGGGATCTGACCTGCAGGGGCTGACAGCAGCATCAAGCCCTATATCCAGCTTATAGAAACCTTTGGGAGCCTTGAAATGCAGCACCCCAGAGCTCCCATATGCACATGTAGACACAAGAAACACACTTGGAATCAAGCAAGTGATTTTGGGGACCCTCCTCATTTGGGATCTGCTCCCCTTACTAGGTGACATTTGGCTTCTTCATTCCAGTGTATTACAGGCAGTACTGCCCTAGCATGATCTACACATGCCGGTAAAACCTTCCTTTCAGCAAGGATTGAGCTGAAAGGAGAACAGGAAGAGCCACTGTCCCTTTGCAGCAGGGTGGCTTTCAGTGGGTGCAGGAGTAGGGCCAGCTGTGAGGGAATGGCTTGGAGGGGAGAGGGGAGCTGAAACCTGGGCCCTTTTCCAGGTCACCTGGTCCTCCGACCTGCCCCAACACAGGCCAAGACATTCTCTGCCTCCATGCTTGGCCCATGCTTGCCACAAACAGTCCAGAATGTTCTTCTAGATCTTATTCCTTGATGACATCCTGCCGGTCAAGTTCAAGCCCTAGCTTTCCCTTGTCTGGCTGTGTCCACCTACGTTAAATTTGATCCCCTTGGAGCTCCAGCAGCTCTGCAGACAGAGGAATCTCATGTTGAAGCACGTCCTGCCTTCCATTCGGTAACCCCCTCGGGTCTCATGTGTCCCCAACTACTCTGTAGATGCCTGGAAGCCAGGGAACATGCTGTACTTCGTCAGTGTCCCAACAGTATCACAGTGTTTGACTCGTCCAGGCTTGATAGTTCATTCTTTCATTCCACAACTGGTTCACTAAGTAACAGGTGCCGGGTCAGTGGCAAGGGAAACAGAAATGAAAGCTGCCGTCTCTCTCTCAGGAATCTCCCAGTCTGGTGAAGAACCCTTCATTGTTAGCTGCTTAATTGGTTATTTTCTCTCAGTTCGGAGGGACCTATTTTAGGAACTGGGCATGGGGGAGATGAGCTATGTTCCCAGTTTCTCCCGAGTCCTATCTTTCATTGTGGTTTCACTCTTTCATTTTGAGTGGACTCTTTACGCGCTGGGAACATGCTCATGGCATCAATGACAAATGTGAACATTCTGAATTCAAATGTGAGGGAAGAATGAGAGCCCATAAATGCAGTTACTCCAAGTTCATTATGCTCAGACATTGCTGTGCTAATAAACAAGAATACACCAATGAGTGCTGTACTTGCAGAGGTGATCTTTTTTTGTTTTTGGTTGCACCTGTGGCATATGCAAGTTCCCCGGCCAGGGATTGAATTTTGAGCCACAGCTGGGACCTATGCCACAGCTGCAGCAAGGCCACATCCTTAAGTCACTGCACAGGGCCTGGGATGGAACCCACGCCTCCGCAGTGACCTGAGCTACCGCAGAGACAAGGCCAGATCCTTAATGTGCTGCACCACAGTGGGAACTCTGGATGCAATTGTTTTATGACAGAAAGTCATTTACAGACAGAACCTTTATGAAACCTTACCACAATAATGTGTAGTTAATGTAACCAAGCATTTTGTTTCTTCACGTTTAGGAAATCATACAGTTCTGGCTCTCAAAGGGTGTTGACGGCTTTAGTTTTGATGCTGTTCAGTTTCTCCTAGAAGCAAAGCATCTGCGAGACGAGACCCAAGTGAATAAGACCCAAATCCCGGTAAAGTTTTGTTTTAAACATACCTATATATCTATAAAAATGTTTAAAAATATATTCAGTGTATTACATATATATGTAATATATATATTTTTCCTTTTCCACAAATGTCATTAGAGTGGCTTTTTCTAGCCGGAGACACCACTTATCAGAGGTGAGTTCTATCCTGCCCATAGGAAGTGCTTTGAATCATTTTCTTTAGGAAACACCAAGGAGTTTCAAACACATGTGACCAGATCGCTCTGGTTTCCTCCAGAGTGATCCCTTGAGGAGCCCTTTGGTGACGAGTGTTCTGAGAGCATGGACAGTGTAAGGCTGTAACTTACTGCGATTTTGTCATTCACTCAAGGCTCAAGGGAGGTGCCTCAGTTCTGCAGGTGCTTTTGTAGTCATTAAAGAACACAAAGGGGAGTTCCCGTAGTGGCTCAGCAGAAACGAATCTGACTAGTAACCACAAGGACGCAGGTTCGGTCCCTGCCTCGTTCAGTGGGTTAAGGATCTGGCATTGCTGTGAGTTGTGGTGTAAGTTGCAGATGCAGCTCAGATCCCAGGTTGCTGTGGCATCGGCTGGCAGCTACAGCTCCGATTCAACCCCTAGCCTGGGAACCTTCATATGCCCTAAAAAGACAGCAAAAGAAAAAAAAAAAGACACAAAGGTAGAGAAGGGAAGGGAAATAACACTTGCTGAGTGGCAATTGTGTGCTATGTGCTGTTTCCTTTTAACTCTCTCAGCATCGCCTGAGGTTTCATGATCTCCATTTAGCAAATCTTAGAGAAATTAATTTATTGAGGGTGACAGAGGTGATGAATGGAATTACTGCCCAAGGCTACCTGTTACAGAATCTGGACTCCTTGTGTTTCCTCACCAGTGGTCCTCAACCCTCCCCCATGCCACACATGAGAGAGGGTCATCACATGCCACTCTCCTTCCTCTAGTTGACCACCATTCTACTGTCACTCTATTTTTTTTTTTGTCTTTTTGCTGTTTCTTTGGGCCGCTCCCGCGGTATATGGAGGTTCCCAGGCTAGGGGTCCAATCGGAGCTGCAGCCACCGGCCTATGCCAGAGCCACAGCAATGCAGGATCGGAGCCGCGTCTGCAACCTACACCACAGCTCACGGCAACACCGGATCGTTAACCCACTGAGCAAGGGCAGGGACCGAACCCGCAACCTCATGGTTCCTAGTCGGATTCGTTAACCACTGCGCCACGACGGGAACTCCTGTCACTCTATTTTTAATGGCCAAGTGGACAGTATCCTAAAGTGCATTCCAAAATAATGGATTTTTTTTTTTTTTGCTTTATAGGGCTGCATCTGAGGCATATGGAGGTTCCCACGCTAGGGGTCAAATTGGAGCTACAGCCGCTGGCCTACACCACAGCCACAGCAATGCAGGATCCAAGCTGTGTCTGTAACCTACACCACAACTCACGGCAACGCCGGACTCTTAGCTCACTGAGCGAGGCCAGGGATCGAACCCACAACCTCATGGTTCCTAGTCGGATTCATTTCTCCTGCACCACGATGGGAATTCCTGGATTTGTATATTTACACAATGAAATGTCAAATGAATTATAGTGCCACACAGCAGTATGGGTCAATTCATGATATAATGTGTAGCGAAAAAAAATTATTTTATATATAGCATGATACCCTTTTTAGAAAGTAATGAAAATGAAATTCATATTGTTATCAACTTGGTAGTTTTGTCTGAGCAGTAAAGGGAAACTGGGCTAATTATGAGACCACATTGTGAAC
Source organism: Phacochoerus africanus (assembly GCF_016906955.1). Taxonomy (NCBI): domain Eukaryota; kingdom Metazoa; phylum Chordata; class Mammalia; order Artiodactyla; family Suidae; genus Phacochoerus; species Phacochoerus africanus. The sequence goes on along the minus strand of NC_062548.1, from coordinate 100,702,177 downwards.
CACAGGTAATGATTAAGCCATCTTCACTTATTCTTGAAGAAATTTCAAGATAACCTTGCTATCTATGATGAGTCTTAAGATTGGCATATGTTTCCAGTTATGACAGATGATCAGAACAATGGGTTTTGTGTGCTACCCAAGAGAAACTTAAAGAATACATAACTTCAGGAAGACATCTAAGATTTGAAAAAAAATTCACTTGATCTAGGAAGGGAAAATCACTTATCAAAAAGGGGTCCACTGAATGGGTGGCAACTCATGGACTGTCTATCTTGTCTACGTCCTAACCCAGGACTTACAACCTGAGCTTGTGTTAATCTTTTACTTTGATTCTAGAAGATTACTGTACCCCTTGAAAGGCACAGCATGAGAATCAGGAAAAATTACTGAGACGCTGGCAAAATATAAGAGTAAGAAAAGAATGATAGAAGTGGTAAAGAAACAAATTTAAATGCATGATATTAATAACTTTGTGAGCAGATAAAGTACAAATGTAATAATAAGGTCTATGGTCAATAAGATAATTTGTTTTGTTTGCCTTTAAAAATTCTTGGATTATCTGCAATAATAAAATGTTTAGGCAGAAGATTTTGTTAAATACATTTGTAATCCGTGTTTAGATGTTTGGTAAGACTTAACTTGTTTACTGGATTTATAGTTAATAATTTAAGCACCAAAGGAAGCACTAATAGTCATGTTCTCCTCCATCCACAAAGTCCCTTGAGCAGTAAAGTCCTAGGACCACCTCTGAGCACGTGTGTCTCGGCTTGAGCCCTTTGAAGAGACAGTCCAGATTCACACGAGGCCAGCTACGGGCACCTGACATGTGACACGATGGTAACCGTGCTGTCTTGTTTTCAAAGGCCACGATCACACACTACTCGGAGCTGTACCACGACTTCACCACCACACAGGTGGGGATGCATGACATTGTCCGCAGCTTCCGGCAGATGATGGACCAATACAGCAGGGAGCCCGGGAGATACAGGTAACCACAGGTCACACGTCTGTTCTTCACAGGCACAGCGCGGGACCTGCACTTTATCCCTCACAGCCATGAATTCTCAAGAGGGTCAAGTTACCATTGAACAAACCTAATTACAACTACGTAATTATAATGTACTTTAACTTGGCTATGTCAGGGCCTGGTATATTCTCTCATGTTGCTTAACTTGGCTGATTTTTTCCCCTTTTGTAAAATGATGATCACAGTACTTATTCACAGGAATTTTGTGAAAATTCGTGAAAAGTTATTACCTAAAGGTTAGTCATTAACTATTATCATTTTTATAATTATTTAACCTGTTAGCGTCCAAATGTTCCAACTCAACTGTTGGTAGCTCAGTCTATGAAGTACTTAATAATGCCTGCTACATAATAAAACATTCTGTGTTTATATAGATTACCCAGTTGACTCAATGGAAAAGGAGTTAAGGAATTTCTCCTGCTTAAAGTAGGTCCTCTGATCACTATCCTTATTTTACAGAGGAAGCAGATTTTTGAGCGTGCAGGTAATGGTCACACAGGTAGTGATGGCAGAGATGGGACTGGAACTGAAACACCCCTTACTCATTAACGCAGTCTCAGCTAAAACATGCATTGACATGGGTCATTTCAGGCTCCTGTGTCTTCTCCAAAGGGCGTTTGGTTTTCAAATACTGACAGTGCACCTGATAATAAAGTGAAACTTTATAGGGATTCAAATACAAGGGGAAGGTTTTTTTGGGAACCCCATTGTACCATCTATGCAGACTTGTACATTCTAAGTGGGTTAGGGATCTGGCGTTGCCGTGAGCTGTGGTGTAGGTCACAGATGTGGCTCGGATCCCGCGTTGCTGTGGCTCTGGGCGTAGGCTGGCGGCTACAGCTCCGATTCGACCCCTAGCCTGGGAACCTCCATATGCCACGGGAGTGGCCCAAGAAATGACAAAAAGACAAAAAAAAAAAAAAAAGGCTTCCTAGAAGTTATTGAGTTTCAGTCAGATTTAGAAAGAAAATAGCATTGAGATAAAAAAATGTTTTAGACACGGCGTAGTATTCAGCTGGTCTTTGGGTTCAATACGATGGGAAATTGCCAGGTGACCCAGTATGCCATTTTTTGGTCATCTGGTTTGATGATACCTCCTTGTGAGCCCTAACCTGATACAGTACATTCAACCCCTCCTGCCCCCCACCTGTCATTGAGACATAGCAGCTGCAAAGCTCTTTCCCAGTCTTCTGGCCCCAAAGACACTACACCTGCTGATTCTTACAGGTTTATGGGGACTGAAGCCCAAGGAGAGAGCGTCGCTGGGACCATGATGTACTACGGGTTGCCTTTTATCCAAGAAGCAGATTTTCCCTTCAACAGTTACTTTGGACAGCTGGACACTCCTTCTGGGGACAGTGTGGCTGAGGTTATCCTGTCCTGGATGGAAAACATGCCAGAAGGGAAGTGGCCTAATTGGATGGTAAGTCCTTAGGTCCAGCCCAGCAGATGGTGTTCATGTGCCTGCTGAACAGTCACTTCTGAAACAAGGGGCCTGTCTGTCTCTAAGTGACCTTCACTTTGCCCTCATTCTGATTGTTTGGTGAGCCAGGCCCATTCCAGCTTCTTGTCGTTCTTTATGCTTTTCCTTCTGGTTCTCAGACTAGATAATCCCAATGGATCTGTCTTGCTGGCCAATCCCTTGGTCAGTTCAAATTTGTCAAACCCCTCTAGTGAAGTTTTCATTTTGTTTATTATACTTTTCAACTCTGAAATTTCTATTTGGTTCCTTTTCATAATTTTTCTTTATTGACTCTATTTGCTAAGCTATTGTTCTTCTGTTTTTATTTTTTGCTTTTTAGGGCTGCACCCACAGGATATGGAGGTTCCCAAGCTAGGGTCAAATCCAAGCTGCATCTGTGACCTACACCACAGCTTATAGCAACGCCAGATCCTTAACCCACTGAGCGAAGCCAGGGATTGAACCCACATCCTCATGGATACCAGTCAGGTTTGTTACTTCCGAGCTGCAGCAAGAATTCTTGTTCTCATATTTTTAAGGAATTCCATAGATCAGGTGTTTGAACACAGGTATAATAGTTGATTGAAGGTCGCTGTCCACTAAGTCCCGTATTTGGATATCCTCAGCCAAGTTTTCCACTGACTGCTTTGCCCCCTCTGTATGGGCCATACTTTCCTGGTTCTTTGCATGTCTTATATTCTTTTTGTCGAAAACAGGATATTTTAATAAGTGTAGAAATTCTAGAAATCACATTTTCCCCTCTCCAGTGTTCTCCTTGGATTCATTCTGTAAAATCTGTGTTACTTGTTGTGTGCGGCCACTAGTCTCTATTGGTCAACTGTTGACTGGAAAAATTCCTTAAATGCCTTGTGTCAGTAAGTCTCTCAGCCTTTGCTGAGGGGCTGTTTGGGGTGGGGGCGCATCTGTTCAACACTTGGGCAGGCAGCTTACGACTCTGCCTTAGTCTTCGCTTTTGCTTGCACAGAGCTTCAGGAATAGCCAGAGGGGAGAGATGAGCGCGGGCTCAGAGATTCCCCGGGCATCTACGTAGCCCTGCACAGGTGTGTAGGCTTCTAGATTCCAGGAAAATGTCAGAGCCTTTCAAAAGCCTTTCATTTCATTCCCCAGCTAGTAAAGGTTTGGGTCAGTCTCTGTTCAGCCCAGGTCGTTAACCTCGCCTCAGGCAGTGTGATGATTATCAATTGCTGCTGATTGTTTTGAGGTTAAGACTAACTGCACAGAGTCAACTCTGAGTCAGATCAGATAAAGACAAAAGCCGACCAAAGGTGAGCTGCTAGAAAGGTCAAGTAGTGATGATTCTCTAGAGATGGAGCTTTTGATGAACTCTAAACCTATTCTGGCCCTCCAGTGGCGCCTAGGCTGTTTTCTTACATCTACTGTGGGTTTTCAAGGCTATCTTGGGCCCGATGGGAGGGGTATGACATTAGGGCCAGTTAAAATGACACAAAGCTTGCTATTTTTACTCAGATGCAGCTATTTTTTCTTGACTACTCCTTGGACTGTTATAAGCCTTCAATTTCCAGAGTTCTGAAAAAGTGGATTTTTATAGTTTTTTCAGCATTCTCCTTGCTTTTACGATAGAGATTTTTGGAGGTCTTTATGCCACCACTCCAGAAGTACTCCAGTATCACAAATTATAATATAGTTTTAGCACTTGTTTTTTCATATACTAAAAGTCTCATGTATCACAGGTAACTGGACCTCAGCCTATGAGAGGCCCTAATCTCTGTCCATTGCTGATCTTGATTTCAGTTTTGAAAAAGCTCTAGGTCTGAGAGACTTGACAAATCACAGGGCTTCTTAGATGCTTTCAAGAAAATGAAAAGAAGAAACAGTGGCAAAGTTTGACCTAATTTTCTGGCCATAAAAATAGAAAAATACTTTGCGGTGGTCTAGAAAGAGATAATTGTAAAGATAGTTTTAGTAGATCTAAACAAACAAAAAAGTAAACCCCTGCCTTTTCCTGAATTTCTACAACTGAGTTCCTATTCTCAGACTCAAGTTCAAAGGCTAGTTCTGCCTCATAACCTTGGATGATGCAGTTTCTCAGAGCCTGTTTTATCATTTGTGGAGATAATACCCAGCAGGACTGCAGTAAAGGGGTAAATAAAATATAACGTAGGTGTGAAGGTACTTGTAAGGTGTCTGTTCAGCTTAAGCACGAGTTTGAGTTGTGCTGTATGGAAAGATTTCTTAGATGATTTAGATAACGACTAGCTGTTAAAATAGGTAATTAGAACATTTACCAGAGAAATATATATATATAAATAGAAAACCCTGTACAATTTTTTCCCCCCTGTCCTTTCAGGACCACACCCACAGCACTTGGAGGTTCCCAGGCTAGGGGTCAAATCAGAGCTACTGCTGCCAGCCTACATCACAGCCACAGCCGCGCCGGATCTGAGCTATGTCTGTGACCTACACCATAGCTCACGGCAACATCCGTGTCCTCATGGATGCTAGTCAGATTAGCTTCTGCTGAGCCATGATGGGAACCCCCCAAATTTCTTCTTAGATTGATTTTTTAACTTAAAATTTGTTTTGGGGAATTCCTGTTGTGGCTCACCGGGTTATGAACCCAACCAGTATCCATGAGGATGAGGGTTCCATCCCTGGCCTCACCCAGTGGGGTTGAGGATCTGGCATTGCCGTGAGCTGTGGTGTAGGTTGCAGATGCAGCTTGGAGCAGGTGTTGCTGTGGTTGTGGTGTTCGAAGACAGCTATAGCTCCAATTTGACCTCTAGCCTGGGAACTTCCATATGCTGCATGTGTGGCCATAAAAAAAAAAAAAGAAAAACCAGAGAAAAATTTTATTTTGGATAGTTCAAAAGTCACACACATACGAAGGGACACAATGGAAGTCTTTTTCCCACTCCTGACCCCTCCCTTCTTGTCAATATTCTCTTATCCAAAATGAGCAAAAATACTAATACACACCCTCATACATTCTGTCTTCTCTGTGATGTCACTGAAGTAAACTGTCAGCAGCAGGTTGTTGATCATAATGCTCGAGTCGGTCAATTGGTCAATTAGACAGTCAGGAGCAGGGTTAGGACTCAGACTCAGGCTTGCTGAAATCTAGGTACCCCTGGTTAACCATGTTCTTCTGTCTGGTCAACTTTTTGCGAAACAGGGTAAATCTTCTTAAAAAAACTCTGTATAGAGTTGTGCTCTTACATGCATCTGCCTTTCAGACTGGTGGACCAGATAATGCCCGGCTTACGTCTCGTCTGGGGGAAGAATACGTCAATGTCATGAACATGCTTATTTTCACACTGCCTGGCACGCCCATAACTTACTATGGGGAAGAAATAGGAATGAGAAATATTTTAGCCACAAGTCTCAATGAAACCTATGATGCTGTAAGTTAATATCACTTAACCATGTACCACACCAAATCCTCATTTTTTTTTTGCCAAATCAGAGAATTTGGTATTTCTGTTCTACTGCTAAAAGTCATGATTATTCTTTCTTAGTGTTTAGGCAGTTGAGCTACACAAGTGGATTTCTTCTGTAGAGCCCAGGACTTGCATTTTAAGGATGTTTTTCAGCTGATTTTTAGGTGCACTAAGATGTGAGAAGCCAGGTTTTGAGTTTGAAATATTATTCATTGCCCTCTACCGGAGACATGGAGTTAGGAACACCTATTACGGTGTTTATCTGTATTGTTAGATCTCGTCTGACCATATCACAAAGATTTTTCTTTTTACGTTAACAAATGTAATGTACAGCCTTAGGCCTGAGTGGTTTAAATTTTGTTTTTGTTTGAGGCTATGGATCTCACAGTTGTGCTACTAGGACGATGAATGATCTATACCTGTAATTTGTATGGTTAGCTCTCAATTGTCAAATCCAGCTTTCTTAATATTTGGTCAAAGTGAAAAGGTCCTACATTTGTGTGTACATTCAAGCAATAACTAGGCTGGACAAAAGAGGACAGAATCTAGGCTCATTTGCACATGGCTACATACTAGCATTCACTGTCATGGCTTATATGGTATGAGTTTACAAATGAAAAATGCAGCCAAGATTCCAACCATGTGCTATAAAATTGGGTTGTGATGGATCACTGTACAACTATAAATGTAACAAAATTCATTGAGTAATAAAAAAGAGCAAAAAAAAAAACAAAAAAAGATTCCAACCATGTATATTGATGTTCAGTTAGTATAGTTTATTCACCCTCAAGATGTCATCATCTATTTTCCAGCAGAAAATATAAAACTGGTTTCTGTCCTGAGGCCTTTTCATTATGAATGCTAATGAATGAGTACTAGCTAAGAAATACAGCGTATTTAGTAAATCATGGCTGAATTAATTTCTCTTAATCACTGTTATTTCTTTATGGTCTTTTGACATAGGACACCCTTCTTTCAAAATCACCAATGCAGTGGGACAACAGCTCAAATGCTGGGTTTTCGGAAGGCAGCCACACGTGGTTACCCACCGGTTCAGACTACCACACTGTGAATGTTGATGTAAGTATCAGTGAAAATTTTATGTCGACTCCAGGAGCAGGAAATAAATTTCTGTTGCTGACAATATACACTTACCTTGAGTTGTCTAAAACCTTAACTGAGGAGTTCCCGTCATAGCGCAGCGGAAACGAATCCAACTAGGAACCATGAGGTTGCGGTTATCATTGATCCCTGGCCTCGCTGCCGTGAGCTGTGGCTCAGATCCTGCATTGCTGTGGCTGTGGTGTAGGCTGGCAGCTGTAGCTCCAATTCGATCCCAGCATGGGAACCTCCATGTGCAGCGGGTGCAGCCCTAAAAAGTGAAAAACAAACAATAAAAGCTGAATTGATGCCCTTTAAGTCAATCACAGACTTCTTAGAGTTTTCCTTCCTGCCCCCCTCTCTCTTTCTTTCTCACCCTGCAGCATATGGAGTTCCTGGGCCAGGGATCATATCACAGCTGCAGTTGCCACCTACGCTGCAGCTGTGGCAACACCGGATCCTTTAACCCACTGTGCTGGGCCAGAGATTTAACCTGTGTCCTGGTGCTAAAGAGATGCCACTGCACCACAGTGGGAACTCCCAGTTTTCATTTTTACAAAGGAGTTGGCAAGTCATGTACACACAGGTACAAAAGTGTGCATCTGAAATATCATACAGACTATACCACTCTTCATTGGAATGACTGTGAGCCATAAACTATTAAGGACATTTTATAGAGGTCTTTCAGTTAAGACCTCCTTTCCTGCCCCTCAAAAGGAAGGAGAGAAAGTAGGAGTACAACCAGTCAAGGAAGAGCTAAGTCCGTCTAGGGTAAGGTGGGCTTGAAGGCAAGGCTGTTTCCCTACAGAAACTGTAGACATGAATGATCCCTAAAAGCAGCCGTTCAGAAAACGCACACCCTCTGGCTTTTTGCCTGTACTGTTTTCTGTTCTTATGGTGATCAAGTTTGCCAAGTTCAGCAAATGAATTTCCTAAACAGGAATGCATCAATTCCAGCAAAGTGCTCAATATATTTCCTTTGATCAGCAAAATGTGAAATGGTTTCAAGTGAGTTTCAAATGTTTACACAATCTAAACCACTAAGGGGAAGAGAAAATTATTGGCATCACATCCAGATACTTAACTTTTTAAGTACCTCCTCACCCCCAATCTACTGAGTATTTTGGAAAGAGTCTCCAGATTATTCTGATACAGAACTTTGAGCAAACTCTCCTGTTTCCGCAACTCCCAGGTTTATTTTACATATTCGTAAGTCCTTGAAACACAAAAACTGTGTTTTATCATTTGTTTTGGATTAAGTGCCCTTACTGGTTTTCATTATGTCCAAATGTCCAAAGTACTTCCATAGGCCAATTTGAATCCAATATAAAAATGTACACCAGCAAAGATGGAAAAATGTAAATGCAAATTAAAATAATGAAAAATTTTTCTATCAGATAAGTCAAATCTTTAAAATGATCATAGATAATGCTTGGAGGGATGCTGTATCAATTGAATAACTCAAAGTAAGAGGCAGTGCCATTTTAATAAAATTACATCCATAACAGTCCTAGAACCAGGCAAGAATTCAAGTCATTTCTAGAAGAAAGTAGGTAAAATTGAGGCGTTCCTGCTGTGGCACAATGGAATTGGTGGCATCTCTGCAGCAGTGGGACACAGGTTTGAACCCCAGCCCGGCACAGTGGGTTAAGGATCCAGTGTTGCTGCAGTTGGCTTGGGAACTCCATATGCCGTGGGGTGGCCAAAAAAGAAAAAGTAAGTAAAATTAAGATGACAAAGAACCAAGAGCACAGAAACCATAGTCTAAAACACACAAGGAGAAAAAAGAACAGGAATAGGTGACATTTTTCCACCGCTGCAATTGGCTGCTGCAGAATTGGCCCTGTTTGCTGATCATGCTCGTTTTGAATGAATAGAGCAAAGCTTGCAATAGTGTTAAAACTTATATATGCACAGCTAAAGAAAGAAAAGGAAGAGAAAACCTAATTCTAGTGCTGTCCCTGGACTCACTGAGGAATGGTCTAAGAAACGAGAGCTTTTACTTCTTAGATCACAGAGGCCAAAAGAGAAGGGCAGGTCCCTAGGAAGCTGATCACTATTAAGCAGGAAAAGGACCCCTACACCTCAGAGACAGACAAGACCTACCTCCAACTTGGCTTCTCATAGTTACTAGAGGCAGGCAACTGAAGACAGGCACACAAGAGTATCAAGTGCTACAAAAGCAAATGGAGCAGCAAGAATCACACTACATTTAAGAAAAATTAAGACCATGAAAGAGAGACACTATTCCTAACAAAACATTGTAGAAAGCTAAGAAAATATAACAAACATAAGACTTCAATTTTAGCCACAGCTGCACCCTAGGCCAGAGCTGTAGCAACGCCGGATCCTTTAACCCCCTGCGCTGGGCTGGAGATTGAACCTGCATCCTGGTGCTGCAGAGATGCCGCTGATCCTGCTGTGCCACAGCAGGAACTCCAAGAGAAAATTTCTGATATGTAGAAGATAAATCTAGAAATTCCAATATACAAAAGGTGTTCTAGAAGAGAACAGAGACTAGAGGGAAACATACAGTCAAAGAGATAAACAACCAGAGATAATAGATGACATCATCTTCATTTGGCATGGCCAGAATAAAGAAGAAAACTGTAAAAACAGAAACAGAAAGAAACCAAACTCAAAAGTAGATTGAGAAAAGGATTGCAAATTGGCCTGGCATCAGGCTTCTCAACTGGATACTAGAACACATTAGAACTTTACCTTTTCGTTGTACAACTACAGGTGTGATAAATTCATTGAGTAATTAAAAAAAAGGAACTTTAAAGTTGTAATGGAAACTTGATTCTAAACCTAGAATCCTATAACCATTCAAATCAGCATTCAAGAGCAAAACAGAAATGGAAAAGCAAGAACTTAAATTTTACCATGTGCAGCTAGTTTCAGAAAAAGTAATTAGAGACTCCAACAAAACCGAAAAGGAATATAAAAGGAAGATATGATTTATAAAACACAGTGAGGAAAGCAAGTGGCTTGTGGCTATCATTTTGTACAGCACAGATATAGAACTTTCGGCACTGCAGGAAGTTCTACTGGACAATATTGCTCTGTATGTTGAGAAAAATACCAGTAGAACAACAGTAATTTTCAAAGGATATTAGAAGGAAAAAACTACATAAAAGCAACTGATCCAATAAAAAGCTAAAAAGGAAAAAAATAAAATAGTACAACTATAAATAAAAGATAAGATTGGATTATGTCTAAATATACAAGATAATCACAAATATAAAAGGGTTAAACTCACCTATTAAAAGATAAAAACTCTAGAATGAGAAAGACAAAATCTGACATGAGACATAGCTTAAACAAAATGACACAAAGAATTATATTACAGGCAAATGCTAACAACAACAAAAGCTTGCTACCAGGCTATGGCCTTTTTTTGGGCAACGCCAGACAGGAGCCACATCTGCAACCTACACTGGAGCTTGCAGCAAATGCAGGATCCTTAACCCATTGAGCAAGGCCAGGGATCCAACCCGCTTCCTCACAGAGACTATGTTGGGTTCTTAACCTGCTGAGCCACAATAGGAACCTCAGCCACTCCCTCTTTTTTTGCAGTATTTTTTTAATAGCAGAAGACTCTGGAAATGATTTATATATATGTATGTATGTATGTATATATATATATATATAATATATATATATACACATACACACACACTTTTTTTTTTGGTCTTTTTGTCTTTTTTGTTGTTGTTGTTGTTGCTATTTCTTGGGCCGCTCCCGCAGCATATGGAGGTTCCCAGGCTAGGGGTTGAATCGGAGCTGTAGCCACCGGCCTACGCCAGAGCCACAGCAACTCGGGATCCGAGCCGCGTCTGCAACCTACACCACAGCTCACGGCAACGCTGGATCGTTAACCCACTGAGCAAGGGCAGGGACCGAACCCGCAACCTCATGGTTCCTAGTCGGATTTGTTAACCACTGCACCACGATGGGAACTCCGATTTATATATTTTAACAACAGAAAATCAGCTGAATCAATTTTATTTTTGGCTGTATCTGCAGCACTGCGGAAGTTTCTGGGCCAGGGACCGAACCCATGCCATAGCAGCCACCCAAGTTGCTGCAGTAACAATGCTGGATCCTTAACCTGCTGTGCCACAAGAGAACTCCCAATTATTGTTAATCTATAGAAGGGACAAATATGCAGCTTTTAAAAAGAATGACACGGAGTTCCCTGGTGGCTCAGCAGGCTAAGGATCTGGCATTGTCACTGCTGTGGCACAGGTTTGATCCCTGGCCTAGGTGTGGCAAAAAAAAAAAAAAAAACCCTCTGTGCATTGGTATGAGACCAAATGTACTAAATAATAAAAACATGGTACAAAATGGTCAAATGCCACTTTTTTTGTGTAAAGAAAGAAAAAGTATATCTACCTATGTTTGCATAGGCACAGAATGTATCATTTCATATGATACATAAAATGAGAAGAATATATAAATAGTAACAGTGTCTATCTCTGGGAGAGAAAATGGAAAGCTATGGGATGGTTTTGAAGGAAATAATTTTATTTATATATTCTTACAATTGAATTTTATACTGTATTGCATGCATTTTCTATTTAAAAAAATAAAGTTACAAAAAGCAGGTGTGGAAATATTTAATAGCAGACAAAATAGAATTCAATATGAAAAGCATTATGAGACAAAGGCAATTTTCAAAAACTGGTAAAGGAGCACTCCACTACAAATCATGAATCTATGCATCTAACAATAGCTTCAAAATTTATAAAACAAGTATTCTGAGAAATGCAAAGAGAAACTGATAAATCTACAATTACAGAGACACTTCAACATACTTCTAGAAAGTGGTAAATCAAGTAGACAAAAATAAGTTAACACCTACTGGGTACTTCTTATATGGGTGGCACTGAACTATGCTTTTTCATGCATTATCTAAGGCTATAGAAAATGTGAATAGTAATATATATGTGAAGAGTCATATACATATACAGTATATATGTACTACGAATACCTTTGTTCCTGATGAACAGAGAATAAACATTTTTGCAGATATTCATTAGATGTTCATTAAACACCACAAATTAGGCACCTGCCCCCAAACAACAACCACTATCACTGAAGTTAACATGGCTGGCAAGAGTACAATGAAATGAACATTCTCACTGATTTGGCAATAGCTTTTAGAAGACAAATTTGGCATTATGACTCAAGTATCCATACTCTTTGACACAGTAATTGTCTGGTATTTGTACCTTGAATAAATAATCCAAATATGGAGAAAGCATATTAGGAACCTGAATGTTGAAACGAAATGGTTAAGTATGGAATAACCATTCAACCAAATACTATTCTGTCATTAAAATGACATTTACTATAATAAAAAATGCTTGAAATGTTAAAGGGAAAACAGCAAGAAAAATACAACATTAAATTATGTATGTTTTAGATACCTGTAAAATAAACTCCGGTCTTCTTTAATGGACATATATTACTTTTGTGGTCAAAAACAGAGGTCAATTTCTTTTTTTAGGGTGGCAGGTGTGGCATATGGAAGTTCCCAGGCGACGGGTGGAATTGGAGCTGTAGCTGCCAGCCTACACCACAGCCACAACAACGCCGGATCCGGGCCACATCTGAAACCTACACCACAGCTCACTGCAATGCCGGATCCTTAACCCAAGCAAGGCCAGGGATCGGGCTGCTTTTCTGCCAGTTAAATATAGTATAAAGGGACTTTATTTAGGCAAGTTAAATATCCATTAACTTAGACACGGACATTTGTTTTGAGATGCCTAAAGTGGAGTCAAATTTGGCCTTTACATCAGCTCTGGCCAAAATGTAGTGGAAAACTGTGCACATTGCAACAACTCCCAGAGAAGTAGTTAAATAAACTATTCTTACCTACTTAATACACAATTTGGTAATTATTTTAAGGGGCGAAGTGAAGCAACTTTTCTGGGGAAGAAAATTCCTTACTTGATAGTATAAATATTTGAAAAACTCTTATAATTAATCATTTATGTTAATACCTTTTTTTTTTTTTTTAAATAGGTCCAAAAGACCCAGCCCAGATCAGCGTTGAAGTTATATCAACAATTAAGTTTGCTTCACGCCAATGAACTGCTCCTCAGCAGAGGCTGGTTTTGCTATTTGAGGAATGACAACTACTCTGTTGTGTACACGAGAGAGCTCAACGGCATAGACAGAGTCTTGCTCATGGTTCTGAATTTTGGAGAATCATCACTGCTAAATCTAAAGGAAATGATTTCAAATATTCCCACGAGAGTGAGGATCAGGTTAAGTACCAATTCTGTCTATACAGGCCGTGAAGTTGATACACACGCCATTTCAGTGGACAGAGGAGAAGGACTCATCCTTGAATATAACACCAAGAATCTCCTTCATCAGCAAGCAGCTTTCAGAGACAGATGTTTCATTTCCAACCGGGCATGCTATTCCAGTGTATTCAACATACTGTACAGCTTGTGTTAGGCAGCTTTATGAAAGAGATGGAGAGGCTGGCACTCTGTTCCACTCTAAGCATTTGCGGTAACCTCAGATGCTGCTGCTGGGTGAACTTCATGAACATTCATTAATTCTCAGATATTTCTGTAGCCTGAATGTAATGATTTAGGAATGGTTCTCAAATGTGTTTCCAGAATAATAAAATGTTTAAAAGACAATGATCACTTGCAAGAAGTTCTACACTTTGGGAGAGCATCAATATGAGATGATCAGAACACCTCAGGACTCCAGATCATTAGGTCTAATGAATTTTAGTGTGAGGAATGTTATCTTTGATAAAATGCAGGTATAGAAATTGGATTGTGACTTACTGGCAGAGTATCTCAAACTGTTCACTAGCAAAGAGGCAGGACCTTGCTTTGTCAACTGTTCAAAGGAAATCATACTGAAACAAAGCTTTTCTGATGGAGGAAAGGTAAAGTTCTGTTGCCACCAATCCTTCCTTCATTCCCTTCTCTATGTCCTTCTATGGAGCATAATTTGAAAGCTACTTTCCTAGGTTAAGGGGCATGTGCATCAATGGAGACAACAGTATAAGCAAATGAGCTGAATACAAAACAATATTTAGATGGAGAAGTACATTTTTAAAAATTATTTACTAACTTGAAAAACTCACTCTTGTTAACGCAACTGGAAATATGACTGAAATATTTCAGTGTTTCCATTTCCCACTGATTGCAGCACTTCAGAATTTTAGATATTTCTTGAGATTTTCGAAAACACTGGTGCTGTCAAGTCCAAGTTCCTCATATAGGAATTTAATTTGGGCTGTAATCTAAAAGAAACACATTAAACTCAGAAAGACTTTGTGGTAAAAGTTCAGTGTTCAAGTTTCTCCTTGTCTATCCATCTTCACCTAACACTGAAGTTAGCAATTTATGGCAAGAGTATTTTTTATTTGGGACAGAGGCAGAAGGCTCTCAACAATGGAGATGCGATTACTTTCTCTAACAGAGCTCGTTTATCAATTACTGGAGAGAAGCTCTTCTCTTTACTGACTCGGTGTTCCCCCTTTCCCTGTTGGGTCTCAGCCACAGACCTGCCAGTTGGTGAAGCGGCCGGCAGAAATTCTGCTGCAACCACTCAAAGACTGAGTACAAAAAGTATCACTTCTTGGGGATGTCAATTGAGAGGGGCTTGATAACATACCTTTTTGTGAGAATCCTCAATCACATGATTGCCTCCAGGCTGAATATCTAAAATAATATTGGGGGCTTGATAGCCTGAAAAAATTAGCATATGAAACAATTAGAAGGTTTTTGGCCAGTTGAGACCCATCCATCTCACCCCTCTTCTTCCAAGTACTCTATGCCTTTTCTCTTTCACCACCACCACCAACAAAGGGAGCAGAGGGGGCAAGCAGTAGAAAACAAATTTCTGAAACAGGAAAAGCTGGAGGAGGACCAGAGGCTGAGGAAGCTGAATGAAGCGACTATAGGGCCACTTGAGAGAAGGCTGTGACTAGGAGAATGCCAATGGAATCTGGGAGCTTTGTGACCAAACACCAACTACAGCAATGGGTGAGTGAGACATGGAACTGAATACAGGGCAACTGTCTGAAAACTGGAATATGGGTCTCTCCTACCCTGGGCCCGGAAGGTCCTAGCATATCTTGGTAAGGTAAAAAGCTAAGAGTTCTTGTCTAATAAAACTGAAAGATCTAGAGAAAATGAAAACTGAAGCTCTACAGCAAAAACTTTAGAATTTGTTTTTTAGGGGTTTCCAAGAATAATGGCTCAGTTAATTTTGTTACTGAATAAAAGATGGCATGATAGTACACCTTTCAAGTCATGTTTGATATTTAAATTAACTTTTTTTCGTGTGCCCTGCCTACCTTATTTTAATACTGTGCTTTGAAAAAGAGGCGAGGCAGTAATAATTATTACATCTGCTTCAACTGGGTAGTCAACAGAGGAAAACACAATGATTTGTCTAAAATCACGGAGGACTTGGTTTGCAGCATGAAATGTACTACTCTGAGCAGTAGGTAACAGTGCATGTAGCTACGTCCCCTGCTCCCAGGTGGTCTCCTACCTTCCCCAGTGTCCTTAGCATGCTCTGCAACAGCTTCCTTGAGTTTCTCAGTATAGTTTACAATTCCTTTCAGAGGTACACGCTCATCATTTTCATAAGCTGTGATGTGAATTGAAGGATAATGCTGAAAGGAAACAGATGCACAAAGAAATTATATTATTTCTTATGGTCTCTACCTCATGGACTATGAAAAATAATAACCTTGAATTTTCTTTCCCTATACGTGCTAAACATTTTTTTCCTCACTTCATATTCTTGAGAGATTTATAATATTACAATACTAGACTACTTGTTACCTGGAAAACCTTTTCTTGACTAGTAAGACCTTAATCTTATCTAACCTAGTCTCCTGAGCTATTAAGTTGAAACAAATATGGAATATGAGCAGAGATGGGGCTGAAAGGTATTTGGTTTTTTTTTTGTTTTTTTTGTTTTTTGTCTTTTTGTCTTTTGTTGTTGTTGTTGTTGCTATTTCTTGGGCCGCTCCCGCGGCATATGGAGGTTCCCAGGCTAGGGGTTGAATCGGAGCTGTAGCCACCGGCCTACGCCAGAGCCACAGCAACGCGGGATCGGAGCCGCGTCTGCAACCTACACCACAGCTCACGGCAATGCCGGATCGTTAACCCACTGAGCAAGGGCAGGGACCGAACCCGCAACCTCATGGTTCCTAGTCGGATTCGTGAACCACTGTGCCACGACGGGAACTCCTGAAAGGTATTTGAATATTATAAGGAGAAACACAAGCCTTACTAAATTTCTGCTTCAGCTCAGGTAAATATCCTTTTAATTATTTTCTCTATCACTTCAGGATGGTATAACATAACTGTCTTTCACTACCTGGGGTTTAATATTTTGATAGGGACAGTAACTTTTTATGTAGTTCTTATGTTTTTCATCAGATGAAGGATTCCCCCATTCTTCTAATTCTTCTAATGTCAGAGGAAGTGTAGTGTCCATCATGGTGTTGAGAACATCCAAGAAAGGTGCCTTAAAAAAAAAAGCCAAAGAAATTTAAATATCAATTAATCAGCTGGTAAAAATCAGTTGGTATGCGTATTTTATATAAAAGTCATAAATGCTACTATCTCACATCCATTAGGATACTATTAAAAATACCCAAAATAACAAGTGTTGTGAGGATGTGGGAAAATTAAAACACTTGTACACTGCTGGTGGGGATGCAAAATGGTGTAGACAATATGTTGGTTTCTCAAAAAGTTAAACTTATTTAGAATTACCATAGGATCCAGCAATTGTATTCTTAGGTATATATCCCAAAGAAATGAAAGTAGGATCTTGAAGAGTACACCCCTGTTCACAGAAGTATTCCTAATATCCCAAAGGTAGAAGTTAACACAAGGTCCACTGATAGATGAATGGCTAAGCAAACTATAAATACAATGGTACAATGAAATTCAGCCTTGAAAAGAGGGAATATTTGACACTTGCTACAACAATGGACACCAAAGACATTATCTATGTGAAATAAACCAGTTATGAAAGACATGCACTGTATGATTCCACTTATATAGGAGGTTCCCAGGGGCTGGGGGAAGGGGGAACTGGGAGTTGCTATTTAATGGGTACAAAGTTTGAGTTTTGCAAGATCAAGAGTTAGGGAACCTGGCTACACAACAATGTGACCCTAACAACAATGTGTATACTTAACATTACTGAACTGTACACACTTAAAACGGCTAAGATGGTAAATTTTATGTCATTTTATGACAATTACAAATTAAAAATAAAACCCCAACGACACATGAATAACCTCAGTTGGATATTTTACATTAAAAAAGGTAATAAATGCTAATTGAAGAAAATCTGAAAAAAAAAAAGGAAAATATCAAGTTGAAAGAAAAGAAAAATCACTATTTTGGGTTTTGTTTTTTTTTTTTTTTGCTATTTCTTGGGCCGCTCCCACAGCATATGGAGGTTCCCAGGCTGGGGGTTGAATCGGAGCTGTAGCCACTGGCCTATGCCAGAGCCATAGCAACATGGGATCCGAGCTGCATCTGCAACCTACACCATAGCTCACGGCAACGCTGGATCGTTAACCCACTCAGCAAGGCCAGGGATCAAATCCGCAACCTCATGGTTCCTAGTCTGATTTGTTAACCACTGAGCCACAACGGGAACTCTGAGAAAAATCACTATTGGCTTATAACCAGGGTTAAAACGTTTAATAAAATTGCAGCTGCTTTGTTCACATTGCTGTCTAATCTTCTGTTAACATGTTTTGCAGCTTTCTCTTGTATCAACATTAAGCAAGTATAGTGGGCAAATGCTGCCTGGTGTCTAAATCCCTTTTCTGCATTTAGACTGTGTTCAACCTTATGAGACAGCCTGCCTCTCACTGCAGAGGTGTTAAATGCCAGATAGTGCCTTTCTCAGACTCTCCTCAGAGTGAGAGGAGCCACATGACTTGGGTTTACCAATCAGACAAAAGGTACTCCAAATTTTGAATGAATTATTGGATATGGAGGTTAACTCCAATTCTTCACTATTAGAATCAATGTGGGATAAATATCCTTACACATACATTTCTGATTATTTCCTTTCTGATTTCTAACGCAGAGTGAAAGAATAGCTCCAGAAGATGGTGGAGTAAGGCTCAAGCTCACCTTTTCTCATGAAAACACCAAAATTACAACTAACTGCTGAACAACCATCAACAAAATTGACTGAAAACTGCCAAAAGAGATATCCTACAACCAAAGACAAAGAAACCACATCAAGATGGTAGGAGGAGCACTTTCATGATACAAACAATCCCATACTCACCAGGTGGGCAGCCCACAGACTGGAAAATACCTAGATTGCAGAGGTCCTCTCACAGGAGTGAGAGTCTGAACCCTACGTCAGGTTCCCCAGCCTGAGAGTATGGCATTGGGAGGAGGAGCCCCTGGAGCATCTGGCATTGAAGGCCAGTGGGCCTTGTGTGCAGGAAGCTCCATAGGACTGGGTGCAAGAGAGCCTCCACTCTTGGAGGGCACACACAGGGTTTCATGTGCACTGGGTCGCAGGGGAAAGAGAGACTCATAATAATCTGGGAAAGACCTATTTGCAGGTCTTGAAGGGTCTCCTGGAAAAGCAGGGGATGCCTGTGGTTTGCTGTGGGGGTAAGACATTGGAGGTGGAGGTCCTAGAGAATAATCATCAATGTGAGCTCCTTTGGAGGCTGCCATTTTGGGAAAAAATTTGGCCCCACCCATCAGGGCTGAGAAACCCTAGGCCATACAACAAACAGGATGGGAATATAGCCCCACCCATCAGCAAAGAGGCTGCCTAAAGTCCTAGGGACACAACTGCCTCTAATCACACCCAGAGACAAAGCCCCATCCACAAGAGGGATAAGACTCAGCTCCACCTACCAGTGGGCAAGCACCAGTCCCTCCCATTGTGAAGCTGGTCATAAGTCCCTGTATGAACTTCACCTACAAGGGGACAGACTTCAGAAGCAAGAAAGGCTACAATCCTGTAGCCTGCAAAAAGGAGACCACACAAAAAGCTACACAAAAAGAAAAGGCAGAGAAATAGAAGCCAGATGAAGAAAAAAGAAAAAAAAAAAAACCATAAAAATAGCTAAGTGAACTGGGAGATATGCAACCTCCATGATAAGACTTTAGAGTACTGACAGTAAAGATATTCCAAGATCTTAGGAAAAAAACTGGAGGCAAAGATAAATACAAGAAATGTTTAATGAAGAAACAGAAGATTTAAAGATTAAACAGAGATGCAAAATACAATAACCAAAATAAAAAGTTCACTAGAGAAGTTCCTGTCATGGCACAGTGGAAACAAATCCAACTAGGAACCATGAGGTTGTGGGTTCAATCCCTGGCCCTGCTCAGTAGGCTGGGGATCCGGTGTTGCCATGAGGTGTGGTGTAGGTCACAGACATGGCTCAGATCTGATGGTGCTGTGGCTGTGGTGTAGGCCAGCACAGCTATAGCTCCAACTGGACCCCTAGCCTGGGAACCTCTATATGCCATTGCTGGTGCAGCCCTATCAAGCAAAAAAAAAAAAAAAACAAAAAACAAAAAAACCACTAGAGGAACCAATAGCACAATACAGGAGGTAGAAGAACAAATAAATGGGGTGGAGGACAGACTGGTGGAAATCACTGACACAGAACAGAATAAAGAAAAAAGAATGAAAAGAAATGAGGATAGTCTAAGAGAAGTATGGAACAACTTTAAATGCACCAACATTTGCATTAAAGGAGTGCCAGAAAGAGAAGAGAGAGAGAAAGGGCCAGAGAAAACATTTGAAGAGATAACAGCCTAAAACTTGCTGAAAACTTCCCTAACATGGGAAAGGAATCACTCACTCGAATCCAGGAAGCACAATGAATACCATATAAATTAAACCCAAGGAGGTACACCCTAAGAGACATATTAATCAAATTGACCAAAATTAAAGACAAAGAGAAAATACTAAAAGCTGCTAGGAAAAAGCAGTAAAAAACATACAAGGGAACTCCAATGTGGTTATCAGCTGACTTTTCAGCAAAATTCTGCAGGCCAGAAGGGAGTGGTAAGATATGAAAGGAAAAAACCTCTAACCAAGAATACTCTACCCAGTAAGGCTCTCATTCAGATTTGAAGGAGAAATCAAAAACTTTACAGACAAGCAAAAGCTCAGAGAATTCAGCACCACCAAACCAACTTTACAACAAATACTAAAAGAACATCTCTAGGTGGGAAAGAAAAGGCCACAACTAGAAACAAGAAAACTACAAATAAGTAGGCTTACCAGTGAAGGCAAATATACAGTAAAGGTAGGAAATCATCCATACACAAATATGATACCAAACCCAGCAATCGTTAAGAGGAGGGTAAAAATAAAGGATGATGGAGCTACATTTGCAATTATGAGACCAGCAACTTAAAACAATCATGTATATATACAGACTCCTATACCAAAATATGGTAGCCACAACCAAAAATCTACAATAAATACACGAATAACAAAAAACAATCCAAACAGAAAACTAAAGATAGTCATCAAACTACAAGAGAAGAGAACAAGAGAAGGGAAGAAAAAAGACCAACAAAAACAAATCTAAAACAACTAACAAAATGGCAGTAAGAACATACATAAAATAACTACCTTAAATGTATATGGACTATATGCTCCAACCAAAAGACATAGACTGGCTGAATGGACACAGAAACAAGACCCAAGTATATGCACCTACAAGAGACCCACTTTGGTTCTAGGGACACGTACAAACTGAAAGTGAGAGGACTGAAGAAGATATTCCATGCAAATGGAAATTAAAAGAAAGCTGGAGTAGCAATACTCATATCAGACAAAATAAAGACAATTATGAGACAAAGAAGGACATTATATAATGATCAAAGGATCAACCCAAGAAGATATAACAACTATAAATATATATGCACCCAACATAGAATCACCTCGATATAAAAGGCAACTGCTAAGAACCTTAAAAGGAGAAAATTGACAGTAACACAATAATAGTGGGGGGCTCTAACACTCTACTTATAACAATGGACAGATCTTCCAGAGAGAAAACAAGGAAACACAGGCCTTAGATAATGAATGATGTATTAGACCACATGGACTTAACAAATATTTATAGACTATTCCATCCAAAAGCAGAGGAATACACATTCTTCTCTAGCACACACAGAACTTTTTCTAGGACAGATCACATCCTAGAAAGGCTTAAGACTAAGCCTTGGGAGTTCCCGTCGTGGCACAGTGGTTAATGAATCCGACTAGGAACCATGAGGTTGCGGGTTCGATCCCTGCCCTTGCTCAGCAGGTTAACGATCCGGCATTGCCATGAGCTGTGCTGTAGGTTGCAGACGCGGCTTGGATCCTGCGTTGCTGTGGCTCTGGCATAGGCCAGCGGCTACAGCTCCGATTAGACCCCTAGCCTGGGAACCTCCATATGCCGCAGGAGCGGCCCAAGAAATGGCAAAAAGACGAAAAAAAAAAAAAAAGACTAAGCCTTGGTAAATTTAAGAAAAGCAAAATCATATCAAGCATCTTTTCCAACCACAATGCTATAAAACTAGAAATCAATGACAAGAAAAAACTGCAAAAAACACAAACACATGGAGGCTAAACAATATGCTACAGAAACCAATGGATCAATGAAATCAAAGAGGAAACCAAAAAATACCTAGAGACAAATGACAACAAAGACACAAGGATCCAAAACCTATGAGATGCAGCAAAAGCTGTAACTACTATGGAAGACAGTATGGAGGTTCCTCAAAAAACTAAGAATAGAACTATCATCTGATCTAGCAATCCTACTCCTGGGCATCTATCCAAAGGAAACCATAATTCAAAAAGATACATGTATCCCAGTGTGCTTTGCAGCATTACAATTATCTAAGACAAGGAAGCAACCTAAATACCCACTGACAGAGGATTGGATAAAAAAAAGACGTGGTACAGGTATAGAATGGAATATTACTCAGCATTAAAAGGACTGAATGAAATAATGCCACTTGCAGCAACATGGATGGACCTAGAGGTTATTGTAGTAAGTGAAGTTAGTCAGTGAATGACAAATGTCATATGATAACACTTATATGTGGAATCTTAACAAGGGATACAAATAAACTTAATTGCAGAACAGAAACAGACTCACAGACTTTGAAAACAAACTTATGGTTACCAAAGGGGACATGATGGGGGGGGGAAGGGTGAACTGGGGGATTGGAATTGGCATATGCACACTGTGGTATATGCAATGACTGGCCAATGGGGAGCTGCTGTATAGCATAGAGAAATCTACCCGATAGTCTGTGATAATCTATATGGGAAAAGAACCGGAAAGAGAATGGATATGTGGACAGGTATAAATGAATCACTTTGTGTACAGAAGATTATTATCACAACATTGTAAATCAACTACACTTCAGTAAAACTTTAAAAAAATGAGAAAATAAGTCAAAGTAATTTCTATAAGTCAAAAGTTACTTGCTTCTTTCTTTCCTTTCTTTCTTTTTTCAAATTTATGGCTGCACCGATGGCATATGGAAGTTCCTAGGCCAGGAATTGAATCTAAGTCACAGATCCTTTAACCCACTGTGCTGGGCTGGGGATTGAACCCTTGCCTCCTCAGTTACCTGAGCTGCTGCAGTTGGATTCTTAACCCCTGAGCCACAGCAGGAATTGAAGTTACATTTTCTTTATACTGTAATTCTGCCATTATTATCTTTGTGCATAGTCCCCCCTCCCCTTACACTTAACATAGCTATTAAAAATAGATTTACAGATCTGGATTATTTAACACTTATTTACTTAATACAAGCCCACACTGTATACCCCCAACCTCAAAATGCTTTGCCACCCTCAAAAAACTCAGGGAGAAACATTGACCTTCTCCCTAACTGCCTGAAGTGTTTAGATAGAGGGCCTAATACAGGAACAAAGCTTCACCAGATAATGAATATGGGCTAGGTGTGGCAGGAAAGCACTTAGAGATGAGGGTCCACTCTGTGTTCCACGGCCTCTGCTAGCTCAGCGAACATTTGTTTACCAAAGTTTTGCTTTTCGGTCTCCATGTGAATTCCCTTCCACCCTAGAAGTCCTACATCACTATCCCCATGATCCTCTTTCATCTTTAGCTGAAGATGATGTTTAAGGTGAGGGCTCTGGCTGTTTTGGTGAGTTATTTGGTTTTCCTGGGTCTCTCCCATATATACATGTTACCAAACTTTTGTGTGATTTTCTCCTGTTAATCTAACTTAATATCAATTTAATTCTTAGATCAGCAGGAAGAACCAAGAAGGGAAGAGGAAAATTTCTTCCTCTTTGACACGAACCAGGAAGCAGGAGAGTGATGGAGGTGAAAAGAGCTGTTGTAACTGTGTAACTCTGGACACCAGGTAAAGACTATAGAGCCTTTTTAGAACAGGACAAGATTTTTCAGTTAAAGTACAGAAAAACTACTCCTAAAGATCATTAAAAAGAATGGAGTATCTGAAAATAGTCCCTAAGTGCACGACTAAAATGTTGATGGGCAGTAAGAGTCAAAGGGTTTCATGCATTCCAGAGTCAGTGTGGTCAGACTTCCTGGATCTGGTGTGTCATACACACTTTTGTCTTTTTTCCCACCAGCTCTGGATGTTCTTACAAATAAAATATGATTAATGGGAATAGCCAACATTATCTTTCAGTGGAAATCCTTAAAAGTTAATAAAGAACACTGTCAGAAAAGTTCTCGCAGAACTACAATTCTGTGTTTAAAATTTAAAAACTTTTCCTTGGTCTGGGAACTTCTGGGAAAAAAAATAAAAAAAACCTTTGTTATATTCCTATGCTACAGTAACACTGTAAGAGAAATCTTTTTTAGAGCATCTGTGGCTTCATGCTTCCCTATTCTGTAAACAGTAGAGACAGAGTACTCACCTCTAAAGTCACTGCTCTCAGCAACTCTGGATTAGAATTACACAATGCTCCCACAAGCACCCCTCCAGCACTGAAAGCAGTCAGGGTTGTTAGACTTGGCTGAGAAAAGCCTTGGCCATGAAGCGTCTCAATGCAAGCCTCTAAGTCAGCAAGGCCATTGAGTTTTTTAGTTAGACGGCCATCAGCATGCCACTGGAGGCCTAACTCACCACCACCCCTGAAATTGAAGGGCAAAAAAGTTTTAGTAGAAAAAAATTATAATGATATAGCTCAGGGTCAGCAAACTAGAGCCTGTGCGCTGAATTTACCCAGAGGCCCGTTTTTGTATGACCCTTGAGCTAAGAAGGATTTTTACATTTTTCAGGGTTAGGAGAAAAAAATACCAACCAGAAATATGAAACAGAGACCACACATGGCCTACAAAGCCTAAAATGCTTACTATTTGTTCTTTAGAGAAAAAGTTTGCCAACCCCTGACATAAACAATCAAAATTTGATTCAACAAATATGCTCTGAGTGCCTACTTACTATTTACCAGGCATTGCGCTAAATGCAGGCCTTGAAAATACAAAATAAAAATCCCCTGTCCTGGCGATCATAGTTTTGCAGGGAAAGAAAACAGCTACCAAGCAATGTGGTCACTGCTATAACACACTATATTTAAGGTACCACAGAACCAGAGGAGAGACGATCCACCTGTCAGGTCAGGGGTATACACAGGAGTCAGGAACATGAATACTTAAGGGGATGATACCTAAGCTGAGTCTTGGAGGAAGAATGTGAGTTCCTAGAAGGACAAAGAAAGGGAAGGCACCAGGACACAACATGTGCAAGGGCACAGAGGGGAAAGAGATTGTCCTTTTCAAGGACAGAGCGAGGCTGGATGTGTAGGATGTGAATGGCTGGTGGGCAGGGCATGTAAATACTAAACTGAGGTATTTGGATTTTATTGTGGAGATGGTGAGGGATGTCAAGCAGAAACATGAGCTATGATTTGTGTCTTGAAAACAGATAAAATAAAATGGAAGAGTTGAAAAAAAGGATTCCAGCTTAAGAGGCTATTTTAGAAAAACCTAAACTCAGGAGAATTAAATGGAAATAATAAAGTACCTAAGTAAGCACAGAGACTGGTCTATCTATTCTAATCCTAAAAATCTACGCTTTTCCTTTTGGGATTAAATAATTTGTTATTGAATCAGTCCACTAGCACAGGTTTAAGAATGTACAAATTCAACACTACAAATGAGAAAACAAACGTTTGTTCCTCAATACACTGCTATCCTGGACATGTGACAATGCTCTGGCAATCATACTAGGTGAAACGTGTTGACTCACCGAACATGACAATATGCTAATATCCATCCATCATCCACCAACACCCGCCTTTCAGGCCTGAAATTCATTTTCAAATCCATTCCATAAGCTCCATATACATGTACCAGGAGAGGTTTCTTCTGCAAGTCCTCAGAATCCGTTTTATGGAAGATCGTCATTGGCACTAATCTTCCATCCTGGAAATGAAGATTTACTGTGCATGTAAAGAAGTCTTTTTAAATGGTTTTGTTCCCAGTCTTACGTACTGCTTATCGATGCTGAGCACCAACTTCATTTAATTAAGTCAAAAGAGTTAAGTGTGGTCTCTGAAAATCCATCAGGCCCTTTTTCAGCTACTTTGCTGACCTATAATAGTAATTAGAAAAGAACAGCTTGAAAAGTTTATTAATTATAGCTTTTCAAGACAGTAAAGTAACTTTAAAGAGTTCTTCAATACACAGTAGAACTGTAATTTTTTTCTTGAAGATAAGCCAAAGTACCTATCAAGGTCAGACAAAACAGCACAGCATTCTTCCTCTACCTTGGGCTACATACTGGCATTTCTCATTTTTGAGTATTTACAAATACGCTAAGGAAGTTTTAACAACTTGATTTTCTGTACTCAACAGAATTTTCAACCATTAACATGTGAAATTTTTTACTGACCTAACACCCACTCACATCCTCTTCAAAGACCTATTTAACTTTTATTTTTTAAATGTTTAAAAATGGTTTAAGTAAGTTTTATAAATTTTAACACCTAAACTATTTTTAGGGCAAATAACTATTCCTTAATGTAGTTCACACTGAACTGACTGAATTGAGCCATTCTTTGGAGACACATAATTAAGATAATCAGCACTGTCTCATCTTCCTTTCATAGAAAAAGGGCAGTAATGGTGGTTCTCACCCTGCTTACAGAAACTAATGAAACAGCGCTAGTTTACATAAGGAAAATAATATAGCCAGGCCACTCCCCCTATTTTTTTCATTCTCATTTTGAAAGCTTCACTTTGGGGTTCTAGAGTAGTCTCAAATAAGGAAGAACTCATCTTCTCATTTTTTATTATATTCAACTTGTTACAACAGTATAAATGAATTTTCTTTTTTTTTTTTGGCTTTTTAGGAAAGCTGTACATGAAGCATAATGAAGTTCCCAGGCTAGGGGTTGAATCAGAGCTGTAGCTGCTGGCCTATAACAGCCACAGCAACATGAGATCCAAGCCACGTCTGCGACCTACACCACAATACACAGCAATGCTGGATCCTTAACCCACTGAGCGAGGCCAGGGATGGAACCCACATTCTCATGGATACTACTTGGGTTTGTTACTGCTGAGCCACGATGGGAACTCCCAAGACTCATTCTCATAAAATGATGTGTATTAACATCTATAAAATAATCTTGTTTTCATCTTCCTATCTCCTCCCCAACTTCAGTTAAAAAAGCAGAGGAAAAAACTGCTGGTTGAAAAGTAGTGGAAAGGAAGAGGTAAGGATGGTAGTAAGTCCCATGATAGCCTGAATCCCAGAGTTCACTGGCAGTGCAAAAACGCCTAGAGTCACAGCAGCTTCCTTTGAGCAGATGCTTTCCTTCTTTCCTAAGGTGTATACAGAATCCCTCGGCTCTCCAAGAGCTTAGCTTCACTCCTTTTTCTCTTTGGGATATAATAATTACAACATTTTGGCATAAATTCCATGTTTGTAAAACAAAACAAGGCCTAAACATATGTACTTTGTTGACAAAACCGAAAAATCTGGAACATAATAACGTGTTAGCAATGATTACTACTTCTTTTCTTTTTAGGGCTGCACTGGGGCATATGGAAGTTTCCAGGTTAGGGGTCGAATTAGAGCTACAGCTGCCAGTTTACGCCACAGCCACCTCAGATCTAAGCCATGTCTGTGACCTACACCACAGCTCATGGCAACGCTGGATCCTTTACCCACTGAGCAGGGCTAGGGATCGAACTTGTATCCTCATGGTTACTAGCCTGGTTCGTTTCAGCTGAGCCACAACGGGAACTCTGCAATGATTATTTCTATTTGGTACAGCAAATGGGACTGAAGAGTAGTCATTTAACTCTATTCAGTCTATATTTTTGCATTTGTTCTAACATGTATTGCTTTTGCAATATTACAGTAATCCTCGCTCTTGAGTTCCCGCTGTGGCACAGTGGGTTAAGAATCTGACTGCAGTGGCCCGGGTCACTGCAGAGGCATGGGTTCTATCCCTGACCTGGTGCAGTGGGCTGAAAGAATGTGGCATTGCTGCAGCTTCGGTGTAAGTCGCAGCTGTGGCTTGGATTCAGTCCCGGCCTGGGAACTTCCATATGCTGAGGGTGGGGCCACACACACAAAAAATCCTACTTAAAGATATTAAAAGAAAATCAATGAATTAAAGAAAAAACTCACAGTAAAAAAAGCTTGTGTCAATTCTTTGCCAGCACGTGAAAAATCATCTAATGTATGATGTGCTAAGGTCTGAAATATCCTTAAATTTGAGGCCATATTTTATATATTCATTTGTTCCTTACGTGCAGAAATTTTCTCCTCTACTTACTACCTCTCCCACCTCCCAATGCCCCCTGACAATCTTTCTGCTTTTACTCTATACTTTGTCCATATCATTCTCCAAAACTTCTTATTTGCACCATTTCTCCCTAAATTCAGAGCCTCTGCCCAAAACGGAATCCTCCTTCCCCCCTTTCCAGCTTAACTCTTGATCATCCTAGAAGCCTTACCTGAGACATTACTTCCTCAGAGAGCTTTCCCCAATCTCTCCAGATCAGGTTAGGTCCCTATATGATATGTTTCCACTGTACTCAGTACATTTTCCTTTGTAGCTATTAGTACGTTAGCAATTACTTCATCAAAATCTGGCATCTTCCACACTAGATTTAAGTTCCTTGAGGGTAGGGACTATTATTAGTCTAGCTTATGCTAGTCAATCGCTTACCACATTCATAATTTTTGCCATAACTGCATATAAACTGATTATTTTTTCTTTAAATCAACTCTTAATATTTAGGTATAACAACACATAAGTCAAGGACTTGACGTGTTATAAATTTTCTAATCCATGTTAAAATAAATGCTTAAGTATTAAAGTAAAAAAAAAAAAAAGTCCATGTACCTCCTAAAATTTGGGTCTTGCTATGGAACGTGAGATCCACTTTACGAAACTGTGCTAATGTAATCCCAGCAACTCCTCAATACTTGACAAACAGTATGCTTTCAATAAATGGGGGCTATCGGTGGAGATTACAAAGACTTACCTTGCTTTTGGCTTCTATACGTAAAACACGACTAGCCTTTGTGATCGGGTCTTCATGCCCCGTTTCTTCATACAGCTTGCCTTCTGCAAACTTGTATGTGTAATATTTGGGGGGACGTATTGGAGAGCAAAGCTGAAAGGGGCAGTTCTTTGGGTCTGAATTTGTATCCATTATGAATCCACAGGCCCAAGGAGGGAGCTAAAGAAATAAAACAGTTATTTTTACCCTTTAGCGAGACATTAAGTATCATTAATTAAATTTCTGGGTCTGCTCCAAACAAGACAATGTGGACATCTAGTTTATTTTTATCCACTATCACATAATGCCTCATTTAAGAATTACTTCAGCACAACAAAAAATATTTCAAGTAAAAAACAAAACTCAAAAAACAAACAAACAAAAAGAAAAAGGAGTTCCCGTCATGGTGCAGTGGTTAACGAATTCGACTAGGAACCATGAGGTTGTGGGTTCGGTCCCTGCCCTTGCTCAGTGGGTTAACGATCTGGCGTTGCCGTAAGCTGTGGTGTAGGTTGCAGACGTGGCTCGGATCCCACGTTGCTGTGGCTCTGGCGTAGGCCGGTGGCTACAGCTCCGATTGGACCCCCTAGCCTGGGAACCTCCATGTGCTGCGGGAGCAGCCCAAGAAATGGCAAAAAGACAAAAACAAACAAACAAAAAACAAAAAAAAACCAAAACTCTACACTAATGATGAATAAAATAAGGAAAAACTAAGGAAAAATGGTTTATCATGATTCTAGATTTACATGAACTCTCCTTTAATAAAAAGTTCATCTTGGGGTATATAAACTTGAGCAATGAAACAGCAAAATGATTAAGAAATAACAGCAGATCAAGTATAATTCCAGAACTCAGAGACATCTCTAAGATCTCTGTTCTCACAGAAGATGAAATCTATCACATGCACTTTTAATAATTTACCCAGCAGCCCTTACTCTACTGCCTGGACAGCCACTGTGATGACAGTTATTATTTCAGGGCTACAAACTGGCTCAGCGGCACTAAAGCATTTACAATTTGTTTTGAACTTTAGCTCCCAGGCTAACCATTGAGCAGAACAAAACCCTTCCCGCACATCCGCTCTGAGAGACTTACAGCTATTATGATTAAGATTCTTAACTTTAAGAAAAAAGGAAAGGAATCAAAATTTATTCTCTCAGAGCAGCGGGGTCCAGCCTCAAGCCTTCCACTAACATCCCTCTTACACCTTTTAAAGAACTCTAGTAAGCAGGCTGACAGTGTGTTAGAAACGGTACCGAGAGTCAGAACATTAATAGAAAATTGCCTTTCTCTTCTTGAGTAATTGTAGAAAAAGCAAATTCCTTAGAAAATCAGAGGTCTTGGCACAGCAATGGCACTGGTGGCACCATTCAAAAAGGGTAGGTGGGGGAATATGTGGATAAAGACTGTACCATTTAACCCACAGAAACCACAGCCAAAGAGCTTATGTTCACTCAGCAAATTTCTTGTAATTAATCCAAAGAATCCATTGCCCTGAAACACGAAGGACTTACATTGGCAATGTCTCTCTAAAGGAATTTCTAATTTTTTCCCTCGGATTGAGGATTATTTTCAAGGATAACCTATTTAAATATAAGCCATAAATGGAAAGAAACATGTAATCATAAAAGTTGAGAAATCTCGTAGCATAACTGAAATGAGCAAATTGAGACCTTAGTGGGAAAAAGAGGAACACACATTGCTACCAACCTTTTAACAGGCCTCAGATTGAGGGCACAGGGCTCCTCAGCCCACAGGGGCACCAGTTTTTCTCCCCTTTGGTGAGACTTTAAAACGGTTTTCATGTGACTCATATACTAAGCTTGGTTTTTGACTACATTGTCCAATAAATCAAAAAGTCTTTGGGGTGTATGTCTTAAACTTAATGGGACCAGGGTTGTAGGTTTTTTTTTTTGTTTTTTTTTTTTTGCTTTTTAGGACTGTACCTGCTGCACATGGCAGCTAGGGGTCTAATTGGAGCTGTAGCTGCCAGCCAACGCCATGGCAATGTGGGATCTGAGCCATGTCCTAACCCTCTGAGTGAGGCCAGGGATCAAAGCCGCATCCTCATGGATACTAGTCAGATTTGTTTCTGCTGCACCACAACAGGTTAGTTTTTAATCATAACAAAACCTGTTCCAAAGCTATGGACTTTTAACTCTCTCAAGTATACCTTAAGCCACAATTCCTATTGAGATAAGACTGCAGTATCATCTATGTATATTAATGGACAGTACTTGAGAAAAATTTTAAGTTGGCCAAGTGATATGCAGATATTCCCTAGATATTTGACAGAAACAGGTTTAGCTTAAGCGTTCTGCTAGCAAACCACACTTGCTGAAAGGATGATTATGACATACATGCTGAAAGAAAATCAGTCCAAGCATGCAGGTTCTTCCAAATGAATTGCTATTAACACAAAGCAAAATATTTCTCAATTTGCTTAAATAAGTATCACAAACAATTAATAACCCTCACTTCTTTTAGTGAAGAAAAAAATAGTACCAGGAAATACTGATGACATGAAAACGAAGGATATTCATCTTTTACATTTTCTATTGCTGAGACTGAGTTTGTAAAGCTTTTTGTCAAGTGTCCACAGGGCAGAGATGTTACATACAGAAACACTTTATAATCCACTCACAGTAAGGCTTAAAGATAGTATCCTCTGTAAATGGCACTATTTGTGCACATTAATCAGTATTATCCAGTTCATAAACAGGTACTGATCTACAAAATTCTCTTTAAGTAGCACCTCATATA
Source organism: Phacochoerus africanus (assembly GCF_016906955.1). NCBI lineage: Eukaryota > Metazoa > Chordata > Mammalia > Artiodactyla > Suidae > Phacochoerus > Phacochoerus africanus. The sequence goes on along the minus strand of NC_062548.1, from coordinate 100,670,849 downwards.
CAATGTAGTATTTGATTCCATGTATCATGATTTAGAACACTGTACTCAGAATATCATAATAGGTACCACAGGTTGGGAAAGGTCAAGGATAAAGAAAAAGAGGATACAGAATAAATGAAAGATATGATGTTGGTTCTGATGAGGCATATCTTTAAAATACCTACAAAAAATAAGATGAAGGCAGTAAGAAAACTGCTACAGCTAAAATCACCATTTTTATTTTAGGATACTTACATAGCCTTCTAAGACACCAGACACTACATTTGATAATCGGACTTCATAAAATAGATGAAAAACTTTGTTTTTATTTAGGTCTTTGTTATTTCTTACTTATACCACTATAAGGATACTTACATAGCCTTCTAAGACACCAGACACTACATTTGATAATCGGACTTCATAAAATAGATGAAAAACTTTGTTTTTATTTAGGTCTTTGTTATTTCTTACTTATACCACTATAACAATCTCAAAAGTCCATGCTCCTTATCACTTGTTGCTTCAGTGTGCTCTCACATGGCTGCCAGATAACCCCAGAAGTATAGCTTGACTCCTCAAATTACTCCCCTGCCCTCAAACTACAAATGTTTTCCTCTTCATGATTTATGCATAAATTCATGACCTTACATTATCTTGACAGTCAAAGAACATCAAATGATAGCTTCATCCCCTAGAAATTTATTCTGCTTCAATAAAAATGAATTATTAGCAGTTTCCTAAACATTTTCTGATCTAAGCTTAAAGCTTCACATGATAGACTTTCTTGTCTTAGAGTACCACTCCCCTTGCCACCCATCAAAATCCTACTTATCCTCCTTGGTTTATCTCAAATTCTACTCCTCCCCAGAGCTTTCCTGGGTCTTCTTCCTTTCCTTTGGGTCCCCTAGCACATTTAAATTTGTTGTTTGTTGTATTTTTGGTTGCCCTGCAATTTATGGAGTTCCCGGGCCAGGGATCAGATCCAAGCCGCAATTGGGAGTACACCACAGCTGTGGCAATGCTGGATCCTTAACTTACTCTGCTGAGCCAGGGACTGAATCTGCGTTCCAGTGCTACAGAGACGTGCCAATCCCATTGCACCACAGCAGGAACTCCACATTTAATGTTTTTGATCTCACTTATTTAAACCATCTTATACTTATTCTTTGTGTACTAGTCTAATCTCATGAGAAACTGCATTCTCCTTAAGGCCAGATAATTTGTTCTATCTTTGCATTCCAGAATGCCCAATACAGTACTTTGCACATGGTAATTTATTAAACATCCAGTGAATTTATAGGAATTGCTTATTAACAAAAATTGTGATAATGCTGCAATTAGGGAGGTATTAGTGGTCTTTATTTGCTGGTCAATTGGCTCAACAACTCTTGCCATAGCAAGCAAAACAGTGGCCTCTCTTCTTCCCTGTAGAACCTATTATCTTAACTCACATATAAATGCTGCTATAAAATTAGGCAATAATGTTATCATTCACCAATTTTAGCTAGTTCATTTCTAGAGGCAGATTATCCTTCCTGGCAGCCAAAGGCAATATCAGTGAGTCAACCTGCCAGGCGGATGTGCCAACATCACAGATGTGTTGCAGTGGAGACCACTGCTACATCCTTGTTGAAAGAACCAAAGCCCACCCACTTTCTGATCCTCGCAGGTGAGAAAATTGGCAAAGAGATGATGCAGACACAAGCATGCAGTGGCAGAAACATAGTAGGCACGACTGCTACCCTTACTGGGGCTGCAGGATAGGAATAGGAGAAAGTGGTTAGGCATTAGCTGCCAAGCTGGCCTGAGTTATTACTATATCTAAAGTTGTAGAGAAGGGAGTTCCTGTTGTGGTTCAGTGGAAATGAACCTGACTAGCATCCAGGAGGACACAGGTTCAATGCCTGGCCTCGCTCAGTGGGTTAAGGATCTGGTGTTGCGGTGAGCTGTGGTGTAGGTCACAGACCTGGCTGGGATCTGGTGTTGCTGCAGCTATGGGATAGGCCAGTAGCTACAGCTCCAACTTGACTCCTAGCCTGGGAACCTCCATATGCCACGGATGCGGCCCTAAAAAGCAAAAAAAAAAAAAAAAAAAAAGTTACAGAGAGGAATTCCTATAGTGGCTCAGCGGTTAACAAACCTGACTAGTAACCATGAGGATGCAAGTTCAACCCTTGGCCTGATTCAGTGGGTTAATGATATGGCATTGCCATGAGCTGTGGTGTAGGTCGCAGACTCGGCTGGGATCCTGCGTTGCTGTGGCTATGGTATAGGCTGACAGCTAAACTCTGAATCAACCCCCTAGCCTGGGAACCTCCATATGCTGCAAGTGCAGCCCTAAATACACCAAAAAAACTTCCATATGCTGTGGGTATGGGCATTTAAAAAGAAAAAGGAGAAAAAAAATAAAATGGCACTTAAGCCTACTTCTAAAGTTCAGGATTTTTAAGTAAAAGTGCATTAAAAGCAACGTCCTCTTAAGTAATTCTAAAACAAATCTTCTAAACTCAATGTGCTAAATACTATTAAAATTCATTTCCTTTTAAGAAAAAGCACACAGATATTATTCAAAATCTGATGTTCTGTTAATAAACTTCATGTATCATGTATTTTGATTAACAGTATTCTCTTTTGAAAATTAAACATACCTTTAGAGACCGAACTGAATCGTCAGCCAAACCAATGACATTAACATAAAGTAGATTGCTGTGCTTCAAAAACAGAACACAGTGATCCTTAAACATGTCCAAGTCTACAACTTTGGTATTTCTCTTCATTGTGAAAAATAAATCCCAATTCATAATAGCAGGGGTATCAGCTGCCGTTCTCATTAGCTGTGTGGAACAAAATTAGAAGACATCTAGGTAGCAGAACATGACTACAGCATCCAGAGATGAAACCAGTGAAAACCAGACTACCATGAAGAGCTGAAAGAACTAATTCTGCGTCAGGGCTGAAGTGTGGACATCACTGTATGAATGCGCCCAGGATAGCATCCTGCTGGGTGGCTACGGCCCAGTGATGGTCAACAATAGACATCTGAGTGAGTTGACATTTGACAGCCAGGTGACTGTGGAACTATCAGTAAGATAAGGTGAGACCAGTAGAAGAACTGCCTGAGATCAAATGGTTGACTCAAAAAAGCGGGAGTTTAGAAAAGTTTGGTAGGTCACTAAATTTGGCTTTGATAACTAACATATTCAGGATAGAGTATATTTTCATTAGCAACCTTTTTAGCTACAACTAAAAATATGAAGAGGTATTAGTTATAACAACAGAAGAGAAATGGGATTGGTCATGCATCAGAAGGTAGCATCAATTTTCACACTTTACCCAAAGTCTACAAAACAATGAACTCTTAGAGCAAGAAATATTGTTGATACTAGTGTGACACTGTGTGACAACCTAAACGGGGACCAGGAGAATATAGGATTTACCTTGAATTCTGTAGGCTCGCCAACATTGGTGAGAATGTATAATTCATCATCTCTATGTTCTACATAGTACAGGACCCCATGTATTCGCTTCTGGATAAGTACTGGAGGGTCCCAAGGACTCAGGCCATCTATCAACCACACCTCAGAAGTGGTCTTGTTCATAATATTCATGGTGAGAAAACGACTGTCTTTTGTAAGATAAAGGAAAACAAAAAAGCTACACAGGAGAGAGAGAGAGAGATGAAAACCCAACAAATTTCAAATGCAAACTATCTTGTTAATGACAGTATCTCACTGGTGTTCAGTATATATATATAAACCTACAATTCAGCTAGAATGTAAAACTTCTTAGTGAATACTGTTTGCAATTTGGCTGTTATTTTTCTTATTTCCTTCCTGAAGGCATTCAAAATAACTTCTTTTAACACTTCATCATGTATATTCTTCAAATATATAAAAAGTTGAAGGAAATATAAGGTAAACACCCATATATCCACCACTGAGATTCAATCATTACTGTTTTGCTATAGTTTCTTCTTTTTTTTTTGGACATGTCTGTGGTGTGTAGAAGTTGCTGGGCCAGGGATTAAACCCACACCACAGCAAGGACCTGAGCAGCTACAATGACAAGAGCAGATCTTTAATCCTCTGAGCCACCAGAGAACCCCCCATCATTCCTTTTAATAGGTTTTTTTTCTTTTTTTTGGTCTTTTTAGGGCTGCACCTGCAGCATATGGAAGTTCCCAAGCTAAGGGTCTAATCAGAGCTGTAGCTGCTGGCCACAGCCACACCAGATCCAAGCTGCATCTGCAATCTACACCACAGCTCATGGTAATAATGGATCCTTATCTCACTGAGAGGCCAGGGATAGAACCTGCATCCTCATGGATACTAGTCAGATATGATTCCACTGAGCCACGATGGGAACTCCCCATCATTCTTTTTAAAAGCTACATACTTGTCCCTTGTATAGATGAACCGTAATTGGGAGCTTTCCTGCTATACTTTCTTTATCACATATCTTTGCATTCATCAATCCATCTTTTTTCTTAAATGCATTTCAAGGTAGACTACAGATATCATTTCACTCTCACTTAATCATACTAATAGATAAGGCTTTTTGCCTAGAAGAGGTAATAAACATCCTAGAGGAGTTATGTAATTGTAGAGGAGATAGGTAATTGAGGGAAGAAAAAGGATGCAGAGTTTACTTTGTTTTTCTTTTCTAAGCACGATGGATGTCTTCCCCCCACCACTCTCCCAGTTTTTACAACAAACAAGAGTCAGGAAGAAAACCCCCCACAATCCCACTAACCTAACACACTTAAAATTAACAATTTAAATTTTCCTATTTTTCCTTCTAAAGCTTATTTGTATTTCGTGTGCCTTTAAACAGATGTTACTGAAATATAGATGCAATTCTGGATTCTGTGTTTTTTGCTTTATATAACATTATCATCTCCCCTGACATCAGTTACACAATCTTTATGATCATCACTGTTGTTACATGGAAATTCCCAGGCCAGGGATCGAATGTAAGCTGCAGGTGCAACCTATGATGCAGCAATACCAGATGCTTAACCCACTGCTCTGGTCCAGGGATCGAGCCCCCTGCTGCAGGGAAAACACTGTACCTGTGCCACAGCGGCAACTCCCTATGATCATTATTTTTAATGGCTACTTAATATTCTATCGAATTGAATTACAATTCTTAAAAATTTAATTTTAATGTTTCATTATAATAAATATGAAAGGGAACAGACCATGAAGATAGTTTTCCTCTCTCTGGGATAAATTCTTAGTAATAGAAATACTACTTTAATAAAGAGTATTTTGGAGTTCCCATTGTGGCGCAGTGGTTAACGAATCCGACTAGGAACCATGAGGTTGCGGGTTCGGTCCCTGCCCTTGCTCAGTGGGTTAACGATCCGGCGTTGCCGTGAGCTGTGGTGTAGGTTGCAGACGCGGCTCGGATCCCGCGTTGCTGTGGCTCTGGCATAGGCCGGTGGCTACAGCTCCAATTCAACCCCTAGCCTGGGAACCTCCATATGCCGCGGGAGCAGCCCAAGAAATAGCAACAACAACAACAACAAAAAAGACAAAAAAAAAGAGTATTTTTATTACTCTTGCTAAACATAATCAGATATTATCCCCAAAGCATGATACTAATTCCCACTGACACGCTGGATACCTTTAAATGTTATATTACATGTTTCCTTATTACAAAAAGTAATTCATACTGAAACTACTAAAAAATATGATAAAGAAATAACTCTGAATTCTACTCCCCAGAGATAAGCATTTTGGTAAAGTTCCTTTTATACTGAATTATATTGAAATATTTGTCAATTTTATTGTGATGTGTCTGTATTCATTTAAAATTTGGTGATAGGCAATTCCCATTGTGGCACAGCAGAAATGAATCTGACTAGTATCCATGAGGATGCAGGATCAATCCCTGGCCTTGCTCAGTGGGTGAGGGATCTGCTGTTACCATGAAATGTGCTGTAGGTCACAGACACAGCTCAGATTCTGTGTTGCACTGGCTGTGGTGTAGGCTGGCAGTTGCAGCTCCAATTTGACCCCTAGTCTGGAAACTTCCATATGCCATGGGTGCAGCCCTAAAACAAAAAAAAACAAAACAAACAAAAAAAAGAATACTTGTACTACCCTTTGTAATTTCTTCTATTGATTTTTATGATCTGGGACAATTTCAAACAAGAAATACTTATGTCCTCACCAAGATTTTTTTTAAATGTATTTTTACCAGATCCTTAAAATCTTTTAGGAATGTATGTTGAATTACGAATTGATGGAAATTACTTTTGTCCAAATATTCAACATCCCCAACAAAATTAAAAAATAATACCCAAAAGGCGGGATCAAGATGGCAGAGGAACAGGATGTGGTGCTCACCTTCTCCCATAAACACCTCACAAAAACCCCATCTACATGTAGAATGATTCACACAGAACAACCACTGAAGGCTGGCAGAAGACCTCAGACTTCCAAAAGGACAAGAAACCTTTCTACTTTAACTGGGGACAATGAAAGGGAAAAAAAGAGAGAAGAAAAGAGAAAAAAAGGAATAGGATAAGACCAGCACTGTTGGGAGGGAGCTGTGGAAAGAAATCTGCACCCTCGGAGGCCCCTTGACTAGCAGGGAGATCAGCTGGGACTGGGTGTGGAGGAGTGGGGAGCCTCAAGTCTTGGAGAAAAGAACAGTAGCCAGCTGGAGGAGGGCAAATCGGAGCCACACAGACCATCGGTACCACCACCCCATGCACACCACAGCCTGAGATGCTAGGTCAGGGGCTGGGGGCTGAGACTTGGGCTAGGAAAAGTAAGAAATATATAAGAAAATGAAGACGCTTAGGGCCACTCCCAGTTAAAAGAAAAGGAGAATTCCCCTGAAGGAGCAAATGAAAATGAAACAGACCTGTGCAGTCTAACAGATACTGAGTTCAAAAAGCAGGTAACTGAAGGAATTAACAATGGATATCGACAGTAACACAGATTACTTTAAAAAGGAACCAGAAACTGTAAGGAGGAGCAAAGAAAAACTAGAAAATTAATTTGCAGAGATGAAAACTTGGTAAAAGGGACTGAATATCAGAATGAGTAATGCAGAGGAATTGTAAGTGATTTGGAAGAGAGACCAATGGAAATGACCAGTCAGGAAGCAGAGAGAAAACTAAATAAAAAAACAAAAGCAATGTAAGGTATCTATGGGATAATATAAAGAGTGCCAATCTATGCATAAGCCATTTATTATAAACCCACAGCCAATATAATACTCAATGGAAAAAAGCTGAAAGTCTTTTTACTAAAATCTGGAATAAGACAAGGATGCCCACTCTCACCACTTTTATTCAACATAGTATAGGAAGTCCTAGCCAGAGCAATCAGACAAAAATAAATAAATAAATAAACAAGTAAATAAATAAATAAATGGTATTCAAATTCGAAGAGAAGTAAAATTGTCACCATGTGTAGATGACATGAGACTATATACAGATAGACAACCCTAAGGACTTCACACAAAAACTACTCGAACTGATCAACGAATTCAGCAAAGTAGCAAGACACAAGCCAATTCAGAAATCAGCTGCATCTTTCTGTACTCACAATGAAATATTAGAAAAAGAATATAAGAAAAAACGTATTTTAAAATCACACCCCTAAAAATAAAATACCTAGGAATAAACTTGACCAAGGAGCTGAAAGACTTATACATTGAGAACCATAAAATGTCAATAAAGGAAGAATTCTCCTGGATGGGAAAAATTAATACCTTAAAATGCCAATACAACCCAAGGCCATCTACTGATTTACTGTGATCCCTATCAAATTACCCATGACATTTTTCACAGAACTTGAACAAGTAATCCAGAAATTTATGTGGAACCATAAAAGGTCCAGAATTACCAAAGCAATCCTGAGGAAAAAGAACAAAAAAAGCAGAAGGCATAACTCTCCCAGACTTCAGACAATACTACAAAGCTACAATAATTAAGACAGTGTGGTACTGGCACAAAAACAGACACACGGATCAATGGAAGAGAGCCCAGAAATAAACCAAGACACCTATGGTGAATTAATCTTTGACAAAGGAGGCAAGAATATAAAATGGGAAAAAGATAGTTTCTTCAGCAAGTGGTGCTGGAAAACTTGACAGCTGTATAGAAATCGTGAAACTTGAACACATCCTCACTCTATGCACAAAAACAAACTCAAAGTGGCTTAAAGACCAAAACATAAGACATGATACCATAAAACTTCTAGAATAGAAGATTCTGACATTTTTCTTCAATTAGTCTCCCCAGGCAATAGAAATAAAAACAAAAATAAACAAATGGGACCTAATCAAACTTACAAGCTTTGACACAGCAAAAGAAACATGGAAAAAAAAAAAAGAAAAAAAGAAAAAAAAAGAAACCAAAAAGATGACCTACAGAATGGGAGAAAATAATTGCAAATGATGCAACTGACAAGGTATTAATCTCCAAAATATACAAACAACCCATACAAGTCAATGACAAAAAAACAAACAACTCGATCGAAAAATGGGCAGACGATATAAATAGACACTTCTCCAAAGACATACAAATGGCCAGGAGGCACACGAAAACATGTTCAAAACCCCTAATAAATGTAAATCAAAGTTACAGTGAAGTACCACCTCACACATTTCAGAATGGCCATCATTAATAAGTTTAAAAATAACAAATGCTGGAGAGGGCATGGAGAAAAGGGAACCTTCCTACACTGTTGACTGTAAATTGGTATGATGACTATGGAAAACGGTATGGATTCCTCAGAAAACTATAAATAGAACTGTATATGATCCACCCATCCCACACCTGGGCATCTATCTGGAAAAAACTGTAATTCAAAAAGATACATGATTTTTGATGCGATGGTAAACGGGATTGCTTCCCTAATTACTCTTTCTGATCTTTCATTGTTAGTATACAGAAACGCCATCAATTTCTGTGTATTAATTTCATATCCTGTGACTTTGCCAAATTCATGGATGAGCTCTAACAGTTTTCTGGTAGTCTTTAGGATTCTCTAGGTATAGTATCATGTCATCAGCAAATAGTAATAGTTTGACTTCTTCCTTTCCAATTTGGATTCCTTTTCTTTCTTTTACTTCTCTGATTGTTGTGGCTAGGACTTCTAAAACTTATGTTGAAGAGTAGTGGTGAGAGTGGACATCCTTGTCTTGTTCCTGATCTCAGTGGGAATTCTTTCAGCTTCTCACCATTGATAATGATGTTAGCTGTGGGTTTGTCATATGTGGCTTTTATCATGTTGAGGTAGGTTCCCTCTATGCCCACTTTCTGAAGGGATTTTTTTTTATCAGAAATGGGTGTAGGATTTTGTCAAAGGCTTTTTCTGCATCTATTGAGAGGATCATATGGTTTTTATTCTTCAGTTTGTTAATGTGGTGTATCACACTGATGGATTTGTGGATATTGAAGAACCCTTGCATCCCTGGGATAAATCCCACTTGATCATGATGTACAATCCTTTTAATGTATTATTGGATTCGCTTTGCTAGTATTTTGTTGAGGATTTTTGCATCTATGTTCATCAGTGAAATTGGCCTGTAATTTTTTTTTGTGTGTGTGGTATCTTTGTCTGGTTTTGGTATCAGGGTGATGGTGGCCTCATAGAATGAGTTTGGGAGTGTCCCTTCCTCTGCAATTTTCTGGAATAGTTTCAGAAGGATAAATATTAGCTCTTCTCTAAATGTTTGATAGAATTCGCCTGTGAAGCCATTTGGTCCTAGACTTTTGTTTGTTGGACGTTTTCTAAAATCCCGTTTACCATTACATCAAAAAGAATAAAATACTTAGGAATAAACCTACCTAAAGAGACAAAAGACCTGTACTCTGAAAACTATAAGACGCTGATGAAAGAAATCAAAGATGACACAAACAGATGGAAAGACATACCATGCTCTTGGACTGGAAGAGTCACTATTATAAAAATGACTACACTACCCAAGGCAATCTACAGATTCAATGCAATCCCTACCAAATTACCAAGGACATTTTTTCACAGAACTTGAACAAAATATTTTAAAGGTTGTTTGGAAGCACAAAAGATCCAGAATAGCCAAAGACATCCTGAAAAAGAAAAATGGAGCTGGAGGAATCAGGCTCCCGGACTTCAGGCTATACTACAAAGCTACAGTCTCCCGGACTTCAGACTATACTACAAAGCTACAGTCATCAAAATCATATGGTACTGGCACAAAGACAGAAATATAGATCAGAGGAACAGGATAGAAAGCCCAGAATTAAACCCACACACCTAGAGTCAACTAATCTATGACAAAGGAGGCAAGAATATATAATGGAGAAAAGACAGTCTGTTCAGTAAGTGGTGCTGAGAAAACTGGATGGCCACATGGAAAAGAATGAAATTAGAACACTCCCTAACACCATACACAAAAATAAACTCCAAATGGATTAAAGATCTAGATATAACACCAGACACTATAAAACTCTTAGAGGAAAACATACCCCAACACTCTCCAATACAAACAACAGCAATATCTTCTCAGATCCACCTCCTAGAGTAATGACAGCAAAAAACAAACAAATGGGACCTAATTAAACTTAAAAGTTTCTGCATAGCAAAGGAAACCTTAAACAAAATGAAAAGACAACCCACAGAATGGGAGAAAATACTCTCAAGTGAATCACCAAGGAATTAATCTCCAAAATTTATAAACACCTCCTACAGCTCAATACCATAAAAACAAACAACCCCATCAAAAAATGGGCAGAAGATCTAAACAGACAGTTCTCCAAAGAAGACATACAGATGGCCAAAAAACACATGAAAAGATGTACAACATCACTCACTATTAGAGAAATGCATATCAAAACCACTATGAGGTACCACCTTACACTGGCCAAAATGGCCATCATCCAAAAGTCTATAAACAGTAAGTGCTGGAGAGGGTGTGGAGAAAAAGGAACCCTATTATACCATTGGTGGGAATGTAAATTGGTGCAACCACTGTGGAAAACAGTATGGAGATTCCTCGGAAAACACAAAATAGAACTACCATTTGATCTAGCAATCCCACTCCTGGGCATCTATCCAGGGAAAATGATGACGCGAAAAGACACATGTACTCCGATGTTCACTGCAGCACTATATGCAACAGCCAAGACTTGGAAACAACCTAAACGTCCATCAACAGAGGAGTAGATAAAGACGATGTGGTACATATACACAATGGAATATTATTCAGCCATTAAAAGGAAGGTGATAATGGCATTTGTAGCCACCTGGATGGACCTAGAAATTATCATGCTAAGTCAAGTCAGCCATACAATTAGACACCAACATCAAATGTTTTCACTCACATGTGGAATCTGAAAAAAGGACAGAATGATCTTTTTTGCAGAACAGATACTGACTCAGAGGCTTTGAAAAATTTATGGTTTCTAAATGAATCAGGTTTGGGGGTGGGAGGGTGCACTGAAGGTTTGGTATGGAAATGCTGTAAAATTTGTGATGATTGTTGTACACCTATAAATGTAATAAAATTCATTAAGTAATTAAAAAAAAAGAAAAAAAAAGATACATGCACACATATGTTTATAGCAGCAGTATTCACAAAAGCCAAAACAAGGAAACAACCCAAATGTCCATCAACAGATAAATGGATTAAGATGATATGGTACATATATACAGTAGAATACCACTCAGTCATAAAAAAGGAATGAAATAATGCCACTTGCAGCAACATGGATGCAACCAGGGATCATCATACTAAATTAAGTCAGTGAAAGACAAATACCATATATCACTTATGTGTAATCTAAAATATGTACCTATCTACAAAACAGGAAGAGACTCACAGACAGAAAACAGACTGACTTGTGGTTGCCAAGGGTGCTGGGGGAGGGAGTGGGATGGATGGGGATATTGGCGTTAGTAGATGCAAACTATTACATTTAGAATGAATAAGCAATGAGGTCCTACCATATACCAGAGGGAACTATACTGAGTCTCTTGGATAGACCATGATGGAAGATAATATAAGAAAGGAACAGGAGTTCCTGTTGTGGCTCAGTGGTAACAAACCCAACTAGTAGGACACGAGTTTGATCTCTGGCCCTGATCAGTGGGTTGAGGATCCGGCATTGCCGTGAGCTGTGGTATAGGTTGCAGACACGGCTTGGATCTGGTATTGGTATGGCTGTGGTTGGCAGCTGCAGCTCCGATTTGACCCCTAGCCTGGGAATATCCATATGCTGTGGGTTTGGCCCTAAAAAAAAGACAAAAAAAAAAGGAACGCATACATATGTATGACTGGGTCATTTTGCTGTACAGCAGAAATTTGCACAACATCATTAATCAACTATACTCTAATGCAAAAAATATATAAACCCCCCAAAATAATACCCATTCACTTACCATTAGTGATGCATCTTTTATGAATTTTTATACATACTAGGGTATGTTTTAAAGTTATCTATACTGGTCTCTTTTATTTCTGTCAATTTGTATATTTTAATTGTTTTATAGCCACATATTTTAATATACTGTTGTAGGGAAAGTCCCCTGCCCTACTTTGCTCTGTATTTTCAACACTTTACTATTTTTATCTACTTATTTATGTCTGATGACATGGGTAATCAGAAGATAAATCATTTGGCAGATATGTGGTTAAAGGAAAGAAAGAACACAAGCAGCTCTATAAGTAACAGTTTTCTCACAAAAGAGAAGTCATGCTAACTATCAAGCAAAAACCAAAACTAGATACACAATACACGAAGAGAAGGGAATCGAACTATACCACTATGGAAAATCATCAATTCACTAAGGAAGACAGGAAGAAAGGAACGTGGCAACTACAAAACAGCTAGAAAACATGACAAGGATGATGTTAGTAGGCCTTTATCTCTTAAAAATTACTCAAAATGTAAATTAATTAAATCCTTCAATCAAAAGGTATGAAGTGGCTGAATGGATTAAAAAAGAGCCAACTACATGGTGCTTATAGTAAGAGATTCATTTCAACTTCATGGACACACACAGGCTCAAAATTGAAGGATGGAGAAAGACATTCCTTGCAAGTGGAAATCAAAAGGAAGCAAGGGTAGCTATACTTATGTCAGACAAAATAGATCTTAACTCAAAAGTTGTAACAAGATAGAAAGAAGGCAACTATATAGTGATAAATGTGTCAATTCATCAAGAGAATATAACAATCATAAATATATATAGACTCAACATCAGAACTCTCAAATATATTAAGTATTCTGAAGTGAAAAGAGACAACATAACCTTGGGCTGGAACTATACATTAGAACAAATGGACCTAATAGACATACATAGAATGTTTCATCCAATAGCAGTTAAAAACAAACAAAAACAAAAAAAACAAACAAAAAACCCCCATTCTTCTCAAGGGCACATGGAACATTCTCCAGGGTAGATCATATATTAGGTCACAATGTAAGTCTTAACACAAAGAAAAGTGGAAAATTCACAAATATATGGAAATTATCTAATATACTCCTAAATAACCAAATAGTCAAAGAATCAAAGGTAAAATTTTAAAAAATCTTGAAATAAATGAAAATGGAAATACAACATACCAAAACCTATGGGATATGGCAAAAGCATTTCTAAGATAGAAGTTTAGCAATAAACATCTACACTAAGAAAATAGAAAAACCTCAATCACACTTTACACCTCAGGGAACTAGAAAAAGATAGAAGTTATAAGGCCATTTTGGAAAATCTTGTGAGAATAGAAAATCAAAACCTAGGAGTTAAAGCAAACACAGTAAAAAGCAACTCGGTTTTAGAACAGACCTTTATCTCATTTTCTCTTTAGGTATTCTGCCTTTCCCTTTTGGTCTTTCCCTTTGGACCGCAGCTATTTATTGAGTACAGTTGACCCTGGAAGAATATGGGTTTGAACTGGGGGGTCCACTTGTAGGCAGATTTTTCTCAATAAATACCTGCCATGGTCCACACCTTCTGTGGTTGGCTAAATCTGTGGATGTGGAACACTGGATACAGAGGGCCAACTATAAAGTTATATGCAGGTTTTCAACCCCACAAGGATCAGTGAAGATTTTCAACCCCCTATGTTCAAGGGTTAACTGTATTCAAAATCCACAAACCAGTTTGTGCTATAGATTAGATGCCAAACTAGGTTTAAACGTACTTAATTATGGTTAAATCTTCATGGGGCAGAAAATGCCTGCTAGAAGACAAATACTTACCAAGAATCTTTTTTTTTTTAGGGCCACACCTATGGCATATGGAGGCTCCCTGGCTAGGGGTCCAATCGGAACTACAGCTGCCAGCCTACGCCAGAGCCACAGCAACTAGGGATCCAAGCCTTGTCTGCAACCTACACCACAGCTCATGGCAACGCTGGATCTTTAACCCACTGATCGAGGACAGGGATCGAACCTGCAACCTCATGGTTCCTAGTCGGGTTCATTTCTGCTGCACTATGAGGGGAACTTTGTTACCAAGAATCTTAAATGTGTGGAAGATAAGTCAATCTTAGAACTTAGGATAGTAACAATATATGGCATCCAAGTAACTTATTTCAAGGGTATAGATCATTGGGTCAACTTTTAGTTTTATTCACACAATGGAAAATGGTTCAAAATCATAAGTCATTGATAAAATGTAATAAAATACTATCTCAAATTGTGGTCTCCAAAAGATATCCTTGACAAATGACATAAAATAGTGGAATCAGGGAGTTCCCATTGTGGCTCAGTAGTAACGAATCTGACTAGCATCCATGAGGACACAGGTTCAATCTCCGGTCTCTCTCTTGGTTAAGGATCTGGTGTTGCCGTGAGCTGTGGTGTAGGTCGCAGATGCGGCTTGGATCTGGTGTTGCTGTGGCTGGAATGAAGGCCAGCAGCTACAGCTCTGATTGGACCCTTAGCCTGGGAACTTCTATATTCCGTGGGTACAGTCCTAAAAAAAGATAAATAAAATAAAATAAATAAAAATAGTGGAATCATTCATATAACTAATTCTAGTATTTTCTTTATTAAAACAATCATCATCAATAAAATTTTTCCAGACCTCAAGTTCTTTATATAAAACGGGGGTTGTACAGGATTTTCCTTAAGGTGTCAGTGCTGAGATTTTACTAAGTGAAGGATTAATTTTCTTGTTTTGCATATCAATTTCTGTTACAGATTTGATGTTAAAGCTTATTTTTCTTTCCTTGCAAAATCTGTTCAGACATTGTCCAAACTATACTGTTAAATGATACATGAGATGACAGACCCTCATGTAAAGTGTTATGAAATAATATGTTTCTCACAAATCATTTGGAAAAGCATATGCGGGTAAGAGTTAAAGGATTTTGCCTGACAAATTTATTATCATTTCCCCTCAAGCCTGGTTAAGCGGTAACATGGTAATATGAGGCATGAGTCCTAGAGTAAAGAATTAGCCTCTTTTTTTTTTTTTTTTTGCTTTTTAGAGCCACACCCACGGCATATGAAAGTTCCCAGGCTAGGGGTCAAATCGGATTTACAGCTGCCAGTGACCTACACCACGGTTCACGGCAACACCGGATCCTTAACCCACTGAGCGAGGTCAGGGATCAAACCCACAACCTCACGGTTGTTAGATTAGTTTCCCCTGCGCCACAACAGGAACTCCAAGAATTAGCTTTAAAAAGGAATTACCAAAGCACTGGGGAAAGTAAAATTTAAAGACCAATGTATATCATGGCTCAAAGGAAAGCAATGTAAAATTCAGATAATCTGTATGAAATGATACTGAATTCCATGGAGTTAACACTATGATCCTTCTAATTATGACTTATGAGAAACTACTGTACAGCAACCCAATTAAATGTTTAAACTAACAACTCTTCCCATGTGTCACTGTCCAGAGAGACTGTTAGTATCTCAGCATTTATATTCTAATGTTATATTTGATTTCACTCTGAAGTCTGAATATAACTAGACTCCAATTCTGAATATGAACCATTTATAAAAGAATGATTATGCTCGTCTTCGCCTTACTATATATCTGATTCCAGCCAAAATCACTGTTTTAGGTCAACCAAGAGCAGCACTTCAGCTAACTAAAGAAATACTCAGGAGAAAAAGACTTGATTGCATTGTTCTAGTACCTTGGATCTTTTTCTGTGTAAAAACGTTCATTACGTTTGTTATCACCAAAAGTGGCTCGATATACATCATGACAACGAAGGTTCCTCTGGAAGGTGTAAAACAAAACATCTTCGTCTTCTTCATCCTTTACCCATTCTGAAAGAAAATAATTAAAGAATTACTACCAAACATATAAAGAAGAACTTTCACCAATTCTTAAACTCCACCAAAACCAGACAAAAAAAGAAAATTACAGGCCAACAGCTTTGATAAATATAGATGTGAAAATTCTCAACAAAATTAGCAAACTAAATCCAACGATATATAAAAAGATCATATACCATGACCATGTGGGATTCACCCCAAGTTAACAAGGACAGTTTACCATATTCAAATCAATCAATGTGATAAACCATATCAATGAATGAAAAGACAAAAACCATATGATCATCTAAACAGATGCAGAAAAGCATCTGACAAATTCCATCTACTCATGATAAAAACCCTTACCAACGTGGGTATACAGGGAACATACTTCAACATAATAAAAGCTATTTATGACAAATCTACAGCTAATATAATACTCAATAGTGAAAGCTGAAAGCCTTCCCAATAAAATCTGGAAAAAGACAATGCCCATTTTCATCATTTCTATTTAACATAGTACTGAAGTCCTAGCCACAGCAATTAGACCAAAAAATAAAGAAAGAAAGAAAGAAAGAAAGAAAGAAAGAAAGAAAGACAGACAGACAGACAGACAGACATATCCAAATTGGATGGGAAGAAGTAAAACTGTCATTATATGCAGATGACATGATACTGTATATAGAAAACCCTAAAGACTACACATAAAAAAATACTGGACTGATAGATGAATTTGTCAGGGTAGCAGGATACAAGATTAGTATATAGCAATTGGTTTCATTTTTTTACACTAACAATAAAATAGCATAAAGGGAATGTAAAAAAAAAAAAAGGGGGGTCTTTTAAAATTGCACCCCCCCCCCAAAAAAAAAATACTTGGGAAGAAACCTGACCTAGCAGATGAAAGACTTAAACACTGAGAACAATAAAACATTAATAAAGAACATTAAAGAGGATTCAAGAAAATGGAAAGCCATCCCATGCTCCTGGATGGGAAGAATTAATACTGCTAAAATGGCAATACTACCCAAAGCAATGTACAGATTTATTGTGATCCCTATCAAATTACCCATGACATTTTTCACAGAACTTGAACAAGTAATCCAGAAATTTATATGGAACCACAGAAGACCCAGAAGTACTAAAGCAATCCTGAGGAAAAAGAACAAAACCAAAAGGCACAACTCTCCCAGACTTCAGACAACACTACAAAGCTACAGTAATCAAGACAGTGTGGTCTGGCACAAAAACAGATTTATGGATTAGTGGAACAGAACAGAGATCTCAGAAATAAACTGAGACACCTGTGATGAATTAATCTTTGACAAAGGAGCAAGAATGGAAAAATGAAAAAAAGACAGTCTCTTCAGCAAGTGGTGCTGGGAAAACTGGACAGCTGTATGGAAATCAATGAAACTAGAATACATCTTCACAACTATGCACAAAAATTCAAAATGGCTTAAAGACTGAAACATAAGACATGACAGCATAAAACTCATAGAAGAGATCATAGACAAAACATTCTCTGACATAAATTACAGCAATGTTTTCTTAGGAATCTCCCAAGGCAATAGAAATAAAAACAGAAATAAAAAAATGGGACCTAATCAAACTTAAAAGCTTTTGCACAGCAAAGGAAACCATTAAAAAAAAAAAAAAAAGACAACCTATGGAATGGGAGAAAATATTTGCAAATGATCTGAACAACAAGGGCTTAATTTCCAAAATACACCAACAGCTCACACGACTCTATGACAACAACAAAACCCAATCAAAAAATGGGCAGAAGATCTAAACAGACATTTCTCCAAAGACAACACACAGATGGCCAATAAATAGGCAGATGCAAAGGTGCTCAACATCACTAATTATTAGAGAAATGCAAATCAAAATTACAATGAAATATCACCTCGCACCAGTCAGATGGCCATGATAAAAAACTCTATAAACAATAAATGCTGGAGGAAAGGGAATGCTCCTACACTGTTGATGGGAATGCAGTACAACCACTATGGAAAGCAGTGTGGAAGTACCTTAAAAAATTAAATATAGATCCAGCAATCCCACTCCTGGGCATATATATCTGGAGAAAACTACAATTCAGAAAGATATATGCACCTCAATGTTCACTGCAACACTCTTTACAATAGCCAAGAAATGGAAGCAATCTAAATGTCCATCAACTGAGGGTTGGATAAAGAAGATACACTACATATATACAATGGAATATTACTTAGTCATAAAAACGAATGAAATTATATCATTTGCAGCAACATGGATGGACCTAGAGATCATCATACTAAGTATAGTAAGTAAAACAAAGACAAATATCATATGCAATCGCTAACATGAGGAATCTCATAAAAATGATGCTTAAGAATGTATTCACAAAAAAGAAACAGATTGAAAAATTCCAAAATCAAACTTATGGTTACCAAAGGGGAAATGGTGAGTGCAGGGAGGGATGGATTGGGAGGTTGAGACTGATATATACCCAATACTATGTACAAAACAGTCAGTAACAAGGACCTGCTAATAGCTCAGGGAAATCTACTGAATACTCTATGATAGCCTATATGGGGAAAGAATCTGAAAAAGAATGGATATATATGTGTACATGTGGCTGATTCACTTTGCTGTATACCCAAAACCAACACAACATTGTAAGTCATCTATACTCTTAATAAAATAAAAACAAAAGATATGTGCACCCATGTGTTCACAGCAGCACTATTCACAACAGCCAATTCATGGAAACAAACTAAATATCCACTGACAGATGAATGGTTAAAGAAAATGTGGCACATATACACAATGGAATACTACTCAGCCATAAAAAAGAACAAAGCAATGCCACTTGCAGCAACATGGATGCAACTAGGGATTATCATACTGAGTGACGTAAGAAAGAGAAAGACAAATACCATATGATATCATTTATATGTGGACTCTAATATGGCACAAATAAACCTATCTACAAAACAGAAACAGACTCACCAACTATAGAGAACAGATTTGTGGTTGCCGTTGGAGGGAATGGATTAGAAGTCAGGGGTTAGTGGATGCAAACTATTATATGTAGAATGGATAAACAACAGGGTTCTACTGCATTGCACAGGAGACTATATTCGGTACTTTGGGATAAACCAAAATGTAAAAGAATATAAAAAAAGAATGTGTAAGAGTGTATAACTGAGGCACTTTGCTGTACAGCAGAAATTAGCACAACACTGTAAAACATATACTTCAGAAATTAAAGGAAGATTTGACATAGCCACCTACTTAAAGTTAAAAAAAAGTGGCACAGTGCCAGACAAGACATGAAAGTTTACCCTTGGAAATCTAAATCTAACATAGGTTTAACTAAATTGAATCCTGTTACTTATAAGCCAGAGATATTTCCAGACAATAAAATACTACTACATCAATTCTATGTTTTCAAGTAGTTATCAGTCTGAGGGTATTCAAGTTTATAAACAAGAGCGCAACACTCAATACTTAGGAAAGACTTTAGTAAAGTCACATTTGCTTTTAGGAGATGAACTGTATTAAACTCTACCACCTTTAACTTTAAGTCTGGGCAAAAACTGGATTACTTTATCTCATGCCTAAATATTTTCTTTCTGTTTTCAAGTCACAGAATACTTCGCATTACTAAATACTGCTTTAATGCCAGTGATTTCTTGATCTTACCATAAGATGTCAATGGAAGTTTCCACACAATTATGTCATGACTGCCACCTAGCTGACGGTGACTAAAACATCACTGTATAACACACATTCTGATATCAGAGAGGTTAAAATGTACAAAAGGTATGTCTTAGAATCAATTAGGGTATAATTTTAATTCACTGCAAAAGCATTTAGTTATTAAACAATGGGGAAATTTTTGGCAGGACATGAAAAGGGAGGATGAAGTATAACATAAACATCACTTAATGATAAAATTTAAAGTTGGTTCTTAGCACAGGGAACTCTACTCACTATTCTGTAATAACCTATATAGGGAAAGAATCTAAAAAAAGAGTGGATATATGTGTGTGAATAACGGAATCACTCTGGTATACACCTGAAACAACATTGTAAATCAACCATATTCCAATATAAAATAAATTTGCAAAAAGACAAAGTTGTCCTATTGATAAAAATATCACAGCTTTTATTGATGAGTAAGTTCAATGTGTTCTGTGGTAGTGGGCTTGGGCAATCTGCTGTAATGGCTCTATAAGATGACACGAAATTAAAACATCATACTCAAGCTTAAAGTTGAGTAAAAGATTAAGATGTAATTTAGATGCAAAAACATATTTTAAGTAATAAATCAGCAAAGAATTACTGATATATTAACATACACTGTACAACCTAGACTCTGATTATAATACTTCTAAAAACATGAACATGAAAAGGGAAGGTCTCCAGAATAAGAGGCACAGAGGAAGGTATGAGTCCATGGGGATAATAAACAGATCAGGCACTCATCTCACTCACTCACACGAGCAAGTAAAAATGTTTCAAAGGGGGGTAAAACCCTCTCACTGTCATCTTTTCAAAAATGTAAAAGACCGTTTTGGTTGGTGGCTTACCAAAACTGGACACATTTGGGAAAGAAGCTTCCATTACAGGCTGATCACTGAGCTTCACAACTACACAGGTAGATGCCTCAGAATCTTCCGTTCTTATTTTGGCAGCTACATATTTTTCATCAGGAGCAACTCTGATACAATCAATGAATGGTTGCTCTAATTTAAGTTCTTCCAAATTGAACAAAACTTCATAATTATCGTTGTCTGCTGCATAAAGAAAAGGATAAAAGAGATAATTCCACAAGATGTACTTTAAAAACCTTAAAACTGTTTTTAAATTAGCATTAGTAAGAGGTTGTATTTTGGCTTCTTTCAGCACTGACAGCAGCCTGATGTGTTCAGAAACTGGCATTAGTTATGTAATATTATCCTATGCTATTTAACATTATTCTATGCATCAAACTACATGATGTTACCTGATACAGTTATAGTCTAATATTTATAGACCATATAGAATCTAGAAAAGTAGAAAATGTAGAGTAAGTGACACTGAATAATCTATATAATACCTAGCACAGTATCCGGGATTTGGTCAATGCTCAAGAAATGCTGGTTCCCGCCTTTATTATCTCTGCCAAAGCTTTTAAGTGTAGTTGTTAATTATATCTTAAGCAAACCAAGGGATTAAAACCAGTCATTTTAAAAAAAGAAAAATCAAAAATTGAAAAGAAGTATTTTCTACACCTTTGAAAAAAAAATACCAAATTTCCCATGCAAAAGGTGAAATCTGAAAAATCAAATGTTTCTTAAAAGGAAAAACTGTCATGTACCTTCTTCATCTTTGGAACGAACCAAGCAGCAACCCTCTTGATAGTAAACAAAACCACCATGTTTAATCTGACAATGAAAAGAAACAAATGGTTTAATAATTATCATTTGTTTAGTAATTTAAACACAATTTAATTGCTTAATGGTCTGATTATTCAAGATGAAGAAATGAAGTCTTTTATAAAAGCAGATTAGATGAAGTCTATGAAATATAAAAAAATATAAAATGGGAGTTCCTGCTGTGGCACAATGGGATCAGCAGCATCTCTGTAGGGCTGGGACACAGGTTCAATCCCCAGCCCAGAACAGTGGATTAAGGACCTAGCATTGCTGCAGCTGTGGCAAAGATCGCAACTGCATCTCAGGTCTGATCCCTGGCCTGGGAACTCTGTATGCTGCAGGGTAGCCAAAAAAGAAACAAACAAACAAACAAAAAAACAAACAAAAAAAACACATCACTTTTTACCAACAGTGATTCATATATGGTTTCCCTATGTTCACTGGAGGAGTTTCCAGTACATAATGTAAGAGGCAACAAAGAAGGCATAACGAAACCTAAATGGGTTCTCATGACTGTACAAACCACTTTAGCTTCAAGTGGCATCTTCAAGATAATTCAAAATGATGCAGATGTGGAAACTGTGACTAAGACTAATCTGAAAACCCAGTCAATAAGTTTCTAAGACTATTTCCTCTAAAATATGCTATCACTGCCAACTGTGCATTGTTTGATTTGATTTTACACAAAGCATTTTACCCTCTGTGTGGTGACAGATATAGACAATTTGGAGACTGAAAAACTATTACCAGTATACAAATCATGCTCTTGTTCTAGCACCTACACACTAAATGCAACTGACTGACAGGATTTCAGGTAGCTTAAGACATTTATTATCTGATCATTGGTGGCATAACTTGAATCTGGAATTCTTGATTCTTAACCTATTGCTATTTCCATTCCACTATGAATGCAATTTCCATTCATAAGCTGTGACTGTTTTCCAATCTTATCAAAAAATTTTCATAATGTATATTTAATTTGTTTCAACTGAATAGTTATGACTGTGGTAACCACAAAATGGTCCAGAAAATATCTGGCTTTCACTAATTTTTTTGGTCTTTTTGCCTTTTCTAGGGCTGCTTCCCGAGGCATATGGAGGTTCCCAGGCTAGGGGTCAAATCAGAGCTGTAGACTCCGGCCTATGCCAGAACCACAGAAACGTGGGATCCGAGCCAGTCTGCGACCTACACCACAGCTCATGCCAATGCTGGATCCTTAAGGCCAGGGATCGAACCCACAACCTCATGGTTCCTAGTCGGATTCGTTAACCACTGCACCACGACGGGAACTCCTTGGCTTTCACGATTTAAAGTGAATTTCCTTTTATTAAAATAAATGTAGATAGAGCAATCAAATACATTTCAAACAATAAAGCATTATGACTTAGTTCTATTTGAACTTCTTGGAATTATTTAAAAAATTAAAAAACAGAATTGGTTGTTTCCAAAAACAGGAATGAACATAATACACTTGGAAATTCATATTGGCTTTGGTCTTTATAATTTAAGGAACATACTTATTCTTTGTTCTTTAAATTTTTCAGCATATTTTAAAGTCTAATTTTGATGTGGGACTGAATAAATCACAAAGTATTTGATTTGTACCCCAAGTGGCAATATCAGATTTAAAAAAAGACTGAAGATATCCTACCTCTGCATTGATGATTTCGTATTCTTCTTGTGGCTGTGTTTCTAATTTTGCTCTCACTTTTTCAAATGCATCCATGTTTTCTGAAAGAGGTTTTTCGTCTTCTTGTTTAATAGGCAGAAAATCCTGGAAAAAGTTTTATTGGTATGATCATAATATTTCAACTCAGGAAAACATCTTTGCTTTTTAAAGATAATTGTTCCTTCTTATGCAAGTATTACAATGTTAGATCTATGCCTATGAAATAATGCATTTCTCAGACCTTAAATGTTTCATAAGCTCAATAAATTATTTCTTTTTCATTACAAATGTAAACAAAGAAAAAGTGGATACTTGATGACTATACTATTACTTAAAATGGAGGCTGTGGTGCAGCGGGTTAAGAATCTGACTGCAGTGGCTCGGGTGTCTGCAGAGGCTGGTTTTCGAACTTCTACCAGGTGCAACGGGTTAAAAGATCTGGCATTGCCAGAGCTGTGATACAGGCCACAGCCAAAGCTTGGATTCAATCCTTGGCCTGGAATTTCCATATGCCATGGGTGTGGCCATAAACAAACAGAAAAGGATAGGCCTTTAAGATGCATTAGTACTAAAGTCAACTTTCTTTCTTTTTTTTTTTTTTTTTGGCTTTGGCATGGCTTGATGTGGGATCTCAGTTCCCAGACCAGGGGCTGAACCCAGGGCCACTACAGTGAAAGCACCAAACCCTGACCACTAGACTATCAGGGACTCCCAAGATTCAGAGGTACTAAGAAGTGCTGAAAAGTATTCAGAAATACTATGGGAAAGCATAAAATAAGGGAAATCCTATGAATTTTTACATATTTAAGAGTCAGCTGTGAGAAGTAGAAAAAGTCTTCTGAGTTTTATAAAGTACTAAAGTATCACCAAAATAGAAGAAAATGTCAAAGGGACAAGAAGGCATTATCATTTCCTCCCCCTTTTTTGGCCACATATGGAGTTCCTGGGCCAGGGATCAGATCCAAGCCACAGCTGCAAGCTAAGCCACAGGACCTAAGCTGCAGCAATGCTGGATCCTTAACTCACTGTGCTGGGCCAGGGATCGAACCCTCATCCCAGTGCTCCCAAGAGGCTGGTGATCCCACTCTAGGAAGGCATTATGATTATTAATAAATGTTTACTATTTTTAAAAAATTTTTCATCTTATTTTTGTCTCTCTCTCTCTTTTTTTTTTAGGGCCACACCTGCGACATGTGGAAGTTCCCAGGCTAGGGGTTGAATTGGAGCTCTAGCTGCCAGCCTACATCACAGCCACATCAACCTGGGATCCAAGCTGCTTCTGCGACCTATACCACAATTCACAGCAATGCTCGATCCTTAACCCACTGAGTGATGACAGGGATCAAACCTGCATCCTCATGGATACGTCAGGCTCGTTAACCACTGAGCCATGATGGGAACTCCTACTATTATTTTATTACAGCAAGAGTTATGATAGGAAGTTTTTCCTACTTTATATTTTCATTAGGCATAATTTCCTTCTCTTGTGAGGTTAAGGAATTCTCCAAACAGAACTGTTTGTCAGATCAAAAGGTGAATTAATGCTTTATAAAACATTAAATTCTCTTTGAATTTAAGAAAAAACAACATAGTCACCTTAAAAAAGGAAGAATAAGGAAAAATAATGAAAATGAATGAGCAGGATACAGGTGAAAGCTAAATAAAACCCTCTGTCTTATTAGGAGTATCTAATAAGCTAAGAGCTTAAGTTGCTCTCTGGTGAGCACAAATACCACATAAATTACTAAAATTTGGATAAGGCAAAACCATGGTTTTCAAATTAAGAAAGGGTTCAATAATTCAACACTCCACAGGTGTGCCTTGTTTAAGGAAAAGACTTCTAGCCAAGATTTTCAAGGTCAGCTTTCTGCCAAAGATGGCAACTGTATGGTGGTTTGTGACAGAGGGTCACTAAGCCTTTGGTAAGGACCTCTAACAGCTGGTAAACATTATTGCACAAGTGTGTCCATGACACTTTACCAAAAGCACAGAGAATGTAAACTATAAATATAGTTTATATCACAGTTAACCATCTAAAATTAAACCCAACAAGAATAAAACAGAAAAATCACCAAAACAACAGAAAAATAATAATTTTTAACAGTTTTAGACTTTTTGAGATGCTTTATGATTTGAAACAGATTTACATTAGCAACAACAGTTGTTACAGGACTTTAAATCATTCAGTCTTTATTTCAATCATAATTAATATGTTTGAGTAATTTGAAATCCAAATACTAGAGGCTCATGATTACGTTCCATGTTTTTAAGTATTTCTACAAAATCTGGTACTGATCTTTAGAGTAGTGAGGTAAAATATCCATATCAATAATTTCCTACTATCACCCAGAGCACAAACCAGAAGATCAATAGAAATCTACCTTGAAACCAACTTAGTGGGAGAAGACTTTTCATTTCCAGATACATGCTTATCTGTTCTGTAATTCCCATCAGAACTTTTGAATTAGAGTCAGCAGAGCTATGAAGAGAGTACCTCTTTCTCCTACCTTGCAGCTCATAGCACATTCTAGGCTCAGGGAGCTGGTAGGTGCCACCTTTACTCATCCTTATCAAGAGCCAAGGCCAATGCAGAGCTGAAGGCAACAGAGCTGGGCCTAATATCTATCCTCCTGAACTTTAAATTCTTTTTTGTTTGTTTGTTTAGGGCTGCACCCTTGGCATATGGAGGTTCCCAGGCTAGGGGTCAAATTGGAGTTACAGCTGCCAGCCTATGCCACAGTCATGGCAACATTAGATCTGAGCTGTATCTGCAACCTACACCACAGCTCAATGGCAACACTGGATTCTTAATTCACTGAGTGAGGCCAGGGATTGAAACTGCATCCTCCTGGATGCCAGTCAGATTCATTTCCACTGAGCCACGACAGGAACTCCCTTATTTTTATATTCTTGATTAACTTTTTTCTGTGTCACAAATCCAAATAAACTGATCTTATCTGAACCAAAATAACCCTGAAAGCACCTGGACTTTTAACTGCCTTAATAAAGTGGAAGTAGAATTCAAGAGTTCTGTAAATAATTCCTCAAGAGGATTTACTTCTAGGGAAACTAAGATTTTATATAATACTCAGAGTTTTCCAGGTGGCATATTTACAGATATGATAAATATTTAAAAAATCACAATAAAGTTCTTTATGCTACATTTGAAAATATAGATAAAATGGGAAATTTTCCAGAAAATAATTACCAAAACTGACTCAAAAAATCGAAGAGCTGTATTAGCCAATAACTATCAAAGAAATTGATAATTAAGTAACCCCTTCTTAAAAGAGACACAAAACTCAGATACTTTCAAAGGCAGCTTTCTTGATTCTTTAGGGAGTAGATAATCTCATATGCTAACTATTTAAGAGAAAAAGTTGCCGACTGTTTAAAACTACTCATTTTATCAGGCTAATAATTTGATGCTAAAACTAATGAGTGACAATATAAAAGACAATTAAAATTAATCTAATAAAATATGGATTAAAAAAACCCTAAAATATTTGATAAATCGATGTATTTTTTTAAAATGTTATTTTATTTTTTGGCTGAGCCCATGGCATGTGGAAGTCCCTAGGCAAGGGACTGAACTCCTGCCACATCCATAACCAGAGCCACAGCAGTGACAACACTGGATCCTTAACCTGCAGATCCTAAATCTTTTTTTTTTTTTTTTTAATTTTGCCTTTTTAGGGCTGTACTTGCGGCATATGGAAGTTTCCAGGCTAGGCAGGGGTCAAATCGTAGCTGTAACTGCTGGCCTACACCACAGCCACAGCAATGTGGGATCCAAGCTGCATCTGTGACCTACACCACAGCTCACGGCAACACCAGATCCTTAACCCACTGAGGGAGGCCAGGGATCCAACCTTCATCCTCATGGATACTAGTCGGATTTGTTACTGCTGAGCCGCGATGGGAACTCTCTAAATCTATGTATTTTTAAAAAGCACAAAACAAAACAATAAGAGTAATAAAATCCTACGTGACCAAGTAAGATTTATTTCAAGAATGAAATGATGGGAGTTCCTGTCGGGTGCAATGGAAACGAATCCGATCAGGAACCATGAGGTTGCGGGTTAGATCCTTGGCCTCACTAAGTAGGTTAAGGATCTAGCGTTGCCATGATCTGTGGTGGAGGTTGCAGACACAGCTCAGATCTGATGTTTCCATGGCTGTGGCCCAGGCCAGCAGCTATAGCTCCAATTTGACCCCTAGCCTGGGAACCTCCATATGCCACAGGTGTGGCCCTAAAAGGCAAAACAAAACAAAACAAAAAAGAATGGTTCACATTAGAAAAGTTTATCGGTGCAATCACAAATAAAGGAAATAAATCTTAGGCTCATTTCAATTAATGCATGAAAAAAACCCAGAAAATTATCAATATACTTAAAAATGATAAAAATCTTTAATTAGGAAGAGAGGAACTTCCTTGACTTAATAAATGGCCTCTATGTTGTTTTAAGAATTTAATTATATTTAAAATATCTAATTATATTTACTGTTAGTTTTCTTATTCAAAAGTGACTGTTAAATGAAGAAAAGTAATTGTTTCCTATACTCTCTACCTGTAATGCCTCTCCTTGAGCCCTTCTCATTCCACTGACTGCTCTTGTCAAGATCACTGATGGCTACTATATCACAAAGTACAAATGTTAATTGTAGGTATTCACAGTAGTTGACCTATCACCATCATGACACATTTGATCACTTGCTCCACCTAAGAACACTTTTCTTCATTTGGCTTCCAGGACACCTCGTTCTCATTGTCTGCCTCCTATTTCTCCTCTCAGTCTCTCTGGCTAGTCCCTATTCAACTCCATGGCTCTTAACATCAAAACACTCTGGAAGTTCCCGCTGTGGCGCAGTGGTTAACGAATCCGACTAGGAACCATGAGGTTGCTGACGTGGAGCCTAAAGTCATATCAGATCATTTGTTCACTTAAACCCCATCCAATGTCTTTCCCATCTTGCTCAGGAAAAAAAAAGTCAAAAATCCTTATAATGCTCTATGAGGTCTGCTAGTACACTCCCATGCCCACCCACTTTGAGCCACACTGGCCTTTTAGATGTTTCTTAAACATGTCCGGCTTACTTCCTCCTCACTTTCCTAGGACTTGCTGTGCCCTATGCCCAAACACCTACTTGAAGCTACTGAGCAAATGTCACTTCAGCTAGGCTTTCCCTGACCACTCCACCAAAATAAAAATTCTCCTTATCCCAACATGGCCTATTTAATCTTTCCTTGTCCTGTTCTGTTTTCATTGTACCTATTGCCTCTGACATACTTTATATTTTACTCACGTATTTATTGTATCTCTCTCCCTCTAACTAGAATGGTAAGCTCCATCAAAGCAGAGATTTTTGTTTTCTTTACCCAGTGGCTAGAACAATGTATATTACGTGTTCAACAAAAAATTGCTGAGTTGAATGCAACACAGACAGCACAAAACATGAAAATTAAAAACTTATTTAACAAAACACATCATACACAAAGTGAAAAGACAGCACAAATATGGAGAAGATATCTACAGCAAAAATAAAAGACAGGAGTTCCCATCGTGGCATAGTGGTTAACAAATCCGACTAGGAACCATGAGGTTGCAGGTTCGATCCCTGGCCTCGCTCAGTGGGTTAAGGATCCAGCATTGCCATGAGCTGTGGTGTAGGTCGCAGACATGGCTCGGATCCCACGTTGCTGTGGCTCTAGTGTAGGCTGGCAGCTACAGCTCCGATTTGACCCCTAGCCTGGGAACCTCCATATGCCACAGGAGTGGCCCAAGAAATGGCAAAAAGACCAAAAATAAATAAATAAATAAAAGACAAAGGACATGTAAAGAACTCTTATGAATCAGTAAGAAATAGACAAATACAATAGGAAAAATGGTCAAAGAACATTAATAAGCAATTTAAGAAGACAAAAACCAATGGGATCAATAAACATAAGAATGATGCTCAATTATTAGTCGAGACAATGAAAATTAAGAACAATGACGTATTTATCCATCAGAAGGGCAAAAGGGAAAATGTTTGATGATATCAAGTGTTATTCAAGATACAGAGATAGAATTTTTATTTTTCTCTCAAGTGTAAGATACTTCTATCAATTTAGAAATTAATTTGACAAGAAACATTAGAATGTGAATACCATTAGGAATTCCAATTCTAGATACAGACTCTAGAGAAAGATAAGCACACATGGATAAGGAGATACATACAAGATTGTGCTAAACAGCTTTTTTTTTTTTTTTTTGGTCTCTCTGGAAATTGGAAACAACCTATGTGCTTGTCCAAAGAAAATGAACTGTGGTATATCATAAAATAGAATGCTATACAGTAGTTTTAATACATGGACCACAGATACATGTATTAATGAGGAATCTCAAAATAATGTGCAAAAAAGCAAGTTATACAATTATATGTACATTATTTACATAACGTGGAAAAATACGCAAAACAATATTATGCATCATCTGTGACTATAAATACATGTGCTAAAAATTTACATAAAAACACATGGAAAGAGCTTAAGGATAATGATCACTACTGAGGAGGCAGGGAAGGTGACATGATCAGGGAAAGATACAGGAATCTTCAAATACATCTGTACTTTTTTTTTTTGGCTAAGAAAAAAAGTCACATTGAGTACTAAGTACATGGGTATTTGCTACAGTATTCCCACTAGCTTTGTATATATTTGTAATGATTTATAATAAAAGGTATTAAAAAGAAATGTAACATGAATCAGGTTACCTGAAGGCTGGTTCTGACTCTACTCATCTTTTTAATCAATCTTGGGCTTGGTGACTTCAGTTTTTCATTTGTAAAGGACTCACACACTTCTTGATTTCAAAACTTACTAGAAAGCTAGGACAATTATTGTGCTAGGACAATTAAAATGGTATTGGCCCAAGGATAGTCATACAAATTAAAAGGACAGAACTGAAACAAACCCTTACATTTACAGTTAGCAGATTTTTGATAAGGGTGCTAAGACAATTCAATGGGAAAAGAACAGTCTTTTGAACAAATGGTGCTTGGCTAACTGGATATCCACAAACAAAAGAATGAAGTCAAACCCCAACCCCTAACAGCACATACAAAAATAGACCAAGGAACTAAAGAGAGATCTCAGACTGAATGATTTCAATGGTCTTTCTTCAAGTAATAATTTATGGTTATATGAAAAGAAAAAAATCAATCATTAAACTATTATCTCACACCTCAAACATTTACTGCTTATCTACTAACGTGATAATCATTAATGCATTATATGTTGGGCACCTAGAGATGTATATTATAAAATTCGTGGAGTTCCCATTGTGGCTCAGTGGTTAACGAATCTGACTAGGAACCATGAGGTTGTGGGTTCGATCCCTGGCCTTGCTCAGTGGGTTAAGGATCCAGTGTTGCCGTGAGCTATGGTGTAGGCTACAGATGCAGCTTGGATTCTGTGTTGCTGTGGCTCTGGCGCAGGCCAGTGGCTACAGCTCTGATTGGACCCCTAGCCTGGGAACCTCCATATGCCTTGGGAGGCAAAAAGACAAAATAAATAAATAAATAAATTAAATTCTTGTCTTTAGGGACTTCCTAATTTAATGGAAAGAGACAAAAAATTTAAATAACTATAACTATATAACAATAGCTTGGAGGTAAATATACTCAGGGCTCTTATGGCTTCAACTATTACCTGTATATGGACCATTCTTCCCAACTTCCAGACTCATATATCCATTTATTAAAATCTCCACTTAGATATTCCTGCTGTGGCACGTGGGTTAAGAATCTGAATGCATTGGCTTGGGATGCTGTAGAGGTGTGAGTGCAATCCCTGACCCAGGAACTTCCATATGTTGTAGGTGCAGCCATGAAAAACATTAAATTAAAAAAAAAAAAGAGGAGTTCCCATTGTAGCTCAATGGTAATGAACCCATCCAGTATCCATAAGGATGTGGGTTTGATCCCTGGCCTCGCTCAGTGGATCAAGGATCATGTTGCCATGAGCTGTGGTGTAGGCTGCAGATTAAGCTTGGCTCTGGCATTGCTGTGGCTGTGGCACAGGCCAACAGATGCAACTTTGATTCCTCCCCTAGCCTGGTAACTTCCATATGCTGCAGGTGCAGCCCTAAAAAGCAAAGATAAATAAATTTAAAAAATTAGAAAATAATAAAATCTCCACCTTAGCAGTGAGTTCTATTTACTCCTCCTCCTCTCTGACCCTTAACAGATGAGTAATGGTAAGGCTATACTTGTGACTATCTCAAACACAAAGATGATCTAGGTGTGTTTTCAAATATGATTTTGATAAATTAACATGATGTCTATCTCAGTAAGGGGGATACCACCCTAGAATCAAATATGGTAAGAATCTGGAGCAAAACATCTACTAAGTGGGATAAACAAAGATCACAGTAGCTTTGTTTCAATTTAGGTCACATTTTGCCAAAAACAAAAGATTAAAAAACTTTTGTAAGGGGCTTTTGGATTATCACTCTATATTCCCTATTACTCTACTAAAAGGCCCCAAATAAAATGTGATCATTCTGTAACTGAATAATCTGATGCTACCAGAAAACTGAGCTCATCAATGAATTCAGTAAAGTTGCAGGATACAAAAGTAATACACAGAAATCTCTCGCATCTCTATATACTAACAATGAAAGATCAGAAAGAGAAATTAACAATCCCACTTACCGTCGCAAAGAACAAAATATCTAGGAATAAGCCTAAAGATACAAAAGACCTGCACTCTGAAAACTGTAAGATGCTGATGAAAGAAATAAGAGATGACACGAACAGATGGAAATATATACCAAGTTCTTGGATTGGAAGACTCAATACTGTCAAAATGACTGTACTACCCAAGGCAATCTACAGATTCAATGCAAACTCCATTAAATTACCAATGGCATTTTTCACAGAAACAGAACAAAAGATTTTAACATTTGTATGGGAGTACAAATGACTCCGAATAGCCAAAGCAGTCCTGAGAAAGAAGAACAGTGCTAAAGGAATCAGGTTCCCAACTTCAGACTATACAATGAAGCTACTGTTATCAAAACAGTATGCTACTGGCACAAAAAAAGAAATACAGACTAATGGAACAGGAATAGAAAGAAACCCTGCACATGTGGTCAATTAATCTATGACAAAGGAGGAAAGAAAATATAATGGAGAAAAGACAGGAGTTCCCGTGGTGGCGCAGTGGTTAACGAATCCGACTAGGAACCATGAGGTTGCGGGTTCGGTCCCTGCCCTTGCTCAGTGGGTTGACGATCCGGCGTTGCCGTGAGCTGTGGTGTAGGTTGCAGATGCGGCTCGGCTCCCGCGTTGCTGTGGCTCTGGCGTAGGCCGGTGGCTACAGCTCCGATTCGACCCCTGGCCTGGGAACCTCCATATGCCGTGGGAGCGGCCCAAGAAATAGCAACAACAACAACAACAACAACAAAAAAAGACAAAAGAAAAAAGACAAAAAAAAAAAAAAGACAATCTCTCCAATAAATAGTGCTGAGAAAACTGGACAGCTACATGTAAAAGAATGAACTTTGGAGGCAGGATCAAGATGGTGGAGGAATACAACGTGGCCCTAACCTTCTCCCACAAACACATCAGAAAAAAACCCCATCTACACACTGAATGATTCACACAGAACGTCTACGAAATGTTGGCAGAAGACCTCAGACTTCCAAAAAGAGCAAGAAACCCTATGCATAACTGAGTAGAACAAAAGGAAAAAAGAGAGAAGAGAAAAAAAAATCAGGATGGGACCAGCACTCCTGAGAGGAAGCTGTCAAAGAAGAAAGGAATCTGTACCCCAGAAGGTCACCTAACTGATGGAGAGATCAGTTGGAATGGAGGTGGAGCCTCAGAGCCTTACAGAAAAGTGCAACAGTCAGTCTGAGGAGGGCAAATCAGAGAGAGAGAGAGAGAGAGAGAGAGAGCCGCAGAGACCACTGGTACAACCCTACCATCAATGCCTAAGACATTAGGGTGATGGCTGGGCACTAAGACTCAGGCTTTGGAGGTCACTTCTCAGGAGATGACTAGGGTTGGTTGTGTAGAAACAGCCTGAAGGGGCTAGGGAGCGGTGTGCCACAGCAAAAGGAGAAGGCCTAGGCCCTGCAGAGAAGTAAGGCACTGCTGCTGGGGAGTGCAAGAGGAGCGGGGGTGGGATGACCATAAGAACTCCTTTCTTTGTGCATCTGAGGGCTCTGGTGGTGGGGTGTCTCTTGTGTAGGCTACAGGGGCAGGTACAAACTGCCATGGCCATTTTGGACTCCAGAGGTGGGTGAGGCTTACTACCACTAAGAGTCTCAGTGACTGCTGTGGAGGGTCCTGAAACTGAGTGCCACCTGTTGCCTGTACCTCCCTGGGAACTTGCCCACCTGACTTTGCTACTGCCAAAGGCTCTGGGCACTGCCCCCACCTCTGTGAAGGTCACTGCCACTGCCAAGGGCCCTGCAACCAGGTTCTGCCTTCAGGCACCATCCACTGCCCCAACCTTCCTAGAAGCACAGGCAAGCTTACCCATCACACCTTCCTATTAAAGGGACACCAGCCTGCACACACTAAGAAAGGAAACAGCAAGCATCTAAAGCAAAAGGAGCCCTCATACCAAAACAAAACAAAAAAACAAAAATGCAGGCCCTAACAAGCAATGCAGGGACAATCCTGCATGTGAATAGCTCTCCAACACTACAGTAGATAATTTTTTTTTTGTCTTTTTATGGCCGCACTCATGGCATACGGTTCCCAGGCTGGGGTTGAATCAGAGCTGTAGCTGTAGCCTACACCACAGCCACAGCCATGCAGGATCCAAGCCGTGTCTGCGACCTACACCACAGCCCACGGCAACACCGGATCCTTAACCCACTGAGGGAGGCCAGGGATTGAACCTGCATCCTCATGGATGCTATTCAGATTCATTTCCGTTGACCAACAACAGGAACTTTAGTACATAATTATTTTCCCTAAACTTACAGAATTAAAAAAAAAAAAAAAAAAAAGAAGCAAAATGAAGCACAGGAACCATTCCCAATTAAAAGAACAGGAGAATTCCCCTGAAGAAGCAAACAATGAAATGGACCTGTGCAGTCAAACAGATACTGAGTTCAAAAGGCAGATAATGAAAATACTGAAGAAATTAATAACGGATACCAACAACAATGCAGATTACTTTAAAAAGGAACTAAGAACAAGCCAAGAAAAAGTAGAAAATTCATTTGCAGAGATGTAAGCTGAGTTAAAGGCATTGAACAGCAGAATGAATAATGCACAGGAGTGAATAAGTGACTTGGAAGAGAGACAAATGGAAATCACCCAATCAAGACAACAGACAGAAAACCAAATAAAAGAGAAAGCAATAAGAGATCTATGGGATAATATAAAGTGTGCCAATCTATGCATAATATGGATTCCAGAAGGAGAAGAAAAAGGGGATTGAAAATATATTTGAAGACACTACAACTGAAAAGAAAGAAACAGATATCCAGATATAGGAAGTCCAGAGGGCCTCAAACAAGTTGAACCCTAACAGACCTACAGCAAGACAAATTATGATAAAAATGGCAAAAGTTAAAGCTAAGGAGAGGATTCCAAAGAAAGCGAGAGAAAAACAAAGAGTTAATTACAAAGAAATCTCCATAGGCTATCAGCTGCTATCTCTACAGAAACACTACTGGCCAGAAGAGACTGGCAAGATATAGCCAAAGTTCTAAAAGAGAAAAATCTGCAGCCTTGACTACTCTACCCAGGAAGATTATCATTTAAAACAGGAGAAATAAAGAATTTCTCAAACAAAAACTAAAAGAATACAGCAAATACTAAACCCATTCTGAAAAGAAATATTTTAAGGTCTCCTCTAAAGAGGAAAGAAGTAAGAAGATACAGGATGGAGAAAATCAAAACTGGAACATAACCACTTAAGCAAGGATATAGATGAAAAAGAAAAAGAAAAAAAAAACTATTTGTGAAAGTGATGATAAATACAAGGAGCAGCAAAAGAATAAACATGAAGATGTAAGAAAGGACATCAAAATCATAAAATGTGGAGAAAGAGAGTAAGAAAATCTAGACTATTTGAAAGAATGTGTTTGAGCCTATATGACTGTTAGTTTAAAGCCAGCAAATACAGAAATGGGTTAATGTACCTGAAAAGCAGCAGGGCAAGCACAAATCAAAAACCAAGAAGAGAACATTAGCATAAGATAAAAGGAAATCATCCAACCAAAAAAAAAAAAAAAGGAGAAAAATAAATGAAGGAGAAACATAGAATCAACTAGAAAACAGAGTTTAAAATGGCAATAAATAGATATTTACCAATAATTACCTTAAATGTCAATGAACTGAATGCTCCATTCAAAAGACTTAGCGGCAGACTGGCTACAATATGCTGCCTACAAGAGACCCACCTTAGGGCTAAGGACACATAAACTAAAAGTGAGGGGATGGAAAAAGATATTTCACGTGAATGGAACTACCAGGAAAGCCAGAGTTGCAATGCTCATATCAGACAAAATAAACTTTAAAATAAAGGCCAGGAGTTCCCATTATGGCTCAGCAGTAATGAACCTGACTAGTTTCCATGAGAAATGCAGGTTTGAAATGCAGGTTTGATCCCTGGCCTCACTTAGTAGGTCAAGGATCTGGCATTGCCATTAGCTATGGTGCAGATTGCAGACACGACTCAGATCCTGCATTGCTGTGGCTGTGGCAGAGGCCAGCAGCTGCAGCTCTGATTTGACCCCTAGCCTGGGACCTTCCACATGCTGTGGGTAGGGCCCTAAAAAAAATAAATAAAACAAAGACCATAAAGAAAGATAAAGAACATCACTTAATGATAAAAGGATCAATTCAAGAAGAGAATACTATACTTGTCAATTATACATGCCCCTAAAATAGGAGCACCCAAATACATACAACAAATACTAAGAGACATAAAGGAGAAACTGATGGGAATACAATAATAGTAGGAGACTTTAATACTTAAGTCAATAGACAGATATTCCAGACAGAAAATCAATAAGGAAACAGAGATCCTAAATGACACAACAGAATAATTAGACCTGATATTTTCAGTACATTACATTCAAAAAGAGCATTATATACATTCTTTTCAAGTGCACATAGAGAACATTCTCTAGGACTGACCACATACTAGGACACAAGACTCAAGCTGACAAATTTAAGAATATAGAAATTATTCCAAGTATTTTCTCTGACCACAATGGCATGAAACTAGAAACTGACCATAGAAAAGAAATGGGAAAAACTGACTACATGGAGACTAAACAACATGCTACTAAAATGCGAATGGGTCAACAAGGAAATAAAAAGAGAGATTAAAAAATACCTTGAGACAAACAACAATGAAAACACAACCATACAAACTCTATGGGATGCCACAAAAGCAGCTCTTAGAGGGAAGTTTGTAGCAACAGACGCCTTCCTCAAAAAATTATAAAAATCTCAAATCAACAATTAACCTACCACCTAAAAGAATTAGAAAAAGAAGAATAAAACCTAAAGTTAGCAGAAGTCAATAGATATTTAAAAAGCAATAGAAAAAAAATCAATAAAATCAAGAGCTGGTTCTCCAAAGGGTCAACAAAATTGACAACCCCATGGCCAGACTCACCAAGAAGAAAATTTGAGAGAGAATCAAAAATGAAATGAAAAAGAAGAAATCTCAACTGAAATACAAAAACCGTAAGTGAATATCCTGAATAATTATATGGTAACTAATCTGATAACACAAGAAATAGACAACTTTTAAGAAACATACAGCCCACCAAAACTCAATCAAGAAGAAACAGGTCTTTTTTCTTTTGCTTTTTAGGGTCACACCTGCAGCATATGGAAGTTCCCAGGCTAGGGGTCAAATCAGAGCTACAGCTGCTGGCCTACGCCACAGCAACACAAGATCTGAGCTGCATCTGCAGCCTATACCACAGCTCACACCAACACTAGATCCTCGGCCCACTGAGCAAGATTAGGGATTGAACCCCCCATCCTCATGGATAGTAATCAGATTTGTTTCTGCTGCACCACAAGGGGAACTCCTGAAACAGGTCATTTGAACAGACTGATCACTAGGAATGATATTGAATATGTAATAATAATTAAAAAAAAAAACTCCCTACAAACCAAAGTCTAGGATTTTTGTTGTGAACATGGCTTCAGAGGCAAATTCTACCAAACATACAAAGAACTTATACCCATCCTTCTTAAACTCTTCCAAAAGACTGAAGAAGGAATACTCCCAAAGACATTCTATGAAGCTACCATCACCCTAATACCAAAACCAAAGACACTATCAAAAAAGAAAATTATAGGCCATTGTCTTTGGTAAATATAGATGCAAAAATTCTCAACAAAATACCAGCAAACTGAATCCATAAAAAAAACCCACAGAATACTAGCAAACTGAATCCATAAAAACTGAAACACATAAAAAAAGATCATACATCACAACAAAGTGGGATTTATTCCAAGTTCACAAGGATGGTTCAACATATGCAAATCAATCAATGTAATACACCCCACTGACACAAGAAAAGTTAAAAACTACATGATCATCTCAACAGGTACTATTTGGCAAAATTTAACATCCATTTATCCATTCTTACCAAAGTGGTTATAGAGGGAACGTATCAACCTAATAAAAGCCATTTATTACAAACCCACAGACAATATAATACTCACAGGAGAAAAACTGAAAGCCTTCCTGCTTGATCTGGAACAGAACAAAGATACCCACTCTATTTTTATTCAACATAGTATTGGAAGTCCTAGCCACAACAATCAGACAAAGAAAAAAAAAAAGAAGAAGAAAGAAAAGCATCCAGATTGTGAGAGAAGAGGTAATATTGTCACCATGTGCAGATGACATACTATATATAGAAAACCTTAAGGACCCCACATAAAAACTACTTACTGGAAGTGACTAATGAGTTCAGTAAAGTAGCAGGACACAAGATTTAACATCTAGAATCAATTGCAATTCTCTGTACTAACAAATATTAGAAAAACAATATAAAAAAAAAGTATATTTTAAAACTGCACCCCTCCCCCCAAAATACACAGTAACAAACCTGACCAAGGAAGTGAAAGAACCACAAAACATTAATAAGGAAATTAAGGAGGATTCAAAGAAATGGAAATGCTCCTGGATTGGAAAAATTAACATTGTTAAAATGGAAATACCATCCAAAGCAGTCTACAGATTTACTCTCATCCCTATCAAATGACCCATGACATTTTTCACAGAACTAGTAATCCAAAAATTTATATGGAACCATGAAAGACCCAGAATTGCCAAAACAATCCTGAGGAAAAAGAACAAAAGCAAAAGGCATAAATCTCCCAGGCTTCAGACAATACTACAAAGCTACAGTCATCAAGACAGTGTGTACCACCACACAAACAGATAGGGGTCAATGAACAGAGAACCCAGAAATAAATCCAGGCACATATGGTTAATTAATCTTTGACAAAGGAGGCAAAAATATAAAATGGGAAAAAGACAATCTCTTCACAGCAAGCGGTGCTGGGAAACCTGGACAGCTGCACGTAAACCAATGAAACTAGTATACAACCTCACACCATGCACAAAAATAAACTCAAAATGGCTTAAACACTTAAGTGTAAGACATGACACCATAAAACTCTTAGAAGAGAACATAGGCAAAACATTCTCTGACACAAATTGCAAAAAGTCAGTCTCCCAACGCAATAAAAACAAAATAAATGGGACCTAATCAAACTTTCAAGCTTTTGCAAACCAAGAAAATCAACACCCCCCCCCCCCCGCCAAAAAAAAAGCCTGAAAAGATCATCTATGGAATGGGAGAAAATAGTTGCAAACAATTCAACTCACAAGGGCTCAATCTCCAAAATATACAAACAAGTCAATAAAACCCAAAAAACCTAAATAAAAAATGGGCAGAAGATCTAAATAGACACATCTCTAAAGACATATGAATGGCCAGTAGGCATATGAAAAATCCTCAACATCCTTATTAATTAGTGAAATGCAAATCAAAATTACAACAAGGTACCCCCTCACAAGGGTCAGAATGGCCATCATTAAGCTTACAAACCGCAAATGCTGGAGATCATGTGGAGAAAACGGAATCTCCCTACACTGTAGGTGAGACTGTAAATTGGTGTAACAACTATGGAAAACAGTACAGAGGTTCCTCGGAAAACTATAAATAGAATTTCTATATTGTCGGGAGCCATGTTTCTACAATCTTTTTTTAGCCTCTCTGCTTCTATTTTCTATGCTGAAAACTCCATCTTGTCCTGCTTTACTTTACTCTATATTCCTGCTTGAAAAAGAGTCGCAGTGCTGGTAAATAACTTCAGCTTAAGAACGAAGACCTAGGAGTTCCCGTCGTGGCGCAGTGGTTAACGAATCCGACTAGGAACCATGAGGTTGCGGGTTCGGTCCCTGCCCTTGCTCAGTGGGTTGACGATCCGGCGTTGCCGTGAGCTGTGGTGTAGGTTGCAGACGCGGCTCGGCTCCCGAGTTGCTGTGGCTCTGGCGTAGGCCGGTGGCTGCAGCTCCGATGAGACCCCTAGCCTGGGAACCTCCATATGCCGAGGGAGTGGCCCAAGAAATAGCAACAACAACAACAAAGACAAAAAAAAAAAAAAAAAAAGAAATGAACAGTAAGAACGAAGACCTAAAGGCCTAAGTTATTCAGCTGAATAACGACATAATGCATTGGTCTAGGCACGCCATTTGCACATGATAAGTCCTGTAAAAATAAGAGA
This sequence comes from Phacochoerus africanus, assembly GCF_016906955.1. NCBI lineage: Eukaryota > Metazoa > Chordata > Mammalia > Artiodactyla > Suidae > Phacochoerus > Phacochoerus africanus. The sequence goes on along the minus strand of NC_062548.1, from coordinate 100,630,780 downwards.
AAGAGGAGCCTCAAGGTCCCAGGGGGTTTATGAGGGGTCATTAGCGGGATATGAATCAGCAAGGAGAACTAGGCACGCCTGATTCTCTAGATGCTATGCATAGACAGCTGATGCCAAGCTTCCTCAGTGCTAATGATTGTTAAATGCCTAAAGGTCAGAGTAAAAGCTTAACCAGCTCCAAGCTATGTGACTTTTAAAATAATAAAAAACCTATATCCTGCACCTACAATCCCCTCCTCACTTGACATAATCCTAAAGAGCACAATAAAAGCAGTGTGATTTCTTGAGGTGGTGCTCTTGGTCCCTGAGAGCTTGAGTTCCCCGGTTCCCACCTTTGATTAAGATAAATGTCTCTGTGTCTTGTTTTATATTAACCTTTTCCTAAGTTTCACAGCACCCATTCTTCAGCCCTTACCTGCTGAGCTGGTCTTGGCACTATATGATCCAGCCATCCCACTCCTGGGCATCTATCTGGACAAAACTATAATTCAAAAAGATAGTGCACCCATATGCTCATAGCAGCACTATTCACAATAGACAAGACAAGGAAGCAACCTAAATGCCCACTGACAGACGAACGGATTAAGATGCTGTGGTACATATATACAATGAAATACTACTCAGCCATAAAAAGGAACAAAATAATGCCAACTGCAGCAACGTGGATGGACCTAAGGATTATCATCCTAAGTGAAGTAAGTGAAAGACAAATATCATATTACTAATACATGGAGTCTAAAAAAAATGATACAAATGAACTTATTTACAAAACAGAAAAAGACTCACATTTTGAAGTCAAACTTATGGTTACCAAAGGGGATGGGGACCTCCTGTATAGCACTTGGAACTCTACCAAATATTCTGTGATTAACATACTGGAAAAGAATCTGAAAAAAGAACGGATATGTGTATGCGAATAACTGTTTCCCTTTATTGTTGTATGGCTGAAATTATCACAACTTTGTAAATTAACTACACTTCAATAAAACTTTAAAGGAAAAAAAATTTGATTCTACCTCTTTAATCTCCCCTCTATACTTTTCTCTATTTTTACAGCTATAGCCTTAGTTTAGGCCCATCTCCTTTCATCTTCTCTACAAGACTTTCTACTTCCAATCTATCTTTTGCAATTTTCTCAGTTATTCTTCTAAAATGCAAATCTGATTGCATCTACACTTTTCAATTATTTTCAGGATGCAGTTCAAACAGCTCACAAGATTGACACAAATGCCTATACACAATTTGGGCCCTTCTTACTTCTTTTGGTTCATCTCTGACCATTTTGGCTACACTACTTGTAGTGACTGCTCTCTCTCAATCTGGAGCTTTTACACACGTTGCTCCTCCTGCCTGCCATTACCTTAACTACACTCTCAGTCCTTTCTTTTTTGTATAGCTCAATCTTTTATTTTGGGACTTGGGTTCAAGAATTATACTCCAACTCACAGACTGGAATTTACAAAATTTTTATAAAATAGATGTAGGTCCCTAGTATGGGGACAGACAGTCACTTGACAGTATTTACTACTATGTCTTGCACTGTCTGGGAAGCACTACTCAACAGAGACATGGGCTCTGCCCTTATGTAGTCTAACACTACGGCTAAGAAGAAAAACCAAAAAAAAAAAAAAGGTAATAATAGTAACACAGTAGGAAGGAAACAAGGCTAAGGTGAAAAATAAAACAAAGATCAGTTACTTTGATTACCACAGTCAGAGATGGCCTTTCTCGGGGGGTAACATTTAATTAAGACCTAAAAAAGAAGGAGACCAGGTAGGTGAGAATGGGACCTGGGAATAGAATGTAAGATGGAAGGGAAAAAGTTCTGTTCTTTGATCTAGGTGATGACCTTTGCGACTTGCCCAAAGTGAACAGAGGCAAAGTGGCAAGAAATGAGATAGGGGCTAGATCTTGCAGTGCCTTGGGGAACATGATGAGGAAAATGGAGTTTATGTAAGTTCTGGAAGGGTTTTAAGCTGAGGAGTGACATGATCTAGTTTGTATTTTAAGATCACTTCCAATTATATGGACAATGGGTTGGAAGGGAAGAAGGTAAGCAAGGAACCTGGTCAGGTGGCTTCATTGGTGCTCCAGGCAAAAGATGACTGAATGATGATGCCAGAGGTGAAGAAATACGTACAGATTCAAAACATATTTTGGAGGTTAATGCAATGCACTTTTGAAAGCATGTCAGACATGATGGTATTCATGATTTAGGGTATATGAATATTTTACGAGAAAGACTATAACTAGCACATTAGACTGACGACTTACATTCCTTGGGATGAGACAAGTTGGTTAAATTAAAATAATTAAGTAAACAATGGCCTAGGTGGTATGACGATATGGTAAAAATCACGAAGCTAGTTTGGTATACACTGTGAATGGATGCGATGGCAGGGTAAAGGAACAGGAAGACTAAAATATGTTTTCCCGGGTTCTGGCTCAAACAACTGAGAGAAATGAGATAAAGAAGAGCTGAGTCAGGGCTGGGAGACTTAAAAGTTCAACTGGATAGTTTGAGAAGTCAGTAAGATGTCTAACTGGAGATTAATTCTGTGCAGCTCAGAGTGGAGTCTGGGATGAAGATAATACTGCTATAGCAGTAAGTCTATGGAAATGAATTCAATTACTTAGGAAGAAATTAAACAGCAAAAAGCAGCAGGACTAAGTCTTGAGAAAATCCGAAATGTAGAAGTCACATGGAAGAAAAGTTAGAAAAGGAGACCGAGAAGCATTAGTTTGTAAGGCAGGAGGAAAACCAGGAAAACTTGGAGTCTAGAGGCCAAAGAAGAGAAGAGTGTTTCAAGGAGGGGATGGTCAAGCATGCCCAATCTGCTGAGAGAGCCTCTAAGAGGAGGAAGGGGAAGTGCCTCCTGGGTGAAATAGGTTACACCTTTGGTGACACTGACAGAGGTTTTAATCTGGGGTGGAGCCATACTCCAGCAGGTGAAAGGGTAAATGGAATGTGGAGTAAAAAAACAATAATGAAGTGGTACCTATAATGCAGTCCCACTCCATGAACCATTATAAAAAAAAAAAGGGGGACTACAATTTTTTTCTTTCTGGCTTTTTTGACTTTTCCTTCTTTCTTGACAATGTTTTGAACCTGTCAGAACCAGTGATTCCTATGAATCAGAGCTCATTACTGCCAGTGAAAGAGATATCTGCCAACCTAGCTATCTTAGACTACTATGAGAACTGCTAACATATATTGAGAAAGAGTCAAAGGACAAACGTTTAACCTTTTCTTCCTTTTCTGGTCTATTTTTTGCATCTCATTCAAATTATCATGATCGAAGATTTCAGGAATTATTTTGGTAGGCAGAGCAGAACAGGATGATATGGAAGATAGAGAGATATGGCAGCTGGTTTGATGCTAGTCTTTGAATATTACCAGCTGGTGCATGAGTGTAATGGAATAAGTTCATTTTGTCATCTGACTAATGTAAAATGGAAAGTCAAGGTATCTCCCAGCAAGAACTTCAGAGCTGAATGAATTCCATGAGGTTTAGATCAACATTTGATCATCAACTGTGTCTAGTCCCTAAATGAAGGACCACTGTCACTGGCAGGATGGGGAATTTCTGAATCAGCTGAGGAACTTCAAACAAAACAAAAAACAGATCCCTAAGCCTCAGCCATTAGAGATTCTGATCCAGAAGATGTGGGGTGAGACCCAGGAATCTGCGTTTCTAAAAAGCTCTGATACACAGCCAGGTTGCAGAAGTTGGTACTAGAGAGTCCCAAACATATAGATAATTTGTTGGTAAGGTAACAAGGAAGAAAGATAAAATAATGAAATGTTAGCACTCGGAGGACCTTTAGAGAACACTAGGTTAAAAACCTCCCCTCATCCCCTCCAGTCAAAAAGATTAGAGTCCTGAATGATTCACAGACACACCAGTTATGGCTAGATCTCTTGCTTTCTGGCATTTCTATTTCACAGGCTGTCCCCTCTTACTCTTGGTTATCTAAATAGGTTTTTAAGCAAGTACATTTCATCTAAAGGCATTGCGCTTTTCTACTTTATTGTTCCCATAAGAGTAGACAAAGTTGAACTGAGGGGATGCTTACTTAAATGTGCATTCCTGTCTACAGGTCTCTTCACCATTTCGTCAGGTCCCAGTGAACGCAAAGGACAGAGACCAGTTTTTAGATCCTATCATTTCTCACAGAAGGAATGGTTGATACATGACATGTGAAAGCAGGACCACTTTATCAAGTGAGAGTTATTAAAAGAGCTCCATTTCTAGGAGTGACAGAATCAAGTTAAAGTTTCTAGGTGATAAGAATCTTTGAAAGGGAACTGAAGAGTAGGGACAAATGGAAGGAAAAAATAGTCAACCTCCTGCACAGGATGTGAGCTAATCTCACAGCTGTCACTTGATGCTAATTCCTGCCTACTATTTATAAACTAAGACTTAAGATGAAAGTACAAGATGCCAAAATGTTCTAAACACAATGCAAAGTAAAAAGATCTAAAGGTCTAAAACGTATCTGATATGTAAATTTAAAAATTTTTTTCTTTCTAAAGTAGGACGTGTGCAAATACACACATACACAAAAGGCAAAAAGGAAATAAAATGGAGACATAAAAAAATGTCCAAAAAAAGAAAGTGCTAGACTAAGCTAAGATGCTAAAACAAGAAAAATAATTTGAAAGACTAAAATGTAAAGAGTAAAAGTCTAGGACTAACAGATAAAAAATTTAAATCAAACCACCAGCTGCCCCCAAGCTCCCACAACAAATATGTATGAGCTAAGGAAAGAGAAACATTTAAATAACAATAAAAAAAACAGAATTGAGAAAAATACGATTGAAAAAAATCATTTTTAGAAACACAAGAAGCTGCTCAAGTGTCTATCAACATATGACTAGAGAAATAAAATGCAGTATATACACACAATGGAATAGGATTCAGCAAGGAAAAGTCCCCAAATTTCCAATATATGCTACAATATGGATGAATCTTGAAATCACTATGCTAAGGGAAATAAGGCAGACCCAAAAGGATAAATATCATATAATTCAACCTATATGAATTATCTAGAATAGGCAAATTCAGAGAGACAATGAATTCATATTCATAGATAGAAAGTAGATTAAAGGTTTCCAAGAGCTCTGGAAAGGCAGGAGTGGGAAGTTCTTGCTCAATGGATGGGTGTTTTTTTTTTCTTTTTTTGTCTTTTGTTGTTGTTGTTGTTGCTATTTCTTGGGCCACTCCCATGGCATGTGGAGGTTCCCAGGCTAGGGGTCGAATCGGAGCTGTAGCCACCGGCCTACGCCAGAGCCACAGCAACTCGGGAGCCGAGCCGCGTCTGCAACCTACACCACAGCTCACGGCAACGCCGGATCGTCAACCCACTGAGCAAGGGCAGGGACCGAACCCGCAACCTCATGGTTCCTAGTCGGATTCGTGAACCACTGTGCCACGACGGGAACTCCTTTTTTTTTTTTTTTTTGGGTCAGGTGATGACAGGGAAAATAGTGGTGACAGCTGTCCAATATTGTGAATGTAATTAATGCCATTGAATTACACATTTAAAAATGGTTAAAAATCAGCAGAAATTGGCACAGTGTAAATCAACCATACAGTCATAAAAAACTAATCTTCGAAAAAGTTAAAGTGGCAAATTTTGTTATATATTATACAACAATAAAAATAAAGTCAAAATGAAGTAAAAATATTGTGTGGAACAATTAAAACCACAAATTAAAATATTATAATAAAAACATATGCTAAAATATTGCAAGACTATCACTCCCACATCCAATTTAAGGAATGTAAGAAACATAGCAAATATAAGGGTAGAGGAGGTGCATCAAAGAGGCAGCATCATAAACAATTTAATCCCAAATAATTAGGATGAGCATGTAATTTACCATCCTAATCAAGACACTTCTGAGAGGAAATGGGACACTATTAATAATTACACATTACACAGGGACAACAGGTGTGAACTGAGACTGTCTGAGGCAACCTAGAATACATGGTCATTCTACATATAAGGGCACTAGGTCCTCAAGGTTGAGGTCATGCTCACAGCCTGGGATATGGCCAGTGTACAATGGTCTGAAAGCATCTTCCTAAAGGACACAAGTGGTCAAAAATGCAAATCTTTTTTTTTACAGAGATGTATCACAATTACATGGTCTTTACTGAAGTTTACTAATTTGGGATTCATAAAACAATCAGCATATTATTAGATTTTACTAAGCGCTATTACGATAGTCTAGGAATTTTAGAATGGTGAATTATACTTTGAACTGCACTGCTAGGCACAATAAAGAATTCCTGGAGTTCCCATCATGGCTCAGCCGTGACAAAATCAGACTAGCATCCAGGAGGGCTGGGGTTTGATCCCTGGCCTCACTCAGTGGGTTAAGGATCCAGCATTGCTGGGGCTGTGGTGTAGGCCGGCAGCTACAGGTCCAATTCAACCCCTAGCCTGGAAACTTCCATGTGCCAAGGGTGTGGCCCTAAAAAGAAGGAAAAAAAAAAAAAGAATTCCTAAGGTGAATCATTTTCGATAAATCTATTTATATTTGTTACCTTAGAGCTCTATAAACACGTATTACATATATTCTTTTATACTTACATATGATTACAGGCAATTGAGCCTAACACTTAAAAATCAAACAAGAACTACTGAGAAAATTAGTAACTGATATCCGATTCATTATTTTTAAACTAAAATTAATCTTAATGGCCTACAAATAGGATAACTTAAACAGTCCATACCTTACATGAGAAGCTCCGACTTGGGATGTTTCTTGCTAACTCTGATATCCTGGGTTTATTCTGCAGACACTTGGTTAGGTGATATTTTTTCAATTTTATTTTATTGTAATAATGATTCGCGAAGTTACAGTGATTCAAGTGCTGTTTCTGCATGCATTTCCCAAGGTGAGGAATACTATATTTCAAAGCTTGGAAAAATAATTTGCTCTTCTGCCGCATGATATCAAAGTCCTTGGTTTATGCTCCCTTTGGGACTGCCAGCACATGAATGATTTCCTAGGAATGCTTACACAGTAGTGGGTTCTCAGAGTATCTAAAATCTGCAGTTCTTTTCCTCTGCCATTGGGGTCATGAACCCCTCAGGTTATGAATAACTACAGACAGCTGATAACTCTGGTTAAAAATATCTGAAAACTCATGTAAGTTAAAGTTTCATTCAAATCATACTTCTTGGCAGATGTGACTTAGAGGTCTTATTTGTAAAGTCGATCCTATCAGGCTCAAACTATGCAGCACTGATTCTGGTACACACATGGACAAACTAAAAAAAAAAAAAAAGGCAGAAAACAAAAAAAAAACAAAATAAAAACTTGCAAACAAGTACACAGACTTAATAGAGGCATCTCAGTAATTCTGAGGGTTTTAAAAGGCAAATTAGCTTTGATTTTATGTAACTCAGAACTTATCTTTGGTATGTATATGGAGAATAAACCAGAAAAGCATAATTACTTAAAAAGGTAGAGGAGAAGGTGTTAGTATTTACTGAGTATTTGCTACGTGCCAGATGTGTTTATATACTTTGTCCAATTTAAACGTCATAGAAACCTAACAGAATAGCTATAATAGTGTTGATTTTACAGGTGAGCAAACTGTGGCTCAGGGAGGTTTAAGTAACTGCTTCAAGTTACCTGGGCTGTAAGTAATAAGTCTATCTGGTCATAACAATTTTAATATTAAAAAGGTGTTTAATTCTTTAATTAAATCAACAACTACTTCAGGATTCACAAATGAAATTTGCCACCATCTCTGTTTTCTTCTAGGAAGCTGGTTCTTATTAACCTAACAAAGTAAGGCTAGTGAGTAGTTAAGTCAGAGAAACCTGGGTTCAGGGCTTCACTTCTGCACTTACCACCTGTGCCTAGTTTCTTCATCTGCAAATCAGATAATGACCCCATTTACTCTACGGAGTACTTGTTCTAAGGATAAAATAAAACAATTTAACGTTAAGATCTTAATACAATACCTGGCACGTAGCTACCACTCAATAAACTATTTTTATTTTTGGCTACTATTTTTAGGATTGGAAAAAAAAAACCTATGTACGTTGCACACTGTTGAATGTCATCATGGAATTCTTCCACAAAATGACCCTCGGTATCAGAGGTACAATACTGCGTCAGTTTTAGCACAGCTCGGATCCTTTAAGACGCCCCTGGTCCTCTTAATCTTTTTCTATGTCGCAGCAAATTAAGAGACTTAGAAGGGAGAGTTAGAATAGGGGATCAGCAACAACACTAACAAAAATAAGCAAATAAAATAAAATAGGCCCTAAATCACTACATCCGTGCCGCAGCATCAATCCACCCATCTTTCACCTGCAGGGTTAGGGATGGGGGTGGGGTAGAAGAATGGGTGTTCCTGGGAGAACCTATTTGTTTTCCCTATGCAACTCTCCACCCCAGAAATGAAATGAGGTGAGAGATGCGAAAGGGAGTGGTACCACATGCCACGCAGTGAAGGGACATCAGTCAAAAAGCTGGGACCAAGAGACTTGGAAAGGCTGGTGGGGGGCAGAAGGGATGAAGGGAAAAGACCCTCAGCCTACACCTCCCTCCCAATACGTACGCAAATTGAAAGTCGGTCTTGCTCTAGACACAGAAACGAGTGAAAGCCAGGTCGGAGAACCCGAAGCTCTCAGAAAAGCAGCACAGCTCCAAGCACCGTCGCGTCCAGCCGAAATCTGCGTTCTGCAGCTAGCGGAACAACCTACCCAGAGACGCGGGGAGCTGGTTTGCAGCACGCCGTCTACGTAAGTCCCATCTAGCACGAGCACTGAGCGGGTTCCGCCATCTTTACTGTGGTCAATAATGAATTTTTCTCCTCCTGGGTTCTTAAGCCCTCAAAGATATAAGCCTTTTGGTTCTTTGATAGTCCTCAGACCTCTAGATGAAACAGGGGAGAGGATAACAAAGAGGGGTAGTGTCCTATCAAGTCTGTCACAGGTCCCTCACGCTCCAGTCTGCCCTCACTAAAGATGGCTACCAGCAAAATGGTGCAGTGACGCGAGCCGCGCTGCCCTGGTTGCTAAGGAGACGTGACTGCCGGAAATGCAGGATTCGGGGAGGGCGCGCTTGCTTGGGCAGTGGGAGGGAGGCCTAGCGTCACAGGTCCTGAAAGGGAAAAAGTAGCGAGGTCCTGGCAGGGGAGAGCTGTGGCTGCGGCTTCTCGGATAAAGGCGGCTCCAGCGGGATGGAGCCTCGAGTCGCAGACTCCGAGGCCGGCCAGGTTGAGTGCGCCATGAACGAGAATCCCGCAAGCGGTAGCGCCGCTGGGGGACCTGTAGTCGCGGCACCCTTGGCTGCAGCCCGGTGGAAGCTCCTGCGGCAGGTAAGAGACAGCCCTCTCGATTCACCTTTGCCTCTGCCACTCCCCTCGCAGATACCCTGCAAGCGACCCGCAGCTACTCTCTACTTAGCAGCTCCGGGAGTTCCCTAACAATTTTTCCTGGAACCACCTGAAAAGCGCCCCTTTGGTTCACCTAGGCGTCCCTTCAAAAGGGAGGCATCAGGTGGCTTTGGGCGGGGAGGGTCCAGTCAGGACTGAGTCCTGGAAAACTCATATCGAAGTAGAAGATCCATTTCTAGACCTTGGTCTGCATCCGAGGGATGTTTCTCCTTGTTCGCCAGTAGGATTGATAGGACCGCAGTTCTCGATTCCACACTGCTCTCCTTTCCTGCTTCTGTTTTAACTTTCTTCTCCAGGTTTCTTCTCCTTGCTTCTTAACTCCCAGACTGATTCTAGCCCAGAATCGCCTCTCTTGGTGATCAGCGTGGCTGACTGTGTTGGGACTGTGACATTGCACGTGTTGCTTCGGTTCCTTCCGTGGAGCGGAGAGTGAAGGGAGTTGGAAGAACTGCCCGCCCCCCTCCTTTCCCCCCCCCCCCCCCATCAAGTTACGCGTAGTTTGAAATGATCAGCGAGATTCTCGCTGTCTAAGGTGGAGTAGTTCGAGTGTGTTGATTTGTTTGATGAAGGTTATCATCTAGCACTTCAGAGTTGCCTCTGTTACCGGTAACTTCAGCCGTGTACAGGTTTGAAAATTTTCTGATTTGACGTCACTGACGCCCTGTTCAAACTGCTTGAAGTGAAATCTGTTTATCCCAGTGTTATGCTTCTGCCTGGGTCTCCTGCTAAAAACTTTATTTAATAGAACACTTTCTGGAGTTCCCGTCGTGGCGCAGTGGTTAACGAATCCGACTAGGAACCATGAGGTTGTGGGTTCGATCCCTGGCCTTGCTCAGTGGGTTAAGGATCCAGCATTGCTGTGAGCTGTGGTGTAGGTTGCAGACACGACTCGGATCCCGCGTTGCTGTGGCTCTGGCGTAGGCCAGTGGCTATGGCTCCGATTCGACCCCCAGCCTGGGAACCTCCATATGTGGCGGGAGGGGCCCTAGAAAAGGCAAAAAGACAAAAAACAAAAACAAAACCAAAAACCACTTTCTATTTCTGACTTGTGTTTCCATAAGTTTCCCAGCTATTGCCACTTTACTTGAGACCCTGCATTTAGTATTTTGGGAGTTACTTTATTTGCAGTTGTCTCCAGTCACCTTTTCATACAGTGGCCTTCCAGTGTTGTCATGACACAATGCAAAGATCATTTCCTTGCTGATGCTTTGAAAATCTCTGCAGAGTCTTAATGATCTGGCTTTGCTATTAATGTTACAGATAATATCATAGGATAATAAAATGTGTCCTCATAGATCATTATCATAGGAACTGTCTATAGTGAAGTAAACACCAGTCAAAGTTGAATTATAAAAATAGTGAATGAGCACTTTAAAATGATCAATCAGAACTTATTGGGATGACTTCATTGATTCTTGGGGATCTGTAGCTCACTCTGTGGGTGAACCCCATATAGTGTGTGTGTATATATATATGTATATATATATATATTTGGTCTTTTTAGGGCGGCACCCATGGTATATGGAAGTTCCCAGGCTAGAGCTACAGCTGCTGGCCTACAGCACAGCCACAGCAATGCAGGATCTGAGCTGCAGCTACAGCTGTTGGCCTATGGCACAGCTACAGCAATGCAGGATCTGAGCTGCATCTGCAACCTATACCACAGCTTATGGCAATGCCAGAGCTACAGCTGCTGGCCTATGTCACAGCCACAGCAATGCAGGATCTGAGCTGCATTTTCGACCTATACCACAGCTTATGGCAACGCCAGACCCTTAACCCATTGAGCGAGGCCAGGGATTGAACCCGAATCCTCATGGATACTAGTCAGGTTTGTTACTGCTGAGCTACAGCAGGAACTCCCATATCACATTATTTTAAGATCATTAGATCAGAGCCCATCTTTCTCATGACAGTAGAAGTTATTCCTGGGAAAAAATTATATTTTATTAATCTCCATCTTCTGCACAATGTATATAGCTAGTTGATTTTTAGTAGATGCTGATGTGGAAAGCCTGAGAGTAAAGACAGTCTTTATGTGGCCTATAGCACCTTGTTCTCACTGTATTTTATCAGTTAGCTATTGCTTAGTAACAAACAACTATACCATCAAAATGTCATGCATACAACAGTGAGCATTTATTCTATTGGTGGGCAGCCTGGGAGTTGACTGACATAGGCTTTGATCAGCTGAGTGGCTCTATACTGCACATGCCTCTAATCCTGGGATTGATATGTTCTGATGATATGTTCAGAACTTGGCTGATATGTTCTTATGATGATGATGGAAGTATAAGAGAGTAAACCCAACCACTGAAACACATTTTAAGCCCCTACTAATGTCCTGTTGGCCGAAGTAAGATACTTGGCCAAGCCTAAAGTTAGGGGAGAGAGAAGTAGACTTTTTCCTGGGGGGGAGGAGGGGCAGAGTGAATATTTTCCTTTAATAATTGAATCTGCCATACACACACACACACACACACACACACATACACACATGCTGTGCTCATGGTTGCTGCAGTGACAATGCTGGATCCTTAACTTGTTGACCCACAGAGGAACTCCCATCTATTTTAAACATTTCAGGCTCTTAGTAGTTTCAAATGAACAGTCCACTTGCATCTTGTAAGAATCCAGAACTGGAAGACTGTGAGGAATCTAAATTGAGTTAGAGATATGCAACACTCTTTCTCTCTCTTTTGGGACATCTTCGTGACATTTGCTTATGTCTCCTTGTTTTCTCCCTCACAATTCTGTCTTTCCATTAGGGCGCCAATGCTATCTCAAGACCCTTCACCACAACTGTTCCATATTTTCTATGTTTAACAATTAACATTTTTGAGAGAAAACCTAGTTGAGTTATCACATGATAAATTGCTGACTTTTGAGTCTAGTGCTCACTTAAATCAGATGAGGTCTGGAAGTCCATGGATCAGTATCAGTAGGGGCTGTGGATATTGTTCTGTTTTCCCCTTTGTTAGGTCTCATTATTTGCTGGCAAAGATAGCTATTGTCAGCTTCATCATCCAGCCAGCTAGTGATCCGGAAGAAATAATCCTTTTCCAACCACCACCCAAATCATTTCTTCCAGACAACTCTCATAGTCCAAGTTTGAACCAAGTGCTGTGTCTAGGAGAATGGTGCATCCCGTGGCAGGGAAAGCAACAAGTTATTCCTGAAGAGGAAGGAATGTAGAACAGATGAAAAGGTAGCAATGACCATTACACACTTACACACATCTCACAACCACCTTCAGAATGTATAATGGTGCTTAGAGTCTGAATACTTGCCTGAAGAACCTGATTAATGGAATAGTTTACAGTACAATTTAAATTATGGTAGGATGCTATTGTTTTAAAGTGAAATTATTTTCCAGGGTTAGAAATCAACTCATTTTCTATTTTATAATCCTATTATGTTTTCCTAACAAATATTTTGATTTATTTTTAACAGTTAAAAAGAGCTTACAAGATGGCCAACAAGTACATGAAAAAATGCTCTACATCACTGTTTATTAGAGAAATGCAAATCTAAACTACTACCTCACACTGGTCAGAATGGCCATCATTAACAAGTCAACAAATAACAAATGCTGGAGAGAGTGTAGAGAAAAGGGAACCTTCCTACGCTGTTGCTGGGAATGTAAATTGGTACGATCACTATAGAAAACAGTATGGAGGTACCTCAGAAAACTAAGTATAGAACTACCATATGACCCAGCAATCCCACTCTTGGGCATATATCCAGACAGAACTTTCCTTAAAAAAGACACATACGGAGTTCCCATCGTGGCGCAGTGGTTAACGAATCCGACTAGGAACCATGAGGTTGCGGGTTCGGTCCCTGCCCTTGCTCAGTGGGTTAATGATCCGGCGTTGCCGTGAGCTGTGGTGTAGGTTGCAGACGTGGCTCGGATCCCACGTTGCTGTGGCTCTGGCGTAGGCCGGTGGCTACAGCTCCGATTGGACCCCTAGCCTGTGAATCTCCATATGCCGCAGGAGCGGCCCAAGAAATAGCAAAAAGACAAAAAAAAAAAAAGACACGTACACCTGTATGTTCATTGCAGCGCTATTCACAGTAGCCAAGACATGGAAACAACCTAAATGTACATCAATAGATGAATTGATTAAGAAGATATGGTACACACAAATGCACACACACATACAATGGAATACTGCTCAGCCATAAAAAAGAACAAAATGCCATTTGCAGCAACATGGATGCAATTAGAGATTCTCATACTAAGTGAAGTAAGTCAGAAAGAGAAAGACAAATACCATGTGATATCACTTATATCTGGGATCTCATATATGGAACAGATGAACCTTTCCACAGAAAGGAAACTCATGGACTTGGAGAACAGGCTTGTGGTTGCCGAGGGGGAGGGGGAGGGTGTGGGATGGACTGGCAGTTTGGGGTTAATAGATGCAAACTGTTGCATTTGGAGTGGATAAACAACGATATCCTACTGTATAGCACTGGGAATTATATCTATCTAGACAGTTGTGATGGAACATGATGGAGGATAATATGAGAAAAAGAATATATGTATATGTGTGACTGGGTCACTTTGCTGTACAGTAGAAATTGATGGAACACTGTAAATCAACTATAATGGAAAAAATAAAAATCATAAAAAATTGCTTACATACTGAATAAATATGCAAAAATGTGGATGCAAGTGAGTTCATCACAATACCTTTATAAAAATACTGATTTTTCACAATATCAAAGAAAGCGATCTAAAACAAGTTATAAACAGTATGTGTAGAATAAGCCCTTTAAGAATTATTCATAGCTGTATATATGTGTGCAGATGGATGTTTAACAGTGTGCTTTTCCTGAATGGGAGAATTTTGAGGTTGTTTTTTACTCTTCTGTATTTAAACTTCTTTTACAGTGAACATGGTTATTTTCATGCCATTTTTCATCTCTTCCAAGAGGCATAGTTTTAATGCTAACATATTTGAAATTGGGGTATGTCTTTCAGTTGATGGCTCGCCGGTCAATTGGCAGTCTATTCTATGTAATATCAGAAAGAAGAAAAAAATTGTTGAATTTTTTAATCAATGGTGTATTGGATTTGATGAAGTACAGTCATGGGACTACCAGACAAACAGTTCCACATGAGTGACCAAAATCCTTCCCAGAACAAGATGCTAAACAATAGAAGGCCAATTACCTGGGTTGGTTAATTATAGGTGAATTATAATATGTAAATTATAAAAGTGAATCATAAAAATGATACATATTTTAAAATGAAGCTACAATCTGAGTGTCAAATCCTTCTAGATATTTAGAATTAGTTCTCTGTAGATTTTTACAGTTGGCTTCCCACACCTAAATTGATGGTTTTTTTTTTTTTTTTTTTGCTTTTTAAGGCGGAACCTGCAGCATATGGAGGTTCCCAGGCTAGGGCTCAAATCAGAGCTGCAGCTGCCCATCTGTACCACAGCTACAGCAATGCAGGATCTGAGCCTTGTCTGTGACCTACACCACAGTTCATGGCAATGGTGGATCCTTGACCCACTGAGGGAGGCTAGGGATCGAACCTGTGTCCTCATGGATATTAGTGGGATTTGTTAGCTGAGCCACAATGAGAACTCCAGTAATTTTTTTTTTTCTTTAACTGCACTTGTGGTATGTGGAAGTTCCCAGGGCGGGGATCAAACCTGAGCCACAGAAGTGAAATGCTGGATACTTAACCCACTGAGCCACAAGGGAATTCTGATAGTAAATATTTTAGCAATTTAGCTTTATCAGGCAAACTTAGTTACCTTTTTTTAATGGATACACATGTAGCATATGGAAGTTCCTGGTCCAAGGATTGAAATTGAGCTGCAGGTGCAGCAATGCTGGATCTTTAAACCCACTGCAGTGGGCTGGGGATAGAACCTGCGCCTCTGCAACTCCTCCAGCTGCCGCAGTTGAATTCCTATCTGACTGCGTCTCTGCAGGAACTCCACCTTTATCTTCTTAAAACATTCAACTTAGTTTTTATGGAAACAACATAAAAATATAATGAAATAATGATTACTATTACCAATAATTTCTATTTCATTAGTTTTGTAATATTCAATTAATGACAATAACAAGAACAACTGGTATAGAAAGCTTTTGAAGAAGGACAGTTAACATGGCAAGCAACTCAACAGGGAAGGGCAAGAATAGTGCTTTGGGAGTTCCTGTTGTGGCTAAGCAGAAACGAATCTGACTAGCATCCATGAGGACGCAGGTTCGATCCCTGGCCTTGCTCAGTGGGTTCAAGATCCGGCATTGCCGTGAGCTGTGGTGTAGGTCACAGATGCGGCTCAGATCTGGCATTGCTGTGGCTGTGGTGTAGGCCAGCAGTTAGGGCTCCGATTAGACCCCTAGCCTGGGAACCTCTATATGTCACTGGGCAGCCCTAAAAAGCAAAAATGAAAAAAGAATAGTACACTGGACACTACCTTAAGTTCACATGGCCCTGTCTGAATATTTAATAGAGGGAATGGAGAGTGTGTTAATCCAGGAATCAGTGCATGACTCTCAGTGCACAGGAGATTCACTGTATCTAGTGCTCTGATTCTATTGTAGAAAATGGCAGGCATTAAGAGACCCTGTCCCTTTGCAATGGTATGGTGTGCTTGGAGATCTTGCACTGATTGTGGTTTAAATCCTTGCATAAAGAAGGAGTTGAGGGACCGACTCTTCGTTGGTTTTTATTGGCATCACTTGGATCACTTTCTGCATCAGGCTGAGAAGGGTCCTTAGTGCTCTTTCATTCCTCTTTTTTTTTTTTTTTAAACATAGAGAATTCTTTGTTGTATTTATAAGGGTCTTTTCACATTGTTGCAGTTAAACCCACATTTCAAGTGATTATAGGACTTTATACTGCTGCAGTCACAGATGACATAGATGTTTGCCTGTTCTGTGCAACATACTTTAACCTTAAGGGGCTACATGTAATGCTCACCCCTAACCCTTGCTGTTCCAACTTTGTTAATATGTATGTCAGTGACTGGAGACTTTCTTTTTTGTGTCTGATTTATTACAATTAATTGGTTTCATTGGATTCCTTAAAAATATTTAGGGTTGAGCTTTAGGTTAAAAATTTGAACATGAATGTTTTCTTGAATTGAAAAGTATTTAGTTAGGGGAGTACCTGTTGTGGCTCAGCAGATTAAGAACCCGACTAGTATCCACCTGGCCTCCAACAGTTAAAGGATCTGGCATTTCTGGGAGCTGCAGTGTAGGTTGCAGATGTGGCTGGGATCTGGCATTGCTGGGAGCCGCAGTGTAGGTTGCAGATGTGGCTGGGATCTGGTGTTGCTTTGGCTGTGGCTTAGGCTGGTAGCTGCAGCTCCAATTAGACCCGTAGGCTGGGAACTTCCATATACCTTGGGTGAGGGCCTAAAAAAGAAAAAAGAAAAAAGCCATGTAGTTAATCAGTCTAAAACCAAAATATTCCACCAATAATTATTTTGAAAGACATGAAATTTTAAGGCTGTAGTCAGGAAAGTAAAATGTTTACAAGGCTTTAGGTGTGAAAGCATTTGCCTTTTCATTTTCATGGAGGTGTAAAAGTTATTACACTGTATTCATTAATAATCTTCCGAAGAGTAAAGGTAATTCTTTTCCAAAGGTTAAATACTTTAACCCCCTTTTTTAAATATAATGCTGGATATTTTTGTATTTGGCTCATTTTTTATTATTTAAGACCAGAAATCTATGATTTATTTTCAATCTTAAAAACAGTTTTGAGTTCTAAAAATGCTTTTTAATGACTTTTTTCTAAAATTAAAAACTTTATTAAATTTTTAGATTTATTGAAGTATAATTGCCAAGTAAAATTGTAAATATTTAAAGTTCACAGTGTGATCATTTGATATACATTGTGAAAGGATTCCCCAGCCCATCTCCATTGAGTTAACACACCCATCACCTTTTTGTGGTTGTTGAGAACATTCTTTTCCATTCCTTTTTTCCTGGAACTTTTGAACAACCTCATGTTTTCACTTTGTTTACCTGGTTTTCATTACCCTCTTGTTCCTCTTAATACCTTGGGGAAAAGAGACTCTGTATCGGTCTTTCACCTCTAGGGTTTTTTTTTTTTGGGGGGGGGTTCCATTTGAGGAAGCTGATCTTTCAAGGTATTCTGTTGACTTCACAGTTCTAGCTCAGACCCCAAACTTTGTAGGATTTATAACCCTTTTTTCTCTGAACTTAGTCCCGGGATGCTTTCTAACCCCTTACCTTTCCTATTGTCATGTAATTACTTTTTATCAAGTTATTTATGACTGAATAAAAAATATTTGAACTTACATTAGACATTATTGCAGACTTATAGAGAGTACCTGTCTAAGCAGTGTTCAGGCCCAGTAGAAATCAGGCACATGTGGAGTCTAGTCTTAGGTCAACCGCTTACTGTGTGCTCTCCATTGGTCTCCTGTATCTAGTGTTGAGCTAGCCCTAGAATGTACTTTCATTTCACCTTGATTCTTGACTTTGTTTTATATCCCTGCCCTTGCTTTTCCCTTTTTCTTTCCCATTCATCTTTAATGAATGACATCTTGTTGTATTGCACGTTTTCTAAGCCACCTGAAATCCTTTGGGTAACAAAAGAATTTAAGGTGGCATAAGTAAGTCTCCTGTTAAATCGTGGGAATTTGGGCAACTTTGAACTTTTTAAGCTTTAATTGCTTCCTCATTTATTAATGAGTACAATGATACATTATTGGAGGCTTGTTTTGAGTATTTAGCATATGTAAAATGATTAGCTCAGAAGCTGCCATATCATAGACTTAACAACAAATAGTGTAGGTATTATTAAAATTGTTATAACTTCTGATTACTTTATGTCTCATTGGGATTTTTCTATTTTAGCTTGGTTGGTGGGCCCTTTTCCTTGAAAGAAGTGTTAGCCTTTTCTCCTTGTTTTCCTTCCCTCTCCTCACCCTTGTTGAAGAATATAGAATGTTACATGCTTTCCCTTTTGACAATGTTTCATTCTCCTTTATTTATCTTGTATCTTGAGACCTGCCTAGAGCCAATTCTTCTTAGTTCTTTAGAAGATCTCCAGAGAAAGTCCTAACTTGAGGGTTCATTTTTGCCTATCCACTTCTGTTTTGTGCTCACCTGCTTCATTCTTCTCACAGGGGAATTCTCTCTGTTGGGCCCCAGACTTAAGCACCCTTGAATCTGTAAGTCCTGTTCACCATGGCGTGATTAATGCAGGAACTGACTATTTTGTTGGGAGATCCCAGATGTCAGTATCTACAGTCTCTTCTCTTTGTCCAGTATCCCCAAAAGGAATCATGCAGTCTCCTCTCTGGCACAACAGAAGACTAGCATCCTGTGATCTAAAAGCTTAAGTGAGGAAAAGGATAACGATCAGAATGAAGAGCATCTTACACCACTCCCAGCTGTGCCTGATGTTCAAGACCAGAACTTCTGTGATCCAACTTTAGAAACTGACCTTTCAAAGTGCCACTGTGGGGAGGAGGGTAGTTGCCTGGCATTGCTGATGGCATCAGGAAGCCCTTGCTGCCCTTTTAAAAGATTTTCCGTTAATACTTCTGTGTTTAGCTTTCCTCCTCTCTCCTCCTGCTATATCCTAGCCTTCATAAGTACCTTCAGCAACGGAGTATTTCCTGAGCGTATGGCAGGATTTTGTTTTGTCTTGTGTTTTTTTTGTTTTTGTTTTTTTGTTTTTTGGCTTTCACACTGCTGCACTTAGATTTCAGCTTCTCCAATATGCCAAATGAGTTATCATTCATCATTTCCTCTCCTAATCTCTTTGTTCTTTTGGGTTTTGTTCTTTCTACTCCTTAGCTGGTATTTTAGGAGGGGTTGCGAGGGATTGAAGATGACCGTTGTAACTTTTAAAACAAAAGGTAAGTGGTTTAGGTAGCAAAACTGAGTTTATTTGAGAACAGCAGAAGAATTATAATTCTGGGCTCGCAAACCATAGGCAAATGGAGAGAACAAAGGAGATGAGCATTCTTTTATAGAAGAAAGGAGAAAGTTGGGAAGGGCTATTCTGAAGGAAAGTTCATTCAAGGAAATGTGTGAGTTTGGGCTTGTAGCACTTTCTCATTGACTAAATTGTGGTGGATTGTTGTCGGGCAAAGAGAAGGTCTTCCCGCTTCCTGCTGGTGTAGGTAAAGTTAAGCTGCCCTGAGTGGTGCCCGTGAGTGAGACCTCCCCCTTCAAGGCTGTCCACTCCATTTTGAATGAGATTTTCCTGTATTCATTTTTCAGACTGTGTGTGTGTGTTCTGTCTGCCTGTTAAACCAGAAATCAGTTAATTATTTATAGAGTACCTACTCCAAGCCGCTTCCATATATCACCTTCCATATAGCACATATTGTCTTACTTAATTTTCATAAAACCCTTGCATTCAATCCCCAACTGTTGTTTGTCAGGTACTGCATTAAAAGCAGCAAAATAAGCATTATTATTCTTGTCTTACAGGCTAAGAGACTAATCCCAAAGAATTATAAATGAATTCACACTCATGTAACTGTTGAGGATCAGGTTCTCCTACCACAATGCCCTTGCTTGTTTTCTGAGTAACACTGCTTTTAGTAGAACATTGGTTATTAGGATTTCTGCATAGTCATGTTCAGTTTAGTTAGTTCTGGAATAAACCAATGTTTGGGGTTAATAAATACATCTTTGACTTCCACTGTGTTCAGTTTCATACATTGTTTACCTTATGTGCCTAGAACTCATGCTTCTTTTTTCTTTAGATATTTAATATTTTGACATGAACTTATTTGATTGAACATTGATATTTGATTAAATAGCTGATTGATTTAGCAGAATGAGAAGATGCTTTGACTTTGCGCATATTCCTTCACCCTGATAATTCCATTTGAATACTGTTTAATTATATACATAGGGGATTGGAGGGAGATATTCTAAAAGTGGTAGGTGAAAAGATTACACCTTGATGGGAGATTTGAGTATCCTTTCAAATCACAAAGCTGCAAATATTTCTGATGGCCTTAAAATAACTGACTTTTTTTTTTCTTTTTTTTAATGGGTACACTTGCAACATATAGAAGTTCCCAGGCTAGGGGTCGAATTGGAGCTATGGTAGCCGGCCTTTGCCATAGCCACAGCAGCACCGGATCTAAGCCACATCTGCAACCTACACTGCCACCAGATCCTTAACCCACTGAGCAAGGCCAGGGATGGAGCCTGCACTGTCATGGATACTAGTCAGGTTCTTAACCCACTGAGCCACAATGGGAACTCCCAAAATAACTAAATCTTTAAAAAGAAACATCAAAAGTGATTTGACTTGATCTCTATTATAATTACCTTTACTGTATATGGATTACATAAAATAAATGTTTCCTTATATTTATTCTAAATATATAGTGTGTTACTTTCATTGAGTATAACCTTGTTGTCATATTGTAGATCATCAGGTTTACTAAACTATAAAATGCCCCTTCCAATATTATACATGCATTGACTTAATTTTTTACCTTAGTGATTTATGACGCTGTAATTGAATTATATAAAAAGGCATTTGCTTTTTAGACATTAATTGAACAAGATCTAACACAGTTTATAGTAGCTATATTTTATTTTATTTTATTTTTTGTCGCTTTGTCTTTTTCTAGGGCTGCACCCATGGCATATGGAGGTTCCCAAGCTAGGGGTCTAATCGGAGCTGTAGCTACCAGCCTACACCAGAGCCACAGCAATGCTGGATCTGAGCAGCTTCTGTGACCTGTACCACAGCTCACGGCAATGCCAGATCCTTAACCCACTGAGGGAGGCCAGGAGTTGAACCCACAACCTCATGGTTCCTAGTCAGATTCATTAACCACCGTGCCACGAGGTGAACTCCAGTATCTACATTTTTAAAATTTATTTACTTTGTTTCTTAAGAGTAAGTTCTGTTGAGTGGCTTGTTTTTCTTCCTGAAGATAATAGCTGACAAATAATAATAAGATCCTATTTTTGGCTAAGAACTTTTGAAACAACTCATCCTTTTATTTTTAAAGGAGACTTTCAACCAAGTTAAAGAGAGGCAACCTTTTCGGATCCTCAAAAAAGAAATCAATCTTCTAGACCTTCTATATAGTATAAAATTTTTAAATGTATTTTTCCTCAAAGTTAATGTTATTAATATTGATGTGTTTTCCTGCTTGGTTCTGATCTCAGTTTGCCCTTCTACCATAAGAATTATGGCATCATTGGAGTCAGGGTTGCTTTTCAGATAAGAGAAACTACTCTATTTTAAGCAGAAAGGGGCTTAATAAAAGCAATTAAGTGCTCATAAAAATATTTGGAGGGACTGGTAGAACATGCAAAGAATGAGTCCCAGAACAACACAAAGTCCCAGAATAATCCAGAGTTGATCTGCCAAGAGAAATGACCCCTCTACCAAAATGAAGAACTGAGGCTATCTCCAGGATCACCTCACTTTATCTGTGATTTCTCTGATGATCAGGAACCTGTCGTGAGAACTCTAGACTCCAGAAGCACAGCTTGTTTGCTAGATCTCTGCTAGCAAAGGTATGCCACTTGTGCTCCCTCTCATTCTCCATTAAATTAGAGAATGAACACTGGAACCTTTGCTAAAGCTGCTGCAGGAGAACTAAATGTCTTTAAAGTTATTCTTACCAGCGCATGTTACAGAAATGTAGTTACCACCATCTCGCCTTCTTTCAGATCTCACATTAATGCATCTGATTAGCTAAACCAAATCCCCTGTGAAACTCTGGCTGTTAGGAATTCTGGGAAATGTAGTTTCTAGCTTTCCAGCTTTCTAGTATAGGAAGGTATTTTAAAGGAAGTTGAAATGTGATGTTTGGTGTCAGTCTGCCACATTCTTCACAAGCAGAGGTGTTAGGAGTTCAGACTCCTGGCTTTGAACCCTGAATTTGCTTCTTACTCGCTCTCTGACCTTGAGCAAATTTACATTCCTTTGCCTCAGTTTCCTCTCTCACATACTGGGTATATATCGCATGGGGTTATTTAGGAATTTAATGAAGAGTGTGGTAAGATTTGCAATAATTCTTACTTAGACATTTGGTGTAATTTGCTAGTGAGCAATTTGGGCTTGGAGTTTGTGATAAAAATTTTTATTTATGCATTAAATCCCCAAGCCAGGGATTGAATCCGAGCCACAGCTGTGAACTATGCTGCAGCTATAGAAATGCAGAATCCTTTTAACCCACTGTGTCCTGCAGGAACTCTTATGCATTTTATTTTTAAAATAGTTTAGGACTATTCAGGTTTTCTATTTCTTCTTGTGTCAGTTTTGATTAGTTGTATTTTTTCTAGGAATTTGTTCATTTCATCTAAATTTTCAAGATCTAAGTTAGTTTTCATAATATGCTTTTGCTTTCCTTTTGCATTTTTTAATGCCTCTAAGATCCAGGGTGATCTCCCTATGTCACGTTGATATTTATACCTTCTTTCTTTTTTTCTTAATAGTCTAGTTGGATTCATCAGTTTCATTAATCTCTTCAGAGAACCAACCTTTGGTGGTGTTAATCCTCCTTGCTATGTTTGTTTTCTACTTTATTAACTTGTACTTTTTTTTGGGGGGGGGACTTAATTTGCTTCTTTTTCTAGTTTTTGCAGTGGATGCTTAGCTTACTGATTTTTAGCCTTTCCATAAATTTCCCTCTCTGTATATATTTGGCTACATTTAATGTTTTGAAATGTATTTTATTATTCAGTTCAAAATACTTTCTAATTTCCATTGTGGTTTTTTTTTTTTTTGAATCACATATTATTTAGAAGTATATTGCTTCCAAATGGATTGGTTTTAGGTATCTTTTTAGTTATTTTTCATTTGTTTATGACCATTAGAGTGTTTCATATCTTAAAAAATCTTTCTATCATAGGAAATGTTAAACATACAAAACTGGTAAGGCTAATTTGATAACCATTCAGGTATCCATAGGCTTCAGCTATTTTTAACTCTTGACTTTCATATTTATTCTTTCATTATGCAACCACCATGCAATTATTTTGAAGTGAATCTCAAATGTCATGTTTTTTTCCCTATAAATACTTCAGTATACACCTATACAAGATGACATTAAACAACATAATTATCATAGCATATCCAATCCAGAATAACTCTTTGATGTCATGAAATATCTGGTCAGTTTCCAAATTTTGTCCATTGTGTCGTAATTTGTCTTTATAGTTTCATTATTTTGAAAACAGGATCCAAATAAATTTTTGAATACTGTTATTTGTTGATATGTTAAGTCTTTTTACTCTAAATAGCTACTCTGAGAGTTCTGGTCATCGCTCAGCAGTTAATGAATCCGACTAGCATCCATGAGGACATGGATTCGATCCCTGGCCTTGCTTAGTGGGTTAAGGATCTGGTGTTGCCCTGATCTGCGGTGTAGGTTGCAGACACGGCTCGGATCCTGCATTTCTGTGGCTCTGGTGTAGGCCAGTGGCTATAGCTGCAATTTGACCCCTAGCCTGGGAACCTCCATATGCTGTGGATGTGGCCCTAGAAAGACAAAAATAAAAATAAAAATAAAAAAAATAAATAGCCCCTCTGCATGTCTCTTTTTCAGCCCTTATCACTTATTTAGAAGAGACTGGGTTTTTTGTTTTAGAGTTTCCCATGATTTGAATTTTGCCATTTGTACTTGATTATGTTTAATATGTTCCTCTGTCCCTGTATTTATTCTTTCCCATAAGATGTAGAGGCTTGATCAGATTCAGATTTGATTCTTTTAGTTTTGTCTCGTTTAGTTGGTCAAAATGATGGTGGTATGTACTTTAATCATAATCATAGTGATGTCTGGTTATTTCTCTAGCTAATGACGATTACCTAGGTTCGTAAACTTACGAGAGAATTCAAAAATGGTGATAGTCTGTCGTTCCTTCTTCGTTTATTACTTGGGATACTAGTGTAAAGAAACTTCTCCTCACCTTCCATTTGGATACTCTCAGTTATGGTTCATATATGAAAGACAGATAAATACCTGATTCTTTCTCTTTATTTAGCACTTTTCCAAATAAATCAGTCCTCCAGCATTCTTCAGTGATCATCAATGAGGCATTTACAAAATTACCTTTATGAACTAATATATTCCACTTCAGTTACATCTGTTATCTTTGTTAATGCTCACACCATCCCATCTTTAGCCAGTGGACCCTATTCAGATTGTCCCTGAGTCCTTTTGATGTAACTTTTGATTTTATATGGCTTTCTTGTTTTCTTGTGTGTATGATGTTCCAGGCTTATCTTGTGCTATTCCTGCCCTTCTTCAAAGGGGCCTTATTTGTTTTCATAGAAAATGGTATCTAGAGACCGTAGTATGGCATTAGGTGTGCTTTATAGGATTGGTCATTATTTTTAGACTTTTTGGTGGTCAGATGTATGAAATATAAGTATAGTTTTTAAAAAAATGAGATACATCGTTAGTTAATATTCTTCTTTTTTTTTTTTTTTTGTCTTTCTGACTTTTCTAGGGCCGCTCCCGTGGCATATGGAGGTTCCTAGGGTAGGGGTCGAATCAGAGCTGTAGCCGCTGGCCTACGCCAGAGCCACAGCAACGTGGGATCCGAGCTACATCTGTGACCCACACCACAGCTCACAGCAACGCCGAATCGTTAACCCACTGAGCGAGACCAGGGATTGAACCTGCAACCTCATGGTTCGTTAACCACTGAGCCACCATGGGAACTCCACATCATTAGTTTATATTATTCTTCATTAAGATTCAGAGCTGCTGGGTTTTTGCTTGACCTCATTTATTTTACAGGTGTATCTCTTTTTATTTTTTAACAGCTTGATTGTGATATAATTCATATTCCATACAACTTATCCATTCAAAGTCTACAACTTAACTGGTTTTTAATATATTCATATCAGGTTTTTTGGTTTTTTTTTTTTTTTTTGTCTTTTGTCTTTTTCGAGCCGCACCCATGGCATATGGAGGTTCCCAGGCTGGGGGTTAAATCGGATCTGTGGCTGCCAGCCTATGCCCTAGCCACAGCAACTCCAGATCCAAGCTGTGTCTGCAACTACACCACAGCTCATGGCAGCGCCGGATCCTTAACCCACTGAGCAAGGCCAGGGATGGAACCCGCAACCTCATGGTTCCTAGTTGGATTTGTCTCCACTGCGCCATGACAGGAACTCCCATATCAGTTTTAGAATATTTTCATAAACCCAAAAAGAAACCCTGGAATACATTAGTGGTTACTCTTCATTTGCCCTCAGTGCCCCCATCGATAGCCAATGATTAATCTGCTATCTCTCTCTTTATATTTGCCTATCTGAACACTTCACATGAGGAGTGTACAATATGTAGTCTTTTACAACTGGCTTCTTTCACTGAGCAGATATTTTCAAGGTTCATCAATGTTTAGTATCTCATTCATTTTTCTTGTTGAATAACATTCATTGTATGGATATTCCATGTTTTGTTGATCAGTTGATGAACATTTGAGTTGTATTTGTATTTTGGCTATTAAAAAATGCTGCTGTAAACATTCCTGTAAAAATGTTTGTGTTTTGTTTCCATTCGCTTGGGTATATCATCAGGAGTGAAATTGCTGGGCTATATCGTAACTCTATATTTAATACTTTATTTTTATTTTTTTTCCTTTTTGTCTTTTTGGCTTTTCTAGGGCTGCTCCCACGGCATATGGAAGTTCCCAGGCTAGGGGTCTAATAGGAGCTGTAGCCACCAGCTTGTGCCACAGCCACAGCAATGCGGGATCTGAGCTATGTCTGTGACCTACACCACAGCTCATGGCAACACTGGATCCTTAACCTGCTGAGCAAGGGCAGGGATCGAACCTGCAACCTCATGGTTCCTAGTCGGATTCATTAACCACTGAGCCAGGATGGGAACTCCTATATTTAATACTTTAAGGAACTGTCATATTGTTTTCCAAAGTGCCTACAGTATTTCATATTCCCACCGTCAATGTATCAGAGTTCCAATTTACCCACATCCTTGGCAGCACTTGTTATTGGCTGTCTTTTTGCTTAACCATCCTATTCCTTATGAAATAGTATCTCATGATTTTGATCTGCATTTACTTTATGAGTAATAGCATTGAACATCTTTTCATGTGTTTGTTGGTCAGTTGCATATCTCCTTTGGAGAAATGTGTTTTCAGATCTTTCACCCATTTTTTTAGTTGAGTGATTTGTTTTATTATGGAGTTATAGGAGTTCTTTATATATTTTAGATATAACTCTACATACAATTTAATTAGATAATTTGCAAGTATTTTGGCCCAGTCTGTGTATTGTCTTTTTATTTTATTTTAAAAAAATTTTTAAATTTGGTTGATTTACAAGGTTGTGATAATTTCTGTAGTACGACAAATTGATTCAGTCATACATAGACACATATCCATTACAGATATAGCTCTTTTCTCCCATACCTCAAAACTTAGTTTTCAATGACACCAACAAAATTACTCATTTGACTTAAAACACACACACACAGAAGCTTGGAACAACATACCCCCCTCTGCCTCGATGTTAAGCTTTGAAATTCAACTTTCTCCCCAACTCTGCAAGCTGTTTAAGGTGCTGTTTATCTTCTCTATTTAAGTTACTGCTTCTCAACTCTTTCTTTTGGAATTGACAAATGTCTCACGGAGTTCCCATCCGTGGTGCAGTGTTTAATGAATCTGACTAGGAACGATGAGGTTGCGGGTTCGACCCCTGGCCTTGCTCAGTGGGTTAAGGATCTGACGTTGCTGTGAGCTGTGGTATAGGTCGCAGACGAGGCTCGGATCCTGCATTGCTGTGGCTCTGGCGTAGGCCAGAAGCTACAGCTCCGATTCGACCCCTAGCCTGGGAACCTCCATATGCTGCGGGAGCAGCCCTAGAAAAGGCAGAAAGAACAAAAACAAAACAAAAAAAAAAGAAGTCTCACAAGGAAAGTGGTTGCAATAGCCAGACTCACCTCTCTAGATTTACTTTCTTTTAAAGATATTAGATGGTAGATTTTCACTATTTCCTCTGTTCTCTGATACCTTGGAGGAATGTTTTAAAATATTTTGTGCACCTTTTCTAGTTGTCTTCAGTAAGACCTTGGTCTGCATTATCTTGTCAACCATTTTTGGAAATCAAACCCCTCTTACCACTTAAATGTTGAACATGTAAGTTGTATTTATGTAATATGACCACAACTTTTCGATTTTATTTTAAAGGTTCTGAAGCAAAAACATCTAGATGATTGTCTGCGACATATATCTGTGAGAAGATTTGAATCATTTAATCTGTTTTCAGTAACAGAAACCAATAAAAAGGAAGCCGAAGAGGAAATTGGCACCTGGGTCCAATATACAAGCATCTTCTTTCCTGAATGCAGTGTTTCTTTAAGGTAAACATCACTCTAAGATTCTTTTTAAAAGTGTGTTTCTCTTCTAGAAGAAAATCTAATAAGAATCTCATTGTTCATTCTACTGAGTTCACAGGCAATCTTATCAGAACCTACGTTTTGCAACTTTGTGTTTGGAAATCCTGCTGCTTTAACTGGGTCTTGCTGTATTCTCAGAACTAAAGAAAAAAAATATTTTAAAGACTGTAATGGCATTTTGAGGATAAAGTGGGTTGCAAATCAAAGGGTTCATTTAACCATTCTCATAGCGTTTGATTATGACAAAAAGCCAAGTTCTTTTTGAGGGAAAGAAGGCTGAAAGTGAAAAGAAGTTTTTTCTAAACTACTCTTCAAGTAGTAGTTATTTGAAAAATCAAGCTTTGGTATGTTTCCCATTCATGTTTTGTCACTTTTGGAATAGAATCTTAAGACTAGGAGGATAAAATTCAGTTGAAAACACTGATACCGTGAGAAGCATACAGACTGTTCTGGCTGTAAAAATCATCAGAAAAGAGATAAGAGAGTTGCTAACTGAAGTAACAAGATGCTATTTTTACTGAATTAATTTTCTCTCACAGTTATAGTCTAATATGTTGCGATATTACTGCAGGTGTTTGATTTTATAAAATCTGCCTTTTTTGACAAGATTTCACATCTTGAAAGGGAGGGAGGAGCACATTTACAGTAACTGTAAGAAGAGCAAAAAGCATTTTAAGTGGAAATGTGACTGAGTACAGTTTAGGCGAGGTTAGGAATAATTTTAAGAAAAAAAATTTTACAAAGGATGTCTATTTATAGTGTATGTTTCTTTAGCTATTTTAGTTTAAAATATCTAAGTTTTAAAAGACACCATAATAGCCTAAAATTTGAAATTTGGAAAAAAATTGACTAGAGTGGGCAGGGAAGTACGGTTAGGATCTAGTTTCCTAATACTGCTTTATTCAAAACTCTAAATAGAATATAGAATTTTAGGGATTAGAAAAACTCAGCCGTCTGTCCTTCTGATGGAGATTAGTTTAGTCCTTGCTTAGGACAGAAAGAAAAATAAATGCTTACTCTGTGCCAAGTACAGTGCTTTGAGGTATTTTAATTCATGTACTCCTTACAATAACTCTGTGAAATAGGAATGAAGATGATTCAACTATTGGAAGATAGACTCTATAAGGAAATTAAAGAGAAGGAGAAACCATGATCTAGTAGGGGTCTTTAGGTATAAAGTTCTAAAATATATTTTTTTGTCTTTTGTCTTTCTAGGGCCGCACCTGCGGCATATGGAGGTTCTCAGGCTAGGGGTCGAATCAGAGCTGTAGCTGCTGGCCTACACCACAGCCACAGCAGTGCCAGATCTGAGCAGCATCTTCGACCTACACTACAGCTCATAGCAACACCGGATCCTTAACCCACTGAGCGAGGCCAGGGATTGAACCCACAACCTCATGGTTCCTAGTTGGATTCGTTTCCACTGTGCCACGACAGGAACTCCAAAAGTTCTAAAACTTATCTTCTGTATCCACTGTGTTAAGAGGCCTTAAGTATAAACTATACCGTGAATAACTTCCCGACATCTTCACGGCCCTGGTAAGGCTTATCCCGAGAGCATGTGAAAGCTTCTGTTCTTAAGAACTTTCAAAAGAAGGCATGGTTCTTCACCTGGGGGATATGACCTTGATATAGCAGGAAGACTCCTTTGCAGCAGTGTGATTCTTTGTGTTATATTCTTTTTTTTTTTTTTTTTTTTGCCATTTCTTGGGCTGCTCCTGCAGCACACGGAGGTTCCCAGGCTAGGGGTCAAATGCGAGCTATAGCCGCCGGCCTACACCACAGCCACAACAACACGGGACCCGAGCTGTGTCTGCAACCTACACCACAGCTCACGACAACGCCAGATCCTTAACCTACTGAGCAAGGCCAGGGATCAAACCCGCACCCTCATGGTTCCTAGTCGGATTTGTTAACCACTGAGCTACAATGGGAACTCCGATATATTCATTTTTGAAAGAATAAATATGTTTATATAAATATGACATTGACTCCTAGTTTGTAGAGAGAAGATAGGTGACTGAGCTATAATTTTGGCCTCAATGGCTGCCAAGATTTTTTTTTTCTCTTTTTTCAAACTAGTTAATGTCTTTTCTAGTGGTGCAAAGATAACAATAGCTTTAAACATTCAGGATTCTAGAGCTGAATTCTGAACTAGAATAAGTTAAAAAATAATCACAACCATATTAATAATGGCTGACAATTGAGCGCCTAGTATGTGGCAAGCACGGTTATGAGTGGTTTATATGTATTAGCTGATTTCATTCATACAGCAGCTTGAGGTAAATACTGCTTTTATCCTCATTTTCTCATCTTCACATGAGAAAAGTGAAGCCTAGAGAGGTTAAATACTTTGATTGAGTTCATATAGCCAAGAACTGATTGTGATCCTATTCAAATCCTTGTGGACTGGTTCCATGCTGTACTTTTACATGCTTTCATTTTAATATAATTACAGACTCTCAGGAAGTTACAAAAATAGTACAAGGAGTTCCATGTACCCTTTACCCAGACATCTCCATCAATAACAGCTTGCATAAAGATAGTCACAGCCTGCACTTTTAACTTCTACACATCCTGTCTTTTATGAGACAATCGTGTATGCATTTACTTTTCAGATGAAGGGGTTGAAGCCTAGATAAACTAATTTCCTCATTAATTATTCTGAGCTTTCCATTTCTTACTCCATAACCCCTAACTGTATAGGAAAGAGCTGATGTCACTGAAAATGCTTGGGTGGGAGAGGATTTCTGCTAAGAATCATTCATTCCATTCCATTGCCTATTTTGTTCACGTTGATTTATTATGGTTACCACTTCTCCTTGTTCACTGTTAACTGCCCTACATGGATATCCATTCTTATTCTTTTTTTTTTTTTTGCTTTTTAGCCCCATCTGTGACACATGGAGGTACCTAAGCTAGGGGTCGAATTGGAGCTGTAGCTGCCAGCCACGGCCACAGCCACAGCCTCAGCGGTGTAGGAGCCAAGCCACATCTGAGACCTACACCACAGCTCACAGCAATGCTGGATCCTTAGCCCACTGAGCGAGGCCAGGGATCGAACGCACATCCTCATAGACACCATGTTGGGTTCTTAACCCACTGAACCATGATGGGAACTCCAGACTTCACTTAACTTCTATTTTCAATCTCTTGATATGGTTACACTTCAGATTTTTCTTTAATAGCTTTTTTCCCCTCTTCAAATTATTATATATCCCAGCAACTTGCACCTTAGTCCTTATTCCATAGACCATTCTTGGGAAAAAAACTCAAAGGTCCTCAGATCTAGTATAGCTCTAGGTGCTTGTGAAAAATATTGACTGGCTTTGGAAAGAAGAAACAGGCTACTGATAAATTTTTTTCCAGCTTTATTGAGATGTAACTGAAAATATAACATTTTATAAATTTAAGGTGTATGCTGTGTTGACTCGATACACTTGTATATTGTGAAAGGATTATCACCATATTGTTGGCTATACCTCTATCATGTCACGTAATTATCATTTCTTTTTTGTGGTGAGAACATTTAAATTAAAGGCTTAGGAAACACATTGAAGCTTTGGAGTTTAGGAGAAAGATGGAGCAAGCTTTTTATACCCTTGATATGTTGGCAACAAGTTGGCATTGTTTATTATATTAATTATCAGTGTAATACTAAGACTAAAGTTTGATGAGGCCCCTTCCTTGTAGGTATTACTATCTAAACACATTGTCCAGGCAGGACCTAGGTAAACAGTTGAAGGATTAAGGGTTAACAAGATCTTACACGGTTGACACTTGAATAAAAAGTAGGCGATTCTAAACAAAGAACAGTCCTTGAGTTTGGGGCCAATGAAAAGGAACTTAAAATAATCAAACTGAATCTTTACGGCGCTATATTCATGGCAATTTTCCTGTAATTAGCACTAGTTCTTATACTATTGAAGACAATGATTACTGACATTATTCTTTCATGAGATGTCATCTTTTAGGGTTTTATAGACTTTATAGATAATTGGTTTTCAGTTTTTGTAAGCTCTTTAGAGGTATGGGATTAGTTTTACTGTATACCCACCCTGATCCCATTTAAAAATGTCTACGGGTATACTTTCTTTTTCTTGGCTCTAAGAAATAACGCTTTCAAGAAGACAAGTTTTGTGTCACACTCTCTATTTTGAATACTGCTTTTAACTTTTAAACATGCAATTCACTCCAATTATCTCACTTTCTGCTTTTAGAAATATTTAACTTCCTGCAAAGTATCTATACCTTTTAAAAAGTCTTGTCTTGGGTTTCATTTTGAATGTTTATTTCATCCTGGTTTTAGAGGGAGGGAGGGAGGGAAGGAGAGAGAGGGAAGGAGGAAGGGAAGGAAGGAGAGAGAGGGAGGGAGGGAAAAAACCTGTGCATGAGAGGATGTCCTTATTAAAACTAGGCCACAAAGCAGTTGTACTTTTAGGAACTTATCCTAAGGAAATCATCATAAAGGGACTCAATAGTGTTTCTATAAGGGTGTTTGTTGAAGAAGTATGAGTAATAGCACAAAAGTGAGCACAATCTAAAAATCCAACGTAAGGTGTTAGTTCAGTAAATTATGCTATAGTCCATTCACTTACCTACTTGGCAGCCATTAAAGTGACCATGTTGCAGGACAATATTTAATGATGTAGGAAACTTTATAATATGTTAAACAAAACACTACAGATTGCACTGGTGACACAGTATGGATCATGTGCTTTCGGTTATTTAATGACATATCTATGAGCATAGCAAAGTTGTAAGGCTATATACCAAAGTATTAACTGTGGTTATCTCTGCATAGGATGATGGGCAGTTTTTTCTTGAGGGAACCATATATTGTTGGGGTTTTTTAAATTTATTTTTTATTCTTAATTTTTAAATTATTTTTCCTTTTTCAGCTGCCCCACAGCATATGGAGTTCCCGGGCCAGGGATCAGATCTGAGCCACGGTTGTAATCTATACTGCAGACTGTGGCAACACTGGATCCTTAACCCGCTGGGCTGGGCCGGGGATGGAACCTGTGTCCCAGCAGTTTAGAGACGCTGCCGAGCCTGTTGTGCCACAGCAGGAACCTCCCATATATTGTCTTTATATTTAGGAAGAACTTTTTTGACTTCTGTGCTGTGTTGCTGATCATTTTAATAGCTTCATCTTGTGTTTTAGATGTTAAATGCTTTGTTCTTTTTCCTCTCTTATCTGACGTGTGCTGTAGTTTTCCACCTTAGTATAGAAAAGGTTCTATTCTAGAATCTTGCAGCCACAGAAAAGATACAGAATCATTGTGTTACAGTGATGAAATTTGGATTTGTGGTTGGTAACTTCACTGCCTTAGGTTATGATGCTGTTGAGCCCAGTGGTTATTGGGCCAGTGATTATTGCAGATATTTTTTTGCATTCTCACTTGGTCACTTGATTGAAGAACCGAGTCTCTATGATAGAAATAAAAAATTCTTTGAAAAATGTGTTACAGTTTGTATATGCATTATCTAGCTAGGACTCCCAGAACAAAGCACCACAGATTGGATGGCATAAACAGCAAATTTATTTTCTGTTTCAACACCTTCGATCTAGGTGTTGCAGGTTAGGTTTCATCTGAGGTCTCCTTGACTTGCATGTGACTGCCCTTTTGCTGCCTTTTCATATGATTGTCTCTCTGTACACATGTGCTGTTGTCTCTGTGTAGTCCTAATGTCCTTTTTTTGTCAAGGATATACGTCATATTGGAGTAGGGCCCACCCTAATGACCCACTTTTAACCTAATTACCTCTTTGAAGGCTCTATCTCCAAATTCAGTCATATATACAAATTTGTGGGGAGACTCAACTCAGTTCATAACAGTATATATCGTTCGTGATAAGTTTTAATGACAAAGTAGTGTTGATGAATTAAATTTTACTGAATTATTAATGGTTACTATAAACTATTACAATATCCTAAAGAACTACAGTTGTAAATTATGTAGGAGAGAATGTAGAAGATTGTAAATGCCAGAGCACCAATTTTTTTTTATGAATGGTGGAAAAGTAACACAGACTCTATGACTTATTGACAACTCGGTCCATTTGTATACGAAGAATAGTATCATTTTTATGTATTAATAAAGTACTAAAGAACCATCAAGTGGATGTTCCCGTTGTGGTGCAATGGTAACGAATCCAACTAGTATCCATGAGGATGTGGGTTCCATCCCTGGCCTTGCTCAGTGGGTCAGCGATCTGGCATTGCCATGAGCTGTGGCATAGGTTGCAGATGCAGCTCAGATCTGGCATTGCTATGGCTGTGGTGTAGGCTGGCAGCTATAGCTCCGATTAGACCCCTAGCCTGGGAACTTCCCTAGGCCGTGGGTGCAGCCCTCCCCCCCCCCAAAAAAAAGCAAAAAAAAAGAGCCATCAAGTAAAAAGAGATTAAAGGGAATAGAGTTAAAATCAGTGGGCAAGATATAAAACATTTGCCCCCCCCCCAACATTGAAAACACCCTGTAAGTGGAATGTGCAAAGCTGAAGTTTGGTTAATTCTTTGTGACTTAAGTTCTGAATTTGTTGGGCCATCATAGAGGACATTTATGTGTTGTCAAATGTGGTTACCGACATTGATTGTTTATTTTTGTCTGAGATTCTCAAGTGTAAAACTTTGTTTTCTTTAAATAGGTAAATAATTTATCTCACATTTATATAATTATAACAACAATATTTATTAATCCTTTAAAACATAGATTAATTAACAAATATCATTATATTAAATATTCCAAAGACTATGTTCTATTATTTCTTTGCCTTCTCCCTCTAGCAGGCAAAGTAATTTCAGAACACAACATGGAAGGGTCTATTAGTATTGGGTGTATCACAATGCAGTCTTTGCTTTGAAAGAAATTAATAAACGTTAATATTCAGAATTGTTAAAATGCTTTATTCCTTTCTAGGCATAATAGTGGATCTTTGAATGTTGAAGATGTTCTTACCAGCTTTGACAATACAGGAAATGTTTGTAAGTTATGTGCTCATTGTATGGAAGTATTTTTAGTGTTTTAAAAGTGAATTTTTAGTTGTTTTTTCCATGATGTTTGATTAGTGTATGCATGTATATAATAGAACTCTTGCTGTTTTTAGCTATAGAATAATTCTCATATAAGATGTACCTACTAAGTGAGATAAGCAGTTTTTATACCTTGCAGGGGTGTGTGTGTGTGTGTGTCCAAACGTAGGTCAGAAGGAACACTGGATTCTCCAGTACTGCCCCTTTTGTTTCCTGTTTCCATTTTGACTTTCTCAGTTAGTCTCTGCAACAGAGGGGCTGTCTCTCTTCTTTGCTGTGTTTTGGGTTTGTGCTTTTCCACGTCTTGCTTTTCTTGTTCATTACAGAATAAACCCAGAATATTTTTTCTTGCTAATAGTATGCTTTAATACCAGAATGTTTTTGTTTTATGCATTATTATATTATAGAATATGTTGTCTTTTTATCTAAGCCTCTGATTAAGTCATGATATAGAGTTCTCCACTGAGAAAACCGTTTAAGTAATTATACTGTTATATGATGAAAGAAACCTAACAAGAGTATCTTTATATTACTGTATTAAACAACATGGCTGGTGAAAGCTCTGCTCTTCTCTGTGTGCGTTGCATAGGCTATTTCTCTTAAGATAGTGAATTATCAATGAAATAGGACCATTTTATTTTATATTTTTATAGTTTTTTTTGTTTTGTTTTTGTCTTTTTGCCATTTCTTGGGCTGCTCCCGCGGCATATGGAGGTTCCCAGGCCAGGGGGGAACCGGAGCTGTAGCTTCCAGCCTACGCCAGAGCCACAGCAACGCAGGATCCGAGCCGCGTCTGCAACCTCCACCACAGCTCACGGCAACGCCGGATCGTTAACCCACTGAGCAAGGGCAGGGATCGAACCTGCAACCTCATGGTTCCTAGTCAGATTCGTTAACCACTGCACCACGACGGGAACTCCAGAACCATTTTAAAGTAAAAACTATACTCACATGCTTTTCTTCTCAAGGGAAATTTCACAACTGTGACTAACTAACATCATCTGCTGACAGTACTACTTTATCAAATGCTCTCTAATTTTAGATCTTCATAGAATAATGTTCAGCAATACTCAGGCAATAATTTTGTTCTTATGCTCACATTATGTCAAGCTTTCGATTGTAGAGAAAAGTATTTATGTATTTTGTCACTAAGGAATCTAATTATCCTCAGATAAACTTAAAATATTTAAAATAATGTAGGCTTCTTTATCATGGATAGTGATAGGTAAATCTTTTCATTTCTACATGTTGGCCCTTGCTGAATTTTTTCCCAATATTTTTATTAAATATCGAGGCAAGGTCTGGGCAAGGGATGCTAATGGTGGTTGAGGAGACATTCTCCTTTAGTTCCGTGGTAATGTAAAATATTATTAAATCAGGCTTATGCATATGTAATTTATGAACATGATCCTAGAATGTTAAATGTGGGTTTTTTGATTGGTGATGTTAAAAATCAAATATTGTTCCCAGTGGCTCAGTATGAAATAGGGCCACTAGCTGGCAGCATTATGTAAAATAAAAATATTTTTCTAAAGCTCTAAGCTGTTACTCTATACATGAACAACCACCTGATACTTAGGTAACACTTTTTCCCATGAACTTGTCTTCCCCGTCCCCACAACGCACAAGTTGTTGTTGTGTTGACAGATGGAGAAACTGCATTTTTTTTCACTGCTGCCTATTGTTGGTAGAAAGGTTGAGTCTTTGGCATGAGGACCTCCCCCCACACACTTTTTGAATCTTGGTTCTGAAATCCATCTTGAACAATTTATATCTCTCCATGATCCTTTCCTATCTTAGAATTGGATGTAATATATAGAAAATACATAGAAAATATATAAAATATACCATATCTGTCATAGTCGATACTCAGTAAATGAAAGCTCTTTATTATTACCACCAGTGATGAGTACCTCTAAAGCCTTTCAGTTTTTAACTAATACCCGAAGATAGTTTTATTAAAGATTATACTGATATTTTAAAATAAATGACCTTGATTGAACTAACAAGGTGGGAAAGTAGATCAAATTACAAAATAGTAATTTATTAAAATGTCTTGACATAACTATAGTCTTAAAATCTGAATATATTGCCAAGTAATAGGAGAGTCAATAAAAATAAGACTTTTTAGAACATGTTTTTTACTGTAACTTTTATTTCATACTCTTCAAGAAAAATCAGTAATGATATTTCCACTTAATAAATTGGTGAAGTCCTGTTACAATAAAGTAAATCTTGACTATAACCTTTATAGTTTTATTAAAGATTATACTGATATTTTAAAATAAATGACCTTGATTGAACTAACAAGGTGGGAAAGTAGATCAAATTACAAAATAGTAATTTATTAAAATGTCTTTATGTAATCGTTGCCAAAGCTTAAAGTGATCAAGGATTGAAAAAGTGATTTTTCACTTGATGTCTCAGTGTTTAATTTTACCTTAATGGCGATACTAGATTGAGTTTGTGACTGGAAAACAGCAGAGGGCGCTACAATCATAATTCTTTTTCACACGTCAATATAATTGGAATAAATAACTTGAATGATTTCCCTAAGCTTTCATTATGTAAACATAGAAAGACGTATGTTTAAATATTTATATTTTATTTATTCCTTATGTATTTAATGTGTTTAGCAATTCATTCAGACAGAAATATACTTTCTGGATTGATTTTTTTTTTAGTTCTTTTCATTTTTTGTCTTAAATTATCAGTTTAATTTTTAAATTCTAACTTTAAATACTTTTGGTCTCGTTAATCTTGGTAGAGAAAGTTCTGTACAAGAATATCTATTCCTAAATACCCTCCATGATAGTAAACTGATAGCACACTGATGGATATTTGGAATGAGGAAAAAAGTTTCTAATAATATGAGAGAACCAATTTATTTCAGAAATTAGTTTCCAGATTAGTATAACTTCCTGATAATATAAAAAATAACTTAAAATATTTTATAGTTATGAAAAACCTGATATGTGTTTATACAGAAAATATAGATGTGTGTATATACAAAATATTTTCATGTTTAGTAGAACTATTAATCTCAATTTTAAGTTAATTTCAAAAACAGGTAATGCTTTTATTAATTGTAAATTTTCAAAGGTCTTACTTCCTGGATTTGTTTATGCTCTAACCAAAAAGATATTGAAAAATCTTTGATTTTGGAAAATAAATGAAACTGCTAGATTACTTTTTATTTCCTGATATATTAGAAAAGAAAATATCCTTTATGTTTACCTTTATCATTTTTAAATGTATGACTTGCAAAATGTTTTATATTTTTGAGATATCTTTTCAGTTTTTGAATTCTTTCGAATGTTATAGGAAGAAATTAAAGTGAATCTCACAGTCATTTCTGCATAATGATTCATTGTTCTGTAGGGTGTGGCCCCAGTCTTATTTTTATGTACTTTATATTTGCTGTTGTAGAAAGCAAATTATTTTGAAAGTCAACCTTCTTTTTTGCTAACCTCTAACAAGGGGTAGATATACATATTCCATTCTTTGGGTTCTACTATTTGAGAATGTACTTCCTTTTACAATATCAAAGTTACTCTGTGGAGAGTTGTGTCTGCTATTGATTCATCATGCCTGGAAAGAGATGTCCTCAGGCTACCTAGGGAAAAGTAGGATGCATCCTTGACTTCAGACAAGTTGCTGGTTGCTTCTGTGTTTCATGTAACATGTCACTCAGATACCTTGGGTCAGAAGAGAGTACTCTGCAAGCATGAAGCAGATTTCTTGCTTCTGTTTTCTCTGTGGGCAGAGTCTCCTTTTTGGCTAGCCCATGACCTCCAATCACAGAAACCCCATCTTGCTGTATTTCTTTTGAAGCCATATTCTCTGTCTCCAAGTCATCTCTTTCCTCTACTGAAATGATTTTTTTTTCCAAATGTGATTCTTTTCAGCACTTAGTTGATCCAAATTTTACTGTCATAGTGTATAATACAGCTATTTGGTTCATGTAAAATCTCATCAGTTCTTGGGGATATAATTGCCTCATTTGCACTTTTTTAGCACATTATCCCTGACAACATGAACAGATGGTTAATTTGCTTCTCATATAATTTATTGTATACAATATATACAGTATAATGTGTATAAACCTTTAAAGGCTTAAGAAGTTAATATCATTATATATCATTGCAGTAACTAGTCTGAATCAGGGCGCCTAGTTAACACTAACTTCACTGTTGGTAGTATCCCGTATGCCATTCTTTGAAAAAAGTTTTTTCTCTTAGCTGGGGTACATGACAGGACCCTGTGGTGGTTGGTATCTCATGGTCCCGGAGAAATTTGTAGACCCTCTACCTTATACACTCTTACAAGTGACAGTGGTGATGCTCCCCCCCCCCCCGCACCCCGCAATGAATCCTAGGGTTGACTTAGGACATTTAATGCACACAGGTACAGTCTCCTGCTTTTGGATCCTTCCTCGGGGTCTAATAGTGGGACCTGTTTTGTGATGTATTGCAAACTGATCTCTTTTGGGTTATAGCAATTACTTGAGGAAATATTCTTATGTAAAATATTTTCGTTTTGTACTTGTATATGGGAAAACAAAGGTGATTATCTCTTAGGAAATATAGTCCAAATTTTTGTGTCTCTGTTTCAGTGTTATTGTCATACTGGTGGAATTACTAAAGCTTCAGAGGTGTCAGCTTGGATTTAAAGTTTTTTTCTTATTCAAATAAAGGCATATGTGTGTTTATGTGCATATGTATAGGCATGTAATACATTTATTCAAATAAAGGCATATATGTGTTTATGTGTATATTTATAGGCATATATACACATACATTCTTGATAAGCTAGTTTGATTAAGGAGAAATTTGGGGTTTTATGGGTAATTGCTTTGTTTTTAACTTAGTGGGATCATGGAAGGATCATGGAAAATGAAGTTCAGGTTTTTAGCTCCACCGGTTACTAGCTGGGTGATTGCAGGCAAGTCTTTGAATAAATCTTAACTCCTTCTTATACCTGAATAAGAAACAATAACTACCTTGTAGTGTAGTAAACATAATATTAGATAATGTGAAAGTAATATGTAAACTATAGATAATGTTTGTATTAGTTTTTATTGTTAGTATCATGTCTCATTTATTCTTGGACTTTTTTTTTGTCTTTTTGCTATTTCTTGGGCCGCTTCTGCGGCATATGGAGGTTCCCAGGGGTCGAATTGGAACTGTAGCTGCTGGCCTACACCACAGCCACAGCAATGCCAGATCTGAGCCGCCTCTGCGACCCACACCACAGCTCACGGCAACGCCGGATCCTTAACCCACTGAGCAAGGCCAGGGATTGAACCCGCAACCTCATGGTTCTTAGTCGGATTCGTTAACCACTGTGCC
Organism: Phacochoerus africanus; assembly: GCF_016906955.1. Taxonomy (NCBI): domain Eukaryota; kingdom Metazoa; phylum Chordata; class Mammalia; order Artiodactyla; family Suidae; genus Phacochoerus; species Phacochoerus africanus. Next base: position 100,590,585 of record NC_062548.1, on the reverse strand, counting down.
ACGATGGAAACTCCAGTATTCTTGGACTTTTTCATTATCTTTGATATTGGGAATTAAACAAGATATAAAATATTTTTGGTGAGTGCCATCCTGTTTTAATATTTTACATTATCTTGTACATGAAAACATAGTGCAAAGCTATATTATCAAAAATATAGTATTGGAAACACATATAAATCAATGTTTTAGGAAAGACATTTCAGAAAGACAAAAATATATGTGATTTATCATAGGATGAAGGTGGAATTTCAGTGATAAAAGAAAGGATGGACTCTTCACTAAATAGTATTGGCTAGGAATTTAGAAAATATAACAAACCAAATCTCTCTTTTAGACTATATAGCAAAATAAATTTAAGGTAGAGTACATATTTAATTAAAAAATTCAAATACTCCTAGATATCTCAGGTGAATAATTTTTAGATATTGAAACAAGGAAGGCCCTTCTAAATGTGATCCAAATCCCATGAATTTAAAGATGAATAGATTGACCAAATGAAGATTTTAAAGTCACTTTATTTAAAAAGCATCAAAAAAGTTGAAAGACAGCTGACAAACTGGTAATTATTATTTATGACATATATGCAGACAAAGATGTACTCTCCTTATTGTGGAAAGAGCTCCCACAAAGGAATAGCAAAAACAGACTGTAGATCTGTAAGAAAAAGAGAAAGCATAGTCAAAAATTAGAAAAAGGTATTTCACAAAAGAAATACCAATGCTCTATAAACACATCAAATGGCTATTTTACCAGTAATGAAGTAGTGAGATGCACTTAAAACAGTGAGATAGAATTTTTGTCAAATTGGCAAAGATGAGAGAAGGTAAGCAATAATCAGTAAATTGTAGGGAGAAGCGCATTCTCATGTACTGTTGGTGGGAGGGTAAATGGAGTCTACTTTTCCAGAGGCCAACCAGCAATATCTCTCATGATTTTAAGTGTCCATATCATTTGACTAATAATTCCTTTTCTAAGAAATAGTGAAACCAATAAGCAAAGATGGAAGGTAAAGGAATTCGTTGTGAATAATTGGAAAAAACATAAATGGTTAATTTTAGATGACTAATTATGGGTAATTCATGAAATGGAGGATTTTATAGCTGTTCAAGATCTCAAAAACATACCAGGTTAAAAAATTGCTACCAGGAATATGATTCTATTTCTGCAAAATACATATATACCCATTAAGTAGGTATGTATATGCACAGAGCTAAGTTTAAATGTGTTTTGTTAGGGTATTGGGGTTAGGCATGATTATTACTTTCTTCTTTATGCTTTTTAGTATTTGATTTTTTTATGACTTGTATGGGAAAAAGCAGTTATTTTGAAAAACTTATTCTTTAATTTCCAATCTGATTATTATTATTATTTGACTGAAATCTGTGATAAAATCTCAGATTGCTTAGGACAGTACTGTGGGAAAAAAGGAGGCATTCATTTTACCAGGGAAAAAATAGAAAGTATTTTATTTTTAAACAGCGCTTTTCTCCAAGGAGCTTACAGAATGTTAGATGTTAATGTGTTAGTCTCCCAATACACTTATAAGAAGTCAAAGATCAACTTATTCTGCCCCATAGTATGTCATGGGAGTACAAAGAAGTTAAAAACTCAGTCAATGGAGGAATATTGAGCTTGGGTGTAGGTCATTTATAAGTTCTGTTGAAAAATGAGTTTTAAGGCTCAGTGAGTTATATGGTTAGCATGCATAGGTAATGGTCAGCAGCCTTGAGACCACGAAGGAGGCCCCAGTGTGAGTGGGGAGGTGGTGGCAGTGTGCAACACGGGCTCTGGATTTGGCTCTTAGCCCCTTTTGAGAATCAGTGTGTATGTAGCCTTTGCTAGAAAGCCTTCTAGAGGGTAGGGTAGGTCTCTAGATGGTCATTTTCCTAGCTAGGAGTCTCCAGCTGTCTGACTTCCTAGCTCCAAGTTGCCAGGGCAGTTTTTTCTTTTAATATGGTATTGGGTAAGCATTGCCCCTAAGCTGTAAACAGAGTCCTACACATTTGCTTTTACTCTTTACCACGGAAGGAACATTTGGAAGATTTTTTTTTTAATTCACTTTAAAAAATGTTTTTGAAATAAGAAATTATGGCATTGTACTGGTTCTCTTTGATAAAAGAAAGTGCTGCTATTGTAAGAAAAGACTGAAATAAACCCTTTAATCCTTTTTAGATCCATAACATATATTAATGCTTAACCAACGTAATAATACCAGAAGGCAGTTCATGTCTTTGTCATCAACCTGCCAGTTTTTCCTTCCTTTGTATTTGAAGAAATGTTACTAATTTAGGTGTCTCCAAGTTTTAGCAGAATATATGCCAAGCAAATCTCCCTCCTCCCATGCCCTACCCCCAGCAAATCAAAGACTGAGTAGTACTTCTCCATCTTCTTTAGATAGCCACCATTTCTTTTGCATCCCCTACAGTGTTTATCAGGTACTTTGAGAATATTATTCCCCTTTAATCTTCTTAGCAATTTTGCAAGTGGTGAGAAAACTTCTAGTCAGATAAAGATAACTTGATTAAAAATTAATATTTCCTAAGTGGTCTCATGGGAATTTATACCTATTCTACTCTATTTCTTAAAGGTAGCATTTCTCCAAAATAGTGAGAAATGAATTTTAAAAGTTCGTGGTAGGAGTTGAAACTAAAAGTGGTAACTTGGAGTGCTAGAAAATAACTTTGGCAAATGGAAAAGAATTCTGTCCAGTGGATTGTGTCTCAGAAGAGATTGATTAAAGGTCAATGGAAAATGGGCTCTCTAGGGTTTCTGAAAGGTAGTTGACAATCTAATGGAGTGGGGATTTAAGGAGCAAGGATAGGGACGAAAGAATGCATTTTATTTTAATAGTCCAAAAGCAAATGTGGGTTTTGTTTTATTTCAGGTCTTTTTTTTTTTTTTTCTTTTTTGAAAAGCACTGCTTTTTGCACGATAATGCAGTAGTAATACGGATTTGAGTTTTTACATAGCCCTTTCTCTAAGGTATTCAATGTGTTTTTTAAGCTTGTGGCTATAGTGATATATACAAATTGCTTATATAAATGTTAAGTGACACAAAAAGCTCAACTGAAAGGATATTCCTGTTTTTAGGAAAACAGTGTGGCTTTAGACAGCCTTTCCACAAATAATTGTGACTATTTGGACATTTGTATGGCCCATGTGTGTTGCACCACTCTATGAATGTTTGACGTGAACAAAATATTTGATGATTGAATGAATTTAGTGTTTGTGTCTGTTTATCTCATTTTTTAATGTTCTCCTCTCTCACCCTTCACCCTCCACTCCCAGCCTTGAATCTGAGTATTTATGTTACATGCTGGGGAGATGAGGACAGTTCACAGTAGGAACGAGGGAACGTTTCCCATTGTTCTGTCTGTGAATATGAGTTGGAAAATGTGGATGTATTATGCATATTGGAGATGCTCCACATGCTCACAGTCTGCTTATTCTAGGATGCCGGGTCAGGTAGAGTCTTTGCTCCTGGTGGCCGATTCATGGTTTGTCTGAAACCACTGCCCAGGCAGATGGTTGGAGGCCAGACTTCTGTGTCATTGCTGTTTCCCAGGACTTCCTTGGTGTCTGACTAAAAGATACAGTGGAACCTGACTTAAAACTTAAGTATCACTTTCAGATATGTAATTCTCAAAGAAAGGCAAGCAATAGTTTGGTTACCCCTAGATTTTGATTTTTATTTTAATACTTGACAACTTAATCAGAATTTAGTGGGGATTTATTGGACTGCCGCTATGTAAAATTGAGAAGCAGCATATTTCATGTGAACCACAACTTCTCTGCTTGTGCTTGTCCCTGGATTCCTTTAAAGGAGAAATTACAATAATTAGAAGGGTGAGATTAATTTATCATGCCTCCTTTGATCTCTCTCAAGTCTGAAGTTCTACAGATTGTAGTTTGTATCCTACAATTTAGCACTGAATTTTGTATCATATTGTATTAACTATTTGTTAATCTTTTTCTCCCAGAAATAACATATTACTCCTTAGATTGCAAGCACTGCAGCTTCTCTGCTTCAGGCTCAAGGGGTGTTAGTCTAAATTCCATGCAACAAAAGTATTTTCAAATAACTTTAGTATCTCTTTTGGTTAAATGACATGAAAGCAACATGGTCTTTAGCAATTTTTCTTTTCTTTCTTCCCCTCTTCCATCCACTGTCATCCCATATTGATGCTGATTCTGTACTTCTACACACAAAACAAAGAAAAAAACTTCAGAAAACAATTCTCTTGTATTATAAGACAGCTCTTGTCTTCCCCTTTGCCCCCATCTTCCTGATTCCCATCATAGCACTAAGGAACTAGTCTGTTAAGGTAGGATCCTCCTGGGAGAGTATGAGCTGGGGGAGGCAGGGGCGAGAGACTGAGGCAGATCAGTTGCTTTTACTTAGGGTGACAGTACAGTTAAATACGTGCATGATCCCAGTTTATACCTGTTCTTAGCATAATTATCAACATGGCCTTCTTTCGCTCCTCAAAGTGCCCTGGTTTAGATGGTAAACTATATGCCAGTTGTTAGAAGACCAGTAAAGAGAGGTATATTGGAAGCTTACATTAATGATTTATATCCAGTCATCCTTCCTAATTCTGCCATAGTACATTGTACAAGTGGTATTTGGTGTGTATTGATTCATTCCTCAGTCACACTCAAATGAATCCATTCATTCTACATAAATGTTCTCGTATTTGATATACACAATGGAGAGGTAGATAAGTCTAGGTCTCAGTTTAGAGGATGTATGGTCTAGGCTCCATTAATTGACAGGAACAGAATGCAGAGCACATACAAGTTTTGATTAGTGAGTACAGTAATTGAAAATAATTTGAATTACTGCTAAGATTTGAAGATACCTGAAGAGTCACATGAAAACATAGATTTCCACTTTCTCTTTGAGAAAAATAATGATCTAGCTGTCTGAGTCTGACCTCATGGTATTCACTATCTGGAGCCGAGCAAATTCTTCATTTTGTACCCTCACCACCCCACCCATGGACATTTGAATTTGCAGCCTCTAATACATATTATGTATTTGGAGGCATTTAAGACAGGTTTGTCTTTGTACATTTTCAGATTATTTAGTTGTATATTTAAAAAAGTCAACTCTGATTAGTCATTTTGTTTACCAAATCTAATTAAATAAAATAGTTGTAAATTCTATTGGAGACAAGCCTTTTAAATGTAAAGAATTTTTATTTTCATTATAGTTGATTTATAGTGTTGTGCCAATTTCTGCTGTATAGAGACCAGCCTTTTTATCTTTTTACTTTTTTTTTTTTGTCTTTTTAGGGCCATACCCATGGCATTTGGAAATTCCCAGGCTAGGGGTCAAATCAGAGCTGCAGCTGCTGGCCTAAGCCACAGGCATAGCAATGCCAGATCTGAGCCATGTCTGTTGACCTCCACTGCAGCTCATAGCAATGCCAGATCCTTAACCCACTGAATGGGGCCATGGCTTGAACCCGAGTCCTCATGGATACTAGTCAGGTTCATTACCACTGAGCCACAACAGGAACTCCTGAGAGCAGCCATTTTAAAGTTCAGTAGGTTAGTCATTCATTTTTGGGAAATTTGTTTCCCACAGTATCTAAAACAGTCAACCATTAACACATATTTATATTGTTATATTTAATGGAAAATAAGATGCTACTTTAAATATTTCTCTCTCTCTCTCTCTCTCTCTCTCTTTCTTTCTTTCTTTCTCCCACTTTTTAGGGCTGCACCTGCAGCATATGAAAGTTCCCAGGCTAGGGGTCGAATTGGAACTGTAGCTGCTGGCCTACACCACAGCCACAGCAATGCCAGATCTGAGCCACATCTGCAACCCACATCACAGCTTATGGCAATACCAGATTCCCAACCCTCTGAGCAAGGCCAGGTATCGAACCCGCATCCTCATGGAAACTAGTCGGATTTGTTTCCGCTGCACCACAGTGGGAACTCCTTAAATATTTTTCAACAGCTAGTACCTTTAAGAAAACATATTTCAGTTAAAATTATATATTGAAAAATGAAATTGAAAAGGAGTGTAGAGCTGTGGGAGAAATTTTAGATACTCGTGATCATATGTGTGTGTGTGTATGAATGTGTATATATATGTATATATCAAATATATAGTTAACTTTATCTTCATTTGCCTCTATTTATAGATTGGAAAAGAAAGAGCAATCTCAACAAGTGTTTATTAAGTGCCTATTATGTGCTGTCCTGCATTTTCAATTCTCAAATGATTTTTCAACTTTGAACTACTGCAAAGAAATAAAGTGTTCTTTCTATATATGTTGAAGAAACCACTGTGTATTGAAATCTGGATAAATATCTCACTTTTTGACACATCCAGGTACATGGATAATCTTTGTGAACTGTCTTAAATATCATCAGCAAACTCTTTTAAAAATAACTTACAGGAGTTTTCATTGTGTATCAGTGGTAATGAACCCAACTAGTATCCATGAGTATGTGGGTTCAATCCCTGGCCTCGTTCAGTGGGTTAAAATATCTGGTACTGCTGTGCACGGTAGTGTAGGTCGCAGGTGTGGCTCAGATCCTGGGTTGCTGTGGCTGTGGCTTAGGTCGGCAGCAGCAGCTCCAATTTGATCCCTAGCTTGGGAACTTCCATATGCCACATGTGCAGTCTACACCACATATGCGATCCAAGCTCACAATAACAGCTGGATCCTTAACCCACTGAGTGAGTCCCGGGATCAAACCCACATCCTCACTGTTACTAGTTGGGTTCTTAACCCTCTGAGCCATGATGAGAACTACCTCCTCTTAGCTTTTTGGATATTTTACTGAAATTTTTTTCCTTCTCTCATTATTGTCTCTGTTTCCTTAGAGTTACCTTTTCTGTTTTCTATGGCTTCTGTCTTTTATAATAGGGGCCTTCATCAAATATATGGTTGTCTTTAAGATTAGTGTACTACAAAATTGATTGGACACTATAGCAATATCCTAGCTTGTTGATTATTGGTTTTGTTGTGGGATGATCTGGCTGGACTGTTTCATGGGGAACCCTGGATGTCCATATGTTTGAGTGCTTTTCTTGAGCTTGTGCATTTCCCAGAGAAAGCTCTTTGAGTCTGCTGCCTTGGGAGTGCGTATGTCTTAGCTGCTAGCATTTTGGTTTAGGTAGGAAGAAGAGTCTCAACATTCAGTTATTCAATTTCTCTTAAAAAAAAAAATACTGAGGTGGAGGAGCATTAATTGCCCAGGTGTTTGGAGAAGAAGATAAGACTTCAAGATCTAACTGCTTTCTGGAATTCCTGCTGTGGTGCAATGGATTAGGGATCTGACTGCAGCAGCTTGGGTCACTGCAGAGATGTGAGTTTGATACCTGGCCTGGCGCAGTGGGTTAATAAGGATTTGGCATTTCTGCAGCTGTGGCATAGGTCACAGCTACAGCTTGGATTCAGTCCCTTGCCCAGCGAACTTCCATATGCTTCAGGTACAGCCAAAAAAAAAAAAAAGATCAAACTGCTTTCTAAATACATTTTTAGTAATTCTTTCTGTGTTTAGTCCATTCTCACTGCCATTCACAAAGATGTAAATGACATCCCTCACTGCCAATTTAGGATTCAGCTTTTTGTTGTTGTCTTTTTGTGCCTTTATGGACCCTTGTTTTATTTTCATATCTATTTACTTTTGTTTTAGGAAGGGAGTGAAAGCTAATATGTAGATTTAACTCTAACACCTTTTTTTTTAGCCTTTTAAATTCTATTTTATCGAAGTTTAGTTGATTTACATTATTGTGTTAATTTCTGCTGTTCAGCAAAGTGATTCATATATATATATTTGGTATTCTTTTCCATATAGTTTTTTGTATTCTTTTCCATTATTGTTTATCTCAGGATATTGAATATAGTTCTCTGTGCTATACAGGTAGGACTTTGTTGTTTATTCATTCTGTATATCGTAGTTTACATCTGTTAAACCCAAATTCTGAATCCATCCCTCTTGCCTCCTGGTAACAAGTCTGTTCTCTTATGTCTGGATTCACTCTAACATCTTTAATTACCATCTTTAGCACATGTATAAATATACACATACACATGTGTACATCAATAGCACATGAAGCTGTAACAACTTAAAAATAACAATGAAATTTTTAAAACTTCATTTAAGTAGACCACATACGGTTTTTGTCAAATATACACCGGAAAAATATTTCCAGTTCAAATACATTGAGATGAATCACCAAGGCTTTGCATAGCTTTTAGGAATTCTTTTCCTCCTCATTTCTGAAACCCTCTTTAGCCTTTGAGGTTCAGCTCAGATGTCACTTCCTCAATTGTCTTGGCTCTCCTAAGCTACACTTCATCGGTCCTTCTTATGTTTACCCGTAGACTTAGGAAAGAAAAGAAAAAAAAATACACTATTAAAACATATCACATTGTATTATAATTGAGTCTAAATTGCTCACTGGACAGTAAGATTCTAGAGGCAGGAATGTTTTGTCTGTACCTACAGTGCCTGGCATGAAATGAATAATCAACAATTGCTTTGTGGATTAGTGAACTTAATATTTTAAAAAGGAAAGCATACTTTAAATAAATTAGGATACAATTATTTCATAAAATGTTCAGTGTGAAAAATAATTTACTGTAGGATTCTTTTAAGTACCTATATCCCTAGTGCACTTAAAATTTCCTTATATGCTTTTTTTGAAAAACACATTTATGTCTAGTGTCCCTTTTGCATATCTGTGTACATATGCAGGCACTCTATATTGTTCTATTTTAGTAAGAATGTTACTTATATTAAAAATAAATAAATGTTATTTTGTTACACATTGGTGATGTTTTTCCCCTAAATGTCTTTTGCTGGAAGAGCACTAAGTGGCTATTCACATAGCTTTCTGATCAGTGCAATGTATTTTAAGCAGCTAGTTCCAAAATACCTTCAAATAGCATGTCCTATTCCTCATGAATTGCTATTTCTTTGCTTAAATTTCCCACTTGGACCACCAGCAATTCCTTAAGTACTTTTCCTACAGCTAATGCTAGCTTTTAAAAATCTACTTAATGTTACTCTTTTCTTTCTCTTTGTTGCCTCTGTCACTTAATATACCTCTATGCCTGCCTGATATTGTTCCTTTTCAAGGTCTTTTTATGCTTTTAGGATGATCTTTCTTAGTCTCTTTTTCTACTGTCTTAGATGCTTTGATTCTGCTGTTTCTTCATTGCAAAGAGCCTAGTACAGGTAGGAAGTGAATATTATGGGTGACTTTTAAAAAAGTTGTTATGTATAATATTAAAAAGAATACAAGTGCTGCTGGTAACTATCTACCTAGTGTTTCAAAAAGGATTTTGGCAAACTTTCAGAGCCATTCATGGGGATAGATATGGGATTTGTTTAAACTTCATGGATAAGGGGGAAAGAGAATATTAAAATTTGGCAGTTAAAGTTGAATGATGGATAAATGGGAGTTCATTATATTCTATTCTCTTTATTTTTGTATATATTAAAACTTTCCTATACAAGATTTTTAAAAAATTGAAGTGTCCTTTTTCACTCCTTTTCACCTAGCAAGCCCATGTTTTGATATCTGTCTTCCAGTACATAAGGACACATGTACAGGGATGTTAATTATAGAATTATTTGGGTTGGAAAGAAAAATAACCTGGAAACAGTCTGATGAGTCTATTCCTATTTAATGAAATTTAATGGAATTGTTTGATAAATGATGGTATGTCCGTACAATGGATTATCATGCAGCAGTTTAAAAGAATGAATTGAGTTATATGCTATATTCTGGAGGGATGTCCAAGATGTATTGTTAAGTAAGTTGTGTAATGTGTGCAGTGTGATTTTATTTTTATAGAAAGAACTGTGACTATGCCAAAAAGCTGAGAAACATATACTGAATTAGCAGTATTGGTTATTTCTGGAAAATGAGTCCTGAGGGAATGGAAGTAGAAGAAAGATTAACTTTTCTGCATTAATTTTTATATTGCTTGATTTATTTTAGGTATTTATTACTTTGAGGGGAAGAAAGGTAAAGATTTTTAAAATAAATGTAAAACTAGAACATGTCAGTTCATTGATGATAATAAAAACTCATTTTAAAGTTTTAAGGAGAAGTGGAAAGTGATGTGCCCAGGAAGCCAAATGATGAATTATATCATAGTCTGCCTTCTGAAAGAAAAATAAATGAATTGTTGATACTCATGTCTATGGAATGAATATATATTCAACTCTGACTCTATTCCCAGTCATCCATCAGAAATTGCCTGGTGACAATTAAAAGGAACACTTTGGCCACCTTTACATTAATTCAGTAGTCCTTTAAAATTTATGCCTAAAATTCAAGCCTTTTTGTTATGGTGATTAAATTAATCTGTCTCAGAAATGAAGATGTCCCATTTTCAAGAGGCCAGTTTGACTTAGAACTAGGATACATAGGTTTCTTTGATTGCAAGTAACAGAGGCTGACTGGCTAACTTAGGAAAAAAGAAATGTAGTGAAAGAATACTAAGCAGGTAATAGAATTTAAGTTTCACTTGACAGTTGGGAATTTTGTTTTATCTTAGTATGCCTCTAATATATTCCCTGCTTTTAATTATGGTATTGCACTATTCCTAGCGAAACACCTTTTGTTATGTGGTCTTTTAAGGATTAAATTTAATTATCTTTAAAAAATTTCTGAGGAGTTCCCTTCGTGGTGCAGTGGTTGATGAATCCGACTGGGAACCATGAGATTGCGGGTTCGGTCCCTGCCCTTGCTCAGTGGGTTGGCGATCCGGCGTTGCCGTGAGCTGTGGTGTGGGTCGCAGATGCGGCTCGGATCCCGCGTTGCTGTGGCTCTGAAGTAGGCTCGTGGCAATGGCTCCGACTCGACCCCTAGCCTGGGAACCTCCATATGCTGCGGGAGCGGCCCAAGAAATAGAAAAAAGACCAAAAAAAAAAAAAAGCTAAAAAATTTTTGAACATTTTTAAGCTTATAGCATCAGCTGAAACATATAGCCTCAGTTGTTTAAACTGTGCTTTAGTAAATGGTGAATTTGGAATTATGGTTTCATTTATTATAAGAGGTGCAACATTCAAATACTTCTGATAGCCTCAACCTACATATATTATTATTATTATTTTTAATGACTGTTATTTTTTCCATTATAGTTGGCTTACAGTGTGCTGTCAATTTCCTACTGTACAGTAAAGTGACCCCGTCACACAAACATATATACATTCTTTTTCTCACATTATCCTCCATCAAGCTCCATCACAAATGACTAGATATAGTTCCCAATGCTATACAGCAGGATCTCATTGCTTATCCATTCTAAGTTAACCCCAGACTCCCAGTCCATCCCACTCCCTCCCCATCCCCCTTGGCAACCACAAGTCTGTTCTCCAAGTCCATGAGTTTCTTTTCTGTAGAAAGGTTTATTTGTGCCATATGTTAGATTCCAGATTATATTTTAGAATTGTCACCATTGAGTTTTTTCTTTAATATTGCCTCAGTGTCTTTGTGTGTGCATGTATGTCTAGCATAGGTTTCTTTTTTCTTTTTTGGCTCTCCCACGCATATGGAGCTCCTGGGCCAGGGATCAGATCTGAGCTGCAGTCATGACCAAAGCCACAGGTGCAGTAATGCCAGATCATTAACCAGGCAGGGGATTGAACACGTGTCCTGGCTCTCCCAAGATACTGGCGATCCCATTGTGCCACAGTGGGAGCGCTCCTGTTTTTTCTTTTTTGTTTCTTGTTTTAACGGTAAAATTGATGGGGAGAATCATTTCAAATGCCTTTTCATGTTAAATTATAATTTTATACCTACATTATTCTTTTTTTGTTGTTGTTGTTGTTGCTATTTCTTGGGCCGCTCCCGCGGCATATGGAGGTTCCCAGGCTAGGGGTTGAATCGGAGCTGCGGCATATGGAGGTTCCCAGGATAGGGGTTGAATCGGAGCTGCGGCATATGGAGGTTCCCAGGATAGGGGTTGAATCGGAGTTGTAGCCACCGGCCTACGCCAGAGCCACAGCAACGCAGGATCCGAGCCGCGTCTGCAACCTACACCACAGCTCACGGCAACGCCGGATCGAATTAACCCACTGAGTAAGGGCAGGGACCGAACCCGCAACCTCATGGTTCCTAGTCGGATTCGTTAACCACTGCGCCACGATGGGAATGCCTCTAACTAACCTTTCTTCCTTCCTCTTCTCTCTTCCCTGTTTTGGAGTTAAGGTTTAGATTCAACATGGACAGAGATTGGGAGGTAGGGTATTAGTGGGTAGGTAATCTGAGGTTGAGTTTTCTGATTTGCAGCTGAGAATCTGGTTACACAGCAAGAGGTGGAGAGATTGAGCAGATAACTAAACACATTGAGGATAATGAGAACTTAAGTTTCTCAGTGTCAACAAAGAGAATGATAAATATGGAAAGCCCAGAGGCTAAAACAAACTCTGTGTTTTGAATTAGAATTTGAGTATCAGAATGAACTTAACTGCTTTGCTAAATGTGTGTGTGTGTGTGTGTGTGTGTGTGTGTGTGTTCCTAGCTCTCTCTGGGCATGATAGCAGTGAGCCTATCTAGCAATCAAATCTTGTTTTCTAAATATTATTCTCTACTAAAAAGAACTAGGGCTCTTTGAAGAAATGGCTGGCCCCAGGGCTGGGCATTTTATGTCATAAACTAAGGAAGTACTCAAAACATGACTAACACATGCCCAAAGGACACAGGACCTAGTTTGAAGGACTTACTGATTGACCAAATCTGAGATAATTTGTGTATCAAAAGAAATGATAGGAGCATATTATAACCCTTTGAGTAAAGCAGGACTCCATGAATCCATACTAATATAAATAAATATATAAATGATGGAGAAGAGAAAATTTTACCTGTTTCAGAATGTCATTTAGTAAATCTAGAACAGGCACAGTTTAAATTTAGAACCTTGGCACTAATGCCTTTTTGGGCAAGATAATTCTTTGGGGGTTGGAATGGGAATTGCTCCTACATTGTAGGATGTTTTGCAACCTCCTTGGCCTCTACCTACTAGATATTAGCATCCCTCCCCACCCCCAGCCTCCAACTGTGAAAAACAAAAATATCTCCAGACATTGCCAGATGCCCCCTAGGGAATCAAAATCACATGCCTCTGGTCTCATTTGAGAACCACTGATTCTCAAAAAGGAATGATGAACACAACACAGAAATCAACTATACTTCTATAAAATAAAAGGAATGATAGAGTTAGCAAATTACAGTTTGGTGGCTATCACAGTAATGACTGAGGCGCGAATTATCAATGGATGTTAATACAAGTGGAAATTTGATGAGGAATAGGATATGTATTAATCTCAAAATATCCACAAAATACTAATTTCTTATTATCTGATAAACACAACGTGCTTCTAATTAACTTTACAGTGGGAAAACCCAGCAGATACCACCTTAACCAAGTAGTAAAAATTAACATCACCACTAATGGGACAAATCCTCCAAAACAAGAGGTGCTGAGCAAGTACAGCATTGCTTCTCTGGTATTCCTGCTGAAAATGTCAAGTCACGGGGAAGATCATACAAACCCAAACTGGTGACATTCTACAAACTAGACTGGACTCTTCAAAATGTTAATGTCATGGAAGATCAAGACTACAGATTTGTCCTAGATTGAAGGAGATAAATGAAGCACGATAACTAAATGTTAACATGTGATCATGAATGGATCCTAGACCTACAAAAGACATTATAAGGATGACTGAAGAAATTTGAATGGGGTTTATGAATTAGATGGTAATATTGTATCAGTGTTTATTTTCAGATTTTAATGCTTGAAATATAGTCACATAGAGGAACGACTTATATTCCTCAAACGTACTACATTTACTTCCTTGAGAATTTTTGGTTTCTTTTCTCTGTGTCTTTTCTCAGTTCTTTGCATAGGTGGCTCCATTACATGGACTCAGATGTCACCTTCTGAGTGAGAGCATCCCTAACTGCCCTATCTAAAGTACATACCATTCCCAAATTGGTATTGCTTTATGTTGTTTATTATCTTCATAGTATTCGCCGTTACCTGTGATTACCATCTTATTTAGTTAATACATGGGTCCCTCTGCTGAATGGATGCTCATGAGAGCAGGGGTCTTCTCTGTGCTGCATCCTTCTTCTGAAACAGTGCCTGATACTTAGTGGACCTGCAGTATCCATTTGTTGGATCAATAACTGCACCTGTGCAATCCAGGCTTCTCTGTCTGCTGGTTGGCCATGTAACCCATCTGGGCATGTTAAACTAGGCCAGCGGGCACTTTCTAAATGTTGTAGAAGTTGTAATCTACTGAGAAAAAAAAGATTGGGTTGGGGTGTAGGAGTAGAAGGAGAGAGAGAAAGGGAAGGGAAGGATTAGGAGAGAGAAAAATGTACAACTGTTTGATATAACGTAAAATAGCTCATGGATATTGCTTGGATGTGCTTGAGGGTTTGAACTTAATATGGCTTATCTAGGGCATATTTTGTCCAAACATTGAGTTGAAACCCATTGAGTTGTTGGGATGTAGTTCGTTCTACTTTCTGTGACAGCCAGACTCACTTTAAGCCTGTAAATAATAAATTTTTTTTTTTTTAAAGAAGCAGAGGCTAATCATTGTTCAACACAAAGCAAAAGGTAATGTTAATTCTGATCTCAAGTTCCCATGCCTTGTGGCCTTAGAAATACATATGTATCCTTTTCCTTTGAATTAATTCGTAAATAATCACCCACAGTTACTTTTGACATCGTAACCACCTTAGACCATTGTGATGAGCACCCCCCTCCCCCAAAAAAAGGGCAGATAAGCTATAAAATGTCCTGTTAACTGACCAAGAACCTGTAATTGTTGCCTTTTAGGTAGGTGTATTGCATCTATTAAGTGGAGCTGTATGAGCAAGGTCAAGGGAAGACAATTATAATTTACAGTGTGAAACCTCAAAAATTTGATCATTTGAAAAATATACCTTTTCATCTTATTAATATTTTAATGTGCCTTCTCATGAGCCATTAGTTATATCCATGTTTAGAACTTGTGAGATTGCCTAGTAAAAGAGATTTCAGATACTCAAATAAGAGGAATAACATGGAAAGTGATGCCTATATAAAAGCATTGTTTTAGAAAGATAGGGATAGAAAAATTGAATTTTCAGTGGTGTTTCATGAATTGCTCTGTGAAGTAACTGATTGAGATAGAGGCCACTTTCCTTACTACCCATTACATTTTCTGCTTTATCTGCTATTTCCTCTTTTCTAGCAAATCACTATTAAGGATATGGTAGATGTATAATAAATTCTTTCTTAATAAGTCCCTGGCTGTGTATTATGCAGAAAAAAATTTTAAGACAGTCTTGCTCTAAATGTGTATAACTGATACATTGTTTCTACAATGTACTATGTATTATGTTTTGTATGCATAATTAATATATTGTTTATACAATAGCTTTATACAATAGCAGTATGGGGTGGATACAAGGATGATAAGGTCAAGATCTTGACTTTAAGGGACTTTGTTCTAAAAGGGTCTGTGGACAATGCATTATAATAAATTTGATAAAAGATGCATTTTGTTTGCAAAGCCTAGAAGAAGGCGGATACCTTTTGGAAGTGGGAGGTGGAATCAACAAAGACCTCTGGGAATGATGTCATGAATAATATTCAAGGGCACCTAAATAATAAGAGAATGACATAATACTATATTTAAATGCAAGATTATATGGTATTAACTTTAAGGTAAATAAAGCAATTGGTACACTGGAAACAACAGAAGAAGGGGCAAAAACACAGGTTTGAAGCTAAAACATCTGACTGCAAGCCGTTCTGCCACTTCTTGGTGAAGTCTTGGCCAAGTCCCTTGCATTTCTGGGATAAACCTTATGTGATTATCTTGATTAACATTTATGTATCTCTGTATTTGATTTGCTAATATTTTGTTAAGGAGTTTTACATCTATATTCCTGAGGGATATTGGCCTGCGGTTTTCTTTCTCTGCAATGTCTTTTGACTTGGTTTTAGCATCAGCATAATACTGGTCTCATGAGTTGGAAATTATTTCCTGGAGTTTGTTTTGAATTAGTGTTATTTTTTTTCCTTAAATATTTGATAGAATTCACCATTGAATTTTTTTCGTGGGAATGTCTATTACTCTAAAATCCATGTTCTAAAGCCTGTTTTGTCTGATGTTATTTTTTTCCCTTGATTGTCAGCTTTTAAGATATTCTTTTTATCGCTGTTTTTCAACAATTTGAATATGATTTTCTTTAGTATGATTTCCTTTGGTTTATTTCTGCTTGGATTTGTTGAGCTACAAATTTGTTGAGCTACAAATTTGTGGTTTTATAGTTTTCATCAGTATTGCAAAATTTTCTGCCTTTATATCTTCAAATATTTTTCTTCCTCCTTCTTTCAGTGCTCTAATTAGATGTATGTTAGAATGCTTTGATATTGTCACTGATGTCTTTTTTTTCCCCCAAGTCTTTTTTCTGTTTGTGCTTCATTTGGGGTATTCTGTTGGCCATGCTTTCAAGGTCACTGATATTTTCTTCCCTAGTTTTCTTCTCTAGTTTCAGTTAATCCTATCCAGGATATTTTTCATTTCAAATACTGTATTTTTCTTTTCTGGACTTCCATTTAGGAAATGTCTATTCCCACCAGCTCTCTTCTCATCATGCTCATGTTTTCCTTACTTTCTTGAACATATGGAGCATATTTAAATTAACTGTTTACACATTTACATTAACTGCCTGATAATTCCCTCTTCTCTGTCATTTCTGGTTTAGCTTCTATTGATTGATTGATTGATTGATTTTTTTTTTTTTTACTTCCTGGTAGTGAGTCATATTTTTCTGCTTCTTTGCATGCTTAATGATTTTTTATGAGATGCCAGATACTGTGAGGTTTATGCTGTTTGCCAGATTTTGTTGTATTTCTTTAAATTGCATTGGGCTTTGTTCTGGCATGTAGTTAATTAGAATCAGTTGGATCCTCTTGAGGCTTGCTTTTAAGCTCTGTTAGGATGAGATTCAGAGCAGCCTTTCATTCTAGGGCTAATTTAGCCCCATTTCTAAGGTGATATTTTTCTGAGGATTCTGCTCAGTGTCCCATGAAGTACAAAGTATTTTCACTCTGGTTGGTGGGGAAATGAACTATTTCCAGCCCAGTTTAAGTTTGGTAATTGTTCTGCACATTCTTTTCTGGGTTTTTTCCTACCTTCTATTTTAGGCATTTTCCTTTCATGCACACTCAGATCACTTCTCAGTCAAAGAGAGAACTTCATGAGACTACTCTGCAGATTTCTAGAGCTTTTTTTCTGTGCAGCTCCCTTCTCTCTTTTACTTTTATTCCACAAATTCTACCTGCTTTCCCCTCCTGAAAATCTAATCTCTGTCTCTTCAACTCAATAAGATTGTTGGACTCTGTTTGGATCCCCCCTCCCAGTGCTATGGCCTAGAAACTTCTCTGGGTTGTAAATTGGTGCAATTGTAAGTATTTCTTAGTTTGTTCCTTTTCTCTGAGAAGTCACAGTCTTATACTGCCTGTTGTCTAATGTCTGAAAAAACATTACCTCATATTTTGTCATCTGGTTTCTTGGTAGTTTAAGGAAGGAGTGTACATTCAGTTCCTACTGTTCTATCTCAGCCAAAAGCAGAAGTCTCTTGCATTTATTTTAAAAGACTACACTGAATGCAGAACCCTAGGTTGGATTTTTTTTCTTTCAGAACTTTAAAGGCGTTTCTCTGTTGTTTTCAATCTTTGAACCTTTTTGATGAAAAGTTTGCTGTAATTTTTATCTTTGTTCTTTTGTAATATTCCCTTGACTACCTTCAAGATTTTATTTTCATCTTTGGTTTTCAGCATTTGATTATGATGAGTGCCTAGATATGTTTATATTTATCCTCCTAAACGTTCCATAACTTGGATTCTATTGTTGTCTCATTCACTTTTGCAACTTCTTGGACATTATTTCTTTTTTTGGCTGCACCTTTGGCTTATGGAAGTTCCTGGGCCAGGGACTAAATCTGAGCCACAGCTGCGACCTGAACTGCTGCAGAGACAACACTGGATCCTGAACCTACCATGCCACAGCGGAAATCCAGGGTCATTATTTCTTAATATGTATCTTCTGCTCCTTTCTCTCTCCTCTCTTCATCGATTCCAATTACACATGTTAAAACTGTTCAGTATTATTCCAAGGCCCTTGAATACTCTATTCTACTTGACTTTTTTTTTTTTTCTCTTTGTGTTTTAGTTTGGGTAATTTCTATTTACCTATCTATAATCAAACTCACTGTCATTTCCTCTCATGTGTGTGTCCACCAGCCTGTTGATAAACTCCTTGAGGATGTTTTAAAAATCTCTAATATCATGTGCTTCATTTCTAGCATTTCCGTTTCACTCTTTTTGAAAGTAGTTTTTTTGCTGCTGACATTCCCCTTAAAAATGTTCATTATTTTCTTGATTATTTTTTCTCCTGAGAATGTTTTTTTTCCCTTTAATTTTTCAGTCAGTTGTACCTTATAATTGAATACCAAACTTTGTAAAAGGACAGCAGGGACCTGAGGTAATAATATTCATGCCCAGAAGTGGGCATGCCTGTCTTCTTTATTAGGCCCTTAGGGTTGGGGGTTCGGTCAATCTATCCCATGATTGAGCTGGGTTTACAGTTTGCTGCTATCGTTATCTTCAGTGTACTACAGACTTTAACTTGTTCCAGAGGACTGCCATTTTCCTTGTGCTTAGTTTGAAGCCAGCAGAGTTTTTTTCAGAATTTCTACTCCATTCACAGTTTTCAAAGCAGACTTTGAATCTATACAAAGTATTTTCATATCCAAATGTGGCTGGTTATTTTCTTTACTCAGCTTATCTAAGATGCTCTCTTTCCTTCAGTCTGTCCATCCAAGTCCTCTCAGTCCTTTTAAATTAGAGCTCAACCTATACCTTCTGCATTAAATATTACCTGATTAACAAACATTTGGATATACTTTACAATATGTAAAATGTTTCACACCTTAATTTGAAAAGATTGGGAGGACTTGGATGGAAGGATAGTGATAGTGGCCACATTTTAAGAAAAGTACTTTTTCTTAAATCAGTTCTTCTATACCTCAAAATGCTATTCGTTCATTATCTCTTGCTGTGCTTTATGAGAAGTTGGGACTTCAGAGACATATGGCTTAACTGTAGTAGGAGGTAGTACCTACTACCTTTCCCCATAGACTGGGAAATGGAGAAATTCAACTGAGGTCTGGGATGGCTTGGAGGCAGAGGACAACAGTAAAGTATCTTCTTCACTCTTTATAAGAGACCTTTACCTTTGGACTCTAAGATAATGGCAGTGACAGTAGAAAATCTCTGGTTTATAGAGAGGTGTAGTTTTGTTTTGTTTTGGCCAAACATTGACCAGAAACGTTGAGAACATTATCTAGTTTTCATTAGAGCCCTGCAACATATGAATTATTTCCCACTTGTTTATATCCACAGATGAAGAAACTGAATCTTAGAAGGGTTAATTGAGTTGCCCAAGGCTGCTTGACTAATTTAAGTTAGAAGGTGACTTTATTTATTATTTCTTTTTTCTTTTTTATTTAGGGCTGCATATGTGGCATATGGAAGTTCCCAGGCCAGGGGTCAAATTGGAGCTGCAGCTGCCAGCCTACACCGCAGCCACAGCAATGCTAGAACTGAGCCATGTCTGCAGCCTACACTGCAGCTCACAGCAGTGCACATCCTTAACCCACTAAGCGGGGCCAGGGATTGAACTCGCATCCCCATGGATACTAGTCAGGTTCATTACCACTGAGCCACAATGGAACTCCTAGAAGGTAGCTTTGATCAAGGTCATTCTGACCTCCAAGACTGAACTCTTTCCATTATATCACTATCTCCCAATGCTCAGAATTTGTAAGGGAAGATAATATTTAAAAACTTCCAATCGAAAAGCTCCAACATACTTATTTTTAAATGTTTATTCCAGCTGATTCTTTTTATTTCTAGATGAGAACAACTAGCTGAAATTAAATGAAGCATCTGCTTGGGCTTTAGTTTGCATCCAGCATCATTGTAGGTGTGAATTGTCTTAATAGGTTGCATTTGATGCCACAGAGGCAACTATGACCTATTTATTAGTTATACCCAGTACTTATTTCTTAGGCCTTGTGGCTCAGGAATATTTAAACTTTCTCATCATGTGGGGTTAGATGATTTACAAATTAGATATTGGCCTGTTTTTGTCTCCTCTTGAAATTTCACTTGAGCCTTGGTTTGATTTTAAAAGTAGATGTCTAATGTATTATCAAAGTAAGCAATTTGGAGTTTTGTCAAATCTTTACTTTTTTTTTTGATCCCAAAGTGCCTCTTAAAATGATTTTATAACAAGGTTAGCAACTATTAGAATGGCAGATTTGGATGGCTAAATATTAAAAGTACAATGGAAGACTTGTTGATAGTGTAAAAGTCCTAGATTATATATTATGATTGAAGACGGTAATATAAAACGCTTTACTTCTGGTATACCAATAGACTATAGAGATTTTAATTAAATAATCCACTGCCAAAATCACTTGGACTTTTAAAATTTGTTATCAGATTTCATAGAATCAATATGATGGGTATATATGAAAGGACTAGGTTAGTTCACTTATTCAGTCATTGGATTAACAACTGAAAGAGGCATATGAGAGAACGACTCTGGAAGCACAGAAGAAGTGAAAATTGTGTACACATTTTAATACTTTAAAAAATATGGTTTTATTTTTTTTTACCAATTTTTGTAGAAAGTCTGAAACTCTTAGGGAATATGTTTCTGCATTTTCTCATGTACCATCAAAGAAGCAGAGTATAAGAAACTGGTAATCCAGCAGTAATAGGTATAAACTGACAAACTTAAGTATTTAGCTAAGTAAATCTATAAATGGAAATGTTTTCAATTCCATGAATAAGTGGATAGCAGATAGATATTAGTATATTTTACAAGCCTCTTTGCTTGGTATATGAGCATACTTTCAAGCCACCATAAAACCTTGAGGATCCTCTTAAAATTGAAAGCTATGATCAACCCTGAAAGTTCCAAGTCAAAGTTCCAAGTCAGTTCAAGGAGGCTTTCATAGCTGTCATTTCGTCTAAATGGAATATAACTCTGATTTATTTAAAGCAACATTTCAGTTACCTTTTCTTTAGTATGTGAAAAATCTAGTATGGTAATATGGAGAAATAACTTCATGAACAAGTGGAGTATCACTGAAGCAAAGAGTAATTCACTGTTACTAATGGGGTAGAAGTATACTCAGATATTAAAAGAATTTTAAGAGGTTAAAGACAATAGCTGTGTTTAAGGATTAGTAAATTTTAGCTCACCTCCAGAAAATGAAGCAATTACCATTTTTGTGTGAAATGTATCATTATGTATAATAATTTTAAAAAGAAATTGATAGTTCTAAAGTATTAAAGAAATTCTGGCTATTTTCCTAATGGAGTTATATACTGTAACAAGGGAGACCTAGTTTTTTGAATACCCATCTTGAGTATTAAGTTCTCAGAAGTGGTCTTTATTGTCTTACTCATTAGTTGCTACTTGTCACAGCTTCTAAAAGTAGGAAATAGATTGTTTTGTTTTATAAAATGGTAATTGTGTTTGAGCAAATATAATTTACAATCTTTGTAGACAGTACTTTGTGCATAATACTTTTGGACATCCACCTGGATTAGGGTAGATATAGCCATGATTAAGTAAGTAATTATTTTTTGCCTTTTTAGGGATTGCATCCATGGCATATGGAAGTTCCCAGGCTAGGGCTCAAAAATCTGAAACTCTTAGGAATATACTGTGCATCTGCTGGCCTACGCCACAGCTACAGCAGTGCCAGATCCGAGCCACATCTGTGACCTATACCACAGCTAATGACAATACTGGATCCTTAACTCACTGAACAAGCCCAGGAATCATACCCGCATCCTCATGAATGCTAGTTGGGTTCTTAACCCACTGAGCCATGGCTGGAACTCTGCCATGATTAGTTTAATATTCTGGCTAACAGAGTTCATTCATTCATTTATTTTTAATATGTACACCAAGTACTAGGTTAGGCAGTGGGCTTACAAAGGTAAAAAAAATTATAGTATTCTACAGATATACTGCATTTGGTTTTCAAACTTTCTGAAGATCCCTAGAAAAGATAAAAAGACCAAAAAAAAATTTTCTGAAGACTTATAATCCAAGGAAATATAATTTTTATTCATATTATATTAGACGTAATGAATTTTTAAGTTGATTTGACCTTGAGCATAGAATTCTATCTCTCTAGACTTTAGTTTCCTCATCTTAATTATTAAATTAATGCATTTGGATTATATAATCTACTAGTTTCCTAATGAGATTTTTAGGATCCTTAGTAGTTGGATTTGCTCATGAGTTGCTCATTTAGCCCTTATTTAAATGAGGGCCAAATTAAAAAAAAATTCTAAAAATAAACATAAAAATAATGCCTCCATGGGAGTTCTCCTGTGGCACAGTGGGTTAAGGATCCAGGATTGCCACTGCAGTGGCTTGGGTCACTGCCGTGGCATGGGTTTGATCCCTGGTCTGGGGACTTTCATATGTATATGTAGGTATAGACAAAAAAAATTCTAAGTAGTAGATAATTTTTTCTGGTATTATCTTAATTGGTATATTGAGTATGCAAATGAATATAGCATTGGACAATGTAATATAGCCACCTTACTATTATATATTGTATCCACTATTGGAAGAACCTTTCCCCAAGTTTTGTTCCCAAGTTTTTTTTTGTTTGTTTTTTTGTTTTTTTGTCTTATTAGGGACACACCCATGGCATATGGAGTTTCCCAGGCTAGGGGTCAAATTGGAGCTGTAGCCGCTGGCCTACACCACAGCCACAGCTATGCAGGATCCAAGCTGCATCTGCGACCTACACCACAGCCCACGGCAATGCCAGATCCTTAACCCACTGAGTGAGGCCAGGGATTGAACCTGCAACCTCATGGTTCCTAGTCAGATTCGTTTCTGCTGCGCCACGACAGGAACTCCCCAAATTCTTTTTAAATATATTTCATTTAGGGAGGTGGGGCAAAGAGGAATTGGATGAAGGCAGTCAAGAGGGAAAAAACTCCCAGTTATAAGATAAATAAGTACTAGGGATATAATGTACAACATGATAAATATAATTAATATTATTAACACTGCTGTATGTTATAGATAAAAGTTTTGTTTTTTGTTTTTGTTTTTGTTTTTGCCATTTCTTGGGCCACTCCCGCAGCATATGGAGGTTCCCAGGCTAGGGGTCGAATCGCAGCTGTAGCTGCGGGCCTACGCCAGAGCCACAGCAACTCGGGATCCAAGCCGCGTCTGTGACCTACACCACAGCTCATGGCAACGCCGGATCCTTAACCCACTGAGAAAGGCCAGGGGTGGAACCTACACTCTCATGGTTCCTAGACGGATTCGTTAACCACTGAGCCATGATGGGAACTCCTAGATGAAAGTTTTTTTTTTTTTTTGTTTATTACTCAAATGAATTTATCACATCTGTAGTTGTATAATGATCATAACAATCTGATTTCACAGGATTTCCATCCCACAGCCCAAGCACATCCCCCACCCCCCTGAAAGTTGTTAAGTGAGTAAATCCTGATAGTTGTCATCACAGGGACAAAGTTTTTTATATCTCTTTAATTTTGAATCTATCTAAGATGATGGATGTTTACTAAATTTATTGTGATAATAACTTCATGATGTATGTAAGTCAGATGATTATACTGACACCTTAAACTTACACAGTAGTGTGGGTCAACTGTATCTCAATAAAACTGGAAGAAAAAAATTCCATTTATCAAACTGTTTTTATATGGTTGCTGCTAGTTGCCATTGTCTTTTTAACTTGTCATCATTCAAGGTAATCTTTTAATTTTTTATTCCCCCAATGGCAATCTAACCTCTTCAGTTTTAACTGACTCTTTTAACCTTGCTTTCATTTTTGATTTGCTGCCCAAAGCATAACCATTATCATTTAAGAAACTTTGGCTTTGGATACACAGCCATTAAGACTCTATATGAACATACTTTTAAAATTGTTTTCTTCAGCAGAGTATAGATTTGTACTGAATTCTCTGTAATTCTTCTGCCAAGACTCTGAGAGTAAAGGTATGTAGCTGAAAAAAGATAGGATGTAAAAGTAACTACAAGGAGATAGAACTGATGGACTTGAGCATTATATTCCAACCAACTGAATGAAGCAAAGCTAACCTGCAAAGAGTCTGTGTATTTATTCCATGTGTTCCCTGCAGCATGTACTGTATTATCTATACATACAGTGGAGGAGCAAATATTTGTTGAATGAATGAATAATCAAGATAATGGAAAACATAGTTTTGCCACAGATTGTTTTGGACTATTTATTTAAATTATATTCTGTATGACTAGAAGTATGGAGATGCTGAAGATGAGGGAATTTACATACAACGATTGCTGTTTTTTCTTTTCCATTCTAATATTCCCCATTTTTTTTTATAATTTTTTTATTTTCCCACTGTACAGCAAGGGGGTCAGGTTATCCTTACATGTATACATTACAGTTACATTTTTCCCCCATAATATTCCCCATTTGATGCTTCTTTTATATGAATTTAGCTATTTGTTTTCTTCATTTACTTCTAATTTCAACATGTATAAATTATGAACTGTTTCAGGTACTCAAAGAATATGAGAAACATCCATGGAGCCACCATCCTGATTTAGCCAGAAGAGACACTGAATTTTTTATAACAGTGTGTAGTTACAAGTCATTCTTGCCAGTCTTAATATTAATTGATTACGTCCACTCACTCTAGACTATGGTGACAGTGATACAAATTAAAGAATCATTTGGATAAATTACTGGTTGTACTTTCTTTGAGCCTTTTTCTGCCTTTTAAATTGGTCACTTGGCATTACTTGTGTGAATTTCTAATGTAAACAGAGCGATCCGTTTGTGCGTATGTATATATGTATATATACATATATACATATGTGTATGTGAAATCTATAATGAAATCACAGTTTAGAGAAGGAATTATACGTTTAAAGTCTTCAATTTTGTGAAAACAATGATTCCACATTTCTTCAAGTGGCTGCCATAGAATGGAAATTGAAATCCCTGGGTGGGAAGTATGCTAGAAATCATAGTATTCCTTTTCAAAGTATTTTGCATCCCCTCATACTTACATTCAGTACTTCATTTCTAACCCCTACACACTGAATCATGCTGTGATTCATAATACCGTGTTATGTTTTAAATTCAAATATTGTTTTTAAAGGGAAATTGCTACTAATGTTGGCTAAGCTGCACATAATAGTTTAGTAAATGGTTGTAGATTTGATTCTTCTCGTGTCAATCTAAATGTGAACTAGTATTATTCAGAATCCTTGCAAGATATTGAATAATTATTTCAGTTAACTGAATGCTTTACCAAATAATATCAATTTATGAAGTATAGTTGAATTCAGTGCATTTATTATTTAAAGAAAAAATAATAGGTGCATATCTACATAATTAGATATTAATGGATATCTTTTGAGTTAGCCCTGTGTTTAGAGAAAGAGATAATTCAGTATCTTAACAGAACAATTAAATTACAGATCATTGAATTTTTCAAAAGTAATATATGACTTAGTTTGCTCTTTCTTCATTTAATTTTTTAAAAGAGCAACTTTATTGAGATATAATTTACATCAATATAATATACCTATTTTGAGAGACATTTTGATGTTTTTGAAATTTTTTTTTTTTTTGGTCTTTTTAGGGCCAAACTCATGGCATATGGAAGTTCCCAGGCTAGGGGTCGAATCAGAGCTCTAGGTGCCAGCCTATACCACAGCCATAGCTACACAGGATCTGAGCCACATCTGCAACCTACACCACAGCTCATGGCAATGCTGGATCTCATGTCCTCATGAATACTAGTAGGGCTTGTTACCACTGAGCCACAACAGAAACTCCTTGAAATTTTTATATACTCATGTAATTATCAAAAACTAGATATAGAACACTTCCATCAGCTCAAAAAGATCCCTTTCCCCCTTTTCTACTCAATCCTCAGTTTTCCTTCCAGGCAATCATTAATCTATTTTCTGTCACTATAGATTAGATTAGACCCTTCTAGTGTTTCATATAAATGCATCTTTTATATACTCTATTTTTTCCCTCTAGCTTCTTTCACTTAGTGTAATGTTTTTGAGATCCATCCATGTTTTTGTGTATATCTGTTTACTTTGTGTATATCTGTTTACTTTGCTGAGTAGTACTGTATGAATATACCCCCAATTTGGGTTCTATCCATTCATATGTTGATGGTTATTTGGGTTGTTTCCATTTTTTGGCTATTTTGAGTAACACAGCTGTGAACATTCATGTATGAAATTTTTGTGTGGGCATTTGTTTTCATTTCTCTGGGGCAAATGCCTGGGGTTGGAATTGCTGAGTTATATATGTTTAATTTTGGAAGATATTACTAAATAGTTTTACACAGTAGTTGTATTTACAATTTTACATTGCCTCCAGCAATGTATGAGAGTTCCATTTGTTTATGACTGTGATGTTGCTTATGCTTACTGGCCATTTACATATTTTCATTTGTGAAATTGTGTCACATTTTTTGCCCACTTTAAAATTAGTTTGTTGGCGTGGCTCAATGGAAACAAATAATTCCATCGTGGCTCAATGGAAACGAATCCGACTAGGAACCATGAGGTTGTGCGTTCAATCACTGGCCTCGCTCAGTGGGTTAAAGATCTGGCGTTGCTGTGGCTGTGGCATAGGCTGGCCTAGGAACCTGCATAGGCAGCAGGTGTGGCCCTAGAAAAACAAAAAATAAATAAAAATAAAATTAGGTTATTAATTAGTTGTAGGAGTTCATTATGTATTCTGAATACAAGTCCTCTATTAGATATGTATTGAGAGCATTTTCTCCCAGCTGGTTGTTAGCCTTTCCATTTTCTTAGTGGTATTTTCCAAAGAGCAAGTTTTTAATTTTGGTAAAGTCCAATTTATTAACTTATTTTTCTACAGTTCCTACTTTTTGTGTCCTAAGAAATCTTTGCTTATTCTGTACTCATAGAAAATTTTTAATAGAAGATTTATAGTTTTGGCTTTTATATTTTTGATTATGGTCCATTTTGAGTTAATATTTTTATTGACATGAAGTCAAAGTCCAGGCTCCCTTTTGTTGTTGTTGTTACTTGTGGATATTCAGTTGTTCTGGCACCATTTATTGACAAGACTATATTTTATCCATTAATTTACTATTGCATTCTTTTTGGAAAGCAATTGACTATATATATATAGATCTATTTCTAGACTTTCTATTATGTTTTATTGATCTGCCTTTTATGCCATTGTCACATTGTCGTGATTACTGTAACTTCATACTAAGTCTCATAATAAAGTAAGTCTAAACCTTGTTTTTGTTTTTCAAAGTTGTTTCAGCTATCTTGGATTCTTCCATTTCTGTAAAAATATTAGAATCAACTTACCAACTTCTTTTAAGTCTAGTAAAATTTTGATTGAGATTTTCCCTAAATCTGTAGATAAATTTGGGGAGAATTGATACCTTAATGATATTAAGTCATACAATCCATGAATATGATATGACTTCCTCTTTATGTGAGTATTCCTTAATTTCTCTCAGTAAAGTTTTGTGGTTTTATTTTACAGGTCTTGGACATAGCTTGTTAAACTGATTCCTAAATATTTCATTTTTTAAAAATCATTTTAATTCACTTTTTTTACATTTTAATTTCTAGATGTTTCTTGCTAGGAATCAGTTTATTGTATTATATATATATATAATTTTTTGGCTTTTTTTGGTGCTGCACCCATGGCATATGGAAGTTCCCAGGCCAGGGGTTGAATCAGAGCTGCAATAGCTATAGGCTGTAGGTGCCGGACTATACCGCAG
Organism: Phacochoerus africanus; assembly: GCF_016906955.1. Classification (NCBI taxonomy): domain Eukaryota; kingdom Metazoa; phylum Chordata; class Mammalia; order Artiodactyla; family Suidae; genus Phacochoerus; species Phacochoerus africanus. The sequence goes on along the minus strand of NC_062548.1, from coordinate 100,562,662 downwards.
GCACAGCAATGCCAGATCTGAGTCGCGTCTGCAACCTATACCACAGCTCACAGCAGTGGCGGATCCTTAACCCACTGAGCAAGGCCAGGGATTGAACCTGCGTCTTCATGGATACTTGTTGGGTTCATTACTGCTGAGCCACAATGGGAACTTCCAGTAAATATATTTTAAATACATGAAATATGAGTAGGGCAAATTATTAGAAAAAAGCTTTCTCCCTGTATAAGATCCAAATAATTTGGCCAAATCAAACAAATTTTATTAATTTTTGTTTTATAGTTAATTTAAAAGATGTATATAATTTTTAAGAGTGTAATTTTACTACTGTTCTACGATATATGCTTTTCAGCAGATATATTATTCTCTTGATTTGCATATGTTTAGGGTAATACCAGGTAACAAATTTAAAATGAGGTTATGTTTACTTTTGGGACTTTTGTAATCGTTACACCTGACATGGCAGCTAGAGTTATTACATTTAAGTATATTATTGCTTTTAACTTTTGTAACATAAATTCTTAATTATATGTCTTCTTTTCTGCTATATTACTATACAAAATGTTGGCTGGATCCCTCCTTCAAAATAAATAACAGTATAATTATAAAATAACATGATTTAAATCCTAAACAAGTCACTTCCATGAGACTGATATATTTAATAATAGTAAACTATGTACATATATTTTATTGTAATGTAAATACAAAATCCAATGTTTATACATCAAAGTATATTGACAAAAATAGATAATTTCTGAAAATAATTAGCATAGTATCTAATAATGTTAGCTGTTTGCTCCTCCCTTCTTTCCCATATCATTCATTTTTAACCCTAAAATAGTAAAGTTTAAACGGATCTTTATACTTAAGTAAATGCATAAATATAAATAAGAGCGTGGTTTCATGTAAAAGCTCTCAGTACTTTAGATTCTTTGCAGATTATCTTTGAGGTCTGTTTCTAAAATCTGATTGGGCATAAAGATTTGAGGATGGCCCCTCAGTACTTAAGTTTTCATCCTATCTGAATTGGCCTCAGGATCCCATTGGCTAAAGCAGTTGACCAAGTGCTGCTATGTTTGAACTCATTTTAAATTTAGCTCATCCTCTGAAATGTAAAACTACTTACAAATGTTCAATTTTAACTGATTGACTATTTAATTTTAAACTATTTAAGTTTAATTTTAATTTTAACTGGTTATTACTGTAGCTCAACATACTATGAGCATATTAGTACAGCACTTTTTGCTTTAGTAAGAAATCATCTGAACAAAAGCTGGATTTAAATAACATAGTTTGAATGGCCCAAGCAATTCAGAGAGAATATTGAATCACCTCCTTCAGAGTGAAGATATTACCACATCTGGGTAAGATTTAGAAATAGTGTATTTAATGGTTTATATTTAAATTCCATAAAGATTATAGAAATATTAATACATAGGTAAAATTGATTGCATTTATTTACTTGTTTAAAAATGGAAATATATTTATTGCTTCTCTATTTAATACATTCTCATTGAAAAAAAATCCAACAATATAAAAATGTGAAAGTCCTCTTGAAATTCTATCCTGTAGAGATAGCATTTGATAGCATTTGTTAATGTTTAATGGATTTCCTTCTAGACTTTTTAATGCATACATAAACATAATTTAAAAAACATATGTTGAATCATGCTGTGTATATATTATTCTGTACTCACTCTTCTTCTTTCTCTAACTTAACAGTAAATATTAAACATCTCACCATATCAAGCCATCAGACTTCTAGTTCATCTTTTTAATGGCTGCATAGTTCACACTGTGAACTGTCCCTTAGTTTATTAGACTCCCCATTGATGGACAGTTAGATTTTACTTGACTTTCTGATATTTTAAATAGTACTTCAAAAGATGTACTTGTATTAAATTTTTATTTCCATCCTAACAAATTACTGCAAACTTAGTATCTTAAAACAACATAACTTTATCATACTATTATCTATATAGGTCAGAAGTCTGAAACAGATCATATTGGGCTAAAATCAAGATACATACATCCTTTCTGGAGGATTAGAGGATGACAGTTCCTTGTCATTATCAGTTTCTAGAGTCTTCCTTCATTCCTTCACTCATAGCCCTCTTCCTCAATCTTTAAGATGGGAAATCAGGAAATCGCCACTTGAACTGTTGAGTTCAAAAATGTATATCTGAAATCTAGGGATCAGAAAGCTGCCGTTGTAACTTCCTCTTTCACCCATGAAGTTAAGGCTGAATACTGAAATGCTTTTGCAGAAGAATTCAACATGTCTGTCACTGTGCTTCCAGTAACAACAGCCAGGCACATTTCACATGTCATGTAAGTGAATCTAAGTGATGAAACCTATTTCACATCCTGAACCTTATCTATAGTAGAATCTGGGAAAGTAGTTTTCCTGTTTCTGTAATACCAGAAGTCATTCTAGAAAGAAATTGGAATGTATACTGAGTGTTTCTATTTTACCATGTCTTGTACAATCGATACCTACCACGTGCTGCAAGATTGCTACTAATGTGTATTTCCTGCGTGGAGGTTGACCAGGAGCTAGGAAAGTGAGTCTTTCTATGTGAATCGGGTTCCTAGTTGCAAATAACAGAATCCATGGTAGTTGGTTTAACTAAAAGGTAGTTTATTAAAGTATTAAGAAACTCATGGAATCCTAGGCGAGCCAGAAGGTCGGACTTGGGGCAGATACATCAAGTGCAAGGCCCAAATCACATGAGATAACTGCTTCAGGGAAAGCATCATTGATGCCACTACTTGACCCTAAATCCATAGACCGGGTTGAATCCCATGGGACACTGCCTCTAGGAAACTGCTCACTGGTAAACTGAAGTCATGTGCTAGAGTGTTTGATTGGGCTGCTCTATTACCATCAGGGGAAGATGGGAAAGTTAGTTCTGGCTTTTACTCTGGAGAAGGAATTCACAGCTTGGAAATATTTCCAGATCTTAAAAGGACATTCAGAGATGCTGAGTATCCATAGATATGAAGGTGTCCACTATAGTGAGCAATGAGTTGAAGACAGATAAGCTATTTTTTTATAAACAATGATCTGGTTTTATGTCATATCTAACTTCCTCTGTATCAACTCCTAACCTTTTTGTAGAACTAGTTTAAAAGTCCACCTTATCTCAGCCAGGTGAGATGTTTGTAGGCCTTAGGAACGCTTTTTTTTGGAGGTAAACTCTCAACCTCATTAAAGTGCACCCATGTCCCACATTAATACCACTTTAAATTGAAATTTTCTACCTATGTTTTGTAGATATTTATTTGAACTTTGCTCATTTTGATCCTAGAGTTTCTGTTTTATGTTGGCACTTTTTCTTTTTTTGTCTTTTTAGGGCTGCACCCATGGCATTTGAAAGTTCCCAGGCTAGGGGTCGAATTGGAGCTACAGCTGCCAGCCTACACCACAGCCACAGCAACGCCAGATCTGAGCCATGTCTGTGACCTACACCACAGCTTAGCAATGCCAGATCCTTAACCCACTGAGAGAGGCTAGGGCTCGAACCCACATCCTCATGGATACTAGTCGGTTTTGTTACCGATGAGCTACGTTGGGAACTCTTTTTTTTTTTTTTTTTTTTAAGATTTCAGATATTTTCATAAGTCTTTGGGGAAAGCACATAGGCCCGAAGCAATGTGTCTATAGTGCCAATGCATCCAACAACGCTTATTGCTCTGTATGGAATCCATTGTCCAAATTTGGACTAAAGGTTCCCCCAGTTTCCCTCAGCAAGACAGGCTCATAGCAACAGTAGTAATAAGTGATGTGATCCTTGAGGGGAAAAGAGGAGGCAAGAATCAGACTTTTAGATATCTGTTCGTGTACAGCATAATAAAAGGAACAGGCAGCTAGTTGCTTTTCTCGTGCCTTAGAGGACAGAGCTCTGTTTTATGAGATCTGTAAAATTAATATAAAATGTACTGTAAAAGGAGGAATGTGTGGATATGTAAAATAGTATGTGTATCACAGAATCAAACCAAGCCAACATGGGTATTTCTAAACAGGTAGCAAGTGGTAAAAATTTGTCCACTGTGGAATCCTTTTTAGCAAGGACCTATTCAAAATCAACAAATCATTTCATTCATCAGCCTCATTAGTCTATGAGACAATTTAATTAGAACTTATTTTCCTGTATTTTACTGATGCTGAAAAATCTCAGTATTTTGTGAATAAGTTTCAGGTTCTATTGTAGTTTTATTATAAATCTATAAATGGTTGTATACATTTGATGAGGTCCAGGAAATAGCTTTAAATTTTTTTTCTTCCATGGTTAGTGGTAGTCATTTTTTAAAAGTACAAAGAGTGTCACAATTATCAGACACAATAGATGATGTAGTGCCATCATTCCCTCTTTTTAGTATTTAGAGCTTTTTGCCATCTGCGAAATACTTGTACAACATCACTGATCATCCAAGCTTAGATGAATACTCGGGGGAGAAAATTACACAATTATTTTAGGTAATTATATATAAAGATGTATTAATTATAAAAATCTAACATGAATTTAGTAATGATAGGATATAGCTTAAATCTCTGGCTTCTATTTTTAAAATTTCCAAAGATCACAGCCAGGTATATGAAATAAAAAGATGACATGTTCATCTGTGTATAATTTGCATATTTCTGCATAAGTTACCTAAGTCAAATCTCAGGCTGTTTTCTTTTTTTTTTTTTTGTCTTTTTGCTATTTCTTTGGGCCGCTCCCGCGGCATATGGAGGTTCCCAGGCTAGGGGTCGAATCAGAGCTGTAGCCACCGGCCTACGCCAGAGCCACAGCAACGCAGGATCCGAGCCGAGTCTGCAACCTACACCACAGCTCAAGGCAACGCCGGATCGTTAACCCACTGAGCAAGGGCAGGGACCGAACCCGCAACCTCATGGTTCCTAGTCGGATTCGTTAACCACTGCGCCACAACGGGAACTCCTCAGGCTGTTTTCTAATTAATTTTTTGTTGCTGCATTCATGATTTTTTTTTTTCTTCTCTGTTTCATGAAAGCAACAGCACGTATTTGGGACCCAACCAATACATTTTTCCCTAGTTGTGAGAGAAGGAATACATATGTTAAAGAGAAAGGCTATACAAAACCTGGGGTACAATGAGGTGCATCTGAGATATTACTTGCATTATTAGCAGTCCCTTGAAAGTAGTATGGAGAATTTAGAGCTAAAAGCCTTTAATTATGTTTTTAAAAATATTAGTTTGTTGGAGTGTGCCCAGGTTTATTATTCAGGACAGTGTATCATCTGTTTCTTATCCTCATTCTGCTGGTAAAAGCTTATCTGGTTTTTCCCCTGGGGTAAAGTTATTTTTGTTGTTTTTTTAATTGTCTAAGGAATTAACTGTCACCTTGTTATCTTTGTTAATCACTTTCAGAGCCTTTTGCTATTATCTGTCCCAGTGGACAAGAGGGTCACAGAGAAAGTGCTAAATCTTTATTCACAAGGAAACTTGATTGTTGGCTGCTGCCTGTATCTGCTATGTATTTCCTTTGAACATTTGTGGGATAGTAGTGGTTAGAATTAAATTCCTAGAAGTGATTCTTAATATTAAGTTTGTGGGAGAAGATTTGGTGTCAAAATGATATTGAATGGCAAATAAATAAAACCATAGAAGATAACACACAAACCATTAAGTTATACAGCTAATGTTTCCTCAGAACCATTTACATTATCTTCCCATTCACATAGTTCTTTTAAGCAGTTTTCTTGAAAGTTTTGAAAAGACTTTTTCCTTATTTAAAAATTTAAAAAATTTTAGCAGTGTGAGGACATTTTATTTTATGTTTTTTCACTCGTAACCTCTTTCATATGTTCTTTTCCAGTATTACTGAGATATAATGGACACATAATGTTGTATGAGTTTATAATACAACATATGTATATATTGGGAAATGCATAATACAACAAGTGTATATATTGGGAAATGATTACCACAGTATATTTAAATAACTTCCATCGCCTCACATTGTTACAGGAATTTTTTTTACCTTGTGATGAGAACTAAGATTTATTCTCTTAGCAACTTTCAAATATGCAAAACAGTATTGTTAGCTATATAGTTATCATGTGTATTACATCCCAAGAATTTATCTTAAAACTGGAAATGAGTGCCTTTTGACCAATTTAACACAGTTTTCCTATCCCCTAACCTCTACCTCTGCCAATTACAAATCTGATCTGTTACTGAGTTTGCTTTTTTTTAGATTCCATACATAAGTGAAATCATACAGTATTTATCTCTGACTTATTTTACTTAGCATAATACCCTCAAGGTCTATCCATGTTGTTGCAAATGGCAGTATTTCCTTATATCTTATGGCTGAGTAGGGTTTTTTTTTTTTTCTTCTTTCCTTTTGTTTTTTTTATGCCTGAACCTGTGGCACATGGAAGTTTCCAGGCCAGGGATCGAACCTGGAGCCGCTCTAGTCAGATTCTTAATCCACCGTGCCACAGCAGGAACTCCTAAATAGTTTTGCATTGTATGTATAAACCGCATATTCTTTATCCATTGATCCACTGGTGGACACTTAGGTTGTTTCCATGTCTTGGATGTTGTAAATAATACTGCAGTGAACATGGAGGTACAGAAACCCCTTCTAGGATGGCGCTTTCCTTTCCTTTGGTTATATTCCTGGAAGTAGAATGCTGGATCATATTGTAGTTCTATTTTTAAATTTTTTGAAGCCCCTCCATACTTTTCTCCATAGTGGCTGCACCAGTTTATATTCTCATCAACAGTGCACCAGGATTTCCCTTTCTCCGCATTCTCACCAGCATTTGTTATCTCTCTTCTTTTTGATGACAGCCATCCTAACCGGTATGAAGCGATATCATCTTGTGGTTTTGAGTGGCATTTCCCAAATGATGAGTGATGTTGAGCACCTTTTCATTCACCTGTTATCCATTTGAATATCTTCTTTGGAAAAATGTCTTTGGGTCATTTTAAGGGGGATTATTTATATTTTTGCTGTTGAGTTGTATGAGTTCCTTATTTATTTTGGCTATTATTCCCTTATCAGATATGTGATTTGCAGATAGTTTCTCTCATTCTATAGGTTGCCTTTTGATTTTGTTGATCATTTCCTTTGCTGCGTAGAAACATTTTGGTTTGATGTAGCCTATTTGTTATTTTTTGGTTTTGTTGCTTGTGCTTTAGATGTCATATCCAAAAAGTTATTGCCAAGACTCACGTCAAGAAGTTTTTTCCCCTGTATTTTCTTTTAGGAGTTTTATGGTTTCATGTCTTATGTTTAAATCTTTAATCCATTTGGAGTAATTTTAGTATAAGATAGGGGTCTAGTTTCATTCTTTTGCTTGTGAATATATTTACATGTTTGATAAAAACATCCATGGACTTTTCTTTCAAAGATTAAAAAAAAAAAAAACCTGTGAAAATTGAAGTTATAATCTGAAGATGCTCTGTCAGCTGAGAATTCCTTTCTAGAAATGTGTAAATGCCATTATCCTTTAATAAATAAGCATTATCTTCAAATTTTCTCAGTAATGTGTTACTGAAAAAAATTAAAAGAAGACATTGCTACTAATAATATAAAATGAAAACAGCTGCAAGACAGATCCAGGATATTAGAGATAAATGAAAAATTATCTTGCTTTTTATAATTAAAGTTTGCTAGTTTAATATTTATGAGCAGGCTCATAGACTCCTTAATTACTCAGGTGAAATACCATTGTCTTTGTTTCTAAAGCATCCTTTTTTTCTCCCTAATCAAAAATGGAGGAAACTTAAAGCACAGTTATAGTTTTTAGAACAACAATGGGTAAGAATGTTTTAAAGACTTAGGAATCCTTTCATCTGATTGACTTTTCATCATTTCCATTCTGTATCTAGTTTTTGGTTGCAAAATAATAGAAATTGATGCTGACTAACTTGAATAGAAATAAAATTTATTGGATGTTGGGCAATTCCTAGAATCTGTGGGGAAGGCTGGAAAATGGGGTTTGGGAAACAGAAAGGAAACAAGACAGGCTGGGCCCGGGAACCTCTGTCCAGATCAACCTGAGGGACCTAAGAGGCAGCTGCTTTTTTGATGAAGGGATACATAAAAACAATGAATTTGCTGGGTTATCAGCTTTATGTTTTTCGTTGTAAAGTGAGCTCCTTTTTCCTAATCAATGTAGTGTGACATACCATTCATCCATCATTGTGTATTCAGTTTCAGCTTTTCTTCCCTTCTCACCTTAGCTCTGTATCCTCAACCTGTAGTCATAATAAAAGTATCACACATATTTTTTAATGGATTCTTTGAGAAGAATAGCATTTCTTCTACTGGTTGTCTTGGTTTTAATGGAATTATCTCAGGACTGAACCCAGGTGTGAGGACAAGTAATCATATGCTCAGGTTGAGACTCTTAGCTCAAATAGCATCTCACCTATCAGTTCCCATCTCTTCTCTTTCTCTATTTTCCTGTGCTGCAGAGATGCCATCTTGTAAATTGTTTTGTGAGCACACTTTTCACATTGAATTGTAATCTAATAAAACACCTACCTCATAGACTGTGAACAACTGGAGAACAAGAAACAGATTTTATTTAAATTTATTCTAAATTTCTTTTCTGCACCTAACACTGTATTTGGGATATAGTAAAGGCTCCATTTTTTAAAATCAAAGTAACATGTACACATAGTTAAAATCAAATATTTTAAAGACTTTATGATGAAGATCAATAGTCCCTTTTCTTCCTTACCCAACCTCTGTCCTGATTCTCAGAGGCCAACCCTTTTTAGCTTTTCTAAGTATTTTTTCTAGCAGTTATTTCCATATTTCTTAGAAAATATCCTCATCCTAGTATTTCTTGATTCATCAGTTTTGGACAGTTTATGTTAACCACCCTCCAACATTCCCGAGATAACACGTCTCTCACTGTATTTGGTTTTATGAGTAATTAGCACATGTATTGTTTTTTTTTTCCATTTTTTATTACTCAAATGAATTTATCACATCTGTAGTTGTATAATGATCATAATAATTTGATTTCACAGGAATATTGTTTTAACTATATAAAAAACATTCACTGCAGAGCCAAATACTGTAATTATATATTTTTTCTTTTATAGAGTTTTCTTTTCCCATCCCTTTGCACAATTTCTTTTCTATCATTGTATTTCTTTCCTTGTACAGCATTTCTACTGTTTCTGTACTGTATCTATTAATTTTTATCAAGTCCTCTATCATTATAGGTTCTTTAATCAGTTTTTTTTTTTCTCCCATTGTCTTTCTGTTCTGATCTTGCCTAGCCTTTTTCCATAAGCCACAACATGGCTAGCAACTAAGAGTTCCTCTTCCTATTTGCCTGGGCTGAATCCCTTGCTTGCTTTCTTGGTGTACTTACTTGTTTTATGGAAATATATCTTCAATTAACTTCCTAAGAAAGAGAGGGAAAATTTCTGAGTTCTTGTATATCTGGAGAAGGAATCTGCCTTCACATTTTATTGTTTATTTCATTGGGCATAAATTCTAGTTAGAAAACAATTACACTTTAGAACTTGAAGGTCCTGTGTGCTGCCTTCTATCATCCAGCGTGGCAAATGAAACGTCTGTCATTTGTTTTGTAAGAAGCTTTTAGGGTTTCTTTCATTAGTTGGTTTTTGAAATTTCTCTGTATATCTTTTAAAAAATTGATTCTTGGAGTTCCCTGGTGGCTCAGCAGGTTAAGGATCTGGTGTTTTCACTGCTGAGGCTCAGCTCACTGCTGTGGTGTAGGTTCCATCCCTGGCCCAGGAACTTTCACATACCTCAAAAAAAAAATTGATCTTTCTGTGCATGGAGAAGCCCTTTTAATCTGAAGACCTATATCCTTCAGTCTGAGAAGTTCTTTTATATTGTTCCTTGACCATTTCTTCATTTTTCATTTTCTCTGTTCTCTATTTTGGAACTCCTATTAATCAATATTGAATGAACAAAGATTGACCCTTTGTTTCTTCCTTTTCTGTCTTTGTATATACACTATAAAAAATTAAAATAATACAAAAGATTTATGGTAAAATGTAAATTCTCACCCTGATTCTTTTTACCCTAGTTCCTGAGGTAACCCTTTACCAGTTTTTTTTTTTTTTTTTTTCCTCCTCTAATCTTTTTAAAGGTAACCCATGGAGTTCCCTTATGGTGCAGTGAGTTAAATATCTGGTGTTGTCACTGCAGCAGCTTGGGTCGCTGCTGTGGTGTGGGTTTGATCCCTGGTCCAGGAAGTTCTGGATGCCGCAGGGCATGGCCAAATAAATAAATAAGTAAAGGTAGTCCATGCATATTGTAGTAGAGATTGTTCAACAAAATACTTGTTTTCTTCTTCCTAGGGCCACAGCTGAACTATAATTTTCCAGCGTCCTTTGCAGTTAGATGCAACCTTGTGACTAAGGCAATAGAATGTGAGCAGAAGTGAAGTGTGTCACTTCTGGAATGCCTTAGCTTTTAAAGAGTGGCGGGGTCTTCTCATTTTCTCTTCCACCAGGAATATGCAGTAAATAACGTGGCGTCTAGGGGATGATAGAACCATAAAATAGAAGGATCCTGGGCCCATAAGTCATTGCTTGAAAGAAAGCAGCCCATTGCCCAGGAATGGAAATGAACTTTCATTTTATTTTAGCTGTTTTACACTCTTGAACCTGATGGTGATACCATCTAACTTTACCTAATACACCTATGCAGTCATTTCTCTATGTTTCTTTTTCTTTTCTTTTTTCCCCCATCCTTTGTTAAGAGTTTCTTCTTTTTATTATCTACTCTTTCCAGCAGTTAGTAATTTCTAACAGCTATTTCTTATTCTATGTATTTTTTCCTTTTAATGCATTCAGTTTTTATTTTATATATACAGTATCTCCTTGAATCTCTCTGAGGCTTTCATATTTTTTTTCCCCATTTGTTATCCAGATTTCTTCTATTTTCTCTCAACTCATTTTTTGTTTGTTGTTTATCTTGGTCTTTCTGTTTTATGCTTCAGCCTTTTCTCAACTGTTTGTTGAGCCTTAGTTGCTCAGTCATATGTAAGAATGAGACAACAAAACCAGTTGAGACCTCTGTGGGTATATGGATAGGGAGCTGCTTTAGAATGATCTGGATGGAGAACTTAAAAGGTTTGAATGGCAGCCTCTGTGGGCTGTTCAGTTTCTTTTTCTATTGGGTAGATACCTGGTACTAGGAGATAAACTACCCTGTGTACAGACTTTTAGTTAGTCCCTCTAGTGTTAGTGCTGATCTAAGTCTTGCTTTATATCTGTGGGCATCGAAGCCTGGACACTCTAGGATTCTGATGGCACATTGTCTCCCTTCTCCATTTTTGGGTTCCTTGCTTCATTAATTGTCACTCTTCCGTCTGCCTTCCATCTTCCATAGGGACATGATAGGGATAGTCTTTTTCTCTATCATGTGACCTCCTTATTTCTTTTTGCTGATGTGGATTTGTATTTTTTAACCCCTCTATTACCATTTTAGTAGGACCTCTAGAAGAGAAGATAAATGTGTGCTTTCAGTGTTCCAAATTCTCCTGTTGACTACTGCTGCATGTGTGAGCTCTGCAGCTTGTCGTGTGAGTCAGCCAGCTCCACCTAGAAATCTGAGAGCAGAATGGGGGCAAAGAAAAACCTTGAGGGTTTTGGTTTTTAAAATATATGATACAGAACATTAATACAAATCCTTTAGAAAGTACTGCCTTTGATAAATAGTAAAATCTCACACCCTCCTTTAATATTTTTTCAAAATTAGGACACATTCAGTATTGTGACTCAAAATGAAGGGGAAAAGTATTGCTTTGCACAGACTCCTTTAGGGAGACTTTGGTTCGGAATCTGCTCTCTAATTGATTCTACCCTATCCTTAGAGAATTGCTCATTTAAAGACTGCATTGCATCCTTTTTTTTTTTTTTTTGTCTTTTTGCTATTTCTTTGGGCCGCTCCCGCGGCATATGGAGGTTCCCAGGCTAGGGGTTGAATCGGAGCTGTAGCCACCGGCCTACGCCAGAGCCACAGCAACGCGGGATCGGAGCCGCGTCTGCAACCTACACCACAGCTCAAGGCAACGCCGGATTGTTAACCCACTGAGCAAGGGCAGGGACCGAACCCGCAACCTCATGGTTCCTAGTCGGATTCGTTAACCACTGCGCCATGACGGGAACTCCTGCATTGCATCTTATAGCTCTTGACTTAAGGAAGTAAATGCTTAATTGCGTCCAATGTGAAAAATTCAGCACACATTTTAGGGGAAGTTTTGAAGAATATTTCTAACCAGATGACATAGCATTATAAAGATAAAGTTGTAGTGCAAATTTTTAATAAGTTCGAGAAAAATATTAGCTATCCTTTAAACACATGCATATACATATATGTGCATGTATATATATGTCTTCTATTAAATTTGATCTGTGCTATATAGAATACTTAGAGAAAAAACTGCCTTATATACAAAGTCGCTTTTTTTGGACTTTAATCTACCATAATTTAAATAGTATTTCTATTTGTAGCTGCATTCTAGAAGGAGAAATCCTTTAAAAAATGAACTTTAAAAAGTAATTTTTTTTTGTCTTTTTTTGTTGTTGTTGTTGCTATTTCTTGGGCCGCTCCCGCGGCATATGGAGGTTCCCAGGCTAGGGGTTGAATCGGAGCTGTAGCCACCGGCCTACACCAGAGCCACAGCAACGCGGGATCCGAGCCGAGTCTGCAACCTACACCACAGCTCAAGGCAACGCTGGATCGTTAACCCACTGAGCAAGGGCAGGGACCGAACCCACAACCTCATGGTTCCTAGTCGGATTCGTTAACCACTGCGCCACGACGGGAACTCCCCTAAAAAGTAATTTGCTTGAAGAATTCCTAATCTATTCTCATGGATTTTAAAAATTAATTTTTTACTAACAGTTTTTGACTTTGATTTGTCCTCTTTTCTGTTTTCATTTGCTCTCCCTTCTTCATTCTTCTTTTTAAAGTAACAGCCATAATGATAATGCTAGGATATGTCACCAGCTTAATATATGCCTGTGTACCTGGTCTCATAAAAGGGGTTCAACCTAAAGTTAATAAAGAAAACTATGTGTATTTTTTATAATAACTTCATTCATATTAGTTACAAAAATAAAGAATAATTTAAAATAAAAGAAAGCTATTTAATTGTAGATAATGGCCAGGTTTTTGAATGAGTACAACTTCAACTTACGACAATATTTAAAATCTGAGAAGAGACTAATGATCTACCTATTTAGTATCTACTAACCATTTTGATGGAGAAGATTTGCTTACATTGTGAGAAAAAATATGACTTAAAAGAAGAAAACAGTGACTGCAAATTATCATAGATAAAAAGATGAGATCATTATAGACTCTTTGATAGTAGAGCAATGAAAATCAATGACTCTTTTTTTAACCACATCCACAGCATGCAGAAGTTTCCAGGCCAGTGTTCGAACCCACACCACAGCTGTGACCAGAGCCACAGCAGTGACAACACCGGATCTTTAATCTACTGACTCATGGAGGAACTCCAAAAGCAAGGATATTTGATATGAACTGTTTCGATTACAGAAAAGTCTATGACTCATTTTGAATTCATATATCTGCTAGAAAATTTTCAGGCTGACCCTTCATTTACTTTTGTTTGTTGTTTGTTTTTTTAGGGCTGCACCCACAGCATATGGAGGTACCCAGGCTAGGGGTCGAATCGGAGCTACAGCTGCTGACCTTCTCCACAGCCACAGCCATGAGGGATCCAAGCCGTGGCTGCAACCTACACCACAACTCACAGCAACCCCGGATCCTTAACCCAATGAGTGAGGCCAGGGATCAAACCTGTAACTTCATAGTTCCTAGTTGGGTTCATTTCCGCTGAGCCACGATGGGAACTTCTATTCATTTTTTGATAACACAGTGAATAAATGATGTTACATTTTTCAAAGGACAAAACAACTATTAAATCAAAAACCGTATGTATAAAATGGGGACTATTTCAGGGAGACTGATTTAATTCTCTCTCTGGTTCTATCTAGGATTGAATCCATTATGCAAAATATTTAATAATTTCATCCAGGACTTAAAAAAAAAAGAGAGAATCATTTTACCAAGTAGTTTGCTTTATGAGAATAATTGGAAATTATGCCAATTCTAAAACATAGTTTTAAATTTTTTGAAAATAATTTTAGTATTTGTATAAAATATAATTAAGTAAAAGCAAAGGCAACTCAGCATAATTGCTAAAAGGAAAATGTACTTAGTGGAGAGGTTGCTTGACTGTAAGTAAAATAAATATTTGAATTGGGGTACAAATAAAAATTTATGAGTCTACCTCTGATAATGATTTCCTAACAAGTAGGAAAATCTAAATACCTAGTAATTAAGAGTATCTGGGAGAATATTTGGTGTGGGGAAAAATGCTAGGAATTGTTAGTGCACATTATGATAATCAAATACATTCCCACGATCAGTTCTCTGGTGAGACTGTAGAGTGCTGTGATTCAGGGTAGTCAGATTACCAATGAGCACACCAAAACAAGATACCTAAGAGAGTTTTGAGGAGTTCCTGGTGGCCTAGTGGTTAGGATTCACTAGGCCTGGGTTCAATCCTTGGTCTGGGAACTGAGATTCCCACAAGAGTTTTGGTTGATGCTGCATTAGGAAGCAAATGAATAACACTTTGCTATGAGAATGTTGCCTACAAAATATTGACAGTTAAGCTTCGGGTGTAAATTAACATAGAGCTCAAGATGCCAATAAATAGTCCCTGCAGGATTACCAGATTCATTTTATAATGAATATATGACCCAAACCATTTTCCTTTTTGATAAAAATGTTAAAGGGTTTATAGACCTGGCTAGCTCTTTAGTCAACACAGTCTAAGATTTTTTTAGAATTCATGTGTGTGTGTGTGTGTGTATACCCAATTTTATCAGGCTTCACCCTGGCTTAGAAGTATTATTAGCTATAATAACTCAAATTCCACCCACTTATAACTACTGCTATTGCAGGACCTCGACAAAGTGCCCCTGAAGTGTTCCTGAGAGTTCTCAAGAATACCACAAATGCTCACACGTGCCTCTTGCACCTGGAATTCCCAGGCCTGTCCTACTGTAGGCCCTGTCCTACCCCTTCCAGGCAGTGTACTAGATGGTGTACCATGGTAGTACAGAACGTGGCGTGATTGCTGGTGAAGCAGGGGAACATGCATTTCTCCCTTTTGGTTTTCTCTTTCTTGGAAGGGTTCCAGAAAAATGCTTCTCTCTCTTTTTTTTTTTTTTCTCTCTCTCTCTCCTTCCCCGCCATACAGAGTCTTTGGTGAAACAATTCTTTTAATTTTTTTTTTTTTCATAAGTCTTGTGGAGGATGCACAATACCTAGAGTCATTCTTCCTGTCCAGCAACTCTAGGGTGACATCAGTTTCCTCTTTCACACTAATTTTTATTATTTACATTTAGGACAGATTTCTTCTTAGAAGTTTCTTCAGCAACTCCCCCACCCCAACCGCATCCCATACACTTTTTGTTGGCTTCATCTCACTAAGGTACGAGACATGTGCACAGCCAACAGACTTTGAGTTCTCCCCAAAGCGCAATGATAGAGACTAGGTTCTAGAGCGTCAGATGCCAGCCTCCCACCCTTGTAAATAGATGAGATATAATTGCCACCACTGCCCCAGGAGGAAAACTTCTCTTAGCTCATAAAATGCTTGAGCCAGTCCTGTGCACATTCCTTCTGTTAAAGCCATTTTGACTTTATGCAACCTTGGCTCTTGTTTACTTGTTTATATTAGTTGTTTTTTTTTTTCTTAAAAAGGATTTAATGGCTTTAGCTTGTGTAAGGGAACCAGAAGTTTAAGGGATGCAACTCCAGATGCAAGCCTGTCATAACTCTGAGTTTGTAAAACTACCACAAACCAAGGGCAGCAGGCATTTGTCCCTATGCAACGTGCTCTGCCTGCTATGAGTATCTGAACCTGCGTCCTGTTGGAACAGGAAGTTATTTTGCCTTTTCCTGTCTTTTTTCCACCCACTGGGAACTTCAGGGATGCTTTTAGTCTAGGGAAGGGATTTGAAATACAGATTATGAGAATCCTTGTTCCAGCCATCTTAAACTTAAGT
Source organism: Phacochoerus africanus (assembly GCF_016906955.1). Taxonomy (NCBI): domain Eukaryota; kingdom Metazoa; phylum Chordata; class Mammalia; order Artiodactyla; family Suidae; genus Phacochoerus; species Phacochoerus africanus. The sequence goes on along the minus strand of NC_062548.1, from coordinate 100,546,570 downwards.
CAAACACCCTAGCTCTTCTTGTAGGGCCCTTTTAGCCCTGCCACCAAAAATAGGTCTTATCAGATGGGTTCACCTGACCAGCCCAGAAATGTCCGAATTCCACTTAGGCTCAACTTGGCATCACATCCTACAAGCTATGCAGCTGACTTTGAAGCAATGCGGATTGCGTTAGCTTGTTACTCGGGTTATTAAAATTTTTTAAAAAGAAAACATTAATATTTTAAATTCAAACTAATATTTCTAAATATAAATCATATTCCAATTATATTTTGTTTGGTTGTTCAATCTGAATTAGCCTCAGCCAGCCCTGTAGCTTCGCCTCTTTCCTGATCTTCATTTTATCATACCTACTTCTTCATCTTACACAGTAAAACTGCTGATTACTTATTGAGTTACCCTTCCATGGTTTGGGAGCTTTGTTTTTAGTGTTTTTGCTTTTGAGAGTGAAAATATTTTAATGAGCCCAAAAGAGGAATGTGTAGGACAAGAGAACAAAGGTTACCAGAGTTAGGTTAACTTACCATAATTAGGTAGGCTCTCATTAGGTAGGGTAAAATAGAGTTTGTGATAGATATCATGTATGGTGTGTGCGTGAGTGTGTGTGTAACTATATTAAGACAAAAATTATCTAAGTAATAAAAACAGTGAAACAGTAAGTCACCCAAGGAGAAGGTTATAGAGAGCTTTGTTGTGGGAATCGTGACTTAAATAGCAGAGTGGGCCTTTAGCTCTGAATTATTAGAGATTCTCATGTTGTAGGATCAGGTCAGCCTATTCCATCGAGAACAATGGTCCTCTTGGTGGAGTCTTTGGAATAAACTGCTTTGTGGTCTCTGATGATACATACAAAAGGAATCTGCTCAAACATATGATCTCCATCAAATGTAAAGTTAGGGCCGGGAATTACACCTTTCATTTTCTTTCTTTCTCCTTTAGCAGCCCTGAAGAGTTTTCACCAAATTGCAAACCGGAGTCAGGTAATAATGTTTGTTTCTGAGCTTTCAGAGGAAGCTGTTTATTTTAGTAGGCAATTTTCATGTGTGATGGAGTGAAATGTTGAGAAGGCAGCCTCTCATCAGTGGACAAACAATGCCTAAGAATTTAGCTAATGGCCCCCCTTCAGTGCGGAGAATAGATGGCAACAATTGTACTTGCAGACTAGACCCAGAGCTACTTGTTTGGCTGCTAGGTGTTAATGCAAATTTGTTCTTCAGCTCATTCAACCCTGGGGCTCCCATCCTTTGATTTAATTAAATGTAATTGGTTACATTGCTCCTCCCAGGCCCCTGAGGTGTTTTTGTTTATTGCTTACTCTTTGCAATAAAGCTTCAATTCATGGCACAAAATGCTGGATAAATAAGAGTCTTTTTTCCCCTATGTTGGATTTGCAGGGAGATTATTCCCTTCAAATAGTTTGGCTTTACTGTTAAAAGTAAATGACCAGTGAAATAAACTCATTGGGTGGCAAATGCAGCATATCCAGAAGCAAGGAATTAAGTAGGGTAAATTACATGAGATTAGAAAAAGATATGAAGTTGTAATGTTAAATTAGTAAAGATTTGCTAAAGTACTATAAGAGATATCAACACTGTAAATAAATATGGATTTAAGTAAGATTATCATTGTTGTAGTACATTATTATTAAAAAGTTATTTTAAAATGCCAGCTGCAAAATAGTTGGTAAATTCATTTTCTTTATCTTATTTCTTCTATTTTCTTTGTTAAAGTATAGTTGATTTACAGTGTTTCATCAATTTCTGTTGTACAGCAAAGTGACCCAATCACACCCACTTCCCTGAGCTGTACGGTAGGGGCCCATTGGTAAATTTATTTTTTAATCATGCAGAATTCTCCTACTCATAAACATGCAAGTGGCATTGTTGGGGGACAAAAGCGAGAATCATACTGACTTAAATTAGGTTAGCACAATTAAACTATTCCTTTTTAGTGAAAGATTTTTTCTCCTTGTGCGTAAGTTTGTTTTTAACCTGAAGATAACTGTAAATAACATTTTTTTGATAAAGTGATGTTTTTCTCTTTCAAGTTTTTATTTTAATTTGAGAAGTGGTATAAATTGTCTTTGCACTAACTTCTGAGAAAGAGCTCAGAAACTTAGGAAAATTAGAATACTGTCATTAGCACTTCCCACTTCAATTTTAAGTACCAAACTGTATGAAAGATTTTTCCTCTTTCTGCCCTTGTGGATTGGATAAAATGGCCTGCCAGTAACTGGTGTTTATTACAGTGTTGTCTTAGTTCCTTTATTGCTTTCTTCTTTTCCTGGCCTTTATTTTTTTCCCTTTTTTACTATAGAGGTGTAAGATACTGCACCAATGACATTTTCATTAATGCAATAGGCTTTCTAAATCTTGCTGTGTCACCAGCCTAACTCCTATCTCTTCTGATGGAAAAAATGAAAAATCCATGATAAGAACACAGGTATTCTCAGTGCAATATAAAGCTTCAATTTCTCACAATAGGATTGTTTCGCAGGAATTTTTTTTCTAGGCTTCTCTCATATTCTATGGCTGAGGAACTGGGGTCTTAAGCCTATCACATTGTGCTATCAGAAAGTTAGGCCTTTCTTTCAGGCCTAATGAAAACCAAGTGGTAATTATAATAGAAAACTAGGGGACACTTTCCTTGGGCTGGGGAAAACCGACCTCAGATGTCAGCTCAAAGTAAGTAAGTGTTCAGAGAAGAAAATGGGGTACCATATTCACATCTTGGACATGGAGTTGTCAAAGAGGCAGTGCTTTATTTCAGAGCAAGTTTTAGTTAGCCTCCATCAGGTCAGGTGTCGGCAGAAAACCCAGGTGTGGTCCCAGGTCTGAAAACCTTACATGGAAAGTATAAGCTTTGTTAGCTGGGTTCAGGATGGTGTAACTTCTCACCTAGTTTACATGAAGGAATCACAGCTTAAAATAGCTTTTGACCCACATACCAACAAATAACCCATTTAACGTTATTACAATGGAGTGGATCTTGAACGTCTCTTTTGTAAACGGGAAATGTCATGTCATAGGCAGAAAGGGGAGAAATGCTCCAGTGGTCTTTTAGAGAAAACCAGATACTCTTCTCTGATACTTGAGTAATTTCCCTCCCTGTGCTCTGGTAATAATAAGCCCATTGCCCGTCCCCTGACTGAGACTCTCCTGAATCCACAGCTTTGATTGGAAACTCTCAACCCCTGACTGGCCTCGGGAGCACTGATTACAGAGGCACCCCACACACTTCCCTCATAAACATTTGGCAGATCAGGAAGTGCTGAGAAGCGATGCCCCTGGCTCTCAGAAGAGGGTACTGGAGGGAGAAGAAACACAACATTTTCCCTCTTGCAGCTGTCAGAGAGTGATTATGTCAAATGGGTTTTCAAGGAGCCACAAAGTAATTACAGGGTAACTTCTTGACATTATTTTCCAATGTTTGACTCAGCAGATGATAATGATTAATTGATGTGTATTATTTTATGGCTCTCCGAAACTTTGGTAGTTTAGATAGAGGTCAGACTAAGTCTTCCTTTAGACAAATATAGCACATTTGCCTTAAATTTTGTTGCCTCTCCCTCTATAATAGACATGTTATTTCTTTAACTACCAGTCTTCTGATAGCTAATAGAGATGTTTTCATGTAGATTTAAAAAATCAAATCATGTGCTTTCAAAGTAGTATTTTACTCTTTTGCTGAAATGTTACTGTGGATTTATGTGGCGATTGTGAAAATTAAATGAGTTAAATCAAGAAAAGTGCTTAATGCCTGGCACATGGTAAATGTCAGCTATATTGAAACATGACATGGTCATCGTTAGGCTTCACAGAGGTATTTCTTTGTGTGCCATCTCACTGATGTTGTGGTCTAGGTGTCCTTTTCCTTTTCTTCTGTAGGTATATTACATTAGAGCTGGTCTATCTATTGGTTTACATCTCTTTATTAATTTTAGTTCAATTTAAAATAGTTGGGACTATTTAAATACAGTGGACTTGCAATGTATTTATATTATATGACCTTTTCCAGTGTATAGCTTATACACTGGAATATAGCTTATATTCAATGTATAGTTTATACACTGAATGTTTAATGTTAATTGATTCCAAGCAAGTAATTGATTCAGGTAGGCCAAAGTCTGGACCTTTGTAACTGATACAATAGAAATTAAGACATTAATTAAAATAATAAGTAATCAGTATATTGGAGCTTTTGTTATTTTACATTGGTAAATTTTAAGTATATATATATTTTTTTCAAATCAGAGTTGCCAGTGCCATGAAAAGTGTTTAGTGGTATTCTTAGGTTCACTAAAGAATATTCATAAGCTCGTGTACAAAAAGATATTTCATATTCATGTTTTCTTATGAGAAAAATGGAAATGTGTGACACTCCGAGAATTCACAACACTTTACATTTGGCCTAGGTAGAAAAAAAATCATCTTAAGTTTCAATTTTACCTTTGATCCATATTAATTTTTTTTTGTGTCTTTTTAGGGCCTTACCTGTGGCATGTGGAAGTTCCCAGGCGAGGGGTTGAATCGGAGCTGTAGCCGCCAGCCTACACCACAGCCACAGCAACGCCAGAACCAAGCCAAGTCTGCAACCCACACCACAGCTCATGGCCACGCCAGATCCTTAACCCACTGAGGGAGGCCAGGGATTGAACCTGCGTCCTCATGGATACTAGTGAGATTCATTTCCTCTGAGCCATGATGAGAACTCCCCCCATATAATGTATTTTCTATATGCTGATCCACACACTGTTCACCAAAAAACAACTACTGTGATATGTATGTCATATGAATAATTTGACTCTGGCATAAATGGTAATTGATTAACTTTTGAGAACATTCTTGAATATAGTTACATAAGGAAGTGCTTTTGAGTAGATTTTTTTTTTAATTTCAGGTATCGATATTTCATTTTAAAGTATTATTTTCTTATAAATTTAAGGGAAATATCTTAGAATCAAGTATCTTGGTCTAATAGGTTTCTGCCATGTCCTTTTACATATGAATGAATTCATTTGTGTGGTGGCGTCTGTGAGCTGTGCATGTGTGTGTGTTGTAAATAAATGAAGTAGGTGAGCTATTTATTGGCCATACTGCTTCTGCCTGCCAACTAGATATATCATCAACATTCCAGGTACAAAAGATGTTTAACCAGTTCAACTGAATAGTCTTCCTTTGTCTCCACATGTGTTTCACAAAGAAAAGATGTTGCTCTCATGGTAACAGAAGGATAGCAGTCTAGGATTTGCAGTGCCATCTTTATTATGTGGATGCTGAATGAAAAGAAACCAAGTATTCAACTGTGGGCTGTGTGGTTGTGAGGGATTTTTTTTTTTCTTTTTCTTTCTTTCTTTTTTTTTGGTGTTGGTTGTGGTCTCTATTGATAGGATATTTTAGACTTTTTAAAAAAACCATCTGTTTATAGGAAACACAGGGGGTGCATCCTTCTGTTGAATTTATTATGTGTGTTGCAAATAGCAGATGGCTCAGCAATAGGTTTAGCCTTCTGTAGGAATTTGTTGTTTCTAAAAGTAACAAATCTTTGTCTTTCAGTATTAACACATCTTAGGACATTTGACTGAGGTTTGCTTTCCTTCTAAAATAATGCTCTCACTGGCAATCTGATCTACATATCTTTCGTCAACTGACTGAACCTTGCCTGGTTGCCCTGAATCATCAGATTCTTTGCTCTATTCCAGTTCCACCCTTTGACATATTCGATATTTCTTATTCTCTATGAGAATTATTATCAGGAAACATTAGTTGCTGAGGACTGTGCCAAATCCTAAGGTAATATATATTTACTCTCTATGATTGCACCTAGCAAATTGATGTGCACTACCAATAAAAAGTTATAGTACATAGGCAGCTCTATATGTGTAAAACTCAGTTTGCACTGTTTCCTTTATTTAAATTTTCTGCAGCTGTTATGTTTCCTTGAATTATTATTTTTTTCTTTCTTAAGAAGTATGCTGTTTCTTGTGAAGAATGGTACTGTGCTTCCTTTTCTACCTATAAACTTACATAAATATGTTGTTTTTGTTTAAGATTGTGAATAGGTACCAAATTATATATACAACATATGTAAGAGATAAAGATGAATAGAACAACATACATCCATGAATCCACTACATTGAATGAGTGAATTATCCACGTCAGTAAGAAGGGGTATATTTAATGAATACTGAGGGGTAAATGGATCATGTGTCTGACCAGGTTGGCACCAGAAAAATCTTTCATGGAAGTGGATACACAGTCTGAGGCGCAGCTAATAAAGCTGTCATGGAGAATGTCCCTTTTCTTTGAACAAGGTTTTTGGCCATGGCTGCTGGGCATTAGACCATCAGCTAAGTATGATGATTACAAGCTGGATGACCAGCCTTTCAAACACTGAACAAAATAAAGGCACTTTCCATAACATTCCATATACCCAGATGAGGGTTTAGTAAATTCTGTCTGATTATTTTTATGGTGATATAATTATGTATGATCATTTTAATCCCTGTTTGTCTAGTTCTTGCTTCTATAAACAAAACTATTTAATGTTGTACTCTAAAGTTCTTGTTCATTCTGTCACTCTTATCCTAACATTCCCGAAATTTTAAAGCAAAAAATACCATGGTTTAATTCTATTTGATGAATCATATTTATTCCAGGCTTGTCTAGAGGTATTTTAATTTTTTACTTTAAGAGCATGTGTATTTCTAAGGTCTATAAAAATGTATATTTGAACCTGAATTCAACTTTTTTTTTTTTGCTTTATAGGGCCACACCCAAGGCACATGGAGATTCCCAGGCTGGTGGTTGAATTGGAGCTACAGCTGCCGTCCTACACCACAGCCACAGCAACGCAGGATCCTTAACCCACCGAGCGAGGCCAGGAATCGAACCCTCAACCTCATGGTTTCTAGTAGGATTCATTTCTGCTGCGCCACAACAGGAACTCCTGAATTCAACTTATTATTAAAAATTTAAAGTTCCATGTTTAAAAGTAAAGTTTTCATTCTTTTTTTTTTTTTTAACGGCCACATCTGCAGCACATGGAAGTACCGGCACCAGGGATGAAGTCAGAACCACAGCTGTGACCTATGCGCTTGGCCAGAGATTGAACCCTTGCCTCTGCAGCAACCTGAGCCACTGCAGTAAAATTCGTAACCCACTGTGCCACATAAAGGACCCCTCATTCTGGTTTTTTAAAAATTCAGTTTTTTAAACCTCCTCTTTCCTCATGTGCTATTTTCAGAATATAAATACAGGTTATTTATTTTATATTACAATTAGGTTTCCCTATAAAAATACTTAACCTAATTCAAAGTAGCCTCATTTTTTTTTGTCTTGCTTTATATATGTGAAATGTGAATTTTTTTTAAACTAAAGGAATGTATAGATACTGCAGGCCTATAGATTTCACCACCCTCCCCCATTCTCTCCTCTCACTCTTCCCTGTGCCTGTCATTCCATCTTCTCAGGTGACAGGAACTGTGAACTGTTACTTTCTCTGTGGGGCTTATCTTATGTCCCCTGGCAGAGTTGGTGGCTGGCTTCTCTTTGTGCCCAGAGCTCCCTGTTTATACCTTAATTGTAGCTGTTGTCTTATTATATTGTAATTATCTGCTTATCTGCCAATCTCCTCAGCAGTCAGGGCAGTGGCTTTGTCTTATTTATTTTGCCTCCCCAAGCTCAGTAAACACAGGTTTATCAAATAAATGAAGTAGTCTGTGGTGTGTGTGTGTGTGTGAGATCCATCAGAGGACATCCAGAGATGCTGTTAATTCTCCTCTTTTAAGAATTTGATAAAATTCAGCTCTTTTGTGAAGGCTCTCCTTCCCTTTTTAGATAAAGGTTGCTAATAGGTTTCCAACAAAAAATGGCAAAAACCTAGACTGCTAATTTATTGTTTGCATATGTTAAACTAGGACCCCAAATGAAAAAATTTGAGCAGAATGTTAATTATAATGAGGTCATATCAATTAGAAAACATTATAAGAAAGTTTTCTGTTATTTCCAACTTCACATAATGGCATCATGTGGACTTTGGGGGCACGTATGTTTTGGAATATGAGCATCGTTAGGTTCTTTTGAACAACTGTAGACCAGCTCATGAATTTACATACATAAATGCTACTAGTTAACATTTGTTTATTATTTTGCATTTCACTGCTATTTGCTAACGGATTTTGAAACAATAGACAATTTTGTAACCTCAGTTTTGTAACAACCACTAGTATTTTTGGTCCCTAGCAACCATTTAGTATGTAAATTAGATATTCTCAGGCTTAATGTACTTCATTTTTATAAAACAAATACATCATTAATCTGATTAAGTTCTTGGATGGGAGTGCTGTCCTCATATCATTGTGGATCATTTATTGTTGGGCATGCATCCAAAGAAAATTCAAGCATGGCACTTACAGTCTAGGTTTAGGAGAATTGTTGAAACCTCCTAAATGACATTTTCCAGAAGAATAGAAAGGCACTGCTTACTTACAATTGCAAGCATTACCTAAAACTTAATGATGTTCTTATCCTTAATTGCAACTCAGTTTGATGGTGATTCAGTGCCTGAAATTATGCTATGTTTTGCTTTGATGTTAAAAAATGTAAAATGAAATAAAGGTGATCCAAGTGAATCAAAAATAGGTTCTGGCTTTCCAGTAGTGACTTAATCACTATGTTTCTGAATTCAGAAGTTGCTTGACTGTCATGGCTATTATTTGGTATGTCTTTAGCTTTTAGTCAAATTTACTACTTAAGAACTGAGAATGTTTAATATTAAGGTTAAAGAAAGTTCAGGATGTTTTAGTTTATATAGCAGAAGAACCTATTAAAGAAAACTTACAACAAGGTTTATTGAATTCTGCCTTCTTGGTTCCTTTTACACATATATTCTCTTTTTGGAGGTAGTCTTTGTCTAATGAAGTATGATTATAATAGTGGCTTTTGTTTATTGAATGTCTACCATAGTACTTCATTCATTCCCCTAGAAGTCTTGTGAAGTCGTTCTGTTTATTCCCATTTTACAGATGATTAAACAAAGACTCAAAGAGGTTAAATTAGTGCCAGAAGCCTTACCCATAGTATAGAGTTAATCTAGGACTCAAATAACAGTTCTCACTCCAAAGTTTATGCCTTCTCAGATAGGGGAGAGAAAGAAAGAGAACATATTAACTTAAAAAGATCACGGAGGTTCTCAAGCTTTTTAAGAGTTGGGTAGCAGATATTTTAGGTATTGAAAACCATGTGTATGTGGTCTTTATCACATATTCTTGTTTTTAATTTTTTAACAAATCTTAAAAAAATGTAAAAACCATTCCTAGCTCAAGGGCCATATAAAAACAGGCTGAGGGCTGGATTTGACCAAAGGAAATGCTAATTTCTGATTTAGGATAGTGTCAATAAGCCCTATGTATTTTCTCAGACTATGTAATTATAGTCAGCTATAAAATAATTTCTAACAATGGCTTTCAGACCTCAAGAAAATGGACAAATTGTGTTCTTTATACAATATTTAATGAGGCATGGCATTCCCTGGTGGCTCAGCAGGTTAAGGATCCAGTGCTGTCACTGTTGTGGCCCAGGTTGCTGCTCTGGTGTGGGTTCAGTCCCTGGTCCCAGAACTTCCGTGTGCTGAGGGCATAGTGGAAAAAAAAAAAAAAAGAGAGAGAGAGAGAGAGAAGGCATGAATGAAAGCATGGCAGTTTAGATTTTCATTAGAGAAATCAAAATAAACTAGTATTTTTAGTGATTTTTAGATATCTGGAAGATTCGAATTTTTCATTTTTTTAGCAACAAAAATTAAAGGTGTATTATAAATAGAATTTTGACAGTTATAGAATTAATAATAGTTTTAGTTTCATCCTTGAGTGTTTAATTTTTAAAAAAATATCACCTCCTTGATATTTGAGTTCTTAGTATTTGGTGTGTGTGTGTGTGTGCGCACACACACACATATATAGCATGTGGTATGTGGAAGTTCCCAGGCCGGGGACTGAACCCGAGCCACTGCAGTGACATTGCCCGCTCCTTCACCTGCTGTGCCACAAGAGAACTCCTTATCCCTATATTTTTGATACTGCACACTACTGGTTCCCCTTTTTCACAGTACACATTTTACTGAGGAATACAAAAGGATAGCTGAAAAAAGGGTTTTTACACTTCTTGAAGCTGTAGGTGCCAGCTCTCTGAGATTTTTGTTGAGAGTTTATATTTACCTAGATGTAAATGTTTCTTTTTCTGACTCCTTTATTTACATTCTAGTTTCAACTGGCTTAAGGGACACAGACTCCAGCCCCTTCCCTAAAGAGGCCCCAAGCAGGGTCACTGGGGGGCAGTTGTCCTCCTAACAGAGCATCAGGAATGGCAGGAGACCTGGGCCTTTCAAACCTATGGCTGGAACCTTGTTTTTATTCAACTCCCTTGTTTCCATGTTTCTAAATTTCTGTTTTTCTTCAAGCCATTAGTAATGCTCCTTTTTGAATCATACATACTGTTTTGGTCCAACTAAGAAGTAAAGAAATATTTATATCTCTTACCAATATAGCCCATTTATGCCTAGCAGCCAGGTGTGCTGCTATGTACAGGAGCCTCGGTGGCCTTTCAGTTCTTCCTTCTTGTAGGGTAGTTCTCGCAAAGCTTTTCTCTCAGCTCTCAGTTGGCTGCAAGGACAAAATCAGTCCCCAAAAGCCTCATAAATGACTTTACAAAAAACCAAAAGAAAAAGTAAATATTATTATTTATATTATCAAATTACAGAGATAAACATTTTGAATCATTGCTTTGGTAGTGAGGCTGGCTTTGCCCTTCTGTTTTAAAAAAGTAATATTCAGTGGACCAAACACACAGTCCTGCAACAGAGGGGATAGTTTATGTTTTGATGTCTAGTTCAGCCACTAAACCACACTGCTGAAGTCTGATACATAGGTAGTGTTCAAATGATGTTGACTGAGCATTTATTATGTACCAAGTTCTATCCAAAATGGTTTGCATTCCTTGTCTCATTTAGTCTTTGCAAAACTCTTTTAGAGGAAATTAAGGTTTAGAGAAGTTAAGTAACACGTTCACGATAACACAATTTGAATTTGAATATGGGCAATATGACACGAAACCTGCGCTCTTAAATGAAAACATACATTTTTTCTATGCTTTTAGAAATGTTTTATCCTTCATTTGAACAGAACAGAACTGAAAAGAGGACATTATAGCTATAAATGGAGGCTGTAAAAATCTCAAACAATGTTCAGGCAATTCTAAGAGCAATCTTAAGAATAAGCAAAACAAAATAAAGCTCCTGAGTTTAAAGTAGCTCCTCAACTAATTAAAATTAATTATATGTATTATGATGTGACTGTCTTTTGTTCCCATGTGATGCTTTTTGTTTGTTCATATGAAAACTATTTTAGAATATTAGTAAGATTAAGCTAAGTGAAAGATAATTAATTCAGCAAATATTCATTCAATGCCTACTATATGCCAGAAATGTCAAATAAGACACAGTCCTGCCTGTGAGTAACTTATGGTCTAATAGAGATAGGTAGAGAAAGACAAGGATCCATTTTAGTACATTGTGATTATCCATTGAATACGGCCGGGAGGAGGTCAGAGAAGGCTTTTCAGAGGCAGGACTGATAGCTGGAGGTGTGGGAGAAGGTGTGTCCCAGTCAGAGGCAATAGCACAGGCCAAGAACTGAAAGCGAATTAGGAAGGCTACTTGAGTTGCCACAGCTCCCTATTTCGTAAGCCTTGAGTGACAGCCTTCAGAGAGGTAAACAAGGTGAGGCTGGAGAGGTCAGAAAGCCTAGATTGCTAAAGGCCCTTTGTACCCTGTGCCAGAGAGAGTGAACTTGATCACGAAGACAGCAGGGAGTTAATGAAGGTGGTATGATCCGATCTGTGCTTTGGGAATCTTTTCACTCTGGCTGCAGCATGAAGAATGGGATGAAGCAGCAACTAGGGAGAACAATTAAGGAGGCTGGGTCTGTGGCAGTGGAATAGGTAAATGGGTGGATTCTGGAGATCAAGAAGGTGAAGTTGGTAGAATGTAGTGAAGGAGTAAACTGACTGTGGGGAGGAAGGAACAGGGAGACTTAAGGATGACATCTTGGCAACTTGTTAGAAAGAGGCATTGGGACCTAGCGATAGAACTAAAAGGAGAAAGTTGGAAAATGTACAGAAATCAGTTGAAGTTTAGTTAGAGAGGAGATGTCAGGAGAAGGTCTTTGTGTACTGTAATGGGAGTGTTTTCGATTACTCTGCTTTTCTACCTAAATAATTGTCTTTTGTTCCCAGTGTGTATTGTATTACTTATTCACCCAGTCGATCTTTACAGTGTAAATTCTAAGAAGACAATATTTTAATTTGTTTAGGCAGTTTTACCTACAAAGCTTTTATAAGCCAGAGTTTCTAAAATTCAAGGAACAGACCTGACTAGTTTAGTGTTTTAAATGCCATTAGATTATTAAATATTTTTTATGTGACAAAGTTTCAAATTATTGATGCTTCATAATAATGCCACTTGAGATTAAAGTTCTGTTTCCTAATTCCACCAACCAAGTATGTGTGTGTTTATGTGTACATATATACATATCTTTGTGTTGTTTTAAAACAAAATCCAAAGTCATGCTACGTGGATATGGCAGGATGACAATGATATTGTGTCATGTCTGTTAAAGCAAGCCTCTGGAATTTTTAAAGTTCATTCATCTTTCTTTGCATTTTCTTTTGTCTGGGACTTGGCAACAAGGTGGTCAGAAATGTGTAAAGCATGGCAGTGTGTAGCTCAATACATGATATAGAACTTTAAGGACTTGACCTACTTTAAATTATATTTAGGATTCACCACTATTATTATTATTATTCATCACCATTATTAGCCAGTACAGTTAGGAGATGCAACCTAATAGGGTTCACAGAACTACTACCTTCTCAAGTGACTTTGTACCTTCTTGGTTTTCTCTGTCTGCTCCAGAGATCTACTAGGGCATATACTCCTTTTTTCTGCCACCTCTATTGGTTTTACTGAAGTTGAATATAGACAGCCACAGTTTTAACTGCTTACTGTTAATTGTTCCAGGCTTTTTATTTGTTAGTTCACATTATCTTGACAGTTAACTCTATGATGAAGGTACTCTTAGTCCCATGAGGAAACTGAGGCACAGACAAGTTTAGTAATTTGTCCAAGATCACTCAGCTAATAAATAGGGAGCTGGGATTAGAACTCAAAGCAGCCTGGCTGCAAAGTTCATGCTCATAACCATTCATCTGTATTTCATCTGAAGCTAAAGATAACACCAGACTCACATCTTCCTACTATCAATTAAATCCAGTTTCAGCAAAACAACATTATCTAATATTATCCATGAAATTGATGACCTCGGTTTGAATTTAATTAGTTTTGAAATTTTGTCTTTAATTTGTAAACTTGTTTTGGTTACATGGTTATATAAAAGCTATAAATATAAAGAGGTTATAGTTATGTTTTACATTTATAATTAAAATCACAAAAATAAGTGAACAGTTGGAATAGTTCTCAAAATTTTTACTTTAAAAGTTTTTTGTTGTTTTTTTTGTTGTTTTTTGCTTTTTTTTGCTTATGTTTAAGAAACACTTGCCTGTGACATAAAGTCAGGCTTCTAATGTGGCATAGACTATGTTCCTTAAAGATAGGCTCCTTATCCATGTCTCCAGTCTGACTTCTTACCATTTCCGGGTTTACACTGTACTTCTAGAACACTCAGCTCCACTTAGTGTGTTTTTTTCTTGCCTCATCTGTAACTCTTTCATAGGATTATCTCTTTCTAACCCCACTCTAACCCCCCCTGTCTAACTCAGATGGGGCGCCACTCCCTCTAGGAAGCCCAGTGCAACCTCCCCTTAGGGCTTCCCTGAGCTTGGTTGGTGCTACTTTGTTTCATATCCTACCATGTGCACTCTTCTATCCTTTTACTCACCAAATTGTTGTAATAATTTTTGTACCTTTTTTCTATTAGATTGATAATTTCTTGAGCAAAAGGATAGGTGCTGAATGAACAATTATAATTAAAGGCACCTAAACTTTCTTGGCTCAGTTGGCTTCATTTTCTTGAAGACACTGTCTTTTTTTTCCAGCTGCCTTTTGGAACCCCAAATTGAAATCACCATCAGCCGGGTTAAAGCACTAAAAACTGATTTGGGGGCATAGTTTACCACACAGCATGATTTCTCATGTGCCTATGACTTTATCCTGCAGTTAATCCTTTCTCTCCCAATCCTTAATTTCTCCTCACTCTCATCACCAAAGAAACATTCCATAGTACCTCTCTTATTAAAAATAATTGTCTTGACCCCATATCCTTTCTAGCTATTGTTCCACTTCTCTGCCATCCATCTCCTTTTTTGGTTCCTTTTCATAGAAAAACTCATTCATAGAGTTGGTTCTAGTTGCTTTCCCTCTGCTGGTGCTGGGTTCCAGAGATGCTAATATACTGTGAGATCTGAAAATGTTTCCAGGACTTCTGTATGCTATAAGTCAGGATGTGTCAGGATTTAACAACAAAGTTATTGAATGAAACCGCTGAAGATAAACATTTTTTAATTGGAGGCAAAGGTCTCACTGGCAGGTTAAAGCTTTTTCTTTTTTTTTCTGATAAAATGCCTCCATGTCATAGGATAGGACATCTTTTATGAGGGTCAGAATGAGAATGAATGGTGTTTGGAGGCAAAGTAGGAGGAAATGGAAAAAGGTTGTTGACTTATACAATTCTAATGAAAATGTACTCCTTTGAATTAGGCTTGGAATGGGGTATTTTCTGGTCCCATGATTCTAACGCAGCCCATGATTTCCCTGAGACTTCTGAAGATTCTGAAATCCAGGCTGGGCTATGCTCCTCTAAGTTACCTTAGAACCTCAGGGAAGTCTTAGAAAGGGAGGGTCTTGGTAGCTGTGATAGAAATACAGGAGCTCCCTCGTGGCCTAGAGGATAATATCTGATGTTGTCACTGCAGTGGCTTGGCTTTGATCCCTGGCCTGGGAACTTCAGCATGCTGTGGGTACACCTCTCCCAAATACAGTATTATTTGGTATTTTTGAATATATTTTGAATGGAGAACCTGACATTCTGACTGCCCCAAGGTACCATGCTAGTAATCGCTAATAAATATTAATTACTGAGAGTTCCCATTGTGGCTCAGTGGAAACGAATCTGACTAGCATCCATGAGGGCGCAGGTTTGATCCCTGGCCTTGCTCAGAGGGTTAAGGATCTGGCATTGCCATGAGCTGTAGTGTAGGTCACAGACGCAGCTTGGAGCTGGCGTTGCTGTGGCTGTGGTGGAGGCCACAGCTACAGCTCTGATTTGACCCTAGCCTGGGAATCTCCATGTGCTGCGGGTGGGGCCTTAAAAAGACAAAAAATACATATATTAATTATTGTTTTTTGAAGTCCAGGTCTGATTTCAAAGCATGTGCTCTTTCCACTGTTTCACCTGTAAAAGATACACAAACTCTTTAAGTCTTAAGCTGGACTGTGCAGTACGATAGCCATTAACGCCAGGGCTTTTTAAATTTAAGATAAAATAAAATTTAAGTAAGCTAAATTTAAATTAAAAATTCAATTCTTCAGTCCACTAGCCCCATCTCAGGTGCTCAACAACCACATGTGGCTTGATCTACCATATTGGACGGGGAAGATATATAGAACATTTCTATCAAAAAAGCATGTTTTGACTGCATTGCTTTTAAGACATTCATTTTCCATAGAAGAATCCAACTGACACTCCTAGAGTACTGTACTATTGGTAACTGATTCTAATTGTAGAACCTTTGTTCTATTACTTAATTTTTTCTCATTATTTGTTTTGACTATCTTGGCATTACAGAATCACAGAATTCCTCTTTTACTTCTGGTTGGCAGAATTCTCCTTTCTTCTTTTAACCTACACTTACTCTTTTCTCAATATGGCCTGTTTTACATTAGCCTTACCGCTTCCAGCAGTTTGAATTCCTTGTTATGAGATGAGTATTAGTGTCGTACCTTGTGCCAACACCTCAAGGATTCATCTACTAGATCATGTTCTCCCCTTTGACATGTTCCTTTGGTTCTACTTTATTAACATTCCCCCCACTTCACACCCACACCCCTTAGCTGCTTCCTGTTAAATATCGGAATGTATTTCTTATGTCTCAATACAGGTTTATGTTTAAGTCTCTTTCAGTCTGAGGCTTCTGGATACTTGAAGTTCATGCCTTTTGATGTGACTTGCTGGAAAATGAAGAGTTACTCTTTCTCTTTACATCACGAGTTTTCAGGATTGGAAAGTTCTTTGACCTTTAAATTATGACTAATTAATTGTCTAAACCAGTGTTGTTGGGTGATAAAAACCCAGGCCAAATCCAGAATGATGACTCTCTAAGATCTTAATCTCTCAGCCTGTGTCATCAGGCTTTTGAATAGTGAAGTCTTGAGATCTAAGACTCTGTCTTTGCTTTCCTCCATGGTATATATCATAGTCTCAAGCATATCAACTTGTGTATTCAGTAGGGATAGATGATTAGCTGTATAAAAAAGGCAAGTTGTATGGCTGTCTCTTGCTGGTTTTTTTTTTTTTTCTTCTTTAACTCACTATGGAATGAGTAATATAATGCCTTTGTGTACCTTTTAATGAATTGTTATAAACCTAAATCCAACTTAGGAGGTGCTAGGTTTTCTGCCTTATAAATCTGTAGGCAAATATTCTGCTTATACCAACCAGTTTTATTGTAGAAGGTGATTTGGGAACTGATAGCTGCCAACCATTCTTGCCTTTTTGTATCTGTTGAGCCACAGTTTTCTGTGCATTTTGATATAGGAGCTTTTATACTTAAAATGATATAAAGAAAGTAAAGTGTCCTTTTTATCTGGACTTCTAAGACCTGAGCCTTGTTTTGTGCTTCTTTCAGCACCTGTGATGTACAACTATACACAGGATTGTTGGGGAGCAAAAGAGGCTACCCCTTAGCACTTTAGAGAAAAGAAGTTGGGCTGGCCTTCAGGTTGGCCCCTGAGAAGCAGGTAGCATCCTCACTGCTGAATGGATATGTTGGTAGCAGCTTGAGAGTAAAGAACATCAGCAGAGGTGGCCTGAATATTCATCTTCACTTAAGAGACTTCAGTCTACCGTGAAGAAGGAACTGTGTAGATAAGGTGAATGAATGAGATGACTCAGCTCTTCCAAATGCCTTGCAAAAGCATCAGTGGCCTTAGCAGAGGGCAGATCAGAAGCCCAATAGCATTGGTTATAATTTGCCATAGAGCTGTGTATGTATGTAAATATATATATTTGGTACATATATACTTACAGCATAGCTCTATAAAATATGTACATATATGACAAATATATCACATCCAAAATACATAACATAAATATATGTGCCCAAACTATATATGTTCATGTAGCATATATATCTATAAATATATGCTATATAAATATATATATAGTTTGTAAGTATATGTATTATTTATATACGTTCGTTTTTCTTTGTTTAGTCTGATGCCAGAATTTTCATGATTATGGTGCCGTTGGAGTCTATTCACAGAACAAACTCAAAACCTATGATTTCTAAGTACTAGGTGTCATCTGTTCCATTATAAGCCATGTTGTGTTTCTCAGCACTTCCTGAACAGGTCAATTTTTTCTTTTTACTACAATTTGTGTTTCAATATAGTATTTTCTCCGTATATGTTTCTGCCTTAAATATTTTCCCCTTGATTCTCTGATAGACTTTTGCTAGTTTTTTTAGATAGAAATGAAATGCTGCCTTCTTGTTAAAACCTTCCCAGATTCCTTCAGGCCAGTGACTCCTTCTTTCCCTATGCTCCCATGGTACTTAGTTTATTCTTCTCTTGAAGCACTTGGCATATATTGTAATTCTCCTTCTATATGTCATCTGTCTGTCTGGTGAGCTTCTGGAGCAGGGGTTGTTTTTATATCCTTAACATCTATCACAGACCTAGACTCATAATAGATGCTTGACTGAAAGAATAAGTGGATGAATAAAACATACCACCTCATGTTTGAAACGTGCTCGAGTTCTTCCAACTGCCTTTCTTTTTTCTTTTTGTGCTGGTTTTCTTTATCTTCTTCCCTGTCACATGTTCTTCTGTCCTACCTGGTAGATTTTAGAGCTTACGAAATATGTGTTTAAAGATTTAAAATATAGTGTCTTGAACTCCTTGGGGGAAAAGTCTATGAATAAATAATTAGACTCATTTCACATCAAAATCTAAAGTGTGAAAAAATGTTCGCTATCACTTGGTGCTTTATTCACTTGTATGGTAATCTAATGGCACATCCATTGTTATCATTGAACTATACTGAAATATTTTACTCTCAGGGCTTTTTCATCTGACAAAAGGAGGCTTTTTGAAAATGAAAAAAGCATAATTCCTGTCCCTGGTATGCCAAGGGGCAATTTATTAGTTTTGTAACGCATGGGTTAATATTACCATGTTTTATAGTGAACATTGCTTGAGAAAATTGCTATTAATACCACTGCAGCATGTATGTATATAAGTCCTGTCATCTTCGGGGTATGTAAATCAGGAATGTTGCTGAAGAACTACTTAGCATTTTCTTGGGGGTGAAGTGCTTAGTTTTGGAATTTAATTGTAGGTTTTACATTTAAGCTGTTCAGTATTACTCTTGTAAAGGTTCTATAAATTTCTTGCTTTGTAGTTTAACAGGTTTAGTCACTACAGTTGAAAGGCATCATCCTCATAATGAAGCCAGAAAAGAATAAAGGTTGATCATGCAGGGCTGGCTGGCTGTGACATTGAACAATAGAGCTTGACTTCTTCATGTCTGTTAAATTAGACTATGGGGTGTGCTTATCTTGCTGCAATGATATTGAATTGTAACAAGAAAATGTTATGTTGTGCAGCTCTACAGAGGGGGTGTACATCTATTCTCACTTCACATGTATGGCAAAAGCTTTAAAACACTATTGAAGCTGCCTCGTGAGCTTCAAGTCTAATGGCACAGGCTGGGCATAATACTGAAATAAAAATAAAGAGAAAAAATGCACAGGCTTTTAAGTATACTGTAAAGTTTTATCCATTGCAGTCTTTCTTTAAAGGACTGAAGGCAGCTCAGGAAGGATATGCTGGAAAAATTCGATTTTGAAGAGGTTTTTGAAGGAGATAAATAACATGGCCTGAGGGAAAAGTAAGAGGATATTATGTTGCATAGGTGACAGATTTATTCTGAACTTTCCTACATTTGTACTTGATACAGTTCAGCTTGATTCTCTAAATATTAATGAAATACTTTCTATGTTGCCAACACTGTGTTGGATACCTTAGGAGGTTTAGAAAAAGAGTGTGATTCAATCCTGTCCTGATGAATTTAGTATCTTTTTTAAGGAGACAAAATTAAATCTATGAAATAACTTCTTAGACTTGTCGGATGTATGAATGACAGTATTGTAAGCTGTCAAGATCGTTTAAAATTTTGATTCTGTTATTATATGTATCATTCCCAGATGTGTCACATGAACACTTGATAGGCATCCCTTTTATGTCTTAAGTCACTGTTAAAAATATTGAAAAGTCAGGGGCAAGATTGGGGCAAGGAGCCTCTGATACTTCCCATGCTGGTTCTTTGCACATATTCATTGTCTGCTATTGAATACTGCATTATTCTCTAAACATGTATAAGCCACTAGTTAATAATCTGATACAGAATTTTATCATGAATGTTGAGCTACTTTTCAAGTTTTTTATGTATACTTAGGTATCTTTTCCAAAAGATCACAACAGCATTTCCATATTCCAGTTTCTTTTCTTGTCATGATTCCTCAGTGTGATTACCGACAGAGGATTATAAGTTTGAATTTTACTTCACATGGTGGAATGTAGATTGTCTGTGGACTCAAACCCTCTTAATGCAGCTACTAGATCCTCTATTATTTCCTTAATTATTATAAGCTGTATTTTCTTCTTTATGTTGTTTATCTTTCTCTTCCTTACTGAAGTGGCTGCATTTGTTGTCCATTTCCTCTCCCTTCTTCTGTAATAACAGAAGCAGAACTCAGGTTTTATTTAGGGCAAGACTGTACCCAGTGAAAATACTGTCTGGACACCCTGGAGCTTGTGGGTGATCTTGTGGCACCTTCTGGCCATTGAAACGTAGGGGAAAGTTGCTGAGGGGAGTGTATCAGTTAGCTTGCACTGCATAACAAATTACCACAAAACTTAGTGGCTTAAAACAACAATGAACATTTATTATCTGCCATAATTTTGGGGTCAGCAACTCAAGAGAACTAAACTGTGATTTCACTTAGGGTTTCATGAGGTTGTTAAATAAACAAACAAAAAGCAATACAGGATAATAGAAAATGAAATGCTAAATTGATTAGCATACAAAGTAAAATCTTCTAAATAAGGACTATATGTATTAGGAATGAGAAAAATCAATAATGGCTAGATTCCAGGAAGGACACATCACTGCGTGTAGAGGAGACTGATTCAAACATGACTCACCCCAAAGCAAGGCACACTTGGATGATAATAAGTAGACTAAAGAAAGAATTGGTAACAGAATGTCCATTAGATGTAGCTTTGAGACAAGAAATCATTTACTGAACTATGAACAAGAGCTTAATATGTATAGATTTCTTTTGAGCAATATTTATCCCTTCTATACAAATAGCTCAGCATGTAAAAGTATTAAGAGGCTGCTAAGTGTAACTTGAAAGTATCATTATACTCGGATTGGGGATGGTATGGGACATTGGTGAGGGGACATGATGCAGCACTTGAGGTTTTTTTTGTTTTTTGGTTTTTTTTTATAGCTGCACCCGTGGCACGTGGAAGTTCCCAGGCTAAGGATTGAATCAGAGCTGTAGGCACTGGCCTACACCACAGTCCCAGCCAATGCAGGGCCTGAGCCACATCTGCAACCCAAACCACAGCTCATGGCAATGCCAGATCCTTTAACCCACTGAGCAAGGCCAGGGATCAAACCTACGTCCTCATGAACACTAGTCAGATTGGTTACTGCTGAGCCACAACGGGAACTCCAGCACCTGAGGTCTTGATTGACATTAAGTAGCTTGTTCCTCAGCATACCCTGTTCTTTGCCTGACGGCAGAAAAAACCTAAAACATCTTATTTGGGATGTTTATCTCATGGGAAGTGATGTTCAATGGAAGAGAGAAGGCCTTGGTAATATGATTCATCAATCAGTTGGTCTTGTGTTTGGTTTGGAAATGTTGGGGGAAGTAAAATTTCTTAGTTGAAAGGTTGCAGGGTCTGTATCCAGTCAACAGATATTTATTAAATGTTAATTATGTGTCATGTTCATTGGTGTTGATTATTCATTGTTTCCTGAATTTGTTCTGTCCATATATTCTCATTTACTTCAACAGCCTAAGTTCAGACCTAGTGGCTTTACTCTACCTCTGTCCTCTACCACTTGTGTATGCTATGTGCTGCCATGGGCTAGTGGTATCAAATCCACACATCTTGGTCCAGATTGAAGTCTTTGCCAGTCTTTGCTCTACCATTTAGCTGTCTTTCTTCATTATAATCACAAGGAATTATAGCCACAGCTGTGTCTTTGCCCTCATTGTCATACATATCGATGATTCCCACATCTGGGCTTGTGTTCATTCTTTTTTCATTTAAGCGCTTATGAAGACAGTCTATATTTGGTTACTCAGGTGTTCTTTTTTAAATTTCATATCATGATAAGTGAAAATTTTGGTATATCAAGCTATTTAAGGCAAGGGTAAATAATTTCTATTTATCTTTTTTAAAGTTATATTTTATTTAGTGCATATATGATCCATCTAAGTATTACTTTGTTGTAGAAACATGGAACCTCAGAATTGGAAAATCCTTGGGGTTTAGAGTATACCTTCTTTCTTTAATTTTCAGATAAGGAAACTGAGATTCAGAGTGCTTAGATTTGGTTTAGGGCATTTGACTGATAAGTAGGAAGATTAGGATTAAAATCCCTATTGTATATAACTCATCATTGAGTATGCTTTCCACTAGAAAAACTAATCCCTTTTAGTCTCCTCTTATTTCATGCTCTTTAATAAAATCTCTAAAGGTAAGAGCTATATTTTCTACCTATCCCTCAAATCCATAGCATTAGTGCCATACAGTAATTTTAGATGAATAGACTTGGAAGAAATTTAATTGTTATGTAGATGTATATGAATATGCCAGCCATAATGAGATAGGTTATGCTCAGTAACAAACAGCTCACCTCCCTAACTTCACTGGCTTCCAACACCAAAAGTTTCTTTCATGTGGCATGTTTATCTTGGATTTATCATGACTCTGTACCATGTTGTCTTATATCTGGGACCCAGAATAATGAAGCAGATTCTAGAACAATTATAGGAGACAGAAAAGAGACACAGTGAAATATGTATGTACTAAGTCTCACCAGAGAAATTTACATGGCAAAGCCTCTTGCCAATACAGGGGGAAGCATAATCCTTCTCCAAGTAGGGGCAGCAAATATTTCTGAAAAATAATACAAAAAAAAAATCTGCTATGACCTTAGAGTGTTTAGTAACTTATTTTTCAGTTTCTGGCATACATACTGTCATCACTGGTCACTGCATGGCCACTTTGGGGTTTTTTTGGCTGTACTCATGGCATATGGAAGTTCCTGGGCCAGGGATTGAACCTGAGCCTCTGCAGCGACACTAGTAGACATAGGGACAATGCCAAATCCTTAGTCTGCTGCCACCATGGTGGGAACTCTGACTTTTTTTTAAAATTCATGTTTGTTTGTTTGTTCTGATGTATTTTTATAAAATGCACACTTTTGTTTGGGATACATATTTTGTGTTTTGTTTTTTTGGGGTTTTTTTGCCATGCCATGTGTATATGTGGAAGTTCCCAGACTAGGTATCAAACCTGTGCAGCAGCAGCAACCCCAGCCACTGCAGTGACAACACCAGATCCTTAACCTGCTGAACCACAAGGGTACTTCTTTTTGTTGTTGTTGTTGTTGGATATGTATTTTGAATTTGTATAATGGGTATTATTTAGAGATTGTATTCTATTTCTAGAATTTTCTCATTCAATGTTATATTACAAGATTTATCCACATTACTGCATGTTCATCCAGTTTGTGCATCTGGTGAATACAGAGTATTTCATAAGCATGGACTACACTTTGCCTACCTACTCTCTTAAATTGCCTTCAGTTCTCCACCACAATAAATGATGCTATGTGAGAATTTCTTTGGACTATATATTCAGGAGTAGGATATATATTTAATTTAACTAAGTGTTACTCTGGGAATATTTTCACCCACTTTTAAGAACCATTAATTCTTGGCATTGTTAGAGAATAGCAATTTTGTATATCATATAAATCAATGTTAGTATTTCTCTAAGTCAATCGAGTCCACCCAGCTGAGAATACACATATAACTAATATGCAATTCATACCTATAAAGGGATTTTTCATGAATGATGAACTATAAATGTGTTATAAACTTTGTTCTCAGGCATTATTTTATATTGCTATAAAATGCAATCATAAAGGGATAAACAAAATATTTATGTAATGGAATATCTTTCAGCATTAAGAGGGAGTGACTTACTGATACATACTACAACCTGGATGAACCTCAAAAACATTATGCTAAGTTTAAGAAGTCAGTGATCAAAGCCCATATATTTATTTAATGATACCATTTATATGAACTTTCCAGAACAGGCAAATCAATAGAGGCAGAAATAGATTAGTAGTTGCCTCTGGCAGGGGACTAGGGAGTGAGGGCAAATGACATGGAATTTCTTTTTGGGTGATGAAAATGTTCTAAAATTGATTGTGGCTATGGTTGCACAACTCTGTTAACATAAGACAAACCACTGAGTTGCGAACTTTAAATGAATGAACTTTTATGGCATGTATTATATATATAAAGCTATTTTTTTAAAAAAGCAAAACAAAACATATTAATTGGATCATTTGCCAAGAAGCAGGTTGGAAATGAGTTCAAGGCTGATCCCTTAGTTTCCTTCTTTCGTGGAAAGAGTAGGGGAATGTTTTTTCCTCTTCTCGGAACCTGAAGGGGAAGAATCAGGACAGTTTTGTCCCCAAACTCTAGCTTCAGGTTGTTTGAAAATAAACCCAAGCATGTTATTTCAACTAACAGTCTCTGTGCTGCTAACTTCCCAGCCCTGATCTTGTGTTTAATTGTTTGCAGTTATGTTCAGAACACCTTTGCTTATATGACCCACCACTTGTCTTTTCTTTAAAATATTGAATTTCTGCTCTACCTTTAGTTTTTTTTTTCTTTTTTTGTCTTTTTAGGACTGCACACACAGCATGTGGAGGTTCCCAGGCTAGGGGTTGAATCAGAGCTGCAGCTGCCAGCCTATGGCACAGCCACAGCAGTGACAGATCCAAGCCACATCTGCAACCTACACCAAAGCTCACAACAATGCCAGATCCTTAACCCACTGAGCAAGGCCAGGGATCGAACATGCGTCCTGATGGATAGTAGTTAGATTCATTTCTGCTGAGCCACGACGGGAACTTACCTTTAGTTTTTGTATCTCTATATTTAGAAAACTAGTGTATCTTTTTCTTTTTTCTCTTTTCTAGATCTAACCTTTTATCTTGTTATCTTAAAATTATTTCCCTACACACCTCTTTCATTCATTGGGCTTGATCCTGCTCCAAAGGAAAAAAAATTTCAAAATTTTAAAAAAAGAGGATTGAAAGATTTGTGCTAATTATAATAGTTTAAAAACAGCAAGGAATTTTTTTTCTTTCAACAGTACTAACAAATATCTGACATAACGCTTTTGTGAATAAAACTGGAAAATTCATTTCTGATTTTTACTTTGTTTTACACGTGTCATCTCATAGTCGCCGTTAGCATTTGTGTTTGTCAGATCTATGGTAGTTTTTAAGTAAAGTATCAAAATCCTTGATAACTAAGGGGTGCTCAAGTGACTTGAATGCTTCAGCTTGAGATGGGTCAGCTTTTGGGGTCAAGTTGTGAAGAGAAAGCCATCACACACACTTCATCAACACTGTGGAATGAGAGACCAATGCATTTACTGAGCAGTGGATTTCCAGTGAGCATATAAACTAATTGGTGGATGAACATGCCCCAGGAGCAATGATTTTAAGGTCATAGCAGGCTCAGTGAATAATGCTGACTTACACTGCATCTCACTGATAGCTGATCTTACCAATGAGCAGTTTAGAGGCATTCAAGCCTGAACTCTCTTCCATGTGCCTTGAATGGCATGTCAGCGGTCACTGTTTTTGACATCCTTTATATTTGTCCAGTCAGCTCTAAATCTTTAGGTTGGGCTTCAGAGTACTCAGGAAAGAAAAGAGAAGCAATTATTTTCAGTCATTGAGTTTTGGAGATCTTAGCATTAATTATGCCAAACATTGTTGGTTCATCAACAAATAAAAATGTTAAAAGGCAGTATGAAGCATTCCACACTTGCTTAAACATAGTTTATGGTGATGAAGAATATCTTGTAACATATTTTTATAAAAACTAACATATTTTTAGATGCACTTTTACCCATGCATGCTCATGTATGGTTTCAAACCAGATATTCAAATTGAGGCTGTTTTCCACATTGGAGGATAAATATTGAAAAGCTTATTCATTTTTAATTAGCATTCACTTTTTTGTCACTTGGAAAAGGGAATAAAAAGTTCAATTCACCATTTCCGTGTGGAGTGCAGAATAATTTGGGGGGGCAGGTGTAAAATATTTCAAGAAAAAACAAAATCGCAGTGTTTGAGTTTTTATAATGCTTGTTTAAAAATTATTTAAATAATACTGGGCTTTAGATTTCGGGAGTTTTCTCTCACTTAAGACGTTAATTTATAAATGATTATTTGATCATTAAAAATGTGCTTTGCCTATTGTTTTTCAATCCCTGTGCTCTCTGACCTGTTGAAGTTTTGCAGGAAGTGCCCAATCAAAGGATTTGAGGAAGCAGTACTGAACATTCTTTGCAAGTGTTCATCTGAGAAAATGGAAGTCAGAGGCTAAGCTGGCATTCTTGTTAGTGCCTCAAAATTTAAAACTTATTTCCCACATAAAGTAACTAAAAAGCAGAAGGGATAGAGACTCCCCACATCTGCTGGAATTTTATGTGTGTTAAAGAAAAAGTAATTTTATTATAGCCAAAGAAACATTTAGTTCCTAGAGAGAGTACCAAGGGAGGTATTCTTTTGTTGAAGTAGAGATTTGAAACAGAGTAGTTGTTTTTCATAAGGTACATGTATTATATTAGATACAATGTTGAATTAGAATAGTTTGAGTTTCCAATACATTAATGATTAGAAAAATCATTACTCTAATTCTCATTTTGTAACTCAAAAACAAACAAAAGATTTTTGTTTCTTGGAGGTCCTTATTCTTTCCAAGTGATGAAATATGTTCTACTGTTACTGTCATATCTTGCAGATACAATAATCAGTCAAAGTCTAACACAGAACTAATTTAGATTCAGTTGTCTCTGTTAAGACAAAGGGAAATCATAGTTTTTTAAAAATGGAGATGATAATTTATGAGAATCCAGCTGCAATCAAAAGCAGTAGCTATTCTTATAAATTCATTAATCAGTAAAGCATTATATACTCTTCACTATTCTTTATTTAATTTATTCCAATGAAATATGTTTGTCTTGTATGAAAAGTTTCTGTTTTAGATGGATATATATGTAATAATATAAGCATGGTAAAATGTTTATGATAGCATCTAGTTGATGGCTATATAGGTCTTCGGAAAATTCTTTCGCATTTGCTATATATTCAAAAAATTTCCTAATGAAATTTTTGGGAAAAGTTTTCTATTTGATCTAATGTCGTGGCCAAACAGCCAAAATGACATTTCCTTTTTGAAAAAAAAATACAATAAATATTTTAATTTTCTTTTACTTTAAGCAAAATAATACTGATATAATTTATGAATTGGTAATATGACATATTTAGTCAGCTTGCAAAACACAAAGCTGATTCTCTTTTCTTTTTAAACTTTTTTTGGAGTAGAGTTGACTTACAGTATTGTGTTAGCTTCAGGTGTGCAGCAAAGTGTGTCCGTTACACATGTACCTATATATTTGTTCAGATTGTTTTCCCACATAGGCTGTCACATCAAAACTGATTCTTAATTGTAAGTCTGTTCACTCTATCCCATTCATATTTGGTTGGGTCATTTTTAACTGAATCAGGGCAATTACATCGAAAATAGATTTTTAGCTGAAATCACTTCCCATGTTGTTAAAAGGGCCATGATGTAATGAAGTATTTGTAGAGTTTTAGCAATAAGATGTCAATGTGTATAACTTGAGTTAGTGTAATATAGAATACATTTTGTTCCTGGTTATTTCCAATGTACCTTAGAGTGTGAAGAGCATTGGTAAATCATGCTTATTTAGCTTTTAACTCGGCATAGTGCTGATTATTCCAGATTTGAGAATATTTTGTCCTTAAAGTAAATAAATACAACAGCTACACCTTTTGGGTCTTTTCCTTCTGGTTTTCATTCAACTGTTTGCCACATATGTGCTTGATGTATTGATGACTCAAAGAAGCAATGTTTAAATGTAATTAAGTGTGTTATTTTTGCACACTTTAAAAAATTTGCTGTTGTTACTGCCTTGGAATTTCTTTTTAGCAGGCTTGGCTTATGAAGTTTAATTTTGCCGAAATACTGAAGTTTATTTTACCTTCACTGACAATGGAGTCTATGAGTTTGAAGGTCCCTATACCTTTTATTTTCCAATGTAGGATTCTAGAAGTGATTTTTTTTAAAGTAAAATTTATTTTTAATGTTATGAGTAGAGTATTCTCACTTCTCATATGACTCAACTAGTAGCTTCTGCTTATTAATGAAAGTAAAGCTTGGGGGGATAAAACACACCATTAATCTGGTCCTTGCATTCATTAGATGTATTTACAAGTCATCTGTGATCAGTTTAGCCACCTTCTCTTTGATATCCTGTAGCTGTTATTGCATGCTTTTGGGGTTATGATATCATGCTGTGGAAGAATGGTTCAGCTGGGGGTTTTATGTGTTTTTTTAACAGTTGTTCACAATATCCCATACTAAATTACATGGTGAATTATTATACATTAGCTAGTTAAAAAGACATTTAATTGATTTGCTCTGCTAAAATATCAAAGAGTATATGCTGCAGGAGCTGTGCTTCCAGTTAACAACCTATCATGTATTCATGGAGACGACAATGCTTGCTCACATGTTGGCGATATTATCTAATTTGGTGTGCCCTGTGTTGTAATTCAATCATCTATTATTAAAAATAGATATGACTGTAGGGAGTTAACCACATACAAACCCATAAATATACATATGTGCATGTTTACTTATGCTCACATATGTATTCAAAGAGTTTTCTGTCTTACCTGTGATTGATGCTTGAACTAGTGAGTCATAAATGGAAAATAGGTATTAGCTTTAAGGTAAAATAAAATAGATTTTGATTTAGTTCAAGTGAACCATCTCATTTAAAATTAGCCCAGAGGTCTTGTAAAGAATGCAAGTAATCTAAACATAATAATGCACATTGCCCAATTGCTTCTGTGTATGATACAGGTTCAGTGCTGGAGTGCTTTGACAGCCCATTACTGAATGTAATGAACAACTATTTTTAAACAGAAGAAATTCAGGTTGACAGCTTGGCAATGATTTTCAGCTAGTGGGATAATTTTTGTCATCTTTAGTATAGAGAAGGGATTCAGTTTGGTTTAAGGAAATTTGTATCATGTACTTTATAGAGCACACATTTTTATCAAAAGACAGTTTTGTGGTCCACTTTGGGGGACAGATGTTACGGTGAGAGTATGGAATCAGCTTTTAATGCATATTTTAATGAATTGCTGAGACATCATCTCTAGAACCTAGGTTTAAAATCAATTTCCTTTTTTTCTTTCCTACCATGGGTAAAATATTCAGTCTAGTAAAATGACTCTAAGAGTGACTATAAAAGGTGTTTTTCACTGCTGCTTTTTAGTCTTTCAGTGTTTAAAAGAAGTAGCTTCTTAGAAACAAAGGAGTCTTTGGAAATGGACATAAGGCTTGAGGCAGTGTTGTCTTAATGGAAATAAGAATAGCATGGAGGGAAAGAAGGAAAATAACTGCCTGACATATTTTAGAGAAATTCTTTTATCAGGGACAAGGGGATGGCAACATCTGGTTTTGACAGCTCTTGAAAAAGTTGGAGAAACTTGTTCTGCAATTCTAAAATAAAATAGGCATATTTTAAACTCGGACCATAAAAAGTAAGGGGATAAATCAGAGTGAATTATTTCATCTTTTCCTGTTTATAGCAAAATTTGTTTGATAAGTTTAATTGCTATTTTTCAAAGTGCAGCTAATTATTAGGACTTTTCAGATAGAAATCCTAGGTTCAAGATTGAAGATCTGTGTTAAATGTAGCCTGGCCAGGGGGGTGGGGGCTGTGAGGAGGGGTGGGAACAACACATTCAGTGAAATTTCAGTGAGTTAAATAAGTAAATTGAATACTTGACCTAAAATGGGCCAATCATATTTCTGGGCCCAACCAATAAATTAACCTAAAGTCTATGGCAGTGACGTAAATTACAAAAAATTGTCAGAGTCTTCCTTTCCGAATATGTTGCAGGGGTATCCACACCCTTCCATGCTTCAAGGGAACCTTCTTTGGGTCCCCAAGGGGGCTACCGCCTGAATGGTAGCTTTGCTTAGGGACTTGCCTTAAATTAGAAAAATAAAGCAAATCATCTTTAATAGCCAGTAGACTTTTCTATTCCTGATGTGTTTCTCTATTTTACTTATCTCTTGAAAAACATAATGGCCCCGAACATAATGTAGCAATGAATCTGTGTACAAGTCAAGCATTTTTGGAGAGGCTTTTGTATTAGGTCACTACTATACTCTTTAGAATTGTATTGTATCAGTGAGTCAAAAGAATTTCTTGACATGAAAGAATTGGTGCACCTCAATAAACATTTTATTTAAACCTAGAGAGGATATCGTTCATCGAACAGGACCTAGCGCAACAGGGCCATCAGTTTGTATCCTGAACTTCGAGCTCTTGATTTTGTTGTGAAGTGACCCTCTTGAAATCTTGGTTTACCCCATCAATAGAGGACCTTGTGTGAGGCAGAAGGGTGTTATCACATTAGCCCTGCTTCTCTATGACATCATGGGATACTAGCTCAAGTACCTGAAAGATATTTTGACTTTTTTGATTGCAGAATAATTTGAGAAGGTGTCCAGGTACCCAAGTGTTGAATTAATAAGATAATTTGTTACATTTGGTATTATTATTCATGAGGAGGCTTAGCTTTGAAGACAGGTAGCATGAAGGAAGTGATCAGTAATTCCAGTAAACACTTTCTGCATTATCTGGCTTCATTTTTCTGTCTCCTTACCCTTTGAATTGTACTTTCAGGTCTGGGCATTATGGGAAAAGGAGAAGAAATTGTGTACCCCTGATACACTATGGAGGGCTTGAGGAAAATATGATATGGCAGTGATTTGTAAGATACTAAGAAGGTTTCAAACCCAATTATCATCCATTACAGCTGGAAGAATTTAATGGGATATGGTCCAGTGAAACAAACTATTGAAATAGTCTTATAGTAAACTCTAGTGTCTTAAGAATCAGTATTGTGTGATAGTTAAGAAACATTCTATCTGGAGCCTGACTGCCTGGGCTTGAGTGCTATCACTTATTAGCTATGTAACTTTAACCAAGTTATTTAGCTACTTTATGCCACATTTTCCTTAAAATGACAAAAATGACATCTAACTTCCAGATTTAGTATCAGAATCAAATGAGTTAAACATTTAAAGTTTTTTTTCTTTTTGCCAAGCCCATGGCAAATGGAAGTTCCTGGGTCAGGGATCAAACCTGCGCCACAGCAGTGACCCAAGCCATTACTGCAGTGGTAATGCCAGGTCCTTAACCCATTGTGCCACAGGGGAATTCCATATTTAAAGTTCTTAGAACAATGTTTGGGCATTTAGAAAGAGCTTAATACATGTAATCTATTATTATTTCAAGATTCATTTTCTACTTATACTTTATATTTTCATAATTTTAAAAAATAATTTCAAAATCTGTTATAGCTGGAATGCTCCTTATTGAAAACCTGGTTCTTTAACTGAAGGTTAAAGTTATCAGGAATCCTAATTTTGAGAAAAGAAAGTCAAAGTAATAAGTCAGTTTAATTTGATTAATAGTTATTAAGCATAAATGTTAAGTAACATGAGGTGAATTTATAAAATGTTAAAGTCATGGCTTCTACCCTTCTAAGTTAACACCTTGAGAATAAAGAACATGCTATATATGCTGCTTAGCTTTGTAACCTAAACTGTACCTTTTATAATTCAAAGAGTCATTCAGTGAAAGTTAGATCAACATGAATCAATGTGTTGCTAGTACGTATTAGACACTTGATAGAATGAAAGGATATGTGTGTGTGTGTGTGTATATGAAAGACCATATTCACTATTTTTACTACATTGGAGGACTTAAATTACAATTTAAGAGGTTTAGGTTAGATATAATTAGAAGCACCCTGACTCTGGGGTTGGGAAACATTCTAGTCCTTTACTAAGAGAAATAACAGAAGCTATGTAATTGTAAAGAATAGGTTACCAGTGGACATTTAATGCTTCATTTGCTACAGGAGAATATTTAGATCTTTCTCGAGAGACCGTCAAGCCCTCTTACCCTCTAGTTCTTAAGACTTGTAAAAATTTTTACATCATTGTGAAAGAAGAAGCAAAAAAACCTTAAAATGAAAAGATTTAACTGTAGCAAACTTTACCTTTTCTGCATGTCATCCCTTTTTCTTTTAGAGGAAAGCAACTAGGGAACAGTGAAAGAAATCACCGCCCAAAACTCTCCCTTGTTTTTGCTTTAGTGACAAATATGTTTGGGACAAGGAACTCATAAGAAAAAATATTTTGGCTGAACCAGCCTTCCTGTCTTTGCCTTCAGGATCTTGACTACAATGGGAGCTGAAATCCTGCAACTGAATATTTTTCTTTTCCTTTTTCTCTGGGAGAGCAGTAATCAGTTATCTTATTTTTCTATTTTAAGACTCCTCTTTCTCCAGCCCAAGTATGTTTTATACAAAGCTAGTGTCTGGGATACTATCTCTAACTCATTCAAGCAGGCGTCTATGCTGCATTGTTAAAATAAATTTCTGTTTAAAATACTTCGTGAAATACAGACTTCACAACACAATTACTCCTTTAGGTTGCAGCTGCAGTGATACTGATCAGCCTCCACCATAAAGACAGTTGAATGTGATTTGTTTGTTTGGAAGTATGTATACATGTATGTTTTGAGTAAGGAGTATACTCATATGATTCAAAGTTCAAAATGTCTAAAAGAGTATATATGGTTAAAAGTCTCCTTCCCATCCCTGGCCTTTGTCAACCCAGTTCCCCTCACTGGAAGCAACCTCAATGACCAGTTTATTTTGAACCCTTCCAGAGTCATTTTCTGCATACAAACAAAAGCATATGATTGGGTGTATTTTTATATACTTAAAAAATGAAGATGACTTTCCTTTTGTAAATTTATCACTTTCTGAAAGGCCAGTAGATGAAAGCCAAGATAGGCCAAGAGCTTCTTCTGCGAGTATCAGCTTGCCTTAAATCGTATTTCTTAAACTTGCCCCATGTGTAAGAGTATTTGAAAATAGATAAATAAGGAGAGAAATCAAAGACAGATTATGCAGTCTCGCTAATTATTTTCCTCTTGAAAATTTTCTTCTCAAGACAGAAACTCCAGATTTTACGAATTTGAGACAGCCAGTTCCTCCATGACTTGTGGAAGGATAGCTAACACAGGTCTCTTTGGAAACTAACAGTGAACACCAAGATTTTCTTGAAAGCACAGAGCAGCATTGCACCAGGATATAAAGAGCATGCCCAAATTTTTATTTATTTATTTATTTATTTATTTATTTATTTATTTATTTATTTATTTTGTCTTTTTGTCTTTTCTAGGGCTGCTCCTGCAGCATATGGAGGTTCCCAGGCTAGGGGTCCAATCGGAGCTGTAGCCGCCAGCATACGCCAGAGCCACAGCAACTCCAGATCCAAGCCGCGTCTGCAACCTACACCACAGCTCACCACAGCTCAAGGCAATGCCGGAACCTTAACCCACTGAGCAAGGGCAGGGATCGAACCTGCAACCTCATGGTTCCTAGTTGGATTCGTTAACCACTGCGCCACAACGGGAACTCCAGAGTATGCCCAATTTTGGAGTCAGATTTATCTGGGTTTGGAGACTAGCAAGAGGACCCAGTAGCTTTGTGACCTTTAGCCTGTGCCAGAGTCACCTTCTCAGACTCTGTAAAGTGGGAGTAATCAAACCAAACCTTGTGGTGCATTTCAGAGGATTAAGTGAGAAGATGTAAGTGAAATAATGTCTGACACAAAATAGGTACTCAGTAAATGTTAATTTCTTTCTTTCCCAGTGCACCATTTAAAACAAAAAGGTTTACTTTCAGTGGATTGTGTGCTTCATTTTACTATGTTTCTCAGATTTGAAAATAACATTTAGAAAGAAGTTTAAGATGATCATTTTGCATGTCAGAATTTTTTTTAACCCAACAACCAGCTTTTGTGTAGTGCTTTCGCAGTATGCAAAAGTTAGCTGTCTCTTTTCTCCATAATCTCTCTCTGAGGGAGATGAGAGGAATTTATGAAAGGAGATGGCAGGTGAAGATACCTCTACCAATATTTGATAGATTAAATTACATAAAATGTTTATTTTCTTCCTTTCACCCCAGTTGTAGTAATATGAGGTTTCCAAAGGCTATAGTGATGCACCTGAAGAAGGTAACTACCTGGGATGCAAAGACTCTCAGATTAGGTTTTAACTTCCCGACTACAGCAATGTGACAAACAATGAGGCAAAAACAGCACTGAATTTTAAGAGACAGGTAAGCAAGTTGAACATTCATCACCAACTTCCTGAGTTTTAATTACACTAACTTGCTGTGGGATCTGAGCTAGTTACTTCATCTTTGTAGCCCTTAGATTGCTTCTAAGTTAAAAAAGTTTTGGGAATAGTACCCTTTCCATATTCCCTCAGATTATACCTGTAAGCACTATGTAAATTTATAAAAATAGTTTTGAAGACCAGCTTTACAATTTCAGTGGTTATTGTATGTTCAAAACAGCCTCGGAAGCACTTTATTTTTATTTTAAAGATTTACAATTAAAGTGATTTTATGTATACCTCAAATGCCTGATTATATACAAATCCATTACAGGGTTTATGCACACATTAAATCCCTTCTTATTATGGGGTTTTGTGCACATTAAATGCTTGTTTGTTACAGATTGTTGTTTTTCTTGTTACCGTTAAATGTAACATTTCCCTAGGTGATGAAATGTATTATTATTGGGAACATTTATTTTAGTGTGTGTTCTGTATTTTAAAAGAAAAATGTATTTAAACAGCAAAGACGTAGCTGTTATGAAATTTATTTTTTATAAATAGCTTTCAGCAGAAATCAGAGCAGTGCTTTAAAATTACAGTTAAAAAAATCATTTAATCATCATACTCCTTGTTGGCTAATAGGGTACTAAGTGACTATTTCCCCCCCACCCCTGCTATAGGCTATTCTTGATAGGCTCACTAAGTGGACCTAAGAGTACTAGTATATTTTATGTTAGCAAGCCTTGATAGCAAAGTGCTGAAAGTTCAGGGGGCATTTCTCTCCTTTCTCACAAATTCATTTAAGTACCAGTCTTGCTGGAGCTTTAACTGGGGCAGACAACCATACAAATGACTTGAGATAAAATGAAAATAATGGACTGAGCTGGGTTCTGGGGATGGTAGTTATGATGAACACACATCAATAAGCTTCGAGTGTGATTCTATGCTAATGCAAGCCTGATGGATCAGCTTTCTCTTTTAGCCTGGAGGACCATTAAGCTCTGGAAGCTGGGTCAAACTGATAGAGTCTGCAAATATAGCTCATCGTTAGCAGCAGTAGTTAACTGACTGTGATTCCTAATGTGCGAAACTAACATTGTTTAAAAACACTCTATGATCAGGAAATAGATAGGAAGAAGATAATAGATTCTGTTTTAATTTGCATAATCAAAGCTTCTCATTTTTCCACCTATAGATAACATAAGAGAGAAAAAAAACCAGCTGTGACTACTTCCATTATGTTGTTAATCTTGAATCACAGCAAATAATTTCCATAAAAATGTAAATAACTCGTTTCAAAAGAAAAGAGCATAATTGAAAGATTTTCTGTTATTTCTCTGGAATTAAACTGTAGGCACTGTTATGTGGGTTTGGTAATGAGGATCTTGGGGCTAGGAAGTGTGAAAAAAGTTTTTAAAAAATTGTGAGCCTTTTTAGTGATTCGGTTCAAACGCTAGAACTTGCTGCCTGTGGCAAGTCAGATGTCTTTTAATGCACGAGCTTTGAAGAAGTAGATTAATATTAATATTGTCCAAAATGACAGAAACTTGGTCAATTTTTTTTCTTCAAAAGAAGAGAAAATGAACTCATTTGTTTTCATAGCAAAAATTAAAACGAACAACACCAGAATGGGAAGAATCCAGAAAGCCTGTTTATTTTTATGGAGCACAAATGCGAAGAGGACTCCGCTATATAGAAAAGAGGGTCTTCTACTCACTTATACCACTTTTGTTGTTGTTGTTGTTGGTTTGCTTTTTAGGGCTGCACGTGGAAGCTCCCAGGCCAGGGATCAAATCAGAGCTACAGCTGCCAGCCTATGCCACAGCCACAGCAACACAGGATCCGAGCTGCGTCTGTGACCTACACCACAGCCCATGGCAATGCTGGATCCTCAACCTACTGCACGAGGCCAGGGATCAAACCTTCATCCTCCTGGATACTAGTTGGGTTTGCTACCACTGAGCCACAATGGGAACTCCCACACCACTCTTTAGTCCTTTTACTCCTTCCCTTTTGTATCTAAATATACTCCAACTATGAAGAACTGTCCTGTTTTTGACAATTAATTATTTTCATATATAATATTTAAAGTTCTATACTTTTTACTTGATAGTGGCTTTGCAGACTTATCAAAAACATTTACTTCAGATTCTATTAAGTTAACATTTTTGTGATGTAGAAACTTTTTGCTCATTCATTTAAAGAACATTTCAGGTACTGTCTTGGGCTCTGGCTGTGTGGTTGTCCTCATGAAGCTTACTTTTTTTTTAAATAGGGGAAACACAGCAAACAAGTAATCAAAGACGAAATTTCAGAGAGTGATAGGTTCTTAAAGGGAGGCTTTTCCATTTAGTAATCTACTCTGATCATGTTTTTTGCCGTATAGACTCAGGTGTCAAATGTGATGCTGTTTTTTCAACCCAAGATTTCCAAACTGTCTCAAATTTTTTTGAATGTAAAGAAAACAATACAAGTATACTTTTGTTAAAGAAAAATTAAATGCTTTTGTGTGCCTTGTTGTAATCCAGACTGATATCTCTAAGAAAAAAACTAATAATTTTTTTCTCCCAAGTGCTTAATATGTGCACCAGCTCTCTTCTAAAGCACTTTACTCATTTATTAACTTAATAATAATAATAATAATAATAATAATAATAAAGCTCTAGGAGTTCCCATTGTGTCTTAGCAGGTTAAGAACCCAACATAGTGTCGGTGAGGCCAGGTTTGATCCTTGGCCTTGCTCAGTGGGTTAAGGATCCGTTCGTGCCACAAGCCGTGGCGTAGGTTGAGGATGCAGCTCGGATCTGGCATTGCTGTGGCTGTGGCATAGGCTCCAGCAGCAGCTCCACTTTGACTCCTAGGCTGGGAACTTCCATATGCTGCAAGTGCAGTCCTAAAAAGAAAAAAAAAAAACTCTAAGAGGAGGTATTATTATTATTGCTCCCAGTGGAAGAAACTGAGGCAAAGAAGATTAAATAACTTGCCCAGTTATACAGCTAGTAAATGGGTGAGGTGGGATTAAAACCTAGATAGTTTAGCTCCAGAGTCAATATTCTTAATCACTATTACTCTATGGCAATGTGAAGAAATTATTTTAGCTGAAAATATGTTTCTGTATTAAAATGCAAGTTATGGGAGGGAAGGGAACGTGTATTGAGTTCAACTCTATCTTTGCACTTAGCACTCACTGAACTTGGGCTATAGAGGGTGCCCCCAGGTTGAATGCACTAATATAAATGAGTATTATATGTTTATTGCCAAAATAATATTCCATATCAAGTTCTTTTGAAAATCTATTTCACTTCTTCTGCTTTGCTGGTATATGCCTTATGTATATAAGTATATGCCTTGTATATATAATCCAGTACCAGTTAGAATGATGACATGATCACTTACTAATGATGAGTTCAGGGTAGAGCCAAAATTCCTTAGCCTTGCTCATTTCATACCCTGTCTACCCTAGATATGTGGGTTTCTCAGTGGATTACATCAGAATGAGCTCATATAGTATCTTTGCATAATACTTCATACCCTTGTGTTCCGAAAGGGTTAATTCATTTTCAAAATATGAGCAGTTTCCTTCTGAAATTTACTAAGAGGCAGAATGTGATCTAGCTTCCAGAAGGTTTTGAGTAAAATGAATATGAGACCTGAATATTTCCATTTCCAATTTTGTTTCCTTTCTCCCTGCCTGTATTTTGGAGGAGATAATAACATTATTTTGTAAGTATCAAATTGAGTGAATGGAGGGTTTCTCATATTCCATGGTTTCTTTTATAAACAAAAATAAAACAAAAACAGTCTTAAAAATATCATACATAGACACTCATATTGAATTGTGAACAATAAAGAACAGTAAATTAAAAGTAAATCATTCTCATCACTCAAAATAATTCATATTCTCATTTAAAGCTATTAATTCTATAAATATTTTGGTAATTATTATTCCAGATAATTGGAATATTTAAGTACTTACATATTTTAAATAAATTAGTTTATAGTTTATGTATCATTGTGTAATCTTCATTTTTTTCAGTAAACAATGTGTTTTGGATTTATTTCATGGGAATGAACACCATGTGAATACTGTTACTTTTAATGACTACATAACATTCTGTTATTTTGATTTATCATTTTTAAATCAGATTCCTAATAATAGACCTAAATTACTTTCTTCCTTTTATTTTTGGTGTTGCAAAGAAAACTACAGTGAATACACACATACGCACATAAATTATTGCTCTGGATTAAAGGTTTTGTTTTGCGTGTCATTGTATAAAGTCCTTGTGCTTATTTCTTAAGGCATGTCTTTGTGAAGAGGAGTATTTTATGAGTGAGTAGAAATATAACTTAGGTATCAGGTATTTTTTAAAATGCTTTTTAATTTTTAAAATCTGTATGTTTGTTCTCTATCTCCTTTTGTCTTTATTCTTTGCAGTTTGTTGGGGAAACTGAATTACTTGTCCTGTATATTTTCCTGTAGAGTCTGAATTTTGGCAATTACATGCCCAAGTTGTCATTTAACATGAACCATTATCTTCTGTATTCCCTGTAAATTACTTCAAAACTTAATGACTTAGAGTGACATCAGCAACATGGTGGAATAGGAAGCCCCAGACCTCTGTGTTCACAGACACACTGATTTAACACATTATATTGTTCAAAAAGCCTTTATGAGAACTCCGGAGACCAGTTAAGAGATTGCAGTACAACAGGCAAACTCAAAGCCAAGAATAGCTATATTGAAATTAATAAGAAAAGCTATTTTATTCCAACCATGTCATCCCCTTCCCTAAGCTAACATAGCTCAGAATCAGAAAGAAAAGCCCAACTTATGGCTTATCTCTTCAGAAGGAAAGAGAAGTGTGGAATGTGCCTCCAAGTTCTGGCTTTTGGGGGGCTGCATCAGTAACTATTTTCCGTCTCACTTGACTCTAAATACTGACCAAATTGGCATATCTTAGATGCCTGGGAGCCACAGAATACAAAAGAGAACTCAATGGCTTGTTGCAGTGCCAGAGAATCTGTAGTATCACAATAGACACCATAGCAAGCAAGAGAATACAAGCTCCCAAAGAAGAAAATGGCAAACCTCTCTAATTGGGAAATTATACATACAAACTCAGAGAAGACATCTCCATAAAAAGTTTGAGAGGACCCTAGAATCTCTAGCTGGGCTTATTGTTGATAATCTTTTCTGTACAAAGCCAGTCCATAAACTCTGGGAGAGATGGCTGTTTTTTCAGATGTCTACTCACAACAAAAGATAACAAAGCATAGAAAGAAACAGGGAAACATGACCTATGTGGCTCAAATCAAAGGAACAAATTAAATTTTCAGAAATTTCGACTCTGAAGAAATGTAGATCTATGAATTACCTGATACAGAATTCAAAATACATAAAGGAAGTTCATTTTGCTACAAGGGAACACAGATAACCAAACAAAATCAGGAAAACAATGCCTGAACAAAATGAAGATACCAACAAAGAGATAGAAACTATAAAAAATAACCAAACAATTTAAGAGCTGAAGAATATAGGAATTGAACTGAAAATTTCACCACAGGGGAATCAGGAGCAGACCTGATCAAGCAGATGAATGAATCAGTGAACTTGAAGATGGGTCATTTGATGTGATCAAGTCAGAGGAACAAGAAGAAAAAAGAAGAGATGTGAAGAAAGCCTAAGAGACTTATGTGACACCATCAGATGGATCAATATCTACATTTTGGGAGGCTCAGAAAGAGAAGAGAGAGAAATTGAGGCAGAGAGTTTATCTAAGAGATGATAGCTGGAATTCCCATTGTGGTTCAGTGGTAATGAATCTGACTAGTATCCATGAGGACATGGATTCAATCCCTGGCTCCACTCAGTGGGTTAAGGATCCAGCATTGCTGTGAGCTGTGGCATAGGTTGCTGACATGACTTCGATCCTGTATTGCTGTGGCTGTGATGTAGGCCAGCAGCTGCAGCTCCAATTGACCCTTAGCCTGGAAACTTCCATATGCTGTGGATGCAGCCCTAAAAATGAAATGAAATGAAATGAAATGAAATGAAATGAAATAAATAGATGGATGAAAACTTCCAAATATGAGGAAGAAAACAGACACTTAAATTCAAGAAGCTTAAAGGACTCCAGCTAAGATGAACCTCTTTGGGCCAACACTGAGACACATCATAATTAAACTGTCAAAAATTAATGACAAAGAGAGAATCTTGAAAGCAGCAAGAGAAAACTCACTTGTCTTGTGCAAGGGAACTATCATAAGGTTATCAACAGATTTCTCCTCAAAAACCTTAAAGGCCAGAAAGGAATAGGATGGCATGTCCAAAGTGCTAGAAGAAAAAAAAAAAAAAAGTCAACCAAGAATACTATATCTGGCAAAACTTTTTCATAAATGATGGAGATAGACAAAACTGAGGTTGTTCATCATTATTAGATCTGCCTTGCAAGAACTGCTAAAAGGAATCCTTCAAGTTGAAATGATAGGACACTAGAAGGTAACACAAAAGCATCTGAAGATATAAAGCTGTCTGATAAAGATAAATATAAAGGCAAATAACAGAATCCTGAAATACTGTAATGGGTATGTAAATAATTTTTAATTGAAGTATAGAATTTTAAAGATAAAAGCATAAAAAATAACCAAAAAACTTTGTTGATGGATACAAAATATAAAAAGTTGTAATTTGTGACACTAATAAAGTAGAGGGAGATGTACATGAGGAGTATAGTGTTTACATGTGATCGAAGTTATCAGTTTAAAACAAATTGTCACAATTATAAAATGTTTCATGTAATCCCCATTATAACCACAAAGAAAATACCTATAGAAGATGCACAAAGGAAAATGAGAAATAAAGCATGTCAACACACACACACACACACACACACACACACACACACACACACAAATCAATGAAACGCAGGAAGACAGGAAGAGTGGTAAAGAGGAACAAAATAACTGCAAGACATACAGAAAAATCACTAACAAAATGGCAATAAGTCCTTCCCTACCAGTAATTACTTTAAATGAAAATGGATTAAACTCCCCAAGGAAAAGCAGAGTGGCTGAATGGATTTTAAACAAATAGGATCAGAGTTCCTGTTGTGGTTCAATGGAAATGAACCTGAGTAGACTCCATGAGGATGAGAGTTTGATCCCTGGCCTTGCTCACTGGGTTTAGGGACATGGCTCAGATCTGGCATTGCTAAGGCTGTGGCATAAGCACGCAGCTCTAGCTCTGATTTGACCCCTAGCCTGAGAAATTCCATATGTTGCAGGTGAGGCACTAAAAAAAAAGGATCCAACTATATGCTGTATATAAGAGACTCACTTTAAATATTAAGGCTATACATAGACTGAAAATGAAAGAGTGGAAAAAGATATTAAATACAAGTGGTAACCAAAATAAAGCAGGAGTGGCCATACTTATAGTAGACAAAATAGATTTTAAGTAAAAAAACTGTCATCGGAGTCAAAGAAGGACATTATGCAATGACAAAAGGGTCAATTCACCAGGAAGAGATAATAATTATAAATTATATGCCCCAACAGCAGAGTACCCAAATATGTGAAGCAAATACTGATGGAACTGAATAGAGAAATAGCCAGCACAATAATAGTTGATTTCAATACCCCACTTTCAGTAAGGGACTGATCAACTAGATAGAAGATTAATAAAGAAGGAGGGGATTTGAACAACACTATAGATCAGTTGGAAGTAATAAACGTATAGAATACTTCATTCAACAGCAACAAAATACACATTCTTCCCAAGCACATACAGAATGTCCTCCAGGGTGGATCATATGTTAGGCCACAAAACAAGTCTTAACAAATTTAAGAGGTATACCAAGTATCTTTTCCAACCACAGTGGAATGAAGGTGGAAATCAACAGCAAAAGGAAAACTGGGAAATTCACAAATAGGTGGAGATTAAACAACACAGTTTTGAACAGCCAATCTGTCAAAAAAGAAATCACAAAAGAAACTAGAAAATATCTTGAGACAAATGAAAATTAAAACAACATCAAAATTTATGGGATTTAGCAAAAGCAGTGCTAACAGGAAAACATTTAATGATAAACACCTATATTTAATAGAAAAACAATCTCAAATTAACAACCTAACTTTAAACCTTAGGAAACTGGAAAAAGAACACACTAACCTAAAGTTAGTAAAAAAAAAAAAAAAAAAAAAGAAGGAAATGATAAATAGTAGAGCAGAAAGAAATGGAAGAGAATAGAAAAACAATAAAACATCAAGGAAAGTAAGAGTTAGCTTTTGGAAAACATAAACAAAATGAAAAACCCTTAGCTAGACTAAGAAAAACAAGAGAAGACTCAAATTACAAAAAATAAAAAATGGAAGAAGGGACATTGCAACTGATGCCACAGCAATAAAAGGAGCATAGAGACTGTTATGTACAATTATATGCCAATAAGTTAATGTGTAACCTAGAAGTAATGGACAAATTTCTAGAAACACATAACCTACCAAGACTGAATCATGAAGAAATTAAAAAAACAACAACTGAAATACAGATAACAGAGTAGTGGTTACCAGAGGAGGAAGAGTGGGGGAGGGTGAAATGGGTAAAGGGAATCAGCTGTATGGTGACTGGTGGAAACTATATTTTTGGTGGTGAACATGCTGTAAGATATACAGAAGTAGAAGTATAATATTGTACACACAAAATTTATATTATTTTATAAATCAATGTTATCTCAATTTAAAAAATCTGATCAGATCTGTAACTAATAAGGAACTTGGTAAGTAATTAAAAACATCTCAATGAAAAAAACCCTAGAACCATATGTTTGAG
Source organism: Phacochoerus africanus (assembly GCF_016906955.1). Lineage (NCBI taxonomy): Eukaryota > Metazoa > Chordata > Mammalia > Artiodactyla > Suidae > Phacochoerus > Phacochoerus africanus. Next base: position 100,503,798 of record NC_062548.1, on the reverse strand, counting down.
AATTATATCAAACATTTGAGGAATTAACACTAGTTTTTCTCAAACTCTTCTAAAAGTATCGAAGAGGAAGGAACACTTCCAAAATCAGTCTTTGAGGCCAACATTACCCTGATACCCCAGTCAGACAAAAAAAATTATGAAATAAGAAAACTGTAGACCAATATCCTAATGAATATTTGTAGATAATTCTCAACCTAATACTAGCAAACTGTATTCAACAGCACATTAAAAGAATTATATATTTATTGTAATTTATTCCTGGAGTTCAAGGATGGTATAGATTAGCAGAATGAAGGACATAAACCATTAAGATCCTTTCAATTGATACATAAAAGGCATTTGACAAAATTCAGTAGTCTTTCATGATAAAAACATTCAACAAAGTAGGAATAAAACGAAAAGTACCTCCACATGATGTAGGCCATACATGAAAAACCCACAACTAATAATCATACTCAATGGTGAAAGACTGTAACATTTCCCCCTAAGATCAGGAAAAAGGCAAGGATGTCCACTCTCACCACTTCTATTCAATATAGTACTATAAGTCTTAGTCAGGGCAGTCAGGCAAGGAAAAGAAATAATTGGCATCCAAATCAGAAAGAAAGAAAATTGTCTCTGTTCAAAGATGGCATAGTTTTATATATAGAAAAGCCTGAAGATGCCACAAAAAAACTACTAGAACTAGAATTCAGTAAACTTGGAAGGTACAAAATCAATACACAAAAACCATTTGCATTTCTATATGGCAGCAATGAAATCTGAAAGAAATTAAAATAATTCCATTTACATTTACAGTATCAGCAAAAAGAATAAGTAATTGGGAATAAACTTAAGTGAGGAGGCAAAAGACATACACTGAAAACAACAAAATTTTGCTAAAAGAAAATTTAAAAGACAAATAAATGGAAGGGCATCCCATGTTCATGGATTGGAATAATTAATATTATTAAAATGCCATACTACCCAAGGCAACTTATAAATTCAGTGCAGTCCCTATCAAAATTCCAATGGCATTTTTTTTTTTGCAGAAATAGAAAAAAAATTCTAAAGTTAATATGGAATCTCAGAGGACCCCAAATAGCCAAAACAACCTTGAGAAAGAAAAAGAGGCCTCACACTTTCTGATTTTGAAGCATATTACAAAACTGTGGTAATCAAAGCTACATGGTACTAGCATAAAGACTGATACATAGACAAAGGGGACAGAATAGAGGATCCATAAATAAACCCTCACATATGTGGCCAAATGATAATTGACAAAGATTTACACATAGGGAAAGGATATTCTCTTCAACAAATGGTGTTGGGAAAACTGGATATCCACATGCAGAAGAACAGCGTTGGACCATAACCTTATACCATGTAAAAAAATAACTGAAAATAGATTAAAGACCTATATGTGACATCTAAATGTATAAAACTCTTAAAGAATACTTAGGGAAAAGCTTCATTAAATGGGATTTAGATTTCCAATCTTGGCTCAGCAGTAACAAACCCAACTAGGATCCATGAGGATATGGGTTTGATCCCTGGCCTTACTCAGTTGGTTAAGGATCCAGCATTGCTATGAGCTATGGTATAGGTCACAGATGCGGCTCAGATCTGGCATTGCTATGGCTGTAATATAGGCCAGCAGCTACAGCTCCTATTGGACCCCTAGCCTGGGGAACTTCCATATGCCACTTATGTGACCCTAAAAAAGTGGGGAGGGGATTTAAATCCATTACATTGGATTGCAGTGATTTCTGGCTATGACACCGAAAACATAGACAACAAAGGTAAAAATAGACGGATGGGAGTTACCATCGTGGCGCAGTGGAGACAATATTCCACCTAAGGGTTTAGGCTCCATTGATTGGAATGTAAAATGTACTGCCACGGTGGAAAACAGTTTGCAAAAAACCTAAAAATAGAATTACCATATGCTCCAACAATCCCTCTCCTAGATATCCGTTCGAAAGAACTGAAAACAGAGCTTCGAAGAGATATTTGCACACCCATGTTCACTGCAGCATTATTTACAACAGCCAAGAGGTGGATGTAACCTAAATGTCCATCAATAGATTATTTGATAAAGAAAATATGGTATATACATATAATAGAATACTATTCAGCCTGAAAAGGGAATCCTGTCATTTGCTACAATATGGCTGAATCCTGAGGAAGCTGTGCTAAGTGAAATAGCCAGTCACAAAAAGATACACATTGTATGATTTCACTTATATGAGGTATTTAAAGTAGTCAAACTCCAAGAAACAAAGAAGAGTGGTGGTTGCCAGACACTGAAGGAAGATGTAAAGTGGAGGTTTTGCTTTTGTTTTGTTTTTGAGGGGCTGCATGTGTGGTATGTAGAAGTTCCCAGGCTAGGGGTCGAATGGGAGCTGCAGCTGCTGGTCTGCACCACAGCCACAGCCACGCCAGATCCAAGACACAGGCTGTGTCTACAGCCTACATCACAGCTCATGGCAATGCCAGATCCTTAACCTACTGAGCAGGGCCAGGGATTGAACCTGTATCCTCATGGATACTAGTTGGGTTTGTTAACACTGAGCCACAACAGGAACTCCTAAAGGGGAGTTTTTATTCAGTGGATAGAGAGTTTCAGTTCTGCAAGATGAAAAAATTCTAGAGATCTATTGCACGACAATATGCACAAAGTTACTACTGTACTGTCACTTAAAAATAGTTAGGTGGTAAATTTTATGTGTTTTTAAAAATTGCACTCAAAATGGCCTAACAGCAATAATTTTTGCATATCTCATCAGCTTTGCAATTCAGGCATCTAGGCAGGGCTCAGATACTCCTCGTCTGCTCTTTCTGGTGTTGACTCAAGTTGTTCAGCAGGTGGGTGCAGTGGTCTGGCTGGGTTTGATTAGAAGGTTGAATTCAGCTGGGAGTGTTACCCTCAGGACCTACAATGTAATTTCTTTTGCATGGTAGTTCTCTTTGCTTATTTATCCTTCTTTCATGGTGGGTGCCATTCCCAAGAACAAATATTCGGTGAAACCATAGAGAAATTGTATAGTCTTTTCTAACTTAGCTTCAGGAGTCTCAAAGCATCACTTCTTTCTATTGATGGTGATGAATTCAAAGGCCAGTCCAACTTCAAGATGATTCCACTTCTACCTCAGTGGAGGATGGTGAAGGTTTACATTGTAGAAGAGCATGTAGAGGAGATCTTGTTGCACTAAAATTCAATTGGCTGCTGTTGTCTAAAACTTATTTCCTAGCAGTTTCCTCAAAAAGTTATGGTTACATACCCTGACTTTTGCATGTCTGCAACAGTTAGAAGTCTTTATATTTGAAAGTTATTTTAACTAGATAGAAAATTACTAGCACATATTTTTTCATTAAATGTCTTAAAACTCTAACTTGTTTTTGGCATGAATCTTTGCTTTTGAAGTCTGTTGCAATTTGATTTTCTTTTTTTTTTTTAAATGACTTGGCTATTTATCTAGATAGCCAAAGGTCATGTATGATGTCCCCTTTCAATGTGTGGCTTTAGGAGTGTGTGTGTGTGTGTGTGTGTGTGTGTGTGCGCACATATGTGTGTTAAATTTCAGAAGTGTTGTTCAGTTAGTTTCAACTTTTGTTTCCTTCCTCAGGGGCCTCTATTATATGCATGTTGAATCTTCTTTTTACTTTCTATATCTGTTACTTTATCTCACGTCTTTATGATCCCTCTTAGTTCCTTTTTGGTTTTAAGATTTTTCCTCCATTTCACTTTCTCTTTCTCTTAAGGCATTATTAGTTGTGTTTATTTGCTCTCATGTTCATTTGGTTTTCTTTTCATTTTTGGAAGAAATTTAATTTTTACTTTTTTTCACTTTTTATCACCTTATTTCTGAGTTTTCTAATTCTGGTTTATGTTTTTAAATATCCTTTATCATGTTCTTAATTGCTTTTAGGTTGTTTTAAAATATTTAAAGTTTCCATCTGTTTTGTGGGCTCTCTCTGTCATGCTTTGATTATTTGTAGATATGATTGATTTGCTTTTTAATTCTTTTCTTTCTCTCTCTCCCTCTTTAATAGGGAATTTCCACGGAATTCAACTGCAGTCTTTTCTGTGGCTCATTTTTATGTGAAAACAATTATCTTGAATGTTTAGTTAGGGAGGTTGGGTCAGAGTAGATTTTCTAGCTTTACAGCTCTAGAACTCTCAATTCTGCTTTTAAAAATATGATTTCATAGTTTATGAGATTTCTAGTTTCTTCTCCTCTCACATTTTTATTTGAATCTTCTCTCTCTCTCTCTTTTTTTGGGCCTTACTGTACCATCCTGTTCAATTTGCATCTGACTTATAGCCATTTGCCATAGTGGTTGCTTTAGACCCTTTGCCCTCTTACCTGCAATTTGGAGTAGTTAATAGTCTCTCTCATTTTCAGTTGCTGTTGTCAGATTGGCCCTTTCTGCTTTCCAAGCAGGACCCGATTTGCAATTTGGAGGTGTCCATGGTTTGTTCCCACATGTATTTTGGATTCATGGAGATCTTGTCACCTAGCTTAGTTGTAGCTGTGTGTATGGAGTTCAGTTTTACTGTTTAAAAAGTATGCTACTATCCTGAGTTAAGAAACTGAATATTGAATTTTGCTATGTATTCCTAAGCTAATATCCAGAAAAAAAATGCCTCATTTATATAGTATAGATTCATATCTGCTTTTCCCTTCTCTCAACAATCTTAGGTATTAGCCCTCTTTTGAAATTGTCAATTGGCAAAAAATAAGACCTTACTGAATTTTTATTTATAGTTTATTGATTACTTGTTGGGTTAACCACATCCATAAATACATGGATCGTGTATTTTTGATCCATTTTTTTTTCTATTGTGAGTTGTTTTTCTTTTGTCTATTTCCCCATTGCTATGCTTATCTTTCTTACTAATTTTGAAGATTTCTTTGAATAGGGATATTGACCTTTTTCTTGTCATGTTTTGTTAGTATTTCTTCCTTAGCTGTTTTGTTTGCCTTTCAGACTTTGAAAATTGTTTTAAGATTGTATATAACTGCGTCAGTATTTTTATTATCTCTTATCCTATGAAAGGTAATAATTATATTATTAAATTACTTAAATTACATATGGAATGATTTACATCAGTAAAGTTTTTAAATCTGTTCACATTTCCTTCCTACTTCTGCTGAGATTGGTTTGTGACCAATGCTTTTCAGTTACCATCTTGAGGAATAAAGTGGAGGAGAGGAAAGATGGGGGAGTGGCTGATTTAATGTTTACTCTTCCAATGCAGTACTCTATCCATCTAAATGGACAGCTCTACCATGATGTTTCTTTTATTTCCTCTTGGATTTGGAGAAGAAGGATAAAAGGAATGTTCCCTTTGAGGAAATAGCAGTCGAATTGTTTCATGGTATATCCTCCGATCAGTTATTACTAAAAAGAAAATCAGAGACGTAGATTGTTAATTGGCAAAAGTATGTTTTTTGGGCATTTCCTTTCAGTTTCATTTTTAGAAAAATTATAGGCCTCATATTAAGGAACCAAGCAGTTTATATAATTGAAACTTCATTAATAGGTTTTACATTTTATTTACCAAAATGGAAATAATCTGTTTTAAAAATTAAACATTGGAGTTCCCGTTGTGGCTCAGCAGTAATGAACCTGACTAATATCCATGAGGATGCAGATTTGCTTCCTGGCCTCTCTCAGTGGGTTAAGGATCCCGGGTTGCCATGGGCTACAGTGTAGGTTGCAGATGCAGCTTGGATCTGGCATTGGTGTGGCTGTGGTGTGGGCCAATGGCCACAGCTCCAATACCACTCCTAGCCTGAGAACTTCCATATGCTGCAGGTTCAGCCCTAAAAAGACAAAAACATAAAAAATAAAGAAATAAAAATTAAGCATTGAATCACTAACAAATTAGATCTAAGTAAACTACTCCATTGCTGGAGAAGGATCCCAGTGGTGAGTTATATACCAGAACTTGTTTTTTATAAAGTGCACTATGTTTAGTATATTTTAGAAATAATTCCAGAAAGCCAGTTTAAATTTTAAATGTGGATTTAGAGACTTTAAAAATTGTGAATCACTATAATAAATATAGTATAATATATAATATGTATCAAATAATAAAAAATAAGGAGAAAAAGAAAAAAGTAGGTTGAGAGGAAAAATATCTAGAGAAAATTAAGTTATATACAACAAATTCTATTTAATAGGAAATAGTCAACAAGGACAATGTAACCTTTCCATTCCGTGATTTTACTCTCTGGAATTTTTTAGTAGGTACTCTGAGGTTACAGAATATAAAAACAACCCTCTATCCTTGGGGAGTTTACAGTTTAATATGGGGTAAGTAAACTATGTGGTAAAACCTAAATGACAAAAGCTTAAATAGTTTATGAAGAGAAAATCCAGCTTCCCAAGAAGGTGACAGACTTGCAAGAGTCATAGTCCTCTGTGGTTGCTTTTGGTTAATGAGGTTCCATCATTTATCTGTGCTCTTCTTTTCAACTGCCTTTCACCCAGCAAGCTGGAACCAATTGTTCTCTAGAGCTTATCAGTCAGGCACCATCCAAATTGAATACTATCAAGCAGCAATTATATGAACTCTAGCACAAGCTATCTTCCTACTTGTAGCACAGAGCAAAAAGAAGGATGATCTGCTTTGAACTCCTTAGTTTCATCATGTCATATATGGTATATAAACATCATAATAAACATCTAGTTGTTTGGAATTGATCACTTGAACTTAATAGAAATTTAGAGTGTAAAAAGATAAACATTTAGAGAGAAAAAGAAAAAACTAGTCATGTGCTAGAGTAATTACACACACACACACACACACACACACACACACACACACACACACACGTAAAACCAGGTCAACATATTTCGTTACTATTTAATTTCTATGTCTGTCAACCTAACTAAATCTCAAATCTCTAAGGCAGTGACTGCTTCAGATTAAAATTCAGCAAACTGCTGGAGTCTTTCTTGGTTTTCCTCACCTCTCTAAACTAAGTGCTTCTCCTCTGTATTTTATCTCTATCAATTGTATTAACACTGCTGTAGATGGAGTCAAACACTCTCTATTCAAATTTCCTGTTTCCGCATTTGCTCTTTATATTACAAAAATATGAGCTCCTCAGACAAAGTTAAGTATCTTTGCCTTACTCAGGTACATAGAAGACTATATATAAACTGAATACTTATAAACAACAATGTAGACACTCAATGTGAAATACTGGCTAGCACAAAACTGATAAGACCTGAGACATAGTGATAGATGCAATCCAGCAATATTATTATTATTATTATTATTTGAGCAAACTTGATTCTAGTTATTTACCAAAAAGTATATAATTGAAGGAGCCAAATTGTAATTGTTCTGTTGCATGTGGTATTAGTTTAATATCCATCATGTTCTTTTGTATCCTCTTGAAAAAATAATGAACAATTTAATAAATTATTCAATACATTAAATAGTTTAACAAATTAATGATTTAGCAAGTTTTATTAATATCTGATTTAAGTGTTAAAGGAGATAAATGAAGACTTAACAAAAGCAAAAAGAAAATCATCGTGGATGATAGGAATTTGTTGTCTTGAATAAAGGAATATAAGACTGGCCTTATTTTTAAAGTAGGAGTTTGTAAAACAAGGTAGGATTCTTGAAAAGAATCAACTGGTATTCCCAAAGCAGAGCTAGCAGCAACTGATGTATATTACAAGAATGACCCTCAGTGGGAAGAAGCTTATTGGCTAGCCCCATAATTTAAAGGGAAATTTCATTCAAAAAGCCTCATCATGGTCTCATTTTCATTTTGACTTACTAGAAGCATATGGTGGTCATATCAATAGTACCCTTCAAATCAAAATGCATCATCATTCAGGAATTTCTGAAGGGGAAATAGTCTGTGACTACACTCTCTGAGAACCATCTGTTCCCCTACCTGTGTTCCTTAGAACTGAAGCTTTAGGATAGCCTTCAAAACCTTTTCTTTTGTGTCTTATTATATAATATATAGTGACTGAAATATTATTGCATTTGATTTTTTGTATAAAACAGGATTAAACCACTGTTTTTTAAATAAAGAATAAGATGACTTGGCTTGATTTAAAAAGTCGTCTTCCTCTTAATATGTTTAAGACATCTAAAATGCCTTTTGTCCTCAGAGTAACACTGTAGCTCTTTGGTGCCTGAGTTGATATTGCAATTTAATACTGCACCTACAAAGAAAATTATAGTTTGTAAACTGTTCTAAGTGCTTTCAAAATGAAGACACTGCAAAAGTGGTAAAAGTATGTTGTCAAAAAAAATGAGGTAGGAAATTATTAATTTCTTGAAGATTAAGAATAGTATAAATTCAAATGATCCCATTCATCGACATGGGGTCCCTTTACAGGTTTGCGTATTATAATATGTTTTTTAAATGGGACAGATAATGACTTTGTAGTATCTGCTACAAAGAGGATGCATCTTTTTTTTGTTTTTTTTTTTTTGCTGTGACATTATTGTGTGATAAAAACTTGTCATTCAGGTTTTTATAGTGCTTTATTATATGTATTTTTAAGAATTTTGAGTGATCCAATTTTGTAAAATAACTGTCTTGTAAAAAAATGCATTAGTGTCATGTGTTTCATGTACCAGTGACACAATACTTTTTGTTTTCCATTGATTTAAATTAATGAAATGGGTGCTTACTTTGTAATCCACAAGCCTTGCCTTGGGCAAGTCATGTAATTTCCCTGTCCTTCAGTTTCCTCATCTATAAAATGGAGATAGTGTCTCATAGGCTGATCTAAGGATCAATGCTCAGCAATAAAAGGCCCCTAGCACCTGACAAATTGTGGTACAAACTATATCATAACTATTACAATCCAAGTAACTTATTACTATAGTAATAAAAGAAAGTTTCACATGATTATATCAGAGATCGCTCTGGGTCATAGACTCTGAGAAAGTATTTTTAGTGAGGATATAGAGAATTTAGGAAAATAAAAAGACTATGTAAATGAAATTTGAAAAACTCCATTCACATATCTAATCACTGTCTTAAAAAACACACTATGGAAGTCCAGTTCAATACAGTTCATTATTGAGTTAACAGGAACTGAGAGATTTGTTCTAATAAAGCATGTACATTTCATAATAGAGCAAACCCATGATGTCATCATAAAGCTTGGAGAAACCCAGGATTAGGAAATATACATGTATCCTGAAAACCAGTGGATGTTTACAGAGCTGGTGTATTACTTTCAGTACAATGATATTGTTTACATAAAATATATATCAAATAAATTTGCTTAACTCTATTATAAACTATTTTAAAACTGTAATTGCCCACCATGGTTTGGGAACTGAAAAAAAATTTAAGTTGAAATTGTTAATGAGTGAATAAATAATTCAAAAATAACTTGTGTGGATCAATGGAAAAAAACCGTAAAACTCAAAAGTAGAGATTTAAAGCCCAGTTATGTAGATTTCTTTGTTGCTAGGACAATTTTGATTGAATGCGTAACAGCTTCTTCTATTCCTCTATTTGCCTGGCTGCCACTTCTCAACTGTGAAAGGGATCAAAAGACAATCAGAGCTTTTATCAGTAGCACAGAATAGTCATTTGAAGAAGATGGTGGCCAGACATATATAAATACATAAAGAAAAAAATTAACGTGACAGGCCTAAATTCAGGGCTATCAGCAAGTCCATGATGGTGGAAGAGTGGGCTCAGGCTGAGGGTGGAACATGATAGTGCGGGACCCCATGGGATTACAAACTACCTCACACAAAGGGAGGGGTGATGCTACTATGTACAGTCCTAAATGGCAAACGTGGTGTATGGAAGGCTGCAGTGACAATTTTGGTGACCTTAAAGAATTAATATATAAAATTAAGAACAGGGTATGTTAAATATACTCTAGGAATCTGTGGTTTTGTGACCAAAGACCAGAATGATACTCAAAAACAAATCACAAGGTTTTTTTTCTGCAAAAACACGATGAACATCTGGATAGCTGGCTAAATTTTCCCGTATTCGTCCATGTAATATTTCAGGAATAATCAGCATCTCAATAATAATTTACTTGTTCATAGCTCTGATTTGGGTATTGTTTTGTTTCCCTGTTTTGTCCTAAGTCTTTATTTTTTTTTCTTGCCACTTTCTGTAATTGTAGATAGAAGTTTAGAGTTTAGCATTTGTAAAATCTTGCAGTTGAATTCAAGTTGTCTGTTGATGGCATGTCTACACTTGTTTGTATAGTGGAAGGTATTTGTTTGTTTTCATAGTACAAATGCTATTTGACTCTGAATGTTTTTTGTTACAAGGTTTTCTTTGCTTTATAAGACCCCTTTATTTGGCTTCTGAACATGTCAAAATTCTTTACTTCTGACCTTGGTTATAACACTTTATTTTTGAACATTCAAAATGCTCTCAGATCTTTAACAGTAATAAAGGCATTAGCTGTTCTAATTAACTAGTAAGGACAAAATGAAACAAAGGGACACCCTTTGTTTTGTCATTCAATGGTTACAATAAAAACAGAAGAGTTATTGGCTTTCTTTTCCAAAAAGAGTATATTGGCCTCTTTGGTACCTGCTATTACCTCTGAAGGTTTGAGCTTCTGAATCTTCAACAGTAAACAACTTTTAAAATGTGCAGATTTGCTTAAAATTACCTAATTGTCAGTTTTATGGTTACTTTGTTATAGACTATAATATAATCTAGGAAGATGGGACTATATTTTGGTAATTGGCATTTTACATTCTACAAACGCTCTCCTTCATCTTGTCCCTTTGCAGTGAGGCTCGGCACAATGCCTCTCTCTTTTGTGGCCTTGTTGGTATAGCATGGCACAAAGTGACATCAGATTAGCAACTGGGGAACACTTTGTGTGACACTGCTTTTGGAAGTGAATTTGCCGAGTTCAAGTCTGTTTTTTCCCGTCTCAAATCACCTAGCAACTTTAGATTCAGGCAGAAGTTGGCGTTTATTTTACAAAACATGGAAAAGCTTTTAAACTAACGTTTCTGAGGTAAATCTGTAGCAAAAGTGAGGCCACCTGCTGTTAAGAAAAGTGCTTACACATTCAGCACATTTCTGTCCCCAACAGAGGGTTCGGCTGAGTAAAACACTGCCAATTATTCTCAGATCCTATAGGTGGCAGCAGTTCCTGCGGTTTCAGAGCATAACAATGGCTTGATTTGTGGGTCTAAGAATAAAGCTGTCATGAACTCATGGGATCTTTATACTGTAAGGGCTCTTCTTTGAAATGTGATACATGAGAAAATTGCCTTTAGTTTTTAGTGTCTCTTTTAAGATTTAAGTGGCTCTTCTTTCTTTTAAGTTCTATTTTATATTTTAAATCACGTCCCCAAACAAGTGTTCACACTACCAATTTTATGCTGTTATATTATGAAGTAGAACTCTTTAGGTAATCAGAGAGAAAGACATGATAGAAACATTTTTTTTTTCCTGTTCCCTTTGCCTCCTCAATTACGGGAATAACCCATTGTTGATTTTTATTGCCAGTCTGATCTTGGGATTCCTAATTGCTATACAAGCATAATTTTCCTCATGTTTAGGAACCGAATGGTTAATGGTTTAACATTGCCATTCAACTTCTAGGAGGCTTTGAACCAAACTATAGCATCTATAAGAGAGTGATTTTATCTATTTTTTTTTCTGGCTCCGTGCACCCAAATACACATACACATTTGGTCTTTTTGTCTTTTAGGGCCACACCCGCGTCATATGGAAGTTCCCAGGCTAGGGGTCCAATCGGAGCCACAGCTGCCAGCCTACACCAGAGCCACAGCAACTTGGGATCCAAGCCATGTCTGCGCACCACAGTACATGGCAACGCCAGATCCCCAACCCACTGAGCGAGGCCAGGCATCAAACCCGCATCCTCATGAATCCTAGTCAGTTTCACTAACTGCTGAGCCACAATGAGAACTCCCCAAAAGAGTGATTTTAAAACCAATGTCTTTAATAAATACTGTGTTTTTCTGTAGGTGGACTCAGAATTGAGGGAGTGAGCACACTTAGAGTGATTTAATCACCTTTTGCCTCTGAGAAGCCATAGAGTCATTATCACTATGGCTGGTCAGTTTACACACACACACACACACACACACACACACGTCCCTCCAGCCATCCAAAATTAGCTCCACATTAGGTATAAAGATTGTTATTTAATTTCTTAAAATTTTATTTGAGTATAGTTGACTTACAATGTTGTGTTAGCTTCAGGTGTACAGCAGAGTGAATCAGTTATATATATACATATATTCATCCTTTTTCAGATTCTTTTCCCATATAGGCCATCACAGAGTATTGGATAGATTTCCCAGTGCTATACAGGAGGTCCTTGTTACTTATTGATATTATATATAGTGGTATATATATGCCACTCCCATTCTCCCAATTTATTCCTCTCCCAACTATTCCCCTTTAGTAACCATCAGTTTGGTTTTGAAATCTTTGAGTCTGTTTGTTAATCATTTAATTTTAATGGTCAAAGTGATTATTTAAAAAAAATCCCAGCTGATTATTTTATTTAATTCAGAGAGTTGCAAAATCCTAAATGAAATTACTTTTTTGATTCAGGTTTACAGAGCCACAGTTGTGGCATAGGTTGTAACTGCTGCTTGGATTCAATCTCTGGCCCAGGAACCTCTATGTGCTGAGGGTGCAATCATTAAAAAAAGGCAGTTGGAGTTCCCGCCATGGTCATGGCGCAGTGGGTTAATCCAACTGCAGAAGCTTAGGTTGCTGCAGAGGTGGGGGTTCAATCCCTGGCCAGCTAAAGGATCAGGCATTGCTGCAGCTGTGGCTTAGATTCAATCCCTGGCCCAGGAATTTCCATATGCTGTGAATGTGACCATAAAAATAAAGAAAAGGAAAAAAAGAGTTAAGCTTACTTCTGAAATGTTTATTCAGAAATTTAGCAACCTTTGTCTTATTATTCAAATTATCCAGAAGCATTAAAATGATAATTTATTCAAATTAATATTAAAATATGGGGATGCTATCTTTTAAATTTAGGAAAGACTAGATTCTCTTTATTTATCCTTTGAGGTAATAGAGTAGTAAATTAACTTCATTATATGAGAATCTAATATATTTTGAAGGCAAGAAGTTAAACTGTTATTCTTTTGGAACTGACTTGTTTTTATTAATTACATACCTTTTAAACTCTATTGAATCTTAGTTTTTGGCATTAATCTGTTTCTATAAAGTAAGTACATTATTGAACTCTAAAATTAAAGCATACATATTTATATGCATTATATATATCGTGTACAGATTTGCATGTATATATTTCTTTTAGATAAAGAAAAGATAGCTTTATAAAGTATAGAACATTTGGATCATAACAGAAGATATATACTTATATCTATCATCCATATATTAAAACACTTACCTTGTGTTCAGATGGAGTTTTTCATAAAGACTGATGAGTGTTGGATATATGTTCATAGTCCACCTGATGGTATGAAAGGAAGCAGAATTATAAAAGCAAAAAAGTTTACTAGGAAACTTCCATGTTCTTAATACTTCTAACTGTGTGTATTGTCTGCTGCTTAACAAACCTATGTTGTTTTTAAAACAGCTATTTGGAGCCAGGATACAAATCAGTTTATTTTTGAATACTCTTAATATATATATGTTTATATGAAATCTATTTTTGATTGCATAATGATAATTTAATCATGTATAAATACATTTCTTTTGTCCTTGCTGTTGCTTTTGTCATATTTCGAATAGCTAGCTGGGAATTTCCCTGGTGGCTCAGCAGGTTAAGGATCCAGCATTGCCACAGCTATGGTGTTACAGCCCAGGTTTGATAACTGGCCCGGAAACTTCTGCATGCTGAAGGTGCGGCCAACACACACACACACAGACACACAAAACCAAAAAACAAATAGTTACTTACACAGCCCAAACCTGTCATGTAAGGCAAGCCTCTTTCAGTTATCTGGGAGCACTGTGTTCTTTAAAAATATTTCAGTCAAGATACACACCAAGATATTTCAAAATGAGTTTCATTTTTTTTAATTCTTTTAAAGAAACTTATGTTAAAAGTAATCCCATTTTCTTAGTTTCTTAGGTAATTTTGAATATAAGGGTGACCACTTAGCTCTAGTTTATAAATTTTATGAAGTATTTTATTAAAATGTTCTTCAAGGAATTTATATTACTGTTAAGCAAGATATTCTTTAATATTAAAGTTGATTTTATTTTTTGTAGTTAAAAGTATTTTGTGGAATGAAAAAGCTTTTATGAGTCAGATATTGTGATTGCTTGGAGTTGTTTTCAGCAGTTGAAATGTTTGTAGGTTTAAATGATAATGTAAAAATATTTTAGGTATCATAATTATGGAAAGAGGAAATGAGATCTGGTTAAGCTTGAATGGTTTAGACTCATTTAAATCCAAATGTTAGTATTTCTTTTCCTTTCCTTTTAATTAAAAGTTCCGCTCATCTATTTAAAAATGATTTTGCATTTTATTACCTCATGTTCAGTAATAGCAAACTTTAATATTAGTAAAATATTACCTAAAAGATGTTCACGGAAACTGTTTATGTGTTTGAAAGGACAGGGTAAGTTTCCCTCCTGTGTTCTGAGGGGAATGTTAGGGCTTAGAGAACAGTATGACAGCCTGATACGGAAAGACTTTCAGGAAAGGATGCACAGTGACTGACAGATCTGAATTGGAGGAAGCAGAAGACACGATAAATCCTTGCTTGTATGTAATGGTTGATGAATGGAACTTCTCATTAATCGAATTTTCCTCTTTAACCAGTGATTCACACATGCATACTGTACATGTGATGAGTTTTGTAAGGTTTAGAATATAGTAAGATAAACTTAAGCTTAAACACATACTAAAAATAATTACTTCTAAAAAAAGGTATCTTTGGTGTGAAATGTTACCATCATGATCATCTGTTGATATTTTAGAGTCCTGTTTATGGGGATTTTAAAAGAATTTGATAATGATTGTGCTTGTTGGTTGCTTGGGTTCCAGATGAATGAATGTTGTAAAATGTTTTAATCCGTAAATTTAAGGATATTTATTATTTATAAACATTTAAATAAAATATTATTATATAAACATCATTCCTTCTGAGTTGTATAATTAAAAAAAGAAAAAACAGGGCCTCAGGCAACTTTTTTCCCAAGTGGCTTTCGACGTATTCCTGGATCATGGAAATGGTCTTATGGTTCACTTTAGGAGAGCCCTGATATTTCATAGGCCTGAAACTTTGCAGAATCTATGTTGGGTATTACTATGAGTGTGTTTCTTTCTGTATAGGGGAGAGAGTGATAATTGGGAAGGCCAATTAGTATCAGAAACATGCCATGTATTCCAGTATATATGGGGGGAATTGTTCTTTCCTATCAGAGATGCTGCATTGTCTTCATGTGCATCTGGTCCTGTGACCCCCAAAAAGGGCCTTTTGAGCATGGGCATATAAAAGCAGGCTCTACTTAAATTTAACATTGTGAAAGGCACCAACTGTACCATAGAGAATTATGATGCCAGTGGTATAGTTTTGCGTGCTCTCAAATCAGATCAACAAGCATACATAGCATGCATGCTGTGGGCAAGACATGCACTTAATTAGCACTGTATGAAAATACGGTGAAGACTCCTATGACTGATGTTTTCCCCTTCAAGCCTTGACTGGCCTGCTTCATCTACTGTCTCATCTAAAAGGTTTTGTCACCCTCAGGCAGTATGGGGAGAACAAAGCCTAATGTGAAATTTAGCCTCCCTGTTTAACATTTAAAGTCAACTTCTTATTAAATTTGAGTATTTTTTCTTAGTTTCGCTCATCCTGTCATGTAAACAATGATGAGATCAAAATTAATTACTCATGAATTCAATCCCAGTTATTGAGCTTTAGTAATTTTAAGGTGTAGGGATCCAACAGTTCCTGTCCTGAAGTCCTTTGTAGCCTAATGGATGATACCAGTCTTAAAAGTCGTCGAATGTCATATGTGAAACAGGCAGTACAATTACTCTCCTATGTGTAGAAAGTCTGTATAGGGGTGGTTATACATGGCTGATGGCACAGCCCAAACTGCAATCATATATTCTTAACTCCTAATCATAGACCATTGTGCTTCTGAAATTTGCTTGTTAAGTGGGGTATTGAGAACTCAGAGCCATAAGAACATATTAAAGTATTTATGTAACTGAAATTCTAAGGGAAAATAATGCTGTTCCACTCCTCAAAAAATATAAAACAAAAATTATATGAGAAACCATTCATTTTAAAAACATAACCAAATAAAATTGGGTTTAGTCAAAAGAAGAGTGACTCTGAAAAACTCTTTGCATTCCAAAATTCTAACAATTTTGTGGTTACCCTTAATTTTTTTAATTTAAATTTTTTAATATAATTTTTAAATGTTACTTTCCATTTACAATTATTACAAAATATTGGCTATATTCCCTGTGTTGTGCAGTACATCCTTGAGCCTATCTTATACTCGATAGTTTGTACCTCCCACTCTCTCACCCCTGTATTATCCCTCTCCCTTTCCCTCTCCTCATTGGTAGCCACTAGTTTGTTCTCTATATCTGTGAGTCTGCTTCTTTTTAGTTATATTCACTAGTTTGTTGTATTTTTAAAATTCTCCATAAAAATGATATCATACATTATTTGTCTTTTTCAGACTTATTTCACTCAGCATAATGTCCTCCAAATTCATCCGTATTGCTATAGATGGCAAAAAAATTGTTCTTTTTTTATGACTGAGTAGTATTCCTGTGTGTGTGTGTGTGTGTGTGTGTGTGTGTGTGTGTGTGTGTGTGTATACACTACATCTTCTTTATCCATTCATCTGTTGACAGACACTTAGATTGCTTCCATATCTTGGCAATTGTAAATAATGCTGCTTTGAACATTGGGGTGCATGTATCTTTTTGAATCCATGTTTTGGGTTTTTTAATTTTCTTTAATTTTATAGGGTAATATGAATGAAACATCTGAATATTCCCTGAGACTTTAGGAGTATACAGTGCTGGCAATTATCATAAAATATATTAGAGAACTCTGAATAGTTGCCTCCTTAAACAATATGTTTCCTTGCAAATTCTCTAAGGGACTGAAGCAAATGTCTAAGTATCAGGGGATTTTTCCTCAACCAGTACCATGAGCCTTCAGTCTGAAACACCTCATACTGGTATCCCATGGTTTCTTTGCATAAATTAATCTCCCTTTACACAAAGTCCTGATGGTGAGAAACATATTCTAAAGTGATCTGAGGTTTTGAACGTGAGACTGATGAGGTACTGTTAGCAGAAATTGACAAATGATTCTAATATTTATGCAAATGCAAGGGGCCAATAATAATAATAATCAAGTTAATCTTGAAGTAAAAGAAGAACGTTGAAACATTTATACTACTGGCTATCCAAGCTTATTATAAAGCTATAGTAATTAACAAACTGATATTTCTATAAGGATTAATGGAATATGATAGAGTCCAAAAACAGACCCATGCATATATGGAATCTTGATTATGTGGCATAGATGGCAGTGCAGGAAAATAGGGATGGAACAGTATTTTCAATAAAATGTTCCTGTTTTGTTTTTTTTTTAAGAAAACATTGTATTATTATTATTATTTTTGGCTGCACCTGTAGCATGTGGAAGTTCCCAGGCTAGGAATTGAACCTGCACCATGGCGGTGAGCCTAGACACTGTAGTGACAATGTCAGATCCTTAACTCAATGAGCCACATGGGAACTCATCAATAAAACATTCTAAGCCAACAGGATAGCTTTATAGAAAAAAAAATCATGATCCCTTCCCTTACATCATATACAAATATCAGTTCCAAGTAGACTGGAGATCTGAATGTGAAGCATAAAACAGTAATGCTCTATCATAAATATATAAGAATATCTTTATGACTAACGTAGACAAAGATTTCTTGAAGAGGAAAAATATAACCATATAGTAAAAATAAAACCAAATTGTTTTATATCATAATTATGAACCTCTGTTACTGAAAGACACTGTTCAGAAAGGGACGAGGCAAGTTACAAAATGGGAGAAGATATTTGCAATGCATATAACTGATTAAAGACTTGTTCCCAGAATACATAATAGATTCTTACAAGTCAGTGGAAAAAGAAAGAATCTCATTTCACCAATGCAAAAGACACGATCAGGGGTTTCACAAACAGGATATCCAAATGGCTGATAAACATAGAAAAAGATATTAAACCTAGTCACCAGGGAAATGCAAAGTAGAACCATAACAAGCTACCAGTGTACCCCTAAGAGAATAACTAAAATTTTTAAAACTGACAAAACCAAGTGTTGATAAGGATGCAGAGCCACTAAAACTCATATGAAAGTGGTAAAACCATTTGGAAACCTGCTCAACAGTGTTTATGAAAGCTGAACATGTATGTCCTGTTGTTACCTGGCAATTTCACTCTTAAGTATAGGAGACCCCACAGAAATGTTTGTATATGTGCACCAAAAGACATACACAAGAATGTTCACAGCATTATTCATATAACTAAACACTGGAAGTAATGCCAGGGACCATCAGCATTAGAATAAATAAGTTGTTTGTATAATGGACTACTATAAAAGCAATGAAATTGAATCGGCTACGTTTACACACAACATCTGGATGAATCTCATAAATATAATGTTGAGCAAAAGATGCCTAACTATATACTGTCAAATTCTACTCATGTGAACTTTAAAGGACGACAAAACTAAAAGGGTTAGAGGTCAAGATAATTGTTACATCTGAGGAGGAAAGAGATGGCACAAGGGAAGCTTCAGGGGTGCCAGTAATATTCCATTTCCTAAAGTGGGTGGTGATTATGGGGGTGTGTTCCCTTTGTGATAATTCTTTCAGCGATGGTTTTATTGTTTCTTTGTTTTTCTGTCATGTACGTTGTACTTCAACAAACAAGTATAATTTAAAAAGAGAGAGAGAGGTGACAGGTTTTTTTTTTTTTTCCCCCGCAAGCTTTTCACATAGAGAACAGAGGGGAGAGAAAGGCCAGAGAGTGGATCAGGAGCTCTGGAGGCTCCTTTCCTGGTTTGGAGGAGGTGGTGCAGTCAGTTACTGTTTACTCAGCCACAAACTCATAATGTGTACTCATGTTCACTGAATGTCACAGCACTGCAAGGTTCTGTGGGCAGTGGTTCTTTCCATACAGGGGATAGTTTTTACGGACCTGAATGTGTGAAAGTCCAGGAGCTTTAGTCATAGAGCTTAAAACTATTGAGCTTTGAGCACATGTTGCTCAGCACAGGTACCACTTCTTCCTAGAAGCCTTTCCTGACCTCTCAGTTTGGGCCAGATGCTCTTCTGTGCTCCCACAGCCCTAATCCTTGGCGTACCCCCTCCAGACGCTATAAGCTTCTTGAGGGAGTAACTTTGTCTTGTTTAAAATTCAAATCTCAGTGCTCGCCTAGCATGATGCGTGGTATTCAATAAAACAGTTACCTGAATGAATGTTCGGTCACATGTTCATAACATGAGAAGTGCCCCTGTTTAACCATTTTATAGATTGATTTGATCATTTTGAAATACGTAATTCTTGATAGCCCTTAAAATTAGGGTGAAGAATTTAGGACTCTTTTTAGGCACTTGCCTTTTGTTGTTGCTGTAGTTTAAGTTAATTAGCTAATTAATAAGTTAATAATTAATTAGTTATTAGGTTAATTAGTTTAAGTTAATTAGAAACTGAAAAGGTCTGGTATTCCTGGTTCTAGAACATAGCACTTTTCTCAAAGTAGTAGTGTGCTTCTCTTGAAAGTCTCTGGTTACTCTATAATATGTGAAATCCTTTCTTTTTCCTGATAACATAGAGTTTAGTGTTATTTTCAAATTGCCCATGAATCAGTTAAAACCAGAAAAGAACTTTAGAACAAAGTTATTACAGATAATAGTGTCACAATCATTTTGAGTTTTTGGTATTTCCTTTATTGTACAAAGTTGAAATATGAACTGTGGTTATCATCAAATAGAGAAACCAGGCTTGAATTTCATATTTTTACTATTGGTATGCTTTTTGTCAAATTAACTGTGTCTTTAAAAAGTGGAATTTTGGAGTTCTCGTTGTGACTCATTGGATTAAGAGCCCAACGTGGTGTCCACAAGGATGCGGGTTCGATCCCTTGCCTTGCTCAGGGGCTTGAGGGTCCAGTGTTACAGCAAGCTGTGGTGTAGGTCGCAGATGTGGTTCGGATCCAGCTTGTGGCTGTGGCATAGGCCTGCAGATGCAGCTCTCATTCAACCCCTGGCCTGGGAACTCCCATATGTTGCAGGTGTGGCCATAAAAAGAAAAAAGAAACAAAAAGTGAAAATTTGATATTGGAGTCTTAAGAATAGAGATCTATGTCGTACCACAAGTATAAACTGTTTAAATTACAGATAATGCCAAAATCAGATAACTAGAGTGAAGACAAATGAAATCCTTTTGTGTTGGTTGTTGAGTGAAGGCAATCAAGAGATATGTGAAATGGATTGTCACATATCATTTCTCATTTTGTGCATTCAACGGATAGACAGTAGACCATGGGGTCCTTTAATTTAGAAAGTCCCACAGTTTTCAATACAGGGGCTCTCCAGTGGATTTAGCTGTCAACTAATTCTACTTCAGCAGGTAGATTTTCTTCTTCTTCTTCTTTTTTTTTTTTTTTTTGGTCTTTTTAGGGCCACACCCACCGCATTTGGAAGTTCCCAGGCTAGGTGTCAAATCAGAGCAGTAGCTGCCGGCCATAGCCACAGCCACAGCAATGCCAGATCCGAGCCACATCCACAGTCCACACCACAGGTTGCTTCAACCCACTAAGCAAGGCCAGGGATTGAATCCACATCCTCATGGATACTAGTTGGGTTTATAAACTTCTGAGCCACAACGGGAACTCTAGCAGGTAGATTTTCATATTCATGACCTATAGGCCAGATTCTGAATGCTCTCTGGTATTTTTTTTATGTCATGGAGTAGTTGAGTTTTGGAGAGTTTCTGCTTCATAGTCACATTAGCTTTGTAAATGTTTCTGTAGTATAAGAGCTTTAAAATTGAGGTTTTTCATAATTGTATGAAAAATATTTTAGGTATGTGAAGATTTGCATGGACTATATGTCTCCTACCAGCCTTAATAGCATTAGGTCTCCAAAAAAATCCCTTTTTTTTTTCATATGTATCAGTTGCCTGTCTTTAAAGATATAAAAATGTAAATTTTTCTGTAGCATATGATACATTACTATTTGTATTAATAACTTATTTGTGATGTTCATTTATGTTACTATGAAATATAGAATCTTCTCCAGGACATTTTTAAAGTTCAGATATGTGCATTACAAGTTAGAAAAACCTTAGTGTTGTGATGTCCATTTGAAAATGTATTAATATTTTGATTTTTGTAAAATTTTCTAAGTTTGGGCTGATTTCGCTAAGCAGCCTTTTCTCTCTTTTTTGTACTATTTAATTTTGTAATATTTTATTCTTTCTCTAGTGAAGTGGTTTCCAGATCTATTTGTCTATTGAATATTTTTTATATTATGATGTCATGGCAGAACTCCAAAATGAATTCATGAGATATATGGTGAATTGTAATACTTGGATTAACATTGACAGAAAAATAAAAACTTTACAAAACAATTGTTGTGAGAAGTAGCAATTGTGATTCTTATGCTTTGAAAACTTTATGATAGAATGGAAGAAATAATGGTAACATATTAGAAAAATCTGATTATTGTATAGAGCACAAGGAAAGTTCAATTTAAAATGAAATTTGGAGTTCCCGTCATGGCACAGCAGAAACGAATCCATGGAACCGTGAGGTTGCGGGTTTGATCCCTGGCCTCGCTTAATAGGTTAAGGATTCAGCGTTGCCATGAGCTGTGGTGTAGGTTGCAGATACAGCTTGGATCCAGCATTGCTGTGTCTGTGACGTAGGCCGGCAGCTGTAGCTCTGATTTGACCCCTAGCCTAGGAACCTCCATATGCTGGGGGTGCGGCCCTAAAAAGCAAATGAATAAATAAACAAATAAAATGAAATTTAAAAGGCTTCAGTGAGGAGATTTTTTTTTAGTATCTTATCACATACCCATTTAATATAAGGACAATGTATCATAACTGGACCTATTTACCAAGTGCAACATCCAGTTATTAAATTCTGTTTTTAATGCAGAGAAATTAACAGTCCTTTTCCACACATATATGTTGTTTGAAAAGGAAAAATATATAGATTATTTTGCAGTAGTTAGGTGCTCTTAAATCATTGCAAACATATTTAGTTATTTAATTTCCAAGAGCTCACTTCTCATTTTTCTAGCAACTAAAAGCTCTATTTTCATTTTAAAGTGTTTTGGATTTTGAGCACATGAGTATTATAATTCATGTTCTGAGAGCAGTATTTTACCAAATGAGCAGTATGTTGGTTCTGTTTCTCCTATTCCAACCTAATAATTCAGTAAGATCTGAATTCGGCTTTACTATCTCCTTTGTAAAATGCTTAAATTTAAATGAACAGGAGGAATAAAAGGAAGAGAAGAAAATAGCAATGAAGTCACTTAAGAATGATAAGTAACCACAGAGTATGACAGGGATTGTGACAAGATCTTAGCTATTTCCATTTTTGGAGGTTTCCAGCAGGGCATGGTGAGGACTAGAGGGGTTGGAGGGAAAGTCCAGCCTAGGGCTATAAGGAGTGTTAAGAGAATTTTTTTTAAGTAATAAAATTGAAATTTGATCTGCTTTTAATTATCACCATATGCCAGCAGTTTTTTAAAATGCCAGTGCTAAAACTGTTTCTCCCTGCTGGGGTGGGACACTCCTACCATGCCCCACCCTGTGGTATACCATTGGTTTCCAGTGAATTTGAAAAATGAAGGAAATGCCAAACAGGTTACAAAAATTGTTGAATATTTTAAATATCTTAATTTAGTAAGTTAGTTTTTCTAGTATGAAAATCAGTATAATTAAGCTATTCATAGGGTGATTGTGTAATTTATAAAAATATTCTGAGTGCGCTGTAATGAATGGCTTATCTTTCAACTTGGTCAGCAGTGTATCTCTTGTGACTATACGTATGCCCTCTTTTTGAGTTTTTTGTGACTGCGAAGCCTGGACCATACACTTTTCTTGCTGCCGTTCTTTAATTCATTAAACTCTCTGTCTGATAGGTAACTAACTCCCTTAAAAGTACCTTGAGGATAAGCTTTATTTGAAACTGTCAACAAATTTATTCAAAATCTTAAGGAGTATGAAATTCAGAAAACGTTTTCCTTCTTTCTTTTTAAAATAAATTAAATAGCCAGACTTAGTTCTAACATTGTTGATCCATCTTCTCCCCCAGCAGTATTGAAATATAATTGACATATAATTGATTCATCTTAAATCCAGATTCCAGCTGACCAACTTTTTGAAATGTGATGCACTAGCTAGTAGTTTGAGTAATACATGTGTGAGGCTGTTATCAAATAGATCTTAATTATGATTTTATGGCTCATTGGATTTTGAAGGACAGAGGGAAAAAGGCAGGTATTAAACATAAACTTTAGAGAGACTATGTAAAGATTAATGAAATTATGTCTTTTACAAAGCATTTGAGTTTTCATTTGTCTACAGAATGTTAACATGAGAATAAAGAAGGACACTAGCACTTTTAACATTTATTTGAAATAGTAACAGAAGTGATCATATTTGCAACTGAGGCTTAGTCGATAGATGAGTTTAAAATTTTCACCTTCTGTTAACTTTTATTTTTTATTTTATTTTTTGTCTTTTTGCCATTTCTTGGGCCACTCTCTCGACATATGGAGGTTCCCAGGCTAGGGGTCTAATCGGAGCTATAGCCACCGGCCTACACCACAGCTCACGGCAACGCCAGATCCTTAACCCACTGAGCAAGGCCAGGGATTGAACCCGCAACCTCATCGTTCCTAGTCGGATTCGTTAACCACTGAGCCACGACGGGAACTCCTCTATTAACTTTTAATGTTTTTTCATGTCAATACTTCCAACCAACATGGATGGTATTAAACTGTAAAGTTTCTAAAGTGTTCTAAGTTTCTCAACTCCTCTTATTTCTAGACAAGTATAAAAATGTAAAAAAATGTAAAACAAGTGACCATGGTAAGCAATGTAACTTAGCTGTTTTGTACCTAGACGAGTATTTAGCCAGCATAAATAAGGGCAGAATCAGTGATTGACTATTGTGATGACATCTCTTGACACATCTGCCATAGATCCAGCATCACTGATGGTGCTGCTTTATAGGTTGGCTCTTCTCTACCCTTTGGTCCATCTTCAGTGCTGACACTAATGATGCAGTTCATGACAAAATGTTTGTTTTTTAATATTTCCCCAGTGCTCAAAATGGAATACAGTTCTTTAAAGAATACATAAAAATCAAGGCTTCTCCTTAAGGTACTTGTACCTACTTTAAGGCTTTGTAGCAGAACATGCTTTGATTATATTCATTACAGCAAATATCATTTATGTCATTTACATATGATCTTTTGGGGACATACTGTATCTCATTTTTTGCGCTATTCAGCAGTGGTCAGCAGGACAAAAATTACTTTGAATCCTAAATAAGTTATAGGAAAAGACCTCAGAAGAAAGTCATCTATGCCAGGAACCTTAGGCCTAAAAACAAATATCCTTTGGCTATACTGTATATTTAAAAACCAAGTAATAAAACGTCTTTTGCTTTTAAGTTTTAGTTCTGAACTTCCACTCTTTCAGTCCTGTTTGAAAACTTGTTCCTTCTCTGTCTTTTTCATCTGAACTACTGAAGAGTATGTCCTCTTATTTTTGTTTTGCAAAGCACTAATCAAAGTATTGATGGCAAAAGTAGTTTCTTTGACAGAATCTTTTTTTTTTTTTTTGCTTTTTGTTGTTCTTGTTGATGAAAATTTTCCCAGGGCAAATTGATGAGGACATCAATTTGACCACCTGATTTTTACCTGCTGCCATTGACTTTTTCTTTTTGAAGTGAGACTAAGCGTTTGACAGCTCTTTCTTTGGTAATTCATAGAAGAAAAAGAAAAAGGCTTCAGGAAAAAATATTTGAACTTGATTGTAAGGGGTAACTAAATTTCTTTGTTGTTTGTTTTTTGGAATTCTGTTAAAGAAAATTGTGAAATCGTAATGACTAAGTGCATTTTTTGAAGGTTTTTACTTTGTTTGTTTCCTTCATCAAAAAAACAAAACAAAACAAAAAACCCCAAGCAAACCAGTAACTGTTAACCCTAATTTATTTTTACTCTTCAAGTGACATTACTTTTAACTGGCTACATTTGGATAATAAAAGCCATGGATTTCAAACCACTTAGTAATTTGGTTTCATTTTTAACACAAATAACACCTTTTCATCCATTTTTATATAAACTTCAAACAACATATGTTTTAACTTACTGCCAAATAAGAAGAAATGTGTTACATTAAAGTGCATGTTGTTTGCTTGCGCATTTGGAAATACCATTCATTTTATAGCAATTTTGAGTTATTTTTCTGTCACTTTGTATTCCTATTCAAAGAGACATACAGAAACCCTCACTCAAAACAACTCCCTTAGGGTTTACTCCTAGATGTCAGTAGACATGAGCAGGAGGTACAGAATGCAACAAGCTTAGGTCATGGAAATGTCAGCTCTTGGTGACTTGCATTTATTATTATTCTTTGAATTGTGTCCTCTTGAAATTCTGTGAGGGGTACTTTAATATATTTCTTTTATGTTTAGGTGGATAAGAGAGAGACACCACCTCGCTCTTCTCTCTATTGGTATAAAAAATGGAGCCACTCTCATTTTCTAGGGTTTGGTTCAGATTTTAAAAGTATGTGTTGCCAAGGGATAATGCACAAAGAATGTAGAGTGTGTATAACATAAGAGACTAGGACGTACAACTGAAAACTTTTCCAATGTTAAAATGCAGTTGAAAGTGTTTAGCTTGTTTTTAATTTAATGAAGTGAATCAAAGTTAGAGAAATTCAGAGCAAAGCAGATTTTATTGTTTTTGCTCTTGCTTTGGGGACCAGAGATGGTTGGTGTTTTGGGTTGAGAATTCAGAGGAGTAAAGGGATTAGCAGACATGGATACCAACACCTATTTTGCTTCTAGTTAGCTGTGGGACTATGGGCAAGCCATTTTATTTTCTGAGCCACAGGGACTCAGATTCTCTCTAACTGTAAAAGTGTAAGTTCTGATGTGACAGTCGAGTCAGTGCAGGATGACTGCAGGACGGTGTGGTAGCCTCCGGGGGCGGGGAGGGGTGAGGCGCATATGAAGGTACTGCCTCAGACCTAGTCTCTTTGGGTAGCTTAAAAATATCTGGGGGAAAGGGGCTATTAAAAGCAATTGATAATAGGGATGTTCTGTCTTTTTTCTTTTACATCCTTAATAAATAGCAACAAATTCAATTTATTGTAGCCAAAGGAAAAACAGGGTAGCTGTTATATTGATGGATGTGCCTACATATCTATATACAGACAGACAGACACACACATACACACACACATATATTTACAACAGTTTCTGTAATTTCCTGCATTTTGAAAAGTTTGTTAGAGTGATCTGAATTTTTTTCTGAAGTCCTGTGGCAGATGCTATGGCAAGCTCTCTGTCCTGAAAGGGTGTGAGGTGTTTTGTTACCTGAGTGGCCAGTTTGCCAGTTTATTCTCCACATGGCCTACTTGTCTGTTTGCCGTATTTAACAGGATTGAAGAGCACCACAGGATAAGATGTGGAGAACTAATAGAGTAGGGCTCTTCTGGAGCTTCATTGTGGTTCTAAGACAGTAGTGCACTGGGAGGTTAGAAAGGATCACGCCTTGCAAAAAAAATAGAAATATTTTTAAAGTCCTTTCTCTTTAGCACTTTAAATCACATCGAGAATGTGGTTTCTTTCTTTCTTTCTTTCTTTTTTGTCTTTTAGAGCTACACCCACAGCATATGGAAGTTCCCAGAGCTGCCAACCTATGCCATAGCCACAGCCATGCCAGATCCGAGCCACATCTACAACCTTCACTGCAGCTCACAGCAACACCAGATCCTTAACCCACTGAGCAAGGCCAGGGATTGAACCTGCGTTCAATGGATCCTAGTCATTCATTTCCACTGAGCCGTGAGGGAACTCAAATGTTTCTTTTAAAGCATATGGAGTAGAGTTACCTAAAACATACTAATTAGGATAGGAAAGAGAGGCTCCTTTATGGCAGATAGGGGTTAGATAAAATTCATAATTAGTAAATTAGAAAAAGTAAAAACATCTTCAGGAAGCTTTTACTGTCCTCTCTCACCTCCCGGCCCTGGTAGGTGAGGTGCGCCTCTGTGAAGCTCTCGTGAGTAGTACTGCCTCCTTCTCACTGTGTGACACATGTACTCTTGATGAGCACATCATTACCATTGGAGAGCTCCTCAAAGACAGAGACCATGTCCTATTAGTGTTCTCACCCATGTCACTCAGTGGTTGCTCAGGAAATACGCGTTGAATGATGTCAGGTGTAGTGAGATGATGGATGGACCCTAATTATATCCACGTCCATGTAAAATCAAAGTGAGCAGTATGTTTAGGTTTGAAATCCTCTCACTACTCTTCATGAAGAAACAAATGCCTCTGCAATCTTCCTTAAGAGTTGATATTGATGACTGTTGAGAACTGACTATGAAAGTACACATTTGTGAAAATTTTTTTTTCTTTTCAATGTTCTATGTTCTATGGGGGTTCCTAGGCTAGGAATCGAATTATAGCTGCAACTGTGGCCTACACCACAGCTTGTGGCAGCCCTGGATCCTTAACCCACTGAGAAAGGCCAGGGACTGAACCTGTTTCCTCAGAGAGAGAACACTGGGGCCTTAACCTACTGAGCCACAATGGAAACTCCAACATTTGTAAAATTTTTAAATGAAAGAATATTCTTGTAGTTTGATAATTTATAAAAAAAGTTGGTAAAAATCTATGGTCAAAATGTGGTCATTTGATTCTGGTAACTTGATTGCTTTGGGGTTTTTAAAATCTTTACAGTGTTAATTTTGATGCCATCCTTTCTTCATGGCCAAGGATATCAGTGCAAAGCGGTTCTTACTACCAGTTGCAGGCCAACTAATGTGAGCAAGATAGATTTGGACCCAGCCCTAAATATCTTTAGCTGCTCTCATAGTGTAATTCAAGCAGTGGTGTGCATATTTCTTATTCCTCATTAGTATGAGATTTTAAAGAAAGCTACCTGTGAACAGCATCAGCCAAAAGTTTAATTCTCATTGTATTGGGCTGCTGTTGAGTCAACTCGGCTTTATTTTTTGTTAATAATTAACTTAGGTTTCTTTCATGTATAACTGCGTGTTTTTGGCAAAATCACATGTTTTCTTATGAAATCTAATATCTAGTAGCGCAAAGTGAAGAACAATAAGTAACCTGCACCTTAAACTCAGCAAAGTTCCCCCCCACCCCTTATATTCAGAACAAGGCCATGGTTGCTCTGCACTGTAACCAAGGGTATAATTTTTTTTTTTTAATTTTTTTGTCTTTTTGCCATTTCTGGGGCCGCTCCCACGGCATATGGAGGTTCCCAGGCTAGGGGTCTAATTGGAGCTGTAGCCACCGGCCTAGGCCAGAGCCACAGCAACGCGGGATCCGAGCCATGTCTGCGACCCACACCACAGCTCACGGCAATGCTGGATCATTAACCCACTGAGCAAGGGCAGGGATTGAACCTGCAACCTCATCGTTCCTAGTTGGATTCATTAACCACTGAGCCACGACGGGAACTCCTTTTTTTGGGGGGGGGTATAATTTTTAAAATGTCAAAGCATTTGAACTTTTTCAGATTTTTCTTATAAAAGTCCTCAGTACAATTCTACATTATCCTTAATATTGACTGATCTAAAGATTTGACTATTAATTTAACCAGTGTTATTATGCTTTTCCTCTAGAATAAATCAAAGCTCTTTAAATGAATTGATCCCTTACTGTCCTATAACAATAAAGAGTATACAAAAGTCATATTTTTCAGACACCATTGCATAGTGTTGTCAATATTTGAAGAGAAGAACAGCTGTTGTCTAGTGAGTGAGGGTTAAAGGTAAACACTCCCTGCTGATTCAAAGAAACACAGGCACCCTACTTTATTATGTGTGTGTAAGGAGAGCTCAGTAGAAAATATGGTCAGATTTCATGTATATTTCATAGAGTAACAACAGCATTTTCCACTTTTTACTGTTACAGCCCTTAGAGCCCACCCTTATAGGTGATTTGTATCATGTCATAGACCTGGCAGGCATGCAATAAATATTCTTTGGCTATGAGCAGTAGATATCCTTGTTTTTCAGTTCTGCACTTGAGATCACCAAGTCTTTTAGATAAAGTTAATTATTATCTTTTGGTTTTCTGCATTCCTACGAGAATATGACTTTGAATTATCTCATCATAGGTAGATTTATAGAGTCACAAAAGTAGTCGTCCCAGTCTGGGACTTGGGAAATGACATTTAACTAGGTAATGGTAACTCGTGGTAATATAAATGCATAGTTCTACTGGCCATTTAAATCTAATGTGTAGACATCTGGGGACTGTGATATACTCATTTACTTGTAAGTGAGAACCTTTGGTGCTCCTGGCAGTGCTGTTTGCTGGCATCATTTGTTGCATTATTAGTACAATGGTGGATTTAGAAATTAAGTGTCAGCCTTTGGCTGGAATTATCTTCTAGCCTAAGAACCTTAGCTATTTTCATGTTTGAGGTTTTTTTTTTTTTTAAATTGGCAAGGGAGGCTATCCCCATTTATTATTCATAGATGCAGTACAGTTGTTATGATTTCTTTGTTAGAAATGAGACAAAATATGAATTAGGACCAAATACAGTCCTAAAGGCTCCAAAGTAAATTAGAAAGCTGGTTTCATACATCGTCAAAAATTATGGTTTTAAATTTTATTAGATGATTGGATATTTCCTTGGTTAATACTGGGGATGTTGACAGATAATGAGACATTTCTATTTCACTGGAAATAATTAGTCTTTATTCATTTTTCATAATCTTAAAAATAAATGGCATAATATTGGACATCGTTCATTTGTCACAAATGGAAAAGGAAATAGTATGGTATTGGGAACAAAATACTTAGTTGGCTGAAAGAAATAAAAAGGATGTGTACAGATCAATGTGTGGGATGGGATGAATTCACGGAATTCATTTTTTCATTTTTAATTTTTTAACTCAGTTTTCTCCATGTAGGCATGACAAAAGGTAAGAGAAATAGTAAGAAAGATCTATTTTTTGTGAAAAGAAAAAGCAAAAAAAAAAAACCCGCAAACGCATTTATATAGTTATGGAAATGTTATACCTGAAAGCTACATACCAAAATTATTAACAACAAAGACCTTTGGGGATTAAGCCTCTAAGCAGAAGGTCTTTTCTTTTTCTCTTTTGCATCCCTCCATATTATTTGCATTTGTTTTGAGGAGCCTGTATTATCCTTATCTTTGAAAATTTTTTAAACATGGAAAAAGAGAGATGGGGCAGAGGCAGAGTTTGAAGGGCTATAGGAAGTCAGAGAAGAGCTAGAAAGGCAGAGACTCTAGGCCTCAGCACTCATTCTGACATTTCAGTTCAGACCTTGCTGGCTTGAGGGTGCAGGGTGGAGACTTCTTGCCAGGAAGAAACATCAAGAGCCCAGGCCAGTGTGGGGAGGAGAGCAGGACTGTAGAGTGGCATTTTGTGGTGGAGTGAGATTGGAAAGGTAAGGGGATCCATTATGGAGAAAGCTTGAAACAAAGGTATAAGTAGTCATGGAGTATAGTTAGGATATAAGCATTTTGTGGCAAGAATTTTAACCTGGAGAACCTTTGAGAATTCAAGCATGTGTTTCTATTAAGAGAGGTCAGTCATAGTGAGCCTTTATTATTATTATTATCATTAAAATTCAATAATAATAATTATTACTACTTGTCAGAAAATCATTAGTGCTAAACCTCTTTATACAGCTTCATAGCTTCAATACAAAGACATGACATCAGGTTGTAGAGTTGGCCAGATTATATCAACATTTAGAAATGTGGCTAGTCATTTTCAGAGTTTTGGTGATGATTCATGTAAAATATTTTTTTAATAGTCTAATATGAGGTTAAATTCTTACACTTGGAAAGTGAAGTATAAGAAGCTATATATTAGCTAATAGATTGGGTTGATTAGTCCTTTAATAAACTAGACATCTGGAACTGCATCAATATCTATAGATAGAAACACACATATACATTTTTTATGTAAGGTTAAGATCTGTAAAGATATTCACTTAGGAGATGCTCTCTCTTTTGTCATGTTTCTTTGGCAAAAGCTAGCAGTTCTGTTAGCAGTGGTTTTGATGATAAAATCCTATAATTCAAGAGGTTGGCTTATTCAACTAAACAACTGCTACCTTGGGCAATGCTGGACCAACTGTGAGGGGTCTGTTTTCTTGAGACCTGGAAAGCTGTTCTGTTTGCTAAACAATGGAATTGTTGATTTCAATGATTTAATTCCCCTTTTGGCTAAAGGCTGCTGAATGAAAACAGTGCTTATTTGGGAAGGAATCTGTTGCTAAGGCAACTGATATCTCCTTAATTATTGGCCAATATTCCCATATGAGGTTGGTCTCTTTTGATTGTTGAAAATAACCAAATTATCCTGAGCACTTTTAGGTCTTGAATTTGGTGGTGATGATAGGGAATGAGGAAAGAATTTCTCTCTGGTATATAATTAGAAATCCCCCGTTTGGGTTGGCATAGTGAAGGCACTCTGTTTGGGGCTGGTGGTAAAAATATGAAAAACTACATCATAATTGCAAAATCTCCTGCATTATAAAAGATCTTGTTACTTAAGACTAGTTATATGATTAATGGCTTATGCTCAGTCCTTTTTTTATCTGAATTCTTTGACATCTGAAAGAAAATATAGTGTGTATCATCAGTCATTTATCCTCAAGAATGGGCAAATGTGAGAAACTTGCAAGTTCTCTTTAAGTAATTAGGCCAGCAAGGACTGTCTGCAGCCATTTATGTGAATGTATCTAGTGGTGCATATGCTGACCTTGGAGAATGCCCTCTTTCTGCCTATTACTTTATAGGATAATATAAAAGACCTATGGTTTCTTGTCTCTCAGCAGTAAAGTTGTTTAATCATTTAAAATTAATTAAAGCTTTGAAATAATCAGGCTCAAATTCTGGTGTATTCATATCATGCTTATTCCTCATAATTGTTCTTCTTTGGTGTGAAGAACATACCAAGAAATCAGTAAAATCCTTACAAAATGAGATTTGTCTTTATAATTTTACTGTCTTTTTTATGTCTTCATAATTTTATGTCTTTTTTAATACTTATTGTGATCATACATTATCTCATGTTCCTACAACAAAGTGGGAATTTACTGTGCTTGTCCTCTGACATCCTGGTGAACACTGATAAAATCCTTCTAATATTACTCAGGGTGTCCCAAATCTTCTAGTTGAGTGAATGTGAGGTTCTGACATGAGGCTCTGTGATTTTTGTGCTGTGGAACCATGTGGATTTTGCAGGAGCCGCACATGAAAGGCTTTTAGCACGATTGTGGTGGGTAAAATCTGTTGCGATATTTTTGGATGGCTGTCGTTCTTACTCAGGGTTAGTCTTTCCATGTTTCATTCATAGAGATGACACATTGGTTTTATACTTTGCCTTAAATTGAATATGAAAATTTGTACTATGTATTGGAACAATACTTGAGTTGGATTTCATGTACATATTTATTATCTAGTCTAGACTTTCAGAATTTCACTCTTCATTTTTGCTTCATAGCTTACTTCAGAGCTTCAGGAAGAAGATACAAATAAGATTCACTTGATGAAAATATTAAAATACATGAACAGGGACAATAGCCTGCAACATTGTTGACTAAAACATAAGCCATAGAATATAGGCCCAAGTGGTTGCTATCTCCACATGTGATTTCAACATCATTAGTCTAGTTCTCATGCGTGGGTTTTGTAGTATCTACTGAAGTTCTTCCATCTAAGGCTGATAATATAAACATACAGTTAACCACATGGTACATTTTGCATTATTCTCCTTGCTCATGTCTTATTTAAAATATGTTTTAAAAAAATACATTTACGTTTGAACCATCTGCTGTTATTCTTTGAAAGGCATTTTTTTGTGCTTTATTTTTTAATTCCATAATATTTATAAAATTTGCAAAGATATTTGTTGTAGTAGTGATCTATCTTATGAGATTACTCTTCCGGATTATGGTAAGAAAAAGTAAATTTTTCTAAGGTTACACAAAGAGGTGCCTCCCTATAGATTAGATCATAAAAGCTTGATCCAGGCTATTGCATATATTAAATCCTCTGTATCAATCCATTAATTTGTTTTGTCCTATAATAGTTAATTCCATTTTCCAAAAAATTAGCATTTTGCCATTTTTTCAACTCATTGAATATTAAAGATGTAGAGGATATTTTATTAGCATTTTCTTAGCGTTTTAAAAAAAGTTTACTTATTTTGTTTTCTAGGGGTTTTTAGTTAGTACTAACTTTAAGTTTACATATTGATGTTTCTGATGTGAAAAATTTCTTTTTTTCGTTTTCAGGGCTGTGCCTGGGGTGTATGGAAGTTCCCAGGCTAGGGGTCGAATCACAGTTACACCTGCCAGCCTACAGCACAATCACAGCAACACCAGATCCAAGCCATGTCTGTGACCTACACCACAGTTCACAGAAACGCCAGATCCTTATCCCACTGAGCAAGTCCAGGGATCGAACCCACATCCTCATGGATGCCAGTCGGGTTCATTAACTGCTGAGCCACGACAGGAACTCCTGATGTGAATAATTTATGTATATATTTATGGCAAATCTCAATCTTTATGTAATATATATGACAATGTTCTTTTAATTTTTTAATCAACCTAAGCCTAGTTAATTCTTTAGTAAGTGGTTTATTTCTCTTGTTTATAACCATGTATGGAATCTTTCTTTTGAAAAAGCACAGACACATTATTATGACTAGATACTTCCATTGGGTGAGACAGAACTGTTGACTGTATACTGTGTGTGTGTGTGTGTGTGTGTGTGTGTACCAGAGACTGTAAAAAGAAGTAAAGAGAGATGTCCTATCACAATTTTGAAAGGTACCATTGTAACTGCTACTTATTTCTGTAGAGCCAAAACTGTGATATGAGGAAGGGGTAAGGAAAGAAACATGTGAAGTGTAAGTTTTCTGTCCTTTGGTGCATATAGCACATTCTATTCTATCTTTCTTGATACTTTCTCCAGTGGGTGGAATAACTTCTATGTAGGATTTAGCTCAACCGTGAGCAAGACAAACTTAAACACTGGTTCCACTCAGGAATATTTTTAAGGCACAGTTCAAGCGTCTGAATTAGACCATAGATTAGAAAATGCAAAGGTCGTATAAGGCTTGCCTCTGGCAAAAATCACCAAATAGATACACATTTACTTTTGATGTTTTCCAATTTACCAGCCATACCTCATGACCTAAATTGTCTTTTTCTTCCCATAAATCTTGCCCGTTGCTCCTGTGCATCCTCTGACCAATAGGATACTTTTCTCCACGACTCCCCAGCCTGCTCTCTTTCTCCCACTCCCTTCCTGCACTCTAAACCTTTCCCATCTCCCATCTCTTGCACCCTTTCCATTTCCTTTAAAAATGGCCAGTCCTTCATTTTATTCCCTCTGTCTCATTCTGCTAGAGATTAGTCCAATGCACTAACTACCATTAAATTGATAATGGTTGGTAACAGGTTATCCTCTTCTGGTTTACCTTGCTAATTAGAATTATAACTTACCAGGTTTTTTTTTTTTTGTCTTGTTGTTGTTGTTGTTGCTATTTCTTGGGCCGCTCCCGAGGCATATGGAGGTTCCCAGGCTAGGGGTTGAATCGGAGCTGTAGCCACCGGCCTACACCAGAGCCACAGCAACGTGGGATCCGAGCCGCGTCTGCAACCTACACCACAGCTCATGGCAATGCCGGATCGTTAACCCACTGAGCAAGGGCAGGGACCGAACCCGCAACCTCATGGTTCCTAGTCGGATTCGTTAACCACTGCGCCACGACGGGAACTCCCCTGTTTTTTTTTTTTTTTTTTTTTTTTTTTTTTTAATTGAAGAACCCTTTAAAGTGTTTACCACTGCTGGCTGGATTTGATAGCTCAGATGCTGTTTCAAACTAGTTCATTAGGTATGTATTTTAAAGGAAAAAGAACACTATTATGCATATCAACTTTCAAGATTCAATAATGTAAGTATAAGATTTTGACAGTCCCTTAAGGAAAACTGATTTTAGAAGAGAGAAAGCAAAACTTTATTCAGTAATTTTGATCTATAAGAATTCCCTGGTAGCCTTTCCGGCTAAAGATCAAGCATTGTCACTGCTGTGGCTCAGGTCACTGCTGTGGCTTGAGTTCAATCCCTGGCCTAGGAACTTCTGCACAGCCAAAAAAAAAAAAAAAAAAGGATCCATAGTAAAATACACTCTATTTTCATATTCTTAACTTAGTACATGAAAATATTTAAATGAAAAATATTATGTATTAATAGCATATACAATTTTGGAAGATGGAAAGTATTTCCTTTTTCATTCATTTAATTATTTTTAGTCTTTGTGGTACTGGTGATTTGCCAGGTGATACATTTCTCTGTCAGAGATGTTTAGCATAAATTATGTATAAACACTCATTAGTTAAATTCTGAAGGGGGCATTTTTATTTGTTCATTTTATTTTTCCTACCCCCCCAAAATGCGACAAAGGACTAAGTCTATTCATAAAGATATTATTTCATCATTAAAAAATTCCTTTCCCATATTCTATATTCTGTTAGTAATAATCAACAGTTTTTCCTGACCATGTATTTAAATCCTCACTTGCTTGTGTCATTCAGGTTTGACCCAAGAGAAAGCAGTTGAAGTATTTCTGATCTGCGCTTGTTAGAAACTCTGCCTTTCGAAATTAGTACTTGGAGGAACGTGAGTGAAAGCAAGAGTAAAGAGGATGTAATACAGAAGATAGAGTGCTCTTTCCTAAGATATTTGTGGTCTGTTGGGAAACCAGATAACTATATATAAGGCTTACTATTAGCAAGCCAGGGTAATTTTAAGTTCTAAAATATATGGAAAGGTTTAACAGTAACAGGCTTTAGTGAGAAAAGAGAAATTGCAACAGGCTTGAGATGTCAGAGAAGTTTAGGCTGAACTTTGATGGACAAATGAAAGGGGAGAGGACATTTTTTTTTTTTTTCCCACTGTACAGCATGGGGACCAAGCTACACTTACATGTATACATTTTTTTTCCACCCTTTGTTCTGTTGCGATATAAGTATCTAGACATAGTTCTCATAATGCTACTCAGCAGGATCTCATTGTAAATCCATTCCAAGTTGCATCCGATAACACCAAGCTCCTGATCCCTCTCACTCCCTCCCTCTCCCCCCGGGCAGCCACAAGTCTATTCTCCAAGTCCATAATTTTCTTTTCTGTGGAAATGTTCATTTGTGCTCTATATTAAATTCCAGTTATGTGATATTGTATGGTATTTGTCTTTGTCTTTCTGACTTATTTCACTCAGTATGAGAGTCTCTAATTCCATCCATGTTGCTGTAAATGGCATTTTGTCGTTCTTTTTTATGGCTGAGTAGTATTCCATTGTGTATATATACCACATCTTCCGAATCCACTCATCTGTCGATGGACATTTGGGTTGTTTCCATGTCTTGGCTATTGTGAATAATGCTGCAATGAACATGTGGGTGCATGTGTCTATTTCAAGGAAACTTTTGTCCAGATGTATGCCCAGGAGTGGGATTGCAGGGTCATATGGTCGTTCTATGTATAGATTTCTAAGGTAGGGAGAGGACATTTGAGAGGGAAATGTCACATTGTTCCTATCAGAATTCTCTGCCCAAAGGTGATTTAAATAAATAGAGATTTTTTTTAAAAAAAGAGTATTAGTATCTAGGTTTTCTC
This sequence comes from Phacochoerus africanus, assembly GCF_016906955.1. NCBI lineage: Eukaryota > Metazoa > Chordata > Mammalia > Artiodactyla > Suidae > Phacochoerus > Phacochoerus africanus. The sequence continues at coordinate 100,466,842 of NC_062548.1, read as the reverse complement.
ATAGGTCTACAGGAAGCCTTCTAAACCCAGTGAACTGGTCCTTCCTATTTTCAAGTACTTTATCCTAGTAATCTCAGCCAGCTATTACAAAATACCATAGATTGGGTGGCTTAAACCATCTCATAGTTCTGGAGCCTGGGAAGTCTAAGATCAAGGTACTGCTGATATGGTTCCTGGTGAGAATCTGCTTCTTGGTCCATATATGTCCGTCTTCTTGCTATGTCCTCATTTGACCTTTCTTTGGTGACTGCATAGAAAAAGGAGAGCTATTGTGTTTCTCTCCCTCTCTTAAGCTTTATTCGGGTATAATTGACAAAGAAAATTGTAATGTATTTAAAATGTACACTATGATGATACCTTTTGAAAGGATTCCCACAGTTGAATTAGTTAACACATCCATCACCTCAAATAGTTATCTTTTTTTATGTGTGTATGAGAACACGTAAATTCTACTGTCTTAGAAAACTTCAATTATACAGTGCAGAATTTTCGACTATAATCACCACATTAGATACTTTAGATCCTCAGACCTTATTCTTTTATACCCGAAAATTTTCCTCTTTTTATGACACTAATCCTATCATGAGGGCACCACCCTCAAGACTTCACCTCAAGTAAACCTAATTACTTTTCAAAGGTCTCACCTCCAAATACTATCACATATTGTGGTTTGGTATTTTAACATGGCTTTTAGGGGGATACAAACATTCAAGTCTGTAACACTTCTCAGAGCTCATATGTGCTATACTGAGTCCCACCTTCCTTTGCCTACCTGTCTTCCCTCAGCACTCTGGGAAATAAGATACATTGCAAAAATGACTGTAGGAATTAGTCCAGATCTAGTTTAGGGTCTTTCCTTTAGCTTTACATAGTTATATTAATTCAGAGTTTTAGATATTTATAAATGTCGGGGCAGGGGCAAGAAATCCTCCCCATAACTGGGTTAAAAAAAAAAGAGAGAGAGAGAGAGATTTATAAATGTTTTTAGATTTATATTTAAGTATTTTCTCAAAGTTAACTTTTTGAAGAAATTGACTCCCCTTATAACTCCATAGAGGTAAAAAGCTGGCTTTAGATAAATGTAGTTTGTTTCTTCATTTAGCAATCACTTAATAGATGCTCTACATGCTCTGTTTTGGGGTTTTTTTTAATTTTATTTTTGGGTCTACGAGTATGTTCAGTTTGCCGTCCCTATACTCACTAGGGTAGAATTTAGGTGAGGCATAAAGCACTTGCTGTGAAATAGTGGTAATTATTACTTAATATATGTTTTTAAAGAACTTTTATGTACCCTTTATCTGTCTCAAATTTTATTGTGCATGTAATTACGTGCAAAGTATTGTGATATGTCAGGGGTTTATAAACTTTTCCTTAAAAGAGCAGATAGTAAATATTTTAGGTTTCCTGGGCCATGTGGTCTCCATTACAACTGCTTAACTCTGCCATTGTAGCATGAAAGTAGCCGTAGACACTACATAAACAAATAAGTGTGGCAGTGTTCTAGTAAAATTTTATTTACAAAAATAAGAAGCCAGCGTATAGGCCTTAGTTTGCTGGGTGTGCTAGGTGATGGAGCCACAAAGGTGGATATGATTTAATCTCTGTCGTTGAGGCTACTCTAGCTAAAGAGACAGTCTCATGAGTGAGAATTTCAGTGTGTTGATAAAAGCCAATATCAAGATAATGCATGGGGTACCATGAAGGATAAGGTGGGGGTGTGCAGCCTATTTTGGAGGTTCAAGGAAGACTTTTTAGAGTAGATGAAGGAAGGATAAGAGTTAATCAAATGAAACAAAGTGGAATGTAAAAGGAACAGCATGAGCAGTGACACTGGTTGGAGTTGAGTGGCGGTGAGCATCTGCTAAAAGCGTAGTATCACTGAAGCATCCACAGCCATTTGTACAGATGTAGGCTTGAAGAATTAGATGGAGCTAAGTCATGGGGGAGCCTTGTATGGTATGCTCAGGAACTTATAACACTAGGTTAGAAAATTTTGAACTACAGGTACTTCTGGGGCAACCAAAGTCATGTGCCCAGCTAGCTGTTTGAAAGCGTAGTCCTAATATACATTGGGAGTCATTAGCATATACATAGTCATTAAAATCATGAACATGGATGACATTACCTTGAGCCTGGATAGAAAGTAGAGAGCAGGAAGCTAAAGACAGAGCCTTGATAAACAACTGATGTTTAGAGAGCAGGCAGGGAAGAATAAGCCCAAGGAAAAGCAGAGACAGGAGGAGAATTGGTAGAGAGCATTGTCACAGAAGCCAAGTACACTCATCAGGGTGCATTGTGGCTAAGATACAGTGATGATAAAAGCCATAAACAAGAAATACTGAAATCTCATTGTTAAGCACAAAGGTTTATTTTTTCTCGTACAAAGTCCTATGAACCTTGGGCGATCACTCCATCCTTTAACTGCACCTCGTGGAACTTGTGGGCTTCAAGTTTGCCATGGCGACGTTGGCAGGAGAAGAATGAGATGAAGGAGGGACACTATGTCTTTGCTTCCTTGGTCTGAACTACTTAGTCCAGAGCTAGTCACATGGCCCAAGCTAAATGCAAGGGAGGCCGTGAAATGCAGAGGCCTCCAGGAGCTGTAATGGTCTGTTTTATCTGGAGAGTAGTGAGTTTCAGGAAGCAGCAGGCAGACACTAGTATCAGTACAGTGGAAGCGTCCAGCTGAGGAAAGAATTTAACAAATTTTTTTAAATGTGAGAACATTCCAGATAGGGATGCCATTGGCATTCAATTTTTTCTTCTAGTGAGCACTTCCAGTTTTCCTTTGAATCTCCTTATTAGGTCAGAAGGAGCTTCACAGATAGAAGAAAAAACACTTCTGTGTTTTTTAAGGGTCAAAGTTTAAACCCTTTGGCAACATCTCTCCTTCTCCATTATAAAACAGTGGGGTAAAGGATGCATAGGTTGCAGCTGTGGCTCAGATTCAGCCTCTGGCCCGTGAACTTCCATATGCCGCAGGTGTGCCATTAAAAGAAAGAAAAAGAAAAAAAAATAGAACAGGTTTACAGGTACGTAATTTTCAGGAAAATTATCAATAAGAAGATGTGTAGAATTTAATTTTTCATAGCACAATAGTTATAATGCCCTAATTTGTTTAAGAAAAAAAAAAAAAAACAAAGCAGAGCTCTGGCCTGATAACCAAAACATTGGTTTCTAGTCAAGACAAGGAAATAGACTGTGATGAAATAGACTATATTAGAATCTGTCACATACAGTAAGGGTAAGTATTGTTTTTTGAAAATTTTCTTTCAGTTACAGGTGTGTGTATATGTTTATGTGTTTATTCCTATAAAAAACACATTTCTTACTGTGGGTCGTGGACAAAAAGAGGTTAAAAGACACTAGAGTAGATATCTTGGTAGAATTCAAGGGTGTAGGTCAACATTACTTTTGACTTATAAATAGATGCATCTCTCAGGCTAGAACCTGGAGCTGAGTGGAAGAGGACTCCAGGAGAGAGGAGACATTACGAACAGAAAAGGGGAGGAGGCGGTGTCTGCCCGTGAGAAAGCAGTGTATTTTGGTAGAAGGCATGTGGTATCAGGAAAGAAGATGGTCCTAGTTATCTGGAGGGACAGCCTAGTGAGGGAAGACTTCAGGCTTTGTCAGCTGTTTCGGTTATTGATTGCTTGCCTAATAAACTGCTCCAGAACTTAGTGGATTAAAGCAACCATCTCATTTAGCTCATGATTTTGTAGGTTACGAATTTGGGAAAGGCTCAGCTGGTCAGAGAAGATGGCTCTTCACTCACATGTCAAATGCCTCAGAGCTCCTTGTCCACTCTGTCTCCATGTGTTGTCATCCTTCAGGGTCTCTTCTCGTAGGTGGCTTGATCTTATTTTTTCTTGTAGCATGTTTCTGGGTAGTCACGTTGCTTATATGGTAGTTGGCTTCCAATAATGAGAGACAGGAAGTAGAAGTTGCCAGTATCTTACTTAGGCTTTTATGAATAAGACTGTTTTTATGAACATTCGTGTACATTTTTTAATATGTTTTTATTTCTCTTGAATAAATACTTTTAATAGTGTAATTGCTAGATTGTTTGGCAATTGCATTTTCGTTTTAAATTGCCAAATTTTTTCCAGAGTGACCATACCGTTATTCATTCCCAGTGCTGGAGTAATTCAGTTTTTCCACCTCCTTGCCAGCATTTGGTGTTGCCATTATTTTAGACATTTTGATAGGTGTAAGTGATATCTTATTATGGTTTTAATTTACACTTCCTTAATGGCTAATGAAGTTGAAGATTTTTTTCATATGCTTATTTGCCATCTATGTATTTTCTTTGGTGAAATATTTGTTCGTGTCTTTTGACCATTTTCTAATTGGATTGTTTGAGGGTTTCAGTTTTTTGGTTTTTTTTTTTTTTTTTTACAATTGAGTTTTAAAAATTCTTTTTATATTCTACATACCAGTTTTTTGTTAGATATGTAGTTTGTAAGTATTTTCCGTGAATCTGCAGTTAATCTTTTCATTCTAATAAAATCTTTTGCAGAGCAAAGGTATTAAATTTCGATGAAGTCCACCCTATCTGTTTTTTGTTTGTTTGTTTGTTTTTGTGGATTGTGCTGTTGTCATCAAATCTAAGGTCTCTTCTCCCAGCCTTGAAGTTGTTTCCCCTATGTTGTTGCCTAAATTTTATAGTTTTATGTTTTACCTTAAGTCTGTGTTCCATTTTGACTTAAATTTTATATGTGGTGTGAAGTTTTGGTTGAGATTCATTTTCTTTTGCAGATGGAGGTCCATTTTTACCTTTAATTTTTAAAATACAGTTGCATTTTAAAATGTCAGCTTGTCTCAGATAAATTAAGGAGAAACAAGAAGTTTTAATCTGTGCCTGTTCCAAGGTAAAGAGGGAGTGGGAAATGACTAAAGGCTAAATAGTGGGACTATAAAAGGGAGATAACTGAAAGTTAAAATTTCAAGGAGAAAGAGCTGAGGACTACTTGTGTACTTCATTCCTTCTGTAGAACATATTTATCTCTATTCAAGATTTCTTCTTATTCCTTAAGGATTTTGTAGTATAAGTGGATGATCCTTTTCCTGACATATGAAACAGTTTTCAGAGATTTTCATTTAAATGTAATATATTAGTTTTCTTATCTGTTCCTGATTATACTTGATTTTTGATATTGGGGGATAAAGTAAAGGTTTTAATCATTATCCATGTAATTTATTCTTTATTTGTTGGTATTGAAATTATGTTAAAATTCTGATTATGATCTGGTCAGAAGTAAGCCCCATTTCTCATTGCCGGGAGACTTTATAAATACAGATAGCCACAAACCCCAAGTTTTAGTGCAAATGATAAGTAGTAACATGAGGCATTTCTTATAGTACAAATAGTTCAAGATACCCATCTCATATACCAAATTGGATTTCTGTAATAAGTCTACTTTACTGACTAATTTTCCTCCAAAATTAACTCTGTTTAAACCATTCTTGCTTTTTGTCATATTTCAAAATGTGTTAGCTAATATTACTTTAAATAATCAAGGTATCATTTTTATCTTGCAAATTTATGCTGATCAGAAAATCTTCAAATTTGAAATGTTTATAAAAATGACTATGTGACAGAATGGCAAACATACATTTTAAGATGTTTAATTTTAAAAGCTCACAAGGCATTTAGAAAGGTAGTGCCTACAAGAAAAGCATTATCTTCAATATTATTTACCTGTTCCTTTTGGAATTCCTAACATTTGCTCACTTTTTTTTTTTTTTTTTTTTTGAAATTTGAATATGTGGGCCCTTATCATCAGAAGGGAATAGAAAAATGAAGGCAGTTTGGAGCTGAATAGAAGTTATTAATGAGCTTAGCTTTGACTGAAATGACAGATTAATGGCTAAATTTTCTTCTTTAACAAGTCTGTTAAAACTTCTAGCTTGCTTCAGTAAATTCTTTTTGTCATTACAAATTGAAGGCAAAAGGCAAAGTAGTTTTAATTTCAATTTTGAAATTCAGACCATAAATCTTTAGTGACCTTCAGAACAAGGACTGGCTGTACTTCTTTGGAGCACTTTTTAAAAAAGCTTATGGACATTGTGAATCATGTAACACATAATGTTTTCTTCTTTGTATGGACTGCAAAAAACACTGAACCAAATCGGTCGGTGATATTGGTATGCTGTATTATGTGGTATGCCTTTTTTGGTAACTATTCTGTCTTCATCTCATTTTTTTCTTGTGCTTTTTGCCCTAATTTCCTCATCATTTTATAAATTCTGTTACGAGGATAATAGTTATTTACCTAGTGCTTTTTATAAGCACTGTAAAAATATTAAGTTAAATGTTTAACACCCCTTTGAGTTAGGTATTTTCTTTTTTTTGTTTTGTTTTTTGTTTGTTTGTTTTTGCTTTTTAGGGCCACACAGCAACACAGGATCCGAGCCGTGTCTGCGACCTACACCACAGCACACGGCAATGCTGGATCCCTAACCCACTGAGTGAGGCCAGGGATCAAACCAGCATCCTCATGGATGCTAGTCAGGTTTGTTAACCGCTAAGCCATGACGGGAACTCCCGAGTTAAGTATTTTCATTATCCTCATTTTATTGAGGAAGTGTAGAACAGTACTACTCAAAGTATGAATCTGCAATGAAATTAGAAATTTGTACAGAATTAAATCAGCTTACTGCTTCCTTCCTCAAGAAAGTCATGCTGTAAAAAAATTATCTGTTAAACTAAACAGTGTGACTAATGACATAGTTGATTTTCATTCCGATGCAAGGAATTTAGTCATAGACTAATAACAACTGACATTTTATTGCCAGTCTGGGTATTCCTGAACCAAAAATTAGGTCCGCTTGCCCATGTGTGGAAAGCCAATCTACCGATACCAGGTTATGGTGAAGAAAAGTGCAGTGTTGGAGCTCCCGTTGTGGCTCAGTGGTAATGAACCTGACTACTATCCTAAACTCCTTAATGGGTTTCACTTTTAGCAAAGCATTTTTTAAAAGCAAGGTGATGGAGGAGGAGTCTCAGTGTATGTGATCAGCTTTTGTACAACTCTGTGATTGGTTGATGGTGAGGCAACAGTGTGATGTCACAAGGGTTAACATTATCAATCCTTAGACACCAGTAGGTCTTGGGACTACATGCTCATGGTCATCAAGTGGTCAATTTCTTCCATTTGATGCAAGTTTTAACATTTATGAAACAATTCAGGAAATGTGCATCAGATACTATTATCTAGATACTTCAAACAGGAGCTAAAGTAGAGGATATGGGGGAGGGCTCTGTCCTAGGAATACCCCATAGGGTCCTGCTGGGTTACATGGAGACGAAACTTTGAGTACAACTCTTCCAGAACAGTGTTTCTCAAACTATCTGTGATGAAGAACCATTGAGTGTGGATTTCTCTTTAAATGTTCAAAACTTATGGACCAATACTTTCATAAAAGACAGTAAAAACTTTGTGATGATGTCAAAAGTTTCTATGCATTTTCTGTAATTCTGCAGCTTGCAGAAGTTCCCAGGCCAGAGATGGAACCCTTGCCACAACAGTGACCTGAGCCACTGCAATGACAGCACCAGATCCTTAACCCGCTGAGCCCCCAGGGAACTCCAAGTAGATTAAGTTTTGAGAAGCACAGAATACAGAGCATATTCGTGTATGAATTGTGATTCTAGATTCTAATGAGAATTAAAGTATCTTATTCAGCATTAATATATGAGGGTTGTCTGATTTGCACATGTATAAACCTACGGTCACATGGTAGAAAGCAGCAGAGTAAACATCTAGGAATTAATCCGAGATAAGATGAGCACCATGGGTTTAACCAGTTTGCATATGGCCAATCACAGCAAGGGAATGAATCTGTAGGAAAACTGCTCACAGGAGGGAGGTCCACACTACCGAGTTAAGGAACGCTGAGCCTTCACGCACAGCAGACTTGCTCCCACCACAGGAAAGCATGAGCCTCTGCTTTCCTCGCACTTCAAGGCTGTGTGTCAGGTTGAAAGTTCAGAACTTCACCCTGATTGATTTGAAAGGCCTCATATAAGATCCATCCACAGTGAGAAGGGGGAGGTGGGAACAAACACCCATGCCCGCAAGGGGCCATTGTGGATATCCACCTAGAGGTTAAAGTCCTGTGACTCTTTTCCTTGCCCGCCTGAAGTGTGTACCCTCCCTTCTCCCATCTCCCTTGTCTTGCTCTTCTTTTTCTTGTTTCCATAGCACTTCTAACATCACTACACAATTTGCATACTTCAGCTTTGCCTCTTGTGTCTTCTTGTAATGTCAGACTTTAGAACAATGAGATATGAATGACAACATTCGGAGAACTTTCTCTGCTGGTGGGTGGAGAAGGCACAGCCTGCAAAGGTGCTCTTTCCATCTCCTTCCCTAATTAAGTTAGCAGTGGCACTTGTGGTTCCTGGTGCCGCTGCTTCCCAAGGAGCTCAGACTCCAGCTGCCACGGCCTTGCTGGACAAAATCATCCAATGTTCAGCCATTTCCACATGATTTTGTACATCAAGCAAAATTGCACTTTTCTCTCTTTAAGGCAGCAGTAGTGTCATGGTTAAAAACAGGGCATAAAGTTATTAGCTCCTCCCCTTAATCAACATTTTTGACTTTGGGCAAATGACTTCTGTGTCTCATTTTCTTTATAAACTGAGGCTAATAAATCATAGGTTTGTTGTAGGGATAAAATAAGAAAACATACATAAAGCACTTAGCATGGCACCTGGCATTCAGTGAGTGGCAGCTATTATTATTACTATCTAGCTTTTATGGATGAATTTTAAACATGGCACAAAATTGTACTTTCATTTATCTTATTTTGACAGTATACCTCTTCTTCTGACCCACATTACTGAAATTTAAAGAACATTTTTTCCTACCCTTTTATTATTGCTAGCCTTTCAAAATCCTCTACCTTTTTTGCACTGTCTCAATTCCTGGGATATGTGTATGAACTACAATAAAATAAAGCTGGCAGTTTTTCTACATTGGAATGCCAGCTGGTTAAAGATGACATAAAACATGTCTATACCTAACTCTAGATCTGTATAAAATTTTGAAAGGCATAACATATTGCTAACTAAAGATGGTTTATTATCCTTGCTTAAAGTTGAATTTTAAGTTGATTTTTTGGTTGTTTTTTTCTTAAAATAAAATAAATGTCAATAAACTGCCTTTCTCAAAGCAAATAAAATGAATGCCAGTCTTCCCAGGATCTCCTGAGGGACTTGCAATGATATGATACATGCTATTCCCCATCTGTGTGTGTGGAGCCAGTTCAGAAAAAGTCTGTTTAATTACATTTGGTGTTAATGTTATTCAGAAGTCATGCATTTTCATGGAATTAGAAAAACATTTTGCTGAAAGCTTTGATAACTTCCTATATGTGTTTATTTTCATGGTTGGTGCTGCTGATCATAATTTATGAGCCATGGAGTTCCTTGGTGGCTCAGTAGGTTGAGGACCCGGTATTGTCACTGCTGTGGCATGGGTTTGATCCCTGGCCCGGGAACTTTTGCATGCCTTAGGTGTGGCCAGAATTTTTTTTAAGAAAGTCTAAATTAAAAGCAAAACAAAACAAACAAACAACTCTAAGCCATGCAGAGGGAGAAATGCCCTCAGGCAGCTCTTCTTTGTAGCTCACTAGAGACAGCCAGCTTGCCCCACCACCCAGCCTCTGCCTGCAACCCTCACCCCCATTTTTCACACAGAATTAGGTGGGGGGCCAAAGGAGAGGGGCCTGGAGCATAGGTGTATGATCAGTACATAGTAGTGACTCAGAAATTGTTGTTGAGGAGTTCCCGTCGTGGCGCAGTGGTTAACGAATCCGACTAGGAACCATGAGGTTGCGGGTTCGGTCCCTGCCCTTGCTCAGTGGGTTAACGATCCGGTGTTGCCATGAGCTGTGGTGTAGGTTGCAGACGCGGCTCGGATTCTGCGTTGCTGTGGCTCTGGCGTAGGCCGGAGACTACAGCTCCGATTGGACCCCTAGCCTGGGAACCTCCATATGCCGCGGGAGTGGCCCAAGAAATAGCAAAAAGACAAAAAAAAAAAAGAAATTGTTGTTGAAAGAATGAGTGAATAAATGAACAAACTAGAGGCTAAATTTATTATTCAGTTGTAGCAACTCGATAGCTGTCTGATACATTGTATTTCTATTCTTAATTGCTTTTATTTTTAAATTCTTTCTTCTAATTTTATTGAAATATATTTGACATACAGCACTGTATAAATTTAATGTGTACAGCATAATGATTTGACTTACATACATCATAAAATGATTATCACAATGTTTAGTGAACATCCATCATAGTATATAGATACAAAATTTTAAAACTAGAAAAAATTTTTTTATATGATGAGAGCTCTTAGGATTTTATTCTCATAACAATTTTCATATATAACATACAAGAATGTTCATTATATTTATCATGTTGTACATTACACCCCTTCTACTCTTGTAAATTTTTAGTTATCCTGCTTTATGGATGCTTTATTATAAACTTACTCTCATATTTGGACTACAAGACTTAAGCAAGATTGGTTTCAAGTGCATGGCATACATGCAAGGAGAGGTCCTCTTGGGACTGTGAGCAACCTCCAGCTGGGCCTTCCTCTAAAGGCAACCGTGGCCCTCAATTTATTCTGGCCATATAGGCTATAGCACCATAAAAGCTGGGTAGATCCCCCTAGCTTCCACAACAGAAGAGAAAATGTTAAAAAGAAAATCCCTCATCCCTTAGAGAAATTAGAGCTTGAATGGTTATGTAGAGGCCAGCGAGAAAAGTGCCATAAAAAGAGATGAAGAAGCTGAATTAGTGGTCCAGGCTTAGGACCTGTATCCAAGAAGGGCACATCTTTTTAGGAGTAAGATCAAATTTTCTTGGTTGATACCAGGTCACATACCCAAAATGCCTTGGCCCGACCTTGGTAACTAGCTAGATAGAGAGAGGTTGCGAGAAGGATGAAGTTGGTGAGAGGAGACATTTTTAGGGTAGCATGCCACAGATGGCCCAGCAAGTCCAAATATAGCCAAGGTCTCTCCTCTCTAAGGACGAAGCAAGCCTAGGGCTGCCTTGTTCCGGGAGCACATAAGCACAGGTGTGTGGGTGTTGCTAGTTTGTACTAGATAGAAAGTCAAAAGAGGGAGTGCTGTGCAGATCAATCAAGAGTGTCTAACTCCAGAGCAAAGGGTGTTAAGATGATAAGAAAGGCAAGAGAACTAATGATGTTGTAAGTGCCACGGGACTTTTTTGGTCTAATTCATTGCCCTGTTTTTAGCTCTTAGACTAGTGCCAGACACATTGTAAATGCTCAATAGACAGTTTTGAATGATTGTAGGAGAACCTTTGGAGAGATTACGTGTGAGGTCAATTATATGCAAGGGTTATGGATTTATCAGTGAGATTCATGCCTGGATTTCTTTCTGCATTGCTCCTGAATATTTTAAGATAATTAAGTGTGTATTGAGACTATCTTAGGTGATCATAGATATAGTTGCTGTGATTCACAGGATGGGACAGGGGATGGTAGGTATATTCACAAGAGAGGAAAGTATTGGGTGTGAAGCCTCTGTAGCCTCTGAGAAGTTGGGTAGCCTGTGAGGACCACTTGCTTATCTGTACTAGGCCACATGGCAGATAAAACTAGCCCATTGTACTTTTATATTTTAATCTCTGTATAACTCTAATGAAAGGAAGAAGTGAGTGGCTAGGAAGAGGCAGAGGGTCCTAGAATTAACACCATCTACAGAGATTATACCCAGAAGTGAGTGAGGCCTCACTTGTGGTTCGTGTTTCCATAAGAGCAGATTTGAACTACTGCTGGTAGTTCAGATACTGGCTTTGGTGTCTGAAAAGTTTTTTGGAAACTAGCTCTGATCACCAGTGGAGGCTTTTTGGGGGCTAGGGGTAGGGGGGTAGGTAGGGAGGAATTTTGGATTTGGATATGAAGAGACTTGTGACACTGGGTCCACGTGATCAGAGCCTGGCCAAAGTAGTCCTTCAGGCTCTGGTGAGCTCTCTACAATGTTTGTATTAATATTCTAGATCACTGGGCGCTAGGGGAGGTAAATGACCAACAGATCAGGCAGTTTATTCACCTGTCAGTCTCAGAGGTTTACTTACTTCTAGGGAAAATTTGAAATTGAGAGATCTATACTCTGTTACATGAACCAAAAATGTGACTTGAAAATTTTGGGGAATCAAGGAACCAATAAATGAGTCAGAAAATTTGGAAGAGGGAATTGGTTTAGAAGGAAAAATGGTCATTTTGGTTTTAGAAATTCTGAGTTGAAAAATGACAACATGGCATGTTGAAAGAACAGAGGGAAGCTTAGGTGAGAAGACAAATTAGGGGTCATTTGCTCTTTGTCCATCTCCTCTGGGAAAACAATGAACTGCAGATACCATATTTATAACATGTGTAGCCTATTGCTACATGGGTTTTTATCTTTGGGGAATTTGGAATTTTGGCTGAGCCCATGTGGTGCAGAAGTTCTTGGGCCAGTGACTGAACCTGAGCTACAACAATGACAAGGATGGGTTCTTTTTTTTTTTTTTTTAGAAATGTCTGGATATTTGTTTTATTTTTTATTTTTATTATAGTTGATTTACAATGTTCTGTCAATTTCTGCTGTACAGCAAAGTGACCCAGTTATACATATATTTTCTTATATCGTTTTCCATAGTGTTCCATTACAAGTGATAGATATAATTCCCTGTGTTATACAGCAGAATCTCATTGCTATTCCACTCTATATGCAATAGTTTGCATCTACTAACCCCAAATTCCCAGTCCATCCCAGTCCATCCCTCTCCCCTTTGGCAATACAAATCTGTTCTCCGTGTCCATGACTTTGTTTCTCTTCTGTAGATAGGTTCATTTGTGCCATATGTTAGATTCTAGATATAAGTGATATCATATGGTATTTGTCTTTCTCTTTCTGACTTAGTTCACTTAGCATGAATCTCTACTTCCATCCATGTTGCTGCAAATGACATTACTTTATTCTTTTTAGGGCTTAGTCGTATTCCACTGTGCATATGCACCACATCTTCTTAACCTCTTCATCTGTCGATGGACATGTAGGTTGTTTCCATGTCTTGGCTATTATGAACAGTGCTGCAGTGAACATAGGGGTTGCATGTATTATTTTGAACGAAAGTTTTGTCCATATATATGCCCAGGAGTGGGATTTCTGGATCATATGGTAGCTCTATATTTAGTTTTCTGAGGTACCTCCATACTGTTTTCCATAGTGGTTGTACCAATTTACATTCCCACCAACAGTATAGAGGGATTCCCTTTTCTCCACACCCTCTCCAGCGTTTGTATATCTGAATTTCAATATGCAGAGGTAAAAGAGTTTTTTTTTTCCAGTTTTGAAAGGTTGTTTTCCATTTTTTTCAACTTAGGATAGGGCCATATATCCATTCCCAGATGTGTATAAATGATTTGTTCCATAGTTATTCTTTTTTTTTTCCCACTGTACAGCAAGGGGATCAAGTTATCCTTACATGTATACATTACAATTACATTTTTTTCCCCCACCCTTTGTTCTGTTGCAACATGAGTATCTAGACAAAGTTCTCAATGCTACTCAGCAGGATCTCCTTGTACATCTATTCTAAGTTGTGTCTGATAAGCCCAAGCTCCCGATCCCTCCCACTCCCTCCCCCTCCCGTTAGGCTGCCACAAGTCTTTTCTCCAAGTCCATGATTTTCTTTTCTGAGGAGATGTTCATTTGTGCTGGATATTAGATTCCAGTTATAAGTGATATCATATGGTATTTGTCTTTGTCTTTCTGGCTCATTTCACTCAGTATGAGATTCTCTAGTTTCATCCATGTTGCTGCAGATGGCATTATGTCATTCTTTTTTATGGCTGAGTAGTATTCCATTGTGTATATATACCACCTCTTCCGAATCCAATCATCTGTCGATGGACATTTGGGTTGTTTCCATGTCCTGGCTATTGTTAATAGTGCTGCAATGAACATGCGGGTGCACGTGTCTCTTTGAAGTAGAGTTTTGTCCGGATAGATGCCCAAGAGTGGGATTGCGGGGTCATATGGAAGTTCTATGTATAGATTTCTAAGGTATCTCCAAACTGTTCACCATAGTGGCTGTACCAGTTGACATTCCCACCAACAGTGCAGGAGGGTTCCATTTTCTCCACAGCCCCTCCAGCACTTGTTATTTGTGGATTTACTAATGATGGCCATTCTGACTGGTGTGAGGTGGTATCTTATGGTAGTTTTGATTTGCATTTCTCTTATAATCAGCGATGTTGAGCATTTTTTCATGTGTTTGCTGGCCATCTGTATATCTTCTTTGGAGAAATGTCTATTCAGGTCTTTTGCCCATTTTTCCATTGATTGATTGGCTTTTTTGCTGTTGGGTTGTATAAGTTGTCTACATATTCTAGAGATTAAGCCCTCGTCGGTTGCATCATTTGAAACTATTTTCTCCCATTCTGTAAGTTGTCTTTTTGTTTTCTTTTGGGTTTCCTTTGCTGTGCAAAAGCTTTTCAGTTTGATGAGGTCCCATGGGTTTATTTTTGCTCTAATTTCTACTGCTTTGGGAGACTGACCTGAGAAAATATTCATGATGTTGATGTCAGAGAGTGTTTGGCCTCTGTTTTCTTCTAGGAGTTTGATGGTGTCCTGTCGTATATTTAAGTCTTTCAGCCATTTTGAGTTTATTTTTGTGCATGGTGTGAGGGTGTGTTCTAGTTCCATTGCTTTGCATGCAGCTGTCCAGGTTTCCCAGCAATGCTTGCTGAATAGACTTTCTTTTTCCCATTTTATGTTCTTGCCTCCCTTGTCAAAGATTAATTGACCATAGGTTTCAGGGTTTATTTCCGGATTCTCTATTCTGTTCCATTGGTCTGTCTGTCTGTTTTGATACCAGTACCACACTGTTTTGATGACTGTGGCTTTGTAGTATTTCTTGAAGTCTGGGAGAGTTATGCCTCCTGCTTGGTTTTTGTTTCTCAGGATTGCTTTGGCGATTCTGGGTCTTTTGTTGTTCCATATAAATGTTTGGATTGTTTGTTCTAGTTCTGTGAAAAATGTCCTGGGTAATTTGATAGGGATTGCATTGAATCTGTAGATTGCTTTGGGTAGTATGGCCATTTTTACAATATTGATTTTCCCAATCCAGGAACATGGAATATCTTTCCATTTCTTTACATCTTCTTTGATTTCTTTGATTAAAGTTTTATAGTTCTCGGCATATAGGTCCTTTACCTCCTTGGTCAGGTGTATTCCGAGGTGTTTGATTTTGTGAGGTGCAATTTTAAAAGGTATTATATCTTTGTATTCCTTTTCTAATATTTCATTGCTGGTATACAGAAATGCAACTGACTTCTGAATGTTAATCTTATATCCTGCTACGCTGCTGAATTTATGAATCAGTTCCAGTAGTTTTGGGGTTGAGTCCTTAGGGTTTTCTATGTATAGTGTCATGTCATCTGCATACAGTGACAGTTTTATCTCTTCTCTTCCTATATGGATGCCTTTTATTTCTTTTGTTTGTCTAATTGCTGTGGCTAGGACTTCCAAAACTATGTTGAAGAGCAGTGGTGAGAGTGGGCATCCCTGTCTTGTTCCAGATTTGAGTGAGAAGGCTTTCAGTTTTTCCCTATTGAGTATTATATTTGTTGTGGGTTTCTCATAAGTGGCTTTGATTATATTCAGGAATGTTCCCTCCATACCCACTTTGGCGAGGCTCTTGATCATGAATGGATGTTGGACTTTGTCAAATGCTTTTTCTGCGTCTATTGAGATGATCATATGATTTTTGACTTTTCTTTTGTTAATGTGGTGTATGATGTTGATTGATTTGTGTATGTTGAAGCATCCTTGTGAACCTGAGATGAACCCAACCTGGTCATGGTGTATAATTTTTTTGGTATGTTGTTGGATTCGGTTGGCTAAGATTTTGTTGAGAATTTTTGCATCTATATTCATCAATGATATTGGGTGATAGTTTTCTTTTTTGGTGGTATCTCTGTCTGGTTTTGGAATTGGGGTGATGGTGGCATCATAGAATGTCTTTGGGAGTATTCCTTCTTCTTCAACCTTTTGAAAGAGTTTCAGGAGGATGGGCACCAATTCCTCTTTATATGTTTGATAGGATTCACCTGTGAAGCCATCTGGTCCTGGACTTTTATTTGTAGGGAGTGTTTTTATGACCTCTTCAATTTCATTTCTAGTGATCGGTCTGTTTAGTTGGTCTGTTTCTTCTTGATTCAGTTTTGGCAGGCTGTAAGATTCTAGAAAACTGTCCATTTCTTCCAGATTGTCAAACTTGTTGCCATATAGTTGTTCATAGTATTCTCTTATGGTTTTTTGTATTTCTGCAGTGTCCGCTGTGATTTCTCCTCTTTCATTTATAATTTTGTTTATTTGGGTTCTTTCTCTCTTCTTTTTAGTGAGTCTGGCCAGGGGTTTGTCAATTTTGTTCACCTTTTCAAAGAACCAGCTCTTGGTTTTATTAATTTTCTCTATTTTTTTTAATCTCTATTTTATGGATTTCTTCTTTGATCTTTGTAATTTCCTTCCTTCTGCTGACTTTAGGTCTTTTTTGTTCTTCTTTTTCTAGTTCGTTTAGGTGGAGGGTTAAGTTGTCAATTTGGGATCTCCTTTTTTGAGAAAGGCCTGTATTGCAATAAATTTCCCTCTGAGCACTGCTTTCGCAGCATCCCATAGATTTTGAGCGGTTGTGTCTTCATTATCATTTGTTTCAAGGTATTTTTTAATTTCCTTCTTGATTTCCTCATTGACCGATTGGTTTTTTAGTAGCATGTTGTTTAGTCTCCATGTAGTAGGTTTTTTCTCTTTCCTTTTCCCATGGTTGATTTCTGATTTCATGGCATTGTGGTCAGAGAAGATACTTGAGATAATTTCTATGCTCCTAAATTTATTGAGGTTAGCTTTGTGTCCCAATATGTGGTCGATTCTTGAGAATGTAAGGATGGATTCTTAACCCACTGAGCCTCAAGGGAACTCCCACTACATTGGTCTCTAGACCTTTATCTATGTGTGATCTAAGAGCCCAGAACATTCATTCCTGTGATGAATGAAATGGTCAGAATACAAAGCATGGCTTCTGTTTATCAGAATAAGAGTCTAAAGAACAAGAATCACAGATAAGCAATTTTCTTTGCCTTTTTTTTTTTTTTCTTGAGAATGTCTCATTATTCTCAAGGTTATCTCAGGAATATATGCTCCAAGCCAAACACAAATTCCCACTGCTTATGGAGACATGCATTAGGGTGGCTGATGGGTGAAAAAGAGAACCTCATATAGAGCACTAAGTGTTCTAGTAATCCTTCTCACTATGCCAGTTTACTTAAACTTTTCTTTCACAATTCTCATTAGACTCATGCAGTAAATAAATTAAGTACCTTTCCCACTGGGAGTTTTTTAGAAACACTTAATGAAGTAAATGGAACAGTGTTAGGTCAGAGGGGAGCCATGCTACTGAATTATTTTTAGCATGTATTTCTAGTTTAGTTTTTTGTTGGTTTCTTTTGATCTGGGTGAGGGTCTTAGCCAGCCAGATGGTATAGTTCAGAGGACAGAGGACAGGATGAAAGGGAGATTTGGGTTTAGTGTCTGGTATACATCACCAAGAGAAGCCTCTTCCCAAAGATTAAAAAATTTTATTTGGAGTTCTCGTCGTGGCTCAGTGGTTAATGAATCCGGCTAGGAATGATGAGGTTGTGGGTTCTATGTCTGGGCTTGCTCAGTGGGTTAAGGATCTGGCGTTGCCGAGAGCTGCTGTGTAGTTTGCAGACGCGGCTTGGATCCTGCGTTGCTGTGGCTCTGGCCTACGTCAGCGGCTACGGCTCCGATTCAACCCCTAGCCTGGGAACCTCCATATGCTGCAGGTGCAGCCCTAGAAAAGACAAAAAAAAAAATTTATTTGATAAGAATGCCTTTCTAGATATCGAAAAAGGTTATTGGGCACAACTAAACTCATTACCTTTGAATGTTTGGGAAAATTCTATATGCTTAATTTTAACTATAGTATCCCTTTCAAGAAAAGTATTATTATGTAGTATTAAAAAATAAACATTCTTATCAATAAAAAATTTTAAAATAAAGCTTAATCTTTATAATGAAGAAAAATTTTTGAGATCCTGAAGGACCTTAAATCATCACTAGAATAAATAATTATTATGTCATCAGTGTGCATAAGTGGTTGTTAAATTTCTGATTAATAAAATTCCTTAAAAAAAATAAAGCCATGTTCTTTGAATAACTACAAGCAGTTACTAAAGAAACAAAAAATGTAGGCGTTCCCTTGTGGCTCAGAGGGTTAAGGGTTCAGCATTGTCACTGCTGTGGCTCAGGTCACTGCTGTGGTGTGGGTTTATTCCCTGGTCAGAAACTCTCGCATGCCATGAGCATGGCCAAAAAACCCCCCAAAAAAACCCATGAAGCAACAGGCTAAATGTGGCATCTGCAGTACATTGCTTTCCCAGAGGAGAAAAAAAAGAAACCAAAAATAAAGTTTAAAAAAATTTTTAAGTAAAGACAATGTAAAAATTCATCAAAGAAGAAGCATTGTGTCTAGAAATAATCTGTGTCTGGAGAGAAGTCTTCCATTTTGATTAATTTACTCTCTGAGCAAGTTAGGATTTAATGAAATATAAATACATTACAGCAATAATTTTGCAGTATTGATTTGTTCTACAGACTCATAATTTTCCAGTGGTATATTTTTAGTATGGGATTTTCTTCTGGAAGGGGGAAAAAAAACCCAAATCTGGTTTTCTTTTTGCACAGAACTCTATAATACCTCTCTATACTGTCTCATCAGGGAGTGGTATTCCTGATTTTGACTTGCAATCTATAGACAACATGGTCTAGCCTTTTTGGAATCTCCAGGTAGTCAGAAAGTACTGGAAAGGTAATGGGGAATAGAGTGAGAAAACAGCAGTATCCTAAGTTACAGGCCAAATGGATGACCTTAAGAGAAAGGTCTTGACAGCCATAAATATTTCACCTCTCAAGGCTCTGATGTTACTGTGTGAGAACAATTTAGCTAAAAAGATCATCAACAATTAGGTGACATCTCCATCACACCTATTACTGAGTTGAAATTTCACTGATGTGAGTAATAAGGGGTCTTGTTTGACATTTAACAGTTTGATTAATTTATTTCGTAAAGGAATGCTGTTTTGCACTGTGGTTTTCAATACGCCATTTCCATACACTTGAATTGTTTTCCTTTGCTTTTCTTAGGAAACCGTTTCATTTTCCTTTGCACTTAATAAATGACCTATCCATCTTGACTCTGGCGCTCATGTTTGCTGGGTCTTAGGGGGTGGGACTCGAGTTTGGAAAATTGGGGAAGTGCTGCAGATCTTCCTCCACCTTTGCACTTTAGAGGAGAAACAGTGTAGGAGTATGGAAAAGAAAAAAGAAAACACTTTATTTACTTATTTATTTATTTATTTATTGCATATATGTAGTGCTTTGTTGTTGTTCTTAGACCAAAATACAAGTCTTGTCTCTTTGGGTCATTCTAGTCATGAAGGATCATCATGGGGCCATTATGTGTCGTCACACCTGTTGTGTAGTATAACCGTTTGCACTCTTCCTCCTGTTACTGACTTTATTGGTTTATGCATACCTTCAAGATATGTTGTGTATGAATGTGATATCTGTGGTGCTGTTTTTGAAAATAACACCCATAATGTTTGCTAAAGGTCACTTCTAAAACAGCTGCTGTGAAAGTGGGAGGAATAATCCAGGGTGACAATAGAAAGCATGAACCTTCTACATATTCTTGCAAATAGAAATAGACTTGAGAAAATTTGTCAACACAATTAAATTATTTACTCTAATTGCCCCTATGCAAAGCTCAAACCCCCTACCTTAAACAATTTCCCTTTGCAAAGAGGGGTGTTTTTTGCCTTTTTTTTTTTTTTTTTAACCGAAGATGTGTGGGAAAGCTACTTCTCTCCCACTTGAACCTGTAGGACATCAAGGTAAGTGATACACGGGTATTCTTCAGTGATACACGGGTATTCTTCAGAGGACAAGTGTCCTTCGCTGTCTGATTATGATGTATGTATCTGATGGATGGAGCCTAGCTGGGTACACATGCCCCGATGAAATCAAGTGAGTGCGTGCTCATGACAAGTGTGAGCGGGAAGAATGTCTTCGAACATGTCATCCTGGAGAGACAGCGCTGAAGTACCACAGGTTGAAAACTGAAGGGGGAAGAAAAGCTGTAGCTTTAGGGGGAAAGATAGGCCAGGACACACCTCTCACGTGGTAACTTCTTTCCTTGTTATCCGTTCTCATTTTAAAACGGTGCTAGAAGAAGTAAAACAGGTGCCGCCACTTTTCTGCACTCTTTTAGAGCTAAATGTGATGAAAGTGACATGGAACTGATTTTTAACTATTAAACCTCTACGATGGATAAACTATTAATACTATCACAAAACACCATGAGATGCTTCAGCATAATAGAGTACTGGGAAAGTTGAAATTGCTGCTATTGTATGTCTCAGACTTGTTAAAGCTGTTCCAGACCCATGGTGAGATAGATTGCTTCCTTCCACTGATGGAAATTGAACTTTTTCCCCCTGTACATGTGTTTATAAATAAGCTGAGACATAAACTCTTCCTTTGAAACATAATTTTGAAGCAGAGATGTGTGTTCATAGAGCATATTATGTGTATTACTTCAGTGTTTCTTTTTTCTAAACAGCTGGTTTCCAGTTTGTAATTTTGAGTCTGTATAATTTTCATCATGATTTTCTCCTCCTCTGAACTGAGAGACCATCTAATAAATGAAAATACTTTATATTCATTTTTATTAAGTGCTTTTCCCTCTCCGCCTCAGTAAATGCATAGCACAGTGTCAAGAATAATTTACTAAAGGTAATTAAGCACAAGCCTTTAGTGAATTTCTTCTGCCACAAAGATTTAAGAAATGAAAGAGTTGAGTCAGCATGATTTGGATTAAAAAGAAAATCTTCAACATCAAGCATAGGAGATGTATATTTACTAAATACTTTTACGATGTGCCTGGCACTGTGCTTCTTAAAACTTAACATTATCTCATCCTTTCTTTTTTATAATAAGTAGTTTCTATTATAGAGTTTTTATTTAATACACAAGGAAACCAAAACATTTAAAATTACTGTGCGATCCTTCCATTCATCAACACTCTACCATTAACTGGTTGTATCATCGTGTGTGAGTTACTTAGACTTTATTTATTTAGCACTCACAATTTTATTTTATTTTTAAATTTTATTGGGGCATAGTTGATTTACTGTAGTATCAGCTTCACATTTATAGCAAAGTGAATCAGCTATACATATATATATATATATATATATATATATATATATATATATATATCCGTTCTCTTTTCCCATGTAGGTTACTGCAGAATACCGGGCAGATCTCCCCATGCTATACAGTAGGTCATCATTAATCATCCATTCTATTTATGTTATTGTATATGTGGACTTTAGGGGAAGGAAATTAAACAATGATTTAAACAATTTAAACCTTTTAAACAATGATCATGATATTGGCTTCTCATATTTCAAATGCTACATGATTTAGTAGAAAGAGCACTGGACTTGGAATCATAGAAAATGGATCCAAAGACTGATTCTATTAGGTATTATCACCTAATCTCTGTAAATTTATTTCCTCAGCATGTATCTTAGGAGTAATAGTATCAGTACAACCTGTCTACACAGGGTTGAGGACCAAATTGAAAGTGAGATAATAGAGGTAAACATGCTTTGCAGTAAATCATATGGATTTATGTTTATGAATGCTCACCCAACGGTAGCTACTGTTAAAAATGTCTTACATTTTGTCTCTTTTGTTTTGCATAACAATCTTACGTGGTAGATACTATTATTATCCCAACTTTACAGGTGAGGATACTAAAGCATTGAGAGGCTAGGCGACTTGCCTAAGATTACAAAGCTACCAAGTGGCAGAGCCACTTGATTTGCATTTGGTGATCTGTCTCTACAGGTCATACTCTGAACCAATATTTATTTAGCCTTCAATGAAGATTTTTTTTTTTAGGAATGGCTCTCCTAATTAAAATGAGTGGCTGAAGTAGTGTGGGACTGCTCCTTCTGAGGGAAGTAGAGTGTGCCCAAGAAAGAAATGGAAAGGAGAAAAGTTAGTCAGTGAATCCTCAGTTGGCCTAGGCCAGTGATCCATAGTGGGTTTGGAGGTAGGGTAGGAGGGCTTGTGGGGCTTCTCGGTTTATTAAAATTCCATGGCCATTCTCCATGTTCTGGAGAATGCCTTGATAATGCAAGCCTCAGATAGTCACCACTAAAGTGAGCCATTGGGGAGGAGTCCTATCTTCAGGTGAACTGAGGCAGCAATTATTTACAATCTACCCTCAAGGCAAAATAGACTTGTGATGCTCCCCTGTGCTCTGTGTTGTTCCATCATGACAACATCCTAAAGTCTAGGAACTTGTCCTCCAAATCCTGTTCAGGTGCAGATGAGGCCCTCATATTCTTGCCTGAAGATGGTTTCTCTCTGTCTGAAGACCTCTGGAGAGAGAAGTTATCTGCCACCCCCACCACTCCCACATCCCCACATACCGTGGTGGAATAGACATTAGATAAATGCTAAGGATAATCCCATTTAAAAAGAGGGGGAATAGGACGCACATGACAATCACTGGTCCATAGTCTTCAAATTAAGATGAAATCTAAGGTGCCGTGAAGAAAACATCTTGAGTGTGACTGACTATGAACCCTTTGTTAAGGGGATGAATCATAAGCCCTTTCAAACAGACAAAAGAACCACTAAATGTCTTAAAGATCATGCTTAAGGTGAAGATTTCTCTGATAAACATTAGGGCTTCTAAGGATCTTAGGAACGTAGTCCCACAGCAGCCATACAAGGAGCCCAACAGAGAGAAGTTTTATTGCTAAGAATGGCTTTTGTTTAATGTAATGGATTATAAGTTTATATATAGTAAGCCAACAAAGTTTTTAAAGGAATTATATTAGTTTAGACAGAAAAAGACAGGGTACAAAATGAAAGAGACCTTTGAACCCCTAACTGTTTACAAGAAGAAATCAAGATGGTAACCTACTCAGTTGCAAATAGGTCATTTCTTAGACAAAAGAAAGGATTACTCAGAGAATGGAATCAAGAGCCACGAAGAACACAGAATGGGCAACATGTGCCAAGCTGTTGACAAGTTAAAGTCTCACTTAATTTGTACTGTTGATAAGAGTACCTCTACATGGCCAATGTGGCTTAGGCTTCTTCAGCACTGTGCTGGGTTCGAGCAGGGAGAGTCCTGCAAGGGGGCCTTCAGAGAGCAAGCATTACAAGAGCAAGTATCAGGCACAGATTGCGTGACTTCTCTTACCTAGCCTCAGAAGTCACAGTATTGCTTCCACAAAACTCTATTGGTTGAAGAAGTCACAAGGCTGTCCAAATTCGAGGGAAAGGAACATAGAACTTACCTCTTGATGGTATGAGTATCAAATACTTGGGGTTCATGTTTTTAGGTCACCACAAGGATGATTAAATTCAGGAGGTAATACAGTCTGGCTCTGTGGTCTAGTAATTTCTCTCCAATCCCCAGCCCTGGCCAGTCCTCATCCAGAAATTTTTTTCTTCCAGGACCAAACTGCAAGTTTCAAGATATTATGCATTTTATTAAGGATGAAGGTATTTCTTCCCAAAGACGATATTATTATTATTGCCTTCCTTTTGCTAATAGTCTTCTCCTACTTATTTTTCTCATTCTCCTCCTGTTTCTTCCTCTCTTCTCTTCCTTCTTCTTCTTTGTCTTTCTTTTCCTCCTCTTCCTTCCTGTTCATCTTCCCTCTGTTCATCTTTCCTTCTTCCTTATCATCTTCTTCATCATCGAGTAATATGCACTGGGCATCCTTTAGTATCTGTTTTCATTTGTTGTTGTTGTTTAGCGGTTGTTAGCTCTAAAGACAACCTGAAACCTATAACATAGCTCAAGCTGTAAAATCTAAAAAGAGAATAAGAACACAATGGAGAAATAAACAATAAAAACTAGAATGAATGTTGGAGAGCATGTTCATCCTGTGAATGCACTCTATGAGTAAGGAATGCAGTTGAAGGAAATCCCATAGTTTGTTGTTTTAGCTTCTAAGGAGATAAAGTATGAGAAGCCATTTGGAGTTCCCATTTCCCCAAGGGTAGCCAGTGCATAGTATTTCTGATACAAATGAGAGAAAGAACCTGCTTACCTCATATAGATCTTCTTGTACTGTCAGTGCAAATCACTTAAAATGTGAATGGAATTGGGGGAGGTATATTGGTCAGAAGAATCTGTGAGTATAGAAGAGCACAAGTTTATGGTACCCACGTCTTGAGCTCTACATTGAGTCATTTGTCGGTCATGCATGCAAATGTAGAAATATAGTGATATCAGTACTCAGATATCATTGTGTTAGGGTTATGCTTTGCTTCCTTCATATTATTTGAGCCTGTACCAATTTATACTGTAAGGAATAAACTAGGACCCATCTAGATAGCAGGTACAAAGTCAGTACTCAGTTTAATATTTAAAAGTTTAAGCTGATAATCCACTAAGTGGATAGTGCCTTTGCAAAAAAAAGAAAAAAGGAAAGAAAAAAGAGGAAAAAATTTTAAATTTGGAAATGAATTAGGTGAGTCAGAATGGCTTATGTGAAGTTGAACGGGAATTTTAAAATAGCATTTTTCAATAGCTCAATAGCTTGTCTCACAGAAATCCAGAATAATAAATGTCAATGTGACTTAATTGCCTTGAGATTCTTCTGCCACATACTCCCGTTAATACCCATTACGTGCCCTGCTCTGACACTTCAGATGTTAATGTAATTGTTTACATTGCCTACTTCCCTTGATAAACTGGAAACTCCTTTGGGAACATTAGGTCCACCTTGTTTACTTCTGTATCCTCAGTACCTGTACTTATCTGGTAAATAAATAAACCAGACACCAGGGCTTGAGAATTCTGTCCTTCACCTAATCAGTGATACGCCACGGTACTGAAGAATTTCTTATTTGTGCAGTTAGCTAAGCGTTGATGTTCTAGGAATGCTTTGTTTATCCCTCTGTTAGCATTTATCTCAATCTGTTGGAATTATTTGTTTATTTACCTGTGCATGACAATAGACTGGGAGCTTCTGGTGGGCAAAATTCATCATTAACATACTGGGTCTAGCATGATGTTGGAATTAAGCAAATGTATATTGAATGGTTAAATGAATGAATGATTTTCTTATTCTGTTTTTCTTGTAAACAATAGACATTATGCCTCCTAAGATCTTTTCTTTTTATTTTAAGTAGTTTAAGAGCTTCTGCATGAGTGCAGGTTATCATAATAAAATAACCAATTTAGTTTGTTAAGTGTCCCTTTGTTTATTTTCATTGAATATTCATTTAAAACCTTTTATTTTTTATGAGAACAAATGATATTAAGATATTATCAAAGTGGTAGTTTTAGTAATAATAGTGGTAGTAGTACTAGAAATATTTTTAGGCATTTATAAAAATTTCAGGATAGATGTTATGAATATATACTAAATTAGAATATTGTTATTGAAACTGTCCATGTTTAGCTTCTTGATGACTAATATCCAGCTGCAACCATTATAAAAATTGTCATAACACAGATGGCCAAAAAGCGCATGAAAAGATGCTCAATATTGCTTATTGTTAGAGAAATGCAAATTAAAACCACAGTGAAATATCACTTCACACTGGTCAGAATGGCCATTATCAAAAAGTCTACAAATAATAAATGCTGGAGAGGGTGTGGAGAAAAGGAAAACATCCTGCAATGTTGGTGAGAAAGTAAGTTGGTACAACTACTTTAGAAAACAGTATGGAGATTCCTTGAGAAACTAAATATAGAACTACCATATGGCCCAGCACATCCTGTTCATGGGCATATATCCAGAGAAAACTATAATTCAAAAAGATACATGCACCTGTATGTTCATAGCAACACTATTTACAATAGTTAAGACATGGAAGCAACCTAAATGTCAATCAGTAGAGGATTGGATAAAGAAGATGCAGAAAATATACACAATGGAATATTACTCAGCCATAAAAAGCATGAAATAATGCCATCTGCAGCAACATGGATGGACCTAGAAATGATCATACTAAGTCAGTCAGACAAAGACAACTATTATATAAGATCACTAATGTGTGGAATCTGATAAAAAATGATATAAAAGAACATATTCACAAAACCAAATCAAACTTTTGGTTACCAAAGGAGAAATGTTGGGGAAGGATAAATTAGGATGTTGGGGTTAACATATATGCACTACTACATATAAAAGAGATAAGTAACAAGGGCCTACTGTGTAGCACTGGGAAACCTACTCAAAACTATTTAATAACCTATGTGGGAAAAGAATCTGAAAAAGAATAGGTTTAAGTATATATATAACTGATTCATTTTCTATACACCTGAAACTAACACAACATTGTAAGTCAGTGGAGTTCCCATCATGGCTCAGTGGTTAAAAACTCAACTAGGATCCATGAGGATGCAGGTTTGATCCCTGGCCTCACTCAGTGGGTTAAGGATTCAGCATTGCCATGAGCTGTGGTTTAGGTTGCACATGTGGCTCCGATCCCACATTGCTGTGGCTGTGGTGTAGGCCAGAAGCTACAGCTCTGATTTGACCTCTAGCCTGGGAATTTCCATATACCATGGGTGCAGCCCTAAAAAGCAAAAAACAAAAACAAGAAAACATTGTAAGTCAACTTTATTTACTCCAATAAAAATTTTTGGAAAGTGTCATAATAAAAATTTTAAAATTTCTTCCTTTTGAAAATTTCACTGTACATTTTCACAGGCAAGATTACATTCATTTCCATTTTCTGAGTGTTATATGCTTCACACCATCCTATGTCAAACAATGCTTATCATAATCTTATTAGGTGAGAATCATTGTACTTATTTTATATGCAAGAAACAGAGGCCGAGGAATTCCTGTCATGGCTCAGCGGAAACGAATCTGTCTGGGAACCATGAGGTTGCAGGTTCAATCCCTGGCCTCACTCAGTGGGTTGAGGATCCGGTGTTGCTGTGAGCTGTGGTATAGGTCACAGACACAGGTCAGATCTGGTGTTGCTGTGGTTCTAGCATAGGCCAGCAGCAACAGCTCTGATTAAACCCCTAGCCTGCGAACCTCCATATGCCATAGGTGCAGCCCTAAAATGACAAAAAGAAAGAAAGAAAGAAACAGAGGCTGATAAAGAATAATTTATTTGTTTGAGGTCAATAGCTAATAAGTAGCAGAGCTAGATTCAAACCTGGAACTGTCAGAACCCAAACCTGTTGTCTGAAGCAACATGTGTCCTCTCTAAGATTTCAAACTGGAATTTTGTCCCAATCAATTGAATATAAATATAAATAATCATAAAAGTAATAGCTACTGACCTAGAAAATGCATAATGCTAAAGACATTCACAGGTAATTTTCTGCTTTTTTCTACATATGGGTTATAAAAGCCCCCAGATCTCTTTTTTTAATAAGAGCTTTATTGAGGTACAATTCACATGCTATACAATTTATTCCTTTAAAGTGTGTAATTCACTGGTTTTTAGTATAGTCACTGAGTTTTATATCCACTACCACAACCAATTTTAGAACATTTTTATCACCCCCAAAGAAACCCTATACCCATTAGCAGGTACTCTCCATTTCCTTCCAACACCCCACCCCTAGGCAATTACCCCCAAATCTTTTTTAGTGTCCCCAAATATTTTAAGATTGTTTATACATGGAAAAAATTATAAAGCTTTAGGAAGCAGCAGTATTCTGATTTTGTGCAGCATGTTCATGAATGTTTTATTGTTCTTTTTTTTCCTTTTAAATAGACTATCTTTTAAAGTAGTTTTAGGTTTAGCAAAATATAACAAAGTATAGAGATTTCTCCTATTCCCCTGCCCCCACATATGCATAGCCTCCCCTGCTATCAACATCCTACCCTAGAGTGGTATATTTGTTATAGTCAATGAACCTACATGACATATGGTCACTCAAAGTCCATGATTTACATTGGTATTCACTCTTGGTGTCATACATTCTATGGGTTTCGACAAATGTGTGCTGACATATTTATCCACCTTCATAGTTTCATACAGACTGGTTTCATCGCCCTAAAAATCCTCTGTGTTTCACTTATTCATCCCTTATAGCTCTTTTTAAAACTAGAATTATAGAAATTCATAGTGGAAAGGGATTTAGAAATTATCTGATTAAAGTAACCACTTAGGAACAATCTAGTAGGAATTCTCATTCCCTGCAACTTATTTTTTTTCTTTTTTTTTAAACGAAGTATAGTTGATTTGCAATGTTGTTAGATTCAGGTATACAAAAACAAAGTGATTCAGATGTGTGTGTGTGTGTGTGTGTATGTGTGCATGCATATCTATTTTTTCACACAGACACATATATATTCTTTTTCAGATTATTTTCCTTTATAGGTTATATAAGATATTGAATATAGTTCCCTGTCCTCTACTATAGGTCTTTGTTGTTTGGCTAATTTATGCGTTTTCTTCTTCTTTCTTTTTTTTTTTTTTTTGTAGTTCCCATCCTCTTAGAACAACTGGTCATATCCTAATTTACAGTGGGCCAGGCAATCAATATTAGAATTTAACAAGAACATGATATTTCCTTAATTCTTATTTTATGAGTAATAGAAAATCTTTCTACAATAGAAAATTTCAAAAATGTAATGGAAAATTTTAAAAATACACAATGGTAGAGAGCATAATATGTAATATATGAACCTTCATATAGCTACCTATGCCCCAGTTAACAACACATGGCCAACTTCTTTTCATCTGTCCTCTACCCATTGCCACCTTCCCCACAATTGAACTATTCCTAGATGATTCACAGACATCATTCATTTCATCCATACCTATTTCAGTATGTATGTGAAAAGACAGACTTTCAGAAAAAAGTTAACACAATGCCATTAGCATACCTTAAAATTGCCAGTAATTCCTTAATATCAAGTATCTAATCATTGATCAAATTTCCCTCAATATATCAACTTAAAAAAAAATCCTGTTGATTTGGATTTGTTTGAATCAGGATCCAAACAACATTCACTCATTGCATTTAAATCTATGTTTTTAATCTGTAGTTTCCTCTGTTTCCCCCTCTCCCTTGCTTTTATTTGTTAAAGCTGGTCATCCTCCTTGTTTTTCACATTGGAGATTCGCTCACTGCATCCCTGCAGTATTGTCTAATATATTCCTCTCCTGTAAACCAGTAGTTAGTTTCAAAAACTTGATCTGATTCCAGTTCTTTTTTTTTTTTTGGCAAGAATATTTCATTGGTGGTATTCTGCATTTTCATTTCAACCAAGTATCTGGCTGTATGTGTTTTGTGATGTTAGTGACCATTATTTCATTAGGGGTTTGCACAGTGGTGATATTCTAATGCCTTTGTCTTTCTCCATTTATTAGCTGGGGTTCTTCCATAAAGAGAAACTTTCTCTTATCGATAACCTATAGTGCAGTTTTTATAAGAAAGCTGATTAAATTCTGATTTCTTTTTCTTTACCCATTTTTCAGAATAATATATCAGTTCCCTAGCATGCTCTAAAAGAGTCCAACCAGGTTATACTTGGTTTGGTTTTTTAGTATCAGTGTGAACTCATAGGGTTTTTTTTTAACCTGTTTTATGTGTTTCAATCCATGGCAGTTATTATTCTATGTGATACTCAAACTTGACAATGAACATAAAATTTAAAAATTGGATCAGTTAAGGATGATTCCATTGCAAATCATTTTCACCCATAGAATTTAATAACTAAAATTTTCCCTGTGTAGTTACGCATGATTTTCCAGGAGTATCTCTAATACCTACAGTGGATTGAACCTGCACAGGGCCTTTATTATGCGTATATACTTAAATGAGTGTGTGTGTATATCTCTGGGACTCAGTATGGTATCCTAAAAATGATTACATATTGATCTTTGTAAAAGGGGTCTGAGTCATCTGCTTTGGGCTAGGATTGTTTCAAAGGGGAGAGCCATTCTATAGCAGCCCTTCTGGACCTTGAATATGAGCACAGCCTCCTTCAAATAAGTTCTCTGTCTCTGACCACAGGAGGGGAGCCAGGCTAACGCTCAGTGATTTGTCAGGTTTACCTGCATTTTCATAGTATTTCTATCAAAGAAATTTGTCCTAAGTGTCAAATTGCTGATTTTTCCAGTGACTGAAAGGTTTCATGGGGACTTCTGTTGTTATTTACATGTATATGGGGAAAATTGCAATCTGTGAGTAATTTGAGAAATTTCAGCAGTTTCAGCAGTAGTGATCTAGAAATTGAATGGGTTTCAAATACAATGTTCCAGTGCAGTGCTGCATATATAATGTATGTGCAGCATATGCTGAGGTCTTTTTCAAAACATTTACATTAAACCTGTCAGATATTTATGAATAGCAAAAATTAATTTCCCCTAGTTCTGTCATCAGTTAGAGAAATGGATTTTAGCATAGAAGACTGTCAGTGTTTCCTGCATACCAGAGCAGCTCACTTCAATGTCATAGTATTACACCAGGTGGCCTTCTAAGAGTCAGCTTAATGTGATTTCAAATGATAGGGTAGAGAATGTGAGGGAAATTAAAATAGTATCATACTTATGATTTAAAAGCAAGTTAATTACAAGGGCTTGTTAATAAACAAAGAAAAATTCAGAATGTATTATCTGTTATATAGCATATCAATAACAAGTGTGATGCTTTGAGAACAAAAAAATCTACCACTATGTGACTTTGAGATGACTTAAAAATATTTAATTAAATTGTTGACAAATGTGTTAGGCTACTAATGGCATTGTAGCATTTGAAAGAATTTTTAGATATTCATTTTAGCTCTTAAGGCACTTCTAAAAGCATTGTTTAACCAAAAAGATTAGCTGCATTCTTGGCATTTTATCTACAAGATCCCTGATGATGTGTTTGATGTGAATGATTCTAACAGCACCGTACTTTGTCAATGTTCAGTCAATGCATTTTCTCCAACTGAATACTTTTAAGGTTCTTAAAGGGCCAAAGCACATGCAATATCACTATTACTAATACGAGACACATTTCACTTGATGAATGATTTAGTATTTTTGATGGTCATGGGTGTTGTTCCTCCTCAGTGCTCCTGCCTCATATATTAGAGAAAAGGAAATGGGAGGGTATCTGATGTATTTTAAGAAATCATTTCAATTCTTACTTTAAAAAATTATTCTGAAATTGTAATGTGTAAGACATACTGAAAATGACTACTCTTTGTCACTCTCTGACAATACCACAATATTTCCAGATCTAGGTTCTTTTAAAAAATTACTATTAATAATTTAATAGTGTGATGGCCTTAGAACAAGAGATGATACCTATTGGCATCTGTTTTATTTGAAATCTATGTCATGCCAGTTTAGATAAACCTATGACTATATTGAGAATATACTTGTATTTTCTCAGTTACATACAGATTCCCTTTAAGAAAGGTAAGCCATATTTTTTTAGTACATTTAAAAAGAATATAATTTCTCCATTTTTGTGGTTCATATTAGAGTGTTAACGTGCTATATCATCATTCTAAGGCACCATCTACAAAAGTTTAAGTTTATTAGAAAATAAAAAGCAGGAGGAGTTCCCATTGTAGCTCAGTGGGTTAGGAACCCAATTGGTATCCATGAGGATGCAGGTTCGATCCCTGGCCTCACTTAGTGGGTTAAGGATCCGGCATTGCTACCAGCTGTGGTGTAGGTGATGCAGCTCGGGGCCCAGCATTGCTGTGGCTGTGGTATGGGCCAGCAGCTGCAAGCTCTGATTTGACTCCTAGGCCTGGGAAATTCCACAAATGTGGCCCTTAAAAAAAAAAAAAAAGGAAAGAAAGAAAAGGCAGGAAAGGATTTTTTTTTAAGAGACTACTCAACTAAAAACAAGTGTTATGTTATAGTAATTGAGAATTAAAACTCTTGCTTCTCTTCTTTGTAGTGCTTTCCTACAATCCTATGTGTACTATGTATGTATGTACATGCATTCTCTAAATATGCCTTCTTACTGATCCAGTGTCATTTTTTAAATCAATATCTTAATCAATTAGTCACTTAAAAATGCTACTTATAGTGCATAGACTATTTGCTTTTGTAGTGTCAATATATTGAAACAATAAGATGTTTTTTTAATCAAAGTTACAATGTACAAAAATCTAAAAACTCACTTTTTTTTTCTTTTTCTTTTTTTTTTTTTTTTTGGCTGTGCTCACAGCATGCAGAAATTCCTGGGCCAGGGATCAAACCCATGCTATGGCAGTGACAAGGCCAGATCCTTAACCCACTGAGCCACCAAGGACTCCAAGAAATCATGATTATTAATATTGCCACATATAGATTATGTCAACAAATATGTGCAGACGTGAATTCAAAAGGAAGTAAACCTGATGATCTGTTGTTGTATAAAAGGAAAATTGTTAATATAGTAGGAAGTATGGGTTGGAAGGAATCCGGAAATCCAAAAGTTTGAATATTTGCTTGTGTGCTATAGCACTTGGAATACGCTTAGATTTGCACCACAAATATTTGAGTTCCTACTACATATCAGGTTCTGTATTTGGTACATGAGACAAATATGACAGTTTGTTTGCCCTCATGGAGGGCAAAAAGTATATTTGGGAAATCTAGCATGCAAATAAACAATGACAATGCACAATAGATTTAATAGGATTCGTACTTTCCAATGGGAACACAAAAGGGGGCAGATTTATTTTCCTGTGGGAACCAGAGAAAGCCTCACTATTAAGGCACCTTGGTTGCAGAGGCAGAAAAGAGAAGTGTGGAAACTGAAAAAATGTATGAGGACTTTGTAAGATCACGTTAAAGTTAACTTTTATCCTAAAAGTAGGTGCATGTCACTGAAGATTTTTTTTAGCAGAGTGACAGGTCACATTTGCGTATTAAGAAATGCAGTTTTTAAATGGTAGTGTAGGAGTGCCCTTGTGGTGCAGTGGGCTAAGGATCCATATTGTCACTGCAGCAGCTCAAGTCACTGCTGTGGTGCATGTTTGATCCCTGGCCCAGGAACTTCGCATGCCACTTGGTGCAGCCAAAAAAAACAAAAACAATTTTTTTTTTAAATGGTAGAGTAAAATGGTAGTTACCTCCATCTTTAAGGGGAAAATCCAGTAATCTCATTTTTAAAATAATGGGAATGAATACATAGGCTGATAGGAGCTTTCCTGAAAAATTTTTGCATTAAGTCTCAGGAAGTGGATGGGGTGAAACATGTTATAAGAAGCAGGTTTTCAGGAAGGTGGAGTTTAAGAGAGACGGTATCATGAGAAGCCCTGGCTCAGGGCAAGGAAAAACTCATAAAATTTATTCAATCTTATGTCCTATTAGAAATCCTAATGGCTTAATAGCCTGAACTGTGGCTCTGGCTCTCCCCAGCTTGAACCTCCTGCAAATAGCTGGACTTGGAAAAATTCGCCTTCCTCAAAGATGAGTAGTAATTTTTTTAAAAAGTTACCAGGATCAATACAGAATACAATGAAAACAAAGGAAATAAACAGCAAAACAAACAAACAAACAAACAAAAACCAAGTGGCAAATAAACACTTATCAGAGAAGTATTGGGGTAGACAAGAACAATAATCGTGATTTGAAGATATAAATAAATATATAAACAAAAAGAAGGAAGGGAGGGAAGAAGGAAGGAAAGAAGGGAGGGGAAAGAGACCAAAAAAATAGAGTAGTAGCTTCTATAAACTAAGACCAGAATTAGAGAAATAAGAAATCAGAGTGGATATAGTGATTCAGCTGGAGAAAATGAAACATGAGTTGCAAAAAGCTCAGAAAAGAGGAACAAGAAATAAAATAAAAACCATTACAAGAATGTCTGTTGTGTGATCATATACTTTATCATCCAAATTTAAACGATTTTGGGCCCCGCTAATAACAAGACAGGACCATGAACATAAATTGACCGGTCTTGGGCAAAGCAGGATCTATGATCACTCATTTTTCTGCCATCTTAGACTTTCTATGCATATTTTCTTCTCTTACGGATAACTGATTTTTCAGAGAGACTTCATATGGATGATTGATTTTGTCTGGGGTCCATCTGGCCTCTTGCGTTCTCATCTGCTTCCTTTTCTTTTTATTTTTTATTTTACACTAAGGAGACTGATATAGTCAATGTATTCTGATGGCTTTCCTTTCCTGGGGGTAGGTTGATTTTTCCTTCAAAGTTATCTTCTAACTAACCCAGCGTCTCTCATTGGGAAATGATCATTGTGTGTGATACCCACCCCAGGGAAGAGCTGTGTAGGCCGTTTTATACACACACACCTCCCCAACACGTACACAAATTATATATTTTTATATACACACAATTTAACAGTTTTTTAGCTTCAAACTTATGGAAGAATTTCATACCCTTTACTTGAACTCCTGTATCCTTTACTTGGAAATATCAATTATTTATGTTTTGCCCCATTCACTTTAACTCTCTTTCTTTGTATATGTACATATAATCTTTGTATATAATACCTCTCTCTATATATCTTATCTTTTTATATCTATATCATATATATAGTGACCTACTTATCTATTTTTGTATTTTCTTTCTTTTCTTTTCTTTTTTTGCCTTTTTTTTTTTTTGCTTTTTAGGGCCGCATCTGCAGCATATGGAAGTTTCCAGGCTAGGGGTCAGATCAGAGCTACAGCTCCCAGCCGTGCCACAGCCACAGCCACAGCAATGAGGGATCCAAGCCACGTCTGCGACCTACACACAGGTCACAGCAACACCGGATCCTTAACCCACTGAGTGAGGCCAGGGATCGAACCAGTGTCCTCATGGATCCTAATCACGTACCTTAACCACTGAGCTATGAAGGGAACTCCCATATGTATTTTCTATCTAACTTGTGAGTAAATTGCAGACATCGTATCCCTTTACTCTTAAGTACTTCACTGCAGATTTTCTCAGGACAAGATATTCTCTTATGTAACCACAGTATAGTTATCAAGATCAGGAAATTTAGCATTGATACAAAATTATTATCTAACCCATAATCCATATTTAATTTCATCAATTGTCTCAATGATTTTCTTTATAGCTATTTTTCCCACACCAATATTCAATACACAGTCATGCATTTTATATACTTGTCATGTCTGTTTAGCCTCCTTTAATCCAAAATAGTTCCTCGGCTTCACTTTGGCTCATTTGACCTTGACATTTTTGGAGAGTGAAAAATAGCCAGTTATTTGTTGAATGTCCTTCAGTTTGGGTTTGTTTTCTGTTTCTTTGAGATCATATCAGGTTATGCCTTTTGACAAGTGACGATGTTAGTGCATCATATTGGTTTGTCCCATTGCTATTGCTGTGGACTCTGATCATTCATCTAGGTTTTCTGCTGTGCAGTTACAATTTTCCTTTTGTAATTAATATGTAATTATGGAGAGGTAATTTGAGACTGTTTAAAAATACTGGTACCCATCAAACTTTCACCCACTAATTTTAGCATACATTGATAAATCATGCCTGAATAAATTAAACTATTACCATCCAAATCATTCCTTCTGCATTTGTTGGTTTACATTCTATTGTAAGGAATAGTTTTCCTCATATGTATTTATGTGTGTATGTATGTATGCATGTATGTATGTGCTTTAGTATGGTCTTACGGATTCTTGTTTTATTTAATGGATTGAAATCTTTTGCTTTTATTATTTATTCTGATGCTCAAATTGTCCCAGATTTGGTCATTGGGAACACCTTCAAGCTGGGACTTCAAGCTCCTCTGTCCTCTTGACATGGCTGTATCATTTTTTTGTATACTTTTTACTTCTGATACAACAAGGTATTTTAGGGCCACTTTATACTTTCCCTGCCCCAGTCATGGAACCAAGCAGTCCTTCAAGGAATACTGATGCTATTTTAGTAGAAAATATTATTTGGAAACCCAGATATGGGTTCCAGGTGTGCTTATTGTTCCTGTAATGTTATTTCTCTTAGGCTCTGGTGGGGACAAAACTAAAAAAAATTCATATTTATGTATACACACTCATACACTGATATCTTCATGTCATTGCAACACTGCCATGCTCATTATTGTTTTTTCCCTTTCCATATTTGTAACTCTCTCCTTTAATCACTGAAAAGCCTAGCTTTTACTATCCTCAATGTATTTATTCATTTGTTGAATCCTGGAGTATGTAGAAAATAGTTTCAGAATTGCTAAACTAAACACTGCAAAACCCACACCTATTTACTAGAGTTCACAATTTGCTTATAGTTCTTTTTGTGTTTAGACTGAGGTATGAAGGCAAAATAACTGTATTCAGAAGTTAGTCCCTCTCTTATCACCTCCCCCAGCTTCTGCCACCTTCCATGTTATTTAATTGAAATACAGTTAAAGTTCATTTGTTTTTATTTGCAGTACACTTTAAAACTTTCCCTTCATCCTTGGTGGTTTGGTGGTATTTTGTCTTTTTAATGCATAAAGTATGACCATGGATGCAAAAGGTGAAAGTTTATGAAAGAACACTCTCATTCTGTTCATTCTGCTCCCTACTCCCACCCCCACCACTCTTCTACTCCATTCCTTCTCACCTCCTCTAGGTAATTTATCTCCTTAGTCTCTTGTCTATCCTTTCTGTATCTCTTTTGCCAAAAAATAGGTATGCATATTTTCTTATTTTATCTTCCTTCTTACATGAGAGATACCCTTGTGGCACTGCACTTTGCTTTTTTCACTTCACACTATATCCTGGAAATCACTGTATCGATTCATAGAGATCATCCTCATTCTTTTTTATAGCTATGTATTACTCCATTGGGTTGATGTATCATGATTTAACCATTCTATTAGGTTTAGACATTTTGTTTCAAATATTTTTAAAAATGTGATTGGGGTATAGTTGATTTACAATGTTGTATTCGTTTCAGGTTTATGGCAAAGTGAATCCATTTTACATATATATATATCCATTTCTTTTTCAGATTCTTTTCTCATATGAATTATTACAGAATATTCAGTAGAGCTCCCTGTGCTATATAGTAGATCTTTGTTGGTTATCTATTTTATATATAGCGGTGTGTATGTGTTAATGCCAAACTCCTAATTTATCCCTCCTACCCACCTTCCCCCTTTCCTAACCATAACTTTGTTTTTCAAGTCTGTGAGTCTGTTTGTTTTGTTACATAAGTTCTCTTTGTCTCATTTTTAAGATTCTGCGTGAGTGATATCATGTAATATTTGTCTTTCTCTGACTTACTTCATTTTGCTGCAAATGGGATTATTTTGTTCTTTTTGTGACTGAGTGTGGTATACATATCTTCTTTACCTGTTTTTCTTTCAGTAGACATTTAGGGTGCTTCCATGTCTTGACAGTAAATAGTGCTGCCTTAAATGCTGTGGTGCATGTATCTTTTCAACTTATGGTTTTCTCTGTAAAACCAAGAATGGGATTGCTGGATCATACGGTAATTCTATATTTAGTTCTCTATAGTAGTTGTACCAATTTACATTCCCACCAGCAGTGTTAGAGAGTTCAATTTTCTTCACACCCTCTCTAGCATTTTTTTTGGTAGACTTTTTATAATTTGTATTTTCTTTTTATTTTATTTTATTATTTATTTATTATTATTATTTTTTTTTTTTTTTGCTTTTTATGGCTGCACCTGCAGCATATGGAAGTTCCCAGGCCAGGGGTTGAATTGGAGCTGCAGCTGCCCACCTACACTACAACCATAGCAACACTGAATCTGAGCCTCGTCTGCAATCTACACCACAGCTCACAGCAACGCTGGATCCCTGATCCACTGAGTGAGGCCAGGAATCAAACCTGCATCCTCATGGATACGAGTTGGGCTCATTACCACTGAGCCACAACAGGAACTACTGTTTGTAGACTTTCCGATGGTGGCCTTTCTGAGGTGTTACCTCATAGTAGTTTTGATTTGCATTTCTCTAATAACTAATGATGTTGAGCATCTTTTCATGTGCTTTTTTGCCATCTGTCTGTTTTCTTTGGAGAAATGCCTATTAAGATCTTCTGACCTTTTTTAAATTGGGTTGTTTGGTTTTTTGATATAGAGCTGCATGAAATGTTTGTGTATTTTGAGATTAATCCCTTATTGGTTGCTTCATTTGCAAATATTTTCTCCCATTCCATGGTTGTCTTTTCATTTTGTTATGGTTTCTTTTGCTATGCAAAAGCTTTTAAGTTTAATTAAGTCCCATTTGTTTATGTTTGTTTTTACTTTCATTACTCCAGGAGGTAGATCCAAAAAGGTACTGCTGCAATTTATGTCAAAGAATGTTCTGCCTATGTTTTCCTCAAAGAGTTTTGTAGTTTCCAGCCTTACATTTAGGTCTTTAATCCATTTTGAGTTTATTTTTGTGCATGATGTTAGAAAGTGTTCTTATTTCATTCTTTTGCATGTAGCTGTCCAATTTTTCCCAGCACCACTTATTGAAGAGCCTGTCTTTTCTCCATGGTATATTCTTGCCTCCTTTGTCATAGGTTAATTGACCATAGATGCATGGGTTTATCTCTGGGCTTTCTATCCTATTCTATTGATCTATATTTCTATGTGTGTGTGTGTGTGTGTGTGTGTGTGTGCACACGTGCAAGCGCACACACGTGCATGCATGCCAGTACCACACAGTCTTGATGACTGTAGCTTTGTAGTATAATCTGATGTCAGGGAGCCTGATTCTTAGCAGTGTTTTTATTTCTCAGTATTGCTTTGGCCATTCTAGGTCCTTTGTGTTTCCATACAAATTTTAAAATTATGTGTTCAAGTTCTGTGAAAAATGCTATTGGTAATTTGATAGGGACTGCATTGAATCTATAGATTACCTCAGGTAGTATAGTCTTTTTGACAGTATTGGTTTTCCCAACCCAAGAACATGGTATATCTTTCCATCTCTTTGTGTCATCTTTGATTTGTTTCATCAGCATCTTAAAGTTTTCAGAGTACAGGTCTTTTGCCTCTCTAGGTTTTTTTTTTTCATGCAATGTTAAATGGGATTGTTGCCTTAATTTCTCTTTCTGATCTTTTTGCTGTTAAGGTATAGGAATGCAAGATATTTCTGTGTATTAATGTTATATGCTGCAATTTACTGAATTTCATTAATGAGCTCTAGTAGTTTTCTGGTAAGCATCTTTATAGAGTTTTCTATGTATATTATCATGTCATCTGCAAAAAGTGACAGTTTTACTTCTTTTCCAACTTAGATTCCTTTTATTTATTTTTCTTCTCTTATTGCTGTGGCTGGGACTTCCAAAACTATGTTGAATAAAAGTCATGGGAGTAAACATCCTTGTCTTGTTCGTGATATTAAAGGATGCTTTCAGTTTTTTACCATCAATAATTATGTTAGCTTTGAGGTTGTCACATATGGCCTTTATTATGTTCAGGTAGGGTCCTTCTATGCCTACTTTATGAATTTTTTTAAAAGTCGTAAATGGGTATTGAATTTTGTCAAAAGCTTTTTCTGTGTTATTGAGATAATCATATGGTTTTTATCCTTTAGTTTGTTAATGTGATGTATCACACTGATTTATGGATATTAAAGAATCCTTATATCCCTGGGATAAATCCCACTTGATCACAGTGTATGATCCTTTTAATGCATTGTTGGATTAGATTTGCTAGTATCTGTTGAGGATTTTTGCATCTATGTTCATCAGTGATATTTTTTGTGTGTGTGCTATCTTCTGGTTTTGGTATCAAGGTGATGGAGGTCTCATAGAATGAGCTTGGGAGCCTTACTTCCTCTGCAATTTTTGGGAAGAGTTTTAGAAGGATAGGTGTTAACTCTTCCCTAAATGTTTCACAGAATCTCTCTGTAAAGCCATTTGGTCCTGGACTTTTGTTTGCTGGAAATTTTACTCACAGTTTCAATTTTAGTACTGGTGATTGGTCTATTCATATTTTCAATTTCTTCCTGATTCACTCTTGGAAGGCTGTACCTTTCTAAGAATTCATCCATTTCTTCTAGGTTGTTGGGTTTATTAATATACAGTTGCTTGTAGTAGTCTCTTATGATCTTTTGTATTTATCTGGTGTTTGTTCTAACTTCTTTTTCATTTCTAATTTTACTGATTTGAGCCTTCTCCCTTTCTTACTTGATGAGTCTGGCTAAAGGTTTGTCAATTTTGTTTATCTTTTCAAAGAACTAGCTTTTAGTTCCATTGATCTTTTCTGTTGTTTTCTCTGTCTCTATTTCATTTATTTCTGCTCTGATCTTTATGATTTCTTTCCCTCTACTAACTTTGAATCTTGTACGTACTTTTTTTCTATAGTTGCTTTAGGTGTAAGTTTAGGTTGTTTATTTTTCCTGAGGTACAATTGTATTACTATAAACTTTCCTCTTAGAACTGCTTTACTATATCTCATAGGTTTTGGGATTGTGTTTGTTTGTTTGTTTTGTCTTTTTAGGGCCACACCTGTGGCATATGGAGGTTCCCAGGCTAGGGGGTTGAATTGGAGCTGCAGCTGCCAGCCTACTCCATAGCCACAGCAATGCCAGATCCAAGCTGTGTCTGCAACCTACACCACAGCTCATGGCAATGTCAGATCCTTAACCCACTGAGCAAGGCCAGGAAATTGAACCTGTGTCCTCATGGATATACTAGTTGGGTTCCTTAACCGCTGAGCCACAACAGAAACTTCCGTCACATAGGTTTTGGATTGTCATGTTTTCATTGCCATTTGTCACTAGGTATTTTCTGATTTCCTCTTTGATTTCTTCAGTGATCTATTGGTTGTTTAGTTATATATTATTTACCCTCCACATTCTTGTGCTTTTTACAGTTTTTTCTTATAGTTGATTTCCAGTTTCATAGCATTGTGGTCAGAAAAGATGCTTGATATGATTCCAATTTTCTTAAATTTACCGAGGTTTGATTTTTGTGACCCAAGATGTGGTCTATCCTGGAGGATGTTCCATGTGCACTTGAGAGGAATCTGTATTCTACTGCTTTTGGATGGAATGTTTTATAAATATCAATTAAGTCTCTCTGGTCTAAGGTGTCATTTAAGGCCTGTGTTTCCTTATTGATTTTTTGTCTGGATGATCTGTCCATTGCTGTAAAAGGGGTGTTAAAGTCCCCCACTGTTATTGTGTTACTGTCGATTTCTCCTTCAATGCTGTTAGCATTTGCCTTGCATATTGAGGTTCTTCTATGTTGGGTGTTTCAAATATTTTGAACTTAACAAAAATGCTTCAATAAGTAACCTTGTGCATGTGTATTTTTGCATCATTCAGGTGTTTCTTTAGGGTGAATTCTGATAAGTAGGACTGCTGGGTATAAAGATAAATTCAGGGAGTTCCCATCGTGGCGCAGTGGTTAACGAATCCGACTAGGAACCATGAGGTTGCGGGTTCGGTCCCTGCCCTTGCTCAGTGGGTTGACGATCCGGCGTTGCCGTGAGCTGTGGTGTAGGTTGCAGACGTGGCTCGGATCCCGCGTTGCTGTGGCTCTGGCATAGGCCGGTGGCTGCAGCTCCGATTCAACCCCTAGCCTGGGAACCTCCATATGCCACGGGAGCGGCCCAAGAAATAGCAGCAACAACAACAACAAAAAGACAAAAAAAAAAGATAAATTCAAATGTAGTTTTTTTACATATTTTCAAATTCCTTTCTATAAGGGTTGGTCCAGTCTCCATTCCTACCAGCAGTATATGAGTGTGCCTGTTTCCCCTCAGACTTGCCACCAGAATGGTGAGGCCTTTTAATTGTCACCAAACTAGTAAGTGAGAAATATTATCTCAGTGTAGTTTTTATTTATTTATTTATTTATTTTAGGGCCATACCCATGGCACATAGAAGTTCCCATCCTAGGGGTCGAATTGGAGCTGCAGCTGCCAGCCTATGCCACAGCCACAGAAACACCAGATCTAAGCCATGTCTGTGACCTACACCACAGCTCACGGCAACTCCGGGTCCTTAATCCACTGAGTGGGACCAGTGATCAAACCCTCATCCTTATGGATACTAGTCAGATTTATTTCCACTGAGCCACAACAGGAACTCCTATCTCAGTGTAGTTTTAATTTGTATTTATTTTATTTTTTGTCTTTTTTTTGTCTTTTTTTTTTTTTTGGTTATTTCTTTGGGCCGCTCCCGCGGCATATGGAGGTTCCCAGGATAGGTGTCAAATCGGAGCCGTAGCCACTGGACTACGCCACAGCCACAGCAATGCAGGATCCGAGCCGCGTCTGCAACCTACACCACAACTTTCGGCAACGCCGGATCCTTCACCCACTGAGCAAGGGCAGGGATTGAACCCGCGACCTCATGGTTCCTAGTCGGATTCGTTAACCACTGCGCCACGACGGGAACTCCTGTATTTATTTTAAGTTGAACGTCTTTTTATATGTTTAAGACATGTCTATCTAAAAAAAAGAGAAATATCTATCTACTATCTGTATAATTTTAGATCTTTTTCTCTGCTTAGTTTTTAAGAATCTTTTATCTTTGATATGTGTGACAGATAAATTGATTCTGCTTATAATGTTTGGTTTTTTGCCATGCAAAAGTTTAATTTTCATTAACTTTTATGCAGTCAAATTTATAAATTTTTTTATATTACCTCTGGATTTTGAATCATAGTCTTTCCCTACACTCAGGTTATAAAGGAATTTACCCTTATTTTCTTATAATACTTAAATGGTTTAATTTCTTACATTTAAATCTCTGATTCATTTGAAAGTTATTCTTGTGTATGATGTAAAATATATTTCTAATTTTATCTTTTTTCCAAATGACTCTCTAATTATCCCAGCACTATTTACTAAAAGGTCCACCTTTATCTCTGTGGCTTGTCATGTCATTTTATATATATATATATATATACTAATTTTTATATGCACTTGGTCTATTTCTGGGCTTTTTATTCTTTTCCACTGCTCAGTCTATTTATGCGCCAGTATCACAATGTTTTAGTTAGAGAGGTTTTACCTTATGTTTTAATATCTAGTATACCTAAGTCCCCATCTCATAGCTTTTTTCCCAATGTTTTTCTGACTAATCTTGAAATTTTTTTCTATTCAAACTTTAGTAACAACTTATCTAGTTCCACAAGAATTGTTAATATTTTATTGAGATTGCATTGAATTTATAAATTAACTAGGGAAATCAGACATCTTTAGAATGTAGGATCATTCTGTCCAAGTATAAGAGATGGCCTTCCATTTGTTCAAGTTTCCTCTTGGGTTTTTTTCAGGAGTATTTTAAAGTTCTCCTTGTATAAATTTTACGCATTTCTTATAAAGTTCATTTATATTTCATCTTGTTCATTGCTATTAAAAGATTTT
This sequence comes from Phacochoerus africanus, assembly GCF_016906955.1. Classification (NCBI taxonomy): domain Eukaryota; kingdom Metazoa; phylum Chordata; class Mammalia; order Artiodactyla; family Suidae; genus Phacochoerus; species Phacochoerus africanus. Next base: position 100,423,464 of record NC_062548.1, on the reverse strand, counting down.
CTCTGTTATTATATCCTTGAATTGATTATTATATGTGCATTTAAAGGCTATTAATTTCTGTATATAATTTTATCTCCTACCTTATTGAATTTTTACAATTTAAACATACATATATATTCGTACTAAGACTCTTGCTTCAGAACAGCCTCTGAAAATAGCCACACATTTATCTCCGTGAATATAACCAGCTCAAACCTAAGTTTGTGGCATAAATTATTTTTAGATACTGTTCTGTTCATAACTTTTTCAGGTCTTTTGGAGTATACTTATCAAGTGTTAAGTGTTCATTATACAATTCTATATAAGGCCCTCAAAATCAGCTAAAAATCTGGAACAAATACTTACTGAGCTGTTGCCATACATAAACACTATGAGGCACTTGTGGGTTACAAAAAATAAGAGGAAGATGACAGTGAAGACCTCCATTCAACTGGCTACGGTAAGATTCATGTTCTCTCTCCCTCTCTCTCCCCCTCTCTCTTTTTCTCTCTCCATATACATATACTTGGCTGGCATTACGTGGAAAGGATGAGTTAGCTGCTAGACAGGTCAGAGGAGGAAGGAGAAGGGGCTCAAGGAAGAAGTAGGGCCACCTTCTGGCCTATAAGTAGGCATGATCTTCAGAGAGACCATGGTCTCAGGAGAGTGGTTATGGAATGTGTCCAGGTGGGGAAATATCCCCCTCTGCTCCTCTAGAGTTCTTCTGTGGCTGGACTCATAATAAAACTGACATAAGACAGATTAATAGGAGAAAAAAATCAACAAATTTTAATTTACAAGCATGGAGGTCTCATAGAAATGGGACCTAAGAACATGGTCAAAATAGGCATCTTTTATTCTTTTTAGACAAACAGTACATTTGTGAGGAATTGACAGGACAAGAAAATTAGGCTTTGGGGGCTTAATTAGTGAAGAACCTAAATAGAGTTTGAGCTTGGGTTAGTGAGGTAAAGAAGTAACAAGTTTTGTTTATACAGCCTTCCAGCCTGAATTCCCCATCTCTGGTGGTAAGGATGTCTTCCCACCTCCAGAGGCAAGGGACACCTTTCACATGAGAGAGAGAGAAGAGGGTCAGGGTGTCTCTTTTGCAGTGGGCCATTTCTTAAGTAATTTTAATTCAAAATGACTTTAGCAGATTTTGAGGTGGTCCACCTCAAGCCTAAGGCAAGGACCAAATAAAAGGTCAGCCCAGCATGGCTTCATCTGGAGAGCTGTGTCTGGAAGTTAAAACTAGAAACCTGGACTAATGGTCAGATGGTGGGAGACCCTGGTACCAGGTTAGAGAGCTTGGACTCCATTTCCTTTCATCCTTCAATCCTCACCCTCATTAGCTTTTAAAGGCCATGCTTCCTTTCTTAATATCACAGAGAACCTGGTTTTCATACCACACAGCTTCTTTGATGCAAATTATCTCTTTTTTGTTGGTAAATAGGGAAATGAAGTAGGAATGACACATGGAAATTGTGTTGGTTTGTGGGTGATTTTCCCATTTTTTGATTAATGTTTTTAGGCCATCAGAGGAAAGTTTTCTCCCCATTAAAGAGAAAACCTGAATGCCTTATGAAGACCTCATGAGAAAAGCTGAAAATCTACAGAAATTCCTTTCTTTAATGCAAGTAGTGGCTCATTTAGTGGCTTTATGAACCTTTATGCCTTCCACCATCACAAGCTGTGAGGGCAAAAGAGGCTGCAAAGACATTTCTTCTGTATTAAAACAATGAGTTAGTGAAAGATGTTATGCTCTGGAGTATTCCTATTTTTAATTGTTAATGATCTCTTCAGAATCAAATGCCCTTTGGGACCCATATTTAGGAGGAAGCACGAACCTCAAGATTTAAGGCTGTAAAGATTTCTAATGTGCTAAGCATATATCATCAAAGGTGAACTGTGCTAGTATTTTCATTGGGATTGTTATTATTTCCATTTGTTCTCTTGTTAAAAGTTTTGCGTGTTCTGAACCACCTACCTCATAAACTTATTATTTAGTGCGTAATATTGTAGGATGCAAAGATTTTCAAGAAAGACTGTTTTTACAAGACAGCAAATTCTCATCTTCACCAAATATTTACGTAACATAATTGATCTGAGGCCATAATCATGTATTTTATTTCTCTTACTATAATAGTCTCACTTAGGAGTATTCACAATACTGTTTTAGTCTAGAGTCTTATCTAATTGACTTTCCGTGTTGAGTGTTGTGCTTTTAAAATGAAAATCAGTGTGGATGAATAATCTGATAAAGTTAGCATTTATTTTAATTGCTATTCAGAAGGTGGTGTGTATTGGTCACACCAAGCCAAGGGACCTAGCTCGACCAAATGAGGTTGATGAAATCCCATCATGCACCAGACAAAAATCTATTAGGCTGTTGTTGGAGATAATAATTTGAAATAGATATGTTTTGGGCAAGACACTATTTTTAATTTAGTGACCTCCAAAAGAGGGGTATGAGAAAATAATTTCAATTTTGGCATTATATTAAATATATATCAGGTTTATTCCTAAAATAGCCAATGAAACTCTCTTATCTAAAATATGGTTTTATGATTACCCAGCCATTGGGGAACTTAGAAATTAACATCAGGGGTTATTTTTTCTATTGCTGGTTCAGAAATGCCTGTTTATACAAATCAAGAAGGATTTTCATCTGCCTGAGCCTTCCTTTTCTTCTTAAGCTGGCAGAGTCAATGTTAAAGGACAAAAATCCTCAATTGATTGAGTTACAAATGAATACAGTGTTAATTAAGCCAGGCCATTGTCTTTAAAGTGGAGTCAGTACATTGGAAGTCAGATTTCTCTTGCTGTTTAGTCAAACTGCCTAAGGCTGCAACTGCTTCCTTATTAGGTTACTGGCTATGGGGCGATGTCATTGTTTGCTGCTGCAGCTAGGCTTTCTGTTAAAAATCTCAGCATGAGGTTTAAACTGCTGCAACCATTATCCAGTGCTAACATGTCACTAAAGGTCTGCTAATAGAACAAGAGGAAAAATATCAATCTTTAATTTTAGAACAGCTGAGTAACCTGTAGCACCTGTTCATTTTCTCTCATCAACCCATTTAAAACAAGACTGGAGTGATCCTTTGATGGGCAGGCAATAAGATCCTAATACCATTTTTTGGGTTTTTTTTTTTTTCTCTTTCTTATCAGAGGAAAATTTAGAATTTTAGTTAGACTGAGGAAAAGAAAAAATACACTATACATAAATTTCCCTTAAAAATTAGTTAAAAGGTAGGATGAGCTGCTGTAATCCAATGATAACTAGGTTTTTATAAATTTATCTTAAAGGATAATTTACTTTTTTCAAATGCATTTTGTAGACAAATGCTAATCAATGAGGGCATACTACAGTGGTCAAAAGAGCACATTTTCTGTAGAGAGCAGAAATTCGTTCCAGCTGTAGATAACCACTTATAGTTACCTATTCAAATATAATAAACAGAATTAGAACTTAGCAGCTGCTTGCGGTCCCTAATGTAGAGCTCAAGGCTCCATCACAGTATGGAGCAAAATTAAAGAAGGCTTTGTGGCCTGAGATTTTGAAGAGGTGTAAGCCAAGCATGGCTTCTGCAAATGTCCATTAGCAATACAAGTTCCAAAACGTTTCCAGTGAAGAAACTTGTGGTTACCAAAGGGGAAATGTTAGGGAGAGGGATAAATTAGGAGTCTGGGCTTAAAATATACATGCTACTATATACATACATACATAGATACATAATAGTCAACAAGAACCTACTGTATAGCCCAGGGAACTATATTCAAAATCTTGTAATAACCTATAATGGAAAAGAATCTTAAAAATACATCTATATCTATAATATAGATGTAAAAACTGAATGACTTTTCTGTACACCTAAAACTAACACAGCATTGTAAATCAACTATAGCTAAATAAAAATGAAAACATTTCCAGTGACACTAGACCAAGTTCTACATACTTAGCAAATCAACACATAATAATAAACATATAGTTTAGTAAATCTTTACAGTCTTAGAGTAGATCCATCTTTTATTTAGCTAAATTAAAAAATAAACTACTCTTCTGAGCCAATCAGTTTTTTAGGAATTGAGAACATCAGGAAGAGTGATAACACATGTATCCTGCTCTCTGTCATGAAACTTTCACTCTTTTATTGATCCTCTCTACAAAACCTTTGTGCAAAACTAGTACATATATAGTTTTTGTTTGGTTGGGGTTTTTTTGTTTTGTTTTGTTTTTCCTTTTTCTTCTCTCTCTCTTTTTTTTTTTTTTTTTTTTGCAGATGAGGAAATTGAGATACAGGGAGGTTGTGACTTGCCTAAGGTCACAAGAAAAATGGAAGAAGGAGGATTAAAAGAATCTAGTACTCTTACTCTTAGTCTAAGGCATTTTTTAAAAAAACTACATCAAGATGAAGCCACCCAAAGGGAGAAGGAAATTATACAGGCACAGTTTTAATGGACACCTTGTGGAATAAAGTGAGAATGGAGGAACAATATAAGGGCATTTGATTCAGAAATTAATTGTAACGATGGTCATCCAGAAACTAGATATATTTGAAGAACCTTCAAAAGGAGATGTCAGTAAAATAAGAAATTGTACCTTTTATAGAGAGAATTATCTTATGTTTGTAACATTCATTGGCACCTAATCACATTCTTATAGATTTGCTTGTTGGAAATAACCTGAGACTGCTGGGAGACACACACAGACACACACACGCACACCCCCCTATACACCTTTGACCACTTTCACATCTGCCATCTGACATTTAGCCCTCAAATCTCCTTAGCCCAAAGCTGCTATTGTCCTTGTCCCAGGCATTCCAACTTTTAGCATTTTCTTCTGTGGTCACTTGTGTGCTGCCTCTGTCCTGAGGTCTACATCAGAGCAGGCTCAGCCTCATTCTGCCATGACCATTTCCATCATCACAAGTACTTGATCTGTTTCACGTTTTATGGAATCGATAAACCTCATCCCTAAAGAGTCCAGCAGGCCTTTGATTCCTGACCTGACATTTGCTAATGCTATTCCTGATGACCTGCCACTACGGATCTGCAGCACTGCACTCTGTGTTTGACAACACTCATAATATGAATCAATATTCAGCATTCAGTAAGTGAGCTGGGGAGTCATTTCACTGCTGCAAAAGGCAGCATTGCCCCTGGGCAGCTGTCAGAAATGGGTAGTTATTAATAGCCCTCTCTTTTCACTTAGCATAGTCAGTAGGGGTCAGGCATGAAATGATTTAATCAGTTTATGATATCTGTGACAGAGAGCACTTAAAATGTAATCACAAAATTTAGGTAGAAGTGTCCCTGGGCTGTTGTAATGTTTTTCTCACTTAATTTTTCCTAATGCTGATACAGTGCAGTGCACACCGAGAGCCTGACCGTGCCACCAAATGACACATCACTTGGTGTTGGTTTCCTTTCTCCTTCCGTAAACTTGCCTCTTTCATGAGATTTTTCACTTTAAAATATAGACTGTAACCCCCTAAGGGTAATTAAGGATAAGTCTCCTGGGTTAGCTTGCCTGGCTCTGCACAATGTGTCTGGTGTTGAGGGGTCTTGTGGGTAGAGAAAAGAGAACCTGATTGGGCAGAAGAGTCAAGTTCCTAAGGCTCTCTGGTCCTCAAAGAAAGGGTGAATTACTGGGAATAAGAGAATATTATGCAGGCAGAAAATCTTCCACTCCAATATCAGTAATCTTATTGGGCCTTTGGGAAGCCACTTGGAAATTAGCTCAATAGAAGGAAGGACAAAAGCTGTCTATACTGGTGGATTGGGAGGGTAGTGCCTCTGCAGGGATTGATCAAGTTGGGAATGCAAGGTTCAAGTAAGAAAAGTAGGGTAGGCGAAACCTAGAGTAAGTAAAAGGTGAACCTAAAACTTAAAAGATTGTGAATGAAATCATTACAAGTTAACACTTAACAATACTCGGAACAAGCTTGGTACTGTGGTTGGGCCTTAGAATCAGAACCACCCAGGTTTCCCATCCCATCTCTGTACCTGCATTTCCATATTGGAAGTAATATCCATTTCATAAGGTTATTATGAGAATTAAATAAGAATTGTGTAAAGCATCTGGAACAGAGGAGATGCTCAAATGGCATGACTTCTTCTTCTCTCTTTCCTTCTCCATAAAGGCCTAATTTGGCTAACTGTGAGAGATCAGGAGGATGATGTGGAACTGAAACTCAGGTGGACAGGGATCATCCCCATCGCCATCCCCGACCAGCCCTCCTGCAGCCCTGCCCCTGCCGCTGGCGGGCCTTGCCATCAGAACACAGTGGTCACTCTAACTATTCTGATGAAGAAGTGGGGAAAAGTCTTAGCGCAGGACATTTTGTACAGATTGAGGGAAATGGAAGAAAGACAAAAAGCATAGAAAATCGCAAGGTTTAGATTTATAATACAAACATTAATTAATGTTTGCCCCAGCTGGGCTTAGTTCTTTCATTCAACAGGTATTTATCTCTCACCCTACTTTCTGTGTGTTGGTTTAGTTTATGGCGACAGCCAGCTCCAGGTCCCCTCCTGCCTCATTCCTGTCTCTGTTGGCTATCATAGAATGAATGTTGGACAAATGCATGCCACTTCTAGTCCCAATCTAGCATTCTTTGTGAATTCAGAGCCTTAAAAGCTCTGCCGCTGTCCAAGACTCCTCTCTACATGCTTTGGTTTGGACGGGTTCTGTCCCTGTTTTTCTAAACTGGGAAGCCATGGTCTCACATGAAACCACAAGCCCTGATGGCAGGTGTCTCCCATAGTGGGCCCGATTCTAAAGCGCCCTCATGATCTTGGCCCGTGGTGTGCACACACCTTCTCCTAAGTATTCAGTCAATCTCTAATCAGGTCTTGCTGTGGAAGGATTTTGCAGTCATAATTTAAGTCCCAAATCAGTTGACCTTGAGATAGGGATATTCTGTATGGACTTGACCCTTTAAATCTGGGTCTGGAGGTCAGAGTCAGAAATTGGAAGCATGGGAAGGGTTTGCCGAGTTGAAGATGGAGGGAACCACTTGTCAAGGAATATGAGTGGCTTCCAGAGTTGAGAGTTGTCCCTGCGTGACCACCCAGCAAAGAATTGGAAACCTCTGTCCTACTACAGTTTCAAGGAGCTGAATTCGGCTAACAAGAATGAGCTTGGACATGGATCCTTGGAGCCTCCAGATGAGAAAATGTAGTCAGTAGCTCAGTTTCATCCTCTGATAGCCTGAGCGGAGAACCCATCCACATTGCACTGGACTTCTGACCCACAGAGCAATGAACTAATCAATACGTGCTGTTTTAAGCTGCTAAATTTGTGGCAATTTGTTATGCAGTAATAGAAAACGCATACATCTCCTCTCTTTGCCTGTTCACATTCATATCCTCCGACATCAGAAGAAAACACCATCTCCTTTTTCTGTTTTCACATCCTATGTCTGTTTCAGGGTCAGCCATTGAGTTCTTCTTTCTGTTGGAGGAAAATGTTCTCAGTTCATATGCAGAAAGAGATGATTGTGATCATCTGAAGCAGTGAATGAGGCTTTCTTAGTTTAATTCAGCTCTGTCCACTTATTTGGACTCAGTTTGGTGACTGATCACTCAGGCCCTCCCCGCCCCCCCCCCCCCCCCCCCCCCCCCCCGCCCCAGGGGAATTCTCTGCAAGAGTACTGTGATTATAGTTATATAATCCCCCAAACACTGAAGATGTACATTGAGTGGCAAATATAATTCGCCCCAAGGGAAGGGAAGAATCCTTCTCTCACAGCAGGAAGACTCAGTTTTTGCCTGTCAAGCCACCTGCTCTTGAACTACTCATGTATTTTGAAAATATTTCTTACCAGAGGATTATTATCTTTTCGTTTATTGGTTTAAGAATTCCAAAAGCCTCAAACCCTCATAGCCTATTCGTACATGATGTCCACCAACCCCACCCCATCCTGGGCTCTCAGGAGGACAGAATGGGTCTTATCGAACTTTTTTTTTTTTGTCTTTTTGTCTTTTTTTTAGGGCCTCATCCGCGGCATATGGAGGTTCCCAGGCTAGGGGTCTAATCGGAGCTGTAGCCGCCGGCCTACACCACAGCTCACAGCAATGCCAGATCCTTAACCCACTGAGCAAGGCCAGGGATTGAACCTGCAACCTCATGGTTCCTGGTCGGATTCGTTTCCGCTCCGCCATGATGGGAACTCCTTATTGAACTTCTTAAACTTGGTCCATACATTCTTGTCCTAGGCCCAGCTCTATTATGTTAAAAGTCATGGTGTTATGTAAAGAGCGTGTTTATTCCATCCTTTCTCTGTTCAGCATATAGCCCGTATTAGCTTTAGATTCTATGATTTTTAAAATATGAAAGATTCATTATGGTCAGCTTGACTTGACAGTCATGTTAAAAAGTGGGCAGGGAGTGAGGAAGAGAGCTGCCAGGAAGAGGAGAAATGCCTTGCCAAGGAGATGATGTCAACACACAAAAAAATCAGCATATTTATTTTTAACAACCATTTAAGAGTGCATTTGCATATAAAATGCATATATGAAAATTTCATATGTGGGGTTGGTAAATGTTTTGAATCAATTATGGAATGTCTATTATAACATTAACATTAAGCTAGGCTCTTGGAGAGACAATGAACAGGGAGCTTATAGGCTCCCTTCTTTCCCTTCCAGGTTTATTGAGATGTAATTGGCATACAGCACTGTATAAGTTTAAGGCATACAGCTTAATGATTAACGTACATCATGAAATTATTACCACTCTAAATTTGGTGAACATCCACCATCTCATGTAGATACAAAATAAAGGAAAAAATTTTTCTTATGATAAGAATTCTTAAAATGTACTCTCTCAACAGCTTTCATATTTAACATATAGCAGTGTTAATTATATTTACCATGTTGGACATGACATCCCTAATACTTACTTATCTTATATCGGGAAGTTTGTATCTTTTGACTGCCTTCACTCCAATCCCCCTTCCCCCTACAAATCCAATTTCTTCTGAGTTTGTTTTTGAAGTAAATCTCCTCATATCTTTTTTTTTTTTTCTACCTCTCTCGGTGAATATGGGAAGAAGTCATTATCAAATAATATCTGTTGAGCATCTATTCATTGTCTTCTGATCCAAAGAATATCTCTAAAAGCTTGCAATATTTGGATGCAATATTTGAATTCTATGGTCCCCTCTTTTCCACTTGTCTTGCAATTTGAGGTTAAAGCACTGATGTATTACCTCATACTTTGATTAAAGACGTGCATGAGGGCCACTGGAAAATATAAAGGAAATTGTGCATCTCATATATGTGTATATATATATTTTTTTCTCTGCATATCTACACAAGGACTACCAAGAATGTGCTTGTGGCACTTAAGTTTTAAACTCCTTGTCAGTGTTATGTCCATCTACCTAAATTCCTGTACATGATATATGACAGCTTGCAAGACCTGAAAGTCCATTGTTTTCAAAGCAGTTTCTTCAGTGTTTTGTTTTGTAAATTCCACCATTGCGTCTACTCCACTCAGCCACACGATTGCAGGTGTTCCAGAGTTCAGGGTAGAGCGCATGGCAGTAACCTAACCACAAGATTACATAGTACTATGTAACTGGGCAGAAACCCATTTCAGCAGGGTCTTCACTCTCTCGCTGAGATTGCTGAGACAGAGAATTGGATGCAGGGCTTCATGTCGTCCAATGGGTAGGCATGCCTTATATGTCACATTCATTGAATTCATAAATTTACTCCCCAAACTTGAGCACGAGGGCTAAAATTCCTGTTGTCCAGGAGGCTCTAAGCAGATGGCCCATGCATCATGTTGGAAGGGTTGGAGGTACTGAAGGGGATTGTGCACGTTGCCCTTTGTATTCCTCTGGTGTTACTGGCCATTACTGGCAGACCTTGAACTCCCTGGAGTCTTATGCATAAGAAAGAAGGATGTCAGATTTGCCTTCTTGAGTAGTTTTATCAGGGTCACCTGTGATGTGTATTTAACATTCAGTTGCAAGTGAAAGTTCCCACTGAAAAGATGCTGGCTCATAGCCAGTCCCTTAGTATCGAGGCCGTGCTCTCTTCAGAACATTCTGGCTGGCCTCTACACCAAAGAATGCTTTTTAAATGACAGCAGTGGAAAAGATTTGTTGAAAATTTATGTCGCTATACATGAATTTGTGTGGAAAATTAGAGATCATTATCTGCATAGCAAACTTTGGGACGTCACAGTAAGACACTGTACTAAGCTCTTTTGCATGTTACTTCATTTGTTCTTCCTAACAGCCTCGGGAATCACATGTTATTATTCCTACTTTACATAAGTGAAAACCCACACCTATCAGTGATCTACTTTCGTAAAGCTGTGGAGAACTTTCCTTAATGGTATGTTGTCATTCATCTCAGAACAAGTTTTGACTTCCTCAGGGCAAAGTGCAATGCGTTTCTAACTTGTATTGTGGGTATATGGTCACGGTGATAGAGACTGATATTTTGCCTATCGTCATTACTATTTATGAATATTTTTAACAAAATTCAGAAGAGAAATTTTTGTTAAAGCCTCATTTTACTTCTGACTTTCTATTAGCAAGCTGTGCAAACCAAGCCAAATCACTTATCTACCTAGGACTGGCCACGCTTCTCTAGAAATGGGAGATATAACTTGGTGAGCTTTACTGTTCATAGCAATTTTGCAGCTCTGGGATTTTATATATTTGGTGTATTTCCCCCCAAAATACTACAGCAGTGCTCAGAATTGGGTATGAGATTTGAAACAACTACTCCCCTTCATGTTTTCCATTTATTGAGTACTTATTTTGTTTCAGGAACCATGCTAAACAATATACATATATATCTTATTTCGTCCTCATAACTGTCCTGCTAATGTTATTCCCATTATACAAATGAGGAAACTGAGACACAGAGAAGCTAAGTAATTTGCCCAGATTCGCATAGGGTATGGTGATAGAGCTGACATTGGAAAACCTGTCTGTTTGACCACAGAGTCTACCTCTTAACCATTGGACTACTTTGCCTCCCATTCTTCAGCCTTAGGGACAGAATCAATTTATATAATTTAGGCAGGACCTTTCTCCCTGATGGTCATTAGACAAATATGTAATGATTTAAGAAGAAAGAGGTAAGTATTTTAAAGGAAGGGAATAGGAGATTTGGAAAGAAAATAAGACTTCTTTTTTAAGTCTACATTTTCCTTATCTGGTAAAAGGAATATTAGTTTGGTCTGTGTTGGTGATATTAATATTAATACTGAGTTGAAATTGTTGTTAAACCTGTCGTAAGTCTTCAGCTTTATTTGCATGTATGTGACTGTGAATGTTTTTCTATTTTTCATCATGCCTCTGGATAGTACTGAGTGTGGACTGCCTGTTGTCTTACGTCCATTTCTGTGCATATTTAGGATGACCATATAATTTATCATACTAACAGGACTTTGGGGAGTGAAAGAAGGCATTATTGATAATTGTGCTAGAATAATGACATGACCCACACCAGGCCAAATAGTTACTCTGGGCTTATGAGATTGGTTTGTGGTTCTTATTCTGGTTGACAGGTAAGATATTTAGCCTGAAAAACGAAATTCTCTTTTGGACTAATTAAAATTTAGTAACTCATGTCAAACATTCATTGGGCAATATCCACATGCCGAATTCATGAGGTAAAATCATGCTTAGCAAAAGAGTTCAAGGTCAGAATTCTCCCTCAAAGTTTCATGGCACATCAAAATCCTTTGTTGAAAATCTGTGACATCTTTAGCAAGTAGCACATGTTATTCAAGTACCTGTAATTGACCAGTACACTACTAGCGCTCTGTGGACTGTTGACTATTGACCCGGAAGGTCATGTGTAGATAGCACATGACCGTTCTTCATTTGATACTCTGTTCTCTCATACAAGTGCTGTGATTCTGGGGTAACTATCTATAAATACTCCTAAGAGAAGACAAGTTGACTTTTAACCTCTGTCATGTAGCACTCTATCCATTAAGAGGACATAGCATCCTTTTGTTCAGAATATGATACAATTTTGTTGTTGTTAGAAATGTGCTCTGAAAATGATATTTCCTCTTTGTGGCCTCCCAGGGTTGGATGGTCAGACATTCAACAGTTATATCCTTTTTCTCTCTCTTCTAATAAATGACAGCAATTATTCTCACAGCTCAGATAGAGTTTCTAACTGTAATTTTATACTAAAATAAGAATAATTTACCAAACGAAGATATTTTAATGAGTGTAAAATTTAAGACATCTGTCTTTCAAAGTAACTTTCATTTAATAGTGTATTGGTTACCTTTATTGCTTGGTTGGGTATTCTGGTACTAAGCATTAATATTACTTAATTTGCAAGAAGAATGGAGGCTCTTAAGAAACGGATACTTATTTAAGTTTGAGAAAGTTTTGCTTATCCATCATGACCTTTTTTTTTGCTAACTCATTCATTCATTGAACAAATAGCTAGTGTCTGTATACTCAACAGCAGTTACTAGGATAACCATTAGACATTCAGAGATGAATAAAATATAATTTCTGCCTTTTATAAACTGTTTCATGGAGGAGAGGGACATCACAGTAAGAAAATCCAGTAGTTAGTCAAGCATTTTGATAGAGACATGCCCTGGATATTATGGAAGCACAGAAGTCTTCCCGATAGTTAAGTAAATGGAAACTGGACCCAGAACACTGAGGTTTGAATCCTGGCTTTGCCACTGTTGGCTGTGTGGCCTTAGACAAATTGCTTGACCTTTTTGTGCTTCCTGTTCTTTATCCTAAATGAGGGTAAAAATGAGTTAATATGTATAAAGCCTTTGGAACAATGCCTGGTACATAGCAAGTACTATATTATGGTCTGTTAAATGAGATAAAACAGAACAAATGAGTAGAAATTAACCAAATGAACGGAGTTTTGGTGGTCAGGGTGGGAGTGGGGGGATAGGTAAGTTTGAGCAGAGGAAACTGCATCTGTAAAATTACTTGGCAAGAGTGGTCTTGGAATTGCCAGAAAGAGTGGAAAGGGGGCAGCAGTGAGAGAAGAAGCTGGAGAGGTAAGCATCCACTCTGTTACACAGTCTTGTATAGAAGCATGACAGTGGCTAGCATTTTCAGATTTATGTTTTTACAATATTTACATGAAAGAGATTGGGAAGGGGGTTAGCCCAGAGGCAAGGGAGATTATCAGAGGATGTTGGCATAGCTCAGATAAAAAAAAATCACTGGCACCTTAAACTAAGGATGGCAATAATGGGGATGGAGAGGAAGGGAATTGATTACAAAACTTTTATGAAAAATTTAGGGTTTGGTGACTATTTGAATGTGTAGAAAAAGGAATGGGGGAAATCAGTTGTGACCCCCAGGTCTCTGGCTTGTTTGACAGGTAATGCTGAGGCAGGGATAAGAACACGAAGATGAGAAGAAGATAAGAACACGAGTTCCCGATGTGGAGCAGTGGAAACGAAGCCGTCTAGTGGGTTAAGGATCCGGCATTGCTGTGAGCTGTGGTATAGGTCACAGACACAGCTCGGATCCCGTGTTGCTGTGGCTGTGGTGTAGGCCGGCAGCTGTAGCTCCGATTCACCCCTTAGCCTGGAACCTCCATATGTCACAGATGTGGCCCTAAAAAAAGAAAAGAAAAAGATAAGAACAAATTAGGGTAGGGGTGATTTGGGAGGGTGAGTTTCAACTTAGGTATATTTAGCATGCAGAGTTTGTGGGCAAGTTAGAAGGGCTGCTCCAATAAGCCTTTGGCTGTACAGAAGGTCTAGGGGTCAAGAGAGAGGTGCAGCTGGAGAAATGGATTTGGCAGTCGTCTTCAAATGCATGTGAGTTAAAGCCATGAGAGTTGATAAGACTACCTGAAGAAGAGGAAGAAAAAAACAGAATAATGCTTAGGATAGATTCCTGGTGATCACTAATTTGAAAGGTAGCAGAATGACATGGGAAATAGACTGAAAAATAATGCCAAGAGAAGAGGATAACGGGGAGAGGGTGTTGTCATAGAAACGAAAAGGGGAGAGACTCTTAAGAGGAAGAGAGTGGTCAACCATGTCAAATCCTGCAGAAACGTTGGGTGGAATAAGGACAGAAAAGTGTCCATTGAATTTAGCAACAAAGAGGTCATTATTGATTGTGACCAGAGAGGCTTCCTGGGGCAATAAGGAGGTGCAGCCAGATTGCAGTGGTTTGAGGAGTGACTGGGAGGAGAGGAAGTCTGTTCTTTCTGAAAAGGAAAAACAAGACGTGGGGCAACAGAAAGGGGAGAGTAGGGTTATTGCTGTCTGAGTCGTAAGTAGCATATTCATTGCAGAGTGAGGAGTTACTAAAAGACAGGGCAAGGGAGGAGGATGTAATACTATTTCAGGGAGAAGATGTACAGGCAACGTCTACCTCAGCTCACCCCCATGAATGCCACAGCAGGCAAAAATGTATCTTTTTTACTCTTGCTTATGTGGTTTGCTTGTCTCTCTTCCCTGAGAAAATGCCTCCTTTATTAATTTACCTAGGCATAGGATTCATTCATAATTAGTGATAATGTGGTTTGCAAGTATTATTTGTCACAGAAACGTACAGTGGAAATGATAACGGTAATGACTGCTTTTTTGGCATTACTTCAATTGTATTCATAGCTCTGTTGGAGGACAGCATTGAAAGGAAGCACTGGGAATGTTTTCTGTTTTGTTACTGTTTCGAGGGGGTAGGCAGTTGTGTTTAAATGCTAGTGCCTTCCCTCATTTGAGGAAATAAGACTAACATGTGAAACAAGCAGGAATCAATACTGAAATATGTTTAATAAAGGACTCAATTTTGCGGTTCTGGTGAGGTCAGGTCTTTTGTTTGTTTGGCCATCTTTTTTTAAAGAAATGGAACATCGGTGGTTGGTCTGGTGATGTTGTTCCTGATCTTGAGCTGATTTTGTGGCCTTAAGTCACTTAATTTATTTCTACCTTCCCTTCCTCCCTCTCTCCCTGTCTTCCTCCCTCCTTCTCTTCCCTCATCGGGTGTGCAAAATAGAAATAGTAACAATGTCAGTAATCTTTTTAGGAAAGGTTTGGGGGAAAGGAAGTTTTCAAATAATTAAAGGAATGGTCGGTACCCTATTTCTCAGTCATTGTCCATTTGCTTGTTACCAGAAGATGATCACTTTATGTGGAGTGATGATTTTTTTTAAGGCATTTTTATTTTTGAATTTTTCTGTTCCATATTCCTATGTTTAAAATATAAGGGATAGGAGTTCCCATTGTGGCTCAGTGGTTAATGAACCCGACTAGCACCCATGAGGATGTGGGTTCGATCCCTGGCCTTGCTCAGTGGGTTACGGATCTGGAGTTGCCGTGAGCTGTGGTATAGGTGACAGATGCAGCTTGGATCCTGCGTTGCTGTGGCTGTGGCGTAGGCCAGTGGCCACAGCTCTGATTCGACCCCTAGCCTGGGAACCTCCATATACCACGGTATAGCCCTGAAAAGACAAAAAAATAAAAAATAAAACAATAAAATATAGGGGATAGGCATTGTCTCTTATTAAATATATATTAGCGAATTAAGGGAGAATAATAATATATTAAGGGATAGGAGGAAATTTAAGAATTGCATTAGCTTTTGTTGTCTGCTTTATATCAACATAGGTTGCCCTCCACTTCCCACTGCCCCCTTAACACTGTCAGTCAATTTAAAATACCTGTTAGCAAGACCCTGACTGGCATTAAAGCAAAACTCATGTGGTAACTTTCTCCTTGAGATAATCAACTGCAGTAGTATTGTCAGGTTTCTTTAAGAACTCTTTTGCACTGTCACAGCTTCCTTGGTCCTTGCCAAGTAGCGACCTTGGGATGGGTCAGTTTACACATATGGAAGGATCTAGGGAATACTTTTGTCTTCTGTTATAGCCTCAAAGGATGTTTCCTAAGGCAAAAGTCCATCTTCAGTAGACAAGGTTTCAGAGAGATTCATTAATTAACTCTCAGTATCTACAACAGATGATTCTTCAAAGGCTTAGAACCACAAAAGCCAGGCAACCTGAGAGCTATTGGAATAGAGTACAACCTAATGATGGCATTGTTTTAATTAGGACACAATATTCGCAGAATCATGGCATGGTCATGTTGAAAGGGGCTGGACAGTCATCTATCCTAGCTTCTCCCCAGTGCAGGCACCCCTCCTGTAAACATCTTTGACAGATTTTGAGCATTTTCACAAGTAGGAAAGCCCATGGTTAAGCTGTTGCAGGCGTGAGGAAGTGTTCCCCAAATGAGCCTAAAGGTACCTCTCTATTATAATATACATCCTGCTCTCTAAAGCTCCACCCAGTTTTCATGAGAGTCTTTCATGTATGCCTTGACTTTTCTAAGTGTTTATTTCTTCAGATGAGGAATTTTTATTTTGCAAAAAAAAAACCTATTTGTTTTTAAACGTGGGCTTCATCTTTTCACCCTCTTCTCTACCAGATCTGTCATCCCTTTGAAGGATATGTCTTGCTCAGGGTCCAGTACAGCAGACTACTGCGTCTGTGCATCTGTACAGCAGACTACTGCATCTGTGCATCTGGACCCCTTATCTATTTACTGAAGCCTAATTAAGGGGTAGGTGAAAGAGTCTAGAACAGGGCCTGAAGCAGTTGGTTGAACTAGAATTATGTAATTGGTTCATGATAAAGCACTTTATGGATATTGAGAATCATCTTCTTCATGGGAACTGCTAACAAGCTGAGTCTTCTCTAATTTACACATGGTATTTGGTTTTTTATTTGTTTTAAGAAATAATTTTCTTTATATTTCTACCTGCTAAATTTCATTTTAAAATTAAATTTATTGGCTTCCAACTAATTTTTATGCCAGTCAAAATCGAAATTCAAGTTTTTATGCATCATCCAAATTATTAACTAACCTTCCTGCTTTGGACTATTGGGAAAAAAAAGAGTCCAGAAGTTTGCCTTTGAAGTCTCCTTCCAAGTTGTCAATAAAATTATTGAATAGGCTAGATCCAAACACACAATTCTGGGAGTTTCTACTAAGACAAGTTGACATCCATCAGCTAACTCGGCTGGTTGATCTTGATCTTGTCCATAAGGATCTTCCTGAGGCTTAGTTAAATTCAGGAGATACTCTGCCATTCTCCTCATGACAGCCTGATTGATCTGTCTAATAAGAAACAAAAAAAAAAGAGGATACAAAATGAGTTTGGCGTACTTTCATTTATTAATAGCTACAGTTTGGAACGGGGATGGGTATGTAGTTTATGCCCTTTGGCTATGGTGTTACCTAATCTTCTACCTCTTAAAAAGTCTGAACATAGCCTATTTACATTTCCATTCTCCTGGCACCGCCTCTGTTCTTTGGGATATCTCCAAGTTCCTCATATTGATTCTGCACATTTGCCCTCAAATTCTTTAGTACCTTGGGATGTAGTTGGTCTCAGCTTGCAAACTTGAATTCATTTGAAGTGACTTCATGCTGTTTTCTTACTATCGTACATCTTAGATGGGGCTTTGAGTCCTTCATTTTGATTCTTATTCTGCCCTTCCCAGAGAGAAAATTACATCTGAGCAAAAAAAGGAATTGATGAATAGTGTATTCTTCCTGTAACCCTTTATTATTACATCACACACCCTGGACCTTGGTTCTGTAACATTCTTCTTGCTTATCTTCCAAAAAACCTTTTGTGATCTTTATCTCTTCTTCTAAACTTTAGCATTCTTGAACTTAGCCTTTCTGACACCATGTTTTATAGTTTCCCACCCACCAACTTTCCAGCATAAGTTTGGCAAAGTGAAATTCCTCATCACTACTGCATCTTACCAAAATGTCAATTTCATATCTAGATTTAGAAATGGGTCATCTTAATTCTCCATCTGACTAGTGGTTTATAGCATAGATACTCTCATAAGACTATTAGTACTATTTTCCTGTCTCGATCTCTGTACTTTCTTAATTTGTATTAGATGTTAAGGTAGATGAGTATGTTTTTAACATATAACTTAATTATTAGTCATCTCTAAGAATTGGTATATAGATATGTACATCAGGGCTCTCCAGAAAAACAGAAGCAAATAGGAGATTGGAGAAATATGGAGATTTATTATGAGGAATTTTCTCCTATGATAGTGAAGGCTTAGAAACCCCACCATCTGTCAGCCGGACCCCAGGAAAGCTGGTGGTCTAATTCCAGTCCAAGTCTAGGCCTGAGACCCGGGGGAGCTAATGGTGTAAATCCCAGTCCAAAGGCAGAAGACCGGAGTTCCCGTCATGGCGCAGTGGTTAACGAATCCGACTAGGAACCATGGGGTTGCGGGTTCGGCCCCTGCCCTTGTTCAGTGGGTTAACGTTCCGGTGTTGCCGTGAGCTGTGGTGTAGGTTGCAGACGCGGCTCGGATCCCGCATTGCTGTGGCTCTGGCGTAGGCCAGTGGCTGCAGCTCCGATTCGACCCCTAGCCTGGGAACCTCCATATGCCGCAGGAGCGGCCCAAAGAAATAGCAAAAAGACAAAAAAAAAAAAAAACAAAGGCAGAAGACCATGTCACAGCAAAACACACATGCCGGAAGAAAACAAATCCCCCTTTCCTCCTCTTTTTGTTCTGTTCAGACCCTTGAGGGACTGGATGATACCCACCCACGCTGGGGAGGGCAATCTCCTTCACTCAGTCCACCCATTCAAATGCTAAGCTCATCCAGAAGCACGATCACCGACACTCCGAGAAATAATATTTTATCTGAGCTCCATGGTCCAGTCAAGTTGGCACATAAAATTAACCTTCACAATCAGCATTTGACCTTTTTTTCCCTGTTGTTTTCTCCTGAGATGACCTGGTGACCTCCCCCAATATAATTCTTCTAAATCATCCCTATAGGCCTTTTTTATTAATATTCCCATTTTTCCTTCAATCAGTTCAGCCATATTCTGCCCTCTTCTTGGAGGAAAATTATATCCCTCATCAGTTTTTCAATTTGCTTGCTTAAGCTATAAATATACAAAAAGCAATTTATGGGGTCTAGGGCAAGTGGCAACTAAAACATTAATGACAAAGCTTAAGATCTCAACTAAAACATTAATGACAAAGCTTAAGATCTGGTAACATTGGGCCTCCTTACTGACTTGCGACAGAGTAGAGGAAATCGGATGCTTCTAAATGTACAGGGAAGTGGAATTATCTGATGCAAGGCGAGGAGGGTATGGATTGTTTAGGGAAAGTCTGGGAAATCTCCAGACTGTAGGGAACTGAGCCTGGACGGGGCTGGAGAATATAAGTAGGAAAAAAAAACAGCCTCCATTTAAGGGAGTGATGGTTGAGGATGCTTGTGGTGAAGTAGCAGTGGTAGTACTTTACAGGTAGTGAGCTTGAACAGAATAAAAACAGAGGTAGTAGGTTTATTGGAATATTCGGCTTAGGGCTTTGTAACTTGTCAGATAGCTGCTAACTTTGAGTCAGGATTCCTCTGATGTGTTGAGCTAGTGAGAGGGGCTAACAGCTCCCCACCCCTTCCCACTCCACCCAGTGTTTTACATCAGAGTTTTAGACAGAGCAGTTCACAATAAACCAGTTCTTTTTCTCTGTTTACTCTGCTTTCTCTTCTAATCCACTTGCTTCATAGTACAGTGATATTGTTATTACAACAGTAGCACAGTTGCTAAGAACAACTATAGCTAATACTTTATGAGCTTTCACTTACATGCCAAATACAAACATTAACTCATTTAATCCTCACCATAGCCTTGTGAGATAGGTGTTATTATTATGTCCATTTCACAGATGAGGAAACTGAGGCTTAGAGAGGTTGGGAGACTTGCCCAAGGTCACACAGTTAGCAACCAGGTTTTATATCTGTTTCCAAAGCCATGTTCTTAAAATATGCCTACCTAGCTGCTTAAGCAGAGCTGTGTCCATCTGCAGTAGTGGTTTTGGGGTTGGTGGGATATGGATGAAAGTCATAGCAAAGTGTGCATTTCACAAAATACAGATATTTTATAAAAAAATTTAAAGACATCATAACACTTGATCTAAACAACAATTCTGAGCTGTAACTATTATTATTACTATTATTCAAAGAGAAAAATAAGGCTCTGATTAAACACCACAAAAATTTGCCTTTATTGAACTTTTAAAACATTTTTTGTATTATAAAAATAGTCCTATAATCCTACTCTTAACTCTTTGAGATGCGTTTTCCACAAGCATGTGTGAAAATTAATTAATTTTTTTTTTTTGCTTTTTTTGCTTTTTAGGGCTGCACTTGCAGCATATGGCGGTTCCCAGGCTAGGGGTCGAATTGGAGCTATACCTGCCGGCTTACACCACAGTCATAGCAATGCAGGATCCAAGCCATGTCTGCAACCTACATCACAGCTCACAGCAATGCCAAATCCTTAACCCACTGAGTGAGGCCAGGGATCAAACCCGCATCCTCATGGTTCCTAGTCGGATTCACTTCTGCTGCACCACAACAGGAACTCTGCAATATACTGTTTTATAATCTAATTTTTTTAAACTTCAAAATATACTGTGGCCATTTCAATGTGATTAAATATTCTTTTATAATATTATTTTAGTTGTTGTATCCCTTTTCATTTTGTGAATATGACCCTTTGTGTTCCTGTCACTGTCTCATAGGGGAAACCTAGTAAAGATAATAATTTTAAGGGAGAGTGTAGGATCAGTAGTTTCACATTATTAATATAGTTGAAGTTTGAAACACATTAGTTAATTAGAACTTTCTTCAGAATGTCAAGGTCTACATTTCTAGTATTTATCAAGCTGATATACTTTAATTTTTTGTTGGGCCTTGTGGTAGTATTACCTCTATGCCGGTATCCACCGTTATCTGTTAGTGAGTCACATGAACTAAGCCACCCACTGATTGCTATTAAGGTTGAACAAGATGGATTATCCATTGTTTCCTCACTTGGTCTGCTGGACGTCAAAGTCATGTGTGTTGTCCTGTACTTTTTCTACTAGGTTGTAGATTCTCATCTTTGTATCTCTTGTATTGCTTAACATAGCGCTAGTCAAGAGACCTATCTGAAATGGTTTTTTTTTTTTGTCTGTTTGTTTGTTTTTTGTCTTTTTGCCTTTTCTAGGGCCGCTCCATGGCATATGGAGGTTCCCAGGCTAGGGGTCGAATCAGAGCTATAGCCACCAGCCTACGCCAGAGCCACAGCAACTCGGGATCCGAGCCGAGTCTGCAACCTACACTACAGCTCATGGCAACACCAAATCTTTAACCCACTGAGCGAGGCCAAGGATCAAACGTGCAACCTCATGATTTCTAGTTGGATTTGTCAACCACTGAGCTATGACAGGAACTCCCGAAATGGTTTTTTAATTTAATATTCACTTAATAAATGGCAGAGGTGGGTAATGGTGATGCCTTCAAACGTTTTTTTAATCCATAAATTGGATCAGTACAAGAGGTAAAAATTTCAAAAAACTGTGAGTAAGTAGTCATGGTATCTTGGAAGGAACACTGAATTGGAGCACAAAGCTGTAGCTGTAAAACTTTGTCACTAACTTGCTGCGAGAATTGGGAAAAGTCTCTTGACTTTCTCTGGGTTTCCATCTTCCCTTCTTGAAAATGAAACTATAACATAAGATGATTTTTTTTTTTTAAGATCATTTCCAGAACTGACGTGTGAGGATTGTGTGATTTAATATTGCCTGAACTTGTATTTACTTTACAAAAAGAAAAAAAAGAGAAACCTCAGGAATAAACAGATTCTAAAGCAGTCCTGAAGTTCGTGCCTAGGAGTCACCTGGGGAGCTTTAAGGAAAACGAAAAACTAACACCTGGATTTCACTTGAGACTGATTTAAGTGAGATGGAGTGTGGGTTGAGTCTGGAATTGGGTGGTTCTATGTTTAGCCAAGCCTATTTTATTAAAAGGTCTCCCCATTATCTTAATCATTGATTAAGTCCTTGTCATGCCACAAGTGTTACTATTTTGACCCTAAAATTAAATAGGAAGACTGAATTTTCAAAAGTTGATGGTGCTGTCACATCTCTCTTCACACAGAGGTGGTTTGTTTGCCTGACAACAGTGTGCTGTCATACAACAACATGTGTTTATGTGTGATGCATGTCTGGTTATATATAGCCCACAAATCTGTTGGGTAAATTAGATGAAGCTAAAAAGGAATTGAGGATTACAAATTATCTCCACCGGCTGTTGAATATTGTGTGTTAATTAAACATTTGCCAAAACCAAGTATAGTATTATGATCCACTTGTAACCATTACAAGACTGGCACATCTCCATACAGCCATAGCCATTTCTGAGGCTACTGTACTACTTTAGCATGAATCATAATAAATTGGGGTCCCCCTGGACATAATGAACAGTAGTATAATTTTTGTAGTTATTCTCCTAGCATGGTGAAGCGGCAAGGCAAATTGAATTTCTAGATAAATTTTGACATATGGGTCTTATTCCTCAAGAAAAAGAGCTATTGTTACTCTGGCTTTGTTCCAGAATTCTGCAGAAATCCGCATTATAGCTCATTGTTGCATTACAAAAAGGTACTACAAGTATTTTTTTATGAAAAAGAATACATTGCTAAGTTCAATTAGCCCTTTGGGGCAGAATTTGGAATTTCCTTTCAGTCTGACTACTGGATCCTACAGAAACTATTGTTTGACTTACACAGGGGCAGTTCTAAAGGCCTATGAACCACAACGCCACTGTAGGGGCTTCTAGTTGATGATGGAAGGATCAGGCAACCCTCTTCTCTACAGAAGTGAAATGTGATGTTAACATGATTTAAAAAAAAAAAAAATCAGCCATAGGAAAGGAGGTTAAGAAGTTGTGGCAAATCAAAACAAATCTAAGCCTTTCAACCGACAATCTGAGGACTCCACTTGACGTTTATGAGTAGATGCAGTTTGAGGAGTTGTGTAAGAATTATCAGGTAAGGGTGCTTTGAATTTAAAAAACTTAAGACAAACAGAAAGCATGCATGTTAAAACTTCTCAGTTGATACTGCCTCCTATGGTTATAACAAGGATTAATGTAAATGTGTATTTCAAAGTTGGGCCCTGATCTGAAAATATTTCTCATGGAGACAGGATTCTAGGGTTAAACACCTAGTGGTAGCAAAAAGCAAAACTGAAGTGTCATTGTATAGCCGCAGTCAGAAGCTTGAGGAGGAAGGACAGCTGCCATAAGGAACCAGTATGCCAGAAGTAACTTTTTCCCATGAAAGTGACCAGTTGACCAGAAGATTCCTATGTGAGTGTGTAAAGAGTGTCACGTCTGCAGTTCTCAGTGTGGAATTATTGGGATGATTTAAGGGAGACACAGATTTTCCTGCAGCTCTTCTAGTAGTAATAGCTCAGCCTTGGGTTAGCCAAAGAAACTCTCAGATTGTCCTAATTAACATTAATTCAGCCCTTCTGTCAGGCTTATGTGACACCTGCGATGCAACCATCAGTCAGTAGCATATTAAAAAGCTCTCCACAGGACCACAGAGCTGTGGGTGACCTGTGCGTGGACAGGATGTTTGCCGAGCGGGAGCACTCATGTTTCTGCCCTAAGCACTGCACAGAGCAACAGCTATCAACTGTGATGGAAAAATTATGTTCTTTCAGGAGAATCTCGGAACACTTCCCTCTCTCTCACATAAATCCTTTCTCATAAAGTCAGAGAAAGGATATAACACACACACACCGCTCTGAGTAACATTGTCTAAACGACTGGACTGATGGAAATGGAGTCCCTTTTGGAGGAAGTTCAATTTAAGGCTCCGCTTGTTTTCTGCAAGGCAAAGATTGCTGTTAGACAGAGACAGACATGGGAGGGATGAGAATTGAAAGAAGATAAAAAGAGAGGCTTTCCTGGGTCAGGTTTCTTCTGTAGTTATGTCTGTTGTCTTGGCACAACCCTGCTAGCACAACTTTTGGCTAAATCCAAAATTTGGGAGCCAGGCCAGGCATGAACTGTTTCTTCCACAGCACAGCCATAGGAGCTGGTTTCAAAGTTGATGTTCACAGCTCTCCGTGGATCTAGATTATTTATTCAGTAAATGTTTATGGAGTGCTTACTTAGCACTGGGTAAACTGGCAGATGAGACAAAATACCATTCCTACCCTCATGCCGTAGTTTACAAGCAAGACCCAGGGAGATTGTTTACTAGTGATTGCCATAAAAATTGCTGTTAGAGTTCATCATGAGGAGATCCAGCTTTGCTAGGATGGGGCTGGGATGATCAAGAGGTACATTCCTGGGGAAGTGACAGTTTAACAAAAATCTAAGGGATGCATTGGCAAAAGGGTGGGGCAAAGTGTCCTAGACAGCTAGCAGAGAATCTGTAAAGTCCTTGAGGTAGCAAGGAGCTTGGGACTGAAGGGATTAAAAGTCTAAAAAGGCCAGCTTGGCTAGAGCAGGCAAGTAAAACAGGGGAGGAAAGAGAAAGAGCCAGACTTTGCAGAGCCTCGTGGGTCATGGCCAGGATTTTGGCCTTTATCCCGGAAGATGTTGAAGCAAAGCTGGAGGAATGACATGCATAGCCTGATTACCAGGTGCACAAAGGACCAGGGCAGGAATGGGGCATGGGTTTTGAGAGCCCCGGAGGAAGGCTGCTGCAGAAGCGGAGATCAGAGAACTGGTGGAAGAGATAGAAGATAGAGGAGTGGGAGTATTCAAGGTGTATTTATAAGGTGAAAAGGTCACGCTGTGGCTTAGATGCAGTGGTAGCGGTTGAATTGCTAGTCTTTAGGGCAGCCTCAGAATTTCACCTGACCGCTCTGGTTTTACCTCTGTTTTTGGATTGTTTAGATTAATTCTAGATGGTTAGAGCCCCAAACTAAGTATGTGTTCTGAGAGATTCTGCCTCATGAATAAAAATCACAGGAGAGTGTGATTTTTTATTCATAGAACAGTTGTACCCAGAGACAACTCAATAGGAAAACTATTAATAACCAGTGATAATATCATCTCACTGCTTCAAAATAAATGTTTTTCATTTTCAAAAGTTCTAAGTTCAGTTACTTGGAATATTTCTGCTTATATGGTAAAGGTCTATAAATCAAGATGCAAATATCAGAGGCGTCTCACACTTTATTATAGGAATGGTGATTTTCTTGGATTATTGCACTAAATTTGCATATGTAATCCAATGGACTACTATCATTTCAAATGATTCTGAGTCACTTTGATTTTTTTCCAACTTTAAAAATGAGTTTTGTTTAATAACTTTACATTCCCAAACTATACACTATTACTATTATTACTCTCCCTCAGTAGTTCTGTAAAATCCCTTCTAGCCCTGAAATCCCATCATTTTCCTGCCTCTCTTCTTATCTCTCATCTGATCTCTTCTCTCAGTTTTTCCTCTCTCTCTCTTTGAGGAGATACTGGCCAGCATGATCCATGTGGGTTAGAATATTCAAGGAGTGCAGTTACCCAGGGGAAGCCTGAGCCCTGGTTATTGCCAATCCTCTTTCCTCACTTTCCTCTGTGCATTAGCTTCAAGTGCAGTCATTACACATTTAGTCCTCAAATAAAATGCTCTTTGTTGCAAGGACAGTTTTTCCCTGGTATAAGGCAAAATGGCATATCAGTTTGATAATGTGAATTTTAGAGTCATTGGCAGATTTTATTTGTGTGTGGAGTTTTTACAGATATTGGTTACCTTTTTTTTTAAGTTGCCATTTGGCTCAAGGAGGATTTTATTTCTTAACTAGGATTATTCTTTATCGGATATTAATTTAGAAGTAGTTTTTACTCTCTAAATACCAAATTCATAGAGATGCTACATGGTTAATTTTTTTTCTTTTTAACTGGATTATCCCCATATCAGGTACTTCATCAAGCCAGGATAAATGTATTTAGGAGAAAATACCCATCTTATGAGTAATATTTCCCCCAAATACAATGAGGCCCACTTAAAGGATACCTGAAATAAAAATAATCCTGATGAGAGATCTAATGCACTCTGTCTCAGACCCACGGAGTTCCTTTAAACCTTATTCAATAAATGCCTGATTAATAAATAATCTTGTTAAACGAATAAAATCCCAGTGTGCCAAATGGAGACATACAAAGCAATCATGATCAGACTTGTTATGGGAGAATGATAGATGAATAAATCTACTGTGCAATTAATTTATGACTGAACTATGATGAAATCCCTGTGGCAATGCTAAATCTGTTAGAGGAATAGATTTATCATCTTCTTTCAAACAATTGCATTCCAGGAATTTGACAAAATACTATTATCTGAGTCTCCCCATAATGGAGATATCTATTCATTTACATGGGGGAGGCAGTTGCTTCTCTGCAGTCAGAACTAAATAACTGTTTATTGTTATTGATACTAACCACAACAGGAGCAATCTATGATGAAAACTACTAGTGCTGATTGCTGTTCTGCTTTTGTTTTTTCAGACTTGGTCAAAGTTGCCTAATTTTTAGATAGTTTTGTGTGAATAATTCTTTTTAAAAGATTAAAAGCAAACCAACAAAAATAGGCCACAGGCTATTTTGAAAACAATCTGTACTGCTATATAATGTGATTCCACCTAGCATATGAAGGCATAAATTTGGGGACCATGTTTTAAGAAGATCAGAGATTGGTAGGATATCAGAGTGTTGTTACAAATTTTAACTTCAGAAGATAGCTTACTGTATTTTAGTCCTCTTGTACTTTTAGACTGGCACTTATTGATACAAAAAATAAAAGATACAAAAATGTTTTGAGCTCAAGTTTAGATAAGCTAAAGTTCTTACGTGCTTAGATTCAGAGCACGTTGGCAAGGTTAAAAGAGATTTAGGATCAAAAATCAAAACCATGTTTAATGCAGTCTTTGTTTTGAGGGAACTAGAGCTGGGTTTTTTGTTTTCTTTTTTTTTTTTTTTTGCTTTTTAGGGCTGCACCTGCAGCATATGGAAATTCCTAGGCTGGGGGTCGAATCGAAGCTGCAGTTGCCGGCCTGCGCCACAGCTCACGACAATGTCAGATCCTTAACCCACTTAGTAAGGCCACAGCAACACCAGATGCGAGCCGCATCTGCGATCTACACCACAGCTCACAGGAATGCTGGATCCTTAACTCACTGAGTGAGGCCTGGGATTGAACCTGCGTCCTCATGGATGCTAGTCAGATTCGTTTCCCCTGAGCCACAACAGGAACTCTCTCATTGTGGTTTTGATTTGCGTATCTCTGATAATTGGTAATGTTAAGTATCTTGCTATTTGAAGAAATAGCTATTCAAATTCTTTGCCCATTTTAAAAATTAGATTATCTGGGTTTGTTTTTGCTGTCGTTGAATTGTAGGAGTTCTTTATATATTCTGAATATTAATCCTTTATCAGATATGTGATTTGCAGATATTCTTTCCCATTCTATGGATTGCCTTTTCACTCTGCTGATATGTAATTTAATGCTTGTTTTTAATTTTGATGAAGTTTAATTTATCCATGTTTTCATTCGTCGCTTAGCTTTTAGTTCTATATATGTGTATACATATATGTCTTATATATGTATGTATACATATATATTTATTTTTTTACTTAAATTTATTTTAAAAGAAAATCTTTTTTTTTTTAATTTTTATTTTTTTTGTCTTTTCTAGGGCCACTCCCGAGGCATATGGAGATTCCCAGGCTAGGGGTCGAATCAGAGTCACAGCTGCTGGCCTATGCCAGAGCCACAGCAACACGGGATCCGAGCCGCATCTGCGACCTACACCACGGCTCACAGCAATGCTGGATCCTTAACCCACTGAGCAAGGCTGGGATCGAACCCGCAACCTCATGGTTCCTACTCAGATTTATTAACCACTGAGCCACGACAAGAACTCCCTAAAAGTAAATCTTAACTCACTCCTAAAATAAAACATTAATATCATTTCCTATAAATAGAACATTTTCATAGAATTACATTATAGTATTAATACTAAAAAGGCCTACCTGTCTTGTCTACCACTTATGGTATATATCCTACGTCAGAAACACTGCTGTATAAGAAGCAGTGGAGAAGACAAAAATAAAACCTAATTTAGGCCTCAGTGAACTTTAAACCTAATAGAAGAGTTAGGTGTGTGTAAGACATTATTTTGTCCTTGTGCTCCTAAGATGAACAAAACTGCTATCAGAAAGTTTATTTTCTGGCTTAGGCATAGTAGGGCAGGGGAGGTAAGGTAATATTTCATAGGAAACGTACATTTGAGATAAACCTTAAAGGACCAGAAAGTTTTTCACGTGTGTAGATAAAGGGAAACATGAGCAAAAGCAAGGCATTAGGAAAGTAAAAGCAATGTTTATCAAATGGCCAGCCCAATTCATCCCAACTAAAATAAGGAAACAGTGGGAAATAGGCATGGAGGATCAGGAAAGCCCATGCCAGGCTTGCAATATATGCTTTTTTTTTTTTTTTTTTTTTGCCTCACCATGGCATATGGAAGTTCCCAGGCTAGGAATCAAATCAGAGTTAGCGCTGCTGGCCTACACCACAGCTCATGGGCAATGCCAGATCCTTAACCCACTGAGCGAGGGCAGGGATTGAACCCATAACTTCATGGTTCCTGGTTGGGTTCGTTAACCACTGAGCCACAAAGGGAACTCCCTATATTTTAATGTTCTTTATGCAGTCCTCCATTAAGGCTTCTAGTTTTGTGTCTTATTTAGGAAGGCTGTCTCCATCATAATATTATGAAAATATTCTCTTACAGTTTTCTATAAGTCTTCTCTAAGTTTTTTTAACATTTGGTTCTATGATTCTATCTGGAATTTAGTTTTACATGTGATAGGAGGTAAGATTCCAAATGTATTTTTTCTATGTGGTTTTTATGTATGCAGGTGAAATATATTAAATAGTGCATCCTTTATTTTACTGTTTTGAAATACAGTCTTTATCATACATTATATCCATATATGTAACTGTATCTATTTCTGGATATTCTCCTTCACAGACTTAACTGTTTCTGCTTTACTTACTAGATGTTTATAGTTAGGTTTTGATTTCTGATCAAGCAGTTCATTATTCTTAAATTTTTCTTGACTATTCTCCCAAGTGAACATTTTAATCTGTTTATTGAATAAAAAATACAAATTGTATATTAAAATGTGCTTAGGATTTGTTTTGAGACATGCAGATGTGGAAATGATTATCATAAAGTAATAAGCTTATACTCATGGATCTCTAGAAACAGGAGGCAGAACATGCTATGCAGGGCCACATGGGGAAGCACTAGGGTCAGATAGGAAGCAGAAGAGGAGAGGGGAGAACACGGCCCAGGGCCTTGATTGGGGTTTTCATGGGAAGGAATAGGTGCAGCAGGGTTGAGTAAGCTTAGTATGTGATGGGCTCTAGACTACAAAGGTGGTCCCTCGTTTTCTAATAGCTGGCCCTGGGGTGACCTAGAGCAGGGAGAATATTGACTTGCTATGTGAGAATTTGATAAAAGGGTTGGTTGGGAGTGTGAGTTCTGGATTAATTGGTTTGTATATCAGAGGCACTCTTACAAGGAGAGTCATTTGCTTTCTCATAAGAATTAGCTAGCCCTGGGAGGGGCAGTCTCTCCAGGATCTAGGCCCCAAATGCCAGTGCAACAAGCATTCCAAAAAGAGTGTATATATATTGTCAATACAAATTGTGATTTTGATTGAAGTTGTATTGACTTATAGAGTAACTTGATAATGAAGTGACATCATTGTAATATTGAATGCTTCCATCTAGGAACTTGACACATCTCTCTCTTTAGGTGTTCTTTTATGTTTTCAGTTAGCAGCACACTATTTTCTTCACATAAATCTTGCCCATTTTTGTTAGATTTATTTTATAAATATCTTTATAATTTTCGTTGCTCTTCTGTTTTGCCTGTGACTTCATATGGCATGAAACTCTTATAGAATGTTATTTCAGTATCCAATCGTTCATTTATTTTCCCAGCAAATATTTTTTGACCGCTTATAAAGTATGTGTCAGACTCTAAGTTACCCACCAGGCATCCCCCTTCCTGATGACTACTATATCCAGATCTGGGAGGTATCAGCACACCTCTGGAGAGGTTGAATGCAGAGAGGGCACAGATGGTCTCAGCGAAGATGAGAATGGATGAAATAAAAAACATAGATAGAAGAGAGGGGAGGCAAAAGCAAATGAAAACCCAGGGAATCTGAAGTAAAGAAGATAAAAGTTATGGGCTGCAGTGCTCAGTGGCCTCAATATATTTCAGTGACTTGGGAAGCAGTCACCTGCTGAAAATGAAGGGTCAGGGGCAAGTTTGAATGATGAAGAATATTTTTTTGTGAGAAAAATATAAAGCGTGTTGGATTACATGTAGGTCCAGCATGAATATGATCACTGATCAAAGTCCATGTGATTTTGTGACTAACACTAATAGCATTTAACAATCATAGGAGCAGGTGAGGAGAGTGTGGTTGGCGAAATTACGCAGGTCTGTTGTTAGGATTACTGAGAGAGAAGAGTCAAGAAGAATAGTAAGTGCACTCTTGAGGCTAGAGATTGCTGAGGATTTGCTCAGAAATAGCCTCACTTGCACAGTTTTAAAAATGCAACTCCAAAGATAATCACTGACACTTAAGTAGCCACATATCTTCAATACTCATTGTAACTAAGATAAAAATATTGCAAAGGCCCTTCATTCATTCAGTTTCTATGAAAAGAATACTTGTGTTTCATGCTGGACCTATTTTCAATGAGTTTATTTCTAAAAGGTTTACTTTCTTGGACCATTTACTAATACTGTTTCTTCAAAGGTATGTGTTATTCAAATATGTAATATCTTCTGTAAGCATTCTAGTTAAATGAGTCCCCAGAGTAGGCAAATCACTTTGATGCTGGTTGTACCAGGGAAATGCCATGAATTCCCAGATGCTTTTTTAACACAGATGAGTTATAATGACAAAAGTAATGAGACTTTTTGAATGTCTCATTTTTATTATAGCTTTATATAAATTCAGCAGATGAATAATGCTTGAAGGTAAATTAACATTGTTAAGAAGGATATACCATAATATAAAGTATGTTAACATGTATAAAAGAGACCATTTATTAATGAAATACCATTATACAATAATGAGGCTAATAATTTCATATGGAAATAATACTGTATTAATTTGATGTATTCATACTAACAGTGAACATGATATTTTAAATTTTGCTGTCACATAATTATGCTGCTATTTTATGAAATGTTATACTGTCACCTAGAAAAACCCTTCTTTGAGTGTAGATCTCTGATCTTCAGCTTTAGATGGCAGATTGTAATGTGTCACAGAGGTATTTTTAAGTGAAGAGGTGGGAAAAACTCCTGGCTGAGTCATAGAGCAGAGGATTCTTTCTTCCTTAATCTTCTACCCGGAGCAAGGCTCTCTAGGATAACCCTGGCCTTTAGCAAAGAATTGAAAACACCTTCCTCATTCTACAAGGCAAATTGGGTAATTGGGTGTGATGCTAGTTTTGGGATGTGAGTCATGGTCTGTATAATAGTTGCTAAAAATAAAGAAATAAATAGGTAAATAAATAAATAAGGCATTCAAAGAGAAAGCGAGGGTTAGAAGGACTTAGAGACCAAATAATTTTATACTAGTCAGCAGGCAGTAGCATTGCAAAGCTATGAGCAACTATTTGACACAGGCCTCTTAACTCCTTGACTCTATTAGGTATCTGTACTGTTTCAAGAAATATGGTTCCGTAAAGAAAATGAACGTGTATTAAAGCAATTGATTAAAAGTGCAAAGGTTGATGCATTGGTGCCCTGAATAAATAATGCCTCAAAGTTTACCCAGTGGCGGAAATGAAATCAAAATACAAAACTACCTCTTTGACTGAAGTTTGCTAACATTTCAGGAAGTAGGTTGAAGTGACAGTGGGTAATACAAAAAAGCAGACCTATTTCTTGCGGTGATATTTTACAGCTGTCACTGGCAGTGTGTTTTCTTAAACTGATATCAGCTACTATTTATACACTTACAATTTCTGGTCAGATTAGGGTGGAAGGTTGTGGTTCTCAGGTATATAAAATAGTATAATAATGTTCTATTCTTTTTGGAACAAATTTGTTACCTGAAATGTCAGATGAGTCATTTCGCTCGTGTCAGATATTTGAAAGTAATGGAAAGATGCCAACGTGGAGGCCCAGTAATTCATGCACTGGTGTAATGGAGCAAATGAAATGCAAAGCTCTTGTACAGGTCCAATTTCAGCACCAAACGCTTACCTGTCAGTCAGCAAAATTGTCCCTGAATAAAAATGAACCCCATCTGAGAGGCAAAGCATTTTAATATACATCATATTCTCTGACTCTATTGCGAGGTAGAAGCTGCATGGAAAGAAAGAGAATACTGCTGAAAAAGACATTTAACAGCAACCCCTGAGCATGCTGGAAATCTTGCTCGCACTGCTGCCCACAAAAGGTTTTTGGTTTGCCCTTTCTCTCCCGAGCAATTGACAAACTCTTTAGCATTGCTCCCTTCCTCCCCTGTATCTCTTATCTACATGCAGAGGTGGCTGGTTTACCCCAGACATTGAGAGATTTGGCCTCTCAGGATGTGGAGACCAAGTTGTAGACAGGTGACTTTATTGCTGTCTGGCTGCAGCTGGAGCACAGATTTATGGAAGTGACAATTAAAAATGTGTGTCACACAAATCGCGAGTCAAACATGCCCTTGTAGAAGTGATGATTATGGCCCAGAGTGACTGCCGTTCTTTTGAAAAGCCTTTCATTTTGGAATTGGTTCCCACTTCTCTGTACCAGCAAGCATCTTACCGAAATGAGGTGTCCTAGTTCTTTTGTTTTGTTTATGTTGTAAAGACCCAATTCCTTGTGGTTTTAAAAGGCAAATAGGAAAGTTAAGAATTAGTGTGCTTCAGTGACCACACACCCAGGGCTTCTCAGACCCTACCTCTATGAGTCATGATTTGTTCTACCTTTGAAGTGTCTGTTTTCCATTTCTGTGTTTGAAGACTCTAAGTGCTTATAGGAACCCAAGCAGCTATTGAAAACCAGTAATGACTAGTTCTTCTAAATGTTAATGATTGAGAATGAACTAGCAATCAGGACTCAAAAATAAAATTAAAAAAAAATAAAGTGTGCTGTAGTAGAAACGATGGTAATTAAATCGAGCCAAGGTGCCCTATACTTATGACTGCACTAATGCTTGAAAAATTATGAGTACAGAGAAAATTTACATAAATCCTCTTTAAATGATGTATGTGGAAAAATAGAAAAGAAAGAAAACCATGGTCACAGGACTGAATTTATTTTAATCCCCTGGTTCAAGTGGTCCTAGAAATAATCATACTTGTATCAATCTATATTGCATGACTTTTGTAAGATGTGAAAATAGTGTTTTTCACTAAATTGTCACTTATTATTGTTCATTTAGGGCCACTAACATAGAAAAATTTCTCAGCTACAGTGTCAAAAGAATAGGGACAATTTGATGTTTTCTTTTGATGCTGTTTGTTGATATCTAGACCACTGTAGCTTGATTGCCTAACATTAAACCTATAATAACAGTGCAATCATAGCAGTATCATCATGAATGTTGTTACAATAGAAACAACATTTACACGGCTTCAGAATGGTAATTATCAAACTTTTTGTCATGAAGCGCTTATTTGCTAGCATTGATCTGCCCCGGTCAGTTGTTAGCTCTTCTCATCTGAGGTGTATTGATTGTATAATCAGTAGATAGAGGCTGTGGGCAGATGAAATTCAGTGTTGTTGGGCAAATTATCGGCTGCTTGCCTGTTGACCTGGACCCTGCTGGTTGTACCTTAGACGCTGGTGGGATTATTACTCATTTCAGTGACCCTACTTTATGACGGAGCAGTCTGTATTATTATAAAAGATAAATGCCATCCTGCTTGCTGTGGTTGTGGTTGACTACACAAATGTCAGACTACAGCTAGTCTAAAAACTAGAAAGTACAAGCATGGTTCAGATGAGATTAAAAAAGAGACATTTTCAGACTTTACTTTTTCTGTCTTTCCTTATGAATATAATGATGAAAAGCCTGTGTGCATTTAGCTGATGATAATAATGAACCCTTCCATGTATATAGCCCTTTATCTTGGACTAACGCTTATGCTAAATCAGTTAATATTCTGCTTTTACCGATAGGAACATCAAGGTCTAGATTAAGCTAAGAAAATTGGCTAAAATCTCATGGTCAGTGAGCCACAGAGCTCGGAATTAAGTCTGTTTCCTCCGAATGTAAGTCAAGTTTGCTATGTTCTATGGCTCTGCCTTATTAACTTGGCTGTTAAATGCATGTGTACTGAAAGATCTAATGTTTTATCCAGCTAGATTAGGAGAGGGGAAAAAAAGACCTTAATGTTATTTAAACAAATTATTGCTTTGGGTGACTTTTGAGACTGAGTCAATAAATTCCTAGTATTCCAAAAGCCAAGGTCTCACATGGGACTATTTTAAAAGGCAAATCATTTTATATAAAGAGCAATGTGAACTTTATAGCTGGGGGCTGTTTAAAATCTAGAAGTTTTCAGTGGAACATCTTTCTTATGTGGGAAAATTCTCCACTCATTTCTTTGGCCATTTCTTACTTTTCTCAGCCTGGCTCCTCTGAATACTTTGGACTCTTTCCACCCTTTGTAGGTAACTACAGCATGGCATCACATCACTAATGCCTAGACCGGGCTTTTCTGTCACTACCTGGAAGCCGATTTTGATATTCACATCATCCCACACATGTATTTTTTAAAATCTGACAGTGTTCACAATGGCATATTCATCTTTTCTTCGGAGAAGAAAAAAAAAAGTGTAAAAAGGCAGTACTTTAATAACAGCGTAGTGTCATAAAAATATTAAGACTTAGGAACTGATCATTGGAACAGGAATCCAGATAAAGGGACCCTCACACATAATTTTACATCTCTAAATGCTCTCGGTTGTCTCTAGTAAGCTGTCTCATTCTTTCTGTCAGCTACTGGGCCATTGCGTTTTAAAGGTCAGTGGTTACCTGCTCATTGAATTTTAAAGTCATACGCACAGCAAGTAGTCCTGTAAGCAAGTACTGCACTACCGCATTCTTCTTGGCTCCTTAATTTTGCTGCTGTTGAATCATGATTAGGCGATGATTCTTCCCCTTTTTGAAAACTATTTTATAGTCTTAGTTTTAAAAGACTGAATGACTGATCTCTTACCGAAAATATTGTAGGAAATAATGGATGGAGTACATGAAAATTCCATGCAGAGGTGGCTTGGGGTTGAGATATTTAGCACTTTATTTCTCCAAAGAAAACAGCTGTTTGACTACTCCTTTAACAGGTATCTTACCTGTTAGGTATCTTACCTAAATTGGGCAAATAGCTAAAAAGTAATTCCCAGTTTCTGGAATTCCAAGGCTTTCAAGAGAAGCATTAATTTTTTGCTCATACTCCTTTCCTTTATCTTATGACTGCTAAAGATGCACTGACTACCACATAGTATTTAAAGGAAGAGAAGTTATTTTTTCAGACTTTCCTCCCCAAAGCTAAAATGCATGTAATACTTATACAGTTGTTATTTGTGTGCTGATTCTATTGTATTGTTTTAACATTCCTTTCACTGCTTAATACTATGCTTTGTATACATACATATATACGTTTGAGAAGAAACACCAATATAGATTGGAATGGACTGGACATTCAGTCAACAGCATTTTTTTGAGTGCCTACTGTATATGAGACACAATGGGGAGCATCAAATACAACTGTCAGTGTGCAAGACACAACCATCCCTGCTCTCAAAGGTCCTAATAGGAAAGCAGTGAGTCAGACATTAAGCAACTAATTATGTAATTAATTGTTGAATGCAGTTTTTCACTTTAAAATTGTGTGTAGCATTGACAAGTGTATATATACACTTGTAAGTGTGGTATACTAACAAGTACATATACGTATATCTAAGTATATATATGATTATAATTGTATACATATGTTATATGTGTGAATGTATATATGTGTAAGTATATATATGTGTGTGTATGTGTGTGTGTGTGTATATATATATATACACACCCACCCACATAATCATCACCTCAATCAAGATACAGGCTATTTATATCCCCCCAAAAAGGTACTTTTGTGCTCTTTCCCAGAGTACAACCCATGACTTTCCCCAGACCCCTAAATTTTGTGTTTCCTAGAGCTGTTGATAAGTATCATTATAGTTTATACAATTTGTGTCTGACTTCTTTTGCTCAGCCTGATGTTTCTGAGATTCATCCATGTTTTTGTATCAGTACTGTTTTATTTGTTATTATGGATTAATATTCTGTTATATGGCTGTACCATAGTTTACGTATTCATTTACTTGTTGGTTGACCCTTGAGGGTTTTTTCCCCAGCTTATAGTGATTATGAATACAAGTACTATAAACATTTATGTAGAAGTGTTTATGCAGATATATGTTTTCATTTCTCTGAAATGAAAATATAAGGTGGAATTGCTGGATGGATGGTGTAGGAAGTATATATTTAACTTTATGAGAAACTATCACATTATTTTTCCAAAATGGTTTTGTCTTTTGACATTGCCACCCGCAGTGCTTGAAGGTTCCCATTGCTCTACATCTTTGCCAGCACTTCCTGTTTGAGTGTGCAGTGGTATCTCAGTGCGGCCAGAAGTGGAGGTGGGGACAGTTACATTGCAATTGCCTCTTTCTTTTCCCTGCAGAAATAATCTTCTTACACTATTTTCATTCCACTGCTATTCTAGGGACTAGCAGTACAGACCTAGAACCATGGCATGTTCTGGGGAAGGTAAGGAGTTTTGACAGGTGAGAGATGGAGGAGAGACGAAGGAGAGCAAGTGACCAGATAGGGAGAGTTGTGCAGTAGAAGCAGGCAAGGGTTATATTGTGAGATTTGAGTATTATTTTGTTATATTTTTGGACCTCAAAGGCAAAATGAAGGTATTTTTAATGAGGGGTGAGGAGGGTGTCAAGATCAGGTTTATGTTTTAGATTTATGTTTCAGAAAGATGATTCTGACAAAATATGTTTGTGTGAGTATGACCAAAGTGGGGAGGGCATATTCTCAGCTCTTGCTCAACTTTAGCTTTATCCTTTCTTTCCTGTATTGCTTAGAAATTTCGCTCTTCCACTGACTTCATCCTGATCTGTGGGTTAATGACTTAGAAAGCCCCAGCCTTCCTCCCTCAGTTGTATTGTATATTTCCAACAACCTCCTGGCACATTCTCTTAAACGCTCTAACTTGATCTCAAGCCTAACATCAAAATGGAAAATACCGGAGTTCCCGTCGTGGCGCAGTGGTTAACGAATCCGACTAGGAACCATGAGGTTGCGGGTTCGGCCCCTGCCCTTGCTCAGTGGGTTAACGATCCGGCGTTGCTGTGAGCTATGGTGTAGGTTGCAGACGCGGCTTGGATCCCGCGTTGCTGTGGCTCTGGCGTAGGCCAGTGGCTACAGCTCCGATTCGACCCCTAGCCTGGGAACCTCCATATGCCACGGGAGCGGCCCAAGAAATAGCAACAACAACAACAAAAGACAAAAAGACAAGAGACAAAAAAAAAAAAAAGGAAAATACCTAAAGTCATAATTTCTGCTCATCCTCCTTCAACTCTTATTTCCATCACCCTTCTTCCAGTGCCTAAGCTAGCAATCTTGGAATTATCGTGAATTTTCTTTCTTGTCCTCTTTATCTAATTTTTCATGAAGTTTGGTATGTTTGATCTTTTGAGACTATCTCTTGGGTGTGGTTCCTGCACGTCTCACTACCACATTCTCATCACCTTAACCTGCCTTTCTGCACTCTCTCCTCCCTTGGTTTTTCTTTTTCACCAACCACTACCTTCAATTTTTTCCACTCCTGACAGATAAATCTGACATCTCATTTTCTTCCTGTCACTCTTTTGAAAGGAAAAGAATCTACCTCTTACTGGGGAACGCTCCAATCAGCACTTTCATACGTGATTTTATTTAATTCTGGGAAGTAAGTCTCATTAACCCCATTTTATATAACAAAAACGAAGGCTCTCAACAGTAGAACTGGAATTTGTGCCTAGTTCTATCTGATTCCAAAGCCCATAGCCTTCCCTCTGCTCTCCTTTGCAACAAAACTACAGTGGGTCCCTTTAGCCAACAGTTTTAAATCCCAACATTTCTGGGAGCCCTACACAATCTTTTCCCCTCCTTCAAATCATACCCTCCCACCCTCACCCTACCCCTCAATCTAAACTCTTATATTTTCCAGCCTTCTAAAATAAGTCCTGTCGTATCCGCTCAGATCTGCTGTCTCAAAGACTGAAACGCTACATGCTGTTTTGCCCCTGTGTCTTTTCATATAATATGTGAAATGGTTTTAAAGTAACATTTCTCCTCTTGAATTGTCTCATGTTTGCCCAGACATTTCACCATCTCTGATTCTCACATTGTCCCAAACTAAAGTTTGTTCAAACAATTTTAAAGGCCCCACCAGTCTTTATACCAAAGGGTACATAGGGTAAATATAGAACATAAGGAAACCCATTTCTGAAAAACGAAATTTACCCTTGGTTTTCAGTTTGGGAAATTAATAGGGAAAAAATGTATTAGTTATAAGATTAAGAAAATCTTATTTTATAGTAAAATTCAGAAAAATATAGACCATTGTTCAAATTATTTTTTTTCTTTTTTTAAGATTTTTGTTTTTTCCATTATTGTGGATTTACAATGTTCTGTCAATTTCTGCTGAATAGCAAAGTGACCCAGTCATACAGATACATTCTTTTTCTCACATTATCCTCCATCATGTTCCATCACAAGTGACTAGATATGGTTCCCTGTGCTATACAGCATGATAACATTGCTTATCCACTTCATTTTCAAAATCTTGTCTGTCAAGTTTCTGTCTTCCTGAATGTAGGTGTTGGGGGCCTGAGTATGATGGGAATCAGCTACATCATAAAGTATCAGCCAGAGTAGAACATTCCAAAGAGAAATAAGGAAAAGGAAAATAAACTTTTTTTCCTTCAACTAATCAACATTGGCCGCAACAGACCAGTAGAAAAAGGGAAGTTTGTGGAGAAAAGATATTGGATCTATATATGACAGCTTTTAATACTTTTCTCATACCTTGTTCTTATTGTTGAGTAAACTCACCGCCAGAAGTCCTAGAGATTCCTCTATTTTTTTTTTAAATTAAGATTTTCAGACCTCTGACCACCAATTCTTCAGACTACGCAGACAGCACTGTTTAATGAGAAATTGAGATGTGCATATGAGAAAGGAAGACGTTTGGGTTAAGTGAGAGCGAAGGCAAATGAGAATACGAAATTAAAGAGAGGATAGCTGAGATTGACCATCCCCAAGGAAATATCTTTGCATAGGGAAATTTCTAGAGAGCCTCCCAAGAGTTGGGCAGAAATCTCTAGTACACTTATGTTTATGTAACCCCAGGTAGAACCCTTAGGGATGACCAGACAAGAATAATACTTTACAGAGAGAGGCACAGTGACGGCAGAAACCCTTGCAATGAGCAGATTCTCTCTCCATGAAGACTGGAACTATTACTAATTCATCTATCTCTCTTGGTACCTAGGACCTTGCTTGGCACACAGTAGTCACTCTGAGTGGCAGACTAGTATGGTGAAGAAGAGTTTAGGCTCTCCAGTAAGTCAGACAAGAATTTAAATCTCTGCTCTGCTAATTAGTCAGCTTGTTACCTGTTATTTAATCACCTTAAGCCTCAATTTCCTTATCTGTAAAATGGAGATAATGATACTGCCTTACCTTATAGGGTTGCTGTGAAGATTAAAAGATCTGATGGTGATAAAGGATTTAGCAACATGCTTGGCACATAAACTCTCAATGAAAAAATAGCTATTTTCATTTGTATTGTTAGTTAACAAAATGTTTCATTAAGCTGACCTCAGATAATTGCTTGCAGTATCCTCAGTGATGTTTGTGATGTTTATTGGAATAGTTTATAAAATACAACCTCATCAGATGAGATTATGGATTCAATGCTGTTCCTTAACCTATTGCCCATAGGCGAAAATGAAAGTAGTGGTGTCTTTTAATATGAAGGGTATGGAATTGTGCCAGAGGACCTGTGATACTACCTTGTAGCACAATATAGGAATAATAGCCTACATTGAAATCAGTTTTATCCCCAAATGAAAGTCAGTCATAAAGACAAGTCCTACCTATAGAAACACTGTTTTACTGATAATTTATGGGTAATATTAAATGATCTCTAAATTGTTGAAAAGAATGCTGAACTAAAATGTGAGACCCTAAATTAAAATTAGTCTGATACTGTGCATTGCGGGATACTCACAGAATGCAGCAATCATTTTTAGAATTAAAGTTCAAGTCAACAAATATTTATGTCAGTTATACATAAAGCATAGTATTCAATTCTATAAGACAGTAGAAGGTAAGCAAGATTGAGTTTTTGGAGGTCCTGTGGTCTAAAGTAGGAAATTGGGTTTCTACATGAAATGATTTAAAAAAAAAAAGTCAAAAACAGTAAAAAGCATTATGGAATGCTATATTCATCTTAACTGTTAACAAGTAATAAACACCAAGTCTTGTTCCTAAAAAAAAAAAAAAAAAAGGCAGTAAAAAGGCTTGTTGATTAAATCAAAGCAGCTTTAGTGTCCAGCTTTTTAAAAGGGGAGCACATTATACCTCCTATAAGCCAGACAGGTTAATTTTGGTACCTTTATAGATTCTGTGCTAGATGAAATCATTGAGCAATCAATTAGTCACCACATAGGAGAGCATGAAGCACTGAGTAGTCACTCTCTTGGCTTTGCAAAGAGCAAATTGTGCCAGATCAATTTAATTTCCTTCTTCGGGAGATTGACAGTTTATATAGACGTTTAGGAAGCAGGATATGTAATTTATCTGAACTTCAGAAGGGATTTTGATTCAGTCACATGACATTTTAGCACTAACTCAAAGGATGTGGTCCAGTCCAGTCTATATTCCCATGGGGAGGGGCCCACTTCATTGACAAATCACAGTTGAACATGGTTACCAAGGGCTAAATTTCAACAATAAACCTTGTTCTCAGGAAAGCCCTGATACAAGTACTTTGGAAGTTTGTTGTAGTTTAAATGAAATGATCTTAAGCCATAAAAATGAACCATTATATACCCTACAGAGGGCAACAGGACCAAGTTCAAAATAACATACTGTATTGGTCATAAGTGGTACCAAAGGTGGATGCAAAATAGGAGCACCTTGGCCATAAATACAACAGAGAAGGACTTGAGAGTCAGTACTGGAACCCAGTCTATGCACTGCTGAGCAATTCTGTGTTGTTCTTTATAAGCAACACATAATTTTAGAGTGTGTAAAAGGAATATGAATTGCAAGCATGAGGAGCTCAGAGTCATTACTCTGTAATAGTCAGTTTTAATCACAACTCTCAGACTATTCTAGTTTTACACTGCAGGGAAGCTAGAAGGTCCAGAGAAAATCATTCTAAATATATAAGATGATGAATAGATGTTTCTTTAAAGTTCAGATTAGAGAAGAAAGACCACGCTTCAAATTGTATAGAGGTATTATTTCATTTCATTGTCATTTGTTGAGTAGCAGCTATATGTCAGATTGTCACAAAATAAGTTTATGGAGCAATTGTTTGGTTTTAATTTTCACATATGAGTTTAAATGTAGCAGAAGTTTGGCTAGGTAAAAGAAGAACTCTTTTACTTTTGAGATCATTGAATACTTAAACATGTAATTAAAGAATCTCTGAAATATTTTTTTCTTGGAAGCTGTTTGAAAAAAGAATAGACAGCCTTCACCCTAGGGTGGCATAGAAGGCTTTGGTTTAGTCTAGTGGTTCCAAAATCTGACAGTGTCAGGATTGCTTGGATAGAATTTTTTAAGAAACAGCTTTTTGAAGTATAATTGACCTACCAAAAATTGTGCATATTTCAATTGTATAATTTGAAGTCTTTACTTACATGTTTACATATGAGACTATCACTACACTCAACATAACATATTCATCATGTTATCTTTTTCATGCCCCTTTATGGTTCTTCCTCCCACCACTCCTTCGGCAACCATTATCTGCTTTCTGTCACTAGAAATTAATTGGCATTTTATAGAACTTTATGTTTGTACTTTTTTTTTCACCTGGCTCCTTTCACTCAGCATATTTATTTTGAATTTTGTCCATGTTGTAATGTGTTTGAATAGGTCATTCCATTTTTATTGCTGAGTACTGTTCCCCTGTGTACACACACACACACACACACACAGCTTGTTTATCCATATATCCACTGATGGGCATTTGGGTTCTTTCCACGTTTTGGTTATTATAAATAAAGCTGTTAGGAACATTTATCTATAAGCTTTGGATAAGACATACGCTCTCATTTCTCTAGGGCAGATACTTAAGAGTAGAATTGTTGGATCATATGGTAGGTATATGTTTAACTTTGGGAGAAACCCCCAAATTGTTTTCCAATATGGTGGTTCCATTTTACATGCCCATTAGTCATTGTGGGAGAGTTCTGCCAAGCTTTAAATGATGAGTCTCTTTGATTTTAGACATTCTAATAGCTGTGTAGTAGTATCACATAGTGGTTTTAATTTAAACTTCCCAATGACCAAAAACGTTGAGCATCTTTTCATGTGTTTTCTCTGGTGAAGCATTTGTTCAGTTTGTGTATTTGCTTGTGTGTTTGTTTTACCATTTTCTAAATTGGGCATTTTTCTTATTATTACTGAGTTTTGAGAGTTCTTTTTATATTCTGAATACAAGTCCTTTAGCAGATCAATTATTTTCATGTATCTTCTCCCAGTCTGTAGCTTGCCTTTTCATTTTCTTAACAGTGTCTCTCAAAGAGCTGAAGTTTTTAATTTTGATGAAGTCCAACTCATCCTTTTTTTTTTTTTTTTCCTCCTATGGATCATGATTTTTGTTCATGTCCAGGAACTCTTTGCCTAACCTAATGTTACAAATGGTTTTCTCCTATCTTTTTTTATAGAAGTTTTATAGTCTAAATTTTTCTAGTTAGGTCTTTGATACATTTTGGGTACTTTTTAAAATATGATATAAGGTATGGATCAATGTTCCTATTTTATATATGGGTATTTGTTGTTCCAGTATTATTTGTTGAAAAGACTATTCCTTTTCCACCGAATTGTCATTGAACCTGTGTCAAAAATCAGTTGTTCATATATGTGTGGGTGTATTTCTGGGTTCTCTATTGGGTTCCATTTGTACATTTGTTAAAAGGTGTTCTGAGATCCAATATCTAATACGTGGAGGGAGGATATTCTCTTCACACCACCAACCAATGCGCAGGATATACTGGTTGTCCTATAATTCAACTCAATTATGACTTTATCTCCCCAGAGGTAGCATCAGATTCCACAGGTAAAAAGCTCAGTCTCATAAGATCATCCTCCGTTTCACATGCCAGTTGCTGGTCCAGGTTATTGCCTGTGCTTCTGATCAACTGGCTATAAATCAGAAGTTCCCATGATGCCTTCCTTGAGTTTGATTAATTTTCTAGGGTGGCTCACAGAACTCAGGAAACCCATTTACTCACTGGATTACTGGTTTATTATAAAAGGATATGAAAAAAGATACAGATGAATATCCAGGTGTAAGAGATGCATAGGCAAGGCATGTGGGAAGGGTGCAGAGCTTCCATGCTCTCCAAGAATGCCACTCTCCCCAAATTTTCAAACCCCATTCTTTGGGTTTTTATGGAGGCTTCATTACATAGAAACGATTGATCAAGTTCTTGGCCATTGGTGATTGGTTCAACCTTCACTACTCTCCCTCTCCAGAGGTCAAAAAGTGAGACTCAAAGTTTCCACCCTCCAATTACATGGTAGGTTCTTCTGGCAACCTACCCACATCCTTTGGTGACCTAGAGGCATTCAGAGTCTCCTCATTAACCTAACAAAAGACACCTTTATCTCTTACCACTTAGGGTTTTAGAAAGTCAGAGCTAGACACAAGGATGAGGACCAAAATTTTCTTGTTATAAATCACAATATTATACTTGTCTATACTGAAATTGCATTTTCTTGATTACTGTATCATTATAGTAAGTCTTAAAATCAGGTAATAATAGTCTTCCAACTTTGACCTTCTTTTTCAAAGATGTTTTGGTTATTCCAAGTCTTTTGCTTCTCTGTATGAATTTTATAATCAGCTTGTCAATTTCTATTTGACTGCCGGGATATTGATTGAGGTTGCATTGAGTCAGTAGATCTGTTTGGGGGAAATAGACATGTCAACAATATTAAGTCTTCTAATCCATGGACATAGTATATCTCTCTATCAATTTAAACTTTAGGTTTCTTCCAGTAATATTTTGTGATTTTCAATACACTAGCCTTAGACATCTTTTGTTAGAGTAATCCCTATGAATTTAAAATTTTTCAATGTTATTATAAATTTTATTTTCAAATTTTAATTTCTAACAGTCAATAGTATGCAGAAATACTTTGTTGGTCTTGTATCTTGCAACCTTACTAAACTTACTAGTTCTAGTGGATTTTTTGGGGTACAGTTTTGTATGTAGGTAATCATGTTGTGTGCTTTTAATGACAATTTTATTTATTCCTTTCCCATCTAGATACTTTTTTTTCTTTTTCTTCCCATACTGCATTGGGAGTGCAAAACATTTCATATAGAGTTGAGCAGAAGTGATAAAAGGGTATCTATGTTTGTGAGGGATATTGGTCTGTAGTTTTATCATAATGTCATTAATTTTTGAATCAGGATAATGTCCTCAGGTAATGAGTTAGACAATATTCTTCCTTTTCAGTTTTCTAAAAGAATCTGAGAATAACTGGTATTATCTTCTCTTTCAAAGTTTGGTAGATTTACCAGTGAAGCCATTTGGTAGATTTTACCAGTGGGCCCACTGAGTCTCTTTCTATGGGCAAATCCAGAAATCTTTTTATAACAAGTTCCTCATTTGATTCTGTGGCATATCCACATTTTGGAACCACTAATTTGATAAAATGTGATCTCTTAAAGTCCAATCTAATCATCAAGTGGCCATGGAAGTGGCAGTTGTCAAGAAGCGACGGATCGTGATCAGCCA
Organism: Phacochoerus africanus; assembly: GCF_016906955.1. Taxonomy (NCBI): domain Eukaryota; kingdom Metazoa; phylum Chordata; class Mammalia; order Artiodactyla; family Suidae; genus Phacochoerus; species Phacochoerus africanus. The sequence continues at coordinate 100,378,515 of NC_062548.1, read as the reverse complement.
ATGACTACCATCTTTCAGCTGTACTTGCATCATCACGGAACTGCATTACTGAAACGTGGAACTCTCTCCCCCTGAAAATCCATGCAGAAAAGTCTGGCATGAGGTCATTCTTACAGAACTGTGAGAATTGTAAATAGTGTAAAGTTTAGTTGATAATTAGAATCATGCCTGTAGATTCCTTTTTATTTCATAACCAACAGAAAATTGAACATTTGCTTCAATCTGCCATGAAATCAAACTTTTTAGAGAAAGTTATATTTTTTATAAGGAAATTGAGTTGTCCCATGTTACTGATTAGACCCTCACTACCAAAGTTTGGAATGAATAAAATCCTTATCAATAACTGAAATTTCCCCTGATAAAAGTCACCTTAGAGGTTTTTTAGTATGCAATAGATTCAAATTAGTTGTTTTGTCTTCTGGAGAACAGCTTTCTATTTGGGCGTGTCAGTAGCGGAAACTCCCTAAGGGCATGTTAATTGACTGGTTGATCTATCCATAACATATTTGATGAACTACAGTGTGACTAGTTTCACAAAGGTCCAGCTTCATGCAGACTAGTTAACTATCTTTGTAACTAAATTCCAATCCTAGGAAGGTGATAGTAATTTGTGAATAATAGATTTCCATTAACTACTTACATACCTCTATTTTGGTTGAATAAGTCATTAAAAAAAATGTAATGTTCATAATTCTTTTTGATGAATCTATAATCAATAATATTTACCAGCCAGTGATATTATCACCTTATGTAGGAATGATGTCACATTCTGGGCTCTTTGTTAATCCTAATTTATGTTCCAGTAGGAAATAGAAACATAATATTTCTATATGTGGTTTGTAAATATGTATGTATTATATATAATCCCTCTAGCTCAGAGAATCTTAACTCTTTTTATACCTTTAAACCTCTTTGGTATATGGTGATGCTTATGGATCCTTTCTTAAAATAATGTTTCAAATGTATTGATAAAATTATATCAATATAAAGAAAACCAATTACATTGAATCAGTTATCAAAATATGTTTAAAACACAATTGTGACGTAGTAATTAATATGCACTTCTTTATTAATATAGTAAAATATAAGCTCTAGTTACAGACGTAATAGCTATTGTAATTTTTCATTAAGAATAAGCTACTAAATGGCATTTTGAAATAACTGCAACTATAGTGTTACATGATATTATTTATAGCATACTTTGTAATTGAAGGAAATGCTAAATTTTAGTTTAGTAAAAACACGGATTTTTTTTTTCCTTCCAAGTTCATGGATCTCCTGAAATTTTTTCCATGAATCCTAACAACCCCTGCCTACATTCAATTTTAATGAAAACTTAATTCTGGATTTCTTTTTTTTCTTTTACTTTTTTTTGGTCCTTTTTAGGGCCGCACCTAATGGCATATGGAAATTCCCAGGCTGGGGGTCAAATTGGAGCTATAGCCACTGACCTACACCACAACCACTGTGACACTAGATCTGAGCCTCGTCTGCTGGATCCTTAACCCACTGAATGGGTTCAGGGATCGAACCCACGTCCTAATGGATAGTAGTCAGGTTCGTTACCGCTGAGCCACAACAAGAACTCGTGAAAACTTAATTCTGAATCAAAAAACCAAGTTACACAGGAATAAATTATGAAAGAATATGGGAGAAAAATGAAGGCCCACTTTCCTTCTGGAATTGGTTGAAAGGCTTTGTTCAACATTTTGATAGAATTTTTTTGTTACAATCCATTACTTCTTGCTGAAATTAACATTGTCCTCTTCAATGAACCACTAATGAGCAGCCTGACAAATACGACTTAATCATACAGCATTTTTAACCCATGAAACCATTAGAATGTTAGCACAAAATAGAAATATAATGATATAAAAGAGAGAATTATATGCCATAATGAAATCTCAGCTCAGAAGAACCTAATGGCAGCAAGCGTGGGACACTTAAAATCAGAAGTCCCTTGGGTCTTGTCTTGGAAACTTACTTGTTAAAGGCTTTTGATGCTAGATGGTGATAAGATGTAAGAAAACAAAAAGAAGGAATAGATAAGATCGTGTTATCAGCATATGAAGTTCACGAGAGTTACATCCTGTCACAAGTGTTCAGTACATATGCCAGACCTCATATTCGCAAGTTGCCAACTGCCTTTGCACGATTAGATTGAGTAATTGTACATGTTGATAAAAAGCTATAATTACCTAAGAAAAATGTATGCATTTTGTCTAGGTAGGGTTCATCCATTTAGCATACCTTTTATATTCTGATCAACTATAAATCCGTTAGCAATGTAGAAAAATCTTTTATTTTCTGTGGATCCTGATGCATGTGAGTTCTTGATCATTGTTTACTAAACAGCTTTAACATGTAAGTGGAAAAACACTTAAAATTTGTGAGAATATCTAGCTTAAGAAGCTTTGTGACTTTGTTAGAAATTTCTGTTGTTCTCCATTTCTTAATATGACAATAACTCATAGTTTATTTACAATTGAAAGTAACACTTCATTATACCTGGCAGCTTTCAAAACTAGGTATATCTGTCCTTGTGTGAAGGGCTCCAATTACACTGTTGTAAGATATTTTTGCTGACCATCTGGCAGTTCTCAGGAACTTATCCCTCTCAACATTTTATAGCTACTGCACTAGTTACAGCTAATCCTTTCAATGAATGAGCTGGAAAATGCAGATACATCAATATCATATTCCTTTAGAGCCCATTTAATCCATGCCCTATTATTATTTCGTTTAATAGGGCCATTATCTTCTGTGGAAATGAAAAGTAATTTGTCAGAATCATTTCTTAAAATTTAAAGATCAATCTATGTAAATGTTTTTAATAAAAGAAACTATAGATTTAAAGAAGTAATCTCAAATACATTCATTAAAAAATCTCAGAAATGGGATTCTAGGGCTTAGACTCCACCCACAATTTTGGTCTTCTTTTTTAGGCTGGGTTCTCAGGTGTCTAGCATAATAACCAAGCTTGGGTTGGGTTGACTGTACTCGTAATTTATTCCTGAGGAAGAGTTTATATTAGTGGTGGAGTTGATAACCACAGCAAGGTCAGTGAAACAACTTGTATATTTCTCTTATAGTTTGCTTTAAGAAGCTAGAAAGAGATTCATTCCAGAATGGGAATTTTGTACATTTTCCTTCCAAAGCAATTTGGTACTGTATGGACTTAGAATCAATAATTTTTTTTTAATAGCTTTGTTTGGTGATTTATGAATAAGAGTTACGGAAAGTGTCCAGGGTTCTCATTTTAACCTCGGTTTTACTTCACAAAAAATTCCTGTTGGTTGAAGAATTTTGTTAGAAAGGCTGTTACTTATTTACATATTCTGAAATTTACATTTACCACTGAATTGAAATAAAAAAGGTATCGATCCTTTTTTTTTTTTTCAGATTCAGAGATTAAAACTCTGTTCAAAATACCCTGTCTAGCTTCTTCATCCCATCGCACACCACCACCATCATGGGACCAGATTTTTGACAGGAAACCTGCTCTCCTCTAACGTTTTGCACTTTTGCCTTTAGATACTTTAACTTGGGCACGTTTTCCTCACATACAGACATGCACATGCTCTCACGAATTCTTCCCAGGCTGTAGGATGAAACTGGTCTGTCATTCCCATAGTTTTTTGGTATCAAAATTAATTTTTAAAATTTCTTTCTAGAGCATTATGGTGATTTCCGGGAAATCATTACTCTTTGTTTCCTATTAGATGGAGATTGAAACTACTCAATGTTAAGTAGACTCAGGAACTTGTGTAAGGTTTGGCTCATGAGTTAGCTGACTCTCTAGTTAGAGTCCCTCAGCCTCCTTTGTTGCCATTCTCTTTTCGTCTTCCAGTTACCAGGTTTCTGTCACAGCCTGAACTCAAGGAGGGAATAATATCCATCTCCAGGCTGATTATAGCATTGGGCTATAGTTTGACACTCTCTGGCTGAATGTAAATATTAACTAGGATATTACTTTTTTATAGGTCATAAACTGGCAGAAATCTCAAGAGGTCACTTACATAGTTTCCTTTCTTGACAAGACCATATTTTTTCAGAAAGAGCAAAGTTATAGTCTCTGTCATAACATGTAGTTACTTTCATTATCAAACACTTTCACCTATCTGAACAAACTCTAGTCTCTAAATTCCATTCTGCTTTTTTTATCTTCTCTTGTTATTAAATATTGAATACCTTTGTTTTCAAAAAAAAAATTCCTTTCAAAACTAGAGGATTTGAACTCACTATTAAATGTTTTCCCCATTCTCTTAATTAAATTTAATTAATTTTAAGTTTTTCCTAATTCAGTAGGATAGTTTGGAAAATACCTGAAGGTAAAAGGAAATAAAATCATTGTCTGTCCAGAGGTGATAATTTAGTGTATCTCCTTTGGGTTTTTTTCTCTATAACTATACTATTTAATTTTAATTTTACAAAAATGGTATACTGCACATGCTACTTTTTTCTTCTTCCTTTTTTAAAAATTTTATTGGAATATAGCTGACTAATGGAGTTGTGGTGGTTTCAGGTGTACAGCAAAGTAAATCACTTATACATGTATTTATATCCATCCTTTTCAGATTCTTTTCCCGTATAGGTTATTATACAGTATTGAGTAAGTTTCCCTGTGCTATACAGTAGGTCCTTGTTACCTATCTATTTTATATATGTATGTATGTATGCATATATTTTATATATGTATTTATATATGTATATATATATGTATGTATTTATGTATATGTCAGTCCTAACCCCCTAATTTATCCATCCCCCCATGTTTCCTCTTTGGTAAACATAATTTTGATTTCCACATCTTTTGGGTCTTTTTCTCTTTTTATAAGTTCTACTGTATCATTTCTATTAGGTTCTACATATTAGTGATCTCGTATGAGACTTGTCTTTCTTGGTTTGACTTACTTCACTTGGTGTGATATTTTCTAGGTGCACCCATGTTGCTGCAAATGGCATCATTTCATCCTTTTTAATGGCTGAATAGTATTCTATTATATATATGTATCACATCTTCTTTATCCAGTCCTCTGTTTATTGACATTTAGGTTGCTTCCTTGTCTTGGCTATTGTAAATAGTGCTGCAGCGAACATTGGGCGTACATACTATTTTGTGCATAGCTTTTTAAACACTGATCAGTCAGTTTTTTTTAATGACCACATCTATGGCATGTGGAAGTTCCTGGGCCAGGGATTAAATCTGAGCTTCAGAGTGAAACTATGCTGCAGTAGCAGCAACACTGGATCCTTTAACCCACTGCACTGAGCCAGGGATTGAATCCATAGCCTCCATAGTGACCCAAGCTGCTGTAGTTGGATTTTTAACCCACTGCGCCACAATGGGAACTCCTAACCAGTCAATTTGGATAATAAACATTATTCCACCCCATTATTTTTAATGATTATCTAATATTCCATGGTGTGATTGCACAATATGACCCAACCTGTTTTCCAACATTTTTCTCAAAAAAAAACTAGAAAACTAGAAAAATAATTTAACATTAAAACACATACAAACCCACCACTTAGATTCTATAGCATTTTATTTGCTTATATGCCCAATCCATATTTTTATTTTTATTTTTTTAAATTTTTAATTTTTTTGTCTTTTTGCCATTTCTTGGGCTGCTCCCACAGCACATGGAAGTTCCCAGGCTAGGGGTCCAATCGGAGCTGTAGCCAATGGCCTACGCCAGAGCCACAGCAACGTGGGATCCGAGCCACGTCTGCAAACTATACCACAGCTCACGGCAACGCCGGATCCTTAACCCACTGAGCAAGGCCAGGGATTGAACCCGCTACCTCATGGTTCCTAGTCGGATTCGTTAACCACTGCGCCATGACGGGAACTCCCCCAATCCATATTTTTAAAACTATTTTAGTTTTAAACTGTTTTTCAATCTATTGGAAAGAATTATGTATTCATTAGTGTAATAGGATCAGCTTTATCTTGCTGCATAACAAAATATCCCAAACTTAGTGATTTAACAACAGACACTTTATCTGTTTATGGTTCTGTAGGTGAGCAATATACATTATGCTCAGCTGAGTGCTTTTTCTGCCAGCCTTACTAGGGATTATTCATGCAACCATAGTCATCTGGCAGCTCTACTGAGTCATCTGGAGCAAAAGGTCCTTACCTGATAAATTCCTAGAATTGGAACTACTTTATGTAGAGTAATATATGCACACAGCCAAATTACCTTCATTAATTATTGAAATTTTCTTCCCACAGGTTCCCTTTACATTTTTTAAAATTCAAAGTAATTTTAGTTCAGAGTAACTTTTTGAAATGCTGGCTAGATTCATTTTAATGAATATACTGCGTTTGGCATTAAGAACAATACAAAAGGAAGAAATACAGGATCTAATCTTTGTTCTTCAGAAAATCATGATCTAGTTGGGAAAAATAACACCAATACATAAAATACTCAAATTGAATTATAAAGTCTTGTATAGTTATCAAATTGCTTACCTCTCTCCCTTTTCTGGAGGAGAGGCAGGGTTAATTATTTGATATCTGGGAAGTGTTCAGCAAATAACTACTTAGTGACTACCATTGAATTACAGAGAAGAGCTGAGTTAAAGTCCTCCAGACGAGGGGTTTTGTGAAGAAGGTGAGAGGCTTAATTTGAGCCTTGAAGTAGAAGTACAATTTAGATAGACTAAGGAAAAGTATATAGATTCATATATAGTCTTTTTTTCTTAATTCATTTTGCTTCTTACTCTTCAAAAATGTTGTGGTTAGAAAGTACTTTCTTGTTTATCCTGAACACAATGCTGTATTATCTGCTGAAATATTTGCTTACAGAGCCCATAGCTGGAATTGCCAAAGTGCTTATTTCACTACTGCATTTTTATTTTTGACCATCTTTCATAATACAAAATGTGACAAGAAGGGAAACAACCAATTTTCTCAATTTCAGAAACTCTTATCTACAAACCCCATGAAGTAGAAGAATTCAAAGTTGTAAAACTTACAACATACTGAAGGAAATACGTTTGGGGGATTTTGAGGTTGCCAACAAACCTGTGAAAGCTCATCTAAACTTTTTTTCCCATTCACTAAAATAAAATATTAATTTCAGCACCCTAAGTATACATATTAAAATTGTTATAATAAGGTTCTAAAGAATTAAATTGTGAAGAATTAAAGCAAAAACTTTTCAGGCTCTCCAGCATTCTTGATTTTAACTCTATGCTTAGAAATTCAACTTACTTTTGTTGCAGAGGATGCTTATACTAAAAGTTGGGTAGTTTTTTTTTTTCTTTCTTTCAGAATGTAATTATTGATCCTCTAGCAAACTTTATGATACAGAGTTGTTGATTTCCACTATCTAATTCTCACCACGTTCCCAGAATACTGGACATGTAAGCTATTAGTGGCTCATTTTTATTTAACCAGCTGAAACAAGTATTTCTTTCTGCCTCTTCAGTATGAGTGTTAGGTTGCCTTAGTTTCAACCTGAGTGCCTTGAGCCCTTGATAAACATGGCTTCCTCAGCCTAAAAGGTGAGGTCGCAATTCCAAGGTCTTTATATACTTTTTTGTAGCTTTCTGTTCCTCTCTCAAGAGATTCATGGTAATAATTTTCTGTTCTCTGCTTTATTTCCTTTTTCTTTTTCTTTTTCTAGACTGCACGTCCTTCCTTTCTTAGATATGTGTGGGTTAGGGAGTCTAAAACTCTTGAAGATGAAGAAGCCATAATTGAAAGTGAGTCCCCCCCCCCCCAAAAAAAAAAAATGGAGTTCCTGTCATGGCTCAGTGGTTAACGAATCCAACTAGGAACCATGAGGTTGTGGGTTCGAGCCCTGGCCTTGCTCAGTGGGTTAAGGATTTGGCATTGCCGTGAGCTGTGGTGTAGATCGCAGACGTGGCTCGGAGCTGGCATTGCTGTGGCTGTGTTGTAGGCTGGCAGCTAGAGCTCTGATTGGACCCCTAGCCTGGGAATCTCCCTATGCCAAGGGTGCAGCCCTAGAAAAGACAAAAAAAAAAAAAGTGAGTTTCACTTAAGGGGACCTCAAAGTGAGAATGGTGATCATATTACAGCACATAAATATACTTATCATACATGTGAATGTTATGTTCTTCATACTTATCATCTTAGCCCAATTCTGCTACTCTTGCTCAATGAGCATTTTTGCTGTGGTCTTTTCAAACTGCAGCCTGTTCTCTTGAATTTCCTTGGTGGTGGCAAATCTTTTTTCTTGAGGGGTAGGGTTTATTTTGAAAACAGGTATAGGTTTTTTACAATAATTATTGGTGATTTAAGTGGATGAAATCATACTGGATAATATGTCTTCACCCATATTCACATTTTCTTACACAACAATACAGTGACACTTATATAAAGTAATGGGACTCTTTAATGTGTGGTCCGTTGTTGAAAAAGTGTAGTTTCCTCAGGTGTTTGTTGTGTTCATTTAGGCAAAACACTGGAATTTTTAAAAATCAGAAGGTTGAAACTGAAAGAGACCTAGTGGTCATTTATTTCAATACTCCGAGGCCACTAGGACATAGAAAGATGAAATGAATCTTCTGAAGTCTCTTGGTCAGTGACCGAGAACTCTTTTGAGATACTACTTTTTTCGTCTATGACCACTCATCTTGTTTGTTCCAATTCCCTAAAATGAGATTGAGTTTTTGTCCAGAGTCTTGTATACACTTGTGTTCTTAAGAAATTATGTCAGTGACAGAAAACAGCCAATTTTATGCACTGAACATCTTTAAAATATTTTAATAGCTCCAAATTCTATTGATAGAAATATAACGATCTATAGACAAATTTTCCTTTTAATCAGAAAAATATAAAATGAAGTAGGATTTCTGTGTAGCTCATGATCCTTTGACGAATTTGAGGCCACAGTCAACTAAATACTTCACATGAGGGTTCAAGAAGAACTACTGTAGGATCATCAGTTAAATGCTTTGTGTTTTAGGAGTGTTGGGACCTACCTTTTAAACCATATTATAAAATCAGCTATCTACTGCTTTCCAAAATTTAGACTTTTAAACTAGCCCCTAAACTATTAGCCAGAGTGATCCCCATTGCTATAATAAACTATGTGTTTAAAATACCTATTTTGTTAAGTGCTTTGAAAAGAAAACAGATGGTCAGGAAATTAGATGGTAATATATGATCATTCGAAGAAACAAGATTGGCTGGAAAAATTGCCTCTCAAGATGACCAATATCCTTTTCCATTTAAAGAACCTTAAAGATCACCTTCTTTAACATTTAGAGCATTAAAAGATCTTAGATTCTATGATTCTCTTTCAATGTTGGAGGAGTCTGTAGAGTGATGGTATCCAAAGCCAGTCCAGAGACTGGCACTAGCCGACAACAAACATTCTCTGGGGGCACTTTAGCCTGTCAGTAGTGAAAGGAAAAAGAGGAAGAAAACATGGGTAAGTTTGTCATAAAGCTAAATACATTCTGTTTTTGATTATTAAAATGTCTTATTTCAAGTGATAACACATCTTTGCTCTTATTGTTTGTTTTTATAATGTTCTTACTCAGCAAAGTTGGGGTCCCCAGACTTTGAAAAAATCATACTATTTAGGAAATTATAAAAATCTGGGCACCATTGCCTTAATGTCATCCAGTTCAACTGCCTACTCTTTAGAATATAAAGTGCCTGCTGTAGTCGCAATTATTTAATAAAAGTGGAATAAATTACTTAGCAGGTTCTTAGTATGACCCCATCCATCACCCCCAAGATTGCTCTGAAAGGCTAGTCTTCATTTATTTTCAGTAGTTTATTGCAGCTATTTCCAGGCAGTGATTTTTTTCCCCTTCCATTTTCATGACCATGCTGAAGCTTTCATTGAAGCACAGCCTGCGTGTATCGATTCTGAACTGTTTGTCAGTATTAGTAGCTCATAATTGTGATTTGTCATGCAGCACCTCTTACTGTTCTTATAACAGTTCCATGGTTTTAAAAAGTTATTTTGGTAGCAGTTCCTTTATCATCAGAGGGAACATTTTGCCTCAATAGGAAATACATTCTGTGCAGACAGGCTGCAAATTCCCATGACATGGCAGGCTCATTTGTCAAAGAATATTTTTTATTCCCATTTACCTCTTTGATTACATTCAGAATGCCCCAGTAATGCTGATGAGATCATTCTAACTCTTAAGAAGATTTTCTTCATGTTTTCAATCATCTCCATACAACATAAAAAGGTTTAACTCACAGTGAAATGGTAGAGAAGTCTCTATCTTCTGTTTTGGGAAGCTAGTTTGGGGAAGAAAGTTTCATATGTCAATCTTAAAAAATATTTTTTTAAATTATCAGTACCTGTATCACATTTACATGTAGTAAATGTAAACAGGAAATATTATGAATTATTAGTATATCTTTTAGTGACATGTGGTGTTTTATGTATCATAATGAGAACCAAAATAGGTAAACACTCAGCTATGTAATTTAAGGGCAGAAATATATAATTGGTGCAATTAGATGCCTAATTGGCATTTTAAATGAAGTCTGTATTTGTGCATATGTAACTAATTATAATTTGAAAATATTCTGAATTTTTACCCTCTGTTTTTCTTCAAATTATTATATATATATATATAACACACACATATATATACACACACACATATATATACACACACACACTCAGGATTTTATTTTTTATTTAAAACATTTATTATGAAAAACTTAAAACATTTATAAAAGTAAGGACAATAATATAATGGGCCAATATACTCTCACCACTTCAGTAATCAAAGCATGTCCATCTTGTTTTATTTATGTCTCCATTCACCATTCTTTTCTCCACTAGATTATATCAAATCAAACACCATCCTTTTATCCTTAATATACACTATTTCATGTTTAAAGTTTCATTCATAAATTTCATACCAATAATAACATCTAAAATATTTTTCTTAATACCATAAAATATACAAAGAGGAGTTCCCTCAGTATAGAAAACCCAGAAATAAATCCACACACCTATGGTCAACTAGTCTATTGACAAAGAGGCAAGAATATACAACAGAGAAAACACAATCTCTTCAATAAGTGGTGCTGGGAAAACTGGTCAGCTGCATGTAAAAGAATGAAGTTAGAACAGTCTCTAACACCATATACAAAAATAACCCCCAAATGGATTAAAGACCTAAGTATAAGACCAGGGACCATAAAACTCCTAGAGGAAAACATAGAACACTCTCTAACATAAACCATAGCAATATCTGCTCAGATCCACCTCCTAGAGTAATGACAATAAAAGCAAAAATAAACAAATAGGACCTAATTAAACTTAAATGTTTTTGCACAGCAAAGGAAACCATAAGCAAAATGAAAAGACCACCCACAGAATGGAAGAATATATTTGCAGATAATGTGACTGACAAGGAATTAATCTCCAAAATATACAAACAATTCATGCAGCTTAATATCAAAAAATATCAAACTATTAAGAAAAAAATCAAAAATATTAAAAAAACAACATTATGGCTCAGTGGCAACAAACCCAACTAGGATCCATGAAGATGCAGGTTTGACCCCTGGTCTTGCTCAGTGGGTTAAGGATCTTGCTCATGTGGCATAGGTCACATATGTGGCTCAGATCCTGTGTTGCTGTGGCTGTGGTATAGACCAACAGCTACAGCTCCAATTCAGCCCCTAGCCTGGGTACCTCCATATGCCACAAGTGCACCAGAAAAAAACAAAAAATAAATTTAAAAATGGGCAAAAGACTAAATAGCTGTTTTTCCAAAGAAGACATACAGATGACAAAAAAAAACAAAACCATGAAAAGGTGCTCAACATTGCTAATTATTAGATGCAAATCAAAACTACTATGAGGTACCACCTTATGCCAGCCAGAATGGTTACCATCAAAAAGTCTACAGACAGGAGTTCCCATCGTGGTTCAGTGGTTAATGAACCCAACTAGCATCCATGCAGATTCAAGATCTATCCCTGGCCTCGCTTAATGGGTTAAGAATCTGGCATTGCCGTGAGCTGTGATGTAGGTCACAGACGAGGCTTGGATCCTGCATTGCCATGGATGTGGTTCCAATTCGACTCGTAGTGTGGGAACCTCCATAGGCTGCGAGTGCGGCCTTAAAAAGACAAAAAAAAAGTCTACAAACAATAAATGCTGGAGAGGGTATGCAGAAAAGGGAACCCTTTTACACGGTGGAAATGTAAATTGGTACAACCACTGTGGAAAACAGTATAGAAGTTCTTCAAAAAACTAAAAATAGAAATATCATGTAGGAGTTCCCGTCGTGGCTCAGTGGTTAACGAATCCGACTAGGAACCATGAGGGTGTGGGTTCGATCCCTGCCCTTGCTCAGTGGGTTAACGATCCGGCGTTGCCGTGAGCTGTGGTGTAGGTCGCAGACTTGGCTCGGATCCTGCATTGCTGTGGCTCTGGCTAGGCCAGCAGCTACAGCTCCGATTTCACCCCTAGCCTAGGAACCTCCATATGCCGTGGGAGCGGCCCCAGAAATGGCAAAAAGATGAAAAAAGAGAAAAAAAAAGAAACACCATGACACCATGTAATCCAGCAATCCCACTCCTGGCCATCTATCCAGAGAAAACTATAATTTGAAGAGATACATATACACCAATGTTCACTGCAGCACTATGTACAATAGCTAAGATATGGAAGCAACCTAAGTGTTCATCAACAGAAGAATGGATAAAGAAGATGTGGTACATAAATACAATGGATTACTCAGCCATTAAAAAAAAAAAAAGAATGAAATAATGACATTTGCAGCAACATGGATGGACCTAGAGATTATCATACTAAGTAAAGGTAGTCAGTCTGACATTGAGAGACAAACATCATATGATGTCACTTTCATATGGAATCTTAAAAAAGGATACACATGAACTTATTTGCCAAGCGGAAATAGACTTACAGACTTTGAAAACATATTTATGGTTACCAAAGGAGACAGGTGTGGGCAGGGCAGGGTGGACTGGAGGTCTGGGATTGGCCATATGCACACTGCAGTATATGGAATGATTAACCGATGGTGACCTGCTGTATAACATAGGGAACTCTGCCCAATATTCTGTGTTGGTCTATATAGGAAAATAATCTGAGAGAGAATAGATTTGTGTACATATATCACTGAATCACTTCGTTATACAGCAGAAATTATCACAACCTTGTCAGTCAACTATACTTCAATAAAACTTTTAAAAATGGAAAAAAGAATGCATAATGTAGCAGAAATAATGGTGAACAAACCAGCAAAGACAAAGAGGAGTTCCTTGGTAGCCTAGTGGTAAAGAATGCAGCATTATCATTGCTATGGCACAGGTTTGACCCCTAGCTTGGGATCTTCTGCATGCCATGGGTGCAACCAAAAAAGAAAGAAAGAAAGAAAAAACAATACAAAGCGTTCAAGTTTCGCTTTTTGAGTATCTTACTGCAAGAGAGAGAGAGAGAGAGTGTGTGTGTGTACAGTTTGTTTGAATCTGGATCAAATTTCAGTCCACACACTGCAATTGTAATTGGCTAATATTTTTCTTCGATCTCTTAAATTTAGTCTTCCTCCTCCCTTTTTATTTTTGCCAATCATTTACAAAGGAAAGTGGGTCATTTGTCCTGTAGAATTTCCTATATTCTGGATTGTTCTGATGGTATCACCTTGGAGATGTGTAACAGGTGCCCCTAAATTGATAGTTTCAGTATTTTAAGATTATCTTCCATCTTTGACTTTGAATGTGAAGCTCAACATGTCTTCATTTCTCAACTTCATTCAAGTATAGTCCAATCCCCAATCTTTTTTTGCCATACCTGTCAATCCATTTACATGTATTTTAGAAGAGAAAATTGCATATAAAAAGAGTGCTTTCCCACTTATTCCTAAACGTCAAAAAGAGAGATTAATCAACTAAAAATTTAGCTTATTTTTGGGAGTTCTCATCATGGCTCAGTGGAAACAAATCCAACTAGTATCCATGAGAATGCAGGTTTGATCCCTGGCCTCGCTCAAGGGGTCCAGGATCCGGCATTGCTGTGAGCTGTGGTGTAGGTCTACAGCTTCAGCTCTGATTCAACCCCTAGCCAGGGAACTTCCATATGCCGCAGGTACAGCCCCCAAAAAGAAAACAAATTAGCTTATTCTTATTTGTGAGTGGCATAAAGTTCCCCTGAGGTGTACAAAGGCCATTTTAAGTCATTTTGTTCTTTGCAAGTGAGTCCTCATATCGTCATAAATTCTTAATTACTAAGAGCTCATTGACCATTGTATTTTTGTAGAATTCACCTTCTGAAATTACAAAATTTGTGCCAACAGACCAAGTCACTTTTCCTAACTGTTCTAATTTAGTGTTTCTCTGCTTGCTAGGGAGGAATAGGGGAGAAAGGACTCCTTTCAGAAGGATGGAGAAGGATGTATCAGAATCACCCTTAAGGCTTTTAATGCCCTCTGCGCGTCTCAACCAGCCTCTGCTGACTTGAGGACTGTGGTTGCAGTGTGCACAACTGATGGACTCACCAGATATTGTCAGCTGTGCTGGGGATGGAAAATAGGTTGGAAACCATGGTCAACAGTGTGTTCATGTAAGAATCTCATGAGAAAGTTGCTATATAAAATTGCAGTGCACCTAGTTGACTTTCAAAGACATCTTAGCCTGAGAGGTTGACTATCAGGAAGACAAATAGGTCAGAGAAAATAACAGCCTCTCTTTCCCACTAAGGAAGAAGTCATCACTCACATACATAGAATAGATTAGGAATGAGGATGCATGTCTCTAATAGATTATTCTTTTAATGGGGATTTATTGAACATCTACTTGCTATTGCAATGTACAAATTTCTGACGGAGGAAGGAAATAAAAATTCCCAGTGTCTCTTTCCCACCTGAGAGCTTAAAGTTTAGTTGAAGAGAAAAGGAGCATACACACAAGAGTTAAATAAAAATGAAAGATATTATTAGATTAAGTATTAGAATTTGGGATGAAAAAGTGTAGGAAGCAGCATGAAGCTGACAATAAGGGCCAAAGGACTTCTGAGGAAATTGGAGGGTTCTCCTGTTTGGGAGGTAGTAATTTCATCCTGCGAAGGGAAGTTGATGACCCTCTCCAAAAACTCTTCAGCTTCCTCCATGTTGGTGATTCATACAAGAAAATTACTCACATTACCAAAATCTGCAGTTCCAGTGAATAAAAACTGTCAGTACCACCAAAATAATGTACCCTTTCAATTAAACTGACAAGCTACACTTGCAACCTATTTGCTAAAAATAAATGAAGCATCTCAAAGTACAAACAAGGTATGAGTAGTAACCCCCAAATGCATTCTGTTATTTAAGTGAGGGTGGGGAAAAAAAACAGCCATCTTCACCTTTCCCTGTTGAGGATTCTATGGAGAATTGATGCAAGCTATAGAGCTTTTTCCCCTGAAAAGTAATTGTATTTACTTAAAGGATTTTGCACATATTTCAGGGATTCATGAATCCTTGGAAGCTGACCCATGCACTCCATTTTTGAGAGTCCTGACCTGTAAGAATTAAACAGAAGCAAACTTTCTAATCCCCCAGAAGTGAAGAGTAGGTTAGTAGGCTTAAAGCTACAAATATTTAACAAATTGGGTCCAAAAAACAGTGCTAGGTCCAGAAGGGTAATCAGAGCAAAAGAGGGATGGGCTTAGGGAGGGTGGTAGTCCCAGGATATATGTACAATAATAATTATGGAATAGCATATTCCATGGTTCAGCTGAATGCATTTAAAGAGTGTATACTTAATACTTTAAGGAGAATGTGAGCCAATTTTGGCTAAAGTTAGTAGTGAAAAATGAAGAAATTACAAAGTCAGTCATACTATCCCTAGCAGACTTAATTTAAAAATTTGGGCTCTGAAGGACCCACAAAAGGGAGTTTAAATTATTTTATTTCACCCATTAAGCCTGGGTAGCTTTCAAATAAACTGTACATGATGCCTCCATAGTACCATGTATAATTTTAAGAATCCTTTCTTTAACTTTTAGGTACTTGGATTGTGTTAGAAAACTAACAGGAAGCTGGTGTCATTAAAATAATCAAAACTTGATAATATGACACAAAAAAGAAAGATAATTCATAGGAATGATGATTCAGGAAATAGAAGAACCTGTATATATTGCTGACTTAAAGAGGAGTAGCTGTCAACATATGCTATCGATAGTTAAAATTTTCCAGAAAATTTGTATCTCCCAGTCGAGAAAGATAGGATCACATTCATCACTATAGCTTTAGTTGTCAGGAATGATGCATTTATTAACTAAAGGCAGTATTTTAAAAAAGCAGAAAAGAGAGTTAACTTTGAGAAGTACTGATTGTGGGATTTTAATAGTAATAATTTCCTCTTATTCTGAATAGTATGACAATTAAAAATATATCCTTACTCTTAAGATAAAATACTTCTTTAGTAGTTTATACAGCTGAGGCAGTATAACACAGCATTTTATTATTAGTTCCTATTCTACTAAGGCCCGTGAGTAGAAAAAGGCTTACTTGCAACCTGACCAGTTCACCCAAAAAGTCACTGAGATCAGTGACCAAGTACAGATGAAAAGTTGACTCAGGAGTTAGATTCCAAAGTTAATTAAGAAACATGTTTGTTGCAACCATGTCAGGGCCTCAAAAGTGATTTTAAAACTCATGGAATTGAAGTTTCTGTCATGGCTTAGCGGAAACGAAGCTGACTAGCATCCATGAGGATGCAGGTTCGATCCCTGGCCTTGCTCAGTGGGTTAAGGATACGGCGTTACCTTGAGCTGTGGTGTAGGTCAGGTGGCTCGGATCCAGTGTTGTTGTGGCTGGGGTGTAGGCCGGCAGCTACAGCTCCAATTCAACCCCTAGCCTGGGAACCTCCATATGCCGCAGGTATCACCCTAAAAAGGAAAAAAACAAAAACAAAAACAAAAAACCTCATTGAATTGATAACTAGTAAGACTGTTTTAATTATTACTGTGCTCACTTTTCTATCTCTTCCTCTTTTTTGTCCTCTCTCCCCTTCCTCCCCCTGCCCCCATTCATAGTAATGATGATTTAGGAAATAGAATAACCTGTATATATTGCCGATTTAAAGAGGAATAGCTGTCAACATATATTATTGATAGTTAAAACGTTCCAGAAACATTATTGGCTTTTAAAGCCCAAATCAAGATTTCTCTAAATATGAATAGATCTTTTTCAATCTACTATCCCCTGCTGCCTGCATATAAATATCTTCCACATGCGTTATTTGGCAATAGGGGTGATGGTGAGAAGGAGAAGATGGTTGGGTAGAAGGATATACAGAATCCATGATTCTTCTTTTAAATTTACATGAGATTCCATTATTATTTAGGATCCCTGTATTTGACGTTATTTTGGTAACATAGCAGTGTTACTGATGTGAAATTTAACTCATGTATTTGTTTTTTATGTGTAGAATTAGTACTTGAATGTCTACTATATGTAGTACCATCAGCTATATGCAGTGTATGCAGCAGAACAAGCATACCAGTTATTGAAATATTGAAATATTTCTACACCAGTTGGGAAATAACATTGCCTTGAGTGCCATACCTCACCTTCCATGCTCCGGAAGCCCCAGACCCTTTTCCAGAAACCTCTAGATCTCCCTATGATCTAGCAAATAAAAGGAGAGAAAAAGGCACAGCCGAGAGGCTTTAGGACTTTGGTGTGAAGGCCAGCATCAGCATTGTTCTGATTGGGCAGGGTCCCATGCGTAGCAATTGTTAAAATTAATATTTAAATCACTTGGGCTATATGCAGAGTACTGTGTTTAACTCACCAGGGAGTAAAAAGGTGAATAAGTCACATCCCCTGTTCTCAAGGAGCTCACAGATGAATCAGTAGTAATAGTTATAACAACGGCTGACATTGACTGAGCACTTTTACCAAAAGCCTAAGCACTGTTCTAAGCATGTTTCATGTATTATCTCGTTAACCCTCACTATACCCCTAGGCGTACTGAGGCATAGAGGGATGAAATAATTTTTCCAAAGCCATACAAACAAGAGTTAAGGCCATAATACATATCAGGGTATTGGCCTCTTGAAAGGGCATAGGAGGATGCATATAGAATTCTAATTTCTGCCTACCTTTGGATACATTCAAAACGCCAGAGATATCCCAGAGAACAGGACATACCAAACTTTCTGCCTTCATGCCGCCTGTATTCTTATGAGCAAGATAAACATAAAATAAATAAATAAAATATGGAGTATAACAGATGGTGAAAAGTGCAGGGGAGAAAAGCAAGGAGGGGAAAAAAGGGTGGGGGTGCTGGAGTTGGGAGGCATAGCCTGCAATTTCAAGTAGGGAGCACAAAAGCTTCCACTGAAAGCCATGAAGGCAGCAGGCCCTGTGACTCTCCAAACTGAAAGAATATTCCAGACAGAAAGAGTACCAGATAAAAAGTCCCTGAGGTGAAAGTCACCGGCATGTTCATAGTACAGTAAGGAGACCAAACAAGGGGACAGTAGTAGCAAATTGGGTGGGCTAGGGGACAGTAGTGGTGGATCAATGATGTAAAAAAAGGGGGGGGCTATATTTTAGATTCCACATGTAAGTGATATCGTATGGTGTTTGTCTTTCTCTTTCTAACTTAATTCACTTAGTATGAGAATGTCTATCTACAGACCAGAAACAAATTCATGGACACAGAGAACAGACTTGTGGTTGCCGAAGGGGAGAGAGTGGGATGGACTGGGAGTTCGGGGTTAGTAGATGCAAACTATTGCATTTGGGATGGATAAGCATTGAGGTCCTGCAGTATTGCCTGGGGAACTATATCCAATCACTTGTGATGGAACATGATAGAAGGTATTATGAGAAAAAGAATGTATATGTATGTATAACTGAGTCACTTTGCTACATAGCAGAGATTGACAGAACATTGTAAATCAACTACAATAAAATTTTTTTATTAAAAAA
This sequence comes from Phacochoerus africanus, assembly GCF_016906955.1. NCBI lineage: Eukaryota > Metazoa > Chordata > Mammalia > Artiodactyla > Suidae > Phacochoerus > Phacochoerus africanus. The sequence goes on along the minus strand of NC_062548.1, from coordinate 100,359,597 downwards.
AAAGAAAGGGGCAAATTATTGGTGTATGTGGAGCCATACTGAGACATGATTCTGGAGAGGATGCAGAGACCAGATCTCAAAGGGTCTTGCAAACCATTTTAAGGAGTTTGATTTTATCTTGATGGCAGTGGGGAGCCATTGAAGAGCTTTAAGCGTGGCAGTGACAGATCTGGCTTCATATGGAGAATGAACTAGAGAGATGTAAGCACAGCCCCTTCAGGGTCGAGAAGGAGCAGCAATCAAGATGTAAGATATGATTAACACCTGAACTATGACTGCAGCCAGCCAAGGAAACGGAGGGAAAGTATACAAACTGAGATTTAGAAGGAAAGAACTCAGTGATTGCTTTAGATGTGTAACCAAAGGAAAGGGGAGACTCCAGGTAATTCCCAGGTTTCTGCCTTGGGTAGCTGGATGGATAATGATGCCATTCACTGAGAAAAAGAAAGTTTTTTGGCATTTAGGTGAGATAATAAAAATGTTTTGGACATATTGCTTTTGAGAGGTAAGAGGCATGATCCAGGCAGGGTTATCATACAAAGACAATAATAATGTCCACTTCAGTTCTCGTTGGTATTTTAAAGAGCAGTAATGTATTTGTACAAACATACACTAAGATGCCTGTGCACGTACCAACTTATTTTAGACCTACAGAAACATTCGCATTTATCTGCCAAGCAACTGCTCGTGGAGGGAGCTCTAGTGATTGCTTGTTCCTTTGTTGTCTCTAGTTCTAATATTCTATAACCTGCTTTATTTTGTCATTTGACTTAGATGACTTCAAAGCTCTTCTATCACAATCCCTATGTATACTAATAGAAGAACCTTCAACAATATTTTTTTTGATTGACCAGGAAAGGTGATCATTTCTTGATCACAAGCAGTTATGTTTCTTGTCCTCACCTCAACCTCATTATAACTACACATTTGAGTAAACTAAGATACCCTCTGAAATGAGTCACTTCATCCCAGGGTTCAACTGACATGAAGAACTACCTCATTATAGTCAGAAAACCTTAATTAGATTAGGTTGGCCTTTCTGGACTTCATGTGTTGCTACATACAGGAGTTAAAAACCTTGATCAATGCATATCACACAAATCAGGGGAAAACAAATGAAAGCAGAAATGAACTCATGTTTCTATATGCAGCTGCTTTGATGAAGACATTTCAAATAGAAACTGGAAAACCAGAAGCAGAAAACTAAGGAGATAATAGCCAATGAAGGGGAGAAGTGATTAATTCAGATCAGGAAAAAGCTGCAGAGTTCAAAGAGACCATGATGAAATTATTAGGGGCTGTTGGAGATGTAATCCATATCTCACTGTCACATATGTCCTATGTGATAGTACTGTGAATGTCATGGGAGAAAATTAATGCTTTGCAATATAACATGTTTCAACTTTAAGAAAAGTATCCACACAAGAGACTGATTTGCTATATATACATTCAGAGATGGACATATTCGTCTCTCCAGCGAAATTCATGTGCTACACAGTAAGAGCCGCTGACAATCAGGAAGCTCAGAGTCACATCCTAACAGAACCTTTTATTAATATTGACCCATAATTGTGGCTCTGTAAAAGTTTCTATGTTATTCTCTTTATATAGCATCCTTTGTAATGTGATAATGCATTTATTGTTGTTGGGATGCAAACAAAAGGCATCCTCAGCTATATATTCCTTACATAAGAGAAAAGGTCCAAGCTGTGCTGCTCTCTGTTCTTAGGTTAAAAAAAATTTTTAAATAAAGAGAGTTCTACACTTTTTTTTTTGGTCTTTTTTTACCTTTTTTTAGGGCCGCTCCCGCTGCATATGGAGATTCCCAGGCTAGGGGTCTAATCGGAGCCGTAGCCACCGGCCTATGCCAGAGCCACAACAATACGGGTTCCGAGCCGCATCTGCGACCTACACCACAGCTCACGGCAACGCCAGATCCTTAACCCATTGAGCAAGGCCAGGGACCGAACCCGCAACCTCATGGTTCCTAGTCGGATTCGTTAACCACTGAGCCACGATGGGAACTCCCACTTTTCTTTTTCTTAAAAAAAGAACAAATCTTGATTAAATTTTAAGTTCTATTGGAATGTTTTATAAACTTATTTTTATTGAAATTCTAAAAGAGTTTTAATCATCGAGATGGGAGGTTTGAGATGTAAATATTCACATTTCTTTACTTTTCCCCAATAGTTTATATTGCTCCCTGGATTCACTGGACTAATATCTCTTAATTTCGAAGTTACCTGGGGTTCTACCTTGTCACAGCCTGGCCTAATGTACATGAGTATGTGAGGAAAACCTCTTAAGTAAAAGAGAGTGTTGTGACTTTAAAGAATACAATTCATTTTCCCAGCATAAGGATTCATGATGTTTCTGTAGGAAGGGAGATGACACAGGACAAGGGATTACTTTGTTTTGATTGAGGATTGAATAAATGTTACAATACCAGTGCTTTGTATGTACACAGGCAGCAAATAAATAAATGTGTGATCCTGAAATGCAAAAATAGGATAAAGGTGGCTTATATAAGAAGCAAGTATAGCAGAAGCATACAAATATCAAACTTTCTTTTATTCAGACATGAAGAAAGTATGACATCTGAGCTGTTCTTTTTATCTCAATCCTATTTCTCCCATGTAATGCTTTATATACACTTTTAATAGTTAAACTGCTTTTAATGGATGAATTTTCATTTAAAAGTAAAAAAAGATGTTCTCTGCTTCAAGCAGCAGGTGTGTTTTTAATCTTTAATAGGTCACCTTCCCAGGCGCAAGCAGGCAAGCTGTTATTGATCAAAGAGGTTTTGTTGGGTAGCTCTCAGATTATTGAGTGACAAACTTTATTGAATTTGACTTAACAGAAGTCAGAAGACAGCTGAAGCATAAGAGCTTGCACTGCCATCAGAGTCATTTTACGACAGCCAGGGAGCAAAGCTCAGAGATGGATACTGAGCTCTTTGCTGGCCCTTGGAGATTAACTGAACAGCCTTCCTACCAATTCCCAAGCCTGTCAGCAGAACCAATTAGATTTTCAACCGGTAGACAAGAAGGGTGGCACTTGGGGACCTTTTTGCTTTAGGTCGAAGGCTTTTCAGACTGCGATGAGATGACATTGATGATGACACGTTGAGCATTGGTTGGTTTTAAGACAAGTTAAATTAGCAGTCTTGAAATGATTCCAACTGTCTCCTGACTTCTCACTGTTGCCATATTCAGTGGATCCTGTCAGGAGCAAGTTGATGACTTAATAGTCTTTCTTGAGTGGATTTGAGCACTTTGGCTGTGTGTTTATGTGTAGTTGTCATGCTTAAAATATTCATATGAAGGTTTGAAATATTTATTTGAAGGCGCCTTCTGCAGAGTTCAGCAGTAAGGCTCTCAGTGCTTCTACTTACTTTTTATTTTATTTTATTTTTTGCTTCTCTAAGCAGTTATTTTGTACAACTACCTTTTATTCTATTTCATATATAATTGATGACAGTGCTTCATGTAGTTATTGATTACTTCATTTATGATAAAGTTAAATAGCCTTTTTGACATCCTGCTTCTCTCCCAGACTACCATATATTCAGCTCTGCTTACTTCTCATAATAGTTTGGAAACAGTGGAGATGAGGAAGGACACCTTTGTTTTTACTCTATGACCTTTTATCCAAAAAACTCAGGCAGCTTTGAGTGGAAGAGATAAACACAAGGATGGAAGCCTTGGATGTAATAATGCAGTTAATCTTCTCTCAAATGATGGAAACAGGAAATCTTTGAGAAGCTTCATTTTTGACCTTGGAAAAGTTATTCAGGATACTTGTTTGAAGTGTTGAAAACACCATTAGTCAAGTCTGCATTTGCACTTGGAGATTACTGAATTGTCTTAAACCACTCATTTAAAGTTGAGATTTCTGATTTAAAGTTTTTGATGTTTATCAGAGTTTTGTAGCATAGAACTCATTTACAATAATCTACATTTTTTGTCATGCCTCTTACATCTTTATAAACGAGAATTATTTTAGCTGATTAGATTTGTATAGGTGTGTACATGTGCATCTGCAAACACATACATGCATATTTGTAATTCATATTTTTAACAAAGGTCAACTTCTACAGTTATGTTCTGTTGTTACTAGTTGGTAATTGCTGACCTAAAGGAGTACAAAAATATTTTACATGTATAAATTACTTCAGGCTACTAGAGAGAACTCTTTTGTTGAATTGGACTTAAAATTTTGTAGCTCGCCCCTTGATGACCTGCAGTAGTTAAGTCTTTTCTGTAGGCTTTGATTTACAAATGGAACATCTTTGGTATATGTACCTAACATTGGATTTGAAAATCTGCCCCGATGGTTTCGTATGTGTACATTGCTCCAGATAGCAGTTATAATGTGTAGGAAATAAATCTTACAATATCAGATCATATTTTCAAATGAATTCTCCTTGATATTTTTTAAGAGAACCATGTTTGGTCAGAACCCCATGTAATCATCATCCAGTGCCAACAAGCAATAATCCATAGTCAGGCTTGCCTACCAAAAACCCCATTCACTTTTTCTTGCATTATTTTGAATCAAATGCAATATAAACATAAAGTTTCATCTATAAATATTTCAGTAATCTAACTAAAATACAAGATAGCCACAGTACCATTAACATACTTATAAGGACTAAACAATGATTCCTGAATATCATCAAGAATAGTTAGGTATTATTTGTTGTTGTTACTCAGAATTACCGATGGTTAAAATGTTGATCCATTTCTTTCCTTTTTTCTGAACACACACATTTTCTTCCCCAAAGCTCTTTTTATATCATCCTTTGATACTTATCTTTGCCTCCTTCTCATCCTGCCCAGACAAGCTGAGCATTTCAATAGCACTCTCACTCTCATCAGCACCTTTAAAACTCTCATCCCTTGACCCTCTTTTTATGCATACTCATCCCATCACCAACTGCATGTAAAGCTAAAGACTGGTTTTCTCTTCTCCTGGACTGCTAAATGCTACTGAAGGAAAATGCATGACTGTTGATGGCACCATTACTTTTGTGATTTCCAGCCTCAAGTGACCCATTGTACCACCTGGTGGTCAGTTTACCTATTCCCAGCAGGAGCTATTTGAAATCCATTCTTCTTTCCTCAATTCCCCAAACTAGCCTCTAGCCAGTATCCTTAGGCATAATAGAGCCAGTTCTCTAAGGACAATAGTCATGAGTAATTTCAAATTTCCTTTCTTCCTCCTAATTTAAATGTATATCCTCATTAATCTTTAATTCCTACCCTCTGTCTCAAAAGAAGAAAAGTTCCTCCTAACAAGGTTAATGTATAGGAGCATGGATACTGACGCCAAATTGCCTGGTTTTGAATTCAGGCTCTACTCCTTCTTGACTGTGTGTTCTTTGGCAAGCTTTGCACCTCTTCTGTGCTTCAGTTTTGTCATCTGTAAAATGAAAATTTTAGTAGTTCTTGCCTCGAGGGTTGTAAAGAGAAAAAACTTAAGGGCATAATATACATAATGTTCTATAAACAGAGGCTGGCACAGGAGAAATCACAATATATGTGGTAGTGGTTATTATTGTTATCTTTCCAAGACTCTGTTTTCCTGATTGTGATAAGAAGCGTAAGGAACAGGAGGAAGCCTTTTTTTTTTTTTTTTTTTTGTCTATTTGCTATTTCTTGGGCCGCTCCTGCAGCATATGGAGGTTCCCAGGCTAGGGGTCCAATCGGAGCTGTGGCCACCAGCCTACACCAGAGCCACAGCAACGCGGGATCCGAGCCGTGTCTGCAACCTACAGCACAGCTCACGGCAACGCCGGATCGTTAACCCACTGAGCAAGGGCAGGGATCGAACCCGCAACCTCATGGTTCCTAGTCGGATTCGTTAACCACTGCGCCACGACGGGAACTCCAGGAGGAAGCCTTTTTACATAGGTTGGTCTAGAAGGGCCACTCTGAGGACGTGACATTTGACCTGAGATCTAAAGGATGAGAATAGTCTAGTCAAGTGAAAAACTGGGAGAACACACATCCTAGGCAAAGGAAGCCAGTGCAAAGGCCCTGAAAGAAGAAAATTGTTTGGTCTTTTGAGAAATGAAAGGAAACCAGTTAAGATTAAAGTGTAGCAAAAAGGGAGAGATTGACTCAAATGAAGTTTGGGGGATCGGCTGGGGCCAGCATCATATAGGGGGCTAGTAGGCTACCATAAAGGGTATATATTTTATTGTAAGTGCAGTGGGAGACCACCGAAGAGTTTAAGTAGAGGAACAGCATGATCTAATTTGTACTTTACAAAGATTACTATTTTTGTTTCTTGGAGAATAGATCATTAGAAGGGCAAAAATTGAATGGGGAAAGGCTGACAAAAGATTATTGCATTATTTTAATTGAGAGATGGTAGTGATTTGGATTGTGGTGGTAGCAGTATTACTGGCATGAAATAGATGAATTCCAGATATAATTTGGGAATTCAAATGGGGTCATGGTGTTGGATTGGTTATGGGGGGATGATGAAGGAAAGGTAAGAATCAAGTATGACTTCTAAGTCATTGGCTTGAACAATAGGATGGATGATGGGGTATTTATACAAATCATTCTTTAGCAAAGTCCACAAATCTCCAGGTAGGCAAAAGTAAAAACAAGGTACGATCTTTGATAAACCACAGTTATTCATTTTCATTTCGAAATGGCCTTGGTATTCTTCCTAGTATAGTAGATGGCAAGGAAAAGTTCCACTTATTTGTGTGTAATGCTTTTTTTTTTTAACTTTTAAAAGTCAACTTTATAGAGGTACAGTTTACATACAATGAATGTACTCATTTAAAATGTAAATATGAGTTTTAACAAATGCATAGAACTGTGTAATCACTACTTCAATCAAGTTATATAATGTTTCCATTGCTCTAAAAAGTTTCTTCTTATCACTTTGTTGTCAGCCCCTTTCCCCATCCCCAGGAACTACAGATCTGTGTACTATCACTAAAAATTAGTTTATAACCTGTTCTAGAATTCTATATAAATGGAATTATAGCATATGTATTATTTGTAGATACTACTTCTCCCCCAAATCATTGTTTTTTGAGATTTAGCTATATTGTTGTGTATCAGTAATTCAGCATTTTTAAATGTTGGAGTAGTATTCCATTATATGAGTATATACCACAGTTTGTTCATTCACTCATTTGCCTGTTGATAAGCAGTTGGATTGTTTCCTGTGTGAGGCTGTAATAAGTAAAGCTGTTAGCAACATGTAGGAACATTTGTGTCCTGGATCTTTTATGGACATAAGTTTCCATTATTCTTGGATAAATACCTAGGAGTGGAATAATGGTTGGGTCAATGTGATATTTAAGGTGGCTGTTTAACTCTTTAATAAAAAACCGAACTGTTTTGCCAAGTGGTTGTACTATTTTACATTCCCACTGGCAATGTATGAGTTTCAGTTGCTTCACATTCTCACCATTACTTGGTATGGTCACTTATTTTAATCTTAGCCATTATAGTGGCTTCGTAATAGTATTGCATTATGATTTTAGTTTACATTTCCCTGATGATTACTGATTTTGGTATCTTTTCATGTGTTTGCACATCTTCTTTTGTGGTGTGTAAAGATTCTGTTTAAATTTGTTCTTTAGTTTCTAATTGTATGCTTTCTTTTTATCCGGTTGGTGAGTTTTTAATATAACCTGAAAACAAGGCATTTGTTTGATATATGAATGGCAAATATATCCAAGTCTGGGGTTTGCCTTTTCATTTTCTTTATAGTGGTTTTTGAAGAGCAAAAGTTTTAAATTTTGATGAAGTCTCTGTTATATTTTTTTTTCTTTTTCTTTTTTGGCTAGTGCCTTTTGTATCCTAACAAATTTTTCCTCACACCACCATCATGAAGCTTATTCTTCTATGTTTTCATCTGCAATTTAAAATGTTGGCTTTTCTATTTAGGAATGTTACACATTTGGATTTTATTTTTAATACAGTGTGATATAAGGATCAAGGTTCACTTTTTTTCCCATATTGACATCCAGTTGTTACAGCATTATTTGTTTAAAGGACTACCTTTTCCACACTGAATTACCTTTGCATCTTTGTTAGAAATCAATTTACCATGTGTTCAGATCACTTTCTGGACTCTCTTTTGTTCCACTGACCTATATGTTTACCTGATGTCAATATCACATTGTCTTGATTACTATAGATTTATAATCAAGACAATTGATTTGGAGTTCCTGTCGTGGCTCAGTGGTTAACGAATCCGACTAGGAACCATGAGGTTGCAGGTTCGATCCCTGCCCTTGCTCAGTGGGTTAACGATCTGGTGTTGCCGTGAGCTGTGGTGTAGGTTGCAGACGTGGCTCAGATCCCGCGATGCTGTGGCTCTGGCGTAGGCCGGTGGCTCCAGCTCCGATTAGACCCCTAGCCTGGGAACCTCCATATGCCGCAAGAGCGGCCCAAAGAAATAGCAAAAAGACAAAAAAAACAAAAAAAAAGACAATTGATTTATTTTGTTCTTTTTTCTAAAATTGTTCTGGACATTCTGGGTTCTTTGAATTTCATATAAATGTTACAATCATCTGGGCAGTCTCTAGCCCCAAAAAAGCTTGCTTCTATTTTAATTGGAATTGCATTGACTCCATAGATAAATTTGGAGAGAATTGACATATTAAAAGTCTTTATATGCATAATTGTAATATATCAACTCCATTTATTTAGTTCTTCTTTAATTTCCATTAGCAATATTTTATAGTTTTCAGTAAGTAGGTCTTGATAGTTTTTAGTAAACTGGTCTTGCTTGTCCACTCAGGTATGAATATTTATTCCTATTATTTATGTTTTTTAAAAATTGGTTTTCTTAATGGTATTATAGTTTTATTTCATTTTCAGTTGTTTAATGCTAGCTGACAGAAATGCAATGATTTTGTATTGACCTTGAATGCTGTGACATTGCTATATTCACTTCTAACAGCTATTTTGAAGCTCTCATAGGATTTTTAAATTTACAAGATTATGTCTCCTATAAGTATTGACAGTTTTACTTCATCCTTTTTAGTTTGCATGCCTTGATTTTCTTTTCTTGCTTTATTATGCTGGCTAGGACCTCTAGTGCAACACTAAATAGAAGTGTTGAGAGTGGATGTCCTTGTCTTTTTTCTGATCTTAGGGAAAAGCACTTAGTCTTTCACCAATAATTATGATGTTAAGTATAGGGTATTTTGTAGATGCCCTTTATCACAATGAGGAAGTATTCTCTATTTCTAGTTTGTTGACAAATTTTGTCATGAATATGTGTTGAATTTTGTCATATCACCTTCCTGTATTTTTTGAGACAATTGTATAGTTTTTCTTCTTTGTTTTGTTAATATGGTAAATTATCTTTGATTTTCTAATGTTAATCCAACTTTTCATTCCTGGAATAAACCCCATTTTTGTCACAAGATAGTATCTTTTTAAGATATTACTGAATTTGATTTGCAGTTATATTGCTAAGGATTTGTGTGTATGTCATCTATGGTCACACTAGTCTAAATGGTTTATATTTTTCATAAAGTTTTATTGTAGTTTCTTTGACTGGTTGTGGTGTCAGGTATTGTTAGATTCATAAAACAAATTGACAAGTGTCCTTTTCTCTTCACTTTTCTGAAAGAATTTGGATAGGATTGGTAGTAATTCTTCCCCAAATGCTTGATAAAATTAACCAATTGAGATCATCTGGCCTAGAGTATTCTTTGTGGAAAAAAGTTTTTATTTGAAAATTCAATTAAATAGGTAGGGTGCTAGAGTTCCCTTGTGGCACAGTGGGTTAGGGATCTGGTGTCACTTCAGCAGCTCAGGTCACCACTGTGGTGCAGGTTTGATCCCTGGCCAGGGTAGTTCTATGTGCCATCGGTGTGGCCAAAAAAAAAAAAAAATGGACAGGGTACTTCAAAAATTTTATTTCTTCTTGTGTTAGTTTTGACAGTTGTGTCTTGCAAGGAATTTTTACATTTCTGTTTTTTCCCCACATTTTCTTATTAATAATCTTCACTTATTACCCTTTTAATGTCTGTAGATTCTATAGGCAGTGTCTCCTATTTCATTCCCAACATTTGTATTTTATCTCTTTTTTTTTTCTTCTTGAGCCATCCACCTAGAGGTTTATCAATTATATTGATCTTTTCAAAGAACTGGCTTTTGATTTCATTGATTTTCTCTATTGCTTATCTCTTTTCTATTTCATTGCTTTCATCTTTTATCTTATTATTTCCTTATTTCTAATTGCTTTGGTTTTAATGTGCTTTTCTTTTGCTAGCTTCCAAAAGTGAGAGCTTAGGTCACTAATGTTAAACTTTTTTTTTCTAATGTAAGTATTCAGAGCTGCAAATTTCCTTCCTAAGCACTATGCACATAACACATTTTCATATATTTTAAGTATTCAGTTCAAAATATTTTTAACTTAATGAATTGTATTACCTTTATAGGTGTACAACAATCATCACAAATTTTAAGGCATTTCCATCCCAAACCCTCAGTGCATCCCCCCAGCTCCCAACCTGCCTCATTTGGAAACCATAAGTTTTTCAACGTCTGTGAGTCAGTACCTGTTCTTCAAAGAAGTTCATTGTGTCCTTTTTTTAGATTCCGCATGTAAGTGATAGCATTTGATGTTAATGTCTCATTGTCTGACTGACTCCACTTAACACGATAATTTCTAGGTCCGTCCATGTTGCTACAAATGCCGTTATTTCTTTCCTTTTAATGGCTAAGTAATATTCTATTGTGTACATATACAACATCTTCTTGATCCACTCCTCTGTCGATGGACATTTAGGTTGTTTCCATGTCTTGGCTATTGCAAATAGTGCTGCAGTGAACATCGGAGTACATATGTCTTTATGAGTCATGGTTTTCTCTGGATAGGTGCCCAGAAGTGTATGGAGATTCCTCAGAAAACTAAAAATAGATCTGAGCTTCTACGTAATATAATTTCCTTTCACTTGAATACCTTCTTTAATCATTTTTTATTATGCAGGTTGGCTGGCAGTCACTTCTGTCATCTTTAGTTTGTCAGGAAAAGGCTTTTTTTTTTTCTTCATATTGAAGTTTCTTTTAACTGGACATAGAATTTTAGGTTAATGGCATTTTTTCTTTTAACATTTTTCTCTCGATAAAGACTTTTTGATAGCTTTTTTCCTTTAACATTTTAAAGATGTCATTTGTTGTTCCCTGGTTTGTATTATTTCTGATGAGAAAGTGGTGATTCTTATCCTTGTTCTTCTGAATATATTATGTCTTTTTGGAGGGGAGGGCTGATTTATAGATTTTCTCTTTACTTCTGTTTTTCAGTAATTTGATGATAATGTGCCTTAATGTGACTTTTTTTGTAATTATCTTACTTAGGGTTTGCTGACCTCATATATCTTCGGGTTTATAATTTTCATCTAATTTTGGACTTATTATTTCTTAGGATATATTTCTCTCCCCAGTCCTTTTGGAGGCTTCAATTTTGTGTATGTTAGACTACTTGAGATTGTCCTACACATCACTGAAGCTCTGTTCAGTATTTTTCATCTCTTTTCTCTCTTTCCTTCAATTTGGTGAGTTTCTATTCCTATTACCAATCTTTCCAGCCAGTGACTTATCCTATATTAAGCCTCATTTGGTGAATTTTAAAAATCTTAGATGCAGTATATTTTTAGCTTTAAAAGTTCATTTGGTTCTTTTTTTTTATAGTTTCCATTTTTCTGATCATTTTATGTTTTCCTTTAATCCTTGAATATGTTTGTAGTATCTATTTATGACTCCATGCTCTGCTAAATCCATTATCTTATTTCTGGGTCTGTTTCTATTGATCAGATTTTCTTCTGTTTTTGATCCCTTTTTTTCTTCTTTACAAGTCTAGTAAGTTTTTGAGGATGTAAGATGTTATGGATATTACACTGTTGAAAGTCTGAATTTTGTTTTCTTTTAGTAGAATCAGTCAAGTTGCTTGCTGATTCTTTCAAGGCTTGTTTTTGTTTTTAAACTTTGTTGGGGCATGTCTAGAGTAGCCTTTACTTTATAGCTAGTTAAGCCCAACTACTAAGGTCTTACATTTCAGGATTTTCACTGAATGCTTCCATTACTTAATGATCTCTCTCTACTATGCCTAGGTGAACTGGAACATCTCCCAGCATGGCATACTTTGCCCAGCCTCATCGAATCACTCAAGATTCAAGGAGAGCTTTATACAAATTTCTGAATCTCTGCTTATGCATAGCTCCATCCTCTTTGGTATTCTGTCCTGCAAATTCCAGCCGCCTCGGACTCCCCTAATTCCATCTCTTCCTCCTCAACTCAGCAAGTCATCTATGCTCTGCTTGGAGTGATCTCAAGACTCACTGGATTTTTTTCCCTTCTGGAGATCACAGTCCTGTGCTACCTGTTGCCCAGTAGCTGAAAGCAGTGGTTTTATCTATTTAATCTAGGGTTTTTTTTTTTGTTTTTTGTTTGTTTGTTGCTTTTTAGAGCTGCACTTAGAACAAATGGCAGTTCCTAGGCTAGGGGTTGAATCAGAGCTACAGCCACTGGCCTACACCACAGCCACAGCAACGCAGGATCCGAGCCGCACCTGTGACCTATACCACAGCTCATGGCAACTCCAGGTCCTTAACCCACTGAACAAGGCCAGGGATCGAACCCACATCCTTATGGATACTAGTTGGGTTTTTTATAGTTGGGAGTCAAGTCTGGTACCTATTTTCAATCATCATTAGAAACAGAAGTATTTTAGTGCCTTTTAAAGATGAGTAATTATTTAGAAATTCACTTATATATCATCCCACAGTGTTTACTAAGAACCTGCAAAGTACTAAGTACATGCCAGGATTTGAGGATTGAAATGAGCATTAGAGAAGTAAACATGTATTTGTTTGTTGACAATAATAATTGTTGAGGCCAGTGTGCCTACCTCTTGCTCCATTTTACCAACCTATCTCAAACAACTGAGGTAACATCACATCTCTCTAGAAACAGAAGCTGAGGACATGCTCTGTTGAGTCCAGCTGGCAGTAGATAGAGTAGTACTCCACAAGTTGACAGGTATTTTCAGCGAGCAAGGGGGAAAATCGAGTATTTGACAAGTACTTGACACACTGTGGCTGAGCTGGCCTAAGGCCGATGGGTGTTTGCTAAAACCAAAATGGGCCCTGGCCAGGGACACCTGTAGAACTGTTAATGGCAGTCATTTAGCTGTCAATCATTTTTCGGTTCAAATTATTTTAAAATACTTCGTTAGTTCAGAATGTGTTTGCTTAAGTCATTTGAGTAGTAACACTTTTCTCCAGGAGGCAATTAGGTATTCTTCATTTTACAGCTCTTGCATAATAGCTGGGAAAACTGCAATTGCACAAGCAAAGTGCAGATAAACACCAGATTATCATATTAAAGCATTAATCTGTCAGAAGAATTTTTTTTCACTGAATGCTTTTTGGTTTTTTATTATCTATATTTTTTAAAAATCAGGATTTTCCCAATGTTAGTTTTGTTTTAAATCATTCAGATCTCCATTTTCATTAGGAAACTAGTCTTTTCTCTACCCCCTCCACACATATTAACTTCAGCCTAAAATAGCAGGTTTCCCTTTTAAATATTTAAAATATATGTAAGCTGTTTAATTCCTTTTCTGAACTATTCGGTCATCTCTTTACTTTAAGATGTTTTAGCAAAAGTAGACCTCTTCCTACTTCAGATTTGACCGCAGTGTTGAGATGTCTATTAGCAATCTTAAACCCAGAATGACAGGGGTTATTTAAAATATACTGACTCCGTTTATTTACAGAGTTTCTTTTGTATTTGAGAAACCACCAGATTACAGTGTTCTTAAATTTACATATGTACCTGCTGTGTTTGTATATGCTACTGTATCTACTTTCTCTTCAACTATGGTTTCATCTCCCAAAAGACAGAAACCCTGTCTTGAATGTCTTTCGGCATTCAAGCCAGTGTTGTGAAAGTCAGGCTAGCAGTCAATATTGTTCAATTTCTATTTAAAATGGGGGTGTTTTGTCCCAAGATTTGAGGAGAAGAATCCACAGAACTCCCCCATGAAATCTAAAAGGCTGTCTTTCTAGTATTGTGTTCATTATCCCAGGTTAAAAACAGGGGGAAGGAAACTAAAGTAACTCCAGTATGCCATGAGAAGTTACTGAGAAGCCAAAAATCTTGCCATCTGCTTCCTATGAAAGCTTTTCTAATAAGAACCCAAGGCAAAACTCTGTGCACTTCTTCTAGTTCCTTATAGATAGAATGTTTATTATCTTTCCAATGGAGCTAAAGCCTCTTAAGAGAAAGGAAATTCTCCTCTAAGATAAAATTGTAGGGTACAATATAATTTGTGATTTTCCTCTTAAAAAAAAAAATTGCAGAGGCTCTTAGTGTGACCACTTGTTTGTCAACCGTGTAGTTCCTCCCAGGAGAGATGTTGTTTGGTTCACAAGGAAAGAGGAGACATGTTCCACTCTTCCCAATACCGTGTGATCGGCTGCCTCTGCCATTCCCTGACCTTGGCCCCCTCTGGCGCATATGGTCAGTAGAGAAGCCTTGCACAGCCAGTTTTGCGTTTTCTTGGCTGACAGAGGCGTAGAAAGAACACTTGCAAGACCAAGCCCCCAGGTGGTGGAGCTTACTTCTGGGTTGTCTGACCTGCCAAATCAGCTGCCGAAATGGTTTGTTCTATGGCAGGTTTCATCTTTTCATGATATCCTAAATTACATTTATTTGTGCTTCGGCTTTTTGACTTGGAAGGAACAAGGCCCAAGAAAACTAACCAAGACTGGTCCTTTGATATTCAAGAAATATTCCAATCAGGAGTTCCCGTTGTGGCTCAGCAGTTAACGTACCCGGCTGGCATCCATGAGGACTCGGGTTCAATCCCTGGCCTCGCTCAGTGGGTTAAGGATCTGATGTTGCTGTGAGCTGTGGTGTAGGTTGCAGATGTGGCTCAGATCCCGCATTGCTGTGGCTCTGGCATAGGCAAGTGGCTACAGCTCCAAATGGACCCCTAGCCTGTGAACCTCCATGTGCCGTGGGTGTGGCCCTAAAAGACAAAAAGACAAAAAAAAAAAAAAGGACAAAGAAATATTCCAATCAAAACTAGATAGATTGGGTGATATTCCCAAAGCCAACTTGGAATATTAACAAAGCTAATTAAGGTCAGGCTATTTATCGTGTTCATCTGAACTTCCAGTGTGTTGATTAAGGTAGTGGATATAACTAGTTTATGGTTTGCCTTTGCACAAACAGCAGTATCATCTCAGATTTCCCAGGGATTTTTATTCTGTTCTCATGGACGGTTTAACATAGCGGTTAAAAGCACAAACGCTTCTGCTAGAATGCATGGGTTTAAATTGCAACTCTGCCAATTTCTAACTGGGTAGACTTGGGCAAATTGCTTAATCTCTGTGCTTCAGTTTTGTCATCTATAAAATGGGGGTAATAATGGTACTTAACTTCATAAGATTGTAGTGGGTTATGACAAATGACTTGATAAATATAAATAGAATAGTGCCTGGTACATAGAAAGTGCTGTACAAATGTAGTTGTAGTGGCGCGGTGGCTTATGTAGGATACACATCGTTAGGATAACTTTCAACATCAGCTCCTGTCTTGTGTGGTTGAATATTTGGATATAATGGTAGCCTTAATCCCCCTGTTTAACTCTACCCTGTTGGTTAATCCTGTGTGGGGAAGGCAGATCACATGAATGTAAGCTTAGTTTTTCTATTTGTAGTCAGTCAACCCTCAATAATCCAGATGGAGATTACCCATGTTGAGGACTGTCCATGGAGGTATTTCAGTTCTGGGCTATTTACTCTGTTCATCCTGTTTCTAAAGGGCACATCATTTAATAGAAGTTGATTGGGTGCAAGAGGGATAGAAGTTAATGTTTTGAATCATCCAAGGACACCAGGATGACTTAAAAACTTATTTATAAATATATGTAAGATGGAAACAAAATCATAGAAGATATGAAAATATTTAGAATTTGATGTTTCAGATTCTCTGAATAGCTATCCCCCAGGCCAGCTTAGTGGACCCAGGGATTAGATGTGATTTTACTGCAGTCTTGACTTTTCACCTGTGGGAGGCCGCTACCAAGTCCCTACTGAGCATCCATTTAACTCCTGTTTGAAAACTGAGCTTTCCTTGTGGAATATACATCCCTCCACTTAATACCTGGGTTTTGAATATTCACATTAAGCAACAGACAACTTGAAAGTCATTTTACTATTGATGTGTCATCGAATAGATAATATGACTATATGACTATCAATAATATGACTTTTGGTAAAATGGAATAAAAAAAAGAACTTTAAATAGAACCATCGTAATGGAAGTGATCAGTGGTTCTTAATACTTTTAACATGTGTGTAACAATGTAATACAAAGAAATGTCTTCTATGATTTCATTGCCATTTTATGTAGAATTTTGTTTTAGAAAGTACTGTTTGGAGTATCTGAGAGCCTGAACTCCTCTGCCTATTTCACCTCCAGGTGCAAAACGTAAGCCTGGCTTCACATCCTGGCTTTGCCACTTAGTAAGTAGCTCAAAACCTGGGGCAAGTCACCTAACTTCTGTACACCTCAGTTTCCTCGTGTGTAAAATGGAGATTCCATCCACGAAGAAGTGCTGTGAGACCTAAATGTCTTAAAGCACGTAGTGCAGTGCCTGCCTCTCAGCAAAGTTAGTTGCTGCTATTTTGACTCCTACTAATAGTTTATGGTCCAGCACAGGTTTTTGTCCCTAATAGAGTCACTGTGAAGCACTGTACAGAGGGCAGAGTCCACTCCTCTGGTAATCATATTGAAAGGATTAGAGATACTTCGAATTGTCCCTTAATATCACAGTGTTCGTCTGTCGGCCATGTGCTTCCCTGAAATTTCTGAACATACTCAACTCATTGCACTTTGTGGAATAATTAGTTCCATTCTAATTAAGCCTCTTCTATGTGCTGTAAACCTGACATGGAGTGACCAAGGCCGCTTGTTCTAGCTTCATGGAGTGAAGCCTTGCCCCTTCTTTTCATGTTTTAGATTTGGTGAACCTGTCATTGTTGACCTTGAAACACACTGATAGTGATTTTTGTAAATCTCAGCTGCCTCCTTTATCACACGCATTACCTTCTAAACTTTAAAGAATCTTTCAGGTAATGGTATAAAAATATAAAGATCTTTTTAAATGTCAGCTTTTCCATCTTTAAGATCCCACTCAAAAGTAAAGCAGTAGTTATTTCTCTATCTTCGTTTCTAACTTTTCTGGATTTTAGCATGGGTTATTCATGCCTGCCTACATTCTTTTTTTTTTTTTTCTTTTTAAGTGTGCGCCTGTGGCATATGGAAGTTTCCAGGCTAGGGGTCAAATTGGAGCTGCCACTGTAGGCCTACACCACAGCCACAGCAACACTGGATGTGAGCCTCATCTGTGACCTATGTGGCAGCTTGCAGCAATGCCAGATCCTTAACCCACTGAGTGAAGCCAGGGATTGAACCTATTACCTCATGGACACTATGTCAAGTTCTTAACCCGCTGAGCCACAATAGGAACTCCACCTACATTCTTTTTCTAGTGTTGTCTTTTTAAATTTCTTTCAAAGAATTATAAGCAAATGAACCTTCCTGGCATCTGCTGAGCTATCCTTACCCATCTTGCCAGCTGGCATTCTCAAATTTGGGTGAAAGACTTCCGGCCTACTATTAAGGGTTTGTGTTGTTTCCAGACCTCTTACTTTAATCAGTGGTATTTTATCGTAAACACATGGTATATTGCTGGTGACACACTATTTTGTATTTTTTTGCCTCCTATAATACAAAAATAATTAATGGAACATCTTTATAAGGGAAGATACTTTTACCTTTGTTGGCTAAAAATCATCTGGAGCACCAGCCTGATAAATGCATGGGTAGTATAGGCAGGCTCAGGAAGAGATGAGAAACCCAACGGCTAAGCAAAGAATGGGCAGGGAGAAAATAGTGATGTCGAGGAAATAGAGGCTCATCTGGTGGAAGGGAATAAAGGGCCCTTTGAATTGTCTGAAGTGCTTGCTAGTGGCACTGGTGGCATAAGGCAGCTGTGTTGAGTCTAAGCTGAGTGTCTTCCTGATCTGTTTCCTGGGGCTGAAAAGGGTTCAGGGCTTTCATCCACATTTATTATAATTTAGGGAATGAGTATGATCTAGGTATTTGAAGAGAGGACTGGTCGTCAGGAAGTGTCCCTTCTGCTTCCCTGCATTGTGTGTCTGAGGATGTGTATGACTTCGTAAGCAGTCTCTGATCTTCTCTTTACACAAATTCTCTTATTTGTGAAATAAGGCATGCCCGGATCAAGGTGTTGGCAAGCCTGATGATGTGTCTGAACTACTCTGGCGGAGGATTGCGGGGGCGGGGATGGGGTGCCCTTGGGTCCAGTCTTCCCAGACCACAAAAGGAAGTGACATGCTGGGACCCAGCTGCATTGAGGTGCAGGGAAGGTTTGGTAAAGATTTCATCCAGTGCATGAAACAGTTAATTTTTCTTTGAATAAACAGAACACACAATTACCCATGGATGACTCTCAAGCACAAGGCTCATGTTGAGTGTCTGCTGTGTTCATGGCATGGTTGTCAGCCTAATGGGTCATAAGATAAGAAAACCTAATCCCTATTCTGAAAGAACTGACAGTAAGATGGCAGAAAACAAATACCTAAAACACTATGGATGTAAATGACTATTAGTATAGCAGTCAACAAATATCCTACTACGTTACTTTTGTTCAGCATCTGTCATACTTTTCAAAGAATGTCCAATTAAATTATTTCCCATGACTATATTGAAGGTGCTCTTTCATTTAATTTGCAAATTTTAGGCTATTTAATAATTTCTAGAAAATACCAGTGAAAATAAGACACTTCAGCCAGTCAGATAGATTTGGGGGCACTGTGTAGGACATGGAGAGGGTAAGAAATAAGGGAGTTCAAATCATTCAACTTACTAGAAAGTCAGACATGTTATAAAACAGTTGAAAAATAACACAAGAGAAGATATATAATTATATACTAATGTAAGGGATGGACTATATTGGAGTCATTCAAAGGAGAGGAATATTGGTATGAGCTAGAGAAGTGAGGGAGGGCTTGATGGAGGAAAAAGAGCTTAAACCAGTTCTTAAAAGATGAGTAGGAGCTAGATGGGCAGAGAGCTTTCAAGCTAAAGGAAATAATACCTAACTTGTAAAATTGTCTTAGAACAATTAAAAAGCCAACCTTTTAAAACACTCAATCTTTTTTTTTTTTTTTTTTGTCCCTTTAGGGCTGCACCTGTGACATATGAAAGTTCCCAAATTAGGTAGGGGTCGAATCGGAGCCACTGGCCTACACTACAGCCACAGCAACCCCAGATCTGGGCCCCAGTGGAAACTCCAAAATACTCTGCGACGTACACCACAGCTCACGGCAATACTGGATCTTAAACCCACTGTTCAAGGCAGGGTTTGAACCCACGTCCTCATGGGTATTAGCTGGGTTCATTAACAGCTGAGCCATGACAGGTACTCCAAAATACTCATTTATTACTTAGTGGGAAGGAGTGAAATATTTCCAAAGGAATTTAGGAATTACAAAAATTGCAGAAATTTTCTATATATTTCTCAGAAAAAAAGTAAATAGCCTTCTATTTAAAAGTAACCTTTAGGAGTTCCTGTTGTGGCGCAGTGGTTAACGAATCTGACCAGGAACGATGAGGTTGCGGGTTCGGTCCCTGCCCTTGCTCAGTGGGTTAACGATCCGGCGTTGCCGTGAGCTGTGCTGTAGGTTGCAGACGCGGCTCGGATCCCGCATTGCTGTGGCTCTGGCGTAGGCCGGTGGCTACAGCTCTGATTCGACCCCTAGCCTGGGAACCTCCATATGCCGCGGGAGTGGCCCAAGAAATAGCAAAAAGACAAAAAAAAAAAAAGTAACCTTTAACCGTTATGTGTGATTAAGAAATGTAGTGTTACAGCTTTTTTAGAATATGTCTAACAGGTTTTCTGGTCAGCACCAGAACCCTTTCCCCCACTCCCACCGGCCCCTCCAAAAAGAGAAATATTGCTGTATTTGAATATCACTGTATCTCTGCAGTTACACCGTTTCCCCTGAACTTGAAAAGATATTAATATTGTACCTGAGATCAGTTAACATTTCTATATTAGGTTATATATTAGGTAGCTATGATGGATATGAATGCAATGTGATAAAGTGACACAGTGTTGAGATGGCGATATTGATGAAACATCTCTGCGCATTGCAGGCGAGCTGTGGCAATTCTCTCAGTGATCACTTCCTGTGACAAAAGATAGTGGCCTCATATTTGTTCACTTTAAGTCAAAGCATAAATGTAGGCAGAGATGTTTTTAACTCACACGATGATGATCGTCTGTGTGCCATCATTTAATTGTTCATAGAGATCAAATTGTACTAGTGCAGAGGAATTTGAATCCAATCTCGAGCTGTCAGTGGAGAATGTCAGTCATCTCAGTAAATCGCCCCCTTAGTGTCATCATGTATAATTCTTTAATTTTAGGCCTGAGAAACTCTGAAAGAAATATTGTGTAAAATGTACCAAAGAGAACCATCCTGTGTAAATCACTCTATGTAGTTTTTGGAAATAAAAATGGACCCTGCGACACATAAAAGTTGCTCTTATCAAGGTACTGAGAGTGGTAACCATTAACTAGGCTGGTGTGTTCTTTAAAAAATTATTACATGTTTTTTGAATTATGCATTTAATTTAACCTATCTTAACACATGGAAGTTTTGATGTAGTTTCCTTTCTCAATCAATTCCAAAGAGTCAACGTGATTATCAAAGCTGAAAAGGCTTTTTGTATTTTCTTCAAATGTTGAAGCCATGTATGTGAACAACAAGGCTGATGAATTTGCTGTTTTATTTAGTTGACATTTTAATTCAAAATGTAAACTGAAGTTTCTTTTCATTTCTTTGCACTATTAATATTATTCTGTTTTTGGTTAGCTAGGGTAAAACTGTTCACTGGTGTCATTTTTGATAATTAGCCTTTTATATCTTGGGGTTTTTGGTAAGCAAATAAATATTTTAAATGTAATTGGTGCAATTACTGTATGTGCATTGAATAACTTTATATTGAGCTTCATGTCATGTCACATTTTTATGCTAGTAGGTTTTTTATGATTTTTTTAATTGTATGTGGTAGTCTTCTGAAATATATAATTACCAGCTCAGCCCTGAGTTGGAGAAGCAAGAGTTCTGTCGTTCTCTCAGACAGACTTGTATTGAAAGATATAGAAAAGCTTGCTTTCTTCTACCATTCTTTCCTCATCCATAAAAGTAGTTTGTGTCTGAATGTTAATGTTATTTTTACATCTTGTGCAACCCCAGCATCGTATTTTTCTAGTAGGAGTGCAAGCAAACAGCCCAAGCTTAATCCAGATCTGGTTTTATAGAAGCTAGAAGGTTGGGGGAGGGATGGAAGGTGGGGGTAGTTAGGAGGCCAGGGGTAAACACTGAGGGAAACAAAAGCAATGTAAACTTTAGCTAAACATGAACTTTTACGCCTGCTCCTGCCTTCATGGAGTCATCCAGCATGGTGAGAAGCTTTGAGATGGCAGATCTACGCAGAATGCCACCAGGCAGCACATTCAGGCCTCATATGAATCGCAGCAGAGAGGCACTTGGCAAAGGTTTAGGGTAAAGATGAGCACAAGGAGGAGGAGAAAGTAGCAGAGCCCTGGGCTCCAGGAAGTTCAGGAGAGGTTTTAGAATCACTGGACAGAAAAGAACTCAAACAAAACCAAAAATGAGTGGGATAAGGGTCTCATTAACAAAATCCATTAGCAAACAAGGACAAGACTAAAAGGAGTTAAA
Source organism: Phacochoerus africanus (assembly GCF_016906955.1). NCBI lineage: Eukaryota > Metazoa > Chordata > Mammalia > Artiodactyla > Suidae > Phacochoerus > Phacochoerus africanus. The sequence continues at coordinate 100,337,753 of NC_062548.1, read as the reverse complement.
TTGTAGAACGAATGGAAAAGATGAAAAAACCTCTGGACTCCTGACTAATCCGCTTTGAAAGAGCAGGGAGACCAGCTGTGATGAAGGATAGTATCTTACCAAAAGGCCAGAAAAAGAAATTACCTTTGCTCAGTGTCAAACTATTCTGTTCTATACCATTGTAAACATTAGAGCAACACTTATGACCATTATAACCCTACATGTGTTCCCCCTGCATGCCTAAGAATTTTTCTACTTTAAAAAGGAGGTTGAGAATCAGACTGAGAAGAAAACTGATTGTAGAACAGTTAGAGGGTGTCATGCTGGTGAGCATCAATTGTGATATTATTCTCTGTTTAAATTATGATGAAATCATTGGAGGCATCAGAGCAAAAAGTAAATTGTGGGGAAGCTATTAACAGTTTAGCATTTCCAGCTTATGTGAGACTATGGATTCCATCTACCAAAGGGAGTCATTCAGCAGAGAGAGGATATGCACAGCAATATCAGGGACATCAGCTTTGTTTCCTGTGTGCCTATAGCTTTTATAAAGTTAGACATTGCTAGAAGAGTTTTTGGGTATTTTTAAAATTATGTCTGATTCACCATGCTGTGCCAGTTTTTGCTGTACGGCAAAGTGACTCAGTCATGCATATATACATTCTTTTTCTCATCTCCCCCATCATGTTCTAGCCCAAGAGACTGGACACAGTTCCCTGTGCTGTGCAGCAGGACCTCATTGCTTATCCATTCTAAATGTAATAGTTTGAGTCTACTAGCTGCAAACTCCCAGTTAGAGGTTGTTTGTTTGTTTGTTTTTTTAATTAAATTCTATGATGTTTCAAAATCACCTGCGTAGAATGGCTACTTCACCTGTCTCACAATCTTGCAGAAAAATGAGGGGCTGAGGAATAGAGAAACATCAATAAATTTCTTACAAATCCTTCTAGTGGTTTGGAAGCTGAGTCAGTACTGACTTCAATAAAGCCCAGTAAATCACTCAAAATGTTCACTAGCTGGACGTAGGAAGTCCTCCCTCAAATCTCTGCACTCTGTACTGAGATGAACATTTGCCCAGCCTGCTCTGTCAGCTAGCCTGGAACACCTTCCCAGGAGAAACTTTCTACCTTTTTTTCTACAACGATAGGATTTCACTACTCTATCACTTACGATAATTTGGAGTACTGCATATTCAAATTATTATAAAGAAAATCAAAACCAAGTGCCAAGTGAGAAGCCAGAGACTTTTGAGAGACTAGATTATCAGGGAAGGTGTATTGGGCTTTTGAAAGACCTGCATATCATCTCCTATTGGCCAACTATACGGACTGGTTAATATTTTAGAGGAAGGAAGGATGGGAACCAATGGGTCTGTGCTATTCTCCTACTGGAAGGTGAAATTCACATGACAAGACTGTTAGGGAAAATATCTTTCCTGGTTACTTTTCTTACAAATGGTGTATTTTAAAAATGTGCCTTGAATTCTCCTATAGTGTTTAATTGCACTTGAAAAGCTCATCTATGGCATTCCCGTCGTGGCTCAGCTGTAACAAATTGGACTAGTATCCATGAGGACGCAGGTTGGATCCCTGGCCTCGCTCAGTGGGTTAAGGATCCAGCGTTGCCACGAGGCTGTGTTGTAAGTCATAGACGCAGCTTGGATGCAGCATTGCTGTGGCTGTGGTGTGGGTTGGCAGCTGCAGCTCTGATTCACCCCCTAGCCTGGGAACTTCCATGTGCCACGGGTGTGGCCCTAAAAAAAGAAAGAAAGAAAGAAAAGCTCATCTACACATATCATATCACCACTCCTTGCCTCTTACTGTAAAAGGGAATGATATTTTGCCATTGGATTTTAGGTCAGGAGGATTATCACAGCTTTTACTTTCTATCAAGAGCTTGAGCTTTGGGGTCAAGCAGACCTGGTGTGAGTCTTAGAGCTGCATTTTACAAGCAGATCTGACCTTGGACAAACAGTCTCTCAGAGCTCTGCAGTCCTCATCTATCCAAAGTAGAAAATAAATACTAACTCAAAACACTGTGTAGAGTGTTAAACTAAATGGTAATATATGTAAGTACCTAACACAGTGGCTGACTCGAAAGATAGTACTTTTTCTTTCTTCCTTTTCATTCACTACACAGACATTATCAAGCACCTACTCAGTGGCAAACATTGTGCAAGACACAGAACATGGGAAAGAGCATGTACTTCAGCTCCCTAGGAACTCACAATGCAGTGTGAAAAATGGTGCGGCCAAGTGCACACAATAGCCCAAGTGAACAGAAAGGAGTATGCAATTTCCTTTGCTTGGGAAAACTAGGGGAGACCACCCTGAAATGATATACAGGCTGGGCTTGTAAGGGGTGTATAGTGGGAAAGAAAGGCATCTCCGGCAAAGACATGGACTTAGGAAAGATCAATTCGGTTGGGGTTAAAGGATCCGGTTGAGAGAAGGAGTAGCATAGAATGTATCCGAAAAGAGGTGTTGGGGCCTCGTGTGCCGTGGGTGTTCAGAGACATGACATAGTGATCTATACTTAGATATCTCCCCCCATCAGCCATGGAGAGGACAGGTGACAAGTAAGCCCCACCGGAGGGCTGCTGGTGAGGAGGCACTCACCCTCGTCCCACCAACAGAGGCTGAGGCCTGAGTAAAGCAGGGGTGATGAGAGTGAGAAGAGGATGGATGGGCGGGAGTCTCAGAGGCAGAGCCTGTGGGGCATGGTGTCTGGTTAGGTATGATTAGGTGAGGAGATGAGGGTCAGAGATGATAGCAGCTTGGTGGATGGAGATACCAGTCATTTAGAAAGAGACTGTAGAAGTCTGTGTGTGAAGTGTGTATGAAATAAGTTCAATTTGGGGCCATTTCCATTTGAGGCATTCAGGAGACACTGATGGAGATGTCTTAGAAGCATTTGGATGCTCTTGGTCTGGGGCTGGCAGCTTAGCTGATGCATTACTGGCCCTCGCTGATAAATTGATAATAGTCAAATCTTTGGACTGGATGTCCTCACTCAGGAAAAGGATGGAGAGTGAGAAAGATGGGGTCCTGGGAAGCACACTGAGGGGGCCAGCAGAGAAAGAAAAGCAGACTGACATGGTAGCGCTTAAGGTAAGAAGAGAATCAGAATTTTTTCAGAAATATAGGAGCGAGGGAGAGAGCCAGAGCAAGCGCTTAGGCTAGGAGTATAAAGCACTGTCGAGGAGTTCCTGTTGTGGCGCAGTGGTTAACAAATCCGACTAGGAACCATGAGGTTGCAGGTTCGATCCCTGCCCTTGCTCAGTGGGTTAAGGATCCGGCGTTGCCGTGAGCTGTGGTGTAGGTTGCAGACGCGGCTCGGATCCCGCGTTGCTGTGGCTCTGGCGTAGGCCGGTGGCTGCAGCTCCGATTCAACCCCTAGCCTGGGAACCTCCATATGCCGCGGGAGCGGCCCAAGAAATAGCAACAACAACAACAACAAAAAAGACAAAAAATAAAATAAAATAAAATAAAGCACTGTCGAGTGCTGCAAATAATTTGAGGGGAAAGAAGACCAAAAGACAGTCATAGCATTAAGTAACTGAGAAGTCACTGGTGATCTTAAGAAGAGCCATTTAATGCAGAGGTGAAGGTAGAAAGCATTTCTTTGAGTGAATTAGAAGGGGAGACAGACATTAGCTGAGCCTTTATGAATCATCTTTTTTTCGACTTTTTAGGGCTGCGCCTGCGGCATATGGAGGTTCCCAGGCTAGGGGTTGAATCAGAGTTGTAGCTGCTGGCCTACACCACAGCCACAGGAATGCCAGATCTGAGCCGCATCTGTGGCCTACATCACAGCTCATGGCAACACCGGATCCTTAACCCACTGAGCAAGGCCAGGGATTGAACCTGTGTCCTCATGGATACTAGTCAGATTCGTTTCCACTGAGCCACAATGGGAATTCTGAGTCATCTTTTTAAAAATCTCTAAGAAATTGTGGAACATGGAAGAGGTACTCCAACACTGAAAATGAGCGAATACCTTCTCATTTTTTTTTCTTTTTTCTTTTTCTTTTTTTTTTTTTTTGGCCATGACACAGCATGTAGAAGTTCCCCAGCCAGTGATCAAACCCGAGGTGCTGTAGTGGCAATGCCATTTCCCTAACCTGCTGAGCCACCAGGGAACTCTGCCTTCTCAATTTTTGACAGCTAATGCACGCTTAAGCTTCATGGCCTCTCCCAGAGCCTTAGAAGGGGCCCCTGCATGTGGAGGGTCATGAAGCTTGAGCTTCACGATCCTCACAGTAAATCCACCTCTATCTGAGAGAAAAGCAAGGACTGGATGAGGAAAGTTAGGTGAAAGCACATTCATGCTATGCGACTGTTAAAAAGAGTGAAGTAAATCTTGTATGTATAAATGAAGTAAATCTGGACATGAAAGGGCATTCATGACATATTATTCAGTGAAAAACCTAGTTTTACAGCATTGTCTATGGTATAATCCCACATAAAAAAGAAATGTGTACACACACATGCACATACATACACACATATATACACACACACACACACATATAAAATACATACATAAATTCTATTTTTAGTTAGACTTGAAAGAAAAAGCTGTGGAAAGTCCACCTAATTTTAGCAACTGTGACTCTTGAAGAGTAGCAATTGGAGACTGGAGTTTGGTGAGGGGGAGACTTTCATATTAACTTTTCACCCTTACATATCACTTTAATTTTTTGTGAATAAATGCATGATGCTTTTGTTAATTTTCACAAAATATAAAATTTAAAATCTTATATGAGGAATAAGTTAAACTATTTAGCTTATATAAACCCTGTCTCAAGGAAAACATAATGGTATTCTTCAGATACTTAAAGGGTGGCCACTGAAAGAGATTAGATTTGTTCTGAAAGATACCGAAGTGCAGAAATAGGACCAGTGGTTTCAAGAAAGAGAAATTTTTGAAACTATAAAAAGTTAAAAACATGGATGGAATTGGAGGGCTTTATGCTAAGTGAAATAAGTCAGACAAAGACAAATACTATATGGTACCACGTACATGTGGAATCTAAAAAATACAAAAACTGGAGTTCCCATCGTGGCACAGTAGAAACAAATCTGTCTAGGAACCATGAAGTTGCAGGTTCGATCCCTGGCCTCACTCAGTGGGTTAAGGATCTGGCATTGCCATGAGCTGTGGTGTAGGTCGCAGATGCGGCTCGGATCTGGCATTGCTGTGACTGTTGCGTAGGCTGGCAGCTACAGCTCCAATTAGACCCCTAGCCTGGGAACCTCCATATGCTGCGGATGCAGCCCTAAAAAGACAAAAGACCGAAAAAAAAAAAGTAAATATATAAAAAATACAAAAACTAGCTAATGTAACAGTAAAGGAGCGGACTCATAGAGACCAAAATAGTAATTACCATTGGGGGAGGGGAACAATATGGAGAGGAGAGTAGGAGGCACAAACTATTGGGTATAAGGCTCGTGAGGAATATAGCCAATATTTTGTAATAACTGTAAGAGGAAAGTAACTTTTAAAATTGTATAAAATTTTTAAAAATATTTTTAAAGACCAGACACAGCAAGCCCAGAATCATTTTAAATGTCATCAGGTTTTAAAAGGCTGTTCACAACTGTACTTTATGTATGGCATGGTTTTGGTCGTGCTTAGCCCCTTTGTTAGAAGTGGATCTTTCAGCCTCACTTGTGAGCATTTGAAGTCACCCCGCTTGACACACTATGTGTCAGAGTTCAGAGCAAGGCTGCATCATCACTTACGAACCTTGGGTGTGTTCCTTATTCTTTCTAGGTCTCAGCTTTCATTCTGTGAAAAGCCATAATCAAACTAATACTACCTTTGTAAGCATTGTTATCTTCAAGGTGGAGTTGGGGTTGTTTCATATCTTCCCCCTCCACAATCTCCATCAGATCACTCCCCTGGAGCACCCCCAAATAAATATACGATCTAAAAGAAAAAATGTAGACCAGCTAGGTGAATACAGCTTTCAGACAAGTACTTTATTCATCTACTTCTAACCAAATTGCTACTTTATAAACCCTTTCTTTATAAAAAGTCATCTAGAGCCACCGCTGCCTCAGAAGGTTGTTGGGGGAATTCAGTGAGATAATTAATGTAAGACTTAGCACAGTGCCTAACACAGAGTAAATATTCAGTGAAATAAAAATTATATACCCACATGTAGCCCACTAAATCAAAATGTTATCATAAATGAGATGGCATGTTAAAGAATCTGGGGTACATCTGTTTTCCCTTCAGTAAGTGGAAAAAAATGGTTTGAGGATTAAAAGCCTGGTACCTTCTTGGTGCTCTTGGACCTCATTTCTTTTCAGTTTTCCTGTCCTGGAGGGTCAGTGACTTTTCTCATTCCTCTGTTCATTTGACAGTCATTTACTGAGTACCTGCTGAGTTCCAGGTTCAATCCCATATGCTGGTAGTACTAAGATGAAAAACTAGAGGTTCTGTGCACAGGGAGCTCCTAGTCAGAAGGAGAACGCGGTTTAGATAATTGCAATATGATGTGATTCGGGTTAAAATTAAAGGTGCGTAATTGATATTCGTAGAGAAAGCAGAAAGTGTAAGGAAGTCTGTCTGAAGAACCAGAGAAAGCATCATAAAAGAGAAAACACCTGAACTGGAGCTTGAAAGGAAAGCAGGAGCCTGCTGGGGACAATCCTCTGTCATAGGATGGATGCAGACACTACTTGATGTTTGCTGTGAGATTTTCCATGACCATTTATAAAACTGAAATGACCTAAGTTTGATTTCTCTTTTTCCGCAACATTTGGTTGTAGTAACAGAAGACCCAACATGGATTTTTTTTTTTTTTTTTTGGCTTTTTAAGGAAGCACCCACAGCATTTGGAAGTTCCCAGGCTAGGGGTCGAATTGGAGTTATAGCTGCCGGCCTACACCATGGCCACAACAATGCCAGATTCAGGCCACATCCGTGACCTATACCACAGCTCATGGCCGTGCTGGATCCTTAACCCACTGAGTGAGACCAGGGATTGAACCTGTGTCCTCATAGATACTAGTCTGGTTCATTACTGCTGAGGTGCAACGGGAACTCCCCAACACACAATAATTTAAACAAGCTAGAGCTGTATCTAATGACACAGGCTTCATCAGTCTTCCTGCTCCACCATTCTTCTCACATGGCTTTCATTCTCAGTGTCAAAAGGGCAACTGTACCTTCAGTCAAGGCCATCTCCTAGAGAGGCTTTGTGGTTCTATGAGGAAGGCAAGTCCTTCCCCTAAATCTTACACTTATATCCTTCACAACCACCAGGAACTGTGAGGGAGGCTGAAAAGTTATTTTGGAGGAAGAAGATCAGGAAAAAGGAGAGCGTGAATAGGCTTGGGCAATCTACAGTGACTACCAAAACAAGAAATATAACTTTTTCCTTAGCAGATAATAATTTGTTCTTATTTCTTTATAGTCATTGCCATTTGCATTGGTTTCCTGGAGCTACTGTAACAAGTACCACAAACTGGATTACTTAAAACAATAGAAATGTATTGTCTCACCATTCTGGAGGCTAAAAATCCTATGTCCTATGTCAAGGTGTCAGCAGCACCTTCTAAGACCTGTGGGGAATGCTTCTCACCTCCTCGTAGCTTCTGCTGGTTTGTCTGCAGTATCTGGTGTGCTCTGGTTATGCTTAGCTGCATAACTCGTTTCTGCCTTTGTCCTTGAACGAAGTTCTCCAAGTTCCCCTTGTGTCTCTGTCTTCACGTGGCCAGTCATATTGGATTATTGCATTCCTGTTCCACCTCACTCTAGTATGATTTCATCGAACCTAACTAATTACATCTGTAGTGACTCTATGCCGAAGAGGTATTGGGAGTTAGGGCTTAACATATCCTTTTTTGGTCATGGGGGATATAATTTAATTTATAACACCATGACTTTGCACTTGGTGTGTAAATAACAAATACTGTGTTTCCAAATTACATTTCTTTATACCTAGGTTTTGTAGACAACTTTTAAAAGCCTTATTTTTATTTCTAGTTAAATTCCAGTTGTATTTAGAGTAATTATTTTATTCCTAGTTCATTCCAGTTTTGTAGTTAACATAATTCCTACTTTTCCTAAAAATATTTTGAAAATAATTAAGAAAAATTCCTAATTATTTAAAAAATAATTCCTATTTATTTTGACTATAGAAAAATGAAAGGCTATTTGATACATAGTGTTGAAATAACTGGTTACCAATTTAAGGAATAATTTTTTAACCCATACCTAATACCATATGCTAAAAACATGTGCAAGTATGTTAAATGAATTACAGTTGATAGAACTGCAGAAAAACAGAGAATCTGGTCTTTTGAATATTTGTGTGGCTATAAGAAACAGTAGAAATTATAAAAGATCCATAAGTTCTAACTATATAAAAATGTAAGGCTTTTTGTGCAAGAAAAACTCTGTGGGGAAATAATAGATTGGGGAGGGTTACAAAAAATAATTCAGACAATAAATAGTCTGTTACATGAAAAATTCATGTAACTGTTAAGACCCCAACAGATAGATGGCCAAAAGATGTGACCAGACAATGTATTAAAGCACCATATACTGTTAAGCAAACATGGGAAAATATTTAGTAATCATTAAAAAGTGCAATTTAAACTGCAGTGTCACTGATAAACCATTGCTGATGGTAATGTAAGTTGATACAGTGTCCTTGCTTTTTTTGTTGTTCTTGTTTTTTAGGGCCGGAGCTGCGGCATATGGAGGTTCCTAGGCTGGGGTCGAAGGGTGGAATCGGAGCTACTGCTGCCGGCCTACACCACAGCCACAGCAATGAGGGATCAGAGCCACATCTGCCTGATCCTTAACCCACTGAGCAAGGCCAGGGATCAAACCCACATCCTCATGGGTCCTAGTCAGGTTTGATAACCGCTGAGCCACGACGGGAACTCCTGATACAGTATCTTTGAAAAGCATTTGCAAACAACATCCAGAGTTATAAAAATGTTTATATCGTCTGTATTTTTGGGAATTTAGCTTAAGTAAATAGTCCCTAAAGAAGGAAAAACTATGCTTATAAAATTATTGATTAATTTTATGCAGATATTTATTAATTGCTGAATCACTTATAATAGCGAAAACTTGGGAGCCTCTGGTTGTCTGACAGTAGAGGAGTGGGTGACTGAATTATGGTGCATCCTTTTGTTGGAATATGCAGCCATCAAAAAGCATAATAATGAAGACTTATGGCAACATAAAGACATACTTATGTTTTAAGTTACATTTGTTTTTAAAGTGCTGTGTATGATTGCAACAATGTAAAATCAAAAAGCATGCATATGGGAAAAGTCAGCAACAATGACATAGTAGAATGTGCTAGAGACGTTAGGGGGCATGGAATTGGGTTAAGACGATATAAGTCTTTTTTCCATCATTTTCCAAATTTTATCATTTAAAGTATTTTAATGCATATTCAATTTACTATTTGGTTTAAAATGCTCATGTACTTCTTGCATGTTAATGAAACCATTAGGAGGTAAGGAAAATTTAATGAGCTTTCTGGGGAAAAATTTTGCTCACAGTAGTTATTGTAAATCACACTGGATGTTTTTCTTTCATAAATAAGTCTTGTACTAAATGGTAGGATTACTCTGAGAGGAGAAAGTGACATTTGAAGAGAGCCTTTTAATATAGTATGTGTGCATCGCATGATTCATGGTGATGTTTTTGACTGGTGAAGTAATTATTTTAATCCCGTCTCATCATTCACTTTAGTTTTGGTTTTGTGGTTGAGATTTAAAAGCCATACTTTCAAAGAAAATAACTTAGCCTTAGGCTGGAGAAAAATAGTTTTACTTTCACCATGACAAATGATCTCTTCTGACTTTGTAGTTAAAACTTAATTGTGTGGATTTAATGCCAGTGATCAATGCAGCTGACATTATTTTAGCAATCTCTTTATTTGCATTCTTATAAAGAAGACTTGCTCCTCCCTTCTCAGAGGCCGAATTTATAAGAAGTGTAAAAACATGATCATTTGCTCTGTTCCTGGTTCCTGGTGAGGTGTACCTAGCGTATTCTCTGGCTTGCTGGGCTGCCCAGTGTCCCTAAGGGAACACAGGCAGCCGACTCTCTTTGGGGGTATGAGAAATAACCAGGGATGACAGCCCCTTTGGGCTGCCCACTGCCCGGGCTTGATTAGATTATGCCTCTATGGTTGACTAGGCTTTGAATTCACTAGTCTGAATTCACTACCTGAAGATGAAAGTCAGTGGTAATGCATCTCACCGCCTCCCAAAATAATATGCACACGCACACATACACACACACTTGCATACACGTGCACACAGGCTTAGTGCCAAACAACCAACTTATATCCTTGGGAGAAAAGGAGTCTGGTGGAGTGGGTGTGGGAGTGATGATGGAGAGAAGTTAATCCCTGTCTCCAAAGTAAAGACCAGACAATGGGGATCCATGCGAAGCAGTGCTGGACAATTGACATCTACTGGCTCCCTAGTGAAACACAGCCTGCCCTCAGTTATTCAGGGGCTGATCATCCAAAGTGTGGATTATCCAGGCCATATGCTTCTCCTCCTTTGCCATCTGGCTGATTGCCAGCTTCCCTTCTCACTAACAGAGAAAATACTCAGAAACACCTCAGTCCATGTCTGCCAAACTTTTCTGTTACCTATATCGAACCCTCTCTTTAAGCTTAGTTAGTGCACATTTTGGTCAAATCTGGTCACTTGGCATATTCTGATTCCTCACAGAATACATTGGTTCATTTCTAGTGTACAGGCTTGGGCTTATTGATCCTTGCCTCATAATAGTCCTTTAGTCATCTCTTGGATAGATGATTTATCACTTCAGCTAGCTAGTGAGCTCCTTTAAAGCAAGAGCATCTCCTCTGCCTTTCACATCCTCTTCAGCTGACCCAGAGAGCTCCTCTTCATAGGCTTGGTGTGGGACAAGTGCTGTTGGCTAAGTGCCATTCACCGTAATTTCAACCAGATTAAGTCATGAGATAGTACCAACAGTAAGGAGCAGTAAGCAGAAATGCCATTTGCTATAAAACTCAACTAAAGGAGAATCCCAGACTGTGGAACTGGAAGGAACATCAGAGGTAACTGTATCTTGTTGATAGAGAAACTTGGGCCCAGAGGAGTAAAATAACTTGTTTTTTAATCTCCCAGAACATTTATAGCAGAGTCTCAACTAGAATTCAGCTCTTTAGAGCCCATTTCTGTTATGCTCTTGGTTCTAAAAATTATATAAAAGTGGAGTCATGCAGAAGGTATGCAGAAAGGGAGTGGCTTAGATTACATTGCTGGGAGGAAAAGAATGTATTAGTGAGACATAACCAAAATTAAAGAAAAATTTTATCCCTCTTTTGTATACATTAATCTTTATTATAGGAAAACAGCAATTATTTGGTGTTATTTGTATTTGTTTTCAAGACTGATCTAAAATAAGAATTGAAAAGATTTCATCCAGGTGTTCCCGTCATGGCCCAGAAATGAACCCGGCTAGGAACCATGAGGTTGTGCTTCGATCCCTGGCCTTGCTCAGTGGGTTGAGGATCCAGCATTGCGGTGAGCTGTGGTGTAGGTCACAGACGCGGCTTGGATCTGGCGTTGCTGTGGCTCTGGTGTAGGCCGGTGGCTATAGCTCTGGTTAGACCCCTAGCCTGGGAACCTCCATATGCCGCCGGTGTGGCCCTAAAAAGACAAAGAGATGGGAAAAAATCTCATCCAAGTGCCTAGAGCAAACGTGTCACAGTAGGAATCAAGCAAAATTTGTCAAGTGAAAGAATGAAACAAAAATTCATTTTTAAGAACTAGGGGTATTCTTTAGTTCTAGCATTATCAAAACCATTTATGAAAAAATTAGAGTCTGTCTTTGAATCAAAAGTTTCTTGGTTTTGCCCCGTATTTTAATTGACTCTGGACAGTCTAGCCACAAATACAGTGAATTTAAGTATCTGCTTGTGGATGTCATAAATTGCTAGAGAAAACTAGTGCCCTGTCATTACAAATGAAATGTCCATTGAACATTTTATGTTGTTAGCCTAAACATCTCAGATATGATTAATTAAATTTCTTAGGTGAATCTCAAACATCAGCTTACATTTCCAATTACAGTTGAGGGGAGAAATTTATGTAATTTTAAAGGGTATTTAGGTTTAAAATTATACAATTTATGAACCTTTACATGATGAAGGCAAGTTGATTTATATTGCTTTATTTAAAAATTTTTATATAACTCAATTCATGTTTACTATAGAAAAAATTAGAAAATACCAGTAAAATACAGAATAAAATCACTATTAACCCCCAAGAATCAAAGATTGGCTGTTAACTATTAATTGCATACCCTTCTAAACCTTTTTTCTGTGCATGTTCATAATATACTACACAACTGTTTTAAACATGAATTTTTTCGTATCTCATGAATATTTCTCAATGCCAATAAATATCTCTAGAAGCCATTCTTTATGGTTGCAGAGTGTTGCATCATGTGTGAGCAGTGTAGTCTGTTTAACTAGTCCCTTGCTTTTGGATATTTAGATTATTTCCCATTTTTCACTATGATGGATGATGCTGTGGTGACCTTATTTACACATCTTGACTCACATGTTCAATGATATTCTTAGAATGCTGAATTTAAAATATACTTAGTTGAAAGGGTAGAAAAAAATGAATTTTTTAGATGTCAAAAAGATTACTTTCATATTGACCTTGAAGTTCTTTCAGAGACTAAAATGTCCTTAGAGACTTTGTACTTAATTTTGGTTCTTCTGAATAAACACATCTTTATTATCCACTGATACGACTGTATTTGACAAATGGCCATCTCCCAAACCCATAGTTTTAGATGGTTTTCAAATAATTAAATGCTCTAAAATGGTGGTGTGCTCTTAATAATAGTAATACATTATGCTGATCGCTTTCTCCTCATTATTTTCAAAAGCTGGATGCTTTGTTTGGCTGGTTGACACGAGGCAGTTTCTTGCTGGAGGCAAAATGTCATTGGACCATACACTAATCTTTTTTTCCCCCCTGATTTTACCCATTTCCAGGCTGATTATATAAACAATAAGGTGTTGTCTTTTTAATGAGGTGAAAGTGACACATCACAGGTGCTTTTCAACAATCCGAACTTATCTGCTAAATAAGTCCTGCTTTTTCTATACTCAAATGAGAATATAGTTGTTCCGGCAAAGCCATGCTAGACGAGTGTTTAAAGTGACGAGGACAAGCAAGAGTCTTCTCCAGTTTGCATGAGATGGGACTGTCGAGTGAGGATGAGAGGGAACACAAGGGGAAGCAGGGGAGAGAGCCTGTGCTTACCAAGCTTGTTCAACTTGACGACATTACGATTTTCATGATAAAGTCTGCAATAACCTTTATCTTTTTATATTTAATTTAACGGCCGTTGGAATCTGGAGGAGCCAGCCCCGCCTCATTTATCATGTAGCAAATATCAGCCTCATCTGGTACAGTTTTTTTGTGTGTGCTAACTAAAAGAGACATGAAATTAAAAAATAGGTCAGAAGGCTTTCCATTTCGGTTTTGTTGATTTATGTGGGTGAGGGGGGTGGGGCAGGCAAAACGTTAGTTTCTTTTAAGTGATATTATGGAGAAAATAATCTATAAGGAGCCAAAAGAGATTAGAGCCCTGTGAGAACCCCGAAAATTATGTTTTGCCAAGTTCCCTCTGAAGCATTAGAGAGGTATAACTACAAAAACTATTCCGAGTTGCCTACAAGTGGTTTTTGCTCAGAGAAAATAAGGGCATGTTATGTATTTGAAATATTTTCTTTAAGTGAGATTGTGATGGAAGAGGTGACTCTGTTTTACTAAATTATTTATTCATTCATAAGACAATAAATTTTGTCCTATGAGAATTTTTCTCTAAAAGAATTAGGTTTTTTAAAAAAAAAAATCTGTGTAAAAATAATAGTACTTCTAAACATGTGTTTGGGAGGCCAGGACTTTCCAATAAGAATGGATGATGAATGTAGACTCTGAGATATAACAATTTTTCTCAAAAATAACTTTGTTTTTCTGAAACAAAACAAAACAAAACAAAACTAACCAAAAGCAATAGTTCCTCTTTAAGTATCTTCAGAAGGCCTGTGCGTAAGAGTAAAAATGGATACTAAATGTAAACTCCAGGGCATTGTTGCCCATAAGCTGCATTGCTGCAGTGAAACGAATTACAGAAACACAAATAGCTGTTGAGACCTAGGTGGGCTGTTTCCCCCTCCTGCATCCCACCATGACAGTCACTCTGAATTTCACTGAGCTCTCTCTGAAACCAATTATGCCTTCTAATTAAAACACTAAAGAAGGCCTCCAGAAGAGGCTTTTTGTTGTTGTTGTTTTGTGGTTTTTGCCACTAACCCGCCTCCCATCCCCTCACCATTACTTCCAAAGTAAGAGAAAAATATTATGCCAAGAACCGGTGCGGGCAAAACTGCCCTTCTGATAGAAAATTTTGTTATTTTAAGTGCTATAAATTCAAACAATCTGATGGCTTTCAGATGCACTGGATAAATACTTTTCTGTCACAGCAAGTGGGAAGGTAAGCATCCTCTTTTCCACGGATGCCGCAAATGCTCTCAAGAAGCGAGGAAAACTGAAATGATTGATTTTTGACAGAGACCTTTTAACATCCAGAGGGGTAACATTGATGTGTGTCACAGGTTAACTCTTTCAGATATCTGAGGATATAGATAATTTCTAATTTATTCTAATGTACGGATGAGGGTGTCTTCCCACCCAAGGTCTAATTTGTGTGAGAGCCATGTGAAGGCCATCTTCTCTCAGCGAGGAGTTTTATTTTTTCATTTTTATTTTATTTTTAAGAGAAACTTGTTATTCAATGTAATTTTCTTTAAATACATACCGTTTCCCCACCCTCACCTGCTTGGGGGAGGAGCAGAAAACCCCCACCTATTCCGGGGCTGGGGAGAAATTCCATGTATAAAGCCTGAGATGGTGAGGATGAAGTCTAAAAATACCATTTACAAGTGGGAAGTGGGGGGGGGGGGTCTGTTGCAACCTCAATCTTCAGACACCCCCATCCCCAGGCCCCTTTTTCCTCCTTTAGACAAAGCCCCTGGGAATCCACTTGGGTGGAGAACAAGCCCTTCCTGTACTGGGGTCGGGGTGGGGGTGGGGGTGGGGGGGTGAACACCCGACCTGGGCCAGGAAGCTCTGAGATCCGGAAAGGATAGCACCGCGATGCCAGCGGGGCAGGGGCTGCCCTCCACCCCCCTGCAGTCAGCAGGTCCCATGTAAACAGCGATTTTTCTTCTTTTCTTCTTTTCTTTCTTCTTTCCGATTTGATTTCCTCCAGCGCCTTGCTCCCTGGCTTCCACTGGAGGCCCTCGGTTCCAGGTTCCACCATCTCTCCTCCCTCCCCTTCTAACCTTCCTCTGGAACGACTGGGGAGGGGGCGAGGAAGAAACGGGTGGGGCAGCGCCCAGCTCACCCCTTCTTCTAGGTCAGGGCAACATGTCCTCCTCAGGGGAACCCTCAAGGTGGGGTGCTGAAAGTTCTTGGCCCTATAGGAGTGGATTTCTTTCCCTGGAGGCGGGACAAGGCAGGCACAGTCCAGTACCAGGATACAGGGTTCCTGATGGGCCCTGCCCTCAGCGTGGAGTGCCTGTGAGGGCACAGAGGCATTTTAGCTGAAGTTCCAGACCCTTTTCCATTTTGAGCCTTCTAGTACATTAAAGAACCCCAAAATAGGGTTGCAAAACTTATCAATTTATTTTGTCTTTACATATAACAAATCGTCCTTTAAACATGAACAGCCAGCAATGTGGTCCTACAGTATAGCACAGGGAACTATATCCAATCTCTTGTTATAGAACATGATGGAAGATAATATGAGAAAAAGAATAATCTCATGTATGTATGTATGAGTGGGTCACTTTGCTATGAAGCAGAAATTGACACAACGTTGTAAATCAACTATACTTTAATTTTAAAAGTTTTTAAAAAAAACTTGCACATCCAAAATGCAATGACCACGTCTCACCTAACTCATCTTGAAAGACCTTTAAAATTTAACATTGAGGTTCCTCACGAATATCATGAATGAAATCCTGACCCCAATTATCTCCCTTCCCTCCCCATAAAAGGATCTAGCAGGTCAGAAATTTGATTACGTGTGCCACTGAGATATTTCTGGCCAAGGTTGGGCCTTCCATGCTTTATGTTGCATAAGTTTGGAATTCAACTAAGTCCTTAAGCACTCGAATAGATGAACGTGGAGCTTTTTCCAAACAAGTCATGCCTCTGACCACAGGTTTTCCTGAGGCCACTTCTGTAGGTAGGTCACCACTTCATTAAAGCACCAAAGCAAGGCAGTTTTGTTGTTCAGAATCTATCTTTGTCATCTACATGCTGACTACTTTCTAGATTTAGGACCAAAAAAAAAAAAAAATCTTGTCTCAGTAGCATAGAATGACTGACAAGAATGGATTCTCAAGCATGTGTCCTAACCAAAGAAAGAAAATGAACTCGTACCCTTTAGAGTCGGAGTCCAAAATAGCACAGCAAACTCAACATTTCTTTAAGATCTCAGGTTTTAGTTTTAAAATTCCCATAATATTACATTCTTCTCTACACTCTGTTTTTATATAAGGTAATGGCGTCTCTTCCCCCAATCTTTGATTAAATTTGATCCTCGTGTACCCTGTTGGATTTTGCATAGCCTTGGCATACCGCTACGTACCCTGATGGAGTGTGTGTGTGTACTCCGGTCTGTAAATGCACGCATGTAAGGAATATGCTTCCCTTTTATTCCCTATGCTTGTCCAGGCTTTATCCCTATTGCATTGAATTATTACACACATGGTAATCAGAGGTGGCTCTGAAATTGGTGAGGCTCCCAGAAGAAAGGTATTCATGAAACAAGTTTCATTCTTCCAGAGTAACGCATTTTTTATTTTTAAAATTAATTGTGTTTCCCTTTATCATGTTAGGCCTGGAGAGGGTACTTATGGTGGTCTAACTCATGACCATGGAAAACCTGTTGCTAGGGTCTAGGCCAGGGGGTTTGTTTGTTTGTGTTGATTTGTTATTGCTGTTCCCACAGCATATGTAAGTTCCCAAGCCAGGAATCAAATCCCAGCCACAACTGCGACATACACCACAGCTATGACCTACACCATGGCTGCAGCAGTCCTTAACCCACTGCTCCTGGGCTGGGGATCAAACCCATAGCTCAACAGTGACCTGAGTTGATGCAGAGACAATGCAGGATCCTTGCTGCTGCACCACAGCCAGAACTCCCATAAGCCAGTGGTTCTTAAAGACTACATTTTAAAAAAAATGCAGGATTTTTTTACTATCACAATATTGGGAGAAGCTCCTAGCCAGGGATGAGAAGCAGAAGATACCAGTCCCCTGTCTCCACAACCATTAATAATATTTTAACCGACATCCATGTAGTGAAAAATCTGAACTGAGAGCTCAACTCCATTTTATGTATAAGTATCGATGATTTTTGGTACAGTTTTACTTCTGAATTTTCTGAAAATGTAGCCACTTGTAAATCAAAGCCAAGACTGCATTTTTCATTTCTCAAAACATTCCTATTCCGGAAAATCTCATCAGTTGGCAGCAAAAGCCACTTGTAGCTGAGCCTCCAATACGGAACACCTGCATCACTTTATAACTGCTGTTGCTATATTCAAGGTGATTCTACAGTTAGGAGCAAGCATCAGACTGAGTCCATCTGTCTTCTAGAGCTGTCCTGCTTGTACATTTACATATTAATAAACATTCTTATGAATTCTTTTTGTCCTAACATCCTATTTGGGGCATTAAAAATATCATCATATTTAGGTGATATTACTTATGGGTTTCAGTTCAGGAGATCAAAAGGAAATACAAGGTAGTTACTATTTAAAAAAAAAAAAAAAGGCATTGGATGTGCTAGAGTGGATAACCACTGCCCCAAGTGGTGGCCTGGTTGAGTGTATATTAGAGCTGCCCCTTGGCACAGCTGCAGGCTGACCCTCTGAAAATTTTTTCAAAAAGTGTGATTTAACGTGAAGGCATTGACAGATGGGCAGAGTGTTTAAGACACATACTTCAAAATCAGGCAGACTTTAATTCACATCTTGGCTTCGAGACTTACAGCTGTATGACCTTGGGCAGTCATTTACCCTCTAGTAGACTTCATTTCTTCAATTGCAAAATAAGATAGCCTGTGAAACTCTTCCAACAAGGTTGCTATTGCTTTTATTCTCCTCATCACTCTTGGTGAAGAGTCTCATGACAGATTACTTTAAATGTCTTCAGAGTTCAGGTCCCTAAGAAAGATTATGCCTTCTAAAGTGCTAGTCTATTTCTTTTTAGACAGTGGGAGCCATTTCATTCATGCCGTTTTACTCTTTACTTTGACTGCTAGTGAACATGGAGCTAAGTACTCGTGCTTAATTGCTGTGGTTTTCCTTAAATAGGGCTTCTTAATATAGTTTGCCCCCATTTCATTCCCTCCTCCCCTTCCTCTCCTATTAAATTTTGAGTTTCCATCCTGTGTTATTAGTCGTTGGTCTTATTGTTCCCGTACTTTTATTGTAAACTGTAACAAATCCTTTTGAAAGTAGGTAGAAAATAAAGAAATCAAATAAGAACAAAATAATAAGGCTCCATTTTCTTTATAATGCTTTTTAGTGTTTATTTCTATAGGTTGCAAAGTTCCTTTTTTCCCCTGAAGTTATGCTGTTTGTTAATGATAGTATTAGTCAGATCTTTATTGTATCACTTACTTGGGAAAACATGAATAACTAAGTTGATATTAGTTCAATGTAAATTATTTAATTCTTTTTTCTTAGCCAAAATCAGAAGAATAGTACTATTGCTGTATCTCACCATATCACTATGGAACAGTGGTTCTCAAAATTTGGGCTCAGGACCTCTTTGTACATTTTTTCTTTTTTTTTTTGGCCACAGTTGATGTGGGATCTCAGTTCCCAGACCAGGGACTGAACCCAGGCCACAGTGCTGAAAAACTACTGACTCCTAACCACTAGACCACTGGGCAACTTCCCTACTTTGCACTTTTAAAAATGATTGAGGACCCAAAGAACTTTTGCTTATGTGAGTTATATCTCCCAATATTTATATTTAAACTATGAAATTAAATTGAGAAACTTAAAAATATTTACAAATCATTTAAAAAATAAACCCATTATATATTAACCCATTATATAGTAAACCTTTTCTGTGTTAATATATAACATAATTTTGTGAAAAATTAGTATATTTTCCAAAACAACATCAGTAAAACATTTTAGAGAAAAAGAATAGCATTATGTTTGTGAACCTATTTATTGTTTGTCCTTTTCTTTTTTTTAAGTTGAGGTATAATTGACATCCAACGTTATTTTAATTTTAGGTGTACAAGATAGTGATTTCATATTAATATATTTTGTGAAATGATTACCACAATAAGTATAGTTGACATCCAATGTTTGTTTTAATAGGAGATAGCTAGATTCTCCTATCTATTTCTGCATTGAATGTGTTGCAATATCATTTTTCAAGTAGCCTCATAAGAAAATGAAAGTGAAAAGGACCATATGTATTATTATTGTCGTTGTTGTTATTAAAATGGCTCAGACCTTAAGGACCCCCAAAAGGGCCTTGGGGGATGTTCAAGACCCTGGATCACACTTTGAGAACGGCTTTTAGAGCATAGCCAATGGAAATGGCAATATAAGAAATTGCAACAATGTTTTGCCTACCTTTTTTTTTTTTTTCGCTTTTTATGGCCATACCCATGGCATATGGGGTTCCCAAACTAGGGGCCAAATTGGAGCTGTAGCTGCCGACATACACCAGAGCCACAGCAACGCAGGATCTGAGCCGCATTTGCAACCTACACCACAGCTTAACGGCAGAGCCAGATCCTTAACCCCTGAGCAAAGCCAGGGATTGAACCCAAAACCTCATGGTTACTAGTCGGAATTGTTTCTGCTGTGCCATGACGGGAACTCCTGTTTTGCCTACATTTCAATTTTCAGTTGTTTCACTGAACTACTAAGTTTTTAAAAATGTGCCTCTTACATTTTTCCCAAAGTTCATAGAAACTTAAGGTCAAACTATTGTTCACAGCAATGTTTAGATTTTTCCTTCAAGATCTGTCCAATGTATTTTGACAGCTGCTAGGAATATATGCAGTCAATGCTAGGCTTTTGGCAATAGGTTTTTTAAAAAAGATATGTATTGAACAGAGGTAATCCTTTTAGTTGTGGCCTATAGGAAGACTTAGCCTTTTAACCCTTCCAATCAATAATAGTCAAACTAGTTTTAGTAAACTATGATTTTTATTTGTTCATGTTGTTTGTTTCATCATCGTTGTACCAATCAGTTCTAGAGTGGAGCAAAGTGATTTCTCTAATTCCTGCCATGAGTTGGTTCATAATGAAGTTAGACGGTTTGCCTAATTTAGGTTCAGAATGAGTTAATACAGAAGGACAACACATTTTACTTTACTGTATTTTATTTTCTTTTTCTTTAAGTAATAGCGACAATGGCTGTGAGCAAAGCTTTAAGCCTTTGTATTGCTATAAGGATACTCTAAGGATGCGGGTTCTGCTTTCAGTGTGATGGAATCTCCATTACAGTGTGATGGTACCACTTCCAGTAATTAATTGGGCTTTCTGTTTCTCTTTCCAGGAAAGAACTATTTTAACCTTCCAAGTATTTCGACAGGAGTAAATGAGGATGCCAGGATCTGACTTTCCCAGTGATGGCGTTAGAGTTAGGTTTGGGATATTTTGAAGTAGAGAGGTGATAAACAGGGTTTTCTGCTTATGAAACACATCCCGCATCTCTTTAGGTTTCAGAGGGTGATAAAATAAACATGATTAAGGAGTGTCAACTGCTACTTCCAGTGACAGCAGTACTCCCTGCTGGGGCCCAGTGAGTCACCTGAAAATCACATCATTGTGCTTTTCATAGGTCACATTATACCTTCATCTAAAAAATAGCTTCCCTATATATGTATTTTTGTATGTATTATCTAGCATCTATCTTTTATAATATATACAACATTCTTTCCCAAGACTTTCAGAACTATCACTTGAGAGTATAGGTTTTCAAGGTCAGAAAGGAATTTTAAAGATGATTCGTTCCAACCCCCTAATCCTTGCTGAAGCATTCACAGTGTCTCAGAAGAGTAGTTGTTCTAGCTTTGCTTGAATACTTCCCATTATAGAAACCTCATGATTCCTAGGGCAAACTTTTGTGATTTTAGACAACTTCAATTATGGGGAAAGCTTGTTCTCCATTTGACCTGAGACAAATAATTACCCTTTTTCATACTATAGCATGTCTAATGTTTGAAGACAATTTTTGTGTTTCATTCTTATGTTTTCATAAGCCTCTTCCTCTCCAGACTCAAACAACTCTATTCTTTACCTGAAAAATTTTTTAGCCGCTTTTCTACCCATGTTCTCTCTACTGATCTCTCCCTGCTTCAATTTTCAATGTCCATCTTAATACCCAGAATGACACGCAGTACTCTTGTGGCAAAATTACCATTGTAGGAGTTCCCGTCATGGCTCAGTGGTTAACGAATCTGACTAGGAACCATGAGGTTGTGGGTTCGATCCCTGGCCTCCCTCAGTGGGTTAAGGATCTGGCGTTTCAATGAACTGTGGTGTGGGTTGCAGACGCGGCTCGGATCCCGCATTGCTGTGGCTCTGGCGTAGGCCGGTGGCTACAGCTCCGATTAGACCCCTAGCCTAGGAACCTCCATGTGCCCAGGGTGCAGCCCTAAAAGGACAAAAAGACCAAAAAAAAAAAAAAATTACCATTATGGAGGAGAGTGGGGCCACTGTCGGCTATTGTCTGAAGATCTTCTAGCTTCTTTGGCAGTTGTATCACATGGATTTATACTGTACTTACTATCAGTGTAAAGAAAGTGTGTCTTAGCCACATCAGTTACTATTAAGCTATATATTCTTCCTGCCCTTGCAAATTGGATATGCACATTCAAAACTCAATCCATTAAAATTTGAAAGGAGAGTGCTTTTTCTTTTTTTTGTTTTGATTGGTGGAAATAACTTTTTATTTTATTGTAATTTTGAATCTACAAAAAAATTTTAAGACTAGTTCGAAGGATTACCATATATCATTTACCTAGATTCACCAGTTGTTAATATTTTAATCCATTTATCATTTTCTAAATAGATATAGTATAAATTACATTAGATGTAAAAAGTTATGTATTTTTTCAGAACAATTTTAGAGTAAGTGGCAGACATCCTGACTCTTTAAATATTTCAGTTTGTATTTACCAAGAATAAGGATACTTTGCAAAATAACCCAGGTATAGTTACAAAATCAGGAAATTTAACATTGATATAATGCTATTCTCTAATTCCTGGTCTATATTCAAATTTCACTAATTATCCCAATAGAGTTCTTCATAGCTTTTTTGTGTGTGGGAGGTGGAGCTGGGTGAGGAGATGCGGTTCTAGGATCCACAGGTCAGGATCTGTGATGTGTCTGCTGATTTCTGCACCTTAGAAGAGGAGTTCTTATGCTTTAGAAGCTGGACAGTAGCTTTGGCAATTCCGCAGGACTTTGTCTATCATTTCCACATCATCAACTCAACAAACATTTACTTATTTTAAAATAAATAAATAAGTAAATCCATTCATCTCTGAGCTTCCCCTTCTGTGTAATCTCATTAAGTGTCTTGACTTTGTACACCTCAAAGTCAAAGAAGACATCAGAAGGCAGAAACTTTCTACAGGTCTCAGTCTCTCTCCACTCAAGTTTGTTTTCATGAGCTTTGCATTCGGTGAGCCTTTCTTCTTGTTGATGACAGAACATGACCATTACCTTGGTCTCGCGTCTTGCCCTGAGGCACACGTGTTAGTCATTTCCCCATGCCTATAGTCAAGGGGTTTTCTTCATCTATAACTTTTTATCATTCACCCTCTTTAGCCATTCAGACCCTGTTGATTCCTCAAGGTATCATCTTGTTGTGGGATCTTTTCACTTCTTTATATGACAGATGCATACTGATCACTTTCAGGTGACAGGAAGGGCCCCTAGGTGCTAGGGGTACAGCAATGAGTTTGATTTTAATTTATCAAGTCATTGCCCTTGAATCCAGCAAGATTCTTACCTCTTCTGAACTTCCTGAAAGGTTTTTCAGGCTTTAAATGCATTTGTCCCTTATTGTCCCTATCCTCATTGTATTTCTGTGATTTGGTTATATTTCGTATATATCCTTGAAGCATCCTGAGGCTGAAAAGGGGATTGTATTCATCTTTCTGTCCCCTGCTGTACTTAGCCCTTTCTTATATGTATATACCCAATATAAGTTTGTTGAATTCATTAATTAACTAGTCATAGAGCAGAGCTTCAGTTAGACTTGGGGGTCCATTTTATCAAATTATGAAATTGTTGCAATACGTGGGCCTCGGTGAGAACACTGGCTACGGGAATGAAGAGAAGACACATGTTTGGCCCCTGCACATATACTTTTGTCCTCTAAAGGGGACAAATCACTTACCCATCAAACTGACTCAGAGTCAAAGAGAATGAGGAAAAATATGGAGATGGAAAGAATTAGGCAAGGCATGCAAATTTAGAAGAGTTTGAATTTAAATAATTTGCATCGAGACCTTAGAGGTATATCCAGATTGAACTGTTTCTCACGCAGTTAGAAATGCAAGTTTGATCTTTGGGAAGAGGTTAAGAAGTTTAATTTTAAGGATTATGTATAGATAGGGGAAAAAAAAGTAAGGAATAAAATTGTCCGCTCTAAATAAGGGTGGTGGGAAGTAGTAGTTCTGAGCAGAGTTTCAGGCAGTTTTATAAAGTCATTGTCTAAGAAATAAATGCTGAAGTAATATTGGACTTTTTAGTATTCTTTACCCTAAACTTGACTAAATTCTGCCACTTTTTCTTTAACAACATTTTCCCACTTCACTGTTTACTCCTAGCTTGAAAAGAAGGTCAAAGGCTCCTCCTGGGCCATTGACTCCCAGCATGTGATAAGTAAGGTAAGCAGGACCTGGTGTCTTTAAGCTTCCTGTCCTGCAGACAGGGTGGGTAGGTAGGTGGAGCTCAGAGTCTAAGCTCAGGAAGGATGAAGGTCGACCCATCACATTCTCTGCTCCAACTTTACCAGCAATAAAACTGACCTTGTATTTTGATCTACTTTTGGCAACTGGCATCTGATCTCAGTGAAGAATCCATAGAAAAGAAATAATGGATTCACCCTGGGGATCAAAAATAGGTGAAAGAGAAAGAACCTCCAACTTCCCCGCAAGCTTAGGCAGGTCCTCTGGAGAGAGCGAGATGGGGATAGCTTCTGCTGATAGAGATGGTGTGACAGAGATGAGTAGGGTTCTAGGAGAACCATGATGGAATTAGTCAGCATGGTTCTCCTAGAAGATGTGCATCCATTCCAACTAGAGTTGGGAGAGTTTTGCTAGAAAGGACAGGCCATTGGGAAATTGTTAGTTCCTGGAACTCCTAGTTGGAGGTGGTCTGCAGTGAAAGCTGTCTTTCCAAGAACAGAAGCTGATGCAAAGGTCTATAGGGTCTCACCTCTCCCACAGCTAAAATACCCACTCCAGAACATTTTATGAAATGCCTAGATGAGTATGGCTGTATCTTCAGACTCTGTATATGACTTGTACAAAGATCTAAGGTTTACAAGTGCAGAAGCTCTGCTCCTATAATTATTCCCTCACTACCAAGTTTCCCCTGCTGCTGATCCATGCCCATCACCATAAGAGCAAGTGGCGATATTACTCATTTTAAGAAAAGACCTCTTTTGACTCTGTAACACCTCTTGTTCCTCTGTTTCCCTGGCAGCAAAATGCCCCTAAAGAGTGATCTGTACTATTCTACTACCTCATCTCCAGCTTGCTCTTATTTTTCTTTACATTCTTTGGAGAAATACACATACAAGAGAGTATATGTATGTTTAAAGAGAAATTAAAAGTAATACCTGTGTCCTCATCACCGGAAGTAGAACGTTACCAATGGTTTACCACACCTCTCGTGTGTCCTTGCACAAGCGCATTGCTCTTCTTCCACTGCCCAAGTAACCACTCTCTTGAAGTTTTGTCATCATTTTCTTGTTTGCCTTTGTAATTTTACCATATACGTATGAATCCCTAAATAATACATTTTGTTTTGCCTGTTTTTGAACTTCATCTAGATGGAGTTTTATATATGTGTCGAGGACTTGCTTTGTCACTCATCTCTAAAGAAAAAAATCCAATGTTGGATGTGGTTCATTCATTTTCACAGCAGTATACTATTATACTGCATAGTCACACCACAATGTAGTTTTCTATTTTAACTATTGATGGACTTGGATCATTGTCTAGATTTTTTTTTTCTGTTACTTACAATGCTATTATGGACATTCTTGCACTTGGCTCCTGGTGTGTGTGTGTGTGTGTGTGTGTGTGTGTAGAAGAATTTCTGTAGGGTATATACTGAGGAGTGGAACTATTGTATTACCAAAATATTTTCCGAAGTGTTTTTTATCAATTTATATTAGTATGAGTAGCAGATAAATTTTTTGTTCCTCTACATTATTGCCAAAACTTGATACCATTTGACTTTGAAAGTTTTTGCTGGTCGGATAGTTCAAAATAGCATCCGATTATGGTTTTAATCTGTATTTTGCTATTTATTAATCAGCTCTTTTCAATGATTTTTAGCTTTCATGTTTCTTCTTCTGTTAAATGCTTATTCATGTTTTCAGCCTATTTCTCTATTGCCTTGTCTTTTTCTTATTGATATACTCTGGATACTAACCCTTAGTTTATATGTTACAATGATCTTCTTCTAGTTTTCAGATGGGTAATAGGAACATAGGGTAAAAATTAAATACAGATATTTAAGCCTTCCTTCTAGTTTATTAAGAGCAAGTTTTCTGGGCAGTGAAGCTATTGACTTTTTGGACTGGATACTTCTGTGTTGTGTGGGGCTGCCCTGTGCATTGAGGATGTTGAGCAGATCCCTGGCTTCTACTTGCAGTGCCAGTAGCACCCCACTCCACCCGGTGTGACAACCAAAAATGCCTACAGGCATTGCCAAATGTCCCAAGAGTCACATCTCCCCTGGATGAGAACCACGTATGGTATAGAGACATCTTATGCTTAACTTGAGTTTTCACAGATTTTCTTGTGAAATGTTATCAGCTGATTTGGGCCTTTCCATTTCAACACCCAGTCCTTTTTAACCATCTCCAATTTCTTCTTTCATATATTTCTCTTATGTCTACAGTGAAAGCAGGAGGTTGCATGTTCATAATTGTTCTTTCCTGATCCTCAATCACGTTTCCCCAAGACAAAAGGCAGCTCTCAACAAACACACAGAGGCAGACCGCAGGATAGACTTCAGATTCGTTTCCTGTCCTTCCTGCAAGTATTAATCTCACCATAGGATGGTGATAGTTACTGTGATTCATATACTTTTAACTGTAATGCGATTACAGAAAATCATGCCAAAATTGTGAGAGCTAAAACTTGACCTGCCCTGACAGGATGATGAAAACTCAATACCATTCTCCCTGACCCCCCCCCCACCCCCACCCTCCCCCAAATAGTCTTGCTTCCTAATGAGTAAGAGTAGTTTAAGCTGCAATTATTTCCTCTTACACTGACTGTCCTTTTCACCCTGATTACTCTTTGGATGTATAATGGGGAGATAGCTGCTTGCAGGCTAGCAAGGAGGTCTGATGAATGGCAGCAATACATACTTGGGAAGAGTGCATTCCACTCTCAGAACAACCTGTCCAAACTGAATGCAGCTCACAAGTGGAGTGGGTAGAGCTTTTTATAGTTTTGATTTGAAATGCCACTTTTCCAGTTTCTGTAGCTAAAACAGCAAATAATTCTGTGGGTTTTTTTTTTTCCCCCCAGCTGCTCTTCGTTTGACATTTACTGAACCCCTCTTGAATTTACGTTTGCGGAACAAGACAGCCATTTGTACCATTAGGCCCTTGCTCCTCTTTAGTTGAGTTTAGGGACCGTCTTCTCTAATTGAGTCCTGTTGGAGCAGAGTGCCTATTCATTCCAAGGGGACACCATGACACAGTTGGAGGGTATGGCCTGGGAACATAGAGAACATTGTGTCTGTGTCCCAATTTCAGAAACTCGAAGTTGCTTTATTTGCCAGGCTATCAACCAAGCTCTGGATTCCTGGACACTTTTGTATAGTTTTATGTTAATTGAGATACTACAACTCTGGAGTATTATAAGACCTACAAGTATCTTGTGAGTCATTTTTAAAATAAGACTAGACACAATAACAATGTTTTGTATAGTTTGAAGTTTAGGTGAATTCTATCCAGTTGTAGCTATTTATTTGAAAAGAAGCTCTTTTTTTTGGTTTTTTTTTTTTTTTTTTTTTTTAGGATTACACCCACAGCATATGGAGGTTCCCAGGCTAGGGTCGAATTGGAGCTGCAGCTGCCAGTTTACACCACAGCCACAGCAATGCTGGATCTGAGCTGCATCTGCAAGCTACACCACAGCTCACAGCAATGCCGGATCCTTAACCCACTGAGAGAGGCCGGGGATCGAACCTGCATCCTCATGGACGCTAGTCAGGTTCGTTAACCACTGAGCTGTGACGGGAACTCCAAAAAGTAGCTGCTTTTGCAAATAGATACTTCGTAACCACTTAATCAAAATAAATCAATACCTTAGTTATCAGTATTTCTTAAGGCAACCTTGGACACCGGAACGGTGTTGAAACAAGCAATAATTATAATCCTAATTGATTGTATGTTTCTTGGTAGATGACACAGCACCTCCATATTTATGATCTTGTTTGTTTTAAAAAGTTGGCACTATGGGCAAATAAAGAAGCCTTGGGACAGTGAATGGTTAAAAAAATAATAATAAGCAAAGACCTAAAGATTATGTGTGCCTAGTGTGATTGTTGGTTTACTAATCAGAAGGGAAAAAGGGTTCTTTTTTGGTGGTGGTAGCTTTATAAACCAAGGCACTTGCTGCAAAACCTGGAAATTGGGGTGCGGGGGTGGGGAGGGAAGCCAGATAAAGGAGCCAGACAAAAAGAAAAAAGGAAAAGGGGGAGAATACAGAGACCAGAGCACAATGGGGGGAGGTCACGAGAAACAGAAGTAAAGATTTAAACACTAATGGAACACCAGTTACAAAGAAATTGAGAAAGGTGGACGCAAACAGCCCAACAGAACTGCAGCCCTTTAGGAGCCCCCTCTCCCCCTACCACGTGGGATAGTTCAATGCCTGGTTGGTTCTAGGCACCTCAGAGCTCCTTACTTCCTGCCATCCCAGCATAGCAGTTGATTTTCAGAGCAAACCCCCTTCTTAAGGAGTGGAGAAAAGTTTCAACCATAATTTCCTTTTTTAATGCACCCAAACCGTAAGCGTTACCTACAGGGAAAAAAAATTAACTGAATTTTTCCTGTAAGAGAGGTCTCCGTGGAATCACTCTGACAGGGCTCACTAAATTAGACATTTCTATCAGATTCATCAGGACACTTCACTTCTCTACTGTGCTATATATGAGTTGACGAGCTTATAGTCAGTTCATTATTATATGAACCACTGAAGATGGGAGGGAATGTTGAAAATCCAAGATGATAATGCACCCACTGTGATTTTTTGTTTGTTTTATTGAAGTATAGTTAACTGACTGGGTTGTGATAATTTCTGCTGTACAACTAAGTGATTCAATCATACATATACACATACCCATTTTCTCTCAGATTCTTTTCCCACATAGTTATCACAGAATATTGGGTAGAGTTCTCTGTGCTATACAGCAGGTCCCCATTGGCCAGTCAGTCCATCTGCCTTGGTGTGCATGTGCCCGTCCCAAGCCTCCAGTTTCTCCCTCCCATCCCGTGCAACCTGTCCCCTTTCGTAACCACAAGTTTTTCAAAGTCTGTGAGTCTGTTTCTGCTCTGCAACCCACTGTGATTTCTACTTGGTTATTTCCATTTGTATTTTGATATTGTACCCTTATCCCTGTGTATTCTAATGATCTGTTTATGTTTGTCTTCTCTACTAGACTATCAGTGTCTTGACCACAGGGACCATCTTATTATCCAAAACCTAGAGCACAGTCTCTGGCACGTAGCCGGGGTTTAATCGATGTTAGTTGAATAAATGATTGAAGACATAGATATATCTGATCTGAGAAATCACTGTGAACAAAATAATGCCTCTACACAATGAAAACAGTCAGTAACACCTGGAAAGCTTAACTGCTTGTTTCTCAGACTGCTGTGACACCCCCAACCTCAACCCAAGCACTCCACT
This sequence comes from Phacochoerus africanus, assembly GCF_016906955.1. Classification (NCBI taxonomy): domain Eukaryota; kingdom Metazoa; phylum Chordata; class Mammalia; order Artiodactyla; family Suidae; genus Phacochoerus; species Phacochoerus africanus. The sequence goes on along the minus strand of NC_062548.1, from coordinate 100,308,487 downwards.
GTAAATCTTCCCCCAGAACCACGGAAGTGGTTAAGTGTTCAGGTGTCAGAATGCTACCCGGCAGGCCGGCCGCATACAAAGTTATATCACATTGAGTTTGAAATGCTAACAAAGCAAGTAATTAAGCTGAGTAAGTGCTAACTTGCTTGAAAGCAAGATTGGAAGCTGATAAACCAAAACGCTGATAATTAAGAGTTGATTATACAGCTTTGTTGTTTCTCTACCCTGCTAATAGCCTCTCATTCTTGGCATGTAATGATTTCTTCCCCACAAAGGAAAAAAACAAAACAAAACCCAACCATCTCTCTTCCCCACTTCTTCTCTCCCACCGTGAGTAAGGCGCAACTCCCGCCCTTCCTAAGCCGCATCCTCCACCAGCGCCCTTGATCCTTCTCTCCTTCCTTGTCTTTTGCCTCTCGCTCTCCACTAATTTCTTCTCCTTTGTTTACAAACAAGCTCAGGGGTGACCAGGCTTTAAAGGAAAAAAAAAAAAAAAGCAAGTCAGCGTCTGAGAGCTGGAGACTCCTGCCTTATTCTACACTCTCTTAAGTCTCTGCCATCTTTCTCCTCTGCATTCTCTAAACTTGGAAAAGGAATCTGCGTTCCTTGCATCCTCATCTTCACTGCTGATTACTTATTCCCTTAAAAGTCTTCTATTGGTTTCAGCACTCTAATGAAGCCCTTTCAGAAGTTATCGTTGTATTTTTAATTGTCAGATTCCAGAATCTTCATTTTCCTTGATCTGCCAGCATTTCACATTGTTGACCTGCCCCTTTTCTGAAATGTGTCTTTTGGTGACTACCATGAGATTTTACCTTTCTGGATTTCTTCTCATTTCTCTTATGACTTCGTCTCTCCATCCCACTCTTCCTTCTTTCCTTTGTCCTTTGCTTCCTTTTTGGTAAGAGAGGAAAAGAAAGAAACTAATTTTATTGACATTTAAAACAAATTATATGCCAGGTGTTATGCCAGATTTTCAAATATTATCTCCTTTTATCCTTGCATCAACCATAGAATGCCAATATTATTACCTTCACTTTAAATGTTATTTATTTATTTACTTTCTTTTTTGTTTTTTGTCATTTCTTGGGCCGCTCCTTCAGCATATGGAAGTTCCCAGGCTAGGGGTCGAATTGGAGCTATAGCTGCTGGCCTATGCCACAGCCACAGCAATGCTGGATCCAAGCCACGTCTGCAATCTACACCACAGCTCATGGCAACGCCAAATCCTTAACCCACCGAGCAAGGCCAGGGATCGAACTCGAAACCTCATGGTTCCTAGTTGGATTCGTTAACCACTGAGCCACAATGAGAACTCCCACTTATTTATTTATAATTGTGGTAATATAACATAATATAAAGTTCACTGCAATAATTATTTTAAGTGTACAGTTCAGTATTAAGAACATTCACAGTGTTGTGCAACTATCACCACCACCCAGCTCCAAGACTTTTTTCAATATTGCAAAACTGAAACTCTCTATTCATTATACAACTCCCTGTCGCACCATTTCCCCATCCCCTTGGAATCATACTTCTACTTTCTGTATCTGTCTTTCTGTATTCACTCTAGATATCATACATGAGTCTAATCATGCAGAATTTGTCTTTTGTGACTGGCTTGTTTCATTTAGCATAATGTGTTCAAATTTCATCCATATTGTAGCACGTATCAAAATTTCCTTTCTTTTTAGGACTGAGTGATACTCCATTGTAGATATATATCACATTTTGTTTATCCATTCATCTGCTGATTATCCGCATTTCATAGATGGTGAAACTGTGGCTCAGGTGAATAAAATAACTAATTGAGATCACACAGCTTTTCCCTGTGGAAGCCTTCCAAATTCTTTAGTTTTATTTCTCATCTCCCCCTCCTGCCTCCTCTTTGACAGTCTTAAACCACATCTTAAATTATAATCTCCTTATGATTCTCAAATGTATATGCCAAATTTAATGTTGGTACTGAATCGAGTTCCATATTTCCAGAGGACCCACTAGAATATCCCTCTGATGCCTCTGACTCACTGTGCACAAAACAAGCCCATCATCATTTGATCCTCAAAATAGACTTATCATTCTGACATCCCTATTCCTGGTAATAACACCACAAATTCCCGAGTCACCTGGACCCAAACTTCTGAGTCGTCCTTGAGCCTACTTCTCTACATAACCCGAATGCAGTGTCATAAGCTCCACGGAGTTCCTGTTGTGACTCAGCAGGTTAAGAACCTGACGTAGTATCTGTGAGGATGTGAGTTTGATCCCTGGCCCTACTCAGTGGATTAATGATCTGGTGTTGCAGCAAGCTGCAACATAGGTCGCAGATGTGGCTCAGATTCTGCGTTGCTGTGGCTGTGGCGTAGGCCAACAGCTGCAGCTCAGATTCATCCCCTAGCCTGGGAACTTCCACATGCCTCAGGTGCAGCCATAAAAAAATAAAAAATAAAATAAAATAAAATAAAGTCCGACAGGTGTGCTTCCCCAATCCTATTCATATCCGTCACATCATATCCATCACATCTCCATGCTGTCCCTGTATAGAAGAGGTCCTTGGAGTTCCCATTGTGGTGCCGTGGTTAACGAATCCGACTAGGAACCATGAGGTTTCAGGTTCGATCCCTGGCCTCACTCAGTGGGTTAAGGATCTGGCGTTGCCGTGAGCTGTGGTATAGGTCGCAGATGCTGCTCGGATCCTGCGTTGCTGTGGCTCTGGCGTAGGCTGATGGCTACAGCTCCGATTGGACCCCTAGCCTGGGAACTCGGTATGCCGCAGGAGAGGCCCTAGAAAAAGGAAAAAAAAAAAAAAAAAAAAAGAAGAGGTCCTATAGTCTACTAGATCTAAGAGCCTGGGCTAGGTTCAAAGGCCAGCTCGTCCACTCCCTGGCTTGGAGAGGAGGGAGGGTATTGGATGACTCATTTGACCTCACAGAGCCTCAGTTTCCTTATCTGTGTGAGAAAGCCCAATGTGAACGGTATTTTGATCAATAAATGTAATAATATAAATAGCCCAGCACAGTAACCAGCATTTAGTAGATGCTAAGCAGTAATTCTTTCTTCTCTTTTTAAATCCTCTCTTCCTACTTCTAGTTCACTAGCCTTCTTCCCTCATCAGTTTTCCTTCAGCATTTAGTCACTTGCAGGAAATAAACCACTTTATTTTAGCATTATGTTTTATTTTACAGTGCCCTGGAACCTATATACCAATCAAAAGACAGTGATTGTATTCAGGGTTGATCCTTCATATGTTTGAGGCTTGATTTGACATTTAGAATTCCTAAAACAATTTTGGAGGAAATTCCCATCTATTAAACTGCTTTATCAAAATTTTCTTATACAAAACTGAAATCTGCAAGATTTAATGAGCCTAGTCTCATTTTGTAAAAGCATGCTGTGGGAGTTCCTGTCATGCCACAACAGAAATGAATCCAACTAGTATCCATGAGGATGAAGGTTCCATCCCTGGCCTTGGTCAGTGGGTTAAGGATCCGGAGTTGCCGAGAGCTGTGGTGTAGGTCACAGACGTGGCTGGGATCTGGCGTTGCTGTGGCTGTGGCGTAGGCCGGAGGTTACAGCTCCGATTCGCCCCTAACCTGGGAACTTCCATATGCTGCAGGTGCAGCCCTAAAAAAATAAAATAAATAAAAAGAATGCTGTGAAGGCAGATTTCCATGATTAAGAGTAGTTGCAGGGAATAAAGGAGAGGTGGCATGAGTTTATTCATAACTTTGAATGTACCAAGAGTTTTAACTGGGATAAGTAGAGTCAGCAAATAACCGCCCCCTGCACACACATACCAAAGTACAATTTGGCAAGAAGACAGGCCAACTTGTGCCTTTTCAGCAGAAGGGACACCTGGCTGGAAAAACTGTCTTCAGGAATTCCCTGGTGGCTCAGTGGGTTAAGGATCTGGCATTGTCACTGCTGTGGTATGGTTTCAGTCCCTTGCCTGGGAACTCCCACGTGATGTGGGCGTGGCCAAAATAAATTTTTTTTTTTTAAAGATTAGCTATTGAAAAAAAAAACAGGAAAATTATCTTCAGTTCATGGAGTAAAGGAATGTAGGCACATTCAATCCCAACTTCCTCATCAACGGTCTGCACTCCGGGGAGCTGTCCAGAGTAGCCAGGCCACGTCCAGCTGCATCGAAGGTAGAAATTCCATGTATGAATCCTGAACTAACCTGAATTTCTTACTAGCTGGATTGCTGGGTCTCAGAAAACCCATTAACAACAACAGCAAAACCTCCAAACAATCTTTAGGAGTAGTTTGGAGAAAGTTTGTAATCACAACTAGGCATAGAAAAATTAAACTTCAGATTGATCCTTTCCTCTAAGGTTTCAGTAAGCAAGGAGCTAGTGAAGATGAGGGTGGTTTTAGTTCCCCGTCTTGTACCAGACATTCAATCAGAGCTGCGTATGTAATTCTCTAAACGCAGCTGAGCATTCCTTGAGATGGCTGTTGACTTATCAGCGAACTGCATGACCACCTTCGCAGCCACCCTCCAGTTTCAAGCTCATGGTTCAGGCATGAGGCAGTCTATCCCATCGCTTTGGTTGGATTCATTGCTTCTGTCTCATTCCTGATGTAATCAGATGCTAAAGACCAATTGCTTGGATGTTATTTTTCTTTTGCCCAGGCAGATTTTACTCATCGAAAGCAGACGAGGCTACTGAGTGAAGAACATAACAGTTCACTTGCTACTTCCCGATGTTTTGTGTTTTATTTTTCTCTGATGAGTAAATGTGAATGCTTATGTGTTATCTGAGTCTTTGTTCTGATAGGCTCCCTTCCCATCTCTTCTCAACCTTTCTTTTAACAAGCTCTAAGAATGGCATTCTCTGGTATTCCGTGTTCATGGCCTATGAAAATGGCAGACTCTGCTCCTCACCCTTATTTACCCATAACTAATCATCATGCCCCTAATCCTGTCTTTCTCTCATTTTGCGTGAGGATTTTTGTTCTGTAGTCTCCTCATTGAGTTGAAACGTTCCAGGAATCCAGTGGCTAACTAGGGTTTAAGTTGGTTTGGTCCCCGTAGAACCTTCACAGAATTTCCTTCCATTCCTTTAAGAATTGTATTCCTCAAACTCTTTTGAAGAAACCATTATGATGTCCTCTAAGGTGGTATATTAGAGTGGAGTCCTAGAGCTCAGAATCAAACTATAAACTCAAAAATTTGAACTCAAGTTTTTTGTGGGTGAGTGGGTGAATAAACTCTTTTAGGATACTGTAATCATTTATGTGGTAGTCTCTTTGTTCCCCACCCTAACCCCCTAACATAGTAAAGTTAAATTTTATAAACGTGACTCAGTGTAACTCGCTGATGTTGCACTGCTGCCACACTCTCAGCCATCTCTCCCCCTCACTTTTTTCCACTCCAGGTACTTGCCTCAGAGCAGAGGGTTTGAGAATAAATGTATTACCAAAATGAAGGAAACAGACTCTGAACTTCAGAGTGAAGAACTGTAAAGTGGCCAAGAGTCTGATTACCAGTCAGGCTTCTAGATGGTTTATTAATGAAGCAATGCATTATCCACAAGGGGAAAGAAATGCCATTAGTGTTCTCCTCTAGGCACGGAAGTTCCTATTTAAGGAAAAGTAAATGCATAGCATGCACCATGTCAGAAAACTAATTTTAATGTTAACAATGAGTTGAGTATTCTTGTGGTGATGAGAAAATATTCCAGCCTTCACTGCCTTCCACAAATAAGTTGCTGGAAGTAAACGAGGTGTGCTATTTCAGTACCGATTTAGCAATACCTCTGCTCTATTATCAGCAACATGCACAGTTGGTTCATGGCAGAATGCAAGCCACTCTTGTCTGTGAATAAGCATCAGGCTGACTGTGCAGGATGATAATTGCTCTGCCTTCACTTCCTTTGGCACCTACTGATCTCTGCTAAGTGGTTAGTAAAACATTTTTGTAGGAATGTCAAGCACTTTTAAAAATTCGAAGGACTTGGTTTTTGATTGTTCTTTTCCTTATGTTTAAGTTTGAGGAAGGTTCATGCAAAGCCTTTCTACGGCTGCCATTGCTCCTAGGAAGTGTCTTAAATAGTAGGGTGCCAGTGTGTCTATGCTTGGCATCTTTTAATCAATTGTGTTTTCTGTTGCGTTACACCGAGACGGCCTGGATGTGTTGGGATATCAAGTGACTGACTTCAAATGGATGGCAAATTCACTAAAGTGAAAATGATTGTGATAGTTCCCTCATTTCCCCCCACAGTGTATGTAAAACTGACTTTTAAAGTGTTTAGTGGATAATGGATCATGTAAGGTCAGTACTAGCCATGGCGGCCACGGCTATTATTTTCTCTTTTCATGGGAGGGTGCTCAGCAAAATGAGATTGTCACACTCTTTTTTTGAGAGGACAGCGACAGACAGTTAAAAGCCTCTTCACGTAAGGATGTTATTTCATAAAGACACCAGCACTGGATTATCCCCTTCACTTTAAACTTCTGCCAGCTTGTACAAAGAGATAAAACAAAATAGCCCTGGTCCCAGGGGTGGGGAAGTGCTGGCCAGCTCAGCCTGGGTCCACAAGCTTTCATTTTGATTAGTCACATGTGAGGAAAATTCACTTAGGCTGAGAGGTAAATTTAATACCAGTTATGCCCATGCTGTTCATATCACAACCATTTTCACATGATGCCACTTAATTCCCTAAGAAGCAGAAAGGTAAATCGGTGGCTGGCCAGCAAAGGTGTCACAATGCATTAAGACCAGGACTCGCTGCAGGGGATAATGGTTCTGATTGCTGTTGACTCATGTCTCCACCAACTGCCTCATGTAAAATAAGTGACATTTAAAAGACATCAAGATGTGAGAAGAGGTGAGGGAGAGAAAAAGAACGAAGAGAGGAGGGTAAAAAGTAGGAGCTACGAAACTTGCCACCCGAATGTACAGTTTCTTTTCTACCCTAAGTGGTAGGAAATGATAACTCGACATGCCATGGGTGACCTGCACTAAGCTTTTAACTTCCTGTCTTGTGTTTTTAGAGAAAAATCTGTAAAATTGCTTCTGGGAACTGCTCCAACATGTTATCATTTATTTCCAATTTAATTTTTTTTTTTAAGTTTTATTCTTTTGCCCTCCCATATCAGTCTATTCATCTCTTTAAAAGCCTTAGGCTGAATCAAGTTAGGCAGTGGTAGACAACAAGAGGCAGTCTCCTTTCTGAAGGCCCATTTATGTCTATTTTTATAAAGAGAATCAAATTCCAGTTTACAGTAAGCATATGCTTCAGTTGACATCTGTTTCCAAGACTAGGACGCTTTGTTTGCATAACAGTCACCAATAAATGGCCTTGTTTTAAGTCTGCTCACTGAGTTGTATGTGGGTTGTTCAGCTGGGGATTTTAGTCGCAGCTGATCCCCTACCGCTCATAGCTGATAGGAAGGGGGAAAATCCGAGAAGCCCAGTCCTATTTATTAATGCAGATTTTAACATTCTCAATGAACCACTTATCCAGTGTGATTCGGCAACCAAATCCTTATTTGCTCAGGGAGAGGAGGGGGTGTTCTTCAAAGTGCTGAATTAAAGCTTACCAGCTTTTTTTTTTTTTTTTGGTGGGGGAGGGGCCGGGGAGGAAGGAGAGCGAGCAGGGCCCTTTCTTTAGCCACTCTCTGATAATTCAGAATAGAATGAGACTGAATCTTTACACAGGACATCATAAGCCACGCTCCTGTGGAATAAATTTGTGTTAACTAAGACTATCAGACATTTGTAGAGCTCTAGATAGGGGTCTTTTGCGCAAAGTCTTGATGCTTTTTATTCGATGCCACTTAAAGATCAGTTTAAAGTTTGATAAAACAGGGTTCATTCATCTGATTTTGTTTCACTTGAAATCCTACCTGATTGCACCTGCGTGGGAAAGAGGCCCAATATTCAAATATTTCATGAGGTACATGTGACTATCTTTAGAATCGTTAGTGCTAATTAAAGAAGTTGCCACTTGTGTTAAGCTGCTTCAAAAACAAAGCTAATCCGACGTCTCCATAAATCTGCCCTTTCTCCCCCTACCCCCTGCGAGGCATACCAGCAGTTAAAATAGTAAAAGTCCAAGGACTGTGTCTGTGTGCCCTAGAAAGTAAACCTGATCCATCGAGGGTTTTACTTTAATTCCCATATTTCTATAGAGGAAATCCGACTTTTATATATTTGAAAACACAGTATTCCCTGACTTTAACATCCTGAACTTTTCCCCCCGAGTTATCGTATAATATTCAGTAATCATTTATGAAATGTGTGTAACATTTTTCAAGGGGATTTACATATCAACTTTTCCTAGTGGAATCAACAACAGTAGTATGAAATGTATCTACTCCATTTACTCTTATCTACGGCTCCTACTTTCTTTTTCCCTTTAATTTTTATATATGGTAAAAATTTCATTGAAGAGAGATTTTAGATGACAGGACTGTAATTTTAAACCCAATAGAAGAGGTGTAAGCAATTTGAGCTTAGCTGAAGCATAATCTTAGGTTGTCAAGAAGAAACCCATTCTCCCTATGCTAATCAATCAGTGTATCAACCAACCAATCATCTGTTCAGCTTAGCATATATCCTAAGGTTTGATATATCTATTAACTGCCCATCATGCAGCTGGTCTCTGGATGATGAGATTCCCCCTATCTTGGCATTTGGCGGCAGACGACTGAGCTATCACAGCCTCAGATAAATACCAAAGTGGAGATTTCAATCCTATTCCTGAGTGCGGAGACCATCCAGAAACATTGAAAATATTCCTAGAAGAGAATACACAGAAAATTACATTTCTCAATGCTGTGTTGTGTGTGAAAATTGTGTATATTACATGATTTTCCCTCCTTAGACACAACAAAATGAAATTAAAGGATTCTTTTATTACAAAGGGAATGCTGGTAATCAAAAGGATTGTTGGAATCTGCTAAAAACTCTTAATTACAAGACAAATTACATGTAGACATTTGAGTAAGTAAGAATAGTGACCAATTAGATGATACATTTCCTGGAAACAAACAGAAGCTTAATTTTATAAAGCAAGGCACATAATCACTGTAATTCCAGGAAAAGGGGTCACTGTTTCCAAAGATTGTACAATGCTTCCTGGTCTCAACTCAGAGGTTCTAATATTAGACGAACTACAGCTGAATGTATCTGTAGCCTCTTCCATCAGCCATGGTTTGGAGACAGTATTTCCATAAAACTGTTTATTGAGACATAGAAATCAAGAAGACTTCAATGTAATTGTTGAGTCTGTAAATATGTTGAAATTGGAATAAGTATGATTCATTTCTTCAAGCAGCGATTTCCACCCAGAAGGTAAAAAATCTTTCCAAGATGCAAATTCAAATCATGATGTCTTTCCTACACTATTGGTCAAGTCTCTTACTCTGCCAGGAGAAGCAAGGTGAGGTATTAGGAAATTGTGGTTCTAACCCAAGCTCAGCCACTGACTAGCTAAACAAGCCCCTTAATTCTTTAGGCCTTTACTCCATAAATTGAGATTTCACTGAAGCACCCATGCCAAGTACTAATTATCCTCACTGTATGTAAACAGTATTTCATATTCTTCCAAAAGTTTATTGTTTTTCATGTCAATTATGGTGTGAATTTCAACTTTTACTACATCTTCTCAGCCAAAATCTCTGTAGTGCTTTTGGGCAACTTAAACAGATGAGAAATATTTTCCAGCCCAAATACACACTCTGGGTTTGAAGTCTTTTTTTTTTTTTTTTTTCAGTCTTTTGTTGAGGGTGGGGCCAAGGAGGAGGAATGATGGAGTTCACGATAACGTGAACTCTTTACTGCTGGAGAGAGAAGGAAATCTGTTTTCTATGCTGAGAAGTCCAGCATGAGTCCATAGAGACCATGATGACTTCTCCGCTCTCAACAACTCAGCCCGTGCACTTTGATCTCAACTTAAGAACACCCGTGTGTCCTGGTGGGAAAGGGCTGGTAGCAATATAACAGCTCTAGAATTTCTGTATTTTTCTCAACAGAAAGATAATCGTGGTGTCAAGTTCAGAGCATAGTTCCATTTAAATAGTGTATTTCGAAGGCCCTTCTCAAGGAGTTGTGATTCTCAGAGAAAACACTTTGCTATATGGGTGAAGGTTACAATTTTATCATAGCAAAGAGAAGCCCCCCCCCCCCAAAGGCAACACAGAAGAAACACAGAGAATCATTTTCTGTATCTCAAGTCACTTAAAGGGCCCCTTCTGGGACTTATTCCAGGCTGCTATGATTAGAGGGCTGCATGTTTGTAGATATCCACAGATAAGCCCCAGATATGAGCACCCATGACACGTGCTGTGTTGAACAAGGCAAAAGGAATGATTTAAAGAAAAATGGGCTATTGAATGTGGATTCTTTGTCGCTGGCCTGGAAACTTGTAAGCACACACCTTTGAAGCCCAGGACAGCCTTACTCCCCAGGGCATCTCTCCTGTCTTCTGGTGATAATTGTCCTGCCAGCTCTGCAGATTATGGATATAGATAAGAAAGCCAGTGAAAGTGGATTGAGTGCAATTAGAAATTTATCCACACAAGAATTGACCCGTGATTGCATTACCAGGTAGAATCAGGTCCTAAGTAGATACATCATATAAACTCAGCAAATAGATCTTGTAAGGGAAGAGAGATTCATTTTTCATTGTTGTGAGTTTCAGGCTTAGAATATCCTGCTACTGTTCTACATGAATCCAGCATGCCTTCAACTACATCATGTAAACGTGCCACAGAGAAGTAAGAGAAGTAAGGAGCTCCCTTAAGGAGCTGTCCTTAAGGAGTTTATGTTCAAAGACAACATAAAGTAACAGATCAAAGTCTTTTTATGAACGCTTGAAGGTAGTTAATCAGCAACATTTCTTCATCAGAGCATGAGTAATGTTTGCTTTTCCGTTAGGAATTCTTTTAAATGGAAAAGGGGGCTAAAGCTGCAGTGAAAATTAAATGTAGGAGATAAGATGAGATGGATAAAAGGAAATGGAAGGGAAGAGAAAAAGTAATGGACGAAATGAGGGGCTCCAGTGGAGCCATGGCTGTGCTCTGTCTGCTCTGGGGGCCTTGTCTACGTTTTCGGGAGGGAGTTGTTTTGGCTTAGGATGTATCGGGGCTTGAGAGGGAGTATTCACCCAAACATCAGGCACCACGGGTTGACCACTGTCTACATGAGCTTGCGCTGCCATAACAAAATGCCAAAGACCGCATGGCTTCTCCATAGGCTGGAAGTCAAAGATGAGAATGCTAACATAGTTTCTGTTGAGGCTTCTCTTTGTGGCTTGTAGGTAGCCATCATTTTGCCATGTGCTCACATGACCTCATCTTTGTGCAAGCACAGGGTAAGGGGACCCCTCCCTGGAGTCTCTTCTTATAAAGGTGCTAATCCTAGCCTATCTGGGCCCCACGCTTAGGACCCCTCCTTATGGGCTCCATTTCCAAATACAGTCACACTGGAGGTTAGAGTTGCAACCTGTGAATTTGCGGTGAACACCACTCAGTCCGTGGCAACCACCAGTTAGTTGTAACTAGGAAGAATCTCTTCAAAGATGTCTCTTCGACTTGCTCTTGAAGAGACCACCATTTACCAGTCCATGGCCCACGATTCCTAGCAGTATTCTGGAAGCATTGTGGCCAGCCATTAAGCAGCGGAGCAGAGGGGGAAAAGCAGGCATGGACCAGAGACGGTGCACAGTGAACGCTTTATAAACACTCTGAGTGGGTGAAAAATAATGACCTCTGACTTCTTTGTGGTTCTTAACTCATGCTGCCACAGACTGGTGATAAGGTCCATGTCACACCGTAATACACAAGTATTAATTGAATGGGGCAATCAGAATTTCTTTGTGAAGAATGACCTAGAAATAATATTCTGCCCATTCAGCAATGGAATGGGGAGCCAGGGCTTCACTTGGTTACACAGTTCTCTTGATGGGGTCAGATTTTATTTTAAACCCTGAGGTATATGCACTTCATGTCCTGTTTTAGCTCTTAAATCTGATATGAATTTCTTTAGGGTAACTTAAGAAGAAGGAAGAGAATTAAGGGAGGAAAGATAGGAGAGATGTTAGTACTATCCTTTGGGTTTAATTTGTGACTTTCTGATGGATACCTTCATCAAGCCTCATCTTGAACAGTAACCATTCCATTAAAAACAAATCCAGGAATTAGTTAATATTAATATACCAAGGTCAGTTTCTTAGTTTTGACAAATGTAAGCTGTTGACAGTGAGAGGACCTGGGTGAAGGGCATCCAGCAACACTCTGTACTATCTCTGCAATTTTTTACTTTTCTATTTTTTCTAGCTTTGTCCAAAATAAAAAGTGCGTTTTTAAAACCCAAGCGTGTGTTGTTTTACAGTGAGCATGTTTGAATAAGAAAGCTTTTAGCTCTACATTTATGGAAGCATTTTCTCAATGTTTCTGCCAATGAGTGCTCATTTAAATTTGATAGCTTGAGAAGCTGATGGCTAGCCCTCATTCATGTATACCACCAGACGGGTTCCTGTTTGATCGAACAGAGATGTTCACTTATCTAATCCTGAATCAGAAAAATGGGAGGATTTAGAATTATCTGACTTTTTGGAGTGCCACCCAGTGCTAGCATAAAATAAAAGAGAACAATCTCAGCATATTCACTACCCAATGCATACTGAATCACTTTAAAGGTGGTGTTTTCTATCAGTCTTGCCATGTTGTGTATCCATGCTGATATAAAAGTGTCTAATGGTTACTGTAAAATTAGAGGCTGTCCAAACAAAACTTAGAATCCTAAAACTTTCTCTCCTACGTATGATAATTCTTGGCTACATTAGTAAACAGTTTGACATGCGTTTAAACATAATTCAATTTTTTTTTTTATCAGATTGTCTTTTCTTAAAGGCATGTCTCACAAACTGCCTGTATAATAGGGGAGACAGTATTTGATTTTTAATTATTATGTTAAATAGTTTCCACTGTGTTTCATTCCCATTTGGATTTTTGAAAAATAAAAGGTAATAGGAAAATGTGTATCTGCATTCCAGTGCTTCCTGCATTGTTTTACATATACTTTTGTGCCCATTTTTTCCCCTGAAGAGTGAACTCACTGAGGGTAGGAAAGGTGACCTCAGTCTCTCGCCCAATTCAGAATATATAGTAAGGAGTTGGTAAATATTTGTTTGAATGAATAATTGAATGAAATCACATTTAAATGAATTACTTTCACTTTGAAGGGAACCAAATAACTGCCTCTCAATTTGCTCTTTCCACCTCCCTTGTTTTAGGATGGCCTCACAGTTTGGACTGGTTTTTATCATTGCTATCATTCAGCTATGTATATACTCCCCTTTCAAATCCATAAAAAGTATTTAAAAGAAAGAGAAATTGTTCGTGTTTCAAAACCTATTATAATGCATTTTCAAATATGTCAGACACATCTTTGTTAAAATTAAACCAGGGATTGGTTTTGAGCGAATAGCCCTATATCCTTACAGATGCTGTGGATGGATGCATCTAAGCTGCTTATTATATTGATGGGTTTTGCTGCTCTGCAGCAAATGAAAACAGGCAGCTGCTTCCTCCATCAAAGCAAAAAGCAGCCTGAGTTTTTATTAACCGAGTGTTCATTTCTTCTATTGCCAAAATTCTTACACAAAACAAAAGAGCAGTTTTAGCACATTATTGCTTAACTAGACATGAACAACTGACAGCAAGTGATAAGCCTGTCTGCTTTTCACAACTGGTAATCATTTTTGGAATAGATGTTTTAATATAGTGGAATATAAATTTTGTAATTTACATCTACAATGGTACGTAAATTTATAGATCCAGTTTGTTGCAGGAGAATGAAGGCTATAATCACAAAAGGCTTTTCCCAGTGTTGTTTAATTTTTAATGACTATTTGAAGACTGGGGAAGGAAAATGAAATCAAATTCATTTCTTTAAAAAATACACAAAGGTGTTAAAGACAATCATACAAGTTGGTAGGAGCCATGCGTAGATGGCCTCGACCGGACAAGACCACTGTGTTTACGGCCAGGACGTGCCTCGCTCTGCCTTTCCACATTAGTTGCAGTGAGCCACCCAAGCTCATGCACCAGCAGAAATTTCTGGAGAGCAGACCATCATGTGTCCCTCATATCAATGAATAATGATGAGCAGGGAGACAGGAAGGACAAGGACCTGGCCATTTTGCACAGCTGAGATTCCCAGCCAACTCTCAGACTCTTCGTTTTGTTTTGTTTTCAGTTAGGATATTTACTTTCAGTTAGGATGGCAGAGAGAGGTTTATTTCAAGACTGAAGCTCAGTAAGACATGGCTTTATTTACCAAGTCAGTTTGCTGAATGGTGTCTTACCTTTTGGAACTTGCGTAATGGCAACTCCTGCTATAAGAAGGGGAGGTGGCCTTCATCCTCCTTCCGAAGAGGAATTTGGAATGAAGGGAGTTTTCAAATGCTGGGATGGGCATCTTCCAAACCACACTGCTAAATAAACAAATTCTGCTGCCTAACTAGCCTAATGCGCAGGGCTGTTTAATACACGTACATTGTGGCTTTGGCATCTGTAACAGCGCCTCCTGAATACCATTTGCTCTCCAGGGGGGCTTTCATAAATGCGCAGAGCATGCACTCCTCGTGGAACACAAGGCTTTCAGTTTGTTTGGAATTCAGTCACAGTATTTACCCAGAAGTGCGATACGGCTGGACTGCAAAGCAGGAAGCTGCTGTAGAAATCAAATTCATGAATTACAGGTGACTCAGGGAGGACCATACCCTTCTTACTCTCCTTTGCTGTGCCATGTAAGGAGTGTGTGACTGCGTTGGTGAAGTGGCTCAATACCTAAGATAAGGAACCCCCACAATTATTTCCAATGCCTTCCTCTTTATTCCACTTCATTCGACACACTGCTGCTCTTAACGTGACTTTTCAAGACACAACACAGTCCTGTTTTAAAAGGAAAAAGGGTGACCTCATCAAAATGAGGGCCTGATCACCCCTTCCTAGGGACACTGAATACAGAAGGCCTTCCTTGGGGGAGGATGTTAGTTGGAGTAAAAATGGCAATGAATGTCTTCTTTTTTTTCTCCTCCTGGCCTCTGGGAAGGATGTGCTATGTTTCTGGGGGAACCCAGGCCATGTTTTCCTCCTGCTAGGAGCTCTCTGGTCTGATTTTCTGGGTCTGCCTTTCCTAGAAATGGCTGTTCTCCCTTTCTAGCATCCTGTCTGACCAAAGGACATAGAGCATTTACTCACCTGGAGAGCTCCCACTGGGAGATGTTGCTCTCTCTGTGCTTTGAGACCCCAGGAGCATTTCTTCCACCCAAAAGGAAGTTTGTTTCCCTGAGGAGGAGGAAATATGTTTGAGGAAAAAATACAGCATATGTCTGAGAACTGTGCTAAATGTTAGAAAGGAAAAACTGGGCCGGAAGTCATCTGTCATTAATGTGTTGGATTAAATAAATGAAAATCTATCACAACTTGAATATGTAGATGTAGAGCAGTTCTTTTCTGAAGCTGTGAGATCTAAGCCACAAAGGCAGTTCTAATTCAGTCAAAATGGATATGTTATGAAGACTTGACCTCTCAAATGGTTTTGAATCCTTTCTGAAATATTTCCTGGATTAGAATACAAATAAAATATTTTAACCAACCTAATTTCTTTAAAAGATCATGGCTAGAGCCCACTGACAATTTTATAGCTTTAGTTTGGAAATGCACAAATACAGTGATCTACAGCCCTTGGATTTAGAGTTAGAAGAGTCCTCAGAAATCAATTCGACCCTTCCAATTTATTTTTGAAACAGAGCCCAAATATGATTTGTCCAAAGTCCCCAAATTAGTTATTGACCAAGTTATGAGAAGTAGAAACTAGTTCTTTTGATTCCAGAACCAGCAACTATGGTTGGGGCAATTAGTAAGAGTGAGCTTTAGCGACTGAGTAGATGGGCTCGAATCCTGGCTGTGCCATTTAAATTTTCTTTACTTTGGTGTACCTCAGTGTACCCCTTAGCTGGCCATAATGGCAGTATATACCTTGTAGGGTAGTTTTACGGACTAAATGAGAGAATCCATATAAAGTACACAGTCGAGTGTTTGCCAAGTAGCAAGTATTCAAAAGTGATGCTAACAACAACACACACACATTTCACTTACTTGGTACTCTGCTAGTTCATTCAATCCTCATCTTACAGATGCCAAATTTGTGCTGCTCACCACACAGCAGACCAGTAAATTGAGAGAGAAGTTGTTGGGGCAAGGGATCAACACTTTATTTGGAAAGCCAGAAGACCAAGAAGATGGTGGACTAGTGTTCCAAAGAACCCTCTTACCCAAGTTACAATTCAGGCTTCTTTTGTCCTGAAAGGGCAGTGGGTGTGGTTGTTTGTTGCAACTTCTCAGCCTCTGAATCCAGTTCTTTCAGCTGTAGGTGGAGGTCAGGTCACCATGTTCCTGTGAACCTCCAACAAGACAAATGTTATTTTCTCTTCTGCAGCTGTTTATCTCCATATAAATGGACAAGTATTACAGCATTAGAGGTTACAACCCTGAGAATGGGTTATCTGCATATTTCAGGCTATAAGCAACATTCTTAACTTGTAGCAAAAGCAATAGAACACAAAGGTTAAAGTAAAAGAAACAGATCCAATGCAGAATTGGATTTGTTCTTCCCTGTTACACTCACATCTATTAGACAATGTTACTACTACCAGATAAGGAGCTGATGCAAGAAGAGCTTAAGTGACTTGCTAAGGTCTCAAAACTAATAAGCCTCAGAGCTCTCTTCCAAGTTAACAATCTTTGCCGTATGAGCCACTGAAGCTGTGGCTGTAGCTGCAGTGTCTTCCTTGTTCTCAGTGGTGCTTCAGCATCTTCCTCATACTGTCTCCATTTCTTATGTATCACTTAACTGTACTCCCAGCATCTGCTCTAAAATTGGCCATCAGACTGAAGGCTGGGGTCTGGGGAATGCCCTCTGCAGACTCTATTCCCTTCCCTGCTTCAGCTTCATGCTGGACCTGGGACTCCTTTCATCTTTCCCTTCCTTCATAATCATCACATTAATATGTATCTGAATTAAAATTTAAGCTTTAAATTTTAATGCATTTTAATCAAATCATACCCACAGAAGGACCCAGCTTGTAGTCCTAGAAGAATTTATTGTTGAAATAGATAGATAATTTTTTTGTGCCCCTTCACTTCCACATGCTCATTATCTGTTTCAGTTGGCCTCCCCAGGAACTCAGGAAGAAACAAAATTGCTAAATAATTCATTTGAACCCTTGCTTTTGCAATCTCGTGGAAGACAGTCTAGCACAGAGGTTAAGAATCTGGCTGCTAGGAGTTCCCTGGTGGCTCAGCAGATTAATGATCCGGCATTGTTACTGCTGTGGCTCGGGTAGCTACTGTGGTGTGGGTTCAATCCCTGATCTGGGAACTTCTACACATACCTCAGGTGTGGCAAAAAAAAAAAAAGTTAAAAAAAAAAGAAATAATGACTCTAGAGTTTGATTTGGATTCAAATTCCAAATCTGTAACTAAAGATCTGCCTAATTTGGGTGAGGGTTTCTTAACCTCTCCGTGCTTTGACTTCCTTGTCTACCTCTTAGTGCCTAGGCCACAGTCAGCATTCAACAAATATCAAAACTTCACAGAGCAAGTCTCCATCTGCTTACTCTCTGGGCTACACAGACATTCACTTTCACCCAGATGGGCCCATGTTCTCTATGATCTGGCTTCATAGGGAGGCCTGCACTTAATAATTTACAGTTCAGAGCAAGGCTATTAATGGGTCAGAGCAGAAGGACAAGTATAGAATAAGTATTGTCCATATATACGAAATTCTTAGTTAGGAGTGATTTTCAAGTCCCCATAGCTAGGATAAATTTTTGCAAAGTTCAGTTTTGGTTTGATTTTGTGGTTTATTTTTTTTTTTCACAACATTTTATCACTATCTGAAATTATTTTGTTTATAGCCCCTATTCAAGTTATTTGGGCAAGGGCTTTGTTTTTTGGGGGTTTTTTTTTGTTTGTTTTTTTGTTTTTGTCTTTTTGCCTTTTCGAGGCATATGGAGGTTCCCAGGCTAGGGGTCTAATCGGAGCTGTAGTCACCGGCCTACACCAGAGCCACAGCAACGCGGGATCCGAGCCGCGTCTGCAACCTACACCACAGCTCACGGCAACGCCGGATCCTTAACCCACTGAGCAAGGGCAGGGAGCGAACCCGCAACCTCATGGTTCCCAGTCGGATTCATTAACCACTGCGCCACAACGGGAACTCCAAGGGCTTTGTTTTAATCACTGCTCCTAGAACCAGCCTGGTTGCCAATAATTGTCAAACGAATGAATGAATAAATAAATGAGGCTTAAAAAGTACCTGCCCAAGGTCACACAGCCAGTAAGAGCTAGCATTCAAGTTGAACTCTATTTAACTCCAGAGCATGACATCTAGTTCTTTATTGCAGCTTTTTATAGCTTGAAAGCCCCCAGACATAATCTCACCCAAGCCTAGTATTTTGCAGATAAGGATACTGATGCTTAGAAAGCCTAAATTACTTCCAATATCACACAGGATTATTAGTGACAGGCCCAGAATCAGACCCCAGTCCCCTAGCTGTTGTTTTTGCACCATGAATTCAGCCTGAGGAGGAGTTCGTATAAAAATTGAAGGAAATTCCTATACACATCTGCTGTACATCAATCCACCCACGTCTTCATGCCATAAACTAAAGTCATACCTGACACTTCCCTCTCTCTTACCACCCCCTTCATCTAATTAACTAATAAATCTTGTCAGTGTACCTTCTAAATATAGCTCAAATCTTTCCAGTTTTCTTCATCTCCACTAACCATCACCCGAGCCACCATCAGCTCTCACCAAGGTAATTGTAGTAGCCTCCCACCTAATTTCCCTCGCTTCCTCTTGGCCCCTTGCCATTCTATTTTCTCTAGAGTGGCCAGACTTATCTTCTGAAATGTAAATCTCATCATACCACTCTGATGCTTAAAAACACATCATTTATTTTAAGGTGCAATTTAAAATTCCGGAGTTCCCGTCGTGGCGCAGTGGTTAAACGAATCCGACTAGGAACCATGAGGTTGCGGGTTCGGTCCCTGCCCTTGCTCAGTGGGTTAACGATCCGGCGTTGCCGTGAGCTGTGGTGTAGGTTGCAGACGCGGCTCGGATCCCGCATTGCTGTGGCTCTGGTGTAGGCCGGTGACTACAGCTCCGATTCGACCCCTAGCCTGGGAACCTCCATATGCCGCGGGAGCGGCCCAAGAAATAGCAACAACAACAACAAAAAGACAAAAAAAAGACAAAAAAAAAATTCCTAACATGGCCTTTGAGGCTGTGGGATCTGGCCCCTAAACATTTCTCCAGTTTCATCTTATACTACTTCTTCTATTATCATTTATTCTACAGCGCCACTGACCCTATTTCCATTCCTGCAACATCAGGCTCTTCTTTTCAAAGCTGTGTTTCATGGGGCTCCCCTTCTGTGAATCATTCCCTCCAGCACTGTGCCCCTCTTCATCCTCAGGGGCTCAGCCTACATGCCATTTCTACAGAGAAGTCTTCCCTGGGCCTCTCCCAACAGCACCTCCCACCAGGTTAAATCCCCTGTGATAGGTTCTCAGAAGCATCCTCGATTTTTCCTACACAGAATTTATTACTGTTATAATTAAGCACATTATTTGTGTAATTGTTTAATAGTCTCCTGCCCTACCTAGATTGACTCTCCAGTGACCATGTTGTTGTCATTCTCTGCTGATCCACAGGACCTGAAACGTAGTAGAAGCCCAATAAATATTTACAGAGCATTCTGTAGTCTTCTTAGGATTTCCACTCTGGGTTGAAACATCGATGGCAAAGCAGAAATGTCTAAGGAAAAGGAGACAGAGTGTAAACACTGAAAACAATCCAAGAGGTTTACCTACCCATGCCAGCATGAGCAGCTTTTCCTTTTAGTAACCTCCACTGTAGCATTTCTTCTTCCAGAAGAGTCAACAGCTTAAGCTATGGGTGTGCTGGCCTTGGCATTTGTGTCTCAGGTTTGAGAGAGGCCCTACTTCTCTAAATGAGGCGGGATCATTTAGTTGGAGGAGGGTAAAGAAAGCTGCCACTTGCTGTGCATACATCAGCAGATCACAGAAAAGCCACGTCTCTGCTGCGAGAGCTAGGTGTGTTGTCATCATGGGGCAAGTACAAGCTGTTAGAGTGAGACGAGGGAGTCAGTGGTGCAGCCTGTCGAATGCTGTGTGTCAATGTCTCAGGCCTTGTTTCTAACATGAACTGTGGGGAAGCAAAAAACTCTCAAATGGAAGTGATCTAAAAAAAAAAAAAAAAACCAGGAAGTGATCTAGAAGGACCCATGCTTGGTTAGAGAATCATGTCTCTTAATGTCTACATACAGTTAATTTTTGGATTCGTTCAGGCTCCAGGTTAACAATGGATATGTTAGTTTCCAGATGAACCACAAAACTTGGCATTTAAATCAATGCTAAACTAGCTACTTCTCTGATGACGAAAGAGTGGTTACAAACATAAGTCGTATTGCCAACTGCCTCCCTCATTATGGCTACATGGACAGCTAGTTTTTCATATTTCAGTGTTAGCTGACTATGAGTTTTCTGAACTCTAACAGATTCGACAGACCAGTTCTGACAGAACTATCTGCAGGGAATAAACCCTTTGTTTGAAATGACCAAATGACCATGGAAACGCAAGTATAACATAGCAAGTCTTCTTCCAGGTAGAGTTCTTGTTTAGCCAGAGCTTTTATGGAGGCCCAATGGATTGAGAAGTTCTTTTCTCCTATAAGTTAAAGTGATTCTCTTTATACAGAAAGCATAGGGAGGGAGTTCCTATTGTGGCGCAGTGGAACCTGACTAGCATACATGAGGATGTGGTTCAATCCCTGGCCTCGCTCAGTGGGTCAGGGATCCGGCATTGCCGTGAGCTGTGGTGTAGGCCAGCAGCTGTAGCTCTGATTTTGCCCCTAGCCTGGGAAATTCCATGTGCCATGGGTGCAGCCCTAAAAAGCAAAAAGAAAGAAAAAGAAAGCATAGGGAATAGGAAGCCATGTGCCTTTGAATAACTTTAAGGAAGTGTCCTAATTCATGATATGAGTTTTAGAAAACAAGTTATGTAGAATAGCCATTAATTAGGATGTTTTGTAATGCTTTCCAGGGTCAGGGGAATCAATATTTTAGCCACTCTAAATGCCGCTATGGGCATTCCTCTGTGTCTTATTGGGTGATGTCAAGAATATAGTAAAAGTGCCTACAATTGATTAATAGAACCCTACAGGTATTATTAACACAGTATAAAAATCTTGAGGAAAAAAAAACTGGCCATTAGTGTCCTTGGGGCTTGCATGTTCTTCTAAAAATTATTCTCATCACTTTTCCACTGACTTTCTCTCTGTTTCATGAAACTGAACCACTGTAAAGGGATGATTTTTACACAATGCAATTTTGGAACTTAGGAAGCAAATAGATGAGAAGTCATTGACTTAAGCAAGTCAGCAGCTGGGAAAGTTGAGAACCAACCCAGTTTATACTTCCAAAATTTTGACAGGTTCAGGAATTGGTGACACCAGATAATTCTAAAAGTAGGGGCTGAGTAGGGGCTGGGGTGGGGGTGGGGGGCTAAAAGAAGGAGTATTGATTGAAAGTGGGTTAAGAAGCATTTATATTCCCATTCCAGGCAACTGGGTAACTTCCCCTCTGTACTGCAAACAGAAGAGGAGGTTTGTTCTCTGGTGAGGGTTACACTGAGAGTCTCTGGATTGGGGGACAGCAGGCACAATGTACCAAAAGCAGGATGCAGGGACTTGGTGAACATACGCCTACTGATTGCTAAGCCTCTCCACCCACACCCCACCCACATCTCTCAGCCACTTGCTCCTCCAGTCAGCTTTTTGTCTTTTTACAATTACTTTTATGCAAACAACAAATAATTACAAGATATATCTGAGGAAAGCTTTTAAGTTGACAAGTACCAAACCCAATAAACAGAAAAAAAGCAACACGAAGAAAGCAGACTATGTAAAGATAAGAACACTCACGCTATAATTAATATTTTCAAATAATTTTTAAAAGATAATTGCTTTCATGAAACAGGAATAAGATGCTCTGAAAAAGAAGTACTCAGAGGAGTTCCCATCGTGGCTCAGTGGTTAACGAATCCGACTAGGAACAGAGGTTTCGGGTTCGATCCCTGGCCTTGGTCAGTGGGTTAAGGATCCGGCGTTGCTGTGGGCTGTGTTGTGGATTGCAGATGTGGCTCGAATCTGGCATTGCTGTGGCTCTGGCGTAGGCCAGTGGCTACAGCTCCAATTAGACCCCTAGCCTGGGAACCTCCACGTGCCGCAGGAACAGCCCTAGAAAAGGCAAAAAGACAAAAAAACAAAAAACAGAAGTACTCAGAGAACTAAAAGGGTTAGAAGATCAAGTTAAGAAAATTTCCAAGAAAGAAGAGAACAAGAGACAGAAGCCAGGAAAGAAAAGATAAAATTAGAGGATGAGTTCAGGAGATGCAACATTGCACATCATGAGTTTCAGAGAAAGAAGACAGATCAAAAGGGAGGTAAGGAAATAGTCAGTGGAGCTTTTCCAAGAACGTTTACAGGAATTGAAGAACATGGAGTTTCCAAATCAAAATCACCATTGAATCGTCTGTGTTTTCAAAACTTTACCTTTTCAAGAAGCTCCTGGAGGCTTTGTTGCCGTAAAATGAGGAGGTAAATCAAGAAAGGAAGACAAAGGATAGGGGAGACAAGAGATGGAACAACAGAAGAAGGGCAAAAGGAAGGCTAGAATGATAGTGAAGATGATTCGAGGATATCAGGGCTGCACCAGTGCCCCAAGCATAGAGGGTATTCAGTCCAGACTAAGGAAGGCCAGAAGACACAAGAGAGTGGTCGTCATGAGGCTGATAGGATGCCCTGTGTGAGTGACTGATGAAAAAGAAAAATTGATAACTGGATTTTGAGATTGAATAAAAATGTTAACAAATGATGGGGGGGCAATTACAAACTCCAAAGGAGAAAAAAATTAAACATGAGAGAAAAATCAATCCTAGTTTACTGCATAGCTCAGTTTTATTTCATGGTTGTAATAAAATTGACAATGAGTAATAATCTTACCAAATTCTATCTATATTAGGAAGATGGTGGTGGTGGGTGGTTAAGGAGCGTAGTATGTATAGTGTGGGGAGAGGAATAGAGATAAAAACAAAAAAATGCTTGTCATGGGAGTTCCCGTCGTGGCGCAGTGGTTAATGAATCCGACTAGGAACCATGAGGTTGCAGGTTCGGTCCCTGCCCTTGCTCAGTGGGTTAACGATCCGGCGTTGCCGTGAGCTGTGGTGTAGGTTGCAGACGCGGCTCGGATCCCGCGTTGCTTGTTGCTTGTGGCTCTGGCGTAGGCCGGTGGCTACAGCTCCGATTCAACCCCTAGCCTGGGAACCTCCATATGCCGCGGGAGCGGCCCAAGAAATAGCAACAACAACAACAACAACAACAACAAAATGCTTGTCTTCTATAATGGGGGGTGACTAGGTTTTGCCTAAAACTGAAAAATCAAGAAGTAACAATACAAACTTTTATGTAGAAAAGCGGAAGTAATTCCCAGAAGAATCAGCTAAAAGAATTGAAAGTAAGGAGTTCCCTGGTAGCCTAGCAGTTAAGGATCTGGCATTGTCACTACTGTGGCTCAGGTCACTTCGGTGGCACAGGTTTGATCCCTGGCCTGAGAACTTCCACATGCCACGGGCATAGCCAGAAAAAAGAAAAAGAAAAGAATTGAAAGTAGTAGTTTCTGTAGGAGGAGAAAGATGGTCAGATGGGCTGGGTACTGCTGTTTGTCTTAATCATTTTCATAGAACTCAGTGCCTCTTCAAACTATGTATAACTTCTTTAAAAATAAAACCTTTTTTAAAAGACGATTATATTCATACAAATGGAATGAGAAGACTTTTTTAAGATGACAGCTTTACTGAGATATAACTCACATACCATTCAGTTCACCCAGTGGTTTTTAGTGTATTCACAGAGAAGAACAGCCATCACCACAATCAGTTTTAGAATATTTCATCATATCCAAAAGAAACCTCATACCCATTAGCAGTCACCTCATTTATTCTGGACAGTTCATATAAATGGAAATATAAAACATATGGTCCTTTGTGTCTGGTTTCTTTCACTTAGTGTGCTGTTTTCATGTTCTACCTGTGTTGTAACATGAAAGTATTTTATTTCTTTTTATTGCCAAATAATAGTCTGTGGCATGGGCATACCACATGTTATTGAGCCATTCATTAGTTGATGGACGTTTGGGATGTTTCCACTTTTTTTGGCTATGATGAATAATGCTGCCTAGAACATTTGCGTATAGGTTTTTATGTAGACATCTTTTCATTTCTCTTGGATGTGTACCTAGGAGTGGAATTGGTGAGTATTTCTATATTTAACTTTTTGATAAACTACTGGACTCTTTGCCAAAGTGGCTGAACCATTTTATATAATTTTCTCCACATTCTTGTCAACATTTGTTATTGTCTGATTTTTTTAAATTATAGCCGCCCTAGAGGGTGTGAAATGATATCTCATTGTGGTTTTGATAGCCCGGTTGCACTAGGATACCTTAAGAGCTTAACAGATAAGCAAAAATTTAAAAGGCTGTTAAAACCCTGTCTTGGCAAGGCTTTGAGGAAATATTCTTTAAAGAAATTAAAAAAAAAACTTTATTGAAGTATAGTTGACTTACAATGTTGTGTTAGTTTCAAGTGTACAGCAAAGTGAATCAGTGATATATATATATATACACACACATATATGTTATATATGTATGTTATATATACACACACACGTATATGTTATACGTGTGTGTGTGTTATATATGTTATATATATGTGTGTGTGTGTGTGTGTGTGTATTTATCCATAGAGGCTATCAGAGAGTGTTGAATAGATTTCCCTGTGCTATACAGCAGGTCCTTGTTACTTATCAATTTTATATACAGTGGTGTGTATATGCCAATCCCAGCCTCCCAGTTTATCCCAGTTTATCCCAGTTTATCCCTCTACACAGCATTTTCCTTTGGCAAGTTTGGTTTTGAAATCTTTGAGTCTGTTTCTGTTTTGTGAATAAGTTCTTTTGTATCGTTTTTATTAGATTCCACCTATTACTGATATCATATTTCTCTGTCTGATTTACTTCACTTCGTATGATAATCTCTAGGTCCATCCACGTTGCTACAAATGGCATTATTTCATTCTTTTTTATGGCTGAATAATATTCCATTATATATATGTACCGCATATTTATCCAGTCCTCTGTTGATGGACATTTAAGCTGCTTCCATGTCTTGGTTATTGTAAATAGTGCTGCAGTGAACACTTGTACATTGGGACACATGTATCTTTTTGAATTATAGTTTTCTCTGGATATATACCCAGGAGTTGGATTGCTAGATCTGATGGTAGTTCTATATTTAGTTTTTTAAGGAACCTCCATACCGTTCTCCATAGTGGTTGCACCAACTTACATTCCCATAAACAATGTAGGAGAGTTCCCTTTTCTCTATAACCTCTCCAGCACTTATTATTCGTAGACTTTTTCATTGTTGTTGTTGTGCCTGCATTATGTGGAAGTTCCAGGCCAGGGATTGAACTCATGCCTCGGCAGCAACCAAAGCTGCTGCAGTGACAACACTGGATCCTTAACTTGCTCTGCCACAAGAGAACTCTTGTTTGTATGTAGCGTTTTTGATGCTAGCCATTCTGACTGGTGTGAAGTGTTATCTCATTGTAGTTTTGATTTGTATTTCTCTAATAATTAGTGATGTTGAGCATCTTTTTTTTTTTTACTCTATCCAGCAAGAATATCATTTATCTTTTATTATTATTCAAATGAATTTATCACATCTGTAGTTGTATAATTATCATAACAATCTGATTTCACAGGATTTCCATCCCACAGCCCAAGCACATGCCCCCACCCCCAAACTGTCTCCTCTGGAGACCATAAGTTTTTCAGTGTCTATGAGTCAGCATCTGTTCTGCAAAGAAGTTCAGTCTCTCCTTTTTTCAGATTCCACTTGTCAGTGAAAGCATTGGATGTTGGTGTCTCATTACCTGACTGACTTCACTTAGCACAATAATTTCTACGTCCATCCATGTTGCTAAAAATGCTGGTATTTCGTTCTTTTTAATGGCTGAGTAATATTCCATTGTGTATATGAACCACTATCTTCTTGATCCACTCCTCTGTCAATGGACATTTAGGTTGTTTCCATGTTTTGGCTATTGTAAATAGTGCTGCAATGAACATTGGAGTACACGTGTCTTTGCGAGTCATGGTTTTCTCTGGATAGATGCCCAGGAGTGGGATTGCTGGATCAAATGGTAGTTCTATTTTTAGTTTGCTGAGGAATCTCCATACTGCTTTCCACAGTGGTTGCACCAATGTACGATCCCACCAACAGTGTACTAGGGTTCCTTTTTCTCCACACCCTCTCCAGTACTTATTGTTTGTAGACTTTTTGATGATGGCCATTCTGGCTGGTGTAAGGTGGCACCTCATAGTGGTTTTGATTTGCACCTCTAATAATGAGTGATGTTGAACATCTTTTCATGTGTTTCTCAGCCATCTGTATGTCTTCTTTGGAGAATTGTCTGTTTAGATCTTCTGCCCATTTTTGGATAGGGTTTTTTTTTTTTTTGGTATGGAGCTGCAGAAGTTTATAAATTTTGGAGATTAATCCCTTGTCAGTCGATTCACTTGCAAAGATTTTCTACCATTTAGGTCCCATTTGTTTATTTTTGTTTTTGTTGTCAATACTCTGATAGGTGGATCTGAGAAGATGTTGCTGTCGTTTATGTCAGAGAGTGTTTGGCCTATGTTTTCCTCTAAGGATTTTATAGTGTCTGGTCTTATATCTAGGTCTTTAATCCATTTGGAGTTTATTTTTGTGTATGGTGTTAGGGAGTGTTCTAATTTCGTTCTTTTCCATGTGGCTGTCCAGTTTCCCCAGCACCACTTATTGAACAAGCTGTCCTTTCTCCATTGTATATTCTTGCCTCCTTTGTCATAGATTAGCTGACTCTAGGTGTGTGGGTTTAATTCTGGGCTTTCTATCCTGTTTCACTGATCTATATTTCTGTCTTTGTGCCAGTACCATGCAATTTTGATGATTGTTGCTTTGTAGTATAGTCTGAAGTCTGGGAGCCTGATTCTTCCAGCTCCATTTTTCTTTTTCAGGATGTCTTTGACTATTCTGGGTCTTTTGTGCTTCCAAACAAACTTTAAAATGTTTTGTTCAAGTTCTGTGAAAAAATGTCCTTGGTAATTTGATAGGGATTGCATTGAATCTGTAGATTGCCTTGGGTAGTATAGTCACTTTGATAATATTAACTCTTCCAATCCACGAGCATGGTGTATCTTTCCATCTATTTGTGTCATCTTTGATTTCTTTCATCAGCATCTTATAGTTTTCAGAGTACAGGTCTTTTGTCTCTTTAGGTAGGTTTACTCCTAGGTATTTTATTCTTTTGGATGTGATGGTGAACGGGATTGCTTCCCTAATTTCTCTTTCTGTTCTTTCATTGCTAGTATATAGAAATGCTGTCAATTTCTGTGTATCAATTTTGTATCCTGCGACTTTGCCGAATTCGTGGATGAGCTCTAACAGTATTCTGGTAGAGTCTTTAGGATTCTCTAGGTATAGTATCATGTCATCTGCAAATAGAGATAGTTTGACTTCTTCCTTTCCAATTTGGATTCCTTTTATTTCTTTTACTTCTCTGATTGCTATGGCTAGGACTTCCAAAACTATGTTGAAGAGTAGTGGCGAGAGTGGACATCCTTGTCCTATTCCTGATCTCAGTGGGAATCCTTTCAGCTTTTCACCATTGAGAATGATGTTCACTGTGGGTTTGTCACATATGGCCTTTATCATGTTGAGGTAGGTTCCCGTTATGCCTACTTTCTGAAGGGTTTTTATCAGAAATGGGTGTTGGATTTTGTCAAAGGCTTTTTCCGCATCTATTGAGAGGATCATATGGTTTTTTATTCTTCAGTTTGTTGATGTGGTGTATCACACTGATGGATTTGCAGATATTGAAGAACCCTTGCATCCCTGGGATAAATCCCACTTGATCATGATGTATAATCCTTTTAATGTATTGCTGGATGCGGTTTACTAGTATTTTGTTGAGGATTTTTGCATCAATGTTCATCAGTGAAATTGGCCTGTGGTTTTCTTTTTTGTGGAGTCTTTGTCTGGTTTTGGTATCAGGGTCATGGTGGCCTCGTGGAATGAGTTTGGGAGTATCCCTTCCTCTGCAATTTTTTGAAATAGTTTCAGAAGGACGGGTGTTAGCTCTTCTCTAAATGTTTGATAAAATTCACCTGTGAAGCCGTCTGGTCCTGGACTTTTGTTTGTGGGAAGTTTTTTTGTTTGTTTGTTTGTTTGTTTTTTGCCTTTTCTAGGGCCACTTTCTGCGGCATATGGAGGTTCCCAGGCTAGGGGTTGAATCAGAGCTGTAGCCACCAGCCTACGCCAGAGCCACAACAACACAGGATCCGAGTCGCGTCTGCAGCCTACACCAAAGCTCATGGCAATGCTGGATCCTTAACCCACTGAGCAAGGCCAGGGACCGAACCCGCAGCCTCATGGTTCCTAGTCGGATTCGTTAACCATTGCGCCACGATGGGAACTCCTGTTGGAAGTTTTTTAATCACAGTTTCCATTTCAGTTCTTGTGATTGATCCATTCATCTTTTCTATTTCATCTTGGTTTAGTCTTGGAAGATTGTACTTTTCTAAGAATTTGTCCATTTCTTCTAGGTTTTCCATTTTATTGGCATATAGTTGCATATACTAGTCTCTTATGATCCTTTGTATATCTGTGATGTCTGTTGCTACTTCTCCTTTTTCATTTCTAATTTTATTTATTTGAGTCCTCTCTCTTTTTTGCTTGATAAGTCTGGTGAGGGGTTTATCAATTTTGTTGATCTTTTCAAAGAACCAGCTTTTTGTTTCATTGATCTTTTCTATGGTTTTCTTTGCTTCTATTTCATTGATTTCTGCTCAATCTTTATGATTTCTTTCCTTCCGTTAACTTTAGATCTTGTCTGTTCTTCTTTCTTGAGCTGCTTTAGATGTAAAGTTAGCTTGTTTATTTGAGCTTTTTCTTCTTTCCTGAGGTGGGCTTGTATTGCTATAAACTTTCCTCTCAGAACGGCTTTTGCTCCATCCCATAGGTTTTGGAGTGTCATATCTTCATTGTCATTTGCTGCTAGGTATTTTTTAATTTCCTCTTTGATTTCTTCAGTGATACATTGGTTGTTTAGTAGCATGTTGTTTAGTCTCCATGTGTTTGTGTTTTTTGCAGTTTTTTTCTTGTTGTGGATTTCCAGTCTTACAGCATTGTGGTAGGGAAAGATGCTTGGTATGATTTCAATTTTCTTAAAGTTACTGAGGTTGGATTTGTAGCCCAGGATATGATCAATCTTAGAGAATGTTCCATGTGCACTTGAGAAGAATGTGTATTCTGTTGCTTTTGGATGAAATGTCCTATAAATATCTATTAAGTCTATCTGGTTTAATGCATCATTCAGTGCCTGTGTTTCCTTATTCATTTTCTGTCTGGTTGATCTGTCCATTGCTGTAAGTGGAGTGTTAAAGTCCCCCACTATTATTGTGTTATTGTCAATTTCTCCCTTTAAGGTTGTTAGCAGTTGCCTTATATATTGTGGTGAACCTGTGTTGGGTGTGTAGATATTTAAAATTGTTATATCATCTTCTTGGATTGATCCTTTGGTCATTATGTAATGTCCTTCTTTGTCCCTTAAAATATTCTTCATTTTAAAGTCTATTTTGTCGGATATGAGCATTGCTACTCCAGCTTTCTTTTGATCCCCGTTTGCATGAAATATTTTCTTCCATCCTCTCACTTTCAATTTGTATGTGTCCCTAGAAGTGAAGTGGGTCTCTTGAAGACAGCATATATATGGGTCTAGTTTTTGTATCCATTCAGCCAGTCTATGTCTTTTGGTTGGGGTGTTTAGTCCATTAACATGTAAGATAATTATTGATATGTATGTTCTTACTGCCATTTTATTAATTGCTTTGGATTTGTTTTTGCTGCTCTTTTTCCTTTCCTTCTTCTTTTGTTCTTTTCTGCGTAGAGAAGTTCCTTTAGTATTTGTTGTAAGGCTGGTTTAGTGTTGCTGAATTCTCTCAGCTCTTGCTTATCTGTGAAGGTTTTGATTTCTCCTTCAAATCTGAATGAGAGCCTTGCTGGGTAGAGTAATCTTGGTTGGAGGTTTTTTCCTTTCATCACGTTAAGTATATCATGCCACTCCCTTCTGGCCTGCAGAGTTTCTGTTGAAAAATCTGCCAATAACCTTATTGGGGTTCCCTTGTTTGTGATTTGTTTCTTTTCCCTAGCTGCTTTCAAGATTTTCTCTGTCTTTAATTTTGGTCAGTTTGATTAATATGTGTCTCGGGGTGTTCCTCCTTGGGTTTACTTTATATGGTACTCGTTATGCTTCCTGGATTTGAGTGAGTGATTCCTTCCCCATGTTAGGAAAGTTTTCGGCTATTATCTCTTGGAATATTTTTTCTGTCTCCTTCTCTGTCTCTTCTCCTTCTGGCACCCCTATAATACAGATGTTGGTGCGTTTCACACTGTCCCAGAGTTCTCTGAGACTCTTTTCATTTGTTTTCAATCTTTTTTCTCTTTTCTGTTCTGCATCCGTAATTTCCACTAATCTGTCCTCCACCTCACTTATTCGTTCTTCTGCCTCCTGTATTCTGCTGTTGGCTGCTTCTAGTGAATTTTTTATTTCAGTTATTGTATTTTGCATCTCTTCTTGTTTAAGTTTTCTATCTTGTATCTCTTTGGTCAGTGTTTCCTGTAAGTTATCCATCTTTGCCTCCAGTTGATTTCCAATGTCTTGCATCATCTTCAGCATCAACAGTCTAAAGTCTTTTTCCTGGAGGCTGAGAATCTCCTCATTGCTTAGCTGATTTTCTGGGGTTTTTCCTTCCTCCCTCATCTGAGTTATAGTTCTCTGTCTTTTCATTTTTATAGGTTTTTGGTGTGGTGACCTTTTTGCAGATAATAGAGTTGTAGTTTCTCTTACTTCTGGTGTCTGCCCCCCTTGTGGCTGAAGTCAGTATGGGGGGCTTGCTGTAGGCTTCCTGATGGGAGGGGCTGATGCCTGCCCCCTGTTAGATGAAGCTGATTCTAATCCCTCTGGTGGGTGGGGCATAGTCTCTGGATGGGATTAGAGGCAGCTGTGTGCCTGAGGGGTCTTTAGGTAGCCTGTTTACTGAGGGGCAGGGCTGTGATCCCACCTGGGTTGTTGTTTGCCCTGGGGCTTCTCAGCAGCTGACTGATGGGTGGGGCCAGATTTTCCCCAAATGGCCACCTCCAGAGAAAGGCATGGCTGCTGAATATTCCTGACAGCTTTGCTTTCAGTGTCCTTCCCTCACAACAAAACAGGTTCACCCCTGTTTTCCCAGGATATCCTCCAAGAACTGGGGTCAGGTTTGACCCAGATTCCCATGGAGACCTCGCTCTGCCCTGGGACCCAGTACACGTGAAAGTCTGTGTGTACCTTTTAAGAATGGGGTCTCCATTTCCCCCAGTCCCATGGAGCTCCTGCGTACAAGCCCCACTGGCCTTCAGGGCCAGATGCTCTGGGGCTCTTTCTCCTCATGCCAGATCCCCACACGTGAGGGTTTGATGTGGGGCTCAGAACTCTCACTCCTGTAGGTGAGTCTCTGTGAACCAGTTAGTTTCCAGTCTGTGGAGCTTCCCACCCAGGAGGTATGGGGTTGTTTATATTGTGAAATTGCCCCTCCTACCTCTTGATGTGTCCTCCTCTTTTTCTTCTGGAGTAGGATATCTTTTTTAAGGTTTCTGGTCCATTTAGGCGAAGAGTGCTCAGTCTTTAGTTGTGAATTTTGTTGTTTTTAGGAGAGAAGTTGAGTTCCAGCCCTTCTATTCTGCCATCTTAATCCCGTCTCCAGTGTTGAGCATCTTTTCATGTGTTTTTTTGGCCATCTGTATATCTACTTGAGAGAAATGTCTATATATATCTTCTGACCGTTTTTTGATTGGGTTGTCTGTCTTTTAATATAAAGCCATGTAAGATGTTTGTATATTTTGAAGATTAATCCCTTGTTGGGTAGCTTCATTTGCAAAGATTTTTCTCCCATGGAAATAAACACTCTTATTGGGAGTGTAGTTTAGTACAAATTTTTTGGAGGGTAGTTTGATATATCAAATTGTGACATGTACTTGACTTTTGACCAGATTTCCTGTTTGTGGATATTTGACCTAAGGAGAAAAGTTGTATATTGAGGGAAAAAAAAGTCTTCATTATACCACTGTTTTTAATCTCATAATATCAAAAACTTAGAAATTAGCTTCAATGTCTATCAAAAGGAAACTGGTTAAATAAATTATGATGCAAACATAAAACACTGAGGCAGTGATTAAAAATGATGCAGGTATAGTATATTTTTATTGTTGTGGGAAGCTACCCATCATATACTTAGTGGAGCAAAATGAGATTATTGAACACTTCCATAAGAAGGTCCCACTTGTAAAAACCTTTATGTTTAGAGAGAATTTTTTTTAAATGATGTCCAAAATGTTAACAGTGATTATATACTAGCGGTAGAATTTTAGGTGATTTTTAAACTTTTTCTTTGCACTTTTTGTGTTTAATTTAGTTAAAAAATCACCTCTGTAATTTTGGGGAGAAAATTATAAAACTATTTTAAAAGACTGTGCATTTTAGAAGTCACATTTTTGTACTTAATCAAGGCTTGAATTTTAGTTAAATACCCTTTCCCTATCATTATGTTTTTTAAACCTCAAAACCATCTCCTAAAGGCATAAAGAAATTCATTGTTGTGGTGATTATATTCACTTGGTGTGGAACACTCTCTTGGGCTCTTCCTTCAGAGGATTTTATTATGCGTTTTAGTCTTTATAGGGTTCTTTTTGTGGGGAGTATGCCAGATATTGAGACTTGGGGGTCATGCCATAGCTCCTGATTAGGAGCAGGTCAGAAAGTTTCTCCATGTGGTCCGGTTATTAGGATGATTATTTGGGGCTCATAGATTCTCTCTTCTACAATTTTACCCCCCCTTTGCAAAGAACAACATTAACAACAACTAACTTTCCTTTGAGCTTGTTATGAGTTAGAAACTGTTCTAAATACATTTCATAGCCTTTACTCATTTAACCCTCACAGCAATTCTATGACGTTGATACCACAATTATGCTATTTTTACACAGAAGGAACCGAGGCACAGAGAGGTTAAGTAACCTATCCAAAGTCACTCAGTGAGGGAATGCACAGCTGGGGCTGGAGCCCAATGAGTCTGGTACCTAAGTACCTATGATCTTAAATGCTATATTCCACTACCTCTCTGACTTTCCTTCTAAATATGACTCCAGAGACTTCTTGATGGTTTACTTTGTTACTCCGTTAAACTATCGTTTCTACCAGAAATGCCAGGGTGACTGAGCCAGTGAGTACACTTGATTGGGTTTTCCTGCAACAAATGCTCTAGAGAGTCATTTCTTTGCTGTTCATGTTTATCCATAGAGTCTTTTAGGATTTTTCTTTCCACTTCTTTGACGTCATCTTCTCTGAAACGTTTGTATTTCTTACTTCTTAAAGCTGGAGATACACCTGGGAGAAGAAAGTTAAGTCTCATTAGGTGTTTCATGTTTGCATCAGGACCCGTTAGAAGAGTGCTTGGTGCTAAGGCAGCAGACATTCAGTGCTCTTTCCCATGACTGCCTGGCGTTCTCAGCCCCAGGCAGTGCAAGATGCCTGGTGCCCTGGCTAATCTTTAAGTCTGACCACTTGAGGAAAACATAATTTTTATAAAGGTATGGTTTATTCTGATCATAGGAGTGATACATGTTCATTGTAAAAATTAAGGAAAATGCCAGTGTAAAGAAAAAATTAAAAGCACTCATAATCCTACTATCCTGTGATAACCACTAGACATCGTTATTTCCAAGTATGTCTAGCTTCTCTTTAAGCAATTCATATTCATTCATGAAAACTATGTAAGTCTTCTACATAAATGATTTACAGATGATGATTTTAGAAAATGCCCCTCCATGGAATTTAGTGGGTAGGATTGTTGTTAAATTTAAAGACACACTAAAGTTGGTGAGATGTAAATTTCTCAATTTTAACACCAGTTTAATTTTTAATTGAAGAAAGTAAATAAGTATGCATATTTAAAAAAAAAACAAACCTTAGTATGGAATCAAGCAAAAAAGTATAATGACCTCAGTGGTTTTATTTGCTCCTGCAAGTGATTT
This sequence comes from Phacochoerus africanus, assembly GCF_016906955.1. Taxonomy (NCBI): domain Eukaryota; kingdom Metazoa; phylum Chordata; class Mammalia; order Artiodactyla; family Suidae; genus Phacochoerus; species Phacochoerus africanus. The sequence continues at coordinate 100,274,146 of NC_062548.1, read as the reverse complement.
TTCCATTTATTTTTGCCTAATATGGGCTGCATATATAGTAGGTCTTTCAATGATACTTATGAATTGGCCAAAAAAAAAAAAAAGATTCATATTGCAAGAGTAAGAGCTACTTGAAATACCATTAAAATTTAACTTTTGTTATTTGTAATTTTGGTCATTACTATTTTTGCTGTTTCATTGTGATTAAAATCTAAAGTTATTTTGGATATTTTACTGTTTTCAGGAAAAGAGTTATAACCAACAAAAGAAACTCATGTGATATGACATGTTACTAGCAATAATTATGGTAACTTTGATTCAAGTTGAAATAGCTTGTACTGAACATTATTTTTAAAAGCCGTTTCTTAAGAGAATGACTGTAGAGAGTGTTTATAAGAAACTTCTGTAATCAAAGTCTTTATCCTCTTGTGTTTTCCAGGCATCTGGCCGGCTGAAGAGGTTTTGGCTTACTACTGCCTCAAGCACAGTAATGTATTCAGGTACAAAGCTGCACTTAAAATTTTGTTTAGCCCACTATGGGTATTATATCTTCATATTAAAGAGTTTCATGACTGCATTCTTCAAATGAAATTGTTTTTTAAAAATATATAAGAAAGAAAGGAAGAAGGAAACAAGGGAAGGAAAGGGGAAAAAAGGTCGTGGTGAAAACATGTTGCTTCTGCAAAAGAAATCTGAATTGCCTTTGGGTACTAATATTGCACAGCAAGCTTTTTACTGTATGTCAAAGGCTTTTGATTTCCACTCAAGGCATTTTATTTCACTTTGATTTGGGGGAAACAAAAGTGAAGCTCCAATCAATCTTTACTGATTGTGAAGGTCCAAAAAAAAAAAAGAAACAAAAGCCAATAAAGACATTCTTTAAACTTCTGCTGGGGAAGTCACTACAGAATATTTGATAAGTAAATACCCCCCAGTTATTATTTAAAGATGCCATCCCACCCCTGATTGTAATGGTATTTTATGTACCTAACAACATGTATTCGTAAACTCTAAATTACTCTTACAGATTCATGCTATGGAAATAAATGTCTTCAAACTGTCGATGTGTAGTATAGATTAAACCCATAAATGGAATTTAGGAAAAAGGGAAAACTCCTTTTATTTGAAAATGCTGAAGATGTTTGGTCGATCCCCAAAATATGGGCTTTTTCATTACAAGTCTCATTTTATAAATGCCATCCAATACATGCTTCCTGAATAGCCCATCATGATTCCAGACAAGCCATTAGTGATCATTTTAACAATATATACTTGTAAGATTGGGCATGAGTTTTAACACTGTACTTACTGTATTGGGTCAATAATGTGTAGCTTTTGAAACTCTATGCATCCGTATATACCAACCAGTCTATAATTGCTTTGAACAACTAAATACTCATTAAGTGTATTTTGGAATATGAATGTCTGCTTGGCTTCTTTTCCTCCTCTTCCCTGTCTTTTTGCCTCTATTTCCCTTGATTCATTCTCTCTCTCTCTCCCTCTCTCTCTCATTTCCTCCTCTTGAGGAAATCAACTTCCCAAACTGGGAAGAAGAAACAATCTCTTAAGAGTCTAAGCGTATAAAGTAAGAACAGGGCAGTACTGAACTGGGCTGCAGAGCTGCCCTAGAAGTCTGGCATTTGCTCATCTCTCTGTGCTGAAGCTTGCCTGGAGCTCCAATCAGCAAGCAGTGGGCCAGGGCAAGAATGTCACACGTTGAGGGCTGATATTTAGGCACAAAGGGGAAGGTAAGTGCAGAGTGCCACCCCAGATTGTCAGCTTTAACTCAGCCGCTTTACTTCTGAGCAGTGGAGTCAGAGCCCGGTCATTACTAGAGCCCGGGTTTGCTGGCTTAACCATATTATGTCTCCGCATTGTTGATTCCCTGTGTTGTGTTGGGGTCAGTTGTGATTTAAGTGTTAATTGCTAAATGCTCTTTGTGTCATTGTTCTTCATGGGGGTGGTTCAGCTTTCCAAAATATTTCCGTTTGTTTTAGATTTTTTTTTTTTAATTCAAGATTGCATGTATTTGTGTGTGTGTGTGTATGTGCCTATAATCTAGGTATATACACACTCACATATAGTCTTCATTTACTTGTCTAACTGTTTTTGAAGGAATGAATGTGGATTAACAGTGTTATCCTTTCCTAACAATTATCTTTCGCTACTCTAGCTAGTTTAGTTCTAAAAGACAGCGCCATTGACAAGGGAAAAAAAGAGAACCTTCTCAGATTTTTCAGCTCAGCGGTGGTAATGTTGCAGTGAACACTAATGAGGGAACCCCCACTGATTTGCCTGCTTTGTGACTTTTCTATTTCATAATTATTTTTAAAACGCAAAACGACATGAGGTAGCCTCGTCATGTCTCTACCACTTCCTGGTAGCGCCGTTCTTACTGCAGATGGCAATTTGTTCTTGTAACATATATATCTCTCGGACCATTTTCATCTAATTTGTATGGGTTCTACCATTTCTTTTCTCTCTTTCAGGGACCTTGCTGTGTGTGAGCTAGGGGGTGGCATGACATGCTTGGCTGGGCTCATGGTAGGTCTTTTCTCAATTCCAATCCCATTCAGAGGGAGGAACAAAAGGAAAAATGTTCCAGGGCCTCCAACTGCTGGGTCAGAGAACCGTCAACAGCGTCAGCTGCGGTCAAGCTGCCGGGTCTTGAGAGACCTTCTAGATTGACTTACTTTCGGATCATATTGATTTTAGGGTTGCCTCGATGAGCAGAAACATTTTACCTCAGTGTAGTCAATATCGCTTGTTGTGACATTCCAGGCCTCGCACGGTCTGTCTTTGCCATAGCAAAAGCGTTTTTTTTTTTTCTTCTTTCTTTTTTTTTTTTTTTTTTTCAGATTAGAGTCCCATTTGCTAAGATACAGGAATAGCCCGGCGAATCACAGTTGGAGCACCATGATATAGCTGCTAATGTTTTGCCTGCATTATTACACCAACAAACATGATCCAGAGCGCTCAGTAATTAGATTCTTTTGAATTAGATTGGCCATTCAGGAACGTCGTTCCCCATTCTCTGGGTTCTGAGTCATGTATTCAGGAGATATTATGTAGCAGCACAGTGCATTAGACAAGTTTTTATGTCTCTACAAATAAAAGCATATTGTTACACTGATTGGCATTTGACAAACCTGTCGCTCTTACACAATGTGTCAGGGTTACAGCCCAATGTGCGAGCATGTCAAAGCTCACAAAAAAATTACCCTCACAAAGCCATCTGCCTGCAATGCAAAGTTATATGAAGGGCATCAGGCAGTCAGACAGAAGCAAGCTGAAAGGCAGAGTGACAGCCTTGTATGATGGCTCTACTAGATAAACAGAAGCCCACAAATGAAAGCCTCTCAGAATACCATCATCCGCTGTCACAATGCAATTACCGAACAGAATGATAGCAAGATAGAGGCTCCCGCAAATGGAATGATAAAAGTATTGACTGATTTGATTGAATGATTAAAATAATGCAGACATAAAATGAAAAAAGATTGAAGATTGTTACAGAGAAATAGGTGAGGAAGCATGATACTGAAGGCTTGTCACTCCTGTCTTCACTTCCACACAGACAAGCATATTTGCTCATTGTTTGCTGTGCTCCCTTTTTTTTTTTTTTTTTTTTTTCAGGTTGCTATTTCTGCAGATGTCAAAGAAGTTCTGTTAACTGATGGGAATGAAAAGGCCATCAGAAGTATCCTTATTCAGATAGAAAACGGGTTTGTTGTGCTCATTCCTTTTCCCCGGCTGAGTAACAATTGATATAAAGAAAGACAGCATGGGGTATTAAAAAAGAGTCCCCCCCCACACACACATGATAAGTAATTAAGAAAAAGTAGAAATATATGGGATCCATTGGATACAACGAAGTGGGGTTTTTAAAAAAATTTTTTCAATGGATTTTTATAGTCACGTCTCATCAAAAGCTTATGATTTGTGACCCACTGAAGGCAATAAGAACATTTGTTTCATAATCATTTCCAAGCATTCTTGTCCTTTTCTGTCCACTGAAATTTGTCAGTGTAAAGTAAATGATGGAACATGTATTATATTGGCTATTGCTTGCAAAAATTCACTTCCAGCTTCATGTCTATTATTACCTTTCTTCTGTCTGATACTGTACGCGTGGATCATGTAATATTGTGCCTACTGTAATTCCTGAGGAGTCCCCTATGTCTCCCCGCTGGAAAGAGCTATCAGTTTTTCATTATTTCCTTTTATTTCGGATTATGGAAGCTATCTGTTTTTCTCTTCTGTGCTTTTACAGTCCAAACCCCATTCTATTAGATTATGCTTTACTAATATGTACACAGAGTTCATGAAAATTGAACTGTACTCTAACTAAGAAAGCAAGCATAATTTGTGGCTACTTTAGCAATCGAGCCGATTTGTTCAGGGGCAGTTAACCGCCGTTAGAAATTGAGAGGAACAGTGGAGGATATATTTGCTTTGGATTTTTTTTTGGTGTGCCTTCCATTTACATTATGAAAGAGGCAATCTACTTATTTGAATTTGAGGCCCCTGCAATACCAAAGCACTTTTGATTTTGGTAAGATGCTTACATCTTACCTAAAGCCTATTTTTGATTTCCTTTTTCTACCTCTGCCGTATAATTTTTGGAAAATAAAATTTGCAGCAGCTCTATCAGGCTGCTCAAACAGGAGAGAGGAGGTACCAGAAGCACAGTAGCTAATATTGTTCAGCAGCACTTGTGTGCTCTACAGAGCCCCACCCAGCTAATTGCCTGACAGACTTAAAAAAAAAAAAAAAAAATCAGGAAGGAAAGACAGCCAATCACAATCTCGGCCTTTCACACAAGGGAAAGAGATCACAAAAGGTGCTTCCTTGTTTAAAATGCAGGATTTTAATCATGATCTTCAGACTGTCGCAAGTTTCTCAAAATATTCCTGAAGATGAGCTGATGTTGTTTCATTCACTCTGCTTTATTCTGAGTTCCTCCATGCACTGTATCATTTCACTCTGCTCCTCCTCCACATGTCAGGGAACAGAGAGCAACAGGAAGTCAGGTATGCTGGCTCAGCCCCATTGGATGCTTTTTGGGGGTAAAATAAAACAGGATTATTGGGAAAGAGAAGGTCATTCTGGCCACAGAAACTCTCAGGTTGGGCCCAACAACCTGAGGTTTTCCTCAAGTCAGCAGGTATCTTGTTTAATAGCATTGGAAACCAATTAGAACTTCTATCAAACTATGAGAAGTATCTGTGGTCAGTATATACATTTAATTGTACTGGAGTTATTGTTGAGCTAAACTGCAGAGCTTCCAAAGAAGGGAAGCAATGCTAATGTCATTAATTAATGCACCTTTGCTTTAAACAGCAAAGATGTCATGCCAGCTCTTGAAATTAGAGAGGAAATCTCAGATTCTGTATTCACTCTGCTGGCCTTTCAAAGAAATGATTGGTACAGCCCCCTCCCAAGAAAATGGATTTTTAACATTTGGTCCTCAGAAGCTCAGCCCTGAGAGTGCTTTATTGTGCTGGGTTTTACAATGGGTTTAATATAGCGGGGTGCCAAAGGGCAGGAGGGGAAGAACTTTACAATGTAGATAAAGTAGGTCCTTTCAGGATGCAGACCAAAACTGGTCGTGTGTTTTATTTCATCTCTTAGGACTTTCCTGATGGAGTTCGGTTTTTATCATGCAGTCGTCCTATGTTTGTGTGCCTTTTTCTGTTGTAACTAGATCTAATTTTTTTAATTAAGAGAAAAAAGCACGCATAAAGCCTGAAAAATTGGCAATGTGTTTTTCCTGCTTTCAATACTAATGTTATTCTTGATTTGCTAACAGAGCTTACAACTGGCATTTGCCCTGTAAGCTGTTTTACACAGTGAGGTTAATATAAATGAAATATATTTTTTTTCTATTTGTGTGCCCACTTTCTGTAAGAATAACTAATTCACTGAATCACATACTGTTGATGCATATAGATTGAAACAAACTCATTTAAAAATTACTGTTTACATCTTTCCTTTAAAATTTTAGGAAGCCTAAATTATATAGCAGTTGTAGGATATTATCCAAAAATTACTTTCTAAAAAGTAAAAGTGGATGTCAACAAAAAAGAGGGAGAAGCATTGCCAGAAGCCAGAAAATCTCTAAGCAAAGCTGCTAATTATTCTTAATGGGCAAGATGAGCACATTAAGAAACAAATGAATACATCAGTGAAATGTAATTGAAAATCGACCTGGCAGTCACACATCACATCTGAGTATTGGCCTGTATATTATTCTCATCATTTAAAAAATTATTTTTCTTGTTCTAGGCATCTGAGTTTAATGAATCCAACTGAGTCTTACTTCCTAGTCTCTTAGGCTTTCAAGATTCTGATTTTTACCTTTAAAAAAAAATAGCATTTTCTGATATTTCCTTTTTATCATCTTTCTATTTTTAAAATAGATGAGTCAATGAATGCATACATTCTGAATCTTTATGACATAGCAGCATATCAACCAGTTATAAGGTTATTTATTGTCTCCCTAAAATATATCAAAAGGGTTTGGCTGTGTCTTCCAGTGCTCTCTACCTTGAACCTGGCAAGCTAGATGTGAATCTGAGATTTATTAAACAGAGATGTCAGAAAAGAGATTAAGATTTGGGGTATAAGGGAATGTTGTAAGTCCTAAATATTTTCTCAGACTCATGGGTACATGTCTCCAAAGTTCTCCGTCATCCTTAAACTGCACTGTTGGGTCTAACCCAGAACCCCACTACCTGAGAGCTGCCTTTCCCTTCAGGTGTCATTTTCTCTGTAGCCAAAGGGAACAAAGGATAAATTGGAACTGGGGTCATTTAGTTCATCCAGTTCTTGATTTTATCCTAAAATAGTCTGAAACACGTTCCCTTTTCTTGGCACCTCCCTTTTAGTGTAATAAAGAAAGAAATCTCCAAGTCCTCCCCAGTAATAATTACTCAATAAAGTCCATAGCTGGTGTTGACAATGACACAAGACCAGGGGAGAGAAATGGTATACTGATTTCTTCTTGATGCCAAGCCTCTTCCAAATCATAAAGAATAAAAGTACACTACATATAAGGTGAGCAGCCCTCTCTGGTACACTCACTAATTCGCCCAACGCAAGTACCCTGCCTTGACCCATCCTTAGTAAACGCCAAGCAGGTTACCTGCAGATTATGGCAATGCTTGATGACGCAGTCTCAGGTTCCTGACTCAAGCATCTTATCCCCCCCAGTTTGCACAGTCTGGATCATGATCTTGAGCATAGGACTCTCCAAAAGTTAGATCTTCTTTTAAAGAAGAGACCCCTGGCTTTAAGGTTATTTTATTTGACAGAGTCTCTGACTTGAATAATTGATAAACTAAGTTTCATTTGGACTGCGCAGCCTGTGCCATGGATGGTTGAGACCTTGGGAATGCCAATCCATCATCCTGGGTCCATGGCCCTTCCTCCAGTGTCAAGGTCAGCTGTTCTTCTGTTTGCTGGATAGTTCCAAAATGGACTCTGTATGCCGCACATTGGGTAGAAGCTCAACAAATAGCTTTGAAAATTGAATTTAAATTTACTAATAAGTTGAGCTAATTAATTAATGAATTAAAGTGAATTAAGCCACTGTTAACTGCATGCCATTTCAAGTGCTAAAGATACCACAATGTACAAGACAGAACAAGTCCCTCTTCTTGAAGGACACAGACTATACCTTGGCGAGAGCACATCCATACATGTGAAAGACACTGCAAATCTGCAAGGCAGAAGTTCTTTGATTCCTTCCAGTTATTGAAGTTCTATAATAAAAAGGTTCACATAATTAGTTTTGAGCAACAAGGCAAAACTATAAAGCCTTAACTGCCAAACCCTTCTTTAATCACGATCACCAGCCTCTCATCCTTCCAAAGCTTTGGCCTGAATTATTGAAAAAGATAATGAATTGACATGATTTAGGGACCTGCTGTGTGTCAGGATCATCCTATGTGGTACTCCATTAAGCCTATAAAATATGGACATTATTCCTATTCTTGAGCTGGACCTCAGAGAAGTTAATTTACCCCAATTCACACAGCCACTAAGTATCAGAACCAGCACTAGATGCCAGGTTCATTTGATTTCATAGCTTCCCCTCTACCCCCCTTAAACCATTCTGTTTCATCAAAAACTAGAATGATTTGGTGAGTGTCATCTTGACTGGAGGAAAAGGCTTTTCATCCATAAATGTAACAGTTGGCATTGGTAACAGAGTTCAGAGCACTGCTACATCGTACTCTCAAGTCATAAGAGTAATAAGCAAATTTTAAAAATATTTTGAAGCCTTTAACTTCACAAATATTGCCATATCAAGCATTTTTTTAAACCTTTAGAGTTCAAAATGAACAGGGATTTATTTTATCAATTCATAGCTTCTTACCCTCACCTTTGCTGGTCCAATGACAATAAAGGTAGCATAAACCAAGAACGTAACACTTTGTGAATCACACCGTTATTATTTTTTAAATATTTTCATATTTGAAGAACAACACCAACTCAAAATGTATATACAACTACTGATAAATATAATAACCACTAATTACAAGAGGAGGCTAATATTTTAAACAAGATTTGCATATAGTTAGCTTAATTATCTCTCTATGCATAACGTATGTATAACTTGTTTAAATAGCTATTGTTATACAATATATACAATATATATTTTTTAAGGATAAAAAGTCAACTGAAACAAAATTAAGACAGAGCCCCATGCTTTATTTGAAGAGAAAATCTAGTTATAGAATCCTGCTTTCTTTTAGCCACAAGTATATGTCCTATAGCTCTGGAAGTCCAGTTGCCCAGACTAGGAGATTGAAGGTGATTGCTCTATATCTATTTAATCAGAAATCACATTAAGGGTTTCTTTGCACCCAGCACCTCCCACTGAAGTCTTCCAGAAGGTGGGTGCTTTCAGAGAATAGGATTTGGTCCATGCTGTTGAACACTATCCTGGACATATTGACCCGATTTGATTGAATTTCCTTTATTACCCTGAAGTGACACAGAAGAATGATAAAATCTATTATTGCACACAGTGCCAACCAGAGGAACCACCTCAAAATCTGACCTAAAGGGCGGGGAGCAGAATATAGAATCTATCTCTTAAGGCAATATTTTAATACACTATTGCCATTTTTCCTCTTTGTACTTGTTTTAATATTTAAAAAAACCCTCATAAACCACAAAATATATTTCCTTCTCAGTTCTAAAAATAAAGCAGCCTATAGACTGCTGTGAGGGTTTTTTTTTATTAAAAAAATTGCTCCTGGAATATAAATACCTATGCTTGCTTCAGCCTGACCACCTGGAGTCACAGGTTTATAAATTGTATGAAAGTATATAGTGTTAAGATGTTTACTAAAAATTATTAATAGGTTTTCTGAGTTATATAATTTAACTTCCCTGTGACTATTTTATAAAAAGTATTACCTCCACTAACAAAATAATATGTTTTGCTTGATAGATTAGTCATGTACTCACATGACGCTACAGGTGTACCGGGCCCATTATGGCATGTGGCTGGATGTCATGGAAACGGCGAGTAGGGTGTGGCCAGAGTGTGGGGGAGCTTAATCAAAACCAGTTGTCAGTTGACTCTTTACTGATTTCGCTCTCAAAATAAAGATGTCAGCTGTCCTTTTCTACAAGACATTTCATTTAGAAGAGTTTCCTGAAATACCTTCTTCCTGAAATAGACAAAACTGTAGGCCGATGTGTCATTTTAGCTAATCAAAACAAGTAGGCAAATTAGTCTCTTTTATTTTTTTAATGAATGTAATTTAACGGTATTTAATTTGCATACAGAAAGTTCACCCAGGAAAAAAAAAAAAAAAAAGTCTGCATTATAGCACTTTTGTAAACCTCAACAAAGCCCTTCATTAGGAGACCTAATTGATTTTTCCTACCCACTCCCGGGGGAAGAAAGCTATCACAGTACCTGCTTATTCACTCAGAGAAGAAATGGGTGTGCTTGGTGTTTCAAGCAGAGATTTAGGTTAAAAAGTCCTGCGGCTCTGTTCTTGCAGGGGGATCTTGGCCAATGCTTGCTTCGAGCGTTCAGGAAATCTGTTTTTCTGAGCAATAGGGGAACATCGCTTGTCTGCTTGGTGTCCTCCCCATGGGCCCAATTTAGTTCAGCTTGCAGCCCTCACTGGCATTATTTTATTTCTTGTTTATTTAAACCTTGCCTTATTCCAAAAGAGGGATTTTTGAGGCTTCGTACAGTGACACATAGAATACACCATATAAAATAAATGAGAAAGCGAGGGCCATCAGACAGTAGAAAGCCAGGAAAGCATCATGAAGCCAGGAATAGGACCAGTACAGAAAAGGTAGGGGTCCTTGTGGTTGTTCAGCTTAGGTCAGACATGGGCACCGAGTTGCATAGGAACTAGAGCAAAAAGAGAAAGAGGAGCTGTTATAAGATTTAGTGTCCAGAAGCTGAAGCAAAACTAGTTGGTCTGAAATCCAGCTTTTCCCAGTGTTGCAACTGACACGAGTTTTCCCCAAGCCCTCATGAACACGGCGCTGTATGATGTGATGGGCCAGCTCCTCAAAACACGGCTTCAATAGACATGGCTCCTTTCGTACAAGTCCTTACATGCCAGCACATGGCCAAAGGCCAGACCCTGAGTCCAGAAAGACAGTTCTTCAAGGAGCCTTTCACTGGATTGACTTTCTTCTTCGGTAATTAGTTTCCTCTCAAAAGTTCTCCAAGCTTTTCTCCATCTTTCTCTTCTCACTTACCCCCAAGTCTTTCCCTGCCATTCATCCTCACTCTCCCTACTGGCATTTAGGAAATACTTCAACTTGGGGAGTCTCGGAAGACTGCCATCGCCCTCCCCACGGACTGAAAGAAGCTTAGCTTGGATCCCCAGCTCTTTTAGGCAACTGGGGCCTGCTACCTATGGAAGAGTCATCTCCCCCACCAGTGCCCGTCACCCTGGGCCTTGCCAACATGCTCCCTGAATGCATTTCACAGGTGACAAAACTGCAGTCCAGGAAATTAAAAGAGCTTGCCTGTGGCAGGTAATTCAACACTGGGTGGCAGAACCAGGGATAGACCCTCCTTCTCCTGCCTCACACCCTACCACGCTTTTCACCATGCTGATTCCATGTACGATAAGAATATCATGGTGTTTGTGGGCCTCTTTGGGGGGGAGGTATTCAGTCGACAATCATTGCAGAAGCTTTCTTAACCATGTCCTGTAGATGTGAGAGACATCATCGCAAGGAATCAGAAGGCTGGTGTGTTTAAGACTGGGAACATATCATGCTGGTAAGATGTCTTTTTGTATTAAAACACTGGTTGAAACTGGTTTTCTCTGGACTATGGATGATGATTAAAACTAATAATACCTGACATTTATTAAGCACTTATTGTGGGCCAGGCACTGTCTTAAGTACTTTAAAAGGACCTTATTTAATGCTCATGAGAACCCATAGTGAAGCAAGAAGGCATTTTCATTATGTACAATTAATAGATGAGAGAAACTAAAGGTAAGTATGCTAAACACTGGGTTGGGAATAATTTTAGGGTTGAGAGGGTGCAGTATGAGGCTGGGAGAAGCCTAGCCTGAGCCCTTCTTAAGAAAGGCTCCATTCCAGTGGTTCTCAACCCAGGGGAGGGAGCAGTTTCACGCCAGCGGTCTTTTTCATTATCATAACTAGGGCAAGGCGGTTGCTACTGGCATCTAGTGGATAGAGGCCAGGGATGCCGTGAGGCCTCCTACAATGCACTGGGCAGCCTCCTTCCTCCAACAAAGAACGGTCTGGCCCCAAAGGTCAAGTGCCCAAAGTGCCAAGATTGAGAAACTCTGCCCGGTTGCATGATTTTCAAATAGTCTAGGTATTCATTCCCTTTTGGATTCTGTTCGTTCTTATCAGTTAGGAGAATTGTTTACTCTCAACTGAAACCATGGTGTTTTCTGTGATGCTATATTTTATTTTTGCTCTGTCGGTACAGGCCTAGAGGAATGAACTAATCATTCAGTAGTTTTCATGTGAAATATCTATATTTCTTCATTTTTCCAGTATATGCTTAACCACATACATTGTTGGAAAGACAGTCTAAGTTTTAATTATTATTTATTACTGTTCATCTGTCATATTTTGATATTTTGAGTTTTCTCTGTGTTTGAGAATGCTTTCCTCCACCCAAAGTTTGGGTGAAAATAAAGGTGAATGAATCGCAACAATGCTTAAAAATGAAAGTGGTCCACATACTGCAATGAGGAGATGGAGTAGCAATCTCTTTTTTTCTCTCTCTCTTCTATTAGCGGATGAAGGTAATGAAGTGTCCACAGATGTATTTTTATCTGGCACTGGAGTGTTCAGAGTAGGCTGAGGGCACAGCGGGCAGGATGTTCTGGGTTTCTTAGATAAAAAAACAAACTGGTTCTGTTTCCTAGAAAACCTCCAGCAGGTCTGGAGAAAGAGCCATCCGTTACCTGGGTATCCTTCATTCTCAGAACAGCTTTTACTCCGCAGTGAAGACTGCCATACCCTTCTGTGGAAGACTTTATTTTGGGACGTGATTTTCAACCTGGTCTTTTAGTTATCAATCAAAAGCACATTTTCTGTGTTGTCCTCATTTACATTTATTTAACGCTTAAGGTCATTTGTGACCATTTGAGTGTATTTCAGCATATGGAATCAGGGAATAATAGATTTCAGCATCATGCTGTGAAGAGAGATTGTGTTTTTACAAGACATAATGTTGTTTACTGGGTGTTAATAATCACTAATTAATAAACATATCTAGAATTCTAAAATGTTGCATTTTTGAGGAATAAAAATGTCAAGTGTTTAAGTTATGGAATGCACTAGTATTTTCCATCGTCTCTTCTTAAAATAAGTTACGTAAAGAAGCAAAATGTCATTGTTCAGCAGAGGATTGATCCCAAATGCCTTTGTCGCCTACGGCCATACCACCCTGAGTGCCGCCAGTCTCATCTCAAAGTGCCTTTGTTTCTATTTCTTATTCTTCAAAAAAGCTATTTCTAAATATATTGTTCTGAGATATACCTGGACATATAGTTGATATGTCAGCAGTCATATAGGAACCTTCAAGATGAGGGGTTGGTTTTTTTTCTGTCTTTATCTCATATTAATTGTGGTCAGTTTCTTCTCTTTTATCCAAGTAAACCTTTTGTCCAAAGTCTACTAAGTCACGTTGCCAGAAAACAGGTGGATGAATCAGTTCTTGAAATGCCTTGATCTCCTATTAAGGAGCTACTTGACCACTTCACCTGCAAGAAGCTAGGAGTAAACTGCCAACCAGTGATGTAATAATCAGCTTTCCCCTTCTATCCACTGCTCTCCCACCCATAACCAGTACCGTGTGATGAAAGCATTAGCTTCATGCGAGAATAAAAGGAAACTGTTCACAAAAGAGCTAAGATATAGTTCAATATTCTTTTTTAGTGCCTCAATGCATATGCAGAATTTCTCCTCCAAATTGGAGGTGTGGGATAACAGTAGCGACAGATAACTAAGAGGTATTTACCATAGCTACAAAGCCCGCATGTGAGCCAAATATTTCTGCTATTAAAAAGCACTTCAAAGCTTGACATGAAGTTTGTAACAGCTAAATGTCTCCTGTGACTTCATTTGCAAAGATCTAAAAGCAGAAAGGAAAAATCATGATATGAGAACTGTGAGCCTAAAAAAAAGTGTTTTTAAAAAGAACAAGAAGGCACCCAGAAATTTGACTGGCACCCCAAGGTCCTGTTCCCTCTGTTCTGCCAGCCTGCTCAGTAACCAGCATTCCTTCTGCTGCCAGCCTCTTCCTACTGGGCAGATCCAGGTTGTGTGGAGCCTGAAACTTATTTTGAGGTCCTCTTTATGAGGATGAATTCGATTATATCTTACTTGGGCAAATTTTACAGAAACACACAGCCATGTGAACCCATTACTAGGGCTCCCGTGTTTAGGCTTCATTAGCTTGATAGTAAATCCACTCCTGCTCTCATAACCACCACAACCTTGCCTAGGATAACGTGCTTCCCTTCCATACTCTCTCACTCCCTCTTTTCCATTTTAATCTGAGTGATTTTTGCTAAATATGAAAGAGGATGTGTTTGCAAAAGCCTAGAAGCTTTAGCCCTGACTAAGGAAGATCTAGGATGCACATATATGAAGGATGCAGCCATTACATCTCAAAGATCCTAATACAATCATTTCATGGCTTATATGTTGGTCCATCCACGCAGCCATCTATTCATTAAACTAATACGTCCAAGGTATTCTGCCGTTGAGACCATAAATAGAAAGTTACAGCAAATAACTCTTGAACAAAGAAAATCATGCTACTAAATATAGCTAGAGTTTGGTAAAAGAGCAAGGATATTTACAGCTTCTCAATTGTTAGGTTTATCTGAAGCTGTCTTTAAAACTGTGATGGTCTAATAAAGAACCATTTGGAGCTTTTGATGTCTGTGTATTTCTGGGTGTTCCAGAATTAGTGAATGGCGTCATTCTCCGGTTTGTAGTTAACAGTGACAATAGTTTTAAAAATTGATTAAATATACCCTGCTGTGATATTAAAAGTAAGTTTCTACCTAAGAAAAGAGTTTATCTTTGTGTGAAAATTGCTAGAGAATTTAGACCTGTGACTTTTTAAAAAAACACAAACAAACCATTCTTTGATAAACCATTAATTTTTCTCAACTATGGAACTCATACTAACTTTTAAAATTTTTTAATAACCCAAATTTTACTTTTATGTGGGCCCCCAGATTGGCTATTGACTCCATTGCCCTATTGCTTGTTAAGATTTATGTCTTCTCTGAGGCTTGCTTTCCTGGGGAGGTTAAATTGGGGCTGTGAAAATGATTTTAAGATGTCCATCCCAACCAAGTGGGATCCAGTCGCAGACTTTCCCAGGCCTCCTACGGCCTGCCCTCACTTTTGTCACTCTCTTCGTGCAGCATAGCTTTCACTGCTCCCCAACATTTGCCCTCCCCTTGGGTCACCTAAGCCTCTTCACTCTCCTCCTACGTGTTTGCCTTCCCCCGCTTTGGTCTTTGCCAGTCTTGTTCCCCTCTTCCTTATCCATCTATATCCCTTCTTCTGGATGGCTTAACTACCATTTCCTCCTGGCTTCTCGGACCACATCAGCTTTTCCTTTTTTTAACTTCTGTTGGCCTTAGAATAATCCCACGGAAAACATGGCATATTTTTGTACTGTTCAGAGTGTGTTGTCTCTTTTCACGTTCATTGATTCTTTTCATTTCTTGGTAAATATTTTGATCACCTTCGGCCTGCCAAGGACTGTTCCAGGTGGCTAGAGATGCCGTGATGAGCAAGACTGAGAAAGTCCATGACTTCTTGGAGTTCACATCCTAGCAAGGGAGGCAGATAATTTTCCTGAAGGCAAGAACTCTGCTTAATATGTTTTTATATTCCCTGAAGCAATTAGTACACTTTATCCCTGTTATATGAAAGGTTTTAAGATTTGTATTCGGAGCACATTTTGAAAGGCATGATAAATGACATGATAAGTGAAAAACAGGATAAGACATGAATCCATAAGGCTTTTGGAACCGAACAAATTTTAGTGGAAGAAAGTCGAGCTCTAGAGATTCAGACATCAGTTTTATATATCAGATAGCTGACTTTCATTTCAGGATAGGCTTCTTCTCAGACATGCACATGCAGTGTCTGTAGACAACCTGACATTGTGAGTAGGCATTTATCTGTCCTTTGTCAGGTTGAAGAGGAAGGTTAGAAGAAGGTAATTGAGATAAGGAAGCTGAGGGCTCTCTTTAAGAAATTTTCTGATAAAATATCCCTGTTAGTGAGTTTTGCTAGAATTGTGGTAACAGAATCTCAAGAACTGCTGAGAATTCTAGAGATGCTACAGTCCTGTTTTCTTCTGTTGCTGTCTTGGATGTGGGAAAATTAAATAACTAAGTGTACTTCCTGTTACTAGCCTTTTTTATTTGCTTGCCCTTTATAGAGGGCTCATGCCCCTACTATTTACTGTTTTGCACTAGAGAAACGAGGATGAAGATTATCCAGCTTCAGTTATTTTAGTGGCGTTCTCCTTTTTGTATTTAAGTGAGCCAGATTTTAAAATTTGGGGGCATGCTATTTTAGACAAATTAAAAACTAATGCCTTTTCTTCTAGAATAATGTTGTGTTCACTCTTTGGACAGGCCAACCCTGACTTTTTATGAAGGTCAAAAATCTCACAAAAATTAGCCAGTGGATAGCCAGGTGTGCATGTCTGACTGCTGCATCCTTGGTGAAAATGTCTTCCAGTATTAAGAGAAAAGTCCCTCCTTTGCAGAAATTTCTATCACAGAAGTTATATCTCAAATTAAAAAGTCTTAATAGGAGTTCCCGTCGTGGCGCAGTGGTTAAGGAATCCGACTAGGAACCATGAGGTTGCGGGTTCGGTCCCTGCCCTTGCTCAGTGGGTTAACGATCCGGCGTTGCCGTGAGCTGTGGTGTAGGTTGCAGACGCGGCTCGGATCCCGCGTTGCAGTGGGTCTGGCGTAGGCCGGTGGCTACAGCTCCGATTCGACCCCTAGCCTGGGAACCTCCATGTGCCGCGGGAGCGGCCCAAGAAATAGCAACAACAACAACAACAAAGACAAAAAGACAAAAAAAAAAAAAGTCTTAATAGTCAAAGGACTTCCTCACTTTAAAATGGACAAAGGGGAATCTTTAAAAAAATGTTTAGAGAATGGCCTATCATAATCCATTGTTAAAAATATATATTTTTTACTTTAATCATGGACATGATTTGTTTTCACTATTTTGCTATTACAAACAATGCTACAGTAAAATGTGTCTACATATAAATGCACATTTGCAAGTCAGTGTATCTACAGAGCAGATTTTCAGAAGTGGACTTTGTCTATTCATGGCCCTATCAAACTGTAAACTACTAAAGTTTGTAATATATTTTCATATCTGTTAAAACTAGTCTCTTGCCATTATCCTTTCTTCCTAGAATATTCTAAAATCATGTTGGTATTTGTATTCTGGTGGCATTTTTCATTGTGACTGACAAATATACAAATTAATTCACTAAGGCTCGACATCTTATGACTCTAAGTCTTCTATTCAAGAACGGGGAGTGTTCTTTTTAAGCTTTTTTCAGTGTTTCACTAAGCATTCAAAATGAATGTTTTAAGCTTTTTTAGTGTTTCACTAAGCATTCTTCATTTCTGTTTATTTTTGGAAACTACCTTTTTTGTTTCCTTTATATATGAGATCTTTCAGCTCTTTATACACATACATACATACAAATAATAAACTTGTATGGTTATAAAGAAAGCTATAGGGTTTTGTGTAGTAAATGTTTAGTCACCTCAATAAGTTATTTCTAGTACCTTGTCGACTTACTCTCTTGAGTTTTCCAAATAAACAATCACATCATCTGCAAATGATGAGAATTTTGACATCTTTCTGATTCTTAAACATATTTTTTTCTCTTGTATAATTTTATTGGATAAGAAATCCAGAATGATATTAAATAATAGACATCTTTGAGTCTGGCTTTTATTGGGAATCCTCTAGTGTTTAACCATTAAGTACACATTAGCTTTTGGGTTGAAATATAAATGATATTTTTTATCTTAAGGAATTTTTTTATTTATTCCTATTTTTAAAAGATTTCATCATAAATAAATATAGAGCTTTGGCAGATGTCTTTTAAGCACGTATAGAGATGTGAAATTGTTTTTCTTTTTTCTTTTTTTCTTTTTTAGGGCTGAACCTGTGGCATATGGAAGTTCCCAGCCTAGGGGTCAAATAAGAGCTGCAGCTGCCGACCTATGCCACAGCCACAGCAACACCAAATCCAAGCCATGTCTGCAACCTACACCACAGCTCAGGGCAATACTGGCTACTTAACCCACTGAGTGGGGCCAGGGATCAAACTTGCATCCTCATGGATGCTAGTCAGGTTTGTAACCCGCTGAGCCACAACAGGCACTCCCCAAGTGGTTTTTCTTATTTCACCTGCAACTATGACAATTCATATGAGCAGGTTTCCTAATATTAAAACATCTTTGCATTTCTAAAAACTTTGCCCTGGTATCTTAATTCTTGTTTTTACATGCTGCTATATTTAATAATATGTTATCTGGAATTTTTAAAAATAATAATTTATTGAGCTATAATTCACATACCCACTTAAAGTCACCCACTTAAAGTATGCAATTCAACTACCTTTAATATATTCATAGAGTTGTACAAGCATCATAATCAACTTTAGAGCATTTTCACCACCCCCCAAAGAAACCGTATATGCATCAGCAGTGCTAGACAACCACTAATCTACTTTCTCTCTATGGATTTGCTTATTCTGGACATTTCACATAAATGGAATCATGTAACAAGTGGTTTTTCATTTCTGGCTTCTTTTATTTAACATAGTGTTTTGAGGTTCTTGCATGTTTTAGCATATATCAGAGATCACTCATTTTTATGACCAAATAATATTCCATTATATGAATATACCACATTTTATTTATCTGTTCATCAATGGATGGACGTTTGGATTGTTTCCAGTTTTTGGCTCTTATGAATAATACAGCTATGAACATTTGTGTATAAGTTTTTGTGACATTTCCTTTGGGTTTATATGGTCATTTGGTAAATATGTTTAAGCTTTTGAGGAACTGCCAAACTGTTTTCTAAAGTGGCCGGACCATTTTACATTCTTATCAGCAGTATGATGTTATCTGGGCTCTTACATTGATAGTCATAAGTAAAATAGGCCCACAGTTTTATTGCACCACCTTAATTAGATTGTTTTTCTCTCTCTCTCTTTTTTGTCTGCCCCACGGCGTATGGTTCCTGGGCCAGGGATTAGATCTGAGCCTTAGTTGTGACCTACACCAGATCCTTAACCCACTGTGCTCCACCAGGGATGAATCCTGCATCCCAGCACTCCACAGATGCCACTGATCCCATTTCACTACAGCAGGAACGCTGACCTTTATTAGATTTTAATAACACTGGCATACTGGCTTCTTAAAAGAATTTGGAACCACCTAACATGAATCACTCTAAGTTGCTACCATAATGCTACACCAGAACAATTTTTACCCCGTTATTTTGGAAGTTATTATTTTAAGTTAGCAAGAAATAGTGAAATCCCTTTATTAGAATGCACTATGCTCGAAAGTTTGTCTGAAAAGTAAAGAAAAAAGTAAACGAAAAAAACAGAAAGTAATAATTCTATGATTTCATAGCAAATGGCACATAGATGTAATTTGATATGAAATTAGAACTAATTCTAATTTTTTTGTCACTTTGTTTTGATACCATGTATGTTAATCAGCTGTCAGAATCATAGAATCAGAGATATTTGAAATGGAAAATGTAATTACTAAAAAAATTAATTAGTGCTTTTCATTCCAAGATCTCAAAACAGTTAACTAGTCCTCTTTAACAAGTGTAGAATATGCTAGTCACCAACATAGGGGGTCTGAAAGTTAGGCAAATCTATATTCCTTTTGGACTCTGAAATAAGTTTCTTTTGGCCAATTTACAGACAAAATCCATAGAGCCAGAGGATGGGATCAGCTTTAAAGTCAGTCCAGAAACACAGAAGTGTTGACTTGGAGCAGCAGTTCTCAAACTTTAGTATTTGAATCATTTGTGGAACTTATTATGACACAGATTGTTGGGCTCCGTTCCTGGAGAGACTGGGGCGGGGCCGGAGACTTTGCTTTTCTGATGGATTCCTGAGTGATGCTGATGCTGCTGGTCTGGAGACCTTACTTGGGAACCAGTGGATTAGAATTTTCTCTGAAAGTTTCTCATTAAATTCCGTAGCATTTCATTGCTTTAAAGTTGTCCAGATTTCCATTCATTAAGGCATTTCCACCCACCATATTGTCCTGTTTTATAGACATCATGTATTTAAAAAGAAAGAACAGGATTTACAGTCAATTCTCAATTGTGTATAGTTAGTAACTCTAGTGAATCTTCTGAGGTAAAAATTTCATCGAGACAATTTTATTTCCCTTCACCTTTCCCCAAGCCTTATTCCTAGGATTGAAATATAAATCAACAAAGTTGGTCAGGTGATCTGTTTGAAGGAATATGTAATGAATGAAATCCTGTTTTGGTCCATCTGTTGCTGTTGTTCCTTCCCTTGGTGACCCAGCGGCGAATGTTCTTAATCAATTCTGTCTTTGGGTCCACTTTGACTTCTCTGGAGTGGCACCCTGTTTAAAATTCCCCTTTTGAAAATAAAGACTTTGGGACCCAGCACCAAAGTTTATAGCTATTGCTAAAGAGTATTCTAAATCCAGATCCATACAGGTCAAGATCTTCTGGGACAAGGTTGCTCAAAGCATTCTGTGACCCAATTTCATGGGACTTACCTGGGCTGCGTATTTTATGAGACTGACACGCTGCCTACTGTGCCTATTGGGCTGCTTATTTTAAAAACAGAAGTTCCTTACTGAATCAGACTTCCTGGGGTTGAGGTCCCTGAATCTGACGGTTAACAATCTCCTCTGGTGATTCTGATATATCTAGAGCACAGCCCACCCTTTGATAAGCCCATTTGAGCCTTCGATTATTGTCCAGTTTAGCAACCAACCGAAAACACAGAGGTGAATCTGTGGATATCCTGCTTTTTACCCTTGGGAGAGGTGTGCTAAATTTCTGTGGTGTCATCTTAATGACGATGCGAATGAAGAAGGGAAGGTTGTATCGATGAAAGAGCAATTCTGATTAGTTTCTTGGCTATATCACAGCCTTTCATTGTTGGGATTCAACAAGAAGCACTCATCAGAGGTAGAAGAGGCCTTTGGGATAATCCACCCACAGTTCTCAACAAGAGGAAGACTGTGTGCCCATCTTTTTTTTTTTTTTTTTAACCAGACAATTCTTTTTGTTTTTTTTACCAGACAATTTTTTTTGGTGTGTGTGCCCATCTTTACACCTGTTGTATGGGACATTTTTGTTTGGTTGTCGCAATGACTAAGGGTTATTACTAGTACTGGAGGGAGAAGAGATTGTCATCATCCTACAAGACAAAGGACAGTCCACTGTAATTAAGAATTGTCCTATCCTGGAGTTCCTATTGTGGCTCAGCAGATTATGAACTCGACTAGTATCCATGAGGATGCGAGTTCGATCCCTGGCCTTGCTCAGTGGGTTAAGGATCCAGCATTGCTGTGAGCTATGGTGTAGATTGCAGGTGTGGCCCGGATCTGGTGTTGCTATGGCTGTGGGGCCAGCAGCTGCAGCTCCAGTTGGACCCCCATCCTGGGAACTTCCATATGCCATAGATGTGGGCCTAAAAAGAAAAAAAAAAAAAAAGAATTGTTCTATCCCAAATTCCAATACTATCCCAGTTGAGAAACACTAATTCCAGATTTTAAAAAATGAAGGTCCAGAAATCAAAGACTTGCATCTATTTTATAGCATTACCTTGTTTTCTGGCCTTTGTTTATTTGGCTCTATCTGTCTAATATACATTCTTATTTAAATAAGGGCATGGAATTAATTTGGTTAATGACATTTTTGCCTAAAATATGTTATTAAGCTCCTATTCTGGTCCAACTCGTGTTATTCGTTTCAATGTAATTTAGCATCTGCTACATGTAAGGCACTGTAATGGGCTCTTTAGGGTTCATAGAGATGAGTAAGGTGAGATTTCAGCCTCAGGAAGCTCAGGATAGCCAGATGAGAGATAGACAGTTGCCCAGCCATCAAGATTTGAGATTGAGGAGTTCCCATCATGGCTCAGTGGTTAAAGAATCTGACTAGAAACCATGAGGTTGCAGGTTTGATCCCTCGCCTTGCTCAGTGGGTTAAAGACCCAGCATTGCCATGGGCTGTAGTGTAGGTCGCAGACGTGGCTTGGATCCTACGTTGCTGTGGCTCTGGTGTAGGCTGGCAGTTGTAGCTCCCATTAGACCCCCGGCCTGGGAACCTCCATATGCCGCAGGTGCGGCTCTAGAAAAAGGCAAAAAGACCCCCCCCCCAAAAAAAAGCTTTGGGGTTGAGGTTGCTCTCGTTGGGTTGATCATATATGTAAGAAGAAAGAGACAGGCAGTCAATTCAAGGTGGGGGGAATCCGAGAAAGTTTCACGAAGGAGGTAGCTATTGGGCTGTGATTTAGCAAATGAATGGCAAGGGAAGAAGAGCAGCTGAAGAGGGGCTTCTGGATATGAAAGGCTGGGAGGAAACAGTCAAAGCCAGGGAAGCAGAAAAGATGTGTCCAGGCAAATTAATGGTCTGGCCTAATGAATGGGGAGAGGCTAGAGGAGGACAGACCAGTCGGGAAGTCCTTGCCTTGGGGCAGAGGGGGAGGTGAATGGGACAGTGCACATCAAGGAACTTCGGAGGTGCTGGACAGGGTTCTGTTTCTTGATCTGACTGGTGGTTCCAAGGGTATTTGCCACATAATAATGAGTTCAGGCATATATTTGATTCACGTGGTTTTCTGTTTCAGAGTTTTCTTTTACAGTAAAAAGGGGGTGTTGTTTGTTTCTGTTTGTTTAAAGGCCTCTCCGTCATTCCAGAGAAAGGGAGAGAAGTCGTGCAGGCCTGAACGAGAGTGGAAAAGGGTGAAAAAGATAAGAGATCCATTCCAGAGAAGTGACTGTGTGGGGAAAATAAATAAAGTAGAGGCATAGTAAGAGACATGCTACATTTGAGGGGCTTATCGAACATAAATACGTGTTTGCTTTGTGACAGTATGTTTGAACTCAGAGCTTTCTAGTTACAAAGCCCATTATTCTTTCTGTTGTACTGTACCTGTTACATTTACCAGATTTGACGTGCCTATAGCTATTAAGATTTTTTAAAACATGAGGAGTCCTGTAATGATTATTGGTTTTATATTTCTATCCGTAAAATAGTATTTTGCTTTGTAATACGTCTTGAACAGAAATAAGTTTTTTGACATTATGATGAAATAAAATGGAGACAACATACATTTTACTGTAATGTCAATATAATTACAAGTAACGCATTGGCACGATTTGGGTGTTTGCTTAAACCATCCTTTACGTGTCTTTATGTGTGAAAACTTGCCTGAGATTGTCAAGCTCATATAGAGCAAGGGACCTAGTTAGATGCTTGTGTATACCCTGTTCTCTTTCAGAAAGCATTTTCTTTTCAATTTTGTAATGGTTTTGTTGGGGTAAAATTATCATCCAATAAACTGTACCTACACTTTTATAGGTTTTGAAATTTGTGTACACCATTGAAACCAGTGCTGAAATTAAAATACTGAACATATCTATCACCCGGGGGACACCCCAGAGTGTCCTCTTGACCCTGGGTGATCCCTCCTTTCTGACCCTCGAAGTTTCCACCCTCTCCAGGGAACCACAGATTTGCTTTCTGTGTGTTGGTTTATATTTTCTAGAGTTTTAAGTAAATGAAATCATTCAGTAGGAACTTTTTTTCCCCAGGGTTCTTTCAGTCAGTAAAATTACTTTGGGACTGGCTATGTTGCAAGTTTCACTAGTTCTCTCCTTTTTATTCCTGAGTAGTCTCCCATTATATGGCTTTACCTCAATTTTTTTTATCCTTTCGCCCCTTAATGAACTTTTGGGTGGTTGCCCATTTGTCACTATTAGAAGTCAAGCCATTTTGAACATTTGTGAACATCTATGGACATGTGCTTTGTATAGATAGATGCCTTCACTTCTCTAGGGTAGATACCTAAGAGTAGAACAGGTAGATCATCTAATTAATTAATTAATTTTTTTTTGCTTTTTGCTTTTTAGGGCTGCACCCTCGGCATGTGGAAGTTCCCAGGCTAAGAGTCAAATGGGAGCTACAGCTACCGGCCTACGCCACAGCCACAGCAACCCATGATCTGAGCCATGTCTGCAACCTACACCATAGCTCACCACAACGCCAGCTCCTTAACCCACTGAGCAAGGCCTGGGATCGAACCTGAATCCTCATGGAGACTAATCTGGTTCATAACCCACTGAGCCACAACAGGAACCCCCAATCATATATTTAACTTTTAAAGGAAGCTACTAAACTGTTTTCCAAAGTGATTGTATTTTATATTCCATTCAGTGGTGTCAGAGTTTCATTTCTCCATTCTCATCAATTCTCAATGTGGTCAGTCTTTTAATAGCCTTTCCAATAGGTGTACAGTGGTATCTCATTGGGGGTTTAACTTTATATTTCCCTAAAGACTAATTATATTTCGTATCTTTTCATGTGCTTATTTGTCACTGTGTATCTTTTCTGGTGAAGTATCTATTCAAATGGCTTCCCCATTTTTAAAAAACTGGGTTACATCTTTTCTTGTTAACACACTCAAAACTCTTTACGTGTCCTAGATATAAGCTCTTTATCAGATATATGATTTGCAAAGATATGTACTATTTTTTCCCAGCCTGTGGCTTATCTTTCCATTCTCCTCCCAGCATCTTTCAAAGTGCAGAAGTTTTTAATTTTAATGAAGTCTAATTTACCAACATGTCCTTTTATGGATCATGCACCTTGTGTCACATCTAAGAAATCTTTTCCTAAGCCAAGATGACAAAGATTTTCTCCAGTATTTGTATCTACAAATTTTATAATTTTAGGTTTCACATTTAGGTTTCTGATCCAATTTCCAATTGTTACTTATTTAAAGAAATACAATTGTATGCAATACAAGTATGTCAGTCTTGTATTCCACAACTTTGCTAAACTCACATATTCTCCTTGCTTTTTTGTATATGTCCCATTGGATATTCTATGTAGATGATCATCTGCATAGATGATATTACTCCCCATCCACTCTTATGCTGCTATTTTCCCGTAGAGTATCATTGGGTATTCTACATAGATGATCAACTAATAAAGACTATTTTACTTTTTCTTTTCCAATCTTTTTTTTTTTTTTTGTCTTTTTAGGGCTGCACCAGAAGCGTATAGAAAGTCCCAGGCTAGGGGTTGAATCATGATGTATATATGATATATATAAACAAGTGCCGATGTGGTTAGATATAAATTTGTTGTTTTGCTTTTTGTGTTCTGTTTGTTCCATCTGTTTGTTCCTCTTTTCATCTTTTTTTGCCTCTCTTTGTATTAAATGAGTGTATTTTTATTATTATTTACTTTGTTGAGTTATTAGTTATAACTTTGTTTAGTGGTTGCATTAGGTTTTGTAGTATACATCTTTAACTTATCACAGTCTATGCTCAAATGACATACCACTTCATCTATATTTATAAAAATCGTACATTTTATTACTCCCCTCCCAGTCTTATGCTATTATTGTCCCATATTTTACTAATGCATATTTTATAAATCCTACAATATTTATTTGTTTCACTAGTCAGTTACGTTTTAAATACAGTTAAATCACAATACAAAAATCTTATATATTTGCTCATGTAGTTATAATTTCTAGTTCTTTCTGTAGATCCATATTTCTCTCTAGTATTGATTTTTTTCCTACCTTAAGGACTTGTCTTTACTTTTTTTATAGTACAGATCTTCTGGTGATTAATTCTTTCAGCTTTTGTATGCCTGAAGACATCTGTTTCACTCCCTGTCTCTCTTTTTTTTCAAATAATTTTAACTGGTTATACAATTCTAAGTTGGCATTTTTTTCCCTTTTAGTGCTTTAAAAATGTCACTCCATTGTCTCCTAACTTACATATTCCTTACAAGAAATATACTGTTATCCGTATCTTTATTTGTATAGTGTGTCTTTTTTCCTCTAGGTGCTTTTCAGATTTTTTTCTTTATCACTGCTTTTGAACAATTTAATTGGATTACTATGTGCCTTGTAGTTTTTTTCCCCCTGCTTTTAAGTTTTATTGAAATGTAGTTGATTTGCCAGGTTGGATAATTTCTTCTATATGACAAAGTGATTCAACTATGCATGTGCACACATCCATTCTCTTTCAGATTCTTTTCCCATATAGATTATCACAGAATATTTGGTAGAGTTCTCTGTGTTACACAGTAGGTCCTCATTTGTGCCTTGTAGTTTTTGTTGTTTCTTATGCTTGGAGTTTGTTGAAACTTCTCAATCTGTGGATTAATAGTTTTCATTAAATTTGGAAATGTTTCAGCCATTCTTTCTTCAAATATTTTTTATGCCTCCCTTTCTCTTTTGTCCTTTGGGGACTCCAATTACATATATATTAGGCCACTTAAATTTGTCCCACAGCTCACTTACTAATATTCATTTTATTTATTTCTATTCTTTTTTTCTCTGTATATTTTACTTTGGATTGTATCCATTGCTTTGTCTTCAAATTCACTAATCTTTTCTTCTGCATTATCAAATCTACAATTAATCCCATCCAATGTATTTTCCTCCCAGACATTGTAGTTTTCATCATTAGAAGTTTGATTGGGAGTTCCCATTGAGGCTCAGTGGAAACGAATCTGACTAGTAACCATGAGGTTGTGGGTTCCGTCCCTGGCCTAGCTCAGTGGGTTAAGGATCCAGTGTTTCTATGAGTTGAGGTGTAGGTTGTAAATGCGGCTCAGATCCCACATGGCTGTGGCTGTGGTGTAGGCTGGTTACATCTCTGATTAGACCTCCATATGCCATGGGTGCATAAAAAGACAAAAAGACAAGAAAAAAATAAAAGAAGTTTGATTGGGGTTTTAAAAATATCTTTCATGGGAGTTCCCGTTGTGGCGCAGTGGTTAACGAATCCGACTAGGAACCATGAGGTTGCGGGTTCGCTCCCTGCCCTTGCTCAGTGGGTTAAGGATCCGGCGTTGCCATGAGCTGTGGTGTAGGTCACAGATGCAGCTCGGATCCTGCGTTGCTGTGGCTCTGGTGTAGGCCAGTGGCTACAGCTCCGATTAGACCCCTAGCTTGGGAACCTCCCATATGCCACAGGAGCAGTCCAAGAAATGGCAAAAAGACAATAAATAAATAAATAAATAAATAAATAAAAATATCTTTCATGTCAAATATTTTGAATTTTACCTTTTGGGGATCTGAATGTTTTAATATTCCCATAAATGTTTTTGAGTTTGGTTCTGGGACACAGTTACATCATTTTCAAGTAATTTTTAATTTGATCCATTTGGGTATCACTTTTTTTTTTGGCTGCACCTGCAGTATCATGAAGTTCTGGGGCCAGGATCAAACCCATGCCACAGCAAAAACCAGAACCACAGCAGTGACAATGCTGGATCCTTAACCCACTGAACCACTAGGAAACTCCTAGGTATCACTTTGCAGAACCAAGGCAGCATTTAGTCTAGGGCTAATTATTCTCCACTACTGAGACTAGGCCCATTTAAGGACTCTACCCAGTGCTCTGAGAATTATGAGGTTTTGTAGTCTGACTAGTGGGAACAGGTGCCATTCCTGGCCCTGTGTGAGCACTGGCCATTCCTCTGCTGCTTACTCAGATGGTTCTTTTCCCAACTTTGAGCAGTTTCTTATACACATGCTTCAGTCAGTACCATGCAGAATACTCCAGGGGGACTTGTCACAGATCTTTGCATAGTTCTCTCTGTGTGCAACACTCTCCTATCTGGGAACTGTAGCTGCCTTGATGTACTCAGATATTAGCGCCATCTCCTCAGCTCAGGAAATCCACCTAGTTCCAGCTCAGTTTACCCTCCCTGTGCTGTGGCCTGGAAACTCTCAAGGCAGTGCCATGAGGCCAATGGTAGGGCTCACTTTATTTTTTCCCCCTCTCTCAAGGATCACCATCCTTTGTTTCTGATTCTTAGTGTCTTGAAAACTATTATTTTATGTATTTTGTGTAGTTTTGGGGGGTTGTTTCCAGGTAGTAGGGTAAATGAGGTCCTTGTTACTCCATCTTTACCAGAAGTAGAAATCCTCAGAAAACATTATAAGTGGCTTCCATATTTACCTAATCTGCACATTCTATCTAGAGACCAACTTAATGTAGGAACCTCTCTTGATTGCCTTCTTTTTTTTTTATCTTTTGTCCTTTTAAGGATGCACCAGTGACATAAGGAGGTTCCCAAGCTAGGGTCAAATCAGAGCTGCAGCTGCTGGCCTACACCACAGCCACAGCAAGGCAGGATCTGAGCTACATCTACCACCCACACCACAGCTCATGCCAATGCCAGATCCTTAACCCACTGAGTGAGGCTAGGGATCGAACCTGCATCCTCATGGTTCCTAGTGGGATTCATTTCCGCTGCACCACAACGGGAACTCCTTGATTGTCTTCTTTATGCCAAGTACTCTGCTAGGTATATTCATACACAATTCATCCCACTACTATTTATTGAGCAGATATTATGTGTCAGGGACTATTCCAGGCAGTGAAAATACATTATGATACAAAGCAGATTTTAGAAATCTCTGTCCCTAGGGTGCTTATCTTCTACTGGAGAAAGAGATTTTTAAAAGGGCAATAATTACAGTAGGAAAACAAAGAGCAGGTTAAAGGAGTTCAGGAGTACTGGAGTAGAAATGAGTGATTGCAGTTTTAAGCAGAATGGTGAGGATAGAACACTGTGAGAAGGGAAGATATTCAAGAAGACATGAGGAGGTAAGGGAACAAGCCTATATCTGGAGGAAGAGCATTCACACAGAGGAAGCAGCCAACTCAAAGGCCAAAAGACAGAAGTGTATGCCTGATGTATTCAGGAAATCACAAGGAGATCCGTGTTGCTAGAGCAAAGAAAGCAGGGGGAGAGTTAATAGGAGATGAGGTCAAAAATGGTAGCTGGATTGTATAAGGTCTTATAGGTCATTGTAAAGTTTGGCTGTTACTCTGAGTGAAGAGAGGTAGTAAATAGAGAAGGCTCATGATTTCATATATGTTTTAAAGGATCACTCTGGCTGCCTCCTTGAGTAGAAACTGTAGGGTTATAGCAGGAAAACCAATTAGGAGACTGTATAGAAATTCAGATGAGAGATAATGGTAGTTTACACCAGGTAAGAGCAATAGTGCATTTCCTGGCATATTTAATGTGGGGTATAAAAGAAACATAACAGTCAAGGATACAGTCAAGACTTTTGGCTTGAGCAACTGGAAAGATAGAATTACCAAATGAGAAAGACACTGAATGTTATGAGTTTGGGGAAAGATGATGAGGAATTCAGTAAGTCTGAGATATGTATGAGATGTCCAAGAAGATATATTAAAATATGAAGTTGGATATATGAATCTGGAGCTCATGGGAGATCTGCAGGCTAGTAAGTCAAATAAGATGAAGATTAAAAACTGAGCTGAGTTTAGCAGTGTGAAGATCTTTGGTATGTTTGACGAGAACATTTTTGGTGGAACAGCGGAGACAAAAGCCTGATTGGGAGTAGAGGAATTGAAAATAGAAAGCTTAAACAACTTTTTCATGGAGTTTCACTGCAGGAAAGAAATAGGGAACTGGAGCAATAACCAGAAGGGAGGATAGGGCCAAGAGAGGATATTTTAAGAGGGAGAAAGAAGTGCTCGAATGTTTGAATACTGATGGGCATAATCCAGTAGAGAGGAGAGAACTGATAATATAGGGTAGAGAAGGGAGAATTGCTAGAGCTATGCTGTAGAATAGACAAGGCTCTCATGTATAAGAGGAGGTACTGGCTTTAGATAGGATTTGGCTAATTTTTCCATGATAATAGGCAAAAAGCAGAGTATGTAGGTACAGATGCTATTAGGAGTAAAAGTGTGATGATGAGAGTTTGTGGATGTTCTCATCTGATTGCTGCAATTTTGACAGTAAGGTGGGAAGCAAGGTCATCAGCACCAATGGATGAGGGAGGAAGTGTTAAAATTTTGAAAAAAGTGAAGTTGGTGCAGAATAATGAGTGAGGAGACCAGGAGGGTACATGGACAAGGGAAATGGAAAGAACTGCCAGGCATCATGAATCCACTTGTGGTTCATGGTCGTGAATTTAAAGCAAAGCCAGTCAGGATGCTTTTGTGCTTTCTCCAGCCACAGATGCAGTCTCGGAGTATGCAGACAGCTGGCTTTAACAAATATGAGGACATGAGAAAGGTACCAGGGAATGAAGGATGTGTGCAAGGGAGCAGCTGAGATGGTTGGCTAAGGCACCTGGGCTGGGTGAGGAGGGCAAATACACATTAGGGAAGAGGATATGGTAAGAGGATCAGCAGATTGCAGGCCAGTAGGATGGAAGGATAGTTGGAATTGGAAGGGATAGAGTCGTTTGAAGAAGGGATGAGCTGTGAAAGATAGAGGGGCTATCAGAGCGTGGGTCAAGGTTGCAGTGATTGGTAAGACAAGGACTCAGGGCAGGGCTACTTAATGAAGTAGCCATGAACTGGTACCAGTTTGTGAACTGTACATTACTGAGCTGCAAAGAGGTAAGTTCATAGATTGAAGGAAATGTTTAGAAACACTGGTGTGACATCCAAGCATGTGATCAGTGGACTTGCATTTGGGATGTCTTTACTTTTTAAGTCTCATCTATTAATTCGTTATTATATTTTACAAAAGTAATGGTTTACAACAGATTGACTATAAACAACAACAGCAACAAAAATCTGGTCCTTCCACAGCTGGAGCACTGCTCTCATGTACATGACTGTCACCTGAGTGTCTGAGGAGGGTAGAGGGCAAGACCATCAGAGGAGAGGAGTTGGAGGGACCAGCTCCTTGATTATTGACATTACACCATCTGTAGCCTTCAGAGATAGAAGCCACCTGATTCCACCACTCCAGGGGGCACCATTCTCATTTTTTGCTATGCAAACAACACAACTCAGAGTACAGTGTGAATGGTGCCTTTAAGAGTGTTCAAGACGGTGGCCATTATTATCCCCATTTCGCAGATGAGACAACAAACTCGGGTTAAAGAATTCACGCAACTAGGGGGTAAATAACCAATATTTGTCTTTTTTTTTTTTTTTTTTTTTTTGCTATTTCTTGGGCTGCTCCCATGGCATATGGAGGTTCCCAGGCTAGGGGTCGAATCGGAGCTGTAGCCACTGGCCTGCACCAGGGCCACAGCAACGCGGGATCCGAGCCGCGTCTGCAACCTACACCACAGCTCAGGGCAACGCCGGATCCTTAACCCACTGAACAAGGGCAGGGGCCGAACCCGCAACCTCATGGTTCCTAGTCGGATTCGTTAACCACTGCGCCACGACGGGAACTCCTAAATAACCAATATTTGAACTTAGGTGTATCTGTCATGCCAAAGCTGGACTCCATCCATACACCCCTCCCTCTTTGTCAGCCTTGCTTATGTTATGGGGACAGTAGCCATAGCCTCATGAAAACTGGGGAAAACACCTTTGGGGACTGTGTGTTGTGGTCCTTGTGACCAAGCTGAGTGTTTCAGTTTTTTCTAGAAACATAACTTGTTATATCTGCTGATTGTAACCCACAACCAATTACTGTCTAGACCTCTGTCTCTACAGTTAGTCTTTGTTGAACTGAGAGGCTAAAGCATCTCAGGAATCCAATATCCAATGTCACCATGGGATTTCTTATACTTTCTGTTCTCGTGCTTTAGTAATTACTCATGTATTAGAAGCATCTTCTAAATAATAGTTGATGAATGGAGATTTTGAATAATTTTAATACTTTTTTCTCAAAATTTGTGCAGTGGAGGCATTACTTTTATGATCTGAAAAGGTCTAGTATAGATCTGTATTTTAAACCGTCTTGTCCATGTGGAAACTCTCTAAGACTCTTAGATCTCTGATGAGGGCTGAACAGGCCCACTCTTCCACGGAGCCTGAGTCCCAGCTGCACTGGAAGCCTCAGTATTTCCAGAAAGTTGGTTTGGTTGTTTCCCACTCTCCCAAGGTGCATGGATTATGTGAGGAATCAACCCCAAAACAAAGCAGCATCAATCTCTTAGGGGTTCCCTGGTTTCCTCCATGTCTTGGGTCTCCACTGGGCCTGGGCAAGTATGGACACTACAGACAATTTATAAAAATCATCCATGTATCCTCGGACCTGTGAACAGAGAGGTCTTCCAGTTCTTCTGGAAAGCTCCCCCTGGAGCCCTGAGTCTGTATGCTTACCTAACATAGGACACGACATGAGAATTACGGGTTTATGTGTCCACATGACCTGCTAGGCTGCCTCTGTGAAGGCATGGCCTGTGACACATCACAGGGCCTGACACACAGTAGGTATCCACTAAGGATGAGTCAAATGGGTGAAGGAACAACCGATGTTCAATCTTTATGTGTATTTTCATAGTGATGTGTTTAATTTCTTCTACCTTAAGTTATCAGCTTGGAGGTACACTAATGTATATGAAAAGAACTTTGGGACTTACTAACATGAGATTTATTTTTATATTCAAACATACGACTTTTCACCCATGGAAAATGGGGAGTAAATAAAGAACCAACCAAGAGAAGCAAATATAACTGGACAGAGTAGGCTGTGCTCATTTCAGTTTAGTTTTAAATAATCATCAAAATAGATAAAAGGAGCAGAATTTTACTTCGGAAAGTAATACTGCAAATCACAGTTGATGTGGTGGAGAGGGGAGTCATTAAAATACTTAATGTGGTTAAATGCTCATCATCACAGTTCTTAATTGAGAGTACCTTAAAATCTCTGGTTGGCATCATAAGCATAACTACAATTTTCAAATATGTCATTAATTATTGTTATTAATATAAGGTTTAAAACATGATCCTCTTTTGGAGACTAAGTGTCAGGCAGATGAATTGTAAAATGTGCCTGAAACCTGAGAGCTACCAAGTGAAAGTTGATATTCTTTTCTTCCATCTTGCCAAGTTACTCATCCCGTCAATAAGAAATGCAACTGACACACCAGGGACTAAATTTCGTATCATTTATTTTTAAAAGTTCGTATTCCAATAGATGAGGATACTTTGATTTCCACATGTACCTCATTGGTCTTAAGAGTCTAGACTCATTCTAATGACTATGGTCAAGATGAGATATTTTTCCCTAGTTTGTCTACACAAAGCTGTAAGAACCGGTAAAAGCTAAACAATTGAATTTGAATAGAGCATTCTTCCTCTTCTAGATTTGAAGACTAAATAAGATACAGAACAGACAGTTACATCCCTCGTTTTTTTATTATGCCTTTTGAAATAATTTGTATATACCTTTTAAATAATTTCAAGTGCCACAAAAAATAATGTTAATAGCTCAAAATCAAAAGTTTAAAAAAAAAAAACCCTAAGTATAATTTTTAAAATCTTTTTCTCCTCAAGCGTTTTACGATGGGATAATGAGACAGATGTCTCTCAACTGGAAGGACATTTTGACATTGTTATGTGTGCTGACTGGTAAGTACATAAAAATCACAAAACTCTTGTTAGAAAAAATAGCTTTGCTGGAGTAATTGGGCTGTGCTGCTTTGCTGACGGTGAAGCAAAGTCAACAAATGAGGCACAAAGCCGCCTTAACCTCAACAAATTAATATTCATCTCCATGTGACAGTTATAAGGTAGTCTTCTATCACACAGTAACTTCTACCACATTATTTCCCAAAGATTGATTTTGAGAAGCATTTCCATTTTCTGGAATTGCCTCTGTTTCATGCTTGACGTATCAGTAAATGGACGACTTAGGCAAATTGCAAATAATTATGGCTCGGAGAGGAATAGTCTGGAGAAAAAGGAGTTTATCAACACAAACAGCTCAATTAGCTTACTTCTTAGGAGAGATCTGACTATTGATATAAGGGAATATATAGATGTGTGTGTGTGTGTGTGTGTGTACGCGCATGTACGCGCACACATATGCACTCTGGAATATAAACATATCCGTGGAATATCTAGGGAAATAGCTTTTCTTAAAATGTATATTTGCTATCTAGTATTTTCAATGTCTTCAATTATTATATTTAATTATACATAAAACAAGAATTATAAAATTACATTTTATTGTTATGCAAATAATAATATTAAAATTGCTGTTAGATGCCTGCCTTTTAAAAATAATTTACATTAGAGATTTTTGTCTTCTCTTTTAGCCCAATTTACTTATTGTTAATGAAAGTCTGCTCCTAAGTTACAGGATAAGTATGTATTAAACCTTAATAATTATTTCAACTAATCTTATGTATTTTCCTCATGTGTTGAATAATAATTACTTCAGCATATGGGAAACACCGACAATTCACAAGAATTTTTCCTGTTTAGAATAAGATCTTATTTGTAGTTTTATCATGATTTTTAACTGACACTATAGATTTGAATATATAGGTTCAGATTCTAAAGAAGTTCTACTATATTGATAAATCTAAGCATAAGATCCAGAACCCAGAGAAGACTTTCCTTATGGGAGAGTTGAATGAATGAAATGAAATTTTCAAGAAGTCTTTTTTTAAATTATTATCATTTAATGAGATATTCGGGGGTAACTTTCTACATAAATCAATGGAATTAGATTTGCTTTCTGTTTCTCCTGGAAACTACTCAGTGAAAAAATACTTATTTTCTTCTCTTTTTAGTTGAGATTTTCTAATTTTTCATGGCCATTTTAGTCTCTCTGCTCCCAATTTCAGAAAACCTTTTTACAAAAAAAAAAAAAAGGTAGGGGGGGAGAAACAGATTTCTGACTAATCATTGATATTGCGGGTCGATATTACATCCCTCATCTAATCAAAACTAAGGAGCTAAAACCTCACCATATGATTTGAGCAAGTAATTTAGTAAATGCCTTCCCTCACCAAATATGAGAAAGGCTCCTCCAGGTTTCATTGCACAGATGAAGATAATGCTGGCAGGATTAGATCAGATTAAGCATGAAAGTCAGATCAGAGAGCAGGGAAAGAGGGAAGGAGGGCAAGAATCTTCTTGGAGGTTTAGACAAGGCTTGCACATGGATGGACTCTGATTATGTGGGGATAGTCAAGTCTGGCCAAGAGATTTAGAGTTAAATTGTCTTTTTGCACAAATATCAAAACAGCCTGGCTTTGTCATACCTTGTGTTATGGACACCCACATCATGTCATCCTATTTGTACCAGAGCGACAAGCAGAGGAAGTAAGATTTAAGCTCTTTTCTGATTAATGTTCTCAGGTTAAAAATAGCCACACAATGTGTTTGAAAAATAGTCTTTTTTCCCCTAGCCAACAACAGGATCACACACAACTGATCTACATAATGCATATTCAGTTAAAGCTTTCTTTACAAATACATAACATAATAATACGTTATGCATACACAGAAACACGCACATACCAGGTATACATACCTCACACACACATATACATCTAGCCCCTGTTGAGAATTTATGTATTCAAATGAACTAAATACACCAAGTTTCATTTTATAAATGGCTTTTCTATACATGAATTGTTAAGTTTTTCTCCCCCCCCTCCACCCGGTGTTGCAAGTGCCACAATGTCAACCTGTTTATAATTTCCCATTTGTAAACGTGAAACGTCAAGCTACTCTCACTGTGATGTTGATAGATTATTTCCAAAAGAAATGCTTTGGTAATGGTCCATCTTTATAGTCACAGGGATGGGTAAGCTGTTCAGAAACTTAGAAAGTACGGTGAGATTCACAATACACATGTGCATGCAGCCGGGAAGCCCAGGATTCCGCGAGTTCTTTATGTCCTATAGGGTTGGTGTTCCTGTCAGAGTTATTGCACGGATGCTGCTTCTAGGGGCAGGCAGGCAGACCATGCTTCTTCTTTTTTTTTTTTAAGACTGTCACAGAGGAGGAAAAGAAAGCTCTCTTTAGACACTGCCTCCAAGATGAAACCCAAAATACTCAGCACCAGAAATAGGTGCCACACATAAATAGATCACGTTAAGTCTCACACCATCCTTGAGTCCTTGTCAGTCAATGAGATCTGGATGAGGCCACAGGAACATGAAGCAAGAGTCGGAGTTCAAATATTAGGTACATGGATTAAATTCTTAGTGAAGCATTTCCAGCAAGGGTGGCATTGTCTGATTCCCTGAATAGCTAACCAGTGGTACTGCTTGATCCCATTTACATGAAAACAAGCTCTATTCACAAACCTATTCCAAACCCACATTGTGGTTCAAGTAAAATGCACATGATTACAACGAGCGGTGATATGTTTATGTTCTTAAATCATTCATATATTCATATATTTACATTCAAACATTCATAAACCTGTAGGCAATGGGGAAAATAACTTATTTCTCAGAAGACAGTCTCTTAGTTCACATCTAAATTTAGTAGCTCAACTACATTATAAAATAAAGAGGCAAACTGAAAGCTAGTCATTATTTCACCATTCAGCATTTTTGACAATGAAATATAGTTTCATGGTTCAGCAGTTCCTAAGTAACTTGTAAAATGTCAACTTTGAAATAAACAGAAGGAAAAAATCAAGGTACAGTCATACCTGCAAAAGGATGCTGTTGACAAACATCAAAATGTTAGAATATTTAACCGCAGGTATAGGGAAAAAAAACAAAAAAAAACTGCCTATTAAGTTCCTTGGATGACTCGTTTAATGTTGAATTTAACATAAGAGATCCTTTCTGCTGGAATGCAGTCCAGCCCGGTCCTTGCTGAGTTTAGAATAGCGAGTGGTTGTTAATTTTAAGCCTGCCTTTCCAGACTCCCATTCAATCACAATCATCTGAGAGTCTGGAAGCAAGATGTTTTTTATCCAATGAACACTTTCACTCAGTGTTTGATGGCTTTCCAGGTTATTGTAGCTCTGCAAAAACGAAAATGATTCTGAAATTTGAGGAAAAAAAAAAAGATTCTGTACATTTGGGTTCTCTGAAGGCTTAGAAAGCGAGTCTGAAATGCAACCCATAGCCTGATGCGTGGAGCTAGGTGTGTCAGCCCCATATCTGCCTGTCTGCAGCCTGAGATTTGGGGAAGAAATGAGAAAGGTACTTCACCTCACTTGCTCTCCCAGTATTTTAACATGAACTAGATACAGTGGATCATTTCTGTTTTCTAGCATTTTTACTTTAAATAATGAAAAAAGGTTGAGTTTTGTGAAGAAAAAATTTTTTTTCTCAATATAGGCTCTGGAATGTCTTTGTTTTCTCCCAGATGCTATGATCATAGATAAGTAGTTCTAAATTACAACTCACAGACCTTTCCTACCTGAAAACCTTTTTAACCCAAATGTAGTCAGCCCTCTCACCTCACACCTGAGGGAACTCAGTCCCAGAGAAGACAGATTGCCAGCCATCTCACTCCAGAGGGGCGGCGGCGAGCTAGATCAGATTCCCCCAGCAATCGGTTGCTAAAGACTGATAGAGGCCCTTCGTCTGCTGAAAGTTAAACCTAAAACAGAGAATTTAACTGAGCACATGTCACCTTAAAAATTGCACAGAGGTCTTCCTCTCTGTGGATACTGATAGAAATGTCTCCTTGTTCCTTGCACTAATTAATTTCTCTGTGAGAGGAGTTGGGGCTGCTCTGTGCTCTGCAGAAAACCCAAGCTGATTCTAAGGGATGTGATGAAAATGGCCAAGCACCTTTCCTTTGTCATACAATCTGTGATTCAGATCAATGGAACAAAGCAAGCGTTGATTCCACAAGTGAATTACATAGAGGGGTGTGGGGGGGGGCGGTGTAATGACCAAACCAGCCTGACTGTCCATGTATTTTGATCAGTAACTGAAGGGAGTTGAAATGGTACCTCCATCCCAATCACTGACCCACTCAGCCTTTTTTAATAGATCCACTTAAGCTACTGCTGTTCTCTGAGCCCATTAGGACTTATTTAAAGGGTGAATTTTCAGGAGATTATATACCACTCCCACTAAAGCACGTTGAAATTGCTCATAGGATGTATCCTACAAAGCGTTATAAATTCTGCACCTGAGCTAAGTAGAAAGGTGAGCTTGCTCAGAATAAAGACCTATTAGAGAACTACAAGAATTACTTTTGAGAAATTTGATTTGAAGTGATGAAGTAGACAGCATTAGCTTTCAAATATCTGTGTTCTGAATGTGTGGTGTGTGTTAAGCTCTATTTTCTAGTGAGGTGTGATGTTAATATCTTTGTCATCACTGTCAACATTAAACAGGAATAGTACGTTATTAGGTTGTGTGTTAAGCTCAGCTTTTAAGCTATTGTTTATTTCTAACAATCTTACCAGCTCTTAGGATGTGCAGATATAAATTGAGAATGGTCTTTTGCTTAGCACTATGTACCCCAACCAGCCAGGTCTCCCATAGACCCAAGTAACTGACAGAGAGATTTTTCCCACAGCGATAGTCTTCTTGAAAGATACAGAGTTATTAAAATTCAAGGCACTATTATCTCACTTAAGAATACCCATATAGTCCTGAAGAGAAAACTTTAAAATATTTAAAAACAATTCCTTTCTTATCAGTCCTTAATGGCTAATAACCATTGATTAATGTGACTAAAAAGCACATTTTTGGAGCATTCACATTAGACACAGGCTCTGCTCTAAGATTTAAGTGTGTAGTTTTATGGGACAATAAGAAATTTTCTCATGGCTAATAATCAGGTTACCCTGATTGATGGATGGGTTCCCATTCTAGACGTGATTTCTAGCTTACCTTCAGAGGATTCTTTTGCCAATGCTGAAAGCAGCCTTTTGTAGAAGGAACTTTCTCACTAGGCATATTGTGGTGAAACCCAAGCACTGACTTCTTGGAAGGATTTCATGATCTGGTCTGCCACTCCTCTTAAGTGAGAGAATTAGGAGAGAACCAGGTCTGATGAAACATCCTACCTAATTGCTGATTCCTCCTCAGCAAGACTAGTGAAGGAGGGTAGGCGACCTGTTTGAGAGGCATTGGAACTAACCTCATGGGAGTTCCTTGATCTCATGGGCTGTGTTGATCTGTGTTGGTCAGGCAGTAACTATTTATTGAGTACTTTCTCTGTGTGTACACTGTGCCAGAACTAGTGATGCAGAAATGAATAGACTAGAATCTCCTTGAGGGTAGGAACTTTATCTTATTCACAGCTTATCTCTAAGGCTTAAAACAGCCCCTACTATATGACAGTTAATCAACACATATTTGTCAACTAACAAACATCATTCATTTGATACCTGCCACAGCCAGACAGGTGGACCTTTGTTACCAAGGAAACTGAGACCTCATATGAAGTGACTTGTCCAAGGTCACATAGCAGAAAGGTCAGAGCCAGAGCCTAGGAAACCCTGAACTGAGCTCTCCCCTTGCCTGAAGTGTGGCTCATCCTTAGTGCAGAAAAAGATGAGGCAGGGCCCATGCTGTGTGAGGGGTGAGGAGGCCAAATCAGAGGGCCCCACGCCAGACCACAGCATAAGAAGGGGAAGTAGGGGCTTTGCTTAGGTCCCTCATGGGATAGCTGATGTACAAGCCGCCCAGTGTTCTAGCCTGCAAGCCCTGAATAAGGAAGTTCTGTCCCAAGCTTTCAAGCTTGGTAAATAAGGCCTGGTAAAGACAAGGTCAGACTGACCCAAGCTAAAAAGGTGACAGAGCAACAGGAGAAATTCTCAAGCCGGAAAAGAAAGATGAAAAATTACATGACCTGGAAAAAAAAATCACCATGGAGATCAAAGGGGAGAATCCTGGGTTGCCCTGGTCTCTGGGACACGTTACCTAAACCTGGCCTTTGTTTTCTCCTATGTCACTGCCTGAAGCTCACCTCAGTGCTGTTGCTATTCACTAAAAACCATCATGCCCTGAGACCGGCCATGTGCTGTGGGTGTAATGGGGCCAGTCGTTTGTTTTTGGATGGTAGCCTCACAACCCCCTTGGTGGGCAGAGGGCCCAGGTCTACAGAGATGAGGCTCCAGTGCCAGGAAGTGTTGGGAGAGCTTCATCTCCACCGGATGACTCCCCCAAACAGCAGCTTGAACCTGTCCCTTTCACTCTAACACACGGCCCAGGCGGTGTGAGTCATGACCCGTGTTGACAGGCATGTTGACCTAGCTTTGGTTGAGTAACACTGACCACGGTATCTTTTTTTTTTCTCCTTAATTCTTGTGAGACAGTCTAATGTAAGGAAACATTTCTCTTTTTTAATGTTGAGTAAATGTGTGTAATTGGCCTTGTATTTATCTCCATTAGTATCATTAGACTTGAAAACCCAGTTTAATCTGGATTCTGCTCTCTTCTCAATGTCAGCCTATTTCTGGACCAGTACAGAGCCAGCCTTGTTGATGCAATAAAGAGATTACTCCAGCCCAGGGTAAGTATGTGTCTATTTTCTCCTGAACACTGGCTTCAGAATAATTAGTCTGTGCACAAAGATGGAGAGAGTAATGGAATGGCAGGATTAATGTCATGTAATACTTTAATACTTATTATGTCCAACTTCAATTGGGTCTTCTGATCTATCAGATTCTTTCCTAATCATAACTAGGGAACTTCTTACCCTTGGCCTTCTGATAAGGAACACAGTGGGTAGTAAAATAAATGGAACTGCTTCAAAGATAGTGTGAGATTATTTTTATCAAAGAATTTCTTGAGTCTTTTCCTTTGATAACAATATCTTCATATTAAAGTAGAAGTATGATATTGAAAGTTTTCTGGTGACTTCTGTCATTTTAAATCCCTTCAATGGTAACCTTTGTCATCGGGTATTTATTTATTGCAGAAAAAATAAATTTTTCCCTTTTATTTCTGTATATATTAAAGAAAAGAGACTTCAGATGAATCTGGATGTTAAAAGTCCTTTGCTTTAAAAGGAAGCCATTATTTACATATTATAAACATTAGGTCACAATGAAGCCAAGCATGGCATAAAATATTGTACACATTTTTACATTTATATATCCATTTATGCCTGTGAGTAAATTACAGAGTTTATATCCACTCTTATTTCGTTGGGCTGTTATACTAAACTAGGAGGTCCTGCAGCCTAAACGGAGAGTTAATATACATCTATTTAAAGTAAGAAAACAAGTTTAAAGCTCATGCTTGAAAAAAAAAAAAAAATCTTATAAGTGTGTAAGATTCTTGCTGTGTGTGCCACAGGAATTTAAAATAGGTTAATGTAGTCTAAGATAGGAATTCATATTTATCTGAAAAAAGACTGTGTGTGTGAAGTAGTTTCTAAAGTTTGGTTTCTGAAGTCTTTTTTAAAAAGAAGGTTTGGTCTAGTCTTCTGACCTTGGTGAGACTTATAGACTAATACCTTTCCAACTTTCTTTCATGTCTTGTTCACATTGAGGGGTCCCAGAGCAATTTGATAATCATCCTTTGCCTTAACACTCTTGCTTTTTATTTTGTTATCTCTATACAGCTTAGAAACTTTAAATGGGCCTCTCAGAGGAGGAACCACAGCTTTGTAAGTGGTAATCAATTAAATTAAATTGGCCTTCTCAGTTCCCCTGTGAGGTGGGTAGTGGGTCTGGAGGCACGGAAGGGGCATGTTCCAAGCTCTTGATGGCAGCTGTCATGGTTGAGTGAGCAGCTCAAGTTGAGGGTGGAAGAAGGAATTTGGGGCCTCTTCATCGCCCCCTTCCCTTAGCCTTGGATGGTTCTTTTTTTTTTTTTTTTTTTTGGTCTTTTCTAGGGCCGCTCCCACGCCATATGGAGGTTCCCAGGCTAGGGGTCCAGTCGGAGCTGTAGCTGCCAGCCTACACCAGAGCCACAGCAATGCAGGATCTGAGCCATGTCTGCAACCTACACCACAGCTCACGGCAACGCCAGATCCTCAACCCACTGAGCAAGGCCAGGGATCGAACCCGCAACTTCATGGTTCCTAGTTGGATTCATTAACCACTAAGCCATGACGGGAACTCCCCTTGGATGGTTCTTGTGAGCATCTGCATAACCAGGATTTTCAGAGAGGGCACTGAGATTCTTGGATGTAAAGGCTTCTGTGGGCATCTATCACACACAAACACAATGCTTTCAAGGACTCCTGGATCTCACACTGCACCAACAGTACTTCATTCATCCCCAACAACCCTGCAAAGCCTATTTGTGGCAAATACTCCATTTTGTAGCAGATTTGCTTGATTTACGTAGGATCTATTGTAAATCATTTGCGTGATTTCCAATAGGAAACTACCCAAGCTATAAACAGACTGAAATGCAGATCAGATCAGAATGTCTAGCAGCTCTGCTGTACCTCCTGTGAAGCTGAACCATGCTCCCCCCATCTGAAGTGTGGCTCCACACAACGGCCCCCTCTGAGGATGGCAGCCCTCGCCCTGACAGCTGATACTCACCCTTAACTCAGAGAAGGATGAGTTGGTCAGGGGTCCAACACCATAAGGAGGGCAGTCCCAGTTGTGGATGGCACATGGAATCCTGAAATTCTCATCCAAGAATCTCATCCCCATTGGGAGGCCTGGGGAGCAGGGGGTTTGTACTCCCTGGGCCTGCACCCAGGTGGGGTGGATTCAGCAGTGACCAGCAGCAGCTCCATATCCTGTGCCAGTAGGCCGGAGGGTTCCCAGAGCTTGGGCAGTGATGGGTGACCAGAGGAAATCTGCATTCTTCTCCTTCTTAGCTCCCTGAGCTGCTGTCCTGCTTCCAATGGACCTCCCCCTGCTGAGTGTATGTGTTGTGGAAGTCACAGCTCAAGACTAAGAAAACATCAGGGGTTTTATCTGTTACAATTAGAGCTGCTTTGAATGTTCTCTTGCGCCCAGACAGCTCCATGGTTTTGTAGCCCAGAGGCTAAAGGTGCCCTAAGAGGCCCACAGAAAAACATCTTGGGCAGCTGCCCTGGTGGATCCTGAGTTCTTAGTAATTCAAGGCTCAGCAGATTCAGTGGAGACAAAACAAGTTCTCGGGATGCTCAGCAAAAACTGCACTTTGGCCAAATGCTTAGAATTCAAAAGAAGGCCCGTTTCTGAAGGTAGACATAGGCGTCGTGTCAGGAATATCTGCATACAAAACTGAAGCCTTTGGAGTTCCCGTCGTGGTGCAGTGATTAATGAATCCGACTAGGAACCATGAGGTTGTGGGTTCGATCCCTGGCCTCGCTCAGTGGGTTGAGGATCCGGTGTTGCCGTGAGCTGTGGTGTAGGTCACAGACGCAGTTCAGATCTGGCATTGCTATGGCTCTGGCGTAGGCCGGCAGCTGTGGCTCCAATTCGACCCCTAGCCTGGGAACCTCCATATGCCGCGGGAAGTGGCCCTAGAAAAGGCAAAAAATAAATAAATAAATAAAAATAACAAAACTGAAGCCTGTTCATATTATCTGGCCCCTTACTGGCTTCGTCTCAGGAAGACTCAGTTTCCCATCTGTAAAATGGGGAGTAGACAAGCCAATGAGCTGGAGAGCTTTCGTGCACGACTGGCTGTGAATGAATATGTGTCTGCTCTTATTACCTCGAAGAACTAGAGAGACTTTCTAGCTGTAATGCGTATAGACTATAGGGAGCTCTTTCCAAAAACTTTCCTCAGAGAAATGCTGGCAGGAGGGGAAACAATTTTTTTTTTTTCTTGACCTGGACTTAGACAATTTCTACATGTAACTGGGCCTGCTGCCTCTCTCTCCCTTGCACCCGTGTCCTGCATACCTGCTGCAGGCCCTGCAGAGGTCCGGAGGACTGTCTACCCGGATGAAGATGACACTTTTTGCTACTGATACCCCCACCGAGTGAGAGGAGAGAAATGACTCCTAGGTGGCAAGAGTGGAATCATTGCAACACGAAGGTTCAAGCCTCAAGCTGTGGGAAGAAATGGATTCTGCCATTATTGGGGAGTGTGTTTCCTTGATTGCTACCTAAGGCAAATCTGCTGTCTGGAATCAGAGGATCAGAAACAAAAAAAGTGGGTGGAGAAGAGTTTCCCTGCTTTTTAGTTTTTATCAGGGGCATCATGAAAAGAGGGGAGCATAGGCCCCAGAGGGAACTTAGCCACCACAGTGGGCTCCTGGCTTGGCCCAGGAGTCATGTCAAGTCCCAGAGCTGAGCCTAGATCCTCAGGTGAACAGGCATCTATGCCTGGAAAGTCATACAGGAAGCCCCGGATGACTGTTACCTGCCCCAGGTGGAAACTTTCCTCAACTTACTGGGTGAGAAAAACTGCAAAAGCATTTGACTCTTGCCAGAATGCTACACGGGACTCCCTAGCAAACTTAAAAGATGAAAAGGGGAATTCCCCTCATGGCTCATTGGTAATGAACCTGACTAGTATCCATGAGGACACAGGTTCGATCCCTGGCCTCGCACAGTGGATTAAGAATCTGGCGTTCCTGTGAACTGTGGTGTAGGTTGCAGACGTGGCTTGGATCCCATGTTACTGTGGCTGTGGTGTAGGCCGGCGGCTACAGCTCTGATTCGAACCCTAGCCTGTGAACTTCCATATGTTGTGAGTGTGGCCCTAAAGAGATCCCCCCCCCCAAAAAAAAAGAAGAAGAAAGAAAGAAAAAAAGAAATAATCTTTTAAAAAAGGAATGAAATCAGTGAACTGTAGTCATTCCAAGAAACAGGTCCCTCCCCTCCCCCACCTTTTTCCTTCCAGTGAGTGGCTTCTTGTTGCCAGTAAGTCATAGGTGGCCCCCTATCATTGTGTTCTTTAAAGAACATCAGCAATGCTGATATCAGAGGACCCAGATGTCATTTAAAATACAGCCACGGCAGCCTACAAGTTGAACTTTATTCTGGGAATGAGAACCAACAAAGGGCACCTACTCATATTGCTCTGAAGTGGCTTTGGGTGGAGGGAGGGAAGCCAAGCCAGTTAGTGTGCGTTTACACAGGCTGGTGAGCAGATGGATGGGGACACAGTATTGACAGCTCTCTAGCTTGTTAGCGCTGCTAACCAATTGTCAAGAATTCAAAACTATCAGTGTGGAATTCATTTAACCTTCTTTAGAAGTTGGCCCTAAGTAACTGCCAAACTCTTGGCATCCTGGCTGTAAGCAAGCAGTGCTATAAATGTAAATCACGGACTCTCATTTTTGAAGAGCAGTCTTGTTTTATTGACAAACGTCCTCATTTTTTCAATCTAGCATCTCTGCACCCATCTGTACAAACCTCTGTTTCTGCTCATCTGAAGGAAACGCCTCGTGAGTGTGGGCTCAGCAGCATGTTCTGAGATGGTGCCGAGGGACTCTCGGGTTCCTGTCTGCTTGCTGGGTCAGAAGCCCA
This sequence comes from Phacochoerus africanus, assembly GCF_016906955.1. Classification (NCBI taxonomy): domain Eukaryota; kingdom Metazoa; phylum Chordata; class Mammalia; order Artiodactyla; family Suidae; genus Phacochoerus; species Phacochoerus africanus. The sequence goes on along the minus strand of NC_062548.1, from coordinate 100,229,311 downwards.
ACAAACCCTCCCCTGTTCTTGGTGAAGCTGTGTTTGGCCATACCCGGCTCCCCGGTTTTAGGAATCAAGAGTTCCCTAGATGGTTTTTATGACCCTCAAAACAGGAGCCTAGCCCTTAGAAGTTCTTTCTCGGGAAGTTCCCGTCGTGGCTCAGTGAAAACAAATCTGATTAGTATCCGTGAGGACACAAGTTTGATCCCTGGCCTCATTCAGTGGGTTAAAGATCCCGCCTTGCTGTGAGCTGTGGTGTAGGTTGCAGACATGGCTCCAAAATGGTGTTCTGTGGCGTAGGCTGGCAGCTGCAGCTCTGATTTGACCCCTAGTGTGGGAACCTCCATGTGCCGCAGGTGCAAATCCAAAAAGACAAAAAAAAAAGTTCTCTCTTGGAAGTCCACCCAGGGGTTTGTCCAGCACATCCGTGGATGAGTCTCTGTGCCCAAGGAATTTATGTGTGGTTGTGTAGACATAACACATACCCACACAGGTGCAACTACAGAGGAAAGTGCAGAGTAGCTGGTGACAGCTCAGCACTTGGTCATATAGAGCCTGGTGCTATTTTTTGTTTGTTGAGTGAATCTGTCTAATTTACATCTGCAATAGAAAGCAAGATACTCAAATATTTGGGCTCTGTCTTGATTCAAGGAGCATTTGTTGAGCAACTACTTTCTCCAGGCGCTGTGCTGAGGATTGTGGAGTATAAATCGGAATAACACCCACTGTGAGAATCTCAGTGTTTAGCAGGGCAGATTACTGCACAGGCACCTAAGAATCATAATGCAATATGGTAGGTACTAGGGATGCAGCACAAAGAGTAAGTGACTGCCTGAGGAAGGTTTCCCCAGGGGCAGTGGTGTTTGACTTTGGTCCTGAATAGTAAGAAGGCCATTCTAAGCCTCAGAGGACGGCGACTAGGAAGGTGCATCCCCAGTGGAGGGGATAGTGCTCCCAGATGGACAGTATGAAAAAGCATATTGTGTTTGGGATCAGCCGGGAGTTTGTGCTGGTTGGAGTGTAAGAGCATCTGTGCGGTTTGGGGTTAAGGTTGGGGAGGGGCAGGAGATGTGATTAAAGAGTTGGAGTACCACTTCAAGAAAGGCCGAGAACTCCATGATGGAGAGCCTGGAGTGTGTTATATGGTTCATAGAGAGCCACTGAAAATTTTTGAGCAGCGGTGTAGGCAGACATGGGTTCTAGAAAGATCCCTCTGGTCAGCATAAACACTGGGTTGGGATGAGAGTTTGAAAGCATCAAGGCTCTGCCGGAGTCTACGGTGGACCAGCTTCTACCTAGAATGAGTCAGTCAGGAGCTTATGAAGACCTAAAGATGGAGAAGAGGGGTCTGAGCAGGTGTTCACTGAGAGGTTCATTCAGCAGACATAAAGTGCCTCCCTGGGGACAGAGTGAAGCATAGCATAATCCTGCCCTCAGGGAGCGCACAGTCCAGCGTGAGAGACACGTGAGTGTTAAGGACACAGCAGAGATGCGGGCAGGCAGTGGATGCAGGGAGTGGAAGTGGGGAACTGCAGCAGGAGGCACAAGGTGGAGGCCAGAGGAGGTCAGCCGAGGCATCAAGGGGCAGGGCATGTCCTCTGGGTGCTGAAGGATGAATAAGAGTTTACCGGGTAGACAAAGAACTGATGTCCACTGGGAGGGAGTGTGTGCAAATGTGAAGACAGACGTGGTCCGTGAAAGAACAAATCGGGGTCGCACTGAGGTTGGCCTGACTCAGCTCAAGTGAGTATGAGGGCGGGGCAGAACCTAGGCTGCAGCGATGGGTCACAGTGGGCTTTGCCTGCCATCCCCAGAGGGGGGACCCATGTCATTGGTTTCCAAACCCTGTTTAAATGGCAGAACCCTTTGGTCAAAACATTTTTAGCCAGCACCTCGATTAGAAAACTGATCAAAGTGAAGCAGCTTTAATAAACTGGGACGTGAGAAGCTTAGCACTTCCTTTCTCTGGGTCTTTGTTTTACCACCACCTGCACCCCCAACGCAGGTCACCCTTGAAGCAATTCAGACAAGTTTGAGAACCACACAGAACAGATAGCCCTGATGTGGGTGCAGGGTTGTGGCATTCAGGGGTTTTAAAAGGCATTGCCGGAGTTCCCGTCGTGGCGCAGTGGTTAACGAATCCGACTAGGAACCATGAGGTTGCGGGTTCGGTCCCTGCCCTTGCTCAGTGGGTTGAGGATCCGGCGTTGCCGTGAGCTGTGGTGTAGGTTGCAGACGCGGCTCGGATCCCAAGTTGCTGTGGCTCTGGCGTAGGCCAGCGTCAACAGCTCCGATTCGACCCCTAGCCTGGGAACCTCCATATGCCGCGGGAGCGGCCCAACAAATGGCAAAAGACAAAAAATAATAATAATTAAAAAATAAAAGGCATTGCCATTATTACCTAGTTTCCAGTTTCATTTTGAAAGTGAAGGGTGTGTGTGTGTGTGTGTGTGTGTGTGTGTGTGTGTGTGTGAGAGAGAGAGAGAGAGAGATGGATGGATGGATAGTGCCCTGGGAAGGGTAGAGGTTTGGACCAAGGATACTGAGTTCCATTTTGGACAGAATGGCTTAAAGGTACCTTTAGAACATCCTCATGGGGAGCTCTAGTAGGCACCCGAAAATCTGGGTGTGGGCCCTGGACAGTGGTAAATGCTGCAGTTATATACTTGGGAATTTTTGATGCCTAACCGATCGTTGAAGTTTTGGATTTCAGTACAATTGCCTAGACCTGTATAAACCATGAAGAAAAGTAGGCAGAGCCCTGGGGACTCCTGACCACGAAAGGGCAGGTGGAAAAAAGGAGCCAGGGTTGGGGACTGAGAGACAGAAATGAAGGGGAGGAAGCAGATGAAGGCAGCATCTCAGCAATCAGGCGAAGGAATGGTTGGAAAATAAACACCAGCTTAAACGTGTGATCGGTATTTAACAGTTGATTTGCCTGGAAATGAAAAAGGAACAAAGGCATTTCTTTGGCATAGCATATTCCTTGGAAAATAAATCTGAAGAATACTTATTTTTTCCAGAAGTACACACCCTTTAATACATGAGTATGGATTTGTCTAGCAAAATAACAACTACGGAGCTTACGATGTAAACAATATTATCGTTGTTTTGTGCAACTGTTCCTCTCTCCTCTCCAGGGATAAATGAACTCCCTCAAATTTCTGTTCACCAGTCAAAATTTTACATTCAATTGAGTGTTCATTCTGAGTTTCAAATGATTTTGTGACTGTGAATGCTTGGAGAGTTGTGCCTTGGTAAATTGAAAATAATTTTTCTAAAGTGATGGGCTAATTTGAAATCTATATTCTTTTTCTTGTTTTGATTTTTTCAGCCTAAATTATAAGGCGTATTCCTCTGACTGTACCAAAGTATCCTGCTCCCCTGGGGACATGGGGGGGGGGGGCTTCTAAAACCATTCATTATGGGGGCGGATGCTGGCACTCAGTAGGGCTCAGTGGATGCTTATTGAATGAATGGATGATGTGCTATTGTCCTTCCTAAATATTAATCCACATCTGCATTCAGCGAAATGAAAAAGAAAACATTTTGAAACTCATAATGGAGTAATTGGAGATTAAAACTACTGCTCGCTCTTTCTCTTTCTTGCGGGGACAGTATTGTGCACAGAAAGCTGCCCTCTGAAATCCCATTATAGCCGCTGACTCTGTAAAAGCCTCTTGGAGAATATCTTTTCTGAAGAATAAGCAATAGAACGTGGCCTTCGAATTCCCAGAGCCTTGTATTTTCCAGATTATTCGACATCTGGATTTAGTTTATTCTCTCAACAAACACTGCCTGCTCTATGCTAGGCACTGGGAAAATGCAGTGGAGAAAACATTAGAAGATCCTGTTGTCATGGAGTGTGGCTTGTAGCCGGAGGAGACGGCAATAAAATGATCCGTGTGTTGGTGGTGATGAGGGCTAAGGACAGAACTGGAGCAGGGAGAGGAGCTGGGTGGGGAGGGGCAGGTAAGCTGAAACATATGCCCAGTGCACCCCCCAGCCAACAGGGGGATGGGGTGAAGGCAGCGTGTGTTTTGTGAATGCAAACATCACCCCAACCAAGAACCCCCTGGTCCTGTAAACATTATGGTATGTAGTTCAGATAATAGCTGTGCGAAATTCAGTCTTCAATTGTAATGGTAAGACAATTTCTGCAGGTGACTTTAAAATGAAACTGCCATTATTCGAAAATCCAGAATAGCAACCAGTTTTGAGAAAGGCCTAAGATGACCTACTAGTGTTCTTTCTTCTTTTAATGGAGACTTTTGCTCCCCTGCTGAGACCATGTATTATATCCAGTTTCATATCAAAATGAGTTTTTGCTGCTAAGTTTGAAAACCGCCTGAAAATAGCAATTAATATTGGAAAAGCTGACAGAACCTCAAGTGTAGTGGCGTGATTGGTGCTGCTGTAATTGTGTGCCTGAGTGTATACATGTCTATGTAAACACAGTATGAAAACACCCTTGATGTCCCGGACAGTGTCTCCGTGTATCTTCTTGCAGCTAAATGAGGAGAAGAGAGTAAGAAGGAGCGAGAGTGGATAGAATTTTTATGGCCCTCTCAGATAGTGTGGATGCTTCTAGTCTTACGTCTACATAACCTTGTTTTTCAAATTATTTTCGCATTCACTCCCTCATTTGATCCTCACGTCTTGCTGAGGGAGGGAGGAAGGCAAGGGAGGCTTTGTTCTTCCCATTTAATGGATGAGGAAATCAGTGGGTCAGCTAGCATCTCATGTCATCTCCAAGGTCCCTTCTAGTTCAACAGCTCTGTGACTTTTTTTTTTTTTTCTGATTTCCCTGCGGTGACACCGCTGTTTCATGGTGGAGATCCCCTTTAAGTCCAGACTCCTTTCTGCCTCATGGTTCCCCCTTACATTCTTCAAACCCTTCACAGCATGTTTAATCATCTGTAAAATGTAACGTCTACCGCACAAGGTTGTTGAGAAAATGGTTGAGGGGATTAATCGGAAGGCCTGTGAAGCACCTAGCAAAGTGGTAGCTGTTATTATTATTGTCATGACTAATACTAATAAGAAGGCAATGTCACGTTGGGGAAAAAACATCACCATCAGAGAGTCAGGTAAGTTTCCAGTCATTTACTGGTGTGTCCTCTTGGCCAGTGAGTCAACCTTTCTGAGCATCCTGTAAAGCAGAGCTGAAAATCCCTGCCTTGTCAGGTAGTTTGAAGACTAAAGGCGACGGTGTGTCTAGAGCACCTGCCCCAGTGTCTGATGTCCCAGATGCTCAACAGACACTTAGCAGGTGTGAATGATAAACTACCTTTAAAAGAAACTGGGATATATTTTCAAGGTTCCCTCAAAACCTGAAGTGGTATGTCATAGAGGTGAAGTGTAACCCTGAAATCAACAGAAGCAAACATAGTCATCTTTTACATAAACAAAAGGAAAAAGAAGGTTTTTTTTTTCCCCCTGCTTTTTAATGCCACACCTGCGGCCTATGGAGGTTCCCAGGCTAGGAGTCTAATCAGAGCTATAGCCGCCAGCCTACACCACAGTCACAGCAGTGCCAGATCCAAGCCCTGTCTTCAACCTACACCACAGCTCACGGTAATGCTGGATCCTCAACCCACTGAGCGAGGCCAGGGACCGAACCTGCAACCTCATGGTTCCTAATCGGATTCGTTTCTACTGCACCACGATGGGAACTCCATGAAAAAGAAGATTCTGAGGTTGAGCTGTTCTGTGCACATCTAAGAGGGAGAAGAAAAATCCACATGCCCCCAGTAGTTAGCAAATGGTTGTTGTGGGGTTTCATGTCAGAGGGTCTTCTGAAATCCTGTATATATTTTATTCAAGTCCCCCCTCATCCCTGTTATAACAATCTGATAAGGTTGTGCAGCTTATTTAGAAAAGCTTGTTTGCCCCTTTATAGCACTTTCTTTGAAAAGCAATCACTTGAGGAGTTCCCGTCATGGCGCAGTGGTTAACGAATCCAACTAGGAACCATGAGGTTGCGGGTTCGGTCCCTGCCCTTGCTCAGTGGGTTAATGATCCGGCGTTGCCATGAGCTGTGGTGTAGGTTGCAGACGCGGCTCGGATCCCGCGTTGCTGTGGCTCCGGCATAGGCCAGCGGCTACAGCTCCGATTCGACCCCTAGCCCGGGAACCTCCATATGCCGCGGGAGCGGCCCAAAGAGATAGCAAAAAAAAAAAAAAAAAAAAAAAAAAGGAAAGCAATCACTTGAATACTATGAGGACCTGCTTTGCCATAATGATGGCCCTTATGAAGGCTTCAGGGAAGCTGGAAATCCAGGTCCTGTAGTTCTCTGTCCCTGACAGCACAGTCACAGAAAAAGCTGGTGGCAGAAGTGAAATGGATGTGGTTCCTTGTCTCTATGGAGGATTTCTTGGCACTGAATTTCCAGGGCTCAATAAACTAACATCTATGGGCATCTGTTGCTACCCGCTCTGGAGCTGTGTTGTGGATGTGTTGGCAGCTACTACGGAGTGGCAAGGTGGGCAGCCTTATTCTAAAATCCAATTGATGGTTTAAACCACCGGACCCAAGAGAGTTGTGCATTGTACAGAAACCCATGTTGAGTCCCATATTGTTTATTACATGCATTGTTTGAAAATGATAAAACATTGCAACCGGCCATTTAAGTGTGATTTTTTTTTTCTTATTTGATGTCTATCTATCCTTGAAATTATTGTCACCGTGAATGCCCATCCTATGTGGACATCGCAAGGACAATTGAGTTTTCTACCTGAGAGCTGTCCGTACCTTAAATGCTTTGACCAATGTCTGTTATGTTTGGGTGCCTTCCAGTTTTAAAATGTGTGAATTTCCTGTTTAATGTTCTAGGGGAAAGCAATGGTATTCGCCCCACGCCGAGGGAATACTTTAAACCAGTTTTGCAATCTAGCTGAAAAAGCTGGTTTCTCTATCCAAAGACATGAAAATTATGATGAACACATTTCAAACTTCCACTCCAAGGTTAGTTTTCTGCTTGTGTTAGATAACACTTTAATCCGCATTGCATTTTGAAGAGATCATGGTCTTTTTGGCAGGTAACCTAAATATTTGATTAAAGGACTCCTTAGGTGTGCTGCTTCTGAACAGCTATTTGTATCTGATTATTTTGTGTGGCAAAGCCATCTTTTATCTTTGCATGTCTAGAAGGATTTTACAGAAACCATTCCTGTTTACTCCTTTCTCTGAAACAAACTAATCTTTTCATTCATAATAGACTAATTTGTAGGATGCAGGGGAGGTGGCAGAGAATGAATGATAAACAAGCATTTATATTTTAATGAAAAACCTTCGGCTTTTAAGTAGGTTAAATGCTTAGCTGCACTGCAATAAATAGAAGGTGAATGTCTAATTGTATCATGTTAGACTGCAAATCTTTATCTCTGCTTGCTTTATGGCTGGGTCAGTTGGCAGTTTGAGACTGTTAAATCTCACAGAATTTCACAGTTGTGGGGTTATATGTCAGATCGAGGCGCTACAAGATTTAGGTCAGAAGCACTTATCTGAGAGTGATTTCTAAGCTTGCTTACATAAAGCAATGTTATCAGCCTTTTTATTATTTATAGGTGTAGAGCAATATAGGACACTGAGAGGCAAGCGTTCCACTGAAAACTTTTTGGGAATCTCATGTTTGCTAATACATATCAGAGTTACACTAGTATAACATGCATTTATTCTATAATTGTGTGCTTCCCAGAAACCACCCATCTCTGAGCTAGTCTGACCTTGGCGAGAGACTTGAACTTGTCATTTCTTGCAAGTGGTGACCCCAGAAGAGTAAGGGCCTGACCTTATTTTTCTCCTAGAAAAGTGTGAATAGCGTTCTTTCTTAGTCAGGACTATGATATAATATGGAAGTGTGCTGACTTTCGAAAAATTTTATGCAAAGCGGACCTGAGCATCCAAGCAATAGAAAGGAAATCTTCACGTTCGGGAAATGGGTTCAATTCTTTGGGTCTCTGGACCTCCATTTAAGCTCCTGGAGGGAAAAAAATGATGCTTTGTGAACAGAAAGGGTTAAATCACTTCCTCTCATTGGTGGGATCAGGCCCTTTGCTAACATTCAGAAAATAGAGAATCGCTGTTGTACAAATCCTACCTGCCTCTAGAGTGATGTTCTCCCTTTTTAAACGCCTCTCCAGAACAAAAAGAATGGCTTTGAGCACTTTACCTGGTCAGGGGAGGGTCTTTCTTGGCCCCCCAGGCTCTTCCTCCCAAAGCGCTCAAAAGAGTCTTCTCGCCAAGGTGAGGCTAGAGCTACAGGGATCAGCTGATGGCTGCTTCATGTCCGGTCCTTCACTTTCCCTCCCCAACGACAAAGGCTTTTAGTTTCTCAGTCATAGCTCAGGAGAGCAGAGGTGTGGGTTTCTCCACCAGCAGAAAAGTTCAGCCTTGTGCCTGGTACCCCCTGTCTCCTCCCTGCAAGAACTGAAGTGTGGTGGGACATGCCAGGCATTCACGTCCTTGGTGGCCAGCTCTCCTTTGTCTAGAATTTTAGATTGTCAGCACGTAGTGGACAGCAACCCCTTTTTATTTCCAGTGTTGTCCCCTGCTCAGCACAGTACACAGCACGTTGTATAAATCACTAAACATGCCTCTTAGGTTTATACTGTGCTCCATGCCCATAGAACCCGTACTGATCATAGACTGACTGACCGGTCCTGCAAAGATAAATTTCCATGAATAATGAAGTGGCCTGAGTGTTTATCTCATCATAATTGCTTAAAAGTTCAATCCCCCGCCTTGCTGACACTGGACTAAAAAACAGTTCCCCTCCTCCCTTGGTTCTTATTGTAACAGGTGAGACTTGCATTTTGTTCTCAGGAAGTGGAACCCCCCTAGGAGACTGTTCTGCAGGCTTGGGGCGCCCTGTGTAGACGGTGTAAACGGGCCGCCATGATGTATATTTTTCATGATGAGAGCAGTGTCAGCTGGTTTGTTGTTCCCCTGCGTCTAGCCGAAGAATGCCTCTTGTCCCTTCTGTACCAGAGCCTAGAATGCCCGGCTTTGCTGCTGCAGCAGCAGGTTTAACCGTGTGCTGCCTGGACAGACAGAGAGAGAGGCCCTGATGACCCAACACCGGCCCTCGCTGGGGAGGTGTCCTTTGCAGGAGGAGGATGCCCGGAGAGGATCTTGCCGCCCAGAGGCCCGACAAGAGAGCCGTGGGTCCGGCCGCAGGGAGCGGGGCGCGTCCCTGCTCCTCGCCGAGCCCTAGTGCTCCTCACCGGGGGCGCGGGACGTAGGCTGAAGCCAGCCCCGGCCTCCGGGAGGGGGGGTCCCCCCCCGCCCCCACCGTCTCCGAGGATGCGCGGCCGCTGGGATCCTCCACCCTGGCCGCTTTTGTTTGCCGCGTGCTAATAGCCGGGGCTTAAAAGTTTTCCATCTTGAGCGGCAATCAGCTTTCTTCCTCTCCATCTCTGGCCAAACCCCCATGGTCCCGGGGACGAGCCTGCTCCCAAATGGAGGAGCAGCGTTTTCCTTCAGGCTGCGTGTTATCCTCTTAGCCCTACTGTGTTGGAATAGAGCGTAACCAGCTGGAGGACTGTAAGACGCCTGATAATGCCGCTCTTTTCCGCTGTCCCGTCTTAATCTTGTTACACAAATGGTTGTGAAGAGATTCATGAATTTTAATTTTGCCCTCTGCATTAGTGCCTCACGTCACTCATACACAGCTGCCTTCTATGCTGAGTTTTTCACCCCTCCTCTTACAACAGGGGAAAAAATTAGTTACAATCTTGGCAGTAGTGCAAGGTAAAAAAAAAAAAAAAATCTACAGATTTAGGCAACCACCCATGAAGCTGATTAACAGTCATGATCAGGAGGAACAGCTTTGCCTCTTAAACTTTTCACCTCTCATTGTTAACTGTGAAATTTTATTTCCGTTAAAAAGCAAGCCTGTAATCAAAACGGTGCCATTCTGCACTTTTCTGCCAGTGCTTTTGTTAAATTGTGCCCACACCATGCAGCCATCGTGCTCAGGAACCAGGCAGCCGAAGGTGTAGTGTGTTTTTAAAATCGTGCCTTTCTGTTGGTCCAGGCAACGGGGAGAAAAAGAACACACTTCCCGCTCCCACCCAACCTCTTGGTCTCCCCCGGGCTAGGAATCAAATGCATTGCCCACTGGTGGGGATCAAACCCCAGGATGTTAAGATAACCAATTGTTTAGCAAGGTAGAGACTTGACTGAGAGAGGGCAGCTGGCTTGAACTGAATTGATAAAAATATTCTCAATCATGCAAATATTCTTTGAAATATGATTTTACATGCCATAGTTTTCTTCTCTCTTTTTTTTTTAACTTTTGCAAAACCACCCGTGTGTTTATTTTCTGTATTTTTGTCTTTAGCCATGAAAACAGGCTTGGGCTCGGCTGTGAAGTCGGTACATTGTGTTAAAAGCACGGCCATATTGCACTTCTGCTTATCTATTCAAAATGCCACATTACAAGTGGCTGGTGCTTATAATCTGTGTGGTGTGCTGTTGATAATTGTGGATACTGTAAAGGGTAAACAGTCTGAACTTCACTCCCGCTGCTGCTGTTCACGCCGTGGCGAGGCTGAGCATGTTACATCCAATTATGAAGTAAAGCATAATGCTACTAATAGCAGCTATATAATTTAGTTCAGTCCTCAAAGACCCTGTTTTAACCTATGAAATTGAAAAATTGTTTTATTCACAATTTGCTTTTTGTTCATTTTTTTTAAGGTGCTTTTCTATTTCTTAAAGTTATAATTATTAATTGGGCAAAGAAGTACAGCCTGGGTAAATGGAATTATTCTTAAACCCCAGAACGGGCCCCCATGGACGCCAGTATTTCCTAACAGCTTTGTGTGTGTTCAAGGACCCTCACAGAACAGACTGGATTCAGAAGTGATCTGGTGCCGGGGTGCAGGGCTGCCTCTGAGGGTTGTCGGCACTTTCCCATCGAGGGAAGGGCTCACCGTCAGCTCGGGGCTGGCCCCTGGCCCCTTCGAGCAAGGAAGCCTCCGCTTTGGCCTCCAGAGGTCAGCACAGAATCCAAGTTAAAAGTGATTTCTAACCCATATTTACAGAAGAATTATTTATCCCACATATTACCTCGGGGACTTTATAAAGAGCTCATTTGAGTCTCTGTATATTAGTGCATTGTGAGTGAGCAGGTCAGCTGACTCACGCTGAGTAATCAACTTTCCCTTATCCCCAATCCCAGAGGAAGAGTTTAGCTCGCTTGGCCCCCTCTTCCCTCTGTCAAATATTTCAGTGAGCTCCTTCTATCACTAGGGCTACTGACAGCAAAGGTATTTACAGTCGGTAGGTCCCAGTGAGGACGGGTTTGCTTAGGGAAGTTTGGGAAGCCATTTTCAGGGCATTTTTAAAAATTAAAGAGAGCCCTAGAGGGACGTGTGTTTAGAATGAACACTGTCGCTCTTCCGGTGGCAACAAAAATCCATGAGGATCTCTCCAAAGAGACAATGAACCATCTGTAAAAAGAGCAAATGCCATCGAAGAAAACAGAATGAGGAGACTTGGGGAATTGTGCCACCATCAATTCTTAGGCAGGTGGATTCGAAAGTAGAGAGTGGGTTGGCTTTGGGTGCCCCAGTGGAAAAGGAGAAGCAGGATCACTGCTGCTGTCCTTAATAAGGAGGGCGTGTTGCAGTTTGGAAACACGACTTAGAAGAAACACACGCAGTCACGTTAACATGCCCCAGACCTACTAATGCAGGAAAGTGTCCTGCTGGAGCCATTCATTTAGATTCAGGGTAGGGTTGGGGGTGGCGGGGGGGTGGGGTGCAGAACGTTTGTCTGCTTTGAACCAATAAAGGAATCGGTGCCGTGTATAATTAAAAGAAATATTTATTTCTGATTCTTTTAAATCCAAAAATGAACTAACACTTGGCTTCAAAAATAACAATTTTGTCTTTATAAATAGCCACTAAGTATTTGCTAGAATAAATAGAAATACGACTCTCACAATTATTCTAGCCGAATGGGGTAAAGTGTACTTTGGATTTGCGACCTCTGATTGGATTTTTAAATCTGTCCCGAGAAGGCCCTCGGAACTTTTACCCAGGTAGTATGGATGCTCACTGCTCCGCTGCTCTCATTGTTCGACTATATTTTCCTCCTTGGAGAATTTTTGAATTCCTTGCCATTCATGTTAAAACCCCTGAGAAGCAGCTGGAGAGCCTTTGCAATGTCTTAGGCCCCACCAGCCTGTCCCTTGTGCCCAGGTGTTGCCACAGTTTCCAAATGATCTGAAGTGCCTGCCAGCCTGACTCCTGGGTCGAGGGCAGGGGGCAGGGAGGGCCGAGAGTGGAAACTTCTGTGCCAAATGGCTGGTCTGGTGAAGATGAGCGAGGCCCCCCCCCTCCCCAGCTCTCTGCTGAAGTGCCTCACAGTCCTTAGAGGTCACGAAAGCAGCCTGGCTATTTATGAAAAAACACCCCCCCATCCCCCGCCACCCCTCCACCCCCCCCACCCCCCCCCCCCCCCGCCACCAAAAATAACAAAGATTCCTAACTGGATGCATAGTATTGCCACTGAGAACCACTCCGAGTTGCTTTTTTTGTGATTTATTTCTCCAGAGCAATCTATTAAGGTAAGAAGTTTTCATTATACTCAACATTAAAATTGACTAGTGAAAATTCCTAATCTGAGTCTCCTGACCTCTTTTTTCCTCTTTTGTTTTCAGTTGAAAAAGGAAAACCAGGATCTATATGAAGAAAACCTTCATTACCCACTTCTGCTTATTTTAACCAAAGATGGCTAGAAGATTTCGCTGCTCAAAGGGTGAAGAAAACATCCAGTGCACAGGAAATACTTTGAGAAAACCAGAAATCTGCAATGGCTATAATAGGCAGCAAGCTGCTGGCCCCCTGAGATTTTCAAGTCCCCGGGACTCGGGCCCCCCCCCCCCACCTCTGGGACACTCCATGTGCGGGTTATGGAGCCACCTGTCCTCACCTCCAGGATTCCCCAGCCATCCTGGACTCCTCTTTTTCTGTCTGCTTCTTGCTCTTCCTGCACCAAACCTTTGTCTTTAAATATGTATACACAGCCTGTCTGCCATTTGAATAGGACTTGTGAGCACCCTAAATATTTTTCCCTCTCATAGAGACAGAATTGCTTCTAGAGAGTCCCATCCCCCTTTTAGAAAGTATCTTGGTCTTTGTTCTATTTTAGTGGTGGTCATTTTTCATCTGTCAACACAGCAAACATGATGATACTTTCCTGGTTATAAATAAATAAATAAATAAATAAAGCAAATTTCTTTCAGATCGTCCTCAAATAGATTGTATCAAATCTGCCATCTCTCTCTCTCTTTTTTTTTCTGTCTCTCTCGCCCATTCTCTTTTTCCTTTTAAACAGGATGTTTTTTTTTCCCTATAGATGTATAAGAAATGACTACATCAGCCCAAAGCCTCATAAACTGACCGTTTGTCCTCTGGACACAATAGCATGGCCAGCCCTCTGCTCCTCCTCTCCAATTATGTGTGATTAGTCTCAATGTGTTGTGTCAAGGAGGAGGAGTGTGCTGAGTGCTTATTATCTGTTTAGGTACAAGAAGAGCACATTTAGGCTCTGACTATGAATGAAAAGTGAGCCTTTATCAGGGCTCACATCTACTGCTGTTCTCCAGGCCTTTTTCAGAACAGGTCCTTGCCAGAGAAATTTTGAATAAATGGTTGATAAAGTGAGATTGCAACCAGGGTTTAAAAAAAAAAAAAATCAGTCACACAATTATCTGATTGAAAGTAAGTATATGTGGTTCTGTGCTTCGGTGCAAATATATGGTAAACATTTAATAGGTGCTACCTAGGATTAAGAAAGAATGATTTTTCTGCAGGGAACCCAAGCCTCTCCTTGCCGAGTCCCCAAGATGCTCCAAAGCCTTTTGTGGAAATTCAGATGTTTATCTGTAAGGAATCATTTGTGCCCACTTTAGCAGTAATGTCATTAGTAGGTTAGCTATATACCCTCCTATCTTTGGTAGAAGCAGAGCGCAAATTTAGTGTGATGCAATTAAAGTGATAGGTGGGAGACTGGGGTGAATCCTTTTGCATGTTAAACAAACTTAGCTGTCATAAAAACAGCGACTCTCAAATGTCTTCTCTGCTCACTTCTATCATCAAACAAATTTTTCGCCATCAGTTTGCATGTCCTTGTATTCACCACTTTTTCTGCTCCATTAGAGCACCTAGATGGATCTCGGAAGGCATAGGTCAAGTCGCAGTTAGATCATACATTTCTTTCTCACAAAAACTTGAATTGCAATGCCAAGTGATGGGCTAACATCACAATAACAGCAATTTATTCCTCTTTGGATAAAACAGCAGTCTATTCTCAGTGCTAGATAAAGACCAGGGCAATGCAAACCAGCCATTTAGCTGAGTAGTTCAGCTAGTGGCAGCTCTCCTTTGGCGACTGTATAGGTTGCACACTGGCTTCATATTTTCTTGTTTAAAAATTAGAATTGGGAATGTTTTAAAAGGCAACACAGGTAGTTCCACTTATAATGGTGAAAATACAGAGAAATTATTTCTTCTGTAAAACCTGCAACTAAATCTGCCAAAGAAAACCCATCCCTGCAGTAGCATCTCAGATTGTCTCTTCTTCTTTTTTTCTTTTAAAATACAGCACAGCAGAACCATGAGAATATTTCCATTTTTTCCTATTAAAATACTGGAATTGGCAAAAATTCAAGTTTGCATTTATGTGTTGTGTGTGTATAAATCCACTGTTTATTTCTTTAGAAGAAATTGTATTTTTAACAGTAAACGTGTTTTTTTTTTTTTGGTTAATATATGAGAATGGCGTGTACAGTTACCTAAGCTTGAGACAGGGTATAAGAATTGAGCTGCTGTTACCAAAGGACATCTAGTAAAGAAATACACCCATTGTCTGATTAAAACCTAGAGAATCTTTTGTAAAATGTTAAAAGATTCCATAGATCTGCTCTTCATAGGATCCTTACCTAGAAATGTCCATATTCCAGGCTCTTTGAAAATTTGTAAGGAGCTAATAACTAATGTTGAATATTAGTGAATAGTTATAAAGCATGTTCATTTTCTCAAATTTGAGTGAAATGCAAATATCGAGAGGGGAAAATACAGCTACTTTAGAAAGTTTATCCATTTACATTTTTTTGAACTTTATGACTAAGCATTATTTCTCTGCATCAGTAATGGGTTGTATAATTGCAATTGAAATACCCCATTCCATAATTCTCTATGCAATTGTGTTGGTTTCCAACAAAGCCTGTCTTTAAAATCGTAAGAATTATTATGGTATTCCTGTCCCCTGTGTACCTGTATCTTCTGATAAAACTAGTGAGTCTCCTTTGTCATTCTAAGTAGATTTGGTTGGATGTTGAATGTTTCTCATATTGCCCATGGTCAGTTCTGATGCGGTGATATGAACAGCCACATACACGTTGGTTATAAGAAATATATTTTATTTTATAGCAAGACGTATGCTGTGAATTGGGATAAAAGTGCTAGAAAAGACTACCTAAGAGGTTGATGCTATTTTGTATAAATTGTGTATTTTGTTGGCTTTTTGACTGAGCATGAAAATGTAACTTCCATTAGGGAAGGGTAATTTAGGTGCTCAGTATTCAGCAGAAAACTTGTCGGGCCATAAAAGCTTTTCTGGCTGGTTCCTCGGGTGTTTTCAGAGAAGAGCTGCCCGCCCCTTGCTGATTTTCCCTTTGGCTTCAGTATGGGCTGAATTTACCACTGCATACCTGTTGAATCAATTTGGGGGATCCAGCAGTTAACTGAGTGAATGGAAGGATTAGTGGCCCTCTGGAGCCCTATTTCAACAGCCAGGTGTCTTTCCTAAACTAGTTAACTGCTTTTGACAGTTGAAGAACCTGGTTTTAACACCATAGGCAGGAGATTGTTGAGGTGGTGGCTTGGTTTGTTTTGGGGGGTTTTTTTGCGTTTCTTTTTTTTTTTTTTTCTTCTCTCCACTAGTGGAAAGGAGTGGAGCAGACCTTCTCCTAAGGCTTAGACTTCTCTTTTAAGAGGAGTGGACCGACCCCCTTCCATCAACCCAGCTTCCGTGGAGCCTTTGTGCTTAGTCAGCATTTGACTTGTTTCCAATCTATGCCAAACAATTCGGTGGCATTGTCCGGCAGGACCCTTTCACTGGACTCAGCGGAGGGGACAGGATGCCCGCACAGGGGAGGGAGTCAAAGTGTATGTAGACACACATACATACACACACTCCCAGGGAACATAAGGCTGTGTAGACCCTCGATCTGGGCTCCCGTTCCCGGATTTACTCTCCACCCCAGACCCAAATCTCCTGAGTTCAGATTGTGTGAAATGTCATAATTATGCTGACCGTATCCCACAGAGGAAAGATGGATTCGAAAGTCAGACTAGGTCCCCTTAGAAACTGAATTTAGACAGAGGGCAAATATGTTTTCCTGAGTGGACTATTTCCAAACTAGAAAGGAGCCCATTGGTGTCTAACAGACCATTAAGTCTGAAATGCCACTTTTAATTCTCAGATTTCCTTTTACCCAGAGACCTTATGGCCCAGACGGTGACAAAATGCTCACTGTGTTCTCTGCCCTGGAAGTCTGTTCATTTGGCATCTATATTTTGCCTTTTTGTTGTTGTTGTGGTTCCCCTGACTTTTCAATTAATACATTTTTTAAGTAGATAAAACAGATCATACTGTGACTTTTAAAATGTCAACAAGCTTGCAAACAGAAATGTAATAAAATGGCTAATAAGAGATTCAATAGTTAATAGAGGGCCTGAAGTGTGAGCAAATACAGTAGCTGTGTATTGGAAACTGTGCAAGTGAAGATGGCTTTAGTATTGCAAACTGAGGAAGAAAATTGTTTTTAATTAGCACCTTCATAAGAACTGCTGATTAATACTGTTTTGTTTGGTGAAAAGCTTTCAGCTGAGTAATTTGTACAGCCATTACAACAGTTTTGTTAGAGCGGGACTCCTGTTGTTAAACACAAACAGCAGATGATAATGGTGGAAGATGAGTTTGTCATGTAACAATTTACCTTATTGAAAAAAGCTTTATATTAAACCCAATACAGTAGGTACCAGCAGAAATCACATATTTTAAATCCTTCCAAAATTGCAGTGTGCCATGCTTGTATTTTTTTTTTCAGGGACTAGAAGCAGATTTTATATCATTTATAAAATTATATACACAATTTAAAGGTGGTGTAGCATGGACAGACCACTTTCTCAGCAGCGGTTTACGTCGGCGCAGTAAAGTGGCCGTGTATTCAAACACTTTCTAACTACACAAAGCAGGCTGGAAAATGGAATCCTAATTAAATAATGTTACTCAGATGTAAATTTACATTGGGACTGGATGTGGGGAAATAAGAATTGGTGTTTCTGCCTTAGGTGGGTTTATCATACATAGGATTTTATATATATATATATATATATATAAAAACCTCTCTCTCTCAAGGAAAGTTTAATTAACCTTTTTTTTTCCCCCCTCCTGGAGGTGTTTTTAACCTGCCAGGGAAGAGTTCCCATTCAGTAAGACCTGACCAGGGAATAAGAGGTTGATTTCAGTGAACTCCCATCAAATGAATATTGCTCTAGCCAGAAGCCTGGGAACTTTTTTTTCTCTTTTTAAATAAAATGCAATGGTAAAGCATATTTGCATTAAAATATTACACTAACCAAGGCTGGTAAGAACTGTAAATTATTGGAGCGGCGTAATAGAGCATGAGTTTTTTTTTTTTTTTTAAGACAGGCCTTCGGGGTAATAACAAGGGTTGAGGCTCACGACAGTGCCAAATAAGCTTTAGACAGCATAATAGTCTACAAAGAAAGCCACAGAGCACTAATGTGAAGGAAGAGCTGTCCACCACATGCAGCAAAAATCACCAAAGGTCATTTTATGGTAGCAATTGTGACATAAAATTGGTGGTCATGCTACATGTCTAATACTCAGCACAGCTTTATAAATGATGGGCCCCTAGCGATGGCTGTCATTAAGTGCTTTCATCATAATAAACTTTAAACTGTTGGCTTTATGAATCGCCAGCTAGCTTCAGCTGTTCGTTGGATGGAGCTTGCAGTGCCTTAAGTGTGACAAGACCTATTAGGAATTGCAACCATGTTTCAAGCGTACTTGGCTTCCCCACTCCTGGGGTGATTGCTGCCTATTAAACGGCGTCTGGGAAGATTTTCCTCCAGCAATCTCTGATCAAGAGCTTTTTTGGGCTTTGACCTGCATTTCCTTCAAGACTTTCTCTGAGGAGTTTTATAAGAGCAAAACTCCAGAGGATTTATAGCCACTTCTGATTAATACCTTTCCAGTTTTTCTAGCAACTCTCCCACTGCTGCATAGAGAAAAGCTTTCATTGTTCCTGAGGTGCTTATTTGTGACCTTTTCTCTGCTTCCTGATTCCTTCTAACGTGTTCTCTCAGTGAAATCCTCGGGGTGGAACCAAGACAGTGAGGTTGTTACAGCGGGAGAGACAGAGGAGGAAAGACGGAGGCTTTTATATTTTTAAAGAATGACATGCAGAGCAGCCTGGCCCCGCCCATTTAAAATGCCCGCTGTGACGTCACCAGCCGCCCGTGTACCCAACGCATCCTTAATGAGCCCTCGGTGTAAACTGAGCCGACACGTAAAGATTCTACGATTCAAATTACACTTTCATTAACCTTTAGCATAGGAAGTCTTTCAGTTTCCATAAATCTTACAGTGGCTTACCGTCTGTCCTACTGATGTGAATAATAGATGTTTGGCGAAATCGCTCTTTAAAAACCCAGGGTATTTAATTTACGAGGGCTAAATACATATTTCAGATTCCCTCAGCAAGGACTTTAATTACTTCTTGTTGGTTTTTCTAACTTGGAGGTCGCCCCCACCCCTCCAGTTTTCCTCTGCCCCACTCAGATGTTTCAGAGATGGGAAAAGCTTGCAACGTCCAAGTCTCTGCCTTAATACTCATTAGTCTTTCTTTTAAGCTAAGTAATGTCCTCAAGAGAGTTAGGGGAACGTCTCAGGTGTGGACCATTACACAATTAAATTAGCGAACCTCGGAGGGATCGGATTAGGACTCAGCAGGGGACACCTGGGGATTCTAGGGCCGAGCCGGCTTTCTGAATAGCAGGGCTCTGGCCATGAATAAGCAGTGAGGGTCGGCCCGCTAGGTAGGCTCGGTCACAAACTCGTCTTAGCGAATAAAGTATTGCAAGCTAAACCGTTTTTCCCCCCTAGGAGTAGGTTTCTTTGGCTGTCGGAGAGAACAGGAAACCCATCAGCCAATGTGTCCGGCAGAGGGGAAAACAGGAGTCGGAGGACGCGTGGCTTTTCGCATACAAAGGCATCCGCCCATCCCTTCCCGCGAGGCGGCCAAGGCTGGACCCGTGCATTTGGAAGCTGCGGCCCAGGTGCAAGCGGTGGGGGCGGGCCGGGCCGCCGAATGCCCCCGAACAAAGGCGCCTCCAGGGGCCCCGCGCAGAGGTCACCTGCTGCCTCCAGGGCAGATTAAGGCGGACTGGCGAGGGCGTTTGGAGGAAATGGTGCTGGTCTTTGGGAAATCAATTCGTCCCACCCTTAATAGGGCATGTGGCCCTCCCTCCTTGGGAGTTAGTTCCAGGCCCTGGGCTTCCAGGTCTTTCCAAATCCCCTTCTGGAAGAGGCGGCCCCTCGGCCTGCCCGTGCTCCCTGAGAATTTCTTGTGCTGTCGGCAACGTCGCACCTCCCTTTTCTCCCTCTTTCGGGCTCTCCCGCCCCTCTCTACCCAGGCTTCTTTCATAACGAGGCTGGAAGTGGAACTTTCCCCCCACTCCCTTACTTCGCGATTTCTTTTTTTCCCAGTGACCTGGGCTGCACTTTGCCCCCACTCCCTGCCTGCCAATCTCCTCCGGGTTAGGGCCTCTCTCTTTCCATTCTTGCGAGCTCCCCCTACTTGAGAGCTCCAGGAGGCCCAGCCTTCCAGAATCCGATCTCCTTCCGACGCTGCAGCCCCCCTGCGGAGGAAGGAAGAGGCCTCCTCGGAATGAATGACGGGTAAGGAGGTTTTTAATTTGTGTGGAGCTACAAGAAAAAGGCCTCCGAGCTGCGTCCCTCCCTCACCTCGTTTGGAAGCCCTCCTGCCTTCCCGGTGGGCGCTGTCACCTCTCCATCCCTGGCGGGTCCACCCACTGGCAGAACTGGGCCGAGGGAGCTGAAAATGTTGGTTTGTGGTGGGAGAATTGCCTCCGCAATTTGGAACAAGGGCTTTGGTCAACTAGAGCCGGTTTTTCTGATTGTTTGCAGGCTACCGATGTGAGAAATGTGGAACTTGAGCACGTTTCTGTCAGGCAGGGTCGGAACCTGAGCTCAGCCCTGGGCGATCTTGATTTGCAGTTGGCCCTCTGATGGTCGAGCTCTCCTTGAGCTTGGGGGAAATGTCACCATGATGTCCCCAACGCGGAAGACAGTACATTTAAAAGCTTTACCCACCTGACCTGTGGTTTCACCTCCAGGTGCATTAGCCTTCATTTCCTTCACAGGCGTTATTTTTAGGAGCAGAGGCTACAGCCCTGACTGGCCTATGTTTTGAGTGGAAGGCACACACTTCTCTTTCCTTGGCCAAATCACTTATATAAGCAGCATCTTGTGATGCCAGGAGAAAGCCGAATGAAGCAGCTCCCAGCTCCTGAGTTGTCCCATGTCTTGCCTTTCTCCCCAGGTACTCCTGCTCAGCCCAGTTCAGGCCCTGGGAGATCACCGGGCTGGGTGACAGAGGTCAGGGTCTCCAGGTTACCTTCGCCCCGGCTCTCCGGGGGGTGTGTTGGCCTCACCTCTCAGCCCGGCTACTTCTAGCCCCTCATTTTGTTACCCAAACCTAAGGTTGTGTGCCCGATGCCCCAGGGAAGCCAAAGGATGTCTAGACATGGATTGGAGTTTGAGAAAGGTTTATTGCAGGGCCATGAGAGGAGAATGGATGACTCATGCCCTTGACCCCCCCCCCCCCAAAAAAAAACCTGGAACTCCCCAGAGGGTTTCAACAAAGCATTTTTTAAAGGCAAGGTGGGAGAGGAGCATGATTGGTGTAGGAATCCTCTGTTCTTGCAGCTGTCCACAGATGTCAGGTCAGGATGTTCCTGTAAGCTTCTAACAAGACAAATGTTAGCCTCTGTTCTGCAACAGTTTATCTCTATATAAAGGGGAAAGTGTTACATGCTTAAAGGTCAGAGCCTTGAGAATGGGCTGTCCTATATATTTCAGGCTATAGGCAACATTGTTAACTGGAAGCAAAAGCTGTAGAATACCAAGGTTAGAGTGAAAGAAACAAATCTAATATGGAGTCAGATTTGTTCTTCCTTATTACACTTTTAGCCTCCCTCCATTACCCCCAAAAGACTAGGTAAACCTAGGATGGTTCCAATATTCTTGATAGAACTATGATACCGAAGGAGTTTGACTCTGCTTTTATGATTTTTTTTTTAATGGCAGCAATATATTGCCGCTCCTTCCATTGAGAAATGAAGTCTGTTTCTCTACCCCTTGGTTCTGAACTTGGCTTGACTTCCTTTGACCAATGAGCTGTTAGTAAGCATGAGTACAAGCAGAGGTTTGAAAATAGCTTCCACCTTGGGATTTGCTCGCTATTGATGCCGTGGGAACCCCGTTACCATGTAAAAAAGCCCAGGCTATCCTGCTAAACACTGGAGACCTGTGGCCCACTCACCCCCATCATTCCAGCCATGTGTGTGAAGGTAGCCAGAACCTAACAGCCCCTGGCAGACCTAGCTGCTCACCATGGCAGGGTGAGCCAGTCGGGTGAGCCGGCAGAAAAACTGTCCAGCCGAGTCCAGCCCAGATGACATGCCCAGAGAATCACAAGCTAATAAATGGTGGTTTTAAGCAACTAAATTTTGGGGAAATTTGTTACACAGCAAGAGGTAACTGATACACTCCTTGATCTTTTCTCTCTGGGGTACTTTTCGGCATCCTTAAGTGTACCTTGAGGTACCCAAACTTTTGAGATCAAGTTTTGCCTAAAACATGTTGAGTTATAGTGACTAATAATGTGAGAACACAAAAATAGGATTCAGGTCCCACAGGCCTCACTCACCCTTCAGA
This sequence comes from Phacochoerus africanus, assembly GCF_016906955.1. Lineage (NCBI taxonomy): Eukaryota > Metazoa > Chordata > Mammalia > Artiodactyla > Suidae > Phacochoerus > Phacochoerus africanus. Next base: position 100,207,252 of record NC_062548.1, on the reverse strand, counting down.
GAAGCAGCCTATTGCAAAGATAAATCCCTTTCAGCTCCTAGGGGAGCACATAAAAGAAAATGGGCTGCAGGAGGAAGCACAGTGGACTCAGAAGAACTGGATTCTAGCCTGGCCTCCCCCAGTAACAAACTGGTGATTGTAGGCAAACTATTTAATCTCTTTGAACTGGATAATTTAATTTCCCACTTCATGCTAAATTCTGAAGTAGTCAAGATAAACATATTCCATTATCCATCAGGGCCAGAGATTTTGATCACCTCGGGGAAATAGACTTCTCTGATACTGCCAGGAAAGAGCTGTCCCACATTAGCATGGCCCTTGGGAATACTTAGTCCTTCTCCTGAGACGTTCTCCCGTGACGTTCTAGAATGATCCTGATGTGTCACCTTGCTCTGCCCTGGGCTGAATGTGGGAGAGCTGCTTCAGCGACCACTGTGGGGGGAAGAGGGGAGCAGTGGGGGCCTGAGCCCCTCCAGTTTTATTCACTCATCTAATAAATGCTTTTTTTCTGTGCTGTCACCCTGTTAGCTGCTGGGGATCTTATTAGTGAATAAGAAAGACCCCATGACAGGCCCAGACCTAGTGAGGAAAACAAAACTGCTCTCCACACACGCAGCTTGCACTGTAAACAACAAACAAATGTGCCAGTGCATTTATCAAATAATTATAACTTGTAAATTCAATGAAAGACGGAGGCCTTTCGGCAGCACGTGATAGAGGGGCCTGCCTCAGGCGGGAGGGCGGGAGGGCTCTCGGGTGTGAGACGAGAGAGATGCCGGCGGGGAGACAGGCTCAGGCAGAGGCCCCCCAAGGTGGCCCAGAGCCTGCTGACTCTGAGGATGGGAGCGAGGCCAGTGTCACTGGTGCCTTGAGAGGAGGGACGTGAGATGGACAAGGGCCAGCCTGTGCGGGATTTAGCGACTCTGGATTCTATTTGGAGTCTGACGAGCAGCAAGGGAAGGGTCTGGAGTCGTGAGAGGGACATGATCAGAGGGATGTTTTCAGAAGCTCACGATGAGTGCTGGTGGGGCGTCCAGGGAGGGGGCTCCTGTAACGGGGTGGTCGGGGTGAAAGAGAACGGCCATGTGTTCTGGCAGACATGAGGGACAATGGGGGAAGGAGGAGCACCCCGATTCAAAGAGTGTATGTGACATAGAATTCACAGGCTTTGCGGGTGGCCTCCTCACAAAGTCGCAGGTGAAGCTGTCAGCCTGAAAGCCTGAGGCTCCTGCTCTGGGAACATAAGCGCTTTGGCCTTAATAATCTCCCTGTGACCCGGGATACGGGAGGTGTGAGGGGCACAAACTCCAGAGAGGATGGTGCCTCCGCAGCCTCCACTTCCAGCTTCACAATCTGGGAATGGGGGGGGGGGTGGCTCCATATACGGATGCCTTCTGGGCCCCCCAGACTGGCCCTGCCCAACATCCTCTGGTTCTCTCTGAGAGGGAGGTGGCAGTGGCTAGACAGGACGGGGCTGCAGGACGAGAAGTCTGTTTCTGTTCTTTTCATGGATACAGCCCCAGCCTTTCTTTCATACTGTCTTTCCAGGCATCTGGTTCTTTGGGGGATATTCAGGGAAATACTCCCAAGGAGGTCAGAGACTGGCCGCTGTCCTGGTCTTGAGGCTCCCCTGAGCCCCACAGATGCAGAGCAAGTAATGGCCTATGGGGCAAGATATAAGGGGCCCAGGGAAGCTCTCGGGTGGGGCAGAAATGCGTCACTGATATTGAAATTCTACCAACAGACCATCTTCCCCTCGGCTCAAAGCAGGTCTCCTCTGGGAGACGTGATGCTCTCATGGTCCCTGGTGGGAAAGATCTGAAGACAGGCCTGCATGGGGATGGGTTGGAAAGCAGGAGGTGGAGGGGAGAGGACACAGGGAACCTAGAGGAAGTAAAGGGGCCCGGGACCTGGGGAAAGGAGCGGAAATGGGAGAATCCAAGCTTCAGAAGCCACTCGTTAGCTTCACAAGGTTGCCAGTACAGGAGGACCATCCTGACTCAGCAGTGCACACACCTGGTGGCGTGCCCCCCCTGTGCACGGGGATGTCAGCCCGAGGTGGGTGGGGCCCTGCCCACACAGGGCACATGCACTCCAAGCAGAGACAGAGCCAAAAGGACTCTTAGAAAAGGACTGGCCAACAGATCAACAGAAGGAGGAGGAGGCAGAGCTTGCTTTAGGCCATGACGGTCCTGGCAGGAGGAGGAAAGACCCCACCAGGAGTATGAAGTGCATGAAGATTTCAGGAAATGTGGACTTGGCAGGAGTGTGGGGCTACATGAGGTGAAGCATTCATTCATTCATTCATTCGTTCCACAGACTTTTATTGAAGCCTAACCAGTGCCAGCCACTCAGGAGAGAGTAATGAACCAGAGCAACAAACTCCCTGATCTCACCGAGTGGCATTCAGTGGAGAGAGAGAGTCTACAGGTACACAGACAGACTGGCTCAAATCAAGGGAGATGTGGTACAGCCAACAAAGCGAGCTGATGAAAGAGACTGGGCCTTCTTTAGCTCTAAGATCAAGGAAGCTTTCTTGAAGGAGGCAGCACTTGAGTTGAAACCTAAACAAAAAAGCCCATCTTTGGAGACTGAAGAGCATTCCAAGCAGAAGCAACAGCAAGTGCAAAGGCCCTGGGGCAGGGGCACATCTACAGAACCAGGTGCATGGAGCATGGTGGGTGAACAAAGTGTGAGGTGAGGAGTGTGCAGGACCTTGTAGGCCACAGAATAGGAATCCACCAGAGGAAGACGTGGTCTTGGCCTCTCTGTTTAGAAGCTCGCTCTGGCTACTATGAGGAGAATGAGGGGTTCAGGAGAGGCAGTTGGGGGCCTGGGAGAAGCTGCAATAAGCAGGAGGTAGGAGGTGGGGGGAGAAGAGCTGAAGGCTAGAGAGTGAGGAAGGGGCGTCTGCCTTCATCAGGGAGCAGTGGGGCCTTTGGGACAGCTGACCGATGTGACCTTTCCAAGGACCTAGTGTGAAAATGTTCCTACGCCAGTGGACATGGACATGGAAGCAGAGTCCCCAGTCTGTCTTTGGTGTATGTGCCAAGGGCAGGACCTCACCCAGGCTCTGATATGTGAGCCTGACCCATCTGATGGGCCCTGTGACCCCAAAGGCCAGTGTGCTGACCCATGAGAGCAGGGGCAGAGCCTCATTCATGGGGTATCCTAGCCCCTGGCATGCGGTGGGTGATGGGCAGAAGGGCTGGACAGAGAGGCCTGGGCAAGAGCCAGCCCAGGCCATCTCACTGGCCCCACTTCGACCTTCTTGTCTAGGTAGCATTCAGGAACTGGCAGAAATGTCACAACCTCCTAACAAGAAGCTCTAAAAGTTGTCCTCAGAGATCACATGTCCTACAACCGTGGGACTAAAGGACAGAAAGCCCCAAATGAGGATTAGAAGGACCAAAAGGAAACAGCTCATATTCACTGAGCGCTGTGTGCAAGGCCTTGTGTTAGGGGCTTTATAGATATTAACTCATTTTATCTTCACGCCTGTCCTCTGACATTGTTGCTGTCACTACCTCCCTTGTTCCAGATGAGGAAATGAGGCTCAGAGACTGAGGTCAGGTACCTGCCTGAGGAATGGCCCGCTAGCAGCCCGCACATCCCTGCCCTTGGACCATTTCTGCTGAGGAAATGAATTGCCCAGATGTGCCCTGGCTGCTCTGCCTGGGATCCCCTCGCCCAGAGCAAAGGCCCGCCTAGAAAGAAGGCTTAGCGGTTAATCTGAATGCAAAGGAAAGAAGGGTGGCATTGCCAGTGTGTGGCCGTTAGACTGTAGAGTCGTCGAAGCAAATCCACAGGTGAAAGCTGTGTCTGAGCTCTGGGCCCTGATCCGCGTGATTTGGCCAGAGACCAGACAGTCCATGCCGCCAGATGTGGACACATCTGGGCCCAACCACAGAGAGACTGGGGGGGGCGGCAGTCACCCCTCAAAAGTTGTGTGCCAGATCTTCACGCCTTGCCTCTCATGTGTGTGTGTGTGTGTGTGTGTGTGTGTGTGTGTGTGTGCGTGCGTGCGTGCGTGTGTGCGTGCGCGCACCTACACACACTCACACACACAGCCTGCCTAAGAAGGAGCTTTTCATGGACTTGAGGCTCTGGCCTCCCAGGACCCCAGGTAGTAGCCCATAGTTGGGTGGTCCTGGTAGCCAGTCTCCAAAATCTCCTTAAATGCTTCCTCTGCCTCGGGACTTGATTGCTACCCTCTGGGATACTGGGTTGGGAACTTGGATAGATGATGACAAGCAGTGTGGTCCCAGCAGCTGCTGCTCCCGTAGCAGGTCACTTAAGATGACGCTCAAGGGCCACCAGGCAGCAAGACCAGAAACATATCCTTCTCTGGGTTCCTTTCCATTCTCCAAGAGCAAGGCAGAAACCACGTCCTCGACAGAGACATCAAGGGCGTCAGTGTGAGGGTTCGCCTCCTCCCAGCGTGACTGAGCTGCTTCGGATCACCTCCCCTGGAGGTAAAGGTCATGAAACCGAAGGAAGACTGAAGAGGTGAGCAAAGAGCCAGCACATACACTCGTTAGCATTGATTACCATCTCTGGGAGGACAGAACAAACGATAGGTCTTCCTCCCCAGGAAGCCAGAAGACCAAGAGTCAGCTGGATGTGCTGGGAGTAGGGACAAGAAAATTGTCCAGATGCTCCACAGAGACATTATTCTTGGATAATTCTGACTCTCAGCGCTGAGATGCCCACACACTGTCTCTCGGGTGCCTGTTGCCTCGCTGCCTGGTTGCCAGGTAGAGGCAGAGAGTAGAGAAAATTCCATTCCCTCACAGTGCCATTAAAAAAAAAAAAAAAAAAGATGGTTCGACATTTCTTTCTCTTAGAGATTCTCTGTGAGAAAGCAAAGAGGAAAGACTTGGGTGGGGTCTGAGGCCGCGCACTCTTCTTGAAGGCCCTCTGGTCTCAGTCCTGTATCCTGAGCACTTGGGATGGGGAGGGCGCTCATCTGAAAGGCCCCTGTTGCTTACAAGGCACAGTACAGACAGGTTTTAGTTAGTTGCTTCTCTGATCACATTCATTTCCTGAAACCTTTCTTTCTTTCTTTCTTTCTTTCTTTCTTTCTTTCTTTCTTTCTTTCTTTCTTTCTTTCTTTCTTTCTTTCGGTAGGACTAAACAACATGCTTTGATGTCAAATGCATGTTAAAGATGGAGGTTTTTCCACCTTTGCTGCTGGTTGGCCGTAGCAGCTACTAAGCTCCCATCAAGAGCTTGAGTTCCTACCTCACGTTTTGCTGCAAGGAGGTCTCCAGAAAGGGGCTGAGGGGAGAGAGGTGTTTACTCAGCTCCTTCCATCCCAAATTAAATATTCAAATGGGGTTTGTTTGGAGGCATTGTTGAGCCTTGAGCTTTAATTTAATGGAAAGGCATTGTCCCCCAAATAAAGGTTTCATTAGGCCAGCCCGCAAACCGTTCCCCTCACCCTCCAGAGGAAACAATCTAGGTGACAGCCTACCCATCATAATCCCCCGCTACAGCTTTATGGTGACAAAAGACTCTTAATACAGAAAATGTTCGGGGGCAGGAGAAACATTTCCCAAACAAGAGGTCTCTCCCTTCCAGGCCAGGTAACAAAGGGTCCAGAGGAATTTGGTGGGGGCCTCCTGGCCACCTGCTGGTTAAGCCCACGGTCAGTGGATTAACTGCAGCTCTGACTGAGTGTTTGGAAAGGCAAGTTACATGGCAGAGCAAACAAAATTCAGACCGTGCTTTACACATGGTAATCCCAAATTTAATAAGAGCCTCACCACTGGGAAGCCAGAGCCAAAAAGGTAGCTGAGGTGTGGGGCTCTATTGTTCCCAGCCAGAGATGTCATCATTGGATCTGGGCAGCCTCTGGACCAACCCCTGGGGGTCTGTGGCTTCAGCTAAGAAAGTGCCAAACTACCATGAGGTGTTACCTCACACTAGTCAGGATGGCCATCATCAAAAAGTCTACAAACAATAAATGGAGGAGAGGGTGTGGAGAAAAGGGAACCCTCCTACACTCTTGGTGGGAGTGTAAAGTGGTGCATTGGAGGACACTACAGAGGTTCCTTAAAAAACTAAAAATAGAGTTGCCATATGATGCAGCAATCCCACCCCTGGGCATATATCTAGAGAAAACCATAATTCAAAAAGATACATGGACCCCAGTGTTCACTGCAGCACTATTTACAATAGCTGAGACACGGATGCAACCTAAATGTCCATCAACAGATGAATGGATAAAGAGGATTGGTACCTGTATACACAATGGAATACTACTCAGCCACAAAAAAGATGGAAATAATGCTACTTGCAGCAACAGGGATGAGCCTAGAGATTATTATATTACATGAAGTAAGTCAAACAGAGGAAGACAAATATTATATTACTTTTATGTGGAATCTAAGAAAAAATGATTCAAATGGATTTATTTATAAAAAAAAAACAGACAGACTTTGAAAATAAACTTACAGTTATCAAAGGGGAAAGACAGGGGGTAAATTATGAGTTTGGGATTAACATATACACACTACTATATATAAAATACATGACCAACAAGGACCTACTGTTTAGCACAGGGAGCTCTACTCAATATTCTGTAATAACCTATATGGGGAAAGAATCTGAAAAAGAATGAATTCAGTATAACTGAATGACTTTGCTGTACATCTGAAATTAACACAACATTAGAAATCAACTATAATATAAAATAAAAATTAAGTTAAAAAAAATGCCTCTTGGACTCTTGGGTGCGTCAGCTGTTTGCCCTCTTCCAGGCTTTGGGGACCTTGCCTAGAGATGAGTCATCACTTTGTTCCAGAGTCCCTGCCAAAGGCTTGAGTGGTCAGAAGGCCATGTGAGTGAGCCTCAAGCCCTGAGGGCTGCACCGGAATCTGCCTCCCTGACCTCAGGGCTCTCCCTGGGCAGAGCTGAGGTTTCAGCCAAGAGCCCATGGAAGCCTGTGATTTAGGGCTTGGGCCGTGCTGATGAGAGCCTCGTCAATTATCAGACCTGGAAGGTGGGGCATATGTGTCGTTGCACTCTGGTCACCTGTGAGGTACTGTTCAAACTGTAGTTAGAGGAAGGAATGTTTCTTCTGGGGTAAGGTTCCAAGATCACACATTTGCTCAAGAGATATTTCTTGAGCACCTGTTATGTGTCAAGAGCTTAGGACATCAAAGTAAACAGAAAACAGACATGGCCACACATATAACAAACTGAGATAAGTGCTATAAAGGGAAGAGAAATTGTGCCATGAGCCCATATGATGGACAAATTTGACAAGCCTGGGGGGACAGGATATGGGTGCTGGAGCTGAGATCTGAGGTTACCTAAGGGTGAAGCCAGGCTAGGGGTGGGCAGGTGGAATGAAGGATGAAGGGGAGCCTGTGGTGTTGTAGAGCTTCCCAGGCCCCCATGGTGAGGGAAGAGGATGGTGTGTCCAAGGAAGGGCCACCTCCTTCTATCTCCTGGACACCTCAAACCTGTGCAGAAAAAAAAACTGGGGGAACCAGGCTCTGGTTTATGTGGACCAAGGTAAGAGTGAGGGCCTTGAGATGCTGAATATCTAGAAACAAAATTTTCCTGGGGAGATCCCAAACCTCAGGCATATTTCTGGCCTAGGAGCACCAAGCTGCTGAAAGGTGGTACAATTAAGATTGTAAAAAAAAGTAAAATTAAAAAAGTTAAAAAATTCTGACTCTGCTCATAATTCAAGGTGGTGAACCCTACCAAAATCTTGTTGAGATAAAGTTTTAGAATTCCAAAAAGACTCAATCTATCATATTACAGAGGGGAGGAAGAAGCCACGGACATATATGAGATGTTAGCAAATTTCTGGAGTATGACAGGTGTATGGGAGCAGTTATCAAAGGAACTAGCTGAAGGAAGCCCTGATAATACATTCTAAAAATGGGATTCTGAGGAGTTCCCACTGTGGTGCATTGGGTTAAGGATCCAGCACTGTCTTGGTGATGTGGGCTCAGCCTCTGGCCTCGTGTAGTAGATTAAGGATTTGGCATTGCTGTAGCTGTGGCATGGGTCGCAGCCTCGTCTCAGATTCGATCCCTGGCCTGGGAACTTCCAGAAACCATGGGTGTGGCCCAAAAAGAAAAAAAAATGGGATTTCGAGAACAAGAATGAGCTCTTGAGATTTCAAAATGCAGCTGGTGAAGCTAAAAAAAATGTTCAGTGGGAGCACTAAAAAAAATGAATGAAATCTCACAAAGCATAGAGCAGAAAGACAAAGGAAATATGAGAGATAAAAGTAAAAGAGGAAAATAATCCAGTATCTAACCAATAGGAATCCTACAAAGAAAAAAGAAGAAATTAAAGAGAGCATTAGCAAGGAAAGTACAGAGAATTTTCTCTGGGCTGAAGAAAGACTCATCCTGACATCGGCATGGCCACTGAGTGTCCAGCACAATGACCATAAAGGCCAACAACTAGAGGCATCCTGGCCACATTTCAAACACTGAGTATAAAGAGTAGATTGTAAAAGGCGCCAGAGAGAAAGACGGGGTCGCCTGCGAATAAAAAGTAGTAAGAATGGCATCGGACTTCTCCTCAGCAACACTAGATGCCAAAAGATAATGGAATCATGTCTTCAAAATTCTGAGGGAAAATTATTTTCAGTTTAGGTTCCTACATGCAAACTTCCAGCCATGTGGAGGATGACATAAGGCATTTCAGACAAACAAGAAGACATAACGTTTGTCTCCAGCATGCCCCTTCTCAGGAAGTTATTGGAGGCTAGGCTTTAGGAACCCTAGGACCTAAGACGGAAGAAAGAAAAAGAGCTGGGATGTAACCTGTGAGAGCAGTAAAGAGAGGTTTCTAGATGTTAGATGCCCAGCAGCCTGGATAGCAACCTGCCCACGTTGGAGCAGGATCTAGAGGCTCCCACAGAAGAGGACAAAGGTGGTTCTCAGTAGATGAAATAATATAACTGATAGATTCAAAGAAGAATATGATAATAGCACATAATGCAGGAAAAAAGAAAGGCAAGTGGAAGCTCTGAGGGTAAATTGGTAAAAATCTGAATATGAAGCAAACTAAAAGTGACCTGCTATTAAGCAAATGAGACTCCATTTGACTTGGTGCTGGGCACAGGCTCTTGGAGAGGCTCAGGGGTCAGGACACTGACTTAAAGAGCAGGAAGTGTAATCCCAGCAGTATTATTTTACATTTCCATAAAAATTACATAATAATAACACAGGGAATATGATCAGTCTCTCATTTTAGGCATCAACCTTTAGACAAAGCCCGGAAGACTCGGTTGGGTAGCAGGACAGAATATAAATTCTGACAACCTTATTAATGTGAAAGTACAAGCACTGTGGCAGAAGGTGGGGCTTAGAAAAAGTGGAGGAAAGGATAGTAAATCAGTAACAACTCCTTAAAGTAGACAGTCAAGAGGCGCTGTTGAAAGATGATGGATCAATATATAAATACAGGTTGGGGTTCCCATCATGGTGCAGCTGAAACGCATCTGACTAGGAACCATGAGGTTGTGGGTTCAATCCCTGGCCTTACTCAGTGAGTTAAGGATCTGGCGTTGCAGTGAGCTGCAGTGTAGGTTGCAGACATGGCTTGGATCTGATGTGGCTATGGCTGTGGTGTAGGCTGGCAGCTGTAGCTCCAGTTCGACCCCTAGCCTGGGAACCTCTATATGCCATGGGTGCAGCCGTAAAAAGAAAAAAAAACTAAAATAATAATAATAAATAAATACAGGTTTAAGCATTTGGTTAAAGTTACTAGAGCTGGGAGTTGTCTTGTGGTACAGTGGGTGAAGGATCCAGCATTGTCATTGCTGTGGTGTGGGTTGCTGCTGTGGTGCGGGTTGCAACTCTGGCCTGGGAACTTCCATATGTCATGGGTGCCACCAAAAAAAAAAGTTACAAAGGCAAATAGAAAAATGAAGTCGAATGTAAATATTAAACATGGAAATTCTGTCGCACTCAGAACCCCACAGATAACATCTAAAAAGTTGGTAAATGAAGAAATAGAGATATAAATATGTTGGTACAATGTATATATAACTCTACATATTTTATGGGGGAATCTATCTAAGGTCAGATAAATGCAATATTATGCAATATTTGGACCTATCCATTTTTTTAATCTAAAATTCAAATCTGACAGAGCATCCTATACTTTTTTTTCCCCCCTCAATCTGGCAACCCTAGATCCATTGGGAGAACTTAAAAATCAAACAGATCAAAGAGGTTGCCTCCATCTGATCAGTGGACTAACAGTGGGAGAACTAAAGAAACATAGCATTTTCATCATTAGAACAATGTGTAACATTTGATTGTAACTATATGTGTGCATTATTTTGTGAAGAATAAAAAATACTTCCAGTGTGTTCAGTGCATAAGGTAAATCAATTCCTTATTTCGAAGATATAGGAAGAGGCATGTAATTCTATTAAGAGCAAATCAGTGCTGTTCTGCCTCACTAAATAAATTGGAAGCAACTATTTAAAGAATATTGGTTTGAGATATTCCTATTATAAATATTGTAGATATTGATATTTTAAACCTGTCAGATACCTACAGGTCTCAGGTTGTTGGACCGAGTATGGCCAGATGCTAGGGGTCCCTGAGCTTTAGGAAGTTGGAATTTAGTCAAAGAAACAAGATATATATTATGTGCAGAATAGCTAATCCTCCAGAGGAGGTTGTCTTCCATTACTAGAAGCCAAAGGGTTACAAAAAAAAAAAAAAAGTGGTGGGTTCTAACTGCTATGGGAGCTCAGCTAAGGGGTAAGACCGAGGCTGTTCAGCAGGGTGGTAGAGGTGGACCTTAAGAGATGAGGAGTGAGATGTGGAAAAGGAAGGGACAGGAACTCCAGGGCTTGCTTTTAAAGTCTCTGTTTTCATGGACTTCCCGTCGTGGCGCAGTGGTTAACGAATCCGACTAGGAACCATGAGGTTGCGGGTTCAGTCCCTGCCCTTGCTCATTGGGTTAAGGATCCGGCATTGCCATGAGCTGTGGTGTAGGTTGCAGACGCGGCTCGGATCCCGCATTGCTGTGGCTCTGGTGTAGGCCGGTGGCTACAGCTCTGATTGGACCCCTAGCCTGGGAACCTCCATATGCCGAGGGAGCGGCCCTGGAAAAGACCAAAAAAACAAAAAAGGCAATTGGGAACCACTGCCCTGGCAGTGCAGTGTTTTAGGCAAACTCTGGCAAGCCATCTCCAGACCTTGGCAGGCTGGCAGGACAAGATTAAACCCTCGGGCGCGGCTCCTCCTCTGACACCTCAATGCTAGGTGTTGACCTGGTTTGGATTCTGATTTGTGAAACCATCTGTAAACGTTCACTTAGAAGACGAATGAGGAAAGTGGAACACTGGCTCAGTATTTGATGATATTAAGAAACTACTATCAATTTTTTCATGTGATAATGGAATTATGGTTATATCTCTAAAAAGCCTTTTATCTTTTAGAAATATAGCCTGAAATATTTAGAGCTGAAAGGACATGATATGTGGGATTTGCCTCAGCGTAATCCAGTGTGGGGTGGCGAGGGGAGGGAGCTGGGGACGGGTGAAACCGTATTGGCTATAAATCGATGATGGTTGAATCTGAATGATAGGCAGGCCCACGGGAAATTTTCAAGACTGAAATGCCTCACTTCACATCCCCTGCTCTCTCAACAGACCATCTCTACGTCAGATAAGTCTTTTGATCCCTGCAATACCACAGTTGGGAAGTTGGGGAATTTTGCTGATGAGCAAAGAGAAAAGGACGAACGTCCACAGAGGCCTTTCTTTGACTTGGAGAGAGGATCTGTCCTCGCTCTCCTGAGTTTAAATGGTACAGGTAAAGCCACCTGACTTGTAGCCTGTAAAACGTGACCTTTCTGAGCGCTCAAGAAAAGTCCCCCCTTGGCGGAGCTCCTGTGGTGGCTCAGCCGATGCTGTCTCTGTGAAGATGCAGCTTTGATCCTTGGCTCCTCTCAGTGGGTTGAAGAGCCCGCGTTAACTGAAAGAACGCTGTAAACCAACTATAATGGAAAAAAATGAAAATCAATAAATTAAAAATTTTGACCACACACAAAAAAGAGGGTTTATGGAGCATTTAGTATATGCTAGGAACTGTGCTAAATGCTTTCTGTCTTATTTCATGTAGTCTGCCAAACTATCAGACTATCTCAGACTTAGGTTATGGAGCCTACCCAGAGTGATTGAGCCAATATCTAAAGCAGGCGCTCTGTCTCTCCAGACACAGCTGAAGCTTGGGTGAAGTGAGTAGCAATTATGTTATAAATAGAGCCACTGCTGGACATAAAGAGATCCAAGCTCTATTCCAGCTCTGGCTTGAAACAAATGTGTGATGATGGGCAAATCATTTAACTTCTCTGAGCTTCACTTTGTCATCTTAAAAACATGGGTTGTTGGAGTTTCTGCTCTGGCACAAAAGGATCGGAAGCATTTTGGGAGCACTGGGACACAGGTTCAATCTCCAAGCCCGCATAGTAGGTTAAGGATCTGTTGTTGCTTCAGCTGCAGCTTAGGTTACAACTGCAGCTCAGATCTGATCTCTGGTCTGGGAACTCTATGTGCCACACGGTGGCAAAAAATGAAAAAAAAAAGTTTATATACATATATATATATGGGTTGGAGAGGTAGCAATAACACACTCCTTCATGAGAAGTATATAAATATACATGTATTTTTATAAACATATAACAGTAATTAAGGGTATGGACTCCAATGCCAGGTTGTCTGAGTTCAAATGACAGTGTTGCTGTTTGTGAATTATGTGACCAAATTGTCTTGTGTCTCAGTTTTCTCATCTGTAAAATGGGTATGGTAATAATGGTACCTATCTCATAGACTTATGGTAAGGACTAATTGGTACATGTCAAATGCTTCGAGCACTGTCTGGCATATAGTGACATTAGTCCTTACTAATACAATTTTTATCGTTACAACAAATGGTCTCTCCCATCAAAATTCTATGATTTAGAATTTAGGATGCATTAGAACTTTTAGCATTATTGTTAACATAGCCAGGATCTTCATGTTTAGAAATCAGGAAGTAAGGACCTTTTAATGAGATAAAAATCCCCCTCCTTGTGTAGTAATTCACTTCCTTCAAAACACATGGACATGTGGTCTTAATAGGCCCTCATAACTCTGGGAAATCAGTCATAAAACTGGTACATTTAATCACTCCTCACAGTGATCAAGACATTTGAATTCACACCAGCTTGTTTTGGCCCCACCCCACACTGTAAAGGTGGGTGGGAAAGGTAGGTAATGTGCCCAATCAGAGATGAGGAAACTTTAAAAAAAAAAAAAGAAAGGAAAAAAATTAAAAGGAATTCTCTTGTGGTGCAGAGGGTTAAGGATCTGGTATTGTCACTGTAGCAGCTCAGGTAGCTGCTGTGGCACAGATTTGATCCTTGGCCCAGGAATTTCCACATGCCACAGGTGTGACCAAAGAAAAAAAAGAAGAAGAAGAAGAACCTTTCCTCGGCCTTAATTGGTTGATGACTTGCTCGAGGTCATACATTAATAGATAGCAGAACGAGCAATGAAATCAAAAGATCCTAATTCCAGTCTAGAAATCTTTCCAGAAAGAAATCTCTCTATATTCTGCAAAGTGCTTTGTGCTCATACATGTGTTCGGCTCCCCATAGACCTGGACCTGAACTTGGTGTGGAATTCTCCAGATAGCAAAAAGACCTCTTCTCCAGTAAGCAAGGACATAACCTGTCTTTATGGAGAATGGAATCCCCATCTCCTTGTGGTTGTGGGTATTTCGGGTCACTGCTGCCTCACAGAGGGTGAAAAAGGAAAGAGCTATGGAATGAGAAACTGGTTCTCATCCCAACTCTGCCACTTGACTAGCTGTGTCCTTGGGAAAATCAGTTGATTTTATTTTTCTTATTTTTATTTTTATTTTTTATTTTTTTGCTTTTTAGGGCCACACCCAAGGCATATGGAAATTCCCAGACTAGGGGTCGAATTGGAGCTACAGCTGCTGGCCACAGCACAGCCACGGCAACCCAAATCCAAGACTCTTCTTCCACCTACACCACAGCTCAGGGCAACGCCAGATCCTCAACCCACTGAGCAAGGCCAGGGATTGAACCCGAGTCCTCATGGATACTAGTCGGGTTCGTTACCGCTGAGCCACAACGGGAATTCCCAAATCACTTAAAATTCGTTAACCCCCTCTCAAAAATGGGGATGAGCATAACCACCTTGCAGGGAAGCTGTCAGAATCGCCAGCAACATGTTGGAAGTATCAAGGGGGCATGGAGTAAATGTAGTAGGTTTTGGTTTTTGTTTTTTGTTTTTAAGAAAAAGCCCTTTTCTCCAAAAGACCAGCATGGCTGACAGACCCAGCTTCTGGTTTCACTTCTATTTCTCCAGGATGCTGGCTCAGAGAAAGGCAGCAGGCAAAGCAGACAGGTGACTTTAAGTCATGAAACATATATTCTCACCTTGGGCACCTGCTGTTTTTAATGACTAATTTTTTTCCCCCTGATACAGCCATCATTTAGCAAATACCAGGGCTAGTTATTAATTTAAAAACATGTTCAGCCTTTGCTTACAGAAGCTGTCGTTTCCCCCCCCCCTTTGGGACTGAGTTTTTAGTTATGTTTTTAAAATTAGCTGGCGCTTAAATTTCACTTTCTGTCCAAGCTTCCCTGTTATCTGTAAGGTCACAGAGACACGTAGGCGGTGGACAGTCCAATCCTGGATATTAGGCTCTTGGAATTAAAAGCCGAAATAAGTAAATAAAGAGAAAAAGCCCAGGGATTTTTTTTTTCTTTTTTTTTCAGAGCAGCAAGGCAATCCCCAGCGAGCTGCAGGAGCCAGGGTCCCTCCTTAAGTGGCTCTTCCGTTACATTTTGAGGTGAAGCTGGAGGAAGAGGAGGGAAAAGGCCCCCGTGACCTATATCCTCAAGGTCTGTTTCTCCTGGGCTCTGCGACAGGAAAGAATCAGAATGCTTTCTGGAGGAAGAAGAAAAACCCAAGTGCTGATTGTCCCTTTAAGCCATTCCAATCACAGGCTCGCAGTTAAAAGAATGCTCACCTACTGAGCTTCCAACTGGGCCATCTACCTTTTTCGCTGGCGGGGTCATGCCCAGTCAAGCCTGATGAGGCTGCCACCGGCCCGAGAGCTCGCTGCAGGCCGGGCTACACCTGTTTATCACCAAGTCACTTCATTTCCCTTCCCCTCCTCCCTGCTTGAAAAGGAGCATTAATTAAACCGGTAAACAAGCCGGCTCCCATTCTAAATCAGGGCTGCAGGCAACGGAGAGATAACTTGGGCTCCGGAGAAGAGGGATTTTCTGTTAATTTATGGAATCCACCGTCACTCTCTTCTTGGAGCAGCCTGCTCCCCGCTTAACGGGGGAAATTGAAGCAGACAGCCTTTGTCTAAACACTTCTTTTGCCCAGAATATCTTAATTTTTCTATTTGAATGTTTAATAAGGTTTGGGGTGCTGCTGCTTTTTTAATTTTAATGGTGCAGACGTTAGGGTGTTATCACTTGGCTGGTGGCTGCAAGGCGCCGGACCTCCTGGGGCGCGAAGGGAAGGACCAGTTCTTTCAGGCTGGGCTCCGACAGCCGGCGAAGGAAAGAGGCTGGGGTTCGGGGTAGTGGTGGTGGGGGTGATTCCCGAAGTTCGGGCAGCCCAGCAACGCTGCGTCCTTTCCTCTTGTCTGGTCCCCAACGCCGTCGGTGCCTACAGACGCCCCGGGAACGCAGCCCGGGCCCTGGCGCCCGCTTTCTTTCTCTCCCAGCCGGTTGGAGCATCCACCCGGGGGCCCGACCATCCCGTGTGCGCGGCCCCTGCTTGGCCGGGGGCGGGGGGGGGAATCCCTCTCTGCTGAAGGGCTGGCCCACCGCTCATTTCCGAGAACCCCACGCCGCCTGTATTAATGATTTCTTCAAGAAAGAGGCTGTGTGTGTGTGTGTGTGTGTGTGCATCTTATTCCCCACTGGTATCTGGAATTCCCCAGTTTAAGTGGAAATCACACTGACACTGTAGTTTTCATTAGATTAGAGGCTGTCCAAGAAAAAACCCTCCGTAAATGTTTGGCATTCCCGATGTAAACCCTCGTGAAAAAAACGCAGGAATGTCTTATACATATTTCCAGTCTGCCTGCTTCTCCGGGTGGCATATCCAGTAATCATGTTGACAAATTAATGGTAGAGAATTAGTTGTACATTAAAGATTTAAATTATATTATGCAGCACATTGTCATAAAATGATATAAAACAATAGGAAAATAAATGTAAATGAATTCAAGTTACTGACATGTAAAACACCAGACTGACATCTGTACACTTAGCGACGCGCTCAGCCGCGGGGGTGCAGCGCCCAACGCCGCCGACGTGGCGGCCCGAGCGCCAGGCTTCAGGCGGCGTGTCCCGCTCGCGGGTCGGCGTGCCAGGGGTTAAGCGGCGCCGATCGCGGCCCTCCCTCGGCACCCCTCCCCTGCGTGCTGATTTTTCAGGCCCACCGAGCTGCCCGAGAAAGTTTTCAATTCGACGAGGCCGGAGCATTGCTGGGGCTGAGCTCCTTAGAAAGCCTCAGGGCCCCCGAGGGCCGACGGGCAGGGAGGGGGGGGGGGCGGCCTGCCCTGTTCTGGACACGCTAATTACAAGGATTCGGTTTCCCCGGTCTGAAGGAATGCATTACCTGCAGCAGAGGAGGCACGGCCTCTCAGGAAGGCCCCGAGAGGAAGCTGAATGCCCCAGTGAATTCCAGCCCCATCCCTAGGTTTATACCCACAACCCCAGCCCATGCTGAGAGACTAATCGCTTGGCCATTGTCAGGGCTGTTGTCCAATCAGCCCCTGAATAGCAAAACTTCACAATGCCGAGTATGAATTAGAGGGGAACAAATGTGGATGCAGACTTTTTTTGCAACAATACCTAACTGAGCCTTTCAGACAGGACAACGGATGCACAAAAGCTCGACGGAAATTGCAGTAACTTTTGGAGGCCCTTGTAGCCCCCGTCAATAAGCGTTAGCTCCATAATGGCGGCATGGGTCCCCTCCATCACCGACCCCCCCCCTTCTTCTGCGAGATGGATCAATTGTTCGCGGGGTGGGGGGAAATTGTCATAAAAATTGGGCATTTTTGTTGCCCTTGTCTTGGAAACGGTAGCTGGGCTGTTGAACACAGCCAAATGGATTTGTCTCCTTTTTATGTGGATTGTGGATTTGGTCATTATTTGGCCCACGGTAAAGTACTGACAACGCCCCCTCCCTGCTCTGCCCACCCCCCAAAGAACAGAATAGCTTCTTGAGCTATACAAATGTCAGGCCTCTGTTTTAAAATTTAGCTTTGTTTACCCAACAGAATGGAATTCATTACGGTGTAAAAGTGGTTCCATTTTCTGATCTTTTTATTCAAAATGTTGAGAGTATCAAAAAGCTCATTTGAAGGTCACAGGTTTATGTATCTATTCTCTTAAGTGTTTTAGAAATTCATATGGAGGACACAAAAGGTGGAAAATGTGAAAACATACTGTTCATTGTTTATCCTAACCTTGCCATGGTTATTAGATAAATGAGTGGAGGGGGAAAAAATGGCATTAAAAGCCATTGTGAACTGGGAATTTTTTTTTTTTTTCCCCCTGAAGACTGTTAATTTTAGCCCTTGATCTGTAAAGGTCAATTTCTAATTCTTTTTACTGTGCAGTTTATATAACTTCTGCATTTCAAGTCTATAAAAAGCTTTTGCAGACTTTTCATAATGTAAGTAGCAATTTATTTCATTACGGTTTGAATTTTTTATGTAATTCCTATGGACATTTTGATGAAATTGTCAGGCTTAAAAGCTGGAGTGCTTTTCATTTGGGGGTGTGTGGATTTTTTTTTTTTTTCCCTCCGATCCATTCTTGCTGGATAATTTAAAATTAGTGAGATTAATCAGTTCAGTGAGGTAAAAAGACCACACTTTGGTTGGAACAAGGTCTGAGGCAAAAATCATTTTAGTTTATTTTTTTTATTTAAAAATGATTCAAAAGGTCTTTTCCACTAGTTATCTGAAGCCGATATTTAACTGTTACTTATTCCACTAATTTCTATCTTTTGTGAAAAGAGGCTTCCAGCCTAAATCTCCTCGCTCTGTCCCATGCTAATTGCAGCTTACATTATATAAATGGCTTTGTAAAGAAAACTATAACTCGGAGCCTTGAAAGTTGCGTGTTTCTATTTGCTCAAACTTGATGCACTTGTTTGGAGAGGGTCATTGCAGGGAAAGCTGTGTAGCCTGTAAGAATGTCCTGGATAACAAGCTTAAACAGAACCTTTTGTTGTGCTTAGTATTCTCAGGACTCCAAAATGAGGCCTCCTTTTTCTAACTGCGGGCTGAAGTGGTTCATTACTGCCGTTTCCTCCGCCAGGCCAGGGCTCAGCCATTCCCACTACTGAAGGTCTGTAACTTCCTTAAAAAGGAAGAAGGAAAACATGGCCCAGAAAGGTCTTGTTAGCACTTCCTATGTGAAATTAGCAGCTTTCTAAAAGGTACAACTCCAATTACCTCACATTGTGGAGGCGAGCACAAACTCAACAATACGCACAGCCCAGCAAGTGACATTCTGTCTTTCTAGAGTTACTTCCCTAATTAGGAATGAAGAAGCTCTATTCTGCTGAGTGCATCTATTTACAGTGGCCACAATGCTTTAACTTGAGCATCCTTCTCAAAGACCAGTGTTAAAAAACACAAGTGCTCTTTTCGCCGAGCAGGCTATGGTGAGGCGACACATTCCTAACGGTTACGCCCTCGGAAGAGAGAGAGAGAGAGAGAGGAAAAAAAAAAGTGTAGCCGCTTTGGCCGGATTGTTAACACTTCAGGATTCATTTTCCACAATAACGCCCCTGTCCAGAGAGCTCTGGGAATCACTGTGGACAATGGGGAGGCCTTCTTAGGAGGGTCTAATGATGGAATAAAAAGAAAAATATTTATTGCTTTTGACAGTTCCACAAGGGGCAAAAAATCCTTGTCGTGGCTAAAGTTTCCCTAGCTGTTGGAGGAAGGCGGCTCGCGGGGACTCAGAGTCCCCCCTTCCTTTGTGAGGAGGCTGAGTACCAGGGCCAAGCTGGGAAATTAAAGATTAAGTTCATTAAGGTAAGATAATTGTGCGGAGGCATTGTTGTTGATACAGGTGGAGCGATGGGGGCTGGGGTAGGAAGCCCACTTACATGTGGGGGACAAGCCATTAAACAGGCTTAGCAGACGTGCCACGCAAATATGTTTATTATTTGCCTGATGGCCGACCTCTGCTTTCACCGTTCATTAGTCAACAGGCCCCCAAAGGAGGACCGGGACTCCCTGCCGGGAACCAGGTGGAAGAGAAGGCAAAGGCGGCTCCGGAAAGGAAATCCCGTCCTGTGGGCCCTCTCTCCCTCCAGCGCCCACATCCCCACGTCTAAGTTCCCCTGTGTCCCCATCCCCGCCCCACAGGACTGGCCCTCCCTGACGGACTGGGTAGAGGGGACAGCACCCTCCCACCTGGGTCTTTCTGGGTGCTGCCAGGAGATGTTTGTGCACAAGAGCCCACTGGGCGCTCCTTTAAAAGCAGGCACTGCACCCTCTCATGGCAGTAGGATCTGAAGATTGAGTTTTCAGTCTGGGAGTTTGCCAAACGCTTTCCTTTCCCTGGAGTTACTTAGCTCCTCAGAAACTGGCTATTTTGGAAATCTGGGCTGCCTGTGTTTCAATTCAGCCTTCTGGGGAAGGAAAAAATAAATAAAAACAAGCCCCCTCCATCACACACACACACATACACCCCCACACCCACACCCACACACACACACCCCTGTCTCTGCATTGTTACTGCAAACTGTCTTTGTTAAAAAGAGCTCCTCCCTACCCCCTCTCTAACTTGGAGACCCAGAAACACAGAGAACTTTAACAAGAAAACACTGTAAGGCAGTCTGGGGGGAATTCTTGTGAGCGTGGGGTCCATCCCTGCGATTTGTTTGAAGGGAGCCGGTGGAAAGGGAGGCACCCAGACTGTGCTCAGATGGCTGAGCGTGTGTCTGGTGCAGCGCCCAAGAACGTCATTCCCACACAAGCACCCCCCCCCCCCCGCTTGCCCCCGAGCCTTGGGCAGAAGGAAAAAGGTCTACTTTTGGTAGGGTCAATAGTTCTATTTCTAGTGAGCAGCTAAGAAATGCAGTTGGAGTTGGAGATGTCTTTGCTAACACATAGCCTGAAAGAGAAGCGCTTGTTTATTTGCATGATAGGGTCACTTATTCCACAAAAACTCACCAGCTCTCTTTTCTTTCCCCTCCTGCCCACGCTCCAGCCCCCCTCTGAGGAAAATAAACAGGGTCAGGATGATTTTGGTAAATAGGATTCTTTTTAAAGCCACCTGATCATGGGGAGGCATTCTGAGAAGACCCTAGGATTTAGTTAGTGATGGTGTGTGAAAAAAGACGATTTTAGAGAGTTATATACGTACATATATATTTATATATACAGGTACATACAATTTAGTGGCATTTAGTATGTTCACAGTGCTGTGTCTCTAGTTTCATTTTTAGTCATACGTGTACATACATGTACATATAGAGAGAATCACATGGTTAGAAGATTTTTTTCAGGAGTTAAGAACATGTTTTGATACCTTCAGATTCTATCATGTTGCTGTACTTCTTGTTGTTATTTTCTTTTAAAGGAAAGTTTACGTTCGATTTTTGATTTCTTGAGCCTGCCAGGCATCTATGGCATAGAGTGAAACGGAGAGCCTTTGAGTTATTTTCCTAGATGACATCGGAGAAGTTTTTGAATAAAACATTTTCAGTGTAATGTGCTCATCAGTTTGGGCAGAACTAGAAATTATTCTGAAGCGAGCAAGCAAGCAACATTTACCAAACTTCTCAGTGTTTTTCTCTTCTTGTGCTTATGTCGGGCTTTCTTTTTATTTATGTCTATAAAGTGTCCTTTGTCCTTGAGAATGTTGAATAGACTTCTTTCAGAAGTTATCAGAGACCGGTCTGATAAATCAGAGGAGAAATTAGGAACATCTGAGTTATTTTCTAAGATGGGTTAATGAAGAGATGAGGATTTGCATTTTCTTTTAAAGACCTAATGAGCAAGCAAAACAGCCCAGGGAGGACGGCTCAGAGGCTGTCACATTGTGATTTATCAGAAAGCAGAAAGGAAAATTTGATACAGACAAGAGTCCAAGCTGCGACTTGGCTTACTCGCAATGTGTTAACTTTTTGAGAACAAGTGGGTAATCACTGGCCTTTTACAAATAAAAACCTTGGTCAACGTCCTCAGCACTTAAACATTTATCTCCATAAACTGCCCTTTAGCAGAAAAGAGAAACTGTTTTGTCAGTGATCAGCAAAGGAAATATTGCTTCCTAAACTGGTAGAAAAACTACATTGATATTTCCAACCCTGCTGCACTGAGATTGTTAAAACCTTTTCAGTAAAGGGCTTTTTCTTGACTGCTGGAAAAACAAGAAAAAAAAAACCCAAAAAACAAACAAACAAACAAAAAAACCCTGTCATTGCCTTGTCCTGGAAGGAGGGCAGCCTGATTTGGGAAATTGTCAGTTGGAGGTTCTTAGAACCATCACCTTGAATTTGGAACTGTGATTAGAGGTGGGGAGAGAAGGGGAGTGAGGAGATGGGGCTGCATTTCTCAAGTGTACTTGGGAGATTTCTCAGATGGGAGGGAAACCCAGAACTTCCTCACTTCAGCAAACCTGAGCTCCAGCCTTCCCCTTCCAGCGCACTGGGGGCCAAGGGGCAGGGAACCAGGCCACCGCAGGCAGGAGTGTGAAAAACCCTGTAAATGCTTCTCACTCAGCCAAGAGACCTTTAACTCTCTCAGGCTATCTGCATCACCATTTCTAGAAATTCTGTTGCAACTTTCACATCTTCTCTATTTAAGAATGGCTCTTAAAAAATTCCTACTCAAAACCCTGTTCATAGGCTCTTTTGTACCTTGTATTTGATATGAAAATATAAGAATATACCATGTTGAATTTTAATGAAAGCTATTAGGTTGCTTGTCCCTCATCTCTGTGGGTTTTTTTAATTAAGGTGAATTTACATAATATAAAACGAACCACTCTGAAGCCTGCAATTCAGTGGCATTCGCTGTGTTGTGTCTATAGTTTCATTTTTAGTCATAATTTCTCCCAGTTAAGGAACCCCCAACAAGTCTTTGTAGGTATTAGACACTCATATCCATTCAGCAAACAAAATACTCACTGAGCAAATTGTTATGGGAGTGGTACCAGGCTAAGCTCTGGTGTGGGTTGTAAGATGAAAAGCCAACTTCATGCCCTCGAGAATTTTTTTTTTTTTTTTAATCCAAGAGAGAGAAAACCTGTGCTACAGGCATCAACAACTTTAGCCAGGGAATACTTATGAATTTAATTAATAAACTTCATTGAGCCCCACAGAGTTTTATCATCCTAAACCATCACAGTGTTGCCGAATATTTCTCGGCAATGGTAGCTAAGATAATTAGACTACAAAGGGTTGAGAGTATTTACGGTTTTCCTCGGTGATTTCATTTTCTCTGACACGTTCTAAAGTTTTCAAAACTGGTAATATTTGGTTCAGCATGTTTGCTTTGATGGCTGTTTACGTTGAGTAGGTCTGTTATTTCGGCGTGAAATTCCCTCTGCGGCCTTTCAGCAAGTTTCAGCGTGTGTGTCGGTAAAAGGCGGGAAGAGGCTCCACGGGGATGGAAGTTGCCTAATTTTGCCAGGAAAGCTATGCAGGTTGCATGTTTCTCCAGGGAACTTGAAAGCTTCCGCCCGCTAGATAGGAAGTGAGGAAAGGGACGAAGCCAAGAACGCATGTTGCTTCACCTCGACTTTAAGGATGAAAACTGTTTAAGCGACAAAAAGCATGGCCCCTGTGTTACAATAGTTATCTTTTTTTTTTTCTTCTGGAAAAATATCCTTTTCCAATAAGATCTGTTATTTGGATACTGAAGATGGTGACGATGGTGATAGCCACGGTCTGGAGGTGAGAGTTGGCGCAGAGGACATGGGACCAGGAATGTGCTTTGGGTTGGGTTATACAGCTGTGTTGGTCAGGTGAGTGGAAGGTCTCCTTTGACCTGCGCTATGTAAAAAAAAAAAAAATAGAGCAAATGGACAAATACTTGTTGGGTCCACTTTCAGCAAAGGCCGTGCATACCTTCATTTGGGGAAGGAAGACGGATAGGCAGAAGAGCAGTTTCTTGACTGTTGTGGGTTCCCGTCCTCGTTCTGGCATTTTCTAGCTGTGTGCCTTTGGGAAAGTGGCTTGTCTGCTCTGAGCCCGGATTCCCTCCTCTGCAGGGACAATAATAGCTGCCTTGCAGGGTCCCCCGGGGAGGATCAGCAGTAGCATGATGCTAAATCATAACCTCTGTGCTCAATAAATCGGTAATTGCTAAGACAAATACATGCGTCAGTCCTGTTTGCCGTGCCTTTCAGCAAGAGAACGAAGTCTGACATTCTACCAGGGAAAACAAAGTACCTCTTGGTGTGAGTTTTGCAAATCATAAAGCACCGAATTAATTTATCATAGTGGGTGTGACGTCAGGGGAGATCTTTTTAAAAGCCGTCTAAGGAAGGAGGCTTCAGGATTAGTTATTTTGAGTGGGAATGTCTAGAATCTCTAGCATTGACTGTTGAATAGCATCCCTTGCTGCCACTGAAAGCTTACAAATATCGCCTGAAAATTATCTCAATTTGCCATCGAACTGGAACCATCAATTTATACCTGAAATGTGTCAAAATGTTGGGTATTTCTATAACGAGAAAAATGATTGGAATTGCCATGTTTAATTAAAATGTTAATCCACTGTCATCTCACAGGATCTCCATGTATAGAGAATTTTCTATTTGCTGTTCAGATGTTTTATTATTAAATGAAAATCCTGCTGTTGAGTCAGTGACTGGTGCTAACTTAAGAAGGAGGTGACAATCTGCTGGGGATGAGGAGAGGAGCCTGTCTCTTCTAGTTGAAGAAGGAGTGATTGCAGGGGAGCCAGAAAGACCACCCTGTCTCTAAAAGCCTCCCCAGCCTGCTCCCTGATGGTCAAACTCTTTTAACAATAGACCTGGCTGAAATGCAAATGCTTTGGGGCAAAGGAACACAAAAGTTTGAACTAACAAAAAGGTATAAAATGCCTGACACCCAGTCCTTTTTTGAGAATGAGGGCAGGAGGCTTGAGGGGTACAACATGGGAGAAAGGAAAGGTATCTTTGGCAGATTTGTAATTTTGCTGAAATTGACCCTGAATCAGAGGAAAACCAGATTTCCTGGGGCTGGAGGGAAAGGGGTGGGGTTTGGGAGGAAGAGCCTGAAACCTTGACCTTAGGATCTCTGTTTCCTTGTCTAAAGGGTGACTGGGTACAAGGGCAGTCTCTGTTGAGGTACAAGAGCAGATCCTGGGGTCTGCATTCTGGGTCCTTGGGAAGGCCTTGGAATAAGGACAAGGGTCCCTTCTTAGATTGGATTCATTCCATCCCAGCTGGGTTCCTTGCCCACCTACCCTCCCATCTGACTCTTTCGGGGCTTGAGGGATGTCACCTTCATGTGGTCCCCCTTCCTTCCATCTCCGGCTACCTTGGCCCTAACCAACCCCTCCCTACCTGTGCTGATGCAGCTTCCAGCTCCTCTTCCCCATTCATTGGTCAGCTACTATTTCCTCTTCCCTGGCCATTCATTGGTCGGCTTCTAGCTCCTCCTCCCCAGCCATGGGTGATCTGCTCCACAGACTCCTTCAAGCTCCTGGTCCTCCGGATACACTTTCTCTAATGGTTTATGGTCTCCCTCCTGGGGTAGCGTCCCCCGAATAGACCCCTTCCAGCCACTTCCCACCCAAGCCTTGGCCCCAGCACGACTCAGAAACGTCGATGCTTTCTTCCCTCGCCTGCAGGACAGCTCCATAGGAGGTGGTTGTGAAGCGTCTCAGCATCCTGTCTCTACCACCCCTACAAAAGCTGCGGCGCTAGGAGACTCGCAGAGCCCTACCCATCCCTCAGTTGTGGTCTCCTCTGGCTTAACGGGTTCTTCCCCGCCCATCTCCTCCAGCAAAATCCTATTCAGGGAATGCCTCCTCTGTGATCCCTTCCTTTATAGCCTTCTCCAGCTAAAAATCATTTTAAAAGTTGTAAAAATACATCGATTTTACCATTTTAGCCATTTGACTTTATTTTTATTTTAGCCATTTTAAAGCATAGGTAAGTACAGTGGTATCAAGAACATTCAAACTGTTGTGCAGCCGTTACCACTATCCATCTCCAGAACGTTTTCATCACCCAGACCCACACCCCATACCCAGGAAACCATGACGCCTCTTTTTCCTAATGGCTTGGAACCTCTCTTCCCCTTTCTGCTGCTATGAATTTACATGCTGTGTACCGCCTATCGGTAGAATCAGACAACATTTGTCCTTTTTGTCTGGCTCGTTTCACTTGACGTAATGTTTTCAAGCCTCATCCATGTTGTGAGATGTGTTGGAATGTCATTCCTTTTTGAGGCTGAGTTGTGTTTCATTGTGTGCATACACCCCAGTTTGTGGGAGACACTTGGGTCGTTTCCACCTTTTGGCTCTTGTGAATAATGCTGCTGGGACCCTTGGTGTACACGGATCTGTCTGAGTCTCTGTTTTCAATTATTTTGGGTATATACCTAGGCATGGAGTGGCTGGGTCGTATGGTAATGCTGTGTTGAGCTTTGTGAGCACCTGCCGGCCAATGCTCATTGCTATGACACTTTGTGACACGTTATGCTTTCCCAAATGCTGGCTGTTCCATTAGCTTCTCGGAGTAAACCCTGTGAGGCAGGGACCATTACTCACATCACCTGTGCTCAGGTGGGGAAAACAAAGCTCAGAGAGGGTGGGTGACTGGATCAGAGGCACTCGCCACATTGATGGGGACGTGGGCCTCAAAACAAGATTGTGTGACCGTGGTGCCCAGAGGCTGTGTGACACCCCTTCAGGGTCACCTCATTGCTTTTTCCCCACTGCTGGAATGACCTCCAGGTCATCACGATTGTGAACATGTCCGACTCCCTTTCCAGACTGTCAAGCTCAAGGACAGGGGCTGTGCCAGGGTTGTCTTTGTCTCTCCCATGCTGCAGTGTCTGGTACAAGATAGACCCTCAATAAATGCCAGGTGAATGAATACATGAATGAATGGGTTCTAGATGGAGCGGGGCATGAAAGGAGGGAGGAACCACCACAGAGAAATGGCCCCGAGGGCCTCATGCTACCATCCTGTTCTGCCCCAGCGCTGCAGGTGGAGCTGGTATCTCTGACCTGATGGGGACCTCCGCCGCCGCCCCCGCTCACCTGAAATGTCATTCCTCAGTCGAGTTTCCCTGGCCCTGGGTATCCCTGGTTGTGGTGTGTTCCCTGTTCTGTTTTGATGTTCACTGCTCCTCTGTCTCCTCAGCTGGACTGTAGGTGCCCCGACATTCGGCATGAGGACTGTCACCCCAGCACCGAACATAGTGCCAGGCCCAGAGGAGGTGCTTGGGGACAGGGCTGTTGGTTGGATGAGTTTGGCAGTGAATGGGCCTCAGGGAGTCACCAGTTCCCAGGCATCAGTGGGAGGGGTGTCAGATGGACTTGCAGGGCGTCCAGTTACATTTGAACTTCAGATAAACAATGACCACCTTTGTGTCTTTAGTATTTAGTGCATGCTTATGCTAAAAAGTCATTTGTTGTCTCTCCGAAATTCAAATTTAGCTGAGTATCTTGTATTTTTGTTTGCTAAATTGACAGCCTTAGTCGCTAGGTACGTCTTGTACTTAATGTCACATCACCCAAATCCTGAGAAATGCTAAAGAGAGAGTAGGAACTGTTTTTTCCAAAGCTGAATTGCTGTCTATCTTCTAAACTTAAAAATGCACAGGTGGAGCATTTTTTTTTTTCCTAAACAGAAAATAATCCAACACATGCAGCAGTTAAATTCCCATTTGAAATGGCAGCTTCTGTCCCCTCTCAGAGAGCTCTGCTCTGGTGTCAATTTTTTTTTTTTGTCTTTTTGTCTTTTCTAGGGCTGATCCCGCAGCATATGGAGGTTCCCAGGCTAGGGGTCTAATTGGAGCTGTAGCCACCGGCCTACGCCAGAGCCCCAGCAACGCGGGATCCGAGCCTCGTCTGCAACCTACACAACAGCTCACAGCAACGCCGGATCGTTAACCCACTGAGCAAGGCCAGGGATAGAACCCAAAACCTCATGGTTCCTAGTCGGATTCGTTAACCACCGAGCCACGATGGGAACTCCTGGTGTCACAATATTTCAAGTGTCCGTCCACACTGGCTTCGGCTGACCCTGGCACCCAAGCCATTCTCTCTGGAGGTGTACGTGCCTGTGATCATTTGGGAGATTGCCTAAAGGCTGACCCGTGGGGGTCTCCCTCACCAGCAGGCCAACCATCCTGATGTGTGGCATTTATTACACTCATCTTCCCGCAGGTTCTATAACCCAGGACTTGCTGTTCAAGACTGTATTAGGCAACTGACTTTATTTCCCCAGAAGCTTCTTTTGAGTTGTGACTCTGGCAGGAGATGTGCTCCAGTCTCCCCCGAGGGTCCTTTTGAGTTCACTTGAGGGAGAGGCCTGGGACCAGCTCTCTTCCCTGGATGTGCCTCACACATCCTGGAATGAAGGAGGGGTGGGGACCTAGGTGGGCAGCAGAGTCACTGCCTGTTTGACCAGGATGGAGTCTGCTGGGGTTCGGGGAACTGAGGGGCTGGGAGCTGAGACCAAACTGGGGTAAAGGTGGGGGCTGCCAGAAAGGGCCAACAGAAGAAAGGAGACTCTTTTCACGGATTTGTTTTGTTTTGTTTTGCTTTTTAGGACCATACCCATGGCACATGGAAGTTCCCAGGCTAGGGCTCAAATTGGAGCTATAGCTGCCAGCCTAGACCACAGCTACAGCAACGTGGGATCTGAGCCACGTCTGCGACTTACACCACAGCTCACGACAACGCTGGATCCCTGGCCCATTGAGTGAGGCCAGGGAATCGAACCTGCATCCTCACGGATACTAGCTGGATTCATTCCCTCTGTGCCACAACAGGAACTCCATTTTCATGGATTTTTATTCATGTGTTTATCCTCCTAAACACTGAATTATAACCCCCACCCCCACCCCCACGCTGCTTTTCTAACTCACCTAATTTAGTTGCCAGGATGCACTTATTTACATGTCTGCTGATTTTGGAATTTAAAAAAACAGCATTAGCTTTGGAACAGCTGGGCTGATGAAAAGCCACGAAGTTGGGGTGGGGGAGTGGACAGCAGTGGACAGGAGGTGGCAGGGGCTCACCCCACGCCTTGTGGACAGAGTGACTAGGAGCAGAGGCAGACAGGGGAGGCTGAAGCTCCTGAGCAGCTTAGAGGCACTCTTAAAAATTGGGGGTTTCACCCAGATGGTGGCAGGGTGGGAGGAGGGCCAAGAGGTTACACCATCCAGGGCTGTCCTGGTTACTGACCATCCAAACTTGGCATCTTGAACTTGGGAAGTTTGGGGCTCAGGGACTACAAAGGTCGTGTCCTTCCAGGGCCTCAAGCTCCCTTGGGCTCAGAGCATAGAGGGTAGGCTTCATTATGAGCTGGCCAGGACAAGGGGAGGCTGCAGGAACTCTGCCTGCTTAGGAAGACAGATACACAATCCAAGGTCAAGTTCGAATAGGTCCAAAGTGAATAAGGCGGAGGATGCCCTTCCAGTAGGGTGGGGGAGGCTGGACTGTCCAGTGGCGCCATGCAGGGTGAACTTATTCTTTGAAAGTTCTAGTGCCCTCTGGAATCGGAAATGGAATTTACCTCGTAACCTAAAATCCCAGCTTTGCTTTAGCTGCCCCTCGCCTGAGATGGCCTGGTGGGAGCTGGCTGACATGGGGCCCGGCAGTCCAGGGGAAACCAGCCTGCCCTTTGGGACTTGTCACAAAGTCCCGCAAGCAGTCCCCAAGCTGTTAGGGCTCAGGCTGAAATGGAACATCTCACAGGGAGCTCATCACAGACGCCCCCTCCCAGTCCATCTTTGAAGGAAGGAGTTATATGGGGTAAAGTAACCTTAGGTGGTATTTTAGAATCTGTGACTGAAAAAAAAAATTTTTTTTTTAACAGGAGAGACCTGAGAAGGGGTCCATGGAGATGTCATCGTCTGATGACAGCCACTTAAGGAGTAGAAGACTTGACATGTGAGTTGCCCTTGGTCACCCAGTTAACAGGGAAGGGGGTTAACAGGGAAGGGAAGAGGGGGTGTAGAAGGGAGATGGCAGGTCAGGGTTTGTGGGCATTCTTTAGCCCCACAACCCTTGCCGTATCCAGAAGAGCCTCCTGGGGGTCACAGAGAAACCAGCTAGAGATTTCTGAACCCTCAGGAAGAGCCAAAGAGTGAACCAGTTCCCAACCACCCAGAAGCTTGGATGCAAAGACATCAACTGTTTCTTTCCTGGGTCTGGGGGCTTCCCTTGCTGGCATGGTCAACAAAACAGGATTATTTTGTGAAGGTCTAAGAAATCAGACGATAACCCCACCCCTCCGTTCGCCTCCCTTCGTGGAACCTCATGTTCATTCCATGTTGGCGTGATGCGTAGGGTCTCTGGGAATGGTGCTTTGCTGGTGACAGGTGGGGCAAGAAGAGGTGGATTGGTGTGGAGTAGGGGGCTCCAAATCAGCCAAGTCTGTGGTTGGGGGCCCGCCTGGATGAGGTGGGGACTGGATCCTCCAAAGGCTAGCGAGAACAGAGTCAGAGATGAAGCAGGAGGCTGAGTGGGGGAAGTGGGTTGGCCGTCCTCTCTGGTTCTCAGCCCAGGGCCACTCTCCTGGGTCCCCCTATTCCTTGCCATTTGCGTGTTGACAGTATGAGGATGGCCAGAGGGGAACCAGCGGGCCGGCCTCCTGTATAATCCAATAATTGGCTGTAATTCGTGTATGAAATATTTGGAGATCGGCCTCCCCATTAACTCCTACTTGAAGAATAATCACATCTCCATATACAGGCCTTTGGGCCAAGTTCCCACACATTTCTGAAGCTCCTAGCCTCCATGCTGCCAAAGATTGTCGCAATGGCCTTACCCCATTTGTTACATTTTTAACTTACCGTAAATTTTAAAAAAAAATCTGTATTCAAAGGGAAGGCCCTCCATTGACATCTTTGACTAAAGATGGGCGTAAAATTCTTAGAAGCTGACAGCAAGCGGATCTGTTAGGCGGAGTCTGCGTCTCCTCGGTGTGACCAGAAGAGGGGCTTGATGAGAATCCTGGGTGAGGGGTGCAGCGTTGGGGGCGGGGCGGGGAGTCCTGTTATAGGTGTGAAACGACGGCAGCGCCTCCGGTTGCCATGGAAACCGCACTCGGAGGTTGTTTTGACGTGGGAGGGTCAGGGTGGGAGGCCTGGTACTCTTTCTAGGAGGGGCAGCCGCGAGCCAAGGACAGGTATGTGCGTGAAGCGTCTGGTTTGGAGCTTCCGGGAGGTCAGCCCCCTTCTCTGCGCGCGGGCCTCGAGCCTGGCTCAGAACTGCCTGCTCTCCGGGTGGGAAACCATTCAAGGAGGGGACGGAAGATAAGGGGGCTGGAGACGCTCTTAGGTGTGCGGTTCTGACGATGCCCGCACCAAGAGAGCCTTTCAGCCCCCGGAAGGGTTGCTCCCCGGGGCAGGAGGAAGCAGCCTGACGCGGGACAAGCTCCAGAGAGGTGAGTCGCAGGCTGGAAGTCCTGATGAGTGTGCTGCTACATGCTGGTGATCAGTTTCCCATTCAGTCAGGCAGGCCTGGCGGACCAGGTGGTGACATAGCTGATATACGGGGGGAGGACCCAAGGCCCCTCTGGTCCCCAGTAGCTCTCCCGTACGTGGCATGAGGCCCTACATCCCTGCCATTTGTTCCCTGCCTTTGTCCTAAGCATCTCCTCCTCGGGCTCTTCCTTCCCGTTGCGAATTCTCCGAAGGAGGGGGTCCCTGTGACCTCAGCGTGGACTAGTTTATTAAACGCTTCTGCAGGACCAGAGCCTCAGCGAACCTGGACTAGGCGAGGGATGCTGAGAGAAGGGAGGAGGATGGAGAAATGAGAGGGGGGAGGTTCCAAAGGCAAATGCTCCATCCCTTCCGGTGTGTCCGCGTGCCTGTCCAGGCTTGATGGACAGCTTGGCTGGGCAGCACGTTTCTAAGGATTCTTAGAACTCCTTGTTCCACCAAGCTCGAAGGCCTGATAGTTCAGAAGAACAGAGAGGCGCAGTTGCTATGTGGAGCATGTTTGTTTCAAGATCCCAAGGATCGGGAGCAGAGAAAAATGCTTTTCCAGATGCTCCTGTTTGTCTCTCTGTGTGCTGGACCCAGGATGCCGGGTGAGAAGGGCGCCAGGTCACACTGGGATTTCAGATGAACAGCAAAGGATTTTTTTTTTAGTCTTAGTATATCCCTTATATTTCTGGGGGGCAAAATTATGATTATTCATTGCTTATCTGAAATTCAGATTTGACTGGGCATCTCATAGTGTTATTTGCTGAATCTGGCAAACCTGCCTGTGAGCATCCGAGATTCCAGGGCCCTTCCTTCCCTTCCTCCAACATGGGGCTTCTGAAAGGATCAGCAGTGGTTCCTATGACTTTCCCTCTCCCCCTTTCTCCTCCTCCCTCTTCTCTATTGGCTCCCCCTTCTCTCTAGCACACTGTCTTCAAAAACAGAAGTTGTAGAGTCAGACACACCTGGATGCAATCCTGTTCCAAAATTTACTGGCTGCATGACCCTGGGAAAGTGACTTAACCTCTTTGGGCTTCAAGTCCCTCAGATAGGATTGGGGTGATAGTCAGGCCTCATGAAGCTGCTGCCAAGGTTAAAAGATAGTATGAAATAATATGGGATATTTCATAGATAATATATGAAAAGGACCAAGTACAGCACCTGACATAAAACTGGCAAACAGCTTTTGAGCTGTCAGTGCTGTGCTCCCCTCAGGTTCAGGGGTGCTATTTCCCATCCCTGCTCTGACCCAAGGGGCTGCACACCCTGGCACCTCTTCCAGTGGAGAAGAGTCCTTTCACACACCACTGTTTGTGAGCAAAAGAAACTTGCCTGAGGCGAAACAGAGGTGGGGAATTAACCAGGCCAAACCTGCTTTTGCACAGTGTTTGAACGAAGGGTGGTTTTTCACCTTTTTCAATGGTAGAAAAAAATCAAAACAAGAATATTTGCTGACACACGAAAACTGCATCGCTAAAAACTTATGTCCACACAAATACCTGCTCACGGATATTTAGAGCAGCTTTATTCATAATTGTCCAAACTTGGAAACAACCAAGGTGTCCCTCAGCAGGCAAATGGATGGATAAACTGTGGTCCCTCCAGACAGTGGACTATTATGCCGCACTAAAAAGAAATGCACTTTCACACCATGAGAAGACATGGAGGAAACTTAAATGCATGTTACCAAGTGAAAGAAGCCCATCCGAAAAGGCTACATGCTGTGTGATTTCAACCATATGACACTCTGGAAAAGGGAAAAGCATGGACACAGTAAAAAGATTAGGGGTTGCCCAGGCTGGGGTGGGGAGTAGGGTGAGCACAGAGGCAGAGCTCAGAGGACTTTTAAGGCCGTGACAATATTCTGCATGATACGTGTCATCAGACATTTGTCCAAACCCAAAGAATGTACAACACCAACAGGGAACCTTAATGTAAACTATGGACTTGGGGTGATCTGGATTTGAACTCAGGCCATCCGACCCCAGAAATAAACTCTTAACCGCATACTCTGCATCTCCCTTAACTTACTGATGTAAGTGTTTAGTGGATGGTCTTTCTCCTTCTGCCGCCCCTGAGAGTTTATAAATAAGAGTAGAGGTAAGCCCTTGGATGCCAATGGCATCCAACAGTTTGGCTCAGCCACTCTACCAAGCTCCCAGGCTCTGTCCATTCCTATGCAGGAGAGGACACACACGCCTGCCCCCAGGAGTTCACTGATACCCTTGGGGCCCATCAAGAAGTAGTTCAGGATGCCTGACAAACAGGACGTGATGAGACATCCCAATGTAGCCTTGGCATCCTAAGAGGCCTGGTACAGGCTGTGGCCTAGGGTCATGCGGAGGGCATGGGCTCCTTGTGGATCCTTTCAGACTTTGTGGGGTCACCAAAGAAGGTTCCAGAAATTTGGAACCTTTGACGTCTCAAAGGTCCTGAGTCTTTGTTGGAAAAGAATATTCTTCCCCCCATCACTCCCCCTCAGAATAGCGACTGCTAATCACTCCTAGCATCCTTTCCCTCTCAGAACGGGGAAGTGGGGAACTGGATGGGAAAGGATCTTCTGTGGCTGGAAGCTGACTCCGAGTGTGGTGTGCACTTCCCCTCACACCCAAGCTTCCAGGCCATGGCAGCGAGGCCCAGGGCGCAGAGGAGTCAGGGCTCCCGGCCCTGTGCCCTCCTTCTCCCCTATGTCTATGTTCCTCTCACCTCCAGGTCTTTTGTCTGCTTGGTCCTGTCCATCTGTAAGGCCCATTTTAAAGCCCACCTCTTCCTGCCCCCATGGCCCACGACGGCCCCTCACCTGAGAACTCCTCCAGTCTCTGTCATCAGAGCTCTCGGGGGTTCCGAAGGCGCTGCTTTGTGTGTTACTCTTTCACATCTGCTGGTTTGATCTGTGAGTGACTTGAGCTCAGGGTCTGTGCGTCTTTGGTACTTCCCATGATACCCATGATGCTGGGCACACAGCAAGCGCTGAACAAGTGTTGGTGGATCTGTCAATCAATGAATGAACAGATGAAGCTCCTGGAATTCTGTTCCTAAGGAGGGAGCGAGCCCCAAACTAGGCCACGTGAAAGCTGACCCTGCACCTCTACCCTGGTCTGGTTTGGGGGAGACTGCATTCACCCCTCCGCGTGGCAGGGCAGTGGCTCGCCTGGTCGCTGGCCTTGGAGGGCAGGGAAGAGAGAGGGAGGCGCGGTGCCCAGACCAGATGCCGATGGGGTGGGTGCAGAGGTCCCTGGGGGGGGGGACCTTGGCCTTGGCCTCCCTCATTATATTTTTGTTTATTTTTCTGTTTGTGCCCAATTACCTCAGACAATGCCTCACGCTGGCTAAGAAATGTGAAAACAGCTAAGGAAGAAATAAGGCAAAAGAGAAAAACAAGGAAAAGAGGGTAAACAAAGAGAATTCACCTTTCATTCGCCTGCAAAGTCCTCGGTTGGGGGAATGAAGTTAAGACACAAAAGCTTTGCAACAACAACATTGTGGGGGAAGGCACAAGAGGGAAGCCGAACAGCCATTAAAGCAATTAAGAAAAGATTAAGGTCGCTTGTGGTGGAGAGAGAGAGAGACCCATTAATCAATAGGCCAGAAATCGCAGCAGGCTACAAAATTATAAGACTAGGCAAACTGGAGAACACACAGGCTTACCTCAACCAATGCCTGAGTAACTCAAAAGCAGAAACATTATATTCATTTCTCAGGCTTGGGGAGAAAACGTTTCTTAAGGGAACCCTTTCCTTTTAATCAGCTAATGGGGCAGCCTGAGGTGGGGGCGAGAGCCACATTGATTTCAAGGCCAATTCTAAAGCATCATGGTGGAAAGAAAAATTCATAACAATGCAGGATCCCAATGTGACTGAGTTGGAGGCAACATCATAGCAGAAGCCCGTGTGATAATATTACAAAAGGTCTTACACTCCACAGGGGAGGTTATATTATTGTTCTCAAACATGTGCTGCTCCTTCCTAAGAAGACCTACATCCTGCCCCATTGGCAGTGGGCTTGGCTGTCGGACTTGCTTTGGCCAGTGAGACACGTGTCACTTGCCAGCAGAAGTTTTGACAGCCAGCACACTCTTTGCCTTGTGCTTTTCCCCCTCTGCAGCAACAAGCCCCAAATATCCTAGAGAGAGGCTGTTTCCTCCTTCTGGATCCCAAAGAAGTCACAAGACTCTTTGTGGACATTAATGGTGAGCAAGGAATAAACTTTATCATTTGACACTACTGAGAAAGGGGAAGAGGCAGGTGTACTTGTTACAAAGCCTATCCTGACTGATACATTTCCCTGAACATGTCACTGCCGCATGGACCCTTCGGTGGCTCCCTGTTTCTTGTGGATGAATCTCAAACTTTTGGTCCTGACATCAAGCTCTTTCCCTGCTCTCCCATTCACCGTGCTCTTCACATACCCCACAGTCCCGCCCAACTCTTCCCCTCACTCAGCCCCACATACCTTCTTGGGCCAGTTTTGGTGAAGAAGGTCTCCTAGGTTTAGGGAGCATGCTCTCTCTGCCCCTTCCTCTTTTCTAATCCCCCCAGCTCTAGCTCATGATCCTTATCATTCAAACAACACTTAATTCTGATTTAACAAATACATGCGTAGCGCTTGCTGAGGTCAGGTACTATAGTCATGGCTTTACCTATATTAACACGTTGAATTCTCACATGAGCCTATTATTCCTATTTTACAGATGAGGCATTTGGGGGCAAAAAGAAGTTAGGTTCAGAGAGCCAGCAAGCACAGGGTGGGGATTTAAACCCTGGGCACTTGGGCTCCCTGCTCTCAACCTCTGCAGCACACTAACCCACGTGCTCCTGCACTAGCTTGCATGTGGCCTGGGTCACCTCCCCAACAAGATGACAGAGCCCTGGAAGGCAGGAGACCTTTCTAGATCTTTTATCTTCCTGGCATTGAGCCCTAAAGTGGACCCACTAGCTCTCTGCCAGGATCTGTTAGTTGATTATAAATCTACTGAATCGCTTCATTTCATCCATGTCTTTGCCTCCAGGGAGAATAGAAGCAAAGCCACCTCAGAGAAAACATCTTCCCTAGAAGGGGTGTTACACTGTAGGGGAAGCATCGCATACTGAGGTCTGGCTTATGTCTCTCCTGCTGCAGCATTGACTTGTTTCCATTTGTTGCAGGCTTTCACAAAGATGGATAGCAGATGAGCAGCTCTTAGGGTGATAACTATTATTTATTTATTTATTTATTTATTTATTTATTGTCTTTTTAGGGCCACACCCTCAGCATATGGAGGTTCCCAGGCTAGGGGTCAAATTGGAGCTGTAGCTGCTGGCCTACACCACAGCCACAGCAACACAGGATCCGATTCACATCTTCAGCCCATACCACAGCTCACTGCAACTCTGGATGCTTAACCCACTGAGCAAGGTCAGGGCTCGAACCTGCATCCTCATGGATGCCAGTCAGATTCATTTCTGCTGAGCCATGACGAGAATGCCACTATTATTGTTATTTTATTAATCATTAATTAGATTATTATTTTATTAATTCCTGCCTTATTTGAAGTCTGCTTTGTACCCGTCTCCCAAATATATGGTGGCTAGCAGGGAACCATAAAATACAACAAAACACACCTAAAGAGTGAGGAAGGACGACCAAAAACACACCGTTAAATAAAGAAAATGCAGATTGAAGGACAGTGCATACTATGTGAACCATTTATAAAATTCATGCATTGGAGTTCCCACTGTGGTGCAGTGGGTTAAGGATCTGGCATTGTCGCAGCTGCTGTAGGTTGCAGCTGTGGCTCAGTTTCGATCCCTGGCCCAGGAACTTCCATAGGCCAGCACTGTGGCAAAAAAAAAAAAAAAAAATTCATACCAAGAAATAAACCCACCCACATCTTTCTATAAGTAAAATATTTCTATAAATATTTTAATAAATATTCATTAAAATTTCAAAAAGGATGATCTGAAGCAAACTTAAGATAGTGGTTACTGCTAGGGTGGGAAGGTAGGAAATAGTTCTAGAGAAGGACGATGGACCTTTCCACTTTCTACATAATGTTTTCTTGACTTGAAGCAAATGTAACAAAATATTCGCAGGTGTCCATTTTGTATAGCGGGTACCAGGTACTGTATTATTTTATGTGCTTTTCAGAATATTCAAGTTTCTTGAGAGTTAAAAAAAAAAAAAGAAAGAAATTAGAACAAAAGATTTGGAGGTTCTCTCAAAGTTATATTTCCTTGCTCTGGGGAGCCACTAATTGATCACGAAGGTCTCCAAGAGCAATATAAAGAAAGAAGCCAGGACACTTGATAATTCTGGTGGGTGTCGTGACTGTCCCCAGGTGAAAACATATTCAGGCTTTGAAGCAGAACCCTGGAAGCTGTTTGGGGGTGTATGGTTACAGTAGGGCATTGGGAGAGTGAGAACCTGTGTGTGTGTGTGTATATATGTGTGTGAGAGTGTGTGTGTGTGTGTGTGTGTGTGTGTGTGTGTGTGTGAAAGAGAGGGAGGGAGGGAGCTTTTTGTTACCAATCTGCACACAGGTAGCTCTTTGCCTAAATTGTCTGTAAGAATGACTCAAATGGGGGCCCCCCTCTGCTCTGCTGCTGGGGGAGGTCAGGGACAGCCCCTGCAGGACAGCCTTGCCACCACGCAATGGCTCAGTTTTTTCAAATGGCATCATAGCAAGGCACCGTTCATAAAGCAGTTCTTCGAGGAGCCCCACGGCTATCTATCGGGCAGCCCCCAGTTCCCTGCCCACCTGGCTGGGCCCAGGGCCAAGCCCCTGGAGGAGTAAAGGGGCTGTGTGTCCTTAAAGCAAAGAAATGCAAATGACTCCTGCCCTTGGCCAAGGCTGTGACAAATATAGGGAGGAGGTGCGGTGGGGACTCTGTGCTGCCTGCAGGGGCCTGGGAAGGTCACCAATGTCTTCTACGCCTTGTGAGGGAACCGCAGCCAGCAGGGAGTGGGCAGGGCTGTTCCCCTCAGGAGGCTGTTCCCCTGAGGAGGGGCTCCCCTCTCAAAGGCAGGCCACCCCTCCTCCTCTGGAGGTGAGCCCACAGGGATTCACTGCATGTTCTTCCTCAGAAAGCATTTAAAAATTGGCTCCAGGAGTTCCCGTCGTGGCGCAGTGGAAACGAATCCGGCTAGGAACCGTGAGGTTGTGGGTTCGATCCCTGACCTCACTCAGTGGGTTACAGATCCAGTGCTGCTGTGAGCTGTGGTGTAGGTCACAGATGTGGCTTGGATCTGGCATTGCTGTGGGCCGTGGCGTGGGCTGGCGGCTATGGCTCTGATTAGACCTCTGGCCTGGGAACCTCCGTATGCCACGGGTGCAGCCCTAAGAAGACAAAAAAAGACCAAAAAAAAAAAATTGGCTCCAGCACACAAACCCGCAGTGATACAGGCACCCAGGGTCGGCTCCAGGCAGTGTGCCCAGTAGTCTAGCTGCAAAACGTCTAAGGCAGGTGTAACCAAATATCCAGCCCCCACCCACCCTGCCAAAAAAGAATTCGAGACTGTTTGTCCAGACTGCCCGCACTTCCCGGTGTGTCCCCTGGATGCCCTGCTTGGGAAATGCACTCTGCTGTAATCCCATGAAGTGTGAAGCTGACATTTGACAATCATGTAATGTGGCTCTCGGAAGAGTCTCCCTCTTTCCCTCGCTTAGGGCGATCATTAGCCCAGAGCACTTCCTCCTCAGAGAGCCAGACAGCAGAGCAAAGGTCCTGGAGCCAGTGTCCCGTCCCCCCACGTGGTAGCTGGCACAGTCCTTCAACTTGCTGAGCTTCAGCTTCCTCATCTGTAAAGTGGAAACCAGATTCCCGATGCGCTTGCTCCGCAGGGCCGTTGCGGCGGGGGGGGGATACTCCCCGATGCCCTTGTGCTCACCGTGAATGGTAGTCACCACGAGCATTACTTACGCGGGTGAGGGTGGCGCTTCTACCCGCAAGTTCTCCTCCCTGACCACAGCCTGCGACCCTCCATTCCTTTGTGACCTGACCCTCCAGTGCTCGAAATGCTTCAGTTGAGCCGTGAGCTGTTGCACCCCATTGTGGCCACTGGAGCCCACACCTGTTACACTCAAGGCTGGGCCTCGGGAGTTTCCTGGGTCAGACTGTTGGGCAGGTTCGGACGTGTGTGTCATGAGTGTGAGTTTCGAGGTGACGCCACCAGGACCCACGGCCCTGCAGGTGCCTTCTGGGAAGGGCGTTCCTTTCTCCCTCTGTCCCCACTGCCCTCCCGCCATCTCCAGGGGAGACTGACCATTGGGATCAGCTCATCCTGCAGGATGGCCCTTGAGACACCCTCTCTCGGCTCTTGCTTTGGGAAAAGGGTCTGTGAGCTGAGAAGGGCCAGTTGTTGGAGTGGTCACGTTCTGTGGAAGGAGACAAGCAATTTCTGAGTTGATGAGAGAGATTCCTGGGAGAGCCCACTGTGGCTCAGCGGCAATGAACCTGACAAGGATCCATGAGGACGTGGGTTCAATCTCTGGCCTTGCTCAGTGGGTTAAGGATCTGGCGTTGCCGTGAGCTGTGGTGTAGGTCGCACACTCGGATCCAGTGTTGCTGTAGGCCAGCAGCTGCAGCTCCATTTGGACCCCAGCCTGGGAACCTCAATATGTTACAGGTGCGGCCCTGAAAAGACAAAGAGAGAGAGAGAGAGAGAGAGAGAGAGAGAGAGAGAGACTTCTGGGCCTCTACAAGGAGGAGAAAGGAAAGGCCTGCTGGCCATTGAGTGGGGGAAGTGCCTAGGGACCCTCACTAAGCTCCTGGCCCCATCCAGCAGGGCTGCCCTCATTAGCATGTCGGCCCTCAGGCCCCTGGGAGCCACACTTTATGGATTATCTGGAGCTAAAAGTAATCCCTGGTCACAGGCTCCAGGAATAAAAGAGCTGGAAACTGGGTGGGTAGGGGGAAGGGGTACTGATTGCTGGACAAGTAAATAATATTCATATTCTAGTGCAAAGATTCTCAGACTTTTTGGTCTCAGGGCCCTTTTTCACACTTGAAAATTATTCAGGACCCCAAAAAACTTTTTATTGATGGGGTTATAGCTATGGATATTTACTGTATTAGAAATTAAAACCCAGAAATGTTTAAAATATTTCTTCCTGCATTTTAAAAAGCATAGTTATAAGCCTATGACGTGTTAACATACATAGCATATTTTAATTTTATACAATAGCATATAGTCTAGCTATTTTCCAAAGCAAAACCAAAAACAAATCAATGAGAAGGAGGCATTGTTTTGCATTTCAGCAAATCCCTTTAGTGTCTGGCTTAACAGAAGGCAGCTGGATTCTTGCCTCTGATTCTGCTCTCAGTCTTTTGTGATATATCACATTATGTAGCTTCTGGAAAAAAACCAATATGCACTCCTGAGAAAATGCGAGTGAAAACGGCAAATCATATCTTAGTATTCTTTCGAAAATAATTTTGACCCAGGGATCTCCAAACCACACTTTAAGAACTATTTGTTGTTCTAATGAATAATGAAAAGAACTCTTCTGAGGTTCCAGAAGCTTCTTTTAATTTTGCAGCTTCTCCCCTGTTTGTTACCTGGTCCATATCTTAGCATTTTCATGGATTAAAAACCCTACCAGTGTGCCAGGCACTGTGCTAAATGCTATAGAGGTACAAAGAAGAGAAAGCCAAAGGATGAGGCTGGAGATGAGCTGTTGTCCACCCCAGGTTCAGAGGAAGTGGCGCTCAGCCTACAAATGAAGGAGAGGCCAGGGCCCCTTCCAGGGTGGACCCAAGGGAGACACACGCAACACGGTTAAAGAGCCTATCAGTGCTGCCAGTGACATGCTGTGTGAGCTGAAGCAATCAGAGAGGACTTCATGGAGGAGGTGGGACTATGGTCTAAAAAGGTCTTCCTGGCACCTCGAAGCCTGAGAGAAGGGCATGGCTGAGTGGTGGTGAATGTGAGAGAGATAGAGGAGACTGGCCTGAGGGATGAAGGCGCTGAGAGAGAAAGCATAGCTGAGGACAAAGGGAACAAGAGAGTAGGGGTCAAAGGCGGGTCCCCTGCACAGGCCTGGCCTCTTTCTCCAGGAAGTGAACTGTGCGCTATTGCAGATGGGCAGAACCTCATTGGGACTCCTAGCAGTTTCCCAAAGGCCACCCTGCCATTAAAATCTGGGCCGTGAGACAAAACTTTCCTTTAAAAAGATACACACACCCACATGTTCATTGCAGCTCTATTCACAATAGCTGAGACATGGAAACAACCCAAATGTCCATCGACAGATGATTGGATTAGGAAGATATACACAATGGAATACTACTCAGCCATAAAAAGAACAAGATAATGTCATTTGCAGCAACATGGATGGAACTAGAGACTCTCATATTGAGTGAAGTAAGTCAGAAAGAGAAAGACAAATACCATATGATATCACTTATATCTGGAATCTAATATAAAGCACAAAAGAACCTTTCCACAGGAAAGAAAATCATGGACTTGGAGAATAGACTTGTGGTTGCCAAGGGGGAGGGGGAGGGAGTGGGGTGGATTGGGAGCTTGGGTTAATAGATGCAAAGTATTGCCTTTGGAATGGATTAGCAATGAGATCCTGCTGCATAGCACTGGGAACTATGTCTAGTCACTTATGATGGAGCATGATAATGGGAGAAAAACGAATGTATACATATATGTGTGACTGGGTCACCATGCTGTACAGTAGAAAAAAAAATTGTATTGGGGAAATAACAATAAAAGAAAAATCTGGACTGTGAGTGGAGTTCCCGTCATGGCTCAGTGGTTAACGAATCCGACTAGCATCCATTAGGACACAGGTTCTATCCCTGGCCTCGCTCAGTGGGTTAAGGATCTGGTGTTGCTGTGGCTGTGGCATAGGCTGGCGGCTACAGCTCCAAAGGGACCCCTAGCCTAGGAACTTCCATATGCTGCAGGTATGGCCCTAAAAAGACAAAAAGACAAAAATAAAATCTGGGCTGTGAGGATTCTCAGGATCCCATCATGAGGTTGGGGTTCCTCACCCCTGGTTCTGGAAGCCCTCAGGGGCCTGCCTGGGGCTTCCTCACCTTCCTCTCTGACCCAATTCGCAGAGCTGGTACCAGGCTCCTGGGTTCCGCATTTAAGGCCAGCATTCTTTTCACTGCTCTACTCACTTCCCTGGATAGCTGTGGAAATGGAGAGAAAGAAAGAGATAAAGAGAAGTGGAGAGGGGGAGAAAAGAAGGAAGGATGAAAGGGAGGGAGACAAAAAGAAATGAAAAGAAAAAGAAATGATGCAGTTAGCCAAGAATAATCTTTTAAGTCCTTTCTGGCTCCGGAGTCTAGTGAATCTCATTGAAAGTGTGCTGACTGCCAGCCCGGTACTCTGGCAAAGCTCTCAGGCATCGCGTCCTAAGTGAAGAGTGTGGAGACAAGGCAGCTCCCTCGGGGGCCCTTCCACCGCCCTGTTCTTCGGGAGAGTGGACATCCTGGAGATGCTGCTAAGGCT
This sequence comes from Phacochoerus africanus, assembly GCF_016906955.1. Taxonomy (NCBI): domain Eukaryota; kingdom Metazoa; phylum Chordata; class Mammalia; order Artiodactyla; family Suidae; genus Phacochoerus; species Phacochoerus africanus. The sequence goes on along the minus strand of NC_062548.1, from coordinate 100,165,101 downwards.
ATAGCATTTTTTGAAGACGCAGCAGGGGAAAGCTTGAAAGCATCTCTATGCCAAAACCAGACCCAGAAAGTGAGAAACTTCCTTACCCCCTGGGAGACAGTAAACTCTCCTTCATTGTCCTTTCTCTTTCTGCTGCTTCATCCTCCAGCCCCTGAGGGTCAGGCTCCACCCCCGGGTGGAGAGAAAGATCCACATCACCCCCTTCTCATCTCCTGGAACAAGGCCCAGGGGCACCTGTTCTCAACGGAGTAGTCGGTGGCACTGAAGGGGGACAGCAATGTAGCAGATGGAGGAGTGACTGGACCAGGCGAGTGTGGGGACGTGGGGGATTAATGAGTTAGGGACCAAATGGGGGTGGATGGAGAGCCTCAGAAGGCCAGAATGAAGCTGCTTGAAGATCCACTCCCCATACATCCAACCGCCTGCCTGTGGAGACTCAAGTCTGTGTGGACCGGAGGATGCAGATCGGCAGGATCTCCTCCTCACAAGCCGAAGAGAGCCACTGTTTTGTGGCGCTGGAGAAGGAAGAGCAGCTTAAAGGGAGAAATAGATCAACAGAACAGTGGGGGCCATTGCTTTTTCTGCCTCGTTCCTCTTCCTCCAGGTTCTGTGGTCTCTGATTAGCTCTGCGGCTTGCTGGGTGATTTAACAGATTGTTTTTTTTTAAAAAAAAAAAAAAAAAAACTACTGGAGAGGAAGCTCCAAACTTCCAACAAACCTGCGGTAGAAAGCCAGTTGGGACCGAAGGAGGGTGCCACAAGGGTGTTTGCGAAAACACAGCTCTTGATGGAAGCTGCAAAGATTCCTGTGGTAGTAATTCTCTTTCCAAATGCTTCCCGCTGCCAGAGTTCCCGTCGTGGTGCAGTGGAAATGAATCCGACTAGGGACCATGAGGTTGCGGGTTCGATCCCTGGCCTCGCTCAGAGGATTAAGGATCCAGTGTTGCCGTGAGCTGTGGTGTAAGTCGCAGACACGGCTCAGATCTGGCGTTGCTGTGGCTCTGGTGTAGGCTAGTGGCTACAGCTCCGATTAGACCTCTAGCCCAGGAACCTCCACATGCCACGGGTGCGGTCCTAAAAAGCAAAAAACAAACAAACAAAACAAACAAATGCTTCCCGCTGCCATCTGGCCAGCTCTGCCTTACCCTAGAGGGCAGTGGGACTTCGGCCGGATGAGGGAGATTGGGTGTCCCTATCTCACCAAGGTGGGAGCCTTGGTCATTGCTAGGAACCCACACCCAGGGATCAAGGGCCGGCCACATCTGGGGGAGGCCCACAGCACTGCTGGAGGACTTGCTTTTACTCCCATCAGATGCTTTTACAAAGTAGACTTGGGTCCAAGTGAGAGCCATGACTTGCTAGGGGGGGAGCTGATAGCCCTGTCTACACCCGCCTCCTTCTGTGCACATGCGATCCTTCAACTGCTGTTCTGTGGGAGCAGAGATGACACCAAATTTGCCACGAGTATGGGGAAACGGGCCTCCTCATACACTGCTGTGAGCGGTGTGGATTGGTAACCTGTGGGGGCATATACCATAAAGTTTTAAACAAGTAGGTACTTTGTCAGGGCAATTGCACTTCTAGGAGCGTATTAACAGCAAGAAACCAAAAAGTGTTCAAAGGTGAAAGTACAAGAATTTGTTTATTGCGCCGTTGTTTATAATAGCACCACAACTCTGGAAAAGTCCTGACCATTCCACTGATGGGGTCGGTTAAAAAATGAGGGTAGGACCATGCCTTGCAGGAGTAGGCAACCACTCCAAATGAGGCCCATATATATCACCAGGGACATATACTCACGGTACATTTTTAGATTTTGAGTGGCAGGTTACAATAAAGCATTGCATACTATGATCCCATTTTGTTTTGGTAAATAAGCATCACATATGTACATGAAAACAACCTAAAGGGATATATATCAAAATTTTGACAGTGCTCATCCAGCAAGAGGGGTTTTGGGTGGGTCTTTTCTTCTTGCTTAGTTGAAGGTGCTAGGTGTTGTATAATGAGGAGTTCCTTTTGTGGCACAGTGGAAACGATTCCGACTGGTGACCGTGAGGTTACGGGTTCGATCCCTGGCCTCGCCCAGTGGGTTAAGGATCCAGTGTTGCTGCCAGCTGTGGTGTAGGTCGCAGATGCAGCTCAGATCCTGCATTGCTGTGGCGTAGGCTAGCAGCTGTAGCTCTAGTTGGACCCCTCGCCTGGGAACCTCCATATACTGCGGGTGTGGCCCTAAAAAGCAAAAAAAATAAAAAATAATAAATGGTGTATAATGAGCATATACTGGAGTAAATTTTTTAAAGGGAAAGGTGGGGGCAACTGGGTGTGTGGCTGCAGGTGAGACAAGGATGGTTCTGTGACCAGTGGGGTTCTAGCTGGGCTGTTTCTCACTGTCAAGTGCAGCAAAGCAGGGCTGACTCCACTTTCTATTCGGGGGTCTCAGAACCCTCTTAGTCTTTCCCCAGGAAGAGAAAAAGCCCACCAGGGCAGGGCCCTGAAATTGTTTGCCCCACTGCCTTCCGGGGAAGCCCTCTCCTCTTCTCATCACGCTGCCCAGGTCATAGGTAGGGGGCATGTGAGAACAGCAGGTGGTAAAAGAGAATAAATTGCGTAACCTAAATTTGCCTGACATTACAGTAGAGAAAAGCTTCTAGTGAAACTGACAAGCATTTTTTAAAAGTCTCTGATTACAAAAAAACAAAACCAAACTCCCCCTCCCCCCACTCCCATATTTATCTCTTAACTCCATCAGGGAGTAAGGAGGACAGACGTCTCTAAAGCATCCCACCTTTTTACTTGTGTTAATTGAGGTAGCATATGGGATAAAATCATTGCTGGAACCCATCAATGGCCGCCTTCCACATACACTGCACATTCAGGTCTGGGTCTCCGAGGCATGTTGGTGTAGACACCTCCTCCCTCTTTGAGATTCCTCCCCCAACTCTACCCCCAATTTTATTAATATAACACTGTATTAGTTTGAGGTGTGTGACATAATGATGCGATACATGGGTGCACTGGGAAATGACCGCCACAATAAATTTACTTAACGTCCATCACCTCACAGAGTGACACTTTTTTTTCTTGAGATGAGATCTGTTAAGATTACTCTCCACCAAGAAGGGAGATCATATGGCATTTATCTTTCTCTGTCTGACCTCTCGGAGATTCTGATGGATTAAGCAGCAGCTCAGGGATCCGTAGCCAAGTGCGGAAAAAAAAAGCTAGCTGTAGGAGTCTCTGAGGCAGAACTGGATACCCCCAGAGCAGGGCTCCGACGAAAGCAGGGCTGGAGAACGTGGCTTAGGCTTCAGGTCAAAGTGGCAACTGCTATTTCTTTTTCCCAAATCTCTGCCTAGTCTGTCTGTAGAACCCAAGGGTGCAGTGATAGGAAAGGCCAATTCGAAGGACATCTGTAGAGAAAAAAAGAACGAGGCAGGAGTTCCCATCGTTCATCAGTGGTAGCGAACCCGACTAGTATCCATAAGGATGTGGGTTCGATCCCTGGCCTCGCTCAGTGGGTCAGGGATCCAGCATTGCCGTGAGCTGTAGTTCAGGTGGAAGACAAGGCTTGGATCCTGCGTTGCTGTGGCTCTGGCATAGGCCAGTGGTTTAGGCTGGCAGCTGTAGCTCCGATTGGACTCCTACCTAGCCTGGGAACCTCCATATGCTGCACGTGCAGCCCTAAAAAGCAAAAAAAAAAAAAAAAAAAAAAAAGGAGCAAGACAAACAGTTCATGTATCAGCACTGCTAATGCCCAAGTGATACACTGGCTGGGTTACCCAGACCCCATGGCCACACTGATGCAAAGCAGGAAGTAAAAAGGGCAGCGGAGCGACACGTTTGTGACCCTTGCGTGTACAGTGAGTGTTGGGCTCTCAGAGCCTCCCCTCCCCCTCTGGGGACAGAACCTGTACAGTGAGCCTGAACATTCCCCCAGCACCCTCTCCGTGGGAAGAGGGCTGAGAGGAGTTCAGTTCTCCCCCAGACAGAGGCAGGAACACAGGGGGAGAGGTTGCCCTTCCAGCAATGCCACACCTGATGAAAAGGAAGGACTAAAGGTCGCCCTTGAGACGTGACCTCATCCATCCGCACTTTGGGTCCATAGTAATCTCTGCCGTTCTGAGGTTCGCTGGCCTTGACTTGGAGAGACCTTCCAGAGGGCATCTTCCTGCCTGGAGATCAGCTCACCCTGCATCCTCCATCTCCCTAGATCGACCCGTCTGTGCCACAGGCGTCCTGAAATCGCTCCCTGGGACACTTCACCCCGCTCCAGACTGCCCTGAAGGAGATCGTCATCCTTGGCTGCCAATTCTCTCCCTCCTCCCGAAGCACTAATGGGAGCCAGTGGGGATTTCAGACAGGAGAGGAGGGCTTGGGATGGAGGTAGAGATGGACTTTGGTTCCCAGGAGAAATCCCTAAACCTTAAAGTTCAGTTTCATAAATGACTTGCCCACTTTCTCCTTTATACAGTGAGGCAACATGGAAGATTAAATAAAGATCCCTAATACCGACCAGAGAGTTGCCTCATATTTCAGAATATGGCCTGAGTAATGAAGTGCCTAGAGGTTGCATACCTTAGCGTTCCTTCCCCTTTCCTGGGAACTGAGTTCTGCACACAGGCCCTCTGAAGGAGCAGGTTTCCATGGCCACAACTCACCTTGGGTTATCCTACTCTCCCTCCAGCAGCAGCTCATCGGACCAGGGCTGGGTACCTGACTTAAGAGATGCCCATTCAAGCTGGTGAGCTCAGCCTATCAGAATCTCCCTTGCATATGCAAACGAGGAGCCTGTGGGAGTGGGTATTTGAGATAAAGCCCATGTGGAATGGGAGTTGGACTTAATGCCAGGGCAAGCCCAAGCCGCATGCAAGCCAGACTTGGAGGGAGATTAGAGGTCAGGGGGAGAGCGAGATGGTCTGCAAAGAGAATAACACGGGCTGGAAGAGAGAATCTGAACAAAAGGAAAACCGGGAAGGAGAATGGAAAGAAGGAAAGACAGGTGCAGAGAGACAGAGAAACACAGAGCGCTGGGTGTGATGGGGCAGGGAAATTTTTTGGCTCCGTTCAGCTTCCTTATTCCTAACTTGGTTCCAAGAAGCCTGAATTTCCTTTATTTCTGTAAGATGTCTCCATATCCTTGTAGTAATTAGCTCTCTCTTTAAGTTTCTGCATCTTGGAGTTCCCGACGTGGTGCAGTGGTTAACGAATCTGACTAGGAACCATGAGGTTGCGGGTTCGGTCCCTGCCCTTGCTCAGTGGGTTAAGGATCCAGCGTTGCCGTGAGCTGCGGTGTAGGTTGCAGACGCGGCTCGGATCCCGAGTTGCTGTGGCTCTGGCATAGGCCGGTGGCTACAGCTCCGATTCGACCCCTAGCCTGGGAACCTCCATATGCTGCGGGAGCGGCCCAAGAAATAGCAGAAAGACAAAAAAAAAAAAAAAAAAAGAGTTTCTGTGTCTTGCAGCCACTAAGCTCTGATCCCAACTCTGAGCTCACTGTTGTAGCAGGAGGGGGAGCTGGGAGAGGCTGGAATCTGTCATTGATGTGTCCCGTGAGTGGCACAGAAATGGAAACAGCCAGTTGCAGGGACTAAAAGAAATCAGGGGGAGGTTACACACGGAAGTTGGGGCAGATGAGCAATTGACATCTGAAAAGAGAATTGGCAGAAAACTGGCCAAGGGTATTCAGGCTGAGAGACAGGAAAGGGCAGGAAGGGAGAAGGGAACCGACCACGTCAAAACAGGGTTCTAGTTTGAGAAACGCCGGGCAGAGACTCCGCTGAGTGGATCCCATAAGCAGAACTGGGAGCCAAGACGGGCCACATTCTTAGGTCTTATCCTCTAAAAACTGGAAAAGAACAGCTCTCAAAAAACCCGATAAACAACATTTCTGTGTTCCCAAAAGTGCTACACAGTTTATATAAAGGAGCTGCTATCAGCAAACCATTCCCTGCAAGCTTTGGAAGACTCCAGCCCCAGCTCCAAAGTGCCTGGGGCCTCTGTCTCCTCCATAAATCTCTTCTCCTATTAGGGGTCAGTTCTTACTATTCATAGGTGTTATGTTCTATGAGGTCACCGTGAACACTGAATTTGCAAATCCTGAGCATTTTTACTGGGGTTAGATTCCTTCCGCTCTCTGCTCACATTTGCATCAGTTGGTCAATACGTAACTCTGGTTTATGTGCATTTCTGTTCAAAGACACTTTATTGGATATATAGCGGTGATTCTTTAACATTGAGCTCATGGCCAATAGCACCATAACCCACTTCTGAACAAAGCTCCCGAACACACATATTTTCTCTCTAAGGCCCATCCCAGCCATGTTAGGGCCGCACCCGCGGCACATGGAGGTTCCCAGGCTGGGGGTCCAATTGGAGCTGTAGCCACCCACCTACCCCACAGCCACAGCAACACGGGATCCGAGCCACGTCTGCGACCTACAACACAGCTCACGACAATGCCGGATCCTTAACCCCCTAAGTAAGGCCAGGGCTCCAACCCACATCCTCTGGATCCTAGTCGGGTTCGTTAACGACTGAGCCATGAAGGGAACTCCATCATTCCAGCCTTCTGGACCTTAGGAATGTGAGGCAGCCCAACTCCCTACCTGCAAACTTCTCAGTTTCTTGGCCTTGCTACACCTGAGTCTACTTCTCTGAGTAACACTGCCAACCTTCCCTTCCCAACACCCTTTCTACAACTTGCAGAACCCCCTAATTCCCTGACACTGGGTGAACATCTACCCATTTTTCAGGCTCAGATCCAGCACCACCTACTCGGGGAAGCTTTTGCTGAAAACCCAGCTAGAAGGGTTCTCCCTCACAAGCCCTTGCTGTGTTATCGTTAGAACCTCACCACACTGGTGGCATCATTGGTTATGGATACACCTCCCCCAAGTGACAAGAGCTCTTTGGAGGAAGAGAGTATTACTCCTTATTAATTTTTGTAGCTGTAGCACCGGGCACAATACCTGGCTTCTCACAGTTACGCAGTAAATATCCAAGGAAAGAATCACAGAATCAGGGAGGAAGCCCAGACTCTGCACTTGGCTAATGGAGACCGTCTCTGACTCTCTGTAACTTTCCCTGCTAATGATCAGACCTGGTCCTGTCTGAGGCTGAGCGTGCAGGAGGGGATCTAGCCAAGAAGAGGAAAAGCCTGGGCAAGGCCTGGAAACGTTCATCATTGCAGACAGATGAGCACAGGTCACTACTTTCAGTGGAGGAACAGCCATGGTCACTCACAGCGTGGGCAGCCAAGTTCCAGGCCTCAGGTGGTCAGCTGAGCAGGTGAAGGCTCAGAGAGGCGTCCCAGCTGGAAACAGAAGGAGATGCATGGTCACAACTGCACAGACTTACATAAATGTGCTAAAGAATAATTTGCTTCATTAGCATGAGGCTAAAACTTCTAGCTGTAACATTGGGTCAAATAAATAGATTAGACAATGGGGCCAGACTTATGAATCATGCTTTCTGAACTTTTTGTCTCCCTCTTTTTATTAGTTTACCCCCGGCCACAATTTTTTTTTTCTTTTTAGGGCCGCACGTGCAGCATGTGGAAGTTCCCAGGCTAGGGGTCAAATTGGAGCTACGTCCAAGGAAAGCTGCGACTGGGCCGGGGTCTGGCTGCCAACCCACTGCCTCTGCTCTGTTTTGTTTTTGTTTTTTGTTTTTTTCTTTTTTTTTTTTTTGTCTTTTTAGAGCCACACCTACAGCACATGGAGGTTCCCAGGCTAGGGATCAAATTGGAGCTATAGCTGCCAGTCTACACCACAGCCACAGCAACACCAGAGCCGAGCCTCGTCTGTGATCTACACCACAGCCCACAGCAACCCCGGATCCTTAACCCACTAAGCGAGGCCAGGAATTGAACCTGCATCCTCATGGATACTAGTCAGATTTGTTTCACTGAGCCACAGCGGGAACTCCCTCTGCTCTGTTTTGAAGAATGATATATGATGTGTGATATATGTCTGGATGCTTCCATAGGCCCATAAGATTAAATCCCATGGCAGATTCCTGTTGAATCAATAGGGAGTGTCCCTGGGTTGTCCTCAGCCCGGACTGGAAGTCCTAACACGCTTCCTCGGACTGTTCCCTTTCCCCTCCTCCAGACCAGTCTTTCCTACCTTCTCCTCTCTCCTCGAACCCTTAACTCCCTCCCCTTGTTCCTCACTCTCTGCTAACACAATACTCTTTATTTCACTGAAAAAAAAAAAAAAAAGAAGAAGAAGCTGCCAAAGAGAACCTCTGGAGTTCCCATTGTGGCTCAGAGGTCTAAGAACCTGACATAGTATCCATGAGGATGTGGGTTCTATCCCTGGCCTTGCTCACTGGGTTAAGGATCCAGCGTTGCTGCAAACTGCGGTATAGGTTGCAGATATGGCTTGGATCTGGCATTGCTGTGGCTGTGGCATAGGCCAGCTGCTGCAGCTCTGATTCAACCCCTAGCCCGGGAAGCTCTATATGCCACACGTGCGGCATTAAAAAAAAAGAGAGAGAGAGAGAACCTCCCCTTTCATCCTGCCACCAATCAACCAATGATAACACAGGCAAGTCCCGGGTCAGCCGGAATGAGTTCATTGGTCCCCCCGGATTCCACCTCCTCCTGCAACATGGGACTCTGCCGTTGTCACCGTGGCCTCTCTCTCCCACACTGCCATTTTGGTCCTTTCTCTTCTGGATCACTCTTGTCAGCACATAACATGCTGTGAATTTGCCCATTTTAACAAGTCCCCCCTAGTTCTCCCTTCCCCTCCTTTGCTGTCCCGCTCCTCTGCTGCTAATCCTCAGTTGTCTGGGTCCCATCCTCAGCCAAGAGTCCCCTTCAGTGTCCAGGCCTCCCTGCAGCCACCCTTTAGCAGTAACGGCAGCATGTCACAGACCTTACGCTGACTCCTAAGGTGAGCTGAAGTGTCACATGTTAAATCCAGGCGTGCCAGGGCCCTGATGTATTGGGATCATTGGCTGATATGTCGGCTTATATGTCAGCCCGCATATATCTCCCATTGAGAGCATATTGATAACGGGGGTCTTGCTCTGCTCCCCTTGGCATGCCAAATATCTAGAACGTTGCTAGGGACATAGTAGAAGCAGAATAAATGTGTGTTGAGTGAAAAAAAAATGACTTAGGGAGTTCCCATTGTGGCTCAGTGGTTAACAGATCTGACTAGGAACCATGAAGTTGCAGGTTCGATCCCTGGCCTCGCTCCGTCGGTTAAGGATCCGGCATTGCTGTGAGCTGTGGTGTAGGTCGAAGACTCGGCTGGGATCTGGCATTGCTGTGGCCATGGTGTAGGCCAGTAGCTGTAGCTCCAATCCGACCCCTAGCCTGGGAATCTCCATATGCCACAGGTTCAACCCTAGAAAAAGATTAAAAAAAAAGGCTTAGCATGTGAATGACTTACAGGCCCCAGTTGAGGCCCCTGATCACTTAGACCACGTAGGCCCCACCTTTCTCAACTCCCAAAGCACTTCTTACCTTGCCTGGGTAGTTGACACTTTGCCACACCTTTATGTCACATTTTCCTTTTTTTCCTTTTTTTTTTTTTTTTTTGGTCTTTTTGCCATTTCTTGGGCCGCTCTGGTGACATATGGAGGTTCCCAGGCTAGGGGTCGAATTGGAGCTGTAGCCACTGGCCTACGCCAGAGCCATAGCAACGCAGGATCCAAGCCGCGTCTGCAACTTATACCACAGCTCACGGCAACGCCGGATCCTTAACCCACTGAGCAAGGCCAGGGATCGAACCTGCAACTTCATGGTTCCTAGTCGGATTTGTTAACCACTGCGCCACGACGGGAACTCCCGATGTCACATTTCCCCTATTATTACCCTGTGGCCATTTGTCCCCTGGGATGTACTAACTCTTAGGGGCTCGTCTGGGCCTCCCCCTATCAGGTCACTCATTCCTTATAAGCAGCCTGTACCCTCTACTGCATTCAATCAATCAATGTGGAGTGCTTTTGTTAGTCAGTTGGTATAAATTAGCGGGTACCTAATGTGAACAGGTAATAATTAGCGGCTCCTTGTTGTAGGAACTTGCCCAACAAAAGAGTGAGAAATTGACTAAGAGAATGACTGAAGCCTACTGCGGATAGGAACTGGCTTTTTTAGCTACCCTACAGCTCAGGATAGAGGTATTTTGGAGTCCAGTGAAAAGCCAGAAGCCAGAGGTGAAAAATCACTGAACAGTGCTTGAGAGGGTAGGTTTATCCAGGCTGCCTGGTATGCCTGGGACAAAAGGAAGGTGTACTCGGAAATATATCACCTGGATGGACCTGCTTTTAGCATGTGCCTTGCTGAGTCGCCTCCGCATGTGTCTGGAATCTTTGGTCTTGTGATAATAAGAGATTCCCATCAAGGAAACATTTCAATCCCTGCTTGATGAGGTTGGTGGTCTCTAATTTTGCTCTCTTAAAACACCACCCTCTGGAAGTTTCCGTCGTGGCTCAGGGATAACAAGCCCAACTCCTATCCATGAGGATGCGGGTTTGATCCCTGGCCCTGCTCAGTGGGTTAAGGATCTGGCGATGCCATGAGCTGTGGCATAGGCTGGCAGTCTGATTTGACCTCTAGCCTGGGAACTTCCATGTGCCGAGGGTGTGGCCCTAAAAACCAACCAACCCCCTCCACCCCCACAAATAAACCATCACACGCTCACCCCCGCTTCTCCCCCAGTCACCAGAGGAAAACCCACCGAGTCACTTGGGTCCCAGCCTTTGGCAGCCTTTTGGCCCTTCCCTTCCTCCTCCCCTGAAGGACACCTGCAGCCCTAGCAGAAATATGGACGTCAATTCATGCGGCTGGTACCAGTGTTTTAGTATATTGAGGGGTCCAAATATTTAAATCTCTATGATATAGGATGCGTGGTGAACATTAAAAACCATTTTCTTCCTGCTGCATGCAAGAGAGGAAATGCACACTCAGTCGCTGCTCTCCTGCACAGTTGCAAAACTGCTGGCCTAATCTTATTGCCTATGTAAAGCACCTCTCCCGCCTCTTCTAGTCTGGTTTTCGGTTGCATTTACTGTAAACAAAGATGTATTTTCGGGGGGGGGGGGTTGGATTGAGTTTATTGTTTATGTAAATCTCTCAGAATGTGACATAGCAAGATAGCTTCCTAGGTTGTGTTGATCCACATTTTAGGCCAACCGCCAAAGTATTTTATCTTTCCCTTCATTATAGTGATCTTCCAATTAGCCGTGGTCTGTAATACCCTGATTTTGGTGGCAGTGGTTTGGACAGGATTGTTTGATAGTTCTGCTCGAGAGGCAAAATAAGGGGCCTTATTATAGAAGTGCAGAGGTTGTGCGGGAGCTGAGTTCTGTTGCAAAGTTTGCCGATAAGGGGAAAACCGGCCCTTAAGCGTCCATTCTGTTCTGTATATTAACACTTCTAATCTGCACTGCTGATAAAACTGCAAGCCATTTGCCTTTGGAGGAATTAGTTCTGCCTCACTTGTGTAACCAGGCGATGGTGATTAACCTTTAAACTGTCCAATATTCCCAGCAGCCTCCTGCTCCAGATTAGAAACTATTTAGTTATGACCAACTAAATTAACAACACTCCCTCCTCTGAAGAATGAGATTTGGAAGGTGGATGCATTTTAAGGTGGAATTGTGTTTTGAATTGGTGATCCATCCTCCTAAGGTGCTTATTTCCTCCTTGTTTAAAGTCGAGGCTGCCACACTGGGGAGGGCGCGCTCGGCTGGGGGATGGGGGGGGGGGACCAGTTGTCCCAGTTGGGTTTGCAGATCTGGGGTTTCATGGGCACAAAGGCAGGTTTAGATTTCCTTCCCTGCTATCACCCCCAGGTTAGAAAAGGACTTTAGCTCCCCTGCTAGAACCACGCACGCCATGCTCGTGGTGGGATTGAGTGGTTGTTCCTAACGGGAAGATTAAGGAATAAAGAAAGTAGCTCCCTTACCACCCTGCTCCTGATTTCTTCCTGGAGTTGAATGTCAGAAAAAGATGCTAAGTAACTTCCCCGTTCCAGCTGCGGGGATCTGCCCACCGCAGTTGCGTCCATTCAACTGACCTACCGTTTCGCTAACAATCCCGCTTCAGCGCTCTCCTCTCAGCCCATTTCAAATGTGTCTTTTATCAATGGAAACACCCCCTCAGTGGTGAGGGCCGGGCAATTATGTAATCGTTTCATGACTTCAATGCCCAAATTGTTGGTCCTCCCAGATAACAAATAAAATGGAACAACCACCACCACCACCACCACCACTGCCGCAGCCCAATTCTGGTAGCAACCTTTTCTGTTTTACTAGTTTCATATTAGCTGCCTCCTTAAAAACTGCTAATCTAGATACTGCATTAGCAGGATGTCAGTCAAGCCGCCGTCCACGGCGAAGCCTTCTTCATATACCAATTTAAATCATTCATGGTCTTTTCTTTGGCATTATTCAAAAGATCATAATAATTTTCTTGTGCCCACAGCACAAAAAAATCAATTATTTCCCCACAAAGACTTGAAAGTACTTAGCGAGTGCGGCAAGAAAAGCTGAGGGTGATATCAAATTGAAATTGCACTCATTACATACAACACAATTAGTTGCCACTAGCCTGGCCGGGCTTTAATTCTGAATGGCATATCTTTATTATTACAGAAACAAGCATGCAAATGGCATTGTTCAGGATTTGCCGAAATCAATAGGATATAGTGCTGTGTGTTTGGTGGCCACTGTCACTCACGCTGCTGTGGATGCGAGATAATGTGTGTGTTTGAATTAATGAAGGGAGCAGGCAACATCACAAGTGACACCCAAATAAAAGAAATGGGTACATGATATTTGTAATTATTCTACTTGTGTTTTTGTTGTAAATACTTGTGCTTTTTGTTTTTTAATCAAAGGATTAATTGCATTTTAATAAGGCATTATGATTTGCAGAGCTTTAGTTAATTAAAACTTGTAGTATATAATTATGAAGTGATGCTGAGATTTTCTAAAGATCACCCATATGTTTAGAATATGTATAATTTTTCTGTTGAGCAGTTGCAATCTCTCCCCACCCTCCTTTCTCCTTCGTGCCCCCCCCCCCCCCGCCCCCCGGCGACAGAAGACACGGATGGCATATGAAATGCTGGTGAATTGACGCTTCCAGGTGATTTCTCTAAGTGGCAATGGTTGCACAAACTAAAACGACTGTGGAATGGCACCCATGTGATACTCTGTGGCAGAAAACTTTCTTGGCACTTTCTTTCCAGTTCATCCTCCCAAGATGCAGGGCTCTCAAGGTCTGGAGAGTTGATGTGAGTTTTAAGATTTTTGATCTGAGTGAGCGGGTGCCGCTGAGAGTTAGACCCCCGTTGGTTCCCCAGGGCTAGGACCCAATCCCAGTGGAGCCACGGAGCCCCATCCTTGTCCTCTGTGACACTCGAGAACTTACTGGGGAGGGAGAGGTGGGCCGAGGGCATGCGGAACGACAGAGGAGCTTGGAATTCCCGAGGGTTACCATTATCAGGAATTCACAGTGGAATCCAGCCCAGAGACGTGTAATCATGTTTCCTGTAGGTGTGTATTATGTGAAGGCTGATGGATTAATTGCTAGATAGATGGAATAGAGCTAAGGTAAAACATTATTAAAAAGTTTTAAAATCTTAATGTAACATTTTGAAGTTTGCTTTGGGGAATTTTTTTCCATTCAGTCTCCAAGTTTTCCATTCTCTCTGGGATCAGGATTCTTCATTGTCTTTGAAGAAGGAGGCATCTATTCGCTGAGAGCTTAGGGGGCTCTTTGTTGAGGCCTCGGCCTGCTGTGATGGCGAGTAGGTGCGGGAGCTGGTGGCCAGGCCCCATGCGGCCAGCGATGTCGCAGGATGAGCTGACTTCAGAAGGCTCGACTCCATTTACCCTTCGGAAGCCCTGTTGGTCGAGCCCCCTGAGGGCTAATTTTTCTCTCCCTCGGAAGACCCAGATGCTGCAACGGGGAGTCTCAAGATTCCCCAGTCCCCCCCAAAGCAACATGAGGAAATGATGATGTTGAAGAGAAGAGGATTCTACAGCATCTGTGCCCCAAACCTGGTTTTCCAGGAGACCCACTGTAGTGTTCTCAGGAGGGTGGCCCAAAGCTGATTTAAAATCTAATATTATGAGGTTGGTCATGGCTTCCTATTTTACCTCTGAAAACCCAGCGCTCGAAAAGGTGGTTCATTCAAAGCTTGCTAGCATATTTGCTCAGCAGCACAATGATGTGTGATGGAAAATAAACTCTTGTGGCTTGTTCATCCTATCAGCCGCGGCCTGCAGCAGGGAAAGAATGAGGGAAGGTCAGTCAATTATGTGTGGTAATCACCGTAAGCATATTATCTGAGACACAGATGTCTTCTGTGACCCCACACGACATGGCTATTAACCTCGGAGCCATATAAAAATGGAGTGGGCTTGGGGGGAGGAGTGGAGGTAAGCCAGACTTTCCGTCTAGCCTTGTCCACGGGCTCGGAAAAGAAAAAAAAAAAAAAGAAGAAGAAGAAAAAAGTGGTGGACATGAAGACTCTTTTCAGGAGCCCAGCCAACCATCTGACCCTGTCACCAAGGCCACATCCTCAAGCCCCTCCTTCCTGAGACCCTGCCCCGTCATGTGGCGGACGTGCTCGCCACGTCTAAAGACAAGCCCGAAACACAGACTCAGGAGATACCGTGAGCACACAATGGTCCTGGGATGCGACGCTCTGGGCACCAGAGAAACGGGGAGAGGGAGAAGCCATTGGGGTGTGTATAGGTGTGTTTAAATAAGGTGATCTCCCATCTCGAATGGCAGTGGGCAGGGAGGACAATGGAGTCACCGAGGCATATTGGGGGACCCAGCTGGGTTACCCAGGGGACCGGGACTGACGGAAGTCAGGGTTATTATACCTATTGGGACTTCGACCCCCAAGTCTAGCCTGGATCCTGGCATCTCCCTGGAGAAGTTCGGCCAGAGCCTGGCACGGGACTGAGCGCAAGGGTGATGTTCCAGGAAAGGTCATTACCGGGTCCGCGATGGACACACGTTTAGGGCAGTGCCAGCCCCGTGAAATACCCTGGACCGGACACTGAGAATTCACATTGAGTAAACTAGTCCCCGCCCTCTGGGAGTTCATAGTCTGGGGGTGGCAAGGATGGGAGAAAACCCTGAACTGAAATAAATGTTCTACCCCTTTCCAAACATGGTAGGGCTGCGGGAGTAAGTCCCTAGAAAGAGTTTCATGTACAAGTGAGGAAGGGAGGGTTCTAGCCCACAGGCTTGGACATTTTTTCCCAGAGGAAGTGGTAATAGTAACAACTGTCTTTGGAGGGACTTACCAGGAACAGGGCAGGGTCCTGGGCACTGTCCTTGCCTGTGGTCTAATTCTCACAATTTTGTAAGCAGCATTGGACCCATCGTGAACTTGAGACTCACAAGGGTAAAGCGGAGTTCCCGCTGTGGCTCAGTGGTAACATCAACGAACCTGACTGGTACCCGTGAGGACACGGGTTCGATCCCTGACGCCGCTCAGTGGGTTAAGGGATCTGGCATTGGAAGTTTGGAGCTTCCTTAACAAAAAATCTGTTAAATCACCCAGCTGTGATGTGGTGTAGGTTGCAGACACGGCTCAGATCTGGCATTGCTGTAGCTGTGGTGTAGGCCGGCAGCTGCAGCTCCAATTTGAGCCCTGGCCTGGGAACCTCCATATGCCACAGGTGAGGTCCTAGAAAAAGAAAAAAAGAAAAAAGAAGGTTCAGGCTACCACGTCTCAGGTTCTCACAGCTGGTTAGTGGTAGAATTCAGAAAGAATCTGGCCCTAAATGACTCCAAACTCCACTGAAAATGAGGATGTGTTTGCCTGTCAGGCAGGAGGGAAGGCATTTCTGCATTTCTGGTGAAGGGAGAAGTGTGAACAGGAGTGCGAGATGCATCCGGGAGGCGCAGGGACAGCAGGGGCTGGGAGCAGGGGGAGGTGCATGACCAGGAAGCCAGACAGACCCAGTCCCGGGCCTGGTGGCCCGTGTCACAGAGTCAGCACCAGTGGGATGGCATGAGCAGATGTGTGTTTCTGGAAGAGTCTCACAGAGTTGCAGGGTGCATGAATTGGAGAGGCTGAAGAGTAGGGACCTGAAGCCAGTTAGGGAGCTGTTGGAGCCAATCCAGGTATGGGGTGGTGATGCCAGACGGTGATGGAGGGAAGGGATGACTGTCCCGGGTGTTGGAGAGGAGGCCGGGAGGACACAGCCGATGAAGGGATGTGGCCATAGAGGAAAAAGGAGCCAGGATTACATCCGTCCCTCACACCAGCCTCTTAATGTGTCTGTGGTCCCACACTGCTTTCACCTCCCCTTTTAGAATAACAGCGTTAAGGTTTGAAAAGATCAAGTCACTTGCCCAAAGTCAATAGTTCATATTTTATTCTAGCCAGGTTCGGAACCTAGTTTCTGGCTCTGTAGCCAAGACTTTCACTGTTGTCCTGTGTGTGTGTGTGTGTGTGTGTGTGTGTGTGTGTGTGTGTGTGTGGTGGGGAGTGGAATGGGTACCAAATCGCTCTTTCAGGACACTTTAATCTACGTTCACCTCTCCCACGGATCTCCTCCCTTCTTCCTCTGCCCTGTACATTCTCCAGTGAAAAAGAAGTTCAGTAACGTAATAGCAGAGGTGCACTGGTAACCCCAGCTCCTTTTATATTTTTAAGCAGGTATGAGAGGGTGATTTACCAAATGAACTATAGAAGACACAGCGTTGCAATAAATTTTTAAAAATTCTCGGAACAGCTTAATCTTAACAGGTCCTCGTGACACCTTTTCGCACATGTTTCGAATGTCACCTAGTTGTGCTCAACGTGACTAATAAGTGACCTTATGAAGTGTTATTTTACGGAGGCACGGCAGACACAGTCGGGTGTCTTTTCAGCATCCTCTCCACCACCCCTTCTCCCGACACAGCCTCTTTTGTTCCGGTTCCCCCCATTCCATGTGGTCTTCAACTTCAGGGGAAGCTGGCTCTGGTCCCAGCTCCAGAGGGCATGTCCTGATTGGTCCACGATGGTGGTGATGGTCCCCATAGGCACAGACAGGGGATGTAATTCTGGAGAGTGAAATGTGGATAGATGTGCTGGGAGCCTTCTGGGAAACCTTTCCTCTCTCCTAAGGAAACCCATCCCTCCCCAGGAAGAGATGGGCTCTCCTCCCTCTGTATTTTGTCACATCTGGAGGTGACGTGTCCACTTGCAGCAGCCATCTGTGACCATGGGCAGAGCCAGATGCACACCCGGGAAACGGCAGGACAGAAGGATGGAATGGCCCTGGGTCCTCAGTGATGTCACTGAGCCCCTGATCACACACGCTGTGGAGTTGCCCTGTCTCTGCCCTTCATGCACTGTGTGATCATTTAAAATTTCCTTATTATACATGCTTTTTTCTCCTGGTCAAAAAAAAATTTGTGGTGAAATATACAGGACATAAAAGTTTGCCCTTTTAGCCATTTCCAAGGGTACAGTTCAGTGGCGTTGAGTATATTCACGTTGCTGTACAGCCATGACTGACATCCATCTTCGGAACCTTCCGCTTCCCCAACTGAAACTCTGGACCCATTAAACACCGCTCCCTCCGCCGGCCCCAGGCAACCACCATCCTACTTTCTGGCTTTATGAATTTGGCTGCTCTCGGAACCTCCTATCAGTGGACTCATATACAGTACCTTCCTTTTTGTGACGGGCTTATTTCACTTAGCTAGTGTCATCAAGGTCCATCCGTGGTGGCATATGTGTCAGTCATGTTGTGATGGAGTTTCTGATACTTACGGCCGAAGGCGTCCCAAGTTATAAACCTGTGACACCAAGCTTTGTTTATTTATTTATTTGTTTATTTATTTATTTATGCTTTTTAGGGTCGCACCCGTGGCATATGGAGTTCCCAGGCGCGGGGTCTAATCGGAGCTAGAGTTGCCAGCCTACACCACAGCCACAGAAACATCAGATCCGAGCTGCGTCTGTGACCTACACCACAGCTCACGGCAACGCCGGATCTTTAACCCACTGAGCGAGGCCAGGGATTGAACCCTCAGCCTCATGGTTCCTCGTCAGATTTGCTTCTGCTGCGCCACGATGGGAACTCCTGTTAAACCAAGGTTTAAATTTTGTCTTGCCGTCATTGATTCTCATGTACTCTGGAGGCCATATCTCTGATGTTAAATTCTCACGCTACCACTTACTAGTGACCTTAGAAAATTTGCTTGCCTCTCTGGACTTCAATTCTCCCAGCTGTAAAACGTGGATAATAATATTACCTCCCGCACAGGATTGCTGGCGGAGTAAATGAGTTATTATCTCTAAAGCTCTTCAAAGGCTACCTGACACACCGTAATTCTTATTATCATTACTATTATTGTTCGTATTAGCTATGAGCGGGCAGCCGTTTTTGACAGCCTTCCCTGAACACCGCGCATGGATTGATCCTACACTTGGCTGCTGGTTAGTAGGCAGAGGATCGAGAATGTTTCCCCTCCTGTGCCTGGAATGAAGGTTCAGGGTCCTTTCCAGTCCTTCTTGGTCTCTCTCTTGCGCAGGACTTCCTGTTCCGCTCTGAGTGTCTTGTCCCTCTCCCTCCTGATCCCAGGGCAGTTATAGAAAGACCAGTTCCAGGCTCCCAGAACCTAAAGGCTCAGAGGCAGCTGGTGCCGTGGGCCAGAAGACCAAGAGTGGGCGGTCAGGCAGCCAGATCCCCCTCCGAGAGTCCTGGGCGCAAGGAGGGAGGTACTTGAGGGCTGCGGTGTGACCCAGGAGCGTGGATGAGAAAGGATAGAGTAAGCCTGGAGCCTTGATTCACTGTGCGGGAATCTGGGGGCGGGGGGTGAGGGGCGGCAAGGGTCTGGGGGGCATATGGAGGGAGGGCCCAGCAGGTCCAGGCAGCTCCAGAGACCCGCGTGCGGACCCACACCCGCTTGCTTTTGCCCCAGCTGTTCTGGGGAAGGAGTCTAGCAGCCCCTGCTCTAAGCCCCACGGCTGTCACTGCAAAGGAGCTTTGGATGTGACCAAGGAAGGAGGAGAGAGGAAGAAGATTGCTGGAAAGCATAGGGTGTGGGAGTCAGAGAACCAGTCTGGAGATAGGCAGGTGTGCAGGTGTGTGTGAGTGTGTGTGAGTGTGCGATGTACCATAGTTTCCTCATCTGCCTCGGGGGAGGGGGTAGAAAAACGCCTGTCCTTCTGACATGATGACGATCTTGTCAAGAACACATGAAATATATGGTTGATGACACGGTCTTATATGTTGATTAAACTATTACAGAACTGAAAATAAAGAGAACACATGAAATAACACCATATGCTTTGAAAAGAAAGCCCTCTGGGGAAATTGTCATTAGTGTGCCTTTTCAAGATGTCATTTGGACCTGACCTCATGGTGACAGAGGGAAATTGGCACTTGTGGCGTGATGAGAACACAACCTTGGGTCTGTGGGCCCCATTTCGCTGCCAGTGGAAGGAGGCATTTAAGGAGGACCCCCCCACACTCCCCTTTACAGAAATGCCTGTGTCTGTAGGATGGGCCCTGGAGTGCTAGGCTGGACTGAAACCCAACTGGATGGAAGGGAAAACAGACTCAGATTTTCACTAGTGGGAGGAGAGCTGAGGCAACCAGCGCCCCCAGAAGCAGGGAGGCTGCCTGATAAAGTGTATATTTGGTGGAGGGACAAGAGGGAGATAAAAGATTAAAAAACCTGAAATAGAAGATTTGCTTACACTTCTTGGAATGGTAATTAAATTTATTTATAGTTATGGAAAATTTGGGGAAGGGAGGAAAAGCAATTTAAATGCAGAGTTTTCACAGGGCGGCTGCAAATGGCTTGCTCTCACGCGCCTCTGAAGGTTAACAGAATGGCAGGGAGGTCGGACTGAAGTGCATATGATAAGTGACAAGTGTTAACATGGCAAATCATGTATTTAAAATTACTCTGCGCTTTATCACATGTTTCCTCTCAAACATAAACCTATCCTGGAAGGAAAGGTTAACTGAGAAAAGAGTATTACTCTAATGTTTCCGTGATGACCCGGGGGGAAGGGAAAAGGGCTCTGTAATATAGGAGAAGTGGTGATAAATACAAATAGGTTGTTATGTTATTAACGGGAAAGAAACAAGAATATTCCGAACTCACACTGCACGGGCAGGAAAGGCAAGTCAGTGTCCCCTTTGCTCTTCTTCCTTGTCTCCATGAGCAGAGCAGCTTCCCAGTCCGGTGGACAGGAGACCCGGCAGAGGAGATGTTGATAACACGGTAACAGCCAGTAACAGCCAGAGCCGTGACCATCCACAGTCAGACTTGCCATCAAGAGGGGTCCATAGAGTTCTCGGAAATTCTCCGTCCACCACTCCCCTCACCTGCTCTCCGTTTCTCCCCAGACTTCTCTCTGACCCTGCCTGGTTGAATAACCACTGTTCTCCGGTGCAGTGCTTTGGCACAATCGCCACCATATATTTCTGCGTAGAAAAGGCCACGGGCATTATATTCAACAACATGGATGGACTCTTAGAAATGCAATATTGAGCCAAAAAAAAAAAAAAGGCAAGACACAAAAGAATGTATATCATATGATTCCATTAACATAAAGTTTAAATACGGGCAAAGCTGAACTTTACTGTCTAGAGGTGTATTCAGAAGAGGCGAAACTCTAGAGAAAAACAAGGCAATGAGTAGCACAAAAGTCGGGCTAATATTCCCCTCTGCAGAGGGCTAGGGACTGAAGAGTAAGGAGAGGCAAACATGAGGCTGTGGAGTGCTGGCCGTGTTCTGTTTCCTGAGCGGAGTGGTGGTTACAAAGGTGTTAAGATTATTGACTCTGTTATTTTTTATTTTCAATGCGCATGTTGTCCCCCCCCCCAACTTTTTTTTTTCACAAAAGCTAGGTAGATGCCCATGTGTGCAGTGTACTATTCATTTTCAAAAATAAGCACACATGTATACAAGGCAAATGCTGATCAAATTAACTATTCATGTCAGACAAAATATAATTTAAGGCAAAAGACATAAATACAGGTAAAGTGAAACACTGCATGACCAACAGAACCATTAACGAATAAGGAGTAATTTTATCTATCATGAAAGTGTATGTGCCTAATAAGATAGTCTCAAAATATATCGAGTAAAGTAAAAACTAACATAATTATAAGGGAAAGTTTTTAAATAAAAAAATTACAGTGGGAGATTTTAATATACTTCAATCAGATTAAGCAAAAAATAAAATATATAAATAATAGTAATACTGGGTATTGAAAGGGGACATGCAGAAGCAGTAGAAAATTTTAAATCATAAAATACTCTATGGACATTACATTACAAAGTAACATAAAGCCATTCAATTTGGAAACTTAGTTAAATGGATTGTTATCAAAACTGACTCAAGGAAATTTTCTAATTTTAAGGACCTGTAATCATTATTTTAAAAAAAATTGAACCAGTGTTTATTAAATCCATTATCAAAACAGACTGTTCCAGAGAAGAGAAAGTTAGAAAAAGCTAATTCATGGTATCACTGTTAAACCTTGGCATTAAACCTGGACAAGGATAGTAGGATAGGAGTTCCCATCGTGGCTCAGTGGTTAACGAATCCGACTAGGAACCAAGAGGTTGTGGGTTCGATCCCTGGTCTTGCTCAGTGGGTTAAGGATCCGGCATTGCGGTAAGCTGCAGTGTAGGTTGCAGATGCGGCTTGGATCCTGCGTTGCTGTGCTTCTGGCATAGGCCGCTGGCTACAGCTCTGTTTGGACCCCAGCCTGGGAACCTCCATATGCCGCAGGTGCGGCCCTAGAAAAGCCAAAAAAAAAAAAAAAGAATAATAAAGAATAGTAGGATAATAAAAAACTGTAAGGTAGCTAGGTAGAAAGAAAGGAAGAAAGTTCTATGGCAATGTTATATATGTTACATCAATGACCATAGATGTAAAATACTAAATCAGGTCAAAATCAGAAGTGTTTATAAGCAATAACATCTCTTGACCAAGTCAGATTTACCCCAGGAATGTAACACTCAACACTAGAAGGTATATCAATGTAAGTAACCACTTATCAGATGAAAAAAAAACAAAAAACAAAAAAACTTATGATCATCTCAGCAGATGCAGAGAATATTCAATAAAATTCAATATTCTTTTAAAACTAAAGAGAAGAAAATATTTATCTAACCTGAAATAGAATGGGTCTGATAAAGAGTATCATCCAAAAATCTACAGCCTGATTTAATGTTTGAAGTTTAGCAGGATTTCCTTTGATGTGAAGAAAAAGGCATGGATGTCTCCTATTGCTCCTCTTACACAGATTACACTTGCGGTCCTAAATAATGTAATAATACAAGGGAAAAATAGTTATAAGGAAGGAGAGAGACAATTATTATTTGCAGACACAATTATCTACATAGAAAAAAACCCCAAACCCAAACTCAGATCTAATCAGAGCATTTTGCAAGACTGTCAGTTCCAACACAAAGATGCAAAAATTTTAGCACTTCTATAACCTATTAGGCAAGACTTAATATTCAGTGTAATTCCAAAGTTCCAAGAAATTTTTCACAGAACTTAATCTGAATCTGAAATTCTTACTTTAAAGAAGAAGTGCGTAAGTAACCAATATAAATCTGAAAAAGAAGAAAGAGAGGGGTTTGCTTCCTAAACTACCAAGACATACTATCAAGGTGGCCAATTCACTAAATGCCAATTTGTCAAATGACCAATTCAATGAATGGCCAGTTTGCCAAAGTGGACTTCTCTGAAGCCAATTTGCTGAAGAATTAATTACACAAATGACTGACTCACAAAATTTACAAGATGTTCTGAGTAGCCGCAGTGGTGTTTTAAGCAATATTCTTGGCTTCAGTTATAAGGATTCTAAGCAAGAATATTCAACATAGTAAATATAGTCAAGGATGTATTCAAGACTCTATACCTCAAGTATATATTCATGAATATAATCATTGACTTTATAATCTTCATTAGTGTATTCTTATAAGCAATATATATGAAAAAAGGTAAAATCTATACCTGAGTATATTTAAGATGATATTAAAATATTCTGGAATACATTCTTCACAAGTTTACTTTTAGCAAACTAAACATTCCTTTGAATGCTGCTAATAAAAATGTAGTTTAGAATACACATATTCTATATATAAAAATCTATTTGAGAAAATATTCTCAAGAAAAACATTTCATATTTTAATATATTCTAGAATGTGTTATTACAATTTTTTTATTAAAGTATAGTTGATTTACAATGCTGTGCCAATTTTTGCTGTACAGCAAAGTAATTCAGCTACACATAATACATATGTTTTTTTCCTGTACTCCTATCATGGTCTATCCCAGGAGATTGGTTATAGTTCCCCCTGCTATACAGTAGGGCCCTGTTGTCTGTCTTTCTAAATGTAATAATTTGCATATATTAACCCCAAACTCCCAGTCCATCCTTCTCCCTCCTTCTTCCCTCTGTGGCAACCAGAATTCTGTCCTGTATGTCTATGAGCCTGTTTCTGTTGTGTAGATTGGTTCACTTTAGGCACATTTTAAATTCCATATGTAGGTGATATCATATGGTATTTATCTTTCTTTTTTGGCTTACTGCACTTAGTATGATAACCTCTAGTTGCATCCATGTTGCTATGAATGGCATTCTTTTATTCTTTTTTTTATGGCTGAGTAGTATTCCATTGTATATATGTACAGTATTTTCTTAATCCATTCATCTGTCAATGGACATGAATAATTTATTATTTAACATAGTCAAGATTATTTCTTAAGATTTTTGAAAAATTGGTAAATATGGTAAAAGTTAGCAAATCGGACATGAGGTGGATTTACTAAAAAATTGGCTTTCACAGAGACTACACATTATGTGATTCCATATATATGACACATCTAGAAAAGGCCAATTTGTAGAGACAAAGAAGAAATCAGTGGTTGCCTAGAGCTGGAGGGGTTGTGGGTAGGTGAGGGGATGGATTACAAAAGGGCATGAAGTAATTTTATGGGGTGATGGAAATGTTCTTAACCTGTATTGTGATGATTGCATAACTTTATAAATTTACTAAAATAATCGAACTGTTCACTTGCAATGGGTGAATTTTAGAGTATGTAAATTATAACTCAATGAAGCTGTTAAAAATGAGAAAAAGGGCTTTCAGCAAATTGATTGCCAGCAGAATAACCTAGAACTATTATTATAAAAATATAGTAATTAAGACAGTGTGGCATTGGCATAGGAGTAGAAGGAAAGAACAATGGAGTAAAGTAGAACACCCGGAAACAGCTTCAGATGTATGTAGGATCTTGATATATTGTAGAGGCAGCACTAAGAAATAAATGAGGGAAGAGTGGACTATTCAATAATTGGTGCTGTACCACTTGGCTAACCATGTAAAAATAAAATAAAGTGTGATATCTCTATTACATCATACATGAAATTTAACTCCAGGCGTTCCTGTCGTGGCGCAGCAGAATCAAATCGGGTTCGATCCCTGGCCTCGCTCAGTGGGTTAAGGATCTGGCGTTGCCGTGAGCTGTGGTGTAGGTTGCAGACACGGCTTGGATCCCGCGTTGCTGTGGCTCTGGCATAGGCCAGCGGCTACAGCTCCAATTCGACCCCTAGCCTGGGAACCTCCATATGCCACGGGTGTGGTCCTAGAAAAGGCAAAAAAAAAAAAAATTAACTCAGCAAAAAAAAAAAAATTTAACTCCAGATTTATTAAAGAGCTAAGTATAGAAATAAAACTTTAGACTTCTGGTTTCTGATCTGCCTTATAAGAAACTTAGAAATCTTCACACCATCCTAACAAGTACAAACTGAACAAGGTGAAAACACCAACAACTCTTCTTAGATCTGTCAGAGGAGTGAAATTACAGGGCAAATGGCTGTCCCCTAAATTAGAAGGTCAGACAGATGGATACAGAGAATTACAACACACTGGAGCAGAAACCACCATGGGAACCAGGAACAGGGTAGGAAAACCTAAACTGCAACTGACACGTTGCTGGAGGTCCAGTGTAGACAAGCCTCAGAAATAGAAACTGGGGGAGACCTGGTCATCGAGGCCCACACTTTTGTGAGTTTTACCTCCAGGAAATTGCATGAGGTTCTCATACAGTGAATATTGGAGAAAAATCCCCTTGGGCTTCCCACACAGGGAGGAGAAAAGGAAGCACTTTGAAATACACAGGAGCATTCTGTTCTTTTTAAAAGCCCTGGCTGGAGAGAATCTATTTTCCCAGAGCCTAACCTGCTAGAGTATTATCAGAGCCTCCCCTACCTTGGGGAAAGAAATGCCCAACTACAGTTCACTCTAGATGTCCATGTGGAGAGGGGAAATATGCAGGCTAGCCCCTCTAGGCATCCTTTCCCCATTGAATGGAGGAAAAGATTCTGAAGTTCACAGGCTTACCAAAAGACTGAGACCTAGCGATGGGAAAATAGAATGCGTCTCCCACCTCTCCCTCCTCTCACATCTAAAGGCTCATTACGGCAGTTCCTCTTACCCAGGGCACCGTGTCCACCTTTCAACAAAAAATTACAACGCATACTGTAAGTTAAAAACCAGAGTTCGAAGATACTGAACAAGCATCAGAACCTAAGTCAGCTATGACAGAAAGTTTGGAGTTATCAAACCAAAATTTTTTAAAATTATGATTAATATGGTATTTTTCATAAAAAGTAGACAACATGCAAGAACAGAGGGATCATGTAAGCAAAGAGATGCAAATTCGAAGAAATAATGGAGAAAAAGTGTGAGAAATCAAAAAGACTGAAACAGAAATGTGGATCATTCATTGACCGGGACATGGCAGAGGAGCTTGAGTCTCTGGCTTGAGTATATAACAATAGAAACTTCTGGAGTTCCCTTTGTGGCTCAGCAGTTAACAAACCTGACTAGGATCCACGAGGATGCAAGTTCGATCCCTGGCCTCACTCAGTGGGTTATGGATCCAGGGTTGCCATGAGCTGTGGCGTAGGCTCTGATTCGACCCCTAGCCTGGGAACCTCTGTATGCCGAGGGCGCAGCCCTCAAAAGCAAAAAACCAAAAAACAATAGAAACTTCCAAAGCTGAAAAGCAAAAAGAAAAATGAGAAAAAAAAAAAAGCAGAATATCTGAGAACCATGGGACAACTACAAAATACGTAACTACTATAATGGGAGAAGGAGAAGAGAAAAAGGAACAGAAACAATATTTGAAGAAATAATGACTGAAAATTTCCCCAAATTAATTTCAGACACCAAACCACAGATTCAGGAACCTTAGAGAACAACAGCAGGATAAATATGAAACAAACAAAAGAGACTACCCCTAAGCATATCATATTCAAATTCAGAAAAGCCAAGGTAAAAAAAAAAAAAAAATCCTATGGTGTTCCTGTTGTGGTTTAGCAGTAGCAAACCCAACTAGTTTCCGTGAGGATCCCTGGCCTCTCTCAGTGGGTTAAGGATCTGGCATTGCCATGAGCTGTGGGGTACTCAGATCTGGTGTTGCTGTGGCTGTGGTGTAGGCTGACAGCTGTATCTCAGATTTGACCCCTAGCCTGGGAACTTCCGTATGCTGCACGTGTGGCTCTGAAGAAAAGCAAAAACAAAACAAAACAAAATCTTTTTTTTTTTTCTTTTGTCTTTCATCTTTTTAGGACCGCACCCGTGGCTAGGGGTCTAATCGGTCTAATCGGAGCTGCAGCTGCTGGCCTACGCCACAGCCACAGCTACACAGGCTCCGAGCCACATCTGTGACCTACACCACAGCTCACGGCAACGCTGGATCCTCAACCCACTGAGCAAGGCCAGGGATTGAACCCGCAACCTCATGGGTCCTAGTCAGATTCGTTTTGCTGCACCAGGATGGGAACGCCAAAACAAAATCTTAAAAGGAGCAAGAGAGATAAAACGTCTTATCTATAGAGGAAGGAAGACAAGAATTTTATAGGACTTCTCAGAAATCATGCAGGCAAGAATTAAAGTAGTGAACAGCTGATGTAAACTATTGTTAGTTTCAGGTGTGTCCTACATAGAGATCCTGCATTTGCATATATTATGGAAAGAACACCATGGTCTAGTAACAATCTGTCCCCATACATAGTTAGCACGGTATTATTTACTAGATTCCTTAGGCTGTATATTATGTCGTAATACATCACATTACATCTGGATGGCTCATTTCTTGTTCTAACTAGAGGTTTGTACCTCTTCACATCCTCCACCTATTTTGCCCCACACCACAGCTCACGGCAACGCTGGATCCCCAACCCACTAAGCAAGGCCAGGGATCAAACCCGCATCCTCATGGATACTTGTCGGATTCATTTCCACTGCACCATAACGGGAACTCTGTTTTTTATGTTTTCATTTATTGATGGACCCTGAGAGGGTCTTTATGTCCTGGTTATTGCAGTAATGCTGCAATGAACATAAGGGTGCACATATCCTCTTGAATTAGTGTTTTTCTTTTCCTTGGTTAAAAAACCCAGAATTGAAATTGCTGGATCACATGGCAGTTCTATTTTTTAACTGGCTGCACCAATTACAATTCCGCAATGATTAAGTCTTTTCCCTTTTTTCCACATTCTCTCTAATAGTAATTTGTTGTCTATTTGATGATAGCTATTCTGACAGGGATGAGGTGGTGTCTCATTATAGTTTTAAGTTACATTTCCCTGCTGATTAGTAATGTTGAGCATCTTTTCATATGTGTGTTGTCCATCTGTATATCTTCCTCCAAAAATATCTTTTCAGGTCCTCTACCCATTTTTTAATTAGGTTTTCTTTTTTTAAATGTTGAGTTGCATGGGAGTTCCCATCGTGGCACAGTGGTTAATGAATCCGACTAGGAACCATGAGGTTGCGGGTTCGGTCCCTGGCCTTGCTCAGTGGGTAAAGGACCCGGCGTTGCCGTGAGCTGTGGTGTAGGTTGCAGACACGGCTCGGATCCCATGTTGCTGTGGCTCTGGCATAGGCCGGTGGCTACAACTCCAATTCGACCCCTAGCCTGGGAACCTCCATATGCTGCGGGAGTGGCCCTAGAAAAGGCAAAAAGACAAAAACAAACAAACAAGCAAAAACAGTTGAGTTGTAAGAGTTCTTTGTGCTTATGGATATTAAATCCTCATTGGCTATATCATTTGCAAATATCTTCTTCCATTCAGTCTTTTCATTTTGTTGATAGTTTCCTCACAGTGCAAAAGCTTTTTAGGTTGATGTAGCCCCATGTGTTTATTTTTGCTTTTGTTTCCCTTGCCTGAGGAGACAGATAAAAGAATATTGCTAAGGCTTTTGTCAAAGTTATACTGCCTATGTTTTCTTCTAAGAGTTTTGTGGTTTAAAGTCTTTTATTTAAGTCTTTACTCCATTTTGAGTTTATTTTTGTATATGGTGTGAGAAAGTTGTCTAGTTTGATTCTTTTGCATGTAGTTGTGCAGTTTTTCAACACCATTTATTGAAGAGTTTATCTTTTCCCCATTGTATATTCTTACCTCCTTTGTCATAGATTAATTGACCATAAAAGTGTGGGCTTATTTCTGGGCCCTCTATTCTGTTGCATTAATCTACATGTCTGTTTCTGTGTAGTTTTGATTACCATAGCTTTGTAACATAGTTTGAAATCATGGGGCAGGATGCCTCAAGCTTAGTTCTTCTTTCTCAGTATTGCTTTGGCTATTCAGGGTCTTTTGTGTTTCCATACAAATTTTAGAATTCTTTGTTTTAGTTCTATGAAAAATTCCTTTGGTATTTTCATTGGAATTGCATTGAATCTCTTGAGAAGTATAAGTGTTTTAACAATATTAATTCCTCCAGTCCATGAGCATGGAAATCTTTCCATTTGTGTCATCTACAATTTCTTTTATCAATGCCCATGGTTTTCAGAGAACAAGTCTTTTACCTCTTCAGTTAGATTTAATTTTAGGTCCTTTATTCTTTGGATGCAATTATAAATCAAATTATTAATTTCTTTTTCTGAAAATTCATTTTTACTGTGTATAAATGCAACATATCTGTATATTAATTTTGTATGCCACAACTTTAATGAATTCATGTATTAGTTCTAGTGGTTTTTTTGGTAACATATTTAGGATTTTCTTATGTAGTCTCATCTAATCTTTAAACAGTGATAGTTTTACTTCTTTTTCAGTTTGGATTCCTTTTGTTTATTTTCCCTCATTTTATTGCTATGGCTTGGTCTTCTGATTCTGTATTAAATAAAAGTAGCAGGAGTGGGCATCCATCCATGTTTTATTCCTGATTTTAGAGGGAATGTGTAAACTTTTCACTATGAATATGATGTTAGCTATGGATTAGTTATATATGGCCTTTATTATGTTAAAGTATGTTCCCTCTATGCTCGTTTCATTGAGAGGTTTTTTTTTTTTTTTATCATAAATGGGTGTTGAATTTTGTCAAAAGCTTTTTTCACATTTCTTGAGATGATCATATGGGTTTTATTCTTCAGTTTGTTAACGTTGTATATCACATCACCCACAGCCTTTGATTTGTGGGTATTAAATCATCCTTGCATCCCTGGGGTAAACCCCGCTTGATCATGGTGTATGATCTTTTCAATGTATTGTTGAGTTCAGTTTGCTGATATTTTGTTAAAAATTTTTGCACCTATGTTTATCAGAGATATTAGCCTGTGGTTTTCTTTTTCTTTTCTTTTCTTTCTTTATTTTTTGTGGTGTCTTTGTCTGGTTTTGGTATCAGAATAATGCTAGTCTCATAGAATGATGTCAGAAGCGTTCCTTCCTCTTCAGTTTTTTTGGAGTAGTTTGAGAAGAATAGGTGTTAGCTCTTTTTTAAATGTGTGGTAGAACTTTCCTCTCTCTTCCAAATCACTGATCTGTTCCTCTGTGTATCTGCTCTACTGATGATTCCTTTTAGTGTATTTTTTGTTTCAGTTAGTGTATTCTGCAGCCGTTTGGTTCTTCTTTGTATTTTCTAACGCTGTTGAAATTTTCACAGTGGTCATCATTTCTTCTCCTGAGTTCAGTGAGCATCTTTATGATCATCTTGAACTTTTTATTGGGTAGATTGCCTATCTCCACTTCATTTAGTTCTTTTTCTATGTTATTTTTTATCTGGGACGTATTCTTTTGTCTCTGTATTTTGCTCAATTCTCTGTTTATTTCTATGTGTTAGGTAAGTTAGTTACATTTCCTGATCTTGAAGAAGTGGCTTTATGTATGAGATGTCCTATGGGTCCCTGTGGCACACTCCTCTCTGGTCACCAGCACTATGTGCTCTTGAGGTGCCCCTGTGTGAGCTGTGTGTCCCTTTCTGTTGTGGAAGGCAAAGGACCATGGGCAAGTTGGTAGGTGGGACTGGCCCCCAGCCCAGTTGGCTGTGAGGCCGTGCCTTGTGCAGTGGCTAGAGGGAAAGATCAGCTTCCCGTGCAACTGTCTGTGCTGCCAGGAGGAGGGGGCATGGAGCTAGTGCTGGCCTTCTGGTAAACGGGGCTAGGTCTTTGAGGCTAATAGGCTAGAGGGAGGATTCCAAAGTGGTGCTTGATAGTGCTGGTATTATTGTGACACAACAAGCACCCCCAGATGGCTGCCATTAGCATCTCCAAACCAAGGAGGAGCCCCAGTTGCCTCCTGCCTCCTCAGGAGGCTCTCCAAGGTCAGCAAGAGGGTCTGACCTAGGCTTCTTCTAAACTATTGCCTCTGCACTGAGAGTCAGAGCATGTGAGATTTCATGCATCGCCTTTAAGAGTGGAGTATCTGTTTCCTGTAGCCCCCTGGGTCTCCTGAACATAAGGCCTGATGGCTTTCAAAGTGAGACATTCTGGGGAGTTGTCTTCCCAGTGCAAGACCCCCAGGTTGGGGAAACTTACATAGGGCTCAGAGCTCACACACTTTGATGAGGAACCTCTACAATTGTGATGTTCCCCTTTTTTTTTGTGGGTCACTGACCTAGGAGGCTGTGGGTCCCGACTCTACTATCTTTGTCCCTCTTACATGTCTTGTTGTGATTCCTTGTTTGTGTCTTTAGTTTGTGGAATTTTTTTCTGCTACTCTTCAGGTCATCCTTACAGATAGTTGCTCTGTATGTAGTTGTAATTCTGGTGTGTCCATGAGAGGGGGTGAGTAGGTGGGTCTTCTTACTCCACCATCTTGGCAACAGCTCTCCTTATAAAACACATCTTTACAAATTTCCAAGAATAAAAGTCATAGAATATCTTCTCTCAGACCACAATTGAATTAAATTAGAAATCAATAATGTATAAATAGCTGGAAAATCCCCAAACACTTGGAAACTAAACGGCGTGCTTCTGAATAACACAAAGATTAAGGAGGAAATCTCAAGGGAAATTTAAAAGTATTTTCACCTAATGAAAGTGAAAATACGACTTATCAAAATTTGTGGGCTGCAGTGATTGCAATGAAAGCTGTGCTTAGGGGGAAAATTTTGGCATTAAATATATTAGAAAAGAAGAAGGATCTAAAATCAATGATCTAAGCTTCCACTTTAGGAAGCTAGATAAGGAAGAGTAAATTAAATCGAAAGTAAGAAGAAGAAAAAGTAAATTAAAATAAAAATCAGAATGAAGTTGAATACTGAAATCCATTGAGAAAACCAGTAACACCTTAAGCTGATTCTTTGAAAAGATTAATAAAATCAGCAGGCCTCTAACCAGGTTAAATATGGAAATAAGAGAGAAGACACAACTTGCTAATGTTAGAAATAAAGTAGGGGGCATTACTACAGATTCCATGGACATTAAAAGGATGATAAAGGAGTAATAAACAATTTCGTGCCCATACATTTGATAATCTAGATGCAATGGACCAATTCTTGAAAAATGCAACTTGCCAGGAAGTTCCTGCTGTGGTGCAGTAGGCTAAGAATCCGACTGCAGCAGCTTGGGTCACTGTGGAGGTACAGGCTCCATCCTCACCCTGGTGCCATGGGTTAAAGGATCCCATGTTGCCACAGCTGTGGCGTAAGTCACAGCTGTGGCTTGGATTCAATCCATGACCTGGGAACTTCCATATGCTGCGGTGTGGCCATGAAAAGAAAAGAAAGAAAAGGAAAAAAAAAAATACAACCTGCTAAAACTCACATGAGAAGAGATATGTAACATAAATAGGCCTACATCTATTAAAGAAATCAAATAAATAATAACTTTCCAAAGCCAAAAACACCAGGTCTGGAAAAATTCATTGGTGAATTGTATCATTTATTGAAGAAAGCATACCAATTCTCTACGATCTCTTTCAGAAGATAGAATCACAGGGAATATTTCCCAACTCATTCTATGAGGCCAGCATTACTCTAATACCAAAACCAGACAATTATCTCTTATGAACATAGATGCAAAAATCCTGTAAAAATATTAGCAAATCAAACACAACAAGAATTATACACCACAACCAAGTGGGATTTATCCCAGGTATACAGATAGGGAACGAAGAAATAAAACTGTCTTTGCAGATGATAATGATCATCTATGTAGAAAATCTGAACAAAGTGACCAAAAATAAAAAACTTCCTGAAACAAGTTAGCAATTATAGCAAGTTTGCAAGACACAGGTTAATATAGAAAAGTCAATCACTTTTTTATATAGCAGCAATGAAGAAGTGGAATTTGATATTTAAAAACTTTATAATTTATAGTAGTGCTCTAAAAATCAAATTTTATGGTGTAAGTCTAACAGAACATGTATAAGATCTATTTGAGAAAAACTACAAAACTCTGATGAAAGGTAACAAAGATATCTTTTTTTGTTTGTTTGTTTTTGTTTTGTTTTTTTGCCATTTCTTGGGCCGCTCCCGCGGCATATGGAGGTTCCCAGGCTAGGGGTTGAATCGGAGCTGTAGCTGCCGGCCTACGCCAGAGCCACAGCAACGCAGGGTCCAAGCCGTGTCTGAAGCCAGAGCCACAGCTCACGGCAACGCCGGATCGTTAACCCACTGAGCGAAGGCAGGGATTGAACCCACAACCTCATGGTTCCTAGTCAGATTCCTTAACCACTGCACCACGACGGGAACTCCACAAATATATCTTTGTAAGATAATAAGTAAATGGAGAGATACTCCATGTTCATGGATAGGAAGACTTAATATTTTTCAAGATGTCAGTCCTCAACTAGATCTATAGATATGACACAATTGCAGTCAAAATCCTAGCAAGTTATTTCGTGAATATTGACAAACTGACTCTAAAATTTACATGGACAGGCACAAGATCCAGAATAGCCAACATAATATTGAAAGAAAAGAACGAATTTGGAGGACTGACATTATCCAACTTCAGGATTTACTATAAAGCTACAGTCATTAAAAGAGTGTGGTGATGGCAAAAGAACAGATAAATAGATCAATGGAACAGAGAGCCCAGAAATAGCCCCACCTAAATATAGTCAACTGATCTTTGACAAAGGAGCAAAGACAATACAATGGAGCAAAGATAGTCTTTTCAACAACTGGTGCAGGAACAACTGGACATCCATATGTAAAAAATGAATCTAGATACAGACCTCTCATGAAAATTGACTCAAATGGATGATAGATCTAAATATAAATGCAAAACTATATTAATCATAGAATATAACACAAGAGAAAAACTAAATGACCTTGGATTGGCAATTCCTTTTTAGATACAACACCAAAGGCAACACCTGATCCATGAAAGAATATTTGATAACCTGAACTTCATTACAGTTAAAAATTTTTTTCTCAGTAAAGGATAATATCAAGAGAATGAGAACACAAGCCACAGACTGGGAGAAAATATTTGCAAAAGACACATCTGTTAAAGGACTGTTATCCAAAATATATAAAGAACTCTGAAAACTCAGCAATAAAAGAATGAGCAACCCGATTTTAAAAATGGGCGAAAGAGTTACCAACACCTTACCAAAGAATATATACAGATAGCAAGAAAAGTGTGTGAAAAGATGTTACACATCATGTGTCATTAGGGAATTGCAAATTACAACAGTGAGATACCACCACACACCTATTAGAAAGGCCAAAATTCAAAATGTTGACAACAACAAATGCTGTCAAGCATATGGAGTAACAGGAATTCTCATTCATCTCGGGTGGGAATACAAAATGGTACAATCACTTTGGAAGACAGTTTGGCCATTCCTTAAAAGGCTAACATATTTTTACCATGTGATTCAGCAATCATACTCCTTAAAACTTATCCAAAATGAACTAAAAACTTTATGCCCATACATATGAATGCTTATAGCAGTTTTTTTCATAATTGCTAAAACTTGGAACTAACCAAGATGTCCTTCAGTTGATGAGTGGATAAATAAATAGTGGTATCTCCAGGCCATGGAATACTATTCAGTGCTAAAAAGGAATGAGCTATCAAGCCATGAAAAGACATGGAGTCAACTTCGATGTGAATTAATAAATGAAAGAAGCCAACCTGAAGAGGCTGTTGTTCTGGAGACAATAAAAAGATCAGTAGTTGCCAGAGGTTATTGGGAAGAGAGGGATGAATAAGCAGAGCTCAGAGGGCAGTTAAATTATTCTGTACGGTACTACACAGTGGATGCTTGTCATTACACATTTGTCAAAATCCATAAAGTGGAGGACACTGAGAGTGACAGCTAATGTAAACTATGTACTTTGCATGATAATGGTTTATCAGTGTACGTTCATCAGTTGTAACAAATGGGGCAAGATGTCAACAGTGGAGGAGGCTGTGCACTTGTAGGGACAAGGGGGTACTTTCCCCTCCATTGTGCTGTGGACTTAAAACTGCTCTAACAAATAAAATTTACTCATTATAAATAAAAATAAAAATTTAAAATTATATGAAGAGGAGTTCCCATTGTGACTCAGTGGGTTAAGAATCCAACTAGCATCCGTGAGGATGCAGGTTTGATCCCTGGCCTTGCTCAGTGGGTTAAGGATCCAGCATCGTGGTGAGCTGTGGCCTGTGGCGTATGTCACAGATGCGGTTAGGATCTGGTGTGGCCATGGCTGTGGTGTAGGCTGGCAGCTGCAGCTCTGATTCACCCCCTATCCTGGGAACTTCCACATGCCACAGGTATGGCTCTAAAAAGGAAAAAAAAAGAAAAAAAATATATATATATATGAAGCAAATATTGGAAAATACATTTATGACCACAAAGTAAGGGAAAATCATAAAGGAAAAGGCTAAAAAAGAGACATCAAAATAGAAAAACTTGTGGACTAAAAGACATCATAGCAGTTCCCTGATTGTGCAGTGGGTTAAGGACCCAGCGTTGTCACTTCTGTGACAGCGGTTCACTCTCCAGGGAACTTCCACATGCTATGAGCATGGTCAAAAAGAAAAAAAAAAAGACACTATAAACAAAATTAATAGCCAGAAAATAGATTGGGAAAGGATGTTTACATCATATGTAACAGTCAAAAGAGTTCTGTTCAGAATAAAGAACTGCAAACAACCAAACAGAAAAATGCATGAACCCTGTAAGAAGAAACCTGAATAGCCTAGAAACACATATTAAAATGTTCAGCCTCAGAATAATCAAGGGGGCTAATTAAAATCACAATGAGAGATCATTTCACACACGTAAGATTAGCAGAAAATAAATTCTGATTGTTGAAAAGGATATGGGAAATAGGAACTCTCACACAGTGCTGGTGGGAATGCAAATTGGCATAACCACTTTGGAGACCACCTTGGCACCATCTAGTGAAATGCGAAATGTGCATGTCTTACAGCCTGGTAGAGCCATCTTCGGTGAGATACCCTAGAAAAGCACTTGCATGTGTGTTCAGAGAGATGTTACAGGAATGTTCATTCAAGCATTGTAATAGCAAAAAAAAAAAAAAAAAGGAAACAATCCAAACGTCCATTAATTAAAAAAAAAAGGTATAAATACATTGTGCTATCTTTATTCAACAAACTACAATAAAAGGGTTAAAATGGATGGATTGTATATAAAGGTATCAACATGGATAGATGAGGAAAAATATAAGGGGAGAAACGAATTACGTAACAGTACAAACCATATTATTTTATTTGTGGTTTCATTACATATATGTAATGAAAGGTATAGTTATGTATGGATACCTATAAGTTAGCTGTGTTTGAATGCAAGTAACAAGAAACCCCAGTTCAAAACGGCTTCAGTGATGAAGAGATTTATTATCTCAACAAAACGAGATGTCTAGAAGTAATGCATTTCCAAGATTTTGTGTGTGTGCGTGCGTGTGCTCGCATGCGTTTTCAGGGCCACATCTGCAGCATATGGAGGTTTCCAGGCTAGGGGTCCAATCAGAGCTGCAGCTGCCAGCCTACACCACAGCCACAGCAAAGCCAGATCCAAGCCGCGTCTGTGACCCACACCACAGCTCACAGCAACGCCGGATCCTTAACCCACTGGGTGAGGCCAGAGATCGAACCTATGTCCTCATGGATACTAGTCAGGTTCATTACTACTGAACCATAGTGGGAACTCCCTGTTTCCAAGATACTTAATTCAGCAGTTTGAATATGTCATCAAGGACTTAGTTTTGTCTCTCTCTTTATTCAGCAATTTTAAATGTGTTCTCCTTAGCCTAACTCCTCTCTTGAGTGCTCTGTGGCCACCACAATCAGAGGTCCACATGCAGACACAACAGCATCCAATGAAAG
This sequence comes from Phacochoerus africanus, assembly GCF_016906955.1. Taxonomy (NCBI): domain Eukaryota; kingdom Metazoa; phylum Chordata; class Mammalia; order Artiodactyla; family Suidae; genus Phacochoerus; species Phacochoerus africanus. Next base: position 100,128,545 of record NC_062548.1, on the reverse strand, counting down.
ACGAGGGCCGCTTCTGTCTTCTGCATCTCAGTTATAAAGCCGAGATCCCTGAACCAGACAGACCACTCAGACCACTCAGTGGACTGCCCCTCTGAACATCTCCATTGTCCAGAATGGCATCAGTGTTCTTTCCCAAACCAGTTACAACAAGGAAAATGGAATTGCCAAGCTGGCTGAGATCATTAAGTAATGTGGGGTGGGGGGGAGGTGAACACCAGGACAAAACTGGGGCTCTGCGTGCAAAAGGGAGGAAGTTTCATATGTAAGCATTAAATTAGTCAGGATTTAGGAAACAAAATCCCCTTGAGCTATGTGACACAGAGAAGGAAATGTTTATGAAATCTCTAGGAGGTTGGAGGAGGAGGCCATGGACTGAGGCTCTAAGAAAAGTCCTAGAATATCATAGTCCAGTTGCTACTACCTCTAGCTCCAAAAGTAAAGCAGGACATCAGGAGGCCACCAGGGAAATATTGAGTCCCAGAGCACACTGCCATAGCTATGGTTCAGGAATCAGGCAGCTTGTACTAGAAACCACTGCCGCAGTCACAACTACCTAGACATGAGACATATCTCAGCAGTCACACTTATGCAAATATCTTTCTCTACCTCCCCCTGCTGTCTGACCCCCTTCCCCTGCCAGAGACACACACACACACACACACACACACACACACACACACTGGATACTGCTTCATGGCCTCTCCCCAACATTGCTTGTGAGCAGAAAAAAAAAAAAAAAACCAAACAGCTGGAAGATGGGCTGTGCTCTACTAGCTTCTAAATGTTGCATTAAGCGACTAAATGCATATAATTAGTAGAACCTCGTATTCATTCAGAAGCTGAACTGCAAGAGAGTTCTAGAATTTTTGTTGTTGTTGTTTAGGGCCACACCTGTGCAATATGGAAGTTCCCAGGCTAGGGGTCGAATCAGAGTTGCAGCTGACGGCCTATACCTCAGCCATGGCAATGCCAGATCTGAGCTGCATCTGCAGCTTTCGGCGATGCCGGATCCTTTACCCACTGGTCAAGGCCAGGGATCTAACTCACATTCTTATGGGTACTAGTTGGGTTTGTTACTGTTGAGCCACAGTGAGAACTCCAAGAGTTCTAGAAATTTAATTTTTTAACTTTCTAGCCTCAGCAAGACAGGAAGGTATTCTGGAAGAAAATGAGAATGAATACTGTCTACCAACTGACTAGCCCTTCACAGCAAAAGATAGCAGTCCAGGGAACTATATCCAATCACTTGTGATGGAACAGGATGTAGGATAGTAAGAGAGAAAGAATGTATATAAATGTATAACTGGGTCACTTTGCTGTACAGCAGAAATTGACAGAATACTGTAAATCAACTATAATAACACCAATATGGAGTTCCCGTCGTGGCTCAGTGGTTAACAAATCCAACTAGGAACCATGAGGTTGCGGGTTTGATCCCTGGCCTTTCTCAGTGTGTGGGGGATCCAGCATTGCCATGAGCTATGGTGTAGGTTGCAGATGCGGCTCGGAGCCCACGTTGCTGTGGCTCCGGCGTAGGCTGGTGGCTATAGCTCCGATTAGATCCCTAGCCTGGGAATCTCCATATGCCGCGGGAGCAGCCCTAGAAAAGGCAAAAAGACAAAAAAACAAACAAACTAACTAACTAACATTTTTTAAAAAGATAGCAGTCCACCCCTTGGCCTACATACACATTCAGTATAAAAAATGCTCCTACCCACAAAATGCATACCTTCTCCCCAACATAAGAGACAACTCAAAATCTCATTCAGATACCAACTATTATATACAGGATGGATAACACAACAAAGTCCTACTGTACAGAGCAGGAAAATATATTCCATACCCTGAGATAACCCATAATGGAAAAGAATATGAAAAAGAATATGTATGTATAACTGACAGCTTTGCTTATAGCAGAAATTAACACAACATTGTAAGTCAACTATATACTTCAATAAAATTGAAAAAAAAAAGTTTAAAAATCTCATTCAGTCACAACATCCAGATCCAGGTCCAGGATCTCTGGGTGATGTAAATTCTTGTCAATCAAGTCCTAATATGGTGGAACCAGGTGCCATATCCCAGGATCCACCGAGGGAGGGAGGTGGTGGCATCTGAACTCTGTCCAGTGTCTACTGGTTGTGACTGTGGTGCCGTTAAAAAGGGCTAAAATATATTACCCATCTCAAAACACCCAAACTACAACTTAAAAAAAACTATTCAGGAAAGGAAAAGAAAAAGTGCCCACACAGGCATCCACACCGTAGTCACTGGTCCACCGTCCACAGCACATACCAGAATCTTCTGGATCCCATGTACTGAAAATCTTGTGAGAACCTCTGTCAGCTCATCTGGCAACTCTGCCCTCTTGGACAATTTCTTTGTTCTTTGTCCTTACAGCCACATCTGAGGTGGGCATGAGGGGAAATAACTCCTTGTGCTTTGCAGCTTTAGAACCACACTTTTTTTTTTTTGTCTTTTTGCCATTTCTTGGGCTGGTCCCGCGGCATATGGAGGTTCAAGGCTAGGGGTCCAATCGGAGCTGTAGCCAACGGCCTATGCCAGAGCCACAGCAACGCGGGATCCTTAACCCACTGAGCAAGGGCAGGGACCCAACCGACAACCTCATGGTTCCTAGTCAGATTCATTAACCACTGTGCCACAACGGGAACTCCAGGACCACACTCCTTTGCGTGTCTGTTCAGGAGCTGGGAGATCACCCTAGAAGCTCAACAGTCAACCCCAGGTTGTGGTCAGCAGTCTTCGTGTGTCTTTGGCAATACTGTTCCCTCAGCAGGTTCCTGTCTATTTGCTTCCATTGAGTTCCATGGGCTACACAGCCATGGGATAATAAAGCCAAAATTGTCTGAACACAATCTTTACTTTGTCGCCTTCTTACCGTGTCCAGTCCCCAACCTTCAATCTATTGGCTTCTGTCTTAAGCAATTCTATCCGTCTTGAGTCCAAAAACTCAGTTTGTCAGGAAAGGACTTGGGATAAGCAAGACATTTAGACATTTCTCTTTTTCCATCGCCTTCTTTTCTCTGCTACAGGGCTGCCTTAACCTGATTCTGGCAGGAGTTTACCACAAGCAGTAAGAAGTAGCCAACACACCAAGATTCTGAATTTCTTTCTTGGGACCCTCAATTGGTGTGTGGTCTTGGGACCCTCAATTGGCGTGTGGTCTTGGGACCCTCAATTGGCGTGTGGTCTCTGTTCCAAGGAACAGTGGGGGACTGTTACCTATCAAGGGTCCCAGCTTTCCAGCCTCCTCTGTCCTACCACCTCTACTCAACCAGTTTGGAGTTTGATACTTGCAGCCCCCACTTCCTGATATAAATAAATAAATAAATGGAAATAATCTTTGAATAAGACCACAAAAACATACACAGTTAAACTGGATACATATCGAATTTATTGCAGTGGTTGCCCATGGAGAGGATGCGTAGGGAAGGACCTAGGAGAATATATTATCATAAAAGTCATCTCATTGGGAATTCCTGTTGTGGTGCAGTGGAAACGAATCCAACTAGGAATCATGATGTTGTGGATTCAATCCCTGGCCTCGCTCAGTGGGTTAAGGATCCGGCGTTGCTGTGAGCTGTGGTGTAAGTCGCAGGTGCAGCTCAGATCTGGTGTTGCTGTGGCTGTGGCATAGACCGGAAGCTACAGCTCGGATTGGACTCCTAGCCCGGGAACCTCTATATGCCATGGGTGCGGCCCTAAAAAGACAAAAAGACACACACACACACACACACAAGTCATCTTGTTATAAAATGATCTGAGTCGATATGATAGAGTATTTTCCAGTTGCAGATGACATGGGCATTTGTTACAGTATCCTCTATGCCTTTATATATATATATATATATATAAATTTTTTTAAATTTAAGATTTCAAAGAGAGGGTAGGGCACGAATGAACACGCCAAAATGATCAGTGTAGCAGAGCACACAAGGAGCTGGCAACTAAGAAGTTCCCACGGGGATGGTCCCTCATAGTCAAGCGAAGGCCATGCTTGGGATCAGAGGACATCTGGCACATGGCCAGGTTGTCTCTGTCCCCTGCTCTGCCCATCTAAGTCCTGTTCACCTTTCCAGGTTCTGTGGAAGTCCCCCTCCTCCAGGAAGTCTTCCCTGACTACTCCAGCTCACAGTCATCTCTCTCTTTCCTCAGCTGTCAGAACACCTAAAGCCACTGCTCACTTGCGTATCACAAATTCTTTATTTCAGGAGTTTTAGATAATCCAAAGCAGTGAGGTCCAAAGCCCACAAAGGCTGCGGCCGAGTTGACAGGGATTGCATGGTAAATGCACAGTCTTGATTAGCTGCGGACCACCGAGGAGGGTCACTGCTTCTGTTTGGGCCTGACTTTTAAACCTGCCCCCGCCAGTCTCTCCCCAGACCACAAGCTCATTAATGGAAGATGGCCTAGCTGTCCCCTGGCCGACAGTGTGCAGCTGGCAGAAGCGGGCCCATTTGCCACAATTCAGCAGGTCCGGGCTCTCAGCTCGGATGAGCCCTGATCCTCTCCAAACACATTTTCCTTTTGTGTGATATATGTAAAACACTCCTAATGTGAGGATCCTCAGAGAGAGCTCACACTGCCCGTCTAAGTGTTTTTTAAAGAATCGAGCTCTTACCTTTTAAAATTACACCGGGGTGGTATTGTTCAAATATGTAAGACTGACTACTCCAGAAAGCGGCAACAACAGGATACAATGCACTAATTTTACCCCACTTTGACTTAGAAAATATAATCGGTACTTACAAAAATTGTAAATACTAAAGAATCAAGGGAATAGGATTATTCTAAAATGGGGCGCTAATACATCAAGCAAAATAGCTTTTGCTAGTTTTAACTGAGGGCCATTATCTATCAGAGAAGATATACCTCTAGCCTTGATAACGTAAAGAAACACAAATGACTAAAAAAGCTTGCCAATATTTCTGGGAGTTGGGGGAGAGAGGAAAGAGTCCATAATGAGAGAGAAACTTGGAAAAGCTGAGCGATTCAACAGGGTAGATAAACAGCCTCAAGCATGCTCTCGAGGGGGCAAACCCTGCCTGGTTCAACAACCATAATTTCCATGGGGGCTCTGTCCTTTCTGAATTGCTGTGGCCACCACACAACCCAGGACATCCTCTTGGTAATTTTAGTCAATCATTGCAGGTGTCTCCCCATGTAAATGCAGCCCCCTTGGGGTAGAAGCGAGCCCCGTATTTCTCTTCTCTTCTCTATCAGCTCACATCCTCCATCTTCCAGCCAGCAAAGCTGGCACCACCGGCCCACCCAGGAGCCTCTCTCGAACCTCCAGGTGTCGCCCACTTTCTCCTTCTCACCGTGGCTCTGCCTGTGGTGAATTGAAAGGACAGTAGACCATCTGCCATGCAGCCCTGATGTCTTCCTGCAGGTGTGCAGAGAGCAGTAGGAGACATTCATTTTGGACATAATTCCAAGATGGAAACGAGATACTCTTTTTTTCTTTCTTTCTTTCTCTCTCTCTCTCTTTCTTTCTTCTTCCTTCCTTCCTTTCTAAGGCAGCAGCTGCAGCATCTGGAAGTTCTGGGGCTAGGGGTTGAATCAGAGCTGCAGCTACCAGCTTCCGCCACAGCCACAGCCATGCTGGATCTGAGCTGCATCTGCAGCCTACACTGCAGCTTGCGGCAACTCCGGATCCTTAACCCACAGAGCAAGGCCAGGGATCAAACCCTTATCCTCACGGACACTATGTTAGGTCCTTAATCAGCTGAGCGGCAATGGGAACTCTGAAACGTGAGATATTCTAAGCATAAAATATTCTAGCTGGCAAGCGCTATCAAGGTACATCTAAAATTTAATGTTCATGGAGTTCCCGTCATGGCTCAGTGGTTAACGAATCTGACTGGCTATCATGAGGTTGCGGGTTCGATCCCTGGCCTCGCTCAGTGGGTTAAGGATCCGGTGTTGTCGTGAGCTGTGGTGTAGGTCGCAGATGAGGTTTGCATCCTGCATTGCTGTGGCTCTGGCAAAGGGCCGGCGGCTACAGCTCTGATTAGACCCATAGCCTGGGAACCTCCATATGCCATGGGTGCGGCCCTAGAAAAAGGCAAAAAGACAAAAAAAAATTTAGTGTTTAGAAGATATTAGTTTGATTTACAGGGATGAACACTGGTGGGGAGTTAAGGGACAAGTGGGGGGGAAAGGGGTCCCCAGACCTTTGCCAGAAACTATAGGCTCTTTGGGATGAGCAAGCAAATTATGTCCTTCCTCGCTGGGCCCCTCCCTTCTTATGGGCACCCAGTCCTCACAGGCTCCCCTGTGGCCACCATGTTCATCCCCCTGCCTCTGAGTATCACTGCCCCTAAGTAATTCCAACAACATGAGATGAAGGACCCGTTCTGGTGGAAGTCAGCACCCTTTATATGTTTTGTGCTTTTTACATTTGTGTGATTCTCAGTGAAAGGGGAAAAAAAAATGAATACAGGAAGCTTTCATTTCATTATATATATATATATATATTAGAACATTTCTCTTATTTTTGTTTTTTGTATGATACCCAGGTCATTTTTATCCATGGGCACTTGAATGCAATCCTCGGGTCTATGTGGTTTCTTTTCAACAACCATATGTAAAACGTATATTAACTGGGTCTTGACTCTAAAAGGAAACCTGAAAGTCAGAATTTTTTCTAGATTAAATATCTCCAAGTGTCATATTTTTTTCATCTGTCATTGTTAAATTTACTCTTCATAAAAATATTACATCAGGGAGTTCTCTCGTGGTGCAGCAGGGTAAGGATCTGGCGTTGTCATTGCAGTGGCTTGGGTCAGTGCTATGGTACAGGTTTGATCCCTGGCTTGAGAACTTCCACGTGCCATGGGTGCAGCCAAAAAAAAAAAAATCATTTTTTAAAATATTCGAGAACAATTTGTAAATTAGATTTTTCCCCTTACCCAAATTTCTGAGTTGGTATCCTCTGCCAGAAAACAATTGTCAATTGTGACTTAAGTGAGTCACTCTTAGCCATATACTTTTAAAAGCAATAATTCTAAAAACATTTTGTGAAAAAATATTTCAAACTAAACACATGTATTTAGTGCGGGTGGAAGTGAATTTTAATTTGTTAGATATGCTTTAGGGTGAGGACTCCAAATAAAGATAGCTAATGTCCTTGATGGTTTTAGGATAGCCAATGACTCTAGTTTGGTCTCTACTAGAAATTCCTCTCTTGGTTCCCATGAAAGACTTAAGTTACCATTTACTGTGTATGTATATATGTGTGTGTTAATGTGAGTGTTTGTGTATTTGTATTTGCCATTTTAACCATTCCATTTACTTTTAAAATAAATACAATGTAAATACATACATACATACAATATAGTATTTATTTTGCCCATATCATTATTTTAGGCCCTTGATCTTTCCTATTCTGGATTGTTCCTTAACTGACTTGTGTGTTTCCAGTTTTTCCTCTAAGATGCTAAGCTTCTTGTGATAGAGAGTAACTTCTTTTGTGAGTTACAGAGCTAGGAACAGAGCTGAGAATTTAACTGGAACTCGGTAGATACTCACCAACTGAGCAAATGAATATGTGAGTACATGACAGAAATCTTAATGAGGTACTTGATCCAAAGCAATATGGTACCTTACTGGGTTTCGACCTATTTTGTATGGACCAAACCAGTGTACCTACTGGAATGTAATGGAGGTGCTCTGGGTGAGTTTAGGTATAGAAACTCATGCCCTTGTCTGCCCCTAAGTTTCTGGAAGCCTCCCTAATCCACTCCAGACTGAAGAGAATATCTGCCAGGGTCAAAGGGCTCCTGAGGAATCCATGTAACACTTCCTGGAACTTCTGTTTCTCTAAATTCCATCTGTGTCCCTGTTGTAAAGACCACGGGTCATAAGATACTCTCCCAGGATAAACAATTCTTACCCATTTACCTTTCCCCTCAGCACTTATCCTAAAACTGTTCGTGGCCATTCTGTCCCTTCTAACTCCTTCTCTGGTTTTCACCATTTGTTTGTATTCTGGCACCCATATAACTGCATGAAGACTGAAACAGAGCCCATGACTTGACATCAAGTGGCTTGGGTCCAAATCCTAACTCAGACACCAGCTATGTAGCCTTAGACAAGTTACTTAACTCCCCTGACTCTTAAGTTTCCTCCTTTGCAAAATCGGCTTATAATATGTAACTCACAAGGTATGACTTCAGTGAGATTATGTACTTGAAAATAGCTCACAGTAGATGTTCAATTGTGTTTGTACATTTTAATCCAGTGTAGTTATTGCTTCTGCCTCTGGTTCATCTGTTTTCCTCTGTCTCTTTGTTCTCCTCATGATCCTTGATAAGCACACTCTTAGTGGGGGGTCACTTCATTAATGGCTGCATGTTAGTTTCATAACATTTATTAATATATTTGATCATATATTGTTTGCCTCCTTACAGATAGAACCTGAGATGGTATTTAGATGTATGGCATTTTCCAGAGAACTCCTGTGAACAGCTAGCTGTAACACTGACTTGTCTGAGCTGGGAACATGTTGTCCTTGGCTTGTCAGTTACTCTCAACAGAGTCCTCCTTTTCTTCTCTGTGTTCAAAGTGACATAATGGCAGATAGGCATGAATTCCCTGGAGAACAACGAGAGACTTCACAGAACTCAGTTTGGGAGAATACACACATGCTGGTGTTATAGAGTGATATTCCCAGGACACTAGCAAGTGGGAAGTGAACTGGACACCAGATGAAGTGAGGGAGGTTTGTGGGAAGGAAACTTGCTTCGGAAAGAGCAAAATGAAAATGCCTCCAACCAGGCAGCACTGGCCAGGGGATTGTGTATATGGGATCTACAAGGTTAATTAACTACCCAGCCCCTACTCTGCCATCAACACTTTGGCCACCGCTGTAGGTTATGACACTGAACTCCCCAGGACAAGGTCTGTTTATTGAAACATTCTCTTCTTTTTATTTGAGGGTGGGGGTTAATGCATACCTCAGTGCTTGAAATCGCTAACAGTTTTCTAGTGATCATTCAGTCTTCATTCAGCAAATATGCATTAAGTGACTAATGAATGAAGTAGGAAGATCCTGTTTTGCCCAAATAGTCAGACTTGAAGGTGACTCCCTGATCCCTTGAGCATTAGCTTAAAGGGAAACTTTTCCTCTACTTTTGGCCTCCTTCATTCTTCTTCTTCAGATGCTATGGTAAGTAACCCAGTTCCAAATTTCAGTTCAGTTTGATTCAATTCCAAATCTGTGTGAATGTATCAAGTTAGGCAGAACCTAACTCAAATCCAGACCCCTGGCTGCAAGAAAATTTCAGGGATGTAGTTTTCATCTGTCTAATGTCTCCCACCACGAAGAGAACGAATGGAGGGAAGGTTGAGTGAGCCAGTCCAGAGTATATGGAGATCAGCATAACGAGATCTCATGGAGAAGATGGGCTTTGAAACAGGCCTTGAAAATGTGTAAGATTTGTTTTAAAAGGGAAACGTTTAGGGAAGAGAATTCCTGGCTGGCGAAGAGGAAAAGCAAACAGGGGATAAGAAGAATAGCTTATCTGGACTGGACTAGATAGGATAGGCACACTAGGAAGGTATGAAGTGGGTAGGGGTTTGGAAGGCCGTTTAGAGAAGAAAACTTAACTCAGTCCAATAGAATTGGGAGTGGCAGAGATATTGAAGGTCATTAGCAAGCAAGGGAGTCTGAAAAGGTAAGGTAATGCTACCATTTCTATTAACAAAATCAACATATATCTTCCTGCTAAAGGGTGATCACTCACCCTCCAACTTTCCTCCAGTTCTTAAAACTCTACGAGTCAGTTGCCACCATGATCATCATATTATTTTGCTGGTTTAGTAGTTTCAGAATGGGTACAAAATCCCAAGAAGTAGAGAAATACTTTTAAAGCAAAAGGGAAATTATTTCCATCCTAGAATTCTATACCTAGGCAAACTATCAATCAAGTGTAAATACAGGGTGATGACATTTTCATTCATATATGAGCTCAAAAAAGTCACCTCCCTCCTGTCTTACCTATCTTTTTACCATGAGGCATTTGAAGAAGTAAACAGAGAAAGAGGAGGACATTGGATGCCAGAAAGAGGGAGTCTAACACAGGAGCAAAGCTGAGAGAATCAATGAAATAATCATAAGATAGGTCCTAAGGCAATAACTACACAATAGCCTAGGGAACACCCGGTCCAGATTGAAGTAGGAGGATAGGAAGCTATGAGATGGAAGTCTCTGGAGGAAAATTAAAATTGGTAAAATTCCAAATTTTTTTTAAACTCCCAACTGTATTTATTTATTTACCTTTTTGGTCTTTTTTTAAGGGCTGCGCCCACAGCATGTGGAAGTTCCCAGGCTAGGGGTTAAATTGGAGCTGTAGCTGCTGGCCTATGTCACAGCCACAGCAATGCAGGATCCAAGCTGTGTCTGTGACCTACAGCACAGCTCATGGCAACACCGAATCCTTAACCCACTGAGCGAGGCCACATGTCGAACCTGTATCCTCATGGATGCTAGTCAGATTTGCTTCTGCTGAGCCATGATGGGAACTCCTAAAATTCCTAATATTTTAAACATATCAAGAGAAGGCTTAACAACATTTAGGGACGAGTTAGTAATAGATATATTGTTAACTAGGGAAAAGAGAAATTTTTTTTGCAAGAAAAAAAAAACTTTATTGTGCTACACCACTGAGACTTTTGTAACAATATTTGTGACAAATGTTCTTTATTACGATATTGCAGTATTTAGACTACTCTGAATAATGCAGAGCTCTTCCGTTGATCTAAACATGAGACATTGAACTAAAATAGTATTAGAAGGAAAAGGAAGAAATAACATAGTCTAAAGGTAGAATCCATAAGCTTCTGTAGACTGGGGGTTGTTGAGAGGAGGATAGGGAGAGAAAGGGATCTGGGATGAATTCTAGCTTTCTTTTTTGTTGTTGTTGTTTTTGTTGTTGTCTTTTTGTCTTTTCTAGGGCCACACCCTTGGCACATGGAGGTTCCCAGACTAGGGGTCCAATTGGAGCTGTAGCCGTCAGCCTGCACCAGAGCTACAGCAACTCGGGATCCGAGCTGCGTCTGCGACCTACACCACAGCTCACAGCAATGCTGGATCCTCAACCCACTGATCGAGGCCAGGGATCGAACCCGCAACCTCATGGCTCCTAGTCGGATTCATTAACCACTGAGCCACGACAGGAACTCCCGAATTCTAGCTTTCTATCTTGGGTTGCAGTGGGTGGAAGTTTGGATGGTACTCTGAGAACAATCAGGTGAAGGTGCCTGATAGGTGGTAGCAATATAGGGGCTAAGAGCTTGGGACAGAGGGGAAAGGAGAATTATTGACTCTACCAAAAAACAGGGAAAGCGCAAGAAAGGAAATACAACCTAGAATACATAGAGCTCCCCAGCAAATAACTATTCTCATAATCATAGTCACATAAACACTAAACATTGAGCATATCAAAAATGATGATGTAAGTATGTTGTAAGCTTGGGGGGCAGGGGAAGTGTAGGTAGGGAGAAGGCGAGGGTGAAGGGGTAGGGGGGTGTAAGAGAGCCCCAAACTCAGCTGCCTTATAGGAAGTTAGGAGACAGGGTCTAAAACGGGGAAATGTAGAAACAACAGCATAAGTATGGTATTTAGATATGCAGAACTAAATAACAGAAGGAGCTGCTAAAAGATTGAAATTGTAGCCTCTGGGGATGGTGAAAAGGGAACGAGCCTTGTAGAGTGACATTTTTTACTTTGGAACTATGGGCCTGTATAACTTTGATAAAAAATAACGTTCTCCCCAGATTTATAGTAAATGCTCCAGCTTAGTTCTCTGATCACAGTTTCCCTGTCACCAAATCCCCTCAAAGTCTCCGACTCTTCTAGCTACTAGCTGGGTACTGGCAAATGTGTGGCTTGGATTTTGTTAAAGTCTTATGTTTGTTGCAAAATCAGAATCTCTTAAAACCTTTGGGATTCTCCTAAAACATTGCTCTTACCGATGGCCTCAGCTTTTGTGCAAACTAGGGAAGGCAAATGGCCTGGAAGAAGGCCCTGAAAGGAGCAAGTCTTTTAAAGAGCTACTTTGGGGAGTTCCTGTTGTGGCTCAGCAGTAACGAACCTGAATAGTATCCATGAGGACATGGGTACAATCCCCAGCCTCGCTCAGCAGGTTAAGGATCCAGCGTTGCCATGAGCTGTGGTGTAGGTCGCAGACAAAGCTCAGATCTGGTGTTGCTGTGGCTGTGGTGTAGGCCAGCAGCTGTAGCTCCAATTTGACCCCTAGCCCAGGAATTTCCATATGCCACAGGTTCGGGCCTAAAAAGCAAAAATAAATAAAATAAAATAAAATAAGGTAAAATAAAATAAAGAGCTACTTTGATCATGGTATGTTCTAGCCGGGGACAAAGCAACTCAAGAACTTCGTAAATGGGGGAGGAACAGTGATACAACTCAATCTAAAAATTAGTTTTTGTCTATGGCTTAAAATTATGTGTTTCTATTCCTCCAGAGAAGGCTGCAAAAATAAAGGACAGTTGCTCAAGGAAACCTAGACAGAGAGCTGCTTCTGGGTGAAAAATCCAAAAAACACTGTAATATTTTCAGCCCTTCCCTTGGCTGTGTTCTCTCTCATCGTACTTCCCTTGGGCTGCCTGGCTTTGGGGAGACGAGCAGATAATCATTACTGTTCAGGAGGGAGGGAAAGCCAATTGTTCAATATCAGAAATTAAGAAAGTGTTTCATTTTCTAAGCTCCCAGTTACTAATGTATTAAGTTCTCCAAAAAAATTCTCTTCATCATTTTCTGTGATTATTTTTTTTTTCTTCCTAAGCAGCATTTGGCTCCAGCAGAAGGCAAAGACATTTCCTCGTCTGAATTACTGCTGCCGTGAAACAGATTGAAAAAAATATATCATTTTATATCAACCAGTAGCATCCCAGGCCACGGAGGGGTGTCTCCTAAAGCTATCAAGATAGTATCAGAGTATTAATCATTTCTGGAACAGTGAGAGCCCCAACACCATCCAGCACCCACAAAGGCTGCAAGCCCAGGGCCAGCTGCCGCTGCCCAGGACAGACACCCACTCGGGATTCAATCTCTGAGCTCTGTGATGGACAGCACGTGCCTGCTGGTTCTTGCTATTTGCCCAGCCCTGTGGTTGAGCAGGCCCTGACCTCCCAGAGTCCAGGAATCATAGAGCTGTTGAGAGGGCCGGAATGGCATGGGCTTGCTGCAAACACACCAACACACATGAGTGTGCACTAAATATATGCTCCTGGATGTGAACACACACTCAAATAATGCAGGCTGGCCCCATGTGAAGCTATGCAACACCGTGGCTAAGAGCACAGCTTCAGAATAAGGCTGGATTCAGTGTTCAGCTGTCAGGTAACTACTCCAACCCCCCGTTTTCCCATCAATAAAATGGGGATAATAGTAGCACCCACCTCAGAGGGTTTTATAAGGATTAATTGAAGCCACATGTAAAGAACTCAAGTGCAGTGGCTTGCATCCAAAAAAAAAAAAATTCCACCGGTGTTTGCTATTGTTATCAATAATAAAAGTTGAAGTTTATGAATAGGTATATTTAGTCAGTATTGGATAAATGTTTGTATTGATCGTTAATAACCATTGTGGGCCAAAGAATTCTTCCCTTCTGTAGGAAAATCTTCCCTAAACCTTGGGGGCAGATGAAGGGGGTTCTTGGTGTTTTTAAGTATCTATTTTCAGACCACTAAGTATCTGACAGAAAGGTTAGAGCTATGACGTACAGAGAGATTCCATAAAGAATTAAATAGATTGGAGTTCCCATTGTGGCGCAGTGGTTAACGAATCTGACTAGGAACCATGAGGTTGTGGGTTCGGTCCCTGGCCTTGCTTAGTGGGTTAACGATCCGGCGTTGCCGTGAGCTGTGGTGGAGGTTGCAGACGCGGCTCGGATCCCGAGTTGTTGTGGCTCTGGCGTAGGCTGGCAGCTACAGCTCCAATTGGACCCCTAGCCTGGGAACCTCCATATGCCGAGGGAGCGGCCCAAGAAATGGCAAAAAGACAAAAAAAAAAAAAAGAATTAAATAGATTGACACTGAGAAGGTAAGGTGTAACTTAATGGAGGCGGAGGAGCTTTATAAGAATTCCTTTTAGAGAGGTTCCATTGTGGTGCAGTGGAAATGAACCTGACTAGTATCCATAAGGACGCAGGTTCAACCTCTGGTCTCGCTCAGTGGGTTAAGGATCTGGTGTTGCAATGAGCTGGGATGTAGGTCACAGACATGGCTGGGATTCTGAGTTGCTGTGGCTGTGGCTGTGGCCAGCAGCTGCAGCTCCAAATCTACCCCTGGCCTGGGAACTTCCATATGCCTTGGATGCAGCCCTAAAAAAAAAAAAAAAAAAAAAAGAAGAAGAAGAAGAAGAATTCCTTTTATGCCCAGCTCTAGGACCAAGTCGGAGAGTTCAGTGAGCAGGGCAAAGCAACACTGCACATCTGATTGTCTGTGCTTTCTATCTGAAGGCAACTCTCCCCTGTGAATAACAATTTGGCAGCAAAAGCAGCAGACTAATGGGTCGCCTAGGTGGCTTTGAGAAAGCCTCCCTTTGTTGTGAGGGTGGTGCCCTTCCTGGATGGAGGGGCCTGCCTCCACCCCTAGCTCTGAATGAGAAATGGTCCAAGCAGTTGAGTATCTGATTGGGCTCTGTCCTTCCTCTGGAGAAGGACCCTCTACAACCCCCTCTCTGCCCCTCACATCAGCCCCAGAGAAGATTCTGGAAGGACCCTCCCAATTCCTCCAGAGCTCACGCCTTGGTTCTCTGGGGTTGGACCTCCTTGCCTAATGACTGCGTGGTATGGGGCCAGGGCCCAGGGGCCAGGGTGGAGGGTGAAAGTTTGTCTTTTCGCTTTGGCACCAGCCAACACAATTACTTGAAAGAGTTGGGCGGCCCCTGAGAGGAAGAAGTAGTTGTTTGCCAACATGCCATGTTTGTGTGCTTCCTGACCAAGCCTTCCTCATGTCATCATCGGATGGCCACCCCTCCACACACTCTACAGGGACGGGGTTACTGGCCCCATTTCACACAGGAGTGACGGAAGGTGACACAAACTAGTTATGTTGTGCCATGTCTTGGCCTCTTGCCCACAGGTTTTTCCACCTCATGGGACCCAGATAATAAAACAAAAACTAGCCCCCTTTCCCATCAAAGTCACCTCTGGCAAGTCAGGGCTGAGACTGTAAGGCAATTCACATCCAATTCCTGCCATCAGAACTTTATAATCCACCAGGTGAAACAAAACACCCATA
Source organism: Phacochoerus africanus (assembly GCF_016906955.1). Classification (NCBI taxonomy): domain Eukaryota; kingdom Metazoa; phylum Chordata; class Mammalia; order Artiodactyla; family Suidae; genus Phacochoerus; species Phacochoerus africanus. The sequence continues at coordinate 100,113,254 of NC_062548.1, read as the reverse complement.
TGCTAAAAGATACAGTCACTATTCAGCAAATCATGTTTGAGCCTCCAGTGAATGGTGTGTGTGTGTCTGCCCCTGAGAGTTTATACCCTAAATGATGTGAAGAAAGCCAGGGTTGAAAGAGGGTCAGACCTGGGGCTGGGGGGGGGGGGGGGTGCTGGGAGGGGTCCTGCTTCAGGAAGCAGGGCAGTTTGGACTGCACTTTGAAAACAGCCAAGGGGAGAAAAGCTTCAAGGGGGTTCCAGGCAGGGAGAAGATGAGCTTGTGTGGTTCCCTTCAGCAGCCCGTAAACCTTCCAACTGGAAGGTCCTTTTGTAAGCGAAGGGGCCAACAGCAAGGAAAGGTAACGGATACCAGGCCACAGAGGGCCCGGGAGGCAGCTGTGTGGGCTGATTGTTGTCTTGCAGGCAGCAAAGGGGTCCTTGAAATTTCCCAGAAGGGTGTGGAGTAGATACCACCAGACGGGGCAGGGAGTCCAGGTACCTGCCCACAGTCACAGGTGGGAGTCAGTGAGCCTCGAGAAAGGAGAGAAAGGTGGAGAGGTGAGTTTACCCTGAGAGCTGAGGAGCAGGGCTCTGGGGTCAGATGGACCTGAATGGGGACCCTGGGTGTGATCCTGGGCAAATGACTTTACTTCTCTGGACCTCAGACAAACAGTAGTCAAAAATGTATCTCATAGCGGTCCCTGCCTCCTGCTGGGATGCTGACCAGGGTTAAAGTGCTCAGGTGGAAGTTCCCGTTGTGGGCTTAGCAGGTTGAGCACCTGACATAGTATCCCTGAGGACGCAGGTTCGATCCCTGGCCTTGCTCAGTGGGTTAAGGACCTGGTGTTGCCACAAGCTGTGGTGTACATCGCAGATATGGCTCAGAGCTGGTGTTGCTGTGGCTGTGGTGTGGCCCGGCAGCTGCAGTTCTGATTTGACCCCTAGCCTGGGAACTTCCATACCTGGGTGGGGCCCTAAAAAGGGAAAAAAAAAAAAAAAGTGCTCAGGGCAGTGCCTGGCATAGAGGAGCTATTATATCAACAATAACTACTACTACTGCTGTCACTGTGTTTAATGAGTGTCGGGCAAAGCGGAGGAAGGAGTTAATGGCAGGAGACTTTGCTCTATGAACCTGAAAGAGTGGACCAAGGTGGATGGCATCCTCAATAAGCCCTGTGGAGAGGCCCACGGGCAGGATGCTCCACTGGCTGGAACCCTGGTGTGGGGCGCGGGGTCGGGGGGGCAGGGGGAGCTGCCTCCGCAGAGTAGAAGCCCCTCCCTGCCCACCTGAACCCTCCTTTCTTCTCTCCTGCATCCCATACCTGCCCCCAGCTTCTAGAAATCAGACCTCATTCCCAGAAGGCGTGAGCATGAGGCTTCTTGGGGGGAGCGGGCGGGGATCGGGGATCTAATTCTACACGGAAAGATGTCCCCCTTTCTTATTCCACCTCCCATCCGGGGCTGGGGGGCAGGCAGTGAGGACGGGGGCGGATGGAACCAGGACTCTGGAACCAAGGCAGCCCCTCGCCCCGCAGCACAGTGCTCGGAGGCAGCTGGAGCGCCAGGCGAGGGCTTTCCCTGTGAGAATCAGTTTCACATATGAGGTTGATTTTATTTTCCCCCGTTGCAATTAACTGAGAAAAATATTTCAAAGCTGTATAATTAAAGGCCGGCGTTTTATTAGGGTTTAAAATAGTCGCTATGAAATTTGCTCCTGCCACTGGTAATTACAACGTACATCTTAATATCCCCCTGCTTGCCAGCCCCGAGATAACAGCGCTGTGTGTGCTGCATTTGGCTCTGCGGAGAAGGTACAACCCTTATCTTATCTCCATCTGCACACAACAACCAGCCTCTCTTCCAATTCAATCCTAATCTTCTTAGTAAATAATACTGATATTTTTCACCATAACAAAATGGAGCTGGTGCCAGATCCTCACTGATAACACCTCTCGTTTACACACCATTCTCTGTCAAAATCGGCCCCGATTTTTCTTAATCTCTTCAACTTATCAAAAAAATACTTTTTACATTCGGCCATAGTAAGTTCTTTCTCTACCAAATAATAATATTATAAATAAATCCCTCTGCCTACAGCTGACTCGTTGAAAAGACCCTCGGCCTCCTCATTTTCCTCGTGAATGGGAAATTGTTCTGCTCTTCAGTTTTCCCCTACCTTTGGGGTCCACACGGAGTGAATTGTGCCCAGGCAGGCCCTGAGCCATCTTTGATTCTCACCGGGGGGTCAGCTTGGTCCAGGATGTGCAAGCTTGTTCTTTATTCTCATTGTCCTGGGGGGTAGGTGTCCCCCACCCCCACCTCCAACCACCTCCAACTCAGGCTGTCCAGAGATTTCAGGCAAATCCCGGCAGGCTCTTCTCTAGCCTGCAGACCAACGCCCCCCGCCCCCACCTTCACCCCCACATACCCACTGGGACAGGCCTTTGCTCAGAGCCCCATGTTGGCAGCAACTGGGACCCACCCACCTTCTCCTGCTGCCTTTCAGTGTGACGCTCAGATAGTCATGCAACCTGAGACGTGTTCACCACACAGCAATTATTTATTGAGCACTTACTGTTTGCCCACTCCAGGCTTAGCCTCTTGGGGATTCCAGAGAGGGGAAAAGCACAGGGCTGGCCTGCCAGCAGCCCACTGTGTGTGCAGTAGGATCTCTCAAGGCACGAAGAAACCTCCAAATTGGGAAGAGGGTTGGGGTTTAAGACGTGTAAGATGTTATAGGAAAAACAAGATTGGGGCAAGGAGGTTGAGAAGGAGCCCTTGAAAACCTTTCGAAAGTTTGTGTGACCACTAAGAGCAGAAAGAAGAAGAGAGTGACAAGGACACTTGTCTCCAATAACATTTGACACGACGCAAATTAATAATAACTGGCACTGTACTGGGAGATTCCAATTTCCATTTCCAATTTCCTTGTTCACGAGAAACTTTCTGTGATTTCCCTTTCCTGCAGTTTCCATAATGTGCTTGTAAATTTGCTTTGCTTTGTTGTAGATAATGCACACCTAAAAAGGGGTTTTCTTTTCTATGTCTGTCCTCTTTCCAAATGCCCGCTGCTTTCTCGTTCTGTGATGCCCTGTCATGAGCAGTTAGCCGCCTCCTATCTCTAGGGCCTTGGTTCCCTGGCAGGGGGGTGGGGGGGGAGGTGTCCTTCTCCCTCTGCCCAAATGCTGATGAGTCCAGATGCTTGAGACGGCAAAGGCTGGGGTGCCCCGTATTTAGGCATTCTCAACCCCGCGTGGCTCTTAAATACCCAGGATGGTGGGATGTGGGCTCTGTCCATGGTACATGTCTTGCCAAAGCATGTGGCACATGCAGCCCTGTCCCGTGTGCCTCCTACCCTCGAGCCAAAGGAGTGGATTGCTGTTCTCTGAATGTGAATCTCAGTTGATGAGTCATTACCAAACCCAGGCTGGCGGGATGAATGGGCAGAGGCGGGTATGGCAATCCAGCTGCTCTACGAAGCCAGATCTCCAGGTCAATAGGTGGGAGGGGGCTGGGTCTGCTGGGGTGGTGGGATCATGCTTTACTACCAGTGGCTTTCTCAGATGGGGACAATAGTCAAGGCCCAGCCCACCGCCTTCCTTGCCTTGCTGCTGGTCATCCCAGTCTCGCCTGAGATGTCCTCTTCCCTCCATATGCCCCCTCCCCCATCTCCCGTTCCCTGGCTGTGTGTGTATGTGGGGGAGAAGGGAAAGAGCCAAGTAACTGCATTAAACCTAGATTTTCTTTTTTTTTCTTTTTTCTTTTTTTTGTCTTTTTACCTTTTCTAGGGCTGCTCCCGAGGCATACGGAGGTTCCCAGGCTAGGGGTCGAATCGGAGCTGTAGCCACCGGCCTACACCACAGCCACAGCAACACGGGATCTGAGCTGCGTCTGCAACCTACACCACAGCTCACGGCAACGCCGGATCCCCAACCCACTGAACAAGGCCAGGGATCGAACCCGCAACCTCATGCATGGTTCCTAGTCGGATTCGTTAACCACTGTGCCACGACGGGAACTCCCTAAACCTAGATTTTCTCTTATCTGCGAGGTTCTTTAATGTTGTATGAAAAAGACCCTGGCTCTTCTAAGAAGTCAGGAGGTAAACATTGGGAGCTCTTGCAAGCGAGGGTACAGCATTCTGAGAAGATTAAACAGAAGTCAACTGCGGACACAGGGACATTAAGTGCCTCTATGAATTCCCTGCCCTTCTCAATTATCCACCCTGGAAGAAAGCCTATTCTCTTGGGTCCAAGTTACTGCAAATAGGCCCCACTGTTGACCTGATTGCTGGAGCCCACAGGGTAAGCATGAGGCCTAAGGACTAAATCTTCCTTCAGAGGCCTCCCTACTCTTGCCAGGGACTGCGGATGACCTATGCCCTTTAGGATTTGAAACAAGGATGTTCTTACAAAATCTGCCTTCTCTGCTCAGCCCCACTTACCCTCTGCTCCCCTGCCCCCCCTGCTCCCTTTTCAACACCACGAATTTAGTCCATCCTCACATGTTTTGCACTCACTGCCATCTTGCTGCATGATTATTCCCTGCTGTTTCCTTTTTTTTAATTACTCAATGAATTGATTACATTTGCAGTTGTACAATGATCATCACAATCCAATGGTTTCCTTTGGTTGTATTATATTTACTCAATGAGATCCTAAGCCTCATAAGAATAATAGCAAACATTTAGTGAGTGACTCTTATGGGCCAGACACGATTCTTAGTACTTGGCATATATACGCTCACTTAATCCTCAAATGACCCCTGCAGGTAAGTATTCTGTTCCCATTTTACAGATGAGGAAGCGGAGGCTCAGAGAAGGGAAATACTGCTCGAGCACTGTGCAGCACTTTCAGCCCCCCGCAGGCCATGGCCTCTGCAGGAGCTAGGTGCAAGCTCGTCCCTTCCCTCCCCCTCAGGGCTCCACACATCACACTTTCTTGGCAAATGCCACTAACCTGTGTCTCTCCTATCCAAGGAGCTCCCAGCTCAGGTTCATGCCTGATGAGATGTGTCTTCTTGTGGACGCCCTGTGCACGCAGAGCCTGCATCCCTCATCTCCACTCCTTCTCATGCACGGTCTGGCTGCACGTCCCAAGAAGGTGAGGGTTATAGGGTGGAGAGACAGGGGCCCAGACGTCTGGAAAGCAGTACCTGCTTATCCTCAAGAAGCCCCTTCCAGAAGGGAAGCTGAAAAGTGGCTGGAGTTGTGGACATTTGCTCTGTGGCGCCTGTGGTGGCCCCGGTCTAGGAATGCTGGTTAGGGTGCAGGAGGCTTTCAAAGTCAAGGGCAGAACCTCCCTGCCAAGTACGGACCCACCCTGCATGTGGCAGCCTTAATTGGACCCTCGTTTATTATTGTAATGAGGATCCCTTTTCTAATGTGTTTTTTCGAGTCCTCATGTGGCTGAACTATTATTTTTCTCACTTGACTTTTTTTTTGCCTATGAAATGTTTTGGATAAATATGCAGCTGAAAATGGCTTGTTACTGACTGTGTACATTTTTAGTTGAATGAAAAGTAAAGAAATACAGCATTTCGCATATAAAATATTCTGTTAATGTTATATAATTTGGCTGCGGAGTATCATTTTGCTTTTATGAAAGGGTTTGGTGAAACCCTCAGGAATAGCAGATGGCTAACATGCAGTAATTATCGGTTACTAAATATCACTTATATCATACTGATCTATTCACACAAGTATAACCACATTAAATGTGTAATTTTTTAAAAAAGACAATATGTAATGTGAGAGCTTGAAACGGCAGCAGGACTTAAGGAAAACGGAGGAAGCCTCTAAGGTGTAAGCGACTCTAGGGGCTCCGTTTGGGCTGCGGAGTCCCCCTCCCCATCACACATTGCCCTCTGCTCTGGGTTTTCAGGGAGCTGGGCTCTGTCGACACACAGCTGGCCAGGACGGGAATATGAGCGCGTGTCACGGAGAGGTCAGCACTTGAGCAGATGTTTTAAATGTTCGGCTCGGAAGCTGATGTTTAGGACCAGCCATGACTGCCATTCTCAGCATAATTTCTACTTGGCTGTGAGGATGCAGAAACCCCAGGAGGGCACCTGAGTTGATGCAGCAGCGAAGCTCTCTACAGGCCACGAAGCCCATGGGAAGCTCTTTGCAAGGTCCAAGGGTGATTTCCATTCCCCAGACAGCTCCCCTGGCAGCTCACACGTCTTTGAGATCCACCTGTCGTTCCCCGTCACTCTGTTTGCAGTGAGTGAGGACCCAGCCCAGGTAGCTCAAAGAACTGTGTATTGAGAAAGCTAAACTGCTGTATACAGCAAGGGCCTAATCAATGGTGGCTGCCTCGCTGGCACAGAGGAGGTGCTTCAAAGCAAAATCAGTGTGGCTTTAGGTCGCCAGCTGGTTTAGGATTAGCAAAACCTAGGGTGGCAAATAGGTGGCAATTCTTGAACCGATTCTGATCAATCAGTTGGAGCTTCTTGGAGCTCCTTCTTGAGGCGTCTGAAGGAATCTGAAGAGTCCCCATCTGAGAAAAGGGGTGCTGTAAGCAACGAGTGATGTCTGCCAGGGTCATGGGCATGAGGGAAGGGCAAGAGTTTGTGGCATATTTGATCACCCAGCTTGCGGATAACTGAATGTGTCTCCCCAAACTTCATAGGCTAAAATCTAATCTCTATTGCTGTGGTATTTGGGGGTGCTGATGGCTTGGGGTGATGAGGTCGTGAGGGTGGAGTCCTCAGAAGTGGGATTAGTGCCCTTATCGAAGACACCCCAGAGAGGTTTGGGATGGAAATGCTATAAAACTGGGTTGTAACGGTCGTTGTACAACTATACATGTAATAAAATGCACTGAGTAATTTTAAAAAAAGAAAGAGGAAAAAAAAAAAAGACCCCCCAGAGAGCTCTCCTGACCCTTCAGCCATGTGAGGACACAGAGAAAAGACAACCGTCTAGGAACCAGGAAGCCCTCAGCACACGCTGTCGGCCAGCACCTTGATCTTGGACTTCCTCACCTCCAGAACCGGGAGAAATAAATTCCTATTGTTTAGAAGCCCCCCAGTCTATGGTACTTTGTTTTATCAGCCCAAACACAGTTCTGCTTAGCCTTAGATCTCAGCTCATTGTCAACTCAAGAAAGCCTGCCTCGACTCCTCAGCAGCACAGGACCTGAGAACACAGGCCCACTCTCAGGTCTGAATTCTGATCCTGGTACTTAACTAGCGTTGTGACCCTGAGCCAATCTTTTTAACTCCTTTATCCCGCAGTTTCCTCATCTGTGAAATGGGACCAAAACTAGCACCCATCTCAGAGGATGACTTCGAGTCTTAAATCAGCTGAGATATTCTATCACCTACCGCAGTGTCAGACGTAGAGTTAAGTCCCCCATAAGACATCGTTAGTGTTGGTTGCAGCTGCCCCCTCGCCTAACTCTCCGAATCCAGTTGTAGTTTACATTTGCAGAGTGGTATTCAGTTAAGGTCTCCTTCTCCTCACTCCTGTCTGCCCAAGACATGGGACTAGATGACCTCCTGGGCTGGGTGACTCGTTCTGCAGGGGAGAAAGGGCTGAGGGCTCTGGGGACACCTGAGCTCCCCTCCAGATAATTGTCCTCCTGCAACTTGTGGTTGTGCCAACACTGCTGCAAGAGGAAGAGAGAGATGGTGGGGGAAAGGCATAGGGGAAGAAAAAAAGGAGAGGTGAGAGAAAAAAAAAACAGGGGCTAAGGGGAAGGAAGGAGACTACCTTTTAAAAAGTGGGAAATAGGGGAGCTCCCATCGTGGCTAAGGGGAAATGAATCTGACTAGTATCCACAAAGAGGCAAGTTCAATCCCTGGCCTTGTTCAGTGGGTTTAGGATCCGGCATTGCTGTGAGCTGTGGTGTGGGTCACAGACACAGCTCGGATCTGGCGTTGCTGTGGCTGTGGTGTAGGCCAGCAGCTACAGATGCCACTTTGGGCCCTAGATATGTATGGAAGCCCATTCTTAGGACAGCTTCCATGGGAACGTGGAACTTTCTCACTCCCACACAAGTCTCCATCACCAGAGTGGGAAAGGAGGGTCAGCGGCTATGAACTGAGTCAGAGGAAAGCCAAGGAGAGAAGGAATTGGGTGCGTGATTCCAAAACCCAGATTCCAGCTTCAGCTCCCCCACAACCGCTGTGGGACCTTGAGTCTGTTGGCTTCCCTGAGCCTCTGTTCTGTACATTTTTAAACTGGCAGAAACATTGCCTGCTGCAACCTATTTGTAGGATTACGAGAAAGCAAGGTCCACTCGAATGTCCAGAGTTTTTATTTTAGTTTTGCAGCATCATCAAGGTATAACTGACAAATAAAATCATAAGATATTTAAAGTGTGCAATGTGGAGTTCCCATTGTGGCTCACCGGTTAACAAACCCAACTAGCATCCATGAGGACACGGGTGCGATCCCTGGTCTTGCTCAGGATCCAGCATTGCTGTGGCTGTGCTGTAGGCTGGCGGCTACAGCTCCGATTGGACCCCTAGCCTGGGAACCTCCATATGCCTTGGATGTGCCCCCCCCAAAAAAAGACAAAAGACCAAAAATAATAATAATAACGTGTACAGTGTGATGATTTGCTATACCTATGGGTCCCCCCCAGTTGGGTTAACACATCCATCACCTCACTTTTTTGTTGTTGTTCTTGTTAAGAACATTTAAGTTCTACCCTTTTAGCAAATTTCAATTATACAATACAGTGTTAGCAACTATAGTCACCAGGTTTTTAGCGTGATAATTATTTGTGCGAAAAAAAGATAGAGTTTCAAGCCAGGGTAGAAACTGGAGGGTTTTTTTTTTCTTTTTCTTTTTCTTTTTTTTTAGAAATAAATAAAGGCTCTGACTAGTATTAGAAAAACAATGAGAAGGGGGCGCAGGTGGGTGGAGGGAATAAACTCTCAGGGGAGACGTGCTCAGGGCAAAGGGGGGGCCGGATGGCCTGTAAAGGAGGGGACTGCAGTGACCCCTTGCCCCTTTTGAACTTCCTCCTGTGGGGACTGCACAGGAAGACAGGGTCCTGAAATACCGCAAGAATGGTGTTTCTCATTCCTCTCCAGTCCAAACAAGGAAGCCGGGAAATCTCGCAAGGGCACGTTCTAGTTCAAAGGCCTCAAGTCCAAAGAGCAGGGTAAGTTCAACCGGACTCAAGAACCGAGGCCCCGAATGCTCAGACAGTCTAGCCATAGGCCCCTGGGTACCTTAGCTTCTGAGAAGGCTCTGAGCCAATCGCCTCTATTGATCTGGACCACGGATATTTTGGTTGACAAGGGGTCAGTCAATTCAGAAAGTAGGGGTTGGCTGGCAAATGATTTCTTTCAACATAAAGTTATCTGAATAATTGAAAAGAGCGCATTCATTCGTGTGTTCATGCCACAATTGTGTATTACTGAATGGCCCACATTATAAAATTCTAGAGGCTGCGTGGAAATTAACATGACTCGCGGTCCTGTCAGAGTCTGGACTTATGAGGCCACAATGAAATCTTTTTTGAAATGTGAAACCCTAACTCAGGGGGACTGTTGGGCTACTTTAAATGCATTCTATTTCCAAATCCCTTTTCAGAAAGGCAATGATATTTAAAACTCAGCATCACAAGTTTCCTCAGGTACCCTCCCAGACGATACCATCTCTACCAACAACAAAAGGTAACATATATCACCAAATATTTATTTTGCCTGTTCTTGATCATATAAAATATTTATTTTGCCTGTTCTTGATGTATATACATATAGTGTGTGCTCTTGTGTATCTAGTTTCCTTCACTCAGTACTATGTTGTTGGGTTTATCAGTAGTTTGTTCTTTTCCTTGCTATGTATTATTCCACTATGTGAATATACCACCCATTTCTAATATTGATGGACATCTGAGTTCTTTCCAATTTGGGACTATTACAATTATAGTTGCTATGAATATTCTTTTAAATGTCTTTTTGATACCATAAGTACTCATTTGTCATGTACATACTCTCTTAATCTTAAATTTACCAAGTTGAAATGGGTCTTGGCAGCCACTTGATACAAGAAGTATCTATATTCCTAATTGGAAGCAAATGTCTTTGGATTTCACTAGTTTACAATAAGTAGTGGAGCAGCCATTCCACTCAAAGACCTTCTATGTTGGAGTTCCCGTCGTGGTTCAGTGGTTAACGAATCCGACTATGAACCATGAGGTTTTGGGTTCTATCCCTGGCCTTGCTCAGTGGGTTAAGGATCCAGCGTTGCCGTGAGCTGTGGTGTAGGTTGCAGACGCGGCTCGGATCCCGTGTTGCTGTGGCTCTGGTGTAGGCCAGTGGCTACAGCTCCGATTAGACCCCTAGCCTGGGAACCTCCATATGCTGTGGGAGCAGCCCAAGAAATGGCAAAAAAAAAAAGACAAAAAAAAAAGAGAGAGACTTTCTCTGTTGTCTTTGGTTCTTTCCAACCTATTTGAAACCACAGCTGACTTTTCTTAGAGGGAATTGTGCTCCGCATACATTCAGGAAAAGTATACATGAGGTACAATACATCGTGCTTCATATGCAGAATTCTGAGCCCCTGTGCTACATCAGACTCAGAGCTATTTAAAAATCAGAGTACATTTTTTTTAATATGAAGATTCAACTGACCTGGAAAAACTAATTTTAGAATGTGACCCCCAAAGTTCTCAGCAGATAAAAGGAGGTCAAATCTGAACAAACCCTTCCTAAGCAGATGGAGATGGAGAGCCAGAGAGCAGAGGGGAAAGCTAGAGAGACCTTCTATCCCCTTGGAAGCAAGGCTCTCACTTCCTCTTGCAGTTCTGGTCTTATCTTTTATGTTTTATGATTATTCCTTGAACTCATCATGGCCACTGTTGTAAAGAGTTTCCTAGGGGGCAGAGGGCTCACTGTGTAGCTTAGTGCACCTGTATTATCTGATATGTGGTACCCAGCATGAGTTGATGTGAAAAATGTTTAATTATTAATTTTGGACATGTTGTATTCTTCTCTTTTATTAGTTATATGAAGGAATTTGGACCATGGTTTGAGTGACGGGTAATAATTGTAGCTGAAGCTCCTAGTTGGTTTTTTGGGTTTTTTTCTCCCCACCCACGACCTATGGAAGTTTCCAGGCCAGAGACTGAATCCTAGCTGTAGCTATGACCTACGCTGCAGCTGAGGTAACACTGGGTCCTTTAACCTACTGTGCTAGGCCAGGGATCAAACCTGTACCTCTGCAGCAACCTGAGCCGCTGCAGCTGGATCCTTAACCCATTGCACCACAGCGGGAACTCTGAAGTCCATAGTTCTCGTCTCCGTTTTGTTAGCCCCATTTTACAAATGTGGAAACTAAGGTTAGGAAAGTTTAAGTAACTTGCCCAGGATTGAACTGTTAATTTGCAGTGCCAGCATTCAGAACTAGGAGCGCCTGGCCATGAAACCCAAGCTCTTTCCTCTACCTCATGGTGTTACATTCCAATATCCCAAGTGCCTCTTCATACATGTATGTCACTTAACTTTCACTACAACCTGGGTATGCCATTTCCACGTACCAGTGTCACCCAGCTGGTGAGTGGCAGAACCAAGATTTGAACCCAGCCTGCCTGCCACCAAGCCCAGCTCCCTTCCCACTATACCACAGCTACCTTCTAAGGGCAGCCTTCTCCCAAAGTCCCTAGCTCAAGTCTTGTTTCCGCACCTTGCATTGGACGGCAATTCGAGTTACCCAGAAAGTGAAGAGAGAAATTGCTTACTTTGGGAAGAGAGCGCTTTTTGAAAATTCTAGGCTCGCGGCCCTCGGTTGAGGGGGGTGGGCAGGTGGTTGTCCCCCTTGGGCCAAGTTGAGGCATAACCACAATTCTGGGAGTAAATGAGGTGATCAACTGAATAGATTTCCTTTCCTCCAGAGAAACCCGAAGCTGATAAGAAAAAAACCCAGGGTAGGCATAGCAGTAACCCACCCCTCCGCCCCCACTACCCCATCACAAAAGCGTTCTTCCGGCGTACAGTTCTGTTCTCATCCTTTGAAAGATATTATGTGTTGTTCATTGAAAGATAGACGCTCTTTGAAAAGTACAATGCTCGGTATAGAGGCAGGGCGGTGGTGTCGTTATTGTTATCGTGATTATTTCTGCAGGGGAAGAAGAGGAGGGGCCGGTGGCGGTGGGGGCGGGGGTAGGTTCCTTCCCGCGGCCCCGGCCCCATCCCTCCTGCCGTGTCTGCTAACTCACCGGCAGGATGCCTCTGCAAGGTGTCGATAGAAGAGTCAGACCAAAAGTATTGTCTGAGGACATCACGAACAACGCAGGCAGAATGATTCAAAAAGAAATCAATGGCCCTAAAAATAGCAAAGAGACATTCCCAGAATAACGTCTTAATGGGAAACAGGGGGTTGAATGATGAGTTGTATTGTAAAAAGTCAAGTGTTTTTAAAATGGCTACATAGAAAAATGAGTGATCAGCTTATATAAAAGGGAGACAAAAGGCCTGGTGACATTCAGGCTCAGAGGCCCCTGGACTCCAGCCCTTGGCAGGGCCCTCTGAGAGGGGACTTGCCTTTCTCCTGTCAGCTGTGACTTCTTCTAGTACCTTGGAGGAAAGAGCTGCTGATGAGACAAACTTTGGGTAATAAAAATCGCTCAGAAAATAAGGAACATGCAGCCGTGATAAAGCATTCACACCCATACATGCGTGCACATCTGTGTGCATACACGCCTGCTCTAGTTTGGGTTGTTGGGTTCATTGTATTGAATTACGTTGTGTGGTGTTGACTTGTGTGCTTTGGTTAAATTAGAGCAAATTGTGCTGAATTTGTAATTGTCCTCAATGGGAGTGTAAAGCAGATAGCTATTCCCAGTTTCAACCAGAGGAGAGGAGTGAGTCTTCAGATAAGAATTCTGAAATTCAGGAGTTCCAGTCATGGCTCAGTGGTTAACGAATCTGATTAGGAACCATGAGGTTGCGGGTTCGATCCCTGGCCTTGCTCAGTGGGTTGGGGATCTGGCGTTGCCGTGAGCTGTGGTGTAGGTCGCAGAGGCGGCTCGGATCCCGTGTTGCTGTGGCTCTGGCATAGGCTGGCGGCTACGGCTCTGATTGGACCCCTAGCCTGGGAACCTCTATATGCCACGGGAGCGGCCCAAGAAATGGCAAAAAAGACCAAAAAAAAAGATATCTGAAATTCAGAGAAGTACCACCTTATAAGGACTCTTCAGAACTCTCTCTGGCCTGGCTGTCTTGGATGATGACTCAGAACCACAGAGAAAAATGCTGATAGTGGTCCCCCCAAAAGAGTGTTCTGGTGAGGCTCTTAGGTTCTGCTGTGCCCCTGCCCCACCATCCCCGCCTCCACAGTGAGTCTCTGTGTGTCCATTGCAGGATCTAGGGTCAAGCTTATTAAGGAAGATACATATTTATGACCAATCATCACCATAATAGTTTTTTCCCAGCTCTTATTCCTGAAGATAACATTCCTATCGCCAAGTTTGCTAAAACAATTTAACCTTAACTGGCGCTAGTAACCTAATGACCAAACAGGATTGGAATTTTTTATTGGCAAGATGCAGGGTCTATGGCTGCCCATGCAGAAAGGCTTTTTAAAGTGCAACCCGGAAAACTTCAGTTGGGAAGCTTTTGGCTTCAAGTAACAGAAGATCTAACACTAGTTTAGTGATAAGGATGTTTATTGTTTACTTAAAAGAAGTCCAGAGGTTGATGGCCCAAGGGTTGGTTTAGCAATTCAGTACTAATTGGGAGATCAGGGGATCAGGCTCTTTGCATTCTTTATTCTACTGTTTTGAGCTTCTTGGCTTTTGTCCTTGAGCTAATTGCCTCATGGTCACAAGATAGCTGCCACTGCTCCGTAACACAAACACACACACAAGGAAAGGAGGGAAAGGGGCAAAAAGGTTTTCTCCTTGGGATGTTCTTTTGTCATGGAGGAAATTTTTCCCCAGGAACCTGAGCAGATTTTCCGCTATATCTCATAGAGACTGGAGAAGATAAAAGGTCTTAAGCTCTGGGCTCACACACAGGCTCTTCCACTTACTACCTGTGTGAACCTGGGAAAGTCCTGTGTCTCTATTTCAACGACCATAAAAAATCATCATAAAAATAGTGCCTCTCTCATAAAGTTTGATGAGGATTGAAAGAGTCCTCATAAGAGGTCTTAGAACAGGGACTAGTACTTAGCAGTTATTCAATATACGTTTGCAATTATTTTTAGTAAACTTATGATCATCCTCATTCTCCTCTCCTTGGCCAGATCTGGGTCATATGCGCAAGAGTATCTCTCAACTCAGGGGCTACAAAGTCAGAGTCATCACCAAGGATTTGAATCTTTCAAGAGTCTCCTTAACAACGAAATATTAGGCAAAGAAAACCTTCAGCATTTGACTTCTAATGTTCTCAGTCCAGGATCTTCCTGCTAAATAATGTTTGTAGGTAGCAGCTTACTGGGAACCAGGCTGGAGGGAAAGAGATGAGAGAGAGGCCTCTGGAAGGTGTAGGGACCTGAGGACAGGTGAGCTCAGAAGCCCTGCGATCACACCTGGCCAACTTTGCCCTTTTGTTCAAAGTGAAAGAAGCATTCGAAGGACACATTGTCGTCTGACTATGTGACTATGCTTGGCGGAGTTACAGGACAGTGCAATTTCAACCTTGACATGGATCCAAAAGATCATATGAGGCCAGGGAGGCCCATAGACAATTTATCTGGATGCTCATTGGCATAAATTTATTGTGACAACCAAGTTGAGTTCCTCAAAGGCAAAGACCACTGATTTCCCATTCTTCTGACATCCCCACAGCACCTTAAATAGTTCGAGGCACAGACATAATAGGTTTTCAATAATGCCATGAAGCTCAATGTCCCTGTTCTCGCAAACAACAGCAGATGCCCTGCATTTCTAAGGGCAGTACTTGTGCATTAGAGGCAGCCGGACAATACTTATCTGCTGGGTTGGTGCCCATCTTGATCTCCTGGGAGGCAAGGGGGAAGAGATGGTTAAGAAACACTAATACGCCAGGGACTGTGCCAGGTCATCTGCTGACATCATTTGTTCATTCCTCACGACAATCCTAGGAGCCAGGTATCATGATCCCTAGTTGTAAATAAGGACGCTCAGGGAACCTGTTATTTGACCAAAGTTCCAGAGCTGCTAAGTGGCACAACCCAGACTTAACTTTGGTCTGCTTTGCTCCAAACACAGGCCTTCTCTATGCTGTTTCTTGGGAGGAGAGGAAAGGAATCTCTTTGACTTTGGGGTGCTGCAAACAAGTAGAAACCTGTTTTTCTGTGAAGCCATGTGTGTTTCAGCCTGGCATGTGGTGGCCAGAAGACTGTCAAGGAACATCATGAACTCTAATTTGACTGCGGCCTACAGCCACCCACATGTGGGGGTTTTTTGTTTTGTTTTGTTTTTAATTCTTTTTTTTTTTTTTTTTTAGGGCCGCACCCATGGCAAATGGAAGTTCCCAGGCTAGGGGTTGAATCGGACCTGCAGCCACCAGCTTACACCACAGCCACAGCCACAGAGGATCCCAGCTGCATCTGCAACCTACACCACGGCTCACGGCAACGCTGGATCCTTAACCCATCGAGCGGGGCCAGGGATCCAACTGAGTCCTCATGGATACTAGTCAGGTTCCCTACCACTGAGCCACAATGGGAACTCCCCAACATGTGGCTAGTTTGCAGCTTAGCTCCCAGGCCTGCAAGATACAAGCCAGCTATTATCTCTACGAGCGGACACTGGGTTTCATACCCAGCTCCACCCCTCCCCTCCCCAGTGGATAGCAGACATACTGATTGGATGAAATTGATTCTATCCACAATATAAGTAGTTCAGAGATCGTAGGCTAAGACCAGGCCCCCAATGACTGGTTAAGTGGTGATTCACTCAGAGAAACTGAGGACCTTTGAGTGATGATTTGGGGAAGCTACCTTCCCTCTTCCCTGAAGTGAACAGAGACTATATTGCCTTCGGGAGTTCCTGTCATGGCGCAGCGGAAACGAATCCGACTAGGAACCATGAGCTTTCAGGTTCAATCCCTAGCCTCACTCAGTGGGTTAAGGATCCAGCATTGCCGTGAGCTGTGGTGTAGGTTGCAGATGCGGCTCGGATCCCACGTTGCTGTGGCTGTGGTGTAGACTGACAGCTACAGCTCCAATTAGACCCCTAGCCTGGGAACATCCATATGCCATGGGTGTGGCCCTAAAAAAGATAAAAGACAAAAAACAAACAAACAAACAAACAAAAAACCAAACAAACCAAAGGAATATATAGGCTTCATTGTTTCTGCAGCCATCTTGTGGCCATGAGGGAAGGCAGCCTATGAACCATGCCAACATGCAAGGAAGGATAAAGCTAAGAGAAATACTGAGAAATACAGCCAATGCCCTAATCCAACTGCATCTAAAACCTACTCTATCTGGGCCTTATATTAAACAATAAATCCAAGTCATTTTTCAGCTAGTTTAATTGACTCATTTTCTTCTTTCTTTCTTTTCCTCTTTCTTTCTTTTCTCTCTCTCTCTTTCTTTCTTTCTTTCTTTTTAGTGCCACATCTGCAGGATATAGAAGTTCCCAGGCTAGGAGCTGAATTGGAGCTAGAACTGCCAGTCTACACCACAGCCACAACAACGCCAGATCTTAGCTGTGTTTGCCACCTACACCACAGTTCATGGCAACGCTGGATCCTTAACCCACTGAGAAAAGCCAGGGATCGAACCTGTGTCCTCATGGATGCCAATCAGATTCATTTCTGCTGAGCCATGACAGAAACTCCTTTTTTTTTTTTAAATTGACTTATTTTTCTACTGGCAACCCGAAGCATCCTAGCTGATATACTCCTGCTATCCTATGCACTTACTTCCATCTGAAATAAGTCATTTCTGGTTGCCTATACCAAAGGAAGAAGAACGATTATATGGGAAAATATGGGGAAAAGCACGGGCCCTGGTGGGAGGATCAGGGATTCCCTCTCTTTGTTACGGTGAACTGAAAAGAACACAGTGGATGTCAAAAAGTGGACTGGAGCCTGCCACCCAGAACGGTCCAAGAGGCCATGCATAGGGAGCTGAGCAAGGCAAGATATCTGCAAATAGGTACTAGTCTTTGGGGCTAGAGTTTCCTTAAGATGCTACAAGGAATGTGAATAAGAAAGCTACGTTGAAAACAAAAAACAAAAACAAAAAATAAAAAACTGATAGGAGTTCTCTTGTGGGACAGCAGGTTAAGGATCCAGCATTGTTACTGCAGCGGCCAGGGTCACTGCTGTGGCGTAGATTTGATCCCCGGCCTGGGAACTTTCACACGCCAGGGGTATGTACCCTCCACCAAAAAAAAAAAACCCCAAAACTATGTTGGCTGTTTCAATTCCTTACACTTTCTATGTTTATTTCCCTTTTGTCTTCTTTTCAAACTTCCTGAAGTCTTTGGAGGGCTCCTGCCTGTCTCAGCTATGCTGAGAGGTAGAGCATGAAGAAATGCCATGAGGTGCACTCAGCATCCACTCGCATTTCTTCCTGCAGGGACTTGGGCAGCTGGAAAACCAAAAGCTATAGATTGCTTTGCAACCAGGGTTCTGCGTGTCAATGACATTCTGCCAATTATATGTACTCTTGTGAGATTTGGAAGGTAAAGTGGTGGGGGGCATCTTCCTTCCTTTGACTGTTGCCCCTGGCAAGCACAGCCATGGGGCTATGAAGCTTTTCTGTGGCAGAGCCCCAGCATCCAGTTGCGGAGCTGAGAGGCAGATGCGTTAGAGGATGCTTCCTGATTCCTGGCTCACCCCTGGATGTTGTTGGACTGATTCCAGAACTGGCCTCCTGATCCTCTCCCTTCCTGGTGGGGGCAGAAGCAGCAGCTCCCTGGAAGGTCAGCTCTGTGACGTTCTGAGAGTCATTCCTGAAGCCAGGCTAGAACGAGTTCCTGCTGGCTTTCTAATGGTTTCATAAGCACCCTGTGTTAAATACCTTTCTGCTTAAAATCTAGAAAGTGGCTTTTGTCTCCTGCAGCTTAACTGCTAAAATTGAATGTAGTATTCCCACCAAGGACAGCATGGAAGGGCAGAAGCTTTCCTTGGAACCTATGTGATATTCAGTGGGACATAATAATGTTTCAAGGTCAGTTGGCAGATTCTCTTTTGAGGACTAAGTGGTTGAAAGTCTGGACTTTATTCACTGAATGAAGCTACATCCTCCTAGAGAAAATAATGGCACCATGCTATGCCCTTTACCATGTACCTCTTCCTGCAGACCCACATTCAACCTTCACATCCTGCAGCTCTGACAGGTGTTAAGAAGTAAGCTGGTTCTGTAATCCCCATTTTCAAAATTAAGACACGATGTTCGGAGACGATGGCCTGAGAGACCCCGACAAATATCTCACCAAGCTCTCCAAAAGTCAGATCTTTCAGTAACTGCAATTCCAGCTTTAGAGACTCGTTCCTCTTGAATTAAGCACTGATTTCTGTAGGTTCTTCTTCTTTTTTTTTTTTTAGGGCCACACCTGTGGCATATGGAGGTTCCCAGGCTAGGGGTCCAATCAGAGCTGCAGCTGCTGGCCTACATCACAGCCATAGCGACGTGGGATCTGAGCCACATCTGTGACCTACACCACAGCTCAGGGTAACACCGCCGGATCCTAATCCACCGGGCGAGGCCAGGGATTGACCCCCATCCTCATGGCTACTAGTTGGGTTCGTTTCCCTTGCGCCACAATGGGAACTCCTACGGGTTCTTTTAAAATCCAGTTCTCTAGGATTGAGGGCCATACACTGGGTTGCTACCCTGCCACTATCAGTGAGTTCATGATCTTGTTTCTGATAAGAGCAATGTGGCTTCAGAGAAGCACTCCACACCTACTGGGGGGCAGGGTGGGGGGTAGTGGGGATGAGTAAGAAGGCGCTGGCCGGGGAAAGAACCAGCCCATGCCAATATAATATTTCCTGGACATCATAACTTTTCCAGTGGCCAACCCTGCCATCCCACTTTTTTCTCTTCAGGATGGGAGGAGGTCACAGATCTGCTGTAGGGGCAGCCACTGCAGCTGTGTGGACTTGGGAGTGTGCAACTGGCAGAGGAGCCAGCCTCCTTTCCTTTGCCAGGAAGCTTGGCAGGATCAAACCCCTAGAAAACCCTGTGTGGTCCAGGCCTTGCCAGGGCCCCTGGAGCTCAAGTGGCAAAATTACCCAACTAGGTAAAGAGACGACGGCCAGGGAGGATTTACTTTGTCAGCAGTTTACTGGATGCTTTCCCCAGGCTCAGACAAGGATAGCACCAGAAGCAGCCCTGCCTGTCTCCAGAGGGCCCCACCCTTCCTGCAAGCTGCAAACGAGCCAGCGCTGTTCAGTGTCTTTGGACCAATGTCCTGCCCCCTACCAGCACGGCCAACAAAGAAAACTTGCAGGGGGCGGCCCAGAGCGCCAACCAGGAGATGCTTAGCCAGGAAGATGGAAGCACGGAACGCATCACCAGGTGGAAGCCAGCCGAAACTTCATTTCCCCCGCTTTGGGAATGTCTCCCAAAGAGGGCGCTGGACCCGGGGCGGTTGGGGGGGTGGTGCACAAAAGCATGTGATAGGAAGACGTGACACCTCATCTTAAATTCCTTCACCGAATTTCTGAGGT
This sequence comes from Phacochoerus africanus, assembly GCF_016906955.1. NCBI lineage: Eukaryota > Metazoa > Chordata > Mammalia > Artiodactyla > Suidae > Phacochoerus > Phacochoerus africanus. The sequence goes on along the minus strand of NC_062548.1, from coordinate 100,093,695 downwards.
TGACGGGAGTGTTGAGGAGCGAGGCTGATAAGGTCCGCTGTCCCCTCCAAGCGGACTAATCAGACGTGAAGTCTTGGCAAGAGATAACCAGGTTAGAGGCGAGCCAAAATGACATCACATCAACTCCATTTCAGATCCTGTACACACCAGTGCCTATCACCGCTCCAGGTGGCTGGCATCCTCCACGTGCAAGAGGTATTTTCAGACCAGGGCGTCTTTCTCCCCCTCTCCCTGTTCTGGGGTAGGCTGGGAACACGTTTGTCACAATGTGTAAAGCCTCCCACGTTAAGGGCCGGCCACTCTGGAGGTGAAGCCGGGTTTTTTTGTTTGTTTGTTTTTTTGGTTTTGTGTTTTTGCCCTCCTCTCCCGCCCTGGCATTTGTACCAGAAAGACCTTACCCTTGCCCTGGGCACCCGAGACAGAGGCCAGGGCGGATGTGCCTGCCTGCAATCACCCCCAGAAGATCAGAAGGAGCTTTCCATCGGAAGAGTTGTTCACATCAATAATGAATTGCAAATAATTTATTCACTTCAGGAGTAAGTGGCTGGCTTACAATCCTTACCACTGTTTTGCAGAGATGATTGATTTCATGTAGTTTAAAAATGGGGAAGGAAACAACCAGAGTGGGTTCGGAGGCAATGGTGACTGCGTATCAGTTTAATTATAGCTGACATGGCTTCCTTCCTCTTCAAATTAAAATATCCAAGCAACCTGAAATGTAACAGCGATGAATTTTTCCTCTTCTGCTCCCTTCCTGGCCTCCTGGCTCAGGGCAGCATCACAAGCACACTTCGAGCCTTTTTCAATAGATAGTTAACGCGACATGCAAGAGTCGCCTGTGTGACACAGATAACTCAGGGGAACAGCACAAAGTAAATGAGATGCATTAGTGTCTGGATGCGAACCGAAGATAGAAGTTCTCAGAACTTCTTGTTTAATTTATAGCCACGGATTTCCCTCCTGTGCTTAAGATTTCAAAATAGTAATCATATTCTGAAGAGATGTTCCCTCTCCAGGTACTAATATCAATATGTAAAAGAAAATCATTAACTAGCTGCACCTCTCAGCAGCAACTATTATATGTCAACAAGCTAACTGAGGTGATAAAACAAACTGTTGGTGGAAATTTAATTACTAGCCATTGAGATTTGGGCAAAGGACTGGGGATTCTAGATTCATTACTCTGGCACCCGAGGCTGCTGGAAGCAACCATCCGCCCGGAACGAACATTTTTAATAGGTGTTTTCCTTCCCTCTCAAAAATCAGAGCACCAAAAGCCAGTCGAAAACTTTCCAAATTCGCTTCCTTGGGAATGGCAAGGATGACGAGGAGCAGAAGCCTGGAAAAAAAAAAAAAAACTGAAAGAAGAAGAAAGAAGAATTATCTGTTTCCAGCCATTTGTCTGCTCAACTTAAAGATGACTGTGGCCTGAGAGGGCATTTTGGAAGTGATTTCTGAACATTTAATTATGTCAGATTCCTGGCCAATGGCCACTTTTCAAGGCTGGCGTGGTTTGTCATTTCTAATATGATATGAAAGAGGGGTCTGCCCTCTGTGAAGCTAGCGAAGGTGGTTGCCCTTCTCCAGACAGCCTATCCGTGCCAGTCTCGTTGCCCCCAGATGCACACCCAAAGAACCCCTCAGCAGCACTTTCTCTGTAATAACTTCACACTCCCTTTCCATCCATATCCACCACCTTCGTTCACCTTGGGCGTGAGCCCAAGCATTGTGTCTGGGGGAGAAAAATGCTACCTGATAAAAGGTTCCGTGTAGGACGGATGCCAGAGTGACTCAGATGTCACCTGGGAGCCACTTGCTCCAAGGTCAAGGTGAAAAGGGCCTTGAACCCCACCAGTCCCACCCAGTCCCAAGCCCTCTCACAAACTGTGTGCAAATTCCTGGGGGCGGGGAGGGGGGAGGGCAGGAGGGTGCTTATCACCTCAAGACACTTCAGCTTCCCCCTGTGTCCACCCTGGAGTGAAACTTGGCCACCTTTTCAGTTTTACAGAGTTATCCTATCAAGACTTCTTGAACGGGTGGACCTTCATGAAGTTAGAGGATCTTTGCCCATTGGAGGGTCACAGGCACCAGCCCTCCACCAACTTGTCTCTTCACTCTTTTCTGCTTCCTCCCGATTTCCTTTAAATCCCCCTCCTTCCAGCAGTGCCCTTTGTGGTTCAGCCCGTTAAGAATCCAGCTAGTATCCATGAGGCTGCAGTTTCCATCCCTGCCCTCGCTCAGTGGGCTAAAGGATCCGGCATTGCCGTGAGCCGTGGTACAGATTTTAGATGTGGCTCGGATCCAGTGTTGCCCTGGCTGTGGCATAGGCTGGCAGCTGCAGCTCCGATTCCACCCCTAGCCGGGGAACTTCCATATGCTACAGGTGCAGTTCTAAAAGGAAAAAAGTTAAGTTCCCCTTCTTCCATTATGCAAAAGAACTGAGACCGACCTGGACTGGGGTGGGGTGACTAACCTTCCTGGTTTGGTCGGGTCTGAGGCATCTCCTGGAGAGCAGGACTTGCTTGCGGTGCTAAACCTGGGACAGCAGACTGGATGGTTGGTTACTTTAGAGGAAATGACTGTCTCAGCACAGTCCCAGACAGCACAAGCTCTCGCAGAAATGATATTTTCCTCCCTGTTATATGAGTGTCTTTCTTCCTTGCCCTTGGGGAACAGCCCCTTACAGATCATTGTTTTCCACCTTCACTGCACCATAGAATCATCCGAAGACGGAGTTCCCATTGTGGCTCAGCAGTAACAAACCCTGCGAGCACCAAATCCGACTAGAAACCATGAGGTTGCGGGTTCCATCCCTGGCCTTGCTCAGTGGGTTAAGGATCTGGCGTTGCCGTGAGCTGTGGTGTAGGTCGCAGACCTGGCTCAGATCTGGCATTGCTGTGGCTCTGGCGTAGGCCAGCAGCTACAGCTCCCATTTGACCCCTAGCCTTGGAACCTCCATATACCACGGGTGCAACCTTAAAAAAGACCAAAAAAAAAAAAAAAAATCATCCACAGAGATTGAAAACACTTCAGCGTCCAGGCCGTGTCCCAGAACCATTGAATCAGGGTCTCTGGAGGTAGAACCCGTGCAGCAGTGTTGTTTGAAGCTCTGCACACGATTCCAATGAGTAACCGAGATTGAGAGCCGGTGCAGAGGAGAAGGGATTTCAAGGAACTCTGAAGACTGAGCGCCCTTTGGGCGTGTCTGTTCAGCAGCCTGAACTATCTTGGAAACCTCAAAAAAGAGTCTGTGTCTTGGGAAAATAAATGATATCCAAATATGTGATTTCTTAGCCTACTGTCTGCAATTTTTCAGTCTCATTAAAACAGCTAAACGCATCACTCCTTTTCTTCTAACTCCTTAAAGAAAGTTTTAGGCTCGCAACTTTCTGGCAGGTGACTAGAACTGATTGACATCTTAGGCAACCCAAATGCAAATAACATGAAACCCCAAGGCTCTGCCACAGCTGACCTTTGTAAGGGGAAGTGATAGCTGCACTAAAAATAAGTATTTAGCTACCTAGTGACCTTGGAAAGCTCAGATCACTCCCCAGCTTGGTCATCCAGCTGCAAACCAAGCCTAGATAATCTTATCAGTCTCTTCCTGCGCAGAACTTCTGAGTCTTTGATCTGTAAGGTCTCTTTAGGAAATTCCACTTAGATCCAAAGATTTGGAATCCCTGACTTGGACTTTTTAAGCAGAGAGAATTCTCTACCTTGTGTCTGTCTCTGAAAACTTTTTTTTTTTTTTTTTTGGCCGTGTATGCAGCATGAAAGTTCCTGGGCCAGGGGTCAAACCTGTGCCATAGCAGTGACAAGGCCAGATCCTTAACCTGCTGAGCCGCCAGGGAACTCCTGTCTCTGAAAAATTGATTGATGCTTCTATATAGGTACCAAGAAAGCTTCCCATCAAGTTGGTGGGTTTGGGTAGACATCACTAGTCTCTCAAACACTCTGTGCCTTTGTTTCTTCACCTGCTACATTAGGATGATAACAATGGCCCGCCCACATGGAGGCGGGGAGTTGAGGAGACAGGTTGTGATGGGGAAAAAGCTGTGTCTTTCACATATTCCACACATATCTATTGCACTCTAATAGGAAGTAAGTGGTCCTTGCCTTCAAGGGGCTTACCATCTAGCAGATGTCTAGTAAGAGCTATCAAAGGCTCTGTACAGTGGAATATACTCTATAAAATTAAGAGACAGTGGTGTCATTGATGGGAAGACTTAGGAAGTGGATTGTTCGACTAGACCATCTCAATTTAATCCAAGTGAGGAGACTACAGAAGCTTCCCTTTTCACTGTCTTGGTACCATTATTTGAAAGAGGAAATATTTAATATTCACTAAGCATCTGAAGAATTTGCAACCCCTCGCTGGTGTGGTTGGAGAGCATGTGTTTAACCCTTCACAACGCTCACCAGGGGGTCTATAATAGTGACTGACCCCATTGTGTCCATTTCACGGATGGGCAAGCTGAGGCCGGGAGTAAAGAAAAGTGGTAGCCTGAGATGAGAGCTCCAGAGAACAGTTCACACTTTCCAGGCAGGCAAAGAGAGTTTCTTCCTGCTCAGCCCTCTTTTTCAATCCCAAGAGACTACAAGGTCCAGAGTACAATTACTTTGCTGTTAATTTGCATTTGCTCCTCCCTCTTCCTTCATTATCCTGCCCCTTGATATTCAAGAAACTTCTTGATATTCAGGTCTCAGCTCAGAGGTTATCTGCTCAGAGAGCCCTTTCCAGGTTCAATGAGGCTTGCTAGTTCCTCTCTTTCAAATTGTTCTATTTTATTCTCTTCCTAGCACATACTACTGTCTGAGATTACCGTGTTCATTTATCTGTGTGTTGTCTTCGCCTATTAAAATGTAACCTCCATGAGAAGAGAACTTTGTCTCATTTGCTTCCGTATCCCTGACTGGTACATAGCAGGTGCTCAATAAAAACGCATTGCATTAATGAATATGTTTGCATTCTCTCTGAGATACTGCTGATGGGATGACCAGCAGAAAGAGAATGGAAATGCATGTCCCAGCTCGTAGAGCAAGGCTGGTCAGCTGCCCCGTCTGTGCCTCGGCAGTCCTGCCTGTAAAATCAGACAGCTACACCCACCAGAGGATCTGAGGAGAGAGGTGCTGTGGCTCAAATGAGAAAGTGGTGGCAAAAGTGCTTTGACGAGTGAACACGCGAGTTAAGTGGGAGATGTTATTTATCTTCCGCCATCTGCTTTACTTTAATCTTTTTTTTTCCCCCTCGGTAAGCAGACCTATTGATTGCAGCTTGCTGGAGGAAGCTCTCACTGTCTAATTACTGCCCCAGCTCAGCCTGTCACTGTGTCCGCTGCAGTCAGCACATCCTGACACTGACCCCCGGTAGCACAGCCCTTGGCAGATCAGCCGGTTCTGGCAGATCAGCCCAGAGGAGGCAGGGCCCCTCAGCCGGGCCTGGGAGGGCTACCCCAGCTTGGCAGTTGGCTGGGGAGGGGTAGGGACACAGGTGCTGCCACCACCAAAGGCGGCAGGGATGTGATTCTCCCCTGGAGCCAGGGGCCTGCAGCCAGGCAGAGATACGTCCTACCATGACACATGGTTGTGTGTGTTCTTCCCAGAGTCCGGCTGCCATGAGAATGTGCTAGACAAATTTTTTTCTGGCCAGGGATATTATTAGTAGGGGGTAGTGGTTTGAGAATTAATCATTTCTAGTGCTGGGCCATAATAATTCCTTTCCCTTAAATTGAAGAAAGCTTCAAAACATCCAGGGTATTTTCATATGCATTATCCTCACTTGACCTTCACAATGCTCCCGTGATGAGTATTTCTTTTTTTATGGGTTTGGGATGTGTGGTCTTTGAACTGAGGGCTGTGATTTGCCCAAGGTAAATAGCCAGGCAGGAGAGAAAGGAATTCAAACCCAGATTTTTTTAACTCTCCATCTAAACCAAAGGGCTCACAGGGGCTGGAGACGAATGACTAGAGCTGAGGACAGTCCTTGAGAGAAATCCCTAGAAAGTATCAGGACTTTAAAAGTGCTCTTAGGAGTTCCCTTCATGGCTCAGCCATTAACAAACCTGACTAGGATCCATGAGGATGCCAGTTTGATCCCTGGCCTCTCCCAGTGGGTTAAGGATCCAGCGTTGCCGTGAGCTGTGATGTAGGTCGCAGAGGCGGCTCGGATCCCGAGTTACTGTGGCTGTGGCCTAGGCCAGCAGCTGCAGCTCCAGTTCAACCCCTGGCCTGGGAACTTTCGCATGCTGCAGGTGCGGCCCTAAAAAGCAAAAATAAATAAATAAATAAAAGGGCTCTTAATGAAACAAATACTTTTTTTTTTGACCTGCAGAGGAAGTAAGGATGTGCTAGAGAAGACATGTCAGATTGGGGTCATTTAGAAGAAAGAAAAAGAATACATAAACAGCAGAGGATTTAAAAGAAAAAAATCCAAATAAACCACTATTTTGTCTTAGGGTCAACACCCCAGGAAATAATTGAATTGGGTAAACCCTAGGCTAAGAAAGTGCCACATAGAAGGTGCTTGGCAAAGGCTCGTTGAATATTGACCTGGATTATAAATAGTCTGTTAGCTTTCCCCACCATCTTCGTGAAAAAGAAATCATTCTTATCAGATACAGAGCCACGAATGCTCTAATATTGATATACTGCTTTATTTTTAGCTTAAAAAAAATCTTTTTTGGGTACCATTTCTCAGTTGATCCTTAAATAACCCTAGGAAATAGATGATTTTATAGGTGAGGAGGCTAACATTTGAAGAGATCAATTTTTCGCTCAGGAACAGAACGATAGTAGGTAGTTATGTCCATTTCTTGCAGGACCGTGGACTAAACGTCAATCGGTCTTTCCAATGGAAACAACTATAAATTTTGGATAAAACAAAAAAAAAATAGAATACTTTTCAATGTTCTAATGAATTAGAAAGAAACTAAGTAATATTCCTAAATAAAAATTAGGTGAGAGTGAAACTTCAGAGGAGTAAGAGGACTGCCGATGTTGGCTTTGGCCTTGCAAGCATGTGCTGAATCATATAAACTTTGGTTTTAGTTTTCATAGCCTTGGCAAGGCAAGGTGGGAAAGAAGAAAAAGACTAGCGTGGGAGTTCCTTTCGTGGCTCAGCAGTTAACCGAACCTAAGATCCATGAGGTTTCGGGTTTGATCCCTTTCCTTGTTCAGTGGGTTAAGGCTCTGGCGTTGCTGTGAGCTGTGGTGTAGGTCACAGACATGGCTTGGATCCTGAGTTGCTGTGGCTGTGGTGTAGGTCGGCAGCTCCAGCTCCAATTCGACCCCTAGACTGGGAACTTCCATATGCCATGGGTGTGGCCCTAAAAAGCAAAAACAAAAACAAAAACAAACAAAAAACTCGATAGATAGCTTCCATGGCTTGAAAAAGATACATGTACTCTAATGTTCATTGCAGCACTATATGCAATAGCCAAGACATGGAAACAACCTAAATGTCCATTGACAGAGGAGTGGATCAAGAAGATGTGGTACATACACGCAATGGAACATTACTCAGCCTTAAAAAGGAAAGAAATAATGTCATTTGCAGCAACATGTTTGGACCTAGAAATTATCATGCTAAGTGAAGTTAGTCAGACAGCAAGACACCAATATCATATGCTGTCACTTACATGTGGAATCTAGAAAAAGGACACAATGAACTTCTTTGCAGAACAGATACTGATTCACAGACTTTGAAAAACTTAAGGTTTCCAAATGAGACAGGTTGGGGGGCAGAATGCTCTGGGGGTTTGGCATGGAAATGCTATAAATCTGGGTTGTGATGATCATTATACAACTATAAATATAATAAAATTCATTGATAAAAAAACTTAAATTTTTTTTTAATTTTAATTTTTAAATTTTTTTTTAAATTTTTAAAAAGATTAGACATTCTGAAAAGAGCATGAAAAAATTACCCAGAACAAAACTCAGAAAGACAAAAGAGAAAGATAACATCAAAGAAATGTTGAGAGATATGCAAGATCTGGTGAAAGTGTTTTACATACATCTCAAGAAAATTACAGAGGTGAGGAAAGGAAGAATGGGGCAGAGGCAATATTTGAAAAGATAGAATTTTGAGCAAAGAATACAGATTCTGAGCAAAGAAAAAAAAAGTCAATAGAAGATAAAAGTATATGGTAGCATAAGCCCTGTAAGTCATACCCAAAACTTATATGGATTTTTGGTCCCTGATCTTTGTTCTAATTTCCTATCACAGGTTTAAGACCAAGCTGGGGGTGATTGAGAGTGATTGTGTTCCAGCACCAACTAGCATATTGTATTATATCTATTAAACTTCGTGGTCATACAGAACATCAAATAATACCTGTACATGAGATCGAGCTTGGAATAGGAAGATATTTTTCCAAAAATTCTGATATGATCCTCATTCACTTAGAAATTGCCATCTTTAACAATGTATTCCTTTATGAAAATTGGGCTTCAGAAGCTTGTATCTGTCTCTTTCTGCTGTGTTTCTCATGGTACCAAGTTCTAGCTGTATGTTTTAGATAAGCAAACTTCAGCTGCATTATCCAGGTCCCTGTCTGGATTGTCCATCAATCTGAACCTACAGCTGATATTTATCAGTATAGTTCAACACAGTGGCCATGCACATAACCCTGCCATCACAGAATGCAAAAGACAAAGAGAAACATCTTAAAAGCAGCCAGAGAGGAAAAACATTTTCAAAAGACTGATCATTGGAGTAGCAGCTGGCTTCCCAAGAGCAACAATAGGAGCCAGAAGAGAGTGGGAAAAAATACCTTGAATGTGTTAAAAGAAAATACTTAGCAACCTAAAAGTCTATACTTAGAAAAAATACATTTCAAAGCATTTTCAGACAAATTGATTTTTCTGCTAAGAGACCTTCACTAAGGAAAATTAGTGAAAATACTGAAAGATAGGGGTTCCCACTGTAGCACAACAGGATTGACAGAGTCAATGGAGCGCTGGGACTCAGGTTCAAACCCTGGCCTGGGAGAGCATGTTAAGGATCCAGTGTTGCTGCAGCTGTGGTCTAGGTAGCAACTATGGCTCCAATCTAATCTCTGGCCCAGGAACTCCCTATGCCATGGTGTGGCCAATGAAGAAAAAAAGATACTGAAAGATAAACAACATTTCGATACATACATTTTCCATAGCTGTGGGATGCAGCTAAAGCAGTTCCTAGAGGGAAATGCTTAAACTTAAATGAGATTAGAAATGAAGAAGTAAAAGCTAAGTACTAATGAGCTAGAAATCCAGTTTAAGAAGGTAGGCAAAGACAAGGGATCCAGCCTCAGCCTGACACCTTGCCACAATCTGAGATAATTATGTCAAAGGGTGAATTGTTTCTCAGAGCACTTAAGAAAGCTCCAAACATAAGTAGTGATGAAATTATTGAAGGCCACACAAGTCAGAAGTGACACTGTATTTTCCTGTTATCTGAGATTTGGGTTGGGATGCCTAGGATGGACATGAGGGGAGCTTGGAGTTGGAGAATGGGGACAAAAGCAGCACCAGCCCTCCTTGCCCTTACCCTGGGGGTGAGAAGCCCTTAGATGCTGCCTGCATCCTGGCCTCTTTGGGTCCGGGTGTCTAGCTCTGCTGGAGTGAGAAGAGGCCCAGGAGAAGAGAGGCAGAAAAATTCAAAAGAGTACCCATTAAATGCAGGCTACAAAAGTAAACGAGACACAGTCCCTGAAGGGTTAGATTCTACTTTTGAGATAACAGTTGCACATTAAGGAGACTAAACATCTCTCCACTCACTCAGGAAGTCTTCTATCTCTGGTCCTCTCTATATAAATGTGCAACTGCTATCTGCCTTTGGGTGGAATCCACTAGTGGGTAGGAACCATCCTGATAAGATTCACAAATTCTGGTGACCAAAATTGACAGGGACTTTATTTGTCTAACACGCACCTATTGGGTATCTCAGTCTTGCGTCCTTCAGTGATTGGTTGTATGATCTTGAAACCAGTTTTAGCACTTCCCTGAAACTCCCGAGTCTTAGGCTGGCTGACGTTGTGACTATCATTGAGCTGGAAATAGGCTTGGGCGAGAAGGTGTTATAGAATACAAGATGTTAATTGTCACCAAAGTCTAGCCTCTTTTAGGGATCTGGTATAAAGTCTCCGTACTCCGTGGGCATCCTGCAAACATTCCTTCCTGTCAGAGCCAACAGTCTGATCCAATAATTTAGGAAAATCTAATTCTGTGTGACCTTAGATAATTCACATCTCTCTGAGTCTCTGAGTTGTCACCGTTTCACTGATTTGTCTGTTTTTTAAGTGTTCATTGCATATCTGCCTTTTTTGCCCCCCCACAAAATAAAGTGTTTGTTTAGAGGAATGATTCTTAACCTTGACTTTATTTAGAATCACCTGGAGAGGCATCAAAACACACTGACGCCTCGGGTCCTCCAAGACTGCTTGAATCAGACTCTGGGAGTGGGGTCCTGGCTCCAGCCTGTTGTAGAAGCTCCCTGGGAGACCCCAAGGTGTAGTGAGGGCTTGAACCCTCAGACTGGAAGGCATGTGTGGTTCTTGGTTCTTGCCGGCTCTCTGATCCTGTGACCCCTGCATCTGTACAGTTGCAGCCTGTAGCCCCTTGGGATACAGCACAGATGAGCTGTCTGAGTCACACCACAATACTCAACACAGTCCCTGACCTTGGCCGATGCTCTGAGGGTCACTACCTCAGACCCATCCAACCTCTACAACAGCACCCACTGACACCCCAAGTCAGGCACGCGAGAGCTATTCTCGTATGTGAAGGCACAGGAAACCCCATCTACACTAAACACAGAAGGACTACAATGCACCAGACTTGTAAACACCTAACTGCTAACCCTCACAGCCACTTTTTAATACAGGATGCATTCTTCCCATTTTTAAAAAGGAAAACGGGGGGCTAAGCAAAATGAAGCAACTTGACTGAAGTGTCTCAAGTGGTAGCTGGTGAGTTGGTGGAGCTATGATGCAAGCTTATCTGGATCCAACCTCCGCATTCCTTCTATTGCATCTATTTGGCCAAAGGCAAGGACACGCCCCAGGCCAGGAGAGGATGGGCTTTCCTAGGGCAGAACCCCTGGGGTTCACCTGGGTCATTGGCTACCAGAGACCCTAGAAGGAGACCCTCAATCTGCTGGGAGCCGAGCCCCGTGGGATCCTCAGCTCTGGGCTCCCTGTGTAGGGAGACAGTGCTCTTGACTAACACACATCAGGCTGCCAGCCTCAGTTTGTATTTTTACAGTCCACTAATTAGGCCATTTTAACTAATTTGTTTGCATTTTGTATGAGCAAGTTGGGCTTTTGGATTGACTAATGTAATTGCAGCTGGTTTCTGCCAAATACAAATTACTCAGTCTAGTGTGGGCTAGAGAGAAAAGCAAATATTTAATAGACATCAATACCCTTGTAGCTTTTTAGTGGAGCCTTTTTTTCCCCACTGGAAAGTTGAAATAATTTTCCCTGCATCTGATTGAACTTTCATGTTAGGAAATTACTTTTTAATCATTTTTTTAAAAAAATAATGAGGCAAATGCTTTAGTGGCTCTGTTGAGGTTTATCTCTGATCCATTTACCCCTAAGCTCAGGAAACTTAAGGGACTTTTCCATTTCCAGGCTGCCTTTGCATAACCTCTTTCTGCTGAGGCCCCTCCTGCCACCACCAAACCATCCATATCACTGATGGCTACAGCCAGAAGGGGCCTGAAAGATCCTCCGTCTGATGGTTCTCAGCGTGTGGTCCTTGGACCGGGAAATCAGCATCACCCAGGAGGCACAGCCCCCAAGCTTAGCCCAGTACTTGCGGTAAGAACTCAGTGAATACCTGCTGGATGATGGGATGAGGGATCTAGAACTAGAAACAAAGTCTCTTCCTTCTATTTTACTCCATCAGGTTTTCTCTTGCTCTGAGAAAGGATGGAGAAGTTGGGGAAGGACGACTTCTTGGTTCTTGCTTCGTGAGAGGGGCAACCGTTTGGATTTGAAACACATCCTGTGGCCTAGCCCCTTAGGAGGACAACAGCCCTACTCCCATCGTCTTGCTCCCAAGCCAAGGGACAACCTGGCTCACCCATCCCTAGCCAGTGGATTAACCAGCCCCAATCCTACTAGGAATTGTTTCTCTCACTTTCACAGACCCTGACATCGTGTAAGGCTGAACCAGGCCCCCTGCTCAGGTGTCGATTCCCTGACCAATAACCTTGGCACAGCTAGGGCATAGGGAGAAGGCAACTGAGATCAAACTCATGGAAAGGAGGTGTCTAAGGAGGGGATGTTAGGAAGGTGAGTCCTTCCGATTAAATTACTGGGCCCTGTGAAGAGGAAAAAAAGTCTTTGTCCTCAAACTTCTGATTGCAGATCTGTGTGTGGTCCCGGGACCAGCAGCGTTAGCATCACCTGGGAGGCACACCCCCCAAGTTTAGAACCCTGACATCTAGATTGAATGAAGTACCCTCCACTCCCTGCTGACCTTCTAGGAAGTGAAAAGAATGGGAAGGCAAAGAGTGCCCATAAATTTTCAAACAGACAATCAAGGGACTCTCCCAGGGCCCTGAGGGACAGGCTTCCAGAGAGCTTGCCTGGGTCCTCAATCCTGTTAAATCCTTCTATGAACTATCTAAGCAACTCAAAGTACCAAGCCGTGTGGATGGAGCCACTCAAGGAGCTTATGTGCTTCTAACCTCAAGTTCAAATGGCTCTCGTGATATATGGCTGCCCAAATCCCTTACCTCTGCTTGTCTACAAGCCCCACAGAACCCTCCGGGGAAGGTGCAAACTTTTCAACTCTCATGGCATCCTCCCTACCCTCCCTTGTGTGCTCAGGGCCTTCACAGTTATTTCCAAACTCCCCTGAGACTTATCCTTAGGAAAGAACTGGATAAACTCATTCACTAACAGGTGGAAGCAACTAATAAGAGCTGCCACTTTCACCTCCACCTCCACAGATGATTTCATCAAAGACTCCAGACCCAGTGCTAGCTATTAGTTCCTAATTAGTTGTGGACCATCTAACCCACAACCTTCTGAGAACAGGTGCCCATCCACATAAGGGATCAGTCCTCTGGGTCAACTTCAGACCCATTAGGCCAAATTCTCCCTCCAGGCGTTTCCAAGTTGGCCAATAGAGAATTGAGTACCATCTGCTGGTCACTTGAAGTGAGAAGATAAAAATCCTAGAACTGAGCGGGCGTTGGTCCACTCTGCACACAAAGAAGCAGAGACGTCAGTTGGTGGAGAGGCAAGAACTAAACAGAGGCAAGAGTGAGACCGGCCACCTCTCTCCTGGTGCCTCTTCCACTTCTGGTCCCAGACCTTGCTGAGGCTACACCTCCTCTGCTAGTTGGCTCTCTGAGATACTCTTATATCTTTAACTGCAAGTCCCCCTGTCATTGTGATGCTTGATGGGGTTTCTAGTTTGATGGGGTTTCTCTTACTTGTAACCAGGACCTTCTTCGAGACCTTCACAAAGCTGGGTACCACAAACGATTCTCTCTGGAAACAAATGAGTGATGCTCGGTTCACTTGTTCCCAAATGCCAGTCCTCTCACCCACACCTGCTGGCTGCAACTGAATTGCCTAGGGTGCTACTTTAGTGTACAGAGTCCAGACCCACCCCCTGGGCCTTCTGATTTAGTCTATGATTGGGCCCTGTGGATTTATATTTTTACAACCCTCCCCAGGGCTTCCTGGCAGAGGGCTGAAGGGGTTTCTAGTTAGTTATCCCTGTGGACAAATTCTTACATTAGGTGTTCTTGAGTTAAAGATTTCTATTGCACAGGCTAACTTTATCAACACATAATTATTGGGCACCTACTAGGAGCAAGTCAATGTTTCAGATGCTAAGAATAGAGTAGTGAAGAAGACAGATGAGGTCCCTGCTTCCATGGACTTATGTTCTAGATCAAGGAAATGGAGAAAGAAGTAAATTTAAAAAAATAAGTGAAAAATATCATTCCTGAGGGCTAGACATGTACGTGGTAAAGAGAGAAGAGGCTGGGCAAAGGCATTAAGGTGGGAAGATTGGTGGGTTGGGAATTGGGTGAGGTGGGGGGGACTAGGCATATTCCAAAAAAGACAGAAGGTTGCCATATGCATGTCTTTGAGAAGAGTAATCTTAGTGGAAGGGTAGGGCAGGCAGTTGACCGGACCACGACATCCATAGCTATTTGTCATTGGTTTATGTTGAAGAAAAACAGGTACATGGGGCGATAACTGGAGGGGTCATCAGATTCAAGGGAGGAATCTGTGATGGCAGTGATTTGATTGGTCTATGTTGCATGTTGATGGGAATGATGAGCACAGGGTCCTGTGTGTGTCCCCTGTCCCCAGCCTCTCATGCTCTGGGAAAGAGCCATGCAGTCGCGGTGTCTACTGCTCCCACGGCTACAGCTCCGCCCCCAGCCCCTCCCCCCCATGTTGTCTAAAGATGGCCGACTCTTAGGGAGATGCTCACCCCACCCCCACCCCGACTGCACACCGTCTTGAGCTGCCATAGATGCTGGCATCATCCGGAGACCCGATTCTTTCAACTCACCCTCCTTAGAGAGATTGTCGCATCTGGATCCTGTTATGTCTGCACATCCTTGCCATCTTGGTCCTTCCCAGAAGTTCAGGTCTGTCCATTCACCTGCCAGACCTTACCCAATGCGGCTCTGCCCTCCCAAGTTGGACTCAGGCTCCTACCCAGCCCTCCCCGCCCTCCCAAGCCCTTCCATTTAGGTGCATTGGAAATCAGCACAGCTCCTTTCTCTTCTACAACTATTCCTGTTTTGCTCTTCTTACATTAACTGAAGCTCATTCTCCCTGAGGCCTTACTTGGCAGCCCTCTTAGGCAGAAGCTGTTTTTATCTCCCAGCCACAACCACAAACCGCTGAATTGGAGGTGAGACCGAGTCTGTCTTGTTCCCATTGCGACTTGTAGACCAATCTCTGCTCTCCTTCAAAAGCCCCTGCCACTGTCCTCCTAATGACCCTACCACCAACCGCATGGAAGATTCTGGCCCTCACTCACTGACTTCCACATGGTTCCCTGCCCCAGTTTGGGCAACTGTAGGTGGCCTCTCAAGGTGTTGACTTCCCTGACTCAGGATGCCACTCCCATGGCCATGCTCTAGATCCTACATCACCAGGAAGTGTTCTACCTCTGGAATCTGGACATCAAGCTCTTCACTCTTTGACCTCTTATCATTCCAGCTCTCATATTCTCCCAAAATGCTTTGCCCTCATCATGACCTACTCCATCGACGGAACCTACCACTGTCCATCACTTTTCTGCCTCCTTATCACCCTTCTCACTGATTTAGATTCCATTAGCATCCGTCATTCCCATTGCACTGGAGTCCATTTCTCTTTCTACATCCACCATATTTGCCAGGCAAAACCCCAACTCTGATTAAATCCAACACCCCCCCACTTGCACTGGAGCCAGTGGACACTGCTGGGGAATATCATACCCTGTGTTCACTGCCTTCATTTAAACTTGTGGCCACAACACTGCACAGGCATCCTAGTAAAATGTCCTCACGTGCTCATTTCCCCCACTGTCTGCAATTCCTCTTCTGTCTCTAAACACACATTTCCTCCCAAACGTCCAGCTTGTGACCTGGAAGTTCAAACTCCATCAAGACAGAGCTAATAGGAGTAACTGGTGGGAAGGTCCCCCATTGTCCGACCTGCCTGCATCCATACCTATACTTTGTCTTCCTGCCTTTTTCAACAGATGAAATGTCTCCCCTCTAATCAAAACCCAGTCCTTCACTTGGGTTTTGGAACCTGTAGCAAAGATCTCAATGATTTGGCCCCTGTGATACATCCCCCCTCCCCAGCTCTAGATCATCAGTTCCTCAACTTTACCCAATCATTCTCACCCACATATAAACCTCCTCTATAATCTGGAACAGGAATCAGCACATTCTTTCTGTAAAGGGACCAGTAGTAAATATTTTAGGCTTTATGGGCCAGATGGTCTCTGTCACAACCACTCAGCTTTGCTGTTGCATCAGGAAAGCAGCCATAGACAATACGAAAACAAAGGGGTGCGATGGCACACACAAAACAGGTGTACGTGGATCTGGCCTGGTTCCATAGTTTGCCCAGTCGAGGACAACATGTAGCCTCTTACATAAGCAACAGGGATAAGCAACACTCTACTCTTCCAATAAAACTATGATGGGACATCAGCTATAAGACTGTCATGCTGGCAGGCAGGGAGCAGAAAGAGAAAGCAAAACATGAACTAAAGGGGACAATCAGAGTGAAGAAGAGGCTAGAAGATGGAGCCCCCATGGAGAGATACGGCTGAAGAGCACATGAGATGCAATTTGACCTGAATGAGACGTGGGACCTAGTTGCTCACTGGGAGCCCTTGGCTCCTGGGAGTGATGGAAGAAGGGTGGTATGGGGAAAACTGAAGAAAAGAAAAGCTTTCTGGAAATCTCAGGAGAAAAGGACCTGGCCAGAAAGGGCCTGGAATTAGGACACATAGACTCAGACTCAAGTCATGTCTATGTATTCCACACACCTGGCCTCTGCCTGGCCCCTCTGTCCCTGCCATCTCCAAGCAATTACTTTGCAGGCTTCCCTGCCCATCTGCCCAGGCAGTGTGGCAGACCTGCTCAGGAAATGCTGGTCAGCCTGCTGTGCAACCATGGTGAAGATGTGGCCCCTGGCTGCAAGCAGCTCACCATCTGCTGGCACAGAGCTTGCAAAACAGTGACTAATACATTATAGAGGATGTTTGTATGTGGATGCGAATGACCCAGGAAAGATGAGGAACTGGTAGAGGGAGGTGTTGCCGGGTGTGGGAATAAGAAAGGAACTCCTAGAGGAGACAGTGCCTGAGGGAGCTTGAAGGACACGGAGTCAGGGTGAGGTCAGAGAGAAAGGTGGAGAACGTTTCTGCCACCGAGACCGGCACAACCACAGCCCAGGAGGTGGGCAGATGGCCACCGAAGGTATTTTCCAGCCCCTCTCTGCAATGGAGGTTAATAAAGAGGGCCTGGACGGAGCATGTGGACCTCAGCCTGGCTCGTACCAAGGGAGGTGACAAAAGGCAGCAAAGCAGGCTCCATTCACAGTGGACATGGTTTCACCTGCAGAGAGTGTATCCAAGCAAAGGGTCTTCAACATCGCTCTTCCTAACCTGTGCTCTGAAAGGGTTAAATAAAAGGAAGAATATCTAGAATGTATGCGATCAAAAAAGCAACTTTGTATTAATTATTATGTGCAGACTGTAATTATGGATTGAAACGAAGGTTGTTTTATTTGTCAGGTGATAAAACTGGATGCCAGACATCCTTACAATGGCTTGGGTTCTGAAAAGCACCCCTCTCACCCTGACTCCCCACCCTTCCAGAGCCCCCCCACACACATGTATACACACACACACACACACACACTCACACTTATCCCAGGGTACCCAGTAGTAACAGATGTCATCTAGGCCCAGCACCCAACCTGGTCTTGTCTTGATCATCGAATGAGATGATGGAATCTCTACTGATTTTGGAAAGAACTACTCAAGCATTTCTTTTCTTTTTAGAAATAATGTAACAATTGAATAGCCAGTAGCTAACAATGAAAATAGGATGGGGCTCTCTCCTATCTTTTGCCCTCTATATCCCAAATAGCTTGCAGGAATGCACAAAAGAGCTGTGCAAATCCAGATTTAACCGCTGCCTCCCCAAGTCATCCCCAAGCCCGGGCTCGGTTTTTCACTGAGTTCCAAAACAGCGATACCCCCACCACCCTTGGCTGTCTGGTTTGACAGTGTGCCCTGTTCAAGTTACAGGGGCAGCTGACACATCTTCTCTCTTCCTGGGATGTGTCTTGGCCTGCTAAGAGTGATTGGTTCCGCTGTACCAGTTGGGTATCTGTGAGTCAGTTGGGTATCTGTGCCATCTGCAGGGAGTTACCTGGGGTCCTCTGTCCTCTGCCCTTACTGGGCAGGCACTTAGCAGTGTCTACCACAGCCACAACCAATTTTTCTTCCTTATCCTAAGGTGTCAGAAGTGGCAAAATTCTTAGCCCAGTTCTGGCATAACTAGGAGATTTTGAAAAGAATGGAAAACTGAGACACAATAAACACAAAAACATGTTTGGTTTTTTTAGACATGGAAGCATTTACAGATTTTAGGTCGTGAGACCGATTGTTGAGCCTCTATGTAACCAAAGACCTGTGCTTGTTAGAGGGGTCCTGAGGTCTAGGAGCCAGAGGAGACAGTGACTCACCCAAGAGATAGGAAACCAAACCTAAGGGAGAAGAAAAGCCAGTAGCGATGGGAGAGAAAAAACCAGGAGAGCCTTGGAGGTCCCCAAACCAAGGGCTCCAGAAGCAGATACCAGGATGAGAGCTTGGGTGGGACTTAACAGGCCAGGAGTAAAACCCAAACATCACAGTCGTTAGCATCTGGCCAAAGATGCACTTGCTGGCAGCGTTTTGAGTGGCACCGATTCTTTCCCTTGGCTTTAGGTCACACCCTTTCCCAACTCCGTTGACCTTCAAATATTGATTGTAAAATCAATATTAATTGATAAGAGTTCTCGCATTGGAACACATCTCAAACACATGCAAATCAGCGAATTCTCCCCTGACCGGGGGTGGGGGTGGGTGGAGGGCTGACTCCAGATTGGAGCTCATGCCAGGGGGTAGAGACCCCTTTAAAAGGTCGAAGCCCGAAGGAGCAGGCCATGTGCAGGGGTGAGTGGGTGCCTGTAGGCTGCTCCCCCGAGAGCAGCATGGTGGTGGTGGACAGACACACAGACAGGGGAGGAAAAGGGCAGACCTTTTAGGTAGTGATGTGACAGCTCAGCCATCTGGAAGGGTGGTCTGAAAAGGGATGGATAGGAAGACAGGAGAAAGGATTCTTCCAGCCAGACATCTCGGATGCCTCTGAACTATCCCATCATGGCCAACTTTTAGGGGCAGGATTTATGATTCAGAATCAGGGATTTTGCGGGGGGCGGGGGAGAGGTCTCGGTGCTTCTGCATCTTGGAAGAGAAGAGCGAAGCTATTATAGAGAAGGCTGAGTGTACAACTGGATTATAAACCTGCATGGGGGTGGGGTGGGGGCTGTCACCCACTTAATTAGAGTAACAGATTACTCATACCTAGCATGTTCTCTGAGTAGGAAGGGAAGTAGCAAACATGGAATAACAATAAAAGCGAATTAGCTGATATCAGATGTTTTCTCCTCGGTTTCTGCTTGCCCAGGTCTGACTGGTGTAGCTTATAATTAGTCTCTGCTTGCAGATGTGTGGTTCCAAAGACTTGTGGATTAAGGAGAAACTCTAGAATTTCTCAGTACCTGACAAGTTGTAACGTGAAGAGCTACACTTAGTCCATTAAAGATTTTTCACAGTGACATTTGAGTGCAGCTTGAGAAATATGCCACCTTGCCATTTATCATTTTCAGGGCACGGGTGTCGGAAAGGAGGTTGCTATGAAGAACAAAACAAAATGGATTGCATGTGTGGAGGCGAGCTGGCGAATACTGATAAATGTACTTCACTGAATGTCAGCAAATGTCACTTGAGAAGCCATTTGCAGCTACCATAACAGCCTCCCCAACCCAACAAAGAGTAGCAAAAACAGGCAAAATGAACTGGGCGTCGTGCTTCCGCATGAATAAGCAATCAGCCCTCTCAGAAGTTACACCAGAAAGTTGCTAAACTTGATAGAAGACGATTTTCCACCCATACTGGCTGTACTAAAGATTGCTACAGCAGGTTGGAGACCTTCTGGGGACCTCGGCGCTGTGACTCAAGGAAGAATTTAATAACCCCTTCTGTCCCAGGTGGGTGCCTTCCTTTTGTGGGTGGAGGGACTTGCTGGCTCCAAGGCGCACTCTCTGGGTTCTTCCTGCCCCCTCCTCTGGCTTCTTTCGTTGAGGCTGCAGACACCTCCCCTGCTCCTAGTCTGCCCTCCCTCAAATCATGACCCGGCAGTGGCTGAGGATGCTACCTGGGTACCAGGACTGGCAGATGCTGGCCTCACTTGCCATATCAAGGGAAGACCCAGCCGACCACCCTTAAGGCAGGCTTTCCGTCTCTCGCTCCAGAAGAGGTTTTTCAGCATGTCCTCTGGTTAATGCAAAAAATCGAGTCATGGACTCAGCTTCTGTTTTCTTCTTGGTGACTGGGCCAAAACTTTGCCAGCATGTACCTTGGGAGTCCCAGAAGCCAAGGCCAAGTCGTCTTCAGAATTCAGCTTGGCTCAAGATGGCCCACTCGTCCTCTTCAGCTTGGTGAGTCTCCACACTTTGCTGCAGACCCGGACATGAGAAAGAAGATCATATTCTCCGCAAAGCTCTCCAAGGAAATGTGAGACTAATTAAAATAAAATCCCAGCCCCTCTTCATTTTCTAATCTCTCTGGGCCCCTCCTTGGAGGAGGACACCCAAGGTCATCCAATACTTTTTTCCTCCTTGATACCAAGAGACTTAAGGAGTCGCTAGAATTCATCTGGCCTTGTAAACACCACACACACACACACACACACACACACACACGCTCGCATGCACGCACACAAGCAGGTTGCCCATACAAATTGAGATCAGTTCAGCTATCATTGGAGAGAGGCTGTGGCATAGGGGCTCCCACACAAGAAGTCCTTTATTGAACATACATCCCCAGCTCTGGCCCTGAATGTGCTAATGGACAGGCGTCTCTCTTCGCACTGTTCTGCCATGTTCAGCCTGCGTCCGGGGGAACTGAGCACATGTTACAACCAGGAAAAGATGGGCTCTTGGGAAAGCTGGCTTCCCTCGGATGAACTGGGAGGGACTGACTGTACGTGGACTGGGGGTGGGAGGCTGGCTTCTCTTCAGCAACACTCACAGCCCAAGCCTTTGCAATCTTCGGTGTTTCCTCCTTTTGAATTAGGTGCTTCCCGTGGAAGGGCCTTTACTTGGGTCTCGGGAACTCAAAAGACCTCTGTTTATTATTGAAATTGAATTGCCCTCAGCTTGTTGACTTTCCTGCTTAGTTTCAGAAGACACAGTGGCTTACTTAGGAAAAAGAAAAGAAAAGAGGCAGAAACCAACCAGATTTCTGGAGCAGAGGTGGAGGTGAGAGCAAAGTAGAGAAGGCCTGGCAGAGAGAATGGAGCTGGGGCCACAACATGGCCCGAGCTGGAGCCATAATACAGCCTGGCTCTGCTGTAATCAGCTCTGGAAGGTACGTTCTGAAGAGCGAATCTCTGCTGTGTCCTGATGTGGATTGAATGTTCCAGGTGCTGAGACCTATGAAAGCATAAAAACCCATTCGGAAGAAAAGACAACTTGGTATTGATTTCCCAACTTGTCAGTATCATTTATTTTTCTGGTTGTTGTAATTTTAAAATTGGTATCTTGAAGATCAAACAAATAAGCATCTGTTTTCCAGGGGAGAAAAAAACAAAACTGTCCATAATTGGTTAATATCACCTGACTCTTGCAACTGCTGGAGGCCAGAGCTATGTGAAAATCTACCTTCCTATTATTTCATCTTTAAAGAACAAAAACAAAGGCTCGCCACATAGACAAAGCTAGTCAATGTCAACTCCATCTCTCAGGGAGAAAAAGTGAGGCTGAGTTGGGTGAACCCCATTATCCACCCAAGAATTAGTGGTGCTAACCAGTTTCCTTATTTCTAATCCAGAGACTATTTTCAGTGGACTCTTCTCTGCTCTGAGTATAAAAACCTAAAAAGCCCCGTTTCTCCATTTTGCATTCCAGGATGTTCCAAACAAAACCTTAGCCTGGTACCATAAGAGGAAGGCTAAAAAAAAAAAAAAAAACCTCCTTAGAATGGCAGGAATCCCTTCATTCTTGCAGGAATGTAAACAGAATCTCAATATGGAAACCTTTGCCCATGGAGAAGTCTCCTTTGAGTAGTAAGAACCTGGTGCCAGTGGGCATCATTCCGTGGACCCCAAACATCATCAGTAACCCAAACTGAGCTCCCTCAGCCTGAATGACAGAAAAATATGACCTTAAATGGGGGAAAAGATAAGACACCATCAGGTTAATGTAGCAGGCAGGCCATTCTATGGAGAAATATTTAGAGGAATGTATTATGAGGCTTCTAAATAATTTCATTCATTGATTTAAATAAGCCCTTTTTGGCCATGCCCAAGGCATGCGAAGTTCCAGGGCCCAGGGATGGAACCCATGCCGCATCAGTGACAATGCCTGACCCTTAACCTGCTGGGCTACGAGGGAACTCCTAAATAAGCAATTTTAAGTACCGACCTATGTCAGGCTTGTCACCATATCTGGACTGGATAACAATTTTGCTTGTAAGTCATCTCCTCACTATCTCAAATGATACTCAACCCTTTGAGGCTCTGCTCAAAAATCCCACCTCTTCCAGGAAGTCTTCTAAGATTTCTCCCATGCTTACCCCCTGTGTGCTCCCAGCCAGGACACCCATGAGAACAGCATTGTTCTGTGCCGACCTGACCAGTCTATGTTCCTGTCCCCCAAATGAGTATCAGCTCCCGGAGAAAATCTCCGTCTTACTTATTTTTCCATCACTGGGATCGTCTGCCCTAACATGCTCTTTGGGATGGGATTTAAGACCACTGAAACTGCAGCTGATTTAAGCATGGTTATCTTTTACCCATGTTGAGATTGAAACCACGTGGGTTTAAATACACGGGAAACAGCCTTCGCCTCCTTGGCTGTTGGTAGTACTCAGCATTCAAGAAAGGGGAGAGATGCAGATGAGAGCGAGGCAAGTGGGTGGCCCGTCTAGATACCATGAGCACTCTCAGCAGTGGAGGCAAGAATCAGACTGGCTCATTTGGGGTGGAGTAAGAAGAGCTCAATTATCCAAATAAACGCATAAATGCGGGCTTTGCAGCAAGTACCACCCTTTGGGATACCTTTAGGTAGTTAAAGCAATTTCCCACACCTCTGTATTAAATATGCTTTAGAAACTTGGGAGCTGACACTTTGTCCAGATATAATGGGTTAGAAACGGAGCCACTTCACTTGCTTTTTTCTAGAACTGCCAGCGTTGAGGCACCCGGGCTTCCTTCTTAATAATACACTGACTTTCGTTATTTCCCCGCAGGAAAAGTTTGCAATGTAGCAGTCATTACACTTGTCCTCCTTTATCTCTGCCCAAGTAATCACAGGAGTGAGAATACTTCCCCCCACTGGCACATCACACTGCAGTTTACTATTGGAAAACCAAGATTTTTCTTTGTGGGGTTCGCAAATATTGATGACTTTTGGTGGAGAGATTTTCTTTTTTAAATCAGGAATTCAAGAATTCCCTTCCTTCTGATACCTGTTGTTTTCACAGGGGCCTTTCAGGAAAGCACCTTTCTTACAATTTTTTTCGATCTTTTCAATGCAAAAAGTTCGCCAAAGCAGGCAGAACCCATTGTGTCCGAGTCCAACATCAGGCCAGAACCTATGCTTCCAGCCATTTGATTTAACAAGTTCCTGTATTTTTCCCCCCTTTGGGCACTTGAAAAAAAAAAAATCTCACCTAACTTAATTCAAAATAACCCTTCTTTATCATCCCAAATGGTTCCTTTCAGTTCCTATAATATTTACTTCTTTTCTTACCCAATTAGGGGGAAATCTACCTTGATTTTAAGAAGAAAAAGATTGTTAAAGTTTGTAAATGTAAGGCTGGTTGAAAAGTTTTTTTTCCCCTCTCAAATCAGCATTCAGAAAAAAAATATATTTATATCTTCATTTACTTCTGGTGTGAGAGCAGAATTGCCACTTTTGCTCAAAGGCAAAGGTTTTGAAAGTGACATAAATCTATATGTGCATGTTTCTAGAATTAATGCACTTGTATTCACTGAGGTGGTGGGCTTTCCAACTAGGGAAATCCGCATTGGGAGAAGTCCCCTGCCTAGGGAGCATTTAAGGAAATTTTAATATCCAAACAAAAGCAGTATTACCATTGCTATCCACTCTCTCCCCCAGAGGAAAAGCAATTAATAATTTGCATATGCTCATGACACAAATTAAAGACAAAGGGCCCCTCGCAGACTGTGGTTACTATGCAGCCCTCAGCAAGCTGCACGGCCCCAGCCTTGCACTGGTCTTACTTCCAAATGAATAGCATTAAGCTCAGTAACTAAAAATAGTGGTTCTGGGCCCTCTGGACCATTCCCACTGTAGAACCGTGTGTTTTCCCCATGAAAAACATCTTCCAATCTCTCCAGAGCTTCTAGGCGAAAAGAACGTATAGTTCCAAGGGGAAAAATACGTATATACTTTGCCCTTTCTATTTTAATGGCCAAACATTGTAATGCTAGCTAAATAGAAATTCTTGTCTGTTAATAGGTTTCTTTAGTTTGTAATAAATAGGAATGCTAATGACTAAAATTTGGTATTTGGTATGCATTAGCTTTTGTGAGCTTTTCTTTACAGTCCTCATTGACATGCAATATGGCAAGCTTCCTTTGAAACATATTTATAAAATAACTACAGTATAATTAAACCAACAAAGCCATCTTTTAAGTAAGCTTAATAGCTCAGTTTTTTTCTCTTTTTCCACCTGGGTAAAAATTTATTTTAAAAAGAAAAATAGTTGTGCCTCAATCCCACTGTATATTTTATTCTGTGCATCTAATATTTCCTTTGCATCTCCAATCTATGCATATCTAATTCTTTTTGACAACTATGATTATTAATAAAGTGCTCATGAAAGATATGCTTCATAGCTTCTTCAACAAGAATAATGTTTTTTTGTTAATGGAAATTGTAACATATCTTGACAGATGCAATATATAAGATCTGCTTTTTACTTAATTGTTAATATTTCTGGGCTGAATACTCAAGGAGCGGATCAACAGATATGGCAGGTAATAATCAGAGTGGATGCTATTTTATACGATGTAACTAAAAATATTTTAATGATATAAAAGCAATAGATAAATAAAAGCAATTATGTTTAATTTTGCTTTCGCTGTGTGAATAATTTTTGGTTGTTGTTGCTGCAGTTGCCGGTGTGTTTAATAGAGGAGGGAGCTCGGAGCGCAGAGTGATCGGCACCGACGCGGCTCTGCCTTCTTGCAGCCGAAGGGTCCTGCAAGCCGCCCTTTCTCTGCTCTCAGCCGCTTCAGCGTCCCTCCCAGGGACTCAGGGCCCGGCTGAATGCTAATTTGCAAAACGCAGTGGTTCAAGTTCACCAAGTTTTCCTCGATTTTGTAAACCGTTCCTCTCTCCATGCCTCGCGGTTTAAGACCCAGAGATTTCCCAAAAGGAAAATCTTGAAAGACACCAAGGCGCCGGACGAGAGCAACTGGAGCGGGTCTGGTGCTCCTCGGCCTCCCGGACCCCTGCCCGCTCGGCTCTGCCCCACGCGCCTCGCTCCGGTCTCCCCTAGACTCCGTCCTCCCCGCCCAGGACCTGCCCGGGCCCCCACCCCCACCCCCCGCGCCGAGAATAAACACAGTCGACATCACTGTTACAATCTTTATTTCAAACTGTTTCCAAGGCTACAAATTACCGTGCCTCCCAAGCAACAGGTTCTTCTGAAGCGGTATCATTACAGATTAACTGTAATGTGTGGGATTAGAATAAAAGCATAAGGGATTAGGTAAAAGGGGGGACGCTCGAGAAATAACGCCCGAGCGCATCTCGACTGTGAGGCAGAGGGTGGAAGCCGCGTAGACGCTCTCCGCCCCGGAGCCCCGGCTCCTCGGTGAGCTGGACCCCGCTCCTCCACTCTCGGCCCGGGAGCCGCCAGGGCCGGCGGCGCCCGACGGGCTGATGGGGCCGGAGGCTGGGCGCTGGGGACGAACGACGGGGTCCCCCGGGCTTGGGAAGGCGAGGGGACGGGAGGCCACGGAGGCGGAGGGCGCGGGTAGGCCTATGGTCCGTCTGGGAGCTGCGGGTAGCACCGAGCCCGGGACACTCTTCTACCGCTGTGCGGGGCGCCCAGGACACGGCGAAGGAGACAGCGCGCCCACTCGGGGGTCATTGGGTCTAGCGGCGTTGCGACACCGCTTTCAAGGTCCAGGCCTCAAGTAGCTCGCGCACCGCTGCCACTCTCTGCCCGGCTGAGGCAGGGGGCCGGGGGCCGGGCTGCAGAGGGGTGGGCGTCGGCGCAGGCCACCCGCGCCCTTCAGAGCCCAGGACTTGGGGCTTGGCAGACTGCCGAGGCCAGGCACCCCATTCGGCCACCTCCCCAGTCCGGCCGACCCCTGCCCCAGAACTCCAGAAAGGCCCCGAGCTCCTTCTCCCCGAACTCCGCGTCCTGCGCGCCTGGAGCTCGCCACGCTGGCCCCAGTGGGACTCGGGCCTGCCTCGGGCCAAAGCCTCGGGCCGCTGACGCCGCCCGAGGGCTGTTTGCGTGCCTGGGTGGAGGGCGCGGGGGCTGGAAAAACAAATAGGGCTGGCGCGCAGGCTTGGGGTGGGGACCGGCTGGGGCTGGAAGGAAATGCGCAGTGTGGCCGCGGCGCGGAACAAAGCCCCCTCGGGAGCCTCATCACCCCGCGGTGACCCCGGGCCTTCGCTTCGGAGCCCGCTTCGCCGCTCTGGGGGCGCAAGCCAGGGCCCCGGGCCTCTGGCGCCGCCCGATACGGGGTTCTCCTTGGGCCGCGCAGGCCAAGCCTCACCCTGCCACCGAAGCCCAAAGAGCGAGGCCAAGAGGTGACTCCACGCTGATGTCCTACGTCAAGAAATGGGATGACCCCGGGGCTCGGTGGAACTGCAGCTCTGCCAGCCGACCCGGAGGGGCCAAGCGGGCTTCCAAAAGGATGGAAGTGGGCGACCAACTTCGCCGAGGCTCCTGCTTCCAAGAGAAGGGCCCCGGCTGAGGAGGCGGCGGGAGGGGACTATTGCAAACAGCTGTTCCTCATACATATTTCATTACACAATCAGATAATGCGTCCCACCACCTTCTCAATTATTCACAGATAAACATTTTCAAGACGTTTTGACATCTGTCTTAGTGCCTGCTATTAATTTAGTAATCACTGTAGTTAAAAATGTATGGGATTTTTGCCGTCGGAGCACCTCCTCTCGGCGCGCTGGCCCAGTGTTATTTATTGGGCTGTGGCTGGAAGCCTGGGCCCTCCGGGGGTAAAGACGCCTTTAGAGGTGAGACGGCCTTTCTAGCGCATTGACACTGTTAATGGAAAGGATTAAAGTAGTATCTGGATATTTAGTGTATTGTTGAAGGTAACGGTTGCCCCTCTCCCACCCGCATAGCCCACCGCCGTCCCCCCTCACTTTCCCGCCCAAGCACTGGACCGGGCAGCAAAGTTCAGCCCTTTGCCCCTGGCAGCGGAAGTGGTTAGCTTCTATCTGGGCGGCGAGTTTCTGGTGATGAAGTCGCGGACAAGTCTACTCTGCTCATTTAGGGCCAAAAAGAGAGTGTGAACTCACAATTTTAAAGAATGCTCACAGCAAAAAACTTGATCCGCACAGTGCACCCCGCTCCAGAGGTCACAAACCTCCATGGTTTGGCCCTGAGTCTGGTGGCTCGGACAGAGGTGATAAGGGCTTTTAGGAAACAATGGAGAAAAACAAATTCGCTCCAGTGACTGTACACGGGGCATTTGGGGCTATGAGAAAACGAGCTGCTTTTCTGCTTGAGTGATAAATGTTGCAATGAACTTAGCTGTGTACCCGCAGTTTTATAAATCAGACCAGCATAGTCTGAAGAATCTTGTAGACTTCTTTGTAAGAGCCGAAGTCACCGACTCTAAAATGCTGATTATTTTTTATTATTGGAAAGGCTCTAAATAAGCTATCAAAAGAGGGGAGAAAGAAATGCCCCAAAGGAAAGGAGTTGTCTTCCTTGCATCCTAGAATCTCAGCTACTGGGAATGGAAGTTACACTTCGGGTTTGTGAGTACCGGTCTCCTTATTTCCGTCTTTCTCTCTCTTTCAGAGGTGTGACAGCAGGTGGACTCTTATTAGGGAAAAAGGAAAAACAGACCTGGGGGAAGAAAAAGGTCCCGGAAGAAACTGCCCTTCCAAGGAATATTAATTGACTCTCAGGTGATTTTCAGTCTTTATTGTTCGAAACATCTACCAGAACATCTCTTGCTAAAATTTCCAGGATTGGGGGTGGGGGAGACACACATGTTAGCCTCCAAAAGGGAAGAAATTCCTCATACTTCCCACTCCTCATCCTACATTTCTTGGGCAACTGGATCTGCTTCAAAGTGTCCCCCTGTCCTGTTTAGGGAGTGGTTCATCTCCTCTTCACAAGAGAAATCTTCCTCAGCCCCTTGGAGGGGAGTCATCCACTTGCTAGCCCAGAGAGTCCTCTTCCCTCCCCCTCTTTTTCTCTAAAAGAATCTTCCCAAATGCACCCTCGACTTTCAGAGAGAGAGGTGGGGTGGGGGAGGTGAAGTGGAAAGAAGGGCGACTTTGCATCCAGGGTGCCTGCCTCTTCTGCGGGGAAACCCGTGGTGGCTACTGTCTGGAAGGCAAAAGGAGCTGAAGGCAGCATCAAGCCTGTGCACTTGCTAAGGCCTTTTGGAACAGCCACTCGAGGAATCCCTCTTTGAAACTCTCAGGATGGTGGCTTCTGTTTGGAAATGGGTAGGAGGGGGTGAGAATACCCCAATATCCCACAAAGAAAATTAGTGTAATAAAATAGTTCAGTTTGCTTGGGAGTGTTCTTTTGTGGACATATTTGATATAAAGGGGATTGGGATGGAAGTGAGGACAGGAGGGCGTGGAGCTAGGTGAAGGTTGTTTCTAAGGACTGCATTTAGCAATGAAAGGCAAGAAAGAGGCAAAATAAGGGCCCCTGGCTTCTTGAACCCTCGTTGGAGCCGAATGTTCCCATTAAGAATTAGGAATCTCCCAGCATTGAGTTAGGGCATCCATCTATGCTCCCCACCCATCCTTCTTCAGAACACAATCTCCTTAACCAACAATAGTAACAAATAAATAACCCGAATCAAAATGATTCTTTCCTGGGTTGCCCTCTTCTGAGTGTCTAAAGCCCAGCTTAGTGGAAGGCAAAAGGATCAGCGTTGGATGGACGTCGTGCTCTTTCTAGTCTCCAGGACTTGACCTGAAACCTTTAACTGGTTGGCTTAACAGTTTCACCCTTGGAAGCCAACGTCCCTCTAGCAGGAAGCCCTTGGCCCCGAGTCCTGCATCCTCCTTCAGGCTCTCCCTGTGTGTGGCTTCCTGCACATCTGCCTGTGGCTGGGGTCATTCCTTGTGGGCACCACAGCTTTTGTCTGCATCTGGACAACTCGATGTGCACCCGTGCGTTGGAATAATTCTGTCTGCGAACACTTCTTTTTTTCTTCCGATTCTGCTGTTAGTGTTCCTCTAATTCTCGGGTACGTATTCGGGTACAGCTGCATATATGTTCTGTGTAGAGTCAGGTGACTCAGCTCAAGCCTGATATCGGATATGTGCGACCTCCTGAGTCTGCATGGGGAGAAGGAAGTGTGCAAGTGTAAACCCGGGGCTTTAGGTGGGGTGCCAGGTTAATAAGGCCTTCTGCCCCGGGGCCTTCTAGGCCTCTCTTACACCTTCATCTCCCCATCTTCTTAACTTTCCAGGAGGAGGGCGATCCTCCAACGATCCTGCACCTTGCTCCCCTTGGAAGGGTTGAGACAGCCTCTGGGCTCTCTCTTCTGGTGGATTTTGGCCAGGCCAGGCTAAGCCACATGGGAGGAGGGGGGCTCTCCTCAAGACTCTCGGGCACACCCCGCCACCACGCTGGCCAACTGGCCCAGTGCGTCACGGGATCCTGGGGAAACTGCAGGACCCAAGAGTGGAAAACAAGGCGCCTCGGGTGAGTGATGTACGTGTTTGGGGGCGAAACTCTCCTCCTCGGCCTCCCGGGAGCGGCTGTATTTGTAACTGGGAACTGGCCTGGGCCCGCCCCCTCGGCCCCTCCTCCCTTCCCCGCCGGCGTGCTGGGTTCTGCGGCCTCAGGAGGGTGCTCCCCGGCCAAGCCCAGGCACCCTGGGGCCACGCCATCCCTTAGAGCCCTTGGAGAGGCCTAGGGGCCTGGAGCAGAAAGAAGGGTACCACGGAGGGTGGCTCGGGGTCGTGCTGCGAAAGCCTTGAGACTTTTCCCTCCGCCCGGAGCCTCCTTGCGGGCCCGCGCGTCTTCCAGTCTCTGAAGCCCGGGGGAGCGCTGGCTTCCGGCGTGCGGGGATGGGGATGCGGGTAGCACCCCTGCGACTCGAAGCTGCTCTCGCAGGGATCCTGCGGGGACCACTGCGTTCCTGGAATCCTGTAGACGTGTTTTCTCGTGAGTGTGAGAGAGAAAGATGCGTACTCGTGGCTAACTTCAGGTCAGTTTGTTCGTAAAAGGACGTGGTCAGTACGTCGGTCTGTCTCTCCTGAACATTCCTACAAAGTGAAGCCGCCTCTCCCCCACCCTTCATGCAGCTTCCCAGGCCCAGCCAAAAGGCCAAGGCCCAGGGGCCCTGAGGCCTGGCGAGGTGAGGCCCTTGATGTAAGCCCCAGTATTCTGACCATAAGGTCCAAGCTGCCCAGATGCCCACTCAGGATCAACCTAGAAAGCCTACGTGGGTAAGGGGAACTCAAAGAGCTATCGCTACAGCCAGTAAGGAGTGGAGTCCCAGCCTCGGCGCGCTGGACCTACAGACCTGGCGTCTCACTGCCGACCCAGTCAGGGATCTGGATTGGCGGTGGTGGGGGAGGGAGGGATGATGGAGTTGAGCTGGTACAGGATGGAGGCGAGAATGAAACAAGGGGAAAAAAGAAACTAGACTGGGTGGGGTGGAGATGGAGTAGGGTCAGCTTCAGATAGCGCCGGCTTTTGCCCTGCTTTGGGGAGGTGCGTCGGACTGCGCCGCTACCCCCCCCCACCGGAAAATAAAGCTAATGATGTAGTAATTTAGGAGGGGGTAAGGGGCTGGGCGAGAGGAGGGAGGAAGGATGGGGAACGCGCACCCCAGGAGTGAAGGCAAACAGCTGTGGAGGCGCTGCCTGCGGCTCAGGCTTCCCTACAGGTTAGCTAGACAGGGATCCACCCGGCATTTCGCAGGAAAGGGTGGGGGGTGGGGGGAGACTGAGCGAGAGGGGGAGAGAGCCTCACAAGAGGACAGAGGGAGGGAGAGATAGGAGCCAGAGTGCGCGCCGCGCGGTTTAAAAGGAGACACTTACACTTCCTAATGAATATTTATCCGCCGCTGCTTCCTGCTCCCGGCTTCCCTTACCTTTCCGCAGGTAAGATCCTCCCTGCGCCCCAGCCCTGGGGGCCCTCCCAGCTCCCCCAGTTAGTCTAGGGGCCACCGTGGCCCGGAGGAAGGGCTCTTAGCAGCAGGGGAGGGGGAGTAGGAGGGCGACTCCCTCAGGGCTGGGCTTGGGCGCCGGGGCTGGGGACACTGCACTGCCAAGGCCGCGGGCGTGGGCTACCTGTGTGGAGTGGGTGTGAGTGCTGTATAAGAGTGTGAGTGTGAGAGAGAGAGGATGTGCACCCGTGTGCGCGCTCGCCTCTTTCCCGCGCGCTCTGAAGAAGACATTTTCCGACTTTTCACTCGGTCGCCCCGGATTTCTTGCCTTTGCTTTTCTCTGTTCCCTCCCCCCCCCCCCCGCCCTCTCCACCTCCCCCACCCTCTCCCCATCCGCATCCCCATCCCCTCCCCATTCCCGGCCGCTGAGACGCTCTTCTGCCGGCTGTTGTGCAGCCGGCGCGGGCTCCCCAGGGCCGGATCTCGGTCTCATAAAAGAGGGTACATGGTTGGGTTTCTGCCACAAACCCCCACACAAAGGCCGCGCGGCCGCGGGGTCCCCCGATCCCCTTCCTGGCCATTATGCTCTTGAGGTGCCGTGGCGCCTTCCCCCACCAACACACACACCTTGGAGCACCGGGGCCCACAACGGACCTAAGGATGGTGGGGCCCGAGGGTACTGGGTGGAGCCGTCCTGGGCTGCAGCTGGGAGCCCCCGAGGACCCCCAGGGAGAGAGCGCTCATCACCCCCTCCCCCACTTCTTCCTCCCGCCCTCTCCCGAAGGAGGAGCTGGGGGAATTCGGGGCGGCCGGGGGTAAGAGGAGGGGAAAGGGAAGGGGGCCAGGTAGGGCTGAGGATATAGCCAGAATTCTTAAATGGACTTACTTGGCCACCTGTTGAGAATCCATTTGGGGTCTGCCAGCTCCGGAGCTGCGCGTGGTGGACACACAAAACCAAACGCCGAAGTTGGAAAAAGAAAAGTCTTTCTCTGGCCATGTCCAGCGCGGCCCTTCAGGCTCACAGCTCTGCGTTAGGGTCGGGCGGCTGTAGAGCCGAAAGCAGCTTTGCTAGGTCCTCTGCCACCCCAGTGTCCCCCTCATCCCATGCCTCCTCGGCTCCGAGACCGGGACGGGGGTGCGGGGGGGGGGGGGTCGGAGCCCCCGGACTCGGCGCTCAGGGCCCAGCACAGGCAGTTCGGCTTAAGCCCTGCTCAGAAGTCAAGAGCAGCAGCGCTGCCGCCTCCGAGCGGCCTTTCAAGACGCACTTGCTCCTTATTCTTGTATCTCGGCCTCTCTGGTTGCCCCGGGACAAAGCCCCCAGAGCCCGGCCGCTCCCTTCCCGCTAAATCCCCTTCGGGGTCAATGCGCTACCAGCACCGGGCCGCGCGCTTCTCCTGCCAGCCGTGTGGCTCTTAAAGAGCGCACCCCCCCCACCTCCGCCCTGCGCGCTCCCCCGACCCCCGCCTCCCCGCCCCTCTCCTCAGGATCTAGCCCCCCACGCCGACGCCTTAGGTCCCTCCTGCCCCGACCGATGCCCGCAGACTCCTAGCCCCCTCCTCTCGCCTCCTCCCCTGAGCAGTTGGTGGGCCTGGCCTTGGGGCCACAGAGCTGAGTCAAATCCTCTGCCTCAGGTCCCCTTTTCTCCCCAACAGCGTCCACTCCTCGATTTCCATCTCCTACCTTTGCCCTTTGCATGGATCAAGGCCTGGGTACTGCCTTGCCCAGGGCAGAGATGAGTCCTAAAAATTGTCAGTTTGGTCTGGAATTAGGAGTTCGTGGGATGGAAATAGGGCGGGGCATGCCAGTTGAGCTGGGGGGAGAAAGAGAAGAGGAACAAACCAGATGGACTCAGAAGGCTCTGCTCTCCCAGGGCCTACCTGGCCTTTTGGCAGGGGATGTGGGCTGGCTAGGTGCCACTCATTCCTAGAGGTGGCCCTGGAATGGAGTCCAGAGGTTACCAACCTGACCAGCCCAGGTGTGTCTGAGGGACTGTGGGCGGGCATAAGGGGGCACCCCCAGAAGGCCCCAAGTATGAATCTGAGAGCAGCCTGCTTCCCAAGCTCTGCACTAATCCCCCTCAAAATAACCCTTAAAACCCCAAAAGCTGGGTGAGCAAAGAAGGATCTTGAATGACAACTATCCAGGGAAAAGGGCAGCAAAGGAGAGAGGGGGCAGAGAGATGACAAAGGCCACTCTTTCAGAGGACTGACGGGGTTCCTGCTATTTCCTGGTCACCAAAGTTACCTGCCTCACCAAGTAAAGGGGAAGGAGAGGTTGCTTTGGTTTCCCTTCCTTCCAGAGTGCTCCCTTTCCCTCCTCAAGCCTAGTTTAGTCTCAGTCTTACCCTAGGAGCCAGCTGGTTCCTGTACAGGGTAGCCTCTTGCCTAGAGGGCTTTCTTCAGGCCTCTTAAAGACTGGAAGTGTGATTAAAGAGAGACCAGAGCCAGGATGGCTAGGGGTGGGGCGGGGGCAGGAACAGGGTGGGCTGTGGTACCTGGCTTTTTCCAGTGTCACAGTCATAACATTTGTGCCTGAGGTCTGTGGATGGTGGTTGGGAACAATGATAGTTTGAGCAGTGTGTTGATGACTTCTCAAACCCAAGCCCTAACACTCCAGGTCTGGCTGTCATAAAGGGATCTGCAAAAAAGTGGGCACCTAGCTCCTGGGCAGTGGAGTCCAAAGGAACTTGAAGACGGAGGAAGATGGAAAGCTGATCCTCCCCAGGGCATCTGCCCTCTGCCACCCCAACATTAGTCCAGATGCAGTTCTTTAAGGACCTGGGGTGACTAATTGATTTGAACTTGGCCCTCTTGGGAAAGGTTGGCAGTGTCACTCCATGGGCTACAACCTGAGGCCACAAAACCACCCTCTAGCCCGTAGGGCTCACATCCCCCAAGTCTCCCATCTCTTCCTCTTGGGGCTGGGTCACCACAGCCAGCCAGGCTCAGTTTGTGCCCACTCTCCTGGGCCTGGCAGTGGGAGGTGCGGTGGTCCAAGACGGAGCCAAATTTCTCTTGTTTGAGGATGTGGGGGGCGGAGGGGCCTTCGGCAGGCGGTGGGGCTCATTAGGCAGAGCCGGGTGCCGAGAGGTGCGCGCCGCCGGCCCGGAGGCCGCTTTTGAGCGGTCGGGGAGGCTTCATTAAGCGGCGCTAACAAGGCATACAAATGCCGGGCCCAGCAGCTTTCTTGCAATGCTGGGGCCTTAGCAGGGCGCCAGGCTAATGAGGGTCACTCAAAGGGGCTGATCAAATATTCAAATTTCCCCGCACGCCGGGAACTTTTATGTGCGGAGAAAGTTGAGGCAACTGAGCTCTGTTTACTGTCCCGGGCGACAATTGCGCCAAGCGCGGGTCCCCGGAGGCTAAGGGGGGGGGGGATGCGGGGGCGCGGGAAGGGAGCAGTTGTTGTTGTTGTTGTTGTTTTTCATTCAAAGGAAAGTAATCGGGGTCCTTGAAGGGCTTCTCGGCCTCCCCGCCTGCTTGCTGCGCTCCCCGGCGCCCTCCTCGGCCTCCGGCGCCAAGCGCCTCAGTTTGCAGCTTGCGGGGAGGCCCAGACCGCGGGCCGCCAAGCCGGCCCGACCCTCCCGAAGTCTTGGGGGCCGGAAGGGCGTTGCCCCCCAGGACGAATCGGCCTTACGGGGCTGAGCCAGGCACGGTGGGTGTATCTGCCCCAGCGCTGGGGTCTTCCTCTCTCAGAGGCTTCCAGACTCCTTGGCTTTCCCAGTAACCCTAACTAACTAGGAGAGAGTGGGATTCTTTTAGGCACCGTTTCTGATGGAGTTGAGACCGCCTGGGCTGGGGCTAACATTTGTAAATAAATGCCCAGCAGGTCCTGGTAACAGAAGGACATCCTCCAGTCCAAATGCCCTTTTTCCCCCCACCCCCATCAACTGGACTGCTGTCTTTCCCATCGCCTGGACCAGGATTAAAGCCGGAACGATGGTGACAATTTTGTGACCTCGGCCTGTTCCGGCGCCAAATCTCAGATCCCGCAGTCAGAGCAGCCAGAGGGCAGAGGAGACCTAGAGGCCTGGCTGGCTTACCTATCCATCCCCATCTCCCCTCTCTGAAACACCCAGAGCGCAGGAGCCCCCCAGCACGCCTCCCCTTCCAGGGTGCTCACCTCCTGGCCTTCTACTGCCCAGTGCTTCAGGTCCCCAGAGCACTGGGGCAGGCGGCCTGGGCCCCAGAACCCGAGGTCCTTCTGCTCCTAACTCCCCTCCCCAAAGACAAGAACTTGGGAGGGGACGCTCTGATGCTGCACACCCCCCCCCCAACCCCGTCAGCACCCCTAGCCCGCACCCTGCAGAGCCTGCGCTCCCAGCTCTGCCGGGAACCAGTCCAGCCATCCGCGCCGCGGACCGGCCGCCCCGCCTCCCTCCCCCAGAATCCTGGACTCTCAACTTACGGGCTCTGGGCGGCGGGCTTGGTGCTTCGGGCCGGAGCGGAGAGGCTCTGGCAGCTGCCGGCCCGCGAGGTGGGCTCGGTGGGCGGCGCGGAGCTCGGCTCTGCGGGGAGGCTCTGACAGCCCCGGGCTGCGCGCCCGCCCCGCCTCGCCCGGCCCTGGCCGGGCGCACAAAGCTGCGCGCCTGGCCTCCGCCCTCCGCCCAGCTTTGCACCCCCAAGCCGGGGCCACCCCGGGAGCTGGAGGGGTGCAGGCAGGTCGGCAGGCTCCTGGGCCGAGGCTGGGGGCGGCGATGTCGACGAGCTGAGCCTCAGCCTCACTTGCCTCAGTTCTCCTAGAGCGGCGACGGTTTTCGATTTCAGCGCTTTCGGCAGAGCCCGCGGCACCTGCCCAGCCTCCTGCCGCCGCTGGCCCGGCGGCGGCAGGGAGAGGCCGGGTCGCCCCAACCCAAAGGCGGGGGTTGCGGGGACTGGGAGGGGACTGGCTGGGTTCACCCGCCCGCTCGGCGCCTTGGGTCCTCGGCTCCAGGGGATGCAGTTTCGGGGTCACGAGCTGTTTTCAAAAAAGTTGAACGCAGTATTCGGAAACCCACCCTTAGGAATTCTCCCCCCACACGCGGCACAATACCCACTCCCCTCCCCTTTTTCATTCCTTCCTCCCCCGCTTCCTCCTCCTGCCCCTTCCCCCTCCCACCCTCAGCCTATAATCCTTCCCCTACAAGAGAAAGGGATCGGGAAGAAAAGATGAAGTGTCTGTTTTTGTGTCCCAACCTTGGGACTCTTTCTGGGCCCGCAGTGAACGACCGCCCAGAGCTTCGCAGCTGAGCAGAAAAGGACCCAGGCCTGGAAGGAAGATACACAGAGGGGAGAGATACAAGAAGCCCCATGAAGTGGTGCTTGGCTGGTCTTCCCTTTGGGCGAATATTTTCCTGCCCTCAGTCAGCAGGTTCAGGACCAGCGACCCTGGCCGCGGGGCTGAGTGGACTGGTGGGGGGGTGGGGGAGGCTGGGGCGGGGGGAGTGCCCTCACCCCGCCCCAGCCTCCCTGCGGCTGTGGAGCCTCCAAAGCAGTTTGCATTTCCCGGCCTGGAGGCCTGGCACTGGGGGAGTCAGGGCCTAAGGAGAGCCAGAACTCGGGGTTTAGGGACTGGGGCATTTACAGCCTCGGTCGTGTTAGGTTTCCCATTTAAATTCTCTCACAATCTCTCTGGCTTCCCTCTTTGAGATCTCCAAAGTGGTGTGGACTTGGTGCCTCACACCCAGATCTGCATCGGAATGTAGAAAAGATCTTTAAAAAAAAAAAAAAAAGTTTTGAATTCCTCAATGATTTTTCTTCTGGAAAGGCAGCTTAGGATAATTATTTCAGCTTTATTGAGGGCAGATTAGTTGAAGTCTGGACGATGCTTTTCAATACACGTTGTACACGGGCCGACAATGTGGGCATTGTTGGCTACTGTGTGTGAACTCATTCAAAATATACACTTTTTAACACCAAACCAAGTCCTGTCTAAATATACACAGTGCTCGGGGAAAAGGCTGTCTCTGACCCTGACAAATCTGTGTAAATCACACTTCCATAGTTACAGAAGCCTCACAAAGGAGGGCCTGGCTAAAGATGCCGATTACATCTTCTTAAAAGCAACATACCTTAGAATAAATACTCATGCCTTGCCTGGGGGGCTGCAGTGGCCAGAGGGAGGGAGGGAGGGCTCTCTCCATGCTCTGGGCCTTTTACGGTTTGTTTAGTTTTAGGGTTTGTTTTGTTACTTTCCTTAGAAAAATTAGATGGTTTTATTATTTTTCCCCTTTAACGATATGCGCAAATGAGCAATTTTAAGGCCTATTTGTTTCTTTGGGGGCAGCCTCCAAAGTTTGACTGACCTTCTGGGGCTGGTAGGTAGACCCAGGGCTCCTTGGAAAGTTTGGGGAGAGCTGGCATGGGGGTGAGGAGGGGGAGGGCTTCCAGGCTTCTCAACCCAACCTCCTCTATAGCTCCAAGAGAGGCAGCTGATATCTGGAGGGAAAACAAAGAGGCAGGTTGCCTTTTAAGATGGAAATCGTACTGTTATTTCTACTGCTATTTAAAAATATAAGGCAATAGGGGAAACCAAGGCTCCTTGACTGGGAGCAGAGTTAAAGAGAAGCATGATGCAATGCAGAGGAAATTGGGGTAAATGTGGTCGAGGTCAGAGAGGCTTCCAGTACCCTAGGTCCTGGGCTCCCGCTCCCAGGTGGCAGATGCCCCCCAAAATCTGAGATCCTGGGGCGCAGCTACCCTCCCGGCCAGGGTCTGAGCGCGGTGGGCCCCATGATCTCATCTCTCCTTTCTTCCTCGCCGCTATTAGTGCTCACATAGGCAGAAACAGGCGGCCCGACATGCACACCATGTGCAAACTGGGCCGGCTCCCTGGCCCTCGCCTCTCTTGGGGGCCGGCCCCTCGGCCTTCCTGCAGCGTGGGGGAGCCTCTCCCTCCCAACAAAATCCCCCCTTTAATTGCTCATCCCATTCAACAACTCTGTGCCCATGGCCTTTTCTAGATCAACTTCTTTGGGGAAGAGGGAAAAAGAAGGAGCTCAGAGACAGTGTGAAAAGAAGCGAGAGAGGGGGAGAGAGAGAGGAAGAGAAGAGGGGGAAGTGGTGAGATTAAGAGTTGCAAAGATTTAAAAAAAAAATTCTTTCTCCCCCTGCTCCTTCTTTCCCTCCTCTCCCCCTCCCCCCCACTCTAGCTAAGTGGTAAAACCGTCCTTACGTTCTCGGTATTGATTGGCAGGGCTGACAGTGATTGGCAGCGGTTGCCGTGGCAACGCCACAACGACACGCCGCAGACCAATAGAAAAGCGAAACAAAATGTTTCAATGCTGCACTCACTGTGGATTTAGGGGAGATATTATGAGGCTGTTGTCATTAGGGCGATTGCTGTGGAATCGCTGAATCTTGACTCGGCGGTGGTTGGCTCTCGCTCTCTCACCCTCTCCCTCTCTCTGTCTCGGGTTCTCTCTCTGCGCGCGCGCACCGGGCCGCTCTCCTTCCTCCCTCTCTATGTGGCTGCGCGGGTGTGTGTGTGTGTGGATGTGTGTGGGGTGTGGGTGTCCCTTACGCCCTTCCTCCTCCCCCTCCTCCTCCTGCTTCCCCCTCCTTTCCTTCTCCTCCTCCCCCCTCTCCTCTCCCTCCTCCTGGTCCTCATCGCCCCTCTCCTCCTCTTCCTCCCCTCTCTCTTCCTCTCCCTGAATTTTCTCCTCTCCTCTCAGGTCAGTCCATGGTATTCCGCTCCCCCCTAGACCTCTATTCCTCCCACTTCTTGTTGCCAAACTTCGCCGATTCTCACCACCGCTCCCTACTTCTGGCGAGTAGCGGCGGCGGGAACGGTGCGGGAGGCGGCGGCGGCGCGGGAGGCGGCGGCGGCGGCGGCGGGAACTGTGCGGGAGGCGGCGGTGCTGGCGGAGCAGGCGGCGGCGGCAGCGGCGGCGGCTCCAGGGCCCCCCCGGAAGAGTTGTCCATGTTCCAGCTGCCCACCCTCAACTTCTCGCCGGAGCAGGTGGCCAGCGTCTGCGAGACGCTGGAGGAGACGGGCGACATCGAGCGGCTGGGCCGCTTCCTCTGGTCGCTGCCCGTGGCCCCCGGGGCGTGCGAGGCCATCAACAAGCACGAGTCGATCCTGCGCGCGCGCGCTGTGGTCGCCTTCCACACGGGCAACTTCCGCGACCTCTACCACATCCTGGAGAACCACAAGTTCACCAAGGAGTCTCACGGCAAGCTGCAGGCCATGTGGCTGGAGGCGCACTACCAGGAGGCCGAGAAGCTGCGCGGCCGCCCTCTCGGCCCCGTGGACAAGTACCGCGTGCGCAAGAAGTTCCCGCTGCCGCGCACCATCTGGGACGGCGAGCAGAAGACGCATTGCTTCAAGGAGCGGACTCGGAGCCTGCTGCGGGAGTGGTATCTGCAGGACCCCTACCCCAACCCCAGCAAGAAACGCGAACTGGCGCAGGCCACCGGCCTCACTCCCACACAAGTAGGCAACTGGTTTAAGAACCGGAGGCAGCGCGACCGCGCCGCGGCGGCTAAGAACAGGTCAGTGGCGGGGCCCGCGGCCTGGCTACCGACTCAGGGGTCGGGGAGGGGGAAAGAGAACGAGCAGATGGGAGGCGAGCGGCTGCGGAGCGCGCGAGAAGCCAAGACCTCCTGGTCAGTTGGAGAAAAGTTTCCACTTGCGGAGGCGCGCGGAAGAGGGGCGGGCGGTGGGTGTATTGATTGCCTTTGCTTTGCCCGAGAGGGGCTTTCGTCTGGGCGGTGAGAGTGTGTGTGTGAGGTCCTGAATGCCAGTAGCGCTGGGGCAGGGCCCCTGGGAGCCTTAGACTTGCACTGCGCCCGCGCCTGCCTCCTCAGCTCAGGGGCTCCTCTGGAGCCTACAGACCGAAAAGAAAGGAAAGTGCTCCTTGCCACCTGGTTCTAATTTCTACACATTGCAAAAGCCCTGGGAGGGATCCACGGATGTCTGGGAGTGGAAGCTGAACCTGGGTCCTTGCCACAAAGGGAAAAGGCCATTGGCCACCGAGCAGCAGGCCTCCTTCTCAAAGCATTACAAGTTGCCTGACCTGGAGCAGGAGAGACTGGATGGGAGTGCAGAGGCCGTGTGTGTGTGTGTGTGTGTGTGTGTGTGTGTGTTGGCACACATACATGAGTGCTTGCCTTCCTTCCCCGACGAAGGAGCATCCCCTTGGTCCACTAAATTGGGCAGGAACAGAAGCTGCCTTGCTGCTAGCAAGTTGGCCACAAAGTCTCAAAGTTGCATTGGGCTTGACCTGTCAGCCAAGCTGGGCCTGGGGGTAGAAAAGAAAAAATAACTAGAGAGGAGGAGGAGAAAGAGGAAAGCAGTGGGGAGGAGAAGGGGAAGGGAGGAGGTTGGGTGAAAGCCCCACGGAAAGCCTGTGGCCCAGCCCCACCCGGGGAAGGCACTGGGCCTGGTGCACCGTGGGGAGCAGGGCCCCAGCTGCTGACAGCTGCCTGCACTGAGGGCTGGATGTGAGTTCCTGGAGGGAGTAAGTGTGTTTTTGTTTAGGTGGCCCGGGCCTGAGTCTTTGGCCCTCTCACCTTGCCTGTGGAGCCAACTTTTTGCCTGATGGGGGGAGCGACCAGGGCTGGCTTAAGGCCTCCTTGTGGGGAGAACTCAGAGACACTAGGCTGGGGCAGGAGCTGCCTGGTCAGAGAAAGGGGCGGCACGGAGGTGGCTCTGTACTCCCCTCCTGCCTTCTGTGTCTCCCCCTTTCTCTGTCCCTCCTCTCTCCACCACACACACACTTTTCTGCTCCCAGGTTCCCCATTTTCTCCTCCCTCGATCCTGCGCTCTGCTCAGGGATCCAGAGAGCGAAGCCAGCGGGTGAGCAACCCGCAGCTCTGGATTTGTGTTTGGGGGAGCTAAGGCAGGAGGCTTTGAGGAGGCCTGTCTGCTCCAGGGGCAGCTGGCCTGAAGAGTCCCGGGGGCTAGGGAAGAAGAAATACTGGGCCTCTGCCCGACTTCGGCTCCTTCGGGGCTCAGGGCTCGGGGCTCGGAGTCCATCGCAGCAGGCGCCGGGCCTCTGCAGGCGGCCGGCCTCAGATTCTACCTCTTCCCCCCGGGCCCTTCCGGATTTGGGAAGCCTTGGGAGGGCCGAGAAAGCCCTGGGGAGGAGGAGACCGGAGCCAAGGCCGGGCTGCGGAGGCTCCACCACGTTCACGGAGCCGCCGGGTGCCCGGAGGAGGGGTGATGAGTGCACAGAGCAGAGTCGGGGCGGTGGCGAAGGGCGCGGGGTTCGGGAGGCAGAGGAGCACGGGTGGCGGCAGGCCCCGCTCCCGGCGGCGCGGGCTCAGGGAGGCAGCTGGGCAGAGCTGGGTGTGCTAGGGCAGCTGTGTCAGGGTGGGCGCCGCTCTCTGTTTCCCGCAGGCTCCAGCACCAGGCCATCGGACCCAGCGGCATGCGCTCGCTGGCCGAGCCCGGATGCCCCACGCACGGCTCGGCAGAGTCGCCGTCCACGGCGGCCAGCCCCACCACCAGCGTGTCCAGCCTGACGGAGCGCGCGGACACCGGCACCTCCATCCTCTCGGTAACCTCCAGCGACTCGGAATGTGATGTATGATACCCAAGGCCGCCCTCCTCCCTTCCTCCCCCTCCTCCTTCCCCTCCTCCTCCTCCTCCCC
This sequence comes from Phacochoerus africanus, assembly GCF_016906955.1. Lineage (NCBI taxonomy): Eukaryota > Metazoa > Chordata > Mammalia > Artiodactyla > Suidae > Phacochoerus > Phacochoerus africanus. The sequence goes on along the minus strand of NC_062548.1, from coordinate 100,051,980 downwards.
CTCCTCCTCTTCCTCCTCTTCCTCCTCCATCCCCAGAACAAACCGAAATCAGGATACATAATCATACACACACCCAAGTATGCACACATGTCCACTCCAGCCAAAAATATATAAAACCCGAGAAAAATAACAAATTAAACGCAAACCATCAACAGCTCCCAACCACCATCTACCACCACGGCCACCCCAAAGGACCGCAACGCCAACAGACAGTCACAAATGCTGATGCTGCGGGCAGAAAACATAAAAGAGGTGACAATTGTATACTTTCTAGGACAAGCACGGCTTCTCCTTTCGGTTCCCACGGACCCGGCACCCCACCTGCATGACGATTTATTTGTATCTGGGAAAATACTCTCTCTAGTTTAAAACGATTTAAAAAGAGCCGACTATACAAAACCCGACCACCACCACGACAAGACGACAAAAGCAAAACAGACAAAAAAAGAGAAAAAAAAAAAAAAAAAAAAGAACCCGCCATCTCCGTTCGGAATTTGTTGGGAAAAAAAAAAAAAAAGAACTCCTTCAGAGGGAAATAGCAAATGTTTCTCGCCTTTTGTTGCTTTCTCTCTCTTTTTTCCTCTCTCGCTTTCTTCCTCTCTCTCTGTTTTTAAGTCCAAGTATTGGTCAAACAAGATGCAATCTTCTGTTTTTTGTTCAGCAGACAATCATTTTCTTGTTAAGCACCTTTTTCTCTCCACTCTGTCACTGCCTGTGTGGGTACTGGTTATAAATGTGGAAAAAAGAATAGTTATGACTGTAACAGATTTTTATTTTTATTTCAAAATTTTATATGAATTATGTATATCTTAATGATCGGTCATTTTCCCAGTTTGTAATATATGTGTAGAAATTGCCTGTATATGCTTTTTCTCCTCTCTCTTTTTCTTTCTCTCCCGCCTTCTCCCTCTCTCCCCGCTCCGCTGTCTCTTTCCTTTTGGGGGTTCCCCTCCCACTCGGTGTTCCTGGCGTCGACTTGGCAGTCAAGGCGTGGAGTGGCGGGCTGGGTTAGGAAGTGGGACCCCGTCGCTAGCGAAAGCGGAGAGTGAGATCGTAGTATTCTTATGCAAAAGCTATTGCAAGTATTTCTTAGCTGCTTTTGGAGATATCTCTCACTCCCTGTAGGGCGCTTTTACTGTTATCTTTAACTGCGTGTTTATCTATATGTAAAAACTTTCTAAAGCAAATACAGTATTCTCCATTTTCTTATCACTCCCGGAGACTGGTGTTTTTGTCCGCCCCTGTGCCCGCAGCCGGGGCGGGGGTGCAGCGGCCTGGCCTGGGCTTCCACGCCAGCTACACCATCCAAGCTGGGGCAGAGTTTTAAGGCTGGGTCTGAGCTTTTTCCCCCGAGAAGAGGGGTTGGCAAGATGGGAACCTCATCTTCAAAAAAGAACCAAAGCCAAATCCTGAGCGGAAAGGCAGAGAGGGCTCAGGGAAAGGGGACCTTGGCTGGTTTCTTCAGTGTGAGATGCTGGGCCTAGATCCCCAGGAACGGTAGCCTGCCACAGACTTGGTGAGTCTTTTGGGGGGGTGTTTGCCATCTTTTGGTTGTTATTGCCTTTTTTTTTTTTTTTTTAGGGGAAACACAAGTTCGCCAAATGGCAAGCATAAATCTAGAGCAGAGCTGACAGATTTTGGTTTAATTTTTAGGGGGTTGGAGGTGGGGGGCAACTGTAGTCTGGGTGGGGAGAGTAGAGCGAGGGAGGAGGTGGTTTGAGGCATTTAGGGCCCAGGATCCGGATGGACCGCAGTCACCACCGTGTGTGCCTCTGTGAGACTGTAAGACTTGCCTTAAGGCTCTCAATCTGCCTCCTTGAAATTTCTTTCCAGCTTTTGGGATCAACTGGAGTCCCTCGAGCCTCTATCGAATTTCAGAGTTGGGGTGTACGAACCAACCCTGATCACTGCTTTTCGCTAACTGACCAGCTTCCCCCCGGCCCTTGGCCTCCGCTCCCCGGAGCATGTGGAGGGGGGTGGGTAGGGTTCCCTGTGCTGGCGTGGCTGACGGTGGCGCCTCTGCCGCTCTGGGCCAGGCCGGCCTGTGCCTGAGGAGGAGCCGCCAAAGAGGTAATTTCAGAAAACTTGCCTTCACTTGAAAGTCCAATTTCCAAAGCGAAGAGGATTAAGGAGAAACGTGCCTGGAATTTCGCGCCCATTTCCAAATTAATTTTGATTTCCGATTTCCTTTTGTCCCCTTCCCTGGCAGCACTGTGGGGTTGACGTAGGCCAGGCTGGGCAGAAAGGCCATCCGGCCAGGGAGGTGCCCTGGGCTCAAGTGGGGCCTTGTGTGCCTAGGGCGCATGCTTCCGTGGAGGGCAAGGCTTCTGCCTGCATGCTGACTTAGAATCAGGGCATCCAGACCACCTTGAAACCTTCCAAGTTCTGGGGACTGGCATGCCGTGTCAGAATCCCTGCCTGAGGAAATGTTCCATGGAGCCACCTTTCGGCAACAGTGACCCAGGTGGTAGGAATTTAGGGAAAGGGCTGCCTGGGTTCTGCTCAGCTTGGGCCTCAAGTCTGGTGCCCACAGAATGATGTCTGGGGTGAGGGGTCCTGTCCCCTACCCTCATTTTCAAATGGCCCGTCACATACTTGACCCATAGCTTGGACCTGGAAATCCAAGAAGCAGCTGCCTCAGACAGTGTGAGGGGTCTGGATGGAGCCTAAACACAACTGACTGACCAGAACTGGTGGGTGGAAGGAAAGGCGTGGTGCAGTTGGGAAGTGACCCTTGGAAGGGCCTTGACTGCTGACACTAGGGAGCAGATGTCTTTTTGTCTGGGGACAGGGGACGAACCAGTGGAATTAAAATACTTCCTTCTCTCAACATACCTGACAAAGAAAGCATTTGGGGCATCCAGCACCCGCTCCTCCTTTTCCAAGTCGGCTGTTTGGGGTGGGGGGGCGCCTGTGGGGTGTCACCAGCCTGCTATCTGTCTTGCTGTCTCTCATCTGCCACTCTCATTTCCTACATTTCTACCCAGGTCTGTACAAATACCAATACCTCACTCTGCACTTGCCAAACTTCCCTGTGGGAGAGGCGTGAGTGCTGGTTGTGAGTGGTGTGGATGTGTGCCATTCTGAAAGCTGGCTTCCACCACACAATCAAGGTCTGCGTATAAAGGTGTGTGTGTGTGTTGTGATGTTTGATAGAAAAGTGTGTGCCTTGCATCAGTGTGTGCCCAGAATGTGTTTTCACAGTGTGGGCATTTGTAAGTGGCTTGGGCAGGTTTATTTGTACCCAGGTCTGCAAGGAGTGGCTTCCGTACACGTACAGGGTGCTGTGTGTGCAGGATTTTCTGGGTGGTGGACACAAGTCGTGGGTCATGAATGTGGTGCGGACACGTGTGGATTCTCTTGCTTCCAGAAATGTGACCACCAGGTGGCTGGCCCCCCTCAACCCACCTTCCTCTTCCTTTAAGAGATGGGGAGTCTCAATGGGTCTTCTTTGACTGCAACGTGGAGGGGAGTTGGACTCTTTGGCTTCCGCAGCCCACCCTTTACCCTGACAGACTGCGGATGTTACACTGGATTTGGCCCCTGCCCCTTTAAACATCAGAGCGAGGGAAAAGAGGCCCCTCTCCTTTAATCGGCTGCCTGCCATTCTCTTTCTGGGTCCCTCAAAGCCACGGCCAAGGCAGTCAATGTCCCAGGGGCCGCCAAGGCAGAGCTTGAGGGCAAGGCCAGCTGAAGCCCTGCTGGGGGAAAAGCCATCCCAGCCGCAGTGCGCAGCCCCTACCGCCTGGGAATGTTGCGGCTGTGAGCGCGCGGGAGTGCAGGCACCGACATGTGCTCTCGCGTGGGCCTGGTCAGTCTGGGTAAGCAGGCCTCCAACGTTCACCGGCCCTCTGTGTCGGGCCCTCCGTGGGTCAGGGCTCCAGCCCCTCTCCGGGTGTGCCAGAGCCGGTACATGCTGCCCTGTGCGCATCCCTGCCTGAGCTCTGCGCGCTTTCGCCTGGCGCCCCTGTGGACGCTCTCTCGCTCAGAACCTTCCCCCTGTGTGTAGGCCTCCGTGTACCTGGACCTGGGTCGCCTAGGCTAGGGTGTCAGGGGCTTGAGGAAGAACTGCCAATTTGGGAATAGTCCCGTCGTCGTCCCTGCCTCCCTCAAAGAAAAACAATGGCAATCCGGGATTTGCGCCAGGAACCTGAACCGGGAAAATCTGTATCAAAGTCATTGACCCCTAGAAGCCATCTGCCCGAGGAAAGATAGGTCAACTTACCCCTTTGCAGGCCTGCTCGCTTCTCCCTCCTCGGCCCCCCGCCCCCACCAAGCCCCTCTCCTGGCTTCCTCGAGTCCTGCAGAATCGACTGACTGCCCAGCGCCAGCACAGTTGATTATCCCTGGCGAGCCATACGGCTGATTAAAATGAAATGACCTGGAAGCTGCCACAGCGCAGGGTGGGGATGCTGATCAATAGTGGGATGGAAGGCACAGGAGCCTGGAGGTCTGGGATTGGGGCTGGAGGCCATGGGACCAGCTAGGGATGGCTGGACTTTGGATGTAGGTAGAGCCTCAGTGAGGCCCTGGGGGGGCCAGGCCCAGGCCTAGGCGACCAGAGTGAGGTTGGAACCCCAACCCTAGTATGGGCTGTGGCAATGGAGTGGTTCCCTCCATTTCTTCTGAGAGGAGAACGGGCCAGGCTGGATTACCCAGCTGATGGCACAGGTTGCTGGAGCTTGCAGCCTGTGGCTTTGGGCATGCCTGGCCTCCCAGAGCAGGGGACATCCATTTCTTCTTCTCCCTGTCTTTCTCTGTCTCCGTCCCACCTAGGTCTTTGTGTGAGGGTCACCTGAAGCATTGGCTGCCCCCTCGGGAACCTTCCCGGGTCCTCCCCTAACCCCTCCACCCCTAAGAGCTGGGGCTGACCTGCCTGGCAGTCCTTGGGGGATGTGTGCCCCCAAGTTTTTGGACTCAGGCCCACTCAACTTCCCACCGCCCAGGCCCCTTCCGGCCCCAGCTGAGCAGAGCCTCCTCTGCCCCAGTGCTACGAGCCAGGCGGGTGTCTGGCCCGAGGGAGGGCAGGAGGGAGCCAGGGAGCGGGGGGAACAGTAGTGTTAGCCTGGCTCCAATTTCTCCGGTCAGCTGAGCACAACTTTCCATTCGAGTGTATTCATGCAGCGGCTGATTGAGCTGGGCTGTGTCGGGGCGGGGCTCTGCAGGAGCGGGCAGGCACCGCCAGGCTGATAGAGGCTAGACCACAGCGCGTGCACGCATGTGTGTGCACGTGTGCACACACACACTCTCAGTTATCTATACAAACATATCCCACCTCATGTTAGGCACACACCTCAACCCCCAGCCAGCTCATCACAAACCCCGTGGAGCCCTTTCTTTCCTTTTAAACATCTGCCTGCTCCCAGAGCAGTTACCCAGCATCCCTAGACCTCCTTCCCAACATGACCTAGGGCCTGCCTTTCTGATTTCCTCTTTCCAGATTCCACATCAGTCCTGGTCCTCAGATACAAACCCAAGAACCCTTCATTCTCCTTCCCCCCTGCAGGCACACTCTCCAGGGTGCACACACTCCACCCAGCACAACTGCACACACAAACCCGCCCAGTCGCACAAGCGCACCCTCCTATCCTGAGCTATCCAGAGCTAGTCGCGCTGCAAAAGAAACACACCTGCATCAAACAATCGTAGCACCAAGAGTGTTTAGGGCATAGCACAGTGGGCCAGGGCTCACCAAAAGTTCACACACAAGAAAAGGAGCAGATGAGCAGTCAGTACAGCCAGAGAACACAGCCACCGCACTTCCACCCAAACACACATGGAGTCTACACAGAGGAAACCTTCAGACACACAGCATATTATGCACCAACCCAAAGACATAATAAAAATGCCACCCAGCGGTACTTCCATCCCCAAACCACATCGCCTGACTCCAGGCACTCAAATGCCACCCATTTGCCCAAACGTCTTGAAGTTTACATAGTGCTTCAACATGTTAATGCCCTGTGAGCTTCAAAAACCCAAATGCACTTCCAGTAGGATTATTGGTCACCAGGAGGAAGGGAAGGACATTTTACAATTGTGAGAATGGGCAAATGTTCTCATTCCGGCAATACTGACCCAGATGGCCATTCAGTGTGTTGCCTCAAATGCCTCACAATTCTGGAATGTCCACTGTGACCAACATGTGTGAGCAGGCAGCATTTCCTAAATCCTTACACGTTCTTCACCTTCTGATTCATCTGATAAACTAGGAATAGGAAGCTGGTCACAGACAATGTGCCCTCCTTCCCTCTCTGCCCCAAACTTGAAGCACCCCCTCCCTGCAAATGCGTGTGCAACACCCACCCACCGGGAGGCCAGGGCCCCAAAGACATTGGCAGAGAACTAGATAAGCATCTTCAGAGAAACACACTTAATCTTACGAGTGGTCAGAGGAACAGGGGGGTCTCCATTTGAAAATCCAGAGCAAGAAAGAAAGGGAGAATAAACTTCTGTATTGAGAGAAATCTCCTCTGTATTGAGAGGGGAGAAAAGCAACAGGAGGAGGAAGAGAGGATTGGGCGGGGGGGTTGAGACCAAAAGTGGGGAGGAACAGGAACAGAAGAACTAGAGGGAAATGGGGAGCCCTGGAAGGGCCAAGCCGGGTTGGGGAGAGGGGAGGCTGTGATCCCAGGAACAATTCAGTCACCAACAAAGTGCCCAGGGGAGCACAGAGACTGGTGGCTGGTTGGGTCTGGGAAGTGAACTGAATGCTGCAAGTGTGCAAGGCCCTCTGGCGTCCCCCGAGTGCCCCTTCTCCTGAGGGCTGGGAAGTTCCTCCAGCTTCCTCTGCTCAGGAGAGGCCCACCCACTCCTCTGGGCGCTCAGCAGCAGCCCCTCCCCTCATGCCTCACACTCTCAGAGCCCCCCATGTACAACTTTATTCAAACGACACACACGGCCATCGCCTGCGAGCGCGGGTGCACACACCCACACACAGCCGCCCACTGTAGGCACCACCTTCTCCTGCACAGAACGGAAGCACATCTCCACTCCCCACAATATCGCCTCACTTTTTAGAAAAAAGCCCATGATGACTCTTCCAGATTTATGCGCAGTTTTTGTTTGTTTGTTTGTTTGTTTTTTAAGGAAAGGGTAGGGCCTTAACCTGCAGAAGTCTAATCCTTCACATACTGAGGACTTTACAGAATGTGCTGACCAGAAAAGAGAGCACACGGAGAGTCACATACGCTTGCGTGCGCCTCAGGCGGCTCACTGCCGGGCTGAGGGCGGAGAGCCTCTTTGCGCGGCTGGAGTCGCTAAGGTCCCGAAAAGCGCGGATGTTCTCTTCCCCTTGCAAAAGGTGGCCCTGGGGCCAGGGATGAGTTCTTGGACCCCTGGAGGTGAAGGCAGGAGAGTGGCTTTGGCCCAGGCACCTAAACGGAAGGTCTGAGGGGCCGGGACCAGGACGAGTGGTGCGGGAGGCCAGCGGTGCACGGCGGCGGCAGTCCCCTGGGGTCTGGGAGGAGGCCGCCTCCGCCCGGCGGCTGTGCGCTCCGCTCCCCCGCGCCGGCTCCGCCGCCCGGCCTCCGCGGCGCTCTCTGGCGTTGGGCCTTTGTCCCCGCTTCTCTGGCTCGGACTCCGTCTTTCTTCTTTCGGGCCGCTGGGAGGCGCTGCGGCCGAAGCCCCAGCCTCTCGGGGCCAGACGCCCCGCTCCACCCTCGGCGCCACCTCTCCCCCCGCGGGATCCCCTGCGGTGCTGGGCCGCCCCGGGCGACTGGCCGGCCTGTGCCTGGGGGCGGCCTGGAGCCCTTCCAGGCGGGCGACGGCAATGGTTGGATTTTGAGAGGACTATTTACCATCCTAACTAATTTGCGACCTTTATTAAACAGAAATCCTCAGCACGGTCCCTTACTGCCTGAACGCGCTGCTAATCACCGGCGTGCGCGCCTCTGGCTCAGCGGCCCGGATCGCGCCGCCGCCTCCCGGCCGCCCGCGCCTGGTCCCGGCCGCACTGGCGCGGCTCGACGGGGCGGGGAAAGGACCGACCGAGGTACACCTGCGGGCCTTCGGAATCCAGGCCCCGGCTACCTTGGCCTTTTCCTGAAGTCCCTGAGCTTGGAGCGGCTCTGATTACACGGGAAGGAGCAACTAGAGCTCAGAGAGGGCTGTGATTTGGCCACTGTCACACAGCCAGCTTGAACTTTCACGTCCCTGCACATCTGTGCACCCAAATGTCCCCTTTACTCTCCTTTGCGTCCCCAGGAGTCGAGGAAAAACTTTCTTAAGAGCCATATTTAGGCACAAACGGCTAGGAAAATTGGAGGGAAGGAAGTCGGGGAGGGGCGGGGAGCTGCGACCCCAGGCTCCACTGGTTGGACGGCACAATCTCTCACGCTTCTGAACTTGGACCTTGCACAGAGGTAGCCCCAAACAAAACGCTCCTCCTAAGGGAGAGAAGCGCTAGGCAAAGGGCTAAGGGCCGCTTTCCTGTGAAGCCCAGAGGAGAGGTGGATTTCAGGGGGCTCCTCTCCCAGACTGGACTGGGCTTGGCCAGCACCACGAGCGCTGCCCAGTGGCGTAGGACTCCATGGTGTCTATTTGAGTGTGAAATGTATAACACGTGAACTTTGTGGAGTGTGCAGTGAGACTGTGCACATTCCCATGAGATGCAAGATAAATATTTACCTCTGGCCTTTGTGACACTTCTTCCTGAAGATATGCCTGAGGGGGAGGGACAGTGTCCAGAGCCATGTGTGCTTTGGGTACTAATGTATCCAACTTGTTCTAAAAATAAGTACCGAGTGGGGAACTACAAGCATGGTCAAGCCTTGCCCTTAAGTTACTCACATCTAGTGATCAGTTGAGGTATCACTGAGAAACCAACAAACAGACCCCAGAAGTTGTGTCCAGAGGTTTTGGGGAGGCAACTTGGGGAGATTAATTACAGCTTTGGGGGTAGGAATAGAAAAGGAACAGAAGAGATGGCTTTGACCAGAAAGAGGAATTGGATTCCCTGGAGAAGATTTTAGGCAGCAATGGCTGGCACAAAGGCATGGGGGAGGTTGGGTTCCAGGGCAGAGCAGTGCAGCCTGGCTGCGGCACCTGGGTGCATAAGGAAGCTGGTCATTGAGTCTGAGAGAAGGGAGAGTCTGGGTCCTGCTACCAGATCAGGTAAGTTGGGTGGCCTTGATCCCATGGGCACTGGGGAGCCAAATAAGGCTTTATGGGGAGCTTTAGTGATCATACCCAGAGCTCCGCTTGAAGGCTTTGAGGGAGTGAGGCTGTAGACAGGAAGGTGGGACAGAGGCTATTCCCATAGGGAGGGAGGAAGTGAAGGGGTCCCGAGGGAAGGCAGCAGGGCTGGCAGAACACATTCCCAAGGAGGAATGAGGACCAAGCGGAGACATATGGCCTTCTGGATGATTATTAGTTGTCACCTTTCTGGGGATCTATGACTGGGTCCCAGATCTCACCGTCTGACCCATTTCTCCAGAAGCGACAGGACCTTCAACCTCTCAAAACGTTCACGCGTGGTTCTTAAAGGGATCTGTCAGTGGATCCCCCGAGCGCATAAGACCAGTGCACCTTTTCGGATGCCCTTCCCCCAGGATGTTAATCCGGTATGTCCAGGTCTCCTCCCAGGCCCACCACCATGTCCGTTTTAATTCCACCTCGCAGCCGCATTCTCTCTGAGGAGGCGCAATGGTGAGGCAGGATGGCGAAAGCTTGAGCCTCAGGCTCCGGGCCTGGCGGGGCCACGGGGAGTAGCTAGCACACCTGAGGAGAGCAGCACACGAAGTGAGTGGGAGTGTGGCCTGAGCGAGGGGTCCCCGAGGGTCAGAGATGGAGAAGGGGATCCAGGACTCTTGCGCCTGCAGGGTCTTCGTCTTAGAGCGACTGGCTCCTCGCAACTTCCGTGCGCGCAGCGTGCTGCAAACTCTTTTCTCCGCGTCATTCAAGTCTTGGGCTCCGGGTATCCACAGGGCCCAGCACGGGGAATCTACCTTTTGAGCCAGCCGGACACTAAAGAAGGCTTTCCAAGATGCCGCAAAAGCTTCGATGCGGAGAAGACATTGGCTTCTGAGCCGCCAGGCATCTTGGCGATCTCGTTATTGGAGGAACGGTGAGAGTCAAAATTAAACTCACTCAGATGTTGGCACCAAGTCCTTCGATCCTCGCGGCCTCTTACATCTGCCCCTCGCGAGCCCCGCGCGTACGCGTGGCCGGGGCGATACTGCGTGAGTCGGTGTCTGGTGTGTGTTTTTGTCTGTCTGCTTGCCCGCCCGTGTTTACTGAGTGTGCGTGTGTGTATGACAAGTCTCAGGGAGCAGGAACGAGGAACTTGAGCTTGCAGACTCTTTCTTGGACCCTAGCCTGAGCTGTGAGTGGGAACGCGCACAGGTGAAGGCGAACCGAGGCTGTGTTCCGCAGAAGAGTCCAGCGCCTGAGCCCGCCTGCGGAGAGAGAAGGAATCGTTCCCCTGAGGTGAGAGGGTGGGACGTGCGGAGGAGAGGAGCAGGGTAGGGCATCTCGATTCCATGAGTCCCTCGAGAAGCTTCCAGAACCAGTTTAGGAACTTTCCTGAGCTGGCAGGTTTTCCGCCTCTGGGTACCAGAAGAACCTGGCTGATGCGCTCAGCCTGGACCCGGCGGTAAAGTGAGTGGGGAGCCTTCCACTCCTGCAGTGCGCGCACAGGGCAAAAGCAGAAGCGGGTCCGAAGCGGGAAGCTGGCGCGCGCTCTGGGCCATTGGCGGGTTTTTGCTGCCACCTGGTGGCGGCGGTGAGCAGCGCCCCAGCCCCTGGCGCCCTGGGCTTTGGCTCGGCCAGCGATTGCTGAGGCCTGGGTTCCTTTTCTTCTCTTTTTCTCTTTTTCCTTTCCCCCCCACCCTGAACACCGCTTCCTCCAGGATGGCCTCTTTCTGCTCTTAAAGAGGTGTGCAAGGGGCCATGCCCTGTTTTCCAAAGTCCACAGGTTTGCGTCGAGGACCTTCCACCTTGGCCTTTCCAGTTCCTTCCTCTCGCTTTACTTTGTGATCCTGCAGCTGCCCACCTGGCTTGTAACACGTGTCTCAGGCGAAGGCTTCTTTTCTCCTGCGCTATTCACCTCCTCTCCCTCACATGCCTCAGGGCCTTGTCCAGATGGAGCACGGGCGCTGTTTCCCTTCCCCCATGATAGTCCATCTGGCAGGAAGCCACACGGACCGAGCACCCACCCATCCGCCCCAAGATCGCTTGCCCAGCACCTGCCGCGCTCCAGACGCGGCGTTACACCTCTGGGACCGCGGATGGCAATGCAGACGCTGGCCATGGAATCTTCGCTTGCCCGAAGCGGAGAAATGCCACACACTTTATGATTTAAGCATCCATAGGGAAGCCTGAATAAAGAGGGGTCCCAGAGGAGGGCATCCGAAGCAGATCTTAATCCCTAAGTGCAAGTTTCCCAGGTTGGTGAGAAGGAAAGGACCCTGCAGGGCCTGGGAAGTGTTAGTCCAAAGACACTCCGGGGGGGTGGGGAGGGGCGGCATTGGGTGCTGACAGGGACGCATGCTTTCTTGGGGTGCTCCTTGGTTCCGTGGCGAAGACATTGCCTCCTGTGAAGAGCGCAGCCAGCTTTGGCTACTGTACAGAGTAGGGTCATAAAATGTCCGAGGTCAAAGGAGCCCTTGGAATCGCTTTCTTCTGGTTTAAAGAGATCAGGAAACGCACTCAGGATGGCTCAGTCTCTGGCCTTGAGCACACAGTCAGGGGGCCCATAACTCTAGAGAGTCCCAAATCGGTGGTAAAGAGGCTGGGCTCCTGTGCCAGCATCTCAGAGGAGAGGCTGGAGGTGGGGGCGCGGGCAGGCTCCATCGCAGCTCTTTCCTTTCGAAAGGATAGCTTCTCTTGCCTGGTTCTCTCTTAGGCAGCATAAAACACGGATCCTCAGTCTCTTTTCGATAAATCCCGGATTCAGAAAGCTTTGTTTTTGCTCGTTTGTCTGGTATGTCTGCTGCCAAAACTATTTGGCTGCAAATTCTGACCTAAAGGGAAGTGAAGCTATTTAGAGTCATTATTTATCCTACTTGGCACAGATCTCCTCTGTTTCCCTGTGGATCTCTTCATGTGTTTGATGATGGGTACTGCTCTGTACCCTGCAGGGCGGTGGAATATGTAATTCAGGCACGGTTATATGAGCTGTCCTGAAATCTCCCAAACTCTGAATTCCCAAACCCATTTTACCCCAAGAGTTTGGGGGAGGGGATTGTGATACGGTGCCTCAGATGAAAGTGGATCCTGGTGGGCCAAGAAGTCGGAAGAGTTAGACCTTAAATAATCCAAGCAGATAAACCACAGCAGCTAAAGCCCACAGCAAGGTAGGTCAGGTTGGCCCTGGGACGGGGTCACAGAGCCAGCCCAACAAAGAAAGTGGCATCTTGCAGGGCCCGAGGGACTCAGGTCTTGATCTCTACAAGCTGGAGAAAGCAGATATATCCTGGCTTCCGGCCTGGGGGTGAGCGAAGGAGCTGCAGGATCCTCTGGGAATGTTTATCTCTCTGGCTGTCTTCCTGCCATCCTGCTGGAGGACTGGCCTGGGCCCAGACCTGTGTCTCCAAATGCCTTTTCTCCTCCCTGACACATCCGAGCCCTGTGTAGGTGTCTACCAGTCATGTCGTGGTGAGTTGGGCTGCCTGGCTCCCAGGTCAGCTTTGGTCCACAGCAAACTTCATCTTATAAAGGGGTCCATGTTATCACCGAGGAGGCTACCTGTTGTCATCTGGGCCTTTCTGCAGCAGCAGAACTGGTCAGCATGGGGGGTTGGGCTATGTTCAGACCTGGTGAGCTCATATGCGAGCCTCTGAACAGGCTCTATCCTGCCTGTCCTTCTGTGACAGGAGCCAGAGGACCTGGAGGAAGTAGACATAGCACAGATCAGCCTCCTCTGGCCCTGGCTGGGGACCACCAGGGAAGCTCAGAGCTGGTACAGCAGAGGGCAGGCTGGCTGGGGAGATGGCTTAGGGTGAAGGCCTGGAATAGGCACGAGGCTGGGTCTCTTCTTCTTGGTCCAGGGGTCAGGTCTGAGAGTAACACCTACTGCTTCAGTCAAGGCCCTGTGGGGCCGTCCTGAGGGAGCTGTGGCCAGTGGGCCCTACCTCCCAGCAACAAGAGCAGAAATGGAAAGTTGCCTCTTTCATTCCAGTGGAAGAGTTCATTCTAGAATTCTTCCTTTCAAACAGGGGTGGGGTTAGGAGGTTGAAAGTGAAGGGGAATATTCAAGGCCTGAAAATGTTTTTCTTTCTTTCTTTTTTCTTTTTTTGTCTTTTGCTTTTTTAGGTCTGCACCCTTGGCATGTGGAGATTCCCAGGCTAGGGGTCCAATTGGAGCTGTAGCTGCTGGCCTACACCACATCATGGCAATTCAGGATCCAAGCCATTTCTTCGACCTACACCGCAGCTCATGGCAACACCTGATCCTTAACCCGCTGATGGAGGCCAGGGATCGAACCTGCATCCTCGTTGAGTTGGTTAACCGCTGAGCCACTATGGGAACTCCCGTTTGTGGGTTTTTTTTTTTTAATTGTGGTAAAATATACATAAGATTCACTGCTTCAATCATTTTTGAGTGTACAGTTCATTGGCATTTAATACATTCACCCCACCACCATCTAGTTCCAGAACTTGTCATCATCCCCAAAGGAGACCCCATACCTATTAACCAGTCACCCCCCTCATGGTCCCCTCACTTTCTGTCCCAGCCTCTGGCAACTCCCAGTCTACTCTCTGCCTCGCCAGATGCACCTATTCTGGATATTTCACATAAACAGAATCATACAGCTGTGGCCTTTTGTGTCTAGCTCCTTCCACACATAATGTTTTAGAGGTTCATCCATTTCTAGCCTGTATCCTACTTCATATGTTTTTATGGCTGAAAGATACCCCATTCGATGGATATGCTACCTTTTTTTTTTTCTTGCTTTTGCTTTTTGGGGCCACACCCGCAGCATATGGAGGTTCCCAGGCTAGGGGTCTAATCAAAGCTACAGCTGCCAGCCTACACCAGAGCCACAGCAATGCCAGATCCAAGTTGCATCTGCGACCTACACCACAGCTCACGGCAACACCAGATCCTTAACCCACTGAGCCAGGCTAGGGATCGAACCCAAAACTTCATAGTTCCTAGTCAGATTCGTTTCCGCTGCGCCATGACGGGAACTCCGGATATGCTACCTTTCGTTTATCTATTTATCAGTTGATGAAAGGGGATTTTAGCTTCTTGCCAGGGGAGGATTGAGGTAAAGTGGGAGGACCTGCTGGCCCTCTTGCCTGGGGCCACCCTGGCCTGCCAGTGACTATATTTTGGCTACAGAGGGAGTGTACTTGGCTGTTGTAGTTTTCAGGGGCCTCCTCCCCACTCCCCCCGCCCCAACCTACACACCCTGTTATTACCCAATATGTTCCTTTAGAATGATGCTTTCCTGACCCTGGATGGAAAGGGGAAATAGTGCCCCAAGCTGCCCCAGCACAGGAGATGAGGGCATCTCCAGGCGTTTGGGGCCAGGGGTGGTGGTGACAGCAAAGTCCCGCCTGGAGATCGGGAAGACTTTTGGGGCAGCCTGGGATGAGAGAGCAGTCAGCTGTCCCTTCCCCCTCCCCCGGCTGCCCCCCACCTCCTCTGCCTGCCCCCTCTTCTTTTTTCTGAAAAGTCTAAGGGGAAGATACAGGCTTCTGTCGCTGGACAGAAGGGGCTTGGTTTAAGTAGCATCAAAGTTAAAAAAAAAAAAACAAAAAAGGACGGAGATGGTCACCTGGGCTGGGAGGAGTGACTTGGAGACCCCAGTCGTCCTGGCCTGTCCATTGCAGAGGCAATGGGAACTCTGCAAGTGACCCAGAGGGGAGCTGGGGTTTCCCAGAGCAGGAGGAGTCCAAGCAGGGGGAGGGGTTTCCAGTGCCACACGGGAGGTGCCAGACACACACGGAGTCCTCACTGAGATGCCCCGGCAGCCAAGGAGCCGGAGACCACAGGGCTTTGAGTGTACGGCTTCATCCCCGATTAGACGGGGGGGGGGGGGGGGGGGGGCATGGGTGTGTTGAATGACCCTTTGTGATGCCCATGGCACCTACCCCAAAGCCTGGCACATATTTGTTGAATCGATGAGTGAATGAGTGATAAATACCAGCTCAGGGCTATAAGCCAAGAAGCCAGGCGCTGCCGGTCTGCCACAGGATACACTTAGAGAAACCAACAGGTGACCCAGGTAGGTCATGCTGAACCTGAGTCAGAGAGGTCCCCTGAAAAGGAGTGGAGGCGAGGCGGGTGGGATCCCTGGACCAGGAGGAGAGTCTCTATGGCCAGATGTAAAGGCAACAGCCAGGGAGGTTGCCAAGAGGAAGCGCTAACAGGCTAGAGCAAGAAGCAGAGGGCGGGGCACCCCTTGAAGAGCTGTGGGGGGCTGGGAGGGAAGGGGGTCATGGAGGTGATGTCACACTGACGTCCCCAGAATCGAGACTGAGGACATGTTTGTCTGAGGCGCCTGGTCTGTTTAGACCGTGGTACTCAGACATCTCACCCGGGTCTAAATCCACCCATCTTGTTTCAACGCATTTTAGAATCTCTCTGTCTTTTCCTGTCTCGCTTCTTTATTGAATTTAAAAGCATCCCTTTTAACACACATCTTCATGCCGGTTTAATCTTATTGTAAAATTAGAAAAAAACATGTGTGCTCAAATGGACATGCCCATTTTTTCCCCACATGGATGCGGCAGGCTGAGCTGGCTTTGCCTGGCAATTGCTGTTAAGGAGTGTGCCCAGAGTACCAGGTGAAGAAAACAAGAAAAAAGAACCCACGGTGTTAGGTGTGCATTAGGGCACAATCACTACGTGTCCACACATGTAGCAAGCCCGTTCCCCACAAATGAAGCTAGAATTGGAAGCAGTAGTTTTTGTGGGTCAGTGTCTCTCCGTGAAAGGTCCCCATACATGGGCCACAAGCTCACATCATCACTCTAATAGGCATTTGATTTGATTTGAGGGAAAGTTGTAGGTATATCCTTGACTCCCTTGGGTTTGGAGCCCATGCGCAAACACCCTTTTCAGAAAGATGCTGAACTACATACATCAAAAATGTTAGAGCAGGAGGGCCGGCTTTGAACCTCAGTGCTTCCATGTAATAACTGTAAATTTGTGCATTGTCTGCTTTCCCCATCTGTAAAATGGGTACAAAACACACCTTGCAAGGGTGGATGGAACATTCATGAGATAAGGTATATTTCCAGCACCTGATACACAGTGGGTGCTCAGGAACTGCCTATAGGGAGGACCCGGGTGGGGTGGTGGCCACGCTAAAGGACAGCGATGGTGTGTGGGACTGGGCCCTCTTCTCTCCATCCAGAGCCCCTGGCCACCCTACCCCCACTCCCTAATGCTGCTGCTCTGCGCCTCTGGGATAGAACCAAAGTGATGGGCTGCGGGGGACATGGTCCAGGTCTCCAGAATGCCTTCATCCCTGCTTTTTAATTTCTCTTGGGTCCTTTGGTTCCATGTTTTCTAATGCCAAGGGGCAGGGGCAGGGTGTGCTGCCGCCCCCTGTCCCCAGCACCACCTTTGCTGCCTTGCTCCCCTTTCCCGCTTCTTGCTGCCTCACCTCTTCATCCATCTCTGGCCGGATGCTGGCTTGTCACTGGCCGCTTCTCCCCTACCCGCTTCTCTAGACTCCTCCCTCCATCACGTCCTCTGCAGGCCCTGAGCTTCAGCTCTCAGTTCCCATGTTCCAGAGGAGAAAGCAGAGGCAGAGCGATGGGAAGGAGTCTGCCTGAGACCCAAGGTCAAAGCCACGTCAGGGCAAGACAGGCCTTCTCCTGCTGGAGGGGAGGGCACCTGCTAAACCCGGGAGACCCATGAAGGAGGCCCAGCCTCGGGTTCCCTGCTGAAGCTTCCCAGCTGTGGCCGTGTCTTTCCCAGCCCTGGAGGCAGTATTGCCCAAACTGACCTGAGGGTGCTCGAGCCTCTTGTCAAACAGTCACCATCCTGAGTCCTCACTGAATCGGAATCTCCAGGTGCTCCAGGTGCTTCTTGGGAACAAGGAGATGGGAAAAGATCCTGCTGTAGGATCTTGCCACTCAAAGTGAGAGTCTACGCATCTGCGTGCATGCGTGCGTGCGTACCTACGTGTTGGGGAGGTCCCAGCAGCACTGGCATCACCTGGGGACTTAGGAATGCAGAGTCCTAGGTCCCTCCCTGACATGCATTTAACAAGACCTCCTCCCTCCCCTGCTGGGTGATTTCCGCACATAGGGGCCTTTCTGGGTTAGCAGTTCCTCAAGGAGGTGACATTGCGTAGGGAGAAAGACCAATCAGTCATGTCATTACACCCATCTGAGCTCTTGCCTTTCTACTTCATAACCTGGTGCCAGTAACACCTGCCTGGGTTGTGATGGTCAGAGGGGATGCCAAGCTGGGAATTTTTGGCAAAGTTTAGAAATGATGACTATTTTCTGGACTCTGCCTTTCTTTTGTTCCTTTCACTCTGGCCACCCCAAGACTCCCCACCCTGTCTGCCCCCTCGCCCATCCCCTCCCCAATCGCCGTGCCCAGGCTGACTGCCTGGAGGCGGGGCTCCTCCTTGGCTCCTGCAGATCAGTTCCGGGAGGAGGTGATGAGCATCAGGTGGGTCCTTACCTTGGCCACCCCCACACTCCTCCCTTCCACCCCCACCTCTGGCCATGGATGTGAGGTGCCCCCATCACTCAATGGACAGACTCTGCATCAGGAGACCTGGGAGAACAATCACAGACAGAGCCCCTGGCTAGAGGGACAGACCCAAGGCTAGGGCCTCAGCCCAGAGTGACCATGCTGGTCCTGGTGACAGCCTCCATAGACATTGGTTTGGGTGATGCCTTTGGAGGAAGCTTGGAGCTGGGGGGTGGCTGGACTGGGGCCAGCAGCTGGAACAGCACAGGAGTGAGGAAAGCTGCCTGGAGCAGATGCTTGTGAAGGGAAGTACCTTCGTGCCACCTGGTGGGGTGGTCCTCCGTCAGCTGGATGGAGAGAAGATGAGGGCTTCTGGACGGAGAAGATGAGGCTGCTGCCAGAGCCCACAGCATTTCTTGTCTCCAGAGAATTCCTCCTCTATTAAGATTTGTCCCACACAGTTGCCCCAGGTGGATCCTAGAGCCCTCCCGCCAGCCCCTCTATTCGTGACAGCTGTGTGTCTTCGATTTTCCTGTCTCCTTTCTTTCAATGTTACACTCCATCCAGTTTGTTCCCATCAGTGACCTCCTGTGTGTCAGATCACATGTCCCCCTCTACTTTTTGTCTCAGAAAAGAGGATGGTTCTATTTACACGACTTCACTGAGTTTGGGTTTCTAGAGGGCAGAGGAAGAGCATAATTTTCAGACCCCGTTTCCCAACTCATTGCAGATTTCTCATTCTGTCTCCCCACCTACACACATTATTCCGTTGACAGTGATCATTTCTGTGAGTCTTGGGTCAGAGGCATCGAGTTATGTTGCTTTAAGTCACATCCGACCACCAGCCCAGAATTCCTTTGGGAGTGGCAGCCCCCCAGCTTGCCGGGCCCCAGCCCTGCTTTTTCCCACATGTGTGGTTCTTTAACGGGGTCACCCCTGAAAAAGGCAGACATCCTCTTCCTGGATCTGGTTCACATCAGTCTCTTGGAGAAACGCTCTTCTGAGCAATCCCACAAAGATCTGTAAGGAGTTTTAAAAAATCAGGAATCTAAAACCCGGAAGCTTAAAGTATAAGTACTTCATTATATTTTTTTATTATTTATGTATTTATTCATGCGGCTGTGCTTGCAGAAGTTCCAGGGCCAGGGATCGAACTGGTACCACAGCAGTGACAACACCCAATCCTTAACCCATTGAGCCAGCAGGGAACTCCAAAGTATGAACACCTTAACCTGGCCGAGACCTCCACAGCTGGATCGCCTGATCTCCACGTGGGGATAGAGAGATCCAGGGAGATCCTTAGCTTAGCAACCTGTACTGTCCTGAATCTTGCACCTGCAGGCTTCCTTTACGCCCTCGGCCAATGGCGGGGGTCTTTGTCGCAGCTGGAATGTGAAGCGGGGAGTCTTAGGACTGAGGTGCCACTGGCCTGGGGATCTCGGCTACCTCAAGAGGGGCCTTTTTCCTTTCCTAGAGGCAACGTCGGGTTCTACTTTGACGGCCGGGCTAACTCTTCCCAGGGGATTTGCTGATGCTGGCAGAATCCTCCTTCCCATTTCTTTTTCCTCTTTTCCCAAGTCCCCACTCTGCCTCTTCCCCCTTTTTCCTGACCATCCCTCACCTGCCTAGGGCCCCTTCTCCCTGGGGGCCCGAGCTCCCACCGCCCAGCCTCTGCAGGGGGAGGACCAGCACCCCGGCCCTCCCCCCCCCCCGCCCCCCACACGATCGCCTCCCTGCCTGGCACAGCAGCAGATGCGGGCACCTCCTGCTTTGTTTCCCATCCTGAAGACGAGCAGCTGCCTCACTAATTGCCACCAGCAGGGGGTCCAGGCCGTGCTCACCCTCGTCTGGCCGCTTAGGAGGCAGCCCAAGGGGGGGAGGTTTTCAGGAGCCGAATGAGCTAAGCCAGCATTGAGCATTATTCCAGGAATTTTAAACACTCGTTAAAGGCTTTGCCATGTCTCACTTCAGTACACATCATGCTCCAGTTACTGCTCGGAACCGCAGGGGCATCCGCCTGGGCAGCACTTATCAATATTTTAGCACGAGAAAGGCAAATGATGTTGAAACATTGAACTGTATTTCCATCTGTTCAAGCTGAAATGGGACAAGCGAAGCTCAGGAAATGGAATACCTCCTCCCCAGCTGCCTCGGAAGCAGCGATAGCCCCTGGCCTGGCCGCTGCCCCTGCCTCGGCTTCTCCTTCTCCCTGGGCCCCCAAGGTGCTTAGCTTGGGGCCAGAGTTTAAGGAGCTTGATATTGACTAGATGAGGGGTGTGCTGGTAGAGTGGGGGTGATGCCACTGCAAAGAATCCGAGAGTGGTCCCTGTCTTCTTGTTGAAATGGGCCTCACTCACTGATTAACAGGGGAAAGCAGGGTCCAAGGTGACCTGCCCCCTTTGGGGTCAGAGGACATCATCTCCATCCACCGCCCTGGCCTGGCTCCTGCAGAAGGTCCCTCCTGCAGCAAATCCCAAGGTTGGGTGGTTAGACACGAAAAGGAAAGCACAGACCATAAGTAGATATGTGACCACTGCATAAATATCACACACAAATGAAGCCTTATTATTATTATTATTATTATTATACTTCCATTTTCCCTGGAATAAAACAGAATTTACTGGCAGGAAAGAACCTTGAGAAATATTGATGTTTAGTTGTCTCAAAGGATCTGAGAAGTTCCCAGGGTGTGGAAAGCCGGGGTAGCTGTCATTAGTGATAGACATGTCATCTCATGTCCTGAGACCGGGCATCTCCAATGATTTAATCACCCCTGGAGCTAGAGCCCCTGGGGTAGATCCACCCACTGGGCTCTCAAGATGCCTTAGAGTCACAGGATTCAAGGAAGCCCTCACCCTTTTTGTCCCCAACCCTAAAGCAGAAGGGGGGCCAGCTTCCTCCCATCTTTCCTCAGATATCATTTTGCAGCATCTCCTCTTGGAGGCGGTTCTGTTTAACTGGATTCATCTACAGAGACGTAGGGGTGGGGTAGGGCAGGTGTGTGGTGAGAGGTGGGTCCCGAGCCTGTAGCCCCCAGGACTCACTCTGCTAAGGAGGGCCCTGCGGGCTGGTCTCACACCTCAGGCTTTGGGGTATATACTTTTGTCTCTGGGTTTAATCCCCCAACCCTGGCTCCCATGCTGGTGGCCAGGCTGGTGGTAACTTGCCTTGTGGGAAAGGAGCTTCCCCTATGGCAGCAGCAGCAGCAGCACGTGAAGGCTCATGTCTGTTATAGGAGATGTGGGGCTGCGAAAGCCAGGGTCCCCCAGATTTCATCCATTCTGCTGCTTGCAGACAAGGCCACCCACCACATCCCCAGCCTGCTGGAGGAAGAGTGGCTCCCAAAGTCTTCAGAAATGGGTCTTCTGGAGTTCCTGCTCTGGCGCAATGGGATCATGGGCATCTCTGTAGCACCAGGACACAGGTTCGATCCCCAGCCCAGCACAGTGGGTGGAAGGATTTGGCATTGCTGTAGCTGTGGCATAGGTGACAATGCTTCAGGTCAGATCTGATCCCTGGCCCAGGAATTCCATGTGCTGCAGGGCAGCTAAAAGGGGCGGGGGGAGAAAAAGAAAATAGATCTTCTTCCCTGGTCACGGTAGGGGACAGAAAAGAAGAAATAGCACTTGGGCCAAATAGCAAGTGATAAGTGACATCACAGTCATCTCCGAGATCCGATATTCATGAATATCCAATGGTCAAGGCCATTGCTGACAGTGCTGGAGAAGAAAGTTCTTTGCAGGCATTTGTGCCTGGGGGAGACTGGTGGGGAGACAACAAACTGGAATCTGGGGAGGTTGCCCAAGCGGTGTGAAAATGGGGACCTATGTGTAAATTTAAAAATGTAATGCATTTCCTTCTATCAAGGAAAAGTGCTTTTTTTTTTTTTTTTTTTGTCTTTTCTAGGGCCGCACCTGAGGCATATGGAGGTTCCTAGGCTAGGGGTCGAATCAGAGCTGTAGCCACCGGCCTACACCACAGCCATAGCAACGCAGGATCTGAGCCTAGTCTGCGACCTACACCACAGCTCACGGCAATGCCAGATCCTTAACCCACTGAGCAAGGCCAGGGATCGAACCCACAACCTCATGGTTCCTAGTCGGATTCATTAACCACTGAGCCACGATGAGAACTCCAAGAAAGAGTGCTTTTTAATTCCGGATTAATGTCAAAATGTTGGGAAGACACAGCCTCTGACCTCTCCCTCCCTTGATCTTAGGAGATGGGGCTTGTACAAGGGAGAGAAAAGAGGGCACTTTGGAAGGCTTGTGAAGCAAGCCCAGAACAGGGTCATGGGGAGCCCTGGTTTAGGAGGGGTCCACCCCAGCCTCCTCATAGTGCACCACTAAGGAGCTAGGCGGAACGCTAAGAAGGACTGGTAAAAGAGAGGAAGCAGAGACACTGGAGGTAGAAACACATGAAAGCCTGAGCTGAGAAACTGCATGAATTAAGATCGAAGCCAATACCCATCCCCCTGAAAAACAACACTTGCAGATATTAGACTGAGCGCAGAAAGGAAAAGTGCTTAGTGATCACTTACTCTGCCCCTGGGTGCTGTCCAAGGTCCTTTACAGGAATGAGTTCTCACAAAGCCTCAGAGAAAAAAAAATGTTATTAAACCAATTTGACTAATGAAACAACGAAAGGTCAGCGAGATTAAGGGGCATGCCAGATGACACACTCACGGCCACTGAGAGAGCAAGTGGCACATTCAGATTTGAAATCCCAATTTGTACACTTACAAGGCTCATGCTGTTTTTAATACCACAAGTTTCATGTGGCTCCAATGTCAAGGCTGCAGGTGGGGAAAGGAGCAGACAGAAGGCAAGATGGGGCTTCCCAGAAGCCAGAGGGAACGGAGCATCGCGGTGTAAGGAAATTGTGCCTGCAAGATTATTGACATGTGGCTAGTTCACAGCCTTGTGAGTCTGGAAGTACAAAGGAAGTGGCTAGAAACCAAGGCATTCTGGAGAGGGTGAGGACAACTTCAGAGTGACTTTAGGCTATCCTGTCCTTAGACGTGTAAGCTCAGAGCCCAACCCAAAAGACCAGCATACAGAACCCACAGGGGGGATGGTGGGCTGCCAGCATTCTTGGGGTTCAGAGTGAGTTGTCAAGGCAGCACTGACAGGAGATGAGAACACGTGATGAGGGTGGGGGGAAGCTATTTCCTTACTCCAAGGGGCAGGCTAAGGCTGTTAGGTGTCAAGCTATTGACAGCCAGAAGACTGAACAAATGCAGATTCTTTTTAACTTGGGACTTTGCAGAGCCACGTAATGGCTGAAACGGAACCCATTTTTGTGTGTTCTGCCTCCTGTGTATATATACTCCATGACTGAAGGATTGCAGGTCAGAAGTTAAGAAAGAAGACCGGGAGTTCCTGTTGTGGCTCAGCAAGCTAAGAACCTCACACAGTGTCCATGAGGATGGTGGTTCAAACCCTGGCCTTGCTCGATGGGTTAAGGATAGGATGTTGCTGCAAGCTGTGGCGTAGGTTAAAGATGTGGCTTGGATCCAGCGTTACTGTGACTGTAGTGTAGGCGGGCAGCTGTTGCAGCTCTGATTCAACTCCTACCCTGGAAACTTCCCTATGTCGCAGGTGTGACTGTAAAAAAGAAAAAAAAAAAAAAGAAGGAAGATCACTGTCCGTCCAGGAACTCTAGCTGCATAAATGACCGAGAAAATAGGATCTGGAGCTTGGAGAGAGAGTTGGTGGGGGTCTTTGGGCTTAGAGTAGAGAGTCATATGCTCTCATCAGAAACCAGCATTCACAGTACAGATGTTTCCACATGGAAACGAACCTGGTCAGGGTCTCGATCATGAGACCAGACCTCGGAGAGCCCGAGGAAGACTTCCTGGAGGGGCTCATGGAGGCTGGAGAGTGAGTTATTTGGAAATCAGAAGGTTGCTCAGGATTGGAGGCATCTCTAAAATCAGTTATAAGGCTGTTGCCTTAGCAGGTAGGACTGGTCCTCTCTTCAGCCCCATCACTAATATCATCAGGCCATTTTTCTCTGTAGGTACCAGGGTCACACAATCTAGCACCTGTGACAATGTTTCAGATTTTGGAAAAATGCCCTGACTCCAAAATATGGAAAGAAAACTGCAAACTCACAACAGACACGTTTATCAAAGTTCACTCATGTCGTATTCATAAAAGATTGAAACAAAATTTCATTTTATTATTTTTTCTTTTTAGGGCCACACCCACAGCATAAGGAAGTTCCCAGGCTAGGAGTCGAATTGGAGCTGCAGCGGCCAGCCTACACCACAGCCACAGCAACACCAGATCCAAGCCACGTCTGCGACCTACATCATGGCAACGCCGGATCCTTAACCTACTGAGCAAGGCCAGGAATCAAACCTGCATCTTCCTGGAGACTATGTCAGGTTCTTAACCCAGTGAGCCACAGTGGGAACTCACAGATTTTAAACTAGAGTCTTCTATTTCCCAAGATTTCCCAAGGGTATGCTCAGTGATTGAGACATCCAAGCCAGCCATAAATTAAATGTATAAGCATTCCGTAGACCCAAAATCCAAGCAGGAACTTCATGTGAGTACAGTAACATTTTAGTATGTTTGATATGTAGCTTCTGAAGTTCTTCAACGTGGCTTGAAGGAGATTCAGCTTCTGTCCGTTATTCCACAGTGTTTAATGAGCTTCTGCTCTGCAATAGTAATGGGAACTTGAGGTATAATTGTGTACAAAATAGTCCAGGATCTGTGTCCTCATGTTGAAGAAGCTGGACAATAAAAAAGAAATGTAATCAATAAGTAAAATATATAGTGTGTTTGAAGGTAATAAAGGCTATAGGAGCAATAAAAAGCCGGACAAGGGAAGGGAACCAGGAGGGGCGGGGTCAGGGCAAGTTGTTGCCCAAAGCAGGATTGTCACCTAAGGGCTCAGGGACAAAGTGAGAAGTTTGCCGACTTGAAGGAGGTGACCAAGTAATCTTGTGGCAGAAATGTGTTCTGAGAAGCGAGGTTGAGGAGTTCCTGTCGTGGCTCAGAGGTTAACAAATCTGACTAGGAACCATGAGGTTGCGGGTTCCATCCCTGGCCTCGCTCAGTGGGTTAAGGATCCGGCGTTGCCGTGAGCTGTGGTGTAGGTTGCAGACGCAGCTCGGCTCCTGTGTTGCTGTGTCTGTGAGGGGGGCCGGCAGCTGCAGCTCCATTTAGACCCCTAGCCTGGGAAGCTCCACATGCCGTGGGTGTGGCCCTAAAAAGCAAAAAAAAAAAAAAAAAAAAAAAGAAGAAGCAGCAGCGAGGTTGAGGCTGACAGGTATGCCTGCTGCATTTGAGGGACCACAAGATGGCCAGGGCGACTTGAGGGGGAGCATTTGGAGAGGTGGTCCCAGCAGGGATGCTGAGGGAATCCATACGGCCACTGTAAAAGAACTGGCTTGACCTCCAGGGAAGTGGGAGCCCTAGGAAGGGTCTGAGGAGCTGGAAGGCGGGGGTGCCATTCCTAGGGACGGGGACGGCGGGGTGGATCGTGTTTGGGGTGGGGAGGGGGCCAGCCAGGAGTTCGGTTTGGACACATTGAGTCTGAAGATCTGTGAACCCTCCAGGTAAAGAGGTTGAGTAGGCAGGTGGGTGTGTGAGTAGGACTTCAAGAGAGGTCTGGGTGGGTTGCAGCTGTTGGCATCGTATCCACAGATGGTGTTTAAGTTACAGGATGGGATGGCCTCACCAACACTAGATCTAAGGCACGTCTTCGACCTATGCCACAGCTTGCAGCAACATCTGATCTGTAACCTACCAAGGAAACGAGATGGGTGAGGAGAAAAGGGAAGGAAGAAGATGCCTTGAGCACGCCAGCTTTGATGGGACAGGGAGAAGAGGAAGGACCCGCAAAAGAGGCTAAGAAGGGGTGGCTGGAGACCTAGGGGGGAAAAACCGAGAGAGGCTGTCCTGAAATCAAAAAAATGCATCCAGGAGGGAGACTCTTGGGATAAAGGTCAAGTAATGCACCCGTAGAGCTCGGTGCATGTTAAGAACTTGGCAAATGAGAGATATCTGAACCTTTGTGTGAGTAGTATGTGAGCACGGGGGAGAGGAGGAAGGCAGAAGACCAGGTCGAGAAATAATCCCTGGGTTAATCAGATCACCATTCTTTTTTTATCTGAAAAAATTCTGCTTTGGCTGCACTTGCAGCCTATGGGAGTGTCCCCGGGGCCAAGGACTGAATCTGAGCCGCAGCCTGGCTGGGATGCGGTATGCTGGGTCCAGGAGTGGTGGCTCATGGGGACACGGGGACGCAGGCAATTGGATAACTTCTCAGGCAGTTTGCTGGCTGCCCCATGAAGCTGTGGGCTCTGCCGCTTCCATCTTCATGTCCTCAGGACCTGGCTCAGTAAATGTCAAGCTGGGATGCCTGGGAGCCCAGGCACAGGTGGGTCTTCTCAAGGCCTTCTGGTCCTTAACCCTGTGGAGCAAAACCCCAGCAGGGATGGTGAAGACCTTCCTGGTTCTGGTTCCAGAAATTTTAGTTTATTTTTTATTTTTTAAGCTTTTTAAAGCACTTCATTATATTATGTTATGTTATATATATTTTATTTTATTTTAGATTTTCATAAGGGGTACTGATTAAAACCAAACAATATTACATTGGATCTTATAACACAAAAACTTTCAGGTAAAATAAAAACATTACTAGTGAGGATCTTTGGGAAAGAGCATTTCATTATTTTTTTAAATTAAAGGATGGTTGATTTACAATGTTGTGCCAATCTGCTAATCCCAAATCCTGGGTTTTTGTTAGAGATGAACCTTAGAGGCAGTGGATCTTGATAGGTAATAGTATTTTGGGAGTTCTTGTTGTGGCTCAGTGGGTTAAGGATCTGATGTTGTTTCTGTGAGAATGTAGGTTCAATCCCTGGCCTTGGCTCAGTGGGTTAAGGTTCTGGTGTTGCCACGAGCTGGGGTGTAGGTTGCAGACGTGGCTCAGATCCAGCATTGCTGTGGCTATGGCCTAGGCCGGCAGCTGCAGCTCCAATTTGACCCCTAGCCTGGGAGCTTCCATAGGCTGCAGGTGTGGCCATAAAAAGAGAGAGAAGTCAGTATTTGGAACACATCTTGAAGGTGATTTTTTTTTGGTCTTTTGTCCTTTTAGGGCTGCCCCTGGGGCATATGGAGGTTCCCAGGCTAGGGGTCGAATCAGAGCTATAACACAGGATCTGAGCCTAGTCTGCAAGCTACACCACAGCTCTCGGCAACATCGGATCCTTAACCTACTAAGTGAGGCCAGGGATCAAACCCGCAATCTCATGGTTCCTAGTCAGATTCGTTTCTGCTGCGCCACAACAGGAATTCCTTGAAGGTGATTCTGATGTGGGGCTTGATTATCTGATGCTTAAATATATACAGGATTTCCTGCCTGGGAGGCACCTCCTAGTGTTTGTTGTGATGGCCAAATGGGCTCCCAGGTGGGACAGGCAGCAGGATGAGGTGGAAAAGTGCCAAAAAGTTCCCTGTGCCCTGAAAGATCCCTTTGCCTAGCCTGCCAATTCCTCCTTAAATACCACCATGGAGCACGTACACCTTTGGGCTCTGTGTTGTCCTTTCCAAAAACTGAAAAATGCAGCTCTCTCTGTGGAGTCCCTCCCTCTTTCCAAAGGTTGGAAGAGTCTGCAAGCAAAAACCGTCTTATTTCATTTGGCCCGGGATCCACCCTGCGGGTGAAAGGGGTTGCCTTCCTGTACCTGCTCCATCCCGGGAGCCGAGGCCTCCCCTGCCCAGGCATCAGCTCCGAGGCTCCAAGCAATCCTTTGAGGGGGCCAGGGGGACGTTTCCTCTCTCTCTTTGCCATCCTCCCACAGGTCTCCTCTTAGTCCGGCATTTAGGGCAAAGGCCCAGGGAGCCAGACTGTCTGCCCCCGCCCAGCCCTGTTGCCAGGAAGTGTCAGGAACAGCTCTACCGCCCTGCCCCGTGCGCCAGGCCCCAGGATGAAAGAAACCCCAGAATGGCAGTTTGGGATTATCTAGTGCCCTGGGCCAGAAAGGCTCCCCGTGAGGATTAGTGGCTTCCTCTGAAAAAGCCGCAGCCACCCTCTGAGACAATACCTCCTCTTTGGGGCTATCCGGCCCCCTCTCCTAACCAAGCAGCCCAGTGTACAGGGGGCTCCGAAACTGCAGAGGACGGCTTGTCCTGGAACCTCTCCGGTCACGGGGAACTCATCACCTCCTAAGGTAGCCTGATCCATCTCTCGTTGTTCTAGACTGTTCTTCCTTGGAGTGACTCCGAAGCAGTCTCCCAGCTGTTTCCTCCACGGGTCCTGGTGCAAAGCCTGGGGCTCCGTTCAGGGGCAGCGGGGCACGGGATAATCCTGCCATCAAGGATGGCAAAGAATGCTTGCTTCAAGCCCCTCCTCCGTGGGGCCTGGGGTGATAAGACCCTGGCTCAAGTGATGGCTGAAAGGGAGTTGCTAAGTGCCCGAGGGAACAGCAGGGGCCATTGGAGGAGGAGTGGGAAGCTTGCTAAGGACCATGATCCTGAAAGAGTCCCTTCATGAGAAAGGATGGTATCCTGCAGACAGTGGGCGTGCCAGCATCCCTATGAGTGGGGCTGCTGGGTGCTTCCTCACAGCCCCCGGCCCTCTGAACCCTCTCACCCACCAAGTGCTTGTCTGGAAACCCCTTGCTGGATTCTCCTAAGCCCTATGGCTTCTTTACCCATCAGCACAAGACCTGGGTCCCAGCCACCAGCCTAGCCATTGTGGGGGGACAGCGGATAGGAGTCCATGGCAAAGGGCTGGCAGACTGTGTCTTTGAAAACACAACCCACAGCCTTTCTCACTGAGTCTGTCTGAACCCCCAACTCCAGAGCTCCAGAGTGTGTATCTTTTTTTTTTTTTTGGCTTTTCTAGGGCCGCACCTGTGGCATATGGAGGTTCCCAGGCTAGGGGTCAAATTGGAGCTGTAGCTGCCGGCCACAGCCACAGCAATGCCAGATCTGAGATGTGTCTGTGACCTGCACCAGAGCTCATGGCAACGTCAGATCCTTAACCCACTGAGCGAGGCCAGGAATCGAACCCTCGTCCTCATGGATATTAGTCAGATTCCTTTCCGCTGAGCCACAACAGGAACTCCAAGAGTTTTTATTATGGGAAAGCACATGTAAGCGTTACCATTTTAGTCACTTGGGGGTGTACAGTTCGGTGGCATTAAGCACATTCACAATGTTGTGCAACCATCGCCACCACCCAGCTCCAGCGCTTTGTCATCCTCTCCAGCCGAATCTAGAGACCTGTTAAGCAATAACGCCCCATTCCTCCCTTTGCCTATTCCCTGGCAACCACAGTTCTCCTTTGTAGCTCCATGAATGTGCATACTCTAGGTACCTTGTATAAGTGGAATTATACAGTGGTTGTCCTTTTGTGACTCGCTTATGTCACTCAGGATACTATTTCCAGAGTCATCCATGTTGTAACACGGACCAGAACCTCATTCCTGTTAAGGCTGAATTACAGTATCCATTGCGTGCATTGTATCCACTGTATGCAGAGATCACATTTTGTTGATCCATTCATCCATCAATGGATACTTGCGTTGTTTCCGCCACTTGGTTATTGCAAACCATGCTGCCGTGAATGTGGGGGGACAGGTAGCTGTTCGAGTCAAGGGTGTGTATTTTACACACTGTCCAAAGGGCTTCTCCCTCGGCCTCTGTAACATACACTACGTTCTTATCAAATGGAGAATCCCCGCAGGGCAGGTTCTTCATTGATGCCACATCTTGCACTGTTTTGCATTATGTCAGCCCTTTTTAAGGAGTTTAAAAGCCCTGCTAAATTTTTTTTTTTGTCTTTTTGCTATTTCTTTGGGCTGCTTCCGCGGCATATGGAGGTTCCCAGGCTAGGTTTCGAATCAGAGCTAGAGTAGCCAGCCTACATCAGAGCCACAACCACGCCAGATCTGAGCTGTGTCTGCGACCTACACGACAGCTCACAGCAACACTAGATCCTTAACCCACTGAGCGAGGTCAGGGATTGAACTTGTGTTGTCTGGGATGCTATTTGGATTTGTTTCCAGTGAGCCATGACGGGAACTCCCTTGGGTTGTCATTGTTATAACTGTCTTGGTATTTTTATGATCATATTTATTACGTTTGACATACAGAATGAGCTATGTGCAGTTATAGAGCAGTAAGTGGATATATTTAATGTATCTTATTTATAACTGAATAAGAACTGAAAGAATAAATCAATAAAAATGTTTTAAAAAACCCCAAACATGCATGATGTATATATACTCCAGTGTGGGGCTTATACTTGGCTTTCTTTAAAAACACAGTAGGGCTTTTTCACCCCCCCAACCTCTTCCTACCTTCTGCCATCAGAACCTTCATAAGGGTTCTGATGAATCAGCGTGACACCAACTAGGGAGTCTGGCATTTTGCCAGGGTTCGTGCCTTAACCCAAAGAGATGAATCTGCAATGAATGAATTTTAGGCCTTAGCAATGGACAGGAGAGATGTGGGATGAAGTGTCCTTCTCAAATCATGCCTCTTATTTTGACAGACTCAGACGCTCCAGGTTAGGGGAGCGTCTTCCTGTCCCCAATCCGCCTGTCCTCCCCAACCTCTGCCTGAACGCCTCTGATGCCTGAGAAAGTCAGCCCACAGCATCTCTGGACGCCCCTCTGAAGAGCTCTTTCTTCCCCACTCAGTGACTCTCTCCCCATAGCATCCTCTGTGAGTCCATTAACTACCCCCTGGGACTCCTTGGGACCAGACAGCTCCCTTTTCTCCAAGTACGGCACCCCTTTGAGTACTGAAGGCCAGGACCCGGTCAGGCTGAGGGTGGATATCCTATTTTTTTATATTCATTTTATTTATTTATTTATTTATTTATTTATTTATTTATTTATTTATTGTCTTTTTGCTATATCTTTGGGCTGCTCCCGCGGCATATGGAGGTTCGCAGGCTAGGGGTTGAATCGGAGCTGTAGCCACCGGCCTACGCCAGAGCCACAGCAACTCGGGATCGGAGCCGCGTCTGCAACCTACACCACAGCTCATGGCAACGCCGGATCGTTAACCCACTGAGCAAGGGCAGGGACCGAACCTGCAACCTCATGGTTCCTAGTCGGATTTGTTAACCACTGCGCCACGAAGGGAACTCCTATTTATTTCATTTTTTAAAACTTTAAAATTTTTTTGTCTTTTGTCTTTTCTAGGGCCACACTCATGGCATATGGAGGTTCCCAGGCTGGGGGTCAAATCGGAGCTGTAGCCACCAGCCTATACCAGAGCCACAGCAATGCCAGATCTGAGCCGCGTCTGTGACCTACACCACAGCTCACGGCAACGCTGGATCCTTAACCCACTGAGCGAGGCCAGGGATGGAACCCGCAACCTCATGGTTCCTAGTCAGGTTCGTTAACCACTGAGCCACGGCGGGAACTCCCTATATTCATTTTAGAACTCTATGCCAGACCTCAACCCAGCAGCAGCTACAGGACCTGCTCGGCCCTGCTCGGCTCCTAGTGCTGAGTGTGAAAGGCAGTGCTGAGAGCTGGATGTGGGGACGGGGCTGAAAGGAAAGATACTGGCTGCAGTTGAGTGCCCACTGTTTTTTGTTTGTTTGTTTTCTTGCTTTTTAGGGCCACAGCCGCAGCATAGTTCCTAGGCTAGGGTTCACATTGGAGCTACAGCTGCCAGCCTACAGCACAGCAACACCGGCTCCCTAGCCCAAGCGAGGCCATGGATGGAATCTGCATCCTCATGGATACTCGTTGGATTTGCTTCTGCTGTGCCACCACAGGAACTCCATGTGCCCACTGTTGTTGATCAGGTTCTGTGCTTGGCCCGTTTGGTCTATTAGTCCCACTTTATAGATGGGAAAACTGAGGCTGAGAGAAGTTAAAGTTCTAGGATCCCCGAGAAGAGTTTGGGGTAAGCATAAACTACTGAGACCTCGCTTTTCGGATAGCGGCAGCAACAGGAGCAGCAGCTCCCCCATCTTCCTAAGCTGCAGGTGCAGGGGGAGGGAGAAGGGGGTCCCCACAGTCTCAGAATTGCCGGGGGCTCTCTGACATGGGAGTGCGGGAAGGAGGAATCCCGGGGTCTCAGGGAGGGGCTGCTGGCTGTGGGCCAGACCCAGCTGGTGTGGACCGAATCAGCCCCCAGTCCTGGTCTCCTCTAAGTCCCTGTGGGCATCCAGCTCCTCAGCCTCGCCCCTCAGGGATTCTGGAGCCAGCTGTCCAGTTGCTGCCTGGTCTGTTTCGGCGTATCAGGCGCTTGTCCCTCTGACCCGGTCTGGGGCCAGGGGAGCTCAGGAAAATGTCGGAGGCATGTAAGGTCCACACCCACTGGGAGATTCTTTGCTGGGTGTGGAGGTGGGGGTGGATGTCCGCATCTTGGGCTTGGCCATTGAACCCATCTAGGTAACCTGTTTTTGTTTTGTTTTTTTATTTTGTGTTGTTTTGTTTTTTTCAGTTTACCAATTCCGTGGTTTATGTTACCACTTGAACACGTCACTTCCGTTCCATTCAGGAGAAAGAGCAGAAAGAGGGGGGGATGTCGAGGCTGCTCTCTGCTCCCCATCCCTCCCCCGACCCCGTGCGGGGAATGGGTTGGTATCTGAGCAAGGACATGTAATTCCCCAGATGCAGACCCAGAGTAAAAAGAGGGTCCGAATAAGCTGAACTGGTGGCAGGGTTGCCAGGCAGGCTGCAGCAGGGAGAGGGGCCACTCTGGCCTGCTTGGTGGTGGCCACCCCCCCTGGCAGGCCGGGCTGGCTGTGAGCCTGTAGCCCGACCCCCGCTATTTCCCAGGGGGGGACTTGCTCGCTCTTGCTTTTGCTTCTGCTTTTTCTTTTTCTCAAAGACAGAGCTGCTGAAGCTGGGAGCCAGTTGGGGAGGGGACAGCGCATGGTGGCGGGCGGCCCTGTGGCCAGCAGCTGGAGTTAAAGACATCTTCCAAGGGGTCCCACGTGGGTGCTCGCCAGGTCCCGAAGCAGGGCCTGGGCAAGGGGTAAAATGAGAGCGATAAGACTCACCTTGTGGGTTTTCTTATGAGCATCAAATAACAAAGCAAAACACCGAGCATGTTCTCAGCACTTAGTAGGTGCTCACTAAGTAATGCTTATTGTGGTTCTTAGAGCTGCTATGTTTGCCTTGTCTGTTAGTACCCTCTGGCACATTCTTCGCTGGGGAGTGCCTTAGGAGGCCCTGGGTTCAGGCGCTCTTGTGTTTTAGTGCTTCCTATTCCAAATACCTGGTACACCTCCACCCATGTGGATTTTTTTTTTCCTCATCCTCTGTTGCAAACCTGCTTCCCCCTCAAATGCCCCAGTTTGGTTAGTAGCACGTCCTCCTCCAATATGTGGAGTCACCCCCATATCCTCTTTCCTTCCGCCCACCACAATCAGCCAGTGCACGACTCACCTCTCAGCCCGCTGCCCCACTCCAGGAAGGATCAGTCAATGGCTCGCCTGCACCCAGGGTGTTTTCTCGTGAGTCCTGGACAAGCAAGCCCTGGGCCCAACATACTGTCATTTTTGTTTATACGTCTGTGTCTCCCGTACTGAGGGCCTAAGGGTCACACCCTCTATTTCTTTTGAAGGCAGGTCTCAAGGGTGGATGGATAGTTGGGAAAGAGGCCGTGGAAAAGCATCGTGAATCTTGAGTCTGGCAACAGTGCCGTCCTTCTCTCTCTCTGTTTTTTTTTTTTTGTCTTTCTGCCTTTTCTAGGGCCGCACCCGCGGCATATGGAGGCTCCCAGGCTAGGGGTCTAATCTGAGCTGTAGCCACCGGCCTACGCCAGAGCCACAGCAATTCGGGATCTGAGCCGTGTCTGCGACCTACACCACAGCTCACGGCAATGCCAGATTCCTAACCCGCTGAGCAAGGCCAGGGATCGAATCCGCAACCTCATGGTTCCTAGTCGGGTTCGTTAACCACTGCGCCACGACGGGAACTCCAGTCCTTCTAACTGAACCCTCCATCACCCCTTCTAGAACAGTCGGGAAAATGAAGCAACTGTGTCTTCCCTCCATTGGATAGGTTGATCCCAGGCCCGAAGGACAGGCAGGGGACTTGCTTAAGGACACAGAACAAACAAAAGGATTAAAACGTCAGAATGCAGGGCGTTGAGGGGTAATTGCGAGGGCCTCCTGGGTCTCAAACAAAGCTTCAGTGTGTTTCTCGAGCCAAAAAGAGTGGGTGGGTTGCGAAGGGGATGTCGCGGGGGTACGGCGGCTGCACCAAAAGCCACAGGTTGGGGAAACTTGTCTCAACACACGCAGGAGAGGGGAAGAGACATCAGAGCAAGTCCCTAGCAGTTTTTGCCTGAGAAATATTCTGGAAAGAACAGTGCTAGGAAGATTTCTATCTGAAACCGTCTCTTGCCTCTGACTCCTCTGTTCAGGCAGCAACGCTGTCCGCTGGGTGGTGGCAGGAGATGGAGGAGGTGTGGCCAGGAGGAAACAAGGACAAGGATTCACAGGGGAGCAGAGGGAGGTGGTGGTGGGTGGCCGCTGGAGCCAGGGCGGGTAGGAACAGATAGGATGGCTGGCGTTTATTAAGCTCGCAGCGTGTCAGCGGCCATGCAAGGTGGATATTGTACTCATTTCCCAGATGAAGAGACCGAGGGTCAGGGAGGTCCAGTACCTCACCCAGATTCGCAGGGGCATGATCAGCATGCGACTCAAGCCTATGTGACTCCAGACCCCAGGTTGTCTCCTCGATGCCACGTAGAGAAGAACTTTAGGTTTGGATCTGGGGACCACAGCGACAGAACCTGTTAGCCTAGAGGAGGGATAAAGAAGGATTTCCTGACGAGGAGGGCACCTCTCCCAACTGTCACCTCCCTAAAGTCCCACGACTAGGCCCCTTGCTTCAACTGGCTGGCAAGTGCAGGATTTGGAGTTGAGGAAGCAGCTTCCTCTCCCCCAGGTATTGGGTGGATGCCTCCGTCTCTGCACGCCGTAAATTACACCCACTGTCACTAGTCTCCCAAAGAAAGTCTATCACGCGCTTAAGTCCTCGATACACCACACGGCTCCTGATAGACATTAATCATATTTCCATGATTTACATGATTGTTGCTATGGTCACTGCCGGGTCCAAGTTGAGCTGCGAGGCATTGAGAGGCCTGATCGAACTGGAGTGTGAACAGCATAGCACAGACTGACTGTTCCAGGAGTTCCCGTCGTGGCTTAGTGGAACTGAGCCCAGCTAGGATCCATGAGGATGGGGGTTTGATCCCCGGCCTCACTCAGTGGGTTAAGGATCCGGTGTTGTCTTGAAAGCAAAAAAACCGAAAACAAATTAATGTTTCCAGCTCTGTTCTTAGCACCAGGGTGGAAACACCTGGCCATCTTTGGACCCCACCTCTAGGTCACCTCCTGTCCACCCCCTTGCTTGCCCATGCAAGCACTGACAGCACTTTTTTTTTTTTTTGCTTTTTAGGGCTGCACCTGCAGCGTATGGAGGTTCCCAGGCTAGGGGTCACACTGGAGCTACAGCTGCCAGCCTGCGCCACAGCCACAGCAACACAGGATCTGAGCAGCATCTGCGGCCCACACCACAGCTCACAGCAACGCTGAATCCCCGACCCACTGAGCGAGGCCAGGGATCGAACCCGCAACCTCGTGGATACTAGTTGGATTCATTTCCGCTGCGCCATCGTGGGAACTCCCTGACATTACTTCTTTTAAACTTTCCCCTGGAAGGAAGCTCTTCATGAGAATGAATTTCACACCCTAAAAACAATGTTTTTACTTTTTTTTTTTTGGTGAGCTCTAGGCCTGCCTCCCTTCTCCCTCCTGCCTGTGAAAATCAGGTTTTCACATGCACAAAAGAAAATACAGAGGACTGAAAATGAAACCAATCATTGTGAAATACAGTTATCAAAATATTTTTTAAAGTAGCCATATAGTAATATATGTTTCTCCATTAATGAATTAAATAATATCTATGGGCAGGACTAAGAACCATGGGAGTTTGGAAGCAGTGAAGTGCACGGATGATACCTGCTAGACGGTGATAGGGTTGGAAGGGATCAGTTATCATTGCTAATATTACTGTGGCTGGTTGCCTACGTTCATAATTTAAGAAAAAGTGAAATTTCAGTTAGCAGTCAGTGAAGATAGAGATGTCATATTTCCCCCCAAAGTCAAGGACCGTTTGGAAGCTTATCTATCAGTCTCTTGTTGGGGAGGGAGGTTATCTGGGGATTGCAAGCTCAAAACACTTGTTTTATTTATTTATTATTATTTTTTTGCTTTTTAGGGCTGCACCTGCAGCATACGGAAGTTCCCAGGCTAGGGGTCAAGTCAGAGCTGCAGCTGCCAGCCTACACCAGAGCTCACGGCACCGCCAGACCCCTGGCCCACTGAATGAAGCCAGGGTTTGAACCTACAACCTCATGAAGACTAGTTGGATTCGTTACCGCACAGCCACAACAGGAACTCCAAAACACTGGTTTCAGAGCAGTGCTTTCACCTGGGAACCTATTAGAAATGTAAATCACCCACCCCCACCCTGCTGCAAAATTTAGTGAGTCAGAAATTCCAGGGTGGGGCCCATCAGTGTGAGTTTGAATAAGCCTTCACGTGGTTCTGACATGTGCTCAAGTTTAAGTCCTGGCACCAGGTGGAGTGGGGCACAATTTCTGAAATGACCGCATGGCCAAGACGGTCCCATAACTGAGATCAGTTGCCCTGTTTTCCCTTCTCTGCTTCCTCCAGACTAACCCTTAACCTAAGGTGGACTGGTGACATGGAGTTTAAAAACCCAAGATTCTTGGAGTTCCCGTCGTGGCTGAGTGGTTAACAAATCTGACTAGAAACCATGAGGTTTTGGGTTCGATCCCTGGCCTTGCTCAGTGGGTTAAGGATCCAGAATTGCCGTGAGCTGTGGTGTAGGTCACAGATGTGGCTCGGATCCCGCGTTCCTGTGGCTCTGGCGCAGGCAGGGGGGCCACAGCTCTGATTAGACCCCAAGCCTGGGAACCTCCATATGCCACGGGAGCGGCCCTAGAAAAGGCAAAAAGACAAAAAAAAAAACCAAAAAAACCCCAAGATTCTTGTTAATGAGTAATGAAGGGCTACAAAGCGGCTTCTGTCCTGAGCACAAAATAAAATACAGCTACAGGGACAGAGGCAAAGGTCCCTCCTTTATGTCCATAAAAAATAATTGGCCTCCTAATTATCTCCATAAAAGTGAGAAAACTTGCTTGGCTTATTAGCACCTTTATTAGCACTAGGGAATAATTAGACACTTTTAATAGCTTTCTAATGATCCCAAGAAGAGGCAGACATTGTCAAGGCATCTGCTGGCCATTATGGGGTCATCACAGAGCCTGTTAGACCTGGTCCACACAGAATGGGTCACTGGCAAATTTATCAGGGTTGGTACCCGTTGGGGATCCCGTGCTGGTAAAGGCACTCCGTCACTCAGCTGCTAATGTCTCTTTCCTCAGAGGCACAGCAGCATCCTTTCTGAAAAGGACCCTCACCATGGTGGGCTGGCGGGGAGGGCTGCCCGTTTGCAGCCAGGGGATCCCTCAGGGGATCCATCTCTTCTCTTGGCCCTGCCTTTTTAAAGAGACGGGCATGTTCATCCTATTCCAGTCTCCTAGAAAGTACCGATAGGTTTCTAATGTTCCAACTGTCCGGTCCCAAGAGCACAGGCTTTGAGCATCTGAGGGCATATGGATAAGAAGGACAGTGGTTTCCCTCCTGGCTAGGGATGCGGCTTGCCTGCAGGTCTTGCATCTCTGGGGAGTTGAGCTTTAGGGCTAAGAGCAGGGAGAAACAGACCTTGCAAGCAAAGAGAATCAAGTCTGCATCTTTCCAGCAGGTGGCGCCATAACTTAACCTTCGGCGCCTCTATCGCCAGGGACAGCAGCTCTGAGTTTGCAAACCGGGAACATTCGGTCTGTATATGGCCACCTGCGACTCCCCTTCTCAGTGTCTGAGGCTATGATACCCCCTTAGGGTAGCTATCAAACTACTCCAACCAACCTTCTCCAACCACTTTCCTCCCAATACCTGCAATATTTCTGATTCTTTATCTGAGCTTCAGCAACAAATGTGTCAGAAATACTTACTTGTCTCAGACTTGGAGCCCTGAGGAGGAATTTGGGCAACTCCTATGTTCTCCATCACCCTAAAATTGTGACTTTTTCCACCAAGCGCCCCAAGTCTCCTTGTAGAGAGAGATCTGCCATCCAGATGTAAAACTTCCAAAATCTGCTCATATTTTCAACCTAATGGTGAGACTGCTTGCATGGCTGACATTTTTCTCATCTCAGGTGCTTAGGAAGTGGTGAGAACCCTGGATTGAATGCTGCACAGTACGGGGGAAGACGAAATCTTGACCATTAAATTATCCACGGGAGCATAAATTTTCACACATTTATGCCCCGCTCTGTGAAGCTGGACTTCCTCTCCTCGTGTAGAATCTCAGAGGTAATTTACCAAATTCAGGGGCTCACCCAAAGGTGGGTTGCAGCTTAGAACCCGAGGGAAGCGGAGTCCCTTTCCGCTTTGCAGGTGGTGTCCCATCTCTTTTAGAGCTCACTAAACCGTGTGAAGTACAGGGGTGAAGTGACTGGCCCAAGGATTCCCGGCTCCTCTGCGGCAGGATCCGTCGTGCCGCCTGCTTTCCTGCTCCGCACTCTCAGGACCCCACAGCTCCTCCCACGCACTGTTGGCAGTGTTTGTCCGGCTCTGCCTCTTGTTGAATCCCGCCCACAATCACTCTCTCCCAAGGCGGGGTCCGTTCCACCCTTTGGTAGCTCTGATTTGGGGGGGACCCTCTCCTTACTGTCTGGTTATCCTCTGCTGCAGAACAACTACTTCCAAATGTACTGACTTAAACCACGTTCTTCTATCTCTCAAGCTTGTGTGTCAGGAATTCAGGGATAGCCCGCCTGGCTGATTTCTTCTGTTCCACGTGGCACCGACAGAGGTCCTACCGTGGCCTTCAGTGGGCCAATGAACTGGTCTGGAGGGTGTGGGCCAGCTTCTCTCCTCCATCTGGCTCCTTGGCAGATGGAGGGAAGGCTGGCCTGGGCTGAGTCTGTCAATCAGAGCCCCTCTCTCTACGTCCTCAGCAGGTGGCCTCAGGAAACCCAGGCTTCTTACAGGAAAGCTCAGTGCTCTGGAAGTAAGTATTCTAGTGATAAAGGTAGAAGCTGCATGGCCTTTTATGACCCCTTGGAAATCATGGGATGCCCCTTCCACCTATCCTGTTTGTTCGTTGTTGTCGTTTGTCTTTTTAGGGCTGCACCCACGGCATATGGGCTAGGGGTCAGATCAGAGCTGTAGCTGCCAGCCTGCACCACAGTCACAGCAACTTGGGATCTGAGCCGCGTCTGCGACCCACACCACAGCTCACAGCAACGCCAGATCCTTAACCCACTGAGCGGGGCCAGGGATCGAACCCGCATCCTCTTGGATGCGAGTTGGGTTCTTAACTCACTGAGCCACAACGGGAAGGCCAATCTAGAAAATTTTAAATGGAGTTTGCTAATATTTCATACATTTATTAAGGCTGGTACCCACTTTCGAGTCACATTTCTAGGGGAGATGTGTTACCTGCTATATACGAGATGCTCTGAGAGTGACTGTCCCCCAAAGGTACTGTCAGCAGGGCCCTCAATCATTTGCCTTCCTTGAGTTACAGAAGGGCTGGAGAGTCAAGATGATCATCGCTAGTTTTAAGGCAGCCACCTATGCCCAAATGGTTAAGAAGCCCGAGAGGATGTTTGTGAATAATCTTTAGGTTGAAAAACTAAACAATTAGTGCAATCAGAACAATGAAAAAATGGAACCACCGATGAAGTACCACCCTACCCCTATTAGGATGGCCCAGATCCAGAACAGGCAACACCCAATACTGATAAGAATGTGGCACAACAGGAACTCTCATTTGTTACTAATGGGAACACACAATGGTACAACCACTTTGGAAAACAGTTTGCCGATTTCTTCCAAAATGAAACATATTCTTACCATTTGATTCAATAATCATGCTCTTTGGTATTTACCCAAAGGAGCCGAAAACTTAGATCCACACAAAAACCTTCACATAGATATTTATAGCAGCTTTACTTGTAACTGCCAAAACTTGGAAGCGACTAAGATGCCTTCCAGTGGGTGAATGGATAAATAAACCAGTATGTCCAGACAATTGGATATTATACAGCATTAAAAAGAAATTGTGCGGAGTTCCTGTCGTGGCTCAGTGGTTAATGAATCTGACTAGGAACTATGAGGTTGCAGGTTCGATCCCTGCCCTTGCTCAGTGGGTTAAGGATCCGGCGTTGCCATGAGCTGTGGTATGGGTCGCAGACTCGGCTCGGATCCTGCGTTGCTGTGGCTCTGGTGTAGGCTGGTGGCTACAGCTCTGATTTGACCCCTAACCTGGGAACCTCCATATGCCATGGGAGCTGCCCAAGAAATGGCAAAAAGACCAAAAAAACAAAACAAAACAAAACAAAAAAAGTGCTATCAGGCCCTGAAAAGACATGGGTAAACCGAAATGGATATTACGAAGTGAAACAAGTTAATCTAAAAAGGCTACATATTGTATGGTTCCAGCAATATGACATTCTGGAAAAAGACAAAACTATAGCAACGGTGAGGAGATCAGTGGTCGCCAGGGTGGGAAGGATGAACAGGTGCTGCACGGAGGATTTTTAGGGCAGTGAAACTACTCTCTATAGCATGATAATAGTGAACATATATCATTAAGCATTTGCCCAAACGCATATAAATTACATCACCAAAAGTGAACTCTCAACGCTGGACTCTGGGTGATAATGACGAATCAATGAGGGAGGCTATGCTTGTGGCGGCGGGGCAGGGAGTATGTGGGAAATTTCTGTACCTTCGGCTCAATGTTACTTCGAGCCTAAAAGTGTTCTAAAAATAGTCGTTTAAACTATGTATTTTAGGTGTTCCCGTCGTGGCTCAGTGGTTAACGAACCCGACTAGTATCCACGAGGACACGGGTTTGATCCCTGGCCCCACTCAGTGGGTTAAGGATCCAGCATTGCCGTGAGCTGTGGTGTAGGTCACAGATGTGGCTCGGATCCCGCTTTGCTGTGGCTGTGGTGTAGGCTGGCAGCTACAGCTCCGACTGGACCCCTAGCTTGGGAACCTCCATATGCCATGGGTGCCCTAAAAAGACAAAAGACAAATATATATATATGATGTATATATTTTTTTATGGCAAAACAGGCACTTGTTCAGTGACACTTCACCTGTTGACACATTATCTGGTGACACTTCATCTGTCATGTTATGGGGTAAAAACAATGATATCCTAATCAGGTTAGTCAAGGTCAGACCAAAAAACAATCAAAATTATCAAGGCTCATGAAAAAGGAATTTGCGCTATT
The DNA here is from genome assembly GCF_016906955.1 of Phacochoerus africanus. Classification (NCBI taxonomy): domain Eukaryota; kingdom Metazoa; phylum Chordata; class Mammalia; order Artiodactyla; family Suidae; genus Phacochoerus; species Phacochoerus africanus. The sequence goes on along the minus strand of NC_062548.1, from coordinate 100,011,013 downwards.
TTTACTGACGTCTGGTTAAAAAGAAGATATTGAAAATATTATAGCTAATTTTATACCTCATTCAGTTCAAATGATTTTTATATGTTTTATAATATACAGAATACAGTACACAATATATTTCAAATTCACATATGGAACATGCTCAAATGTTTCTGATGTAGCACATGAACAATAAAGTTTAGAGGGAGTTCCCGTCGTGGCGCAGTGGTTAACAAATCCGACTAGGAACCATGAGGTTGCGGGTTCGATCCCTGCCCTTGCTCAGTGGGTTAACGATCCGGCGTTGCCGTGAGCTGTGGTGTAGGTCGCAGACGCAGCTCAGATCCCGTGTTGTGGCTCTGGCGTAGGCCGGCAGCTACAGCTCAGATTAGACCCTTAGCCTGGGAACCTCCATATGCCGCTGGAGTGGCCCAAGAAATGGCAAAAAGACCAAAAAAAAAAGGAAAAAAAAAGTTTAGAGACCAGTGAACTATATTTCCATCTTTCCATTACTTTATCATGCATTTATTGAGGGGGTACTCGAAGCGCAGCCTATGCTAAATACTAAAGATACAAAAAGAAGTAAGGTCTTTGCCTTCATGAATTCTGGAACAGAAGATGTGTAAAAAAAGCAGTTGAAGTGAAGCGTCACCGCAGAATTGTTTACCAGGTACTGCAAGGCACTCGAGTAAGAGCAGGTCAGTTCTGCCTGGGAGGGGCAATCAGGTAGGTCTTCAGAGAGGACGTGACATCTGATCTGGAGTCAGAGTGAACCCCTCACCTCTGTAACCAGTGCATGACTGCAGACACTTACCCTCTTGCTCCACCTCTTCACTGGCCTTTTCCAGCTCTGTTCTGGCTTCTGTTTTTTTTTTTTTTTTTTTTTAATTTTTTTGGCCACACCCACAGCATATGGAGATTCCCAGGCCAGGGGTTGAATTGGAGCTGTAGCCGCTAGACACAGCCACAGCTACCGCACCACGGGATCGGAGCCACATCTGTGATTCACACCAGAGCTCATGGCAATGCCAGATCCTTGACCTACTGAGTGAGACCAGGGGTCGAACCTGCGTCCTCCTGGACGCCAGTCCGATTTGTTTCCGATGAGCCACGGTGGGAACTCCTGTTCTGGCTTCTGAGTGCAGTGATCGATTTGGCACACCATGTCTCAGAGAACAGGCAAGAAGAATACGTCTGACCCCCTTCACGGTGACACTTGGAGCTAGAGCACCTGCCCCAGGAGGGCAGGGCTGACATCTTGCCTGTCTTTACGAATGGGCACAGGGGGCACATCAGAGACTCGCGATTATTGTTGTGCAACTGAATGGCATTGACCTTCTCGACTAGATCACCTCATTAATGTCTTTGGAGAGTAGTTAACAATAACCCGAGTGCCTTCGCCTTCAGCTCCCCAGCTCACAAATGGAGGTTTTTAGGCAGTCGCCCCCTCCAGTCTCTTATTTGCTTGCTTCAGTTTACCTGTCGCAGCTCTGCCCGTCCATGTCCCTTTATGAGCTCTTCCCCAACCTCTCAGTCCTTCTAGGAGAGCACTGTGTCACCTGCAGATCTAGAGATTTCACCAGGATCCTCCAGATCACTTATAAAAATGAGGTAAGATAGTTTTGGTATTGATCCCACAGTCTGGGAAGGGGACAAAGTCAACATTCTCTGGCTTCCAATATGTCATCACACCCACTGTTCTCAAGGAACCTCTGTGGATTTTTTTAATCTCTCTGTCTGCTTCTGGACTCTTCCAGAGAGTACCAGCCTCAGAAAAGCCTAAAATACAAATGGGAACATATCCAATAGCCTCCTGAGTCCAGACAAAGTCATCCAGGGGTCGGAGTTGCTGGGAAGTTTCTTCATTTGGGTGGTGGGGCCATGCTGTCACTTAGCTTTTCACAATACCCCCTAGTGGGGACAGCCTGTACCGCCTGAGAAGTTACAACTTCTCATTTAAGCCACTTCATTGCCCTAACCAATGCTTTGAACGGAGTCATGCAAGTTTTCCGTATCTTTGTGAAATAGTCATGGTCAGATAATACTACACCTCAGAGAAATTTTGAAAGAATAAGAGCAAATTACACACATACACAGGCCATAGGGCTCCAGGAAGGAAGATTATACCCTTTGATCTTGGAAATGCAGTTTTTAGTTAGAACTATTTTTATAGATCTGTCTGTTTATCTATCTATTTTTTAGGGCTGTACCTGCAGCATATAGAAGTTGCCAGCCTAGGGGTTGAATTGGAGTTGCGGCTGCCAGCCTTTGCAACACCAGATCCAAGCCACCATCTGTGACCTACACCAAAGCTTGCGGCAATGCCAGATCCTAACCCAATGAGCGAGGCCAGGGATGAAACCTGCATCCTCACGGACCCTATGTCTGGTTCTTAATCCACTGAGCCACAACAGGAACTCCTATTCCTTAAAAAAAAGTTAAAAAATTATGTTTTATTAGAATATAGTTGATTTACAGTGTTGAATCAACTTATGCTTACAGCATAGTGACCCGGTCAAATATATATATTTATATATACACATTCTTTTTCTCATATGATCTTACATGATTGTCTATCCCAAGAGATTGCATATAGTACCCTGTGCTGTATGGTAGTTAGAATTAGATGCAACCATATGTGCCAAAACCCCAAGGGATTAGTAGCTTATTTAGAAGAGGAGTTTATTTCTGTTTAACACTGCTGGAGTCTGGGGTAGGAGATCTAGGGCTGAAATATCTACTCCCAAGTCATATGAGATTCAGGCTCTTTTTGTCTGGCTGTTCCACCAGCTTTAGCAGGTTGCCCCATGGTCCAAGGTGACTATGCTAGCTCTGGCTATCACATCTATATTCCTGTCAGCAAGGAGAAAGGGATCTTCTTCCTTGAAAAACACTTCCAGAAGTTTGTATACAACATTCCAATAATTTTCCTTAGCCAAAATTTAGTTATGTGTCGTATCTAGCTGCAAGGGAGGCTGGAGAATGTGCTTTTTATTCTGGGCAACCATGTGGACAGCTACAAATTGCAGTTTATATTATTAAGAAAGAAGTGGAGTCTAAATAAAGGGGGCCAATAGCAGACTGTGCTGAGGTGGGATGGTACAGTTCATTACCAAAAAGAAAATGCTGCTAATAGCCAAGCAAGCATACACACAAAGTACTAAAAAGTGTGAAAAATCATTCTTTCCTTTTTTTTTTCCTCTAAGCAGTCTGTATTGGGCTCACCTTAGAGAGTCATCAGGTGATGTATTTGTCAGGGTTCTTCAGAGAAAGAGGACCGGGGGAGGCCTTATCATGAATAAAAAGATTTTGTCCCTCCGCTAATCACTAATCTGTCCTCTGTATCAAAGTGTTTGTTTTCATTTGTTTTGTTCATTTATTTTATTTTTTGTTTGGTTTTTATATTCCACATATGAGTGAAATCATATGGTATTTGTCTTCCTCCATCTGACTTGCTTCATTTAGAGTACCCTCAAGGTCCATCCATGTTGTTGCAAATGGCAAGATTTTCATCTTTTTAATGGCTGAGTAGTATTCCATGGTGTGTGGGGAATATCACACACACCACATACCACATCTTCTGTATTCATCCATTGATGGGTTGCTTCCATATCTTGGCTATTGTAAAAAAAAATGCTGCATTAAACATAGGGGGTGCATGTATCTTTTCAAATGTGTGTTTTCATATTTTTTGAAGTAGGGTTGCTGGGTCATATGGTAGTTCTATTCTTATTTTTTGAGGAACCTCCATCCTGTCTTCCACAGTGGCTGCACCAATTTACATTCGCACCAACAGTACCCCAGGTTCCTCTTCTCCATCTCCTTGCCAGCACTTGTTATCACCTGCCTTTTTGATAACAGGCTTGAGATGATAACTCACTGCGGTTTTAATTTGCATCAAAAATAAGATTTAATCAGATATCTGGCCATCTTGTGGTGGCCCAGTCAAGCTTCACATAAAACTAACCATCAGCATTCCACCCCTTGTCAACTTGGCACATGCATCTCCGTAAACCATACTTAATGTACAAATAAGGACAGTAACCAGGTCATAATTCCAAACGTGATACAGCTATCCGAGTACAACAGAAAACACTAACCCCATCCCTAGAAGAGGCGGTAAAGTCCTTGCACAATGTTTAATCTTTTCCTTGGTAGCCCATAACTTAAATACTGTGATGTAAAATTAATAATACTTAAATATTATAATATAAAATCATACCTCTTATGCTACATGATAAAGGAACAAGAGAGGGAAAACCCCCCCAAAGATATTTGCTTAATATATATGCATATATACACACTAATTTATTCATAACAAAATAAGGAGGAGAGGCCCTTGATAATTGCAGTCCTCATTTCTATAACTGGTTGCATAGTTGTAGCTGCTATTGATGGATTGATTGTCTTTTTAGGGCCACACCCACGGGATATGGAGGTTCCCAGGCTAGGGGTCCAATCCGAGCTGTAGCTGCCGGCCTACACTCCAGCCACAGCAAAGCCAGATCTGGGCCGCATCCTTGACCTACACCACAGCACATGGCAGAGCGGGATCCTTTAACCCATAAGCGAGACCAGGGATTGAACCTGCATCCTCATGGATACTAGCTGGGTTCGTTACTGCCGAGCCACCATGGAACTCCAGTAGCTGGTATTTCTCATTACCTTCCTCCATTACCCATTCTGTATTCTCTTTGCCTTTGGCAAGCACCTCAGTTGGTCTTAGTTCTTTAACTGGTGGGGCGATTCCTAAAGCCTCTGGGTTGTAGTTTTCCATTGACCTTAATTACAGGGCCTGGTAATACTGAGAGACGCCCTAGGGCATCGCCTGTATCCCAGACATACTTTTCCTTCCCCCACAGTGCAGCAGCAGTCAATTTCCCCTTGGGAGTCAGGACCAATCACCACAGCCAGCACAGTAACTCCCTTCTTTGCCTGTTGATTCAGAGGCATGAGGAGCCCAGAGTGGGCAGGTGGCAGCCTTAGCTTCCAATTCAATGGAATCATTGTTGTATCCTGGTGGAAGCGTTTCTCCTTCTGGAACGAAGACCTTGAGGCCAGCAGAGCATAAGGTTGTGGGAACAGAAGCAGAGACTTTCCTGGTTGGGTCACTAAGGGTTAGTGTGAGGGCCACTCCCATCTCTACCCTTGGACCTGTGAATCCTGGCTATGGAATAAATAGCACCGTATATTGGATGCTGATTTGGTGCACAGACAGCTTTCTGGGGAACCTTGTCCCAGACAGACAAAGTTATTGCCACTTAGCTGGTGCTGTAAATTAAGTCTTCAAAAGCCCGTTCTACCTTTCTATCAAGCCAGCTGCTTCAGGATGGTGGTGAGGCTGGTGAATCTTCTGAGAATGGATCTATTGCTGCACTTCTTTTATTTTTATTTTTGGCCTTGCCTGTGGCATGTGGAAGATCCCAGGCCAGGGATTGAACCCAGGCCACAGCAGTGATCCAAGCTGCTGCAATGACAAGGCTGGATCCTTAATCGGCAGAACCCTAAGAGCACTCTGCTGCATTTCTTTTAATCTGTCCTCTGGATTCACTGTTGTTATTTGTTCTAGCTGTTTGCTTGCTCAATAACTTTTCTAAACTAATTTAGTAAAGTCTGTATTCTCTGTCATGTATAGCCACTGAAGTCACTGTTTCATCAGCTTAGTGGTCAGCTAATTATTGGACAGGGATTTTCTTAAAAGTCTAGAACCAAAAAAAACCTCCCAGTCTTTTCAGGAAGAGTCAATGTGCACATTAGTCTCATCACTCAGCCAGAAAATTGACACCTCTGCTTTAGTCTTTGCTACCTGCTCATGCAGAACCTCTGGGCAGCCAGAGGTAAAAGCTCAGGGCTTTCTCAGGATTTTCCTGAGCATGCACACAGCCCTCAACATGGAGGTGTCCTTCTAGAATCCCAGGAACATGTTGGAACTTTTCAAAGCCCTTATCCTTCTAAAATACATTGCTCTCCAGCCTTTCCAATCACGCTTTTGAATAAGTCTATGTTTTGCCCCACTGTTAGTCTCAGGCAGCAGAGACAAAACCACTTGCCTATAAATGATTCTGAAAAACATCCCCTGTTTGGTGGCTTGAGCAGAAGGCAGGCAGGCAAGATAAAAACAAATCTTGGAGCAGGTCTTCCTGGGAGCCACCGTATGGATTAACTAAGGACGGTTTTTAGAGTGGGGTCCATTCTGCTCCCTCCCTGTATTGGCACCAGGAATACAAACTGTTATTTTCAATGTTAATGATGAGCTGAGGAATAGGGGGTGGGACTACATTACCTTAAAATGCTGCAAAGCTTGCTGTTCTTACTGATTCAGTCATATTCTTGAATAGTGCTCCCTGGGTGGCTTCGAGCTGTTAGTTAGTTTCCAGAATTCTGAAAAATTTGCCAGTGACAGTTTCTCTTCATTATTTTTGCTGCTTTTATGGAGGAGTGGGCTTTTGGAGTTCCTTCATGTACCATTTTCTCTGGAGACTTCCCTCCCTCCCCAAACTCACTTTAAAATCCCAGCACAGCAGCTCAAAGACAGCAGATTCAAATAATTGTCCTCCAACCCTGCGTTTAGTGGAATAGAGGGAGTACTGCCACAATTTATTTGCCATCTAAAGGAATAATGCTCTTATTCCCGTCATTTTTCTCAAGGTCTTTCTTCCAAAGATTTCAGGCTGCTTTCCATACTGACCAGATTTCACGTGTATAGAATGAGAAGCTACAGGATGATCCTCCCCCCACCCCATTTTTTTTTTTTTTTTTTTGGTCACGCCTGTGGCATGTGGAAGTTCCCCAGGCCAGGGATTGAACCTGTGCCACAGCAACAACCTGAGCTGCTGCTGTTATAATGCCAGATCCTTAGCTACTGAACCATAGTGGGAACTCTGGTCTCTCTTCTTATTATGAGGGAAACAGAGGTCGAGGAGTCTTGTAGACTTGACCAAGGTCACACAGGAAGATGGGGATAGAGGTAAAACCCCCATCTCCTGACTCCCCACCTGGTACTCTCTCCATGGTATGAAGCTTGAAAGATTTACACAGGTTGCTCTGTGTGAGAGGAGCAGAATCTCATTTTCTCCATCACTGTTAAGTGCTGGCCTCCATTGATCTGTACCTACTCTTCCTTTCTCTACACCCTCTCCTTCCTACGCATCAGGAAGAAAGGATTTTTTGGGGCTCTTATACAAGTTGTTGCCCTCCCTGGCTTCCAGGGAGAGAATATTCTCACTCAATGCTTTGGTTCCAAAAAGGTCCACTCTTTTGAAGTTTTCTGTTGCCTGCTGTGGTCTGTCCCAGAGAATCACATGTTAGAATTAGAGAGGATGAGCTCTCATTTCACAAGTGAGGGCACAGACCCAGTCATCTGTCCACACTGGAAAAGTTCTGCCTAGTGTGCACATCACATTTGTCTCGTTCATTAATTAGACTGTGTGCTCGAGGAGCACATAGAATACAGTGTGTCTGGTGCCTCCTGGGGTTGGTGCTGCTCCAGAACTGAATGTGACTAGTTTGCTGTAACAAATAGGCACCAATGGTCTGTTGGCTCAAACACACAGAGGGATTATTGCTCTCTTACTTGATCCCAGGCATTTGCTCTAGGTTGGAGGGTGTGTGTGTGTCCAATGCTCTACTCCACATGGTCATTCAGGGATCCAGGCTAATGATAACTGCCATCTTTAATGTCTGACTTCTAAGGTGACTCTGGTCATTGCCATTCTAGCTTGTGGAAAAGAAACATGGAGAAGTACTTGTGGGAGATTTTATGGGCCAGATCTTGAGGTGCTCCAGCAAATGTTCATTCACATTCCTACCGAGAGAAAGGCCACAGCTAACAAAACACTGGGGGAAAAATCATGTAGTTGGTCAGCTACATACCACGCCTCAGTTCTTATATGAATGAAGATAGGTTAAAAACAGTATTTTAATTCTTACAACTAGTACTGAGCAGACAGAGGCACTTAGAAATACTGAATGTTGGAACAGATGAATAAGTGTTTGAATAAAAGAATGAAGGAATGGAGTGAGTCTTCTGTGACTGCACAGCTAGAGGAATTCTGTAGCCCCCAGGATGCCATTAGCAGTGAAAGTGGTTGCATATCCCCCCACTCCAATTTTCCTCATGCTCTCAGAAAACATCACCATATAAACACATAGGAAAATCATTAAAAATGTTCCCACTATAAGTAAATCCAGTTGATAGAATTCTACATTATAGATTTTATCTTGAGAGGATGAGAATATTCTTATTGATGTGAGTTTTAACTTTACAAATGAATTAACCATTTTTTTGTTTGTTTGTTTTTTTAGGGCTGTACCTGTGGCACATGGAAGTTCCCAGGCTAGGGGTAGAATCGGAACTACAGCTGCTAGCCTACACCACAGCTACAGCAATGCCAGATCCAAGCCGCGTCTGTGACCTATACCACAGCTCATGGCAATGCCAGATCCTTAACCCACTGAGTAAGGCCAGGGATTGAACCCGTGTCCTCACGGATACTAGTCAGGCTTGTTACCACTGAGCCACATGGGAACTTCCTGCCATGGCTGTTAACAGATTGCTTTTTTTAAACAACAACACAACAACAAACTTTTGTTTACAAAAAATGTTTTTGGGAGTTCCCTGATGTCTCAGTGGGTTAAAGATCTGGCATTGTCACTGCTGTGATGCTGGTTCAATCCCTGGCCCAGGAACTTCCATATGCCATGGGGCACAGCCAAAAAACTTACTGTTTTTGCTTACTACTGATTTTATAGAAATACAGAACATCAATAAGGGACCTTGGAGATTACTAAGTCCTGCTCCCAAGGAGTTCAGATGCAACATCCTTCAATATCTATCCTCCTCTTCTTCTACAGCAATGAAACTGCCAAATTTTAGTTGCACATGGCTATCCTGAATAGAAGGTACATGCCACAGCTTTCCTGGCAGTGCAGTGTAATCATGTGACTAGGTTCTGGCCAATGGGATGTTGCATGGCAGCTTTTAGGAGCTTTTCTTAAGAGACAGTGAACGTATAAACTTCTCCCTACTTCAGTCCTTCCTCCATCCTGCTGCCATCTTGGGCCATGAGATTGAAGCTATGCACAGTGGAGCAACAAAGTGGGAGGAGCTTGGGCTCTCGCCAATCTTAGATTGCCTACCTAGATGTTCATGTGTGAGAGAAATAATCTTCTATTATGTTTAAGCCACTCTTTTTTTTTTTTTTGTCTTTTTGCCTTTTCTAGGGCCGCTCTTGCGGCATATGGAGGTTCCCAGGCTAGGGGTCAAATCAGAGCTGTAGCCGTTGACCTACACCACAGCCACAGCAGCATGGGATCCAAGCCACATCTGCGACCTACACCAAGCTCACAGAAACGCCAGATCCTTAACCCACTGAGCGAGGCCAGGGATCGAACCTGCAACCTCATGGTTCCTAGTCAGATTCGTTAACTACTGAGCCACAATGGGAACTCCTAAGCCGCTCTTATTTGTTTCTTTCATCACTTCCAGCTGAAACTTACCCTAATACACACGATGAAACAGATGAGGAAACCAAGGCCCAGAGAAGTGCATTGACTTGTGATCTCTAATATAGGAGTGATATCTCCACGTGTATTCCTCACTACAGAGAGACCAGGATAAGCAAGACAGAAATCAACTCTAACTCATAATAGTAAAATAAATAAATAGATAGATAGCTAGGTAAATACTGAGGCATTGAAAAAAGGAAAGGAGATTTACAGAATACAGATTTCTCTGTTTTAAAATCACCAAGGAGTTCCTGTCATGGCTCAGCAGAAATGAATCTGACTAGCATCCATGAGGATGTAGGTTTGATCCCTGGCCTCGCTCAGTGGGTTAAGGATCCTGGTGTTGCCGTGAGCTGTGGTGTAGGTCACAGATACAGCTCAGATCCTGTGTTGCTGTGGCTGTGGCATAGGCCAGTGGCTACAGCTCTGATTTGACTCCTAGCCTGGGAACCTATTTATGCAGCGGGTACAGATCTAAAAAAAAAAAAGGCAAAAGTAAATAAATAAAATCACCAAGGATTGACTAACCAGCTCTTCATACAGACTCAGTAAGTCCTTTTCCTGTTTTGTTTTTTTTTCCTTCCTGGTCACAAAAGTAGCTCCATTTCCCAGTTTTCCCTGCAGTTGGGTCGGTCAAATGACTAAGTTGCATCCAATGGATATGAGTGGAAGTGGTATGCATCACTCCAAACCTGCCCTCCCACCCTACACCTCCCATCCCTGGCTTCCATATTTCCTTAGTCATCCAGCAATGGAATGCAAAGGACTCTAAACGTAGAGCTGCCTGATAAGGGAGCCTTGGTCCCTGAATCATCCCCTGGGAAGCCACCTGCTCCCTGAAACACCCCACTGCACTGTTATGTGGATAAGAAATAGGAGTTCCCGTCGTGGCGCAGTGGTTAACGAATCCGACTAGGAACCATGAGGTTGCGGGTTCGGTCCCTGCCCTTGCTCAGTGGGGTAACAATCCGGTGTTGCCGTGAGCTGTGGTGTAGGTTGCAGACGCGGCTCAGATCCCGAGTTGCTGTGGCTCTGGTGTAGGCCGGTGGCTACAGCTCTGATTCGACCCCTATCTTGGGAACCTCCATTTGCCGCGGGAGCGGCCCAAGAAATGGCAACAACAACAACAATAACAACAACAACAAAAGACAAAAAAAAAAGAAAAAAAAGAAATAAGCTCATGTTTGGGGATTTATTTGTTTGCAACCATACCTAACACAGTCTCTTTTCCTGTTCTTTGCCTCTGCGCCATCTGTGTTGGGAGCTGGCCTGCGCTGGGTATATGTTAAGCCTGAGGCAGGCTTTTGTTGACACAGCTACCAGCTATGGTGACATTTTCCTTCTTTCCTGGTCTCAGGTTTGGTGCCCAACTCTTCCCAGCTGCCTCTGGGTCATGCGGCACTACCTGTTTGTGTCTCCCTGCCCCCTCCTGGTTCCCTGGTCTCTGCGGGGGGGAGGGACTCCCTAACCCCTGAGACTGTGTCTCGGCTCCAGGCATTCTGAATGTTCATCCTTGCTCTGAAGTCTTGTCTATTTAATATTCCTACTTAATATTTATCTGCCTTTCGGGTGACTGCTTAACCTGGTTCTTTAGAGAATAACTAAATGATAAAGTGGACTCATCTACAGCTTGGAACTGACATCAGGGTCTAGTCTTTTGGAGTAAACAGAACTCTGAAGCCTCTTCTCATCTTCTCCAGTTAAAAAACCTACAGCCCAGAGGGACCACCCACGAAATTCAGTATTCATTTGCTGAGGAAATCTCTGGCTCACAGCTCATTTGCTGGAAGCCTTAACTGACAGGTCTTGAGCCCAATGAGAGAGCAAAGCTCTAGTGTTCCCCTCTGCCCACGTCCCTTGGAAAAAGTCACGGAAGTGACCTGTCTAAAGAAACCTGTTTCTTTTAGTGCTTAGGCATTCCTTTTAGTGATTTCAGGGACAGGTTGTTCTGCTTTTGAGATATGTTTACTCAAGTGTCTGTGGCAGCATCCAGGTCTCCATGACAGCTGCCATCTCTGCATCCTTCTCCCAGCCTTGCGGGGGGAGGGTGTGGGGGGGAAGGGGAGAGGGGAAGGAGGGGGGGGCAATGACTGCAATCCTTACTCTTTGGGCTGGTTTGGTATCTGCTATTTCCCCCAAACTCAAGAAGTCAAAAACTTCCAAGGACAGAGTTCATCGGACAGATCCTCCACTAATTCTGGGGCCCCAGGAAGTCCCCCATGCCACCTTCCCTAGCCGCCTATCCTCACCTGTCCATTGGGGAGAAGGATTCCTCTCCTGCTCACCTTACACAATGGTGAATATTAAATGACAGGAAGTTCATGAGACCCGGGACACCCTGCAGAGTACCGTATAAATGCTAGGAATCTCTACATTATTTTGCTTTTAGAAACTATTCAGCTTCACCCTTTCTGTTTCTAATCCCCTCCAGCTCCCCACCCCCACCCCATCAGGGCCTGGCTCGTCCCTCAGTAGGAAAAGGGAGGAGTGACTCACACTTCCTGGTTGGCCTTAATTAAGCCCAGCATCGCTCTCAGCCCGCTGGCTCACTTCCTTTGGCTGGGACCGGTGACCTCCCCTCATCAGTTCAGGTGTCTCAGGGCGGTTTTCCAGGGTCGCCAATCGCTCTGGCTCAGGACAATAGGGTATTTCATATACCTCGTCTTGAAACCGACAGCATTGCCTAGCCCAGGTGGAATCTGAGCGCTTTTACCACCTACAGCCTCACCGGCAGAGAAGGGGATGGTGGCTTCCAGCGGGGCCTAAGAGTGTGTGCGCTGGGGGTTGTGTTGGGGGTTGTGGGGGAGGGCGGGGGCACGGGACGGGGGATGGGTTGAGTCTGTTCTGGTCTTTGAAGAGCAGAGTCAGGGCTTCCCCTCCTTTCTGACCCTCCCACACCCCAGTGTAAACCTGTGTGAATTGATTTCTTTACTGCCCACCAGAGAGCCCTGTCGGCTTAGGATTAATGGGGTGGGGGTGGGTGTGGGGGCGGGGTGGGCGGACAAAGAGGAGGGCATCCAGTCAGAAGTCCTGGCTCGGTCCTCAGGGTCCCCGAATCAGCCTCACCTTCCTGAGCAGCATGACTGAGATGGGCTGGAGTGGAAGGAAGGTGAAGAGGGGGAAGCGGCTGGAGGCTTATTCTGTGGTCCCAAGGTTCTCTCTTAACTATGGATTAACTAGTACTGGTCAAAACCCCCTCCGTGGTACTCGACCGTGCGTCAAGCCTACACAGTGGAGGGCAAGTGAGGGAACGGGTAATATCCCCATAGCTGCGGAGATAAATGCTCTCACCCGACTTATATAACTGGGTCTCTGAGGCTGCGAGCGCAGCTGCCGCAGCTCGCTCTGGAGTGGGTCCTGGTCCCGCAGTTTCGCCTGGCCCTTGTGCTGCCGAGGGCTGCCTCCGATCCCCACGGGAGTTATCTGCGCCTGCCGCTGCCACTTGGGGTCCCAGGACCAGGCACCACTCCCATCCAGGGCCCGCGCTTGTCTGCGGCCGGTACCCTGGGAAAAAGTGCGCCGCAGACTCACAGGGACCAGGTTCAAATGCCGGTCCCGCCGCCGCTGTAAACGTGTCTGACTCTGGGCACGTTCCCGAACCGGGCGTCTCAGTTTCATGTACCGGTAATAATAGCTTCTTTGTGCGGCCGCCGTGAGAATTAAACAGATACCAGGTGTGTAAAGTGCCTGATGCGGAGTAAGCGTGCAAGAAATCGCAAGTACGACCTGCTACTCTGGGGACACGAAATCACCATCGAGCTGCATCTCCATGGCCCAGGGCAAGTTACCCTGATAACGCTGCCAGTAAAGAACTTTTGAACTAGCGAGAGGTCTTGCCTGGGCAGCCAACACAAACCCTTGGAAAAGCCCCGAAGGAAGGGAGTCTCTCGAAGGTCTGCAGCTCCGCAAGTTTTGCCCCCGTGGCTGCTCTGGCCAGCTGGCTGCTCTTGCACATCCAGGGGACCCACTCATTCTGTTTATAGGACCTTAGGCGGCTGGGCTGACTCCCGGGCCGGGGCAACGGAGGCAGTGCTCTGCCCAGAGACTGCAGAATCCTGAGCATGGGCCAGTTGGGCCTGAGTGCCCCGGACCGGCAAGAAGTGACGTGCTTTGAGCCAGGACGCCTACCGATTGCAGACGGTTTTGTCTCGGAGGCGCGTCCCAAGCGTCTCGGCTTCCAGGCTCCTGCCCTAAGCCCCGGCCATTAGCTCAAAGGGCCAGAGGAATGGGGCTGCCCATTCCTCGGTGCCTGGCTCCCCAGTGCTCAGACCCTAGAGCTTCGCTTTATTCCGAGCACTCGCGGGCTACTCGCCAAGGAAAGCATCCAGCGCGCGATCGGGTCTGCGGAGGCCTCAGCCACCGAGCGCAGGCGGAGCCGCAGAACTTCTCCCCGCAAACAGCCGGGGTCGGAGCGGGTGCGTGCGACTCAGAATGAGGTCGCGCTTGGTACTTCGAGTGGACCCATCCGTTTGGTAGTTCTGGATTCAGCCCCGACAACGGCCAGGGCTGCTAGCATCCCAAAGAAGGCGACCTCCTAAGAGTCCGCCTTTGGGCCAGTCTGTCGGGTTTGCGGGTCCTCCAAGAAAGAGAGCCTTTGGGGCAACTAGGGTGGTCTTTCGGACCTCGCGAGAGCGGCTTTGCTCCAGCGGCGCATCTCACCTGGTGCGGGAGCAGCGCTGCTGCTGAGATTCTGGGGAAAGAGTGGAACACTCACCCCATTGGAGGGCACCCAATCTGATCCTCTCGTCTCCAGTTCCACCCCGCAACCCAGAATAAACCATTTCCGAGTGACAGCCGCTTAGGGAAAGTTTCGAGAGGAGACTCCCGCGGGGCGGCGCGCGAGGTCCTGACCCTGACACCGTCCTCAAGATCTTCAAGGCTTCAAGGCTTCACTGCAGCGACCCGAGAACCTCCTTTTCTCCCCGCTCACCGTTCCCGCGGCTGCAAGAATCGGGACCAATTCGCTCGGGGGCTGGGATCCTGCGGCGCTAGAGGAGAGGCTGGTCCTCCTCCAGCCCGAGGCGCCTTCGCTTACGAGCCGCATTCCGGACTCCCCCATCGCTCTGGGCAGCTCACTGGCTCACTCGCAAAGCTATGTACTCAAAAAGAGCCACGCTCCCAAGGCGCAGGCCCGCCCAGTCTACCACCCCAGCGCGGACACTCTTTCTCATGCTTTTTCACATTTCTCAGTACCTCCTCACGCACTGGGTCTCCAGCATCCCTAGGCAGCTTCCATCACTCAGAGCACCCAAGCCATAGTGTCGGGATGGGGAACCGGAAAAAAGCAGGGGCCCAGTGTTGAGTCCAAGCCCTTCTCTACCCGGCCCTCAACACAAAAACGTTCACTGGTTTGCTGTCCAGCATCTTGGCAGCATCTGGGTAAGAGGTGGGTGCTGGCAGAGTCATGGAGGCCAAAGTCCCCGCATCCAGAGACTGATGCCCCTACTCAGCTAGTCCTTGTTTTTTTTCCAGGAGCCAAAATGGTGTTTCCTACAGAGATTGGGGAGAACTGAGGATGGAACAGACCAGTGTTCTCTCTCCAGATCCCTTTCGCTGTTTACTTTTTTCTTGGGTCATGAGCCCTCACCACCTGCTCCTTAGGTAGACATGCCACTCCCTGGAGATGCTCTTCAGGGTAAGACCTCAGAGTCCAGGCCGGACCTGAGTCCTGGTGAGGGTTGCTGGGGGTGGGGTGGGGAAAGAGACTGCCAGGGAAGCACAGGCAGCCCTCATGCTCCTCTTTCTCTCGGGCCCTCCACTTCTATGCCCTCAAAGCAGATGAGTCGGCCAGGTGCCCTCCGGGGTTGTGTTCCACCTTTTCATTAGGGTTTTACTTTTGAGGCTGCATGGGAATGGGACCTGGCTGGGAATAAATGAAAGGTGAATGGGGTCAGGGGAGAAGAAAGGGAGACTCGCCCTTCTAGTCCCTGCTTTGCTTCAGGGGACCTGAGCAAAACTCTCATAGCTACAGACGTGGGGAGAGGTGACAAGTCACTGGGAATCCTGTTTGGTGAACGCTGATGGGGGATATGGCTATATTCACCCTGGAAACTGCTGTGCAAAAGTTCCGTCCAGTTGGTATGGTCTGTCTAGTAGAGTGTGGAATGGAGGACTGGCTTGTATAGATTTACACTATGGGTGAGTAGCTCTCAGGTTTATTTTCAGAACTTCTGCATAGTTCTCCTCTTTCAAATAAATATTTTCGAGGTTAGCTTTCTGAGGGGGAGGGAAAGAGGGAACTTGCTGCAAGTAGCGCCACTAAGTCTGAGTGAAGCTGGGTGACAGACACTCCGCCCCCTACTGGCGAGTGAGAGCTTCCTGCAAACTCCACTGATGCCTCCTGGGCGGTTGGAGAGAGGGTGTCACAGGTGGCATCCCGGACCTGCTGACACCTCAGGCTGGACCATCTCTTTCTCTGGGCCACAGATGCCTGGAGCCGAGGCCATCCCGGCCAGCTGGGCTTCAAGGCTGGGTTGTAGTCTCAGCAAGGTCCATGGGTTGGGATTGGCTGCTGGCAGGGGCACCGCGGGTGGGTTTGCATGCTTCCCAGGAGAAGCAGAGGACTGTGTTTGCGTGTGTGGGTGCGTGGATGAGGGAGGGGCTCGTTTGTGTAGCTATCTCATGCGTGTTGGTGCAGAAGAGTATTTCACCTGAGGATGTGTGTTGGTAAGTCTGTGAAAATGTTGAGTATCTATGTGTGTTTGTTTCTGTTTGTGTGCATGTGGACATATGTATGACAGGGTATATATCTGTGTGGCCAGTATATATTTCCCAGCTGGCCAACTCACCAAGTGTGAGTGGGTGAGTATTTCTGTACTACTCACAGTGCATGGCACAGAACAGGCTTTCGGCCCCAGTGAATTGAAGTATAAATGTGTGCATGTCCTTGCAGAAGTTGGTATAGGGCCTGTTTGCCTGTGACTGTGGAACACAGGAGCTTGGTAGGTGTGATGCAGGCTCCAGTGGCTTCTGCATTTCTAACCTTCCTGAAATAAGCACTGGGCCTGTCCACTCAGCTTGCCTGACTCAAGGCACCTTCTCACTTGCTTGAGTATCTCTGGACCTTCACACAGTAGTTGGCTCTTCACCCCTCCAGTCAGCGAGGGTGGGGTCGTTTGGGCCCTATGGGCAAAGGCCAGAACCAGGAAGACCTGAATTGGGTCCTGAGGGCACAATCTCCAAGAGAGGCCACAGGAGCTGCCATGGCTGGAGTTCCTCTTGGGGTGCAGGGGGCCGTGGGGTGCTGGCGTGGTCTTAGCCTGCTGGGGATTCCCTTGACCTCTCTGCCTGCACAGAATGAAGGCTGAGGCATAGCCTCCAGCGCCAAGTTACCCACCCAGCTGCCCGAGTTCGCACCAAGTCTCGAATGGAAAAGAATCCTTGACACTTAAAAAGTCGACGCGAAATGGTCTTTCACTAGCGCTGATTTCACCAGAGAGTAAAGTGCCAAAGAGGTCCCGGAGCTCCAGGATCCCGTGGTCAGAAGCGCACCACATGCCCTCCATCCCTTCCCATCCAGGGCCCGAAGGTCTGGTCAGAAGCATCCTGATCTCCAAGGAGGAAAGTGTATGGTACCTACAGCCCCTGAGACCTGAGACAGAAAAGCCACAATTTCCTCCTTTCAGAGTCCTGCCGCTTCAGATCTGCCTGGGCCAGCTTAGACTTGTCGCTTTATGGGGCGGGGGGGGGGCTGGATCCCCTAGAGGGGAGGGGGCGAGGCAGGTTAATTTAAAGCCACAGGGCACCTATGGCACACTAAGCACAGAGTCCTGACCGGCCAGGTCCCGGCACCCGACAGTTCCCACTGAGAACAGGCGCCTTGCACGCCGGGCTCTCCGAGGCTCCCGGACTTCCCTCTTCTCCGAACCCCTTCACCTCCACGCCAAACCAACAGATTTCTGAATGTAGAGACCTTTGCTCCACGGCCACACACATGACCCGGGCTTTGTGGCTGGATGGGTGGCTGCCCTTGCGGCGGGCGAGTCCGCCCAGTCCATTGCAACTGGTTCTGGGGAATGCGAACATCACTAAGGACGGAGTCCGCCCTTAGGGAAACCTCAATGGCCCCATTTGTTCCCCAGGCCTGGCATCTTCAAACGCACGTACACACTTTCTGCACACAGCCTCATATTTCCCATCCCCAGGTGAAGAAAAGAGGCGGGTGAGGGCACTGCTTGGCTGGTTGTGGGAAGAGAAGTCCCGAAGAGGAGCGAGCCCTCTCCCCGCTTCTGCAGGGAGCTCCGCGGACAAGAAAAGAGACAAGGAGCTTTGGGGCAGGATGTTTCAGAGCGACTGATATAGGCTGTGTATGTGGGAAGGCGTCTCCCAGTTTCTGGGACTCGGGGGGCATCGCTGCCCAAAACTGTCCACCCAGGGTGTCGAGTCCCTGTGGGGAAATCAGACACAGCTGCAATCTCGGCTCACAGGCCTCGTGGTATATATCCATATATATATATTTATGATTTCTAATTTTATTATAAAATAAAAGCAGAAATATTTCCCAAGGAACATTCACATGAGGGCATAACAGGGAGATGGCAAATCCGAGGCTGGGGAGGCACGCTCTGCTGGGAGCACTGTGGCCACCGTCCCGGGAGGAAGAGGAGAGCGGGTGTTGGGGCCTCGCTGAGAAAGAAAGAGAGGGAGAGAGGGAGAGGCAGGCTTCAAGGGGGAGGCCAGGGGCTATGCTGCCGCCCTTTGTCCTTCACTTAAGTGAAA
Organism: Phacochoerus africanus; assembly: GCF_016906955.1. Classification (NCBI taxonomy): domain Eukaryota; kingdom Metazoa; phylum Chordata; class Mammalia; order Artiodactyla; family Suidae; genus Phacochoerus; species Phacochoerus africanus. Next base: position 99,992,809 of record NC_062548.1, on the reverse strand, counting down.
GGTGCTAAACTGACACCTGCAGCCCCCTCGCTGACGCCCAGGGGGAGGGCCTGGAGAAAGGCTGGGTTCAAAGGCCCTGTCTCTCCTTTGCTCTTTTGACTCCCACTCTCAGCTCAGGAAAGTCAGGATTGGGGGGGGGAAGCAAAGTGACCGCCAAGCGAGAGGAGAGAGACCGAGGGGGTACCGCCCTCGAAGTGCAGGAGGTCGGCGGAGAGGAGAAACAGAAAAACCGAGATAGAGTAACAGAAACCTAGTGAGCGGTAACAAGCCAGAAGTCTAAGCGAAGCAGAGACAGTGAAAAGGGGGAAAACAAGAAGAGGTGGGGGAAAGGAGACGAAAGAAGAGAAGGAAGGGGAAAGAAGAGGAAGAAAGAGCAAGAAAGGCGACAGAAGAGAGGTGAAGGGAAGGCAGGGAGAGAGAGAGAGTAGAAGAATGATGTATAATTTATTCCCTTCCCTGGTTCAAGCCCCGGTCCCAGGCCTCCAAAGGCTCTCCAAAGCAACTTGTTGAACATAAATCCCGCACAAAGACCAAACCAGAGAGCCATCTGCTCTGCCGGGGGCCGGCAGTTCTGCCCGCTCTGCGCGCGGGTCTTTCAGTACCTGATGGGGCCGCCGGCGCGGGGCGCCCTCCGGACGCGGTCCCTCTCAGGTCCCCAGCGCCCTGCCCAGGAGACAAGCGCGTCGAGGCAGGCGGGGCTCTAGGAGCCCAGGTCCACAAGGTTGGCCGACATGGGGTTGAGGATGGAGTCCTGCAGGCCGTGGTGGTGCTGCAGTGGGTCCGCGCCGCCTCCGCCGGGCACGGGCACCGGCACGGCGCTGGGGCCGGGAGGGTGGCCCAGGCTGTGCAGGGACGGCAGCCCGGGCGGCGGCGGCGGGCTGAGCAGCAGCGCGGGGCTGGACGACGAGTGATCCGGCGTCCCCGACGGCGTCTTCTCGTCCTCCGAGCTGCCTAGCACCGACTTGCCGCTGCCGTTCAGCGACGCAGCCAGCGGGTTGTGGCTGTTGGAGTTGGAGTTCTCGCTGTTCTCCCTGCAAGTGCAAGAGCGAAGCAGCCGGGTCAGCGGGGAAACCGAGGCCGCTCGGCGCCAGGACGGCCGGAGGCAGAGCCGCCTCGCGGCGCCTGCGGGAGTTTTCGGTTTCTGTCATTTTCTCCGACACGCCGCCCGCCGGGGCTCCGTTTCTTTCAGTTCTCTCAGTCTCTCCAGAACCAATTTCTCTCTCTCATCCTTCTCCCCCGTATCCCTTCTACCTGCCCACCTCCTCTGCTCTTAATCTCACCAGCATCTCATCTGCACGAAATGTTCTGCCCTCCTCACTTACCCCTACGGAGTTTCTGGCTTTGCTTTTCCAGAGTGGAGGGGCAGGGGAGCAGGATTCACTGGAATTGTTGGGGGGAGAGACAGGGAGGAAGAGAAGATGCCTGGATTTTCAGAACACTCTTGGCTCCTCAAGCCAGGGTCTGCTGCAGGGAAGTGGTGCCAGGAGAGTCAGGGACCCCAGGTTCTAGGCTGGGGGTTCACTTGAAGTTGGGGATCTCCCAGGCCTTGGTCCCCCTTTGCTTTTCTCTGCTGGAGGGAAATCCCTATCCAAGGCAGAGTATTCTGGAGCTAAAGGTCTTTTTCCTCTGTTTCCAACCAGTAGGCCGATTTAAGGTTTTCTGTGCTGGGCCCAGGGACAAGGCCCCAAGGATGCAGACTCCTTCTCCCCCGTGGCACAGTGGGACCTTCGGTTGGGGGCTGGAAGCTGGGGGCTTGGAGGGCAGCTTCTGGAAGAAGGGAGAAGGAAGAACGAAGGGGGCTGCCTTTCTTGGCCAAGATTTTCCCACCATACCAGAAACTGAGGGACTTAGCCAGAGAACCCAGTTCTTTAAGATTCTGGATGCAGGCCAGTCTGGGTAGAGGGGGACCTCAGCAGGGAGAACCCACCTCCTGCCCTGCCTTTGACCAACAGCTCCCCTGCTCAGATTTGGAGATGTGAATTCTTGGGTAGAGTCTTGCTTTCCTGGCTTCCCAGGGCCTCCTCTCTTTTCTTGGAAAGGAACTTCCCACAGGGCTGGTAGCTGAAACCTTACAACTGTGGATACCCCAACCTTATGGTCCATAGAGAGGGGGTGAGCTTGAAACAGCCCCATCCCCACCTCGGAATCCACTGTTCAGCACCCCCACTTTGATCCTGACCATTCACTCTGGGTTGCCACACACCCCATATCACCAACCCCAGGTGTCTTGTTTTGCTGTTACACTGAGGCTGGATTCTGTTCCCATAATCAGTTTCCCATTTCCCCCTCCAGATTTGGGACTCTGAGGGGGCCACAGGGCTGGCAGCCACAAGGGCCAATGGTCAACCGCATGGCTAGTTCAGGAAGTCCTGGTTTCCCTGAGGACAAGCAACTCCCAGCTCTTCTGCTGCTCTCAACTCACCCCAGACCTGCCAACGGATCCTCCAAAGAGGGTAGAGCCTGAGGAAAGAGGGGCTAAGAGCTTGGCAGAGCCAGGGAAAGGCTGCTGGGCCCAACGAGGCAGAAAAGGGACATGTGTTTCTCTCCTAGAGCTGACAAACACTTCTTCCCCAAGCCTTTCACCTCTTGGTCCTTTCTATGCGGGATAAAAGACTTTCCCTATGAACTGCCATATCCAGACAAGGAAAATTCTTGCCCAGGCCCTTCCATATCTAGGTCGTCAATCAAGAAAGTTCCAGTCTGAGTCCTGATCCCTAATCCGTGGACGAGAAGTTCTGGGAAGTGCTGGTAAATTCCCTGAGGCATTCTAAACCCCGCAACCATCGATAGCTACTCCATCCGCGCCCAAACCCTAGGTCCTCCTCGGCCCTTCGGAGGACTAACAAGCCCTGCCTGCTGTGCCTCCCTTGCCTGGGATCCAGGCCCGCTGTCTCACTTTTGCCCCGAAGCTCGCTGCCTCTCCACTTTTGCTTACGAGCGACCAGGGAGTTAGTGGACAACTTCCCGATTGCCTTACCCGCTTTAGACAAATTTCTAATCTCCTGGTTTCCCAAAAGCTCCGTCTGGGTCAGACCAGGCTGCAGCGAGGCCCTGGCTGGGACTGGGGACCCAGTTCAGGCCTCTCCAGGGGGCTGAGCCTACGCCCTGGGACCCCCTCCCTGGAGCCTGGGGGAGCTGGCGCCGAAGCTCTACTTACTCGTACCTTTCCTTGGCCTCGGCTGCCCGGTCGCGCTGCCGCCGGTTCTTGAACCAGTTGCTGACCTGCGTGGTGGTGAGGCCCGTGGCCTCCGCCAGCTCGCGCTTCTCTCGGGGTGAGGGGTAGGGGTTGTGCGCGTACCACTCGCGCAGCACGCTGCGACTCTTTTCCTTGAAGCAATAGCTGGTCTCCTCGCCGTCCCAGATGGAGCGCGGCAGCGGAAACTTGCGGCGCACGCGGTACTTGCCCACCGCGCCCAGCGGCCGACCGCGCAGCTTCTCCGCCTCGATGTAGTGCGCCTTGAGCCACAGCTGCTGCAGTTTGGCGTGGTTGTGCGGCGAGAACTGGTGGCTCTCCAGGATCTTGTAGAGCTCGCGGAAGTTGCCGCGGTGGAAGGCCACCACCGCCTTGGCTTTAAGCACGCTTTCATTCTTGTGGAGGTGCTCGCAGGCGGGCAGCGACCACAGGAAGCGGCCCAGCCGCTCGATGTTGCCGCCCTGCTGCAGCACCTCGCACACGCACGCCACTTGCTCCTGCGTGAAGCCGAAGGTGGGCAGCATGGACATGGTGCCGGCTGCGCCCCCGCCCGCCCGCGCGCGCCCTCACCGCGCTGCGCGGAACCGCATGAGCACCTCCCCGCCGGGCGGTCAGGGCCGAAAGGCGGGCGGGGGGCCCCCTGGCCTGCGGCTGGCTCCGGGGCGAAATCCGAGTCACGGCAGTAAGTCCTCGCGCCGGCCGCGGGTCCTGCGCCGCTCCGCGCCCCCGCCGCCCGCGCGCCTAGCCAGCGCCCTCGTCCAAGCCCGGGGGCCGCCCGGGGCGCCGCTCCGCATGCTCCGCGCCCGCCCGCCCGCCCGCCCACCGTTCCTTCGCTAGCTTCTCGCTCTCTCTCCCTCCCGTCTAGCTCGCTAGCTGCTTTTTTAATAATATTATTCTAAGCGGGCATGGGGCGCGGCGGCCCGCGTCCTGATTGGTCTGGTTATCTGACCCGGGGCCTGCCCGCGCCAGACAATAGTCGGAGTCAAATTATTCGCCATGGAGACGCTGTCAGTCACTGGTAACCCGAGCCCCGGCGGGCCGGGCGGCTCCCCCCACCCAGCCAGCTCCGCTGACAGATCGCCGGGCTCCGCGCAATGCGGAGGGCGGCCCGAGACCGGAGCCGGAGGCGCTCCGAGAGCCTAGGAGGAGAAGAGGGCCAGGCAGGGGCCGGCGGCGGCTGTGATTGACGGAGCGGACGCCCAAAGAGCATGGGAGGAGATGGCCGGGGGGGGGGGGGGGGCAGAGCGAAGACGCAGGGAGAAGAAAAGGGGAGGATCGAGGTGGGGAGGAGAGAGGGGAGAAGAGAAGGCGGAGGACTTAAGGGGGTGCCGGGAAGAAGGGGAGAGAGAGGGGTGGAGGCAGCCTCAAGGGGGAAAAAACTTTGGACAGCTTTTCGAAATGCCCCGCCGAGTGTCCCCTGGGTCATCACGCTGCTACCGGGGCCGCTGTTTGCCGGGCGGGTTCTGACCTGGAGCCGACCAGTGGGATGAGAGAGTTTGGACATGCTCGGCGCCCCTCAAATATTTGGCTTTTCCTGCTGACAGTGCCCCACCCCCATCCTAGGAGCTCCGGACCCGAGCGGTTCGCGAGGGAAAAGGGGAGGGAGTAGGAGAAAGAAGCGGGGGAAAGTTGGCAGTGGCCGTAGGCGGACGCCTGAGAATCTACTTCTTGGAGGATCCCGCCTTTCCTTCTCCTAACCGGGCCGGCTGCCCCGCGGCCGGTACCGCCCGGCTCACGGCTCTCTGCTCCTCGCTGGGCGGGGACTCAGACTTAACCCCACGGGTCCCACGGCCGAGAAGGGCACGGCACTTCCGCGTGGCCTCTACGGAAGTTGCCTCGGGTGGGCCTCCCCGGGAGTCTGCCCACCGGGAGGCGAGGGCAGGTCATTTCGGATGGTCGTGGCTCGTCTCCTGTGGGTGGTTGGGGAGGGCAGAATACAGGCAAGACCCCTCCACCTTCTGGCCTCACAGCTCTAATTCGGGCCCTGGCCAATTTCAATCTGAGAACCCGGTCGCTGAGCTCCTGGACGAGGGGGTATAACGGGGGATCTTGGGGTTTTTTTTTGTTTTTTGGTTTTTTTGCTTCTTTTTCAGGGCGGTGTGTAAATACGTGGTGCTGGTTCTCTGGAAGAAGTCAGGGGAGTAGGTGGAGGAGCTGGAGTGGAACAGGGGGATGTTGTGGCAGTTTCTACGGTTTGAAAATCCCCGGGGTTAGCTCCTTCCCGGACCGGTCCTGTCCGCCTCCTGTTGTTTCCCCTCTTGGCTCAGAGCTGTTGCAGGCTGGGGCCTCTCTGGCTCCAGGTGTCAAGACCCAAGCCAAAACAAGGCCTCCGCTCTGCCTTCAGCTTAGGACAGTGCAGCCTGTGGTCTAGGCCACACTTCTTGGTTCCTCCCTTTTAAAATGTACTCACAAGCTTGTGCTAGGAGCACTGGAATGGGGGTCCAGAGCCCTGAGGTCAAGTTTTGACTTTGATCCCTGCTGTGTCCAGGCCGCTTTATCCAGAGTTCTGTGTGCTGCCACACAGGGTTTCCCCAGTCTTAGAGGACTCTGGAAGACATGGGGAAGTATTTACCCCTGGCCACATTGAGCTTCAGAGTCCACCTTGCTAGTCCCAAGAAAGGGCAACCCTGGCTCAATGGTTAACATTGCAGACATGGCTCAGATCCTGCATTGCTGTGGCTCTGGCATAGGCTGGTGGCTTCGGTTCCCATTAGACCCCTAGCCTGGGAATCTCCACATGCCAAGGGAGTGGCCCTAGAAAAAGCAAAAAGACAAAAAAAAAAAAAAAGAAAGCAACCCACTCTTTCCAAGATGTCTTCCTCAGCCATACAGTTAAGGATTGGCAGGCAGGTCTCAGCTTGTGGCCTTGGCATGATTAGGCAGTAGTGGGAACACCGTGGTCTGTGCAGGTGAGTGGGCCTGGGCTGTACCTTTCTGGTGTAAGACTTTGGGCTAGTTTATTGTCTGCTCTCATTCTCTCTACTATTAGATGAGGCCTGTGTGACCTTTCAGGTCCCTGTTGCTGGAGTAGGTCTAAGAATACTAACCTTGAAAAAGTGGGTAAACTTTGCAAACTTGGCCACAGCTTCCACCTGGAATATGCCCCTCCCTGGACCCTTAGCTTCAAGATTGAACTTCCTTCAGGACTGGGTCTTGCCCACGTTCAGCTCAGGTAGATTTTCTGGAACTACAGACTATCTCTTCTAGTGTTGCCCTCTTTGTGGCCTCTGGGTGCCTAGCCCAAGAGTCAGACCTGCCAGGAGAATGCACGTGGCACCTGCCATCTTGGATAATGAAGTGTGTGCCATATGAAAAGTCATTACAGAGCAAGCACAGAGGACCTGTAACGCCATTACCCAACACGTAGGTGTGTGTCCATATGCCGCTAGTTCTCCCCTTCGCCCATATTTGCAGGAAATTGGTTCTAGCAAGTCTGGACTAGAACTTCTTGCCTGCAGAGGCAGCTGAGTGCCTGCCTTAAAAAAGGCTCCAAGCACAGCTAAGGTCTCTTTAGACTCTGCAGCCCCCTCCCTGCCTAGCCCCCTTCCTGATGGTTTTTGCCACAGGACAGAGCACCTGGGAGGTATTCAAGTCCCCAAAGATTTGATAGTTGCCAGCCTGACCCTAAGGCAATCGCAGCTCCAGGGTCCAGGGCTCAGAGCTGCTGCTGGGGAGGCCTGCGGGTGCCAGACACTTTGGGTCTACCTCACTCAGTCTATGGAATCTATGGAATATGTGATTTCTCCCTCCCCTAAGACATGCTCAGGAGGACTGCACAAATAGGAGAAGCCCCACAGCTGGGGAGGAGAAAAGTTTTGTGGACCTGTGGAAATCTGGGCCTTATTGGAGGGTCCTTTCACCTTCAAGATGGGCAGGGATAGACTCTGTGGAAGGCAGCAGCTGGGTGGAGGAGGAGGAGTGTTTTTTAATGGACCCACAATGACCAAAGGCCTTTGCTTCTGACTCTTGGTCAAGGACAGTCTGGGGCCTTTGTGTCTGGTGCTCGGTGGACAGCACTCCAGAGCAAAGCTCAGGGCCCCCACAGGTGGCACCCATTGCCCATCCCAGGGTTGGCACATGGCCCACTCCCAGCACTTTTGGAGAAAGGGAGAAAGCAGCGAACCAACCTCCCAAGGGCTTCCCTGGCTTTCAGTTGAGGTTTTTTGTAAAGAAGGGGGTGCTGAGGAGAAGAGCTACTAGCCCACTATTTCTAACGCCAGCAGGGAAGTGGGCGGGGCCTCGGTGCCAAATCAGAGAACCAGAGCTTTTCTCTGCTTTTCTTTTCTTTTCATCTGTATTTTTCCAGCCTAAAAAGGCTATAGAATTCCGCTGGCCAGACCCTGGTCCTGCGCTGCCTGCCTCAAACACTCCCCCGCGGCTCTGCGTCCCAGGCTTGGAGTTCAGGGGCGTCTCAGCCCCGGCTAGGAAGCAGAGGATATCCACCTAGAGCTTGGGATGGGCCGGCCGCGACTAGAAAGCCCTGTTCCCCAGCACACTCGCCCCGACTCGGCCTCCTGTTTAGGCCTCGCGCATTTCGTTGAAAGCGGGCTCCGCGGGCCCTCCGCCACTCCCTGGCATTTCAACGCCCCCACTTTTCTGTGTTGGCAGGTCAGGGCGCGGGAATTCCACTCACAGGAGTCTCCCTTTCTGAAGACAGTCTCCGCGGCGTCCCGAGCACGGGAGGGGATGCAGGGCACTGGGCACCGGACAGCTGCCCTCGTGAAACGGTGCGAAACCAGCCGTCGCCCGCACCGCACGTGGCTGGCAGGGCCCCAGGCCCCTAAGGGCCGGGGCAGCAGAGTCCCCCGGGGCCGCCGCTGCCCTTCTGCCCAGCCGGCCTTCTGCTCCCGACCCACGCGGCGGCCTGGAGCGCTCTCACGAGCAAACGGTTTGGAGACCACGGGCTCACGGGAAATCTTGTTCAAACGAAAGGGGCGAGAACTAAGGCTCGGGGCCCGTCTGGAAGCCAGTAAACCGGGGGATCGGCCTGGGGAGGCGCCAGGACCGAGCGGGACCTGAGACCGGTCCCCCAGGCCCAGGGCGCCGCTGCCCGCCTGCTTACGACGCCCGGCCGGGCTAGCAGCCTTCGGTCCCCGCCCGCGGTCAAGACTCGGTCCGGGAGCCCTTCCTACTCCTGGGCTGGCAGGGGACCCGGGCCCCTACGCCTGGGAAGGGGTTGGAAGTTAGAGGGCGCGGCTTTGGGGTCAGGAAGCCGACAAAATCCGTCACCGGGTTTTTTCCGCGGGCCCGCAGAGGGCCTGTGCGCCCCGGCCCTGCGTTCGGCCCGGTCCGCCCGCGAGCGCCCCCACGCAGCAGGCCCCAGAGCCCGGCTCGGTGGGTCGGTGCACGGTTTCCCGGGGCCTCTAGAGGAGCAGGAGACGGCGCCTGGAGGGCCCGCGGGTTTCTCCCTGCTCACCAGCCCCAGCCCTGACAAGCTAGACGCGCTGGCATGGAGGGCACGGGAAGTGGGGCGCGTCCGTGCAGCGCGCTCCCTCGGAGACAGACACACACTCGCCCCGAGATGCACTAGGTTGCTGGAATCTGGTCCCACGATCCTTGGAGGACAGTCACCGGCTTTCCACCCTCGCGTGTCCCTCCTGGAGACTCTGGATCTGCCTGGCACACAGTGGGCGCCCAGGAAGTGTTTGAATGGATGCCTGAAGGACCAATGGGATTTGACTGACAGCAACAACTGGGAAGTACCAGGCCAATAGGAGAATGGCCCTCTTCCTCCTCTTTTCTTCCTGTACTTTGCTCCCAGCCCCTTTCTTACTCTCCTTTCTTTGCAGGGGAAGTCTCAGAGAGCTGTGATGGTTTCCTCCAACCAGAAGTACTAGGAGCTGGAGTCTCCATAGGGCTAGATAGAAGCTATAGTAGACAGATGGCACTGCTCTTAGAAATTCCAGATCTAACTGCCTATAGCATTACCAGGATCCCTTGGGCTGCCGGAAAGAAAGTTTTCTAAGTAGAGTTCTTCTAATTTTTGTGGGCCCACTGTCTTTACTTGCAATTCCTTAGTTACTTTACAAAAATCCTCTGTAGGCAACGTGTAGATCAGGTTTCCTGTAAGAAGTGACTCCCCCCCCCCCCCCTTCTTTCCATTACCTGTGAGAAATTCTATCCAGGAGTAGGGATTCCTGGCTTGGCACTTCTCTCTCCTGCAGTATCTATTTTTACTACCATTAATTACAATGCATCAGTCCCACTCGTCAGTGATACCCCTTTCCCCTGGCTGGTGACTGCTCTTGGCTTTCCAGACTGGGGTTGCGCCTGGGCTAGAGGGCACGCCCACCTGCCATTGGAGGCAGCCACATGGGGGTTTCCACCAACTTCTGCATTTTAAAAGGGAACCTGGAGAAAGCCAAGATTGTTCTTAGCTTGGAAATCTAATACTTGATTTTGTTGTCTCTGTGAATTAAGGCTAAAATCCAGGGACTGTTTCTTATAGAAGAATGTGTGCTAATTAATTTATGCACAGTGCTATGAGAATGCTTTAATAAAGTAGAGAGAAACAAGATACAGCCCTGCCCGGGAAGGTACGTAGCTCAGGGAAACCTGTGCACAAGGCTGCTGCAGAGGGACCAGGTCAATGTCAGCCTCAAATAGCTGTCCTCTGGTAGCACCATGGCCTTCTAGTTTCTGATGACAGGTGTGGTTGGCCTTCTGGCAATTACCATCTTTGTTCCCACCATTCTATTACAGTTGTACTGTTAGTAAATGGTCACATATGGGGAAAGGTAGGCTGGGCAGGTCAGAGGACGTGGGCTTTGAAAGCAGACCGTCCTGGGTCCTCGATCCAGACTCACTACTTTAATAAGCCATTCAATCCTGCAACCTTATTTTGCTCATGTGTAAAATGAGGATAATAACCCAGTGCCAGGCACACAATAAGCATTCAAAAGTTGCTTCCTGAATACAGTTGCACTGGGGATTAGAGAAAAAGTTTGCAAAACATCTGGTTGACAATAGGTGCTCAGTAGTTGGGGCTGTTGTCCTTAGGATGGGATAGTGTGTTTGCGCAATTGCATATGATTAGTGTGATTTCAGAAAACACCTGACTTAAGTGTCAAAAGACAGATTTAATTTCGCGGTAACAAATATTATCAAGCCTCTCTTGTTTCCCAGACCTGGGCTAGGCACCTTGGGAAAAGCTCAGGTGTGTGACAGGAGGTTCTGGAGCAGGTGGAAAGTCAGGAACTTGTATACATGAGACTCCCTAGGTCTCTGCAGTTCAGCAGCCACAGCAGCCTCGGAGGGAGTGTGGGCTTTGGTGTCAGGCTATCTGGGCTAAATCCTGTCTCTGCCACTTAGCAACAGTGTGACCAAGGACACGGGAGTCAGTTTCCCAGTCTAGGGAGAATAAAAAGTAGGTTTAACCAACACCTTTACTTCCAGGGATTGGAGAAGAGTAAATGAACTAAGCATGTGAAAAGGCTGGGTCCCCGTTGGAAGGAACAGGAGAACTTGAGCTGCCATAACATTTTGCATTATCTTATGGTGTTTCCAGGATTTTGGTCTCATTAGGACAATTCTCAAAGCAAAAGATGGCTGCATAGGGGTGTGACATGGCATGTTCCTTTGGAGTAGAGACCAAGGCTTCTTCCTCTGTTGCGTTTGCTCTCAGCGTGGAGGACAAGGCAGAACTTACACCGAAAGCTCTGTGGGCGGCTGTGCATTGTGTGCTATGACCTAGAGTAAACAGAACAACTCCCCTCCCCTCCCTAATGCCTTCCTCATCAGCCCCCTGCACCTTGACATTGAGCCAGGAGTATCTGTTCAGATTCCTTCCACTCATAGAGAATCTTCTATATGCAAAGCAGTACGCTAATGTATAGTGGGTACCATAATCCTATAAAATGGGTATTACCAGCATGTACAGAGGAGGAGTTAGGATCCAGGTCCTGGAGGCTGAAACCTGAGGAGGGCAGAGATGGCTTTTCCTACAGCCTAGACCTGTCCTCCTGCAGGGAACTCTAACCACTGGGAGCTTGTCCAAGGTCATACAGCTGGTAAGGAGCCTCTGAAATTTCAGTTCTTTTTCTTTCTTTTTAGGGCCGAACCGTTGGCCTATGGAAGTTCCCAGGCTAGAGGTCGAATCAGAGCTACAGCTGCGGGCCTACACCACAGCCACAGCAACACCAGATCTGAGCCACGCCTGTGACCTACGCTGCAGCTTGTGGCAACGCCAGATCCTTAACCCACTGAGCAAGGCTATGAACCTGATTGAACCTGCATCCTTACGGATACTAGTTGGGTTCTTAACCCACTGAGCCATAAAAGGAACTCCAAATTTCAGTTTTTAATGCCAAAATCCATACTATAAATCATGAGCCTTACTGCCTTTAGTTTCTCTGGAGTAGCAACAGTAATCATAGGAAGAATTTACTGACGGCCTGGGTGCCAGCACTGTGCTCTCTCACATAACTTCAAAACACCTCCATGAGCTGGGCATCATTAACGGCTCCACTTTGCAGATGGTGTCACTGAGGTTCAGAGAAGGTACGTACAAGTCCAGTGGCTTCAATTAAGCCCACAAAGATGATTAAACAACACATTTTACAGCCTCAGCAAGACTTTAATTTAGGGTCCTTGTTCAAAGGGTATGTGGAGGAACCCACACATGCACACATAATCAAACAGGAATGTGCACACACACATATAAATAAATGTGTACAGAGGCAAACACCTGTCCCTGACATACACATATGGACACACACAAGTGCGCATATATTCATAGGTAATGATGAATACACACATTCACGCTCACATGAGGAAATAGTTCCTGAAATCATGGGGACCACTGCACTCTCAGTGGACTTTACACCTCTGCCCGCCCCCCCCAAACCTGCCCTCTATGAGAGTTGACTCATGATTTGGGATTTGGGAATAAGAAGACTTAGGTGGTCAGAGGAGTACAAGTAGAAACTAGAAAACATAATTACATTCGGTTACTGAGCTTTTCCCCTTCTGAACGGCAAGCATTTTTAATTGGAAAAATTTGTACTCTCAATACATTATAAACTTTGTGGCTACTTAACACATGGCTAGGGATGAGGCGATTCTTAAGGAATCTGTAGTTTCCACTAGCTTTTTTTCTGACTCATATTTAATCTGAAAAGATCAGATGTCACTTACGTCAATATGGACAATGCCCTACCAGCAATTCAATTCGATTCAATCCCATTCCATTCTGGTCAATGAAACAAATATACTTATTTTCCTCAGGTATCAGATCCAAAAAGTTTTTTTATTTTTTTTATTATTTTTTTAAAGGGTCACACCCGCGGCACATGGAAGTTCCCAGGCTACAGGCTGAATTATAGTTGCAGCTGCCGGCCTATGCCACAGCCACAGCCACAGCAATGCCAGATTCCAGCTGCATCTACAACCTACACTACAGCTCACAGCAACGCAGGATCTTTAACTCACTCAGCTGGGCCAGATATCGAACTCACATCCTCATGGATCATAGTCGGGTTCGTTACCACTGAGCCACAATGGGAACTTCCCTAAGAACCGTCTAAAGTGCTTCTCCATGTCCAGCTCTGCTAGGCTCTATGAGGGGGAGGAATGAGAAAGACACTGTTCTGCCCTCTGGAGCGTACAGACTAGCTGGGCAACAGAATCCATCTGTGTGAAGCAGACGACTCCAAGACCACACACTCCCCACTAACTTAGCACCATGACTGGGGCTGGGAGGTCAAGCAGGAGGAAACAGTGTGTGCCTGGGTGGGCAAGGGAGGCTCCTTCGAAAAGGTGGTCTGAATCTGGGCTTTGAACAACAGGGAGACTTAGGAGGGAGAGAGAGGCATGAGCGGGTCAGACTCATGAAGTCTCGCTGGATGAGAGCAGGGCTGAGTGCTGGATGAAGGCTGCTTTCCCAACCTGTTTTGGCCACACTGGGGAAGGTCTTCTAGGATTGGTGGTCATCACCTATATCCCTCCAGTTCTCCAAAGTGAGAAGGTGAGATTTCTGGGAAAAGGTAAAATAGGTAGAAATATACAGCACCCATCAGTATACATGGCCCTGTTGGCGAGAGCCAGGGATGGCAAATGCAGTCTTGTTGCAGAGAGGGGATTGGTGCTCGGAGTATAGTCTGACAACTGTGCAAAATGGGATGAAGCTAACCTGAAGAGCAGTGGTTTTTGTTGTTGTTGTTTTGTTTTTGGTCTCTTTGGGCCGCACCTGTGGCATATGAAGTTTCCCAGGCTAGGGGTCGAATCAGAGCTGAAGCCAGTGGCCTATACCACAGCCATAGCAATGCTAGATCCTTAACCCACTGAGCAAGGCCAGGGATTGATCCTTCATCCTCATGGACACTAGTCGGGTTCATTAACCGCTGAGCCATGATGGGAACTCCAGAGCAGTGGTTTTTAACTTTGGGGGTCAGAGACCCCACTGGAAACCTTGCTCCAAGAAAATGCTCATATGCACTGACCCACAAGAGGTGGCTTTGTATTGCAGGACCTCACATCCCTGGGCTTATGCCTGGATCTGTGGCATGTACAAGGGAAGGGCTGCAGGGGCACAGCCCAACGCCAAGGCTGGTGCTTCCCTGAAGTTTCTAGCGCCCTTTGGGGGTCAAGGACAAAGCTTTTGTCTCCTTTCACAGCCACAAGCAAAAGACTGGATGGAAGAATCTTTGCACTAGCCCACCCCACCCTGCAGCACATTAGAAGGGGTCTCCCTTCTTATCAGAGCAGCTACCACTTTTCAGCCTTTAGTGAATATGAGCAATTTCCCCAGAACGCCCCTCCACCGAACCCACAGCTGTTGAAAATTAACTGGATTGAATAATTTTTCCCTTGCAGCCCTTGGCCATCTCTGGCTATGGGAATAGTCCAGTACCCAGCATGGTGCCTTGTCCCAGAAGAAGTTCGGAAAAAAAAAAAAAAAAAAAGATTAGAAAAAATCATTATCTCTCTCCCCTTTTTTTTCCCCTGACTGCAGCATGCAGAACTTCTTGGGCCAGGGGTCGAACCCCAGCCCAGCAGCAGCTCAAAGCTGCTGCAGTGACAATGCCTGATCCTTAACCACTGGGCCACTAGAGAACTCCCTAGTTATCTTTTATTGAATGCTACTATATTCAGACTAAGCAGGGGGCCTTAGAAGCAGGATTTCCTTGAATTCCCTGATAACTCTTTGAGGTGGATACTATTAATAGGCCCATTTTACAGATAATAAAGTGCATACTGGAAAGGTTTAATCACGAGTTCCCATCCTGGCGCAGCGGAAACGAATCCGACTAGGAACCATGAGGTAATAGGTTGGATCCCTGTCCTCTCTCAGTGGGTTAAGGATACCGCGTTGTCGTTAGCTGTGGTGTAGGTCGCAGACACGTCTCGAATCCAGGGATGCTGTGGCTGTGGCATAGGCCGGCAGCTGTAGCTCCGATTAGACTGCTAACCTGGGAACCTCCATTTGCGGGGGTGCGGCCCTAAAAAGCCGAAACAAAACAAAAAAAGGTTAAATCAGTAAAGTGGGGAAGGAGGAGCGAGTTGAACCAAGGTCTGGTGGTGGTGGCCGAGTTTGGGCATGTAACCACTATCCTATGCTGCTGCTCTGAGCAATATACCTGCTGAGTTACTGCTGATGCACTGACCGCCCTGTGGCAGGAGCCAAAGGGAGGAAGGGGACCCGAGGCTGTGCCAGGCGGGCTAATCGATGCCGGCACAATTGAACGCTGCGCAAGGCCGAAGCCCACCCGCCAAGGCAGCGACCACACGGGAAAGGTATTTTATTTCAGGGATGGCCCAGGCAGAAGGGAAAGCACCTCACTGAAATAACTGGCTCATTCTGGAATGGAGATTCATTTCCCAGGGCCCCCCTTCTGCGTCTCCCTGGCTAGTTAGTGTCAGAAGGCGGATATTTTCATAAGGATGAACTGTTACTTGAACGTTTCCTGCCGCCAAACAGGTCTCCCCTCAGCTGTCACAGGGCCTGTTATCTAACATCGCCCTCTGCTTCCAGACGTATTCAAATGAAAATAAAGCCCCTCTATGAAGAGCCTGTGCTTTCAGACTAAGCACAGACACTGTGTGCAACCCATAACGTGCAGGTGAGGGAAGGGCTGAGAAGGATTGGACTGGATTTCGCACACATTTTCTTGAGTGTCTGGCAGTGGGCTGGGCACTAAGTGTGGGGTAGGAGGACGTCAGGCTAAGATCCCGCCTTAAAGTAGTGAGTCACTGTGAAAATGCATACTAATGGGGCCAGTGCACAGCATTTAAGGTGTCTGTGAAGTTGGATGGGAAAAGATTGCATTTTTTTTTTGTCTTTTTAGGGCCGCACCCACGGCATATGGAGGTTCCCAGGCTAGGGGTCTAATTGGAGCCATAGCCGCCGGACCTTCACCAGAGCCACAGCAACGTGGGATCCCAGCCGCGTCTGTGACCTACACCACAGCTCACGGCAAAGCCGGATCCTTAACCCACTGAGCAAGGCCAGGGATCAAACCCGCAATCTCATGGTTTCTAGTCGGATTCGTTAACCACTGAGCCACGACAGGAACTCCAAGATTGCATCTTAATTTTCACAAATCTCTTACTGCAGTGTAGCAGCTCCTCCAAGAATACAGGCATTGGCCACTGCAGTGTTAGGCAATACCTATGAATTCTGCACTATTTCTATGAATTCCTATGAATTCCGAAACTACAGATATTTTCATATCATGTTAGAGTTGATCCATCACTGCTTTGGAAATATGGTACTGATCAGATCTGCTGCAAGTTAGTTAAAAAAATTTTTTTTGGAGTTCCTTTATGGCTCAGCGGTAATGAACCCGACTGGTATCCATGAGGATGTGGGTTCAATCCCTGGCCTCACTCAGTGGGTTAAGGATCCTGAGTGGCTGTGGCTGTGGCATAGGCTGGCAGCTGCAGCTGCAATTCAACCCCTGGCCTGGGAACTTCCATATGCTGCAGGTGCAGCCCTAAAACGAAAAAAAAAATTTTTTTATTATAGTTGATTTAGATCTTGCAATTTACAATGTTAATAAAGACATACATATGTTACTGTATCATGTTAAAAATGATTTTTATAACTTTACTTCAATATAATTGGTTTTCTTCACAATCATGAGTATTTTATTTTATGCATTAGAAAATATTATTCTGAGCAGGGGTGAGTAGGACTCACCAGATGCCAAAGACACAAAGATTGGAGCCCTGGGAAATCGATGTGTATTAAGGACGAGGTTGCAGCTGTTCTGAAGAAGAGGTAATTCTTTTTTTTTTTTTTTTAGGGCCCCACCTGTGGCATATGGAGGTCCCCAGGCTAGGGGTCAAATCAGAGCTGTAGCTGCTGGCCACGGCCCCAGCCACAGCAATGCAGGAGCCAAGCCACGTCTGCAACCTACACCACAGCTCACGGAAATGCCGGATCCTTAACCCACTGAGGGAGGCCAGGGATCAAACCTGCATCCTCATGGATGCTAGTCAGATTTGTTAACCACTGAGCCACGATGGGAACTCCAAGAAGAGGTAATTCTTTATCTTTCACCTATTCAGTGAGGTTCTCACCAGATGTCAGGGAGAAAGAGGAATAACATGGGGACCTAAGAGCTTTTGCTATGTTTAGGCTTCAACTTCCTTGTCTATGAAATGGCGTGGCTAAACCCATCAACAGGAGGTGCTCTTTCCTCATTCCTATTGGGCTAGGAGGTTGGCAGAGCTGCTCATGCTTCAGATGCCTAGATTTGACACAGCTGGATGCTGGTATGGTGGCTTCACAAAGTTAGCTGGACCCTCTATGCTTCAGGATGAAAAGGTTTTTTTTTTTCATTTGAAATCCAAGATGCTGAGTCACTGGCCAGCCCAGAAAAGTAGTTTTGATTGTAAAACAGTCCAAGAGGCCCCTCCCCTAATCCTTGCCCAGCAAGCTAGGCCCCAACCAGTTCTGATTCTGAGGAGATGCTCCAGGAAAACACTGCAGGGAGCGGGGTGGGGCTGAATAAAACAGGTTCTAGGAGGAGAGCCCAGGTTCCAGAGTTTTCTAGGGGTGACCCCCCCAGCCAGGTGTTTTTCCTGGGTCCCTTCCCATTTACTCTGTCCAGAGGCTGTGCTCTTGCTGAAATCTTGTGCACCCAGCCACAGGCTCCATCTGTGGGATTCTGAAGAGGAAGGCAGTTCCTGTTTTTGTGGTCCTGACAATTTAGCTGGGGGTGGGGGAGACAAGCCTAGACTAGCAGGTGCTCCTCTAGAAGACTTTGGGTGTATGTCCAGGCAGGCCAGCCAGGACCAGAGACCTGGGGGGAGTAGCGTGTGCTAAATGGAGGGACACAGAGGCAGAGGGCACGGGGGATGGCATTCTGGGAAGGGGTGTTGGCCTGAGCACAGGAACAGGAGGGGTTTTGACTAGTGGTGGTGGTGATGGGGCACTGTGATAGGATTAACCAGCATCGAAGTAAAATGCAAATATTACAGCAGCTTAGGCTGTGGGAGGGAGGGTGCAGATGACCAAAGACTGGGGATCCAGTTGCTTTGAGCAGGGAGTTGATTCTGGCGGTGCTGCTGGCTTGCAGGGAGGGGCAGGACTCCAGGTTTCTGCATCCGGGCCCTACGTATACCTGAGTTATGGCTCTCCTCTCTCTTTAAATTTTTGCAATCTTCCATCTGTCCATTCACTGATTTTTCATCTCTCCATCCTTGCCGTAATTACCTGCCCTCGCATTTACCCATCCACTCATTCCCTTATCCTCTGCCTTCCTCCACACCCATTCCCATGTAAGCCCCTCGTTAGGCCAGAGACCGTGTTCTCTGCTGTATTCCCAGTTTTTAGTGCAGTTCCTAGCACACAGTAGGTCCTCAACAAATATTTTTGGACAACTTCTTTCCCTGAGCATTCACGTAGCCATTCACATTTTGCACAGGAAGCTTCTCCTGATATGTTGAGTCCTTTCGTCTCTGCGCATTGCTGGAGCCATGTCTGGTTATTTGGATGCTCCACTACCCTACCATAGCCTCTGAGAGTCCCTTTCTCCTCTAGTTTAGCCAAGTGCCCTGGATGGCAAGAAAGAAGACCTGGGTGCTGGTCCCAGAACCTCAAAGACAAGGCGTGGAGGCTTGTTTCCTTGGCAGGGAGGTGAAAGCCTGGGCTAGGAGAACTCTGAGATTCACCAGGCTCTGATGAGCTCTGATTCTATACCTCAAGTCATCCCACTGGAAGGGCAAGTAAACTACGTTAAAAATCGCTTGAATTTGGGAGTTTTCACTGTGGTGAAGTGGCTTAAGAGCCTGACGCAGTGAACCTGAGGATGTGGGTTGTGATCCCTGGCCTTGCTCAACGGCTTAAGGATCCGGCATTGCTGCAAGCTGCCATAGGCTGCAGATGCGGCTCGAATCTGGTGTTGCTGTGGCTGTGGCATAGGCAGCTGCTGTAGCTCCGATTTAACCCCTAGCCTTGGAACTTCCATATGCCTCAGATGTGGCCCTGAAAAGAAATAAACAAACAAAATAAAAAAGACAAAAAAATCCCTACTTGAATTTAATCCGGGGAGTTTCCCCTGGAGCCAGTGATTTAAGGTATATTTCCTGGCAACCCAAAGTTGCCATAGCTGAACAGCTAACCATTCCTCAGCCCTAGGAGACCATTCCCTTCTGATAGTCCCATTATGAACACATCACCCCCTTCATAATTGGGAGGATCCAGGAGTGCCCAGAAAGGGACTTAATTGCTCTGAGATTGTGCTATTTCCCTGATCAAGTCACTTAATAAATGACCACATCAAATAGCCTGAAGCGAGGCATTTCCTAAGAGGACCTAAATTACTTTTAATTTTCAGGGCTGTGTGTTTTCCTTTCCCAGTCTGGAGCTGCTGTGCCCAGATTGCCATCTGAGTACATTTCTTCAAGGTGTCAAAAGGACGTGTCATGCATTTGGAATGAGGGCTAAATTAAAAGGCCCTACAACACATAGTTATATAAATCGTGGGGCTCTTTCCAGGATAAACTACCCGTTTGGCAGTCTGTCCTTGAGCAGAAACGATGTGGAGTGGGACACTTGCCCGACATTTGCACTCCCACAAGCACATACACAAATTGGTATACACCTATGTACATGTGTGCACAAGCACACACGCGTGCATCAGGAAGAGACATGTAGAGTCCCTAGAATTAGAAGTGCCAATTAGCCACGTGGATTGTTTTGCAGCAGAAAAGTAGGAACATCAGTGACTGCTAACTTGGCATCTCTAGTTTTCATGCTTATTCTGAGCATGGCCCTGGGCCTCTGGTCTCTTTGACTCTTAAGAAAGAGACTTGAGCCCTGTGATGAACTCCTATAATGTGATTTGTTCCTTAACTCAGAGGCGAGGGGAAACTATGAGTGTCATCCGTCTGCCTCAATTTTAAGGTGAGGAAACCAGTTCCTGGGGAGGTCTGGGACTTGCCCAGAGACACAAAGCCAGAGAGAGCCAGAGCCAATATAAGAATCCAGGCTTCTGGAGTTCCCGTCGTGGCGCAGTGGTTAACGAATCCGACTAGGAACCATGAGGTTGCGGGTTCGGTCCCTGCCCTTGCTCAGTGGGGTAACGATCCGGCGTTGCCGTGAGCTGTGGTGTAGGTTGCAGACGCAGCTCGGATCCCGCGTTGCTGTGGCTCTGGCGTAGGCCGGTGGCTAGCTCCGATTCAACCCCTATCCTGGGAACCTCCATATGCCGCGGGAGCGGCCCAAGAAATAGCAACAACAACAACAAAAAAGACAAAAGACGAAAAAAAAAAAAAAAAAGAATCCAGGCTTCTTGGTTCTTTGCTCCAATAGCCCTACTCGCTGAGGTTTAGAGGGCATCATCTACACCAGTGAGCACAGTGGCTGTCCTTGTCGCTCTGCTTCTGCTAGAACCTCAGCTGATGGGCAACCCCACCCCCAGCTGGTGTTGTCCCACCCCAGCCCTAGCCACACAGAAGAATACTCTGGTAGCTAGTTCCCCCAATTTCCTGCCGCCCCCGCCCCCACCCCCCGTAAACCTCACCTCCCAGAATTCACAACCTGGTGTAGTCTTTCCGGCATTGAATCTGGGCTGGCCCTTTTAAGCATTAGAGTCAGTGGAAGCAACATTGTGTGGCTTCTGAGACCAGGTGATAGAAAGCCTTGCGACTTCTGTCTTGGAAACACGTGATCTGAAGAAAGCTGCTATGGTATAAGACGTCTACTGCTCTAAGGCCGCCATGCTGTGAGGGAGCTCAAGCTACCCCATAGTCAGAACATGTGGAGGAGACCCCAGCTGTTCCTACCATCTGCACCGCACAACAGATACATGTGTGAAGAAATGCTTTCAGGGAGTTCCCGTCATGGCATAGTGGAAACGAATTCGACTAGGAACCATGAGGTTGCGGGTTTGATCCCTGGCCTCACTCAGTGGGTTAAGGATCTGGCGTTGCCATGAGTGCCATGAGATGTGGTGTAGGTCGAAGATGCGGCTTGGATCTGGCATTGCTGTGGCCGTGGCATAGGCCAGCGGCTACAGCTCCGATTAGACCCCTAGCCTGGGAACCTCCATATGCCACAGGTGCGGCCCTGAAAAAAAAAAAAGACACCCCCAAAAAAGAAACAACAACAAAAAAGAAATGCTTTCATATGCCCAGGCTGGTCAAGCCTAGAGACAGCTGCAGCTGCTGCTGCCTCCCAAAGGCCGTCCATCGCAGGAGAGACCTAGAAAAAGTGCTGCTCTGCTGAGCCCAGTCAGCCCACGGAAACCATGAGAAGCAAAGAGTAGTTATCTGAAGGCACTGCATTCCAGAGGGTGTTTTGTTACGCAGCAAGAGATAATAGGGACGGGTGTGGACAGGTGTCGTGCTTTCTGCCAGCTCTGTCTGCCAGCTAGTCAGAGCCTCCTTCACCCTTTCCCCTCTGCCCAGCCTCCCTCTCCCTCACCCTAACGTTATCCGACCTCAGACAAGCCACAAGGCAGATAATTGAGAGCAGGCTGCCTTGGCTATTAATTTTAGCCCAGGGAGAAAGAGAGAGCTGCTGCCATCTGAGAGGTCCCAGCTGCTCACCGCACATTCTGAAGCTTCGGCTCTGGAGAAGCCGTCGGCTTGGCTTCTACCTCACGCCATTAAGAGACCATTTCCAGTGCATTTAACAAGTGTCTCCCTTTTTTTCCAGTTAAACTCTCACTGGGTGGGCTAGCCCATGGCCAGCCCCTCCAAGACAAATGACAGTGAAAGAACTTAGCTTTTAACCCAGGAATGAGCAAACTTCTGGGAAGAGAGAAAACCACCAAGCCCTCCTGGGCCCTTTTCCCAGACTCAGTAATATGCTCCATCAATCGCCTCCACCATCTAAGATCAATGGGCCAGAAGCTGACCTCCAGAAAGCCTCGGGGAGGGGGCTGGTGAGAGGGCAAGGTGGTTTTCCAGAAAACTAGACCCAAACAAAACCAACAGTTTCTGGGAACCCGCTGTCGCCAGGTGCTGGGCTTGGTGCTTCCTTATGGGGTAACTTACTGAAACGTCTCTGAGATCCAAGAGCTCCTGGCCCGGCACTGACCTCAGGCTAAGCTGTGGAAGCTGGCCATCACTCATTTGGCTCCATCACTGTCTCCCATGGCCTAGAGACCCGTCTCCTGCCCACAGAGAAACTGAGGCTCGGAACTTCAGAACCCTGGGAAGTCCTTCCGTCTTCCTGTCACCTGCAGGGCTGCCTGACTCAGCAACTAAAAAGACAGGACACCCAGCTAAATTTGAATTTCAGATAAATGACAAACACTTTAGTATAAGTATGTCCTGTGCATCATTTGGGATGTGACTATGTCAAACTGTGATTCGGGAGTTCCTGTCGTGGCGCAGCAGAAACGAATCTGACGGGTATCCATGAGGATGCAGGTTCGACCTCTGGCCTCACTCAGTGGGTTAAGGATCCGGGGTTGCGCTGTGGTGTAGGTGGCAGATGCGGCTCGGATCCTGAGTTGCTGTGACTGTGGTGTAGGCCGGTGGCTGCAGCTCTGATTCGATCCCTAACCTGGGAACCTCCATATGCTGCGGGTGTGGCCCTTAAAAGCAAAAAAACCCAAACAACAACAAGAAAACCCCAATGATTCAGTGTTAGCTGACATTCAAATTTAACTGATTTAATTCCATCTTTTACCCGGAAATACTCATTTATGGGGTGCTGGATAATTCTTTGACAAGAGGGGGCTGCTGCAGAGGAAAATATGTTCGCAAGTTATTTATATGAATCTACCTATTTGATTATTTGCCAGGAAAACTCAGAGAAGGAAAGTGACTTTTCCAGCTCCCCCAGGGAGCCAGGTGTGAGCCAGGACTGGGAGCTCACCTGTGTCAGCCTTTCGGTCCCCTGTTATCTTCTCAATGAGACTGTCCCTGATCACCCATTTAAAATTGTAACCCCACTCCTGGGACCTTCCCTGTTGCATATTTTTCTCTATATTCTCTGCTTTATTACTATTAATTTTTGGCTACGCCCGCAGCATGTGGAAGTTCCTGAACCAGGGATTGAGCCCGCACCACAGCTATAACCAGAACCATAGCAGTGACAATGCTGGATCCTTAACCCACCTAGCCACCAGAGAAGTCCTTCTCTATTTTATTTACATTTTATAGTCTCTCTCCACCTATAAGCTCCACCATGGCAGGGATCTCATTTGTGTCATTCACGTCTGTATCACTAGGTCTGTATCCCCAAGTGCCTGGCACTTGGTCGGCTCGCGGTATTTGTTGAATGAATGAATGAAAGAATCCGGGAGTCATGGCTCACAGTCAGAAGCTCTCCTCTCTGAAGCCCTCTGCCTACTCTGTCATCTCTCTGCTGCCCTGTAGCCTCCTTGGAGCCAGGGAATTTATGCAACAGCTGCCTTTGGGGGACCGTGTGAGGAGGCGTGTTAGGGGTGGGCTCCGGGAGGGCAGCCTTCGGAGCTTAGCCCTTAAATCCCAGCTACTCCTGCCGTCCTGCTGGGTGTCAGCAGCTGCTGGGGTCAGGCAGGAGAGTGGGTGGAGGGACTCCCAGGAGGGGAGAAGGATGTGACTAGTGTGCAGTGCGGGGGGGGGGGGGGGCGGGGTGTGTTTCTCTCTGCTATAATGAGAACTTAGCCGGCACAGTTGCTTTTTCCCAACAGCGCTGCTTCTGCTCAGAGAGGCAAAGCTGCCCCAGAAAGAGGTCTGGACTGGAGTGGGAGCCCAGTGTGGGAACCCAGTGTGGGAGCCCCTGCCTCCACTCTGTCGGTCACCACTTACGGAGGGGTGGAGGGTGATGGGGCACCGTCCCTTCCATCTTAGGCTTGCAAGTCGCCGCTGGCCTGGCACCTTCACATGCAGGGGTGCAGAGCGCAGCTCCTCAGCCTCCTTGGCTGAACCCCGAGGGCTGCCCTGTCCTCTCCCTGGGAACCTCACTAGGAACTGAACCTGGACGAGGGATCTTCTCCCAGAGAAATCTCACAGCTGTGGGGAGTGTGTGTGTGGGGGGGTCGGTCAGGAAAAGGACCCTTCCCCATTACCGAAGACATAGATCAAATGGGACAAATGTCTTTTCCGAAAAAGATACCTCTGTCGAGTCTGTGACTTGTAAAAACATTTAAATAAAAGATTCTGGAGGAGATAAGAAGAAAATGATATACAAGTGGAGGACAAGGGACCTTCGATGCCCTGTGATTGGCCCCCATTTACGGATAAGGAAGCTAAGGCTGGAGAGGCTGGGACGGGCCCAGTTCCTCTAGTGACTGGGAAGAGGTGGGGGTGGGAGTGCTGAGCTGAGCTGGAGCCAAACTCCGCCCACCCCCTTATCCTGCCACCTACACATCTAGAAGTTAGCGACGTCGGGTGACTCTGAAAATGGGTCTCAAGGGGTCAGGTCTATTGTTTGAGGAGTTCAATAGCCTCTGAGGGGCCGAGGGGCCGAGGGGCTGCAAAACAGAGATTCTCTAGGGTTCATGGTGATGGTTTCTCCAGGCAGGGAATGGAGGCGGAGCCTTGTCACAAAGGTGGCTTTGGCCATGAACTTGGGCAGACCTTGTTAAAGGATGAGATCCATGGCTTCCAGGAGCTTCCATCCTTTAACTTGATGGGTGTGAGGTCTTGGGTGAGCCTCTATCACGTGTGAGGGAGTGAGGGGTGGGGAAGCTGGCATCTCACTCCATCACAGTGGGGGAGAGGTCACACAGGGCCACCGGGCAGGATAGGGCTCGGAAATTTCCTCCACAGACAGGGCTGGGTGGCTGGAGAGGGGAAGGGGCTGCCCAAGGCTCCACGGCTACAGATCCCCCAGCTGCCTCTCTTGGCTTCCCCTCCTGGACCAACGCCACAGCAGCATCTTCCTTTTACTGAGTCCCAGAGAACACTGGTCACAGTACTAAGCACATTTCATTTATTAGCTCAAGTACCATTCCAACAGCAATATGAGGTCTATACAACTTAAGCCCGTTTAATAAACAAGGGAATGGAGAGCAAGCCTTGCACACAGAGTCACCCAGCTGGGAAGCCCCAGAGCAAGATGAGAAACCCTTGCACCTGACTCCACATTTGTGGAGGGCTTCACCTCATTGCAAGGTGAGTGTGGAGGCCAGAGAACCTCACATTTCCCCCCTCTGCTGCTTAAGGACCCAGCTGTGCCTGTGTGTGAGCTTTCCCAAATTCTAGCCTTACTGGCTTAACATGAAAACAGATGCCACTTGGGCTTTGCAGCCAGGAGTCCTGATTTATTTTGTTAATGATTCTGTTTATCGGTAGCTTCATTAACATGTTCTCCGAGTGTCCAGATTACAAAGTTTTATGAAGAATTGTTTTCTTAATTGAAACATGTCAGGAGATTACAGGTGAGAGGCAGTTAATTATCTTCCCTTTCCAAATGGAAATTGACCTTAATTGTGAAATATTAATCCACATGTTTTATGCATTACACAAAAGCCCCGTTTTTGACATGGAGAGCAAGGCAGGCAGGTCTGAGGTTACATAATTGTTTTTAATGTAAGCGCACCGGTTAATTAATACTTGCAAAAAACCCAAGGTTTTTTAGGAAACTCACAATTACAATCAATTTAAATGTACAGCTACATTAATATGGTGACAAGTCCAATAATAAAACTTAAGTGATGGCCGGCAAGTGCTGAACAGATGTGAGAATAGGCATGTGGCCTCTGGGCTGAGTGTCGGATTGTACTGGCAAGTGGGGCAGCCAAGGACCCCCCTCCCTGGGGCCTCAGCCTCAGCCCCCAGCCCGGACTTGAGCCCCAGCCCCATTTGCCCCGTCGTAGAGCTGACCCCTGCAATCGGCCACAGTTGGATCTGCTCTCTCTCTTCGGATCAATACACCAAGCACACATCTGACACCAGCGTCCCCCTTTTCTTTCTTTCCTTAGCTATCAGAGAGAGGTATTTCTCAGCGCAGAGAAAGTGGGTACCCCTCAAAGTGGTTAGAGTCCAAAATGGTCTGAGGAGTGCAAAGAACCCGTAGGAGCAGAGAGGACCACGGGAAGGGCTCCTCCTCACCCTCCTTCTTGGCCCCGCAACCGCCTTCCTGTAGGTAACTCATGAACATGTCACCCATCAGGTGCCAGGCAGGAGAATGTCACCTGCCCCTTTCCTGTACCCTTGTGTCTGCTCCTCGCCCTGACCTGTCGGCCAAAGCCCATTGATCCAGATGTACAGCTGACCAAGCTGGGCTAGTCTGACCTCTTTTTTCTGTAAATCTGGGCCACCAAAGATGAGAGATAGCACCCAGTGTCCTGGAAGAAAGGTCCCCAGCGACCCTGCTTCCTTCTCGTCTGGGAGGAGCAGCTCTCCACTGGATCCCGAGGGCTTCTTCTAGACATCTTCTAGAACATGCTAAGCCCTCTCCTTACCTCCTCCTTTATGTATTTACTTATTTGTGTAGCCAGCTGCTGTCGGTGTCTGCTACCAGTGACCACCAGAACATTAACGAGTACCAGCCACCGTTCCGATGTGGCTTCGGGGTGAGGAGACCAAGCCGGCACTGGTGTCTGGCCCTCTCTGCTCACCAGCTCTGTGACTCTGGGCAGGTCACTTTCTCTGAATCTCTGTTTTCTTATCAAAAATGAGCAAAATCAGACCGAAGGCAGAGATGGACTGTGAAGATTTTATGAGATAATCTAGGTCTGGCATACATTATGCTCTGAAAAAAAATAAACACACCAATCTGTCAGCTGCTGTTATTACAGTATGAGCTTAAAGAGTGGGAAGCAGGCTGCCAGAGCTGTGAGTTCCCATTTACCACGCTCGGTGTAGCGCACAGATAACAAACACAGATGACAAAGGAGGGTACATTGATCTTTAAGTGGTCTTTTGACATTCAGTGGAAGGCACTTGACCCCTGACGGCAAATTAACTTCTAGGACAGGGTCCCAGCCTTCATGTCCATTCATGGTTATCCAGCTTGTTACTTCCCAGCGGGGAGTCATGTGGGCTCGTGCACTTTGTTGACTGGAGCTAAGTCTGAGATGAGGAGGTCAACCTCTGAGCAGAGAGGCCAGGAAAATACTCTTCCAGACCTCAGGCTGCACCTTACTTCCGCCAGCCAGTCTGCACACTGGGTCATCTGATGGCCTGGGAGAGATTGTGGGTGGCTCCATGTAACCCTTCACCACTGCTGGGAGCAATTCAGAGTCTGACCCCAGCTGAGCATGAGACACAGGTTATTAGCCAACTAGGGTATCAAAGCCTGGGGTATCCGGGGTGCGAGACCGGGTCGGAGTGTGAGAGAATTCTCTTGAGATAACACTCCAAGTGGATTTAGCTCTGGAAGGAGAGTCTCTGGGGGAAGGAACAGCTGGGACAGAGGCTGTAGTGTGTCAGCGGGAGCCGTCCCTGGGGCTCACCCATCCTGAGCCCCACTGTTCCTGCCCGGTTGGTCCCAGGAGCAGGGGCTGCTCTTTTAATGCTGCAGCCCAACTGGACGCAAACCCTTTCTCTTAACTCCCTTTAGCTCAGCTGTGACAGCTGGAATTTTTCAGAAGGCTTCTTAAGGGAGGGTACAAGGGCAAGAAACCAGAAAAAAAGAGTAAAAACCTGGCTAGCTTAGGGAAGCCACGTACCTTCCGTTCTGTCTTATTCTCAGGAGGGTCCCAAGGAGAGACTTTACTCCTTTATCCTCATCCCAAAGGTTGGGCCACCACAGCAGGCCTCTTGATGGCTTTCCTCCCTAGCATCAGATCCTCTGGCCATCCCCAAGGCCCCTCCTACACATCTTAACTCCCTCTGGTTCTGGCCAGAACCCCTCAGCCTCTCCCTTCATCTGTAAGGCCTGGGGGGCCCAGGAAGGAACCTCTCAGAGAAGGCCCATCTTGCACAAACAGGAAGCCGTCAGGCTCTGGGCGGGTCCACTATTTCAGGAGCATCTACACAGCGATCACCCATGACACACCTGGAGGGATGGTTTCTCATAAAGGTTTTACATACACACCTATTTCACAGGTGAGAAAACTAAAATTCAAACGAGGTTAAATGAAATGTTCCGGGTCATTGATTGTTGCCAAGGAAGGTCATTGGGAGGATCCAATGCCAAGCTGTCTTCTCTTTATGTTATCCACGCAGTCCATTTTATTATTCCATGCCTTCCCTCCTCACTCCTTTCTCTTCTCCGCCCCAGAATTTACTGTGGCATGACTAACATCACCAAAGTTGCTTTGATTTACAGATGGAGGAAATGTTTTCAGAGAGTCGGTGGACACTCAGTTGGTCTTGGTTGAATTACACTGACAGAAAACCTTTAGTGGAAAAGGTTGTTGACAATCACAGTGATAATAATGAAACGAAACGATCCATTTTAAAAGAGGAAAGGACATTCACTGAAAGGGGATGACCAGAGAGCAGTAACTTAAAATCCAAGTCCCCTTGTGGGGACCAGGGGAATTTTTCATGGGATTACATTTCAGCTCCATGTGGGCTTTGGTGGGGGGGATGTACCTGTTTCACAGGAGTGTGGGCAATACCATGACAATTACCATGAAACGTTTTTCTTCAAAAATTTTTGCAGTCGAATAACTAGGAACAGCAAAGGTTTAGTGTGAGAAACCAGGGAAACGTGGCCATAGGAATAATGTTCATATTTAATTGATTTAAATGACAGCCTCAAATACAATGCAATTAAAAACATACAATAAACATGTGGTGGAGTTTAGAGCATCTGGGTCTGTTTAAATTGTTCTTGTTTTTCAAGATCAAGGGTATTATTGATAAAAACAAAAAATCTTTGTAATCACTAAATTTAATCCAACTAACGATGATGAGAAGACCGTTGTAAACATGAAACATAACTTGGGAACGAAAGCTTACATAGTTTCCTTGCTGGGGAAAGGCATGTTTGCAGTCATTTGCATGGGGAGAAAGCTGCAGAACCATTGAGGCAGGCCTCCTGGACTAATGGGCTGCCAGAGAGAGAGCCCCCGACCAGCTGGAGCTTCAGAAGGATGCAGCTGTTGGCCACAGCGAAACTGAGCAGCGGTTGGTAATACCTTTGGTCTCATAAACCCCTAGGAGGGAGAAAAGCAAATGTGCATGGTGGGAGGAAGAAACTGAAATCAGTAGAAGAAAAAAAGTTGTCTCCTGGAGAGGAGCACTGCCTGAGAATAAAATAGAAATGTACTTGTTTATACTTGGTTTTAGCAATTCAAGACTTAGGTTTAGTTTTACATTTTCATCCCTTCTTGGTTCCTTGGAGAACTTTCGCCATCAAAATTTCCATTTAATGAACACGTATTTATTGAATGCGTGGTCAGTCTTGGGCAGCATGGGGGTTAGGATAGGACCTCTGCTCTTGCTTGTGTAAATGGTGATGCACTCCCATGAGAACAGGCACTGCTCTGGAACCATCACGGGTGTCTTTTCTGGGAACATGGTGACAACAAGAATTGGCTGGTCTTCTCTATTCCTGCCTCACCTCTGTCTCCTAATTCACACATAGATTTTTGCCTTTGTTGAGGTATCATCCCTTAATCAAACATGAAAGGATCCTTGAGGCTTTATAAGGACAGCAAAGGGTTAACTGAGAAGAGACCCAAGTTCCCACAATGGAATAAATGAATACACAGTTTATTGAGCAGCTGACCCAAGCACATTCATAGGAATAGTAAATGAGGGAGTTCCCATCATGGCACAGTGGAAATGAATCTGACTAGGAACCCTGAGGTTGTGGGTTCGATCCCTGGCCTCACTCAGTGGGTTAAGGATCCGGTGTTGCCATGAGCTGTGGTGTAGGTCGCAGACACAGCTCGGATCTGGCATTGCTGTGGCTCTAGCGTAGGCCGGTGGCAACAGCTCTGATTAGACCCCTAGCCTGGGAAACTCCATGTGCCATGGGTGCGGCCCTAAAAGGACAAAAGACAAAATAAATAGATAAATAAATAAATAAACAAACCTCGATTTGATGACTCAACTGGAGAATGGAAGGGAGAGAGAAAATAACCAGTGGACTTCAAGACAGAATAACGGAAATTACCCAATGTGTAAAACTGAGAAAATAAAACAAAACCAAAACAAAACAAAAAAGGAATAGTAAATGACATATCATGGACATGCATGGCAGCAGCCATGCTCTGATGGTTAATGCTGCCTCCTCCAGTGTTGGTATAACTTTCTGTCCTGTCCTGTGTCATCACCCAAGATGTTTCTGCATCACAAGATGGTGTTCCCGTCGAAGTGCTCCTGCCTTGAATCCAAGGTAATATGTTATCATTGACGTCTCTAATGTTCAAAGCCGGTCTTTTAAACAACATTAACTGTACTTCTGCACGAGCTGTCCGCTGCAAGGATCCAGGAAGTACTTAAGTGTCTGGAGATGGCATGTCCCTCTGGATACACTGAACAGCTTAGAAATGTTTCCTAGTGCGTACCTCTGCGCACCTCTTTGAAAATATTGCATGTGATGAGTGGGGGAAAACATCCATCAGCTCATAATAAAAATGGGAAAAGGGAGTTCCTGTTGTGGCGAAATGGGATCGGCGGCATCTTGGGAGCACTGGGATGCATTTTTTTTTATAGTGATTCTTATTTTTTCCATTATAACTGGTTTACAGTGTTCTGCAAATTTTCTGTTGTACATCGAGGTGACCCAGTCACACATACGTGTATACATTCTTTTGTCTTACATTATCATGCTCCATCACAAGTGACCAGACATAGTACCCAGGGCTATACAGCAGGATCCCATTGCTTATCCATTCCAAAGGCAATAGTTTGCATCTATTAACCCCAAACTGGGATGCACGTTTGATCCCCAGTCCAGCAGAGTGGGTTAAGGACCTGGTGTTGCCACAGCTCAGGTCATAACTGTGGCTCGGATCTGATCCCTGGCCCGGGAACTCCATATCCCACAGGGCAGCCCAAAATGGGAAAAAAAAAAAAATGGGAAAAGGACATTTATAGAAACTCACAGAAGAAATCAACAGAAGGTAAATTACAAATGTTCAAATCTTATGAAAAATGTGCAGTCTCTCCAATAACATGTAAGACAAAGTCAAAACACTAGCAACTTCTACCACTTCCTATCAGAGTAGGAAAGACGACAGATACTGCTAATACCCAGTTTGGCAACAGTGTGGGGAGAATAGGCACTTCTACGATGGGGATGGAAGAGTAAACTGGCACATTTTGTGGAGAGCAATTTGGCTTTGTCTACAAAAATTACACTGTACAGATGCTTTGAACCAGAAATGCCACAGATAGGAATTTATCCTATGGAAATACACAATTGTGGAAGAAACAGATATATTTATTACATTATTTATAATAGCATAAAGTTACAACCCCCCCTACCTGTTCACCATCAGGAAATTAAATAAGCTACAATAATTCCGCAGTCCACACAATGGAACTCTGTGTGATTATTGAGAAAACATGAAGTGGATCTATACACGCCTGCCTGGGAAAAGTTTCACAGTATACGCAAAAAAACCCAACTTGCTCATTAGTGTGTATATTTTTCTTTTTTCTTTTTTTGTCTTTTTGCCTTTTTCTAGAGTTGCACCCGTGGCATATGGAGGTTCCCAGGCTAGGGGTCTAATCGGAACTACAGCTGCTAGCTTACACCCCAGCCACAGCAACACGGGATCTGAGCTGTGTCTGCAACCTACACCACAGCTCACAGCAACGCTAGATCCTTAACCCACTGAGCGAGGCCAGGGATCAAACCTGCAACCTCAGGGTTTCTAGTCAGATTTGTTAACCACTGAGCCACGATGGGAACTCCTGATTTTCTTTCTTAAAAGAGAGTGAATTGTATTTTAATGTGCATAGACTCTTCTGGAAAAAATATGGGGAAAATATATAGTATTTATCTTTAGGAGGGGAGGACTTGTGACATGCTTTTACTTGGTACTTTATAGACTTTTGCCTTATCTGAATCCCTTTTTTTAAAATCAAGGAATCTGAATGTAACAAAACAGAATCAGACTCATAGACAGAACAAACCATGGTTATTGGTGGGAGAGGGGTGTATGGAGGCGCAAGATAGGGGAAGAGGATTAAGAGGTACAAACTACAGGGTATAAAATAGATAAAATAGAACGATGTAATATACAACACAGGGAACATAGGCAATATTTTATAATAACTTTAAGTGGAGTATATAAAAATATCAAATCACTGTGCCAGACACCTGAAATTAATATCATATTGTAAATCAACTATACTTCAATTTAAAAAATAAGAAAACAAAACAAAATAAGGAATCTATTCATAAAATTAGAAAGTCCACAAATTATACTTTTTAAATAGAAGTCTATGGGGACAGCTATGAAATGAGTTTAGAGGATGTTACATCTTGGAGGAAAACAGTGGTTTTCAGCCTGTGACCCATCATACTCTGTCCCCAGTCAGGAGCTTTGTTGCTGGGGCTCATTTACATTTCCCTGCTTTCCTCTTTCCTAGCTCAACCCTCCTGGAGCCCCTGGCAATGAAACTGACGAAGCATCAAATTTTAAATAAAGTACAGACCCAAAGAAGTGACCAGAGTAGGGAGCTTTTATACCTTTTAAGCAAAGAAACATAACATTTTTGACGACTGGACAAGCCAGAGGGGTTTAGGTTAGGGGTAGACAATGATGAAGTAACTAAGAAGATAAGGGTTGGTTTAATAAAGTTTGCTTGTACAGATTTCTTGGCCCCAAATTCCCTATCTCTGGTGATAAGAATGTCTTCCTTCCTCCTGGTGCAGAGAGAGTACTTTCCCATGGGAGTTTTACAATCTGTTTCAGTGAAGAAGCATGGTGGTGGGGGACGGTGATCAGAGTGAGCTTTGTGTTTCTGCCATTTTTTTCAAATTCCTTCAGCTTAAGATATTTAGTATGCCAAGGTGCCATATTTCGAGGTAGCATCACCAACATCGTCCCTCTTATGTTTACGATGTGACTTGCAATCTCATCGCCACGGTATCACCGGCTGTCTTCCTCACCCTCCTAGCCAGTCAGCCACCAACCTCATAGCCAAGAACAGCTGGCGTGATATTGTACCTCCTTTGCATCCCCTGCCAAGTCGAGCAGCCGTTCCTGAACCCCACATCCAAATGTGACCACGACCTCCCCGAAACTCCAACGCATTGTGTTTCGTTCTCCAGCACACATATCTGTTCTAGTTCTCTCCCACCCTATTTGGACCATAAGGTCCTTGAAGCAGAAGACCATCTTACTCATCTTCACCTTGCCTACCTTCATCTCGGAAGATCTTGCATAGGGCCTTATGTAGTAGGTCCTCAAATGACATGCTTGTTGAATTAACTTGAATCCCACCGACTTGAGCTGAACTGGTCCCTGTTACTGCCTGTAGTCTGAGAACCCCAATAGACGTGTCTCCTAATCTACAGAGAGGCCTGAGGAACAGGGGCTACTTAGGTTCTGGTGGTTGCAAGCAGCAGACACTTACTTAAGCTACTTCAGGAGAAAAGAAGATCAGTCTCAAGGACACCGATGGCCTGGACCAGAATGTGGTCTAGGGCCGAGGGAGCTGGCACAGGGTTCTCTCCCTTGAGTGGCCTCGTTGCTCCACGTCACCATGTTTCTCTGTCTTTTGATATATTTTCTCTGTTCTCCTCCTGATACTCTTTGAGTCTGGCTTCTAAAACTTTTAACTCCTGGTGCTATGTAACTTTGATTTATACTAGATTATCA
Organism: Phacochoerus africanus; assembly: GCF_016906955.1. Lineage (NCBI taxonomy): Eukaryota > Metazoa > Chordata > Mammalia > Artiodactyla > Suidae > Phacochoerus > Phacochoerus africanus. The sequence continues at coordinate 99,959,548 of NC_062548.1, read as the reverse complement.
TGGCTTCTCTGGTTTCTTCTTGCATCACAAACCATCTATTTTAGCCCTATCACTAATTACATTCTTCACTCGCTATTTCTTGGTTTGAAGGCCATAAAAAGAGAATCTGATGGGCACAGCTTATTTTTTTTGGATTGGCTGCCCTTATCCAATCAGCCCTTGCATCTCTAGAACGGTGGGAAGAGTGGGTCATTAACACCCAAATATGGCTACTTAAAGGCTACCCGCAACACAGATCTCTTCTGCCAGCATAACATTAAGGCTGTGGCAGGTTTCTGCAGCTGTTCTGCCCAGTTGAGGGATGTCATCCAGTGCTGTCTCCAACTGCTGCTGTGGGAACCAGGAACCCAAGTTAATGCAGGAAGTGTCAAGAGAAAGAACCTCTGGAATCTCAGCTCGCTCATCATCACCTCTCTCTGCCTCCAACACACCTCTCACCAGACACTGAGAGCACTTCCCAACATGAGATGCCTGAGGGTGGAGGGGCTAAACGGAAATCAGCAAACCAAGTGGACCCACCACTGACGCGAGGAAAGGTGGGGAATTTTACAAGCGAGAACATGGATCTTCACTAGGAAGATCACACGGTGAGAAAAAGAAGATAAACCCAACAGAGAACTTGATACCCAGCCAATTCAGAGGATGAAATAAGCCAGGCCCTTAGGATGCTGAAATGAGAATCTAATAAAATGGCAATTGATGTAATCAAGAGTAACTGCAGGTTTAGATATGAGAGTGCATTTAGGAGGACTGCGTATTGATTCTCCAATGCTATTATAGGATTGACTAACAAAAAGGACACATCCTCGGCTTTCTGTTTGCAACTTCAGGTGGATTTCATAAATTTGTCAATGGATGTGTCTTTTTTGTGCTGCAGAAATTTTCTCCTGGAGTGTACAGGAAGTTTTTTCTTTTTTTTTTTAGAAAATAGCTACAGATCAATCTTTGTTCTGTATTTAGAAACTACTGTAAACTCCTTCCTCCCTCCCTCTGTTCCTTCTACTCTTTTCCTTTCCCTCCCTTCCTTCCTCACTTCCTGCCTTTCTTCCTCTGGTATTTGTGAACATCTCTTTTGTCCAACACTTATTATGCACAAACAGAGTTTTTACTCAACAGCATGAGAAATAGAAATACACACGATACCAAAAAAAAATTATCATTTATTGAATGCTTCCTATGTGTCAGGTACTGTTCTAGGCTCTTTACACATATTAATTATGAGCCTTAGAAGGTCAATACTAATATTATCCTCATTCATAAAATGAAGAAACTGAAGCACGAGTGGTTCCATAACTTTCTCAAGATCACAGTCAGGAAGTTGGAAAACTAAGCATTTGGCTTCAATGCTGGTGAGACTATTAGCAATGCGGGTGGACCCCTGGAGCAGCTGCAGGATGTGGAAAGAGGGAAGCTCAGTGAGAGAGGATGGGGGAGAAAGCAAAAGAAGAGTTTGCTTATCAGGTCACAGCTGATTCCTTTCCCCAGGATGGTTTTCTTGAGTGGGGAGGAGGATTGCGGGGTAGTCCAGTCCTATTGCAAGTGCAAGTTATTAAGAAACATGGAGGCAGCTGATGGGGAAAGGGCTGCACACAAGTCCTGAATTTGAACCCTGCCTTTACTGCTTCCTTCTGGTGTGACCTTGGGCAAATCTTTTCCCTTTTCTTTCCATAGTTATGATCAGCTGAGGAGGCGTTTTTTTTTATACGATGAAGGACCATCTGACTATTTGAGATGAAATGGCCACAGCTGGGGGTGCGGATTTGAGCCGAGCTAATTTCTGTGTCAGCAGTCGGCCCTTGCTCTGTATTGTAAGCACAGGTCCTCAGCCCTCAGCCAAAATGTATTTACGTGTGGTGACCTATATCTTTGGTAAAGCTGAGTCCCAACGAGGATGGGGGGCCTTGAGGAGCCCTCAAGAAGAGAAAGGCCAATGGCTTTTCTTAGGAGGATTGGCTCTAGCAACTTCTAGACCTTCATAAGCAATGACTGAGATAATTTTTATCTTGTGGCAAGATAAAAGGGGAGAGAAACCAGACAACGAACAGCCACATATTGTATGATTCCACTTACATGAAATGTCCAGAAGGGGCAAATCCAGAGACGGAAAACAGATGAGCAGTTGCCAGGGGCTGAGAGGAGGGAGGAATGGGCACTGATCGCTAAGGGGCAAGGGTTTCTTTTTGGGGTGATGAAAATGTTCTGGAATTAGTGATGATGACACAATCTTAGGACTATACTAAAAACCACTGAGTGGTAGGTACACTTTAAAAGGGTAGATTTGGGAATTCCTTCGTGGTGCAGCAGAGTAAGAATCTGGCGTTGTCACTGCTGTGACTTGGGTTGCTTCCGTGGTGGGGGTTTAATCCCTGGCCTGGTAACTTCCGAGTGCTGTAGGTGCAGCCCAAAAGAAAAAAAGGGTCGAGTTTTTGGTACGTTACTCAAATTTCAATTGAAAAAGATAAGAGAAGAGGCTCCCAGTAAGGCTCCCATTGCTGCAGAAGATTTCCTCGTTGCCAAAGTCTCTCTGAACGGAGGCAAAGCCATAGGGACCCGGAGCTTCAAGGAATGCGGCCCACTGAGGAGCAGCCTCGCAGGCAGCCCCCACCACCCACCCCTCACAGATGGCCTGTGGGGAGAGAAGCAGACAGACCCTCCCTCTCTGACCCCCCGGGCCCGTTCCTCTGCACTGGGGAATAGTGCCCAGAAGACCAAAGCAAGTCAGCTGTGGCAGAGGGCACCCCGATGGAGTTTCTGCCTCTGAAAGCACGTTCCACGCACTTCAAATGGTCATTGGGAGAGGAAGCTCTGACCCAGACTCTGCATATTTTGTGGTTTGGTGTCGGGGGGGGGGTTGGGGGGGTGCTGCTCTATGTCATTGTCAGTCTAGAGGTGAGGAGGTGAAAGGCTCCCTTGACTCTGCACATTCGCTAGTGGCTTTTCTCAGGCAATGCATGCTCACTCCTCCCTCTGCAGGAGAACTTGGGAGGTTGTTTTTTTTTTTTAATTTTAAAGAAAATATAGCAAATATTCATCTTGGTCTACAAACTCAGGCACACACACACACATACTACTTTATATATTTTCTTTAAATCAACTTAATTCTGACTCTAAGCTCCCATCCTGTGGGGTAGTGGGAAATTCAGTCATTGGTGGCTCACCTACCAGCTGACTCCAGCCAGTCCTAAGATCTGGTACCTGGAGATGGAGAAGAGCCTTCAATCCTTAGGGAGTCAAACTCCAGGCCTGAGTCTTGAAGTCTGGCAGCAGCATGGACCGGGGCGGGGGGGTGTCCTTTGCTTTGTACTTTCCGAGCCACAGCATTGACAATGCCAGATCCTTATCTGCTAGGCTACCAAGGGTTGGGGGTCTGGGATGCGGTGGGGACCCCCTTATCTTTCTTGCTGGGGAGGGTCTTACCCTCTCCCCAGGAAGCTGCCCTGAGTTTTGTGGGGTTCCCTGCTCCTGCAGGACCCATCACAGACTGTTTTAGCATCCGATACTAAAGCCCAAGAGATTTTTCAAGGGCTCAGAAAACATCAGATCATTGGAAGAAAGTCCATGGTCTCCAAAATCCAAAAAAGAGAACAGCATAATGGAAATAATGAAATCTTTGTGTTCAAAAATCTAGTATTGTCATCATCAGTTGTTACACTTAATATTCACAAACGCTGCATTCTATGCGAAAAGAATTTGTTAGTTAGCTTCTTTCACTTAGCTGCAAGAATTTCTGAGTATAATAATGTTTGCTAAATTACCCTTGGTCAGGAAAAAATTAGCCACACCAGGGAATGATTCTAGAAGAACTCAGAAGGGCCCTCCAGACTATGCCAGTTTTCTTAAAGCAGAGCTTCTCAGACAGTGATGTGCCTGGTGAGTCACAGGGATCTAGTTACGATGTAGTTCTGATTCAGTTGGCCTGGGATGGGACTGAGATTGGACTTTTCTAGAAAAGCTCTCAGATGGGGCAAAGCTGATGCTGGTTATCCCCAGATCACATTTTGTCTAGAAAAGCTCTAAAGCAGGCTTTCATTTATTGCTTCTTCTTCAAGAACTTCTGGTACCCTCAGCTGACCTTGGGGTTAACTGCAGAGTCCTCTGGCTCCATCAAGTTTAGATACTTCAGTACTGACCCCTCTTTCCCGCTGGGGTCCAGTGAACCTCTGTGTCCAGGCAATGCTCACTGCAGCTCTCAGGCTTATTCCTGTGCTCAGCCTGTGTCTCTGCCTATACCTCCTTCCCTTCTGATCTTCACCAAGTGAGACTCTTCCCACCCTTTAGCATCCAACCCAACTGCTGCTTCCTCCGTGATATCCATCCCAAGCTTCCTTCCTTCCTTCCCCCAATTCAGTTTCTGTAATCCTCCGTTTGGCTCTGATTAGGTACCCTCTCACGTATTAGCCAACTCTTTGGAGATGTCTGTCTTATTTCTCTGAGTAGGCTGTAAGGCCCTAGTGGACGTTGCTAAGGTTTCTCACTCTTTCTGCAATCTGGACATGGCTCTGTCATCAATTAGCCACACGATCAGGGAAAAATCGCTTTATTTCTCTGAGCCTTGAGTTCCCCCATTTGTAAGATGAGGAGTTGAACTAACTCAGAGACCACTGAAAGCCTGTCTGCCTCTGAAATTCCTTGGTTCCATCTGGTTCTGACTGCCCCACGTTGCCCAGGACATGGTTGACATCCAAGAACACACCTAGTGGATTTAATTAAATGGAAATTTTAAGCAAGGAAAGGCTATATGTCCCCAGAGAGGTCATGGATAAATGGCCCCGGGGCAAGGCAACAAATCATGGCTGTAGGAAAGTCATTCTTCCTGAGCCTCCCCCACTTCTTGGAGGCCTCTCCGCTGTGTCTGGAATTTGCCATCTTTTCTCAGTGCTGGGCACTTCCCTCCTTCCATTCTTTACCATGACTACAGAGAAAATTAAATACAATGAGGGAAATGCCTAGGGGTGTGAGGAGAAACAGGAAAGGAAAGAGGGTGGGAGAGGGGGAAGGGAGGGAAAAGTAGGGGGGAGGAGGAGAGCTGAACATGCCGTCATCATCTGGAGGGACCAGACGTCTCAGCAATCATCTGTTACAGCAACCTAGCCACCAGAAGATGTAAATAAACAAAGATGGTAATTCCCTCTCAGATTCGTGGTGCTATGAACAGCCCATGGAAGCTCCGCTTGCATGGTGTGTGATGTCACCCACACGCCTTGATGGAATTAGAGCCCTAATTTATTTATGGTTGGGGATATGATATTCCTTATGGCGTTGCAATTGTCTTTATTTTATAGGCTGCTTGAAGCAATTTAATATGGTTGGATCCTGCAGAGAATGCATACCGACAAAACTCAACAAGTGAGGGCTGGCTTCCTTCTCATGGACAGCAGCAGCCCAGAGCCAGGCGAGGCTTTCACCCACAGTGGGGAGTCTCCCTCAGGAAGCAGGGACTCTCCAGTGGGATAAAGTAGGGATATCATTCCCAGAGACCTGGCCTCAGCAATGGTGGAAACAAACCCCCAGCAGGATCACAGAGGGGCAGAGTGTAAGAGGACAGTTCCTCCGTGCTTGGAGTGGAAGCGGGACTTTGTCCAAATCACTCCACATCGTGTATGGAGGGTCTGGACCATCAAACAGTGTGGGCTAGCGTAAGGCTTTGGAGTCACAATCCCTGCATGCACCTCTTGGCTCTGCCACTGTCTGAGTTGCCCTGGGCAATTCACTTACCTGCACCCTAGTCCTTACAGGTAAAATGGAAATAATACCTTCCACTTCAGAAGGTTGTAGAGGGGACCAAATGCTGATGTAGGTGAAGTGCTTAATGATCTTGGAGTGTTGCAGACATGGTGTCTCCAACCTGGGGAGGCAACCTGTGGATGACCCCGCTTGCAGCACCGTCCCTTCTCTGGAAGCTCTTGAACTCCCGAGGGAACCAAGTCTCAGGACAATGAGGCCAACCACTGGCATCCTACATCCCCTTCCCCTTGACCAACATTCCTCGTGGGTACTGACTGAGGCCTCCCTTGCTGAAGTACTCAGACACTAGACTTTTCCAGGCTACAGCACAGGCAGGTTTGGGATTCTTATGGGCCAGGGGTTCCTTCTCCCTTGCAACCTCACCCCTCGTCCTTCTTCTGCAGGAGGAATACACACGCTTTGTTCATTTGATGGTTTTGTATATTAACTAGTCTTTCTTGAGACCATGGTAAACATTCATTTTGCCTTGGAGTAATATATTTTTTCCTTCTAGATTCCAACTTTCTAGAACATTCTGAGGTTTCACTTGAGGAAAAACGAGCTAGATATAGAGAGGAACTTTAGTTGAGAACTGCATACCTTAGTATATCCTAATTCTTCTGGGACATAGTGATATGTGTTTAAAGAAATTGTCAAATGATAGAAAGAGGAACGAAAGGAAGGAACAAATTTTATACAACAGTACATCTTAGTATACACCATAATTTTTTCACCTATGGGATGAGGAGTTTTGACCAAATATCTCTGGATGTCACATCCAGTGAGTAATATCCTATAGATTTATAGTTTATTCTATCATTGGTAAACACATTACATAGGGTTCACTGTCCATAGCAGGCATCATGAAATAAAAAAAGTACTGTTCATCTGTGTTTCAGACAATACCTTCCCAAAACATGCTACCACATGAGATAAAACCCATTTGCCTCCTGGGTTTACTCAATCAATCTTCGAACTATTATTGAGTAACCCTGTTTTTTTTTTTTTTTTTTTACTTAAACAAATTTTCTCACCTTCCGTGTTCCCTTAGCTCCCTCAGTGACCTTTACCACATGGGAACTTTTATAAGAAAAAATACAC